>NC_136062.1:473984204-476384204 GCF_964261635.1 Lissotriton helveticus
ACAACCCATCCTCTTGTGGCATAGGGTATGGACAACTAATGAGTGTGTCATGAATCGGGCTATGTTGCAGGATGTATTAAAACTGGACAATGTGGGTAGATTTGAATGGCTAGATTACGTTAAACATTTTCTTACTGATATTGGCTGCCAACAATATTATGAGGACCCACTTTTAATGTGCAATATATCCAGAAAAGTGTTGAAAAAACTGTATACCTCGAGGAAAAGAGAAGGCGAGAGGAAATGAGAAAAAGGACTGTTACCTCGCATCTCTTGTTATTAACTGGTGACAAAGTTCAGCCATACTTAACCCTGCTGATGTCTAATTATGATAGATTTCTCTTGTCCCGTTTTAGACTAAATATTGTTTTTAGACTCTTGTCCTTCCCAGTAATGAATTCATAGATGCGAAATTTGCCTACCTGCCCGTGTGATGATTCCTCGTCCCAATCTGACATCCACATTTTATTTTTCTGTAAATTTTATATTTTACCACGTAGGAAATTCATTGTCCCATTCCTCAAAGAAATGAATTTAAACAGATGTCGTCCAGCCTTTTTAGAATTTCAGAGAATGGACACTGCTTTAACTGTTACTGTAGTTTTAAACTTTTTTAGACATGCTCTTAAAATACGGAAAACAATTGGTGTCGATGAAATTTATTAGAATCATCATTTTTAAATAACTTCCTTGTGTAAATGTGTATATTTATATTGTTGCTTTTATGGTTATTGTCTTTTAACCGAATAAAGTACTTTTTGAAACTTTGAAACTTTGAGTCGAGGATGATTCGCAGGTTGCGTGCGTGGTTGGTGGGTGTCGGGGCTGCCCCCAGTGCCGTCGGCCACCAGGAGTCATCCCAGGCTGAAGGGTTGGAGCAAAGGATGAGGACCTCCGTCTTGTCCGAGTTCAGCTTCAGATGGCTGGTCTTCATCAAGTCGGCGACGGCCTTCATTCCTTATTGGAGGTTGGCTTTGGCTGTGATGATGTCCTTGGTAAGGGAGAGGATCAGCTGAGTGTCGTCGGCGTAGGAGATTATGTTGAGGTCGTGCTGTCGGGCTACGTGTGAGAGCAGGGCCATGTAAATGTTGAACAGCGTCGGGCTGAGGGAGGATCCCTGGGGTACGCCGCAGATGATCTCAGAGGCTCTGGAACGGAATGGGGGAGGCAGACGCTCTGGGTTCTGCCGGAGAGGAAGGAGGTGGTCCAATCCAGAGCCTTGTCTCGGATCCCTGTGGCATGGAGGCGTGCATATAGTGTGCGGTGGCAGACGGTGTCGAAGGCGGCAGAGAGGTCTAGGAGGATGAGTGCTGCAGTCTCGCCGTTGTCCAGCAGGGTCCTGATGTCGTCGGTGGCGGCGATGAGGACGGTCTCCGTGCTGTGGTTGCTGCGGAACCCTGACTGGAAAGGGTCCAGGATTCTGTTTTCTTCGAGGTATCGGTTTAGCTGTCTGTTGACGGTTTTCTCGATTACCTTGGCGGGGAAGGGGAGTAGAGAGTTGGGCCGGAAGTTGCGGTCTCGAGGGAGAGCTTGATAACGTTGCGCAGGTGGGGTGCGATGGAGCTGCTTGCTCTGTTGAAGACGTGGTGCGGGAATGGGTCCGACGGAAAGCCGGAGTGGATTGTGTGCAATTGTCTTGATGGTGTCATCGATGCTCACGCTGGCCCAGGCTAGCAGGGGGTCGTGGTCGATGGTGTGCGGAGGGTCTGTTGCGTTGCTGTCTGTTGGGGCTGTCTGGGTGTTGAAGCTGTTGTGGATATCTGCTATCAATTCAATTCAATTCAATTAATCTTTATTTCGGCCCAATTGAGCCATAAAAGATACATAAAACATACATACAATCAAATCACAGAATAATTACACTCTTACAGATAGCTCGGAAGAAGTTTCGAAATCATAACATTAAAAACTTGGATAAATAGTCTAACAAGGCATGTAGATAAAACACGTAGAATCCTACAGATAAAAACAATTTAAATAATTTCCTATTACAGAATACATTTGATATCAGAAATGTATAAACACAGTAGCAGCAACAATTAGTGATCAAATCCAATGTGCTCCATCGTTGATATCTGCTATCTTGCGGTGGAAGAAGGTGGCGAAGGAGTCGCACAGGGCTTGCGACGGCGGGATGTCATTGGTGCTGGGGTTGGAGAGTTCCTTCATGATGTTGAAGAGCTCCTTGCTATTGTGTGCGTTGTTGTCGAGGCAGTCTTTGAAGGAGGTCCTCTTGGCCGCCCTGATGAGATGGTGGTGGTTGCGGATGGCGTCCTTATGTGCTGCGTGGCTGTCTGGAGTTTGTTAACTGTGCCATTTCTTCTCTAGTTTCTGGCAGGCTTGCTTGGAGGCTAGGAGTTCTGGGGTGAACCAGCTGGCCCTCTTGCTGGTGTGTCTGTGGGGGGTTTCTTCAGCGGGGCGAGGGTGTTGGTGCAGTCCTCAATCCTGCATCTGAGGCTGTGGGCAGCGTCGTCAGTGTTGGAGGGTTTGGTGGGTGGGCTGAGAGCGAGGTTTGCGTGTAGTATCTTTGGTGATTTAGCTCCAGCATTGGCGGGGGATCTGTTGGGTGCGGTGGTATGTGGTGGGTTTCTGGAAGGCGAAGTGGATGCAGCGGTGGTCGGTCCAGAGGAGTTCGTTGGTATGGCTGACGGAGACGTGCGGGCTTGAGGAGAAGACGGGGTCGAGCGTGTGGCCGGCGGAGTGGGTGGGCATTGTGACGAGTTGCCTCAGTCCAAGGTTGGCGAGGTAATCGATCAGGGTTGTGGAGTTGTTGTCGTTGTTGTTCTCAAGGTGAAAGTTCAGGTCTCAGAGTAAGATGTAGTCGGTGGAGATCAGGGCATGCTGATCAAGTCAGCGATGGAGTCGCTGAACTGGGGGCAGGGTCCTGGGGTCGGTAGACGAGGGTGCCTCTGAGAGTGGAGTTAGGGTCTGTGTGGATCTGGAAATGCATGTGTTCGGCGGTGATGAGCGTGGGTTCAGCGGTTCCACGCTTTTACAGAAACAGAGCGGGCAGAAGGTCCTATGTGTACCTTGCAGCCAAGATATGGAACAAGCTCCCCATCCATCCCCGGCGAAGCCCAACACTGGACCAATTCAGGAAAAATCTCAAGACCTGGCTCTTCGAATGACTCCAATGGAGCTGCACCACCCCCCCCGCCTTGAGACCCTAACGGGTGAGTAGCGAGCTCTACAAAACACTGATTGATTGACAGCAATAGTGTGCATCACCAGGTGACATCACTCATACTCTGCTGTGTGCTTGGAGTCTGTAGGTCAGCTCAGTGCCATGACAGGCGCGTGTTGTGAACGGCAACCATGAACATAGAAGGAAACAGCCTCACACTGCATCGAAGGGCCATTTCTGTATGAACGAGGACGAAGAAGAATATGTAAGCAGCAACATGCGTGCAACTCGCTCATCAAGCCGCTCAATGACATCATGCAATAGAAAGAACATCCATTGTGCAGTAGCTTCAGGATTGCACCCATGGCCACCCTTTGGAAGCCCCATGGTCACAGATGCTCCCCATGTGCTCAGGGCACTAGAAAGCTCTGAGATACTGTGCGCTACGGGACTGGTGAGAGTGGCAGCAAATATATTGGCCGGGTTCCTCCTTCTGCCCCCAGCCAAGATGAGAACAGGTTCCTTGGGCAAGTGATTCATGGGTGTGCATAGGAACGAACAAGGAAGGAAGAAAAGATTGCAGCCCAATCAAGCACAGAGACTGCTCAAACTGCTAAATGTGCTGATGAAAAGCAACAAAGGGAGAGGTCACGTCACGTGAAGCGGTTCCGCAGTCTTTCATCGGCACCACTCAAGGAGGGGTATCGTGCCAACAAAAGGAGACTTCTTCTTTCACAGTGGATATTTCTACATAGTGCTGGAAAACACTTCTCTTCCTCAACACCCCCAGCAAATCTGTGAGAAATCCATTCCACAGCCCATCATGCAATGGGAGTTAGTCTAGCCACTGGCTGGTGCAAATCCCCAACTATTTCCAAGGTACAAAGGGGTCAGATCAAAGTTTGGGAGTGGCCACAAACATTCCCAAACTGCCAAGGCAATGTACACATGCTAAGACCCACTGCCCCCCCACTCAGTGGGATTTACCACTGCAGATTTCTCTGCTCTCATGGTGAAGACATCTGCAGTAGTAAAATCATTTATGCCTGCATGAAATCCGAAGGGGAATTTATGGCAGACGTAAATAAGGTATTTTTGTCCATAAACATATGTTTACAGTCACAAATACCTTTGTGGATAGGTCCAAATGGGAGCATGGTAAGCACAATACTGGCATTGAGCCCGATTCACAGAACTAACTTAGGACAAAATCTTAAACTTACTACTTTTGGTATTCACAGAAGTTAGGATTTTGTCTTAAGTTTGTCTTAAGACAGACTGAAGACAAAATCCTAACTTAAGTCTGTCTTAAGTCTGTCTTAAGACAAACTTAAGACAAAATACTAACTTCTGTGAATACCAAAAGTAGTAATTTTAGGATTTTGTCTTAAGTTAGTTCTGTGAATTGGGCCCCAGGTGAGAATTCAGAGAATTGAGTAGGGTTTTAATAAAGGTTTCCTCTTTTCCAATGGTAACCAGCAGCGCAGATGGGCCCTGAACTTACCAGGAGCACAGCATCATGAGAGGACAGTGAGGGATGAACTGAGAACGTGTGTGGAAGAAGCAGTGGCGGCCGGCACAGGTAAAAGTGGTGAAGTGTGGCGGGCGGGAAAAGGTCAACAAATGGCAGGGCAGGTAAGATTAAATTTAAAAAAAGTAAAAAACACTTACATTGCGCTTGCTGCATCGCCGAGTCGGCGATGCGGCGAGAACAAGGTAAGAGATTTTATTTCTTTTTTAATTTAATTTTAACTATCTCATTTTCTGTCGACTTTCCCACCCACACCCTGCCCAACCCGGCCACTCTTACTTGTGCCAGCCGTTACTGGGAGGAAGGGAGAATGGCGGGTCATTCATACATTTAATGCTAGAGGATCTGGAGGTCTCCAAAATAGCAAAAGGAAACTCAGGCAAATTCATCCCCTCTCTTGGCCAGAAAGAGGTTCAGTGAACGACTTCATTGATCAAGCTAACACCTCATTGAGGGTTTATAATGTAGATATGGCTTTGCATGTGGTGAGCGAGAAGAAATGGCAACATGTTAAAGCTCACTTTTTGACTGTTGAAGGTACTCCAAAATCAGAGATTTACCTTTTGAAGGGCAGGGCCTGGCAAGCAGCACCAGAACTTTGGGGTGTTCTCACGCGATGTCTTATGAACAAGCAGCTCAGATTGGGCTGGGCTTGAGTAAGTGGAGTACAACCTACGTAAGAACCTGTCTGCAGCAAAACTGAAAATCAACTGGAATGCAGAAAGCTAACGGAAGCAGGATTTACTATATTTCATGTGAAATAATGTTCAGGACAAAACATACTGCAGGTCTAAAAACATCTCATTGGCATTCTTATCTCATTCACAGAGGTTGAGGCACCATGGATTGGCTTCTGAGGCAGACGCGAATGCCTCCACTACTGGGAGAAACCTGGAATAAAGCTGCGCAGTGGTTTTGTGGCTGGGTGTCCTACAACAAGCACGCGGAAGAAGATGCCTTCACGCAGGGGGCACAACTGGTGAGAAGGCAGAAGGACAAAAGGGACAGCATGGTAACATGCCTATTGGACATGATTAAAGAGGGGATGGATCCATGTAGCAGGGATGGGTATTGCCCAGGATAGCATTTTATGGAACATGTTTTGGAGGTACAGGCCATTGTGGGGTAAAGGGGCCAGGGAGAGTCTGGAGAATACGTTTTGGAGGACGGATAACAGCCGAGTCAGAGGAGGAACATCACCGTTAAAGTTCTGCCTGAAAGAATTTGGCACACCGAAAACATGTATCTGGCTCAGTCGGTGTTCCCCTTCCTGGTAGAGGGGGTCACTATATCAAATATGATATATCACATGATATCAAATATGATATATCACATTACAAAGACCGCGGTGTAACAATGCATACCATTACTCCGCAGATCAGAACAACGACTTGCAGAGGGGGCAGAGGGTGTTGGATTTAAAATCCAAAACCTTCTCGTCTGTTACACATACTGGAGTTGGAATAGTAAAATATACTATTCCAACACCCAGCGCCCCCCCCAGAGCAAGTCGTTGTTACGATTTGCGGGGTAATGGTATGCATTGTTACAACGAGGTCATTGTAACGACCATGATGTAATTGCATGCGGGGAAAAACATGCAGAATAAAGAGGCCTATTCAAAGCCATGTAATGGGCATAATATTCTTTTAGGTCAATATTGACCTCTTTGGCCACTAACGTAGTCCGCCATTGTTGAGCGTGTTTAATAACCCTCCTGTTCCAGTGAGTGTTTGCGGTGGTGTTTCGGTACCATCAGGGTATCTGCCAGTGGGTATGACACGAATCCCAAGCTGGCAGGGGAAGACCAGGCTCTTCGACAGAGACACAGCGCCCAGATACCCTTAAGGGTGGCAGTGCTGCACTTTACAAATGCTGTTTGATTGGTTGATGGACGCAAGTGTGTCGGAGAAGTACTGGATACAAAGGTCGTGACAAACAAGAAGGTCCAGAGGTGACGAAAGGAGAGATTGGTCTTAAGCAAGTCAGAGGTCCTTGAACTGTGTCTGGAGAGAACAATATAGACCAACACTTTGGAGTGCAGGAGTGTGGGTGGTCCAGGACTAAGTTTTACAGGGAGAATATTTGGGCCTTATAAGTTAGGAATGGTGCAGGAATACCCCGCAAAGAGAGGTCAGGGACCTCAAGGAATATGAAGGACATTTATTCGGAATGAGTGCGGTCAAAGAAGGGTACAGGTTATCGATGAGGAATAGAGAACAGAATCCTTTGGGATTTGCAGATGGGTGCTTCTCACAGTCATGCCAGATTACAGGGTGGGAGCAGAGTGGATGTAATATGTGTTTGAAATTAGTTTTGCATTTCACCATTCAAGTGCATCATCAGTTTCCATGCAACCTCAGGTTTACAAAGAAAACTGGAGTCTGAAATTGTGTCCATATATTTGAGCCATAGTCCTGCGTTCTCGATGAAAAGACGCCCAGGAACCAGCATGGATGGTCATTGGAGGAGGTGGAAGCAGAGAGGTCAGGTGACGGGATATGAGATCAGTCCATCTGTCACTCTTTTACGCTAGTCCCAGGACATTGGTATCTACGGCCAGGCCTCCTACTGACCCATGGAGGTGAAAAGAGCTTCACCCACTTGAGAAGAACTGGAGATGACACATCTGGTGTGAATGGACTTCCATGAGGTGAAGAAGAGAAGATCTGAAGTAGAAAGAGCCTGGACAGACCTAACATTTACAGTCACAAAAACTCACAGCCATGAACAGGGCACCCCAGTAACTATACTGGGCGGTGACAGTATTTCTGTGATTTAAAAGGTACCGCGTGAGTGACACAGGAGGACATAGGATCTTGTTTAGAGAAGGTCTGATGGTAACAAAGTTTTCTGTAGACGTTTTCATCAGCACCTCTCTTGACACGATCACCTATCCTGCAGACCAGGTGATGGTGACATCTGTCCAGTGGAAACTTCTCCCATTCTTCTGTTGGGTCCCCACCGCAAGGCCTGACCGATAAACACCTGATCTGCAGTGTGTGTGGTGGAGCTACAACCATGGAACACTGCCGGGAAGAGTTATGGTGTTTCATGGTGACTTCTACGAATAAGTGCGTTGAGTATTCCTAACATTCAGGAAAACCTCCACCAGCATCCGAAGGGCACTCTTTATGTGGGCCTCTACCTCTGCTTTGTGGCTATATTTTACTTGCTACAATTGGTGGCAAAAATGCTGTCACCCACCTTGGGGACTGTCAAATGTTTAGCCAGACGTTTCCTCACTGAAAATCTCTCTCCTTCTTACTGATTCAGCCACTTTGGCAGAGTATCCTCTGTTGTCCTAGCTGAAAACTCTAAACATGCACTTTCTAGAACTTGGTCAACACATCTGTTTCAGGAAAGGAGTCTGTAAAACACACTGGGGAGACACAGGGACAAACATGGGCAAGACCGCAGCAGTGAAAGGAAGTTCAAGATCAGCGAGGGGGGATTTAAGGAAATACATTACAGGGGCAGACGCAGAAAGAGATAGAATAAAGGTCAGAAACAAGCAGTAAGAGGAATAAAACCATCGGAATCGAGCAGAAAGAGGCAAAATACTGAGCAGAAACGTGACAGAAACCAGCACAAAGAGGCAAAATAACGGGCAGAAATGAGCAGAAAGAAGAAAAATAAAGGTCAGAAACGAGCAGAAAGATTAAAATAATGGGCAGAACAAGCAGAGAGAGCCAAAATAGAGGGCAGAAAAAGGCAGAAAAACAAGCAGAGTGAAGGCGAATGACGAGCAGAGGGGGCACAAACCTAAGGCAGCAGAGGGTAGTGGACTGCTGGCAAGCTGGACAGGAGGACTATTGCCAGGGCAGCAGGCACGAGGACCTGCTCCTGACTCAACCATCGAAGTAGATTCCAGGGCACTGTAAGGTTGTACAGGGATACAGACATGGGGCCCGATTCACAGAACTAACTTAAGACAGAATCCTAAACTTACTACCATTTTGGTATTCACAAAAGGCACTTACTCATTTCGGTATTCACAGAAGGCACTTACTCATTTCGGTATTCACAGAAGTTAAGAGTCCTAAATTTAGGACTCCTAAATTGCTTCTGTGAATACCGAAAGTCTTAAAATTGGGATGTTTCTCAGTTTAGGAGTAGTAACGTTAGGACTCCTAACTTCTGAGAATACCAAAATGAGTAAGTGCCTTCTGTGAATTCCAAAATGAGTAAGTGCCTTCTGTGAATACCAAAATGGTAGTAAGTTTAGGATTTTGTCTTAAGTTAGTTCTGTGAAGCGGGCCCATGGAGAACAGAGGCAAAGACGTGAACAGATCAGGGACATTTTGGACAGGGAAAGGAAGTTCAGAAATAAGAGAAATAAAATTGGAGGTCAGAGATGGGTAGGATGTTAATATCAGGTCAAGGCTCTTACCCAAGGCAGGGTCTTCACATTTCGGCCTCCAGACCTCATCGCAGGAACACAGCTGGTACCAGGTTCTGTTGACCTGTGCAGACAGGAGCAGACCATGAACTCCTGCACCATGACCTCACGGAGTAGTTCACAAAGGTGAAGGGTCAGCAGATAGAGAGAAGTGCCCTGTCTGATCTCCTACTCCAACCACTCCCTGCTCCTTGCCTATTACACACAGTGCTTTAAAACTGCAGTCACAGGGTCATAGCTCGGGGCACCCCACTCATGTGTCCATTGTTACCACCTTAGCAAACCCCAGGAGCCTGTCCCCTGCCCGTACTCTACTTGAACCCTAGCTCGGATGTCCGGAACACCCTTCTCTCAACATATAACATAACATGCCATAACATGTATTTGGTATGCGCACGTTCACTCGTGGACATCTGGGCACTGAATAACCGATGTTTATTGTTACCCACTCAATTGTACTCATTTTATCGACCTCAGAAGAATGAAAGACTGAGTGGACACGCTGGGATCTGAACCAGTGACCATGAGGTCAAACGCAGACCCCTACAGTGGACTCATTAGTCCACTGAGCCACCAGACACTTGCTACTCTTCACTTCACCATCTCCGCACTTGACTGGTTCTCGTCCCACCTCTCCAAACTATGCTTCTCTCAGTCCCCCAAAGCTCATCTAATTCGTCATTCGCCCTATACTCACTGGTGTCCGCCGCAACCCTGTTCCAGGTCTGCTTCTCTTATTCTTATACACCACGCCAATAGCTTCATTTAGTTGTTAGTATCATCTCTATGCACTGGCACCTCTACCTTTCTCTCATTTTCATCCTCTATTCAGCTCAATTATCACATCAGGCCCATGAATGAAGGCCCCGCCTGGTCCTGTGGGTGGAACTCTCTGCCAACACCCCACCAACCTCCCTAACTGACCCCGTGCTCTTCCCACCTGACTCTGGAACACCACCCACCGCCCTAGAAACATTGAGGTGCTCACTGGACCCAGCAAACGTCATGAACCCCTTATATCCACCCAATGCTGAAAAACATAACATCCACCCCTGCATCCATTACACACCCACACCCTAATCAATGCATTCATCACCAAGGGGCAGATTTATGTTAACTGGCGCATCCCCAGGGATGCGCCAGTTAATGTGCGCCACAGTGCGCCACAGCTCCGCCACCTATGGTGCGCCGCATTTACAATGCGGCGCACCATGGGTCAAAAACGGCACAGATGTGTGACGCATCTGTGCCGTAAAGGCGGCGCATTGCTGGAGTTGCGTCGCAAGCGCAACGCAGCTCCAGCAAGGCTCGGGGGTGCCCTATCCCTAACATGCTGCGTCAAGACCTACGCCTGCTTCAAGCAGGCGCAGGGTTTTGACGCAGCATTGGCCTGAAAGTGACTGAGTGAAATCTTATAGATTTCACTCAGCCAATTTTAGGAGGCGTTCCTGCGCAGGAACGCCCCCCCTGCGCATGAACGTCTCCTTATGGCGCAGGGCTTCACAACGTGACGCATCTCCTAGATGCGTCACGTTGTAAATAGGGCGCATTGTTTGCGCCTCCATTGCGTCAAATAAAGTGACGCAATTGCGGCGCAAAGAGGCGCAAGGGCCTCATAAATCTGCCCTAACTCTTTACAGGCGTCGGAGACTGCAGAAACGTCCTTCCGCAACCCGCTTCTACACACACAAATGGATGCATGCAAGGGGGTCTGTGGACTCCTGGCTCTGGTCACCATCAACAAGCGTTTAATGAAGCTCACACAGGCCTGAAGGCAATGGAGAACATTAAAAAGGGGTGACAAATTATTGGGGCTAATTTCACACAGTTTCCGTCCTACAAAAAAAGAACTTTAGACAAAGTTTTGAGAAATAATAATCAGCACTCCTATAAACAAGTATTCATAACATTTAGGGCATAAGTTAAAGGCCCTGTCAATCTCAAAAATTATATCAGACTCTATTAGTTCTAGAGTTGTTTAAAGATATCAACATGTATTTTTAACAAGACAGGGGGTTCCAAAAATATGTAGTCCACTTATTTGTTTTTTCTTCAATCTTTATTCTTTCAATTCTCATAAAACAGGTATTTCCAGCAAACAGTAGAGATCACCAACACGTGTTTCGTCCTACACAAGGACTTTTTCAAGGCCAAAATCAGAAAATGTAAGCAGGGCTGGAGAAGCGGGACGTGGAGTATGGGGGGATAGGATCACCCGGTGTAGCGGCAGACCTTTAGCAGGTAAATTAGCGTATCAGCAAAGTAGGCTAATTGCAAGTCAAGAAATTAGCAATTACGAATGTAAGATGTGCTGCCGGATTCCAAATGCGGACACTCGGTGCAAACTAGTGGTTCAAGCAAACATAGTAATTTGTAGAGCATTATAGCTGCCGTCACAAATATAAGGTGTGCTACCGGATTCCAAGTACGGACACTCGGTGCATGCTAATAGTTCAAAACAAACAACCGTAGTAAGTTGTAGAGCATTATAACTGCCGTCACATCTCTGTACCCCAAGCCGTCTCAGTAACGCGAGCTACAAAAAAAGAACCATCGACCACTCAACTGGTGAATGTGAGACTGGCCATGGTCTTGGCCAGTGTGTCAAAGGCCCAGCAGACCTAAAATTAAAGGAATAGTGAAGATTCATCATCTGTTGCAGCTGAAATATCATCAACCGAAGCTGGAAAAAATTTCGGTGTCACCGACAGAACCCTACTGCTGGTTACTTGGAATTACTTCACCAGCAGCGGCGTTAAGATATCCGATGAGAAGCGAGGAATCGAGATAGAGCAGTCATTGCTCAGACTCCAGGACCTAGAGAAGGGTTCTTGGAAGGGGACTCAAAAAAACTGCATTCAGAGTCAGAAGCAACAACACTGAGTGAAGAGATGGAGCAAGGAAGTTGGAGGTGATCCAGTGGTATCAGAAACTAGAATAGTTAAACCTAATGCCGATGGATGAATATCAAAATCAGACCACATTAGAAGGGACGGTTTATGACTCAAAGTGCGTCATCGATCTCAGCCTCAGAAAAGATAAAGGAAAGGACATCTTGTTCCAATGAATTTCTGAGGTTTCCTTAATGTAGAGTGAGATATTTTTATCAGATATAACTATGTCACTTTAACCTTTGTCTTCTTCAGTGAATTTCTGAGGGTTTTTTCCTGTTGTTAAGCAACAACAGAGAGAGATGTTGTTTTAAGTAAGGCAGACCTACTGGCTTTGTCAAAGAGTAATTATTATAATAATAATAATAATAATAATAATAATAATAATAATAATAATAATAATACAGACACTTATTAGAGTGCAACAACTACCTCAAACAGAGGTGTCCCGGCGCTAAAGCGATCAGTAGTGCGTGGATGGCAAACCGGATGGCTAAGCCCCCGACCCAATTATTCTGCCCTAAAGAGCCAGGTCTTAACCATTTTCCTAAAAAGGGGTTCTGTATCAATGTTGCGGAAATCACTTGGCAAGGCGTTCCATAATTTCGCCGCCCGGACCGTGAAGGATCTGCCCCCTATGCGAGCCTTCTTGAAACGAGATAAGCAGAGAAGCTTTTGGGAATTGGATCTTAATGATCTAGACTGCTTGTAACCGTCTTTATTTTAGGTAGCTGGGGCATTCTCCAAGTGTGGCTCGGAAGGCCAGCGTCAGGGCCTTAAACTCGATTCTTTTGGCCACTGGTATCCAGTGGAGCTCCTTTAAATGCGGAGAGACGTGTTTGCGGAAAGGAACCCACCTAATCAGTTCCGCAGCCGCATTTTGTACCATCTGAGACGTCTGATTAGGTTCTTTGGCAGGCCAAGATAAAGACAATTCGCATAGTCCAATCTGGATGTTACTACTACGTTGGCTATGGTTTTTCTGCTTTCTTCTGGAAGCTTATGCAGGAATTTCTTCAAGTTTCTTAGTTTACAGAAACATGTAGCTGTTACCTGCCGTATCTGTGCCGAAAATGAGAGATCGGCCTTCCACTTCACACCCAGATTTTTTATGCAGTTTGTAGGGGAGGGGGGAGGTCCCATTTCCACTGCCCACCATAGAGCTGGTGCCGGATGTGGCTCTTTTCCGAAGAACATCATGCCTGTCTTTCCTACGTTGAACGTGAGTTTATTGTTGTTCATCCACAATGCTATATCTCTCAGGCAGCCCTTGAAACTCCTGAAGGCATCCTCAGTTTGCTCTTTAAAGGTGAAGACCAGCTGGGTGTCGTCTGCGTACTAAATAGGTTTGACCCCTTAGTTGAGAACAGTGGAGCCAGATACAAATTAAACAGGAGTGGACTCAGCTATGACCCCTGAGGGACTCCACACCAAAGCTGTTTAGGTCTAGACACAAAGGGTTGCAACGCGACCTTCTGTGAGCGATTGTTCAGGTAGGAGATAAGCCAGGCCAAAGCCATACCCCCAATGCCCATCTCCTGAAGTCTTCTTGAGCGCAAGGTGTGGTCAACGGTATCGAATGCCGCCGATAGATCCAGGAGCACCAGCATCGCGGATGCCCCCGAATCCACCGCCAGTCGCACCGACCCCGCCACCTCCAAAAGGGCTGTCTCGGTGCTAAAGCCCGATCGAAAGCCCGATTGGGTATCGTGTAGGATGCCCTTACTCTCAATAAAGCTTGACAACTGTCGTTGCACCAGTTTTGTCCAGCATCTTGGCTGCTGCTGGTAAAAGAGAGATAGGTCTGTAATTGTTCAAGTCCCCAGGATTCCCATTTGTTTTTTTTCTCAGGGGAAGGAGCGTGGCATGTTTCCAGATTTCTGGGAAGGTGCCCGATGCAAGGGATGAGTTCCATATGTGCGTCAGCACGTGAACTAGGGAGTGACCCATCACTTTCCACAGTTTGGGGGAGGGGGGGGGCATGGGTCATCCGGTGCCCCTGATTCATTACAGAAAATATAAAAAGTTGCCCTATTGGCTTTAGCAAGTTGTCAGCAAATCAACCCAAACCAAGCAGGCCTCCCGAAGCACTGCTTATGATCTCACATACCACGTCACTGATGACATTCTATGTCCCATTGATGGCATCACTGATGACATCTGAAATGACATCATTTATGGCAACACTCTGCAAAGCGGGTGCGCAAATTATAACTGAAGTAACTATAACTCTCAGCCTTGCCATGTGGTGTTGTCATGAACGATTTCACTTCAGTTGTCAACAGTGGTGTTATCAATGGTGTCACAGAACATGTCACGAGTCCTATGAAATGTGAGGTCATAAACAGTGCATGACGAGGGCGCAAGTTATAGTTGCTTCAATTACCTATAACTGGTGAATTTCAGTGTTTTTTTTATATTGAACTGTTACATTTAAACTAACATTTTCACCTAAATATATTGCCACTTTGACCTTAGGGTTTTTCAGTGAATATATATAGATATATAAAATAATGCTAAAGTACATAAGAATATATAATTGTGTCTTCAAACAACTTATAAAGCAAACACAAGGAGATGTTGGACGGAGCGCTGAAACTTTTCAGACACTCACCCCAAGTCACTGATCTGGGTTGAATCCATCATCGTTCTTTAGCTCACTTCGCCACCTCAGTTCAGACCCAGCCATATGCAAATCAGTCTTGACTCTGTGCCTCATGGGAACAGTTCAGCCAAAAGTACCAAACCATGTCATCCCTGGACAGGAAACAAGCATCAACATTGAGCTTTTCATGAGCACCAGTTAAGGACACATTGGTTTATGAGGAGATTAAGTGATTTGCCTACGGGATGTTGAGCCGACACCAAGACTTGTACCTGGTTGCCCAGCTCCGAAATCGGCAGCTCTGGCCATTATGCCACAATCTCTCTCCACTTTCATGGTTAGTCGTTGGTTCTGTTTTAGGTGGCGCAAACCGGCCTCCTGGCAAGAGCCCCAGCACTTATTGTTTTACAAATTACCACTGGCTGGACAGGACTCCACATGGGGCCACATTACACAATAAGGTGCGCCGGGTGCAACCAGTGCAAATGCGCCTTATTACCATGAATGAGCTGCCTCCAGTCTGCCTCCTGAGAGCTTCTTTGCCTTTGCGCCCGCGTCTGTAATATGGTACGGGTGCAGAGGCACCGTGATTACCTCATTTGGATGGGGCACGCACATATGTGGAGTGTGGCTCAATGGTTAGAGCGGCAGACCCTGAGGCAGAGTTCTGGCCAGGGACCAGGGTTCGATTCCCGCCTCGCCGGGGTCTCGGGCTCAATTTCCTAGGACCTGATAATTCTCGCCTCGGGGCCTATTCTAATCACGGGCCCCACGCTGCAACTCTGGGCAATAGCTTGCTTAGTCTCCACACCGGCCCCAACAGCACTAAGGAAGCCTGGCCTCCACCTTGGGGGTGCCCAGGAGTGGACACTTCACAGGGAAAGCCAGGAGGGGTTCCACAGCGGTATGAGTATCAGCGCCAGGAAGCCGCATAGGCGACACCGCAAGGTCACCGTCTGGTGACAGTGCGCTCTATAAGTACCATGACATTTACATTTACATATGCAAATTAGGGACCGCTCCATGCAGACAGTGTTGGGGGCTTTATATGCGCCAGCGCTACTGGTCTTACAGAAGGGGTCGCACATGCCCCTGCGGCCTCTCTGTAATACCAAAGTGCCCCGGGGGTGCGCTAAGCGGGAGCCAACGCGCGTTGCGCCCAGGGCACTTTTTGTAATGCGGCCCATGATGGCCCCAGTTGCCAGAAGTAAGGGGTACGTTTCTCCAAGGGTACTGGGGTGGAGAGCGGCCAGCACTGGACCTGGTGAACTGGCATAAGTTGTGAGCGCGAAATGTAGCCAAACCTTAGGTAAAGTCCAACTGCGCTCGCTGTGTGTTGTGTTCGCTTCCCTGGCGTGGCTCTGCAATCCTGTGGGTAATATGTGGTCAAAAAGGATAAACAGGCAAGATGTTGTCCAGGTAGGAAATGAGGGAAATATAAAAGTGGCCGGGTAGGTAGGACTGGGAGGAATCCAGAGAATAGAACGTAACAAGTTTCTTTAACGTGAGTAGGTTCCGGGCAGTGTTAGAACAGCAGTTCCTCTGGTGCTGCCCTGCAGGCTCTGCATTAGAACAGCAAATCCCACACTCCTGGCTGCAATGTATGAAATAGGACATCGCCTCCCTCTAGTGTTAACATTAGGGGGCGCCTCCTAGTCCTGTCGTACAGCATTGGCATTGGGACAGCACCCCCCTAGTTCTGTCACACACCATCAGCATTAGGACAGCATCTTCCCTACGCATCAGCATTAGACCAGCACCTCTCCTCGCCTTGCCTTACAGTGTCAGCATTAGAGCAGCACTCCCCCAAGCCTTGTCCTGAAGTGTTAGCATTAGGACAGCACCTCCTCTAGCCCTGTTCTTACAGTATCAGCATTAGGACAGCATCCTCCATAGCCCTTTTTAGCAGTGTCACCATTAGCAGAGCACCCCCCCCCCAGCCCTGATCGCTCTGACATCTGACCTCTCAACCCCTCCCCGCATGACCTCACAGCTGGCTGCTCCCTGCCCCTTTCTATCTCTGTCGCCGGACCTCTTGCTCCCTCCCCATCACCTGACTGCTCGCCCCTCCCGTCACCTGATCTCTCAACCCCTCCCCGTCACCCGACCTCTCGTCCCCTCCATGTCACCTGATCTCTCAACCCCTCCCCGTCATCTGACCACTCGCCCCCATCCCCTGACCACTCGTCCCCTCCCCATCACCTAACCACCCGCCCCCGCCCCCTCCCATCACCTGACCTCTCGGCCCCTCCCGTCACCTGATCTCTCAACCCCTCCCCGTCATCCGACCACTCGCCCCCATCCCCTGACCACTCGTCCCCGCCCCCTCCCATCACCTGACCTCTCGGCCCCTCCCGTCACCTGATCTCTCAACCCCTCCTCGTCATCTGACCACTCGCCCCCATCCCCTGACCACTCGTCCCCTCCCCATCACCTAACCACCCGCCCCCGCCCCCTCCCATCACCTGACCTCTCGGCCCCTCCCATCACCTGACCACTCGACCCCTCCCCGCCACCTGATCTCTCAACCCCTCCCCGTCATCCGACCACTTGCCCCCATCCCCTGACCACTCGTCCCCTCCCCTGACCACTCGCCCCATCCCCTGACCACTCGTCCCCTCCCCTGACCACTGGTCCCCTCCCCGTCACCTAACCACCCGCCCCTGCCCCCTCCCATCACCTGACCTCTCGGCCCCTCCCGTCACCTGACCTCTCGACCCCTCCCCGCCACCTGATCTCTCAACCCCTCCCCGTCATCCAACCACTTGCCCCATCCCCTGACCACTCGTCCCCTCCCCTGACCACTCGCCCCATCCCCTGACCACTCGTCCCCTCCCCTGACCACTGGTCCCCTCCCCGTCACCTAACCACCCGCCCCTGCCCCCTCCCATCACCTGACCTCTCGCCCCCTCCAGTCTCCTGACCTCTCGCCCCCTCCCTGTCACCTGACCACTCACTCGTCCATCCCCATGACGTCATACCTGGCTGGCTCTGAGCAGGTCCCAGGGTGAGACCAGGCCCAGGATTTGAAGTGAGATCTTCCTGGGGAGGTCACCGATGAAGTCCTTGTACTGCATGACCTGAGGACAGAAGGGAGAGGCGTGAGCAGAGGCGCCCTGGGTGACAATATTCATAACTTATGTAACTTATAACTCAGATGCTACAACTCCTTTCTATCATAAAACACTCTAACACCATTGGGTAATGTCCGCGCTACATGAGACTGCGTCAATGAATACATGAATAAAGGCGGAAGAGGCTTCCCGGTGATGAGGCTGGAATGGGACTGCTATGAGTTGGAACCTCATGAGGGGGATAATCCCCTCCCTTGAAAGTGGGGAGGTTACATTTAGACTCCTCTGGGCACTAGAGGGACAGAATCTAGCAACTGGGCTTTAATATAGATCCAAGCAAAGGGGCAAATTTCAGACTTGAAGAGCTGAAGCCAATGACAGAAACACGGTAATCTGAGGGGGAGGCCTTAGCCTTGGGGGTTACAAACATCGCAAGAACTTGCTAAATATATTTGCTGAGCGGTATAATCAGGTTCGTCAGAAAGGGGAGCAGCAGGAACACAGGCCCGGCACTTTTCCTGGGCCCCACAATTGTGCCCTAAACTTTGTTGACAGATTTTGAAACAAGCCTCCCCTGCTTGTTAATGCTGCGGTGGTCAACACAGCTATGGAACTAGAAGGCCCCATATGCTGGAACTGCAGTGTCTTCCCTTTCCATGGAGTGCATCTTTTAACAGCTACTCAGGCGATTTAAGGTCCTCATGAAGTTTTTAGGTCTTGGCTCATGCACTGTCTCGGGGAGACATGTTGTATATACTTTGTGGGCTTCAGCCCGCCCATGGCCTTTCCATTTTCTAGTTGCATCGTCGCCATCCGATTCTTTCTCCCCATTTGCCCATAGCTTGCATGCGTCATACTTCTTCCGGTGTTTAGCCCTCCCCAGAGCAGGGACCAATGACTTCTATCCATCCACATCTCCCATGTAATGCCCATTTTAGGAACTTTGTTTTTCTCTAACATCCATCATCAGTGGTGCTTGTGTTTTCACTTGCTCTGAGCGCCGTTGTAAACAGGGCTGTAAATCATGTTCCTATATTGTCACATTGCTCAGCATTCACAGACCGAGATCAAATGTCAGATGCTGTTTTCACAGGGCGCCTGTTCCGTGCCCTAATCCCTCCCTGCTTGTTATTGTTGTCGGCCACTCTTTCCATCTCCTCCCCTATGCGTCACGCATTCATCTTTTCTTTCTTTCTTGACCTCTCTTCGCTTTCTACTAATTGGCAACATTTTGGCACATACCAACTGCCGATTTTGTCGTGTTTGAAATAAGGAAGCCAAAACCTCACTTCCTGCCCTCAAATATCATGGTCTGGACAACCAGTAAGAGCCCTTCAAAATATTTCACCCAAGAAAGTAGTAATGTTCAAGGCTTTTTTGCTGTAGGAACTCCTCGCAGGTTCGGTCCGCTGTCCCTATTGGGTACGGCGGCACTTTTTAAAATGATGGCGCTGCCAAGATTTTTATATGCCTTACAAAACTATCCGGACCTGGTTCCACAGTCCTACTTTGCGTCCATTAAAGCCACACTTAGAAAATTACTATGGTCCGGGGCGCCCCGCATTTCCCTGCAGAAACTTACATTGGGACGGTTCGATGGAGGCAACGCGCTCCCGGACATCTGAAAGTACTATTGGGCTGCACATTTCTCGGCCATCAATCAGGGCACCTACTGTGACGGTGATGACCCGGGATATGGAATGGACCGGTGGCTCCTGCCGGGCGGGAATTTTGAGGCGTCACTGTACTCCAAGCTTGGCAGATACCCTCTTACCGGGCCCACACAGCACTCAGTTCAAATATGACACATTGTACAGCATAAATTGGGATGGGCCAACACCCTCACAATGGCAACCCCGCTCTGGGTTTCAGAAAGGTTGGGCACTCTGGGCCACACCAAAGGGTTCCGCAATTGGGACCTCATTGGGATCTCTCATATAAAAGATCTATGGGGTCCAGATGGAGTTGTGCCCTTTTCCTCACTCCAACACACGTATGAGCTTGCGCAAACGGAGTACTTTCGATACCTACAGGTCAGGCACTCCTTACAGTCAAACATCCCCTCTGAAACCCAGCCCCCAGCCTCCTCTCCCCTGGAAGATAGAGTACTAGATGGCCACCTCCCCGAGCACGCCATTTCACTTACATACAAAAAAAATTATTAACAACTCCCCAGACCTGTTAAAAACTCTCAAAGGGAAGTGGGAGGCTGATGGGTTGGAAATAGATGAGGAGGAGTGGAGAAGTGGGCTTGCTTCCCCTAAGGAAGTAGCTATTTTGGCAAGACTTAGGCTGATTCAGCTCAAAATTCTCCATCGAGTATACATCTCCGGGACTAGGTGCAATTGATGGGCCGTAGTGAGAATGGGCTCTGCAGGAGGGGGTGTGGGGAGTTAGGGACATTCTTCCACATACTATGGGAGTGCCCAGTGCTTCAGGCTTATTGGCACCGGTTACATCGCTGCATGCAAGAGGTGTGGGAGGTGGAGCTACGAGTGGAGGCAAATCGATGCCTATTGAATATCTGGGAACCCACGGACCTGTCACCTCCGGGGAGGCTCTGGGCTACACTGGGATTCACAATTGCAAAGAGGAACATTGCGAGGCAATGGGGGGCAGCGGTGCCTCCGAAACTTGGCTCATGGAAAACGGACATGGACTGGTGCATGCTCCAGGAAAAAACAGTATATGTGGCTCCGGGGTGTCCCCGGAAATGGGTTGAGGTGTGGTCTAAATGGAACGAATACAGGGGTCACATATGCGAGCCCCCCGAGATAGCCCCAGTTGATGAACCACTCGCACTGTGAATTGAGTAGTGACGAACTGCAAGGAATATTCTACATTGTAAAATATTTCTATGCTCTGATTCTACCTAAGGTTCAACTGTAAGTACTGTATTTTCTGACTGTGAGGATCTCCACTGTTTATCTGATCTATTAATAAAAAGATTTTTTTTTAAAAATAGGATTTTGTCTTAAATTAGGATTTAAGACAAAATCCTAACTTAAGACAAAATCCTAATTTAAGACAAAATCCTAATTTAGGACATAATTCAAATTTAGGACAAAATCCTAATTTAGGACAAAATCCTAATTTAAGACAAAATCCTAATTTAGGACAAAATCCTAATTTAAGACAAAATCCTAATTTAAGACAAAATCCTAATTTAGGACAAAATCCTAATTTAAGACAAAATTCTAATTTAAGACAAAATCCTAATTTAAGACTACTAAATGCCATCTGTGAATACCAAAAGTAGTACGTTCTGTGAATCGGCCCCTGAGTATATAAAGTGTACTGGGGATTTCAGAGAATGATCATCGTCCACTTATATGTTCAAATGTTATTCACAATTCACTCCCACCCAGCCTACAGCCAGCACAATGGGTCAGCCCAATTCAGCCACTGGCTCGCTGCGCTGTGAGTGACGGCACTTTGCAGTGACAAATGTGCACTTTCACTTAAAAGAAATGCATTTCTGTGTCGGGGTTGATAGGGTAACCTCTGCTTTTATTTCTAGTCTAATCAGATTTTCCTGCTTTTGTTTTATCTGCTGCCTGGGAGCGGGTGCTCCGCCTGTCCTCATCTTGCTGCCCGCTGCTTGGGAGCCCCGTAACATCGCTTCCCTACTGCCGCTGGCCCTGCCCTGTAGTCCCCCCGCCGCCGCAATCCCAACCAAGCGGCCGCCGAGTGGGGGACTACCTTTCCCAGCGGGCTTGGCGGTGGACACGGCAGACACGTGCCCGGAGGCGCCTTAAATTGCCGTCATCATCGGGGGAGCAGGTGTTCCGCTTTTGTTTTCTCTGCTGCCTGGGAGCGGGTGCTCCGCCTGTCCTCATCTTGCTGCCCGCTGCTTGGGAGCCCCGTAACATCGCTTCCCTACTGCCGCTGGCCCTGCCCTGTAGTCCCCCCGCCGCTGCAATCCCAACCAAGCAGCCGCCGAGTGTGGGACTACCTTTCCCAGCGGGCTTGGCGGCGGACACGCGCCTGGAGGCGCCTTAAATTGCCGTCATCATCTGCATCGCGGGAGCGCCCGGGGCGAAGCCCGGGCAAAGGGCGGGCCATTTTGTGGCCGTTCGGGGGCCGAAGGAGGCTGGGCTGGGCCACCCCCGTTGGCCCTCGTTTGTTATCACTCCGCCGTACTTCTCCCCACTAGCAAGTAAGAACTGTTACCCTCGCTAGCTGGAATTTTGTCTCCCATCAACCCCTTGTCAGTTACCATGCCTTCAATTAAATCAGTCAAGCAACCCAAATCTAATATTCAATCCTTGACAGCTGTTGATCGCATGTTACAAAAGACCATCGGAGTAGCGACAACCGCTATTGAGTACACAGAAAGACGCTTGTCCCTACCCGTAGGCTCACTGCCCCCGCTTTCCATAATCAATCTGTCAGATACCACCGATAACTTTCAGGACTCCTACCTACTTCCATCATTTGTGTCCCTTCTGGGTATTCCACCTGTGGCACAGCACACTGAAGGGTGCTCTAGCGTTGTGGAGTTACCTTCCCTGCACTCCACGGCACTTTCTCCTTCGCTGCCTACTGACACCAGTGCCCCTGTGCGGCTAGTTAGCGAAGCCAATCTATGGCCCAAGACAAAGACGGAGATATTAGTATTCCTCTCCAGTTGCGCGAATAGATCTCTCCTAACACCTCCACAGTGGACCTACCAGAATACGACGTTCCACTTGAAGGGACGTCGTCGTCATTGCCACAACTACTTACCCTCTCACCTATAAGGACTAAGAACCAGATTGCCCCTAGAAAGAGGAAACGAGGGGTGGACCTATTCCAAGGTAGAAGAGCTAAGTCTAGGAAGAAATTGGACACTAAACACAGTAATGTTACGAACACCCAAAAAGATGTAATCTCAAACGATACAAACATTTCAAATAACCCTACAGCACAAATTCCATTCTCCAAAGAACTGGTTGAGAACTTCGAGAATTTGATCAAATCACTAATTTTACCGATAGTACATAGGTTAAAAATCATTTCAGAAAAGCTAGGAGAACTAGAAAGTACCTCGCTAAGCAATGTAGAACTCACTAGAGATCTAATTAACCAAATATCTAGGAACCCAGCTGGTAGGAAACCTATTATTCCATCAATTCCTCAGGAAAAATATACTGGTTCAGTGAGTAAAAGTACGAAAGGGCAAAATAATCCCAAACCGACCAGTGATAAAACCATCATGGCCCAACCCCCCCAGTCTGAATTGGCCCCTAAAAAACCTACACCTTCATCTCAAAATCAACAAGGCCCAAGAAACGCAGGAGATAATAACACTAGGGCCGTTGCAGCTAATAAAGCACAGAATAAAAATAATATAGAAGCTAATGGGGCCAAAAACAACCCTACTTCCACAACAGGTAGAAACAATCCTAATATCCAAAATAGGCTAGAAACCAGAACTGGGCGCCAGATTCAAATCATGCTCCCTCCTGAATCTGCTCCCTTTGTTGCTGTGCTGACAGGGGTTCCTGAGTTACTTCCAGCCCAGTACGAGGTCTACAGGAGCCTCAAAAACAAAACAATATATTGGCTAAAAAGGAACAGACCCCTTCCCCAAATATTAATGGAGACATTCTACATGTAAGGAGGGCTAAATGGCTGGGCGTTAGACCAAAGGACATCAGTGGAGTTGTCATAATTATTAACTTTAGAGATTATAGAGTAATGAATCACTTAAATCAGTGGTATCAGGAAAAGGAGAACTTAGGCATCAAGCTGCATGACTTAAACTACTTTTACCCTAGGTCATTGATGCTACCTAAACATCAACAGGTGTCTCAACATCAGAGACACCGTGAGGTTTACCAGTATTCACCCACTTTAACAAACAGATACTATGCTCTCTTAGGCCTGGAAGGTGTAGATTGACCCACCCAGGGATACCCTTCTAAGGTAACCCCTCAATTTCGATCATATTGTTTAGGTGAACAATCATTAGCTCATTCTAAACTGGGAGTCTCTATGAGTATTGTAGCTGACTCACTTATTGAAATCACCAAAATAGACCCTCCGCAAAATCTCTCTAATAATTCAAAACCTCAGTTAAACACAGAAACCCCAGGCTCAGTAATCACATGGAACGTAGCGGGTCTAGCTGGAAAAATTAAAGATGCTCAGTGGCAGAAAATAACAACAAGCCATTCCATCATTGCCGTGCAGGAAACATGGGCAACTGAAGCATTTCATCTCCTGGGCTACAAAACATTCTTTACACCAGCTATACCTAGCAGAAGAGGCAGACCAAAGGGAGGCCTATCCCTTTATATATCAATTACTACGGGTCCAGTTGTTTTAAAAACCTACCTGGATAACAACTATTACCAAATTCTAATTACCGTCTGGGGTCTTCAAAAAAATGTAATCATAATAAATTTTTATAATAACATTCCACCACCAGAAGTAGATAAGGTAATTAAAAATGTTTTAGATACACTCAATTCCATCGAAGAATCCCTAACTGGGGACATGACAATTATCTGGGTAGGTGATTTTAACTGCTCCATATGCCCAATGAGCGTAAAGGGGGTGTGTGGCTTAGAGGGAGAAGATCACCAGGCGACTTATCACCACTTTTGCCACACAAAGTTTGGTGAGTTAATGAATAATATACTGGGAGCTTACTCCCTAGCTTTCATTAATGAGATTTGTAATCCACCAAAAACTTTTAGCCCAACCTTCAATGGCAGAGGAGCAAAATCAAATATAGATTTTGCACTATTTTCAAACCGTTATGCCTCCCAGGTAGCAAACTGGGAGACTCTCAATACAGCTATGAGTGACCATTATCCTATCTCGGTCACTTTAAATTTTGATTTCAAAAGCCGACTTCAATCCACTTACACATCCTATGACCTTAATCCAACCCTGGGACAAAAAAATGGGTTTACAATAAAATCCCAGAAAACTTTATAAAAACTCTGATATCCTCTACCGTAAATGATATTAATGTGTGTCTGTCCTTAGAAAATGATCCAACAACTGTTCTTAGATCCTTTGGTAATATCTGCTCCCAAATTAAAAAGATTCTGACAAAAATCCCTCGAAATATCAGTAAGGGTACCTCGGGCTGGTTTGATGGGAACTGTACAAGGGCACTCAGTGCACTCAAAAACATTCTACACGCTAGTTCGTCCACCAGAACACAGATTAGATCTGCTAGACGGAATTATCGCTCTGCCCTAATTACTAGAAAAAAAGATCTTAAAGCTAAGGCCTGGGCCACCTTGCAGTCCGCATGCGAGAAAAAAGATAACGTTGCCTTTTGGAGGGCCGTAAACGCACCATTCTATCAAGAGCGTTTGGCCCCCTCCATAGACAACGCAATTTCAGCACAGGAATGGGTGCAACATTTTCAGACCCTCTATAGTATCCCTGCTTCCTTAAATGATTCCACTTTCTCAAGACCTATTACCGAAAATTCTGGAAAGCCCTATCCAATAGATATCCATTTTGAATTGGAAGAGAATCAAAAAGCTTTAAAGGATCTCTGGGCCCCAATACTTACAAATGTACTCAACTCCTCAAATCAAATTGGCTTTATTATGTGGTTCTGAAAATCTGGATTCATATAATAGTATTAGACTCGAGAATAAAAACTTCGTCGAAATAGGACGAATTTGGTATCAAAAGACCGAGAATGACGAGTACATCATGTACATGTATTTTCGGCGTATTCGAGTGACGATTTCACCTCGAAATCGTCATTTACATTCTGAACCCCACTCCCATGTATATGTTGCCCTTTACATAGGCCTTAATCCAGTTGAATTTGATTCCACAAGGACACATACTCCTTG
Organism: Lissotriton helveticus; assembly: GCF_964261635.1. NCBI lineage: Eukaryota > Metazoa > Chordata > Amphibia > Caudata > Salamandridae > Lissotriton > Lissotriton helveticus. The sequence goes on from NC_136062.1 coordinate 474,009,646, forward strand.
ATCGACTTCTCCCTGACCTCAGTACAAGTTAGAACCATTGCCCCAGGCCGAACTCGTTAGGTCAGTTCCCTCCCAGTGGCCGAGCAAGATAGCATCTAGGCTCAACCAGCCATAAAACCATTTCAGCTCGCACACCTGCCATATCTCGCTCACATCTTTTCTCCACTCCTTTTCTTCACTTGCTTTATGATGGGGAGGTGACCGTTTTTATTAGGGGTCCAGCGATATCTGATGAAATGTTGGGCCTTGCCGGATGATTTGTTATGGGCAGCACAACGTGAAATATGTACATGTCATCATGACTCTGTTTTTCTTTTGTAACCAGTAACTATAAATGAAATACCACGAATTCAAAGAATGTTTTGCCCAAGGCTGAAAATCATGTATAAAGAGAGAAGCCTGACTTCGTGAAAGTGTGCAGTCTCCTGAGAATATACCCGTATTGTACTTCTAGGACCCTGTTACCTTGGTTGCAGCCAATAAACTAATCTTTGACTTCACCTAGAAGACTCTGAGTTTCTGTAGGTCTGACTCAGGAAGAACCCGAGGTCTCTGGGTGTTGATTCCCTGACACCGCTGGGTTACCGGTTCTGTGCCGGTTCTTAAAAACCCAGTACCTCAGTTGGCGCCCAGCGTTTGGGGCGATTCCAGTGGTACCAATCAGCCTGAAGATCGTGAGGAGCTTCGTGTGGAAATTCCGGAGGAGGGCCCACCACCTCATCGACCCCTGCATGTCGACGTGGTCCGAAGGTTTTTGCTGCGAGGTTCCCCGCCTCCCGACGGCTACAAGGACTGCTGCCCTGGCTATCGCCCTGATGTTGGACCCTTGAAGTTTTCGGTAGAGCGAAACACTGAGACGAGTCTTCTGGTGACGCCATCGATATTTTCAGTTAAGTATAAGTGGAGCGTCTCCCAGTCCTTAGTTGGACTTACTTTGTGGTATCTTTGGGATACAAAAGGTTTTGTATTGGTACTTGCAAGCACCATAACCGAAGGACTCGTGTATTCACGAGAAATATCGTAATCGATAATCCTTTGAAGTTTGGAACTAGACTAGAGAGCGAGGATGCCTAGTCTTAGACTTGGGAATTTGTTTTGTCTTGGTAATAATAGGGACTCCCGATTGGAGGACTCATGTCCGGTTCCTCCAGTTGGAACTCCGACTTACGAACTGTATGTAAAACATGGGGTAGGCCCCATCGTTTACAACGAAGTATGGACTAAATACACTAGGAAAGATGGTGTTTTAAAATGGCCCCAATATGGTAGCTTTGATTCTGAAATCTTAGACAACCTTGAAGTTAAACTCTTCAAAAAGAAAGCCCGGCCGGCGATGTTTGACTCTTTCCGCTTATGGCGCAAAGAAGCCAAACAAAAAGAAATTAAATCAGCTAAGAAAAATAAGAGAGAAGGGGGACTTTCGGATATGCAAGCTGCCGTGCAGTTTAAAGATAATGAGGAAGAGCAGATGAATGAGCAGTTGCACAGGCAACGTAAAATGGCAATAGATAAGTGTTATCCAGTTTTGCCGTCTCTTCAGCAAGAGGCAGCAAAAGAGCGTGAAAAAGACCCATTAATGTCGCAATTATTAACTTCACCACCCCCCTATGCGCAGAATGCCACAGCACCCCTGCAACCTTTAGTTGCACAAGCTGCGCCTCCTGCTCTTCCACAACACCCACCAGCTGTTTTTCAGCTGGCTCCTACTTCTTCGGTGCAGCCTCCTCCTGGCCCACCGACCACTTCTGTTTCACCTGTGTTTTCTACGATTTTGCCTACTGTACTTTTTACATCTCCTAATGCTCCCTCTACGATTCCGCCTAGTACCACATCTATTTTCCCTGATACCTCTTCTGCCATCTCTACCCCCGCCTTATCTCACCCCGTTTTTCCATCTGTTTGTCCTTCAGTTTCACCTTCCATTCGGCAGAAAATGGCCAGCACTGTTACTAATCTTCTTTTACCTCTTTTCGGGTCGCCTGCTACGACCCCTAACATAGGAAGAAGACAATTGCGAAGTCAATTGCCCGATTATCAAGAACGAGATTCACTGAATAGTTTAGCTCGGAAATGGGTCATGGACACTGCAAAATATGATGTACAGTCTGTCATGGAAGTCTTCCATCAATGGGAAACAGCGACACAGAGATATGTATTCGAACAGATGTGTGTCTTTCTTGGCGAGGATTTAGAAGACAATGATCAAGAATGCATCCCACAAGAAATGTGTCGTGTACGATTTAAGTTTGGAGAGGGTATGATTGTAGGTCCAGATGTGGAAAAGGCAGTTGAAATGTTATTATCATATCGAAGTAAGGGAAACAGTTCTGGGTCACCATCGGAATCTAGTGCATCTAGTAGGAAAAAGGCACGACAATACCCTATGAGAGAAGTTCCCCCACAATGGAGGGAAGGTGACACAAACGCTAACCCACCTATTCTGCCACATTTCCAAGGTGTATGGGTACATGTCCCATGGAAGCGAGCTGAAGTTTTAGCACTCAAACAAACGTTACCAGATCCGCGTAAAAATCCTGCAGGGTACTATAAAGAATTGTCACAAACTGCTGGGTCATGTATAATGAATTTAGCCGATATCGACATGTTATTTGGGAATGTTGTTCCACAGCCTTTATGGGGTAAAATTCGTCATGTAGATCATGACCAGGAATTAGGTGACACGTGGGCTAATATTACTGCTGCAGATGCACGACAAGTTGGTGGTGCCAAGCCTGAGCCTCTGATAGCAGAACTCCCTGGTAGAATAGTAGATTACATGAAAACGATAATGCCTGCAATACGCGTAAATTGGGATAAGTTATCTGCATGCAAGCAAAAGAAAGAAGAAACTGTTTCAGATTTCTTCACCAGATTTGAAGAAACATTCATTGACCATAGCGGTCAAGATATGACCACGGAAGGTGGTCAGAGATTGTTTGTCGATAAATTTGTGCACAATCTGCTTCCAGAATTGTGTAGAAAATTAAAGGATTCAGAAAGTTCTTGGGCAGTCTCATCTTCAGCCCAGATATTAGCTACTGCACAGTACTACGAGAATAGAGACAAAGATGAGAAAGATAAAGTAGAAAAGAAAACTAGAGAACTCAAAACGAAGGTTTTGCTACAGCAAGCCTATCCGCCACGTGGTGGTGGTAATCAACATAATAATGGCACGAATCACTACCAGAATACTTTTCAGCAGCCTCAACAATATCAGAGAAACTTGCAAAGATTCGATTACACTCAACCCCGTGTAGGTCCTAACCAGTGTTTATATTGCAAACAGGAGGGTCATTACAAGTATAACTGTCCTGCCCTACCACAACGTGCAAATGGAATTTCTGGTGTAAGAGGTCGTGGCAGTCAGCAAGCGCCTAGAGGTAGAGGGCGTGGAAACGCCCCACAGGACACAAGTCCCCTTCCACCACAAAACTCTATGAACAGGTTTGATCAGCAAAATAACGTATCTGACAGGACAGCTCAATACTACGTTGATGAGTATTACACAGAAAATGAGCAGTGGGAAAATGAGGATTGCTAGGACAGCCATAGACAAAGAGAGGGAGTTGTTTCAGTTCCAGTAGATCAGAGTGGACCTTACGTTGAGGTGATTACATCAGGTGTGTCAGAACCTTTTCTGTTGGATACTGGTGCTACAAAGAGTTCTATTATGCACTCCAAACTCCCTGGCGCACCTTTGTCTGGCGAAATGAACGTTTCTGTAGGTTTTTCTGGCGCCCCAGTTAGAAATCCGATTTCTGACCCTTTATCTCTTTCTGTTGGTCCTTGTGAATTCGAAGCACCCCTTATTCTGACGACAGGTTGTGGTGAGAATCTGCTAGGATTGGATTTGATAAAGAGATTGTATGCGACTTTGTATTGTTCTCCTTCAGGAGTACAACTCACTTTAGGCAAGAAAGTGGTTTCTCCTATGTATTTGTCGAGAAATGCACTTCCAGCAGAATTGTCGGTTCTCCCAGATACCCTTTGGGCCACTGGCCCAAATGATGTAGGTCTTTTAGAGATTCCACCCTATGTTGTAACACTGAAATCGAATGTCAGAATGCCACGAATTCCCCAATACAGAATATCTAATGAGGGTGAAAAAGCTTTGCTAGCGATCGTTTACGAATTGATTGAAAAGGATGTAATTGAGGAAACACGAGGCAAAGTTTGCAATAGTCCTGTTCTGCCTGTTTTAAAACGAACTGACCCTTCTCAGCCACCTGTGTACAGATTCGTGATTGACCTTAGAGAGGTGAATAAAATTGTTGTGCCACAATTCCCAGTTGTCCCCGACATTACCACATTATTGACTATGATTCCAGCCTCTGCCTCCTGGTTTTCGGTGATTGACCTGAAGAATGCTTTCTTCAGTATCCCGATTGCTGAGGAAAGCAGGGATATTTTTTCCTTTAGTTTAGGAGGTCGAAGCTTCCGCTTTAAACGCGCTCCTCAAGGCTACTGTGAAAGCCCCTCAATATACAGTCAAGCTCTGAAAAATCAGCTTGACACAATGGTATTGCCCAAAGGTGCCACTCTCGTACAGTACGTGGACGATTTGCTCATCGCTGCGGATACTGAGAAAATTTGTAAAATGGCCACGTTGTCATTATTGCGTCATCTATGTGATCTGCATCACAAGGTGTCACTTTCCAAGCTTCAATATTGCCGACAAGAAGTGACCTACTTAGGTCATCTCTTATCGAAGGAGGGAAGGAAACTGACCCCAGAAAGAATTCAGGCAATAGCAAAATGGAGTGTGCCAAGAACACAGAGAGAAGTACGTGCTTTCTTGGGCATTACAACGTACTGTAGACAGTGGATTCCAAATTTTTCGTTATTAGCCAAACCCTTGGTGGCATTAACGTGTAAAAATACACCCAATCCCATTCCTTGGTCGGAAGAATGTCAGAAAAGTTTTCTCGAATTACGCACAGCATTATGTTCGGCCCCTGTGTTAGGTACCCCCAACTACAGTAAGCCTTTCACATTGTATGTCCACGAGAAGGAAGGCTGTGCATTGTCTGTGCTGACTCAGTTATTCGGAGATAGACAGCGGCCATGCGCCTATTTTTCGTCAACTTTGGATCCGGTAGCACGAGCATTGCCAAGTTGTTTAAGGGCCACAGCAGCAGCAGCTGTTTCTATTCGACAGTCTGCAGGTCTAGTAATGAATAATACGGTTGTATGACAATCCATCGTAGTGAATCACATCGCGGTAATTAACATCGCCGTCACTACATCGCAAATGCAGTCACATCGGCCGTTTTAGCATCGCACGATGTAGCAACGCAAATGCGGCCATGCAATAGGATCGCATGTCACATCGCGCGACTTTACATCGCGCGACATGACAACGCGATGGTTTAGCCCGCAGCAAAAGGTGAGTTTTTGCCTGTGCTAATATTTATTTACCTGTCATCCCTGCCGCCTGCTTAAGTGGCCCCTTGAAATGACTGCCAAAGAAGTGTCCTTTCTGTAAGTGCATTATCCGGGGCACGGCTGCTCGGTAATTTCCCGCGCTGCTCTGAGTGCACCCAGTTCCTCAGGATTTAGATTGTAATCTTGACCCTCTTGACCCTTGCTGAATGCACTGCCACACTTAGCCTGCACATTTTTTTTTTATGTATACATATCTCACAGAGCTTTCGAATGCACACTTACCTTGCATAGCTTTTGGTATTCCCATCTGCTTTTAAATCAGCCTGAATACATATTTCCTCCACACAAGTCAGGATGAATGACTGTTTTTCCCACTACTAGTAATGAAGCCAATGTTCAAAGCTGTGAATGCACGCCTGTACCACATGCACACTTTTCTGAATGTGCCCCTTTGTGTCATCAAAATACACATCGACCCGTCCCTTGTAGGTCTGTGTAGACATGTGATCCCTCTAGACTTCCAAATAAACACATGCCTGTCACAACCTTGTAAGTGTGTTTCTCACACGCCTCGCACATATATGTTGCTGAAATCGCATCAGTCAAACACACAGATCAGTATACTTCCGCTCATAGATTTGTTGCACACAACCCTGAGTGCATGCAACCCCACGGAGCTCTGGATGCTAACTTGCCCCTCACAGCTTTGCCTGCGTGACTCTCATATCTATGAATGCACTCATCACGCCCTAGACACAATTCTTAGTGTACGCGCCACACACTCATACACGCAGCTCTGAATATACATCGGCGCCTTACAGTCAGAACACACAACTGGCGTACATACATATTTTAATACGCCCCTTCCCTCAAAGTGTTGAATGCACAATTGCTCATCAGAATTCTGATTGTACTCTTGTCCCTACAGTACAGCAAATGCTTTTCTCTTACGCAATGCTTTATGTCGCAGCCCTTATTCAAAGGGTGTAGGGGGTGGAAGCTTCAGATTTTCCTGCTATCACGCCGGCATATAATGTCAAAATACATAATAGGACAAGCAGGACGCATGCGAGGGGATAAAGGGGCAGTTGAAAGGGAGACGAATGCATATTGATAGTTAGCAAGTGAGAAAAATCACAATATTTAGCAAAATAACCACCATTTTTAAAGACTTTCAAAGCAAAGAGGGTGTGTGTGCTTTTTTGTCTGCGTTTTTGTAAAAAATTCCTTGTGAAATCCCAAAGACACCTCACCATACCTGAAAGCCCTTTTACCCAACAATTTACCTGAAAGTACATTTATTATGAGGGTGTAACACCCAAACACCCATCCTGAAGCTACTCCCCTGCTTAGTCCATCAAATCACAGTGAGTATAGACTGATCGCTACGCTAAACTTGCTTCTCGTCATAGCCGTTCATAATCCATAAAATGTACATGGACTAGATTGCGTGCTTCATGAAACACAGAAGTTAAAGTATGTTAGGAAAAACTACTAGCCATCTTCATTTCCTAGGTGTTATGCAGGGCTTCCTGGAGAGTTTTTTAAGATTACCCCAATGAGCTTAGATCATTTTTTTTATTTGTGATAATATAATGAGACTTTGTACTGTGCTTGACCATGTCCAGCACAACACGCACAATTCCTCACTCCTATATCATCTTGCTATGAGTGGAGGCTCGAACTCCGTCAGACCACATGTCTCTTAAATAAACAAACGCCCGGTAAAGAAATGCCCCAAACAAACAAAAGTCTCTCCTTAAATAAACAAAATGTCTTACATTTTCATATGTTTCGAGTCCAAAGAAAATGCGATTCGGTGTCTGTGTCAAAAGTCTCTAACGATGTACTTTCGAATGTACAGAAAAAAACTTAATTTCGTACATAATTTTAGGAACACAATTCTGCTCCTATATCATCTTGCTATGAGTGGAGGCTCGAACTCCGTCAGACCACATGTCTCTTAAATAAACAAACGCCCGGTAAAGAAATGCCCCAAACAAACAAACGTCTCTCCTTAAATAAACAAAATGTCTTACATTTTCATATGTTTCGAGTCCAAAGAAAATGCGATTCGGTGTCTGTGTCAAAAGTCTCTAACGATGTACTTTCGAGTTCCGATGTAATGGTTAACGATCTACGAGGAAATGCGATGCACTTGCATGCGTCCTGATGCCATGCGATGTATTGTCGTGCACGATGTAACAGCAGCGATGCACTGTCAGCGCGATGCGATATATCCGCTGTAAGTGCTGCTTCCCGAATAATACACTAATCGTGATGGTCCCGCATGCAGTAGACACATTGTTAAATAGGACCAAGACACAGCACTTAACTAGTGCTCGACTGTCCAGCTATGAATTGACGCTGCTAGCGAGCCGTGTGCATATAAAAAGGTGCAGTACTTTGAATTTAGCCACGTTGTTACCAATTGCAGAGGAATCAGATGCTTTAGAACAGCACGATTGTTTTCTTAGAACAGAGGAAGAGACGAAAGGGAGAGTTGATTTGTTCGACACTCCTCTTGCTGAAAGTGATGGTACGTTATGGGTGGATGGTTCATGCTTTAAACTCCCAAATGGTAACGTGACTACAGCATATGCTGTCACAACTTTGCACACAGTCGTTGAAACTGCGCGAATACCACATGGTTCAGCTCAAGCCGCAGAACTCGTTGCATTTACGAGAGCATGTGTGTTGTCTAAAGGAATGAGAGTGACTGTCTACACTGACAGCCAGTATGCTTTTGGAGTGGCTCACAGTTTTGGACGATTGTGGAGAGAACGTGGGTTCCTGACTTCGCATTGAACTAAGATTCAGCATGGTCAGTTGGTGAATGAGCTTCTTGAATCACTGACGTTGCCCCTGCAAATAGCGATCGTGAAATGTAGTGCTCACAAGAAAGTGACTGATGATGTTGGTCATGGAAATGCATTTGCTGATGAAACCGCTAAGGAAACTGCAAAGAATGTGATGAGCCGAATATATGTTGCGAGCCCTGAAAAATGGACTGGTGAGGTTGGAATATGTGAAGACACGATAGAAAGTGTGAAGTCCATCCAAGCTGAGGCCACAGAGAAAGAGTTAAGCATGTGGAGAGAAAGTACAGGGAGAATGGATGCAAATGGTTGTTGGATTGAATTGACAGAGCAACAGAGATGGTTGTTACCCGATGCATATGTGCCTGCAGTGGTTACAATGGCTCATGGAATGGCCCATATCAGCGCGAAAGGGATTTGCGAGTTGTTGGCCCCAGTGTGGAAGAATTCAGGGATTCCCAAGTGTGCAGAGAACGTTGTCAAGAATTGCATGGTATGTCTGAAGCACAATCCTGGTAGGGGAACCCCAACTCCAGCTGGTCATTTTGCACCTCCTACGTAACCGTTCGAGGTTTTGCAGCTAGATTTCATACACATGGAGAGGTGCAACAACTTAAAATACGTGCTCGTGGTTGTTTGTGCCTTCTCAAAATGGGTAGAAGCCTATCCCCTAAAAGACAATACTGCCTTGTCCACAGCGAAAGCCCTTGTAAAAGATTTCTTCCCCAGGTTTGGAATGCCTAGAATGGTCTGGTCTGACAACGGAAGTGAATTTGTGGGTCGTGTGATGAAAAGAGTGTGTGAAGGGCTAGGCATTAGACAGAAGTTCCACGCTGCAAACCACCCCCAATCAGCTGGATTAGTGGAATGTTACAATGGCACGCTTAAACTTAAATTGGCCAAAATCCAAGCGAGCACAGGTCTTAAAAGGCCTGACGCTCTACCCTTAGCACTCCTATCCACCAGAATGACTGTGCATTCGCGAGTGAAACTCAGCCCCTATGAAATCATCTTTGGTCGGCCAGCCAACATATGGGGAGTGCCTAGGCCCACGAAATTCAGCGAGCTGCAACACCCTATTTTGCTTGATTACTTGTATGAATTGACGGCTAAATTGCGTGTTTTATATCAACAGGTCCACAACACCTTGCCTCCGGTCTCTGAGACTCCGGGTCACTCCATTGACCCCGGTTCATGGGTTCTCGTCCGCAACTTTCAAAGAACAAGAAACGACCAGCCCAGATGGACCGGGCCTCACCTCGTCCTCCTGTCTACAAGGTCGGCTGTTAGGGTGGAGGGGAAGGCCAATTGGGTCCACGGGATCCATTGTAAGAAGATACCCTTCCCTCTGCCACATGACCAATGGGTCCAGAAAGGAGGCACTGACTCAGAGCGCACAACTGATGAACGTGTAAAAGAAACTAACCCTGACTGTGAAAGCGAGAACATTTTTCGAGAAACTGTGCCACCACCAGAACAATTGAACCCTGTGGAACCTGAACTACTATTTCTGGACCAGACAGTACCCGGGAAGAGACGCTACAATGTACGACCAAGAAAAAACAGACTAATTAAAAGTGATTCCTTTTTGTGATCCGAGAGAAAACCCTATGGACTAATAAAATGTGTCTTTTCCCCAAATCCTATTTTTGAAAGTGCAGATCTCCCATCTAGGTAACTTGCTTATTTTTGTTTTTCGAACCGCCATCCGGGTTCCGCTGCTAGGGTCGCGGTTGATTAAAGTCTTTTGGGTGCAGCTGACGACGTTAGGTCGGTAGTTCTGGTCGGTCCAAGGGAGTTGCCCTAGACTGACGGACGCATCCTTTAGCAGAGGCAACCTACCACCGCGGGCAGCACCTTAGAGAGGATGGAGTTTCCTGATGTGGAGAGACCTGCCAAACAAATGAACTTTAAGCAGAGACTTTTCAACACGATGACGAAGAAAAGTTTTATAATAGTGTGTATTTGTATGCTATCCAGCGTAATGGTCTTTTTGATAAGCTATGTTTTATTCTCTTTTCATGTGACATTTGCGCCCACTACATCACCCATACCTCCTCCTACTGTTTCCTCTCATTCTTTCCACCCTCTGCCTGACCACGAATCAAATAGGAGATTAGAGTTCATTAATAACTCCTTCGTTCAGTTATTACACCAACACCAACTTGTAATGAACACAACTAACTGTTGGGTGTGTGGTCTCATGCCCCACACCACGGATAAAGGTATCCCCTATTTGGTCCTGCCATTTAGTCACAATGGTTCAGTCTGGGCATATAGGACAATGTTCATATATGCACGAGAAATCCAACCCCTACGTTCTGTAAAAGACAACCTCAAGACTAGCGCCCTAGTCAAAGGTATAGTTGACATGATCAAGGAAGTAACCTCTTACGAAGATACCCCGGATGATGAGATACTTGCATATAAAGGTTGGAACGTGACCAGATATGGCACTACATTAAGTGAGAAACAGCAAGCCAAAAGATCGTCCCCTATCTGGATCATACCTCATCAAGGTCACCTGTATCTGCAAGGTATTGGCCAGAATCCCAGAGCTCAGCTAGGGAAGAGTGTCTGTACAGAAACGTATGTTTTTGGATCTCAAACTTCCCCTGCGTTTTTAGCCGCTAAGGGTACTTATTTCATCTGCCATGATAGAGCCTATACATGGTTGCCCCCTGACTTCTCGGGCTCATGTTTTGTTTCATTCCTGTTACCTCCCACCTACACAGCAGCGGCGGATTACCATCGGACAAGGGTAGTTAGAGGTGTTTCGAGTAAAGAAGACACTGCAGGTCAAGAATTTGGTGACTTTACAATGGGTTTTCTGCCGTTCTGGGGAGCCATGGCTAACAGCAGGAACATAAGGCAATTGACAAGGGTAGTTGAATCCACCGTGACTGAAACTGCTGGTGCCCTTAGTAACCTGACTGCTGAGCTCCAGTCGGATCGACTTATGACCCTTCAGAACCGGGTCGCTTTGGATGTAATACTTGCGGACCGAGGTGGAGTATGCAAATTGATCCAGTCTAGTTGTTGCATTTTCATCCCAGATAATGCTCCAACAGTGTACAGGGCCATCTCCAAACTGCATAAGATTTCCGAATCTATTCATGTGGATAAAGGAGATTGGTCGTTGATGGGATGGTTCTGGGGACTGATATCTGCCTGGGGATGGAAAATTCTGATGGTCATCGGGATGGTCTTAGCCATTCTTTTCCTGTTCTGTCTATGCATACAGTGTGCTCCTGCAATATGTGGCCTCTGTGCTACATCATGTGTGAGGAAGCCTGTGTCAAGAGATGAACTCAGTACTAGAATGATGTTACAGCAACATCTCAATGACTTTAGGAATATAGATCTGGACTCAGACTAACATGAGGATAGATTAATTGCCTATGTAAGGGCAAAAGGAGGGTCTGTGGTTCTGAAAATCTGGATTCATATAATAGTATTAGACTCGAGAATAAAAACGTCGTCGAAATAGGACGAATTTGGTATCAAAAGACCGAGAATGACGAGTACATCATGTACATGTATTTTCGGCGTATTCGAGTGACGATTTCACCTCGAAATCGTCATTTACATTCTGAACCCCACTCCCATGTATATGTTGCCCTTTACATAGGCCTTAATCCAGTTGAATTTGATTCCACAAGGACACATACTCCTTGATAGACTTCTCCCTGACCTCAGTACAAGTTAGAACCATTGCCCCAGGCCGAACTCGTTAGGTCAGTTCCCTCCCAGTGGCCGAGCAAGATAGCATCTAGGCTCAACCAGCCATAAAACCATTTCAGCGCGCACACCTGCCATATCTCGCTCACATCTTTTCTCCACTCCTTTTCTTCACTTGCTTTATGATGGGGAGGTGACCATTTTTATTAGGGGTCCAGCGATATCTGATGAAATGTTGGGCCTTGCCGGATGATTTGTTATGGGCAGCACGACGTGAAATATGTACATGTCATCATGACTCTGCTTTTCTTTTGTAACCAGTAACTATAAATGAAATACCACGAATTCAAAGAATGTTTTGCCCAAGGCTGAAAATCATGTATAAAGAGAGAAGCCTGACTTCGTGAAAGTGTGCAGTCTCCTGAGAATATACCCGTACTGTGGAGAAGTGTGGCTCACCGGTTAGAGAAGGCAGACCTGGAAGCAGAGGTCAGCCCGGGACCAGGGTTCAATTCCCGGCTCGGTGGGGTCTTGAGTCCTAAAATGTCCATGGACTCGACAATTCTCGCTCCGGTGCCTACTCGATTCACGGGTTCACACTCTGCGACTCTGGGCAATAGCTTGCTTAATCTCCACAACGGCCCCTTGCGGCGGGATGCCTGGCTTTCACCTTGCGGATACCCTGCCGGGGTTATCTCACAGGGGAATACCAGGATGGGTTCCCTAAGCAAGCGCTTAGAGACCGCTTGGTGATTTGCGCTATATAAATTCCTGTACACATTGTACTTCTAGGACCCTGTTACCTTGGTTGCAGCCAATAAACGAATCTTTGACTTCACCTAGAAGACTCTGAGTTTCTGTAGGTCTGACTCAGGAAGAACCCGAGGTCTCTGGGTGTTGATTCCCTGACACCGCTGGGTTACCGGTTCTGTGCCGGTTCTTAAAAACCCAGTACCTCAATTAAGACCTGGCAAGAGGCTGTTCTGGTCCCCATATATAAAAAAAGCGATAGAAATAATCCGGCCTGCTACCGGCCTATTTCTCTCTTAGACGGCCTAATGAAAACGGCAGGCAGGATCATTCTTACTCGAATACAGGAATGGCTTGATGAAAAGGATGTTCTATCCCCATTACAATATGGATTTAGGAGAGGGAAGGGAACGATAGAACAGGGCCTAAACCTTGCCCTTATTACATCAAAATATATACATGCCAAAAAGAGTAACCTTTATGTAACCTACGTAGACCTCAGTTCTGCGTTTGATTGCGTAAGGCATGATATCTTGTGGCAAACTTTAGGGGATATTGGGCTAGACAACAGGATCCTTATTTTTATTAAAGAACTTTATTTTGGGGCTGGCGCCCGTGTCAGGTTTGGTAAAAAAGGAGAATGTTCAGACTTCTTCCCTATTTATAGAGGAGTAAGACAAGGGTGCATCTATACATTAATCTATACATTAATGATGTGGGCTCTTTCCTAGAACAAAATTATAATGACTACCCTATAATTAAGGGAAAACCCATACCTATACTTCTCTACGCGGACGATGCGGCAATCTTATCGCAGACTAAGAGGGGACTACAAAAAGCAGTAGATACATTCTCACAATACATGAGCACAGGGGGCTTCACATAAATGTCTCCAAGACATTTACTATGTCTTGTGGCCCAAGAAAAGCTAGAGCACCATGTAATATAATTTTAGAAGACAGACGTGTTGACCCAGCAGATATCTTTTGCTATCTTGGTGTACATTTTGACAGACGAGGCACCTGGAAACCCGCAGTCAAAGCAAGGGCCCTAGCGTTTACCAAGGCAACCGGAGCACTTTTAAATTTTGCAAAAAAAATAGGCTTGAGGCCTCCTAGGTAGCTTCTCCAAGTTTTTAAATCAAAATGCGTTACTATAGGAACCTACGGAGCAGGATTATGGGGACTACTTCCTGTGGAAACAATCCAACGAATTGAGAATACATTTCTACGATATCTTCTGGCAATGCCCAATAGCACATCTACATACGTGCTTCATACCGAGCTTGCCATTCAACACATTTCGGATATCATAAAGGTGGCACCAGTTTTACTTTGGCACAACATCTGGACCAACCCTGCCACAACATTAAACAGAACTATAATAGAGGATTGTTTGTTGTGTGAAGGAGTAAAAAATATAGCATGGTTCACCTACATAAAGAACATTTTATCTGAAATTGGCCACCCGGAATATTTCTCAAATCCAAACTCAATGGATTTTGTTTCACAGTCTGGACTAAAAATACATTGATCGAACACTTTGAAAATAAAAGATGGGGCACAGAAAGGGCCAAGATATCAGTTATTAATCATGATGATGTCACCCTGCACATAAACATCCAGCTGTATCTTGTAGTAGATCAACCTTTGTTTTTCCGTAGGTTATTAACATGTTTTCGCCTCGAAACTTTTTTTAGATTAATAATGCTCCCAAGGTCCAAAGACTGGTCTAAAGATAAAATTGCCTGTCCTTGTGATGAGGTCTCAATTCAATCCAATATCCATTGTACTCTATATTGTACTCTCTATTCATACGCAAGGCGACAAATATTAAGACCTCTTTTTCTATCCTGGGGAATAAGAAAGTCAAGTGAGGCATATAACAAATTAAGGTTATTGGAAGATTACTATACTATTAACACGGTAACTATGTATCTGAGAGCAATACTGAGACTAAGACGGACCATCATGTTTGAATAATTGTTGCCTCTTTGATGAATTAATTCTTCAAATCATTATCTTTAACTTACAAAGTTTTTATTGAATACCTTGTGCAAAGTCTTAAGAAATCAGTTAGATTAAATCTAATTATTGCCTTTTTATTTTTAAATTTTAATTTGTACTTATGATGAATTTTCAACAGTTGTGATTGTTGTATGCTTTTATGAATTGTTTTTACATTTCGAATAAAGCTTTTTGAACGAACGAACGATTTTTTACATTTATTTTTGGTAAGGCCAATTTTAACTATTTGTTTTATATACAAATGAAGGTCACCTGTAAAAGACAGCATTTTTCTTTTTATAATTGTAGCACTCCTTCATGTATGTGGTATATGTTACAGAACAAAAAGAACAAAAGAAACATGAGGCTTGTCCATCCCAGATAAATTGGCTTTGCCGATGCTTGTTTTGTGGTAGCCTTTCATGTTATGTTTGCAGTGCGTTTCCAGTTGATTTTCGTGCTGCGAGTGAGCTCCGGTATTTATGGTGGATTTTATGTTTGCAGTGGGGTTCAGGGGTTGTAGTGTCATCTGTTATTCCTCATGACTGGTATGTATATTCCAGGATGTGTCTCTTCCCTTGGGTTGGTTTTGGTATTCACAGCTGATCTTATGTTTGCAGTGAAGTCCAGTATTTGTAGTGGGTTCCAGAGTCTCTGGTGTGATCTCTGTTATTCCTCATGACTGGTATGTATATCCTAGGACTCGTTTGTCTCTTCCCTTAGGTGGGTTTGCTAGTCACAGCTGATCTTATGTTTGCAGATGGTTCCAGTGTTTGAAGTGGGTTCCAGGGTCTGTGGTGTCATCTGTTATTCGTCATGAATGGTATGTATATCCCAGGATGCGTCTCTTCCCTTGGGTGGGTTTTAGTATTCCCAGCTGATCTTATGCTTGCAGTGGGGTCTAGTGTTTGCAGTGGGGTCTAGTGTTTGCAGTAGGGTCCAGTGTTTGCAGGGGGCTCCAGTGCTTTCAGTGGGGTCCAGGGTCTGTGGTGTCATCTGTTATGCCTAATTACTGGTATGTATATCCCAGGATACAGCTCTTTCCTTAAGTGGGTTGGGATTTGGTATTTACAGCTGATCTTATGTTTGCAGTGAGCTCCAGTGTTTGCAGTGGGCTCCAGTGCTTGCAGATAGGTCCAGTGTTTGCAGTGGGCTCCAGTGTTTGCAGATAGGTCCAGTGTTTGCAGTGGGCTCCAGTGTTTGCAGTGGGCTCCAGTGTTTGCAGTGGGCTCCAGTGTTTGCAGATGGCTCCAGTGTTTGCAGTAGGCTCCAGTGTTTGCAGTGGGGTCCAGTGTTTGCCATGGGCTCCAGTGTTTGCAGTGGGGTCCAGTGTTTGCAGTGGGCTCTAGTGTTTGCAGTGGGCTCCAGTGTTTGCAGTGGGCTCCAGTGCTTGCAGTGGGGTCCAGTGATTGCGGTGGGATCCACGGTCTGTGGTGTCACCTGTTTTTCCTCATGACTGTGATGCATATCCCAGGACCTTTCTCTGCCATTGAGTGAGTTTTGCTATTCACAGATGATCTTGTGTTTGCAGTGGGGTCCAGTGTTTGCAGTGGGGTCCACGGTCTGTGGTGTCACCTGTTTTTCCTCATGACTGGTATGTATATCCCAGGACCTTTCTCTGCCTTTGGGTGAGTTTTGATATTCACAGATGATCTTATGTTTGCAGTGGGCTACAGTGTTCGCAGTGAGGTCCAGTGTTTGCAGTGGGGTCCAGTATTTGCAGTGGGGTCCAGTGTTTGCAGTGGGGTCCACTGTTTGCTGTGGGGTACATTGTTTGCAGTGAGGTCCAGTGTTTTCAGTGGGGTCCAGCGTTTGCAGTGGGGTCCAGTGTTTGCAGGGGGCTCCAGAGTTTGCAGTGGGCCCCAGTGTTTGCAGTGGGGTCCAGTGTTTGTAGTAGGCTCCAGTGTTTGCAGTGGGGTCCAGTGATTGCAGATAGTGCCAGTGTTTGCAGTGGGCTCCAGTGTTTGCAGGTGGGTACAGTGTTTGCAGTGGGTCCAGTGTTTGTAGCGGAGTCCAGTGTTTGGAGTGGGGTCCACTGTTTGCAGTGGGGTCCAGTGTTTGCAGTGGAGTCTGATGTTTGCAGTGGGGTCCAGTGTTTGCAGTGGGGTCCGATGTTTGCTGTGGGCTCCAGTGTTTGCAGTGGGGTCCAGTGTTTGCAGTGGGGTCCAGTATTTGCAGTGGGCTCCAGTGTTTGCAGTGGGCTCCAGTGTTTGCAGTGGGCTCCAGTGTTTGCAGTGGGCTCCAGTGTTTGCAGTGGGGTCCAGCGATTGCGGTGGGGTCCAGTGTTTGCAGTGGAGTCCACAGTCTGTGGTGTCACCTGTTATTCCTAATGACTGGTATGTATATCCCAGGACCTTTCTATGCCATTGGGTGAGTTTTGCTATTCACAGATTATCTTATGTTTGCAGTGGGGTCCAGTGTTTGCAGTGGGGTCCCGTGTTTGCAGTGGGCTCCAGTGTTTGCAGTGGGCTCCAGTATTTGCAGTTGGGTCCAGTGTTTGCAGTGGGGTCCAGTGTTTGCAGCGGGGTCCAGTGTTTGCAGGGGGCTCCAGTGTTTGCCGGGGGGGCTCCAGTCTTTGCAGTGGGCTCCAGTGTTTGCAGTGGGGTCCAGCTTTTGCAGATAGCTCCAGTGTTTGCAGTGGGGTCCAGTGTTTGCAGTGGGCTCCAGTGTTTGCAGTGGGGTCCAGTGTTTGCAGATAGCTCCAGTGTTTGCAGTGGGGTCCAGTGTTTGCAGTGGGGTCCAGTGTTTGCAGTGGGGTCCAGTGTTTGCAGTGGGGTCCAGTGTTTGCAGTGGGGTCCGATGTTTACAGTGGGGTCCGATGTTTACAGTGGGGTCCGATGTTTGCAGTGGGGTCCGATGTTTGCAGTGGGTCCAGTCTTTGCAGTGGGCTCCAGTCTTTGCAGTGGGGTCCAGTGTTTGCAGTGGGCTCCAGTGTTTGCAGTGGGGTCCAGTGTTTGTAGTGGGTTCCAGTGTTTGCAGTGGGCTCCAGTGTTTGCAGTGGAGTTCAGTGTTTGCAGGGTGCTCCAGTGTTTGCAGGGGGCTCCAGTGTTTGCAGTGGGCTCAGTGTTTGCAGTGGGCTCCAGGGTTTACAGTGTGCTCCAGTGTTTGTAGTGGGCTCCAGTGTTTGCAGTGGGCTCCAGTGCTTGCAGTGGGCTCCAGTGCTTGCAGTGGGCTCCAGTGTTTGCAGTGGAGTCCAGTGTTTGCATTGGGCTCCAGTGTTTGCAGTGGGCTCCAGTGTTTGCAGTGGGCTCCAGTGTTTGCAGTGGGGTTCAGTGTTTGCAGTGGGCTCCAGTGTTTGCAGTGGGCTCCAGTGTTTGCAGTGGGGTACACAGTTTGCAGTGGGGTCCAGTGTTTGCAGTGGGCTCCAGTGTTTGCAGTGCTTGACAGTACTTGGGCTGCTGTTTGATGGGGGCAGGGGAGGTCTCTGACCTTGTGTGGGCTTTCGTGTACTTGGCAAAGGAGGGCCTGAGTTTGTGCTCTTGGGTGAGCACTGAGGCTCCTCTCAGTACTTGAGGGTGGATGGTCTCGTGTTTGCTGCGTGTGTGTCACTGCCTTTGAGTGGTCTTTTATATCCCTGGCTGAAGAAGGCCAGGTAGATTGCTGGGTGTGTGTGTGTTTTTGTTTGTTCCTCGCAGTACTTGAGAGTGGATGGTCAGGTGTTTGCTGGGTGTGTGTCTCTGCGCTTGAGTGGCCTTTTATGCCCCTGACAGAAGATGGCCTGGTGTTTGATGGTTTGCTGGGGGAAGTGGTGAGTGTGTGTGTGTGACATGTGTGTTCTGATGTTCGTCACAGTACTTGAGAGTGGATGCTCTGGTGTTTGCTGGGGGTGTATGTGTGTGTGGTCTGTGTTTGCTGTGTGTCGTGTGTGTGACGTGTGTGGAGAGTGGATGGTCCAGTGTTCTTTGTATGGTTTTATGTGTGTGTGTGTGTGTGTGTTGTGTGTGTGATGTGTGTGGAGAGTGGATGGTCCGGTGTTTGTTGGGTGGTTTTATGTGTTTGTGTGTGTGTGTGTGTGTGTGTGTGACATGTGTGGAGAGTGGATAGAGCCGTGTTTGCTGGGGGGTGAATGTGTATGTGTGGTATGTGTTTGCTGTGTGTCGTGTGTGTGACGTTTGTGTAGAGTGGATGTCAGGTGTTTGTTGGGTGGTTTCATGTGTGTATGTGTGTGTGTGTGTGTGTAGCGACAGGATAATTTGTTTATTTTGGACTGGTGGTGACTATGATCCACTGCCATCTCAGTGTTAGTGGTATTTGTGCTTGTTTGTAGGGTTTACCTATGTACTTTGACAGGGTTTTGTGCCTTCTTTACCTCTTTTCGGGCCTAAAGGCCTAAAGCTAGAGAGAAGCCATCTTTGTTCTTGCCTCGGCTGTCTGAGGCGCTTGTAGGGTAAAGGTAATGTTTAGAGTTTAGCCTGTTATTTGCTAGTGAGGAACCAGTCAAGACTGGTCCTTATCGAAGGAATGTATTTGTCTCCCCGGCTCTAGATGCAATATGCAGGTGGCCACTGTGGGTGCGCAGGGAGCCTGGGGACTGGTACAGGAATTCGGTGGGAGTCGGTCTGCTACTGGAAATTTCCATGAGGAGAGAGCGCTCTATATTATCAGAGAGCGAGAGAGCAGAGAGGAGAAGGAGACGTGTGGAGTTGTGAGAAGGAGTTGGTTAGGAGGCTGGTGCAGAAAGTTTGGTGTCATCAGTTAATTGGAACTTTGAGACGGAGAAGGAAAGTGATTAGAGGTCCTGTAATGACATCGTACAGGAGTTGTATAGACTGAGACCAGAGGAGGGTTCGAGTGTTTTGGAGCTTTGGCGGTCCAGACAAGGCATAGCGGTGCAGACGTGCATTCGTGAGTGCAGAGCAGAGTCCTGAACACATTGAAGCCAGAGCGAGAGAGGGACCAGCTCAACTGCCATGATGGAAAGACGCACGCCTAAGGTGAGGCGTTCTAAGCTAGTATAGTATATGTATGTCTGCATTCACCCATTTTCCTTCCTTCATGTTATAGGTAGTGACTACGTTTCTTTTGTTCATTCTGTTATGCTTAAATGTAGAATAAAGAGATCTTAGTAATGAACACATTTGGATGTTATTTCTATGAATGGGATTAACCTTTCTTTTCAGCCAGGTGCTGACGCACAGAAGGATGGGACATTCCCTTCTGAGAAGGTAACTGATGACGGGGAGAGTGTGGGCTTCATTTTGGGGAATAACTTTGAAATGTGGATCTTCATCATTTCTGTGTGGTGTGATTGGACCCCTATTCAGTGCATAGTGTAGATACGGTAGTTAGGAGGCTAAGAGGGGAGGTGCTTACGAGCCGCCGGGAGACGTTAAAGTGTCGTTGGGAGACGTTAAAGTGTCGTTGGGAGACGTTAAAGTGTCGTTGGGAGACGTTAAAGTGTCGTCGGGAGACGTTAAAGTGTCGTCGGGAGACGTTAAAGTGTCGTCGGGAGACGTTAAAGTATCGCCGGGAGACGTTAAAGTGTCGTCGGGAGACGTTAAAGTGTCGTCAGGAGACATTAAAGAGACAGTCGTATGACTATAAACGTGGTTCATTTAGTGAGGCGATCATAGGATATGATATGGAATTCCTTAGATTTTAGTGGTATCTTTGACTATATAGGCTTCTAAAAAGCCCTTTTCCCCATTCTCAGGTAGGTATTTTATATGTTATGTTCTATAGGGCCTGGGAAGGGTGTGGTTACATGATGGCTAGGTGTGCTATAAGAGGTGAGCTAATAATTTGGTCTGAGAATCCGGTCGTTACAGTGTGTGACATGTGTGGAGAGTGGATAGTGCGGTGTTTGCTGGGGGTGAATGTGTGTGTGTGTGGTATGGGTTTGCGGTGTGTCGTGTGTGTGATTGGTGTGGAGAGTGGATGATCTGTTGTTTGTTAGGGGTGTATGTGTGTGTGACGTGTGTTAAGAGTGGATGCTATGGTGTTTGCTGCGGGGTGTATGTGTGTGTGTGAAGTGTGTTAAGAGTGGATGGTCTGTCGTTTGCTGGGGGGTGAATGTGTGTGGTATGTCGTGTATGACATGTGTGGAGAGTAGATGGCCTGGTGTTTGTTAGGTGTGTGTGTGTGACATGTGTACGCTGATGCACGTCACAGTACTAGAGAGTGGATGCTCTGCTGTTTGCTGGGAGTGTATATGTGTGTGTGTGTGGTATGTGTTTGCTGTGAGCCATGTGTGTGATGTGTGTGGAGAGTGGATGGTCCAGTGTTTTTTGTGTGGTTTTATGTGTGTGTGCGTGTGTGTGACATGTGTGGAGAGTGGATAGAGCGGTGTTTGCTGGGGGTGAATGTGTGTGTGTGGTATGGGTTTGCGGTGTGTCGTGTGTGTGATTTGTGTGGAGAGTGAATGGTCCGGTGCTTGCTGCAGGGTGTATGTGTGTGTGAAGTGTGTTAAGAGTGGATGGTTTGTCATTTGCTGGGGGTTGAATGTGTGTGGTATGTCGTGTATGACGTGTGTGGAGAGTGGATGGCCTGGTGTTTGTTGGGTGTGTGTCCCTGCCCTCGAGGGGACCCTTGTGGCCCTGGAACAGGAGGGCCCTTGCACATCTGTTCTTCACTCACCACCAGACAGCTGGAGAGGTAGTAATGCTGACGAGCATCCAACTGGAGAATCAACTTCTGTAGGAACTCTGCCCTCTGTTTATCTGGAAGAGAAGAGAAGTTTGTAATGAGGACGCTGGACACACAGGTGATGGACAGGAGCTGACCTACAGCCGCCCAGGGTCTGTGGACAAGGGTCTCCCACTGCCGCTCCCAGACAACCGGTCACATTATAGACCCACCAGGACATAGCATTCCAGATACCACTACACAGAAAACAACACACAAGTCCACTTAACACAAAGTAATACCACAAAAAGAAAAAATGAGACCATAAAACACAAACAATAATGGGTAACAAAAACAAACACTCTCACACTCAACATGCCCAGAAACAGCTTTCCTCAAGGACTGTAACATAGGGCTTGGTCTATAGTCTGTGATTAAGGGCCAATTTTGAGTTTAACAGAGAGGGTACGCTGTCACGACATAGCACCCTCTTGCCAAACTGAAGGTCCGCTGCCTCATTTATGGACGGGCGTCCTTCAGTATGTCGACCCCAGAGACTATTCTGTCTCCACCGCCCACATACACCTCCGACGGCCCTACAAAGTACTGTCCGCCACTGGTTTGGCCATTCATCCTCCTGTCCTGCTTTGAGGGGGTAGTTAAAGGGCAGGGTGTCGCTGTCCGTCACATTAGCAGAGTGATTGTATTCTGCTCAATAGAGCGCTCCTGACGCAGATACAATATGTTATGTTATGATAAAATCATTTTTAAGAACACGTGCACCAATTGGTTTCTTGGCGCTAGTACAATAGTTTTTTCTTTGCCATCTTCTACCTGAATATCTTCCCGCAACAAAAGCTTGCAGATTGGTGGCTCTCTTCAGATCTCACTAAATTAGATTGAATTCCTTCTGGAAAGTCTCACTCCACATAGAAAACACATTCTGGAGGGGAGGGGAGGGGAGGGTAAGTAACAGCTGTAGTGTCCCCGCCATTCCCAAAAGGAAGGACCTTCATCTTTGTTGTATGGTGGTGAAAGCTTACAAATTGTGTCAATCAGCTCTGCCTTTGGCCTAACCACTCGTCTCTTGATGTGTGACATAAATAAGTAATTTCATCCTTTCCAAAAGCACATTTTTCTGCATCTAATGTAAGACCTGCATTTTTAGGTCTCGCCTAAGCCTTCGCATTAGCGATGCTTTGGCGAGATATTTAGTGGGGCTTTCAAAAGTGCTTTGAAAGTCTGCAGGCGTATCGGGTACAGTGCATGTGCGCCGGGCACGCGCATCATTTGCCCACCTGCAGCCTTTGGGAGGGCTTTGGCGGCCACTTTGATGTTCTCAGTGAGTCGCGCAGCCACTGAGAACATCAAAGCGGCCGCGAAAGTGCTCACCATTTGCCATCCGATGCCCATCTCCTGTACCTTTCTTTTCTCCAACATTTGCCACGTCTGCTTTCCTCATCTCCCCACATATTTGCCTCCCTTTACTCCTGTTTCCTTAGCTCCTCGTTTCTCTCGCCTATTCCCACATCTTTCTTTTCTTTCTACCCTCTCATCCCCACTTCTCTACGTGCTTATCTTTTCTCCACACATTTTTCTCACTTAAGTCATCACTCATTCTCTCTTTGTTTCTGCTTACTGACTCAATCCAATCGCTTTATCTTTTCTTCACGATTCCGCCCACACCTCTTTGCATACATATTTTCCCACTTTCCTTGTTACTTCACTCCCGTTCTACGCGCACTTTCCCTCTATCCACTTCTCTGCTCGCCTCCGTTTTTACCAGACACTCTCGCCTGCGTCCGACATTCTACACCCCCACCTCCTCCCAGTTTTCCTGTTTTCCTATGGCCTCTATCCTTCTCTCTTCTCCCAATTGGCTTCTCGTAGACAACTGTCTGCCATTTTCCTTTCCCGTGTGCTCCTTTCTTCCCTCCCACGTCCCCCAGAGGAGCCCACAAGGTGAAGCTCGGCCACGCTCACCTCACTGCGGACCATTCAGTGCTATATTTGTTCTGGTCACTGGACATGGGCTGGGCCGTGCTGCTGCCCCTGGCAGCTCCCGCTGGGGCCGCATTATCACACACTGACGCCCAGCCATTTGTCACCACTTCCTTATGAAGAGGGGCATCTGGGTTTAGGCGGGGACGGAGGGAGGACGCTAGTCAGCTATTATTAGGTAGAGCACATATAGAAACCAATTCAGCATGCCACAGGCTCTTTCATTGAAACACACTGTTAGTCTGGGTGCCTGCAAATGACTTCATAAGTCCTTTAATATTTATATATTTATTTTTGGTTTGATAGCTGGTATCTGTTCACGCGTTCCCTCAAATTCATTAATTATTTTATATTGTTACGTTCCCACCAAGTTCATGTTTGAGTGACATTGTGTTAATACATTTGTCCTCAGGGCATCATTATTGACTATGTGTTTAATTTGACCCTAGTGGGAGGTCTAAACGGCAGCACCCCTGCTCTCAGTGGCACCAGCTGTTGCTTACTTCTCTATGCACTGGAAATTGGTAGCCTGCAGGGGCCAAGCTCTCTCCTAGAGAGAGACGGCGTATTTGGGATTAGGATTCCGCCAGCAGGCGCCTTCCTCAGGGAGCACTAATTGCCTTTGGTGGCCATTTCCCATTTTATTCCAGTGACTGCGCTTTAGGGACGCCCACACACAACCACATACAACCACACACACACACAACCACACACACACAACCACACACACAACCACACACACAACCACACACAACCACACACACACACAACCAACCACACACACAACCACACACACACAACCACACACACAACCACACATACACACAACCACACACAACCACAGAACCACACACACAACCACACACACATACACACCCACAACCACACACATAACCACACACACACACACACAACCACAGACACAACCACAACCACAAACAACCACACATAGAACCACACACACACACAGCCACACACGACCACACACACAAGCACAACCACACACAAAACCACACACACACACAACCACACACACACACACACGCAACCACACACACACACAACCACACACAACCACACACACAACCACAAGCACACACACAAGCACACACAAAACCACACAAACAACCACACACACAACCATGCACACAACCACAAACACAACACAACACACGCAACCACAACTACACACACAACCACACACACAACCACACACAACCACACACACAACCACACACACACAACAACACACAACCAAACACACACACAACCACACACACACACACAATCACACACACACACACACACACAACCACACACACAAAACCACACACACAAAACCACACACACAACCACACACACAACCACACACAAAACCACACACACCACCACACCGTCTGTGCACACTTTCACCAGACACAGACACTATCAGTCGTCAGTGCACACTTTCACCGGGCACAAACACCACCACCCATCAGTGTACGCTTACACTAGGCACACACCAACAGACGTCAGTGCACGCTTTCACCAGGCACACACATGCCACCAGCCATCAGTGCACGCTTTCACCAGGCACACACACACCACCAGCCATCAGTGCACGCTTTCAACAGGCACACACACACCACCAACCGTCAGTGCACGCTTCCACCAGGCACACACACACTACCAGTCATCAGTGCACACTTTCACCAGGCACACACCACCAGCTGTCAGAGCACGCTTTCACCAGGCACACACACCACCAGCCTTCAGTGCACACTTCCACTAGGCACACACACCACCAGCCATCAGTGCACAATTTCTACAGGCACACACACCACCAGCCATCAGTGCACACATCAATTGTTAACGTATTTTACTTTTAAACATATTCATCTAAAGCTCAGCATGCCACCATTGCTACAAAAATAAATACACATTTTTTTGGCCTGCAATTTATAGACTTTTGTTGCAATTGGTGTTGCAATATTTAGCAATGCCAATAGCTCAGACTTAATTAATGCAAGACCTAATGCATTGCAACTGCTTGTTTAATCTTTGTAACGCTTCTCGCACTCTTTCATCGCGGTCCTCCCTAGTAATACCGTTGAATAAAACCTCGTCCTGGCAGCAACACTCTCATTGTGTTTGCTAAAATGGACCCCATCACCCTTTGCTAAAAAAAGGGTATAGAACATAATTGGAACAGAAGTTTACTGGTTGTCATTTCAACCAAGGTGTATTACATGTATGCACTACTATAATGAACTAACATATGTTGTAATTTGAAACAAACACAGCTTTTTTATTTGCTAAAGATTATGGGCTAGATGTAGGTAATCACAAATTACCGATTCTTAAATACCGAATTTTACCGATTTGGCATTTAAGAATCGGTAATTGTGATGTAGGAAATAATTCGGTAAATTTTACCGATTCTGTAAGATTCCTTATTACCGAATCGGTAATACCGATTCGGTAATAAGGAATCACCTTCCCATTCATTTCTATGGGCGTGGAGGCCCATAGGAATGAATGGGAAGCCATTCACTATTACCGATTCGGTAAATACGGAATCGGTAATAGGGGGAACATATTCAAGGGTGGCAGGGTGTCACATTGACACCCTGTTGCACCCCTGAATGATGCATGTGTGCACATGTTGAGCACATACATGCCCTAAGGGCATGTATGTCTGCCACATGGCACTTTTAAAAAAGCACAAAATTGCTTTTTAAAAGGTATTTGTTATTTACCACCAACTTGTAGTTGTTGGTAAATAAGGAGTCCTTAAACCAAAAATGCACTCACTTGAGTGCTCCCTACATAGGATTTAAGGATTAGGTGATTTACTGATTCCTTAAATAAAGGAATCGGTATTTTACCTATTCCTTAATTTAAGGAATCGGTATTTTACCGATTCCTTAATTTTAGGAATTGGAAAATTACCGAATCCTTAAATCCAGCCTCCTACATCTCAAAGGGCTAAATACCGGTCGGTAATGGCAAATTTACCGATTTTCGGCCATTACCGGCCGGTATTAGCCCACCTACATCTAGCCCTATATTCTTATTAACCCTTTAGTTGTTATCATGCTTGATGCAAAAGTGGATATATTAATTGCCCATGTTGAGACTGTTTACCCAAACCCAGGGGCACTTCAAGGGTTCATGTCCAACACAAGGAATACTTGGAGCATGAATTTCAGTTTAGTGTACAGATTAAGTTCCATCGCCATGGCGGAGTACTTTACTCCCTCTGTGGTTAGAGTACTTCGCCTGCCGTATTTTTAGATGTCCAAGATACATCTCTTGCATTTGCCAGAACCACCGTCAATCCATTGAAAGTTTGACCGATGGCTCAGTCAGCATGACGGAGCTGTACATCACACTTCTGTTGTGGAGTAACAAAACCTCCCAATACTGGAATGAACACAAGGACTCTTCTTGGCTATGCAAAGACAACATTTAGTAACTACTGTTACAAGAAGAACAAGACTACGGACTGCACAACAGCCCTGTTCAAGCTACCTCTGGGGTTTTTCTCAAGTGTCTTTTCGCAGACAGGCCTTTTTACAGAAATCAATACAACACTTTGGGCCAGATGTAGGAGCCTAAATACCGGTCGGTAACGGCCGATTTCGGTAAATTTACCGATTCGGTAAATTTACCGATTCCGTAAAATACCAAATCGGTATTTTTACCGATTCGGTAAATCACAGATGTAGGTGGGACTCTTCTGAGTCCCAAAGGCCCTACAAATTCGGGATTTTACCACCCAATCCAATTGGGTGTTAAAATACCGAATCCAGATGTGCATGCACATGTGTGCATGCACACCTAGCCATGTGACAGACAGACATGCCCTTAGGGCATGTCTGTGTGCCACATGGCGCACATGCCTATTTTTGGGGTGCCAGAGGGTGTCAAAGTGACACCCCCTGCACCCTTGCTGGAATCGGTATTTACCGATTCGGTAATTACCGAATCGGTATTTCCCATTGATTCCTATGGGCTTCACAGCCCATAGGAATCAATAGGAAATACCGATTCGGTATTTACCGAATCGGTAAATACCGAATATTAACGATTCGGTATTTCAACATCTGGAAATACCTACATCTCCCCCCTTCATATTTACCGATTCATAAATACCGAATCGGTAAAATTCGGTATTTATGAATCGGTAAATAACATTTACCTACATCTAGCCCTTTATTACTAACCCTGGGCAAAGCACTATGCTACGCTCGCGTAGTTTGCGAAGTTTGCGCAACATTGCACTACGCGAACTGCACGTAGCACAGTGCAAACATGCGTAGCGTAGCGTAGTGTAGCGTAGTGTAGAAGTCATTTTTTGCTTGCTCGCGGTCCTCAATGTCAAGTTGGCGACCACGAGCAAGCAAAATGACATCTTCGCGAGACTTTTTCCTTGTTCGCAATCCGCAACATCAAGTTGCCGACCGCGAGCATGAAAAATAAACCTCCCGGTGAGATTCTCAATGCGGGAAGGTCAGATTTCTCATTGCGAGTTGTCGCGCATGCTCGCGACCGCTCGCGATGAGAAACTACCAGTCCGCGTTGAGAAAGCTACAGCTCGAGTAAAAATCTACTCGAGCAGCAGAAAAGAACAGCTCGCACTGTGCAAGATGCTGTTTTCAATAATTGCACAGTGCAGGATGCTTGTCCGCGCTGTGCAATCATTGAAAACGGCATCTTGCACAGTGCGAACATGCTACTACGCAGTTCGTGTAGTGCTACGCGTAGTGCGAAGTGCACTTCGTGTAGCTACGCGTAGCGCTACTTCGCGAACTACGCCCACCCCTATTTACACATAGTAAATAAAAGTTGATTTGCAAGTTATAGATTTAAGATGGAAAAACACCCAAAGACATGTGACCTCATAACGCTGAATTGTTGAACTCAGCCATTACACATCCTTCATTATACTTCTGACAAAGCTTAATGACAGAGCATTTTTTGGCCCATGAAAGCATGAGTGTATCATGGTAGATGCAATTTACTTGATGAGTGTGCTGGCAGCATTGAGGGCCTGGCACCTTCATGTGCTCAGAACTTAGTTTGTTTAATCAAGCAGCTGTTTGCTCTGGGATAATTCGATCATGAACCCGTTGTCTAATAAAGCCACAATCTGTTTCAAGTCACAGTGTGTGGACTTGTGAGCTGGTGTCGTAAATGCTTTTGAGTCTGTTAGACATGCGGTGGCCTTTACCTGCAAACCCTTTCAACTTTCCTATTCCACTACATCCTCAAGTGAACTTTCACCTTGCCCGTGTCAGTGCAATATTTGGGCTTAAACAGTTTTTTTTAATTTCAAATTAATTTTATTGAGAAAAGAGTTTTATATACAGAGTACAGTATACAGGAGTACATTATCGGTCGCCTGAGGGCTGCGATTGAGGATGCTCGATATTTTCATGTTTCATATTTTCTACAGTGCGTTCATTTCTAGGTTTCACCTGCACAGTGCTTGTGCTGTGCTTGTAAAATCTCTTATATTTAATATACATTAAAAGGGGGCTGTTATCAGTTCCTGTAGCCGAATTACTGTGTCCATCTGCTGCTGTGTGGACTTTTTTCCCTTTACTTTCTCTGGTTGCAAACATTAGAACAGCTTTGTTCCATTCCTGATCTTTTCATCGTGACGCCACCAAGGAGTGTTCCTTTGATCTCACATTTTATTTGGGATTAAGTTTTTGAAATCGATATTAGGACTGTTTTGGGAAGTTATATTAGTATGCCTGCAGGAGCCATGTGAAGAGCACATCTCACTCTCTCCCCCTATTGGAAGAAGTAGACAACACTTCCATCTACTGGTTATTGTTTTAATTGAATATAAAAATCGCTCTTGGATACATTTTCTCTTCAGGTGACACCACCGGGTACTGAACCCAGTACCGGTAGTCAATTTGTATTGTATGTTTCGTCTGCACAAACAGCTTATCAATAATCCCATAGGTGAAACCGAATGCAATTACCAATGCTTGTTTACATTTCCTACAACACTTTCAACATTTCCGTTTTAGGGCATAAGGGTTTTTGTCCCAAGTACTTCACCTCTTTATCCCCTTCACTGCGGCGGCTATTCCGCCGCAGTGCTAAGGGGGCGGGGCGGAAGAGCGGCAGGCGCATGCTGGTGACGGAACCGCTCCGTCACCAGCGTCGGTTGCGCTGTGCTTATGACGGAGCGGTTCCGTCACGGCCCCGCCCGCTCAATAGAACGCTCAGTGCAGGCGCAGAATCCGCGCCGCGCAGGCGTGCCGAGCCGGCCGTGACGGAACCGCTCCGTCATTAGCACAGTGTGACCGCGGCTGATGACGGAGCGGTTCCGTCATCAGCAGGGGAGGGGTTAAAGAGCAGCTCTGGCCCGTGTAAAGCAAGTCTGCCAAGAAGGGACAGTGTGATCCAGCGAACAGTGCTGCCCTGCTTAGACGTGCAGAACTGCACTTTTAAAGGGCAGGAGTTCTGTCCAGAAGTGAGGGCGCTGCCTCCTGAATGCCTGGACCCCAGGGAGGGCTGTCCTTCTATCTGTCTTTGGCTTCCCTGGATCCTGTTGTACAAGAGAATAATTCACCCGAGGAGAAACAACCTGACACAGCTCTTATTTTTTCATAATATGGTCTGTGCTGCCCCCAAGTGGTAAATGTAGGAAGTGGCACTGCTGTTTGGAAATGAAAGGGGAATGAATCAGACATAGTTCAAGGCTGCACTCACTGCAGTCCGAGAAGCATCTTGATGAGGTCACGAGGCATACGTTATAAAATCTAGGGGCATACTAAGCCACAAATAGCGATATTTATCGCTAAATGAGCTTAGCGCATTTTTTTTTTATCGTCGCGTATCTAAAAGTCCCGCTAAAGCGGCGATAATGCCCTTGATAATATGCCTCGTATTTCTAATCATTTTATGTGGATTGACAAAGTGGGTTTGTAGGAGAGGCGCTCCCCCGTCGTGTATAGCGCTTGGCGAGCAGAGTTGAACCGGCACTTCTGGACGTTAGATCTGGCGCCCTCTTGGCACCTCGCTGTCCTGTTTGACACCTTATCAATCTGATTTAATGCGGGTGTTTTTGTTCCATAATATGCACCTAGTGAGAAAAGAACAGCGCGCTGTAAGTATTCGGGGGTACAGTATCATTCTAGATTGTGGGAGTAAAGTGGGTGGGGTCACTTCTTTCAAACATCCCGGGATTATAATACTAACATGAATCTCACTGTTATGGTATATTGTATTTCTATAGCGCTTACCACCCATGACACGGCGCTGAAGCGCTTTGAGGCGAGTAGCACGCTACTCCATGAGACAGAATACCATAAAAGAGAAGTGTGGCTCAGGGGTTAGAGGCGGCAGACCCGGAATCTGAGATCGGTCCTGGACCAGGGTTCAATTCCCCGCCCCGGCGGGTCTTGGGCTAAAACTTCCACGGACTCGATAATTCTCGCCCCGGTGCCTCCTCGACTCACGGGTTCACACTCTGCGACTCTGGGCAACAGCTTGCTTAATCTCCACAACGGCCCCTCGCGGCGGGATGCCTGACTTTCACCTTGTGGATACCCTGCTATCTCACAGGGGAATATCAGGAAGGGTTCCCTAAGCAAGCGCCGGGAAACCCACTGCGGGTAGCTGTGCGCTATATAAGCTCAACTACATTTACATTTACAAAAGACAGAGAAGTACCAGGGTGTTCTCCATCACTGGGGCCTGGCGGGTGCAGCGCCCTCTGTTGGTGTCTGGTGCACATGCAGGACAGGCCTGACGTGTGAGAGTTGACATTACCGATGTGAGCATGACTTTTCACTCTGAGAAGTGGCGACAGGGCCTCAGAAAATGGCCACCTTGTCATTTTTGCTTTGTGCAGCTGTAAAGTCAGTGACTGGACTGGCATCGTTTACTTTACTCGTGCCACCAGGCAGGAAGGATAGTTGGCCCTCTTTGCTGCACGCACTGATTGCAAACAGAGCATCTGAGAGATGGCTTCGAGGCACTAGGACTTTGGTGTTCTGTCCTGTAGGATGAAGGGTAAAGTGACAGGGCACACACTATTAAAATAGAAACATCGCATTACATGACATCCCCTCTCCCATCGTGCAAATAGATGCCTGTTATAAAGTGGGTAACAGTGATAGGGCTCTGTGTGATGAATTATTATTATTATGCGTTCTTATATAGCGCTCGATTACCCGTAGGCATCTCGGCACTTGCCTTGGGAATCCGTCCTGGCTTCCCCTAGGTGAAAGCCAGGCATCCCGCCGCGGGGGGCCGTAGTGGAGATTAAGCAGGCTAATGCCCAGAGCTGCAGAGTGTGAACCCGTGATTCGAGTAGGCACCGAAACGAGAATTATCGAGTCCGTGGATATTTGGGCTCAAGACCCTGCCGCGTCGGGAATTGAACCCTGCTCCCGGGTCTGACCTCTGCTTCAGGGTCTGCCTCCTCTAACCAGTGAGCCACACTTCTCCACTGGGAGGAGCACACCCAGCCTTTGTCCCAGTCTGTTTAGAATCTTTATACTCTCTCTAATGCAGATGCTTTGTGGACAACAGTGAGTAATAACCATACAGTAAAATCCCATTCCTCGTGGGTGCGCTCTGATTTCGGGTACAGGTGTGTAACCTACCTGTGAGCAAGGGGTGCTCTGACAGGTTTGTCAAACTCCAGACACCCTCTTATACAAACGTCATACGGTGTAGGGGTCTTCGATGCGCAGACGTAGTCTGCACCAATGGTGCAAGAAGTGATCGAGTCACCGCACACCAGAGCCAAGGTGCAAGACTTTTGCAGAGATCACTTTATGAGGCTGGCTCTGGAGCCATGTGCTCTGTTGATTTAACTGTTCTTGCCAAAAACAGACCCTTTCAAACAAGACAAGCTGCAGAGCGGTGCGTCTCTGGCACAGAATGGAGCTTCAGTGGTGACAACTGCAAACCAGGTCCAGACAGGGCCCTCGGTTTAGTTTGGAAAGCAGTGAACGGCAAAGCATCCAGGGCCCGATTCACAAGAGTATTGAGACAAAATCCGAACTTTACGACTTTCGGTATTCACAAAAGGCATTCAGGAGTAGTAAAGTTAGGAATCCTAACTTCACTACTCCCAAACTGAGACAAAATCCAAACTTTACGACTTTCGGTATTCACAAAAGGCATTCAGGAGTAGTAAAGTTGGAACTCCTAACTTTAGGACTCCTAAATGCCTTCTGTGAATACCGAAAGTCTTACAGTTAGGATTTTTCTCAGTTTAGGAGTAGTAAAGTTAGGACTCCTATCTTTAGGACTCCTAAATGCCT
The DNA here is from genome assembly GCF_964261635.1 of Lissotriton helveticus. NCBI lineage: Eukaryota > Metazoa > Chordata > Amphibia > Caudata > Salamandridae > Lissotriton > Lissotriton helveticus. The sequence goes on from NC_136062.1 coordinate 474,042,136, forward strand.
TTTGTGAATACCGAAAGTCTTAAAGTTAGGATTTTGTCTCAAATTACTCTTGTGAATCAGACTATAGGGCATGCTGAATGGAGCGAGTAGGGACATAGTTAGCAGTGACTGGACATATGTATCCAAGCCAGAGCAGGTCTGGTTTCTAGCTTTCTTTTTCTAAATCTGACCAGGGTGGGTCTGGTGACTGCCAGAGTGAAGGTTTCCACCGCACACGCTCCCCCATCCCTTTGTGGTGGTGACCAGGGGGGTGAGGGCCGCAGACACTCAAAGAGCAAAGACACAGGGATTCAGCAAATGCACAGAGTCCATAAGGCAGGTGCCTGGTACAAGGATATACCATAATTGTGTACAACCTGGTATTATCCTTACACATACTGAATGACATATTCTGGCTAGGGTACCGGCACAGCATTGAGCACAAATCAATGGGATTGATTATCAGATCTGATCAGGGTGCAGCAAAGACTGCAGACGGTGGGCCCGATTCACAGAACTAATTTAAGACAAAATCCTAAACTTACTACCATTTTTATATTCACAGAAGGCACTTACTCATTTTGGTATTCACAGAAGTTAGGACTCCTAACTGCCTTCTGTGAATTCTGAAAGTCCTAAAGTTAGGATGTTTCTCAGTTTAGGAGTCCAAAAGGTAGGAGTCCTAACTTTACTACTCCTAAACTGACAAAAATCCTAACTTTAAGACTTTCGGTATTCACAGAAGGCATTTAGGAGTCCTAAAGTTAGGAGTCCTAACTTCTGTGAATACCGAAATGAGTAAGTGCCTTCTGTGAATACCGAAATGAGTAAGTGCCTTCTGTGAATACCGAAATGAGTAAGTGCCTTCTGTGAATACCAAAATGAGTAAGTGCCTTCTGTGAATACCAAGATGAGTAAGTGCCTTCTGTGAATACCAACATGGTATTAAGTTTAGGATTTTGTCTTAAGTTAGTTCTGTGAATCGGGACCAAAGAGTTTATTTTGGGTAAATCACAGTGCACTGAATGACAGGGCACGTGCTGTGGGGCAGGTCAGTGCAACAGCCGAGGCAGAAGAGGAGCCCTATCTACAGAGCATGCACTTATGAACTAATCACGTCACAGCTCCCAGAGGCGAGTCAATGGATCTACGGGAGGCCTTGGCACTGAGGAGAAAAGACAAACCCAAGAATGAATCTCACCAGGGCCTGATGAAGGCCAGACCCCACACAACACCACGAACACTGCAGCCTCGGCTTCTCTAACTTACGCGGAAATCAGACCGGTTTTTAAACATTCCAGAAACCAAGATATTTACCATCACAGAGGCTTCAAGGAAGTGAAAACAGGTCATTCACAAGCGTAGTGAAACAGTGCATACTCAGCGTACCCCTTTCGTGAGAGTCCTGTGAGACTGGGACGCACAGGTTACTCACACCCGTACTGTATGCACTTTATAACTTGCTGAGCTTTTCATTTTTAGGGAACCCACACTCTCCTTTGAAAGTTACGTCGACATGTGATGTTAACTCCACTTGACGAAGCAAAGGTTCGCCAGAGGCTTTTTGGCACTGAGTAGTCTGGGGGTTAAAGTGGATCACGGAATCGAGAAGATGCTGAGCAGTGAAAGGCTTGTTTGAAGAGCCATAGTTTGAAGTGTTTCCTAAACCGAATAAAAGTAGCTCCGTGGCGTAAGTGAATGTGGGTGAGGATTCTATAAGACAGGAGCTTGTACAGAGAAGCTACAGCCTCCTTCACTTTTCTTTTTGCACTTAGGGATTACCAATCTGTTGTATTGATTAGAGATGTAGGGGCATATTATCAAGGGCATTATCGCCGCTTTAGCGGGACTTTTCCCCGCGAAAGCGAAAATAATTTTATCGCCCTATTAGCAAGCTGTCGCTAAAACAGTTAGCGACAGCTTTTAGGCGATAGCGAGTGGTTTGAGGCCAGCTTTGCATGTCAGCGATATTTATCGCTAATGACTTGCAAAGTGGGCGTAACCAACCTGTTAGCAACTGAAAGCAGTCGCTAACACAGCTATCGCCTATTAGCAAGGCAGGCGAAGCGATAAAAAAAATGTATCACCAAAACCTAACGCCTGCTCAGACCACTTCTTTACCTGTATATCCAATGGGAGGTGGATATTCAGGCTAAGTCCCTATTAGCGATAATGCCTGAATACGCTGGATTTCCAGCGATATTCACGCATTGAGCCGCTATGGCTGGATATTTTATAGCTTTTGAGATAAACGTTGCTAATAGTGTCATGTTCACATACTGATTAATAGGTATCAACTGAAACATCTGCACGACTTCAGCGTGGGTGTGGCCAAGAACGCATGTGCCATTGATGTCAACAATAACATCGCCTGGCGCGATCTTCCCATCTGGCGATGTGCGGCGATAAAAAAAAATGCGCTAAGCTCATTTAGCGATAAATATCGCTATTTGTTGCTAATATGCCCCGTAAGTCTTGACTCTTCTGACCACAACGCAGGGGCCATGCCATTCAGGATCTTAAGGCGGACACAGCAGGTCTTAAACGGGACCCTAAACAAAAACAGAACAGGTAGTAGGAGAGCTCTGCGCAGGGTAGTAATTAAAGTCATTCCAATAAATATCCCAATCCGTGCTAATGCTCCAAGGTCCCCATACAACGACCACCCCACGTCGTAAAATGCAGACGGAGGCCCACATGACGCACAAAATTAGCAGTTGACAACCTGAGCAGATAGCACACAAGTAGAAACAACAAATAAAGTCCAAATGTTAATCCTTAGTGTGTTCTTCTTGTTTTATTCCAAGTTTTTTGGGTATATTTCTTATACGGGACCCTGTCTCTGCTGGGGCCAATGCATGGGCTTCAATTAGGGAGTGACATATGTGATCAGTGAAAGCTTATATATCACGCGTGCACCTATACGCGTCAGTCACAAAAGTAGCAATTTTCATGCAGAGTCCAGCTTTACAGCTTCTTAAGCGTCACATTAGTTCTAGTTTTCTGCGAGAAAGTTCAAGGTTGCAAGAAGAAATGTTTGGTAATTCTCAAATCTATAAAGAAATCAATAGACACCATGTGGCACACCAAGATATATCATATCACCCAGCAAAGCATATGAAGACATCAACGCTTACCGCAGCCTAATACGATATCCCAACACAAGGCACACCACTGCAGCACATCACAGCTCACTGCAACCCATCACAACACCAGAGCCCCAGGCAACTTACAACTTCACAAGACACAACACACCACCAAAGAGCAGCTCATCAGAGTAACTGAACTTATTACAGCGTGTCACAATATCGCAAGACAAGGCACACCGCTGCATCACATCACAACATCAGAGCCCAAGGCAACTTGTAACATCAAAAGACACAACACACCACCACAGAGCAGCTCTTCATAGTATCAGGACATATCACAGCACTTCATAATATCACAACACTAGTGCATTACTGGGGAGAATACAGGGAACCAACATGCCTGCCCACAGGACTTCAAAGAAAGTCAGGTTTACAGGGGTCTAGCGCTACTTACAGTTCCAGTTCGCCTCGTACCACTGGATCAGACGCTCCTGTTCTGTGGTCAGACCTCTGGCAGACATCTGTCCCTAGGAAGGAAAGAGGGTGGTAAGAGATGCAGCATAAGGAGGCAGCAGAACACTCAGGAACAGCTGGATTTCAAGGCATAGCACCTGTCCAGTCTGTCTTCAGAGAGATGGTTCAAGGCACATTTTCAATGTTTCAAGGCAGTGTCTCTATATTTGTGTTATCGAGGAAGATGCAGGTTCCAGCGGGACCTGTGTCTTGAGACACTATAGAGGGACGCTCTCACAGTCGTGGGTCCCATACTCTCAGGATGCAGGTGCCAGGGAGATCTCTAGCATTGTGCAAGTTAAGTTAGCATTTGCGGCACCATTTTGTTTTTAGCTGCCTTTTTGTACTGTGATCGAAAGCAAGCTTCTGTCTCATGAACTGTCTGCTTCAACGAAAAGCTGCTTCGAGCTACGTCTTCTTATCGTATTCAAGGTTGAATCCTAATGCACTAATGAATAGCTTATACCCTTTTCGCATGTCTTTCCTCTCTCATAGCCCTGCTCCCACACTAGAGAGCGTTGAGCCTGAACAAGACAACCTTGAGAATGTGATAACATGTACCCGTTCAACAGGTGGGAGCTCATCCTTCTGTACCTCCTTTGTTCATCAGTGCCCGAGCTGGAAAATTCCAGTCTGGGTGGAACTGTAGGGGTGTTGGAAATGCATATTATGTTTTACCAATTCTTTTGAAGTCAGTCCCCCGGTAGCATCTAAGGAGGCTAGTCTGACTGGACTCCGCTCGAGCACAATTGTTAATAAATAACTTGGTTTGTATACTCTACTGTCTCATCGACTCTTCATTTATTGGAAGGCAGAGAGGTGGTCGCGAGGGACCCGGGTGGCCCTAATCGGGTCACTTCCTTCAAGAGGACGCAGGTTCGAGGTAGACCTGCCTCTTGAAACAGCATAGAGGAAAGCTTCTCACAGTAGAGGGACCCATACTCGCAGGATGCAGGTTCGAGGGAGAACTGCCTCTTGAAACAGTGTAAAAGGAAGCTTCACGCAGTCGAGGGACCCATACTCACAGGACTCAGATTTGAGGGAGACCTGCCTCTTGAGACAGTGTAGAGAGAATCTTCTCGCAGTCGAGGGACCCATACTCACAGGACACAGATTCGAAGGAGACCTGCCTCTTGAGACAGCGTAGAGGGAAGCTTCTCGCAGTCGAGGGACCAATACTCACAGGACGCATGCTCAAGGGCAACCTGCCTCATGAGACAGCATAGAGGGAAGTTTCTCCCAGTCGAGGGATCCATGCTCACAGGACACACGTTCGAAGGTGACCTGCCTCTTGAGACAGTGTAGAGGGAAGCTTCTCGTAGTCGAGGGAACCATATTCACAGAACGCAGGTTCAAGGGAGACCTGCCTCTTGAGACAGTGTAGAAAGAATCTTCTCGCAGTCGAGGGACCCATACTCACAGGACGCACGTACGAAGGCGACCTGCCTCTTGAGACAGTGTAGAGGGAAGCTTCTCTCAGTCGAGGGACCAATTCGCACAGAACGCACGTTCCCGGGTGACCTGCCTATTCAGACAGCGTAGAGGAAAGCTTCTCACAGTAGAGGGACCCATACTCACAGGACGCAGGTTCGAGTGAGACCTGCCTCTTGAGACAGTGTAGAGAGAATCTACTCACAGTCGAGGGACCCATACTCACAAGACGCAGTTTCGAAGGAGACCTGCCTATTCAGACAGCGTAGAGGGAGCCTGTCACAGTGGAGGGACCTATACTCACAGGATGCATGTTCAAGGGTGACCTGCCCCATGAGACAGCGCAGAGGGAAGTTTCTCCCAGTTGAGGGACCCATGCTCACAGAACGCAGGCTCAAGGGAACCTGCCTCTTGAGACAGCATAGAGGGTAGCCTCTCACAGTCGCGGGACCCATACTCACAGGATGCATGTTCAAGGGTGACCTGCCTCTTGAGACAGAGTAGAGAAAAGCTTCTCACAGTCGAGGGATCCATACTCACAGGATGCATGTTTAATGGTGACCTGCCTCTTGAGACAGCGTAGAGGGAAGCTTCTCAAAGTCGAGGGACCCATACTCGCAGGCCGCAGGTTCATGGGGGAGCAGTCTCTTGACACAGTGTAGAGGGAAGATTCTCACAGTCGAGGTACCCTTACTCAGAGGATGCAGGTTCGTGGAAGACCTGCCTCTTGAGACAGCGTAGTGCAGGGATACTCAAAGTACGGCCCGGGGGGCGCTTGCCGCCCTTTTGACCTTCACATGTGGCCCCCTCTAGTGAACAGCGGCACAAGTTGCTGTTTAGTTGCTGAGCACTACCATTTAGAATTTTTTTTTAATAAACTGGCACGATTTAATAAACGCAAATAAATGCTTGCCCGTTTATTTAACATTTATTTGGACCACCTGACACTCTGCCTGACCCACCCAGACTCCCTACCACCACACTACTGGCATCAGTGCGGCCCTCGGTCACACCACAGACCATACTTTGTGGCTCCTGGTCAAGTGTTTGTAAGTGCCCAGGGCATGAGGGAAGCTTTTCACAGTCGAGGGACTCATACTCACAGAACTCAGGTTTGAGGGAGACCTGTCTCTTGAGACAGTGTAGAGGGAAGCTTCTCACAATCACGGGAGCAATACTCACAGGACACAGGTCCGAGGGAGACCTGCCGCTTGCGACAGTCTAGAGGGAAGCTTCACACACTCGAGGGACCAATACTCACAGGACGCAGGATCGAGGGAGACCTGTCTCTTGCTACAGTGTAGAGGGAAGCTTCTAGCAGTCGAGGGACCCATATCCACAGAATGCAGGTTTGAGTGGGACCTGACCTTTTGAGACAGCATAGAGGGAAGCTTCTCGTAGTCACAGGAGCAATACTCACAGGATGCAGGTTCGAGGCAGACCTGCCTCTTCAGACGGCAAAGAGGGGTGCTTCTTGCAGTCGAGGGACCCATACTCACAGGTCTCAGGTTTGAGGGAGACCTGCCTCTTAAGACGGTGTAGAAAAGCTTCCCACAGTAGAGACCCATATTCGCAGGACGCAGGTATGACGGGAGCAGTCTCTTGAGACAGTGTAGAGGGAAGCTTCACACAGTCGAGGGACGAAAACTCACAGGATGCAGGATGGAGGGAGACCTGTCTCTTGACACAGTGTAGAGGGAAGCTTCTCGCAGTCGAGGGACCCATACTCATAGCACGCAAGTTCAAGGGAAACCTGCCTCTTGAAACAGCATGGAGGTTAGCCTCTCACAGTTGAGGGGCCCATTCTCCCAGGACGCAGGTTCGAGGGAGACCTGCCTCTTGAGACAGTATAGTGAAAAGCTTCTCGCAGTCGTGGGACCCATACACACAGGACACAGGTTCGAAGGAGACCTGCCTCTTGAGACAGCGTAGAGGGAAGCTTCTCGCAGTCGAGGGACCAATACACACAGAACACACGTTCAAGGGTGACCTGCCTATTCAGACAGAGTAGAGGGAAGCTTCTCATAGTCGAGGGCCCATACTCACGGGATGCAGGTTCGAGGGAGACCTGCCTCTTGAGACAGTGTAGAGAGAAGCTTCTCACAATCACGAGAGCAATACTCACAGGACACAGGTTCGAAGGAGACCTGCCTCATGAGACAGCTTAGAGGGACGTTTCTCCCAGTCGAGGGATCCATGCTCACAGGACACACGTTCGAAGGTGACCTGCCTCTTGAGACATTGTAGAAAGAATCTTCTCGCAGTCGAGGGACCCATACTCACAGGACGCACGTACCAAGGCGACCTGCCTCTTGAGACAGTGTAGAGGGAAGCTTCTCACAGTCCAGGGTCCAATTCGCACAGAACGCACGTACAAGGGTGACCTGCCTATTCAGACAGCGTAGAGGGAAGATTCTCACAGTAGAGGGACCCATACTCACAGGACGCAGGTTCGAGTGAGACCTGCCTCTTGAGACAGTGTAGAGAGAATCTACTCGCAGTCGAGGGACCCATACTCACAAGACGCAGTTTCGAAGGAGACCTGCCTCATGAGACAGCGTAGAGGAAAGCCTGCCGCAGTGGTGGGACCTATACTCACAGCATGCATGTTCACAGGACGCAGGTTTGAGGGCCACCTGCCTCATGAGACAGCGCAGAGGGAAGTTTCTCCCAGTTGAGGGACCCATGCTCACAGGACGCAGTTCGAAGGCGACCCGCCTCTTGAGACAGTGTAGAGGGAAGCTTCTCCTAGTCGAGGGACCCATTCTCACAGAACGCAGGCTCAAGGGAGACCTGCCTCTTGAGACAGCATAGAGGGTAGCCTCTCACAGTCGCAGGACCCATAGTCACAGGATGCATGTTCAAGGGTGACCTGCCTCTTGAGACAGAGTAGAGAGAAGCTTCTCACAGTCGAGGGATCCATACTCACAGGATGCATGTTTAATGGCGACCTGCCTCTTGAGACAGCGTAGAGGGAAGCTTTGCACAGTCGAGGAACCCATACTCACAAGACTAACGTTCAGCGGCGACTTGCTTCTTGAGACAGTATAGAGGGAAGTTTCTCAAAGGTGAGGGACCCATACTCACAGGCCGCAGGTTCATGGGGGAGCAGTCTCTTGACACAGTGTACAGGGAAGATTCTCACAGTCGAGGGACCCTTACTCAGAGGATGCAGGTTCGTGGAAGACCTGCCTCTTGAGACAGCGTAGTGCAGGGATACTCAAAGTACGGCCTGGGGGGTGCTTGCCGCCCTTTTGACCTTCACATGCGGCCCCCCTAGTGAACAATGGCACAAGTTGCTGTTTAGTTGCTGAGCACTACCATTTAGATTTTTTTTTTTAATAAACAGGCATGATTTAATGAACGCAAATAAAAGCTTGCCCATTTATTTAACATTTATTTAGACCACCTGACACTCTGCCTGACCCACCCAGACTCCCTACCACCACACTACTGGCATCAGTGCGGCCCTCGGTCACACCACAGACCATACTTTGTGGCTCCTGGTCAAGTGTTTGTAAGTGCCAAGGGCATGAGGGAAGCTTTTCACAGTCGAGGGACTCATACTCACAGGACTCAGGTTTGAGTGAGACCTGCCTCTTGAGACGGTGTAGAGGGAAGCTTCTCACAGTAGAAGGACCCATTCTCATAGGATGCAGGTTTGAGAGGGACCTGCCTCTTGAGACAGTGTAGAGAGAAGCTTCTCACAATCACGGGAGCAATACTCACAGGACGCAGGTCCGAGGGAGACCTATCTCTTGCCACAGTGTAGAGGGAAGCTTCTAGCAGTCAAGGGACCCATATCCACAGGATGCAGGTTCGAGGGAAACCTGTCTCTTGAGACAGTGTAAAGGAAAGCTTCTCGCAGTCGAGGGACGCATACTCGCAGGATGCAGATTTGAGTGGGACCGGCCCTTTTGAGACAGCATAGAGGGAAGCTTCTCGTAGTCGCAGGAGCAATACTCACAGGATGCAGGTTTGAGGCAGACCTGCCTCTTCAGACGGCAAAGAGGGGTGCTTCTTGCAGTCGAGGGACCCATACTCACAGGACGCAGGTTCGAGGGAGACCTGCCTCTTAAGACGGTGTAGAGGGAAGCTTCCCACAGTAGAGACCCATATTCGCAGGACCCAGGTATGACGGGAGCAGTCTTTTGAGACAGTGTAGAGAGAAGCTTCTCACAGTCGAGGGACACATACTCACAGAACGCAGGTTTGCATGAGACCTGCCACTTGCACCAGTGTAGAGGGAAGCTTCACACAGTCGAGGGACGAAAACTCACAGGATGCAGGATGGAGGGAGACCTGTCTCTTGACACAGTGTAGATGGATGTTTCTAGCAGTGGAGGGACCCATACTCACAGGACACAGGTTCGGGGGACACCTGTCTCTTGAGACAGTGTAGAGGGAAGCTTCTCGCAGTCGAGGGACCCATACTCATAGCACGCAAGTTCAAGGGAAACCTGCCTCTTGAAACAGCATGGAGGTTAGCCTCTCACAGTTGAGGGGCCCATTCTCCGAGGACGCAGGTTCGAGGGAGACCTGCCTCTTGAGACAGTATAGTGAAAAGCTTCTCGCAGTCGAGGGACCCATACACACAGGACGCAGGTTCGAAGGAGACCTGCTTCTTGAGACAGCGTAGAGGGAAGCTTCTCGCAGTCGAGGGACCCATACTCACAGGACACAGGTTCGAAGGAGACCTGCCTCTTGAGACAGCGTAGAGGGAGCTTGACACAGTCGAGGGACCAATACTCACAGGACGCATGTTCAAGGGCGACCTGCCTCATGAGACAGCATAGAGGGAAGTTTCTCCCAGTCGAGGGATCCAGGCTCACAGGACACACGTTCGAAGGTGACCTGCCTCTTGAGACAGTGTAGAGGGAAGCTTCTCGTAGTCGAGGGAACCATACTCACAGATCGCAGGTTCAAGGGAGAGAGACCTACCTCTTGAGACATTGTAGAAAGAATCTTCTCGCAGTCGAGGGACCCATACTCACAGGACGCACGTACGAAGGCGACCTGCCTCTTGAGACAGTGTAAAGGGAAGCATCTCTCAGTCCAGGGACCAATTCGCACAGAACGCACGTTCAAGGATGACCTGCCTATTCAGACAGCGTAGAGGGAAGCTTCTCACAGTAGAGGGACCCATACTCACAGGACGCAGTTTCGAAGGAGACCTGCCACTTAAGACAGCGTAGAGGGAAGCCTGTCGCAGTGGAGGGACCTATACTCACAAGATGCATGTTCAAGGGCCACCTGCCTCATGAGACAGCGCAGAGGGAAGTTTCTCCCAGTCGAGGGACCCATGTTCACAGGACGCATGTTCGAAGGCGACCCGCCTCTTGAGACAGTGTAGAGGGAAGCTTCTCGTAGTCGAGGGACCCATACTCACATAACGCAGGCTCAAGGGAGACCTGCCTCTTGAGACAGCATAGAGGGTAGCCTCTCACAGTTGCGGTACCCATACTCACATGATGCATGTTCAATGGCGACCTGCCTCTTGAGACAGCGTAGAGGGAAGCTTCTCACAGTCGAGGGACCCATACTCACAAGACGCACGTTCAGGGGCGACTTGCTTCTTGAGACAGTATAGAGGGAAGCTTCTCACAGTCTAGGGACCCATACACACAAGACGCACGTTCAGGGGCGACTTGCTTCTTGAGACAGTATAGAGGGAAGCTTCTCACAGTCGAGGGACCCATACTCGCAGGACGCAGGTTCGAGGGGGAGCAGTCTCTTGACACAGTGTTGAGGGAAGATTCTCACAGTCGAGGGACCCATACTCGCAGGATGCAGGTTCGTGGAAGACCTGCCTCTTGAGACAGCGTAGTGCAGGGATACTCAAAGTGCGGCCCGGGGGGAGCTTGCCACCCTTTTGACCTTTACATGTGCCCCCCCTGGTGAACAGCGGCACAAGTTGCTGTTTAGTTGCTGAGCACTACCATTTAGATTTTTTTTTTAATAAACTGGCACAATTTAATAAACGCAAATAAATGCTTGCCCGTTTATTTAACATTTATATAACCACCTGACACTCTGCCTGACCCACCCAGACTCCCTACCACCACACTACTGGCATCAGTGCGGCCCTGCCCAGGACGTGAGGGAAGCTTCTCACAGTCGAGGGACTCATTCTCACAGGACGCAGGTTTGAGGGAGACCTACCTCTTGAGACAGTGAAGAGAGAAGCTTCTCACAGTCATGGGAGCCATACTCACAGGACACAGGTCAGAGGGAGACCTGCCGCTTGCGACAGTCTAGAGGGAAGCTTCTCGCAGTCGAGGGACCCATACTCATAGCACGCAAGCCTCAAGGGAAACCTGCCTCTTGAAACAGCATGGAGTTTAGCCTCTCACAGTTGAGGGACCCATTCTCCCAGGACGCAGGTTCGAGGGAGACCTGCCTCTTGAGACAGTATAGTGAAAAGCTTCTCGCAGTCGAGGGACCCATACGCACAGGACGCAAGTTCGAAGGAGACCTGCCTCTTGAGACAGCGTAGAGGGAAGCTTCTCACAGTCGAGGGACCCATACTCACAGGATGCAGGTTCGAAGGAGACCTGCCTCTTAAGACAGCGTAGAGGGAAGCTTGTCGCAGTCGAGGGACCCATACTCACAGGACGCATGTTCAAGGGCGACCTGCCTCTTGAGACAGCATAGAGGGAAGTTTCTCCCAGTCGAGGGATCCATGCTCACAGGACGCAGGTTCGAAGGCGACCTGCCTCTTGAGACAATGTAGAGGGAAGCTTCTCGTAGTCGGGGGACCCATACTCACAGAACGCAGGTTCAAGGGAGACCTGCCACTTGAGACAGCGAAGAGGGTAGCCTCTCACAGTCGAGGGACCCATACTCACAGGACACATGTTCAAGGGTGACCTGCCTCTTGAGACAGTATAGAGGGAAGCTTCTCACAGTAGAGGGATCCATACTCTCAGGACACAGGTTCAAGGGGGAGCAGTTTCTTAAAACAGTGTAGAGGGAAGATTCTCACAGTCAAGGGAGCCATACTCGCAGGATGCAAGTTTGAGGCAGACCTGCCTCTTGAGATAGCGTAGTGCAAGGATACTCAAAGTACGGCCCTTTTGAAGTTTAACTGCGGCCCCCCCTAGTGAACAGCGGCACAAGTTGCTGTTTAGTTGCTGAGCACTACCATTTAGATTTTTTTTTTTAATAAACTGGCAAGATTTATTAACCTGCAAATAAATGCTTACCCGTTTATTTAACATTTATTTGGACCACCTGACACTCTGCCTGACCCACCCAGACTCCCTACCACCACACTGCTGGCATCCGTGCGGCCCTCGGTCACACCACAGACCATACTTTGTGGCTCCTGGTCAAGTGTTTGTAAGTGCCAAGGGCATGAGGGAAGCTTTTCACAATCGAGGGACTCATACTCACAGGACTCAGGTTTGAGGGAGATCTGCCTCTTGAGACGGTGTAGAGGGAAGCTTCTCACAGTAGAAGGACCCATACTCACAGGACGCAGGTCCGAGGGAGACATGCTGCTTGTGACAGTCTAGAGGGAAGCTTCACACAGTCGAGGGACTAATACTCACAGGATGCAGGATTGAGGGAGACCGGTCTCTTGACACAGTGTAGAGGGAAGCTTCTCACAGTTGCGGGAGCCATACTCACAGGATGCAGGTTCGAGGGAGACCTGCCTCTTCAGACACCAAAGAGGGGAGCTTCTCGCAGTCGAGGGACCCATACTCACAGGATGCAGGTTTGAGGGAGACCTGCCGCTTGAGACGGTGTAGAGGGAAGCTTCTCACAGTAGAAGGATCCATACTCACAGGACGCAGGTATGAGGGAAGGTAGAGAGAAGCTTCTCACAGTCGCGGGAGCCATACTCACAGGCCGCTTGCGAGTCTAGAGGGAAGCTTCACACAGTCGAGGAACCAATACTCACAGGATGCAGGATCGAGGGAGACCTGTCTCTTGACACAGTGTAGTGGGACGCTTCTAGCAGTCGAGGGATCCATACTCACAGGACACAGGTTCGGGGGACACCTGTCTCTTGAGACAGTGTAAAGGGAAGCTTCTCGCAATTGAGGGACGCACGTTCAAAGGCAACCTGCCTCTTGAGACAGTGTAGAGGGAGCCTTCTCGCAGTCAAGGGACCCATACTCATAGCACGCAAGTTCAAGGGAAACCTGCCTCTTGAAACAGCATAGAGGTTAGCCTCTCACAGTTGAGGGGCCCATTCTACCAGGACGCAGGTTCGAGGGAGACCTGCCTCTTGAGACAGTATAGAGAAAAGCTTCTCGCAGTCGAGGGACCCATACTCACAGGACGCAGGTTCAAGGGAGACCTGCCTCTTGAGACAGTGTAGAGGGAAGCTTCTCACAGTAGAGGGACCAATACTCACAGGATGCAGGATAGAGGGAGACCTGTCTCTTGACACAGTGTAGAGGGAAGCTTCTCGCAGTTAATGGACCCATACTCACAGGGCGCATCTACGAAGGCGACCTGCCTCTTGAGACAGTGTAGAGGGAAGCTTCTCGCAGTCGCGGGACCCATACGCACAGAACGCACGTTCATGGGTGACCTGCCTATTCAGACAGTGTAGAGGGAAGCTGTAAGGGGGTAGACCCGGGGACCCGTCTTTCTACCTCTAAAATACCTCTGGGGACGCCCGCCCTGCTCCATGCACGCCGATGTCCATTGCATGGGAGAACACCGCGTCAGCCAGCTGCACCCATCTCTCGTGTTTTCCAATGGCAGGACAGGAAACAGGAAGGAGGCGGGACTAACCCCGGAACCATTACGTCGGAACCAGTGAAAAGGAACACCACCCAGGAAGGAGGGTCGCTGACCAGGAAGAGAATCGAGGAGAACCGGGGAGACGCCGAACCGAACCAGGAAGAAGACGCCAGTCTAATCCAGGACGACGTCGGAGAAGCCAAAGGATCGGAGGACCACTGGAGCGAAGAGTGGTGGTGTCCCTCAGAGGAGGCTGTCAAGCGGCCGTAACTCAGGAGAGTTACGGCAGGCCAAGTGAGTGACGGGATTCGGGCAAAGTCGGGACGGGAGATGGGGGGGCGAGAGCGGGCGGATGCGGGTGCGTTGTTGAGGAAACGGGCATTGCTGTAAATACTCCGGCTCCTGCTAAAACAGTCCCTACCCATGTTCACTGACCTAATTCCCTAGATACCCCTCCGCTGCATGTTCTGCACTTCCCGAAACCAGAGTGTGACCTAAACCAAGTGGCCATATCATTTTGAGAGAAACCCGAGTGTGACCTAAACCAAGTGGCCATATCATTTTGACAAAAATCCGAGTGTGACCTGAACCAAGTGGCCATATCGTTTTGAAAGACTATGGAGCATATTATCTTCGTTTTTTTTCCTCTTTATTTTTCCCCTTTTAGTGCACATTGGTGTGGTGAAGGGTAGCCTAGCCTAACTACAATCACAACCAGAAGTATACCTTACTCATGGCCTTTCTTTTCCTCTCTTTTTGAGCCTCCGGGAGGAACCAACCACGGCGGAGGACTCCAGACTAACCCCTTTGAGCATCAGCTCAGAAGAAGACGAGGAATCCCAGGAACTGATCCCTACCCTCGCCAGCGGCCACCAACCAGAGACCAGAGACTTTCAACCAGAGACTCTCCCAGTAGTGAAACCAAAAATACCATTGTCTGATACTACAATTAACACCCTTGGAAAATATATCCAGCCTCCGCGTCTGCATATCCGACCCTCCCTCCCACAGAAGCTTCTCACAGTTGAAGGACACATACTCACAGGACGCAGGTTCGAGGGAGACCTGCCTCTTAAGGTAGGGTAAAGGGTAGCCTCTCCAAATCGAGGGACCCATACTCACAAGATGTACGTTTGAGAGATATCTGCCTCTTGAGATGATGTAGAGGGAAGCTACACACAGTCGAGAGGCGCATACTCACAGGATGCAGGTTCGAGGGAGACCTGCCTCTTAAGACGGTGTAGAGGGAAGCTTCCCACAGTAGAGACCCATATTCGCAGGACCCAGGTATGACGGGAGCAGTCTTTTGAGACAGTGTAGAGAGAAGCTTCTCACAGTCGAGGGACACATACTCACAGAACGCAGGTTTGCATGAGACCTGCCACTTGCACCAGTGTAGAGGGAAGCTTCACACAGTCGAGGGACGAAAACTCACAGGATGCAGGATGGAGGGAGACCTGTCTCTTGACACAGTGTAGATGGATGTTTCTAGCAGTGGAGGGACCCATACTCACAGGACACAGGTTCGAGTGACACCTGTCTCTTAAGACAGTGTAGAGGGAAGCTTCTCGCAGTCGAGGGACCCATACTCATAGCACGCAAGTTCAAGGGAAACCTGCCTCTTGAAACAGCATGGAGGTTAGCCTCTCACAGTTGAGGGGCCCATTCTCCGAGGACGCAGGTTCGAGGGAGACCTGCCTCTTGAGACAGTATAGTGAAAAGCTTCTCGCAGTCGAGGGACCCATACACACAGGACGCAGGTTCGAAGGAGACCTGCTTCTTGAGACAGCGTAGAGGGAAGCTTCTCGCAGTCGAGGGACCCATACTCACAGGACACAGGTTCGAAGGAGACCTGCCTCTTGAGACAGCGTAGAGGGAGCTTGACACAGTCGAGGGACCAATACTCACAGGACGCATGTTCAAGGGCGACCTGCCTCATGAGACAGCATAGAGGGAAGTTTCTCCCAGTCGAGGGATCCAGGCTCACAGGACACACGTTCGAAGGTGAACTGCCTCTTGAGACAGTGTAGAGGGAAGCTTCTCGTAGTCGAGGGAACCATACTCACAGATCGCAGGTTCAAGGGAGAGAGACCTACCTCTTGAGACATTGTAGAAAGAATCTTCTCGCAGTCGAGGGACCCATACTCACAGGACGCACGTACGAAGGCGACCTGCCTCTTGAGACAGTGTAAAGGGAAGCATCTCTCAGTCCAGGGACCAATTCGCACAGAACGCACGTTCAAGGATGACCTGCCTATTCAGACAGCGTAGAGGGAAGCTTCTCACAGTAGAGGGACCCATACTCACAGGACGCAGTTTCGAAGGAGACCTGCCACTTAAGACAGCGTAGAGGGAAGCCTGTCGCAGTGGAGGGACCTATACTCACAAGATGCATGTTCAAGGGCCACCTGCCTCATGAGACAGCGCAGAGGGAAGTTTCTCCCAGTCGAGGGACCCATGTTCACAGGACGCATGTTCGAAGGCGACCCGCCTCTTGAGACAGTGTAGAGGGAAGCTTCTCGTAGTCGAGGGACCCATACTCACATAACGCAGGCTCAAGGGAGACCTGCCTCTTGAGACAGCATAGAGGGTAGCCTCTCACAGTTGCGGTACCCATACTCACATGATGCATGTTCAATGGCGACCTGCCTCTTGAGACAGCGTAGAGGGAAGCTTCTCACAGTCGAGGGACCCATACTCACAAGACGCACGTTCAGGGGCGACTTGCTTCTTGAGACAGTATAGAGGGAAGCTTCTCACAGTCTAGGGACCCATACACACAAGACGCACGTTCAGGGGCGACTTGCTTCTTGAGACAGTATAGAGGGAAGCTTCTCACAGTCGAGGGACCCATACTCGCAGGACGCAGGTTCGAGGGGGAGCAGTCTCTTGACACAGTGTTGAGGGAAGATTCTCACAGTCGAGGGACCCATACTCGCAGGATGCAGGTTCGTGGAAGACCTGCCTCTTGAGACAGCGTAGTGCAGGGATACTCAAAGTGCGGCCCGGGGGGCGCTTGCCGCCCTTTTGACCTTTACATGTGCCCCCCCTGGTGAACAGCGGCACAAGTTGCTGTTTAGTTGCTGAGCACTACCATTTAGATTTTTTTTTTAATAAACTGGCACAATTTAATAAACGCAAATAAATGCTTGCCCGTTTATTTAACATTTATATAACCACCTGACACTCTGCCTGACCCACCCAGACTCCCTACCACCACACTACTGGCATCAGTGCGGCCCTGCCCAGGACGTGAGGGAAGCTTCTCACAGTCGAGGGACTCATTCTCACAGGACGCAGGTTTGAGGGAGACCTACCTCTTGAGACAGTGAAGAGAGAAGCTTCTCACAGTCATGGGAGCCATACTCACAGGACACAGGTCAGAGGGAGACCTGCCGCTTGCGACAGTCTAGAGGGAAGCTTCTCGCAGTCGAGGGACCCATACTCATAGCACGCAAGCCTCAAGGGAAACCTGCCTCTTGAAACAGCATGGAGTTTAGCCTCTCACAGTTGAGGGACCCATTCTCCCAGGACGCAGGTTCGAGGGAGACCTGCCTCTTGAGACAGTATAGTGAAAAGCTTCTCGCAGTCGAGGGACCCATACGCACAGGACGCAAGTTCGAAGGAGACCTGCCTCTTGAGACAGCGTAGAGGGAAGCTTCTCACAGTCGAGGGACCCATACTCACAGGATGCAGGTTCGAAGGAGACCTGCCTCTTAAGACAGCGTAGAGGGAAGCTTGTCGCAGTCGAGGGACCCATACTCACAGGACGCATGTTCAAGGGCGACCTGCCTCTTGAGACAGCATAGAGGGAAGTTTCTCCCAGTCGAGGGATCCATGCTCACAGGACGCAGGTTCGAAGGCGACCTGCCTCTTGAGACAATGTAGAGGGAAGCTTCTCGTAGTCGGGGGACCCATACTCACAGAACGCAGGTTCAAGGGAGACCTGCCACTTGAGACAGCGAAGAGGGTAGCCTCTCACAGTCGAGGGACCCATACTCACAGGACACATGTTCAAGGGTGACCTGCCTCTTGAGACAGTATAGAGGGAAGCTTCTCACAGTAGAGGGATCCATACTCTCAGGACACAGGTTCAAGGGGGAGCAGTTTCTTAAAACAGTGTAGAGGGAAGATTCTCACAGTCAAGGGAGCCATACTCGCAGGATGCAAGTTTGAGGCAGACCTGCCTCTTGAGATAGCGTAGTGCAAGGATACTCAAAGTACGGCCCTTTTGAAGTTTAACTGCGGCCCCCCCTAGTGAACAGCGGCACAAGTTGCTGTTTAGTTGCTGAGCACTACCATTTAGATTTTTTTTTTTAATAAACTGGCAAGATTTATTAACCTGCAAATAAATGCTTACCCGTTTATTTAACATTTATTTGGACCACCTGACACTCTGCCTGACCCACCCAGACTCCCTACCACCACACTGCTGGCATCCGTGCGGCCCTCGGTCACACCACAGACCATACTTTGTGGCTCCTGGTCAAGTGTTTGTAAGTGCCAAGGGCATGAGGGAAGCTTTTCACAGTCGAGGGACTCATACTCACAGGACTCAGGTTTGAGGGAGATCTGCCTCTTGAGACGGTGTAGAGGGAAGCTTCTCACAGTAGAAGGACCCATACTCACAGGACGCAGGTCCGAGGGAGACATGCTGCTTGTGACAGTCTAGAGGGAAGCTTCACACAGTCGAGGGACTAATACTCACAGGATGCAGGATTGAGGGAGACCGGTCTCTTGACACAGTGTAGAGGGAAGCTTCTCACAGTTGCGGGAGCCATACTCACAGGATGCAGGTTCGAGGGAGACCTGCCTCTTCAGACACCAAAGAGGGGAGCTTCTCGCAGTCGAGGGACCCATACTCACAGGATGCAGGTTTGAGGGAGACCTGCCGCTTGAGACGGTGTAGAGGGAAGCTTCTCACAGTAGAAGGATCCATACTCACAGGACGCAGGTATGAGGGAAGGTAGAGAGAAGCTTCTCACAGTCGCGGGAGCCATACTCACAGGACACAGGTCCAAAGGAGACCTGCCGCTTGCGAGTCTAGAGGGAAGCTTCACACAGTCGAGGAACCAATACTCACAGGATGCAGGATCGAGGGAGACCTGTCTCTTGACACAGTGTAGTGGGACGCTTCTAGCAGTCGAGGGATCCATACTCACAGGACACAGGTTCGGGGGACACCTGTCTCTTGAGACAGTGTAAAGGGAAGCTTCTCGCAATTGAGGGACGCACGTTCAAAGGCAACCTGCCTCTTGAGACAGTGTAGAGGGAGCCTTCTCGCAGTCAAGGGACCCATACTCATAGCACGCAAGTTCAAGGGAAACCTGCCTCTTGAAACAGCATAGAGGTTAGCCTCTCACAGTTGAGGGGCCCATTCTACCAGGACGCAGGTTCGAGGGAGACCTGCCTCTTGAGACAGTATAGAGAAAAGCTTCTCGCAGTCGAGGGACCCATACTCACAGGACGCAGGTTCAAGGGAGACCTGCCTCTTGAGACAGTGTAGAGGGAAGCTTCTCACAGTAGAGGGACCAATACTCACAGGATGCAGGATAGAGGGAGACCTGTCTCTTGACACAGTGTAGAGGGAAGCTTCTCGCAGTTAATGGACCCATACTCACAGGGCGCATCTACGAAGGCGACCTGCCTCTTGAGACAGTGTAGAGGGAAGCTTCTCGCAGTCGCGGGACCCATACGCACAGAACGCACGTTCATGGGTGACCTGCCTATTCAGACAGTGTAGAGGGAAGCTGTAAGGGGGTAGACCCGGGGACCCGTCTTTCTACCTCTAAAATACCTCTGGGGACGCCCGCCCTGCTCCATGCACGCCGATGTCCATTGCATGGGAGAACACCGCGTCAGCCAGCTGCACCCATCTCTCGTGTTTTCCAATGGCAGGACAGGAAACAGGAAGGAGGCGGGACTAACCCCGGAACCATTACGTCGGAACCAGTGAAAAGGAACACCACCCAGGAAGGAGGGTCGCTGACCAGGAAGAGAATCGAGGAGAACCGGGGAGATGCCGAACCGAACCAGGAAGAAGACGCCAGTCTAATCCAGGAAGACGTCGGAGAAGCCGAAGGATCGGAGGACCACTGGAGCGAAGAGTGGTGGTGTCCCTCAGAGGAGGCTGTCAAGCGGCCGTAACTCAGGAGAGTTACGGCAGGCCAAGTGAGTGACGGGATTCGGGCAAAGTCGGGACGGGAGATGGGGGGGCGAGAGCGGGCGGATGCGGGTGCGTTGTTGAGGAAACGGGCATTGCTGTAAATACTCCGGCTCCTGCTAAAACAGTCCCTACCCATGTTCACTGACCTAATTCCCTAGATACCCCTCCGCTGCATGTTCTGCACTTCCCGAAACCAGAGTGTGACCTAAACCAAGTGGCCATATCATTTTGAGAGAAACCCGAGTGTGACCTAAACCAAGTGGCCATATCATTTTGACAAAAATCCGAGTGTGACCTGAACCAAGTGGCCATATCGTTTTGAAAGACTATGGAGCATATTATCTTCGTTTTTTTTCCTCTTTATTTTTCCCCTTTTAGTGCACATTGGTGTGGTGAAGGGTAGCCTAGCCTAACTACAATCACAACCAGAAGTATACCTTACTCATGGCCTTTCTTTTCCTCTCTTTTTGAGCCTCCGGGAGGAACCAACCACGGCGGAGGACTCCAGACTAACCCCTTTGAGCATCAGCTCAGAAGAAGACGAGGAATCCCAGGAACTGATCCCTACCCTCGCCAGCGGCCACCAACCAGAGACCAGAGACTTTCAACCAGAGACTCTCCCAGTAGTGAAACCAAAAATACCATTGTCTGATACTACAATTAACACCCTTGGAAAATATATCCAGCCTCCGCGTCTGCATATCCGACCCTCCCTCCCACAGAAGCTTCTCACAGTTGAAGGACACATACTCACAGGACGCAGGTTCGAGGGAGACCTGCCTCTTAAGGTAGGGTAAAGGGTAGCCTCTCCAAATCGAGGGACCCATACTCACAAGATGTACGTTTGAGAGATATCTGCCTCTTGAGATGATGTAGAGGGAAGCTACACACAGTCGAGAGGCGCATACTCACAGGATGCAGGTTCGAGGGAGACCTGCCTCTTGAGACAGCGTAGAGGGAAGCTTATAACAGTGTATGGACCCATACTCATGGGACGCACGTTCGAGGGAGACTTGCCTCTAAGACAACGTAGAGTGAAGCTTCTCACAGTAGAGGGAACCATACTTACAGGACTGGGTTCAAGGGAGACCTGCCTCTTGAGACAGCGTAAAGGGAAGTTTTTCACAGTCCAGGGGCCCATACTCACAGGATGTAGGTTCGAGGGACATCTGCTCTTGGGACAGCGTAGAGGGAAGCATCGCACAGTCGAGGGGCCCATACTCACTGGACGCAGATTCAAGGGGAAGAAGTTACATACAATTAAATAGAATTAATCAACAACAACATATTTTGATCCACAGAGTTTAATTCACACTGGGATGCAGTATATCAAATATACATTATGCAAAAAACAGTCAACTGTATTTAAAGTCATACAGTGCCCCAGGGAGGGAGAGGAGGGACGTGATAGTGAGAAGTTGGGGAAGTGGTAGGATTAGGTGACAGTAAAATCAATCCTTTAAGCATTTATTCATGCTATAAATGATGTAGCAACAACTTGCAAAACGCATAGCGACATTATTTGAATGAAGGGCATACGACACAAGGTACAGTGTATATACAAGATGTTGGCGTGAGGTTGCCACCATTAAAAACAGTCGACGTTTCGACCCTCTTGTGGTTGCAGGATCGTTTAACCTTGCTGTGGGGTCTTCATCAGGACCGTGGGGGGGGGGGGGGCAAAGGACCAAAAGTTAGTGTCCAGTTGGTCTCAAAATTGGTAATCACACGGATGAACTCGGGTGAGTTGGTACTGCATCGAATGAGGGTCGAAACGTCGACTGTTTTTAATGGTGGCAACCTCACGCCAACATCTTGTATATACACTGTACCTTGTGTCGTATGCCCTTCATTCAAATAATGTCGCTATGCGTTTTGCAAGTTGTTGCTACATCATTTATAGCATGAATAAATGCTTAAAGGATTGATTTTACTGTCACCTAATCCTACCACTTCCCCAACTTCTCACTATCACGTCCCTCCTCTCCCTCCCTGGGGCACTGTATGACTTTAAATACAGTTGACTGTTTTTTGCATAATGTATATTTGATATACTGCATCCCAGTGTGAATTAAACTCTGTGGATCAAAATATGTTGTTGTTGATTAATTCTATTTAATTGTATGTAACTTCTTCCTCTATACACTGGGACCCCCTCCTCTCAGTCTCAATCTAACCCAGGTCCCAGTGACTGTATATGGGTTCTACCCCCTTGTCTACAAGCAGATTCAAGGGGGACAGCCTCTTGAGACAGGGTAGAGGGAAACTTCTCACATTCGAGGGACCCATACTCACAAGACATAGTTTCGAGAGAGACCTCCCTCTTTGGACAGGGCAGAGGGTAGTTTCTCACAGTCACGGGATCCATACTCACAGGACACAGGTTCGAGGGAGGGCTGTCTATTGAGTCAGCATTGAGGGAAGATTCTCACAGTCGAGGGACCCATACTCACAGGACGCAGGTTCGAGGGAGAAGTGCCTCTCAAGGCGATGCTTCACGTTGTCGAGGGACCCATACTCACAAGACGTAGGTTCGAGGGAGACCTGCCTCCTGAGATGGTGTAGAGAGATGCTTGTCGCAGTCGAGAGACCCATACTCACAGGACGCTAGTTCGAAGGAGACCTGCCTCCAGAGTCTTGAGGCGATGTAGAGGGATGCGTCACGCAGTCGAGGGATCCATTCTCACAGGATGCAGGTTCGAGGGAGACCTGCCTCTTGAGACAGTATAGAGAAAAGCTTCAAGCAGTCGAGGGACCCATTCTCACAAGACGTAGGTTCGAGGAAGACCTGCCTCTTGAGACAGCGTAGACGGAAGCTTCTTGCAGTCAAGGGACCCATACTCACAAGACGTAGGTTCAAGGAAGACCTGCCTCTTGAGACAGCGTAGAGGGAAGCTTCTAGCCGTCGGACTCACGGGACGCAGGTTCGAGCAGGACCTGTCTCTTGAGACACTACAGAGGGACGCTCTCACAGTTGTGGGACCCATACTCCCAGGATGCAGGTCCGAGTGAGACCTGCCTCTTGAGACAAAGTAGCGGGAAGCTTCACGCAGTCGAGGGAACCATACTCACAGGACGCAGGTACGAGGGGCACCTGTCTCTTGACACTCTAGAGGGAAGCTTCTGGAGGCCCATACTCATGGTAAAGTAGCACATGGATGCTCTGTCATTAAAGTCAAGTCCCATCTACGATGAACAAATCTGTTTACCTGCTGTGTTTTGCCTTTGAAAGAATGATCTCCACCTTCTAAGCGCCGGTGCTTCTCGAGAGAAAGATGAACCAGGCCATCTCTATGTCTTTCTTCGTTTCCGTTCTTCATCTTCCAACTGGACCTTAAAGACACATGTGCACTGCAATGAAGACAGCGAAGAGATACTCTGCACACAACATAGACAAGAGCTTTGATTCACACGTGGAAAAATTAGAGACAGTGTGAAAATAAATGGGACAGAGAAATATGGTAAGCTGGAGACTGGAAGAAGATACAAAGAAAACAAAACCATTTGCTAGAGACAGTCTGAGGAGACATGGGAAGCAGCATGAAGAGGAACCGAAGACAGAACGAAGGGAAACTGGAGACAGTATGAAGGGAAACTGGAGACTGCATGAAGGGAAACTGGAGACAGAATGAAGGGAAACTGGAGACAGCATGAAGGGAAACTGGAGACAACATGAAGAGAAACTGGAGACAGAATGAACACAAACTGGAGACAGCATGAAGGGAAACTGAAGGTAGCACGAAGAGATACCAAAGTCAGCACAAAGAGAAACTGGAGATAGCATGAAGAGAAGTGTGGCTCACTGGTTAGAGGAGGCAGACCTGGAAGCAGAGGTCAGCCCGGGACCAGGGTTCAATTCCTGGCTCGGCGGGGTCTTGAGTCCTAAAATGTCCATGGACTCGACAATTCTCGCTCCGGTGCCTACTCGATTCACGGGTTCACACTCTGCGACTCTGGACAATAGCTTGCTTAATCTCCACAAAGGCCCCTCGCGACGGGATGCCTGGCTTTCACCTTGCGGATACCCTGCCGGGGTTATCTCACAGGGGAATACCTGGACGGGTTCCCTAAGCAAGCGCTTAGAAACCGCTTGGTGATTTGCGCTATATAAATTCCTGTACATTTACATTTACAACCATAGACAGAATGAAGAGAAACTAGAGACAACATGAAGGGAAACCGAAGGCAGTATGAAGGGATACTCAAGATAGCACAAAGAGAAATGAAAGACAGCACACAGAGAAACTGAAGGTAGCACAAAGAGAAACGGAAGATAGCACAGAAACTGAAGATAGCACAAAGAGAAACTGAAGACAGCACAAAGAGAAACTGAAGATAGAGAAACTGGAGATAGCACAAAGAGAAACTGAAGATAACACAAAGAGAAACGGAAGATAGCACAGAAACTGAAGATAGCACAAAGAGAAACTGAAGACAGCACAAAGAGAAACTGAAGATAGAGAAACTGGAGATAGCACAAAGAGAAACTGAAGATAACACAAAGAGAAACTGAAGATAACACAAAGAGAAACCAAAGACAGCACAAAGAGAAACCAAAGACAGCACAAAGAGAAACCAAAGACAGCACAAAGAGAAACCAAAGACAGCACAAAGAGAAACTGAAGACAGCCTAAAGGGAAAAGGGAGAGAGCATAAAGGGAAACTAGACACAGCATTAGGAAAAGTCGAAGAAAGCAAAAAGATAAACTAAAGAGAGCATAAAGGAAAACAGGAGACAGCATGAAGGGAAACAGGAGACAGCATGAAGGGAAACAGGAGACAGCATGAAGGGAAACAGGAGACAGAATGAAGGGAAACAGGAGACAGCAGGAAGAGAAACTGGAGACAGCATAAATGGAAACTAGACACAGAATTAGGAAAAGTCGACAAAAGCAAACAGATAAACTAAAGAGAGTATGAAAGGAAACAGGAGACAGCATGAAGACAAACCTGGAAACAGCATGAGACAGAGCTGGAGACAGTACAAAGATAACCATGAAACGGCATGTAGAAAACCTGGAGACAGCATGAGACAGAGCTGGAGACAGTCATCAGATAACCAGGAGACAGCATGAAGGGAAACTGGAGACAGCATGAGACAAAGCTGGAGACAGTACTTAGATAACTATGAGTAAATTAGCAGAACCATTGAAAACAGCAAGAGACAGAGCTGGATAAAGCACTAAGATCAGCTGGAGTCAGTAGGAAGACAAACTGAAAATAATCTTAAGAGAAGAGTGGAGAAGTCAGCAGAATGATGCCATGATTGGAGAACACGCATCGAACATAAGATGAAAGAACCTGTAGTCGGCCTAACATTAACTTGAAAATAACCTGAAAATAACCTTTCGACATCAGAAAAATGCAGAAATGAAGATAAGCTGTAGACTTAGGGCGTTTCATTGTAGCCGGCATGAAGATAAACTGGAACTAGAAAAAAGATGAACTCGAAAGGAGAATACAGAATCTTGGTGAAGGCAGCACATACAATCACCAATAACTGAAGACAGACTGGTGACAGAACGGGACATTCTGGATATATAAAAGTGGTAATATGGAGAGATAATGGTGATAACCAGGAAACAGAAATAAGACTTAACAGGAATCATAAGAAAATAAACTGAAGATAAAAAGAAAGAAAACATGAAAATACAATGACCAGAAACTGATCCTTAGATGAAATGGCCATTAACTGGTGATAGAAGGAAGAATTTGAGCTAAATGATGATAAAACAAGCTAGAAATACAAAACCAAGATAACAAGAAATAAAAATACAAACTTCAGATAAGAAGATATTAAAATGGAAAGAGCATTTAGACAAAGTAGAGATAGTCTTAGGATGTGGATATGTAAATAATAGAACCTGATGGAAGCAGGAAGATAATTGGAGACAGAAAAAAAGAAAATCTAGAGCTGTCAGGAGGAGCTGGAAATAAAATGAAGGTAATGTGAGACAGCATGAGGCTATTGAAGAAAGACTAATGAGCAATGGTGCTGCTCAGGGAGGCATATGGTTCTACGTCCTCTTTTTAAATTATTGGTGTTGTTACTGATTGAGGGGAGTTAAACCCTACACAAGCAAGAACCACAGTTTCTGTCAGGGCATAACTCAAACAAACCGTGAATGAACCTGTGCTTAACCCTCTGGTAGCTTGAGACAAAGGCAGTCAGGCTTAACTTAGAGGCAATGGGTAATACACGTATGTAGCACTTCAAACAGTAATAACGTGAAAACAATAAACAAGAAAAATCTCACGCCAATTTACAAATATAGAATAAAATTGAATAAATGATTTGACAACAGAACAAAAACCCAATCAGTAGAACCGGAGGTACGCAGTTTTAAAGATTTCAAATGAGTAAAGCGCCTAAAATCACAAAGCGACACTCACGAATATCTGGTCATGGGAGACTGGTTCAAGTGCCAGCTCAGGCCAACCATGATGGAGTGCGTGCCGATTGAAGGCTCCTGGTTAGTCCTGCTGAAAGAGTTACCTTCAAAGTCCAGCACAAAGTGTTCCATTCACTGTGGATGGGGCCACATGGAGCAAGGGGAGCGTAGTAAAGTGTAAAGAGCAGGCCGGGCATTGCGGACGGTAGTTACTCTAGCACGAAGCTTCTGTTGGGAGTGGCAGGGGGGTTAGGCTGGAGCTTCGTGTTGGCAGTCACCATGAGCTGTGGATGCTGTAGTGCAAAGTGCAGATCACACGCTGCCGAGTATTGTTGGCGCTCCACTGTAGCGCAAAGAGTCTGGTTCGACGGAACTTCACATTGGTGGGCAGTCTGGATGGTAAGATATTGGTGCAATTAGGCCCTTTCATGTTTACTAAGAGCCCAAAACTTCAGGAGAGCACAATTGAGGCCACACCAAGGATCCAGGATCTGAGGGGCACCGCTCCAGCAGAGGCCAGCAGGGTTCAGACAGGTCAAGTTGCATGCCCATGCAGCAAGTCAGGTGGGCAGTGACAGGGAGCCTCTGCAGCCTATCTCCCTGTAGTTCAAAACAGGAGGTCAGCCAGCTGTCCCTTAGAGTCACTTCAGCGTGGGATGAGGAGCGTGGGTCTAGTCTTCCTTCTCAGAAAGCAGGGAAGCAGAGCAGTAGAGTGGCAGTCCTTCTGGCAGCAAAGCAGCACAGCAATCCTTCTGTAGTACCCACGGGTCCAAGAGGGCACTAGAGAGCTGGTTCTGAGGGTCCAATACTTATACCTGGTGCCCACTTTGAAGTAGGAGAAGGTTCTGGAGGTTCCCACCCCCATGAGCATTTGGAATTTCCTGCCTCCTTTACCTGGCCCTAGCTTGTTTAGGGTCACAATAGACTAGTGTCGGATCCTTTGTGAGTATGCTAAGGCAGAGCCTTTGTGATGTGCAAGTGTGGTAGGTGACAGCTCCACCCCCACCCCCCTCAGTAAGTTAAAGTTGGCCGATCCTGCCAACACCTATGGCCTTTTATTTCAATGTCTGGGAGCAATACACAAAGACCAAGTGCCAGCTACACCTACTCATGTGACCCAAAAGGCAGGCACCAGACAACGTTATGCTAAAACAGCTTGAATACACAGTCATATGTAATTTTGTTTTCTGAACAAATCCCTTGTTGGCATTCATACCTATCTTACTTGCTAAATATAGCATTTTCAGAATTGTGACTTGAAATCTGACTTTACCATTAAAGAGAGCTTTAAATTACAATTCTTCAGACATCAAACTCAACTTTCCTACTATTCCCAATTGAAAGTTATCACTTAATAAATGTAATAAGGTAACCCAATGTTATCCTATAGGAGAGGTAGGTCTTTCAGTAGTGAAAAGCAAATGTAAGAGTTTTTCACTAGTAAGACATGTAAAAGTTAAAAGTAAATGTCCAACATTTTAAATATGCTGGACCCTACCCTCTGGGCTGTTTAGGGTCTCTACTATAAGTGACTTATATGTATTAAAAAGAAAGGTTTGGGCCTGTCAAAAGGTTTATTTTGCCTGGCTGAATTTGCAGTTTAAACTGTACACACAGTCTACATTATATGGGTTCATTATATGTTTCCAGTTTAAGTTTAAGTTTATTGCACAGTTAATTAAAACCAATGCGATGCAGTAACACAATAAGAAAAGTTAAAATGCAACATAAAAAGACATGCGTTTAAGACCAATGCTATGCAATAACGAGATAAAAATAAACAATTCAACATAAATAAATAAAAAAATTGTTTGCAGGCCGCCTACGTTGGGCCGTACTATGCTTCCCATCCACTTTGTAGGCCTGCTAGTCCATTCGTGTTATGCATAAAATTTTGTGACATAGATAATTTCCACAATATGCGTTAAAACAGATGTCCTAATTTATTGAGTTTTCATGGGTCAATTTTTGGTAATTTTTTTTCCACTGCTTTTAAAAATTTCACGAAGCTGCAGCTCAGCTGAGGGTCCTGTGCTGAGAAGCAGGTTAGCACTGCACTCCTTCGTGTGCGTACCGCCTGTAGAATGAAATGGCGTTTCAGCAGAAGCTTCCTTTCTTCTTGCAGTTCCTCACACGAGCATAGC
This sequence comes from Lissotriton helveticus, assembly GCF_964261635.1. Classification (NCBI taxonomy): domain Eukaryota; kingdom Metazoa; phylum Chordata; class Amphibia; order Caudata; family Salamandridae; genus Lissotriton; species Lissotriton helveticus. The sequence goes on from NC_136062.1 coordinate 474,070,550, forward strand.
AGGTGCAGCATGTCTTCTGCCCCGGTGCCGCATAGCCGACATAGTGTTCCTGCTTTCGATCTCAGCCAGAGAGGAAGGTGCTGAATGTATGGTAGCAGGCCCAGTCTGTATCTTAAGAAGGACAATTTGTTTTTTTTTGCATAACCGAGACCGAAATAAGGCTGGGAGATTTGTGTCTGATATGTGTTTAATACCATCCATGCGTGAGATCTTTTTAATAGGGTGGCTTTATCCTGGACCCACGACTGTAGCTTGATCGATTTCTTTACCAGCTTGGTAAATGTTTTATGATCTGCAGAGGACGCCCAGAGCCCTGCCAGCCCGGTGTTCTCTAAGCTTATTGCCAAGTATTTTGCTGCTGGCGAGTTTTGGGTCTGCTCTAGCTCTTTCCATAAATATTCATTCAGGGTTCCTTCGGTCATTTTTCTCACTTTGCCCCATGTGCAGATATATGCACCCTGTCGTGCCAAAAGCTGTAACCGAATTCCAAATTCCAGTCTGATGTGTGCTGGGGAGGATCGCTTTGGGAGGCTGAAAATGATTCTATATGCCACACGATTGTGCTGTCAAGTGTTATGGCATCTCTGCCTCGGTGAGCCTCACTCCCATAAGTTAGTGTTGGTAGCAGTTTGGGGCGTATGACATGTAGTAAAGGAGTTAGAGAAGGGCCGGAGAGCTTGTTGTTTAATGTTTTTAGTGCGATTGCCAGTGCAAGGCCTTTGCCTCTTATGCTAGCCCTTTGTGCGCTGAATTGGCCACCACTGTCTATCTTCACACCTAGATATTTGTACGACAAGGTGTCTTTGATGCGAGTGTTATTCCAGAACCACGAGAAAACTTTCTTTTTTTTCTTGCTGATTGTCATTGTTTGCGTTTTCTCGAGGTTCACTGTTAAGTCATTTGACTCGGAATATCGCTGGGTCGTATTAATGAGGTTTTGGAGCCCTACTCTTGTATGGCCTATTAGCACCAGGTCGTCTGCATATAAGAGACATGGTAGATTGAGGCCTCCTAATTTTGGCGAGTGTGAATTACAGTTGTTTAGTAGGGGCGCCAAGTCCCCCAGGTACAGGTTGAACAGTGTGGGGGCCAGTACGCAGCCCTGCTTAAGGCCATTGTTGGTTTGTATCCGCCTTGAGAGCATTGAGCCGTCCCCCACCTTGATCTGAATCCAGGTGTCAGTGTGTAGGTTGATTAACAGCTCCAACAAAACTTTTGGGATGCCCCAGCCATTTAGTTTTGCCCATAGTAGATTGCGGTTGATGTTGTCAAATGCCGCTTTGTAATCAAAGTAGCAGAGGTGTAGGGGCATTTTTTTCGTCTCTGCCTTATCTATAAGCATACCCATAGTCAATATGTTTGTTGTTGTTCCCACTGCTTTGACGAAGCCTGTTTGATTAACAGGTATAAGAGATTTCCTTGTGGCCCATGCCTGTAGTTCTTCCAGTATGAGCCCTGCGAAATACTTCGCGTCATTATCGATTAAGGCAACTAGCCGGTAGTTTGAGGGAGGCCCCTGTCCCCTGCTTTATATATGGGGGCAATGATGGAGCCCTTCCAAGAGTCTGGCAAGATGTTAGTGTACCTGATCTCATTATATGGGTTATATATATGTTGAAGGAAGGCTAATATTTATTCAATAAGTGTGAGAACGTAGACTCTATGTACCTCTAAATTTAACATGTGAGGATCCTCTTCGGTGACACATGACGCTATCTCTGTCAAAAGCGTGGGTCAGCTATACAGCCCCTTTGAATACTGCATAGGATATGCGTCACCCCTGACACCATGTAGGTACTCTGAAATACTATGCGCTCAGCTGATTCTATGGAGCACTGAGGTGCACTGTATTGTGGGCTCACTCACCGAGCATCCGTGACTTTCACTCTTCCAGGCCGGTGGGTTGCTGCGTGGTGGATGTTGGGAAGTACAGGCAGGTGGACATGGAGACGAGGAGCGGGCGCCATATTCTGGTCTAGAGACTTCGGAGGAGGGAAGGATCTGTCATGTAAAGAAAACAGTTTCGGAATAGGCATAAATGTGTGATGTCATGTAACTCTGCATTATCAGACTTAAAATCATTCAACAGAACAACTGTGAGCCTCAGCCACATGTGAGCCCGTGGTTACTGGCAACAGTGCAGTTGGGTTTTGCCATGCATCCCATCCCTATTTGTTATGTTATGTTAAAATCACTTTTACCGCGCACGGTCACCAAATGGTTTCATGGCGCTCATAGACAACAACGGGGGGGGGGCAGACAGCATGATTACTCAAAAGCTAATTGAAAAAGATGAGTTTTGAGTAGTTTATGGAACCAGAGATAATTGGGGCAGAGTCGAAGTGATAGGAAAAGAGTTTCACAGTGCGGGGGCAAGAAACGAAAAGCACGAGCCACCATGCTTTTTACGTTTATACCTGGGGATAATTAGGAGATTGTGGGCAGTAGACCGGAGGTTTCTTAAGGGAATGTGACGTTTGAGGTTGGAGGAAGTGAAAGCCGGGGCGGAAGCAAGGAGGGCCTTGAAGACAGTACAGCCCAACTTAAAAATACAACGGGAGGCCACTGGTAGCCAGTGCAATTTCCTCAACAGGGGCGAGACATGTTGATGTTTGGGCTGTTGAAAGACCAGTCTCGCCGCCTGATTTTGAGCCAGCTGAAGCCGATGGAGATGGTAAGCAGGAATCCCAACATAGAGAGAGTTAGCATAGTCAATGCGGGAGGTGACAAGAGCCATGATGACCACAGGGACTCATGTAATAGTGATCACAAATTGGATAAGCATGTCAGTGTTATATAATTTGTGTTATATGTCTTATAGGGCCCATAGGCCTCACTATGATACATTAGCTCTTTACTTAGGTCATTTAAGGTGTTTATCATTTGCAAAAGTAGAATAATTTGTTTTCTTTATTGTACAACTGCACGCATTACATTCATCGTGTATTTTGATGGTATGTTTCTAGTTCATGTATAAATTATATCGAAGGAACAGATGCTGCTTAGGAAAAAGAAGAACAGCTTTAGACCCTAAGACGAGCCTAGAGGGAGTTCTCACAAACTTTCTCTCACCTTTCTTCATGATCACAAGGTTCACTTTCTTAAAATAAATGCTGTGAATGCTATGTAATAGCTGTTCACAACCCTCGCCATTCCAGCCAGCAAAGCACTCTGGCCCCGAGCTCAGCCACCAAAGGGCATCTGAGCGGTTTGTCACTGAACATAGATTTTCCAACAGAAACAAAAATTAGTCTTGTTTTGCAGACAGCCTGCAAACGAGACACATTTAAATGAAGTGCACGTACGACTGTGTGTATATTCTATTGAAAAACAGACCCTCATTAGGGCAATATGTTTGATGCATTAAGATTAGATATGTAGCGACTTAGAAATACATTGAATGTGAAACGTTGCTAATTTTCATAATATTGTTTTTTTACGTACTCTCTCGATATGTTTTCAATGATTTTTGCTACTATTTTAATTTATCCTGCACTAAAACTGGATTAAAATAAAGTCTTTTGAAATAATATATAATGTGTGTGTGCGCGTGTGTTGTGTGCGCACTCCTGTGGTGTGAAATGTTGCAAAACTCACAAATCAATAATCAAATATGTCTGCCAATCTCTGGCATTGTTACACACCCAATATGCAGTATCTCCAGGTAACTTGAGGGAGGTGTGTGGGTCATAATTGGTCCAGTCTGTCAGCCTAGAATTGGTAACTTGGTCCAAACAAGCACTTGCCAAAGAGTTTAGAAGAATCTTCCAGGTCATGTTTACACAACCCTCGTAAAAACAGAACAGGTTGTGAAATGGCCTTAAGACTGTGATGGGTGTGCATTGTAATAAAGTAGGTATATACGATTGTTAATGTTATGTTTTACTTTTTATCATTATGCAATGAAAGCTTAAAAACTCAATTCACAGAGACTTAAAACATAAAAACACAGAATAGGTTCTTATGTCCATTGACACTCTAAGGAGGAGGTCTGGTACTTTGAATTTATGTTACACTTATAATTATACTCATTGTTCAGTCAGACCTATAAATGTAAAAACAAACAGTTATTTGATTAAATGTATGGCTATTTAAATAATGATGCACACAAAAGCCAGACTCAACTGGTACCTCTAAGCTCTGATGTGATACACTTGCCAGGGTTTATATGGCAAGGTGGTCAAATTAAAAAATATAGGATCCTACGGACATTTTTAATCTTGGAGAAAGGGCCAGTGTGTTCTCCGCTTCCAGAACAGCACCAGGCAGCACGAAACACAGCATTGGGCTGGCTATCATGCGTCTGCTCTCTGTACCACTTTCAATCACTAGTTACTAGTGGCTCCGGGTGCTTGAGCTAAGAACATCACAAGAGGGTCAGGGATATGCCAAAGATACAGAGCAACTGCGCCTTCTGGTCTCGGCTGTCCCCTGTAGATGTGGTCAAGTGATGGAGAGGTACTGTGGCTTTGAGATGATCACTACAACCTTCTTTATTTTCTGAGATAACAATTCCTCTTATTTCAGCCCCATAAAAAATGAATATACCTCTATTACAATGTGTAAAGTCTGTGCATCCTACCCTGGCATCCTTCCCTCTACGCTTTCATCAATGGGATCAAAAACATGGGTCGTTTATAAGGCAGAACTCACATGGAAGCCTCGGAAAGAGGAAAAGCTGAGTGACAGCAGAAGTTGCACCTGTGACCATGACATCAAAAACAGATTTCTTTGGTGGATGAATTATTCTACTGAGCCACCCGATGACGGCCAACCCCACTGACAAGGAACATAAGAACATAGGAATTGGAAGAACATTTAAGGGGGTTTATATGGCAGAATATGAATAGCAAACCTACTGTCTGGCATACATATCATGGCCTAAATATCATTTGCAAAATATATTGCTTTCTATTATAAAGTTAGGCCACACTATTCCGGCACCACATCAGAGGCAGTCTTTGCACAAAATCTATTTGTTACACAAATCAGCACATGGTCACAGCTGTTCCTCCAGTGTTAAACCTGAATCAAACTATATTCCAAGGTCTTTAACAAAATGATCTGGTTTAGGTTGTAGACCTGAGGAAGACGGCTAAAAAGCTTGCCCCAATACTATAAGTAGATTGAAAGGATACCAATTGTAGTCTATACGCAGTAAGTTTCAACTGGATTTGCACCATATCATGGTCACAATACAAACTGTGACTATAATATTACCCGTAATATCATCGCAGTGGAGTCGATAACAGTACGCGTTCACTCACCTCGATGATATTTTAAGAGTGAATATCACATTTACAATGTAGTACAAGTCGTGAATTTGGGGAGCCAACAGTGTGACATACAACCATATACAGTGCTATATAAATGCAGTTACTCATACGCACTCATCCATCCAGCCACACCTCCATCACTGAAGGATCCACCCATCTCCCTATCCATTCCATGCTGCCATCGTCCACCCCTGACCTCACAATCCCTCACCTCAGCACAGGGAGCAGTGGGAGCCGCTCTTGGTCCTTGGGAAGCAGGTTGTGTCCTCTGGTTGGGAGCCTGCTGCTGTTGTGTTGTCGCACATCCCCCACAGTCCTCAGGAAGACACTGGGAATCCGGTGGAGCCTCTCCCGGCCCACGCGGCCCCCGTGGATGTACTTGCGCATCTTGCGGCTGAGCTCTGTGCTGACCGGGGTGAACCGAAACCCAGGATAGAGCTTCCCAGCTGTAGGTAGAACGGAGAACTAATGGGTGAAAAGAAGAACACAAAGGCACGTACAGACAGACACACTCACCTCTGGAGTGCTGCACAAAAACAGCAAGATTTAGCTTTTAACGACTATATTCTACCAACAATTCCAAGGACCTGCGCAGTTGTACCACCTGAAACCTGTCATGTATTTTATTGTGCTAAGCCTAAATAAAGATAATATTTAAATAAACAAATCATGTGAAGCATCAATGCTAATGCATCCTGATGTTCAAACCATGTAAGGGAATCTACTGAAGTCTAATATTAAACAGCTGCACATACTTCAGAGACTCATATTTATGCCTCTGTTTTTGATGCAAATATGCCCAGTTTGCTCCAGACAATTTCCAAGGTGGATTCTCTGAGGCAAAGAAAATGTCTTAAAGTGTCCTGAATTGCCTTGACTCTTTTTTGTCAGCACGAATATGTGACGTTACAACGCGATCAAAATGACTGCGGTACATTACATTGCAGTTTTTACAATGCAAGTCGTTACAACAACTTGCGCTGGAGGGCGCTGGACTTAGGAATAGTATGATTTAATATTCCAACATCAGTCTACGTACAGTAGGGAAGGTGTTGGAATAGTAAATCACACTATTCCTTAGGTTAGAGCGCCATCCAGCGCAAGTCGTTGTAACGACTAGCGTTGTAATACCAGTGATGTAAAGGCATTGCGATGCAATGCCCGCGTGGAAGTCAATGTTTCCGTCAGCACATGTCATAAAAAATGTAACTTTTGATTTTCTATTAGGTAAAATCAATGGCATTCTAACATAAAGACTTTATAATTGGTTAATAAGCTCTGCACTGGCCTCTCTCTCTCTACTGGCTGCTCCCTCTCCACTGGTTGCTCTTCCAACTGAATTGGCTGATCCTCCTTCTCTGCTGGATGCCCCTCCTCCCTTGCTAGGCTCCTCCTTCACCATGGCTGCTCTTTGATCTCGATTGATAGGCTCCTCCTCTTCCTCTGGATGCTCCTCCCTCTCATTAGGCTCCATGCTATCCATTGGTTGCTCTTCCATCTTGACTGGCTGCTCCTCCTTGTCCGCTGGATGCCCTCCACCCCGCTTCACTCTTCCCTCGCCACTGGATGATCTTCTATCTAGATTGGATATTCTGCCTTCCCTGCTGAACGCCCCCAACCCTGCTTGAATTGAATTGAACCAGCGCGCTGGTACTCCGTAGTCTGTCCGGCGTGAGCAGGTCATCTCCACACGTAACAGCTCCGAACACTTTAGTTGCAGAATAGGCAGGTTTTTAGTTGCTTCCTGAAATAGGACAATTCCACCGTGGCTCAAAGAGCCAGTGGGAGTTGAATCCAGGCTTGGGCACCCAGGTACGCAAAACGTTTTAACCCTACGAACCTTGAGAAGGGTAGCCAGATGGCTGGAGGATGACCGCAGAATCCTAGAAGGGGTGGAGAGTGGCATCCTTTTCCTGATGTAGATGGACTCATTGTCAGGTAGGGCTTTACGTACCAAAACCAGCGCCTTGAATTGAATCCTCTTTTTCACTGGTAGCCAATGAGGGCCCTGAGAAATGAGGACATGTGAGATCGAGGAGGCAGATTAAGGATTAGTCGCCGCATTTTAAACCACTTGCAAGCGGTTCAGGAAATAGTCAGGCAGACCCAAGTATAGGACATTTCCATAGTCAAGTCTGGAAGTGATTAGGGCCTGGATCACTGTTTTCCTAGTTTCAATTGACAGACGAGGTAGGAATTTTCTCAGGACTCATAGCAGCCCAAAACGGGTGCCTACCACAGCTTGAATTTGGGGTTTCATGGATAGAGCATTATCAATTTGAGCACCCAGATTTTTTACCGAATTGTGGAGAGTGGCCGGCGGAGGCGTATCTTTGGGCCACCATGACATCCAGGCCTTAGAGGAAGGTTCCGAAGAAAACAATCTCCGATTTGTCAGGATTTAATTTAAGTTGGTTTAAGGCTAACCAATTAAAAACCTTTGAAGGGGCATGCTCTGATGTTCTCACCCACAATGTCTGCGCCTTTCTCACACTTAAAGAGTAGCCGAGTGTCGTCCAAGTAGGATATTACTTTGGCTCGCCATGATTCGGCCAAATCTGCGTGCGGTGGCAGGTACACATTAAAGAATGCAGGGCTCAAAGCTGAGCCCCGAGGGAAACCCACCTTCAGATTCTGAATAGAAGAAGTATACGGAGGAATCCAGACTTCCTGACTTCTACTACACATGAACGAGATCAGCCACTTTAGAACCATGACGCCTATTCTGATACTCTGTAGCCTCTTCTTTAGTCTGTCGATGGGGACGGTATCAAAGGCCGCCGAGAGATCAAGCATAAACAGGACGGCCCTTCCACCATGATCCAACTTCTCTTTAATGTGTTCAGTAACCTCATGCAGCATTGTTTCACTGCTGCAGCAAGCTCTACAACCAGATTTACTGGAATGCAGAAAATTGTTGTGTTCAAGGTAGCCTGAGATTACAGAATTTACATATTTTTCAAGCACTTTAGAAAAGGCTGGAAGTAGAGAAATAAGTCGGTTGTTGGCTAAGACTTTATGATCCGATGATGGCTGCTTGATTAGCGGCATGCATCCATGCAGAGGGCATTGAGGTTAGAGAAGTATTTAATACTGCATTGACCACTAAATTAATGGCTGGAGCCACCTTGGCCAAAAGCTGAGCTGAGCTGGGTAGGGATCGGCAGGGAAGCCCAACTTCAGAAAATTGAAAGCAGATAGGGACTCCTCTGGTGACATAGGCAATAGGTGAAGAAGCATGGGGGCTACGCCATTGATCATTCTTGGGCCAGGCAACGTCATGGCGTGAATATCGCCTTGGGATATAGTTGCCAGAGAGCTTCGTATAGTTGCTATTTTATCATGAAAGAACTCTGACAACTGGTCGGTCCTTTTGGACAAATGTTGAAGATGTCTGGTGGTGATCTCGGGGCTCAGAAAAGATGTAACAATTTAAAAAAATCTCCTTAGATTTGTTCTCTGGTTCCTAAATTTTTTTCTCAAAAAAGGCTCTTTTCACTAGACTGACTTTTGTGTAGTGAGCCTTCAACGTCATTTGATAATTAATTTGTTCTCCGAGCTATAGTTTCTCCTCCATTTCCTTTCCAGTCACTTACATGATTTTTAACATGACTTTAGGATCTCATTAAACCAGGGGGCTGATTGCTTCAGTTCATGAGAGTGTCGTGCCACAGTGGGCGCTAGCTCATTTGTACTCTGAGAGATCTAAGCATCTTATTGGGAGGTGTCCGCCTCCGGATTTCCAGAGAGTGAGGGAATAGAAGATTCAAGGGCGTCCCCCGAATTGGTAGGGGAAATTCTATGGAAAGCTCTGGACACTATTCAAGTGCCTATGGGTTGAGTCTGTCTTCTTTTGGGGGAAATGGGCAAATTAAAACTCAGTAAATAGTGGTCCGACCAAGTTAGTGGTAGCGAGTGACCTACTTTAAGTGTGACAGTGGAGTAGATTTGGTCTAAAATATGTCCTGCCCTATGAGTCTGTTTGAGCACATATGAGGTTCGGCTAAGAGCAGATAGAGTGTCCATAAGAGAAATCACTTGGGCCTCCAGAGGCTTGTCCAAATGGAGGTTCAGGTCACCCAGAACTAGGACGTGAGAATATTTAAGAGACCAGGGTGCCAGAATATGGTTTAGGGATTGCAGGAAGGCCCCCAAGGAGGCAGGCGGCCTATAAATCAGGGCATCTGTTAGAGATTGGTGAGGCGATAAGGAGCAACCAAACCCTAACATTCTGCTACATCAAGCTTGCCCAGAGTGATGGGGACACAGTCCAAGTCCAGTTTAAAAATGATTGCCACCCCCTTCCTTTACCTATGGAACGGTCTCTTCTAAGGATTTTATACCCTTAAGGGATGGCCATTGCTAATGTGCAAGTGAAGGACTCGTTGAGCCAAGTCTCCGTTGAAAACATCAGGTTTGGTTTAAAGTCCTCCTTGGCCCTTCCCTCTCCACTCACTGCTCTTCCATCTTGATTGGCTGCTCCTCCATCGCAGTACGCTCCTCCACCTCGCTTGGCTTTTCCCCTTCACTGGCTGATCTCTACCTCTGACTCTACTTTCCTCTGTTCATCTTTCCTACTGGTAGAGACAAGACTGCTAAGGTCTGCTTCCTTTCCTCACGCCCCCACATTCACAAGCGCCACGTTCATTGCTGTGCCGCCATCTTGTTGACGCACGCCTCGCCTCACGCAGCACTCACCCGCATACATGAAATCCCTGTGCAGATTGGGCTGGAGATCGGTCCAGAGCTGTTGAATGTGGGGGTGATCGGTGCGCAGCAGCAGCTGCTCCAGAACCTGGCATCTCTGGGAGAAAAGCACAGGAGTGAGACTAATGGTGGAAACACTAGTACTACAACTGCCACTAAGAATAACAGAGATCATCATAAGAACAAGAAGCAGAAGTATAGCTCCTGACTGCTCCCATTCCCTGCTCCACCTGTACCCCCTCCCCTAACACATGATCTCCAGACAGAAGATCAAATCTTTCACTGCTGGCAACACACCAGGCCCACATTTCATCTTTCTCCTCCCCCATTGGCCATCAGCTCCCACCTTGACTTCCTGGCCGCGAGCAATGCGGCCCCCAGGGGAAGTGAGGTCAGCAGACCAGTCTTCCCCTGGGGAGTTCACGCGAGAGGGACAGGGTGTTAGGTAGTATAGGGGGTGGGTTTAGGCGGTGGGGTATAGGATAGGGTTTAAAAGGGGGCTGGAGGGGAAGTCCTTCCTCTTCCTGTCCCCAGCGCCTCAGGGAATAGGTCATAGGAAGTTTTGACCACCCTTCAGGTTTTAGGAGTGGGAATAAGGGTTGTTGTTTTGCAGAAGCGTGCCAGTTTAGGACGGGTTGAAGGAGGTGTTTTTGCAGTACTTGGGAGGGGTGGGTCGTCCATGACGGGCATAATCACCCTTCCGGGGAGGGGGATACAGGTGCAGGATGGGGGTGTGGCAGGCAGGAGTGCGATGGCTGGAGATGCTGGAGGAGGTTGAAAGAGAAGTGAGGAAGTTATGAGGTGAGTTGGAGTGAGTAATTGGAGTACGGGAGTGGATGATGGTTGAATGACATGAGGTTGGGGATTGCTAACTGTTTATTGATGTTATGTTTATAGTTAGTTGTCAACCCTGTCCTAATAAATGGCCTTTTACGCTAAACTAACAGCGTGGAGTGGTTATTGAGCGATTGTCTTGAGGAGCCAGGCGGAAAGCATGCTGTTACCGAAGAGTGGGCGGGTCGGCGGGAGTATTTTATTGCACGGCCTGGGAAATGTTACCGGAAATGTGCAAGGAGCACATGCACCCACCGTGATGAACCCATGGCTATGGACCTGTAGATGCGCGCAGTAAAATGTTCTAACTGCTGGCTGATTGGGAGGAGACACACTACGCGAGGGACCTTTGCTGGCCCCTGCCATCCATAGTAGAGATGAAGTGACCTTGGTAGTGGCTTGCCAGCCTGGCGTGCTAACTTCTCGGTGTCTTGGAGTCCATCGATGGAACTGGGGGGGCGAGTGGGCGGGGAGTGGGTATTTGATGGTGTAAATTTGTTTATTTGGTTCTATAGAAAAGAGTACATGAATAACAATGCTTGAATGTAACCTGTGTTCATCAGACGTTAGTTGTATGTGAAGACTGTGTTGTACTCATATTCAGTCTAAGCGACCTGTAATGTGTTTGTACTTTCATAAAAACCTCCTCCATTTTGAATGAATAAACTCTCACCCCTAACACCTCTACCTTCTCCTCCGCTGCTATCACAATCCTTCTTAAGCTCCCCAGTCCTGCTGGTGCCCTAAGAGCATTTCACTGGCCACTGCCTTGCAACCAAGGGAATTACAGCTGGCCATACTCTGGATATTTCAAAATCTGGATGGATTCACCAGATACCTGTTCCCTCGGCCATAGCCCAGAAGCCTTTTGCTTCTGTTTATGCATGTGCCTCTCTTGAAAGAGCCTGCCTGGATCTTCTCAACTGTACAGACATTCCCACCTCATTTACCAAGACTGTCCACTGCACCGGGTCCAACCACGGCTTTACCCACTGAACACCAAACCCTCTGATTCCAGCCTAAAGTCATACAGGCAAAGCCAGCCACAACTCCAAATTCAGGCACTCCTTTGAGGATTTAAATCATCCACTCTCTTTCCTTGGCCACAACATCCCACCCTACAACTTCTCTCCTCAGTGTCCCATGATGATGTTAATCTCAGGTGTTTACATGGATGGCTTCCTCTTTTCTAGTTTCTAACACACCTCCAGGCCCTCTTTGTTCACTATAAAACCCCAAGATGGACCAATCCTGTTAACAAAAACGCACATGATCAACCTCACTCCCACGACAACTCACTCCAGCTCTGGAAGATTATATTCCACTACCAGAAGAGAAAGTCTGTGCCTTCTTGTCCAACATATAAAGCAATTGAAAGAAACTAATATATTCCTGCCAGGCTATGACATCACTCTTCCACCGACCACCTCCTTCCTCTTCATCCCTTCCAAACAACAATGAGGCCAAGTCCTCAGCAATTGTCTTCTTGTAAATGGTTGATGTCTTGATGTCTTGATTCTCTTTCTGTCCCTTCTCTACTCATGGCCCCACTCTTTGTACGCGCACACGGTAAGCAACACAATATTGATGCTCATAGCCAAAGAATGACTTATCATCCCCCCACTGCTCAATACACACATCAACAACTCCTCTTGGCCCATGACTGCTTCCTGCATAAAGCAACAATCCCTCTGTTGAGAAGGCACCACTCAAACACAATACCCTGGTTAAAAAATCATTGTTACCAGCCTCTCCCGCAACTCTGCAATCCTTGAAAACTAGCAGTGACTCAACTCCAAGATTAGAGTTCCATGACATCCTGGAGGAATGTTTGTCAGGCTTTCCCTCTAACCTCATCCCTGCAGGGCACATTCCCCTGCTGTCCTGGGGGAAGGGGGGACGTGCGCAGCGCCCCGGTGCTCATGACGAGCTCATCTCGTCATGAGCCACGGTGGTCGTGTGCTCATGACTAGCTGAGCTCGTCATGACCACACCAGTTTGTGTAGAACGCTCGCACAGCAGGGGAATTAGCCCAGCGTGCGAGCGTTCCAACGGTCATGACGAGCTCAGCTCGTCATGAGCACACGAGCACCGTGGCTCATGCCGAGCTGAGCTTGTCATGAGCATCGAAGGTGCTAAACACAGTACCAAGTTTGCGGCTATCTGCAGATGGGATACCGGCTCAGTTTATTCCAATGGTCGATGCCTTGACTATAAGTTTGACTACACCTATCGTGGCTGATGTTGGACACCATTAACACTCTTCCTCAAAGCAACTTCCAATCTACCACTTGCTGCTCAACACATCTTAGCTTTGTCGAAGCCTTAGATGGCACCACCAGCCTCATAACTGTCTTGAGCCCAGGGCAGATCAATCAATGCTGTATCCCTGTATATAAGGACAGCCCAGATTTCCAAGAATGACAACCGAATTTGCTTCTGCCTACAGACACGAGGTGTATGGTCCTGCTTTGTCTCACACTTGGACTACTCCAAAATGCCTCTACCATGTGTTCTGAGGTCTGTTACCGATTTTACTCCTTCCTACAAGTACAAGCACTTAGCAAACCTTCAATGAAGTAGGACGTCAGAACTTCTCACTCCTCAAAGCATCTGTATCTCATGGACCTTCGAACACATGGATCTGCAATTTGTTACAACATTAACCAAACTCTACTCCGCTGCCTCCTCCAAACCAACTGTTAACTACTTTACAGTTGCAATGTTCAGTTACCTCCTACACACAATACTTTAGGGGGCATAGTTTACCTTTCCTTGCTCCACCTGCAACAGTTTGGAACATGAACATAGTCCTCACAAGGCTAATGGGTCCACACTTGGAACAAATGCACAAGTGTGAACTACAATTTCTCTCATGGAAGGTTGTTTTTCTTATTGCAATCACTTTCTTGAGGAGAGTTGGTGAACCCCAGGCACTAACAAGACAAGTCAAAGTCATAGTGGTTCTTCGAACCAATCCCACATTTCTTCCTAAAGTGGTTTCTGCTTTTCACATAAATCAATCAGTTGAGTTACCCATATTCTTTACTCAACCCGATTCTGTAGCAGAATGGGCTCTACACACACTAGATGATAGAAGAGCTCTACTATGTTATGTAGAAAAAACAAGATATTTTCGTAAGACAAAACAGCTCTTTGTTGCTTTTTTGCCACCACACAAAGACAAGCCCATATCTAACTCAGGCATTGCAAGATGGATCATGAAATGTATCCAAACATGTTATGTGAAAGAGAAACCGTGCCAATAACCCCTAGAGTGCAAAAATAAGGGCTACTATGGCCTTCTTAGGGAATATTCCTCTAGCTCACATCTGTAAGGCAGCAACATGTTCTACACCGCACACATTCACCAAATACTAATGTGTAGATGTGTTTGCGAGGCAACAAGCTAATGTAGTCCAGGCCGTACTTAAAACACTTTTCCAAACAAATACAACAGCTACAGGTTATCCACAGTTTTGGGAGAATACTGCTTTTTAGTCCATGCAAAGCATGTCATCTAGAACTCACAAGCCTCAAACGGAAAATGTTACTTAGTCAGTAAACAACTGTTCTTCGCATGTACATCTGTAGATTACATGCGCCCACCCTCCTTTCCGGGTACCTATACCTGCTGCAGTTTTCTTACTTTATATACATATGCATGGACATCAATATTCTACCCTTACTAACTCCATTTTCACCTTCTGCGGGAAAACAATCTAACAGTGGAGTCGATGCCCAAGCGCGCTATCACCGAAAGGAGGAGTCACCTTACCCTGTGACTGGAAAGACTTCTTCGAAGAAAAACAACCTGCAAACATTCGGACTCAACACTACTATGCGGAGGCGTGCAGCTTGTTATACGAGTTGAGTGGTGAATGCTTTTGCTGATTAGCTATTTTAAACGCTGTTTTGCTGTTTATTTTAAATATTTTATCTTGCACTACTTCCTGCACTCACCTCTCCTCGCCTGACCCGCACGGCTCCCTGGTCTACCACAGGTTTTTCCGCTTGTGTAGAGGGAGTACCGCAACCTTCTCCCTCACTTCCAGGCTGGAGACCAGAGGGGGCGGAGCTTCAATTCAGTATTTCAGACACATGCCTGATTTCCCACGCAGCGGATGTGCACAGCAGGTGCGCCGAAGGCAAGCCTGTCCGCGTCCGCCCGCACCCAGCCGGGTCCAAGGGTCACAACCCCTGTTCGTTTTTCAGGAAATGTGATTTCCTATACCCCCCATACACTCTATACTCTGAGAAGGGACATCAATGAAAATAGCTTGCACTCTCTCAATGTTGCAAACAGGATTCCTCACTGCTCCCACTGTGACTTTTCCTTTCTGCCTTGCATTAAAGCTCCCACGCTTTCTGGCAACTCATTCCCTTTTAGGATATTTCTATTGAATTGTAGATCATTCTCCAAACACTCTACTGAACTTACTATTCTGTTGGAGGATCTAAAACCCAACGCCCTTTTTTTGACAGAGACGTGGCTCCACAATGAATCTGATTCTATTCTTGCCCAAACCCTCCCACCCGGCTACTCAATATTACGGGTTGATCGCAAGAGTGGGAAAAGAGGAGGTATAGCTATTGTTCTTAATAACAAATTAAATGGCTACATTGCTGCAGGACCATTACCGAATTGTGAAATTCTGGCCTTTTCTATAGATGTCTCCCCAACTAACACTTTCTCTGGCATATTAATCTATCGCCCTCCTGGTGCAACAGAACAATTTCTCATTGCTCTTCCTTCTACTGTCGCTAATTTAGCCTATGCCCCATCCAATTTTATGGTGCTCGGGGACCTTAATTTTAACTTAGATGACCCCTCTGATCACATGGCGAATGAGCTCATAGTCAATCTCTCGGCACTGCAGCTCTCCCAGAGAGTATTTACATCCATTCATATTAAAGGCCACCTTTTAGATCCAGTGTTTAGCAATTGTAACGAGCTCACTGTAGGAACTCCCGTGCCACTTCCCTAGTCGGATCATTTCTGATCCCCTTAACCTGGGAAATCTCAGGCCCCCCTGATCCCTCCAATATAACCTCCACTCTGGAACGAAAATGGTCCAAACTCCCTATCGATCTCTGGAAATCAGTTTTGTACGCAACCACACCAGCCGTGACTCAAATCTCAATGTACTCATTGACAATTTTAGTCACTGGATCGATAGCTCCCTGGAGGTAGTACTCCCTAAGAGATCTACTCTTAAAAAATCCAAGCTGAATTTTTCTCCCTGGTTTTACCCTAAGCTAAGAGAATTTAAGCAATCCTGCAGAAGGCTTGAAAGAAGGTGGAGACAGAATTATTCAGACTCTAGTCAGCTAAAATATAGGGAGTCAATCAGAGTCTATAAATCTGCAATCAAAACTGCCCAAGCCACCTTTTATGATATGAAAATCAATTCAGCTGCAAACTCACCAAAGAATTTTATTAAATTGCTAAAACCCTTTCTAAGTTGCCTCAAAAACAATCTATGTCAGAGGGAGCACTCACGCTCTGTACTGTTCTGGCAGAGTTTTTTCAGCAAAAAACTCAAATATCTATCTGTCCTTTCCGGTTATCATGGCAACATGCGGCATTCTGGTTACTACTGGTACACCCGGATGATCACCAGCTGTTGGGAATCCAGTTTGAGGGAGCCATATTCGTGGACAAAGCGTTGCCCATGGGGTGTTCGATCTTGTGCGCGTTGTTTGAGGGCTTCAGTACCTTCTTGCAATGGGCTTTTTCCTGGCACACAGGCAATGAGACGGTGACGCACTACCTGGATGACTTCTTCTTGGTGGGATGGCCTGGTTCGGCGGACTGCCAGCAGCAGCTGGACGGTTTTAAGGAACTTATGGGCTACCTGGGTGTGCCCCTGGTGCTAGAGAAGACGCAGGGTCCCAGCACGGTGCTGTCATTTCTGGGAATAGAGCTCAACTCCGTGGCTATGGAAGCACGCCTGCCAGAGGACAAAAAGGTTCACATGCTGTCATTGGTGGACAACATGGTGAGGAAACAGAAGGTGACGGTTCGGGAGGTACAGGTTCTTCTGGGGCATTTGAACTTCGCGTGCCGAGTCCTGCAGGCGGGTCATACATTTTGCAGACGGCTGGGTTTGGCGCTGTCCGGACTAACGCTGCCACATCATCACCTGCGATTGTCGGCGGGGACAAAGGAGGACCTGCACATGTGGCGGGTCTTCTTGGAGCGCTTCAATGGTGTACCCATGGTGCCCCCGAGGACTGGGACTGGGACGTGACCATCTCATTGGATTCGGCAGGGGCAGGGCGGTTTCGGTCTGTACTGACGGGGGATGTGGTACGCAGAAGAATGGCCGCCGCATTGGCAGGGCAAGGGGGCGGAGCATCACGTTCTTAGAACTTTTACCGCTGGTGGTCGCGGTGACGGTGTGTGCGCGAGAGCTGGCGCACAAACGGGTGATCTTCAAAGTGGACAACATGTCATGGTGCAGGTCGTCAATAGGCAGTCGGCCAGGGACCCACAGGTGCTCAAGTTGATGAAGGTGTTTGTACTGCGATGTTTGGAACATGACTTTTTGTTTCAAGCCCGACATGTGCCAGGGGTGGACAATGACATTGCGGATGCTTTGTCTCGTTCACAGTGGCAGAGGTTCCATGGGCTAGCCACGGAGGCGGACGAATGCAAGATTTCGGTGCCGTTGGGGCTGTGGTCAGTAGGAGAGACCGGGTCGTACAACTGGTAAGAGCGCCGGTGGCCGTTCCTACCTGGAGAGCGTACGAGCAGGCATGACGGGAATTTTTGGAACATGGGGCAATGCGGCAGGACGATCGGTGGATGTGGAGCGAACAGGTGGTGCAGTTTATTCTGCAGATGATGGACAAGGGGATGTCGAAAGCGACGATTGCCGGCAAGTTGTCGGCCGTCGCTTTCATGGGAAAGTTGTGGTGGGGTTACGTGCCGTCAGAGGGGGAATTGGGAGCACGTCTATTGGAAGGTTGGGTGTGGGAGAGGGGAGCCTGGGTTAGTCAGCGCCGGCCCATCATGGTGGGTATGCTTGTAGGCTTGATACATATCTTGCCGCCGATTAGCAGCAACCGGGAGTAGACCATTCTGTTTTCCACACTCATGTCGTGGATGTATTTTGGGGCTTTTCGAGTTTCGGAACTGGTGGGGCTCAAAGGGAGGCTGGGGGTACATTGGGGGGGGAGGTGGAACTGAGGTGTCTGGAAGTGGCGGTGCTGTTACAGCTTTCCAACTAACGGGGAGCTGGGAAGTGGGTCGTTATGGACCCGGTGGAGACAGGTGCCGTATGCCCAGAAAGGTGGGGGTGGTTTCTGGCGTCCCGGAGGAGGGTGGAGACAGGGGACGTTTTTTGCCAGGTTGACAAAGGCAGGGTGACGGCGGCTCAGCTGCTATGGGTCCTGCAGCACGTCCTACGCGCCATGGGTGAGGACCCAAGGGTTTTTGGGGCACATTCTTTCCGTATAGGGGCGGCGACGGATGCAGCAAGAAAGGGTTTGGGGAGGGAGGAGCGCATGCACTTGGGGCATTGGAAGTCAGACTGCTACAAGATGTACATCAGGTTGAGGGGGGTAGGAATGGAGGAACGAGCTTGATTTGTGTTTTCCTCTATCTTACATGTGTGTCTTTCCAGGTGCGGTGGCGGGGCCGGACGAAGCTGCCCTGTCGATCCTCCTTATGGGACACTCATTTGCGAAGCGGGCGGAACGTGCCGAGTGGGATAAGAACCGGAGTCTAAATCTGGAATTGGACCCTAGGCAGTTTGCATGTCATTGGCAAGGAAAAGGGGGCATGAGCTGTTGCCAGGGCCGAATAAGGTGGTCAGGAGGGGATTTTGTCCGGATGTGTCAGCCATTCATCTGGGGGAGAACGATTTAGTTCAGTGCAAGGGCCTAGCTTTGGGATTTGTTGGAGATACGGCGCCAGTGGTCAGGTTGCCATATCATATGGTCGAAGTTTATACCCAGGCGGATTTGGAGAGGAGCAGAGTGGCCGGCGGCCATAGACGCATAGGAATATCAATAGGGATATGAGGATTTTTGGCAAGAGGGAAGGTTTTGGTAGGATGGAACATCCAGAAATACTTTATGGGGTAATGTACTTTTTTAGAGAGGACGGGTTCCACCTCTCTCGGTATGGGATAGAATGGAACATTGTGCAATTGAAGGAGGCTCTGGACAAGGTCATAGCGGTATGCAAATATCCAAAGAGACAGGATGCCTGGGGGAGGGAGGGAGGGGGCGGGGGGGGGGTCGAAAGCCGTCAGGACGACTTTCGAGTGGCGTTTTTTCCTAAGTACTGGGGGATTTTATGAGGTGTGGTTTACAGTTGGGGTAAATACAAGACGTTATCTAGCTAGGTAGGTAGGAAAGTTGGGAACTGCAAGTTTGTGTTTATAATTGTTGCAGGGGGGAACCATGTTTAGGGGAGGGGGGTATGTTAGGAAGACTATATTTAGCAAGGTTTAGTTTTGTACGGCGCAGGCCAAGGGTAGTTATTCGTGAGGTGCACCTGTTTCCAATAAAGCGGCCTTTTTCACACCAACAAGCTGGTCTGTGGTCTGTGCTGCCACCCGTACCCCCCCCCCAACCATCCCCTATGCCGGCCCAAGATACTGTTCCGACTCTAAGGGAAACAAAGTTGTCATGTTTATGCGGTTGTCAGAAACGAATCCCTTCTTGTTCATTCGAGAAGTTTCTAGTGACCTCTGAGTTAGCTGGCACACACAAGTAATTAAGTTTAATGTACTTGATCGAGACATACGACCTCAGTCCTATGTCAAATCTATAGTGTATATTATTCCAGTGCGCAGAGCCTATCAGGGGTATAGGAACTACACTACACCTTCCGTTTCCAAAGAGAAGCTACATTAAACTAAAAACGTAAAAACATCTTGAAATCTCTGCCAGTAAGCACCAGGGCTATTACTCAGGTCAAAAGACCTCATATGCCAGGCATTGTACAACATGTCACATTCAACTTTTATGCGCCTTTGCTATCAGTTATAAATAACACAGTAAGGAAGTACCATGGGAGAGTGTGGCGACAGGATAATTTGCCCTATTTGAATTGGTGATGACTATGGTCCACTGCCATCTCAGTATATTGCTATGAATCCTTTATTTCAGCCTATTTGTAGGGTTTGCCTATTGGCTTTGGCATGATTCTATGCCTATTTTGCCTCTTTTCGGGCCTAATGGCCTAAACTAGAGAGCAGCCATCTTGTCTTTCTGTCTCAGTTGTCTGAGGCGTTTGTAGGTCAGAAGTGATATTTAGAGTTGAGTTGTTATTCACTAGCTAGAAACCAGTGAGGACCGGCCCTTATCAAATAAATGTGCTTACTTCCCCGGGCTCTAGACGCAACTACAGCTGGCCACTGTGGGAGCGCAGGGAGCGCGGGGCTTGGTACTGGAATTCGGTGGGAGGCCGGGTGCTTTCTGGAAATTTCCATGAGCAGAGAGCCTCCCATATTATCAGAGAACAGAAGAGCAGAATTGTCAGATGGTTTTTGGAATTGAAGAGAGCGGTCAGATGGTTTTTGGAATTGAAGAAGTCAGTTGGGAGGCAGCTGGAAGAGTTAGAGTGCAGTTGGAACCAGTGGAGTGCAGAGACCATGATGAACATCAGAAGTTGGTACGTTGGTGGTGGTGCCATGGTGATGGATAGAGTCCTAATTCCACCAGAGAGGGACAGAGAGTTGGACCCTTCTTAATAGGGTGAGGTGTTCTTAAAATACTTTCATTATATTTGTTCATAATTAATCACTTTTCGTTCAGCTACCTATTTGTATGTCATAATTAGTCACTTTCCTTTTAGTTGTTATCCTATCATTGTGTCACAAAGAGCATTCATGTTTAACCATCTTTACTTTTCAGTTCTTAATATACATGTATGTGTTGGTGATTGCTTGTTAGTAGTTATTCTATCATTGCTCCACAAAGAGCATTAGTTATTTAGTTCCTTGTCATTTTAATAAAGAGACCCCAGTTTGCAAATCCTGTTTGTTTATTGTCTCTGAGAGAGAGTATAGGGTTCCTTTTTAACCAGATGCTGATGTATAGAGGGCTGGGAGACACCCCCACTTGCGGGTAACTGTTGATAACTAGGTACACTACTCAGGATCAGGGATGGTTGCAAGACAGAACATTTAGTTTGCCCTTAGTTTCTGTGGAGGAAGGTCGGGACCCTTTTTTACCAAATGCTGACAGAGAGATTGGTGATTCCTCTCTGGTAAGTAATTGCAGATACGGAAGGGAAATCGGCTCCTAAGCAGGAATGCCCAAATTGTTGATAGATTAACCCCACATAGCATAGACAGTCGGGAGACTATAAAGAATCGTCGGGTGACGTTAAAGATAAAGAATCATCGGGTGACGTTAAAGATAAGATAAAGAATCGTCGGGTGACGTTAAAGATAAGATAAAGAATCGTCGGGTGACGTTACAGATAAAGAATCGTCGGGTGATGTTAAAGAGTCAGTTATTCAGTGAGGTGACTATAGGATGTGATATGGAATTCCTTAGATGTTAGTGGTATTTTTGACTGTACAGGCTTGTAAATAGCTCTTTTTCCCATTCTCAGGTGAATATTCTAGATATCATGTGTAAAGTGGCCTGAGAGGGGTGTGGTTGCGTGACGACTGGGTTAGCTACGATTGGTAGGCTGCTTGGTCTGAGAATCCGGTCGTTACAGAGAGCCAAGGGAGGGGGTACAAAAGATGTAAAATTAGCCAAGCACATTGACAAACAGGGAAATATAAAAAACAGTGGAAAAGGCACATTGAGTCAAACAAAACGAGAAAGTACAGAAAGAGAAAATAAGGAGGAGAATAAAATGAGGTAGAAAGAAGGAAAAAACAGAGAAGGAAGGAAGAAAAAAGAGGAAGAAAGAAATGATAGGAAGGATGAGGGTTAGAATAATAAATAAAAAGGAGAGAGAACAAAATGGAGTAAGAGAAAATAGAAAACAGGAAAAATGTGAGAAGAAATAATGGAGACAGGAAAAAGACAAGACGAGAAAAACATATGGAGAAAGAGAAGAACAAGAAGGGAAGTTCGAAATAAGAAAATAGAATTGGAAAGAAAAAGAATGTAGAGAAAAAGAAAGAAGAAATAAAATGGAAAATACGTGCACGAAAGGCAAGAAATAGGAGAAAAAAGAGAAGAGGGAGAGAAAAATAGAGAAAGACAGATGAAAACGTTAAAAGAAAATGAAAAATAACAATAGACAGTTAAAAAATAAAAAAAGAGGCAGAAAATAAGAAAACAAATCAAGAAATATCCAAAAAATAAGATACAATGTCAGACAAGGGCAAAAAAGAGGGACTGACAGGAACAGAGGAGATAAGAGAGGAGGTGAGAGAAGATGGATGAGGAAAGAAGGAAAGGACAATATGAATAAAAAAGGAAAGAAGAAGTAAAAAGGGAAGTAATGAGAAGCCTATGAGAAAGCTGTATAAGACACGTAGTATATAAAGTCATTTGGGCGATAAGAGGGAAGGAGAATGATGGGGGTAAGGCAGAATGATAGAGATTCAGGTGAAATTGATGCTTGTGCGGGCTCTGGCATAGAGTAGCCTATTTTGGAGATTGTGGGCAAAGGACAAGCTGTTCCTTCTTGTAATATTGTCAGCAAGCTTGGCATTATTTTGGCCATCTGAGACACTGAGCTGGCCCTCCTTGGCAGCTGGTAGTCACCTATGCCTTCTTATGCATATTGGTTAATGTTGGTTATATAGTGGGTGGCTACCTCAAGCATGGCGGACATCACTGTGATGAGGTTGTGATGTATGGGTTTGTGAGGCAGCTGTCAGACATGCGCAATGGTAGCACATGTGACAACTTGAAGAAAACCACAAGCCTGGGCCAGATTCACAAACTGCATTGTGTAGTATGTAAAGTAGCAATACAGCATTATTAGGCACATACTATACAATTAAATTAACAAACCTACAAGCAGAGACCACCTCCTCTTCTACCTTGTTTGCTCGATGATCTCCGCCAGAGGGGCTGAGATCCGTAAGCATGTAGGTATACGTTTCAGTGGGAAAGGTGGAAGGGGCTGGGGGTGTGGTGGGTAAATGGGGAATAAATGTGGGTGTGGGGTGAAAGAGAAGTGTAAACACAAGGAGATGACGGATGGAGCGCTGAAACTTTTCAGACACTCACCCCTAATCACAGATCTGGTTTGAATCCATCATCATTCTTTAGCTCACATCACCACCTCAATTCAGACCCAGCCATATACAAATCAGTCTTGACCCTGTGCCTCATGGGAACAGTCCAACTCGAACTGCCAAACCTGGTCTTCCCTGAACCGGAAACAAGCATCCTGGGACCGGTTTCAGGGTAACACCCTTCTTCAGTCAGGCTAGCATGAATCGAGTGGCAAAGTGAGCAAGGGACCCACATCTGGGCACACGCTGCCAACTTAGGGTGAACAAAGCAAACACAAGGAGATGATGGATGGCGCGCTGAAACTTTTCAGACACTCACCCCCAGTCACAGATCTGGGTTGAATCCATCAACGTTGTTTAGCACACTTCGCCACCCCAGTTCAGACCCGGCAATATGCAAATCAGACTTGACCCTGTGCCTCATTGGAACAGTCCAGCCCGAACTGCCAAGCCATGCCTTCCCTAAACCGGAAATAAGCATCCTGGGACCGGTTTCTGGGTAACACCCTTCATCAGCCAGGCTAGCTTGAATCCAGTGGTAAAGTGAGCAAGGGACCCACGTCTGGGCATACCCTGCCAACTTAGGGCCAACAAAGCAAACACAAGGAGATGATGGACGGAGCGCTGAAACTTTTCAGATACTCACCCCCAGTCACAGATCTGGGTTGAATCCATCATCATTTGCATTTGTCACCCTGAGTGGGACAGGTATGCCCAGACGTGGGTCCTGTGCTCTCCATGCCACTGGAGTGAAGCTAACCCGGCTGATGAGGGCTGAAAGCCCGAAACCGGTCCTAGGATGTTTGTTTCCTGTCCATGGAGGACCTGGCCTGGCAGTCCGGGCTGGACTGTTCCCATTGAGTGCAGGGTCAAGACTGATTTGCATATGGCTGGGTCCAAACTGGAATGGCATGGTAAGCAAAAAACGATGGATTTAGGCCCAGATCTCTGTACTGGGGTTAATGTATGACATTGTTCTGCATCTGTCCATCAATTGTTGTTTTGCGTTAAAGAGAAGTGTGACAGGGCATACCAATACGAAACAAGTCCATAAAAGAGTAACGAACATTGTAATTCACTAAATAAACTTCAAAAGGTATTACAGCCCTAAAGGTGTCAATACAGACTCAAATGTACTCCGGACCATCCTTGAAGTAAGTCAAGTATCACACATGGCCTACCATTGATACTGCAACAAAAGGCTGGCATTGAATTAACCACTATACATATATTTTTTTTAAGTGATGAAAAAGTATATATAACTATTGACTATTTTTTAATTTAATAATAAATGTAATTTAAAATTTTAACTTTAAACACAATTAATAGCTTTTAACTATATTAAATATATACCTTAACAAAGTTTACTAAAAATGTAATAAAAATGTTAGTTAAATGTTCACATTCAATTAATATAATTAATTCATGTTATGATTTAATACACATTTCATTTGATGAGTTAATGTGCTGTAAAATGTTATTTTATAATTTGCAGGTTAATAATAAATATGTTTAAATATTTTATATTAATCTTATTCATTAAAGATTTTATTTTTGTTCAGGAATAATAAACTATAATACATTTCCATATACTTTCCCTTATCGGGGTCACCTCCTCCAACAGTCGAAAAGTTACTAATAGAAATGTGTTCATTCAATTATATGAGGTTGCACCCCCTCATTTGAGAGGCTGGAGGCTTGTAAGTATACAACCAAGTGTCAACCTTTATTCAGAAATTATAAATATATATATATATGTGTTGATTTAGCTTTGTAACGTTTGTCCCTTGTATTTAGGGGCCAAACCTGTTGATTTACTACAAATTAACGACAGATATTTGGGTGAAAAAAATATTTTATTTTCAAAAAAGAACATGCAGGCATTTAGAAACAGCATGTGTTTTTCCAGGAAATGCAAAACTGATGCTTGGGAAAAAGTGATTGCATTTATAGAAGTTATGCAGAACTGATATTTGAGTAATAATCTATTCTCACTTCGGGACAATCAGTGCAGAAGCAATCCTGGAGTGACAGAGGGCAACTGCTTCCATTGATGTTATTACATAATTCATAAGGAGGTTTTCCGTCATGTATTTTAATAAATCTTTTAAAGGCATTATCATGGTTTTTCTCAACATCAGGCTTCAGAGCACATGGTTAGTGACCACTTAAAGTCGATGTAATCTGAGTAGTAACTAGTCAAATTGCATTACTGGCATGCTAGGTCATATCGAAGCACCCGCTGTGTCAGCTTCATCAGGGGTTGCAGTGGTCTTCGTTGGCTCACAATTAATAAGCGCATCAGCTTTAAAGCTCTCTGCATGGTACATAAGGCTCTTTATCTCCCATATCCTACAAGATTCAAATCCATGTTTGGCTGGTATTCCCCAGGCAGACCTCTACGTTCATCGCTTCAACTACAGCTCACAGTACCAAGAACCAAAAGAAAGAAATGGGGCGATGGAGCATTTTCTACGGCTGCGAGCAAACTTTGGAATACTCTTCCACAAATCATATGGGCCATCCCTCAGCTCTTGCCCTTTAGGAAGGCTCTTAAGGCCTGGTTGTTCTGCTTCTAGCTATCTTCTAAATCTGGTATACATTTGGACTTTTCCGGATGGTGATCTATAGCGCCTTGGTGCCCTCGGGTAATTGCTGCGCTCTATAAGTTTTGAATCAAATCAGTGGTCAGTTTAAATACTTCTTATGGCACTTCTTAACTTTGATCTGCTACTGGCAGGTCACAAGATCAAAGTAAACACTAATTAGAACATTGTAAGAAAGAGGATAGTAGGACTGCTGTGGAGTGAGGCCAACGGACAGTAAAGAAAACTATAAACAATGCAAGGGGAAAGGTGAAAGGTAAACGGAATGACAGCATGAAAGAAGGAAAGGAAGATGAATGTAAAGAAGAAAAGGGATGGGAAGAAAAAAGTAGGGAGAAGAGAAGACTGAGAGTAACAAAAGAATGAAAGAAATATGAAACAGAGAATAGAGCAGGGAAGAAGGAATTAAGGAAGAAGAATGTAGAAGAACAATTACAACACACCTCAGATAGGGTTGGAACTTCATCCTTCATTCACTCAGTGTGATATGGCCCTTCACTCAGTGTGATATGGCCCTTCACTCAGTGTGCTATGGTTCTTCACTCAGTGTGATATGGTTCTTCACTCAGTGTGATATGGTTCTTCACTCAGTGTGGTATGGCCCTTCACTCAGTGTGATATGGCCCTTCACTCAGTGTGATATGGCCCTTCACTCAGTGTGCTATGGTTCTTCACTCAGTGTGATATGGTTCTTCACTCAGTGTGATATGGTTCTTCACTCAGTGTGGTATGGCCCTTCACTCAGTGTGATATGGCCCTTCACTCAGTGTGATATGGCCCTTCAATTAGTGTGATATGGCCCTTCACTCAGTGTGATATGGACCTTCACTCAGTGTGATATGGCCCTTCACTCAGTGTGATATGGTTCTTCACTCAGTGTGATATGGTTCTTCACTCAGTGTGGTATGGCCCTTCACTCAGTGTGATATGGCCCTTCACTCAGTGTGATATGGCCCTTCAATTAGTGTGATATGGCCCTTCACTCAGTGTGATATGGACCTTCACTCAGTGTGATATGGCCCTTCACTCAGTGTGATATGGCCCTTCAATTAGTGTGATATGGCCCTTCACTCAGTGTGATATGGACCTTCACTCAGTGTGATATGGCCCTTCACTCAGTGTGATATGGCCCTTCACTCAGTGTGCTATGGTTCTTCACTCAGTGTGATATGGTTCTTCACTCAGTGTGCTATGGTTCTTCACTCAGTGTGATATGGCCCTTCACTCAGTGTGATATGGCCCTTCACTCAGTGTGATATGGTCCTCCACTCAGTGTGATATGGCCCTTCACTCAGTGTGATATGGCCCTTCACTCAGTGTGCTATGGTTCTTCACTCAGTGTGATATGGTTCTTCACTCAGTGTGCTATGGTTCTTCACTCAGTGTGATATGGCCCTTCACTCAGTGTGATATGGCCCTTCACTCAGTGTGCTATGGTTCTTCACTCAGTGTGATATGGTTCTTCACTCAGTGTGCTATGGTTCTTCACTCAGTGTGATATGGCCCTTCACTCAGTGTGATATGGCCCTTCACTCAGTGTGATATGGTCCTCCACTCAGTGTGATATGGCCCTTCACTCAGCGTGATATGGCCCTTCACTCAGTGTGATATGGTTCTTCACTCAGTGTGCTATGGTTCTTCACTCAGTGTGATATGGCCCTTCACTCAGTGTGATATGGCCCTTCACTCAGTGTGATATGGTCCTCCACTCAGTGTGATATGGCCCTTCACTCAGCGTGATATGGCCCTTCACTCAGCGTGATATGGCCCTTCACTCAGTGTGATATGGTTCTTCACTCAGTGTGCTATGGTTCTTCACTCAGTGTGATATGGCCCTTCACTCAGTGTGATATGGCCCTTCACTCAGTTTGATTTGGTCATTCACTCAGTGTGATATGGTTTGGGGGGAGAGGGTATTTTTTTGCTTCTCCCTTGTTGGCTTGTGTGTAAACCAGAATCTGCTGTCAGTGTAATATCCCACCACCCTCCCTTTCTATGTCCTTTTATTCACTTACCCCAGACAAGGGTCAGTACAGGAAGTGAGAGGTCCACCCCCTTCACCTGCTTTGGCGAAATGGTACTGCTAAACTGTCCTCAGATCCATGACTCTCAGAGGGTGCTTGGGTGATGGAGGCATTCCCTTCTCCTCATCAGAGTATCGGAGCAGTGCTTAATTTGAGCCTGGGGTTGCAGGTGGCGCCCACAGGCACTCCACTTTTGGGACTGTTGCTTATTTTGCCCCATCAGACTTCAACCCAGAACGAGGGAGAGAAACACATTAAAGGCGGACAGGAGCAGGATGGAAAAGACAGAAAAACAGTGACAAAGCTGGAAGCTGGGACTATAAAGAAGGTGGAGGGATGAGACAGAGGGACAGGGAGTGTCCGCTTCTGAGCACCCTGAGAGTAGAGACTCTGGACTCCCTCTGCCCACAGCATTGTGGCACTTTCTGATCTCAGAAAGTAAAGTGGTCTACTCTCTGGTTCATATCAATCTTAATGACGTGACACCCGATTGCTCTCAGCCCACTCTAGCCCTTAGTTTAGACCTTGTGATGTGACCCCTGGTTCCCAGAAAGTGCTAGTGATGTGGTGCCTGGCTCTCTTCAGAGTCCAGTGAGGTGGCCCCTGGCACCCTCACCCCCTTTCATGTGGCATCTGGTTCTCATCAGGTCCTAGTGCTGAGGCCCCTGGTGCATCTGAGGCCCCAGGGTTGTAACCTCAGGAGCCAGTGGTGTGGGTCCTGGTTCTCTTCAGAGTCCAGCAAGGCCACCCATAGTTCCTTCACCCTTCAGAGTCAGTGAGGTGTGGCCTCTGGTTCCACTCAAGTCCCAGTGATGTAGCTTCTTAACCAAACGGGATACATATAGCGCTGCCAATCACCCACAAGGGACGCATGACGTTACAACGCATACTTTTACAACGCATGCCTTTAGAACGCATTTTTTACAACGCAATATCCTTTATAACGCATTCCATAACAACGCATGCCATTACAATGAATTTCCTAAAAGTACCATTACCTCTACGTCCCTCGTCCTCGACCCAGTCATCACTCATGAGGTATTCCACACGACAGGAAACAAAACAGGAAACGCTTTCTGACTCCACCCACCCTCCTGTCAGGTGCTATAATACACCTCACCACCAGAAGCAAATCCTGTTTTGTTTCCTGTCGGGTGGATTCTGATGGGAGACGCTTGGGTGAGTGCCGGGCTCTTACCTGCTACGCCTGTCCTGTGGTTTCCTCCTTTGCTGGGCATTGGGGGTGCTCGTGGACCTCCGTGGGATGTGGAAACCGGGCTGCTGGGCTTCCTGTGCTTTCCTGGATTGCTGGGGACCTGGGTTGCGGGGCCTCTCGGGTCCCCGGGGATTTCTGCCTTTCACTGTGCTGGCTGGTCGCTGGGTGTGTGGCTATGGCTTCTCGCATGCGGCTGTGGTCCTTTGTCCCTGAGTCCGGTGTTCGGACCTTTCACTGGCTTCGCTCGTGTTTCGTCGGATTTGCCTGTTGCAGGAGGGGCTCCGCTGGATGGGTGTGCCTGTGAGGCGCGCCGCGGCTCCTCGCGCCCCGGCCATTTCTATGCCGGTGTTATTTCTGCTGGGTACGATCACCCCCTGGGACGGGGGGCCGTTCCTGCCTCGGTGCCCTTTCTGGATGTCCGTTACTTGGCGGGCCGTTTCTCCCTCGGAGCTCAGTTTCTGCCTCGGAGCTCGTTTCTGGATGTCCGTTCCTCGGCTGCGGGGGGGCTGGAGGCTCCGGGAAGTGCGGGTGTCGGCTGGGAGGCCGGTCCTGGATTCTGTCCCTCATTGGCCTGTGCTAGCACCCGGGTAGGCTCCGGGTTGCTTGTCTTCCGTCCTGATTGGTGGATGGAGGTGATGTCATCGGTTCCTTTGCTGTTTCATTCGCCGGCCGCTGCTCGGCCCCTCCTTCCCCCTCCTTCTTCCTCGACTGTTCCTCTCTGTGGCTCGGCTGATGGGTGTGTGTTTCTTCGTATTTATTTGGCGGGATTCTGCTGTTCTTCGATTCCTTCAGCTGCTTGTGGCTCCGCTGGGTGTCTCACGTCTGCTCTGTCTACTGGGTTGCTGTGCCTCGTGGATTGCTGCTTTGCTATGGGGAAGCATCACGGGAAGAGAAAGCATGTCTCTCCTGTTCGATCTTCTTCCTCCTCCTCTGATGGTGGTGTTCTGCCCCTGCTGCTCGGAGTGGCAGTTTGGGTGACTCTAACCTTCTGCAGCGCCTAGTTTTGGAGACGCTGTCTGAACTCATGGCTTCCAGTATGGGTTCTGGGGGTCGCTCTGAGGCTGCTGCTCCCCTGTATTCGGATATTTCGTCCTCTGCATCCTCTGATGAGTCCTCTTTCGGCGCAGCGGAGCTGCAAGGCAAGTGCTTTTCCGAGGTAATTACAACGCATTCCATTACAACGCATACTACCTTTACAACGCATACCATTACAACGCATACCATTACAACGCATGTTTGGTAAGTATTGGATAGTGTAGGGGTAAAAATTAGTATTCTAACTCCAGGGGGTGCAACAGTAGGGTAAGTGTTGGATAATGTAAGGGTACTATGCGTTGTGATGGTATGCGTTGTAATGGTATGCGTTGTAATGGCTGCGTTGTAATGACATGCGTTGTAATGGTATGCGTTGTAGTGTCATGCGTTGTAATGGTTGCGTTGTAATGACATTAGTTGTAATGGATCTTGCGTTGTAAAAGTTTCATTGTAATGGTAGTGCGTTGTAAAAGTTACGTTGTAAAGATTGTTTCCCACCACAAGGGTATACAGTCTGCGCTCTGGACACCATTATAAGCGCATTTTGATTTGGTCTCACCTCTTACGCGGATGATACCCAAATTGTGGTGTCTCTGACACCAGGCAAAGAGGCGGGAACAGAAGGACATTTCCAGGATTGCATGTGGTCAGTGGGAAGTTAGATGGCAGAGAATTGCCTAAAACTTAACACGGGTAAAACTGAGGTTATTTTGTTTGGCAACAATACCAACTTTTGGACGCCAAACTGGTGGCCGGACTCGATGGGTGCTCTCCCTGTCCCCACTAAAAAGGTTAAAAACCTGGGCGTAATAGTTGATGAGAGTCTCACCTTCAGGCCCCAAGTAAATTCAGTGGCATCGAAAACAATGTTTGTTATGAGAATGCTCAGGAAAATATTGCCGTTCTTGCCCCGGGGAGCAGGCAAACAGTGGTCACAGCTCTTGTAATGGCGAGACTGGACTTCTGTAACAGTCTTTAGCTAATCATTCAACAAAGATTCTTGAACAAATTACAAGTCTTGCATAACGCAGCAGCTAGACTGCTCACTGGTACATCGAGATTCTCCTCGATTTCTAAGGAAATCAAAAAATTGCATTGGCTTCCGGTAAGGAGTCGAGGACTTTTGAAGGCTTTGTGCATGGTTTTTAAAGCACTCCAAGACACAGGGCCAGACTATCTAAAACGGCGATTGCAATGGTATATCTCAGAAAGAACACTGCGATTAATGGGGGCCAAGTTGGTCCTAGTGCCACGTACAAAAAAAGCCCAATGGGGTGGCAGAAGCTTTGTTCATAGCACAGCAAAAGCTTGGAATGATTTGCCGTTCCACTTGAGACATGCCACAGAACTTTTGTCCTTCAGGAAGGGCTTAAAAACTTGGCTCTTTTCCCAATAATCTGGTCCCAATAAATTAGTTCTTCCGCTCTTGGCCATTAGGAGATCTAGCTAGCGCCAGGACACCTCTTGGTAATTGACACGCTTTAAAAAAGGCATTAACATAACATAACAGGCGCTATGGGGTTCTGCTGCTCAGCTGGAATCAGTTGAACACCCAGGACTTGAGTTCCTTTCTGAATTGCTGCAGGTAGGGTGAGGTCCAGAGGTGGAGGGGGAGGATTTTCCAGACCTTTGTGGCCAGGTAGGAGAATGAGGTTCCACCACTCTTGCTGCGGCGGATGCCGGCCGTATAGGCAAGGAAGAGGGTGGCAAAGCGCAGGTGTCTGGAGGGTGGTTAGAAGCTCAGGCGGTGGTTGATGTATGCTGGTCCTGGATTTTGCAGGTGTTTACAGGCATTGGTTAGCATTTTGAATTAGTATCTTTTGTGGACGAGTTTCCTGACATATGGGGTAATGTGGGTCTCTCTGGGGATGTCTAGGACTAGTCTGGCCGCTGAGTTCTGTATAGTCCAAAGTCTCCTAAATAGGTGTGTGGTGATTCCTGATTAGATAGTGTTGTCGTAGTCCAGGTGGCTGGTGACTAGGGCTTCAGTGACGGTGTGGCTGGTGCTAACTGTGAAGCACTTAAAGATCTTCGGGGGCATGCGGAGGGTGAGGAAGCAGGCTGAGGATACTGCGCTGATCTGGTTTTTCATGGTGAGTTTGCTGTCCAGAATGATGCAGAGGTTCCAGGCGTGGCCCGTTGGTGTGAGTGAGGGTCCCAGTTCCACAAGCCACCAGGAGTCGTTCCACGGGAAGGTATTGTTCCCAAAGATCAGTACCTCCATTTTGTAAGTAATAAGGTTAAGCCAGTTGTTTTGTATCCAGTGAGCGATGCTGGCCATGCACAAGTGGAAGTTGGCCCTCGTGGTAGATGGGTCTGCGGATAGCGAGAGGGTGAGCAGGGTGTCGTCTGCGTATGATATGTTGTTGAGTTCATGGGTCCCGATGATGTTAGCCTGGGGGGTCATGTAGGTGTTGAATAGGGTGGAGCTGAGGGATGACCCTGGAGGGACGCCACAGATGATGTTCTTGGGATCCGAGGTGTACGGCGGACTCTCTGGGCTCTTCTGGTGAGAAAGGATGAGATCCGTTTGAGGGCGTCCTCTTGGATCCTTATCTGATGGAGCCTCTTGATCAGGATGAGGTGTGACATGGTGTTGAAGGCAGCTAAAGGTCTTGGAGGATCAGGGCGGTCATCTCTCCTTGGTCTAGGAGAGTCCTGATGGCGTCGGTGGCTGCAATTAGGGTGGGGTCCATGCCTTTTGGAGGACCTTGGCAGGAATAGGGAGCAGAGAGATCGGCACGTCATTCTTGAGCTCATTGGGGTTTGCGGGCCGTTTATTGGGGAGAGGTTTGACTTCAGTGTGTTTCTATTCTTTTGGGAAGGATTGCGGAGGTGATGGATGTGTTGAAGATGGTGGTGAGCTTGTTGCTGATGGTCTAGTTTTCAAGATTAAACATGTAGTAGGGACAGGGGTCCGTGGGTGCTTCTGAGTGGACAGAGTGCGTGATGGCTGTGGTGCTCTGCAAGGTGATTCTGTACCCATGTGGTTATTCTGTGGTTGAGGAAGGCATCGGTGGAGGCAAGGAGGCTGAAGATGCTGACGGTATAGGGGGCAGGGTGGGATCGAAGTGTTTGTCAATGGTGGAGATCTTGTCATGGAAGAAGTCCGCTGGGGTGTCGCAGAGATCTTGGTATGGGGTGAAGATGTTTTTGGTTGCTGAGGGGTTGAAGACCACCTTGCCGATGCTAAAGAGGTCTTTGGTGTGGTAAAAGCTGGCTTTGAGGCGGTTGGCCAGAGCAGTTTTTTTGTCACTTTCAAGAGTTGGCGGTAGAGGTTGAGTGCTGTCTTGAGGGTAGCACGGTCAGTTGGCTCCTTGCTAGTGTGCCAATTCCTTTCTAGTCACTTGCAAATGTGTTTTGTGGTTCTCAGTTCTGTGGTGTACCAACTGGTATGGTAGGTGGGTCTCCTGAGTTTGGTGGGCTTTTTGGAAGTAATTATGTCGGCCAAGTCAGTGATCCAGGAGTTGGATGTCTTCAGCCTCTTCGACATCGGTAGTGGTGTCGGTATCGGGGGTGGCTCCTCCAATAGGATGGAGGCGCGTCGTCCCACTGATTTTTTGCAGTGCGAGGAGCAGAAACATAAAATGGTATTTTAAAAACCATTTTATATTTCTGCTTCTCTCACTGCGTGAAAGCTGTAGAGTATTCCTGGTTGGGAACGGGCAGGTTAGCCAGTCGAGGAGGAGTGGCTTGCCCAAAGCTGTGGGCCTGACTGTTTGGTCGGACCACTGGGGCCGACCAAACCAGTCATGCGCACTCTGCCTTTTCTCTAAGCAGCCTACATGGAGAAAATGGCCCTCCATAGGCGCCCAGCTGTGTGCTGTCCCCACCAATCACAACACTGCCATTGCAGCGGTGTGATTGTATTAGGAGAGGGGAGGGAGGCTGCCTGTGGCTGCTTCCTGTTGAGGAAAGCAGCAGAAACGTGCGGGACCGGGCCAGGAGCTGAGGCGGCGCGGCACCCGGTAATGTGAGTTTAAAAAAAGTCAATTAAAGCAGTCCCGCCTCCTCCCCACAAACCCGCGTGACCCTCCCCCCCACACCTGGCCCCACCTACGAGTCATGCAAGCCGCAACTGGTCTGGATGTTAGGTGTTGAGGACATCGGTCCACTGGCTTTTGGATATTTTGCTCATGTGTAGTGCTGTGCGGCTTTGTGGCAGTGCTAGGGGCTGATGTGATGGTGAAGTTGACAATTAAGTTATCTGTCCAGGTGAGCTCGGTGACATGGCTGTACCTGACTCTGTCGCTGGCTGTAAAACTGGTGTCTTCGGATTCCTTTTGAGCCCTTGTAGCCCCTGGTGCCCTCACCCTCCCATGTTGTGACCCCTGGTTCCTCTCAGGTTCTACGGTTGAGGCTCCTGTTTCTCCTGAGAGCCCAGGGAGGTGGCCACTGGTACCGGCTCTCTCCAGTCATGTGGCCCCTGGTTCATCTGAGGCTCCAGAGTTGTGACACTTGGTTCACCTAAGGTGTCGAACCTAGTTACCTTCAGGGTCCAGTGAAGTGGTCCATAGATCCTTCCTCTTTCAGAGTCGGTGAGGTGTGTTTTCTGGTTCCACTCGGGTCCCAGTGATGTGGGCTCTGGTTCCTTTTGAGCCCTACAACCCCTGTCCCTCACCCTGACGTGTAGTGTCCCCCGCTTCATCTCAAGTCCTTGAGTTGAGGCTCCTGTTTATCTTGCGACCCCAGTGAGGTGGCCCCTGGTACCCTCACCCTCAAGTCATGTGGCTCCCGGTAACCCTAAGGTGCTGGTGTTGTGGCCCCTGGCCCATAAAAATTAAAAACATAAGCAATTTGGTGTGTTTAATATCAAATGCTCATGTTATGCACCATTGCAAGTTAAAAACTCATATTAGGAGGTATTTACCACTATTAGTAAACACCTCATGCAGGAGAAATGGCATTTTCCACTTGTGGTGACTACAAGGCGCTATGCCAAGCACCTGGCCTTAGTGGCCAACAGGTCCATGGGTCCCTCCCCCGCTCCTTGACACATCTCCGTCCTTCACACACTGAACGCTCTGCGAAAACATCCTTCCAATCCCTTGTAATGAAGGCCTTCATGGCCACAGGTTCGTGGGTCCCTTCTCTGCCCCTTGCGATGTCTCCTATCAATCACACACTCACCGCTCTGTGGCTCCATCCTTCTATCCACTTGTAATGGGGGTCTAAGTTGCCAGAGGGTCATGTGTCTCCCGCCCCTTGATACATCTCCTGACCCTCACACACTCACTGCCCTTTGGCTCCATCCTGCCAGCCACTGGTAATGAGAGCCTTAGTGGCCATAGGTCCATGGGTCACTCCCACGGCCCTTCAGGTGTCTCTTGTCCTTCACACACTCACCGTTTCCTGTCCTTCACACACTCACCATCTCCTGTCCCTCACACACTCAGCGTCTCCTGTCCCTCACACACTCACCGTCTCTTGTCCTTCACACACTCACCATCTCTTGTCCTTCACACACTCACCGTCTCCTGTCCCTCGCACACTCAACTTCTCCTGTCCCTCACACACTCACCGTCTCCTGTCCCTCACACACTCACCATCTCTTGTCCTTCACACACTCACCGTCTCCTGTCCCTCACACACTCACCGTCTCTTGTCCTTCACACACTCACCGTCTCCTGTCTCTCACACACTCACCGTCTCCTGTCCCTCACACACTCACCATCTCTTGTCCTTCACACACTCACCATCTCCTGTCCCTCACACACTCACCGTCTCTTGTCCTTCACACACTCACCGTCTCCTGTCCCTCACACACTCACCGTCTCTTGTCCCTCACACACTCACCGTCTCTTGTCCTTCACACACTCACCGTCTCCTGCCCCATAAACACTCACCGTCTCCTGTCCCTCGCACACTCACTGTCTCCTGTCCCTCACACACTCACCGTCTCTTGTCCCTCACACACTCACACACTCACCGTCTCTTGTCCTTCACACACTCACCGTCTCCTGTCCCTCACACACTCACCGTCTCTTGTCCCTCACACACTTGCCGTCTCCTGTCCCTCACACACTCACCGTCTCCTGTCCCTCACACACTCACCATCTCCTGTCCCTCACACACTTAGCGTCTCTTGTCCTTCAAACACTCACCGTCTCTTGTCCCTCACACACTCACCGTCTCTTGTCCCTCACACACTCACCGTCTCTTGTCCCTCACACACTCACTGTCTCTTGTCCCTCACACACTCACCGTCTCTTGTCCCTCACACACTCACCGTCTCTTGTCCTTCACACACTCACCGTCTCCTGTCCCTCGCACACTCACTGTCTCCTGTCCCTCACACACTCACCGTCTCTTGTCCCTCACACACTCACACACTCACCGTCTCTTGTCCTTCACACACTCACCGTCTCCTGTCCCTCACACACTCACCGTCTCTTGTCCCTCACACACTTGCCGTCTCCTGTCCCTCACACACTCACCGTCTCCTGTCCTTCACACACTCACCATCTCCTGTCCCTCACACACTTACCGTCTCTTGTCCTTCAAACACTCACCGTCTCTTGTCCCTCACACACTCACCGTCTCTTGTCCCTCACACACTCACCGTCTCTTGTCCCTCACACACTCACCGTCTCTTGTCCCTCACACACTTGCCGTCTCCTGTCCTACACACACTCACCGTCTCTTGTCCCTCATGAACTCACCGTCTCCTGTCCCTCACACACTCACCATCTCCTGTCCCTCACACACTCACCGTCTCTTGTCCCTCACACACTTGCCGTCTCCTGTCCCTCACACACTCACCGTCTCTTGTCCCTCACACACTCACCGTCTCTTGTCCCTCACACACTTGCCGTCTCCTGTCCCTCACACACTCACCGTCTCTTGTCCCTCACACACTCACTGTCTCCTGTCCCTCATGAACTCACCGTCTCCTGTCCCTCACACACTCACCATCTCTTGACCCTCCCGCACTCACTGTCTCCTGTCCCTCACACACTCACCGTCTCCTGTCCCTCAAACATTCACAGTCTCTTGTCCCTTAGATACTCACCGTCTCTTGTCCTTCACACACTCACTGTCTCCTGTCCCTCACACACTCACCGTCTCTTGTCCCTCACACACTTACTGCCTCCTGTCCCTCACACACTCTCTGTCTCTTGTCCCTCACACACTCACTGTCTCTTGTCCCTCACATACTCACCGTCTCTTGTCCCTCACACACTTACTGCCTCCTGTCCCTCACACACTCTCTGTATCTTGTCCCTCACACACTCACTGTCTCTTGTCCCTCACACACTCACCGTCTCCTGTCCCTCACACACTCACCATCTTTTGTCCTTCACACACTCACTGTCTCCTGTCCCTCACACACTCACCGTCTCCTGTCCCTCACACACTCACTGTCTCCTGTCCCTCACACACTCACTGTCTCCTGTCCCTCACACACTCACCGTCTCCTGTCCCTCACACACTCACCATCTCCTGTCCCTCACAGACTCTCCGTCTCCTGTCTCTTATACACTCACCGTCTCTTCTCCTTCACACACTCACTTTCTCCTGTCCCTCACACACTCACCGTCTCTTGTCATTCACACACTCACCAACTCCTGTCCCTCACACACTCACCGTTTCTTGTCCTTCACACACTCACCGTCTCTTGTCCTTCACACACTCACCGTCTCCTGTCCCTCACACACTCACCTTGTCCTGTCCCTCACACACTCACCATCTCCTGTCCCTCACACATTCACCGTCTCTTGTCCCTCACACACTCACTGTGTCTTGTCCCTCACACACTCACCGTCTCCTGTCCCTCACACACTCACTTTCTCTTGTCCTTCACTCACTCACCATCTCCTGTCCCTCAAACACTCACCGTCTCCTGTCCCTCACACACTTACCGTCTCTTGTCCTTCACACACTCACTGTCTCCTGTCCCTCACACACTCACCGTCTCTTGTCCTTCACACACTCACCGTCTCCTGTCCCTCACACACTCACTGTGTCTTGTCCTTCACACACTCACCGTCTCCTGTCCCTCACACACTCACCGTCTCCTGTCCCTCACACACTCACCATCTCTTGTCCTTCACTCACTCACCATCTCCTGTCCCTCAAACACTCACCGTCTCCTGTCCCTCACACACTCACTGTGTCTTGTCCCTCACACACTCACCGTCTCCTGTCCCTCACACACTCACTTTCTCTTGTCCTTCACTCACTCACCATCTCCTGTCCCTCAAACACTCACCGTCTCCTGTCCCTCACACTCTTACCGTCTCCTGTCCCCTACACACTCACCGTCTCCTGTCCCTCACACACTCACCGTCTCCTGTCCCTCACACACTCACCGTCTCCTGTCCCTTCCCACACTCACAGTCTCAAGACCCTCACACACTCACCGTCTCCTGTCCCTTACACACTCACCGTCTCTTGTCCTTCACACACTCACCGTCTCCTGTCCCTCACACACTCACTGTGTCTTGTCCTTCACACACTCACTGCCTCCTGTCCCTCACACACTCACCGTCTCTTGTCCTTCACACACTCACCGTCTCCTGTCCCTCACACACTCACCATCTCTTGTACTTCACTCACTCACCATCTCCTATCCCTCAAACACTCACCGTCTCCTGTCCCTCACACATCACCGTCTCTTGTCCTTCACATACTCACCGTCTCCTGCCCCATAAACACTCACCGTCTCCTGTCCCTCGCACACTCACTGTCTCCTGTCCAACACACACTCACCGTCTCTTGTCCCTCACACACTCACACACTCACCGTCTCCTGTCCCTCACACACTCACCATCTCTTGTCCTTAACACACTCACTGTCTCCTGTCCCTTTCACACTCCCCGTCTCTTGTCCTTCACACACTCACCGTCTCCTGTCCCTCACACACTCACCATCTCCTGTCCCTCACACACTCACCGTCTCTTGTCCTTCATACTCTCACTGTCTCCTGTCCCTCACACACTCACCGTCTCTTGTCCTTCACACACTCACAGTCCCTTGTCCTTCACACACTCACTGACTCCTGTCCCTCACACACTCACCGTCTCCTGTACCTCTCACATTTACCATCTCTTGTCCTTCACATACTCACTGTCTCCCGTCCGTCACACACTCACAGTCTCTTGTCCCTCACACACTCACCGCTCGGTGGCTCCATCCTTCCAGCCACTTGCCGGCTCTGTCCAGCTCGGCTTCACGCTCCACTACCTCCAGCAGGTCCCGCTCTGTTCGGTCTCCTGGGGCCAATGCAGCCGGGGCCCCTGGCACAAGGTGGGCTCCAGCCTTTGCAACCATGGTCGCAGGCATCTTCTGAGCTTCAGGGCCCGAGGACACTGCCCAGGATCAACGTCACGCCGCGCACCTGAGGGAAAAGAACAGCACAGTGAGACCGGGGGAGTGTTGTATGGCGTTTTAGGACCTGAGTGAAATTTTCCCGATTCATGCGCTTATATAGGTACAATTCACATTGCCCTTATATAGGCATAGAAATCATGCCCATATTTAGACATAGCCCAAGCAGTCCAAATACAGGCATGGCTACTTCCACCCGTACTAAAAAGTCACAACGATTTCTTGGAAAATCGGCTTAAGCAGTCAGGGACATCCCCTTGCTTGAATATTGATTTGTCCAAGAACTCATGGAGTGTTCAAAAAAGTGCCATTCCCTTGGGGTTCTTTGCTGATGTTATCATGCCCGACTTTACATCAAACTCAGCACCTTCAAGGTATAAATATGCCTACACTTGCCCTAGAAAACACACAGTGGTTTGGAGCAGTTCGACTATCTACTTGCACGATGCAGCTCGCTACAGCAAGTGCCGAAGGAAGCCGACCCTCCAGCTGATGCACTGATCGAGAAGCTGTCCTTTCTCTCGCTGAGAATCCATCTCCAGTGTTTCCAAGCTCCCCTTGCGGGGTGTTGGGAAATCGAGTCCGAGACAGAGAGATACCAGACCCCCTTCGTTCTAACTAAGGTATGGAGCTGATTAGACCCTAAGAGAAATCTTGGATAGATTCTTGGCAAAGAAACTAAACCCATGCTACACCAGACTTACTTCTTCCCACGTACTAGAGTTAGGTTAGGTACATTGGGGTAGGAGCATTTTAGAAGCACCAGTTGAGTACATTTAGCCATTGTTATTTATGTATTGTGCAAAATTAGTACGGTTTGGTAAACATTATCTGCGCCATCTTGCCTTTTCCCCTGATGCCACACTTTTTGTCGTGCGCACCCGCCATTTTAGGTGCCTCGATCAGAACCACCCTCTGCACGCCACTGGCCCCCAGCACAGCCCTTCGCCCCACAAGCCCCCCACGCACTGGCCACCCCCCGCTCTCACATGCCTTGGGTCATAAACCCCTCTTCAGCGCAGCTCTGCCTCAGAACCCCATCCTGTCCCCAGCGCGACACCTCCCTTCATTCCTTTCATGGTCCCAGGCCCTTTGATACAAACCCCCTTTTCCTGCGTGCCCGTTTGTCTTCCTCGTTCCCAGGCCGCCACCTGGCCCTGCGGATACTGTTTATTGCCCCCCCCCCGTACAGTAGGAAGCTTCCCTCATTAAAGGACCCTCGAATTGATCAAAGCCCCCACCCTATGATATCCGATCAACCCCACACATTCCGTGAATCGGCGGAATGTCCAGCTGCGCGATAATCATCACCTATTGTGACCGGGGTGGGGACTTCAACTGTAAATGTGTGTGGGAACGGGCCTGAAAGGGAGATTCCGAGGATGTCCTTTCATACTTCAAAGCATTGCAAGAATGTGTTACCTGCAATAGAGATCATAAAAATGTGTATAAGAGGCCAGGCCTCAGAGATGCGGTTAGAGCACCTCGTGACGATACTGGCTGTCTGAACTGATGTGTTCTCTTCCGGAGAGAATAAACCTTGTTTCCTGCCTTCCAGTCTCCAGCGCCTGCCTCTTCATTGATTAATATTTTGTGGGTTAAAGAGGCGATACCGCCGGGCAAATATTGGTTGTCCTTGACCTGTTTTTACAATTGGCGTCCCAAGCGTGGGGCCCATCAGCGACACGTGGATCCAGTGGGAGAGGTCCTGACGACAGAGTGAACGACTGCAACGATCGGGAGAGCTCTTGCCCAATAGACCCTCGTCTGGCAGCCGATCATCCGAACTTCACTGGTTCCGAACAGACCTCTCTCGAGTGATCTACGGTCCTGACTGGGAACCATCAGGAGTGCCGCGAGGAATACGAGGAAAAGAGGATGATCGGGCGCTGGATTCGGAAGATAAGAAACTGTCAATACGGTCCGGGTAAGGTCGTGTAAACACGACGAATTGCGAAATGATTGTTTAATTGATCGGAAAATACTAGTATTACTCTTTGTTGACTTGTTTGGAGATTCACTGTCTGCAAACGGAGAAACAATAGGCTCTCTCTCTTTGCAAACAGTGAAGGATAGGTAACGCAGCCATCGTGCCTATCTTTCTCCCCCACTGATTGATTGTTTTGAACTTTCGGGAGATTTCCCTCTCCCACACTGATTAATTGTTTTTGACCCCGAACTACTGTTCGCGGATTGTTTTCTGGAGATTCTCTGTCTGCAAACAGGAAAGAACAGGTTCCTCTTTGCAGATAGTGAAAGGGTAGAGGACGCAGACCTTTTGCGGGCCTACTTATTCTCCCCACTGATTGTTTATTGACTGTATGATATTGGTTCATGAGGTATTCACTGCCTGCAAACAACGTAGAATAGAAATATTCTGTCTAGTCTTTGCACGCAGTGATAAGATAGGCAGTGCTGACTTTTTGTCCTCGTTGTGAGCCGCCATGTCTGTCTTCTCCCCACTGATTGGTAGTTGGTTCAGCCCGGACCGTTTATTAGAGGTGGACCATCTAGCTCCGCTGGAAGGCACCCCTAATAAAGACATGTTCACAAAGTATGGATTAGTTACCATAGCCTATAGTAAGCTGTGGCACAGGTATACCAAAGAAAATCAAGAGAAACAGTGGCCACTGATAGGATCCTTCGATCTTGGTAAAATAGAAACGTTAGAAATAGCCCTTTGTAGTAATAAGACAACGCCTATTATGCTCGACAGTCTCGGTATGTGGCGCAAAGAAGCAATGCAACGAAAGAAAAGAGACGAAGTCAGAGTAGGTAAAGGAATATATCGACAGGACAACCCCAAGACACAACGACCCGAAAGTAATCCCCCGACACTACGCACAGGACGACCAGACTTAGGGCAAAACCAATGTGCTTTTTGTAAATTTTCGGGGCACTGGAAAGCCCAATGCCCGACTCTACTGAACGAGGGTAAGAGCAGAGGGCCGACAGAAATAACAGGCCGGCAGAAAGGGAAAAGGCGTGAGACAAAGATGAATCAGACTGACACGGACAGGCCAGATAGAACCACCACGTTTGATTATGCCCGATGGCACAGATTTCGCCAGACCGATTTCAGCGACATGTTTGAGTCCTCATAGATCGAACAACGCTAAGACGAGAAACCCAGTCTAGCTCTAAGTTACCCGGTGACGAACCCCGTACTACTGCTACTGTTCCCTAACACAAAAAAAGCCACCCTTTTCGGATAACCTACAGAAACAATACACAGAGTAGTCTCGGACAGATTAGTATACATTCCATTAATGAACTCAAACTTCGAGTGCAATGGGACTGATTACTCTCTGCTGCCCCCCCCACTCTGTAAAAAACAAAGGAGCAATTACAGGCCTGCATAGGCAACCCCCATTACCCAGACATGCCTGTCCAAACAAAATACCTACCCCCACTCCGGAAGTTCCCGAAATGCCGCAGGTCACCGGTCACGCCCATCCGGAAGGTGAAACACACAGCACGTGTGGGGCGGGGCCTGCTGACAGCCATCGATTGAAAAGATTGCCAGTGGGATGTCCAGGAGGCACCACGGGCCCAGCATGAAATGGCCGTCCCATCCTCTTCTTCGTGGGGTGGCGTCCCCCGGGCCACGAGTAGGGAGGGAGCGGATGCAGATGACCCCCTCCCTCGTATCTCCTGGTCCGGCCATCACAAATACCTCCGCTGAAGAATTGGTACAGGGTGGGCTGGGAGGGAGAGGCGACGCGAACGAGCCTCTCCCACCTCCTCGGATAGGAGGTTTCCCAGCCCCGGTCCGGTCATCACAAATACCTCTGCTGAAATTGGTACAGGGTGGGCTGGGAGGGAGAGGCGACGCGGACGAGCCTCTCCCACCTCCCCGGATAGGAGGTT
This sequence comes from Lissotriton helveticus, assembly GCF_964261635.1. Taxonomy (NCBI): domain Eukaryota; kingdom Metazoa; phylum Chordata; class Amphibia; order Caudata; family Salamandridae; genus Lissotriton; species Lissotriton helveticus. Next base: position 474,113,621 of record NC_136062.1, read on the forward strand.
TCCCAGCCCCCGACCCGGCGCCGAAATCCTCCAGCCGGGCGGCGCCCATACTTGCGCAGCACAGGACATACACCGCGGCGGCCATACTTCCGCAGCACAGGACATACACCGCGGCGGCCATACTTCCGCAGCACAGGACATGCACCGCAGGCGGCCATACTTCCGCAGCACAGGACATGGGATGGCGCCGGCCATACTTGCGCAGCACAAGACATACGATGGCCCTCAAGTGTACTTGTGGAGCACGGGATGTGGAGTGGCCATCATGTATGCCCGTGAGAAGGGGCGGCGTGGGGTGCACTGGGAGAGGGAGACGGCGCGAACGAGTCTCCCTCGCCCCCCCAGGTGGGGGCACCACAGCTGCACCCTAGCCGAATGTCCTGCTCCTACGACACGGTGTTCCATTTTTTTCACCCCAAAGGGTCTCTTCCACTCTTGCAGACTTGACGAAGGGCGGCTGCTGCAGGGCCTCAAAATGGCGTCTGGGCCCCCTGGAAGGCGGGTCTAGGCCGGTAGAGTAACTTTGACCAGCAATGTAACTCGGACGCTTGCCCACCGGGGCACGAGCCCCCACCTCCGACAGCATCCCCACAGCCTTGAAGATTCTACAAAAAGTCCCAGGAGCCCTCGGCCCCTGCAGGCTTCCGGTGAGGAACAACTGCCTTGGTCGCTAAAAAAATAACCACGACATAGCCACCCCTTCTGTTAGCACGAGTTTTTTTTGAACTGCCGAAAAGGACTCTGGTCCAACCGCCGGTTGTGGGAAACATTTTGTCCCTGATGCTACTTCCGGACTAACCCGGCCCCGCCCAAAATGGCGCCGGTGTCAATGAGAACTTACGAACACCTCGTGGTATTTTTAGCTAAAAAAAGACTTGATGTTCTGAGATATGTATATGATCCTTTGTACACTTGACGAAAAAGAGGGAGGGTTCACTCGACGAACATGTAAAAGGATCCCGTGAAAAATGTTGTTTTCAATGTACGATTTATTATGATATTATTGTAACTGATACATAACCTCGCTTGTGACACACGCCCACGGTATGCATTTAGGAAATTTGATTACAACTAATCTGACTGTGCTTCCAATTATGAAATGAATGCCCCTTGATCCCTCACCTATTGATAGACCTTTTTAGTTTCCTGCAAATGACTAAATAAACCCTTTTAAATGTTTTTAATGCTGCAAAATACCCCCCCTTACTGTACGTGCTTCAGCCATCGCCGTGTCCGGCCAAATACGATTGCACTCTCGCATCTACATGCTGAACGATTGGGCAAATAAAGGTTTTCCAAACTATGAACAGGTATTAGATGCTTTTTTAAAAATGTGGCATCAGCGGGAGAGTTTTTCTGTGCACCCTGCTTTGTTCTCTTTTTAAGGTTATTAGAAGATGGTTGCTCAGCCCCGGATGGAGGATCGAATCTAAGACACGATACTCTGCCTCCAAGTATGCGACTGGCTCGGGAACTAACGCATGGAGAAGGACCTCGACTTCTGAGGACGGGTAAAGTGAAGCGGTGTAAATGATAGAATGTTATAAAGGTACGGCACTCAAAGGTACTAGGGAACAGAGTTGGCCGAAGAGCTGATATGCCTTAGAACATCACAGCGTTGGAAAAGATTTCAGGACCCCGATAGCTAGATACATCTACCAACTAGATACCTCGCACTAAGTGCCTCTGATTTTTAACGTTTCCCTACACCCGGCCTATAAGGACACACTGCCCCCCCCCCCCAGGCTTCAGAAACCAAGACCCCAGGGATTCTATCCCGAGGAGATAAGACGAGTATGTGGTAAGTAAAGGACTTTCGTGCCCATGCATTTGATATGCTCGAATGTTGTCCCCCTCCCTCTTTTCCTCCCTCTACAGGTTACATTGGAATCACGACTGAGGTATGGTGAAGATCTGAAGCCTCGCCATGCCTGATACATGAAGCGGACTAACGCTGCAAGGTGGCACCTAAGCACACCCACAAACTGCTCTTGTAACGAAAGAGCCAATAAGTTGTATGATATGATGAAACACGATCACCCCTAATCCGTGTTGCATGAATGGGCACATGTCACGTATGTCTGAAACTATGAGAAAATGTTTTTATGCGACTGAAGCGTTGATTTAACTAGTCAAAGGACCGAGAGTGCGAGAAGTGCGACACAAGGGTGCCTTTTACTCAATGCATGTCCCCTGTACCCGGCCTAATGCTCGTCCGTCCCAAACTGCATGCTTTCGAAATTCTAACACAGACCCGTAATGTCTCATGTTGTGTAATGCGCTGAATAGCCTATCTTAATACACGGCCACTCCCCATGTCGCACGTGTACTATTTAGCCTATTGTTGCACATCTCTCTCTCTCTCTCTCTCTCTTTCTCTCTCTCTCTCTCTCTCTCTCTCTCTCTCTCTCTCTCTCTCTCTCTCTCTCTCTCTCTCTCTCTCTCTCTCTCTCTCTCTCTCCTCCACACTCTCACTCTTCCGAACGACTAGCACCTAATTGGCAAACCGCCACCCCTGGTGCACCACCCAATTGGCTCCAAATACCGCAAGTATTTGCACAAAATTTGTCTTAAATAAAATCACCTTGATGCCGTGTCACTACCTCTCCTTTCTGCTAAATATTGATGAAACCTAGAATTGGCCAAAAAGGAAAGGACAGGTAAGATGACTGAGGTTCCCTAATCTGACCCGTAATAAGGGAACTACATGTCAGTGGCTTCTATGATAAAAAAAAAATGCCTCAGATAACGCGACCTTCCCCGTCCCGAATTGTCTCAATACCCAAACAGTAAAAGTGATCGAAACATCCCCATCTTCCCAGAACGCCCTCAGTTTTGTATCAGCTGCCCCGGACGAGAGTTTTAAAAATGTCCCTCACCCCCGGTTGTAAGAGATGGGTCGACTTACGACTAACACAGGCCAGCCGTTGTTCCTAGAAATGATTTGGTGATGAGCAAGCTACCGAGTTTAGAATTCGAGAAATGTCACTGAACGCTTACCAACTGAACTGTGACCTTCTGCTAGATAACGCCCTCATGACACAAAGCAAGACGATAGTCCCTCACCACAGTTTGCTATGTTCCTAGTTGTTTTCCATAAGACCCCGGTTTTTAATGAAGTAGTCAGGTTGTAAGAGGCTATGTAGGAATTAGAATGATGTTTGCAAAGTTAAGATTAGACCGAAATGAAGAAATTGTTGCAATGAACCCTGTTGAAAGAAAATGTTTAGCTGAAAGGTAGGATGCATTGATAGAATGGAAAATTGTTTAGCCTATGTTCGTTCCTCAGAAAGATACCTATCAGACCATGGTGATAGCACGTTGCACTTTTTCGAAAAAATATAAAGCCCTGGAGAACGGTATAGCTTCGTAAGGCTCGTACTAGGAAAGTGGGTCTCTGCCAGAAGAACTGACGTTACTGTAATAAACAAAATGCAATGAATAGGTACCAGATCTCGTACCACGACAATGAATGTAACACCAACAAACTCCAAAGAAATAGTTACGAAGGAAAGTTATAGGAAATCCAGCAAGCCCATCATCAATTATTTATATGTTGGTTGTGAACCCCAATGTAACGAATGTTTCTCATTTGCTTGGAGCTGGGAGAGAAATAGACTTATGTGATTACCTTCCTCTGCCAATTCTCTAAAGACTGTCTTTTCAAACTCATTTAAGGGTACCACTGTCGGAGGAGAGAGAGACCGGATGTGGGAGCACGCGGCCTGACTACAGATCGTGGATTCATCTGCGACATTGGCCAAGGCGAGACCGCAACAGTAAGGAGTCGCAGGACGAGGCACTGTTTCCGACAAAATGAGAGGAAAGGGCTGACCTGATGCCCCTGCTCAACGATCAACATGTGCGGAAAAGTCCCCGCTCTCTGAACTCGGTCATGGGCCCGCCTACCTAAAATTTTCCGTCCCCCTGGTCTGTTCCCGATCTGGCCCTGCTCCATCCCCTTTTCCTCCGACCTACCCTAAGGACTACTCACACCCCCCCTTCTTCCACCTGAACTCGTTGACAATCGACTCAAAAGGACACAGGGCGAAAAGGACCTTTTTGACCAGGAAAGCGAGGAAAAGGTCATGCCCTGCAACGCGGGACCTAGAATAGAGCTGGACACATAGCTCCACCGCCGGTGCTCCACAGTCCCAACAGAAGACGACAAAGAATGCTGAGAACTCACTAATAATGGTCCATGACAATAGAACTTCCCCTTCGAACAATGACACCCCTGATTATCGCTTTTACTACGTCTCATTTCTCTCCTAGCCACCATTGTATTGATTGTGCTCCAACCGAATGCGAAAAGAACTTACATATGTAATAACCTATCAGTTCACATTCCGAATGACTATAAGCATCTATGAAATGTACTCAACGCTCTCACTACAGAATCGTTTTTGTCCGATATTGCATTACTATGACTTTCCTGCAAACGAGCTTATCGATAGACCCGCCTCCTAAGACGAAAGATTTTAAATGTAATGTTTATAGCTCCTTCACCTGGGTTCCTACTTCTTTACTTATGACCGCCACAGTAGACATGGATAGGAAATAGGCCAGCAAGATGTCTTGGGAATGTTAAAGGGAGGACTGTGGAAAATTAGTACGGTTTGGTAAACATTATCTGCGCCATCTTGCCTTTTCCCCTGATGCCACACTTTTTGTCGTGCGCACCCGCCATTTTAGGTGCCTCGATCAGAACCACCCTCTGCACGCCACTGGCCCCCAGCACAGCCCTTCGCCCTCACAAGCCCCCCACGCACTGGCCACCCCCCGCTCTTACATGCCTTGGGTCATAAACCCCTCTTCAGCGCAGCTCTGCCTCAGAACCCCATCCTGTCCCCAGCGCGACACCTCCCTTCATTCCTTTCATGGTCCCAGGCCCTTTGATACAAACCCCCTTTTCCTGCGTGCCCGTTTGTCTTCCTCGTTCCCAGGCCGCCACCTGGCCCTGCGGATACTGTTTATTGCCCCCCCCCCGTACAGTAGGAAGCTTCCCTCATTAAAGGACCCTCGAATTGGTCAAAGCCCCCACCCTATGATATCCGATCAACCCCACACATTCCGTGAATCGGCGGAATGTCCAGCTGCGCGATAATCATCACCTATTGTGACCGGGGTGGGGACTTCAACTGTAAATGTGTGTGGGAACGGGCCTGAAAGGGAGATTCCGAGGATGTCCTTTCATACTTCAAAGCATTGCAAGAATGTGTTACCTGCAATAAAGATCATAAAAATGTGTATAAGAGGCCAGGCCTCAGAGATGCGGTTAGAGCACCTCGTGACGATACTGGCTGTCTGAACTGATGTGTTCTCCTCCGGAGAGAATAAACCTTGTTTCCTGCCTTCCAGTCTCCAGCGCCTGCCTCTTCATTGATTAATATTTTGTGGGTTAAAGAGGCGATACCGCCGGGCAAATATTGGTTGTCCTTGACCTGTTTTTACAGTATGTATTCTTATACAATGCTTTTACAGTATTATTTTATAATACTATTCTCGCTATACGCATTATACTTTGCAGCCTGTATTACGATTGTAGCAGTTCATTTCCTCTGCATGAGAAAGAAGACTGTTCAATAAACCTTTTTATTGAAAACGCCCATCTCTCTATTTCTCTGCACCTCTCCAGAAACAAACCATGCACGATTAACTGAGTAAAATATCTATCTATTGTTTCCACGACTCTGAAGATACGTTCTATTCTTGGGGAAACAAAGTTGTCATGTTGATGCAGTTGTGAGAAACTAATCCCTTCTTGTTTATTCGAGAAAGTTTCTAGTGACCTCTGAGCTAGCTGGCACTCACAATTAAGTCTAATATATTCGATAGAGACCTAGTCGACCTCAGTCCTACGTCTAATCTATAGGATATATTATTCCAATGCGCAGAGCCTATTAGGAATATAGGAACTACACTACAGGAGGGGCTCCTAGAAACAGTGGTGCCTTCACTTGGCGCTAGGGCATCACTTCCACAAGATGATCAGTAGAGTTCAGAACAAGCCAGAGCCTCTGACCGCCCACTGGAGCTGGAGCATTCAGTTGCGCATGTCACCTGGGACCTTAGATGCTGATGAGGCTGGGTCAGAGTCAGTCACAACTCGGACTGATCATAAAATTTCCACTCAAATCTCGTGACAGTCGCCCCTTGAAAGCCCCCGTGCCCCTAGAGATAGCCCGCCTCCTCTGAAAGGGGGGGAAGGGGTGATCTGGGGCGTTTCATTAGGGGGTGAGTAAAGAGGCCTTCATCGATGACCCCAACATGCAGCTGTTTATACCTTCTAATGACCCGACGGGGTGACCAGGCAGCAACTTCTGAAGTCTGCTGTGTGTCGGGGGGACACATAGCAGCAGCGAGGGACGCTATTTCCACACATAGGCAGAACATTGGCCCAGTAACCATGAACGTACAGGGATGTGCCCGCGGGCATGCCAGGCTTGCATTTCTCAGAAGGCGTGAATAGCGATTTGGAGAAAATACAATATTGTATGTGAAAGTAACAATTTCTACACAAACAGCAGCGCACGCTCACGGTGACTTTTACGCACGAGTTTGGCTCAGCCAGGGCCACCGACCGACCCTTAAATCAACCAAAGCTGCCCAGACAGGCAGCTGGCAGCAGCATTCACTCTATATAACGCACCACATGTGCGCGCACTTCTTTTTGTTTTGTTTAATTCATTTAGTAAAACAGGTAATAAACCTTCCACTAGTGTCGGTGTGTTTGGGATGGTTATGTGATGGAAGATTACTCCAAAACCTGCCTTCTTCCCCTAAAATACAAAGGTCACATACAGGGAGCTAAGGTGACTGGCCCAAGAAGATTGAGCAGTGTGTCTTGTGGAGTAAGAAGGGGGTAACACACCCTTGTGGTGCAGGAGGGACACATGCACCCTTATTTATTTATTTTTATTTATTTTCTTATATAGCGCAGGATTCGACCCCCAAAGGGGTATCTCCGCGCTTGCGCGTTTGAACAGATGTTAGACTAATAACTGAAAAATTTAACTACCAGCAAATTAGGAGGTCGTATATAGATAGGTTTTAAGGGACTTCTTAAAGGATTGAAAATTGGAATTAATCTTTAAAGTAAGTGGAAGTGAATTCCAAAGAATGGGACCTTTGTGGGAGAGGGCGCGTCCTCCCTGTCTTGCCCTCCTAATCCTGGGAACCTGAAGCAACTGCTGATTGCTTGATCGTAGGGAACGTCCAGGACTATAGGGGGTGAACTTATCCGTTAAATACTTTGGGCCTGACCCGAAGAGACATTTATGTATGGTACAGCAGATTTTGTATTTAACCTGCTGCCGAACAGGCAGCCAGTGAAGGCTGTCCAAAAGCGGGCGGGAAGGAGTCCTGGGCAGGGCGTTAAGCACCAGTCTTGCCGCAGTATTCTGGACCACCTGCAAACGATTTAGTTGTTCCTCATTGGCTGAGGAGAACAAACCATTGCAGTAGTCCAGTCTACTGACCACCAGGGTTTGGACCAAAGTCTTCCGATGGTAATCAGGCAAGAATGGGAAAACGCGTCGCAGAAGTCCGATGGTGTGGAAACACAAACCAGCGACTTGATTAGCATGTTCTTTGAGCACCAGTGCCTGATCCAGACGCACGCCAAGATTTTTTACGGTCTGTTTTGGACTCGGCACTGGCCCAAGATCTAGAGGCCACCATTCAGGGGACCACAAAAGTGGGGCCTCTCCAAATAACATCACCTTTGTTTTGCCTACATTACACTGAAGGCAATTTATAGCCATCCAGTTAGAAACCGCCCTCATACCATCCGCAAAAGATTTTATTATTGCTGGGGTGAGGGACTAAGAAGGGAACAGAAGCTGCGTGTCGTCAGCATAGGACACCGGGGTGAACCCATATTCTCTCACAATGTCAGCCAAGGGGGCCACATACACATTAAATAGTGTAGGGCTTAGACATGAGCCTTGTGGCACCCCCTTGGTGAGCTCCCTAGAGATGGATTGAAGGGAGCCCAATCTGACACCTTGTGAGCGGCCTGTGAAAAAACTCTCCACCCAGGACAGCGCCACACCCCCTATACCCACCTCCCGCAAACGGCCGAGAAGAATCTCATGTGACACCGTGTCGAAGGCAGCGGACAAATCTACACCTTGTGGTGTAGGAGAGGGGGGACACACCCCCTTGTGGTGCAGGAGGGGACACATGCACCCTTTTGGATCAGGAAGGACTCACGCACCCTTTCGGAGCAGGATGGACACACGCACCCTTGTGGTGCAGGAGGGACACACACCCTTGTGGTGCAGGAGGGGACACACACCCTTGTGGTGCAGGAGGGGACACACACCCTTGTGGTGCAGGAGGGGGAGACACGCCCTTGTGGTGTAGAAGGGGACACACACACCCTTGTGGTGCAAGAGGGGACACACTCACCCTTGTGGGGCAGAAGGGGACACACACACCCTTGTGGGGCAGAAGGGGACACACACACCCTTGTGGTGCAGGAGGGGGAGACACACTCTTGTGGTGTAGAAGGGGACACACACCCTTGTGGTGCAAGAGGAGACACACTCACCCTTGTGGGTCAGAAGGGGACACACACACCCTTGTGGTGCAAGAGGGGACACACACACCCTTGTGGTGCAGGAGGGGACACACACACCCTTGTGGTGCAGGAGGGGGGACACACCCTAATGGTGCAGGAAGGGGGTTCACAGAGCAGCCCCTCCCCAGCCTCCCTAAAACTAGGAGCAGGCCAGACTCCACTGTCATTCAAACTTAGAGGCTTTGAAGGGTGAACACTTTGGTGGGAGGCTGCATCTGCTTTCCTCTGGGCCCTGTGAGGTGCGGCTGGTTTGGTAGGAAGGCCACCTCACTCGTGTTTCTTCTAAGCCTCAACTAACACCATCATTGCTATCAGGTGCGTTAGTCTAATAGTTCTTCGATGCCATCAAAGACTACAGCAACCAGAGTGCACTGGGCCATCAAAGACTACAACAACCAGAGTGCACTGGGCCATCAAAGACTACAGCAACCAGAGTGCACCGGGCCATCAAAGACTACAGCAACCAGAGTGCACTGGTCCATCAAAGACTACAGCAACCAGAGTGCACTGGGCCATCAAAGACTACAGCAACCAGAGTGCACTGGGCCATCAAAGACTACAGCAACCAGAGTGCACTTGGCCATCAAAGACTACAGCAACCAAAGTGCACTGGGCCATCAGATGAAAGACAGGACTCCAAACACAGTGTCTTGTGAAGACAGGGAGTGGCGTCAACACGTTGTTTGGGGTCTAAAACCATGCCTTGCTTATTCCAGACTAAAACACTCGCCCACTTCATTCCCTGACCTACCAGGAGCATAACTAGACCCGAACTTCGGGGTGGGGGGGGTAACTTTCCCAGCCAGGGACAGCTTTAGTGCTGGTTTCGCCCGGTCTGACAGTCTTTTCTGGTGCTCCCTCCCCCATGACCTCCTTCTCCATGAATTTCATCACCACCAATCTCCAACAGTGCCCCTCATCTCTCCACAGCCTCTCTCGGACGTACATCCCATTTTTTATAGTTCTATTCATAGTTCACTCACACTCAGTTCTGTTATCTGCATGGTACACCTTCTTTGCAGCAGGCACATTAACCCTCCATGCTGCTTTACGATGAGCTCTAACTGCCACAGCAGTGTGCTCATGTAAATGCAGGATAAGTGGGGAGAGAACGGCGTGAGTTCAGGGCGAGTGGCATGAGTGCAGTGAGGTTGCTGTGAGTGCAGGGTGAGCCGAGAGCTTCTGTGAACACAGGGTAAGAAGAGGATGAACAGCGTGAGTGCAGGGTAACAGCGTGAGTGCATGGTGAGCAGTGTGAGTACATGGTGAGCAGTGTGATCGGTGTGAGTGTAGGGTGAGTGGTGAAAGCAACAGATGACTGGAGTGCCATGTGCATGCAGGGTGAGTGGTGTGCTCGTGTGAGTGCAGGGTAGGAGGAGGGCAGCCGCGGCCGATGCAGGTAAGAGAGGTGGAGCCATCTGGGGGGATTTCAAGAGAACACCAAGAGGGAAAGTTAATTACTCATTCAATTTTCCCTTGTGGTCGTCTCTCCAACCCCCACCCCCCACCCTACCCCAACCCCAACAGGTGCCACCGCTTTTACCTGCAGCAGTCGCAGGGGTAAGAGGGTGAATGCCTGAGTATATGGTGAGCAGTGTGCTCGCTGTGAGTACAGGGTGAGCGTGAAAGTGAAGGTCGAGAATGAGAAATGGGTTGTCTGAATGCAGGGTGCATTCCCAGACACTTGGAGTTACTCAACACTCCGCAATAATTTAACATACCTGAAACCCTATGCCAGCCCTCAATAGCATGCTATGATGACATCACTCGGGATCGAGGGTGGAGGAAATTAACAATGTGCTGATCCTGGAGCAAACGTTTACTCTCGTGGTTAGGATTACCAGCCAAGTATTTTGATGTCTCAGCTGGTACAAAAATAAGCAAAATTGTCTAAAGCCGGTAGTTTTTGCACTTATTTCTGCATACCTCAAACATAAAATAGAAAGCACTTTTAAATGTGTTCTAGGGCTGCTTTAATGATCCATGAATGCATCCGGTGGAAGAGGTGTGGCGCCGTGGCTAGGACGACTGACTCCGGAATCTGGGGATCACGGTTCGATCCCCGGCACTAGCTGCAGATTAGCCCAGCACCATGTGACTCTGGGAAATAGCTCGCTTAATCTTACCAACGGCCCCAGCGCCCAGAGACCCTTATGGGTGATTGTGTTATTTACAAATTTGGATTATAATGTCTAATAATTAAAGGTAACAAAGACAGAATTTAGTTATACCCCTATTTAGTGTCAAGTGCCTTTGCAGGCTATTTCAACAACAAATAGCCAGTATTCAGTCTGCAGCAGACAAGGGCTGAGACACACGACTGGGCGTTTGGGGGATGGGTGGGGGTTAAGCCCTTTTAGCCCTATGGGCGTTGAGCGTCTACGGTCTACTAACATAAAATCAAACCTGTACCTCCTTCCACCACCACTCAGAAGGTTTCGGACCCACCTCACCTTCACCAATCATTGGTAATTGTATTTGTAATTTATATAGCGCGTACTACCCCTGACGAGGCATCAAAGCACTTTTTCGTCGAGTAGCACACTACTCCGGAACCCAAAAAGGATTAGTGTTGAGTTAGTGTAGTCAAATATGAAAGTAATTTGAGTGGTGGATGATACCCGCCAAGACAAACACCAGCAGCAACCACCTCAAGTGCATCCTGATCAACACCTGCTCCGTCCACAGACACGCCGTGGAACTCTGGAACCTCCTCGACGCTACATCACCGGACGTCGCCTTCCTCACGGAAACCTGGATGAACGCCTCCTCTGCACCCGACATCGCCATCGCCATCCCGGACGGGTACAAGATCATCAGGAGGGACCGCATCAACCAGACCGGAGGTGGCATCGCCATCGTCCACAGGAACACCATCCGCATCACGACCGACGCCAACGACTCCTTCGCCGCAGCCGAACATCTCCACTTCCAGATTCACACCGACCCTAAGACGACCCTCAGAGGCACCCTCGTCTACAGACCCCCGGGACCACGCACACAATTCAGCGAAGACATCACAGACTTCATCAGCCCGCACGCCCTCCCCTCCACTGACTACATCCTCCTCGGGGACCTCAACTTCCACCTGGAGAACAACAAGGACCGCAACACCACCGCCCTGCTGGAAAACCTCGCCAACCTCGGACTCAAGCAACTGGTCAACACCCCCACCCACTACGCCGGCCACACGCTTGATCCCGTCTTCTCTTCCAGCAAGTACATCACCTTCAGCCACGCCACCGGACTCCACTGGACCGACCAGAGCTGCGTCCACTTCAGCTTCAAAAGATCCACGACCCACCACCACCCGCAACAGGTACCTCACAGGAATTAGAGCAAGATCACCGCAGACCAGCTCACCACCTCCCTCAGCCAGAGCCCACCCGCCAACACAACGGACCCCAACGAAGCAGCCCGCAACTTCACACAGTGACTGACCGCCTGCGCCGACGACCTTGCGCCACTAAAGAACCCTCCCAGCAGACCCAGAAGCAAGAAGGCATCCTGGTTCACCGACGACCTCAAGGACTCCAAGAAGACCTGCCGCACCCTCGAGAAAGCCTGGCTCCTCGACCGGACCACGACAACATGACCGCCCTCAAACACGCTACCCGCAAGCACCACCAGCTCATCCGCACCACCAAGAAGAAATCCCTGAAGGAACGACTGGACTACAACGCCCACGACAGCAAAGAGCTCTTCACTATCGTCAAGGAGTTCTCCAACCCCAGCACCGGCACCAACGACATCACTCCGTCACAAGACCTCTGCGACTCCCTCGCCTCGTTCTTCCACCGCAAGATCGCCGACATCCACAACAGCTTCGGCGCCCCACCCACGCACCCAACCGTCGAACCAACGCCCCCCACCGCCACCCTTCGCACCTGGACCACACACGATGAACACCATCCACTCCGGATCACCGACCGACCCCTGCCCACACCACGTCTTCAACAAGGCCGACTCCACCATCGCACCCCAACTCCGGAACATCATCAACGCCTCCTTCAACACCGCCACCTTCCCGGAGAGCTGGAAGCACGCCGAGATCAGCGCCCTCCTGAAGAAACCTACAGCGGACACCACCGATCTCAAAAACTTCCGCCCCATCTGGCTCCTCCCTTTTCCTGCTAAAGTCATCGAGAAGATCGTCAACAGACAGCTGACCGCCTTCATCGAGATGAACGGATCCCTCGACCCCTCGCAGTCCGGCTTCAGAGCCAACCACAGCACCGAGACCGCCCTCATCGCAGCCACCGACGACATCCAGACCCTGCTCGACAAAGGGGAAACAGTGGCCCTCATCCTCCTGGACCTCTCCGCTGCGTTCGACACGGTCTGCCACCGCACCCTAGTCCAGCGCCTCAGCAACATCGGTATCCAAGAGAAGGCACTGGAGTGGATCATTTCGTTCCTCGCCGGAAGAACACAAAGAGTCCGCCTCCCCCCGTTTCGCTCCGAGGCCACCGAAGTCATCTGCGGCGACCCGCAAGGATCTTCACTCAGCCCCACCCTCTTCAACATCTACATGAAACCTCTCTCAGCCATCGCACGCCAGCACAACCTCAACATCATCTCTTACGCCGACGACACCCAGCTGATCCTCTCCCTCACCAGAGACCCCGACACCGCCAGAACCTGCCTACACGAAGGGAAGAAAGACGTCGCCGAGTGGATGAAGGACAGCCGCCTGAAACTGAACTTGGACAAGACGGAAGTCCTCATCCTGGGATCTTCGCCCTCCGCCTGGGACGACTCCTGGTGGCCCCCAGCCCTGGGCACTGCACCCAAGCCAACCGACAACGCACGCAACCTGGGCTTCATCCTGGACCCCTCCCTCTCGATGACCAGACAAGTCAACGCCGCCTCCTCATCGTGCTTCAACACCCTGCGTATGCTTCGCAAGATCTTCCGCTGGATCCCGACCGAGACCAGGAAGACTGTCACCCAGGCACTCGTCACCAGCCGACTGGACTACGGAAACGCCCTCTACGCCGGAACCACAGCCAAGCTACAGAAAAGACTCCAGCGCATCCAGAACGCCTCCGCCCGACTCATCCTGGATGTCCCCCGACGCAGCCACATCTCCAGCCACCTGAGGAACCTGCACTGGCTCCCCGTCGACAAGAGGATCACGTTCCGGCTCCTCACCCACGCACACAAGTCTCTCCACGACCTGGGCCCCAAGTACCTCAATGACCGCCTGACCTTCTACATGCCCACCCGCCAGCTACGGTCCACCAGCCTCGCCCTCGCAGCCGTACCACGCATCCGAAGAGCCACCGCCGGAGGAAGATCCTTCTCTTACCTGGCTGCCAAGACTTGGAACTCTCTCCCCATCCACCTTTGGCTGACCCAGGACCATCTCGCCTTCAGGAAACAACTCAAGACCTGGCTGTTCGAGCAGTAGCATACCCCTCCCCCAAGCGCCTTGAGACCCTCCCGGGTGAGTAGTGCGCTATACAAATGGCATGATTGATTGATTGATTATATTAGTCAGTTATTTGGATTCAGAAGGATAACGGAGGGATAGACGAGGGAAAAAGGTTTGCATTTATATAGCGCTTGTTACCCCTGATGGGGTATTGAAGCGCTTTTTTCGGTGAGAAGCTCATGGTGAATTAGTATTTGATATTTGATATTTATTGGTTTTTTGTAAAGCGCTACTTTCGCTCCGGAAGGAGCATCTTGGCGCTAGGCCCACAGCAGATCTACTTGGATAGCATGGATCAGATAGCTGCGAGAACTGAGGAGTCAGATTGAGAGTAAATCCATGTCTTCAGGTATTTCCTGAAAAGGCTTTCTGAGGGGGCATGCCTAAGATTAGGGGGGAGGCGATTCCATGCCCTAACAGCAAGGAATGAAAAGGTCTTTCCACCCTTTGTTTTTAATTTGATTCGGGGTTCAGAGATGAAATTAGCGCCTGATGACCTCAAGCAGCGAGTTGGAGTATAACGCTGAAAGCGCTTGATTAGGTAAGCTGGACCCGTACACTTGTTAGCTTTGAAGACGGTGACTAAAAGCTTAAACAAGATTCTCTTGTGGAGGGGCAGCCAATGGAGTGCGTTAAGGGCTGCAGTGGCCGAAGACCTACGGGGGAGTTTCAGGACGAGCCTGGCCGCTGCGTGTTGAACAGTTTGTAATTTTTTTAGTGAGGACTTCTTAATGCCTGCTAGGAGGCCATTACAATAATCCAGCCGGGAAAGGATGAGCGCAACCGCGACTGATTTCCTGGCTAAAATGGGCAAAAAATTAAAGAATTTCTTTAGTTGCCTGATTAAGCTGAAGCAGCGCCCTGCGGTGATACGCACATGTTCATCGAAGCTGAGGGAAGCATCGAATTGAACTCCCAGATTGCGGGCTGACACAACCGCGCTAGGTGGTGCTTCGGAATTTTGGGGCCACCACTCTTTAGGGGAAAAGAGTGTACCTTTACCGAGGGGTATTATTTCGGTTTTGGCGCTGTTACATTTCAGATGATTCAGGTTGAGCCAGGAGAAGACTTCTGACAGGCAGTTTTGGAATCTGATGGCAGCGTCAGGGATTCTTTTGTCAATAGTGACGACGAGTTGAGTGTCGTCAGCATAGGATGTCACTAGAATCCCATGTGACTCAATCAACGTAAGGAGGGGGGCCATGTATACATTAAAAAAGAGAGGGCTCAAGATAGAACCCTGAGGCACACCTGAGGTAATGGGGCGTTCGCCGGAAAGATAAGGGCCTAAGGAAACCGTTTGAGAGCGGTTGGACAGAAATGAAATTATCCAAGCAAGCGCGGAGCCCGAGACACCAATCTCACGCATCCTATTGATAAGAATAGCATGAGAGATGGTGTCGAAGGCCGCGGTTAGGTCGAGCAAGATGAGGACAGCCTGCCTGCCCTCATCTTGCAGGAACTTGATGGTGTCAGACAACTCAATCAGAGCGGTTTCTGTGGAATGGCCGGGGCGGAAGCCGGATTGCTGTGGGTGCAAGATATGTAAATTGCAAGTATAGTGAAATATGAAAGTAATTTGAGTGGTGGATGATATATTAGTCATTGTTTTGGATTCTGAATGATAGCGGAGGGTAGAAGAGGAAGGAAGGTTTGCATTTATAAAGCGCTTGCTACCCCTAATGGGGTGTTGAAGCGCTCTCTTGGCGAGTAGCACGCTACTCCGGTGCGTACAACATGCCCATCAGCGCTGTGAGACTCCCGCCCGCACCTTGGAAGACTTAGCTGATGTGCACATTATTCCAATGTTAACTCATCCCCTGATGAGATTCAAACTAGAAACAAGCCGGAATAGACGCAGAACTCCACAGTGGTGGGGAGGGGGAGTGGGGGCGGGTGAACGGAGTTGTGGAGCTCAACAGAAGACCCCTCTCTCTCCCTCCACATACCTGCGAGGCGCTACATCCGGGCTCCTGGCATCCGGCAGCTGGGGTTGCTATCCTTTGATTCTGCATGTGAAGACTGGCGACCCCGGGGGTCCCTCTAAAACCAAAGCCCTCCAACTCCGAGGGCCCCTCTGTCGCCCTCAAAAGTCTTCAAAGTTTTGCAGAGTCGCAGAGGCCCGGCCTGGGATTGGTCGCTGAGTTGCCTGGGTGATCCATGCCTGATGCCAACTTGTCATGGTGCAGGGCTGAAAATAAACACTAGGTGGCAGCAGAACCGCACCCAAGACCTGTGCTTTAGGAGACAAGCCTTATTTATTGTGCCTACCCTTGTGTTGTATATACACCATGTGATTACGATTCTTATGTGTAAACAGTAAAATAAAATTAAAATAATGACAAAGATGGGATCTTTTCAGTCGTTACATTTAAGGTTTTTGTTTCCTGTCGACTCATGCCTTTGCAGTCGACCTGAAAGCTCAATTCTACATGATGTATGCTGCACACCTGCTTCAGAGCTCCTGGCATTGTACGAGCAGGCTAGAGACAGTGGCGTAACTTGAGGGAGCCCCCCTGCAAAGCATATGGCGACTCCCCCCCACAACCCCTCCCCCCAGTGGCTCGGCCCACCACCTACCACTTTGCCCTACCTCCCAGAAATCTAGTATTTACCCCTGCAGGACAAAAATAAACATCACCTAAAGCACTAGGGGCCAGATGTAGGTAGGCATTTACCGGTCGGTAACGGCCGAATTCGGCCGTTACCGACCGGTAAATGGAATTTGAGATGTAGGGGGCATATTTTTACAGAATCGGTAAATTTACCGATCGGTAAATTTACCGATTCTGTAAAATACCGAATCGGTATTTTTACCGATTCGGTAAATTTGATATGTAGGTGGGACTCTTCTGAGTCCCACAAGCCTTACCGAATCGGTATTTTACCATCAAATTCAATTTGATGGTAAAATACCGATTCCGGTGTGCATGCACATGTGTGCATGCACACCTGTGCCATATGACAGGCAGACCTGCCCTTAGGGCAGGTCTGCCTGCCACATGGCACCCAAACCTGTTTTGGGGGTGCTAGAGGGTGTCAAAGTGACACCCCCTGCACCCTTGTGAAATTCGGTATTTACCGATTCGGTAAATACCGAATCGGTAATGCCCATTCATTCCTATGGGCTTCAAAGCCCATAGGAATGAATGGGCATGACTGGTCGGTATTTACCGAATCGGTAAATACCGACTTTTACAGATTCGGTAAATCCACATCTGGATTTACCTACATCTCCCTCCTTATATTTTACCGATTCATAAATACCGAATCGGTAAAATTCGGTATTTATGAGTCGGTAAAATGTATTTACCTACATCTGGCCCTAGATTCAGCACTCATCTGTGAATACTTTGAACAGCAAATATAAATAGAAAACACTTTGAATTGTGTTCTAGGGCTGCCTGAATGATCCATGACTGATAATTAAAGGGAACAAAGACAGAAAAGTCCCTTTACAAATGAATACATAAATTTTTATTTATAACCCTATTTAGGGTCAAGACGGGGTCTTTCAGTGTCTTTAAACAACATATGGCTGGCATTTTTGTTTTGACAACCCTACTTTATATTCCTTTTCATGAAATGCCTTCTCACACTACAGCAGTAAATGTACATTTCAATTGTACAGAATAGGCCCTGGGGGTACTGTCCGGAACCAGAAAAAAACGAAGCCTCTAACCAGTTTACAAAGGTATGCAGTGGTGCATTTCATAATAAGAAGTCAGTGTTGTGCATAAGATAAATATTGCATTCTGTGCTCCTCAGCAAACAAGTTACCAACTAAAATCTTAACAGGGCCTACTTGGCCTCTCGTCTTTCTGGGATCAAAACACTGTGACTCATTACTTATAGTAACTTTCAGTTAGTATGTAATCAGAGGACAAGTTTTTTATTGCACAACATGTCACCTTGTGGTCACTGCAGAGCCCTTTATTATACTCAAAATGTGCATTGTTAAATCTGTTGTTGATGTTGATATGAAAAGACGTATCTGCAGTCGTAAACACTATATGCAAAAACCGTTTTTTAAGAGATGAAGGGGAATCACCAGGGAGAGAAATAATGAGAAGTTGGAGGAGAAAAGAAGAACCAGATGAGGGGATCTCGAAGAGTGGGTGTGAATGGACTGAAATGATGGGAGAGCCTAGAAGATGAAGAGGAAAGGGGTGAGAAGGTAACAACAATGACACAAGTGAGCAGTGCAGGTAGTGGGGAGAAAGAAGATGATGATGAGCGCCAGTAAGGATGGGGTATAAAAGGAAGACCCAATGGGGAAAGAAAAGGAAAACAGTGTGGAGATGTATGTTATCTCATTTATAATGAAGAGCCTCTCTGGGGCCGGGCGTGCGCACACTATTTAATGAATGAAGAGGCTTATATGCAATCCAATTTCCTTCCTTGCCCACAGGGCCAAGACACACTGGCTACACCACTGCTGTGAATGTATACACCAAAAAATCTTTATTGAAAAGATGGTGTGCGCACATTTTTCGCAAGGAAATAAAGTGCTGACGTCTCTTCCATGTGCCCAGGCTATCCATGACTCACAATAGCAGTTGGAGCTATACACAAATCAAAAGTAGTTGGCAGATACCTACATATATGTTTTTAGGTCTCGCTGTGATAACGTGCATGCGTTCTCAGCGAGACTTTTGTAATAAGTTAAAACTAATTGAAAATAGTTTTAATAAGTTAAAACTATTGAAATTGTAAATGACAAAGCTATTAATTTAGCTATTTTCAAAACAAACACATAAATACAAAATATGTCATTTACAATACCAATAGCTCAAACGTTCCTAATGCGAGACCTAGTGCATTGCAAATGCTTGTTGGGGGCTTGAGTTCCTGACAGCCGCGTTTTGCCCTAATGAGGGAATTTATCCTTCCACGCACCAGTTTCATGTGTGGAAACAGCAGTGTTCCATTAATTCTTTTGGGAATTCTGAGAATGAAGTGATGCAGTTTAAATGGAAACGTCCAGGGAAGGGCCTTTAATAGTGTCGGAAGCTTTTGTTTTTTTATAGGTGTGCCGGCCTATTAGCCATTCCTAAGTGAGTGCCTGGGATCCCTTAAGACTTTGTGGAGTAGTTTTGCATAAACCGATGGAGACGCCCACAGCACCTCCGCATTTCGTGTGATTCATACTTTATAATGCAAGTGGTGGAATGTATACAAACTGGCTGTCCATGGTGCAAAGAAAGGATAATAAAAGCTGACAGTTTTGGATTATTTTCAGAAGATTCATGGAAGGACGGTTTTTCTTTCTGCTAGCTGAAAGGCTCCAATGTCCAGTCATGTTTGATATGAGGTAGTAGATGACAACTTTTATGTATGGCCTAGATCTTTGTGGCCAGTACAGAAAAACTGGAGTCCAACACATTTGTGCAAGTTGTCATCTACTGTTCAAGGAAACAAATATATATTACCTTCAAATTGAGATGCACTTCGGAATTGGGAGTACTTACGGAACTGCCATGGTAAGGCTATTCCACTGAGAGCCTCCTGCATCTTCTTAGAGTATGGAGGAGTAATTTAAAAATTCTGTAACAGGAAAATGAAAAACTACCGGAAAAATATAGATTTTTATTAATTCTACTTTTGTAAAACAACAGTATATACTGATAAACCATAGATTATCAATTACCTGTCTTTGCTGTGCCCTTCTGATTGAAAATGTACTCTTACCTAGACCAACCTAAGTTGCGTTATTGAAATCATGTTTGTTCTTTAGGCTCTTCTCTCCTCTGCCGTGTTAGTCCGTATCCAAATTTGCCACGATTTGCATTTCATACTCATAAAAATGTGGGCCACTCCGGAGAAATGCTGATTTTTGCACTTTTTTTTTCAAAATAGTTTTCAAAAACGTTGCACAGCGTTTAAAACAAAATATTTGTACATTTGCTTTGAAAGGGTACAATTGCTGCAAGCTGGAGATTCTGATGAGGGGACACATAAAGCAAAGCCTTGTGATATCTGTGACACACGAGAGACTTGTCAGAAAGACATAATTATATTTTGAGGAATTCGGATGAAATAATAGCACTTTATGAAGTGTATAAAGGTGGCGAACCGAATACTTGTTCTTGTACCACGATGTGCAATTGACTTGAAAGCCTAGGACCACAAGCATTTGCAGTGCAATAGGTCTCGCAGTTATGCAAGTTTGAGCTATTGGCATTATAATGGCTATGCCTTTTATTTTGGTTTATAAAACATAAATAAAAGATATTGTCATTTACAATGACAATAGCTTAAACTCGCATAAATGCGAGACCTATTGCATTGTAAATGCTTGTATTATGTGCAGGAGAATTTCCTTCAGGTGTATGACCGGCATGAGAGCATGGTCGGAGAGTGGTTAAGTATATAACGCCCTATGGATATCGTGCGCACAATTAGTGGCTGAGAAATGCCAAATAATGTAACAAGATAGTGTCCTTCCTTTATTGATGTGATGTTTAGTGGCTGTTGTAGTGCAGGGCTATGGGGTACAAAAGAGGTGACACAGGGGTTGGTACTAAGTTATTTATTCTTACAAGGGAGAGCGCCGGGAACAGCACCAGCCCATAACGCGGCTTGGCTACAATCACGCAAGATGGATGGCTGCGCTCCCAGCGTTCCCTGTCATCATGTGACAGGAACACTAGAGTGCTACTCTACATATCTCCCCCCTTTTGCAATACTACAATACAAACAACAACAACAAGGTAACGTAAGGATTAACAGTTCACGATGATGGGTGTTTACATTTTCATGTCGTACTCACTATACCTTTGTGGCAGTACTACAGCCCTGCCTGTGCGAGTGTGTTTCAACAGGGTGTGTGTCCTGGTGTCTCTGCTACCACTAGGTGTGGCATCGTCAGGTGTCTCCGGTGTTTGACCTCCAGTGTCCAAATCACTCACTCCTTGGTTCTCCAGCTGTACCTGTCGGCCTGTGTCTTCTAGGTTCTTCTGCGTACTGGTGGTGTTCATCTCTTCTGCATTGGTGCTCATTGTGCTACTACTTGGTTCTCCTGTGTCCGCAGTATGTTCCTCCTCCTCCAGATTCCAGTTGTCGTTCCTTTCTAGTTGCGTTGCTCCCGTCTTGGCCCACTTCAACACTTTGTTGCACCTGGACATTCTGTCTTGGGACAATATCTTTCTGTCACTTAACAGGGAGGATCTGGTGTAGATTTCTCGTACTTGCAGGGGAGTACTAAACTTACTATCGCCCTTTCTCCGCAACTGAGCAAGCTTCACTCAGACCCATTCACCTCTTTCCAGTGACATTTCTTTGACATTGTGCCGCCTGTTGTATTGGTCCAAGTAGATCTTTTGCGCTTTTTCTTGGTTGCTGCGCACCACCGCCGGAGACCATTTGCTCTGTATTGTCCGTTGTTTCCACACCACATTGTCTCTGGTAAACGGGCCATCTTGAATGGGCTATATCCTGTCTTGGAAGGAGTGATGCGGTAATCCCATACTGTACTTCTGAGTTCTGTCTCCCAATTCTTCCCTGCGTTGATGGCTGCTTGTTCTGAGCCCATGATGACCCGGTTAAATCTTTCAGCTAGGCCGTTCCTGGCTGGATGATATACCGGGGTGTGTTTTGTTTGTATTCCGTTCCGTTCCATGAATGCGTTCCATTTGTCAGACGTGAATTGGGGTCCATTGTCACATGTTATGAGTCTTGGAATTCCTTCCCTCAGAAATGTGGAGGTGAGGAACGCAAGTATGGTGTCGGTGTCTGCTGTTTCACATATCTCGATTTCCGGCCACTTAGAATACCGGTCTACGAGCATGATGGCATACTTGGGTACACGCTGCGCATCTAAGATAGGGCCCAGGATGTCCACTGACAATTAGTCCCACGGATTGACTGGATTAGTGAACTTCCCTAATGGAGGTCGCATCGTGGTCTGTGTCTTGTCTGCATTGCTGCACTGCACACACTCTCTGACATACCGCTCCACCTGGTAGTCCAGTGCAGGCCACCAGTAAGCTTAGTTTTTACTATACCCAAATGTCCTTTGTGCAGAATTGTGAGTAAGCACTTTACCTCGTAGTAAGAATACATCTTTGTCCCCTACTGATAGCTCTTCTCGAACTTCTTAGAATTTCCGATGTTCTGCGTCCAAGTGCTTCTTCTCTGGCCTCCCTGTGATTATGAACCATTTGACTGCTGTGAGGCTTGCATCGTTGTCATATGCCATTCTCCACTCTTGTGCACTTATGACTGCCTCTTTGTCCTCCGCCAATTCTATGGTGTAGTCATCTTCCTCAGTTTGTTTAGGTGCGTCTTCCAGCGCAGCTGCTCTGCTGAGGTAGTCAGTGACTTTGTTCTTGGCGCCATATTCTACATCGTACACATAGTCCAATAACTTCAGAGTCATTTTCGCTATGCGAGGAGTGGCACTTGCATGTCCGCTGGATGTGAACACCTTAACTAACAGCTTGTGGTCCGTTCTGAGCAGGAATCTGGAGCCCCAAAGGAATTGGCGAAACCTTTCCATTGCCCAGATCGCCGCTAGCATCTATTTCTCTACCACACTGAACTTTTCTTCATTTGGGGCCAGGGATCGAGACGCAAAACTGACTGTTGACATTTCGCCTTCCGCGGACCTCTGCACAAGGACTGCCCTCAATCCTCTGTCACTGGCATCTGTGGTGAGGACTGATAATGCCCTTTGGTCAAATCCGTGTATAGGCACAGCCTCGCAAATGTCCTCTTTGATTTGTTGAAATTCTTCCTGGGATGCCTCCGACCATGCGAAAGCGGTCTTCTCCTTTAGTAGCTGACGCAAATTGTGCATTTTGTTGGCTAAATGAGGACAAGTTCAAGTTCAAGTTCAAGTTTGGCATTTATATAGCGCACTACTCACCCATAGGGTCTCAAGGCGCTTGAGGGAGCGAACTTGCTATAAAATTCCACCATTCCTAAGAAGGAACGGACGTCGTCTTTGTTTCTGGGTGTAGGTGCGTCCTTGATTGCCTTTACATTCGCCTTTTTTGGTGCGACTCCTTTATCACTTATTTCGTGGCCCAGGTATGTTACTGAGGTTACCCCGAACTTGCACTTGTCCCATTCTGCGGTGAGGCCATTCTGCATCAGAATGCGCAGCACCATGGTTAGCTTGGCGTCATGGTCTGCTTTGGTTCTCCCCATGATCAGGATGTCGTCCTGGAAATACTGCACTCCTTCCGTGTCTCTGAAAAGTTTATGCATCAACTTCTGGAACACCGCTGCGGTGGATGCCAGTTCGAATGGTATCCACCGGAACTGTTGGCACCCAAATGGCGTGATAAACAAGGTAAGTTTTTTGCACGTAGGGTGTAGCGCAATCTGGTGGTATGCTGAGGCTAGGTCTATGGTGGAGAACCATTTGATGCCCTTCGTCTGGGCCAACATCTCGTTGATCCTAGGCAATGGGAACTTATCTACTATGATATTTTTGTCGAGCTCCTGTAAGTCTATGCACAGGCGCACTTTTCCGTTGGGCTTTCTGGCTATGTCGAGAGGTGCCAGCCATTCTGCGCTCTCAATGGGCTCAATCACTCTGTTGTCTTCCAAACGTTGCAATTCTTTTGCACTGCGTCTCCACAATTAAAGGGATTGTTCCACACTTTATGGCTCACTTGTTTGGTCCCCTCCTTGAGGCATATCTTGTGAGTAAACTTCGCCAGCTTGCCGATGGTGCCTCTGAAGACTGTCAGGAAGTCTTACTTCCACGTGTATTTGCTTTGTATGTTCATGCAGGGTCTGTCATCAGTCCCTGCGTAGTGCCACCAGGGTTTAGTTGAATCCCTAATTCACCTTGATCCACCCATCCCAACACTGAGGGTCCCTTCTTCACCATGTAAAGCTTCCCTTCTACCGTGCAGCCTTTGAATTCAAATATTTGCGGACGGAATCCCACCATGGGAATAGGTTACCCTGTGAAGGTGACATGATGGATGTCCGGGGCAAGAAGGTGTGTGCCTATGACCTGTGCAAAGTCTCGGTCCCAAATACTGCGTTGTATGATGGTATATGGGGAACCTGAGTCGGCAACCATTGATATTTGAATCCCTCCTATGGAAAGTTCGCACAACGGCTTACGTGTCCAGGAGCAGGCTATGCCAAGACTTGGTCATCTATGCACAGCACGCTGTCATCGTCGTCTTCGCCCCTACTTCTTCTGTTTCTGAGTCCTGCGTCACATACTTAACTGACATTTTCTGGGGCTTGCATCTACAAACCTTTTCGAAGTGTCCCGCAGTATAGGCACTTGGCTCTGAAGGCTGGGCACCGTTTGTAATTGGCGGCGTGTGTCCTGCTACCGCACCAGTAGCAATTGTTTTTTTGTCCTCCCCTTGGGGCCTCGGGTTCGCAGACGTTTTGGGTGCATATTTCTTGGGCTGTCTGGTGCTCCCTGTGAACACCGGCTACCGCTCCTGGAGGTGGCGTCTGTTACCTTGCTCATTGTGACTTTTCTGGCATTGTCCTTTGTAGCTGCTTCTGCACACCGCTTTGAGAGTCTGCCTTTTTGACCATGGGCATTATATCTTTGAGAGGGGCATCGCCACTGACCCACAGCTTCTCTTGTATGGACGTGTTCACCGTGTGCATGATTATTTGGTCCCGTATGAAGTCATCATGAAGTCCTCCGAATTTCAGGTGAATGCCAATCTCTTTAGTGCTGCCACATAGTCATCCACTGACTCCCCTGCGATCTGTTTCCGTTGAAAGAAGTTGCATTGGTCTATTGCAGTGCATACCACTGGCTGATAATGGCTGTACAGGTCCTCTATGGCGTGTTGGAACACATCGTCATCATCTTGAGGCCTGGGATGTGGCTAGGTCCACACGCTCCAATTTTACTTGCCTTTATCAGCTGGCAGTATTCTTCAGGGCCCCCTGTGCGCACACTGGGAATGTGGGTAGGTCCACGCGCTCCAATTTTACTCGCCTTTATTGGCTGGCCTGGGCAGTGCCGTTCAGGGCCCTTACAGCGAGCTCCTGGTGTGTGGGTGGTCCACGCGCCCTAATTTAGCGCGTCTTCATCATCTCCGTGATGGGGGGGTACCGCCTCCCTCTTGGTGCTGCCGCTCGCACGTGGTTCCTGGAGCTGGGCCAGCTGACTGCACAGCATCTCCCTGGCTCACCTCGCCCACTGTAGTGAGTTATGGCGGCTACACTGTGGTTCTGAAGATTCTGGATTCATGTAATCGTTCTGGACTCGAGAATTAAAACTTCGTCGAAACATGACGAATTTGGTATCAAAAGACCGAGAATGACGAGCACACCATGTACATATAATTACAGCATATTCGAGTGACGATTTCACCTCAAAATCGTCATTCGTGTTCTGAAACCCTTCACCTCCATTTATGTGTTGCCCTTTACATAGGCCTTAATCCAGCTGAATTCAATTCCACAAGGACACGTACTCCTTAATCGACTTTCCTATGACCTGTGCAAGTTGGAACCATTGCCCCAGGCCGAACTCGTTAGGTCAGTTCCCCTGCCAGTGGCCGAACCAGATAGCATCAGGGCTCAACAGGCCATAAAACCATTTCAGCGCGCACACCTGCCGTATCTTGCTCCCATCTGTCTCTACTCTTTCTGCTTCACTTACTTTATGGTGGGGAGGTGCCTGTTTTATTGGGGGTCCATCGATATCTGATGAAATGTTGGGCCTTGCCGGGTGATTTGTTGTAAGCAGCACGAAGTGAAATATGGACATGTCATCATGACTCTGCTTTTTCTTTGTATTGGAAATATGTTAACGATTTACTTTACAACCAAGAATGTTTTGCCTGAAGCCTAAAATTGTGTATAAGAAGAGAAGCCTGACTTTGTAAAATGCAGCAGTCTCCTGAGAATATACTTCCCCGTGTGTTGTACTTCTAGGACACTTGTTACCTTGGTTGCAGCCAATAAATCGATCTTTGACTTCACCTAGAAGACTCTGAGTTTATGTGGTCTGGATCAGGAAGAACCCGAGGTCTCTGGGTGTACCCTGACACCGCTGGGTTACCGGTTCTGTGCCGGTTCTTAAAAACCCAGTACCTCAGCTGGGGCGATTCCAGTGGTACCAGTCAGCCAGAGGTTCGTGAGGAGCTTCGTGTGAAAATTCCGGAGGACGGCCAACCACCTCATCGACCCCTGCATGTCGACTTGGTCCGAAGGTCTTTGCTGCGAGGTTCCCCGCTTCCCGACGGCTACAAAGACTGCTGCCCTGGCTATCGCCCTGATTTGGACCCTTGAAGTTTGGTAGAGTGAAACACTAAGACGAGTCTTCTGGTGACGTCATCGATATTTCAGTTAAGTATAAGTGGAGCGTCTCCCAGTCCTTAGTTGGTCTCAGTCTTGGGTATCCTTTGGGATAATTATTGGTACTTGCAAGCACCAAAACCGAAGGACTCGTGTATTCACGAGAAATATCGTAATCGATAATCCTTTGAAGTTTGGAACTAGACTAGAGAGCGAAGATGCCTAGTCTTAGACTTGGAAATTTGTTTTGTCTTGGTTGTAATAATAGGGACTCCCGATTGGAGGACTCATGTCCGGTTCCTCCAGTTGGAACTCCAACTTACGAGTTATGTGTGAAACATGGGGTAGGCCCCATCACATACAATGAAGTGTGGATCAAATACACAAGGAAAGATGGTGTTTTAAAATGGCCCCACTATGGTAGTTTTGATACCGAAATCTTAGATAACCTTGAAGTGAAACTGTTCAAAAAGAAAGCCCGTCCGGCGATGTTCGACTCTTTTCGCCTATGGCGTAAGGAGGCCAAACAGAAGGAAATCAAATTAGCTAAGAAAAATAAGAGAGAAGGAGGACTTTCGGTAATGCAAGCTGCTATGCAGTTTAAAGACAATGAAGAAGAGCAGATGAGTGAGCAGTTGCACAGGCAACGTAAAATGGCGATAGATAAGTGTTATCCAGTTTTGCCGTCTCTTCAGCAAGAGGCAGCAAAAGAGCGTGATAAAGATCCATTAATGTCGCATTTATTAAGTTCACCACCCCTCTATGCACAAAATCCCACGGCACCTCCACAATCCACAGTTGCACAACCTGTGGTTGTTATGCCTCCTATTCCTCTGCAGCAACCACCAGCTACTCTTCAGCTGGCTCCTACTCCTTTGGTGCAGCCTCCTCAAGGCCCACCGATCACACCTGTTTCTACGATTTTGCCCACTGTACTATCTACTTCTCCTAATGCTCCCTCTACGATTGTGCCTAGTGCTCCTTCTATTTCTCCTAATGCCTCCTCTGCTGGTATCTCTGCTCCTGCCTTATCTTACCCCGTTTTTCCTTCAGTTTCACCTTCAATTTGGCAGAAAATGCCCAGCACTGTCACTAACCTTCTTTCACCTCTTTTTGGGTCGCCTACTACGACCCCTAAAATGGAACGAAGACAGTTGCGAAGTCGACTGCCTGACTACCAAGAGAGAGACTCATTGAATTGTTTAGCACGAAAATGGGTTATGGACACCGTAAAATATGATGTAGAGTCGGTCATGGAAGTCTTCCATCAATGGGAAGCACCGAGGCAGAGATATGTTTTCGAACAGATGTGTGTTTTCCTTTGCGAGGATTTGGAAGACAATGATCTGGAATGCATCCCGCAAGAGATGTGTCGTGTACGGTTTAAGTTTGGAGAGGGCATGATTGTAGGTCCAGATGTGGAGGAAGCAGTTGAAATGTTGCTATCATATCGGAGTAAGGGAAGTAGTTCTGGGTCACAATCTAGTGCATCTAGTAGGAAAAAGGCGCGACAATACCCGATGAGAGAAGTTCCCCCACAATGGAGAGAGGGTGACACGACTGCTGTCCCACCTATTCTGCCACACTTTCAGCGTGTATGGGTACATGTCCCATGGAAGCGAGCTGAAGTTTTAGCACTCAAACAGACATTACCTGATCCGCGTAAAAATCCTGCAGGGTATTACAAAGAGTTGTCACAGACTGCTGGGTCATGTATAATGAATTTAGCCGATATCGATATGTTATTTGGGAATGTAGTTCCACAGCCTTTATGGGGTAAAATTCGTCATACAGATCATGATCAGGAAGTAGGTGACTCATGGGCTAATATTGCCGCTGCAGATGCCCGACAAGTTGGTGGTGCTAAGCCTGAGCCTTTGATAGCAGAACTTCCTGGTAGAATAGTTGATTACATGAAAACGATAATGCCTGCAATACGCGTAAATTGGGATAAGTTGTCTGCATGCAAGCAAAAAAAAGAAGAAACAGTCTCAGATTTCTTCACCAGATTTGAAGAAACATTTGTTGACCACAGCGGTCAAGATATGACCAGAGAAGGTGGTCAGAGATTGTTTGTCGATAAATTTGTGCACAATCTGCTTCCAGAATTGTATAAAAAGTTAAAGGATTCGGAACGTTCTTGGGCAGTCTCATCTTCAGCGCAGATATTAGCTACTGCCGAATATTACGAAAATAGAGACAAAGACGAGAAAGATAGAGTAGAAAAGAAAACTAAAGAATTGAAAACGAAGGTTTTGCTACAGCAAGCCTATCCGCCACGTGGTGGTGGTAATCAAAACAATAATGGTCAGAATCACTACCAGAATAATTTCCAGCAGCCTCAACAGTATCAGAGGAACTCGCAAAGAGTCGAGTATACTCAACCCCGTGTACCTGTAGGCCCCAACCAGTGTTCATATTGCAGAGAAGAGGGTCATTTCAAGTATAATTGTCCTATTCTATTACAACGTGCAAATGGAGTTTCTGGTGTGGGAGGTCGTGGCAGTCAGCAAGCACCTAGAGGTAGAGGGCGTGGAAACGCCCCTCAGAACGCACGTCCCCTTCCACCACAAAATTATATGAATAGGTTCGATCAGCAGAACAACGCATCTGACAGGACAGCTCAATACTACGTTGATGATTACTATACAGAAGATGAGTATTTGGAGGGTAATAATTGCTAGGACAGCCATAGACAAAGAGAGGGAGTTGTTTCAGTTCCAGTAGATCAGAGTGGACCTTACGTTGAGGTGTTTACTTCAGGTGTGTCAGAGCCTTTTCTGTTGGATACTGGTGCTACAAAGAGTTCTATTATGCACTCCAAACTCCCTGGCGCACCTTTGTCTGGCGAAATGAACGTTTCTGTAGGTTTTTCTGGCGCCCCAGTTAGAAATCCGATTTCTGACCCTTTGTCTCTTTCTGTTGGTCCTTGTGAATTCAAAGCACCCCTCATTCTGACAACAGGTTGTGGTGAAAACTTGCTAGGATTGGATTTGTTAAAAAGATTGTATGCGACTTTGTACTGTTCTCCTTCAGGAGTACAACTTACTCTAGGTAAGAAAGTGGTTTCTCCCATGTATTTGTCGAGGGACAAACTTCCAGCAGAATTGTCATTTCTTCCAGACATTCTTTGGGCCGCTGGCCCTAATGATGTAGGCCTTTTAGAAATTCCACCATATGTTGTAACATTGAAAGCCAATGTTAAAATGCCACGAATTCCACAATATAGGATTTCTAGTGAGGGTGAAAAAGCTTTGCTAGCGATCGTTTACGAATTGATTGAAAAGGATGTGATTGAAGAAACACGAGGAAATGTTTGCAATAGTCCTGTTCTGCCTGTTTTAAAACGAACTGACCCTTCTCAGCCACCTGTGTACAGATTCGTGATTGATCTGAGAGAGGTGAATAAAATAGTTGTGCCACAATTCCCAGTTGTCCCCGACATTACCACATTATTGACTATGATTCCAGCATCTGCCTCTTGGTTTTCGGTGATTGACCTGAAGAATGCCTTCTTCAGCATCCCGATTGCTGAGGAGAGCAGGGATATTTTCTCCTTCAGTTTAGGAGGTCGCAGCTTCCGCTTTCAACGCGCTCCCCAGGGCTACTGTGAAAGTCCATCAATATACAGTCAAGCTCTAAAAACACAGCTTGATGTGATTGTTTTACCTGAAGGTGCGACTCTTGTACAGTATGTGGATGATTTACTCATTGCCGCAGACACTGAGGAAATTTGTAAAAAGGCCACGCTATCATTGTTACATCATCTGTGTGATCTTCATCACAAGGTGTCACTTTCCAAACTGCAGTATTGCCGACAAGAAGTGACCTACTTAGGTCACCTCTTATCGAAGGAGGGAAGGAAACTGACCCCAGAAAGAATTCACGCAATAGCGAAATTGAATGTACCAAGAACACAGAAAGAAGTGCGTGCTTTCTTGGGCATTACATCGTACTGTAGACAATGGATTCCAAATTTTTTGTTATTAGACAAACCCTTGGTGGCATTAACGTGTAAGAATACACCCAATCCCATTCCTTGGTCTGAAGAGTGTCAGCAAAGTTTCATCGAATTACGCACAGCATTGTGTTCGGCCCCTGTGTTAGGTACCCCGGACTACAGTAAGCCTTTCACATTATATGTCCACGAGAAAGAGGGCTGTGCATTATCGGTGTTGACTCAGTTGTTTGGAGGTAGGCAGCGTCCATGTGCCTATTTTTCGTCGACCTTGGATCTGGTAGCACAAGCATTACCGAGTTGTTTAAGAGCCACAGCAGCAGCAGCTGTTTCTATTCGACAGTCTGCTGGTCTAGTAATGAATAATACACTAATCGTGATGGTCCCACATGCAGTAGACACATTGTTAAATAGAACCAAGACACAGCACTTAACTAGTGCTCGACTGTCCAGTTACGAATTGACACTGCTAGCGAGTCATGTGCACATAAAAAGATGCAGTACCCTGAATCTAGCTACGTTGTTGCCAATTGCAGAGGAATCAGATGTTTCAGAACAGCACGATTGTTTTCTCAGAACAGAGGAAGAAACGAAAGGGAGGATAGATTTATTCGATACTCCTCTTGCTGAGTGTGATGGTACATTATGGGTGGATGGTTCATGCTTCAAGCTCCCGAGTGGTGACACGACTGCAGCATATGCTGTCACGACTTTGCATACAGTTGTTGAAGCTGCACGTGTCCCCCATAATTCGGCTCAAGCAGCAGAATTAATTGCACTGACGAGAGCATGTGTATTGTCCAAAGGAATGAAAGTGACCATCTACACTGATAGTCAGTATGCGTTTGGAGTGGCTCACAGTTTTGGGCGATTGTGGAGAGAACGTGGATTCCTGACTTCGCATGGAGCTAAGATTCAGCATGGTCAGTTGGTGAATGAGCTTCTTGAATCACTGACCTTGCCCCTGCAAATGGCGATTGTGAAATGTAGTGCTCACAAGAAGGTGACTGATGATGTTGGTCGTGGAAATGCATTTGCTGATGAGATCGCGAAAGAAACGGCAAAGAATGTAATGAGCCGAATGTATGTTACAGGCCCTGCAAGATGGACTGGTGACGTTGGAATGTGTGAAGTCCATTCAAGCTGAGGCCACAGAGAAAGAGTTGAGCACGTGGAGAGAAAGTACGGGTAGAATGAATGCAAATGGTTGTTGGATTGAATTATCAGAGAATCAGAGATGGTTGTTACCCGATGCATATGTGCTTGCAGTGGTTACAATGGCTCATGGAATGTCTCATATCAGCATAAAAGGGATTTGCGAGTTGTTGGCCCCAGTATGGAAGAATTCAGGGATTCCCAAGTGTGCAGAGAATGTTGTCAAGAATTGCATGGTATGTCTGAAACACAATCCTGGTAGGGGAACCCCAACTCCAGCTGGTCATTTTGCACCTCCTACGTACCCGTTCGAGGTTTTGCAGCTAGATTTCATTCACATGGAGAGGTGCAACAATTTAAAATACGTACTCGTTGTTGTTTGTGCCTTCTCAAGATGGGTAGAAGCCTATCCCCTAAAAGACAATACTGCCTTGTCCACAGCAAAAACCCTTGTGAAAGAGTACTTCCCCAGGTTTGGAATGCCTAGAATGGTCTGGTCTGATAATGGAAGTGAATTTGTGGGTCGTGTGATGAAGAGAGTGTGCGAAGGGCTAGGTATCCGGCAGAAGTTCCATGCTGCAAATCACCCCCAATCAGCTGGATTAGTAGAATGTTACAACGGCACGTTAAAACTTAAACTGGCCAAAATCCAAGCGAGCACAGGTCTTAAATGGCCTGACGCTCTACCCTTAGCACTTCTGTCCACTAGGATGACTGTACATTCACGAGTAAAACTTAGTCCATATGAAATAGTTTTTGGCCGGCCAGCCATCATATGGGGAGTGCCTAGACCCACCAAGTTCAGCGAGCTTGAGCACCCTAGTTTGCTTAACTATTTGTATGAATTGACGGCTAAATTGCGTGTTTTGCATCAACAGGTCCACAACACCCTGCCTCCGGTCTCTGAGACTCCGGGTCACGCCATTGACCCTGGTTCCTGGATCCTTGTAAGGAATTTCCAAAGAACAAAGAACGACCAGCCCAGGTGGACTGGGCCTCATCTCGTCCTTCTTTCTACAAGATCAGCCGTTCGGGTGGAGGGGAAGGCCAACTGGGTCCACGGGATCCATTGTAAGAAAATCCCTTTCCTTCTACCCTATGACCAGTGGGTCCAGAAGGGTGTCGCTGACCCTGAACCTGATACCGTGTCACATACCGTCCCTTTTCATGACTTGCATGTAAAAAGAACTGACTCTGAGCAAGAAAGTGAGAACATTTCGCACAAGGCTGTGCCACCATCCAATCGATTGAACACTACAGAGCCTGACCTTTTGTTCCAGGATCAGACAATACCTGGGAAACAACGATACAATTTGAGACCGAGAAAAACGAACTAATAAAATACTTTCTTTTTGCAATTGGAGACCAAGATCCATGAACTAATAAAATAGATATTTCCTTTTCCCCCAAGTACTATTTTTGAAAGTGCAGCTCTCCCATCTAAGAAACTTGCTTATTTTTGTTTTTCGAACCGCCATCCGGGTTCTGCTGCTAGGGCCGCGGTTGATTAAAAGTCTTTGAGGTGCAGCTGACGACGTTAGGTTGGTAGTTCTGGTTGGTCCAAGGGAGTTGCCCTAGACTGACAGAAGCATCCCTTAGCAGAGGCAACCTACCACCGCGGGCAACAATGTAGAGAGGATGGAGTTTCCCGATGTGGAGAGACCTGCCAAACAAGCGACCTTAAAGCGCAGACTGTGCAACGTGATGACAAGAAAAAACTTTATAATATTGTGTATTTCCATGCTATTCAGTGTCATGGTATTTT
The DNA here is from genome assembly GCF_964261635.1 of Lissotriton helveticus. NCBI lineage: Eukaryota > Metazoa > Chordata > Amphibia > Caudata > Salamandridae > Lissotriton > Lissotriton helveticus. Next base: position 474,146,766 of record NC_136062.1, read on the forward strand.
TAATAAGTTACGTTTTATTCTCTGTTCGTGTAACATTTGCACCCACTGCATCACCCATACCTCCTCCTACTGTTTCCTCTCATTCTTTCCACCCTCTGCCTGACCACGAATCCAATAGGAGATTGGAGTTCATTAATAACTCCTTTGTTCAGTTGTTACATCAACACCAACTTGTAATGAACACAACTAACTGTTAGGTGTGCGGTCTCATGCCTCACACAACTGATAAAGGTATCCCTTATTTGGTCCTGCCATTTAGTCACAATGGTTCTGTATGGGCATATAGGACAATGTTCATATATGCACACGAAATCTACCCCCTGCGTTCTGTAACAGACAATCCTAGAAAAAGTGCTCTAGTCAAAGGTATAGTTGACATGATTAAGGAAGGTATTTCTTATGAGACTATCCCTAGAGATGAGACACTATTATACATAGGATGGAACATGACTGGATATGGAGCTACTCTGAGTGAGAAACAGCAAGCTAAGAGATCGTCCCCGATTTGGATTGTACCCCATCAGGGTTATCTGTGTCTGCAAGGTAATGGTACGAATCCCAGGGCTCAGTTAGGGAAGAGTGTCTGTACTGAAACGTATGTTTTTGGATCTCAGACTTCCCCTGCGTTTTTAGCAGCTAAGGGTACTTATTTCATCTGCCACGATAGAGCCTATACATGGTTGCCCCCTGACTTTTCGGGCTCATGTTTTGTTTCGTTCCTGTTGCCTCCCACCTACACAGCAGCGGCGGATTACCACCGGACAAGGATAGTTAGAGGTGTTTTGAGTGAAGAAGACACTGCAGGTCAAGAATTTGGGGACTTTGCAAAGGGTTTTCTGCCGTTCTGGGGATCCATGGCTAACAGCAGGAACATAAGGCACTTGACAAGGGTATTTGAGTCCACCGTGATAGAAACTACTGGTGCCCTTAGTAACTTGACTGCTGAGATCCAGTCGGATCGACTTATGACCCTTCAGAACCGGGTCGCTTTAGATGTCATACTTGCAGACCGAGGTGGGGTATGCAGATTGATCCAATCTAGTTGCTGTATTTTCATCCCTGATAACGCTCCAACAGTGTACCAGGCCATCTCCAAACTACATAAGATTTCCGAATCTATTCATGTGGATAAAGGAGATTGGTCGTTAATGGGGTGGTTCTGGGAACTGATATCTGCCTGGGGATGGAAAATTCTAATGGTCATTGGGATGGTCTTAGCCCTTCTTTTCCTGTTCTGTCTGTGCATACAGTGTGCTCCTGCAATATGTGGCCTCTGTGTTACATCATGTGTAAGGAAGCCTGTATCAAGAGATGAACTGAGTACTAGAATGATGTTACAGCAACATCTCAATGACTTTAGGAATATAGATCTGGACTCAGATTAACATGAGGATAGATTAATTGCCTATGTAAGGGCAAAAGGAGGGTTTGTGGTTCTGAAGATTCTGGATTCATGTAATCGTTCTGGACTCGAGAATTAAAACTTCGTCGAAACATGAGGAATTTGGTATCAAAAGACCGAGAATGACGAGCACACCATGTACATATAATTACAGCACAATCGAGTGACGATTTCACCTCGAAATCGTCATTCGCGTTCTGAAACCCTTCGCCTCCATTTATGTGTTGCCCTTTACATAGGCCTTAATCCAGCTGAATTAAATTCCACAAGGACACGTACTCCTTAATCGACTTTCCTATGACCTGTGCAAGTTGGAACCATTGCCCCAGGCTGAACTCGTTAGGTCAGTTCCCCTCCCAGTGGCCGAACCAGATAGCATCAGGGCTCAACAGGCCATAAAACCATTTCAGCGCGCACACCTGCCATATCTTGCTCCCATCTGTCTCTACTCTTTCTGCTTCACTTACTTTATGGTGGGGAGGTGCCTGTTTTATTGGGGGTCCATCGATATCTGATGAAATGTTGGGCCTTGCCGGGTGATTTGTTGTAAGCAGCACGAAGTGAAATATGGACATGTCATCATGACTCTGCTTTTTCTTTGTATTGGAAATATGTTAACGATTTACTTTACAACCAAGAATGTTTTGCCTGAAGCCTAAAATTGTGTATAAGAAGAGAAGCCTGACTTTGTAAAATGCAGCAGTCTCCTGAGAATATACTTCCCCGTGTGTTGTACTTCTAGGACACTTGTTACCTTGGTTGCAGCCAATAAATCGATCTTTGACTTCACCTAGAAGACTCTGAGTTTCTGTGGTCTGGATCAGGAAGAACCCAAGGTCTCTGGGTGTACCCTGACACCGCTGGGTTACCGGTTCTGTGCCAGTTCTTAAAAACCCAGTACCTCAACACTGCTGCACTTTCCCCCTGACCCCCGGACAACCAACGCTTGTACACGTCGCTTCGAGGGACCGACGATCGAGTGTTGGTTCTAAGTTATTTATTATTATAAGGGAGAGTGTCGGGAACAGCACCAACCCGTAACGTGGTAGTGCTACAATCACGCAGGATGGCCGCCTGCACTCCCAGTGTTCCCTGTCATCGCGTGACAGGAACACTAGAGCGCTACTCTACAGCTGTGCTAAGTAGCACCGCAAACTTCGTCATAATCGGGTAACGTTCATTTACTTCATTACTTATTGTTCTGCATTTAAATTAAAACCCCGGGAGCACAACAGCACACGGGAGCACGTTTGATTTTTCATTCCAGTTTTATCCCCCGACTTAGTTCGTGTAATTTAACTTCCTTTCTGGCTTCTTTGAGCAACGGCCTGGCGCTGCTGCTACGTAGCTAAACATGGCTTAATTCATGCTCTCCGGCTCGCGTTTGAAAGGGAGGCTATGCTGCGTGCAATGCATGCATGTTTCTTTAGTGAACACATATATGTTCGGTTCCGGACTGGGAGCCTTCTGGTAGTAGTCGAATGATCAATAATGATGTAATCGAGGGAGGCTAAGAAGCTAATGAGCAGACAAGGAGCGTTGTATGCTCAACTCCCTGTCTGTTCATTAGCTTCTAAGCCTCCCTCGATTGCATCAACATTGATCATTAGACTGTTACCTGAAGGCTCCCAGTCTGGTACACTATGTTTTACTGTTATTGCTGGCCTGGCTCCACCATGATGCCCTCCCTGACTCTAAATTATCCGATGACCACCACCCCGCTCCGCCACCCAATGAAACTCCGATGGTCGTCTTGCCACCACTAACGACCCACTCCAACCTACTAGGCTCGGACACAGAGTAGACTCACCTGACCGCCATAACCGGATGGCTGGGGCTAGGCCTGGCCTGGCCTGCAGGCAGCTAGGGAGGCGCGAGGTAGGCCGGGCTGTAATAAATTAAAATTAATTCAAATTATGGCCGGTGAGGACTTCGGACAGTCCTGCGTAGGAATGCTACACCTTAGTCTGTCTCACACACACTTCTAATTGCGCGCGCTCAATGCGCATGTCATGAGAATTTCAATCAGGGCATTGGTCACCAGCCTTGCCCCACCCTGAAGAACGCGCAGACGCATCGCAGAAAGAACTGCCCGCCACGCGTACCCACCCAGACTCACCATTTTATTTAATATGCCGCAGAGGCCCCGGCCGGGCCCGCGCACCATTTAATTAGGAAGCTCAGAGGCCCGGCTGGGTGTGGAAAAGTAAATTTTGCAATGTTGTATGTGCCTACGTGTTCCCCATCTTATGCTATATGTGCATGATCGATATGCATATATTCCCCCCTGATCGATTAAAGGCGCAATTACAGTTGTGTCCATCTCTAGTATGCCAGTTTCCAGTCTTCGTGAAAGCAACGAATATTAGGCCTATGTAAACCTACGTTGCCACGTTTCACAGTGTGCACGTTAATTCATTGAATTATCCCCGTTTCTAGGCCTCAAAAGGGCCCGGACTCAGATTCAGCTCCTGTTTCCTGAACCCTCTCCGAGGAGCGATACAGCCCCCACCTGTATCCCTGACCCTTCACTTACTTCTTGCCTCGCAGTGCCCGGCTCGGCCTGGCTCTGCCTCCCAGTCTGCCAAGAGTATGTTATGTTTCTAGTTATCAGTCCAGCCCTCCTTCTCTGCATTCCTAAGCTACTGAATCGCATCAGTAGTTTCCGTCATGGTCTAGCCTTTATGTCTCCATGCAAGAGAAATACTGTATTTATATTCATAGAATATTCCTCGCACACACAATACATATGGAATTATGCATGCACCAGTCTTAGAATCTGTTAGCCTTTACCCTGATAACTTTTGGATTCTATCAACATGTACTCTAAACACCAGATACTAGATATGCCTGGGTACATGTCGCTCTGACACTCCAGACTTTAGTCTCCTCTTCTAGCACAGAAGTCATAGCCCCCAGTTCTCCCTGGTAACACGTCATTGCCAGTTTGCGCGCACCACTAGGTTAAAGGTCCCAGCTGCTCAGGTAGCCCCCTCCATGTTTCCGCCCCATTTATGACATATTCTGTTACGTTTGCACCACATGTCTATGTATACGACCTGTACACGCCTTCTTGTTACATCATTTTGCCCTTATCTTTCGCGACTGTTACGAACCCCGCCTACTGCTACGCCTACTGTATTGAATGTAATGTATTTGTTTAACTATAAATATTGTGCACTGTTATTAAAAGTTGCCAATTGCCAGCCTATTCCTGCCCCCGGCAGCTGCCATCCTATTCCCATACAGGCTGTCCTGTTCCTGTCCTTTATGTCTGATTAAAGCCTGTAAACTCCAGCTACCTCGAATCTTGCCTCTTATTTATTGAGCTACCTGTTTATTGATTAATTCCGAAAAATAGATCCGGTAATAATTTATTTATTTACCACATAATGGCGCCCGAATAGGGACTTGCCCTTTCCCCACGCGCCGGAGAAGCCACGCAGGCCCCCTGATCCTCTGCAGCCGTGACGGAACCATACCGTGCACGTGCAGATATTTCTGCTTCAAGTATCCCTCAGGCCCACGGAGGAGACGGAGGTTGCGGTCCAGCGTCCAGACGAGGCGGTGGAGGAACGCGGCGAGTCCCGACCAGAGCCCAAGCCGAGAGTCCAAGGTCCGAGGTATCCGGAGGCCCACCTGTAACTGAAGTCCGAAGTTCGTCCGTCCGTCGTCGTAGCAGTCCAGTCCAGTCCGAGGCCTTCCGTTCTTGCTGCCCGGTGAGTACCGTTGCTGGGGTAGTATCTAGACAGGGTCAATTAATTTGTCTCTGGTCCGTGGGTTTGGGTACACAGATCCAACACGAAGTGTCCACCTAGGTGGATGCGGGTCCTGACGTGTCTCTTTATGGGACCGGTAAGTTTTGTGCTGTTTTAGCAGTACATCTAGTCATTCTAGTAAGTTCTGTTCTCGAGAAATTCATGTGTTCTGTTCTCAGTATTCCAGGTGATATTCTGTTATTTTAAATGTCAATTCATGTGTTTTCAATGTCGTGGTATGAATGATTTGTTTTTCAGTTATTACTGTGTTTATCGTGTATTGTATTGTGTCCAGACTCCAGTCTAAATTATGCCTTTGTTCTCGAAATTACGTCAGTTAAGAACTAGAAAAGGTCTGCTCGAGGAAGCAGTTCCTGTCCCGCCTAGGGACAGTCCAGGTCATTTTATGTATCATAAGCATGGCATAAGTGCCATATTATATCTAGACTTATGGGTGGAGTACACCAAGGAATTAGAAGAGAAATATAGATGGCCCGTATCAGGTACGTGGGATGCCGAGTGCATCATGCGAGTAGAAGAAGCATTATGGAAAAAGAAATCCAGACAGTCCCAGAAAGATGCCATCGAGTTATGGCGCAAAGAATCTCATAAAAGAACAGAAAAAGAAATCAGAAAGTCAGAATTAAGTAGAGAATCCTCAGAAAGAGCCCAAGAAAGGGAATTAATCGAAGGAGGTGAACGAGTTAAAGCCGAACAGTCAGACAGACAGAGGAATGCCCTCATTAAGGGTATGTATCCTCTCCTTACCGAGGGCTTGCCGAAAGCAACCCCGGAAGCACCATGTAATTTTCCGCCGCCATTAGTTCCGATTAAGCTACGTCACAAACCGACCGCAGCTGATATTTTTCTCTCGTCCTACTTGGACGACACAGTCCCAGAATATGCAAGCTCCTGTAAATAATGTAATTCCTGTTCCTCCAGCCACCGGGGCACCTGTTACAGCACCTGTTACGGTACCCCCGGTCCAGCCCACAGTACAAGTACCCGCTACATCAGTCACTCTGCCCGCCCGTACAGTACCCGTCGACGATTCCAGTTTAGGAGCCGCGGGGGGAGATCCTCCTCGTACCCCGCCCCAACACAAACGTCTGTCATTACTCGAGTTACATGAACGTGCGTTACAGCGTACGCCCAAACAGCAGTCCGTTGCAGATATCAGGCGAGCTCTTACCGAATGCCGTTATGATCCAGTCCCAGGCAATGATAATATGGTCATATATTCATTGCGTGTAAGGCGGGTGACCGAGTATTTGGACACCCTACCGAATATGAAAGAGGATCTAGACAGAATATATCGTTTCATCCGTACAGGAACAGACCCAGAAAGTATTGGCGAAGCCATGTCTCAAAGGAAAGCTGAGACCCAGCTCATGCTTTTAAAGTTTCTAATTAATTGTTTAATAAGGGAACAAGATTATCCGACTAAAGATCCGACCGAAATGAGAGTTCTGACAAAATGGAGTGATCATATAGCCGAGGGAAGACACAAGACACTAAGTAGTATAGAGAGTATATACAAGAAAATTCGTAAGGAAATAATAAGGTTACACGAGAAACGTAAAGCCGCACAAGTAAGCGAGAAAGAAGACGACTCTGATACTGAAGAGGTAAACGACGAGAATCCCACCAGAATAGCGTATGTAGGTAAAACTAGACTTCCCGACCGACATTCACGTCTAGAACACAAGAAAGTTTTCTCTCTTCCAGCACCAGAACAAGGTTCTCTAGAGCAAGTATTTCAAGCTACCGATCACATTCTGAAATCACGAATCGGTTATAGTGAACTTAGTACCATGCATGAACAAGAACTAGCCCGATCAGCAGTCCGATGGACTACTGATTCTACCACTTTTCCAGACGAAATAGTGGCACAAATGTTTCTGAAATTGCCCCCAGCCGAGCAGCGACTGGTGGGTATGTATATGATCCAGCACCTCATTACACTGTATGAGGGTCAGCATTCTGATCCAGGTCCGTTACATGATGTTCTGAACGAATTACTCCAGTATAGATGGAGAGGTTTAGGTACCGATTTAATTAGTATCATTCTAGAACAGCGCCACAAATATAGAACATTTCTGAATCCGCATTTTGTTCATGTCTCACCCCCAGAAAGTAAACCATTTTACATAGATAGACAGCATCCGTTACGAGAAGTACACCCAGTTAGGACAGCGGGTGGTGAAATGCAACGAGTATTTGTTTACACCCCTATCACAAAGATGGAACTCTTAGAGATGAAGAAATTAATTCCCTGTCACGACAAAGATCCAGCAGGGTTCCATCGAGAATTAAAAGACATGCTCCGTATGGGAGAATACACATATCCAGATATCATTAAAATGCTAAAGGTCCTGTTGCCCGCAGGGGTATATGAAAAACTCAAGGAAAAAGAATGGGAGGTGGGAGAGAAAAAGATTGATTGGACAGCTCTAGAAGCTGAAGATAAAATACGAGTACCAGGTACCGGTCTTGGGGACAAATGTAAAGAATTGCCCGAGTTATTGATACAGGTCTTGCCAAGGTTATTATCCACGAAAAAGGAAGATTGGGATGCAATCTCAGCATGCAAACAGAAACAGGATGAAGACACTAGTGATTTTTATTCTAGATTTGAAAAATGTTTTATTATTAACAGTGGTTTGAAGACGAGTAGCGAGTCATACCCTCATCTTTTTGTTACTAAACTAGTCGAGAATTCAAGTCCACAAGTTAAAAATCGAGTTTTGAAAGTCGAAAGTACCTGGCAAGCTAGTACCCCGTCACAAATGCTCCAGATGCTCCAGTATCACCAGAATAGAATCAGGGAAGAGCAAGAACACGAAAGGAGACGTATGAAAGATACGAAAATGAAAGTACTAGTTGCACAATCTGTTCCACAAGACAGTCAGAAGAGGGGTCCGAATCAAGCCAGTCATCCTGCAGCTCCCGTTAAAGGGACATGCAATTATTGTAAACAGCCAGGTCATTTTATAAACGAGTGTGCAGTTCTGAAACACAACATAGCTACTGGTAAGACTAAAGAAAGACCACGTCCGCCTAGACGAGAACAAGTTTCACAGACTTCTCAGTCGACACAGAATGCACAACAGACAGTTCCAGCACCGCAGCCTATTGCTGCAGCACAGCATGTTACACAGCAGATGTACCAATATGCCCAATCAGAGTATCCCGAGTATCAACAGTATTCATGAAACAGCCTAGAGAGGGAGGTAGGCTTGCCTCTCATCGAGATACCTGTAGATCAAGAGGGTCCCTATGTACACAGTCAAGTATTAAGGAAAGACAGAAAGTTTTTGATTGATACAGGGGCAAGTAGGACTACTATCAGTCATGACGAGGTTCCAGGGGCTCCGCTCTCAGGCTCTAGAAATGTTTCCCTTGGATTTTCAGGAAAGCCTATTGTTAACGAGATTTCAAAACCAGTTTCTCTAGAAGTTGGTCCATTGTCCCGAACTACTGATTTGTTACTTACGAAATCATGTCCAGAAAATGTGTTAGGTATTAAGACATTGAAAGAATTAGGAGCAGTTATATGCTGTTCCCCAGAAGGAATCCGATTGTTTTTAAGAGACTTTAAAGGTCACTATGTATTACGTGATTTTGATCCAAGATTATCAAATGTACCGCAGCATTTATGGGCGCAAGGTCCAACTGATGTAGGTTTTATGCAAATCACACCCCATCGTGTGACTCTCAAACAAGGTATAGTCTTGCCACGAATCAGACAGTACAGATTGCCACCTGAGGCTGTAGCAGCCTTATCCAAAATTATTGACGAGCTCATTGCTCAAGGAGTGGTTGTAGAAACTGACTCCAATGTATGTAATTCTCCTATCATTCCAGTCATGAAACGTACTGATCCAAATGCACCTCCAGTATATCGATTAGTGATTGACCTTCGAGAGCTTAATAAATGTATCATACCCCAGTATCCAGTAGTCCCAGATATCTCATCCCTATTGACAGCCATTGATTCTGAAGCTACATTTTTCACTGTCATCGACCTCAAGAATGCATTTTTCAGTGTCCCGATTCATCCAGACAGCCAGTATCTTTTCGGTTTTTGTTTAAATGGAAGGAGCTATAAATTTACACGAGCTCCTCAAGGTTTCACAGAAAGCCCTAGTATTTACAGTCAAGCACTTAAGAGACAACTAGACAATATTCACATGCCAACTGACACTGCCCTGCTCCAGTATGTCGATGATCTACTGATCACAGCCCGTTCTGAACGTGACTGCGAGCGAGCGTCACTTACAGTTCTGTATTTTCTGGCCGAGCAGGGGTACAAGGTGTCCCCTTCCAAATTACAGTTCTGTGTCCAGCAAGTGATCTACTTAGGCCACTTACTGTCCAAGTGGGGTAGGCAGTTGACACCAGACCGTATCCAGTTAATAGCGAGTCTTCCACAGCCCAAGACACAGAAGGAGGTACGAGCTTTTATTGGCCTCACTTCTTATTGCAGACAATGGATTCCTCAATATGCATTTCTAGCCAAGCCACTGATACAGTTAACGACACAGGAGGCAGCCGTATCGACTGTCCTCCCTTGGACATCTGAACATACACTTGTTTTCAATGAATTAAAGAAAGCCTTATGCCAAGCACCTGTTCTAGCTACACCGAACTACAGTAAGCCTTTTACACTTTTTGTCACAGAACGTGATGGTACTGCATTATCTGTTCTCACACAAGATCAAGCAGGACAATACAAGCCCTGTGCTTATTTTTCTAGCACATTAGATCCAGTAGCCCAGGCTTTGCCTGCGTGCCTCAAGTCAGTTGCAGCCACAGCTCTAGCTATCAGACAAAGTGATTCCATAGTATTAGGACACTCCCTGACAGTACAAGTTCCACACTCCGTGGAAGTTCTTTTAAACCGAACACAGACTCAGCACTTGACAATCGCACGTTTAACAGGTTATGAACTGACACTGTTCCAGCCACACATAGAAATCAGACGCTGCAACATTCTAAATCCTGCTACACTGTTACCGTCAGTTACTTCAAATTCTGCCACACATGACTGTGTGGAAGTTGTTAACACTATGACAAAGCCAAGACAAGACCTGACAGACATTGCATTACCTGATCCCGACCTGACCCTTTATGTGGATGGTTCATGTATGAGAACAAGTACAGGAGAACTAGTAGCCGCGTATGCAGTGACTACTGACACCGAAGTTATAGAAACACACCGTATCGACACCCTGTCTGCTCAAGCAGCAGAGCTAGTTGCTCTGACCCAAGCATGATACGTGCCAAGAACCTGAAAGTAAACATATACACAGATTCACGTTACGCATTCGGAGTTGTACACGACTTCGGAGTGCTCTGGCAGGAGAGAGGTTTCATGACTTCTCATGGAACCAAGATTCAGCATGGTCTCCTCATTCAAGCTCTGTTAGATGCAATACATTTACCGACAGCTATCGCTATCATGAAGTGCAAGGCACATACGAAAGTTACTGATATCATTTCCCAAGGTAACGATCTAGCAGATCGAACAGCCAAGCTTACAGCTCAGACACCAGACATTCCAGTTAACACGACACAGACATTCACTCTAGATCCGACTACATGTATGACAGTTAAGGACCCTACACAAGATGTCATAGACATACAGTTACATGCTACTCCCGAAGAAATCAAGAAATGGTCCGAACAAGGAGGGGTCCAGACAGATCAAGGATGGGTGACGAAGGGAAAAGCCACATGGTTTCTCCCCGACTCTATGGTTCAAGTCATTATTAATACCGCACATAGTCCAGCACATCTAGGAGAAAAAGCTATGTTAGACAGTATCCAGAACCTTTGGTTCAACAAGCACTTACGAGCTGCAGCCAAGCAGAAAGTCCGTACCTGTATGATATGTTGCCAGTTCAATCCAGGTAAAAGTGTCCCGGTGGAACAAGGTGGATTCCAACCTCCTGACCACCCTTTTGAAGTCCTCCAGATGGATTATATTCAGATGGAGCGATGTCGAGGTTTCAAGTATGTCCTCGTAGTTGTATGCGCTTTGTCCAGGTGGACAGAAGCATATCCAGTTCCAGATTACACAGCCGCGACCACTGCCAAGCAGTTGGTTCGTGAATTCTTTCCCCGCTATGGACTCCCTAGGGTCGTGTATTCTGATAACGGCCAGCCATTCTCATCCGAGTTAATGAAGCATGTTTCCCTTCTGTTAGGGTACCAGTGGAAGTTCCATTGTGTGCGCCATCCTGAAGCAGCCGGTCTCGTAGAGAGACATAATCAGACCCTGAAAATCCGTATTGCCAAGACATGTAAAGAGAAAGGTGTAGACTGGCTAGTTGCCCTGCCAGTTGCATTATTTTTTATGCGAATGATAGCACATTCCAGATCAGGTCTGTCCCCTTATGAGGTCGTATTCGGCCGCCCCCCAAATATGTGGGGTACACCTAGACCCCGCAGTATTACAGATGTTTCCGTAATATGTTGACAGATTACCTAGCTTCCTTGATGTCTGCCCTACACTCTTGTCGTTCACAGGTTGCCGCCGCATTTCCAGACAATACCGAAGTGAAACCGCATGAGGTCATTCCAGGTGACCTCGTACTCGTCAGGAACTTTGATCGTTCAAGTCCGCTGGAGCCCCGTTGGAAGGAGCCACGACTTGTTCTTCTGACCACCCGCACGGCCGTGAAGTTGGAGGGCCGCAAGGGGTGGGTCCATCTGTCCCACATCAAGAAATTCCATGGACTTCGTGAAAAAACATTTGTAAAGAACATTTCTAAGGACTGCCTGAAACCAGACTCTGAATTTGATTCGGAACTGAAAGTTCCTCTGTTAGAGAAAACTCCGCAGCAGGAGTATAAGTTAAAACTCCGGTCTAGTAAAATAAGTCAGCCAGTTTAATTGTCTAAGTCCCTCTCGGGTGAAACGGTTAGACAGGTTTCTGACATGTATGAGATAGACCCCCATAGTGAGAGAGTTAGTCAAAACTCTATCAGATGTATCGTTTTTCTAAGTTTTATATTATTTCTAAGTCTAATGGTTACCTGCACAAGTTATGCATTACATTTATGTTTTCCAAGTTCACATGTAAATAAGTTTTCTAATGCTACAGTAGAGCACACATTTATTGATCTGCCTCCTCACGAGCTATCCTATCGTCTTGCTATGAGAAATAATGCATTTATCAGAATGTTACACTATTCACACCAGACCAGCAATGCCACTAATTGTTGGGTGTGTGGTCGACTCCCCCCTTTTCAGACACCGAGGGGAGTTCTGCCACTCTTTCCCGATCCATTTTCACATAATGGTTAGTGTGGAGCATGGTCCACGTTAACGTCATCTTCCAATGATATGTCCCTTCTGAATAGAACATGTTTCCCAGACAAGCAAGGTCTCTCCCATAGAACAGGGTTAGATCTAGAAAATGAAGTATATAATTTAGGTAATTATTCTTCGAATTTTATGGTCTTGAATGTTCAGTCTGATACTACTCCAGATTTACCTGCTATTTCAGTACTACCAGTCAAAGGCGAATTATGTGTCAGAAAGAATGGTTACGCACATGTAGGACATAGTGATTGTACTATTACTGTCGAGTATAGTGACAGTGGGAAATCTATTTTTAAAGCCTCACGTCATTCTTATTTTGTTTGTGGTCAGACCGCATATGTTCGTTTGCCCCTCGATTGGGATGGAACATGTTACATTGCCTTCCTACTGCCACCAGTTTTCCTAGCCCCATCTGATTATCACAGAAACACACATCTAGTACACGTCAGACCTAGAAGGGAGATCGAGTCCCCAATTGTCGATCAAACTGAAACTACTCTAGAACAGTATCAAGACTTTAATAAAGGTTTCTTCTTCTTTATAGGCCCTGTCCAGAATAGTAAGTTAATACGTAGGTTAACCAGAACCCTTGAAGCAGTAGTGAATGAGACTACTTCTGCTCTAGGTAACTTAACCGAAGAGCAATCTGCTATGAGATTTGTCGTGCTCCAAAATCGTCTCGTTCTTGACGTCATACTGGCCGATAGAGGAGGAGCATGTAGAGTCATCGGATCTAGTTGCTGCATTTTTATTCCTAATAACGCGCCGTCTGTTTATTCAGCTATAACCAGACTTCATAAAATTGCCCATCAGTTACACCAGAATCCAGGCACCTGGACATGGTCCGGTTGGCTCTGGAGTATCATATCTGCCTGGGGATGGAAAGTATTGTCATTCCTAGGTATTGCAGTAATGATCATATTCAGTTGCTGCCTCTGTATACAATGTGGCCCTGCGATTTGCGGCATTTGTGCTACCTCTTGTATTCCTAGTCCTAAATCCCGTTCCAAGACAATTCGAGATGAGCAAATGATGCTATATGAAATGATAGATGGTATCATGAATATTGATGTTTCCTGATGGAAACGTAGGGCACAAGGAGGGAATGTGGAAAAGTAAATTTTGCCATGTTGTATGTGCCTACGTGTTCCCCATCTTATGCTATATGTGCATGATCGATATGCATATATTCCCCCCTGATCGATTAAAGACGCAATTACAGTTGTGTCCATCTCTAGTATGCCAGTTTCCAGTCTTCGTGAAAGCAACGAATATTAGGCCTATGTAAACCTACGTTGCCACGTTTCACAGTGTGCACGTTAATTCATTGAATTATCCCCGTTTCTAGGCCTCAAAAGGGCCCGGACTCAGATTCAGCTCCTGTTTCCTGAACCCTCTCCGAGGAGCGATACAGCCCCCACCTGTATCCCTGACCCTTCACTTACTTCTTGCCTCGCAGTGCCCGGCTCGGCCTGGCTCTGCCTCCCAGTCTGCCAAGAGTATGTTATGTTTCTAGTTATCAGTCCAGCCCTCCTTCTCTGCATTCCTAAGCTACTGAATCGCATCAGTAGTTTCCGTCATGGTCTAGCCTTTATGTCTCCATGCAAGAGAAATACTGTATTTATATTCATAGAATATTCCTCGCACACACAATACATATGGAATTATGCATGCACCAGTCTTAGAATCTGTTAGCCTTTACCCTGATAACTTTTGGATTCTATCAACATGTACTCTAAACACCAGATACTAGATATGCCTGGGTACATGTCGCTCTGACACTCCAGACTTTAGTCTCCTCTTCTAGCACAGAAGTCATAGCCCCCAGTTCTCCCTGGTAACACGTCATTGCCAGTTTGCGCGCACCACTAGGTTAGAGGTCCCAGCTGCTCAGGTAGCCCCCTCCATGTTTCCGCCCCATTTATGACATATTCTGTTACGTTTGCACCACATGTCTATGTATACGCCCTGTACACGCCTTCTTGTTACATCATTTTGCCCTTATCTTTCGCGACTGTTACGAACCCCGCCTACTGCTACGCCTACTGTATTGAATGTAATGTATTTGTTTAACTATAAATATTGTGCACTGTTATTAAAAGTTGCCAATTGCCAGCCTATTCCTGCCCCCGGCAGCTGCCATCCTATTCCCGTACAGTCTGTCCTGTTCCTGTCCTTTATGTCTGATTAAAGCCTGTAAACTCCAGCTACCTCGAATCTTGCCTCTTATTTATTGAGCTACCTGTTTATTGATTAATTCCGAAAAATAGATCCGGTAATAATTTATTTATTTACCACATGGGGCCCGCGTGTACGCAGAAGCTATTGCGCACCATTTCATTAAGGAAGAGCGGGCGCACGCACCATTTAATTAATGATTGATCATTGATGATGAGCCTCTGATGCTTGGCAGGGGCCCAGGCGTGCAAAGCATGCCTTGCACATAATTACATTTATTAAGAGGCCATTCAAGACGTGAGGGGGCCCCTAGTGAGCAGGCCCCCCCCCCGCAATGCAGGGGCTGCGGGGGCCTGTGTTACGCCCCTGGCTAGAGAACCCGGCAGCTGCCTCTTTCAGTTCGTGAGACTTCTGTATTCACTATTCTGAAACCAGGGAGACAAACTCATCTGTGCACCTCCTACCGACCACTCTCCATGACTAACATAGACAATGCAATCCTAGCCTGCACACTTGCAGGCAGGCTGCTACCACTTATTTATTTGTTTTAAGAGTTTTATATAGCGCTGGCTATACCCGGAGGTATCAGAGCGCTTTACATGAGGAGAGTTACATAGGATGCAAATTACACATTGTTACAGAAAGTGCAAGAGTTACAACTTACATCCGTTGGTTCATGGCTTGTAGAGGGGTAACGGGGTAATGTAAAAGGGTGACGGAAAGGGAGATTAAGCGGAGCATAGACATAAGGATAGACAAAGCCGGCAGGTGGAGAGGAATTCAGGAGAGAGAGGAAAGGAAAAGAGGAGGTAGCCAAAGAATGAAGGAGGGAAGGAGGTGGAGGGGGTAGTGGACACAGTGTGGAGACGGGGAAGTAACTGTGTCTGATGTCCGGCTGGGTGGGAGACGGCTCCCCGTGGTACAGGGATCATTCTCAGTCCTCAGTTATGTGTGATTCCCTTGGCACAGTGGACTCTCTCAGCGGGGTCGGGGTCTCCCTCTAATGGTCTGGCCAGATCAGCGGGGCTTCGCCCCAGGACGCTCTACTGCACACAACCTGTGGACTCTCTTTGCCTTGCTTCACTCCTTACAGCTCCCGGCTGTTCTTGTCTTTTTCAGGTGCTACAAAACATTTGAGTCTCTCTCTGGACCTTCCTCTTTGCTCTGCTGCGGCGCACAGGCATCAGCCTCTCGTTTCTAGGCTGGGTCTGCCTTCTTTATCCTTTGCCGACAGCCAGACTCCGAATCAATGGCAGCATCTCTGACCTTATTCAACTCTGCAGAGGTACTCGGCTGGGATGTTCCCCCCGCATATTGAACACCATTCCAGGAACCCCTGGTGGCTCACCTGGGCCAACAACATTCAGACAGAGGCCTTAAATACACATCACGCAGGCTTGTCATGTCTATGTATGCAGATGACGTCACAGTGTACTAACCTGAATAGTATGTGAATGTATTCTCATCAGTGCACACCCTGGCATGATGATCAACTGGCCCAAATCTGTGATCTTCCCCTTAACAGATGTTACAGATAAATTCACTGTAGACTACCCACTGGCATGGGCAGAGGGCGTGAATAAATACCTGGGAATACAGATTATCCGAGACGTGTCACAACTTTGGTTCGAGAACTACGACAGGGTGCTTGCGTGGCTGGAGGATTGGATCCCAGTGTGGGTGAGCTTGCCACTCCCTCTTTGGCAGATTGGCCATCGTCAAGATGGCAGTTCTGTCCAGATTTCTATATGAACTCCTGAATCTGGCTATACGGCTCACCAGTGCGTTCTTCACATGACTCCATCCTTGTGGTGCTTGATCCGGGCTGGCTGGCAGCAACGACCTGCCCGGGAGACGCAGACCCTGCCCTTCTGCCATGAGGGATTAAATGCTCCAGACTTGGTATTTTAGTACTATTGCGCACAAGGCTAATACGCGTTTCACTTATTTTAATCACAATATATGCGTGGCACGCAGCTGTTGAGGCAGAAAATGCTCATCCATACCCGCTTACAACAGCAATCTGCCAAAGACTTACTCGCTCTAGGGACTTGTTAGACTTGGCTTTTTCAGCGGGTTCACCCCCAGATTTTTGGCCTCCTGTTTTTTTGGGGGGGTTTTAGGACTCTGGTCACTTTACCACTGCTATTCGGTGCTAAAGTGCATATGCTCTCCATGTAAATTTTGTTTATGAATTGGTGTTTCCATAATTGGCTTACTTGATTTACTACTAAGTCCCTAGTACTGTGCACTGTGTGTG
This sequence comes from Lissotriton helveticus, assembly GCF_964261635.1. Classification (NCBI taxonomy): domain Eukaryota; kingdom Metazoa; phylum Chordata; class Amphibia; order Caudata; family Salamandridae; genus Lissotriton; species Lissotriton helveticus. The sequence goes on from NC_136062.1 coordinate 474,163,696, forward strand.
TCCAGGGCCTGTAAATACATGCTTCTAGTGGACCTGCAGCACTGGTTCGGCTGCTACAGCGCGGCTCCAGAAATCATTTCTAATAAATACTCACCATTTCCCTGAAACCTTAAAACACACAAATCATGCATCACTGGGGCCCATAACACTGCGCATTTACCCTGTTCACTTACACTTGGCTTCAAGGATTCTGGCGAATCACACTGGAGAAACGCTGTTGCATTTTGGTGGAGCGTCTAAACCTATTTAACTAATTATTATTTACACCTGCAGATTTAACATTTATCCATGGACGAAATTATTCAGACACACCACCATAGTGGCAATGGATCTGCTAGAATGAAAATTAGGCGTAGGAAGAATCAAAGACCAGCTTTTACTTCTTCATTTTCTAATCTTTATTCAAAGCAAAACTTTATCATGTCTGACATTTATGCATTAGTAAATCTTTATTCAGTAAAATATTAAACTTTATTTCAGAATGATCATTTTATTTGAGCTCAAGAAAAATCGCTTTATTTCAGAAGACAGTTAAAATTAGCAAAGAACAGATAGTGCCAAATTCATTCTTCTCCTAACATCCCTAACTAACACCCTCATCTTATCCTTCAATCCTGCAAAGCAAACAAGTAAAGGAAAATTAGAGTTCTTATCACCAGGAATCGGTCAGCAATCGGGCAGCATCTCCGATAGAAATGGTAAAAGCAACCCCATCTAGACAAAACCAGGGGTTTTTATACCCTAAATCCCTAATTTAATCTATCTAAAATGTAACTACCATCTCTTATTCAGAATTTCATTGGACAATTTCGGGGTGGGTGAGCATCATCTCACCATTACAGCATTATTTTTTCAACATGTCAGCCAGAAAGAAAGGTAATTGTTTAAGTTAGTCCGTGGCCTAGACATTTCCGTGTACTTGTAACATCGACAAACTCTCCCAGGCTCTGAGCATTACATCTTCCAGGGTTGGCACCCATCCTAGGTTCCGGGCCACAGCAGCCTTGAACCTCCTCGAGCACAGGCAGTTCACTCTGACTTGCAGGTTTTGGCGCGCCTGCGCAGTTCAACTCTTGCTCACAGTTTACCCGACCGTCCATTTTCTAGATAGGCCTCAGAAGCCACTTTTGGAACTATTGTGAAAACAAACACAGATTTACATTGGCTAATGAAATTAAACCCATTCTGTTTACCTCAGACCTTACTAATATTCCCAATTAATTGTTACCTAGCACATAAGCCACATAAATGCGTTTAATACTTAAAATTTGTACTACCTTTCAACATAATACGGGTACAGTAAGCACATTTAAATTGCGTTTATTTACGAATAAGCTGCACGTTAGTTCACAACACAATAACAATACATATTAGCTAGGTTTTATTAGCACCATCCAAGCAAGTTAGTCCTCCCCATGGGTAAAAATAAAAATAATGTGTGCACTTTACTCTATGGTTGGTTAATTTCGCAAAACATGCAATCAGTAAATGTTAATGTTATGGGACATTAACCCTACGAGGTGTACACAAAATTTCGTGTTTGCCACCTCGCTCCATCAATTCCCTCATCTGGTTATTTTATCACCAAATAACCCTCAAAATTTTGGAAAATTTAGCAGAACATGTTTCAACTTCTTTTTGTTAATATCATCTTATAATTTTGTCTCTTTTTCTTTTGAATTCCTAAAAACCTTTTCTTTTATTTCTTCTAATTCTATTTCATTCTTTTCTCGCACTCTTGCCAATCGTTCTTCATTCCTTTTCTTCATCAAGTTTCTGAAATCTCTTCTACTTTTGCATATACAGCATAACCTTATAAAGAAAATCACTATCACTATAACTGTTATTGGGATTAGTATCTTACCTATAATTGAACTACTTATTTCTTGAAACCAATTTTTGATTGCTGAGAAACTTTTTCCCAACCTTACAAGGACACCTTCAACCTCCAGTGGTATATATTTTTCAATGTTCTGACTTTTATCTGGAATATAAGTACAACAATGTTGAACTTTCAAAATTCCACAGACTCCTCCCTCTTTTGCTAAAATTATATCAAGGGCAAGTCGGTTTTGCATACTATAGCTCTCATAGCAACCATTTCATTATCTACCATTAGGAATCCTCCTGCTGTATCTGTTGACAATTTATCAACAATTGTGGACAATTTTCTGATTCTATTTGCATTAAACGAAATTCCCACTGCTGGTATCAGTGCTCCAAATACATCACCTATTATTTCTAACACAGTCTCTCTTCTTTTTCTACTTAGAACTTTACCTATCTCATACTTTCCATTAGTACCTCTATCTACAGGGAACATTTTAGGAAAGACCAAACCCACATAGCATGTCCCATACCAATGGTCAGGCAATCTATAGTAAGCTTTATTCCCACTTATGAAATAAATTCCAGGGAAAACAGGATCATTTCCTCCTTTAAATCCCCAACCCCCTATAAATCTATAGGTGTCTTCACATTGACTCGCACCCACAAAATAATTGTCATACATTGAATTATCTCTTCTGATACAACATTTTCCCAACATTGGTGCATCTATATTTAATGCCAAATTCACATTCTTGTCTTCAATATTCTCATCATCAAATGTATAATATTTTGACTTTGCATGTTTCATCTTTTCTTTTCGTTTATAAGCAATTCTCCTTTCCTCAACCATATTTAAAAACGTCTTCTCTTCAATTCTCATTTTACATGTTAAATTATTGTTAAATGCATACTCATGTGTTAACTCATCTACTTCTAGAAAATATTCTCCCATTACCTCTGCATATTTCCTTTTATTTAGTGTGGCATCAATCTTCAACCTTGCAAATATTTCGTCCACATTGGAATAATGGTATTCCAGTTTCCCCGTCTTGTAAAATAAACTTGATATTACACTACAAGTAACTCCATAAGTAAGAGGAAGGTGGTGATAGGTCACCCCTTCTGACACTGATGCTGGCAATTTTACACAAACATAACAGTCATCAACATTCATAGTTTTGATATACTCAAGCAATAATTTTGAAAAAGTATTTTTGGTATAGTCACTATTGACCTATCTTGATGTAACTCTGGCTTACACACATGAACCTCATGCACTTTTTCTTTATCAATTTGCTTACTTGAACTCACATTTGGCTTTAACTTTGTTAAATTAGTTTGGAAAGGAATCACAATCATCAGGGAGGTATTAAACGCATCCATCTCCTCCTGCACTGTACCAACTGTCTGGAAACAAGCCATGGTCAGGTCACTAATTAAGAAACCCAATCTGGATCCGTCGGACTTGGCCAACTATCGCCCCATTTCTTTGCTCCCATGGGTGAGCAAGGTTCTAGAGTAATACATTAACCAACAGCTAGTGAACTATCTGGAAGACTATCACATACTAGATCCCACTCAGACGGGCTTCAGACCAAAACACGGGACTGAAACCGCTCTCCTCATGGTTACAGAGGAAGCTAGAAAAATCCTGGATCAAGGAGGATCAGTGGCAGTGATCCTCCTTGATCTAAGTGCGGCGTTTGACACGGTCAGTCATGACACCCTACTGAACCGCCTGGCCTGTGCGGGGATTAAGGATAAAGCCTGGGCATGGTTTAAATCTTTTTTGGAGAACAGATCCTTTAGGGTTTTTGATGGCGAGTCCGTGTCCTCCAGCAGACCTCTAAAGTGCGGTGTTCCTCAGGGCTCTTCTCTGAGCCCTGCACTTTTCAATCTGTACATGAGACCACTAGCCGACGTCGTCCGCCCATTTGGAGTTAAGATCATCTCCTATGCGGACGACACGCAGCTAGTGGTCTCACTGGCGCAGGAGGCAAACCGTACTACGCCAGGCGGGCTTAGAGAATGCCTGGAGGAAGTGAGGAACTGGATGTCATCATCATCCCTGAAGTTGAACGGGGACAAAACAGAGCTGATGCTCCTAGGCCCTTCAGATCTGGCCCTTCCTCCCTCTCTGTGGCCTCCCTGTCTAGGCCCCCCCCACACCCCAAAGATAACATAAAAAGCCTTGGAGTGTGGCTGGACAGATCGCTATCCTTCAATGTGCAAGCCACAAAACTTTCAGCCACCTGTTTTGGCATCATGAGGGTGCTAAATAAAATATTTCCCCTCCTTCCCATGGAAGCCAAACAGGTAGCCATTCAAGGTCTCATGCAATCAAGCCTTGATTTTAATAATGTACTCTACCTCGGCGCCCCAGAATACACCCTACGCAGGCTGCAGATTGTACAGAACTGCGCAGCGCGTCTACTGCTCAAAATCCCCCGTAGACACTCAGTGAGGGCCGGACTGACTACCCTTCATTGGCTACCAATTCGGCAGAGAGTTTTGTTCAAGGCATTATGTATAGCCCATCAAGCCTTCTGGAACATGGGCCCCAGTATCACCCGTGATCTGGTCACCCATTACACCCCAAACCGAAGTCTTCGTTCCAGCCAGACCTTCTCGGCAGTGGTGCCAAGAATAAAAAGATCTAGATCTGGCGGAAGGACGTTCGCATATAACGCGTCCAAGACTTGGAACACTCTTCCACTCCATCTCAGAGCTAACCCTAACCTCACGGTGTTTCGCAAGCAATTAAAGACTTTTCTGTTCACATTCTGTTATTAACTGCTTGTCCCCCTCCTCTGCTTATCAGTAGGTTTTGGCTATCTTAGCTCTTGGACGCCTCGAGGCATCAATTCGTGCTCTATAAATCCGCAAGTTTACAAGTTTACAATAGCTAATATTATCCATAGTATAGTCAACAACCCCATACATATTGAACAACACCTGCACCATTTTCTAAAAATAGAACATTTTGTCTTATGGTTGCTCATTGCCATTTTCTAACACTTTTTCTTCGATCTTGTGTCACCTATAATTTTTCACACCACACAGCACTCTAACAAGTTTTCTTCGACCTTGTGTCAGTTTCTATTCTAAATTATGCTATAATTACATTTTCTAACAAGTTTTCTTCGACCTTGTGTCAACTCCGACCTCTTCTATATTTACAAAAACCGTCTCACAGGACAACGGACTTTTTACTTTAATATCATATACTTTGAACACCTATCTTTTCTCTTAGATGACTTTTCTACTCACTTTTCCCAATTGATTTTGGGTTATACAGATTTTCTTGACTGCTATTTACTTCAACAATTGGTGGAAGACCAATATACGTCCACTCAGGTGACTTGTACCTCTGATTTGGACGTCTTACTCTCTTTGGCCTTTGAATAGTTTCTATTTTCTTTCCCAGTGTTTCTTTCTGACTGGTAATTTCGTTCACTTGCTCTTCCTTTTCCTTTGTTGCATTTACTATTTTGAATTTCAATCCTCCAGCCCCTTCAGGCCAATTGTCTCCTTTGCAGACTTTCTTAGTCTTTGGTTCTACAGTGTCATGCTCCACTCTCCAAGCTCTTTTTCTTGTGCTTTTTCTTAATGGAGTCTCATCTGCACTGTCATCAGTTTCCCTTTCGGTGTCTTCTACTGTATCATTTATTATGATTTTCACAATGTCTTTATCTTCATCGGTTTTAGTTTTCTCTACTGTCACTCTGTCAGAAACTCTTTCATAACTGGTACTTGGAATCTCATCCTTGTCGTGAGTTACTTCCTTTTCCCCAGTTTCAGGATTTCCGTTCCTTCTTTCAGAGTTTTCAGTTTGCGTTTTCAGCTTTCTCCTTTTCAACAGCTCTCCCTTCACTTTCTCTTGCGTCTTCACTGGTGCTTGTCTTTACAGATTCTCGATCTTCAGATTGATCTTCTGAATCTGGTATTTCAACAATCTCCCTTTCACCTTCACCTTCAGACGCAGAACTGGCTTCTGATCAATCAATCAATCAGGTCATTTATAGAGCGCACTACTCACCCGTAGGGTCTCAAGGCGCTGGGTGGGGGGGGTGCCGTTACTGCTCGAACAGCCAGGTCTTGAGCTTCTTCCTGAAGGAGAGGTGGTCTTGGGTCAGGCGCAGGTCGGTCGGGAGTGAGTTCCAGGTCTTGGCGGCCAGGTAGGAGAAGGACCTTCCTCCTGTTGTCGCTCTTCGGATGCGGGGGACGGCGGCGAGGGCGTGGTTGGTTGATCTGAGGAGACGCTTGGGAGTGTAGAAGTTGATCCGGTTGTTGAGGTAGCTCGGGCCTTGGTCGTGTAGGGCTTTGTGTGCGTGGGTGAGGAGACGGAAGGTGATTCTCTTGTTGACCGGGAGCCAGTGCAGATTTCTCAGGTGTCCGGAGATGTGGCTGCGTCGGGGGATGTCGAGGATGAGTCTGGCCGAGGCGTTCTGGATCCGCTGGAGTCTCTTCTGGAGCTTGGCGGTGGTTCCGGCGTAGAGGGCGTTGCCGTAGTCAAGTCGGCTGGTGACGAGGGCCTGGGTGACCGTCTGCCGCGTCTCGGTGGGGATCCACCGGAAGATCTTACGTAGCATGCGCAGGATGTTGAAGCAAGACGAGGAGATGGCGTTTACTTGTCTGGTCATGGAGAGGGAGGAGTCCAGGATGAAGCCCAGGTTGCGTGCGTGGTCCGTCGGTTTGGGTGCGGTGCCCAGGGCGGGGGGCCACCAGGAGTCGTCCCAGGCGGATGGCGAGGAGCCCAGGATGAGGACCTCCGTCTTGTCCGAGTTCAGTTTCAGGCGGCTGGTCGTCATCCATTCGGCTACATCTCTCATCCCTTCGTGCAGGTTGGCTCTGGCGGTGGCGGGGCCGTTGGTCAGGGAGAGGATCAGCTGGGTGTCATCGGCGTAGGAGATTATGTTGAGGTTGTGTTGGCGTGCGATGGCCGCGAGGGGGCTCATGTAGACGTTGAAGAGGGTGGGGCTCAGTGAGGATCCTTGAGGGACGCCGCAGATGACTTTGGTGGCCTCTGACTTGTACGGTGGTAGTCGGACTCTCTGTGTTCTTCCGTCGAGGAAGGAGGTGATCCATTCCAGTGCCTTGTCCTGGATTCCGATGTTGCCGAGGCGCTGTATTAGGGTGCGGTGGCAGACAGTGTCGAAGGCCGCGGAGAGGTCCAGGAGGATGAGGGCCGCTGTTTCTCCGTTGTCCATCAGAGTTCGAAGGTCATCGGTGGCAGCGATGAGGGCGGTCTCGGTGCTGTGGTTCGCTCGGAAGCCCGACTGTGAGGGGTCGAGGGATCCATTCGTCTCGAGGAAGGCGGCCAGCTGTTTGTTGACAGTCTTCTCGATGACTTTGGCCGGGAACGGGAGGAGCGAGATGGGACGGTAGTTCTTGAGGTCGGTGGGGTCTGCTGTGGGTTTCTTGAGAAGAGCGCTGAGTTCGGCGTGCTTCCAGCTCTCAGGGAAGGTGGCGGTGTCGAAGGAGGTGTTGATGATGTCCCGCAGGTGGGGTGCGATGACAGCGTCGGCCTTGTTGAAGACGTGGTGAGGGCAGGGGTCAGTCGGAGATCCGGAGTGGATGGAGTTCATGGTGCGGATGGTGTCTTCGGTGGTGATCGGGGTCCAGGTGCGGAGGGTGGTGGTGGGTGGCGTTGTTGCGGTTGTGGCTTGCGTAGGATGGTTGTTGAAGCTGTTGTGTATGTCCGTGATCTTGTTGTGGAAGTAGGACGCGAGGGAGTTGCAGAGGTCTTGCGACGGGGTGATGTCATTGTTTCCGGCGTTGGGGTTGGAGAGCTCTTTCACGATGTTGAAGAGTTCCTTGCAGTTGTGTGCGTTGTTGTCCAGTCGATCCTTGTATGTATTTTTCTTGGTGGCGCGGATCAGTTGGTGGTGTTTCCGGGTGGCGAGCTTGAGGGTGGTCATGTTGTCCGTAGTTGGTTCCCTTCTCCAGACTTTCTCGAGGGCTCGACAGTTCTTCTTGGAGCTCTTGAGTTCGTCGGTGAACCATGGTGTTTTTCTGCTGCAGGGTCTGCTGGGTGGGGTTCTCAGAGGGGCGAGTTCGTCCGCGCAGTTGTTGATCCACTTCGTGAGGTTGTCGGCGGCTTGGCTGGGGTTCGCTGAGCTGGCGGGAGGATGCTGGCTCAGGGAAGCAGTGAGCTGGTCGGCTGTGATCTTGTTCCAGCTTCTTCGGGCAACCTGTTGCTGGTGGTGGTGGATCGTCGTTCTTCTGAAGGTGAAGTGGACGCAGCTGTGGTCCGTCCAGTGGAGTCCAGTGGCGTGGCTGAAGGTGACGTCTTTGCTGGATGAGAAGACGGCGTCGAGTGTGTGACCGGTGAGGTGGGTGGGGGTGGACACCAGCTGCTTGAGTCCGAGGTTGGCGAGGTTGTCGAGCAGGCTGATGGTGTTGCGGTCGCTGTTGCTCTCCAGGTGGAAGTTGAGGTCCCCCAGGAGGATGTAGTCGGCGGAGGGGAGAGCGTGCGGGCTGACGAAGTCGGCGATGTCCTCGCTGAATCGTGTGCGTGGTCCCGGGGGTCGGTAGATCAGGGTGCCTCTGAGGGTGGTGTTCGGGTTGGTGTGGATCTGGAAGTGCAGGTGTTCAGCGGTGGTTAGGGTGTCGTCGGTGTTGGTCGTGATGCGGATGGTGTCTTTGTGGATGATGGCGATGCCTCCTCCCGTCTGGTTGGCGGTGCGGTCCCTCCGGGTGATCTTGTAGCCCTCTGGGATGGCGATGGCGATGTCTGGGGCTGAGGAGGCGTTCATCCAGGTCTCGGTGAGGAAGGCAACGTCGGGGGCGGTGGTGTCGAGGAGGTTCCAGAGTTCGACGGCGTGTCTGTGGACGGAGCGGGTGTTGAGTAGGATGCACTTGAGGTGGTTGCTGCTGGTGTTCGGCTTGGCGGGTGCAGGGAAGGTCCGGATGCAGGTGAACTTGCAGGCGTGGCAACTGAAGGGTCCGTGGGTGTGCTTCGGGGCGGCTCGGTGACATCCTGGGATGCGGCCGGTGTTGAGTGCGATGAGATCGGCGGCGTTGTAGGTTCGTCGGGTCGGCTTCCGTCGGTGGGGGCCAGGGGTCCTGGCGCTGGGCGCGGTCCAGGCGCGGACGGGCGTAGACGGGCTTACCTTTGGCGCGCCTTCGGCGCACAATCGGCGCGCCCGCTGCGCGTCAACGCTGCGCGTTCGCACGGTCGCCATTTAAGGCGAAGTGCGCGGGTGGGCGGGGCAGCTGGGAGGCGGGAGCGGGGAGGGAACAGAAGGAAAGAAGGGGCGGGGTCGGCGGTGGTGGCGGGAAGCGGGGGCGGCGAGGGAGGCGGGAAACAGGCCGGAGGACGGCCGGAGACTTAAGAACAAGCACAAGTTACAGGCAAAGACGCTAAACACGGGGAGAGACTAAGAAACCAGAAAACAAGCACAAATTACAGGCAAAAAATGCTAAACACGGGGAGAGACTAAGAAACCAGAAAACAAGCACAAATTACAGGCAAAAAAATGCTAAACACGGGGAGAGACTAAGAAACCAGAAAACAAGCACAAATTACCATCAGAAAACGCTAACACGGGCAAAGATTGAGAAACCAGAAAACAAGCACCAATGAATGGCAAAACAGCAGGGTCAGCCGGCAGCGAGGCAGGCAGCGAGGCAGGGCACAGCAGAGGGGCACACGCAGCAGCTGGTGGCCGTGCGGCGCGGGGGTGTCCCACAAGTGGGTCACACTTACCTGTGTCGCACGGTCGCCATTTAAGGCCAAGTGCGCGGGTGGGCGGGGCAGCTGGGAGGCGGGAGCGGGGAGGGAACAGAAGGAAAGAAGGGGCGGGGTCGGCGGTGGTGGCGGGAAGCGGGGGCGGCGAGGGAGGCGGGAAACAGGCCGGAGGACGGCCGGAGACTTAAGAACAAGCACAAGTTACAGGCAAAGACGCTAAACACGGGGAGAGACTAAGAAACCAGAAAACAAGCACAAATTACAGGCAAAAAATGCTAAACACGGGGAGAGACTAAGAAACCAGAAAACAAGCACAAATTACAGGCAAAAAAATGCTAAACACGGGGAGAGACTAAGAAACCAGAAAACAAGCACAAATTACCATCAGAAAACGCTAACACGGGCAAAGATTGAGAAACCAGAAAACAAGCACCAATGAATGGCAAAACAGCAGGGTCAGCCGGCAGCGAGGCAGGCAGCGAGGCAGGGCACAGCAGAGGGGCACACGCAGCAGCTGGTGGCCGTGCGGCGCGGGGGTGTCCCACAAGTGGGTCACACTTACCTGTGTCGCACGGTCGCCATTTAAGGCCAAGTGCGCGGGTGGGCGGGGCAGCTGGGAGGCGGGAGCGGGGAGGGAACAGAAGGAAAGAAGGGGCGGGGTCGGCGGTGGTGGCGGGAAGCGGGGGCGGCGAGGGAGGCGGGAAACAGGCCGGAGGACGGCCGGAGACTTAAGAACAAGCACAAGTTACAGGCAAAGACGCTAAACACGGGGAGAGACTAAGAAACCAGAAAACAAGCACAAATTACAGGCAAAAAATGCTAAACACGGGGAGAGACTAAGAAACCAGAAAACAAGCACAAATTACAGGCAAAAAAATGCTAAACACGGGGAGAGACTAAGAAACCAGAAAACAAGCACAAATTACCGTCAGAAAACGCTAACACGGGCAAAGATTGAGAAACCAGAAAACAAGCACCAATGAATGGCAAAACAGCAGGGTCAGCCGGCAGCGAGGCAGGCAGCGAGGCAGGGCACAGCAGAGGGGCACACGCAGCAGCTGGTGGCCGTGCGGCGCGGGGGTGTCCCACAAGTGGGTCACACTTACCTGTGTCGCACGGTCGCCATTTAAGGCGAAGTGCGCGGGTGGGCGGGGCAGCTGGGAGGCGGGAGCGGGGAGGGAACAGAAGGAAAGAAGGGGCGGGGTCGGCGGTGGTGGCGGGAAGCGGGGGCGGCGAGGGAGGCGGGAAACAGGCCGGAGGACGGCCGGAGACTTAAGAACAAGCACAAGTTACAGGCAAAGACGCTAAACACGGGGAGGGACTAAGAAACCAGAAAACAAGCACAAATTACAGGCAAAAAATGCTAAACACGGGGAGAGACTAAGAAACCAGAAAACAAGCACAAATTACAGGCAAAAATAAATGCTAAACACGGGGAGAGACTAAGAAACCAGAAAACAAGCACAAATTACCGTCAGAAAACGCTAACACGGGCAAAGATTGAGAAACCAGAAAACAAGCACCAATGAATGGCAAAACAGCAGGGTCAGCCGGCAGCGAGGCAGGCAGCGAGGCAGGGCACAGCAGAGGGGCACACGCAGCAGCTGGTGGCCGTGCGGCGCGGGGGTGTCCCACAAGTGGGTCTGATACTTCCAGATGTCGACGTTCTTGTCGATCTTCAGTATCTGGTTCCTTTTCTGGTTCAGCCTCAGAATCAGAGTCAGTTGTACTTTCACCGTCGTATGGGTACTCAGGTTCAGGCACATGGATAGTGTGACTAGCATGAACCCACCTCTTCAATCCAGCACACTTAACTACAGTATTGCTGATCAATATCACTTGACGTGGTCTTTGCCACCTTGGTACCAAACAATTCCTTCTGCGATGAACTTTCACTCTTACCCAGTCCCCAGGGACTAAATCATGAGCTGGAGTTTTCTCTTTGGTATTTGATTCAGTTCCCACCTGGTGGAGCACAGAAGTTACTACATCAGATAAGTTTTTACAATAATCCAGTATGATGTCATCATTTATAGCTAGCAACCTATTAACTGGTACATAAGCCTGCCTCATCACCCTTCCCATCAAGATTTCGTGAGGGCTTAATCCAGTTTTCCTGTCAGGAATGCTTCCTAATGTCATTAACACAAGGGGCAAAGCATCTGGCCACTTCATTCCTGTTGCCAGACACATCTTTGCAATTCTATTTTTAATTGTTCCATTCACATGTTCAACTACTCCTGAAGCCTCAGGTCTATATGCACAGTGTAATCTCTGGCGAATGTCCAGAGCTTCACAAATCATCTGCAATAAATCATTTTGGAAATGCGGGCCTCTGTCCAATTCAATGGTGACTGGAAACCCGAAACGTGGTATTATCTCACGCAAGAACAGTTTAGCAACAGTTATTCCATCATTCCTTCTCGTGGGGAAAGCTTCCACCCATCGAGACAACAAACAGATTATCACAAGAACATATCTGAGTCTGTTGCATGGAGGTAATTCAACAAAATCCATCTGAACTCTTGTCAATGGGCCACCCTCCCGTCCTATGGTTCCCAAACTTACAACAGTTTTGCTGTTTGGATTAAATTGCTGGCAGACCAAACATCTTTGACACAAACTTTCAGCAATCATTCTAAACTTAGGATTATACCAAGTCTGCCTAAAGAGACGAATCATAGCGTCTCTGCCGATGTGTGCTTGACCATGGTACATTCGGGCTATATCTGAAATCATGCTATCAGGCATTACTGGTCTTTCATCTTTGTAAACCCAAATTTCATCTTCCTCCCTTTGTCTGCAACCTGATTTTAACCAAATATCTTTTTCTTCTGTTCCTGCCGCTTCCTGCATCTGCTTCACTTCCTGCCAAGTTTCTACCACAGTGGTTAGCATTAAAGGACTTGGAACATGTTCTTCAGTTTTCTCCCGATTGATTGAAATTTGATTTTTGGCGCAATGTTTTGCAATTGCATCAGCATAACTGTTTCCTCTGGTGATATACTCCTCACCTTTCTTGTGGGCAGAACATTTTACCACAGCTAGTTTTTCAGGCAACTGTATCACATCAATCAATGTTTTTACAAACTCAGCATTCCGAATAGGTGTTCCTGCAGAGGTTAAATAACCTCTTTGGGACCAAAGTTGTCCATAATCATGAACGACTCCATAACCATATTGACTATCGGTCACTATGGTTACTTTCACCTCTTTGCCCAACTCACATGCTCGTATCAAAGCAATTAATTCCGCTATCTGAGCAGAATGAATTCCTCTCAGACAAGATGCTTCCAATACCGCCGCCACTGTACAGACAGCATATGCAGCACTTAGAACACCGCTCTCTGTTCTCAAGCACGATCCATCCACAAACATGACAAAATCTGATTCGAGCAAAGGTTCATCTTTAATGCCTGGACGAGGTTTTGTGCAATACTCCAGAACATCCAAACATTTGTGATCAAGCTCACCTTTCACTTCTGCTTCAACCATATCAGGTAACAGTGTTGATGGGTTGACATTCACACATCTTGCAATTGTCACATTCTCAGCTCCCAAAAATATTTTCTCATAATGTGTCATTCTGCTGTTAGTCATGTACTGCGTCTTTGCTCTTGTGAGGAGAATCTCCACTGAATGAGGTACATAGACTCTCACAGGAAATCCCATCACAATTCCTTCACTTTGCTCCAGACTTACACTGGTTGCTGCTACTGCTTTCAGACAACCTGGCAAAGCCTTTGCAACAGGGTCCAAAACAGCTGAGAAATATGCAATTGTTTCTCTCATTCTTCCAGGCCTCTGAATTAATACTGACAGAGCACATCCTTCTCGCTCACTGCAGTACAGTTCAAATTCTTTTTGATAATCAGGCATTCCCAAAGCTGGTGCTTCACACAATTTAGTTTTGAGTTGTTCAAATGCTTCCATCTCTGTTTTGGTCAGAACAATAGGGTCTCTGATGTCTGCGTTTGTCAGTCTCCAGCAATGGTTTTGCAATCAATGAAAATTCACTTATCCACTGTCTGCAGTATCCTACCATTCCTAGGAACATTCTTACCTGTCTTTGAGTTTTAGGTGGCTACATTCCCTGTATCATTTTAATTCTCTCAATTGTGACTTGTCTGATACCTTTAGCAATCTTGTCACCTAAATACTGTACTTATTTCTGGCAAAACTGCAATTTTGATGGAGACACTTTATGTCCCTCCTCTGCTAAATGATTCAATAATGCTACTGTGTCAGCTACACAGGCATCCTTTGTTTTTGATGCAACCAAAAGATCATCAATATATTACATCAACACAGATTCTCCAGGCATGCTCAGATTTTCCAATGATTTCTTTAGCAGCTGATTGAAAATCGATGGACTTTCAGTGTACCCTTGCGGAATTCTACACCATGCTAGGATACGATTTTGGAAACGAAACGCAAAAATTGGTTGGCTTTCTGGATGCAATGGAACCGTAAAGAACGCATTGCATAGATCAATCACTGTATACCACTCTGCATCATGTGGTATTTAGTACAAAATCACTGCTGGATTTGGAACGATTGGGCAACATGGGACAACAATTGCATTAACTTTTCTCAGGTCCTGCACAATTCTAAATGTTCCGTTTGGCTTTTTCAATCCCATAATTGGTGAATTACAAGGACTGCTCTCAATTTCTTGCAAAATTCCCTGCTCAATTAGTTTATCAATTACTAGAGTAATTCCTTCAATTACTTAAGCAGTCATTTTATACTGTGGTATATTCGGATAACGTGCACCTTCTTTAATGGTAACTTTCACAGGATCAACTTCTTTCATTAAACCTATATCTTTTCCAGAGAAATCCCACACAATTTCTTTCACTGCCTCTTTCAGTTCAACAGGAATTTTCTCTTTATCAAAAACAGGAAACAGTTTGTCCTGTTCTGCCTCAATCATGAGCATTGTCAGTTTATACAAACTATCTTCATCTGGAGTCTGCAATTCTATGCCATCTGGTAAACAGTATCTGGCACAATTCATCTTACACAATATATCTCTGCCTAACAAATTAACAGGACTGCTGTCGCACACCACAAACCGATGCATATCTTTGTACGTCCCAATCTCTATTTCAACTGGTTTTGTCAAGGGAGTATTTATTTGTCTGTTAGCTACACCTACAACCTGGATTGTCTCACCCGAGAGAGGTAGATTTTGAATTTCCACTGATCTAACAGTAGAACGGGTTGCACCAGTGTCCACTAGGAAAGTTATTTCCACATCATTCACCTTTCCGTTCACAAATGGACCTGACTGATCTACCTCAAGAGTGGCTCCAAGCACACACTCTTCTTCCTCCCTCAGGCACCGTCAGAAACTTTAATCTGGCTCACTGCCATTCTCTTCTTGCAACCAATATTGAGGACACGCATTTACTCTTTGCGGTCTTTTTACCTGCTCACCACCGCTGAATCCTGTCTCTGCACTGTATCTCTGCTGATTCCCACTGTATGGCATGGCGGTTGCGGCACCTGACATTGCTGATTTGCTATCTGCTGTTGCTGTGGTTGCTGCTGATTTACCTCAAACTGCACCTGCGGATTCAATGATGTATTTTCCCCATTAACTCTAGGTGGACATTTACACTCTCGTTTCCAATGCCCTATCTGGCCGCAGTTAAAACATGGCAATTTCTTTTTCATTTCATCAATATTTCCCACTAATTTAGGTTTTCCCTTAATCCCACCTTGATTCCCTGCACTCTTATTCTCCATTTGTGCTACTTGTTGTTCAGCTACTTTTACTTGTGCCCACATGGCTTTTTCTTTCAGCTTCTTTTGTTTTGCATCAATCTCTTCTCTACAATATTTCGCTTGTCTTAGAACCTTATCTACTGAACTCGGCTGCCAATCCATCATGCTATGTCTGATCATGTCTGAAATTTCTGGTCTCAATCCATATACAAATCTGTAAACAAAATGACTCATGTCCTTCTCATTTAACTCCTCATAACCACTGTACTGTTTAAAGACTAACAACAACCTTTCGTAAAATGAATGCACAGTTTCTTTCGGCTCCTGTGTTGTTCTGTCTATTTTTACCCAATCAGTTTCTTTTGGAGGTATTTTGTTTTTCAACCATACTATCACTTGCTCATATTTCCTCATCACGTCTGGTGAGGGAGCTCCCGTTTTCTCGTCTCTGGGATATTCCTCCCTTGGCCAATCCCCAGATATTTTGCATTCTGTCCATAAATCTGTTGGTACCACTATGTCAAATAATCCATCTAAGTCAATCCACAATACTTTTGACACTTTTACATATCTGTCCACTTGTCGATACCATTCTACCGGCTTCTCTCTCAGTCTGGGAAAATCATTCGTAAATGATAATATATCCTGTCTGCTCCAGGGCACATGTACATATCCTCCTCCAGTAATTTCTCTCATTGGGAATTCAGTTATTACTTTTTCCTTCTCTCTAATGGGGAAAGCTAAAGTAGACTTATCACTATTTTCTTCTTTCTTCTTTGCCCACTTAACTATCCATTTACCTACATCACCCCATTTGCGCAACACAATTAAATCTTTTATCTGAACTTGTCTTCCTGCAGTGTTCATATTTTCAATGTCTCTTTCTGCAAAATCAACTCGATAAGATTTCTGCAATGATTTTATTTTGGAAAAATCTATTCCATATTCACTTGCCACCTCTTCTAATTGATCGTACATTGTCTTTGCTCTCCATGTTATGCTTTTACATAAAAACATGAGCTCATCATCCTGGTAGGTTTTTAATCTGTCTGTCCCAATTGTTCCAATTATTAATTCCTCTATGTCTATTTTTAATTTGGCCACATCCAGCACTTTCATTTCCTGCTCTTTTAATTTTAACGTTTTTATCCATTCACTTAATTCTCTGTCTGATGGACCCATAGGCGTTTGTGTTAAATCTATTTTGTCTGCACTCCTCTCTGGAGTCGCAGAATCAGATTCTGCTCCTGTTGGGAATCTGCATGTCAAATTTTTATTAAAAGTTAGCTCTGGTGGATTTACACTCGTATTCTGCCTTATTTCTGACAAATCAGGATGAGCACTCTCTCTTGCTCTCTGTAGGCTTTGTTGTAACGGAATGGTTAGTCTCGGCTCTCTTATTTTCTGATCATCAAATACTGGTATCACAGGTCCTATTGTTACTGGTACGGTTACAGCGTCCATATTTTTAGTAAGATTTTGAATCAATTCATGGGCTGCACGCTCATATTCAGACATACTTGGCTGTTCATTAGTTTGTCTTTCCGGACTTAACATAACTCTGTGTGACTCATTACCTCCTACAGCAGTACCTGTAATTCTAGCTTCTCCTATTGGTGTACTCGGGATATATCTTGTTTCTACTCTTTCGGGAAAATCTTTAAAATTTGAGGGTTGTCTTGGTGGTTCATTAACTCTTTCTTCTACCATCGGGGCATTTGGGGTAGTCCATAAAGAACTTGGCTGATATGGGGGGGGGTCTCCTATTTAATATTTCTTCTAAAACAGCATCCTCTGATTCACTTCCACCATAGCTTTGATTTCCCAATTCTATATTTTTTTTCTTTACTGTACTCTTTCGCCCATCATATTCTTCTACCAATCTGACGGGGTACATGCCATCGCACATACTTCCATCCCTCCATCTTCACATTCTACTCTCATGTGTTTCTCCCCAAAAATCTCTACCTCTCGGTCTAAGATGCCTACTCAACCTTTCGCTCTCCATTTGATGCATCTCATCTTCCCATTCCACAAATGCTTCAAACTGAGTCGGTCTAGGTCTTGGTTCAAGTTTCATCATTTTGTCTCTCAAATTTCTCAAAATTGCTACATCAAAACGATCCTCCTTCTGGAAAAGCTAATACACCATCATCCTTGGTATAATGTACCCAATTTTCCAACCAAACACATGTATGGTAACCATATTTGCTCAACATATAAGAAGCTGGCGTTTTCGGTGAAGGAAGTACCTTTCCCTCTCTCGTAACTACCTCTTTGTCTTTTACAAACATGTTTTTCAGCTTTTTCAACCATGAAGATTTCTTCCTGTCATCATCATAATAGTAGTATGACATTTTCAGTAAACTTTCCTGCTTTCAAAAGACCGCGTACTATTCTGTTGTTGATTCCGTAACACCAACCTATCACAGCACGGTTCGCACTAATGCACCAGTTAGAACACGATACGTCACCATAGTGCCTAACCAATAGCCTCTGCTGCTTTCTGTGGTGAACCAATCAACTCCAACTCTGTCTCAGTCACGTGGACCAATCCCAGCACAACACTTTTGACGTCACCAGCGCTCCGGCTTCTGCAGCGCCGACTGACCCCTCCTTTACAGGGTTTTTTCAAGAAGCCGTATTTACAAGATATTTTACAAAATCAGTTAGTAACTTTACACAAAACAAATCCACTAATCTGTTTCGCTAATAAAGGGATAGAATTTTCAATCACACAAGTATTCTGTTAACCAGAGTAGACAACGCTTATCTCCTCAGAATTTTTAGACTCGCCGATAAAGCAACACTGCTGGCTTTTGCCCTTCTATCAAGCAATAACGATCTCTCTTCTCTAGGAAAGCACATGCAGAGACCTTTTTCACCTCCTTAGAGACAGTCCCAGAGTTTCGCTTGTACGCGTATTGCAATATCATTTACACACATTCATACGGAAAACCCTATTCATATATACATGAACTCCGTGTTACCAGTAGGCAGCGCGTCCACTAACCCACCACAGAATTCCTCTTTTGTTAGCAAAAGAGAGACGCCACTCTCTTTACCCTTCAATCAAGCTCGGGTTAAGACCTATTACTCTCCCAGCAGTAAGTTTTAGTCGGGAAGCACGGAATGATCCCAATACTTGAAGGCTGAACTTTCATATACTGTCCTCACTATACATTTATCCTTACACACCTAAGGTCCCTAAACAGTGATATGCGACGATACCACCGCAGTATTCGGCGATACTCCTTTTTTGAAACAGACTAATTCACTGTGCGACTACCTTGCCACACTTCCTCCACCTGCAGACAGAGGCACTGGCTTCACCCTACTCTATGAAGCCTTTCCAGGACTACATGTAACATAATACAAACTCAACAGATGTTAGTCATAATTCTGTACATCAAACTCTCTATAGTACTTTATACATAACCCTAGCTAATTTCCTTAGCAACCACTACTCTGCTACCAAGTAATTAACTGCTACAGCGCGGCTCCAGAAATCATTTCTAATCAATACTCACCATTTCCCTGAAACCTTAAAACACACAAATCATGCATCAGTGGGGCCCATAACACTGCGCATTTACCCTGTTCACTTACGCTTGGCTTCAAGGATTCTGGTGAATCACACTGGAGAAACGCTGTAACATTTGGTGGAGCGTCTAAACCTATTTAACTAATTATTATTTACGCCTGCGGATTTAACATTTATCCATGGACTAAATTATTCAGACACACCACCATAGTGGCAATGGATCTGCTAGAATGAAAATTAGGTGTAGGAAGAATCAAAGACCAGCTTTTACTTCTTCATTTTACTAATCTTTATTCAAAGCAAAACTTTATCATGTCTGACATTTATGCATTAGTAAACCTTTATTCAGTAAAATATTAAACTTTATTTCAGAATGATCATTTTATTTGAGCTCAAGAAAAATCGCTTTATTTCAGAAGACAGTTAAAATTAGCAAAGAACAGATAGTTCCAAATTCATTCTTCTCCTAAAATCCCTAACTAACACCCTCATCTTATCCTTCAATCCGGCAAAGCAAACAAGTAAAGGAAAATTAGAGTTCTTATCTCCAGGAATCGGTCAGCAATCGGGCAGCATCTCCGATAGAAATGGTAAAAGCAACCCCATCTAGACAAAACCAGGTTTTTTTTCCCCTAAATCCCTAATTGAATCTATCTAAAATGTAACTACCATCTCTTATTCAGAATTTCATTGAACAATTTCGGGGTGGGTGAGCATCATCTCACCATTACAGCATTATTTTTTCAACATATCAGCAAGAAAGAAAGGGTAATTGTTTAAGTTAGTCCGTGGCCTAGGCATTTCCGTGTACTTGTAACATCGACAAACTCTCCCAGGCTCTGAGCATTACATCTTCCAGGGTTGGCACCCATCCTAGGTTCAAGGCCACAGCAGCCTTGAACCTCCTCGAGCACAGGCAGTTCACTCTGACTTGCAGGTTTTGGCGCGCCTGCGCAGTTCAACTCTTGCTCACAGTTTACCCGACCGTCCATTTTCTAGATAGGCCTCAGAAGCCACTTTTGGAACTATTGTGAAAACAAACACAGATTTACATTAGCTAATGAAATTAAACCCATTCTGTTTACCTCCCACCTTACTAATATTCCCAATTAATTGTTACCTAGCACATAAGCCACATAAATGCGTTTTATACTTAAAATGTTTACTACCTTTTAACATAATACGGGTACAGTAAGCACATTTAAATTGCGTTTATTTACGAATAAGCTGCACGTTAGTTCACAACACAATAACAATACATATTAGCTAGGTTTTATTTCCACCATCCAAGCAAGTTAGTCCTCCCCATGGGTAAAAATAAAAATAATGTGTGCACTTTACTCTATGGTTGGTTAATTTCGCAAAACATGCAATCAGTAAATGTTAATGGTATGGGACATTAACTTTACGAGGGGTACACAAAATGTCGTGTTTGCCACCTTGCTCCATCAGTGCCACACACAGAAGTAGTTTTTACAAGGTGCTCAGATCTGCCCCTGGACAGTGGCGTAATACAGGCCGCCGCAGCCCCAGATCCAAGGAGCCCTCTCAGCACTGTACTCTGGCTGGGGAGCTCCTGATTGAGTTCGGAGGGGGCGCTTCCACGTGCCTTGCAGGGGGACCCCCACAAGTATCGTTACACCACGGCAGTGTCTGTGCACAGTTTTTAACTGCCATGTAGACCTGGCAAGTGCACCCACTTGCTAGGCTCTTCCATTTTCTTACAACTAAGTCACCCCTAAAGTAGGCCCAACGTAGTCCCATGGGCAGGGCGCAGTGTATTTAACACATGTAGCGGTGTAATTTTGCAAATACACGTTGTGGCGTATTTAGTGAAATACTGTGGGCCAGATTCACAAAGTCAATCTGAGACAAAAGTCTAACTTTACCACTTTTGGTATTCACATAGGTAATTTACGAGTCGTATCTTTACGTCCACAGTTGGGCAGGAATCTCCGCACCCGGGCCAAACTCTCCGCACCCGGGCCATACTCTCCAGCTTGGGCCGTACACTCCGGCACGGGCCAGATGAAGTGTAATCAATGGGCCGGAATACAATTTTGTGTGAAAAGGAACATTTGGAACGTGTGATAAATGGTAGAGGAGTCATGAAAATCAGTTTGGGCAGGGAAAAGGGTAGGGTCGGACACTATGCTCATATCCTAGAAAAGTTTTCTCCTTTGCATCATGGTACATGCAGTCCATGATTTGGGCTCCCCTCAGTGATATCAAAAGTTTGAGGGTTGTAGAAATAGTCAACAAAGCAATGCACAGTTTTCTAATAACTCCAGCAATACATTAGTTCAGTAGCAAGATGAAAGTATAAGGGAAAACATTTGAAACATCACTGCATTTGCAACTTAAATGTCTTAATCTGAAAATATAACAAAATTACTGAAGAGCTCCATTGCCAAAGCACGGCAACACTCAGAGACAACAACAGGCCCAAGATCCTATAGCACCAGATATATTGATGTAAAAGAGTCAAACCATTAGAATACAAGGCTTAAGGACCTGTGGGTAGATTATGCCAGTATGGATATACAAGGCATTCACTGGTGTATTTTTCAACATAATTCCAGTATCAGGGAGTCAGTTAGAAGTTATAGAACATGAGTACCTATAGGTTGATGTAGCATCCACCCCAGCCCGGGCTAATGAACATGCCACACAGACCTCTGGATTGTACGTCTTTATTCCTCAGCACACAATCACACACTGCACCCTCATTATGTCACAACCGTTAATAACCACACCTTAGCACCTCCAGCAACTTACGTAATTCCTTGTTGAGTCCGCCCAGAACCACAGGGTCCGAGTGCACATAGTCTCACAACACTACATCTTCCCCCTTGTTAAATAAAAAGTACAAACAATAGTCACATCATATTTCTTCAATAAGGCGTCAAGATGCTCGCACTAGTTGCCAGATCGAGTGGTATGAAGTGGTTGAGATGCGCCTTGTTCGTTCATCAATGGCGCAGGCTCGGTTGCTTGTTCTGGACGAGGGGTCTCCAACCTTTTCTGAACTGAGAGCTACTTATGTTAAATGAAACGCATTCAGAGCTACTAATATTATTAGTGTTGTATAATCTCCATTTTTTGAATATGTATATAAATTTAACCAAGCAAAAGCTCTCTAATTTAATAAGCTGGGCTGCAGACAAATGAGATACTCAGAGGTAGCTGGCGAACTACACTAGCTCACGTACTACTGGTTGTAGACCCCTCACTGTCAGGCGAGGCCGCCTCATTTGTAATTACAGGAGCTGACGGCAGTCGAGGTAGATGCTTAAAGAGTGATAAGTCCAGTGTGATGGACTTTCCGGGACGATGCACTGTCACCACATGTCCTTTGCACATCATAACCCTCAGAGGATTGACAGCAAAGAGAGTGTCTGTTTTCTGCTTATGTTTCTGCTTGACCAGGACCAAGTCACCTTCATCGAAGTCTATTTCCTGTGCTCGTTGGCGACGATCATCATATGTTTTCATTCTCAGAAGTGTCCCTGACACAAACCTTATCAGCATACAAGGAACTGTCTAGTATCCACTGGGGGAGTTTGGTTCCGATGGCTCTCCCAGATAGCAAGGTGGCAGGACTCTCACCAGTTGTGGAGTGAGGGGTTGAATGAAAGGCACGGTGGACTTGAAGCAGGCCCTGGTGTAACTTGATTCCTTACATGGATGCTCATTGAATTACCCATTTGATTCATTCCACAACATCGTTAGGTTGTGTGGAAGCCATTTCATAATTGTTCTTCATCATGGATGAGCTTCCCAGCCTTATGATATAAAATAATTACAAAAGACCTGTGGAATGTGTGCAGAGGAAACATGACCCTGGATTGGCTAAACACTATTTAATGTTAGCAGCTGATATTGCAAAGCAAGGCTAGCTTAAAGACACCATCCCTACGGTACATGAGGCTAGTTTAGTAACACGCATTTGCAGATACCTTTTCTGTAAGTAGCAAGGCTTGTGTGTTTCTGATAGGAAAGGCATTTCAACAGCAGAAATCATTTCCAGTACATTGCACATTGCATTAGCCCAGAAAGTCCCCCACTGTCCCAATCAAGAAACACATGGGTAACAAGAACCCCACCACCTCACGCCCTGCAGGTATCACGCAGTGTTGACCTCTTCTGATTGGCCTGGTGTTCAATAATTGTATAACCTGCCATGTCTGATGATGGGCAGTAGACGCCCGTCCATTAGTTCTGAGAAACTGTTTTAATGTTATACTTTTACTGGACATGTATTGCATAAATCATAGCACCTTTTATCTGTGGTTTGCCAGCATGAAAGCTTGTGTGAGATTTCCCCTTGTTGGAAATTTGGCCGCTAGCTGTCTGTCTCCATGTGCAATTATTATTGGCTTGTATAAAATGTCTCTTCATGTCATGAGCTGACCGGGTCTGTACTTTTATTTATGTCAAATTCTACACTTGAGCCCTCAGATGTGGGCTCTTTTGATGCTTGACATGTACTCTGACCACAAATTCCTTGAGCTCTTTGTTATTGAACGGTGAACCATTGTCAGATGTGAGAATGGCGGGGATACCCCGCGCTGCAAAGATGACCTTGTCATGGGCAGTTGATGAGAACTCTACTAAAGTAAAGCATGCATACATCAATAACTACTATGAGATGAAGTCCGTTTTCTTCCGGCTCAAAAAAATCTACTGCAACTCTCTTCCAGGCATGTGCAGGAAGGTCAGACATTGTCACTGGCTGCTGCGTCACTTTGAGAGGAAAACAGTGGCAAAGATGGCACCCTTTTAGTTCCCTCTCAACTTGCTAATCTAGCCTAAGGAACCACACATGGTCTCTTAGAGCTCTTCTGGTGGCTACAATGCCACACTGTCCTTGCAGGGCTAGTTCAATGACCTGCTGTCTTAGGCTCTCAGGAATGATGAGTTGTGCGCCTCTCAGGACAACACCTTCCCTGGTAATGGACAGTTCATCCTGTGAATTTTAGAATTTTTGAAATTCAACGTTGTCAGCAAAAGGTCAAGCACAGTTCCTCCGCGATTGAGTTGAATGATGTATTTGAGGATAAGAAGGTTCATGTCAGCATTACTAGCAGCAGTGATCTGTGCAACTGATTGGGCTACTGGCGTGCTGGACCTCGTAATGCAGTTAATGTACTCCTCAGACATTCCTCACTCTGCCGCTGTAACAGCACTCGTGAAAAGTAATCAGTAGGGTTCTGATCTTTGCCAGGCTTGCTTGCAATTGAATAGTCATACTCTTGCAGTCGCAACCCCGACCTCTCAATGTGAAGGGGCATCTTGGCTTTCGGGTTTCCAAATATAAGCCTTGGTGGTTAAGTAAGTAAAGAAAAACGTTGTCCGTATAGAAACACAGGAGAATGTTTGCAGGTCCACACTACAGCCAGACTCTCCTGCGGCTGAGAATAGGCGCATTCTGTGTTAGACAGGTTTCGAATTGCATAGGCCACAATGTGACTCTGAGCACTCGGATGACCATTATGCAAGAAGTGCCCCCAGCCCCACCAGGATCACATCTATTGTGATCTCAGTATGTAACTTGCGGTAAAAATAGGCCATCTCAATTGCAGTTTCAATCACATGTTTTTTTTGTTTGAAGCTTTGATCTCATGGAGGAGACCACTGAAAAGGGACATCTTGTTTTGTCAAGTCTCTCAATGGGGCACTCATAGTAGCAAAGCCACAAATGTACCTTGAGCAATAACTGGTCAAACCTAAGAAGGATCGCAGCATGGTGACATCTTGTGGGTGGCAGGTGGCTGATAGTGCCTGCACTTTATCTGGGTCAAGAGTCATTCCTCCATCAGAGAATATGTGCACAAAGAATTTCAGTTTGGTCTTGTGAAACTCACACTTTGCTGAATCTAGAGTGAGACCTGCCTCCGCAAATAACTTTGCGTTGCTCCAAATACCAGTATGCCAACACTGTAATTAAAAACATGTGTGACAGGTTGAATTATTCGACTTATAACATCCTGAAAGATTTCTGCAGCTAATGACACTCCAAAAGTCAGCCTTTTGTTTCTGAACAAACCAACATGAGTCAAAAAAGCAGTGATGTACCTGCAGTTTTCTTCCCACTCGAGTTGATGGTATCCCTTGTTCAGGTCAAGAGAAGACTTTGGCACTGTTCAGTTGCATGATCATGTCCACTGTGTGTGGAACATGATGTCTTTATCTCTAGATTGCGTTGTTGGTTTGGCGCATATCAACAAGGATATGCACTGCACTTCCACTGTCTAAGCAGGCATGCACTGGACGAGACTCCATGAAGAACGTGAATTGGCACTTGCACTGACAATGTTTTATGTCTTATTGTCACTATGACTGACCCTTGACTCTGCAATGGGTTAGAAGCAGCCCTTGTATATACTTTCATGCTTGATGGGTTGAACCGTGGCACACGAGACAGGCTGCTAACTTTTCTACTGGAATGACGTTAATCGTCACACCACTGTCTATGATAACGGTTATGGCGCAACTGTTGACCTGTGTAGTCTTGGGTCAATGTCCAAATGAATTCTTTTTTGCGTGGTTTCACCTTTGATGTTTGTTCCTCTTTGCAAGCAGCCAAACCTTCATGTGCCTGTCCTTTCTTGGCTGATGTCATCATCGTACTTCCATCTTCTTCACTGACGCTCAATAAAGATGTTGACAAGCCTTAGTAGGATGAAATTGAAGATGATCGACTTTGTCTGGTTTCTACTTGTCGCAACTGATGTCGCTTTTTGGCTTTGTGAGTGTGGAGAAAATGCTTCTGGAACCTTCTGGCGTACATTTTCTCTTCTCACTGTGAGGTAGTTAGTTTCTCTTTCACTTTGTAAACCATTATGAAGTGGTTTTCTTTACCACAACCTTTGCATGTTTGTCGTATAACTGGACATTTGACTTTATGGGGAAATGAAAACCCACATTTGAAACACAGATTTTTCTTCTTTGGAGGCGTCGAGTTACATGCATCTACCTTGGGCTCGCTTTTCAAGACCAACACCAATTAATTTCTAGCTGTTCAAGCTTTCATATTAGCAGCTTGTCGATCTGCTTTTCACCGGCCCTTGCAGCAATTAGCACTTTCTCTAAACTGACCGTCTCTCTCAACATGTGCCCACCTAATGAGTCTGAAATACAGTGATCAATAACTCTGATGCGCATGGCTTCTTCATCATTAAATTCACTAAACTTGAAGCATTTAATAGGCAAATTGAGTCTCTACAAAACACATCTATCGTTTCACCAGCTTGCCTGGTTGAAACTATACCTTTTATAGTCGACATTTGTCATCGGATTGAACTTGGCTTCCAACGCTTCTGTGATTTTGTGGTACGATATGGCATCATTCTGCAAGATTTTCTTCAGCACTTCTTTCACTTGTCACCGGTAAGATTCTTTGACCATTTAATGATTTTCTTATCATCTACTTCTTCTAGGACATCTATGAAGTCATCAAACTTCTCAATCCATGCAGATCACCTGGGGTCAATATTCTGCTTCTTTGCGGTGTCGGTTTCCAAAACGCAGCTGAGTTGTACTTCACACTCTTTTCTACTGCAGTTGAGAGCATGTGCTGTTCAGAAAGCGTTTGCTGTGCACCTGAACCCATGCCTTCTGTAAGCTCTGGCCTTATACTTGAGCTTGAGCCGCCATGCCTGGTGGGAGGTCGGATGGCATTTCCTTCCTCCTTGATATTGTGTTTTCTATTTCTCACACCTGGTTGCCTTTGCTGTCATCTTCCTTCTTGATGGTGGGTGACTGTTAAAACTCTCATACTTGATCAAGTTACATTTAGCTTTTTGCATCATACCTGATTTTGGCTGCCTTTAGCGTTGCGCTTTGTAACGATGATGGCTCTGTGTTACGATGTGGCGCAATATCTCGTCTTTTGGCCTAACTGGTGGGTTTCTAGTGTTTTTTTTAATGCGTTCCTCTGCAGGGCCTTCAACTTCTTCGGGGCTGTGTATGGGGTGGAACAGAGCTACGATCTACAAACGGCAACTTCAAACTACTTGTCATCAGTTTGGGCGCACATGGCACACATAAGCAGTTTGCTGTAGCATTGCAAACTCTCAGGGAGAGCAGTCTTGTTTCTTCTGGGGACAGATCCCATCCTCATTGCCAGTCGAAGTGTCCTTCTCAGCCCAGGAGCTTGCAAATGAACACGCCACATACGGAGCTCTGGATTGTACGTCTTTATTCCTCAGTGTCAGACCTGTCATCCTAAGGGTGGCCTTCCCCCAACTTTTGCCTGTTAACCTCCTCTTTTGTGAGTATCTTGTTTTGGGCCTTAGGATCTTGAGCACTCTCCCACTGCTGATCAGTGCTAAAGTGCATGTGCTTCTCCCTTAAACATGGTGGCATTGGTGTATACCTGTTTGACATGTTTAGTTTACGTATAATTTCTTTGTAAAGAGGTATACCACATACCCAGCGCCTATACTCTAAATGCTACCAGTGAGCCTGCAGCACTGGTTGTGAGACCTACACAAGTAGCCTTTTAAACCTGTCTCTGGCCTGCCATTGCAAGGCCTGGGTGTGCAGTTTACTGCCACTTTGACTTGCCACTTAAAACCAATTACCAAGCCTTAAACTCCTCTTTTATTACCTATAAATTGCCCCTAAGGTCGGACCTAGGTATCCCTATGGTACGGTGCTGTGTAAGTAAAAGGTAGGACATATACTTTTAAGTTTAACATGTCCTGCTGGTGACAAACAGCTACATTTGTGCATCACGACTGTCAGGCCTACTCTCATAGGCTAGCATTGGGATTTCTTTAAAACACTTTTAAGGTGTAATTCCTGATTAGAAGGGATTAGCTAAATCATGTTTCTTATCTTTGGAATGGTAATGATGAATCCTCTTTAGTGGTAAAGTTCGATTTTACATTGCTATTTTAGAAATGCCACTTTTAGGATGCGCACAACAAAACCTCTAGCTACCACTTTCTCTTCTGTTAGCTACTTAAACAGATGAGAACCAATACCTAATTTCAGTTCAGTTCATTTGGTCTTTATTTCGAATAAAAAAATTCATAAAAGACAACATACAAACATTCTCAGTAAAAAATTCCATTGGAAATTCCCCAGTACAGAATAAAATACAATACAACAAACACATAAATTAATACCGCTAATTATCCACAATATACTGATCGCACAGGATACAAAAGTACATTTGGTTAAGACAATCAGTTTAGAGGTGTATTCAGTCTCTTGGCTCGAATCAGCCAGGCCCAACCCAAAAATTTGGCAACACACACAACAACCGTTTCTGATCTAATTACTTGTAGTTTTGTAAGTGCATCTCGATGACCACTACAATCCAGGGTTGCACATATGGGTTTTAGCCATTTGTTTCGAGGGGATCGATAGACAGGACAACCAAAGAATAGGTGACCAACACTTTCTTCCTTGTCAGAACACCAGAAACATTTGTTTCCTGCTTTCGTATCCCACTTTGCAGTAAAGGAATTGACAGGCAAGGTACCCGTACGGAACTGATGGTACAATTTCCGGTCTAATGCCTTGGAAATCAGGTCCCAGTACTGCTCAAGAGAAGGGATAACTTTATGCATTAAAAATAAACCAGTTAGATTAGTATCCAAGGATTGGGTTACTAAAACAGATCTTTTCCAAGCCCAGAAAAGGGCCTTAAACTCAGGTTTTGTTGGAAAAATAGACCCCCCTGGATTAGACCATAACTCTGGAAGGCCCATCATGTACAGGATGTTTTTAACTTCCCTGAGCCATGGTATTTTTTGCGCACCCCACAGAGATTTTACCTCGTCTAGCTCACGGGAGAAAAGACTGAGCTCTGGAGTAGTCCAGAGACGACGCCATAGTGCCACTAGGCGATACTGTGCCAGCTCATTGATGGGTCTACAGCCAAGATCTAGTAGCAAAGGTTTTATAGGTGCAGACTGCGGGAGACCTACCAGGTTCCGTAGGAACCTATTTTGTGCGATGGCCAAACATGATAGATCCTTGTAGCCCCAGACGTCAGCTCCGTATAGGGTTGCAGCAATAACCTTGGCATCATAGATTTTTAAGGCAGGGGTGATGCGTTTTGTGAGGGATTTACTTTGTTCATGGACCAAACAACCAGCCAGACGGTTAAATTTAAGTTTAGTTGTCTCCAGTTGGGGATTCCAATTAAGTTGGTGGTCAAGAGTCACACCTAAATATGTCATGACCTTGACCTGCTCAAGTTGGACGCCGTTTAAAGTGACAGTACAATTAGGGGGGATTTTCTTGCAAAAAACCATAAATTTGGTTTTCTCAACGTTTATCTGCAAGTCATTAGTTTTACAGAACTCTGAGAAACTGTTCAGGGCTACCTGTAGCCCACCCCTTGTTTTCGAGAGGAGAAGGGTATCGTCCGCGAAAATTAACATGGGGTATTTTAAGCCGCCCAGAGTGGGTGCGTCGGACTGTGTATTGTTAAAATATTGGACCACCTGGTTAATGAACAAAAGGAACAAGGTGGGGGCCAGAACACAGCCTTGGCGCACCCCACGTTGAACAGGGAAGCTTTTAGTCACCTGTCCCTGACTCCCCTACCTTACCTGAGCGAAATTGTCCTCATGTAAATGCTGGACTAGACTCAATAGTTCTAATGGAAGGCCCATTAATCTAAGAGCCTCCCATAGATTCCTCCTTGGAACTAAATCAAAAGCCGATTTGAGGTCGACAAATGCGGCGTATAAAACACCACCACCCAAAAAAACTACCTTCCAAAAAAGCAATGAAAAACGGAACACCTGGTCTATAGTGCTGGTACCAGATCTAAACCCTGCCTGCATAGGGGAAAGTATGTTATTCGATTCGATCCAACCCTGGATTCTTACTAGGACCATCCTTGATACTATTTTCTGGATCGAATCGATCAGGCTAATAGGCCGATAATTATTTGGGATGGAACGGTCGCCTTTTTTGTATACTGGCAGAATTTCTGCTCCTTTCCAGGATTTAGGGATCTCAGCCCCAGCAGCGATGTTATTGGCCAGAAGCGTGATGTAGGGGACCCATAGGTCAGGGTTTAGTTTGAAGAGGTCTGCTGGTATAGCATCTAAGCCTGGGGCTTTACCAGACTGGACGGACTTAAGAGCGTGTTCAGTATCGGATTCTAAAAATATAAGTCTGTCTCCTAATTGGGGTAAGGTAGTCTGTGGCGCGATAACAGTGATTTGATCCAGTGCTGCACTTGAGTCTTTAAATTGGGCCGAAAAAAATTCCACCCAGGACTGGGCTGAGACATGATTGTCTGGTGTTTGGGGAGCTGAGTCCCTGCCCCGTCTGACAATCAACCAAAATTCCATTTGGTTAGAGGATTCACAAGCTCTGAGAAGGTCATGCCAGTAAGAGTCATCCCAGTCCCGCTTTGCTGCCCAAAGAGTATGCTTATAGCGCTGCCTAGCTAACCTAATGTCATCAGTATTGCGGGCCTTGACAGCAACTATTAGGTTACTGTGGGCGTCTCTGCAACTCTTATTATACCATTTTTTGTGCACCTTTACAATACCAGGCTTTGAGGGTTTGGTAAGCAGGCTTTTGAGGCCCAAAAAACACTCCTCGTGGAGATTGGTGATTATAGAATCAACGTCACCTGAGGGGGGTAACGGTGGCATCCTACACCACACATTAAGAACCAGCTCCTCAATCTTAGAAATAAGCACTGGATCAACTAAAACCCTGGACCATTTAACTCGCCGTCTATTGTCACACAGTACTACATCAGACGTTAAATAGTTGGTTCCCATAACGGGAGCACCCAAACCAGAGACCAAAATCTCCAGGGAAAGAGGGTTATGGTCACTCTCTGGTCTGGACTCAACCACCATATCTCTCACATATGACCATAATTCAATATTAATCAATATATAATCGATACGGCTAGAGCTCAGACCATTATCAAAGGTTTCTGTCCCTGAGCTGTCAGAACGTGTGCGCCCATTTACTGCCCGAAGGCCCCACTCCAGACAGAAACCCAACCAGTGTAGAGCTGCCTCAGTGCCCCTAACACCCTTGGTAATGGTTAGCGGGGGAATATTCCAGGCAGTATCCTCTTCGGATCCCACATCCTCAGCTAGGGTAAGGATGGGCTCAAAAGATGTATTCATATCACCCGCTATTATAACAAGATGATCAACTTTAAATTTCTTAAGAAATTGATCAAGGTCGTTCAGGACAGCTTGTTTCCTCCCACCCTGGCAGCCACGGGCATAAACATCAATTAGAAGAAAATCCTTGGTATTTGCTTTACTCAACGTGATACATAAGAGGTCGGCACTCTCTACCAAAATTTCCTTAGCGTGATAGCCCAGATTGTTTTTAATCCAAATAGTGAGGCCACCAGAGGCCCTACCCTTGGGACCCTGAATGGCAGGTTTAGTAAAGTTTAGATAACCCAGTCTAAATAGGGGGACTGTTGACCATGCTTCCTGAAGAACAACGATATCATAGGAGTCAATGAATTCGACCCAATCATCGTTGTCCAAGCGTCCCCGTAACCCTGCGATGTTCCAAGAGACCACTCTTAGCGGATTATCCGTGCCGTTAGCAGAAAATATCTGTGCCAGGCCCATTTCCCCTGTCCTGCTCTTAACTGGGATATTAGCAGGGTCTGAAATTGAACCTATATTTTTAAAAGGGGTTAAGCAATTTGTGGGTGTTGTCAATGAAGTAGATATGGCAGTCCCCCGTGGGCAAGGAGATTCCACAGTAGGCATTATATCAAAAGGCCCCCCAAGTCAATCGACCTCCTCCAAGCAGCCAAACATATTGGAGGTAGGTGCCCCTTGCCACCAATTATGCTGGCTGTATCCATCAACCCTACGAGTTGTCCATCTAGCATTCTGGACGCTTGACCATAAACCTTCCTTTGCTGGTAGCTGCCTTGGAGGATAGAAAAAGGTTAGGGGTCTCACTACTATTGTGGGGTTAGCTTCATAAGAGGGCCATGCACAAAGGTGCTGTGCTGTTTGAGGGTCTGCAAAGGTTACCACTATACAGTCACCAGTTATGGACTTGTGTGTGGGGCCTATCCAAGGCACTCTACGTACCATTAATACACTACTTCTTTGATGGTCGGGAAGCTGTTTGTTTGAATTAAGCCAATGGATGACTTTGTTTTTCAGAGAGTGATGGTTCTCCTGGGATTGCGGGCCCAGTTCAGGAACTCCAGCTAATATAATAACATAAGGCCCAGCTTCCGGTGGAAGGTCAATAAACCCTCCACGAAAGTTAGGGCGACTAACTGGCCTGTGAGAATTGTTCGCTAAGTCTGGCCTTATGGCGTGGTGTGGTACGGTTCGTGGATTGGGTTTCTGCTTGGGGTAGGCTAAACTTTGCGAGGGAAGAGAGCTTTGTGCAGCAGTACTAGGGATGGATACAGTATTGTTTACAACAGTAGTACGGGGCTTCGGTATGGGTTTGGGTATTGGGGGAGCCACTGGAATATTTGGGGGTATTTGTGGGGAGAATGGGAT
This sequence comes from Lissotriton helveticus, assembly GCF_964261635.1. NCBI lineage: Eukaryota > Metazoa > Chordata > Amphibia > Caudata > Salamandridae > Lissotriton > Lissotriton helveticus. The sequence goes on from NC_136062.1 coordinate 474,195,992, forward strand.
AGGTTCTAATGCCTTAGTCAGTGGAGTTGGGTCGATTTCACGTGGGAATTTTGCTTCCATTTCCTTTAAGCTGAGACTAGCCAGGGTGACTATGGTTCTGTCCATTTCTAGCAAGTTATTCTCTATGCGAGAAAGCCTTAGTTCCAAGGGGGTGAGTAATTGTTTTAACGTACCCCAGACTATTTTAAGGAACTCTTCATCACCCCCCCTGTCTTTCTCAGATCCACTCAACCGACCCTCGGTTTCCTTCACTCTATTCGTATCTGGAGTGGCATCCAAGGAATGATCTTCCACAAGGCTATGTGAAACTTGAGCAAGTTCCCCACCCAAAGAGCAGGAGTTAGTTTTAGAACTATCATCCTTCAACCCGTAAGAAGACAATGCCCTTCTGCTGTTAAAAAACTGAGATCTAGCAATTTTGGCTTTTTTTCGTGCATATATAGACCTAGCAAGACATTTCTTTTTATAAGTGGCAGCTTTCTTAACACTGCTTGATGTTGAGGGTAGGTTAGTTTTGGAGGGGAAGCAGGTGCCTGTCGCGCAGGTAGATAGAACAAGATCCTGATTGGGTTTCACAGGAGTGGGTAGAGAACTGGGGGGAAACATTGGACAAGTAGTAGTAGGGGCAGGATGGATAGCTGCCGTTATTAACAGTGGCCGAGGACCCGCTATATGCTCGGGGGTACGGGCAGAAGCAATATTCCCCAAGGATGATTTTTTTGTGCTGGCTATATGCTCGGATAACCTTCGTGCAGCTTCAAGATCCAGAGAGACCCTGTGCTGCATTTTACTAATTTCCTCGTCAATAGTCAAATTAGTTTTGATTAAGAAATCATCCAGGGTTCTGTTGGTATTACTCGCAGCCATAAGGGTTTTACTACGGCTACTCCGAGTGCACATTATACAGAATATAAAAACAACAATAAATACTAAAACAATAAAACTGTATAATGCACCGGGCAGGGGGGGTGGCCCAGCCCAGCCCTCTTAGTCCTCGAACGGCCTCAAACGGCCCGCTCTTAGCCCGGTCTTTGCCCCGGGCTGCGTCCCGCGCTGCGGGAGTTAGAGGCTGTATTATAGGGCCGTGATGGGCAGGGGGCGGGCCAGCAGGGAGAGCGGACCGGATGCTGGTATCCCTGGTCTCGCAGGGACTCCTGGTTGATGGAGTCCCCGCACGCTCGCAGCCCCGCCGAGCCTCTCGCCCTGACTGTCTTGCTGGTCCTCCTCCTTGAAATGCAGAAGTAATGCCCCACACACTCCTAGGCGAAGCGGCACCCGCGGAGCGGGTGCGGCAAGAAGTGGAGTGAGTCGCCTTGTGCAGGTACGCCTGGAAGATCGCCTATGCTGCGCCAATTCGGTAGAACGGTGTCCCAGTGTGGAAAGGTGGTGAAAGCCTTAACAAGCTTCAGCTGGGCAGGGGGCGGGCCAGCAGGGAGAGCGGACCGGATGCTGGTATCCCTGGTCTCGCAGGGACTCCTGGTTGATGGAGTCCCCGCACGCTCGCAGCCCCGCCGAGCCTCTCGCCCCGACTGTCTTGCTGGTCCTCCTCCTTGAAATGCAGAAGTAATGCCCCACACACTCCTAGGCGAAGCGGCACCCGCGGAGCGGGTGCGGCAAGAAGTGGAGTGAGTCGCCTTGTGCAGGTACGCCTGGAAGATCGCCTATGCTGTGCCAATTCGGTAGAACGGTGTCCCAGTGAGGAAAGGTGGTGAAAGCCTTAACAAGCTTCAGCTGGGCAGGGGGCTGGCCAGCAGGGAGAGCGGACCGGATGCTGGTATCCCTGGTCTCGCAGGGACTCCTGGTTGATGGAGTCCCCGCACGCTCGCAGCCCCGCCGAGCCTCTCGCCCTGACTGTCTTGCTGGTCCTCCTCCTTGAAATGCAGAAGTAATGCCCCACACACTCCTAGGCGAAGCGGCACCCGCGGAGCGGGTGCGGCAAGAAGTGGAGTGAGTCGCCTTGTGCAGGTACGCCTGGAAGATCGCCTATGCTACGCCAATTCGGTAGAACGGTGTCCCAGTGAGGAAAGGTGGTGAAAGCCTTAACAAGCTTCAGCTGGGCAGGGGGCGGGCCAGCAGGGAGAGCGGACCGGATGCTGGTATCCCTGGTCTCGCAGGGACTCCTGGTTGATGGAGTCCCCGCACGCTCGCAGCCCCGCCGAGCCTCTCGCCCTGACTGTCTTGCTGGTCCTCCTCCTTGAAATGCAGAAGTAATGCCCCACACACTCCTAGGCGAAGCGGCACCCGCGGAGCGGGTGCGGCAAGAAGTGGAGTGAGTCGCCTTGTGCAGGTACGCCTGGAAGATCGCCTATGCTACGCCAATTCGGTAGAACGGTGTCCCAGTGTGGAAAGGTGGTGAAAGCCTTAACAAGCTTCAGCTGGGCAGGGGGCGGGCCAGCAGGGAGAGCGGACCGGATGCTGGTATCCCTGGTCTCGCAGGGACTCCTGGTTGATGGAGTCCCCGCACGCTCGCAGCCCCGCCGAGCCTCTCGCCCTGACTGTCTTGCTGGTCCTCCTCCTTGAAATGCAGAAGTAATGCCCCACACACTCCTAGGCGAAGCGGCACCCGCGGAGCGGGTGCGGCAAGAAGTGGAGTGAGTCGCCTTGTGCAGGTACGCCTGGAAGATCGCCTATGCTACGCCAATTCGGTAGAACGGTGTCCCAGTGAGGAAAGGTGGTGAAAGCCTTAACAAGCTTCAGCTGGGCAGGGGGCGGGCCAGCAGGGAGAGCGGACCGGATGCTGGTATCCCTGGTCTCGCAGGGACTCCTGGTTGATGGAGTCCCCGCACGCTCGCAGCCCCGCCGAGCCTCTCGCCCTGACTGTCTTGCTGGTCCTCCTCCTTGAAATGCAGAAGTAATGCCCCACACACTCCTAGGCGAAGCGGCACCCGCGGAGCGGGTGCGGCAAGAAGTGGAGTGAGTCGCCTTGTGCAGGTACGCCTGGAAGATCGCCTATGCTACGCCAATTCGGTAGAACGGTGTCCCAGTGTGGAAAGGTGGTGAAAGCCTTAACAAGCTTCAGCTGGGCAGGGGGCGGGCCAGCAGGGAGAGCGGACCGGATGCTGGTATCCCTGGTCTCGCAGGGACTCCTGGTTGATGGAGTCCCCGCACGCTCGCAGCCCCGCCGAGCCTCTCGCCCTGACTGTCTTGCTGGTCCTCCTCCTTGAAATGCAGAAGTAATGCCCCACACACTCCTAGGCGAAGCGGCACCCGCGGAGCGGGTGCGGCAAGAAGTGGAGTGAGTCGCCTTGTGCAGGTACGCCTGGAAGATCGCCTATGCTACGCCAATTCGGTAGAACGGTGTCCCAGTGTGGAAAGGTGGTGAAAGCCTTAACAAGCTTCAGCTGGGCAGGGGGCGGGCCAGCAGGGAGAGCGGACCGGATGCTGGTATCCCTGGTCTCGCAGGGACTCCTGGTTGATGGAGTCCCCGCACGCTCGCAGCCCCGCCGAGCCTCTCGCCCTGACTGTCTTGCTGGTCCTCCTCCTTGAAATGCAGAAGTAATGCCCCACACACTCCTAGGCGAAGCGGCACCCGCGGAGCGGGTGCGGCAAGAAGTGGAGTGAGTCGCCTTGTGCAGGTACGCCTGGAAGATCGCCTATGCTACGCCAATTCGGTAGAACGGTGTCCCCGTTTGGTCCTGGTTATTCATTAAACCATTCTTTCATTTTGTCATTTTTTCAATTTTCTGTTATCATATATGTCAGAGATAGGGAAAACACTTATTGTTTCAAAAAGGCACATCAAGTAAATTATAAGCGTAATAAACAACAATACATGAATAAAGCATCAAAGTGTTACACCAGTCAGTCATTTCAACAACTTTATGCATGCAGCAATCCCGCTGTGAATTTATACATGATTTAAACACTCCTTTTTAAGGGGATGCTGCCCAATGGGAACAAACTTGGATGCAGCTCGGGTTAAAAAAATAAAACAATATTTCTCTTCCAGTTGCTCCTACTCCTAAATTAGTATTTCCTCAGTGGTAAAAGATGCCAACGCGTTTCGAGTCCCAGTAGTACTCATGGGGCTCTCTTCAGGGCTTTGACTTGGTACGATCTAAAAAATAAACAAATTATGCTATTTTATAAATGATTCTACCCCCTTCTTAATGTCAACTGGGTAAGTTATCAAGAACGCTGCACGGTACCTGTTTGGCTTGTATTCTTTTACTGCTTGGTAAAGTGCTCTTCTTCACAATTAGTTTGAAATTCATTGGCCGTTCTGTCTGAGATCTGAAAAGTCAAAGAGTACCTTTAAGCATCTGGTAGCCTAATTTAATTTGAAGAGACCCTGAAGGAGTTATTCAAACATCTTACTGGGTTTGAACTGGCATCACCGCTGACGTGCAATCCTTATTGGAAAAGCGATGATATTGCTTGGGGGAACCATTGTTGAATGACGGGTGTTTCTTTCGACAGCCATAGAACAGATATTCAATAAATGTTGTGTCTTGAGAGTTGCCGCTTTACAATGCGGGCAAGAAAGGCAAGAAGGCTTACTTCTTAGTCAGGGAAACAACGGTGTTCAGTGCTCATCTTTCCAAACAGCAGCACTCGCAATTGCTTCCGGTTTTGGCTGGCTTTTTACTCATCCCAGTTCTGGTGAAATTCGAATGGCTTTCTGGGTGATGTACACCATGTAAGGTGTGCGGTTGGATGTGTGGTGTCCGTGTTTTGATCCTGTGTAGGAGGTATTTACATGTAGTGCTTGTGGACCATTGAGATGTGGTTATCGTGTTATGGGACACAGCGCTTAGCAGTGTGATGAATGAAGGAGTGTGAGGGACCGGGGCCCAGTTTATGGCACTCATTCGCTGCCGGCTTCAAACAGCTTTGCAGGTCCCTTCGTGGTATTTCGTATGTTCACAGCCCTCTTAGCTGATTACTGCTCTGAGTTGTCTATTCCATATTTTGTTTACAGTGTGCGGTTCTGAGCAGGACTGGGTTAAAAGGAGAAATGGTGGCGCGATCTGCTGGGAAGGACTTTGTTAATATCATCAAGTGTCTGTTTCTCATTGTGAGGTGGTAAGAAGCGGTCATGGTATGCAGCTTGTTCGTACCCGCAGTGGTGGACTACAGTGAATCCTCCGTTGGCCGGAGGCATGTGGGAGACCTCTTCAGTTATTCCTTCTCAGTTTGTGACGGACGTTTTCTTTGCTGTGGACCGGTTCAGTCCTGGGTGTTGGACTTGACCCTAAGACGTTTTGTCTTCTGTAAGTGAGTGAATCACTTCAAAGAGATTTTTATTCAGCCTGGACTAAAAGGAGCTAGGTGTCATCTTTAGTGCATGGAGGTTCTGGAGGTGGGGGATGTGGGTCCATTGGGTAGGTTAAGGATGAGTCTGACTGCTACGTTCTGTATCTTGTGGAGTCTTTTGAGGAGTTGGGTGGTGGTTCCTTTCATACAGCGCGTTTCCAGAGTTCTACAGGCTGGCGACTAGGGCTTGAGTGGCGGTTTTCCTCGTGTCAATTAGGAGTCAATTGAAGATCCTTCTGAGCATGCAGAGGGTGTGGAAGCTGGCGGAGGAGACTGTGTTGATCTGTCATTTCATGGTGAGTTTGCTCTTCAGATTGATGCCGAGGTTGCAGGCGTGGTCTTTTGGGTTGGGTGTGGATCCTAGTTCAGTGTGCCACCAGGTGTCTTTCTAGATGAAGGTGTGGTTGCTGAAGATCAGCACTTTGGTCTTGCCAGTGTTAAGTTTCAAACAATTGTCCTTCAAGCAGTTGTCAAAATTTGTCTTCGTGGTGGAGGGGTCTGCTGAGTGAGAGAGGATGAACTGGGTGTTGTTGGCGTAGAATATGATGTTGAGGTCATGGGTTCTGATGATGTTGGCCATGGGAATCGTGTACATGTTGAAGAGCGTGGGGCTGAGGAATGAGCATTGATGAACTCTGCAGATGATGTGCGTGGGTTCCGAGACAAATGGTGGAAGGCGTACTCTCTGGCTTCATCCTGTGAGGAAGGATGTTATCTTTCTGAAGGCGTCTCCCTGGATCCAGATGTGGAGAAGTCTCTTGATGAGTGTGTGGTAGGATATAGTATGGAATGCTGCAGAGAAGTTGAAGAGGATCAGGGCCGCTGCTTTTCCTTTGTCGATGAGGGTGCTGATGTCATCTGTGGCAGTGATCAGGGCTGTCTCGGTGCTGTGGTTGGCATGGAAACCGGATTGAGAGGCGTTGAGCAGGTTGTTTCTCTCCAGGTGTTCGGTGAGCTAACGGTTGATGGTATTCTCGAGAACTTTGGCAGGGAAAGGCAGAAGCAAGATGGGGCCATAGTTCTTGAGTTCCGTGGTGTCGGGGGAGGGTTTCTTGTATGTGACAGCGTAGGCTATGCTCAGAGAGTGGAGGCAGTTCTTGCTCCCTTTTTGTTTTCCCTTTATGTCAACAACTTAGAGCAGTTTCTGCTAGGATTGAAGGCAGATTGCCCAAGGGTGGGGTCGCGGCATATCCCCGTTCTGCTTTATGCAGATGACGCGGTTTTGATCGCACGTACACCGAGGAGCCTTCAAACCCTGATTGACGGATTTGTTAGCTTTATGGGCGCCCTGGATCTTTCTGCAAATCTCAGTAAATGTTATGTGCTCCTGGCAGGGAAAAAAAATGCCTCTAAATTTACCTACAAAATAGGGATCCATACATTGGAGGAGGTCAAAACATTTCCATACCTTGGTGTTACATTTGATGGTGCCTTGCGGTTTGATACCTTGGTGGAGGAACGCTGCGGTAAAATGATATCATCGAACGGGGCAATTGCTAGTTATGGCAGGAGGCTAGGAAGATGGTCCCCGGAACAGGTGTTAAACCTGTATAGCTCTGTATCATGCTCCAAGGTAATTTATGGGGCAGAGGTATGGGGCTTTGTTAACACCACTAGCATACAGAGAGAAGAAAACAAATACTTGAAATCAGTTCTGAGGGCCCCACAATGTACCGCTGGTTCGATTGCCCACAGTGAGTTAGGAAGACCACACATAGAAGATCTGATAAAGTTGAGGCCAATTATAGCCTGGCTAAAAATTTGGGTGAACCCGGAGGCGTCACTAAGTAGGGAAATTTTATCAGATTGTCTAAAGAGGGATAAATGTATGCGTATTCCTTGGCTCCTTTATGTAAAGAATAACTTAGAGGAGCTAGGCCTGGGGAACCTCTTCCTTCACCCTACATTGATTGTAGCCCAGGACAAACAGCATGTGGGGAGAATATTCCTGGAACAGAAAACCATGCGCAGAGAGGTGGCTGAAGGCTGTAAAAAAACTGTGAGGGCCCATCGCCAAGTAAAAAGTGTTCAAGGCATGGAGCCGTACTTGTTTCTCATGCATAATGCCCAGGATAGGTTCCTGATGTGCCGATTTAGACTTAACTTACTTCCATTCATGTTGGCATCACCAGCTGGGTTTGTTACAACAATAGACCAGAAGGGGCCCTGCGGCTGCGACAACAGGTCTCCGCAGGATTCCCTTCATCTGGTCTTACTTTGCCCTCTCTACTCTATGCCCCGGCGTAAATATCTTGTAAACATCTTGAAAAATGCTAATTTGGTCCACGCAAGGGAGGCATTAGTTTTCTTACAGAAAGCCGAGGACCCTTTGACACTGTGTAGCATTTTGAATTTCATTAAAGTTGCCCTAAGACTAAGGCTCACTAGAGGTGTAGATTGAAACCTTTTATTCTGTTTTTTTAATGTTAAATATGGTCATACTACTGCAACTATGTCTGTAAATTTATTGTACAAAGAATTCTGAAATGTTTAATGCTTTTTTCTTGTGTATATATGAATGTGCTTTTATGGTGTTTTTTAATCACCGAATAAAGATTCTTTGAATTGAATTGAATTGAGTGGAGGCAGTGAGAGGATGGAAAGGAAGGAGAGTCATGTGAAAGAAAAGAGGTGACAATTGGAAGTTTTAAGTTGCAGTCAGTTTTTATGTAGAGTTTTTGGAATATTGTGCAGACTTTTTCAGATAGCATGTGCACTCCAGACCTACAGCACAACAAGCATAGCTGGGTAGTGTGACTCTTGATTGTACAGGTGAAAGTCCTACAGGCTGTCCCACATTCTAATTGAAAGCTATGCCAACAACCACACTGGACAGACCAAAACTACCGGAAGGCAACCCAATTACTCCCCACAACCATGTTCATCCCAACGTGAATGTGTGGATTACACAAACTTTACAAACATCATCCTTGGACAACAGCTGTCACAAAGTTCAAAACTCAGAATGGATAGAGGAAGCCCTAGATACTGGAGAGCACAGAGGAAGCGCCGGAAGATACAGGGCACAGAAGCATAGAGGAAACAACAGATAGAAAAAGGCATAGACGAAGAGCTGGATACTTGAGAGCACTGGATGCAGGGGGCACAGAGGGTGACCGGAATACATGAGGGCATAGTGGTAGCACAGGATAGAGGAGAGCACAGAAGAAGCACATAATGCAGGAAAGAACAAAGGATGCAAAGGATACTAGAGGGAATAGATAAGGCACGGAATATTGCAGAACCCAGAAGAACCTAAGGATGGGTCACTTCATGTCTTTACTTCCTTTCTTCTTACTCTTCCTTCCATTCTTTCCCCCTCCTTCCTCCCTCCTCCTCCTTCTCCTGTACATCCTTTTTTGTTGCTTTCTTTCAATACTCCTTTGTTTCTCCCCTCCTTACTGCCTGTCCTTTCCTGCCTTTCATCTCTCCTTCCTTCCCTACTCCTCTATTCACTTCCTTCTATTCTTCCTAATTTCCTTACTCCCCTCCTCTGTCTCACTCCATCTCTCCATCTCCATTTGTTCCTTCGTCTTTCACTCCCTCACCCGTCGTTCCTTCCTTTCTTTCTCTTACTCTCTCATCTTCCTCCCACCCTTTCTTTCTGTCTTCCCCTTCCTTCCTTCCTTTCCCCCCACCTCCTTCCTTCCACTCCCTCTCTCCCTTCTGCCTTCCATGTCCCTCCTTCCCTGGCTTTCTCCTTTAGCCCCCTCTCTTCTTTATTTCAGTTCTTTATGCGTCATACTTTCTCTTTTTCTCCCTTTCTTTCCTCCTTTTTTAGAGTCTGGCTACAGACAGATTAATCTGTTTGGCAAGGGTCCAATTGTCAGCACTATACATAGGAATACACAACCCACCAGCCAACATACCATTCATGTAGAAAGGTGGAGACATTTTGCTAAACATTTAGCTCTTGTAAGTCCTTGTGTGGATAGTTATCTTTTAAGTCACTTGTAGGTTGAAGCACCGAAGAGGGAAAGATCCATTTTAGGTCTCGCCTAAGATGCGCCGTCTTTTGAGAGACATATTGTTTTCTAACAGCAGGCTTAGTGACACCTCCTTGTTTACCATTGGTTGGTTTCATTGTTTCTCTCATTTGCTTGTTTTTTATTGGTTAGCTGCTATAGACTGTTGTAGACTTCCTTCCTCTTTGTGTCTTTGTATTACTTGTGTTTTTCCACTGCTCCTTTTCTAGGGTGCTACTTGTTTCTTTGTGTTTCAGGGTGTGTCCCCCTTGTGTACTTCTCCCTCCTCCATGTTCCTAATGCCCGCTGACCCTCCGCTGTCCATCTTGTTGTCCCTCACTCGCCATCCCTCCATTGTTTCTCTTGCTCCCCAACCCGCTGTTGCACTATTATCCATGTTGGCCCGCTCTCTACGTTGACCATGTTGCCTCCACCATCTGTCCTCCCTTCATTGTCCGTGTTAGCCCTCAATTGCGGCCTTCCACTGTTGTCCGCGTTGCCCCTTGCACCCTCTTTTCCCCTCCCAACCCCCCTTCCCCGTTGCCCATGTTGCCCCTGTCACTCGCCCTCCCTCCATTTTCCAAGTTGCCTCCCCTCACAATTACAAACAAATGCCAATGCTGACTGCGTCATATCACTTTTTTCCCAGGCCAGACTGGCTAAACCAGGCATTGGCTGTTTCCCCAAGAGGCTGGAAGGAAGTGGACAGCTTTTGTTACTAAGTTTTCTAGCAGTGCAGCAGTTTTAAAAGCACTGCAGAGTTCCTTGTATATCCAACAGTTTTCAGGCAACAATAAAAGTGCAAGGGCAACTCTGGTGATTACTGTACCTGCTGGAGAGAAATTAAGTTTTGTCTAGTTACAGTTTTGACTCATCTAATGTAGCGCAGAGGGTTAATGTGCCTGCTGCAAAAGGCATGTACTATGCAGATCACAGTACAGTATTCTTGTGTATAGCTCAGTGGGTTACTGCTTTTGTCACAGAGATAATTTTGTAACTGTGTTATAAGTTACTATAGTAATGTTGGGTAGAAAGTTTATGTTTTTTTATCCCAGTCTTTCATTATCCTAGTTTTGCTAAACAGCATTTCTTGTGGTTAAAATAAATTCTTAATAGTAAAGTTAACCCTAACTACTTTGTTATATTCTGAATCATGAGTTTATACTTCCCCAGACCAAGCATTCTTGAAAAATGCCTACCAGAATGGACGCCGTGATTCCTACACCTTGTAGTTCCCTTTGTCTTATGTAACATTTTCTATACACTGATTTACACAAGTCTGATTCATTGTCTCTGTATGCATGTGTGATGTAAGATGCTCCGACACCCTACACGGGTATGAGAGGCGCTATAAAACAAATGAAATACATGTGAGAGTGGGGCTATGGAGAGATGAGAGGCACTGTTGGAGGGTGATAGTGAGGGAATTATTGAAAAGCCCCAACAAAGATTGCCGTATCCTGGTGAACAGTAAGGTCATCATTTACTATGCTTTAAAAACAAATATAATTGAATGTATAATGAAAAATGCGTTGCAGAATGCACCATTTTTTCAGTTTTTTCCAAATTTTTAGTGGTCATGCTCGCTCACTGTTCTTGCTCGCTATGCACCATATCGGGGCTGGTCTAACAAAATTTGCCATGGCTGCTTTGGGTTCACAGTCCCTGCTTTTCCCCCACTCCCTCTGTTATCGATGAATCCCCCCGCCCCCACTGGTCATTCTGTATTGCCTCCTGCCCTCTTTCCAGCCAGCAATACAAAAAATAGCAATGATTCATCCACCGCTGGCCGCTTCGTAGCACTTTATTTAACTTTCAGCCGCGCTGCTGTACAACACGGCTAAAACCATTGACAAAGGCATTACCTTGCAAAAGCGAGACCTATTCGCTTTGCCAATGCTTGTTTTATGATGTTTGTAGTACTACGAATGCTAAACGGACTAATGGAAATAGCGCCTAGAGCATCCCCCATTTCTTTCCTCCCTGCTGCTCCTGGCATTTAACACCATCTTGGCGCTTCAGGAGTCGCGTCATGACCCTGATGCTGCCTTTACAAGCAGCACTCGATAGCTCTAACCATGCCTTCTACCACTGCTCCAACCACTATTAAAATAGAGCTAACACAAACAAGCGTTGCTAACCCAATATGTCTGAATAGCATTTACAGTTATAAGCCAGGCCTATTGGCATTGCCAGTGTCTGTTTTGTAGTTGTATATAAGTCCAAGGGCATTAGACTACTCTGCAAGAGAACCAGAATGTCTTACATAATTTCCAGGCATAGGGACATTAAGAGGTGTGCAGAGAATCACACGTGTGTGAGCTGGGGCTGCCCTTGAACCTGGCTCTCCAGTTCCTAGATTTATTTAATTTTTTTTATTTATTTAATGCGATTTTCTATAGCGTGAACATTACCCGAAGGTGTCAGAGCGCTTTACAAAAGAACCAGTTGCACGAAGCACGAAGCGCTACAACACAGCGCCTTGCCACAACTACTTCACTTCACCGCAACAGATCCATCTGGTGACATTGTCTGCGCATGTCATACAGTGCCCACCGCGACTCTGCTGGGACGGCATGGGCTGATACAACAGATTGTATGAAGCAAGGTTCTGGTTGCATTAATGGTAAGGTAGCTTAGGTGGGGTTGTATGACGTTACAACGCATACTTTTACAACGCATACCTTTACAACGCATTTTTACAACGCCACATCCATTACAATGCATTCCATTACAACGCAGGCCATTACAACGCATTTTTAGAAACTACCTTTACAACGCATTCCATTACAACGCATACTACCTTTACAACACATACCATTACAACGCATAACATTACATTGCATGTATGGTAAGTATTGGATAGAGTAGGGGTAAAAATTTCTATTCTAACTCCAGTGGGGTGCAACAGTAGGGTAAGTGTTGGATAGTGTAGGGGTAAAAATTACTATTCTAACTCCAGGGTGTGCAACAGTAGGGTAAGTGTTGGATAGTGTAAGGCTACTATGCGTTGTGATGGTATGCGTTGTAATGGTATGCGTTGTAATGACTGCATTGTAATGACATGCGTTGTAATGGTATGCATTGTAGTGTCATGCGTTGTAATGGTTGCGTTGAAATGGCATGCGATGTAATGGATGTTGTGTTGTAAAAGTTTAATTGTAATGGTAGTGCGTTGTAAAAGTTGCGTTGTAAAGGTTGTTTCCCCTTAGGTGGGTAATGCATATGCACAATAGATCTGTGTGCAATCCACATGGGCACAGGAAGTGTGGGTGACACAGGAGATATATCCCACCAGATTGTGTAATGGGGGGACACGGGGGACAAGGGTGGGGGGTTACAGGGGACGAAATAATGTACTCTCTCTCTTCTGTCAGTCACAGGGCAATCGGCACCTCAAAGCGCAGCCTACAATGGCCCTGAACTTGACCTGTGACCTTCCCATGTGTTGTGCTGCAAACCTCTAGGAATATTTCCTCCCCTCACCCCCCCCCCCCCCCCCCACCCCCCCACACACACACACAGCTGCAGCCTGCACGTTCAGGACACAGGGGGAGTGGTAGTTTGGTGACCGCTGTCTGCATCCTGCCCCTCCCCAGCCCAACCCAAGCTTATTCGACTGTTTCACACTGTGCCACTCAGCCAATCAAAGGCTGACGTTGTACTGAAAGGTTTATTTTGAGCAGTTGAACCTCGCCCCGGAACATGAGAACAATTAGTATCAGGCATAGTCTAAGCACCATGTGCAAAAGCCTAATCTGAATACGCAGATTTCCTTCTACCATCAGCTAGACTCCCCACTTTCTGCCTATCCTGTCTAAAGCGCCAAGATGCTCCTTGGAGTGAAGGCCGCGCTATATAAGAACTTTTTAGATTAGATTACACATCTGGGGTCACGCTGTGTGTCAGATGTGTTGGTCTCTCCTAGTATTTACACAAATAACAATTTAAATACCACTATTTTGTTTAATTTCTTCTATAGCGCTACTCAACCCTATCCATCACACATTCACATTATACATTGCAAATAAATCATATGTCTGTAAATCAATTTACAGGGTATGTTACATAAGATAGTGAGGGTTACAAGGTGTAGGAGTCACATTTCCTTTCTTCATAGCTCACTGTGCTATTATTACAATGTATGAACTGCAATTAACTAAAGGATCTCTGTCCTTTGTTATATGTTATATGTTGTAAAAAAAAAACAATAAAAAATATATTGAAATTCAAAAAAAATTTTTTTTAAGGGAGCAACCCACTTACCCATTTACAGAAAATAAAGAAAATCTGTCATCTACGTGTTACAAACTGTGCTTTGCAGGAGACATATTAACCCTCTATTCTACTTTGGTTCAAAACTGGGACTATGCAAAACACCTGTCTCTCCAGTGCATTAACCTCCAGAGTTATCTTACCATTGTTATTCATACCTAAGATTTACTGGGTACATAAAGATCTATGCAGCAGGTGCCTTAACCTCATAAGATATATTTTACAATGCAGACTTATCAACCAATTAGGCAGAACAAACACACTGCCATGTTTCTCCTAGTTGCCAATTTCTTTTTGGCAGAGTTTTAGTAAGTAAATGTATAAGTGGAGGTTTAGATCTTGTGGCGGGGTTTCATCACTTTTTTTGCATCAACTGTGACGCAAAATCTAATTTATTAAATATTGTAATGCGCTCAAATGTACTTGTGATAGACCTGCTTAACAAATGTGAGGTCTTGGAATCTGAAGTAATTTCTTGTGATATCACTTCCTGTGAGGTCATGGGTAGTGATGCCACGTGCGATGTCACTAATATACTGCCTAACTTGCTTAGTGTCACACTTCTTTTTTAATGACTTGTGCCCTGGTGGGATAAGTGCCCCCTCTGCTACATGAATTTACATTGATTCCACTTGAGGAGTCCGCTCAGGTCTTGAGTGCCTGCAAATCAGGGTCGCCAGATGACCCCTGTCCTCCTCACATTCTTTTTTTTTTTAATTCTTTTTATTGAAAGTTGATTGCAAAGCGAATACAGCTAATGACAATTTGATACAGCAGATGTTCCCAAATTCAAATTTTCCACATAGCCGGATGCGCGTCAGTTGTAATATTGCCAAAGTTATCGGCAGCATGTGCGGCTCTCCCCAACCCTAATTGTTTCCCCTGCAAGGACGAACCATCAAACGGTATGAATATCATCCCTCTGCTTTTGTTCCAATTTCCCTAGATCTTGATCCACTTTTGCGGACAACCGCTTCCCTCGTAAATCACCCTTTCGGCATGCATACACCAATCCATGTCTGCCTCCCACTCTCGGAGCCTTGGCCATGTCACCCCTCTCCACGTCTTTGCAATATTGCGCTTGGCCACCATACATCCTATGGCGACCCAGGTTCTTTCTTTAGATGTAAGGTCATTGTTGTCCCAGACATTGAGGAGGCACCATTGGGGCGAGATCACTACATCCTTCCCACACCGTCAACATTCTCCCTGTTATTTTATCCCAGTATTTTGGGATACTCGGGCAGTCCCACCACTGATGTTTAAAGGGTCCCACCTGACCACAATTTCTAGGGCAGAGTGATGAGCTGGAGACACCCATTTTGGCTGGAGTTGTACTCGTGTAGTATGTTCTATGCAAGACCTCTAGTTGTATTAATCAGAATCGAGATCGTATAGCCACTTCTCGGGGGGACCCAGTGCCTCTTGCTACTCTTCATCGCTCATGTCCCCAACATCATCTACCTGCCTAGCCCGTATTTTCCCCAAATGATCTGGCATAATATTTAATATCTTCCCGTAAGTTAGAGATATTCCATTCTTCATTAAGTAATTCTCTAAGAGTCTATCTTCTAGTGGGGAGGAAGCCGGGAGTTCAGTGCTCTTGGGAATTGCTATTTGCAGTGCGCTGCGCACCTGTAGGTATTGAAAAGTTTTTCCAACGTCAAGGTCATAGTCCCTTTGTAGGTCGCCCAAGGGAACTATCTTCTCTTTCGCCCATATGTCTCCCACCTTGGAGAGACCAATAAGGTCCCATTTCTCAAACCCAGGTTGTTTGGCTAAGAGGCCCAGCTGCGCCGATTCCAAGAGTGTAGTACCCAATCTTATCTTATTTTTCCACCCCAATATGGCTGCTACTGTGTGCAATAGTGCGATTATTGTTGACATTGATGTGTGACGTGGCGTATTTCCATGTCCACCTCAAATCGCTCTTAGACAATTCCCGGATGACATATTGTGTCTGTCCATCCTGAATGCTGGATCTGTTTTTGGCCAGTGCACCCAGTGGTTTCTTACTGCAAGTTGAGCTGCCCAATAGTAATTCCTCCTCACATTCTTGCCGGCAATTTTACGGCCATAAACCCTGCTCCAAACCAGCTTCTAAATCAGTCAGTTTGTTTGGCCACAGTGCCTAGTGTTTGGAAGCAGGCCAAGTTGATTCCTCTTTTCAGCAAGACCTCTGCAGACAAGACCAATCTTGCTAATTTCCATCTAATTTCTTTACCAAGATTTAGGAGAAGCTTATGAACAAGCAGCTCCCTGCTTTTTACGAACAAAATGCGCTTCTTCACCCTAACCAGTCAGGCTTCTGCCCTTGTTTCAGCACCAAGACCACACTGTTAGAGGGCTCAGATACAAATATGCTAGAGTAGGTCAAGCGAAGCAGGTGGCATTGCTTTTGACCGGGTCTCACATTCGACACTCCTATAGCACCTCGAAGCCATAGGAGTCTGCGGCTCTGCTTTGGCATGGCTCCGTATCTTATTGAGAGACAGGTCCCAGTCAGTCTGACGGACCTGTTTGCCTATGGTCCTGAACCATTAGATTATGGGGTCCCTCAGGGTTCTGCACAAAGCCCCACATTGTTTTCAATGTGTATATGACCCCTTCGGCACCCCAAATTAAATCCTTTGGAGTACAGCCAGTATCTGATGCAGATGATATGCAACTGCTCCTCACCCTTGACAGAAATTCACCTAATGTATTGCGTACCCTTTCAGACTTGCTCGACGTCTGTGTTTCAGTCGATGCACAGTAGTGGCCGCCAAAGTAATATTAAGAAGACAGAAATTGTCCTCTTGCCCAGATGGGACAAAGACAATTGGCCCAAGAATGTCTCCCCGCCACCGCCTCCTACCATGGTAGCGTGCAATCTTGGGGTACAATTAGAAACCACTGCTCCTTTTGCCCCCCAGGGTGGAGGGTAATAGGCACCAGCTTTGTCCTGATAAAAACGTTAAAGTTCCTCTAACACCCCCCCTCCACATTCCCTACCGCAGCAGAAAATAGTGATACGAGCTGTTAGAAATAGGATCCCTGGTTGGCCAAGGCTTGCGCCCAGGCCAGGCAGAATTCACCATTCCTAGTTAGGGTAAGGAAGTCACCCGCCAAGACAACCCCTGCTCACCCCCTTGGTAGCTTGGCACGAGCAGTCAGGCCTATCTTGGAGGCGATGTGTAAAGCATTTGCGCACGCACCCACCAGCAACAACCTCCAGGGCCCCCCACAAAAGGAACTCCACACAAGGTTTATATGAAAATAGCCTTTGTATTGAAAAACACACTTAGATATGAACACGCAATTTACAAGGTGCCAGGGGCACGGGCAGAATTTACAAGGGACTATGTACAGGACGGGAAATTACCTCTTGTGGTGCTCTTTACTGCTTGTGCCTTGAGTAGGCAAAACTACCTGTTTTTCACCAGCATTCAATTATTTGCACAGTTTAGAAGATGTTATATTTTTGTTGTGTTGTGCGACAGCTCCTTCTCAAACAAACTCATATTTTAGTTGCTCGCTTCAAGACAATCGAAGTTGTTTCCCTTGACACATCTGAGAGTTGTCCTTACTTATTGTTGTTTGTGTCTTCACCACATCCAGTTTGAGGGTGAAACTTTTGAATCTAATTCTGGCTCCTCATCCACCTCCACTCAACCTAGTGTGATCCTGGACACGTCGTTCAATCTAACTTAGCTCCAACCACTGCTAAACTCTTAGAAAGTGGCTACTAAGAGGCACATATAAAGTCTCTTTTAGCCCTCTCCCCCCTTAATTACTATTGGTTGGCTCCATTGCCACCGTTTTTTTTCTTCTTTTTCATTGATGAGCGTATCCCTACGCCTGCCGGCTTCACTTCTCCTCCATGTTTTTGTTTTCTTCTCTGAAGCATGGCCCAAGTACTGTTTCTCAATGTCTTCTTATCCCAGCTTCTCCTACAAGCAATTTTCCTCTACTGCAAAGTTGCTCAAAAGACAAATACAATTATTTGTCACACAAGACATAAATTATCAGCCTAACTGCAGCACACACAGGCCATAAAGTACCGCAGCCACAAATGAGAAGTTATTTGGTTGTGTCTTCAATGCACTATTGCATAAAGTATGGGAAATAGTGTTTCACAATGGCATAGTGGATCAGTGAGTCATTGACCCCTCCATGGCTCAATGTTTTCTTTTCTACCAGATTAGGGCATCTTCACTCTTCATGTTTTGATTGCTTCTCCAAGCAATCAAAACATGCATCTCTAAATTCTGTAACCTTTGGACAAATATTGTCCTCAAAGAGGCCAGGCACCAATAATTCTCCCCCTCACGTGTCACTATTGTCAAAGTTATCACACAAAAGGTGTGTTTTTCTTATGAGCTTCTTAACAAATACCACTTGTAGATGAATCATCATAATGTGGAGCAAGCCTTCCATGTCTTCAATCATTGTTTCTTTTAAATGCTCCTTGTTTTGGCTTAAATAATCCTACCTAGAGGCATATTTGTTAGTTTTGAGCATTTTATTGTTTTGTGAGCCTCCCATATAACAAGGTTTTTGTGCTTTATAGCTACATTTGTGACCTTACACCCACTGTATACATTTGTAAGCTTCACACACAAACACTATGTTTCTGGTCTTCATCGCCAACACCTCACATCTGAGTTTTCCACACACACCTCTATCTGCATATCTCACTCTGCCTTTCCTCTGTTAGCATCTCATATGTGTCTCTCACAGCAGGCTTGTTTACATTGGTAAGCATCTCTCTTCCACACAGACACTGTACATCTCATTTTTGTGAGCATCTCACACGCAAGGTTAATTCTTATTGCAAATTTATCTCATATGGCTTCTTATATTTTTGTGCAAGATAATGTGTTTTAAGTGCGCTCTACACTTGTATCATCCACAACTCGAGCAAAAAGTGAAGGTAACCATGAAAGCAGTTCTTACTTTCATACAATGATCTTCCCTCAAACTTTTTGCTGTTTCTTTTTGTTGGTCTTAGGGCTCTGAGCACTTTACCACTGCTGACCAGTGCTAAAGTGCATGTGCTTCTCCCATAAACATGGTAACATTGATGTATACACAATTGACCTATTCATTTACATGTAAGTAGCTGGTACAGTGGGATACCATATATCCAGGGCCTGTAAATTAAATGCTACTAGTGAGTAGGCAGCACTGATTGTGCCACGCACACAAGTAGCCCTTTAAACATGTCTCAGGCCTACCAAGCAGAGCCTGTGTGTGCAGTTTTACTGCCATGTCGACTTGGCATTAAAAACACTTGCCAGCTTTAAACTTCCCTTTTATTACACATAAGCCATCCCTAAGGTAGGCACTAGGTAGCCCGTAGGCAGGGTGCGATGTAACTAAAAGGTCAGACATGTACTTTTAAGTTTTGCATGTCCTCGTTTTCCACTACTGAAACAATAGGTTGACACTGAGAATTCCTTAACACACTCTTTAGAGCTGTAATTTCTGGTTAGAAAGAAGTAAATGTATCATGTTTTATATCTTTGGAATCGGAATGGTAATGATAAATCCTCTCTACGGTAAGGTTCGATTTCACACTACTATTTTAGATATGACATTTTTAGAAAGCAGACATTTCTCAGCTATTACAGCTCTGTGTGCCTGTAGCTTGCCTCCAGTACACTCCAATATTAGCCCTGTTCAATGGTGGCTGCCTCGGAATTGAGGTGGTGGAGCAGGAGGGATGATAAAATAAATAAAATAAACTTACCGCCACCACTACTGCCTCTCCTTAGTCCTCAATTAACACTGGCAGCACCGGAAGCATCCTGGCTCCTAGACTGTCCCAGATGATCAGAACACTGCATCAGCAGCGTTGTGGTTGGTCTGAGTAGCTTGGTTGGCTGCTCAGGCAGTGCCTTGGACCCTGGGCCTGTTCTCCACCGGGCTGTGCAACACAGTCAGGTGGAGAATATGATAAGTGTGCATGACTGGTGGCCAGACCAAGATGGCCGGTCCAACAGCCATGCGCACTTAGGGAGTGCAAACCACTCCTCACTCTGCTCTGGCGAGCTCAGCCCCGCCCGCCCAGTCCCACGCAGAAAAACAAAATGACAATAACGCCTTGTTATTATCATTTTTTTGGTGCAGTGCTTGAAGAGCAGTGGGTGATGCTCCTCCACCATTGGTCCAATTTCCTTTTGAGGCTTAGGAATGTTGTGAAGATCGTTACGTTTATTCTTCCGTTTTTGTTTGCTTGGTGCATGAAAATGTAGAAAAATGTTTTATCATATTTGGTCTAATTACTTTGGGAATGTAAAGAACAATTAAAACATACTTGCAAACTGTGAGTACATACCTGCCTTTATCGATGTTTCACTACAAAACTGTGAGCTTGTATCCATTTAACGGTGCGTATGGCTCTCAGACAATGTGCGATCTTTATAGGGTCACTGGAAAGTCCAAAAGGTTGTCTTTGTTAACCCCCTGCTCAAATTTTGATGTTAAGGCAACTTTTCCAGGGTAAACATTAATTTTCAAGATCGCCACTTCTGTTAGCGGGACTTACTGAAAATGAGATGCAAGGTAGCCGGTCCGTGAAAAAACTGCTGCTAAACACACTTCATGACATTTAGAAAAAAATCCCAGTATGTTAATAATCCCCCAAAACCGCTGCTAAGTCCAATTAGAGGCAGTTTTTTAAGACCAGAAAATAGTGGGTCATAAAATAGGTGCAAACACTAGGACCCACATATAAGATGTCTGGGTGCTGGACAGCGCTGCAAGTAATATTGCTGCGCTGCCTTGCACCAAAACAAAAGGTCAGGAATGTGCACAATCAATAAAATAGGGCGCATTCCTAGGCCCCATTCATGAACATTGCTGCATCACTGAGATAAAACAGCGTTTGGACACTTTTCACTGCACCCTCCTTGCCACGCGATGGCTCCGCTGTATTTACTGTTTAGTGTTCCATGTCACAATCAATGACAGATACATCTGGAATCCTGACATATCTGTTGACGCTAAAGTCACACATTGCTGCAGTTGTGTCGCAACCATGACGCGACTCCAGCAATGCTAAGGGCACTGCGTTACCCTTAGGTTTCTACGCAGTGGTGTCCTAGAATTGTCAGTGAAATCTGATAGATTTCACTGCACCACTCCTACAAGGCTTTGTTGCATGGGAACGCCCACCCTTTACAAGGTCACGCATATGGGTAAATACAGCGTATTGTGGTGCAAAATTCATGCTGCAAGGATATCAAGAAAATGATGCACCGTCTGCGTTGAACTGTCAAAAAGGGCTAATGAATAAGCTCCCCTGTATTTTTCCTGTACATTGACGCACAATGGCTGCCATGCACCAACACAGGCACCCTTGCTCCATGGTGCAAGGGTGACTGTGTTGTGGAGTTGGTTGATATTGTGCAGGAAGGGACACCTACCTGCACAAAACCTATCAATCCAGGGTATTTCCTCATTCACTGTGTGCTGCAGAATGCTGCACACCTAGAAAAAGTGAAAAAAGAGGAGAAAAGAAAACATTGATTCATGTAGCACCTCCCAAACATCACCTTTTGGGAGGTATCAGAATCTGCCGCATTCTGAAGGTATACGGTTTCTCGTAAACCTAGTAATGCTTCAGATTCCATTGGTCTGGCGTGGGAACACCCAGAGCAACACTCTTTGAATGCCCCTTTCACACTGTTCAATTCGTGAAAGGGGCACATATTTACAAGTCCATGAAAAGCCACGTAAAGTGGCTTTACGTGGCCTTGTAAACATGTTGTGGCATATTGCGCAACAGGAACGTCAAACACGTGCCATCACAGCAGCTGCAGCAAGAGTGCTGCTAGGGCCTCATAAATGCAGCCCTTGGATAATAGAAGAACTTCCACAATTCATCCTTGGCAAGGTCAACAACGCCATTGACCTCCTGCCATCGCAACTCGGAGTATCGAGACCTCCACTACCACCCCTGACATGCATCGCTCACCTGAAAAACTGCTCTGTTCCCTTTGGCTGACAACTGGACTTGATCCCTACTAAGTGCTGCCCTCTGTATACCAGAACTTCAGCAACAGGAAGCTGGTGTCCAGGAACCGCAGAAAACCAGAGACTCTCTGGAGTTGTCTGAAAACCGTGGAAGAAGGAGAGACGTACAATCAGTCAACATTAAATAAGTCATCTGCTGACTGAGGAGTCACATCCGGGGGCTGCATGGACTCCGCACAAGATAACCACCTCGCAGTGGAGCAAACCCGCTGGGGGAGCATTCAAGGAAAGTGTTAGGATCATGTCTCTGAGTGTAATTGCACATCATCGCCGCCGTATGCAGCACCTTCAAACTCTCTTGTATAACCTGCCCCAGATTGGGGTTGGTTTGTAGCTGTGGTGGGGAGGCCTGCTCCTCCTACACCTCCCAGTACAACTGGCTCCACGAATGACAGCATGTTGCGCAGATCCTTCAATCCCAGTTCGCTGCACCTGGCGAGAAGTAAATTTCAGGCAGGTCCAGACCTGTTCAATGGCCTCAATGATTTGCATGTCAACATCTGAGATCACTCACAGCCTTTAGGGGTAGAGGAAGGAGTAATTGATGCCCAACTCTTGGAGGAATCGCTTCACCAATAGAGATGAGTCCCTCTGCCTCTGCACCCCTTTGGCGTAGTCATGGAAGAAAATAACTGTGGCGTTGTCGACTTTCACCTCCCCCAGCTTGCGTAGCTCCATCAGGACAGTGTCACGAACCTTGTAGGAGGCGGAAGAGAAATGGTCTAGGACCTGATCCCCGGCAGCGGGGGGCTCACCAGCATTCGATGGACCTGCTCCACAACAAAGAAATAGGAGAGTCCACCTGCTGGCAATAGATCACACAACGATGTCTCAGTATATGCCGCTGCATCAGCCCTTCTGCTGCCACAGGCAGACCCAACACCCTCACGTTGTCACGCCGGGAGCGGCCCACCACATCCTCCGTTGTTCTTTCCAGTGACTTCACATGTGCCATTAGCTGCTGCACCTCCAACGCTGTCCTTAGGGTACTCGGGGGGAGACTCCTCAAGTAGCAGTACAGAACAGTAGCAGCGTTCCCTCCTCCCTGGCACCTTGAGACCCTCACGGGTGTGTAGTCCGCTTCACAAATACTATGATTGATTGATTGATTGACTTTGGCCAGTTCTTGCTCAATGTTGTGTACATTGTATGTTAGCTTGTGATGATCTGTGCGCTCCTGGATGAAGTCGACTGGGCATCTGGTGTGTTTTGCTGTTCACCCTATGTGGGAAGGGTATGCCCGGACGTGGGTCCCGTGCTCACTTCGCCACTGGAGTCAAGCTATCCTGGCTGAATACGGCTGATAGCCAGAAACCGGTCCTAGGATGCTTGATTCCGGTTCAGGGAAGACATGGCTTGGCTGTTCAGGCTGGACTGTTCCCATGAGGCACAGGGTCAAGACTGATTTGCATATGGCCATGTCTGAACTGGGGTGGCGTGGTGAGCAAAATAACGATGGATTAAACGCAGATCTGTGACTGGGGGTGAATCTTTTGCCATTGTGCAACATTCCATCCATCATCTGGTGTATTTTGCTGTCTATCCGAGTTTCAGGAGCCTTCACCAGCCTCTCCAGACATTCACATGGGCAGGGCCGCACCTGGGCAGGAGGGTTTCCCAACAGGAAGCGCGCATCCTGCTCCCTGGCACTGAAGTTTAAAGTTTAACCAGGCACTGGTCTCTGTGTGCCCGAGACATTGTTTAGCACAGACGGTGATTGTGCTGTATTTGTTTGGACAGAAACAACACCAGTCTCGCTACATTACACCCTCCTTCCTATAGCTCCTATAAAAGCGCTTTGTTTCATGAACCCGAAGAGAGGAAGCTGTAAACACAGGACGAGGCAATCCGACCCGAACATGGGTGGGTCACAGGGGGGAGGTGGACATTTGTAAAATAATATGTATGTGAAGCGCTCTGATACCTACGGGTCTAGCTAGCGCTATACAAAACTTTAAAAATAAATAAAAAAATGTAAAAAGTGCTGGGGCCCAGAGTTTTGATCAGAACCTCGGCGCGGCGCTATTGAAATCCAGGGGGTGAATACCAAGGCTGCGTAGCCTCGTACCCCCTCCTGCCTCTTTAACCCCTTCGTGCCTCTTTAAACCCCCCACCACATTCCCTGCTCCTTTGTCTTTCTCTTGGAGGCCCCTGCTTTCGTCCATTCTCGTGATATTTTCTTTCCCTCCTCCTTGTGTGCTTTTTTTTCTGTCTTCTTCTGCGTCAAAATCAAACGGGAAAAATAGGTGCTGGTGCCCAAAAATGAGTGGCAGTGGGCCCCACCGGCTCAAATTGAGCCCTCTCAGGGAGACAATAAGCCTAAACAAAGGTAGGGTGACTAAGGGGCAAATTTACAAGGGCTTTATCTCCGCTTTTTTTACTTAAAAAGCCAAAAAAGCAGAGATAAAAATATCACCCTATTTACAAGAGGGTGCTAACATGCATAATCGCATGTTAGCACCCTTTTTCCCAACGCCTCCCTTTGCATCTCTAATGAGATGCAAAGTGGGCGTCACTGGGCGTACCCCGGATGGACTACCTTGCAAATATCGCTGGTGTTCACATCGCGATATTTACAAGGCTGCCCCAGCATTTTAGCACACGTTAGTTTTTGGAGAAAACCGCTATTTTCTCCAAAAACTAACATCTGCTAAAATGCAGACTTACCTATCCCCAACAATGGGGGTGGATTATGCTGATACGACCCTGTGGGTCGTATCAGCAAGGTTATCAACGTTTTGCAGAGAACATCGTTGGAAAACCAGCCATGTTCCCTGCAAAACAGCGATAACCTCGCTATCTCTGGAATTTTTATCGCCCTGGAGAAACGCGTTGTTAATAATGCGCTACCAGGGCGATAAATTCCAGAGATAGCCTGCGATAATAAAATTATCGCTAAGCACGGCCAGCGATAATTATCGCTGGCCATTGATTATATGCCCCCAGATTTTGAAAACCAAAAAACGGACATTTAGCAAACGTAGAAGAAGGGCTGCAGTGTTACATCTGCTCAGGAACACACAATGACTTAAATGACAGTGCTTTTCAACATAGAAATTGAAAGAAGGAGGAACTAAGGAAGTAAACTAAAAGCAACTTTTAAACCCAGCCTCACCCCTGTAAATGATCGTGCCTTCTAATCAGGGCCGGACTGGCCATAGCGGGCACCGGGCAATCCCCCGGTGCGCCGCACGGGTGGGGAGCCGGTTTTGGGCCCCTGGGGAAAGTTTTTGTTACAGGGCCGTTTTTGCAGCATAGCTGCAAAATTGGCCCTGTACCAAAATCGGCCGAAAACCGGCCCCGGCAAAGAGCTCGGCGGCACCTCCAATCCCCCCCATCCCCAGTGGGGAGGGGGGGCGGCGGCAGAGCACTTTACTAGGGCCGGTTGTGGTTCCCAGTCCTGCCCTGCTTCTAATAAAAGCTTCTTGCTTGTCCTGCCTCGCAGCGCTTAAAAATGCGCCTTCCTCTATTTTCTGTAAAACTTCTCCAACAAAAGGGACATGCCCTAAATTTGCTGAAATCTGGAGGGCCAGCTAGTGAGAAACCGTGACTGCCCTGGAAATCCTGGGACACCTAGTCACCAAAGGAGACGCAGCCAACACTTCGAACAATAGGGGGAGCTATCCGTGGAGGTAATGCAAGAAATTAGAGCGAGAAATTGTGCATTTTAAACATGTTAATCAAACTTTAAACACTTTTTAATGACATTTAACGATGTTTACAGGGAATATATGATGTTACAACGAATTCCGTTGCAACGCATGCCTTTACCACGCATGCGTTACAACGGAATTTGTTTACCACGCATTACATTTACCACAATTACTAGCGTGGTGACGTCATACGTCGTTAAGAGAAAGCAGAAGTTTATTTTCCGTTTTCTCTTAAACGACGCTGATACCCGACGTGACTTCAGGTGAGTTTCTTTTTTGGGGGGGAGACCCCCCCAAGCCCCCCTTTTTTTTCTTTTTACCTTTACCACATATACCTTTACTACAAACCTCGTAGTAAAGGTATGCGTGGTAAAGGCTTTCGTGTTAACCACGCATGCGTTGTACTGCATGCGTGGTTAACGATTTCGTTGTAAAGGCTTTGTTGTAATGGCCGTTTCCCGTTTACAGGCTACTGACGAGTATCGATAAAAAGGGAAATGAGTGATTTCCCAACAAAAAAATTGCAGTTTGCAATAAAAAGCATTTTTCACAAACCAGTTTTTGCACGTTTAGTTCAAGACAACCCCTTTACACGATTTTCCAAAAATTCCTTTTGTGAAACGACAATGAGCTCATGAAATAGTTCCAAAGAGGGTTTAGTCTGACCTTTAACCCCTTGGTCGCGGCGGTAATTCCACCGCGGCGCTGGGGAAGGGGGGGCCGTGCGGCACAACAATGCTTGTGACGGAACCACTCCGTCATGAGCCACAGGCGCGCTGTGCTTGTGGCGGAGTGGTTCCGTCACAACCCGGCCCGCTCATTAGAGCGGCCGCGCAGGGGCGGAATTCCTGCAGCATAGGCGGGGCGGCCGCGTCGTGACGGAACCACTCCGTCACCAGCACAGCGTGTCCGGGGCTCGTGACGGAGTAGTTCGGTCACGAGCACTGAAGGGGTTAAACAATAGCACATTTTACAGTCTGCTCATCAGGACCCTGCAACATATGCTTGTTTGAGGCCTCACAGTTGTACTCATCACACACTATTGAGCTTACTGGCGCCACACACCAGCGGCGGCCAGCAGGGATTGGAGGTAGGGGCGGGAGGACGCTGGGGTAGCGAGTGTGAAAAAAAAAACTTACCTTCCCGCCGCTTCCTTGTCGCGTCTCTCCTCCATTATCTTCCCTCGCTGGCCTGAACAGGAAACACACCCAGGCTCCCAGTCAGCCAATCAGAACGCTGCCTTAGGTCTGAGCGCTGTGTTTCTGGGCTCAGGCTCTGACTAAGGGCCTAGGCATGTTCTCTGCATAGGCTGTGATGCAGCCTGCATGGAGAACATACAAAGTGCGCAAGGCTGTTTGGTCGGCCCGAGAGGATGCTACCACTCCTCCCCTGCCCTGCCCCTTCATGCAAAGCTACGGAAGTAGGAGAAAATGATAATAACATTTTATTTTCCCTTTATTTCATTGCGAAAAAGCAGTCGGGCGATGCTCTTCCGCCTTAGCGGAGTAGCCGCCACACACCAGTAGTGGCTGATGTCAGGGAAATGTGGTGAGGCAGCACAGGTGGGCCTGTAACAGAAAAAAACAAGAACAACTTACCCGCCGATCTTTTGATCGCTGCTCTTCCGTCCCTGGGCACATGCTGAAGCTCCCAGACTCCCCTACAACCAATCCAGATGCTGATGTCATACCCATAAGAGGAGTGTTGGGATTGGGTGGAGCGGGCTTGTTTTGCGCTCCATCAGGAGCTGGGAGCCTGTGCCTGTTGGTCTCTCCACCCAGGAATGCAGCTGAGTTGGAGTGATGTCAGTGCACATGAAGGTTTGGCCGTCCTAAGACAGCCGGCCAAACTGTCATGCGTCTGACAGCAGTGCCCACCACTCCTCCACCCCCTGCTGTAGTACTGTGGCCCGGTGTGAGAAGTTGGTCTGGTATGTGCTGTCCACTATTCTAGTGGGCACCTTGCACCAGTCCAAACGACCCTTATTGAGGATGATGAGGTTAAAGATAAACTTTATGAAAGCTATCTTAGTGGTAGTTGTGGAGAGCAGCCTTCAGGCTAAGTCTTGAAGGAATGTAAAGAAACCTGTTTTACCAGATCGAAGCCTCCTGAATAACCAAATGAAAGGAGAACCACACAAGAGATATATAAAATATATGTATGTATTACACTCTCTACTAACCTCTATAAGAGAATAGAGCACAAGGTACACAATACTTAATCAATAGAATGACAGTAAATAGCCCAATACACAGTGGGCTCCAGGGGGAGACCAAACCATATACTAAAAAAATGGTATAACAACGACCAATCCCAGGGGAGCCGGGTGCATAGGGGGTCAAGTGGTGTCGGAAACCTTCGTCATTTTCAATGGCATGACTCAAAGATGTGCTGCTGCCGGGAAGATGAAAAGTGTCAGGTGGAATCCAAGCCTGGATCCGAGGTGAGAAGAACCTAAAAGCAGAGGGGACAGAGTCTGGGTCACTTCAGGATGACCAGGGGCTGGGTAGACGAATGCCCATGAATGTCGGGTGCTTCAGGTGAGAAGACTGGATGATTGACTCTGCAGCCACGGGGACGAGGAGATGTCGACGATGACCAAAGTCTGAAAGTGAGCTGTCCCACGAAGGATGTCGAGTGCGGAGGGGTCAGTATCCAGATTGAACACCAACAAGCCTTAGCAAATGCAACCAATGCGGGCAGAGGAAACAAGTCACGGTGAGGACCAGCAAGGTCCTGGAGACTTTCCAAGCTATGAGGAGTCAGGGCACATCTGGAGCAACCAGGGAAGCCCACAGGAAATCAAAGGTACCTTCACAGGGACCCACAGTCCAACGGACCAGGGATCACAAAGGGACCTTGAGCTGAATCACGAAGTACAGGCCCACGGAGCACTGGTGGAGTGAAGGCCGGAATCTACGGTGGAAATACTGTTTTGGGGTCAGGACTACATGTATCCCAGAGTACACCTCAGGGATCGCCAAAAATCATATGCTGCTGCAAAAGTACACGGTGCACAGGGGTTCGGGTTGCAAGGTCCCCTTGAGGGATACTGGTCTCAGAATTGCTGAGAGTACAGATCAACCTAAGAGACGCACGGGAACCCACCCCCGGTGTTGCAGAAATCTTCAGAGTCCTCAGGAGCTTGGTAGATGCAAACAAGGCAGATGTGTTAAGGTGACTGCTTCAGCAGGGGAGTAACTCCTTTACTCCAAGGGAGATTCTTCTGTCATCCAGTGTAGTGTAGATTGTCGAAGTACTTGGTTTCTGCTTGCAGAGTTTAGTCCAGGTAAAATCTAATGTCCTGAGCTCAGGGTTCCTACTTTATACCCAAGGAAGGGGTTGGACAAACTCTGGGGACCCTCCTAGGGGAGGTACAGGACAGAGGGGTGGTTACACCCATGTCCTTTGTCCAGTTTCACGCCAGAGCAGGAGCAAATGGCTCCTGCAACCGGTTTGAGCTGGACTATGCACAGGGACACCAAATGTGCCCCCAGTGCAGACTTTCAGGCTCCCGATAAAAATGATACCTTACTTGTGTGGATGGGCCAAGTGCCTATGACAGGAAGGGCCAAAAATGTGTAGAAATTGAGGGAAGCCCAAAGCGGGTCCAAAGGGCAGTTTGTGTATATGTTTTTCGGCTGACGCTACTTAGGGCGGGCAGAAAGATTGTAATTTTGCGGCGGGGCTGGGGGCATTGGCATGCGCATATTGGGCATCCCCCACCCCTAATTTAAATTGGAAAATAAATCCCTGGTTTCTAGTGGGCTTTTTGCCCTCCCCGTGGGGCAGATTGGGGGCTACTGCCTCCATCTGCCCCCCAGATGGGGCGGAAAGACTGTAATTTTGCAGCAGGGGGTGGGGACAGTGGCATGCCCATATTGGGCAGGCCCCACCCCTAAATTACATAGTAAAAAAATCCCTGGTTTCTAGTGGGTGTCTGCTCCCCAGGGGGGCAGATTGGGGGCTACTGCTTCAGAAAGACTGAATTCACTGTAGTTATTATGGGGGGAGCAAAGGCCTTTGCCCAAGGGGGAGCTCCCCTCTCCCTGGTGCCTAGTGGGTGGATCCCTGCTTGGGGATCCACTAGGAAGGTGTTCATTTGAAAGGGGAGATTATCCCCTTTCCAACGATACCTCTCCTGACTGTCTACGTGCTCAGGGAACTGAGATAGCCCCCTGACCACATAGAAAGCAAAACTGAAATGAGCCTAGGCTCATTTCAGTTTCGGTTTCACTGAAATTACGTCAGCGCGACTTATGCGCTGATCGTCATTTCAGGGAGACCACACAGACAGCCTCGGGAGCTGGGGAAGCTCTTCCCCGGCTCCCGAGGCTGTTGGGGGGGGGAACAAATCCCTCTGGTGCCCGCACCAGAAGGATTTCACATGCCATGTGATCGGACAGACAGGGGGCGTCCTATGCACATAAACACTGGTGCGTCCGAATGGGCGGGAGCCGTCGGACGCACCGAAGGGGTTAATCTATACTATAAGATTTAATTCTGGTAAAACAATCTGCTTTACACTCCTTTTGGACTAAGCCTGAAGGCTGCTCTCCACAGCTACCACTTGGAGAGCTTTCGACGATTGTCTAAGACCTCTTAAATCCCCATTAGAGTTGTCTGGACTGGTGCAAGGTACCCACTTACATTAGTGGACATCATGTACCAGGCCAGCCTCTCACATTGGTGGCAGCTGTGGGATTCAAGCCTGCATCTTTATACCAGATAAAGCTTTGTATTGATTAATTGAAAAACTATCACCTCCCTTCCTGCCATGGTGGGGATGACATGAACAAATGGATAACTGCTTTAGAGAGGGCCTGTAAAGTTCAGAATGCCCCTCAAGAGCAGTGGGCAGCTGTCTTGTGGCACTTCTTTACTGACAAAGGTAGAGATAAGCTCCTCGCTGTTAGAGAAGAGGATCCTGGCAAATTACTTAGTCTGACGAGTGATCTCATTGGTGGGTTTGGATTACCACTGAGCAATACAGAATTAAGTTCAGAGATACCCAGAAAGCACAAAACCAGGACGGGGTAGACTTTGTGGATAGTCCCATTAAGGCTCTGGAAGATAGGTTGCTTGGCAGCAAAGTGCATGACTCCCAAGGATTGTATAATTTGATTATGAGGGAGCAGATCCTTAATATTTGTCAAAACCAGCTTTTGCATCAATACCTGGTGGACTCAGATCTGACTTTTCCCCAAGAATTGGTAAAGTGCGGCAGATAGGTGGATCATGTTAGACCTGGCACCTTGGCGTGAGTTTCCCTTCCACTTTTTGCTGATGTGCCTCAGATGTTTTTGCTGGTGTCCGCTGCTCAGGGCACTGCGCCACGGCCAATCCGTGCCGCAGTGCAAGTGCTCCCAATGTAAAGTGTAACTGTGTTTGATATTCCTGATTGGTTCATTGGATTTACTGTCAGTCCACAGTAAAGTGCACCAGGAGTGCCAGGGCTTGTAAATGCCAATACTGCTAGTGGGCCTGCAGCACTGGTTGCGCCACCCACAGAAGCAGCCTTTTGAAATGTGTCTAGGGTCTGGCATTGCAGAACCTGCATGCAGTCTGGTACTGTCATGCTGGCTGGGCAAGTGCACACACTTGCCAGATTCTAAACCTTCCCTTTGCTTCATATTAGTCACCCCTATGGTAGGCCCAAGGGCAGGGTGCATTGTAAGTGTAAGGTAGGACATGCTCTGAGGTGTGTGGCATATCCTAATAGTGAATTACAGCCAAATTCGTTTTTCACTATTGTAAGGCTACCTGTTCTCTTAGGCCAAGATGGGCTGCAGGAATTATTACACTCTATAATCCCAGCAGGCTCAGGGAACATGGTAGAAAATAAAGTTTAGTATGCCTGAACTCAGAATAATAAAATACTTCTTTTAGTAAAGTTTATTTTAATATCCTGTGTTTGCAAATGCTACTTTTAGAAAGTTAGCATTTGCTTGCCTAACCATTTCAGCCCGCCTCTGCTAGTATGTGTATCTGACTGTCTGGGATGTGTGAGTGACAGGGCTGGGGGATGACAGGTGGTGAATGCAAGGATTACACCTTAGTGGGAGGTAGGAGTGCCCCTGGACTCTTAATCAGGCTGTGTTCTGCCACCACAATGCTGGCTCTGCCACCTGGGTAGCGACTGATGACTCAGCCGGCACCTGGCCCAGGAAGGGCGAAGCACTGCCATCCAGGTACTTCTGGCTGCCCCTGTCCACACAATGCTGGCTCCACCTCCTGTGGAGCGTCTGATGTGCCTGCCCCTCACACTGAAAGCAGAAGCCAGAAGTACACCCAACAAGTGCTCAGAGACTGAAAGGACTTATGCAAAGGCCCCTCTTGCCTGAAAAGACAAAGAAAATGGTGTATAAAAGTAGGAGCCCTGCTCCTTGTAAATCAGATCCTGTTCGCGCCAACGAAGAAGCTCTGCCTGAAGAGGAGGACCCTGGAAGCTGCATGGAGAAGTACTGACTCTGATCTCAAGAGACTGGCCTGTGGTGGGTGCCTTGCTGCTGAAGGAGAGCAGGAGAGAAAGACTGAAAGACTTTGCTTCATTTCAATTTGTGCCAAACTCCTACAAAGATCTCCAAGGGCTTGCTGTGGAACTTGCCCCCTGAACTGCGCGCCAGGGACATTGGGCCCTACCCCCCTGAAAGAGGAACTGCTGTGAGTGCTGCCTTCCCCTGCAGTCCTACCTGGAAACATCCGCCACACACTCTGAGAGGCCCGGGGCACTACCGTCCTTCCAAGCACTGTGACTGCCGCCTGCCAAGGCCCCAGAAGCACCGCAAAGACCAGCCTCGCTGGCCCAAGCACCGTGACTGTCGCCCAAACGAGCCCTAGCTCGCACCGTGAGGAGAGACCTCGCCCTACGCCTGCTTGCCCCTTTTTTGAACTGTGTCTGTGAGCGGCTGCGGCGCGTCGTGCAGTGAAGCCCGTCTCGACCCCCTTGACGTGCCCTGCAGCTTCGCCCGCACCCAGCGTGTGAACCCTCTTGACGGACCCGAGGCGCTTTACCCCACTGACCCAGCCCGCGCCGCAACGCCAAACGCCGAGCCGAGCCGTCGCTCTCATCAGCCCAAGAAGGAAGACACCGCGACGCGGGACTCCGAGCCGACCCCCGGCATTGCCGCCTCAACCTTCTTCAAGTCTTTAAAGGTACTGTTGGTTGCCCCGCGGTGCGAGCGTCCTGCCCTTTGCAGCTCGCACCACCCTTTGACCTGAGCGCTTGCCGAGTAGTGGAGCGTGTGCGCAGAGTCTCTGGCCCGTGAACCCTAGGAGCGCAGCATACCCCCCCCTCCGGCATCTCCAGCCAGCCGGACACGTCACCCAGTACGCCTCATCGTGCCTTCCCAACTCCGTGGCAACGTTCGCCTCCGCACCTGAGGCTGGTACGCCTCCCTGTGCCCTCGGAGCTAACTCACCACGTCCTGCTGTGGCCCCGAGGCTGGTACGCTCCCTTGTACACTGGGAACGGGTTTGCAACGTCCTGCTGCACCCTAGAGCCGGGTGCGCCTCGTACGACGGGGCTCCCAGTGTCCGCACCGAACGCCGACTCACGCTAGATGCGTGAGGTTTAGTAGGGCCCCGTCTGTGAAGCGGTACGAAGCGTGCGAGAGTGCTACAAAGTGCACCAGCCCCTGGGAACTGCTGGGAAACGCACCACCTTACATTTTTAGACTGTAAGAAGCTGATCAAGAACTGTGGCATATTTAAAGAGGAACTGAAACCGCTTTTTGGAATCACAAAGACTGTATTTACAAGCCTGCTTCAAAGATATATAAACAAGATATATTTTTACAGAAATACAGTTTGGTGTCATTGTGTGGTGGGATGGTGATTGCTGTGGGTGATATTGCAAATGTTTAACCTTATGCACTCCAGAGTTTAGCCTAGACTGCTTGCGCCACACTACCTAGAGGGTGAGCAGGGGGTATTTCTGTGAGTAATCCTTTGCCCTGACTTAGAGGAGAGGGTCCCTGCTTGTCGCCAGTGCTGCACGGCGCCAACCAGAGACCCCCAATTCTAACAGATCAGAACTAGATTGAAGCAGAAAAAACAGAACAGTGGCAGTGACCAGAAGAAGCAAGATTCTTCTAATACTCAAGATAAGGGTGGGGACAAGGGTAAAGACAAAAAGGAGTCTTCTCAAGGACCCAAAAAAACCTGCATCTGGGGAGGAGCCACAATCCAACAAAAAAAGGCAAGAAGAAACCTTGGAGTTACTTTTGTAAGGTGAAAAACAATTGGACAAAGGATGCTGATTGTCCAAAAGCCAAGAAGAATACACCTACTACCATGGCCCCTAAGGGAACTGTGCCCCCTAGCACAGGTACAAGTGGTGGTACAGGGAACAGAGGATTAGTAAGGTTAACCTTGGGATCTGAGTTGGGTTCTGGCTTAGACAGAACTCCAGATCAGACTATTCTAGTTTGTGCTGGTGGCATAGATCTTGGCACCTTACTTGACACCTAGGCAGTGCTTAACTTGAGCAGGTGCTTTCAGGTGCTCAGCACCTGCACTTCTTTCGCAGGGCCGGGGCTACAATTTCTGAACCTGCAGGTGGTGGTCTCAATATTAATTGTTCAAATTAAAAATAAAAAGAATAACATACATAGCATGGTGACTGGCTGGTAAATGTTCATAGGCAGCCCGGCATATGCCTGTCCAGGCAGGCATGATTGTGTATCACCACGTTAGTTATGTCATCACGCTGATCACTATTCCAAGAAGTCATCGACAAACTATGGCTTGCATTCTATTCCCCGAGTCTGCTGCACCCTGCCACTGCCTGAACTTAAACCTCCCATTGGACAATTGTAACTGGGGGCTGGCTCATGACGGAGTTGAGGCAAGGAAGCTGCAAGAGCGCATTTGGAACTTGGGAATGAGGCTCTTGAGGAAGAATAAATGAAAGCAAGTGTGGACTTTCCACTTGTTGCGTAGCCAGAGTAGCATATCCGGTGTTGGAGTTCAAGGGGGCCTGGTTCCTTCTGTCTAGTTCCCCGTTAGCGGTTTTTCTAAAAAGTGCCAAGTGCATATGCGAATTTATGGACGCTCCCTAGAGCTCACTTTAAAAGGGGGCTGCCAACAGGAAACAGGTGCTTGGTTTCTTTATTGGTCCCTTGCCGTGTGTTTCCTGTTTCTGTGGTTCTACCTTGTTTCCCTTCCTTCGAGCTCCGTTCCAGCGGTCTTTTCTAGTGCTGGATTTTGATCCCCTTTTTCCCCTGCCCTTTGTTTTCCTATACCCTTGGGCATTTCAGAACCCTTTATTGGGGACCTGTTTTTGATCTTCGGTGACGTTCTGGGAGGGAAACATCCTTAACAACGACTCCGGAACAACGAGTTCCGGAATCACGAAAGTCAAACGACGACTTGCCTGAACAACGACTTAGCCTTAACCACGCATGAGCGTGGTTAAGGCTGATTCAGTCTAGTGGTTCTCCTTGTAGGACTAGCATGTCCTTCCTGACTCTGTGCTGTACTTACTTACCTCAAGTAGCCCTACGTGCTATTTTCCTAAGTGAACCATCTGATTTATTCAATCTCAAATAAACGTGCGTTGTATAAGTGCCAACAGGCGAGCAACGCCCATTGAGCTCAAAGGGCTGGAAGAATTAGCCCCCCCTCATACCTCCCAAAAGAAATGTCACTATAGTTGCGCCTGTAAGTGCCAACTATCTATCTGTGCATTCGTGATTCTCATACCACTATATTTCCATAAAATACGTTATATGCCCTGATCTTAAACTACACGTAAAACTGCCACATTTGTTTGCGGTGTAGTGCAACTTCAAGAGCAGCAATAGCGTGAGCTCACTGCACTACCACTCCATTATTTGTGATTTTCAATTCAAGCCAAGTTCTTAAACACTATAAATGCTTCTGCCCTCATGCTGAAAATAGATGAGGCAAAGCTCATTCTGTGATGAAGATACGTGAAAAAGAAAATAACCACTAGATGGCAGGCTTGCATTCTGCTTGTTCGATCTTTAACATCACAACATGAACAATATACCGTGGCTCCAAACTGTTAAAGCTCCGGAGAAGTACGTAGACACGAGGAAGTAGGGGAGGTGATGCTGTGGTAGGTCGACCTATTTATTTATTTATTTATTTATTTATTTGATTTGTATCGCGCGTTATAGCCACCGGGGCCTCTAAGCGCTGACATTGTGATCCACTAGCACACACAGGCAATGTAGCGTCACGATTACAGTACGTACAAGCATGGCTTGTGCGTGGGTGATCGTGTTTATTTTTAGGGTGGAATTAGCATTTAAGGGGGGGGGGGTCGAGGTACTAGTTGGAAAGCATTTTTAACAGGCATTCCTTTACCACAAAAAAACGTGGTAAAGGAATGCGTGGAAAAAGAAATCGTGGTTAAGGAACTCGTTGTTCCAACATACAATCGTTCTGGGATTCGCGGCTGCGTTTCCTTTGAGTTTTAACTTCCCGTTATTATCCCTTTTTTGTATCCAAACCATCTTGTTATACGCTGTGTTTGGGTGGTTTCACGAAGGAGCTGAATAACGGCCGTTTTTGTGCTACCTTCGTGTTCTTTTTTAGATTCCTGGGGTTTTTTGGGTGTCTTTCGTATTCCCTTTGATACCATTTTTCCCCTGTCCTTTTTTGTCCTAAGAATTGTGAATTCCACCCCCTTTGTCATTCTCGGTGTTTCCCGAGGGGGCGTGGTTGGTCTGGGGTTACGCAAGAAACAACCAATACGATTGCAGTGGAAGAATTCCTGTTTCGTATCAAGCCACTCCTGTTTGTTATCTGGGGTAAGCAGGGAGGTCGGTGGTTCGTGTGTGTACTTGGCACTGGTAATAGTAGTAGGGGTGTGTTTAATCTTGTCTCCTTCTTTCATTTTAGCGGTCTCATCTGTGTCAAGCTGTCAGCTGCCAAGAAGCCAGAGGAGACGAGTTGTGTTCCCCAAGACCTTGGGTTCCCTTGTTTTGTTACCCACCTTCCCACGGTGTCGTGTTCTCCACCATCCGTTTTGATTGCGGGTGTTGGGGGTCACGGTGAGGGTAGAGGATTGGGACGTTCTTCACTCCTGCGCTGTTGGGCCGGTCGGCATCGGAACAGAAAACCAAGCCCACGAATTAACACACCGCCCGACTGAATAATGGTTGAGGAGGCAGCAGGGGGGGCTTCTTCGATGCAGGAAATCATGCAGGCTTTAGCGCACATACAGGGTGAAGTCCAATCCCTGCGTCAGGAGAATCAGAAGTTACGGGGGACACTGAGTGAGGTGAAGGAAAGCACTAAAAGAAGAGGGAGGGATCCCTCAGTTAAGGCTAAGCCCCCATTGATTCAACCAGCCACATTTCAATATGAGAGGAGTGGGGGGCAGAGTGGGTCTCCTTCTCCTTTGTCCGTTACAGTGAACACTCCCGTGCCGGTGCCTCTAGCAGCTCCAGAGAGGTTTTCCGGGGATAGTAGCAGATATGCTATATTTATGAACCAGTGCCATTTGCACTTCTTGTGTCGACCAACCGCTTTTCCTGACGACACTACTAAAGTAGCGTTTGTGATCTCATATCTTTCGGGTACTGCAGCTAGTTGGGCGGTCCCCGTAGTGGAAAACAATGACGCTGTGTTGAATAGTTTCCTGGCCTTTAAGAACCAGATGCATTGTCTGTTTGCTAAGCATGCTTTTATGCAGGCAAGCGATGTTGAATTGTTAAAGCTCCGGCAGGGTAAGCAGGATCTTTTGGGTTATGTGGCTACTTTCAATCGCCTAGTAGCAGAGACACAATGGCCCATGGCAAAAAGAACCTCTTTGTTTTATCAGGGCTTGTGCGAGGACTTAAAAGATATAGTCTCTCAGGTTGTAGACCTCCCTAAAGATTGTGTTGAGTTCATCGATTTGGTTGTCAAACTCAACCATCGTATGAGTGAAAGAAAAGGGGAAAAGATCAGGTTTTAACCCCCAAGGACAACTGTAACCAAGAGAGAAACATCTGAGAATGGGGGCGTGAAAACAGATCCTGAACCTATGCCTTTGGGTGGGGTGTGGGGTCCCTTATCCAAGGAGGAAAAGGAGCGAAGGCGCTTGTTGCAGTTGTGTTTGTATTGTGGGAGGGGTGGACACTTTGCTCGAGAGTGTCCAGTGAAACCGTCCCGGATCCCGGAGAATAAGGCTGTGGCTTTCGTGGGAAGGGATTGCGAGAGTCCTTTAGTCCATGAAAGAGGTTTTTGTAACCCATATGACGTACAAGGGGCGGTTCAAAGAGTCCCGCATCATTTCACGGTATCGGCTTGCTTCGCTTACTCATCTTGTGGTAGAGCTTCCTTGTCGGTATTATTGGATTGTGGGGCCACAGGGAACTTTATGGACATTGGGTTGGCCGAGTCGTTGATGGTTCCCTGTGTGATGAAGAAACAACCTGAACCCGTGAGGGCTATTGACGGCACGGAGCTAACCTCTGGGTCGATTGTACGACAAACCGAACCTTTGTTGATGACATTTGATAATGGGCATTCTGAGACGGTCTGTTTCGACCTGATTGCCGCACCAGCATTTGGGGTGGTACTCGGGGTACCCTGGTTACAGGCCCAGAATCCCAGAATCGATTGGGCGCGGAGGCTGGTTACGCTTGATTCGGAGTATTGTCTTCTTCACTGTTATTGTGAGGCGACTGATAGGGTGTCTCCGTTGTCTTGTGCAGCGAGTGGTTGCGATCAAAACGGTTTGCCTCCTTCGTTTGTGGCATATAAGGAGGTGTTTGATAAGGATCAGGCGTGTGTATTGCCACCACACAGGGCTTTTGATTGCCGTATTGAATTGGTTCCGGGGGCCATTTTGCCCTGTAGTAGGGTTTATGCGTTGTCGGAGCCGGAGGAGAAACATCTACGGCAGTATTTGGATGAGATGTTAAAGAATGGGTTTATTCGGCCTTCTTCTTCGCCTGTGTCTTCCTCCATATTTTTTATACCGAAGGAGGAGGGTGATCTTCGCGCTTGCGTGGACTACAGAGCGTTGAATAAGGTCACAATAAAGAACAAGTACCCATTACCTCTTATACCGGTGTTCTTAGACCAGCTGCGACATGCCAAGGTGTTCACAAAGCTTGATTTAAGAGGCGCTTACCATCTCGTTCATGTCCGCGAGGGCGACGAATGGAAAACGGTGTTCCGTACTAAGTTTGGTTTGTTTGAATATTGTGTTATTCCTTTTGGTTTGTGTAACGCCCCTGCCGCTTTTCAGTTTTTCATAAATGAGGTTTTGCGTGAGTTTTTGGATGTCAGTGTGATTGTTTACATTGATGATATTTTGGTTTTTTCCCCGTCCTTTGAGGAACATGATGCTCATGTTTCGCAGGTTTTGTCTAAGTTGTTGGAACACCGTTTATTTGTCAAGCTGGATAAATGCACTTTCGGTGCGACACATGTTGAGTTTTTGGGATTCGTGATATCTGCGGTTGGTATAAAGATGGATCCCCGGAAGATCGATGCTATAGTCAACTGGCCCATACCCGCATGTGTTAAGGATATACATGTGCTACTTGGTTTCGCCAACTTCTACAGGCGTTTTATCAGTCATTTCTCTGACATTGTTTCGCCTATGACTTCATTGTTGAAGAAGGGAGTGGTGCTTGAGTGGACGCCTGCGGCACAGTTGGCTTTGGAAAGATTGATTGGGCTTTTTACATCTGCTTCTGTGTTGATGCATCCTGATCCTGCTCTTCCGTTTTATGTAGAGGCGGATGCGTCCCAGCTAGCCGTTGGGGGCGTGTTGTCTCAGCGTGACAATGAATCTGGGTTAATGCATCCAATTGCGTTCTTTTCAAAGAAACTACTACCTGCTGAGCAGAATTATACGATTGCCGAAAGGGAACTATTGGCCATAAAGCTGTCTTTTGAGGAATGGCGCCATTACCTTTGGGGGGCTCGTCCCCCACTCCCAGACAGATGAGATGGGTGCTATTCTTCAATGAATATGATTTTACCATCACGTATAGGCCAGCTGCTCAACAGGGGAAATCTGACGCATTATCTCGGATTTATGCGGATCCGTCACAAGGAAACAAGACGGAGGAGTCCTGTTTTATGATTCCTGGTGATAAGATAGTTGGTTGTGCTTCCATGGACGATTTCATGGTTAAAGTGCAGGATGAAATGAAGCAGTTAGATCTGGCTCCGTGGCTGTCGGAACCTGGAATCACGTTAAAGGATGGGTTATTGTATCAGGCAGAGAAGTTGTTTGTGCCCCTCGAATTGTGTACACTGGTTCTTACATATTTTCATTCATCGTCCTTGGTTGGGCATCCGGGGGTCAATAAGACCAAAGAGCTGTGTATGCGTTGGTTTTGGTGGAAGTCTCTGGCCCATAATGTACAGGTATTTGTGGCCTCATGCCCGGTGTGTGCTGTTAGTAAGTCCTCGCACATGTCTCCGTCTGGGTTGTTGCACCCATTGCCAGTGCCTCCTTCCCCCTGGCATACGGTCAGTATGGACTTTGTGACCGATTTGCCGCTTGATTCAGGGTTTACGGCCATTTTAGTTGTTGTGGATTTATTCACAAAAATGGCTCACTTCGTTCCCTTGCCAGGGTTACCTACATCTAGAGAATTGGCTGATGTGTTTATGGCCCAAGTGATCCGACTGCATGGGGTTCCTACTGCCATCGTTTCAGATAGAGGGGCACAGTTTGTTTCACATTTTTGGACTGCCCTGTGTCGATCATTAAAGATGGAAGTACGTTTGTCAACAGCTTACCATCCACAAAGCGACGGGCAAACAGAACGTACCAATCAAACCATGGAGCAGTATTTGCGCTGTTTGCTAACGTCACTGACGGGCAGTTGGGTACAAGCCCTTCCTGTGGCTGAGTTTGCATATAATAACAGCATGCACTCAGCTTTAGGCATGTCACCGTTTTATTGTTCAATGGGGTTCCATCCCAAGACCATTCCTATTCAGCCATCTGAGAGGGTACCAGCAGTGGATTTCCTGAGTAAGGGTTTGATTGAAATCTGGAAGAAATCCCAACAGCATTTATATGAGTCCAAGAAAGCCATGAAAGTACAGACAGATAGGCATAGACGGCCAGCTCCTCTGTATGCAGTTAGGGATAGGGTTTGGCTATAAACGAAGAATCTGAAGTTGCCAGGACCAAGAAAATTACAGCCTCGGTTTGTAGGTCCCTTTCCTGTCCAGAAGGTGGTGAATCCAGTTGCGATCAGGTTGGCTTGACCGGCTGAGTATGGTATTCATCCTGTATTTCACACCTCTTTGTTGAAGCCATACGTCACCACTTCTCTAGAGTTGCCACCTCCTCCTCCCGTTTTAATAGATGATAACGTGGAGTATGAGGTTAAAAATGTTATGAATTCCAAGCGGATGAAGGGACGGCTGTATTACCTAATTGACTGGAAGGGTTATCCCCCAGAGGACCGTTCTTGGGTTCCGGCAAGTAGGGTTCATGCTACCCGGTTAGTTCGTCTGTTTCATCGCCTGCACCCTGGGAAGCCAAGGCCTGTAGGGAGGCTTTCGGGAGGGGGTACTGTTGGGGTTCAAGGGGGCCTGGTTCCTTCTGTCTAGTTCCCCGTTAGCGGTTTTTCTAAAAAGTGCCAAGTGCATATGCGAATTTATGGACGCTCCCTAGAGCTCGCTTTAAAAGGGGGCTGCCAACAGGAAACAGGTGCTTGGTTTCTTTATTGGTCCCTTGCCATGTGTTTCCTGTTCCTGTGGTTCTACCTTGTTTCCCTTCCTTCGAGCTCCGTTCCAGCGGTCTTTTCTAGTGCTGGATTTTGATCCCCTTTTTCCCCTGCCCTTTGTTTTCCTATTCCCTTGGGCATTTCAGAACCCTTTATTGGGGACCTGTTTTTGATCTTCGGTGACGTTCTGGGATTCGCGGCTGCGTTTCCTTTGAGTTTTAACGTCCCGTTATTATCCCTTTTTTGTATCCACACCATCTTGTTATACGCTGTGTTTGGGTGGTTTCACGAAGGAGCTGAATAACGGCCATTTTTGTGCTACCTTCGTGTTCTTTTTTAGATTCCTGGGGTTTTTTGGGTGTCTTTCGTATTCCCTTTGATACCATTTTTCCCCTGTCCTTTTTTGTCCTAAGAATTGTGAATTCCACCCCCTTTGTCATTCTCGGTGTTTCCCGAGGGGGCGTGGTTGGTCTGGAGTTACGCAAGAAACAACCAATACGATTGCAGTGGAAGAATTCCTGTTTCGTATCAAGCCACTCCCGTTTGTTATCTGGGGTAAGCAGGGAGGTCGGTGGTTCGTGTGTGTACTTGGCACTGGTAATAGTAGTAGGGGTGTGTTTAATCTTTTCTCCTTCTTTCATTTTAGCGGTCTAATCTGTATCAAGCTGTCAGCTGCCAAGAAGCCAGAGGAGACGAGTTGTGTTCCCCAAGACCTTGGGTTCCCTTGTTTTGTTACCCACCTTCCCCCGGTGTCGTGTTCTCCACCATCCGTTTTTATTGCGGGTGTTGGGGGTCACGGTGAGGGTAGAGGATTGGGACGTTCTTCACTCCTGCGGTGTTGGGCCGGTCGGCATCGGAACATCCAGCAGCCCTGCATTGCTGCTATCCTAAATGTGCTCGATGCGACTGTGGCCCAACACAACTTTTGTGCGCCATGGCATCACCTGTAGAATCTGTCCGCTGGACCCAGCATGGTAATTGCTGAGCGTGAGTGTTAGAAATGGGATCCCTGGCTGGCCAGGGCTTGCGCCAAAGTCAGTCAGAGACCACCACTTCCACATCAGGGCAAGGGAGTTACACGCCAAGATAACCCCTGCTCACCCCCTTGGTAACGCAGCACGAGCAGTAAGGCTAAACTTGGAGGCAATGTGAGTTAAGTGTTTGCGCGCGCACCCAGCAACAACACCCAAGGCCCACCACAAAGGAAACTCCACAAAAGGTTATATGTAACAATAGCCTTTGTATTACACCAAAACACATTAGATAAAAACACACACATTTTACAATGTGCCAACAGGCACGGGCAGTATTTACAGGGGATATGTACAAGACAGGGCCACCTGGACCACTGTCAGGAATATGCACTTTTAGACTTAGTACTTGGTAGGATTAGCACTTGTAGGAATAATAATTAGCATATAGAACACTTGTAGCATCAAATAGAACATAAAGCACACAACCAGTAACCACTGGTACCAGGTAAGTACCACCTACGCAACCCTAACCACCTTAGGAGAATATTGCGCAGGGAACCAGGACTTCACTAGCAACACCTGTACTAGGAGAAAAACAACCACCTAAGTATCACCATACATTTAGGGGTATAAGCATAGGAACATTACACATGATGCTTAAACATTCAGAGGTGTAGGGAAGGAAAACACATGATGCATAAACAACACATTCAGAGGTGTAGGAACAAGGCACATGACGCATAAAAACACATTCAGGGGTGCAGGAAAACACAATTGCGCAAAACTCACATGAGCCACCACCTGTGGCAGTCCCTAGGCCTACTGGCCTCTCTAGGGCTAGGACGCCCTGTGTCCAAAAGTCAGGGGCCTAAACGGAGCAGCTGCCCACTAAGTGCTGGGCAGCTGTGGAGATAATGAGGGCCAACGTGGGAGCCTCGCAGGCTCTGCACCACTGACTGGGCCCTCAAGAGCCTCTCTGGGCTCTAAACACAATGTGGGCTGTGGGCCTCTCTGGGCTCTAAATACAACATGCCCTCAAGAGCCTCTCTGGGCTCCAAGTAAAGAAATGCGGCGTCGTTGGAGTCTCCCACTGGGGACTCTGAACTCGCAATTGCCCCCAGGAGCCTCGGGGCTCCAAATCAATGCTGCCCGTTGTTGGAGTCCCTCACAGGGGTCTCAAACTCACAATGGCCCCCGGAGCCCTCTCAGGGCTCTAAAACAAGAAATGCCCCTGGAGCCTCTCAGGGCTCTCCACCAATGCCCCACTCGTTGGAGCGTCCCTCTAACAACCGGGGCCGCTTTGAGAAGAAAGAAGAAACTGCCCACGCACTCACCGGGACCTCGCTGGTGCTTCGGGGGGCGGGAAACACTGCCGGTCTCTTCCTTCAGGCAGCGCAGGGCTCCTCTTCAACACTGGAGCCCCGCCTGCACTCCCGGCCGTTCTCCTTCCGCGTCGGGGCTCTCCTCTCGCTGGGGGAGCCTCGTGGACAGACGCAGCTTCTTTGCCGGGCAGGAGCGCGGGGTGGCCTCCCGTCCGCTCCCTGCCGGGCTCCCAGTACTTCCGGGTGCGCGTGGGGAAGCCCTCGAGGTCGGGCCAATCCCTGCGCGGCCCCAAGATGACGCGACGGGAACCCTGCCCAATCACAGCGCGGCACAGCGCTGTATCTTCCCGGGCTCAACACGGGGTGGGCACCTCTTCTAATAATGAAAATTAGGACAAATCTGCGGCGTGGGCAGCCGCGAGAGTGGCATAAGAGTCTACAAAGCGCTTAGGGGACTATTAAAGCGCTCCCAGCGCTATAAGTAAAATACAGCGCTCCCAAGCGCTAGGGCAATTAAAGCGCTTCCAGGCGCTTGAGGCAGATAACTCGCTTCCAGGCGCTTAAGGGGTAAAGACAGCAAATAAAGTCCTTCAAGTAGGCAGGGGGGCAAGGCTGGTCCCAGAGACAGCTCACTGGGCCTCCAGGCAAGGAGGCGGTCCAAGTGGCGGTCCTCCTGGCGCCCAGCAGCAGCCCCCCTCAGATAGGATCCTGGAAGAGAACAGTTTGTAAGGGGACACAGCCCCTTTTTATACAGAGTATTCCTTTGTCTGGCTCAGGGTGAGGGGGCAAAACCAGTCGCAGCTGGTTTGTGAGCACTCTTGATGTGCTCAGCCCCTCACTCTATTCACTGGCAGGGCTAGGGACATTAGACGCACCACAGGGGGCGGAGCCAGCATTGTGTGGGGAAAGCCCAGCC
The DNA here is from genome assembly GCF_964261635.1 of Lissotriton helveticus. Taxonomy (NCBI): domain Eukaryota; kingdom Metazoa; phylum Chordata; class Amphibia; order Caudata; family Salamandridae; genus Lissotriton; species Lissotriton helveticus. The sequence continues at coordinate 474,240,040 of NC_136062.1, forward strand.
CTATTCAGGACCCAGGTGCACCACTCCCTCACATCACACATGCTAATCTCAACACTCCCACCCGGGCAGACCCATCATGACTCATGGAGCCTGGCACCCCAGCCAGCTCTAGCCAATCACACGCCAGCACACGCACAGCACACACACAGCCATGTCTAGAAGTGGCACTTCCACACTAGACACATACACGCCGCATACATCATTGCGCAGCATTCAATCACACAAGTCCGCACATACCAGCCTCGAGCCGGCACACCCCACGCATCAGGAACTACCAGGGACACATACAGTCCCCATGCATTCCTATGGGAGGGCAGGCCTATCTCACACACGCACTCAGAGTGCGCACGCACTTTCCACTGGGACACAGTGAAAGTGCGCAGAAACCAAAAATCACCATCACCAGGTCACCATTAAAAGCAAAAAGTTTAGGGGTGAACCTGCCAGATGGGCCAAGTCCAACAGTGAGTAAGTCCAGAAGGCACTACAGCCATGCTTACCGGCATTGGCAGCATTACGGCTGGGGACAATGTCTGTGCTGTAGCAGGCAGGGTCACAGCAAACTGAGCAGTGGATGTCGTTGCTGTCGCCGTCCCTAGACCTACTAATTACAGACAGCACTAGCAGTGACATGACCTGCTGTGCTCAAGCAGCCGCCTGTTCCGCAATAAATCCAGTCATACCACACTGATTAATATATGCAAAAAAAGCATTTTCATTTGGTGTACATTTTGTTTTTGTACTTGGTGTAGGTAAGAAAGTAAAACACGTCATCTTCCGCTTTTTTTGGGAATGACAACAGGAAAACGCAGAGTTCGAAATAGCAGGGACATGTACAGGCTGACGGCAGGGGTCACAGGCAGCAGCAGTGTTAGAGATGAGAGACAGCGAGAGAAAAGAGGAGAAGAAACAACCAGAGAGGCGAGAGATAAAATGGAGCAAAGTAGAAGTAAAGGAGGAGAGCATTTAAGATGCCAAGAGAAATCAGCCATGATGTGACGAAGAGAGCATTAAGAAGAGAGAAGATAGAATGAAAGGATGTGGAGGACAGGACAGAGGAAAAAAGCAGACACATGATAAAATGGACACACAGCTAACCACTGCTAGAGAGTGATAGTAAAGAGCCAAGATCGAGGGGAGAGAACAGAGCATGGATAAAAGTGAAGAGAAACAAGCACTGGCGTTGCCAATAGGTCTCGCAGTAGGAAAGTTGGAGCTATTGCTTTTGTAAATGACACATTTTATATTTATGTGTTGGTTTTGAAAATTGCGAAAATAATAGTTTTGTCATTTACAATGCCAATACTTTTAACTTTTGCAAATGTGACACTCATAGTATTTGTAATGCAAATGTTTTGTATTTACGTGACTTAGATGTATTGATATTACAAATAACAATGGTTATGAAATTTTTTAAATAATTAATACTTAAATAAAAGTTATTGTAATTTATAATGGCAATAGCTTAAACTGTTGTAAATACCTTTTGTGAAGATTATGTTCAGTGTATTTTATTGTGAGGAAAATAAAAGAACAGAAGTGAAATATTAACGTCTTTTTCTGACATTTGTGTAATGTGAGAGAGTGTGAGTGTGTTTGAAAAGGGTGATTGATTGTGATATGATGTGTGATGCTGATAGGGTGTGTGAGTGTGTTAGTGTGTGTGATTTTTGAGAATGTTATTGAGGGTGTGTAAGGGTCTTTGAGTGTAATTGTGTGTGAGGGTGAGTGTGTGTGAGGTGGTGTGAGGGGGAGGGTGTGTGTATTCCGATGGTGTGTGGTGTTGTGAGGATGAAGGCGTGAGACCTCAAATTACACAGTAATCACAAAAAATATATAACCCGATATACTTATTTAAGTATCAGTAACTAGCATCGCCGTCAAGGTGCTTAGATGTATGTAGAGGCTTTAACAGCCTTGATGATGTGTCATTTGCAGTGGAGACTGAGACGGGCACAAAAGCGGCCCATCGAAGGGCCTACACACCACAGGCCCATCAGCAGATTGCCCGCCTTGCTACTCCGAGGTTGATTAAGTTCAATAATAGGTTTCTGGGGCTTAGAGCGATGTTCGTTCTACTGCATCATAGATAATTAAAATTATCTTTGGACTGGCTGGGGGCGGGAGGGAACCTATGCTGATAGCTGTCAGTCTGGGCGCCGGCGGTGCTGTCAGTAGTGCTATGTCACCGTCAGGCGACAATCGCTATATCGGCCGCTATCACACACCAGATGACCGGGATCTGGTCCCGTCTTCCCCAGGAAACAGAATAGCGCCCGACAAACTGAACAAGCCGAGCAATCACGTATGTTTCCGTACATCTGTGTCCTCTTATAGCAATGTATCAGTGCACAGAATAGAACGTGCCCAGGCAACATATCCATGTAACACTGTACTTCTGCATGGCATTTTTGGTGAGTGAAGATCGATCCGTGAGTGAGGTAGGGTGCAGTGAGTGTAGTGACTCTCTGGCAAACAGCAAAAGACCCCCCATATAATCCAAATATTCACTGTCCTAGTAAAGGCCAATAAGCAATTACGAGCGCCAACATATCCCAGTAATGGATACAGACGTCGCACAAAGCTGTTTTTGAGAGTGACAGGGGGAGGAGTCCTTTGCGGCAAAGGCAAGGTGTGTGGCAAATGGCCGGAGGAAGCCGGATGGGGGCGGGAGAGCCTGGTGGGGGGGCGGGAATGTGAGCGAGGAGCTCACAGGGAGAGAGGCCGGAGGGACGCCGGATGGGGCGGGAGAGCCTGGTGGGGGGGCGGGAATGCGAGGGAGGAGAAGTGTGGCAGGCGGAATGCCTGTGTGCGAAAGCGCGATAAAGATCTGCACCCTGTAACAGAGGCATGCCTCCATGCAGAGCACTGGGTCCACGTCACAGGGTAAGAGGCGGAGCAGGGAAGAAATGGAGCATATGCTGGCAAGAGAGATAAAACATGCGCTCTGATGGAGTGCTGAAATAAAAAGAAAAAAATTGTTTCCAGAAAGTAAGCAGTGGAAGGAAACAATTCATGTCATCCAATCAAAAGTCTAGTAAAGAGCCAATGCTTCTTTGAAGGGTCACATGCAAAAAGAATGAAAGCCATTGGATAAGAAGCATACACATGAGACTGACAAGAAAGCAAAGCAAATGTAAGGAACATACTGGCTCAAAGATTTGTACGTTTTGGAGACTGAGTTATCTGGAGAGAGGCCGGAGGGAAGCCGGATGGGGGCGGGAGAGCCTGGTGGGGGGGCGGGAATGCGAGGGAGGAGAAGTGTGGCAGGTGGAATGCCTGTGTGCGAAAGCGCGATAAAGATCTGCACCCTGTAACAGAGGCATGCATCCATGCAGAGTCATCTTGGGCTTTCATCCTTCTAAGAACGATCAAACCTCGAGTGCCACTGAGGAGGACATTACAACAACTGAGAGCCAGTCCTGCCTGTGGTGTTTAGCCACACGCAGCTGATCCCAGAACTTCCAAGTTTCCCACGCCATGCGTGCATCCATTTCTAAGTAAGTACCTCGTGGAGTCTAGGCCTTTTCTTTGCATTCTGGGACGTGCAGTCTTGTTTATCACATTATAAAGTTAGGACCACAAGTACCGGAATGCAAAGAAACCACAAGACTCTGAGCAGTGAGTCACGCATGTTTCTGGAGTACTTGGCTGCTTTTCGTGTTGCCGATGTGCACCTTGAGTCTTCAGGGAGTGAGCACTGGGTCCACGTCACAGGGTAAGAGGCGGAGCAGGGAAGAAATGGAGCATATGCTGGCAAGAGAGATAAAACATGCGCTCTGATGGAGTGCTGAAATAAAAACAAAAAAAAATCGATTCCAGAAAGTAAGCAGTGGAAGGAAACAATTCATGTCATCCAATCAAAAGTGTAGTAAAGAGCCAATGCTTCTTTGAAGGGTCACATGCAAAAAGAAGGAAAGCCATTGGATAAGAAGCATACACATGAGACTGACAAGAAAGCAAAGCAAATGTAAGGAACAGACTGGCTCAAAGATTTGTACGTTTTGGAGGCTGAGTTATCTGGAGAGAGGCCGGAGGGAAGCCGGATGGGGGCGGGAGAGCCTGGTGGGGGGGCGGGAATGCGAGGGAGGAGAAGTGTGGCAGGCGGAATGCCTGTGTGCGAAAGCGCTATGCGCTTGGAGAGAGGCCGGATGGGGTCGGGAGAAACTGAAAGTACGAGTAGGAGGGAGGCTGATGCGCGTGCTTGTTTGGTCACGTGATTCACGTGAACTTAAAGAAAACCGCAGCAAAAAGCCCTTGGTTTGACGAGGATTTTGAGGACATGAATTCTCGCTCCGCTCAATGCGCTTGCGCGCATTGATAGGTCGCGAGACCTAAAAAGGGCAGGACTAAAATGAATAGAGGGCAAATCAGAAGTACAGGGTGTGACAAATATGATAGAAAACAATTAGAGAGGTGAGAGGATAGACTCTTAGAGCAAAGACTTAGGGGACAGACAACAGATCAAGGTTAGAAGATAGAGGCTGAAGCAGTGAGAGTTTTGAAAGTGGGGCTCACCGGAGGAAGGCGTGAGCAGTGGCCTCCTTGGCAACATTTTCAGCACCTGCCCTTCTTTTTTTTACAAATTAAGCACTGCACCTAGGCGAGTATAGACAACAGCCTTTGATCAATGGAACAGAGGCAATGACCTACAGGGACACATGCGCCAATGTCACAAAGGTGACAGATATGCGTGTGTCTCCTGGACAAATCATACTTGGTGAAATGTACCAAGTGACCAATGCAAACAATGTCAGGACTGACCATTCCTTGGCAGTTAATTTTAGCTGGGAAGCGGTAACTGGCCCTAAAAAGGTTGTGGTCAGACATATTGTTTGTTGGGCAATGATTTGGAGACTTCAGCCTGGGCTGAAGTAGAGTTAAGGACTCATGCTGAAATTTTGGGTATCACTGCAAGTGTGTTTGCTGTAACCAGGTCACAAGCCAAGCAGCTTTCCCCTAAAGAGAACCTGGATCCTGGAACAATGGACCAGGTGCCTTCTAAGAAAAGGAGCAGGAGGGGTAAGGCAGTACCCTCCCCTCAGACTCAGAGTGAGGATCAGTCTCTTGAGGGAGATGGTCTTAGCCCCTGTGAAGGTGCTGTACCAGATTGACTTGAGCCTGATCAGGTTGAATTATTGGGGGCAGGAGCCTCTTCCTGAGCAGACTTATGTTTGGAGCAGCAAATCTGCCCCTCTCTTGAAACTCTCAGACTGCAAGCTGCTGCTGAGGCTGCTGGGAATGTCAGTGGATCCCACGGTATCTACTGGGAAGATGGACTTCTGTATTCAGAGGGTTGAGACACTTAGCCTGGTGCTACCAAGAGGTTGGTTTTTATAACTCTGAAGTTTAGAGACTTCCTATTAACACTGGCACATGACACCCCATTAGCAGGACACTAAGGTCAAAGTAAAATCTAGGACAGGCTTGTCCCTCACTTTCACTGGCCTCACATGTCAGAAGACACCAAGTAGTTTTGTCGCTCCTGTGCCACTTGCCAAGCCAGTGGTAAGGCAGGTAGCATCACATGGGACCCCCTGATCCTACTTCCAGTGGTAGCGGTTCCCTTTGAGAGGGTTGGAATGATAGAATTGGTCCCATGAACCCTCCTACAGAATCTGCGCATAGTTAAATTCTAGTGGCGGTGGACCACAATGTATCCAGTAGCCATTCCCCCTAGGACCTGTGGTAGCAAGGGCCCTCTTGAGAATTTTTTCCAGGGTGGGCTTCCATAAAGAAGTTTTTTTTTTATATATTTTTTTCTTTAACAGTAAGACAAGAGAAGGCAATACAAATATCGGGTGTCAGACAATAAAATGCGGAACAGGGACAGGCCGGGGAGTAGTGCAGATAAGACATCAATAAAAGGAACACATAGCGTATCACGATTACAGGATATTGAAAATAGGGGAATAAACAGTCTATCGTACGCTCCACAACCATCCCACCCGCTAGACCCCGTCCTAAATGATACAGGATAATTAAGACCAGTTTAGACACCCGGACAATAAAGGATCCATAGAGAATAAACAGCCCACCTCTCGTAGAAAGGAAAAAGGAGAAAGCAAAGGGGCCATAGAAAAAAACAAAGGCAAAATAAAAAAAACCTCCCCTAACCCCCCACCCTGCACCCCTGCAATGGCTACGGCCTAACCCCACTAGCAGCGTGCCTGTCGCCCAAGAACTACCCTAAAGGAAGGGAAAAAGATAAAGTGGAGGAGGAGTAAGCAAACACACTCCCGGTCTCCCGTACCCCCCGCCAGTAGCGACCACCCCGAGACATAGGAAAACCAATATGCAGTTAAATATACAAACCAGTCGGGGGGAGTTTAGTCAAAAAACCACCGGACTCCCGTCCCAATATAGATACAACCCCAGTATTGCATAAAACTATTGCATCAAGCCCAAGCGATCAAGTTCAGCCCTGGCCAGTACGGTCTTTCATAAGAGTCTTTCTCACTCGAGCCGCCATCTTGATGGAAAAGGCAAAGCGTTCAAAAAAGTTCATGTCGGTGCTGCAGGATCGAAAACAGGATAAAAGTTCACAAAGTCCACCAATCGAACGAGGAAAGGTGTCAAAGAACAGCGAGTTTCTCCAACAGTCACTGAGGAACTTGTCACCACACAAAAGACTGTCCATAGACGTGTTAGGCGGCTGCAAAATCGGGCAGGAGGCGCTGGCGATAAACACGGGCTGGCTTGTTGTTAGTCGGGAACCGCCAAGGCACATTAAATCCGGGATCTGCACAGGGACCTCGATCTCAGGCGTGCAATGAACCGCTGGCACCGTAGCTAGCTGGGAACTGAACGAAGAATCACACTCCGGTCCCAGGATACCGTCCACTTTCATAATCAGTGTCCGGAACACAACGATCGTGTGCGAATGGAGCGCCCCAATGGCGGCCATGACGGCCTGCAGCGATGGCGTGTCTTCTGTCCGCCCCATCCCCTCTCAAGAGGCGATAGAGCCGGACTTGAACCCCGGAGGCCGGCTACTCCGGGGTAACAGGCCATGCAAATCCGATGTCGAGCAGTGGGCGCTCCTCGTCGTGCAGTATACACCTCCGCCGTTGGCGAGGGCCCCAGCCCGTCGACCCCGAAAGGGTAGCAAGGTCTCCGGGCACCAGACCCCGACCACGGCAGCCGGTGCGGCACGCTGGTGTCCACGGTGTAGTCCGTTAACAGGGTCGTCACCAAAAATCAACAATTCACGGCACACTTCGGGAGACCGGGCTCAGTCCAGGTCTCGTGGCCGGTGTTGATCAATTCCGACCCGGGTAGGCCAGAAATCGAGTCCCCGGCTTCCATACGTTGTTAGGCCGAGAATGGAAACACGGCGTATCGTCGTCATCCGATAAGGTAGAAAACTCGGGATTGCACCTTTAGAAGCAGAAAAACTTCACGAACACGGGAGTCTGGCGTGAGTTCAGGATTTAAAGCAGGATATTCGAGCTGCTGGCGGCGGTCGGCGGAGCCGGGAGCTTACGCGGCCATCTTGGTTGCAGGCGTAGCTCCTCCCATAAAGAAGTTTTAACTGATAGAGGTACAAACTTCATGTCAAGTTATATTACTGCAATGTGGTGTGAATTACACATTCACCACACCCTGTCATCCTCAATTCAATGGGTTAGTTGAAAGATTCAACAAAACCCTGAAGGGCATGATCATGGGCCTCCCAGAAAAGCTTAGGCGAAAATGGGATATCCTTCTGCCCTGCCTTCTCTTTGCCCACAGAGAGGTCCCTCAGAAGGGGGTTGGCTACAGCCCTTTTAAACTTATGTTTGGGCATCCAGGTAGAGGTTCCTTGTGTCAGGTGAATGAGGGATGGGAGTTATCTCTCAAACCTCCCAAACAAGACATAGTGGACTATGTACTTGGTCTCTGCTCCTGGATGGCTGAGTACATGAAGAAGGCAAGTAAAAACTTGGAGGCTAGCAAGGAATTACAGAAAGCCTGGCATGACCAAAAGGCTGTACTGACTGTTTACTATCCAGGACAGAAAGTGGGGGTGTTGAAACCTGTGGATCCAGCAGCTCTCCAGGACAGGTGAAGTGGACCCCACTGAACAAAAGGATGAGGTCACCAACCTGGTGGGCATTGGCACTCCCAGGAGCCCCCATAGGGTGCTCTATGTGAACAGGCTAAAACCTATTGTGGACATGGCTGACACAGGCTTGCTCATGGCAACTGATGAGGGATAGGAGGAAGAGAGTCACCCGCCATGATCTCCTTTCACAAAACCCCGATGATGGCTCAGAAAATAGAGTGGCCTTGGAAGGCAGCCTCACTGACCAACAGCAGATTGATTGCAGGAAGGTCCTCAATCAATATAGGCATATGCTTTATTTGACACCCACTCAAACCACCTGGTGTCCCCATGAAGTGAACAAGGGTGAGTGTCTACCTGTTAAAAATAAGATTTACAGGCAGCCTGACCATGTCAGAGATTGCAACAGGACAGAGGTCCAAACGATGCTTGAATTGGGAGTAACTGAGCCCTCAGATAGCCCTTGGGCTAGTCCAGTTGTCCCGGTACCAATACCTCGCACCAAGGGTGGAACGAGAGAGATGAGGTTCTGCGTTGACTAGAGGGAACTCAATGCAGTCACTAGGAGTGATGCACATCCAATTCCAAGGGCAGATAAACTTATTGACACTTTGTCCTCAGCCAAGTTCTTAAGCTCATTTGATCTTCCTGCTGGCTATTGGCAAATCAGATTAGCTGAGGATGCCAAACCAAAAACAGCATTTTGAATCCCTAGTGGGCACTATCAATGTATTGTGATGCCCTTTGGCTGGAAGAATGCACCTGTCACATTCCAAATGTTGGTGAATAAAGTCCTAACAGGCCTGGAAGCCTATAGTGCAGCATATCTTGATGATATTGCTGTCTTTAGCTCCACCTGGGAGGATCACCTGGTCCACCTAAAGAATGTTTTAGAGGCTCTGGAAAACGCAGATCTCACTATCAAGGGTGATAAGTCCCAGATAGGGCAGAGTAAGGTTGTGTACCTGGGCCACCTTGTGAGTGGAGTCCAGGTTCGACCCTTTCAGAGCAAAATCCAGACCATAATGAAATGGGTTGCTCCAACTACCCAGACTGAGGTCAGAGCTTTCTTGGGTCTGACTGGTTACTACAGAAGATTTGTCAAAGGGTATGGTTCATAGTGGTTTCTTTGAATGATATGACATCTGAGAAAATGCCCAAGAAAGTTCAGTGGACTGTTGGCTGTCAAAAGGCATTTGATGACCTCAAGCAGGCCATGTGCACTGCTCCCATTCTGCAGAGTCCTGACTATTCTAAGCAATTCATTGTCCAAACAGATGCATCTGAGTTGGGGGTAGGGTCTGTGTTTTCACAACTTAATGCAGAGGGCTAGGATGAACCAGTAGCTTTTATCAGCAGAAGGCTGACATCCAGAGAGAAACGTTGGTCAGCCATTGAGAGGGAATCCTTTGCTGTGGTTTGGGCTCTGAAGAAGCTGAGGCCATACTTGTTTGGCACTCACTTCATTGTTCAGACAGACCATAAGCCCCTCTTATGACTTAAACAGATGAAGGGTCAAAACCTCAAACCTTTGAGGTGGTCCATTTCCCTAGAGGGGATGGACTATACAGTGAAACATAGGCCTGGTAGTAACCGTGCCAATGCAGATGGATTCTCCAGATATTTCCACTTCGAAAATGGAGACTCAACTGGGCAAGGTCAGTCTCATCTCTGTACGTATGGGGGAGGGGAGTTATGTAGGAAAGTAGGATATACTTCTATGGTCACCCGAACGTTTTGCTTGATGTCTCACTGTTTTTGACTAATCTGACTGGGATCCTGCTAATCAGGACTCCAGTTCATCTGCTTTCCCCCAAATTGGTTTGTTCAGTACTTAGGTACATCCCAGATTGGATACTGGGGTAACCTTGTCAGCCCCTAGTATATGGTACCCATGTACCCAGGGCATAAGTACCCTAGAGGTCTCCTATGGGCTGCAGCACGCATTGTGCCACCCATCAGAGACCATTCAAAATGGAACTATAGGCCTGCCATTGCTGCCTATGTAAATTGGTGCTAGCACCACTTACTAAAGATTTAGTTTGACTATATCTTGGGTCACTGCACTTAAAACCTATATGTTACCCCTATAGAAGGCCTTTGCAATCCTGAAGGCAGGGTGCAAGGTTCTATGTGAGAGGGTGTCCCTGTATGAGCAGGACACCCCTACAGCCTACGAAGTCCATTCTCCCAGGATGTCAGTGAAGCAGCCATATACTATATAGAAAGGCACCACATAATCACGAGATTACCATCTCGAAAACGGCTGCAACAAATCCTATCATGTTTGGTATCACTGGAAGAGCCCTCCGTCAGGCGCTCAGTGTTCCTGGTGCCAAACTTCTAGTCCTGGGCAGCACAAAATGGTTGCTGCTGACCAGAGACACATTTCTGCCCTCCTGCTGCTGAGCCAAGCTCAAGCAGAGAAAGGTGGAAAAATAGGCATCCTGTTACAGGGAGGTGTAACCACCTCCCAGACAGGATTTAGTGTATTGGGACCGGGTTGATGCGCTTGCCAGCGCCTGGAAGTCTGCATGAGAGGCACATTTGGTATCCCTGTGCATAGTCCAATTCAACCCAGTTCTGGGAGCCGTTGGCTCCCGCTCTGGAGCGCAACTGGACAAGGGACATGGGAGTCACATCCCCCCTGTCCAGACCCTCCCCTGGGAGGGTCCCCTGAATCTTCCTTACCCTTTCAGAAGGGTACTCAAGGGCTTACCTGGGTGTAGGTCCCTAGATTCGTCGTGGGATAAGATTCAGATCAGACACCACCGCACTTCTACCATCTGGGCACCCTGAACTACGCTGGACTTCGTTTGGGCCTGAATTTATCTCCCTTCCTGTCTGCTGCATCGTCTGTCCCTGTGCATCATACAGGAACCTCCAATGCCTGTGAAACATCAAAGACACCTCAAGTAATCTCCCTTGGAGTGAAGGAGTCACTCCCCTGCATTTGCAGGCACCACAACTAAGTCAACCAGTCTGTAGATCCTGAGCTCCTCTGGACTCCGTGGGCTCTGCAACACAGGTGGTGGTTTTCCACAGCCCAAGGCCTGCTCTATCTTCTCACCAAGTTTGAGGCCAGTATTCCTCGTGGGGGTTCTAATAACCGAACCCCTGTGTACCGCATCCAACTTGCGGTTGCAAAGGTTGTTGGTTTCTTTGCAATAAGATCTTTGGGCTCTAAGTAGCCCCAACCTCGAGCATCTCATGTGACCAGAATCTTCAGCCACACCGTACTGTATGCACTGTGGCCTGCATCTTTTGGTGAGCTGCTTGAGGTCCTCTCGCGACTCCAGTGCCTCTGGCCCATGAGTCCACTTGAGGGCCACACTTGTTTGGGCTACCCTGATTACTCGGGCCTGCCCTGCCTGCCTTGGGTGAGTCCCCTGGACCTTGCTGGTCCAAACGTTGCTCCTTCTTTGATTCCTGCGTGGCTTGTCTTTGCCAAGGCTTGTTGGTGCTCCTGCGGGACATTGACCCCTGAGCACTCGACATCCTTCATGGGACGGCTCGTATCCAGGTCCTGGTCTTCCTCAGTGTTGCCTGGTCCTCACAGCTGCAGAGTCAAGTTCATCATCATCTATCCTGAAGCACCCGACATTGGAAGGCATGTGTCTTCCAAGTCTCCTGGTCACCCCTGAGCGGCATAGACTTTGCCCCTCTGCTTTCAGCTACTCCTCTTCCAGAATCCACGTTTGAATTCCCATGGACACTTTCTCCTCTTCCAGCAGCGGCACTTTTCTGAAGTCCTCCATTGGGTTCGACTGCGGTTTCGGACACCACTTTACGCGTATGAACCCAACTTCCCTGGTGTAGGTAGCGTGGGTACTTGGGTATCCATGGGTTGGGGTGGCTCTCCAACCTTCTGTCTTCCAGGGGGTTTCTTCAGTGTCCATTGGGAAGGGTCCTTAATCTTTAAAAATCCAACTGCACCCCGACAGTAGGCCAAAGGAAGGCAGATCTCGACTGGTGCTGTGCAGCAGAAAAAACAATATATGAGAGCAGGGGTTGCCCCAAAAAGTGGGAGAAAGTGTGGAACCTATGGGAGACGTATAGGACTCCATGAAAGAGCCGTGGGGGGGAGGGTAGTTCGAGAGCTAGAGTAGGGTGAGGACAGACACCCTAGATTTGTGAGGAGGGAGTGTGGAGATCCCTCCTGACTACTGTAACAAAATGTGAATCTGATATAAGGGTGACTGTATCTATGCCTTCAGTTGATTGTTCAGATAATGCTGTATATTGTAACTGACATAAGTTTAATAAAAATATGTTTTAAAAGAAAGAAATCCATCCGTGACTTGCACATAGACTTGTACGGAGCACACAGTCGTGTTCCCACACTGCACACGATCTCCGTGGGGTCTCTATCTGCTCACCATGAGTGGTTCTGTGGGTCCCCAGCAATTCTGCGTCCTCTTGACACTGTCTTGATCCAAGTCGTAGTTCTTATACCACTTTCTTAGTATATGGTTTTGTCCCCCCTCGGGCCTCTGTTTATTTTGTGCTATTTACTGTGTTACTTTACTAAAGTATTGTGTGTAGGGTGACCAACCGTCCGTAAATTTCACGGACAGTCCGTAATTTCGGCCGTCTGTCCGTTGTCCGTGAAGGATTCTTTAACGGACGCCATTTGTCCGTAACTTTAACCGGGCACAGCTTGCCCCCACCTCCCTTTTTGATTCCGATCCTGTTCCAGAGCTCAGATACCCCGCAGCATTGGAGAGGCACAGCGGGATGGCAACCCTCACACCTTCAGCCCTTGACTTCAGCCCTTGATGAGCTGTTAAGAGGTGCTTGAAGGTGACAGAGGGGGGCCGCAGCTTCAGGAGCAGGGGCATCTATTCAGATGCAAATAGCCCTTAATGTGTCATGTCACTGCAATTTAGAGGGGCCTCACACATTCCATTTCAACCCAGGGCCCCAAACATCCTAGACTCTTCCAGATTACACTGAGGCAGCACGTGGTTCTCTTCACAGCACAGAGCTTAATTACTGTCACTAATTGTAAGCAAACCTCGGTTCTTCAAACATGCAGTCTATAATGTAATAAAATTAAGAAATGGCACAATCGCACCCACACTGATTAACAAAGTATGGAGGACAATCAGTTAAACCAGTTCTCTTAGAGTATCTCCTGTAAGTACTGTACATCACAGTGGGGGATGGCATTTTGGACAGAGAGCCTGTCTTCTTGTTGTCTTGTGCAGGAGGGGGCGAAGAGCCCAAGATGATACTAGAATACTGCATGCCCACCCCTTCCCCCCCCCCCCCGGTGATGGATCCTGTTCCCCCTCCTGTGATGGCTCCTGTCCCACCTCCCCCTGCCTGTGATAGCTCCTGTCCCCCCTCCTGTGATGGCTTCTGTCCCCCCACTGTGGTGGATCCTGTATGCCCCCCCTCCCCGGCCTGTGATGGCTCCTGTCCCCCCCCCCTGTGGTGGATCCTGTCTCCGCCCTGGGTGGCTTCTGTCCCAGTCCTGGAACGGCTCCTGCAGCGAGGGTGAAGTTCTTGATGGGCCTCTTCTCAAAAAGGCTCAGCTCAAAATTAATATGGAAAGGTGGGCAAGTGAGCAAGTGAAGGGATGGGTGGATGGCTGGATGAATTAGTGAAAGGGTGAATGGATGAATGAAAGATTGAATAAATGGATAATGAGAGAGGATGGATGGATTGATGAGTGAGGGGAAGGATGGATGAGAGAAAATATAAATAGCTGGATGTATGGGTGGAAGGGTAGCTGGATGATGGATGAGGGGAAAGATGGATGGATGGATGGATGGATGGAGGGGAAGGATGGATGGATGAGGGGAAGGATAAATGGATGGGAAGGATGGATGGTTGAGGGTAAGGATGGATGATGGATGAAAGGAAGGATGGATGAGGGGAAGGATGGATGGATGAGGGGAAGGAAGGATGGATGAGGGGAAGGAAGGATGGATGGATGAGGGGAAGGAAGGATGGATGGATGAGAGGAAGGATGGATGGATGAGGGAAAGAATGGATGGATGGGGGAAGGATGGATGGATGAGGGGATGGATGGAGGGGAAGGATGGATAGATGGGTGAGGGGAAGGATGGATGAGGGGAAGGAAGGAGGGATGAGGGGAAGGATGGATGGATGAGGGGAAGGATGGATGGATGAGGGGAAGGATGGATGGATGAGTGGAAGGATAGATGGATGAGTGGAAGGAAGGATGGATGATGAGGGGAAGGATGGACGGATGGATGGATGATGAGGGGGAGGATGGATGGATGGATGGATGGATGGATGATGAGTGGGTGGGTGGGTGGGTAAAAGGATGGATGGATGGAGAGTGGGTGAAAGGATGGATGGATGGATGATGAGTGGGTGGGTGAAAGGATGGATGGATGATGGGTGGGTGAAAGGATGGATGAGTGGGTGGGTGGATGGTGGGTGGGTGAAAGGATGGATGAGTGGATTGGATGGTGGGTGGATGGGTAAAAGGATGGATGGATGAGTTGGTGGGTGGGTGGATGATGGGTGGGTGGATGAGTGAAATGATGGATGGATTGATGAATTGATAAGTGCAAGGGTGAATGAATGTACGTATGAGTGAAAGGGATGAGTGAGTGAAAGGGAGGGTATATGGACAAAAGGATGAATAGATGTGTGAAGGAGTGAAATGATAGATGGATGAGTGATAGGGTCAATGGATGGATTCATGAGTGGATGAGTAGATGGATGGGTGGGTGGATGGATGGATGGAAGGAAGGATGGCTAAGTGAAAGGGTCGATGGAGAGAGAAAGGGAGGATGGATGGATGACTAAAAGAGTGGATGAGTGGAAGGATTAGTAAGTGAAAGGATGGCTGGATTGGTGAAAGGGTAAATGGCTGGATGGATGAGTGAATAGATGGATGGGATGAAGAGTGGATGGATAAGTGTACAGATGGATAGGGTGAAAGGGTGGATGGATGGCTAATGGATGGATGAGTGAAAGGATGGATGAAGGGATGGATGAGTGAAATGATAGATGGAAGGTTACATGATGGATAGGTTTGCAAATGGTTGAATATGTTTGGAAATGGCTGGGCTTAATTATATACTATTGCGCGACCTCTGATGTGTCTGTAAAACTAACCTATTGTCCTGAAGTTTTGTCCTGAATTTTGACCTCCTGTCCTGAATTTGTGTCCTGAATTTTGACCCTTTGTCCTGAATTTTTACACTCACCGTCCTGAATTTGCACCAATGTCAGTTGGTCACCCTAATTGTGTGCATTGTGTTTATCTCCGTTGACCATTCTAGAGAGTATTATAGAATAAATACATGTTTTTATAAATACTTGGTGTGTTTTTTTTCACTTAATCTATACTATAAGATTGTATTCTGGTAAAACAAGCTGCTTTACACTCCTTCAAGACTAAGCCTGAACGATGCTGCCCTCAGCTACCACTTAAAGAGCTTTCTAAGGTTGTTTAAGACCTCTTGTATCACCATAAGGGTTGTCTGGACTGGGGCAAGGTGCCCACTTACATTAGTGGACATCATATACCAGGCCAGCCACTCACACTTTCCCATTTTCATTCTTTCCACCTTTGTTTTTTTGTTTCTCATGCTCTGGGTTAAATTCTGATTAGGAAAACAATTGCGCAGCTCAAAGCTGGCATTTCTATGTAAACTTAATAATCCACTGTTTGTCTTAATAATAGAGTAATCTATAATTTATTGCATGTTTTACTTATGCTCTCAAACCTGCTTTGACTGACCAGTGGGATGTGGGGGGAGCCATTCACAAAGGTACTAAAAGGGCAATTTCAAGTGTGACACTCACATCCACCTTACTGCTAACAAGTAATAAAAACACAAAAACAACAAGTCCCTGAGGGCAGGTGTCATACATGACATGGGGCAATTGGGCAACACTGTATTGACATGACAGGGTATGCTCTGAATGACAGGCACACTGGGATCAGAGTCAATCACATGTCTGCATTATTACACCTGAAAAGAAAGCTGTGAGGTGTGAGGAAGTGTCAGTCACAAGATGGCCTGTGAAAAGCCAGCTAAGGCTCAGTCACATCACAGATTTGCTTCTGAAAGGCTGGTACAGATTTTATACATGTCAGAACCGTGACTATGAAAAACATTGCTGTGGTAGGCACCAACTGTCCCATGTTAGGCTCACCTTTGAAAGCTTATCTGGGCTAATTCTTGCAAAATAAAGGTCAATAGGGCTGGGCCAGAGTCAGTCTCATCCACAGTACTCTCGCCTCCATCTGAAAAGACTCTGCTAGAGCACTGCTGTATTACATGATGCAAATTAAGTTACAATCATCTGGACAAATTAAGTTTTTGGTACCTAAAATATATATTGTACTCTTGTTTTAAGAAAACAAGGTTACATGGAGAACTTACGGATATGGAAGCTAAAGCGATTTGACCTGTGCGTTTGAGAGCAATTTGTTGATTGTTCCACCCCTGAGAAGCACTGGTGCCACTTTGGCACTGCTTTCAGCCGCTTTAGTACTACTGGCGGCTGCTATAGCACTGCTGTTGCTTTGGTTACAGAGGGCCGATATTGCAGGACTGCTGCAAAATTGGCCCCCACCCTCTGGCCCACCAGGAAAACGCCCGGTGCCCGCTACAGCCAGTCCAGCCCTGACCATGTTGAGGTTCTGTGGTTTTCGACTTCACTTCGTATCTAGCCGCCATTTTGTGTTCAGCCGCCATTTTGTGTTGCCTCACTCAGGCAGCACGGCGAACGCAGTGTTTTTGCTTTTTCAACTGCTACGTGTCTCTTCTGTTAAAAAGTAACCCTTTGTCCTTGTTTACGAAACCGATGTCAGGGCCTGGCCGAGTTAAGTTAAATCCATGTCTAGACTGATTAATCCTTGTCTTAGTTGACTGTTTGGGTCCCACCATTCTTTCTTACTTTATCTTATTTGACTGGCCTTCACTATTCTCTTCGTGTATTCTCTTATTACACAAACTATCCTTTGAAGCACGCGAACATGTTCTACCACTTGCAAATTGAATTACGGCCACTAGTGTTGATTAACTTGAGGGGAGGAGAGCACACGGGGTCTGAAATGAGGGCGTGCACAAGATACTTGATAGCTTGTTTTCAAACTCTTCCTATTTGTCAGTTTTGTATGTTTTGGGAGTAGGCATTGTAAATATGTGTACTATAAGAGACTGTGAGCCACGGAGTTAAGTGGCAGTCTCCTGAGAACCCACCTCTGTTGTACTTCTTGGACAACTGTGCTTAGCTGCAGCTAATAAACTCGATTTTCTACGCCTAACAGAGTGTCTCGTGTCTCTGTCTGACAAGGCAGGTGACCCCGGAGATATTAGGCGTGCCCTGTGCCGCTCGGCCCATAAGGCCCGGTTCTCCAACTGGCGCTCAACGCGGGGCGACTTCAGTGGTAGCGGTTCAGCCCGAGGGTCGTGAGGAGCCTCGCAAGAAAATTCTGGAGGATTCGCGAGCCACGTAAGCGGCCCCTGTATGTCGAAGTGGACCGAAGGTCTTTTGCAGCACGGCTACTCCTTTCCAACGGCTGCTGACGACTGCTGCCCTGACTGTCGCCCTGCCTTGGCCCTCTGGTGATGATTGGTATCGCGAGACGTTAGACGGACATCTGTTGGCGTGAGAAAACACTTAGTTTAGTATTTGTGGGTAGTGCCCACCCTTTTGTTTTGTTTTTGTTATTCGACCAGTGCACTTGTCGAAGCCAAGGGGTAAGTACGCTTGTGCTGTGATTATTGTTTTACCCCTTGAAGTTTGTGAATAGTCCAGTTCGTTACGAAATGCCTGGGCTTAGTAAGTTTAGGAAGTTTTGCTGTTTAGGCTGTTATAGGGATTTCCGGCTAGAGGACTCTTGTCCAATTCCTCCGGTTGGAACTCCCACTTATGAGCTCTATTCGAAACATGGTCTTGGCCCTATTATTTTTAATGAAACATGGATTCGATACACGAAGAAAGATGGTGTCTTGCAGTGGCCACAAAATGGTAGCTTTGAGCATTACATATTAGATCATTTAGAAGCAATTTTGTTTAAGAGAAAAGCCCGGCCGGCAATGTTTGACTCTTTCCGCCTATGGCGTAAGGAAGCCAAACAGAAAGAAATTAAACAGGCGAAGAGAGATAAGAAAACGCAAGATACGACGATTTTAAAGGCTGCCCAACAGTTTAAGAATAATGAGACTTATCAGATGGTTGAAGTCTCAGAAAGACAGCATCGTATGGCAGCAGATAGATGTTATCCTGTGTTGCCTACTTCTCCACAGAGTAAGGATCTTGACGTAGATCCCTCATGTATCATTTGTTGAGATTACCTCCACCTTATGTATTAGGTGCTAATGCACCTCCATTACAACCTATTGTTCAGCAACCTGGTGCTCAACCAGTTGTTCCGGTTCTTCCACAATTGCCTCTCCCAGTAATTCCACCTCCACCTCCTTTGCCACCGACTTCTGTACCTCAGTCTCCTTTACCGCAAGTTTCTCTTGCAACTAGCTCTTCTCCTACTGTGCTTAATACATTGTCTCCCGTTTTATTGTCAGATTCTCCTACGGCTCATCAACGATTAGTCGATACTGTTTCCGGTCTCTTATCACCTTTCTTTGGGTCTCTTAATTTGACTCCTGCCTCGTCCCGACGGCAATCCCGTAGTCAAATTCCGGATTCTGATGAGCAGATTCAGTTAGACTCTCTCGCTCGTAATTGGATCATGAGTGGTCCACAGTATAGCATGCGCGATATCCTGGATACTTTTCTTCAGTGGAATGCACCTACGCAGAGATAGGTTTTTAATGTTATGTGTAATACTCTTGTTAAAGGATGGGGAGATATGGATTTGGATTTACCTCCTCAGGGTTTGTTTGACATATAGGCTAAATTTGATAAAGGACTTATTGTGGGTTCCGAAAGTCGAGGATGCCGTCTAGACACTTGTCACGTTTAGGCCTTCCTTTTTCTCTCAAGCTTCTCTTGAACCTGATCCTGTGGTTGGGCGTAAAATGAAACACTATCCCATGCGAGAAGTTCCCCCGGTCTGGAGGGATGCGGTTCCACAGGCAGGCGCTGTTCCAGGTGTCCCTACTCATTTCCAGCGTATATAGGGAACATGACCCTTGGAAAAGATCGGAAGTTTTGGCGCTGAAACAGTCTTTACCGGACCCTCGTAAGAATCCTGCTGGGTATTATAAAGAGCTGTCCCAGACTGTTGATGTGTGTATCATGAATTTGGCAGACATTGATTTGCTGATGGCAAATGTAGTCCCACAAGCATTATGGGCTCGGATTCGTAGGGAAGACCACGATCAAGCTTTAGGTGGTGATTGGGCTGCTATAACTGCTGCGGATCCAGCACAAGTAGGTGGTGCTAAACCCGATGATTTGATCACAGAATTGCCTGGTAGAATAATAGCTCTAATGAAAACGATGATGCCTGCCGTACGTGTTAATTGGGATAAGTTAGCTGCGTGTAAACAGAAGACAGATGAGAGTGTCTCCGATTTCTTTACCCGTTTCGAAGAAACGTTCATCAACCACAGTGGTCAAGATATGAGTACTGAAGGTGGACAGCGATTATTCGTGGATACATTTGTATTTAATTTACTTCCAGAATTATCGCACAAATTAAAAGATTCCAAAAGTTCGCGGGCCGTTTCTTCGTCGGCCCAGATATTAGCTACAGCTCAGTATTATGAGAATAGGGATAAGGAAGAAAAGGATAAAGTGGAGAAAAAGACTAAAGAGTTAAAGACGAAGATTCTTTTGCAACAAGCTTATCCCCCTCGTTCTGCTCAGCGTCAATTGCAACAGCCTCCACAGTTTCAGAGATTGTTACAGAAACCTGCACCTTTTGCTCCGCGACCTTTGTTGGGTCCTAATCAATGTGCCTATTGTAAAGAGGCAGGTAATTTTAAGAATAGTTGTCCGGTTTTATTGCAGCATAATGGTGGATCTCCAGTGCCACGAGGACGTGGTGGTTTTCAGTCAGCACCTAGGGGTAGAAGGCGAGGTGCGTTGTCTCAGGGACAGCGTTCCTTTCCCCCTCAGAATACTATGAATTATTTTGATCAGCAGAGTTCTCAGTCTGCACAATATTACAATGACGATTATTGTACAGAAAACGAAAATCCTGATTTGCACACTAGCTAGGACAGCCATGGACAAAGCAAGGGAGTCGTATCAGTTCCAGTGGATCAGAATGGGCCTTATGTTGACGTTGTTGCATTGGGTGTTACAGAGCCATTTCTTTTGGATACTGGTGCAATAAGAAGTTCTATCATTCACTCCAAACTCCCTGGGGCACCTTTGTCTGGCTTAACGAATGTTTCTGTAGGATTCTCTGGCGCCCCAGTTCGCAACCCGGTTTCTTGTTCTTTGCCTATTTCCATTGGTCCTTATGATTTGGAAGCTCCGCTCATTCTAACGACTGGTTGTGGTGAGAATTTGTTGGGTTTGGATCTATTGAAACGTCTACATGCAACATTGCATTGTTCCCCCTCTGGTGTACATCTTACTTTGGGTGACAAACTGGTTTCTCCTATGTATTTGTCTAAGGACCAATTGCCACTTGAATTGCGTTCACTTCCTGCTACACTTTGGGCCACGGGTCCGAATGATGTTGGTTTGCTCAAAATTCCACCTTATGTGATTACTGTCAAACCCGATGTTAAATTGCCACGCATTCCTCAGTATAAGATTTCCAACGATGGCGAAGGAGCTCTGTTGGCTATTGTTTATGATTTAGTTCAGAAAGGTGTTGTTGAAGAAACAAGAGGAAATGTTTGCAACAGTCCTGTTCTGCCTGTTCTGAAACGTACTGATCCTTCTAAGCCTCCTGTATACTGTTTTGTGATTGATCTTCGAGAGGTCAACAAAATTGTTGTTCCTCAGTTTCCTGTTGTCCCGGATATTACTGCTTTGCTCACAATGATACCTGCTTCAGCTGTTTGGTTCTCAGTTATTGATCTAAAAAATGCTTTCTTTAGCATTCCTATTGCTGAGGAGAGTAGGGATCTCTTTGGTTTCTCTCTTGGAGGCCGAAGTTTTCGATTCAAACGTGCACCTCAAGGCTATTGTGAGAGTCTCTCCATCTATAGTCAGGCTTTGAAATCCCAGCTTGACGCTTTTTCTTTGCCTCCAGGTGCTACTCTTATTCAGTATGTGGATGATTTGTTAGTGGCTGCCGATTCAGAGGATGTTTGTAAGGATGCGACTGTTTTACTTTTGCGACATTTGTCTGATGTACATCATAAGGTGTCACCTTCTAAATTACAATATTGTCGCCAAGAGGTTACCTATTTAGGTCATCTCTTGTCGAAGGAGGGAAGGCGATTCACCCCAGAACGTATCCATGCAATTGCACGAATGTCTGTACCATCCACACAAAGAGAGGTGCGTGCTTTCCTAGGCATTACCTCTTATTGTAGACAGTGGATTCCGAATTTTTCTTTGTTGGCTAAACCTCTGTTGGCACTTACTCTGAAAGATATGCCCCAACCTCTTCCTTGGACTGATGAATGTCAGAAGAGTTTTTCTGATTTACGTACTGCGTTGTGTTCTGCTCCTGTGTTGGGTACTCCAGATTATAGTAAGCCTTTCACACTCTATGTCCATGAAAGAGAAGGCTGTGCGTTGTCAGTCTTGACACAACAATTTGGAGACAAACAAAGGCCGTGTGCCTATTTTTCGGCTACATTGGATCCAGTAGCCAAGGCATTGCCTAGTTGTCTCAGAGCAACAGCAGCAGCAGCGATCTCCATTCGTCAATCTGCTGGATTGGTGTTGGATCACACTCTTGTTGTTATGGTACCACATGTAGTAGATACTCTCTTGAACAGAACAAAAACACAACATCTCACGAGTGCCCGTTTGTCTGGGTACGAGCTGACGCTCTTGGCTAGTCATATACACATCAAGAGATGTAATGTTTTAAATCCAGCAACATTGTTACCCATTCCAGATGAGAAAGATACACAAGAACAACATGATTGTTTTCTTCGTACAGAAGAGGAAACTAAAGGCCGAATAGATTTGAAAGATACACCACTCGTGGATCCGGATGGGATCCTATGGGTAGATGGGTCTTGTTTCAAACTTCCTAATGGAGAGACGACTGCAGCCTATGCTGTTACTACCTTGCATACAGTAGTAGAAACTGCACGCATTACACAGAATTCAGCACAAGCTGCCGAGTTGATTGCATTAATGAGAGCGTGTGTGTTGGCGAAAGGAAAAAGAGTGGCTGGTCGTTTGTGGAAGGAAAGAGGATTCTTTACTTCCCACGGCACTAAAATACAGCATGGTCAGTTGGTAACTGACCTTCTTGAATCACTTGCCTTGCCTATTCAGATAGCGACTGTGAAGTGCAGTGCACATAAAAGGATCACTGATGATGGGGGTAGTGGGAATGCTTTTGCAGCTGAGGTAGCAAAAGAGACAGCGAAAGACGTTAAGAGTCGCATGTATGTTGCAGGTCCTGCAAGATGGGTCAGAGAAGAAGGTATGTGTGAGGACACAGTAGAAAGTGTGAAAATGATCCAAGAGGAAGCAACTGGGAAAGAATTGAGTAAGTGGAGAGAGAGTACGGGTATTTTGGACTCGACAGGGTGAAGTACGGAATTGTCAGAACAGCAACGTTGGCTGTTACCAGATGCCTATGTACTACCTGTAGTTACTATGGCGCATGGTCCAGCTCATATCAGTGCGAAAGGAATATGCAAGCTTCTGGCTCCAGTATGGCAGAATGAAGGTATCCCCAAATGTGCGGAGAATGTGGTGAAGCATTGTATGATTTGTTTGATGCACAATCCAGGAAAGGGAACACCAACTCCGGCAGGTCACTTTGCTCCTCCTACGTACCCTTTTGAGGTATTACAAATAGATTACATTCACATGGAGCGTTGTAATAACCTCAAGTATGTCCTGGTGGTGGTCTGTGCCTTTTCCAGATGGATAGAGGCCTACCCCCTAAAGGATAATACTGCTTTGTCCACTACCAAAGTCCTCTTGAAGGAATTCTTTCCGAGGTTTGGTTTGCCGTCTATTGTCTGGAGTGACAATGGAAGTGAATTCGTAGGCCAAATTATGCAGAAGGTGTGTGCGGGTCTTGGTATTAGACAGAAATTCCATGCGGCAAACCAACCTCAGTCAGCGGGTTTGGTAGAGTGTTATAATGGCACTCTCAAGCTCAAATTAGCAAAGATTCAGGCCAGCACAGGCCTTTCTTGGCCCGATGCCGTGCCTTTGGCACTTCTCTCTACGAGAACAACGGTACTTTCTCGTTTAGGACTTAGTCCTTATGAGGTCGTTTTTGGACGTCCAGCCAATGTTTGGGGAGTCCCTCGACCTAAAAGTATTCCGATATTCCATACCCACTGTTGGTTGATTACTTGCATGACCTCACCACTAAATTACGTGTTATTCATCAACAGGTCCAAAACGCTTTGCCGGAGGCTTCCTCAGATCCAGGCCATTCCATTCAACCTGGTGATTTCGTGTGTCTAAAGAATTTCCAGAGGAAAAAGAATTTGGAACCTCGTTGGGGGCCGCCACGACAAGTGCTTTTGACGACACGTACAGCTGTGAAGGTCTTCGGGAAGAAAAACTGGGTCCACGGCGTGCACTATAAGAGGGTACCATTGCCTTTACCTTACGACCAATGGGTCCGAGAAGGCGTTGGTGACAGTGAGAGTGAGAAAGTACCCCGATTTGTACCTTTTAGTAGTGCACGCCAGGACTGGACAAATTCTGAGAAAGAAGATGACGACGTGTTGCAAGAAGCTGTACCAACACATTTGCGACTGAATACGACGAATCCAGAGACTTTGTTTCGAGATCAAACGATACCTGGCAAGACACGGTACAACCTAAGACCTAGGTTGACTAAAGACAATTGAACTTTGTTTTTTCCTTTTTGCTGGTTATATTTTTTATTAAAAGACATTTCCTTTTCACTATCCATCAAGTTGCAGGGTCGCGGTATGAGTCTTAGGCTGTGACCTGAATAGTGACTAGGTCAACAGGACTTGCAGTGTCATAGGACGGCTAATAACCACAACTAAGTGATCCAGGAAGATTACCGTGAGCAACGCCTTTAGAGAATGGATATTAAGGTGGAAGGGAATGATATTAAGATTGTAAAAAGAAATAAGTATAAGAAATTATTGTTTAGTCAATGTGGCATAGCATTATGTATTCTGTATGTTTATGTATCTTATTAGCTTGTGTGGGTTGGATTGCCCACACTATGCAGCAAGCACCTGCTCCAACTTCTGTTTCTTTGCCTTTTTCTACTACTACCTCCCCGCACAAGTTCTATACACTCCCAGATCATGAACAAATTAGGAGAACAGAATATCTCAACAATTCATTCATCCAGTTGTTACATCAGCATCAACTGGTAGTCAACACTTCTGACTGTTGGGTTTGTGGGCTTATGCCCCATAACACAGAAAGAGGGATGTCGTATTTAGTCCTTCCGTTTTCATATGAAGGTTCCGCTTGGGCTTATCTGGCTATGTTTTCTAATGCATACCAGAATCAACTTCGATATCCTCCTGGTGGTCCATATAATGGTGGAGCAGATTTTAGTCATAGTCCTTTGATAAAGGGAATAGTGACTATGGCTAAAATGGCCGACATTAGTAAGATTCCCGTTGATGAGAAACGAGCATATCATGGTTTGAATGTGACCTGTTACGTTACTAGTCTCACTGATAAGGCTAGACAAAGAAGATCTTCGCCAATTTGGACCATACCTCATAAAGGTAACTTCTGTCTGCAGATAAATGGTCAGAACACTAAGAACAAACAGGAAAAGAGTGTTTGTTCCCACTCTCAAGTGGTACCATCTCAAGGTACATATTTTGTCTGCCATGATAGAGCCTACACATGGCTTCCCACCTATTTTTCAGGAACATGTTATGTGGCTTTTCTTCTTCCCCCGACATACACTGCTCCTTCAGGTCATCACAGAAAAAGATATGGTAGAGGGGTTATTGATTCCAAAGACACAGCTGGACAAGAGGGAGGAGACTTCATCAAAGGGTTTCTTCCTTTTTGGGGTCCAATTGCCAATAGCAGAAACATAAGACAACTAGTGTGTGTGGTCGAGGCTACCATAAATGTGACTTCCGGAGCCTTGAGTAATCTGACAGGCGAACTTCAGGCGGATCGTCTTATGACTTTGCAAAACCGAATGGTTTTAGAGATTGTCCTTGCAGACAGAGGAGGAGTCTGTAAACTGATTGGGTCTAGTTGCTGCATTTATATTCCTGATAACGCCCCTACAGTATACCAAGCCATCTCTAAGTTACATGTAATTTCCGAGTCTATTCATCAGGACACAGGAGATTGGTCTGTGATGGGATGGTTTTGGGGACTACTGTCCACGTGGGGATGGAAAGTGTTAACTTTCCTTGGAGTGATTCTAGCGATCATTTTCTCTTGTTGTCTCTGTTTACAGTGTGGCCCCGCCATCTGTGGACTTTGTGCCACCTTGTGTGTTCCAAAGCCTGTGTCACCGAAAACAGAGAAAATTAAAATGATGTTGCAGCAACAGCTCAGTGACCTCATGACCATTGACATCGACTCAGACTAACATGAGTCCTTTGTGCTTGCCTGTGTAATGGCAAAAGGAGGGTCTGAGGTTCTGTGGTTTTCGACTTAACTTCGTATCTAGCCGCCATTTTGTGTTCAGCCGCCATTTTGTGTTGCCTCACTCAGGCAGCACGGCGAACGCAGTGTTTTTGCTTTTTCAACTGCTACGTGTCTCTTCTGTTAAAAAGTAACCCCTTGTCCTTGTTTACGAAACCGATGTCAGGGCCTGGTCGAGTTTGTTAAATCCATGTCTAGACTGATTAATCCTTGTCTTAGTTGACTGTTTGGGTCCCACCATTCTTTCTTACTTTATCTCATTTGACTGGCCTTCGCTATCCTCTTCGTGTATTCTCTTATTACACAAACTATCCTTTGAAGCACGCGAACATGTTCTACCACTTGCAAATTGAATTACGGGCATTAGTGTTAATTAACTTGAGGGGAGGAGAGCACACGGGGTCTGAAAGGAGGGCGTGCACAAGAAACTTGATAGCTTGTTTTCAAACTCTTCCTATTTGTCAGTTTTGTATGTTTTGGGAGTAGGCATTGTAAATATGTGTACTATAAGAGACTGTGAGCCACGGAGTTAGGTGGCAGTCTCCTGAGAACCTACCATTGGTGTACTTCTTGGACAACTGTGCTTAGCTGCAGCTAATAAACTCGATTTTCTACGCCTAACAGAGTGTCTCGTGTCTCTGTCTGACAAGGCAGGTGAACCCGGAGACATTAGGCGTGCCCTGCGCCGCTCGGCCCATAAGGCCCGGTTCTCCAATTTCAGATGAACAAGGACAGATGAGATAAGGACCACCGCCCATGTCAGGTGCACAAGGAAGGCCACTCATGTCAGGTGAACAAGGACGTTCACCCATGTCAGGTGTACACGGATGGTCACCCATGTCAGATAACGAAGGATGCTCACTCCTGTCAGATGACCAAAGACAGTCAGCCATGTCAGTTGAAAAAGGATTGTCACTTTTAAAAAATCAAGGACGGTCACCCATGTCAGATAAACAAGGATGGTCACCCATGTCAGGTAAACAAGGACGTTCACCCATGTCAGAAAACCAAGGATGGTCATCTCTGCAGATGAACAAGGGCCATCACCCATGTCAGATAACCAAGGATGGTCACCCATGTTGGATAATCAAAGACGGTCAACCATGTTAGATAACCAAGAATGGTCACACATGTCAGATTAACAAGGATGGACAACCATGTCAGATAACCAAGGACGGTCATCCGTGTCAGATAACCAAGGATGGTCATCAATCAGTCAATCAGTACTTGTTAAGCGTGACACTTCACCCATGAGAGTCTTACGGTGCTGGAGGGTGGGGGATGGGGAGGCTGCAGGTCCGAATGGGTGCTGAGGTTCAGTCAAAGAGCCAGGTCCTGAGATCCTCCCTGATTTGGGTCAGCAACAGGGATAGCCTGAGGTGGAGAGGCAGAGTGTTTCAAGTTTTTGTGGCGAGGTAGGAGAAGGATCTTACTCCGGTCCTGGTGTTGCGGATCCGAGGTACGGTGGCCAGGGCCAGTTGGGGGGAGCGGAGGTGTCTGGTGGGTACAAGGAGTGAGAGACAGTGGTTCAGGTATGCTGGTCCAGGATTCGGTGTGTGTGAGGAGCTTGAAGGTGACTCTTTTGTTGACTGATAGCCAGTGGAGTGGGGGACGTTGAGGACCAGTCTGGGTTTGGTGTTTTAAGTTTTCTGTAGTTTCCTGGGGAGTTTCTGGGTGACAGTAAGTCAAAGGGAAATCCCTGGGGAGCACTCGTTATTCTTTCATACCACTATGGGCACACACACAAACCTGAGTATAGATGGCCCGTTAGCCGTACTATAGAGAAAATATATCAATTTCCACAACCAAATTGAATCGTTTACAATCTATTTTTAATAAAACCATATACATGAAAAATATAAGCGCTTTGACATCATACTTTAAAATTTCTACGCATTTCTTTTATAAAAACATATGATAAAAGACAATTAATCGCAATATTTCATCACAATGTGCAACTCAAAATTTGAAATTAAAGATAAAATAAAACACATAAAACATCTCAACAACTCATATATGAAAACGGTGAACAATAGCCTAATAATATATAACCCCTAGTTTAACTGTGGCTACTTGGTCTATTTGCCACTACTTGTCTCTGGATCCAAAGGCTTACAATTTTTTGCATCAGTTTAAACAACAGTAACAATATTACATTACATCAGTTGTTTACTGGGCCCTGGTTGGATTCTCTGTATGTACAAAAAATGCGTCGACGCGTTTCGGTGCAGAACAACTGATATATTGGCACCTTCTTCAGGACTTCTTTATTCGGGGTTTCTCACTTGAGTAAATGGTGACTGGCACCCTCTCCCTTCTATATGGAGGAAGATCCAAATTAGTGCATCTATGATGTTCAGTTAACTTGTTCACTGTCACATCTCACGGTCCCAATGGGGTATATCTCTCTTTCTTGAGAAGGGCTCCTTGTATTAGGTTCGCTTCTCCTGTTGTTCCAATTTTTTAAGTAGTTTGGCTGAATATCTTAAAACTTTTTAAAACTCTCCTTGAACGGGCATAGGATTTATGATCTCCTTGGGAAAACTGGATATGTTCTCGTATTAAGTGGAGCCGCGTCTTTGCCTCGTTCCAACACTCTGGGTGACTCCTGCGTAGAGTGCGTTGCCGTAGTTGAGTCAACTGCTGATGAGTGAGTGGGTGACCATCTTTCTGGCCTCAGTAGGGATCCATTTGAAGGTCTTTTGAAGCAGATGAAGAGTGTGGCATTATGATGAGGAGACGACCTTGATCTGGCAGTCCATAGTGAGTGAGGAGTCAAGTATGATGCTGAGGTTTCGTGCGTAGCCTGTGGGTGTGGGGGTGTTCCTAATACAGTGGGCCACCAAGAGTCTTCCTAAGCAGAGGTTTTGGGCTCCAGGATAAGGACTTCGGTCTTGCCCGAGTTGAGCTTGAGGCAGCTGTCTTTCTTTCAGTTGGCAACAACCTTCATCCTATCGTGGAAGTTGTTTCTGGCAATTGTGGGCTGGTCGGTGAGGCAGAGGATCAGCTGGGTGTCGTCAGCACAGAAGACGATGTTGAGATCTGTGGTTCCCAACTATGGCAGTGAGTGGGGCCACATAGACATTGAAGATAGTGGGACTCAAGTAGAAGCCATGGGGAAATTGGCAGCCAATCTCCATGGGTTCTGACAGGAACGGAAGTAGTAAATTAATACTTGTATAGCGCACTACTCACCTGCAAGGGTCTCAAGGCGCTTGTACGAATACCGCTGTGGAACCCATCCTGGCTTTCCCTGTGAGGTGTCCACTCCTGGGCACCCCCAAGGTGGAGGTCAGGCTTCCTTAGCGTTGTGGGGGCCGTTGCAAGCTATTGCCCAGAGTTGCAGAGTGGGACTCCATGATTGGAATAGGCACCGAGGCGAGAATTATCAGGTTTGTGGAATTTTTTAGCCCAAGACCCGCCGAGGCGGGGAATTGAACCCTGGTCCCGGGCTAGACCTCTGCATCAGGGTCTGCCGCTCTAACCATTGAGCCACACTGTAGTCTGACTCACTGTGTTCTACCAGTGAGGAAGGAATGGATCCAGTCCAGGGCTTTGCAATGGATGCCGGCATCGTGGAGTCTAGTGTTTAGGGTGTGGTGGGAGACTGTGTTGAAGGTGGCCAAGAGCTCCAGGGGGATGAGGGCTGCTGTTTCTCCCTGGTAGAGGAGGGCTTGGATGTCATTGGAGGCGGAGAGGAGGGCAGTCTTGGTGTTGTGGTTGCTTCAGAATCTGGATTGAGAGGAGTCCAGGACATGGTTGGCTTCTATGAACTTGGAGAGTTGGGCATTGAAGGCCTTCTTAATGACCCTGGCTGGGAAGGGGGGCAGGGAGAAGGGTATGCAGCTCTTGAGGTCTGTTGGGACGGCGGATGGTTTCATCAGCAGGGGGTTTATCGCGGCATGTTTCCAGTCATCTGGGAAGGTAGCGGTCTTGATGGAGCAGTTGATGGTGCAGCGTAGCGCGGGGGCAATGGTGGTGGTGGCTCTGTGGAAGATGTGGTGGGGGAAGGTGTCCGAGGGGGTCCTGGAGTGAATGTTCTTCATGGTCTTAGGGGTGTCGCCTGTGCTGAGCGGGGTCCAGTTGAGCAGGATCTGTTGGGGGGGGGGGAGCGTCATCACGTGTGGTGGTGGCGGGAGTGATGGATGGGTCTTGTGTGTTGAAACTGTCATAGATCTGCTTGACCGTGTGGGGGAAGAAGGTGCCAAGTTTGTTGCAGAGGTCTTGGGAGGGTGGGACTTCTCTTCCTTGCTGTTTGGTTTGGTGAACTCCTTGATGATGACGAAGAGATTACTTTACTGTTGTGTACATTGGCGTTAATTCTTTCTTGGATTGTGGTTTTCTTTGTGGTTTGAGGAGGATGTGGTGTGCAGTGACAACAGCTTCGAAGGCTGCGTGGGCTTCCAGGGTTTGTTGATCCTCCATCTTTTCTCGAGCCCTCTACAGTTACATCTGGACTAGTGGGGGGCGGCAGTGACCCAGCTGGCTTCCTTGGCAGGTTGCTTGTTGAGTGCTTTCTTGATGGGCGCCTGTGCATCGGAACAGTTGGAGATTCATTGTTGGATGTTGCATGCTGATATATTGGCATCTATGGATGTCTGCGGTGTGGTTGTGCTGAGGGAGGCGGTGAGATGTTCTTCAGTGACCTTATTCCAGTTGCGGCGGGGTAGGCGGTGGGTATGGTGGTGCACGGTGGGTTTGGTGAAGGTGAAATTAATGCAGTGGTAGTCGGTCCAGAGGAGTTCGGAGGTGTGGCTGTGGGCCATGTCATATTGTAGGAAGATGGCTCTCTATATAGTGGACTGAAGCGAAGTACATTGTGCAGAGAGTCCAGTGGATCACTTACTGCTACACAGAGGTTCAAGTAGATAATACTAAAGCTTTTTTTGTGATAGTGTGGGCGTGCAGTTAGGCTCATCAGAGGGTAGTGCTAAGGATTTGTTGTACTCACAGAGACATTAACCCCTCCGCTACGCCGAAAGTTCCGCGCTGGTGCGAAACGTTCTTTTGCGCGGGCGAGGCCGGAACGTTCAGCGGACGTGTGCAGCACTACCGAGGTAATGCACGCGACGTCCGCTGAACGTGCGCCGCATGGAAGGGTTTAAAAGAGATACACACTCAAGTATAATTCTGAAAACAATTTATAAAAACAATATCGAGTTTTATGCATTCTGTAAGGCTAGGAATTTCGATCCACAGTAAGTAAATTAGGAGTTATGATTTTTAAGAGTTCAGAAAATATATCACTTTTGTGCCAGTAAATCCCCTTTGAAGTCAATGGGAAAATGCAGATAAATGCATATAAAATCAAGCAATGATTTCACAAAGTTCACCTTTTCCTTTTAGGTCAATAGTGTGACCAGGTGCAAAGTCCCAGCAGCTGAAGATCGGAAGCGTTCCGGATTAGGCCGGGAGCAGGGTACAGAAGGTGTTGGTAGCTGGTGCGGTACGACGAAAGGGGGTCACCTGAAAAGGCACTGCACAGGGGACTTAGAGGTGAGTGCGGCGGGTTCCACTGAAGGGAGGAGGTCAAAAGGGATGCAGGACCATGGGGGCATGGCTGGTTTGTCATTACCGGGGCAGGTGGGCTGGGTGCAGATCAGATAGGTCAGAGGGGAGGTGCGCATCAAGAAGCCCTCAAGGTCACGAGCAGTCAACTTGGAGAAGCGATTTCGGGACAGCTGGGCTACTCAGGATGTGGGCCTCAGAGGTCTTGATGTCCCTTGGTGGGTGCTTGCTTCTGGTATCTTTGCAGTCTGGAATAGACTCTTTGTCTTGCTGTATGCTGTAGGGAGTCTGGTACTCCAGGTATTGGTACAATGTGGCTCCCGTAGGGCCTGGTATCTCCAAACTTGATGGGGAGACAGATCTGACCCTCCAGAGCTGTTGCACCTCTTTCGGAGTGAGCGCTGCGTCGAAGTCGTAGAGTAGCAACAAGTCGACAAACTGGACTCAGCTGGATCAGTGCCTGTGGTATGCAGGGGAGTTATACCTTCATGTAAGGGAGATTCTTGGCAATTTTTGAAGTCTGGAGGAGCTCTGGGTTTCTTGAAGTCTTCACAGGTTCAGGATGACACAGAACACTCTGATTGTCGGGTCCTGGTGGCAGCAGGCAGGGTTGTGCTCCAATGTCTTCTGCAGCGGGGCTTCAGTTCTCAGGTGTCGAGTCTTCTTCATCCTTGTCTTCTTCTTGTCCATTGAATCTGTGTTCCAGGTCTAGGGAGGCCACCTAAATATTGAATTTAAGGGGATTAGAGGGGGAGACAGGTAGTAGCCAATGGGCATCCTACCTTTAGGTTGCCTACACACTCTAAGTGACCCCTTCCTGTGGGAAGAAGCAATTCCCTAGTCCTGATAGGTTGTTCCTCCACATCCAAAGATAGTAAATTTTCAGGCGTTGGGTTCACATTGCCTGCCACACCTTAGGGGTGGTGCTGGTTGAATGTGTGCACTCCTCCTCATCTGCCTAATTTTCTCGCCTATTCTCCCGTCAAATGTGGAGCAGGATAGGGCGGTTGGCATCCCCCACTATCTGGGGAAGCCTGGGCTGAACTTTAAAGGCAGAAATGCCTTTGAAGCTTCCTGCTCTGGGAGCCCATTCTGGCCTGGAGATGGTGTGAAGCAACTCCGCCCACAGCAGGCTTTGTTTCTGGCCTCCTAGAGCGCAGGATCTCACCCCAAGAGATCAGAAACAGGCCTAATGGTGGCAGGCTAGCTACGGCTAGTCAGAGACCACACCAGTGTTTGGTAGGCTTTAATGGGACCCTCTAAAGGTTCTCCTGTGTGCATTTTTTAAGAAATCCCACACCTGCATCTGTGAGGATTAATTAAGACAAGATGTTTGGTAGCAAACATCTTAGGGTACAGTGAAGCCACCATGAAGCAAAGAAACTAGTAATGGCAAAAATCTATCCCACGTACTCTGTGACTCCCCTGTGCACTTTCAATATCCAAGAATGGCTCCGATATTGCAGGGTCACATCTGCTCATACATATATGCCCACACATGGGATATAGTGCATCCTGCCTCAGGGCTGTAAGGCCTGCAGTAGGGGTGACTTACTTATATCTGATGCAGTGCATGAGGTCATGACATACAGGGCTGGGGGCCATGCTGACTATTCGGTTTTCGTTACACTAAGACAAGCAGCCTGCAGTGACAGTTTGCATGGTGTTGGTGAGGGGTTTCTGGGTGGTGCAGTTGGTGCTGCAGCCCCATAGGGCCCTCTTCAGTACCCAGGCACCACTTCCCAGTGGTGCCATTTACCCAGGACTCACAGGGAGGCTGAGGTTGTGTCAATCGTGTTACAGTTTGGAAAAAGAGATCTGGCACTGGGAACCTGGTTAGCATGGACCTAGTGCACTTACAGTTCTAAATCACAACAGGCATCAAGCAAAAAGTGAGGGCTAACCATGTCAAAAGAGACACTTTCCAGCACAGATGTACCAGGACGGCCACCAGTGTCAGATGAACAAGGACGGTCCCCCGTGTCAGAGGAACAAGAATGATCATCCATCAAATAAAAAAGGACAGTCACCCGTGTCAGATGAACCTCGTCTGATGACCAGTGAGGAGACCGTTGAAGCTTTCAACCTCTAAAATGCTCCCCGCAGAGGGCATCCCGAAATAGAAGCAGGTTCATCCTTCCTAACACCACTACGACCAAGATAAGCAAGAGCACAAAGGGGGGACACACAGACAAGACAGGGTTGGACTGAGACAGAAAATAGACCTGTGCACCACAATAAAAGTGACCCCCATTAGGGAATTAGATATCTAAAAAGTGCCCCATATTTTGAAATTGGGGCAGTTTTGAACTTGTGCAGACACGCTGCTTGAGTGTTTTGCCAGCTATGGCAGGCATATTGAATTTCAGCTTGCTGTAGAAATGTTTGTTTTAGTATCAGGAAAATCAACAGTAAAAATCCTCCCAGCAGACCATAAAAACCCAGAGACGTTTGAAGGCATGGGCAAAGTGAGCTCTGGCCCAGGGCCCCAGCCTTTCAGGGGCCCCCTGAAAGAGTTTGCCCTGTTGCCCTTGAATAATTCTTAAACAGATTGTTGGCAATAGCGTTTCCTTTTATTTATTTTTAATCTGGGTAATGTGTGAGAGTATATTACAGACACTTTTTAGACAAATGTTGTGTTTATGGTTCATGCAATATCCATTAAAAAGTTTCTTTTAGATCAAAACAGTCCTCACATATACGAAATGGGAGGGTGTCTCAGAGATTATTTGCAGTAATATTAGTGAGCTGCTGCTGTGTTACAATATTGAATACACACATCACTGTCCCTGAATATCAGATGTAAACACATTTAAAATTTGGACCAGTGTGCTTATGCACTGGCAGTGAACTGGCCAAAGAGGGCGTGAAAGAGCTGAAACTGGATTATAAATTCAAAGCTGTTCAGAACAATGGTCCCCAAAATGTGACTGGCCCAGGGCCACCAAAATCCTTAAGACATCCCTGTAAAAAAGGCCAACAGCCATGAAACCTACACACAGACTTGTTATACCAGCCCATCGGACACTGCCTGATTTATTCATTTATTTATAAAGCGCAACATTCATCCCATAGGGATATCACGGGAGGGTGGTTGAGTGGGCTAGGGCTATTGAGATCGGTGATCTCAGTCCATGGGGAATAAGTGGGTTTTAAGATTCTTCCTGAACGCTGTGTAATCCTTGATGAGCCGTAGTTCCAGTGGAAGCCTGTTCCAGTGCAGAGCTGTGAGGTACGATAAGGTGTGTCCACCTGCCCTAATCTTACTGATCCTTTTAGTCTCAGCTAATGCCTGAAGGCATGACCTTAGGCACCTGGAAGGGGTGTAGAATGTAATTCTATTCCGAAGAATCCTAGGGCCGGTATGATGGAGTGCCCTGTTTGCATGTCATGAAAGCTTAAATCTTGCTCTTTGACGCCTGGGCAGCCAGTGATGTTAAATCAAACAAGAAAGAGGGGGGGGACCAGGAGCTTGCTATGGTCCAGTGCCCGTGCTCCAAATTCTAAAGTTATAACCAAGTAGGGGGTCACTGTTCCATCGGAGTGCGTGCTGTGAAGTCACGCTCACACTCAGATAAGGTAAAGGGTAAAGCGAGAAATCCTAAAGAAGGAAGAAAAACTATGCTTGGTCTTGGATCCTCTCAAGGTGAATCGGGGGCGGAGAATGGACACTTATTGTCTCTTGTCGCCCTCACACACCCCGAAGGATGTCATGCTTCATCACCGGGCGGTGCTCCATAGCTGCCACGGTTTCAGATTGCTATGTGAGACATGTTCATAATTTCGGAGTAATTATGAGCAACATTTCAACAACTATGAGTAACACTTTCTTGGGAGCAAAATCAAGCAATTTAAACGAGTGTGCGATTTACCACCCTTTAGCAGTGACCTTCAAGTCTCCATTACCACTCTTACATGCTTTTGTTTTGTTATAGCGCTACTCTTACCATTGTAGGGTGTCAGAGCACTTTACATCACACAGAAACAATGAATCCCAAGTGTATAAATCAGTGTATAGCAAATGTTACATAAGAGGTGTAGGAAAGGAGTCATAGGGCATTCATACTGGGTATAGTTTGAGTGCTTGATTGTGAGAAGTGCAAACTCAGAATTTAAAATGAAATGTACCATTGTGGCTGGGGGTTGTCTTTACTAATAAGAATTGATTTCTACTCAAATGAACCATTTTTGCATTATTAGGATAATGAAAAACTGTGAGAGGAATCAACTCTAACCTATACCTTGGAGTTTCCACACAGTTCTCTGATGAAGGTTAATCACTGTTCAATATTAAGATTTTAATTAATAAATTGCAACTAATAAATGGATCTCTCAGACAAAAACAGTAACCCACTGAACTATTAACATGATATGCATTTCTGTGATCTGCATGGCGCACGTGCTTTGCAGAAGGCATATTAACCCTCTGCGCTACTTTTAGGTCAAAACTTCCAATAGAGAAAAATCAATCGATCCCCATCAGGTCCGTTAGTCACCAGAGTGCTCTTGAAATGTTGTATTGTTGCCTAAAACTTGCTGAGGGGCAGGAAACCTGTCGGGTGCCATTGGAATGTGGCAGACACATTGGCGGGCGTGGGATATTAGGTGACACGAGGTCAGTGCCTATCACTAAGGCCAGTAAATGTGCAAAAGGAGGTAGGTACATTACCACCGATCCGGGAGAAGGCCTGGGTGGACTGTGGGGATGAGTCTGCAATACCATGTGGAAACTGGTCATGTCAAAAAGGGCATTCAGGTGAGCATAGAACAGCCGTGCACACCGATCACGTGTGACAACGTCGGTGCGTAAACCTGTCTTTACCAAACATTGCTCCATTTGTGTAATTTGGACTGGGGGCAGGTTTGTTTAACCGCATGCGCGCGGGCGGAATTCCGCTGGCACGCTGGGAATCTGTAAAGCCCTTTATTCATGACGAGCTGGGCTCGTCATGAGCGTGCGAGGAGGCTACCTCATGACGAGCCCAGCTCGTCATGAGCGTCGAAGGGGTTAAATGACTCGACCATGTGCACTGTAGTGCATTAGTTGCTGCGCTGAACCCCTTTGGATCTGTACCCCAATGAGGGAGTCTACGGGCCAGATGTAGGTAGCCCTTTACCGGTCGGAAACGGCCGAAAATACCGATTTTCGGCCGTTTCCGACCGGTAAAGGGCTAAGGAGATGTAGGGGCTAGAAAAACGAACATTTTCGGTAATTTTACCGATTCTGTAAATTTTACCGATTCGGTAAATTTACCATTCGGTAAAAATACCGAAAATGTATTTTGTGATGTAGGTAGCACTTCTAACAGTGCTACAGGGCCTTTAGAATTCGGTATTTACCATGCAATACAATTGCATGGTAAATTACGAATTCTTGTGTACATGCACATCTGTGCGTGTACACCTGTGCCATGTGGCACACAGACATGCCCTAAGGGCATGTATGTGTGCCACATGGCGCAAACGCCAGTTACAGGGGTGCAACAGGGTGTCAAAGTGACACCCTGTCCCCCTTAGCAATTCGGTATTTTTACCGATTCGGTAAATACCGAATCGGTATTTGCTATTGAATCCTATGGGCTTCAAGGCCCATAGGATTCAATAGCAAATACCGATTCGGTATTTACCGAATCGGTAAATACCGAATCTTACCGATTCGGTAAAAAATACAGAATTTTTACCTACATCTCATTTACAGATTCATAAATACCGAATCGGTAAAATTCGGTATTTATGGATCGGTAAATGAGATTTACCTACATCTGGCCCTACATCTTGAGTTTTCAGCTCAACGCGGTTTCCCCTACTACCGAGTCTGACACTGCCGAGCTCCCCTCCCATCTTCTCAAAGAATGCCCTACTGGCCGATGCCCCATCCTTCTACCAATGCCAGCGCTCCAGGAGCCCATCTGAAGTCAGAGAGGCTATGGGTGACTTCCATATGGGAGTTTACTGTTGGGTCTCACACCTCCGATACCCTCCATCATCCTTTCACTTAACTGCTGCTCTCCACACACTTCTAATCAGGGCCGGTTCTAGGATTTGCGAGGCCCTGGGCAAAAATGGAATGTGCGAGGCCCCTCTAATGTAGATAAGTGGCCCCCTCTCAAGGAGACCATTCACAGACACTGTGGGAGGCCCATTATCCAGCATTTTGGCCCCCCCACAGTTTTAACTTTCAGCCCACAAGCATTTCTCACACCTTCAGTCCGACAGGTGTGAGAATTGCTTGTGGGCTAAAAGTTAAAACTATGGGGGCGCCAAAATGCTGGACAATGGGCATCCCACAGTGTCTTTGAATGGGTCTCCTTGCAATTGAAGGGAGCTTCTCCCTCCCCTATGCCTCAAGACACCATCCCTGAGAGGCCTGGGGAGGGGGGCCCCTCTGAAGGACCTTAATTGCAAGTCGACACCTTTCTTTGAAATGGATCACCAGGGAAACAACAGGACACACCACCAGTGCGTGGCCCCATGCTGCTGGGCTGAGTGCGAGGCCCTGGGCAGCTGCCCACGCTGCCCATGCCTAGCGCCGGCCCTGCTTCTAATCTTAGTGACAGTTTTTCATGCTGCTCAGCATCTCTCAAGCTTCTCATAGAGTAATTAGTACTTATTACAGCCAAGCGTCTCCCTGACTCATACTATTAGTGGAAAAATTAAATATCTGTCATCTTCTCATAAACAGCCCTCCCAAATCTCTTCATTTCAGGGCTCACTTTCAAGTCATAAAATTGCACTTTCTTCAGACCAGAACCCAGTTATATTGATTTATTGCATTGGTATGAAGAGTTCGATTGGACTTGCAAGACTGGAGGGCTGCGAAGACTACCCAGCCGGACCTTTGATACCCCTATGAATGGTGCTTCTCTTGGCGTTAGTCTTGATATAATGTGTAGGGGTAGGGTCCACGTGTCTTTTCTCTTCGTCAAAGGAAGGTGCAGTGGTTTTTCGAGCCTGTGTGTAAATGCTCCTTGTCACTCTGCTCCCTGTTTGTGAGTCTCGTGCAAATGGCATTAATCGAAAGCAAGTGCTTATGTGCCTTCTCTCATTGCCGTGGAATGATGAAGTGTGTGTAGAGATGCCGCCTGACTGATGCACCATCTGTATGCCAGTGCACCATCTGTATGGCGCCCCCTCTCTGTGATCCCTGCTCTTTGGCGTCCATCTGAAGGCCGCGCTTCCCCTCATTTTATCAAATTACAATCTTATCCAAGGATTAAGCACACTGACTCACTTACTTTTTTTGCGAGTGGAGCAGCAATTCGATTTTGGCCGCAACGACTCCCGCGTCAAAAGCCAGCCGCCCGGGCATGATTCAGACCGACTATCAGTCTGAGCAGCAGATGAGGGTTCCAGGCAGTGGCCACTGCGGTCTGTGGGGTTCGGACAGTCGCGGCGGCGGGGATCTGCCTTTTTATTTTATTTCAATTAAATTATTGACCTCAGAGATGCGCACTGATATTTAGGGTTACCAACTGGCAGGGTGCAAATTCAGGACGGTCAGTGTAAAAATTCAGGACAAAGGGTCAAAATTCAGGACAAAAATTCAGGACAGAAGGTCA
Source organism: Lissotriton helveticus (assembly GCF_964261635.1). Classification (NCBI taxonomy): domain Eukaryota; kingdom Metazoa; phylum Chordata; class Amphibia; order Caudata; family Salamandridae; genus Lissotriton; species Lissotriton helveticus. The sequence continues at coordinate 474,278,788 of NC_136062.1, forward strand.
AAATTGAGGACAAAAATTCAGGATAGAAGGTCAAAATTGAGGACAAAAATTCAGGACAGAAGGTCAAAATTGAGGACAGAAATTTGGGACAAAACATAAGTTTTACAGACATATCAGAGGAGGTGGCACAATAATATATAAGTAAGTAAATCGACAACCAAAATAAGTACAAGTCAAAATAATATAAGGCTGAGCCAATCGTGCACTTCACAGTTTTTCAGTATGTGCACAACTTTGCAAAGCGACACCGGGCCCTTTCTGCAATCAAGATTTGTGCTAGTAACATTAAACATTAATAAATAGTATTTTTTTATTTTTATGTTGAAATCTGTCTTTTAAATGTACACTGAAAACGGTGTTAGTTATTTTATTTTTATTTTCTCCAGCATGACGCCAAGACAAAAGCAGAATGCTTTGCCCTAGTCCCATGCAGGAGAAGGCACCCCACATGCTGTCACTACAATTGGGCCCATTAGCACTTATCGAATGACAATCAGCTGCAGTCTCAGACTGACAACGGGCCACTCCACAGTCTGCACGGGGGAGGTCCGGGAGGGGCGGCTGCAGGGAGCCTCTTCAGTTCAAACGATAAGAGCGAGAGGCCGAGTGAAGTCTTTTTAACTCACGGGGCCTCTAGCATGGGAAACAGCATTACTTTCTGAGATTTCCCATTTCGATTTTAGTATGATATCTGTAAGGTGTCCGTAATTTGGGATCCCCAAATTACGGACGCCTTGTGGACATCATACTAAAATGACGGACGGTCCGTGAAATTTACGGACGGGTGGTCACCCTACTGACATTACCAGTATTACACTCCTCTTTAAAGTAAGCTGATTTGTTACGCAATCATTTCACATGCGGTAATGCGGTAATGTAACTTAAAATGCGTTTGTGTCACACAGGATGTGTGACACTTGGCAGGGCTGGTGCTCCTCGTCGGGCCGGCGCTGCAATGCCTTACAGGTCCAACCAGTAAAGTTGCCTCAAGCAATCAGTTGCTGAGCTGTATCTGCCCCTGCACACCAGTTTGGCAGCTGCATTTTGTATCACTTGCAGACGTTTGAAAAGGTAGTCTGGCATACCAACGAAAAGAGCATTTCCATAATCCATTGCCCGACAGGTAGAGCAATTGTACCAAAAAGATGTAACACACTTTTGAATGAAATGATTTCTCAATGTATATGATAGATTTGAATAATAAGTAAGTTTATACAATACAATATATTATAGTGGATTCGCTCCACCGTGAGTAGAATTAATGTGCTTGGGAGAATACCCGTAAATAGGTATGGAAGAGTAAAGAATTGAAATGCCAATATGCATAACATTTACACACCATTAGTTAGAGCCCTGGCTGTGACTGATTCACATCTTTTTATTCCACAACTACAAGATACAGCATGTGTTCCTAAAGTCATCTAGTTGTGGAAAAAAGAACCCAGCACAGGTAGAAAGAGTCACGTTTCGGCTCCAGGCGGTGGACAGGACAATGAACCCTTTGACACTAAACTATTGTTCTATGTAGGAATCTAGGCCACGTATAGAATGACGTGCACGCTACTTTACTACTGGCCTAGTTGTCGTGTCAGTGCAGCGGAGGGGCGTGAACATTTTTAAGTTCATGTTTAAAAACTGTCACTTCCAAAAATGTCTCCCAGTGTGTGATATAACCTGATGTACTATGTTGAAGCGCTTTTACATGTGAAATAAATGACACTGTTTGGATTTTGAAGCGTCTATCACATTTGTGTATGGTGTTCTTCGCACAGTTTACATGCGAATGATTTTCAGGGCTCGGCTCGTTCATGGGCTCTTAGAGCCCAGCCAGGCTCGGCTCGGCTCTGTAAGTATGTGGCCCCGCCCGCTCTGCGCATCATCAGCCGTCTCTATGTGTCTCACAAAGGCCATCTCCCGGTTTGAGAGGAAACGGGGCTTAGGGATCTTTGCTTTCTCATAAATTCTTCCTCTTAGAAGTCCCACAACCCGGAAGAGGGTGAGTGAGGCCGAACCCCGCCTTCCCCCAACACCTCAGGCCCAGGGTTGACAATCCGGGCCTTCCAGCCCTGCAGACTCGTGGTATTTACAACGTTTAACAAGGCAGCCCTGGCAGGTTTACCTGGCCCAGCGCCCACCTGCCCTGCTTTCCAGAGGGTGGATCTAACCGCAGGCAGCGTGGCCTCACTGAAGTCCATCAATCATGATATAAAGCGCTGCATATCACCCGTGAGGGTCTCAATCAGGAGTTATAAAGCGCTGCAAATCACCCGTGGGGGTCTCTAGGCGCTGGAGTTATAAAGCGCTGCACATCACCCGTGGGGGTCTCAATCAGGAGTTATAAAGCGCTGCACATCACCCGTGGGGTTCTCAAGGCGCTGGAGGTACTAGCTGATACGCGGTGAGACAGGAGAAAGCACAAAGAGGAACCGAGGGGCCCCGGGGTGGAGAGGATAAAGCAGTAAAACAAGGAGGCCAAAGCAGAAGGGACCGAGGGCGTAGCCCCGAAGGGCGCAGCCCCTGGCCCGTGGCCAATGGTGCCAGGCCAGCAGGTGCCCATGATTGGCACCAGGCTCTACTGTGGGTGTGTCCTGGCGCTCCTACGTGTTTGCTTTTCAGACTCGATTTTCAGGAACCAGCCGAGCCGCCCGAGCTGCTGATTGGCAGATGCCTTGATCCGACCAGGAAGTGAGAGACATTCACCTGCTGGAGAGGGAAAGCGCCCAGAAGCAAGGGGAGGAGCTGATACTGCAGGGTCCGCAGAGAGAGGGAAGCGACGCACGGGGAGACTCACAAACCAAGGTGAGAGAGAGACGGTGCAAAGGACAGAGGCGAGGAGGTACTCACAAACTGAGGTGAGAGACGGTGCCAGGACAGAGAGGCAAGGAGGTACTCACAGACTGAGGTGAGAGAGAGACGGTGCCCAGGACAGAGAGGCAAGGAGGTACTCACAAACTGAGGTGAGAGAGACAGAGACCAGGACAGAGAGGCGAGGAGGTACTCACAAACTGAGGGGAGAGAGACAGAGACCAGGACAGAGAAGCGAGGAGGTACTCACACACTAAGGTGATAGAGAGACGGTGCCCAGGACAGAGAGGCAAGGAGGTACTCACAGACTAAAGTGAGAGAGAGAGAGCCCAGGACAGAGAGGCGAGGAGGTACTCACAGACTGAGGTGAGAGAGACAGCGAGGCGAGGAGGTACTCACAGACTGAGGTGAGAGAGATAGAGCCCAGGACAGAGAGGCGAGGAGGTACTCACAAACTGAGGTGAGAGACGGTGCCAGGACAGCGAGGCGAGGAGGTACTCACAGACTGAGGTGAGAGATAGAGCCCAGGACAGAGAGGCGAGGAGGTACTCACAGACTGAGGTGAGAGAGACAGAGCAGAGGACAGAGAGGCAAGGAGGTACTCACAGACTGAGGTGAGAGACAGAGCCCAGGACAGAGAGGCGAGGAGGTACTCACAGACTGAGGTGAGAGAGACAGAGCAGAGGACAGAGAGGCGAGGAGGTACTCACAAACTGAGGTGAGAGACGGTGCCAGGACAGCGAGGCGAGGAGGTACTCACAGACTGAGGTGAGAGATAGAGCCCAGGACAGAGAGGCGAGGAGGTACTCACAGACTGAGGTGAGAGACAGAGACAGTGCCCAGGACAGAGAGGCAAGAAGGTACTCACAAACTGAGGTGAGAGAGAGACAGTGCCCAGGACAGCGAGGCAAGGAGGTACTCACAAAAGGTACTCACAAACGGAGGTGAGAGAGACAGAGCCCAGGACAGAGAGGCAAGGAGGTACTCACAAACGGAGGTGAGAGAGACAGAGCCCAGGACAGAGAGGCAAGGAGGTACTCACAAACTGAGGTGAGAGAGAGACAGTGCCCAGGACAGAGAGGCAAGGAGGTACTCACAAACGGAGGTGAGAGAGACAGAGCCCAGGACAGAGAGGCAAGGAGGTACTCACAAACGGAGGTGAAAGAGAGAGAGACGGTGCCCGTGACAACAAGGCAAGGAGGTACTCACAAACTGAGGTGAGAGGTAGAGACAGTGCCCAGGACAGAGAGGCAAGGAGGTACTCACAAAATGAGGTGAGAGACAGAGACAGTGCCAGGACAGCGAGGCAAGGAGGTACTCGCAAACTGAGGTGAGAGACAGAGACAGTGCCCAGGACAGAGAGGCAAGGAGGTACTCACAAACCGAGGTGAGAGACAGAGGCAGTGCCCAGGACAGAGAGGCGAGGAGGTACGCACAAACTGAGGTGAGAGAGACAGAGCCCAGGACAGAGAGGCAGGAAGGTACTCACAAACTGAGGTGAGAGACAGAGGCAGTGCCCAGGGCAGCGAAGCAAGGAGGTACTCACAAACCGAGGTGAGAGACAGAGGCAGTGCCCAGGACAGAGAGGCGAGGAGGTACGCACAAACTGAGGTGAGAGAGACAGAGCCCAGGACAGAGAGGCAGGAAGGTACTCACAAACTGAGGTGAGAGGTAGAGACAGTGCCCAGGACAGAGAGGCAGGAAGGTACTCACAAAATGAGGTGAGAGGTAGAGAGTGCCCAGGACAGCGAGGCAAGGAGGTACTCACAGACTGAGGTGAAAGAGAGAGACAGTGCCCAGGACAGAGAGGCAAGGAGGTACTCACAAACGGAGGTAAAAGAGAGAGACAGTGCCCAGGACAGAGAGGCAAGGAGGTACTCACAAACGGAGGTGAAAGAGAGAGACAGTGCCCAGGACAGAGAGGCAAGGAGGTACTCACAGACTGAGGTGAAAGAGAAAGACAGTGCCCAGGACAGAGAGGCAAGGAGGTACTCACAAACGGAGGTAAAAGAGAGAGACAGTGCCCAGGACAGAGAGGCAAGGAGGTACTCACAGACTGAGGTGAGAGACAGAGACAGTGCCCAGGACAGAGAGGCAAGGAGGTACTCACAAACTGAGGTGAGAGACAGAGGCAGTGCCCAGGGCAGCGAAGCAAGGAGGTACTCACAAACCGAGGTGAGAGAGAGACGGTGCCCAGGGCAGCGAAGCAAGGAGGTACTCACAAACCGAGGTGAGAGACAGAGGCAGTGCCCAGGACAGAGAGGCGAGGAGGTATGCACAAACTGAGGTGAGAGAGACAGAGCCCAGGACAGAGAGGCAGGAAGGTACTCACAAACTGAGGTGAGAGGTAGAGACAGTGCCCAGGACAGAGAGGCAGGAAGGTACTCACAAAATGAGGTGAGAGGTAGAGACAGTGCCCAGGACAGCGAGGCAAGGAGGTACTCACAGACTGAGGTGAAAGAGAGAGACAGTGCCCAGGACAGAGAGGCAAGGAGGTACTCACAAACGGAGGTAAAAGAGAGAGACAGTGCCCAGGACAGAGAGGCAAGGAGGTACTCACAAACGGAGGTGAAAGAGAGAGACAGTGCCCAGGACAGAGAGGCAAGGAGGTACTCACAGACTGAGGTGAAAGAGAGAGACAGTGCCCAGGACAGAGAGGCAAGGAGGTACTCACAAACGGAGGTAAAAGAGAGAGACAGTGCCCAGGACAGAGAGGCAAGGAGGTACTCACAGACTGAGGTGAGAGACAGAGACAGTGCCCAGGACAGAGAGGCAAGGAGGTACTCACAAACTGAGGTGAGAGACAGAGGCAGTGCCCAGGGCAGCGAAGCAAGGAGGTACTCACAAACCGAGGTGAGAGACAGAGGCAGTGCCCAGGACGGAGAGGCGAGGAGGTACGCACAAACTGAGGTGAGAGAGACAGAGCCCAGGACAGAGAGGCAGGAAGATACTCACAAACTGAGGTGAGAGGTAGAGACAGTGCCCAGGACAGAGAGGCAAGGAGGTACTCGCAAACTGAGGTGAGAGACAGAGACAGTGCCCAGGAAAGCGAGGCAAGGAGGTACTCGCAAACTGAGGTGAGAGACAGAGACAGTGCCCAGGACAGAGAGGCAAGGAGGTACTCACAGACTGAGGTGAAAGAGAGAGACAGTGCCCAGGACAGAGAGGCAAGGAGGTACTCACAGACTGAGGTGAAAGAGAGAGACAGTGCCCAGGACAGAGAGGCAAGGAGGTACTCACAGACTGAGGTGAAAGAGAGAGACAGTGCCCAGGACAGAGAGGCAAGGAGGTACTCACAGACTGAGGTGAAAGAGAGAGACAGTGCCCAGGACAGAGAGGCAAGGAGGTACTCACAAACTGAGGTGAGAGGTAGAGACAGTGCCCAGGACAGAGAGGCAAGGAGGTACTCACAGACTGAGGTGAAAGAGAGAGACAGTGCCCAGGACAGAGAGGCAAGGAGGTACTCACAAACTGAGGTGAGAGGTAGAGACAGTGCCCAGGACAGAGAGGCAAGGAGGTACTCACAGACTGAGGTGAAAGAGAGAGACAGTGCCCAGGACAGAGAGGCAAGGAGGTACTCACAAACGGAGGTAAAAGAGAGAGACAGTGCCCAGGACAGAGAGGCAAGGAGGTACTCACAAACTGAGGTGAAAGAGAGAGAGACGGTGCCCGTGACAACAAGGCAAGGAGGTACTCACAAACTGAGGTGAGAGGTAGAGACAGTGCCCAGGACAACAAGGCAAGGAGGTACTCACAAACTGAGGTGAGAGGTAGAGACAGTGCCCAGGACAGAGAGGCAAGGAGGTACTCACAAACGGAGGTGAAAGAGAGAGACAGTGCCCAGGACAGAGAGGCAAGGAGGTACTCACAAACTGAGGTGAGAGGTAGAGACAGTGCCCAGGATAGAGAGGCAAGGAGGTACTCACAGACTGAGGTGAAAGAGAGAGACAGTGCCCAGGACAGAGAGGCAAGGAGGTACTCACAAACAGAGGTAAAAGAGAGAGACAGTGCCCAGGACAGAGAGGCAAGGAGGTACTCACAAACGGAGGTGAAAGAGAGAGACAGTGCCCAGGACAGAGAGGCAAGGAGGTACTCACAAACTGAGGTGAGAGGTAGAGACAGTGCCCAGGACAGAGAGGCAAGGAGGTACTCACAAACTGAGGTGAAAGAGAGAGAGACGGTGCCCGTGACAACAAGGCAAGGAGGTACTCACAAACTGAGGTGAGAGGTAGAGACAGTGCCCAGGACAACAAGGCAAGGAGGTACTCACAAACTGAGGTGAGAGGTAGAGAGGGTGCCCAGGACAACAAGGCAAGGAGGTACTCACAAACTGAGGTGGGAGGTAGAGAGGGTGCCCAGGACAGAGAGGCAGAGAGGTACTCACAAACTGAGGTGAGAGTTAGAGACAGTGCCCTGGACAGCGAGGCAAGGAGTTACTTACAAACTGAGGTGAAAGAGAGAGACAGTGCCCAGGACAGAGAGGCAAGGAGGTACTCACAAACTGAGGTGAGAGGTAGAGACAGTGCCTGTGAGAAGTTGGCCTGATATGCAGTGCTCACTATTCTAGTGATCACTATGTATCAGTCCAAACAACCCTTATTGATGATTGGTTGTAAGTCAACCTTATAGACCAGCTATCCTAGTAGCATGGATACGAGCAGTCTAAGGCTAAGACTCTAGAGGGCGTGTTAAGCCAGCTGTTTTACCATCACATTACCCCTTGAACACCCAGTGAAAGGACACCACACAAGTGTTATGAAAATAAACAATGTATTTATTAGAATCACAACAACCCTGTACTCTTTATGAGGACAGGGTGCTAAGCACACAACAAAACTCTTATGAAAATACTTAAGTTAGCACGTTATACAAAATGCCCGAGGGGCACGAAAAACCATATACTCTAAAAGTGGAATGCGAATTACTAGCAGGTAAGTAACGATACTAATAGGCTTTGGAATCGCTAGGACTAGACTACTGAACCTTTAGATTACTAGCAGGAGGCCTAGGGAACTCGGGTGCAGAGTGTGCACTCTCACGCGGGATGCGGGACAAAGTCTATGGGAGCTAGAATTCACAAAGTTAGTGTTCACGGGCGAACCCGACCTGGTAGGGAGAAAACGACAGTGGATCCTGACCCTTGGATAGTGAGGCTATGCTGGGACACCGAAGTGCCGAAGTTACCTAGCCCAGGAGCTGCATAGGTCTGAAAAGACGTCGGGGATCTCGTTGCCGGACCAGGAGCCTGGAAGAAGGAAGTTGCTGGCAGGCGACCAGTGAAGGAAAGTTCGATGGATCCAAGCCTGGATCAAGGAAGAAGGAAACCTGAAAGCAGAGGGGACCAAGTTCTTGAATCACTAGCCAGTGATTAAGTGGGCACCAGGATGGCACCGGGCGAAGTCACCGCAGTCAGGTGAGTGGGCGCTGCTGGGCTCTGCAGTCTCTCGGACCAGGAGGCGTTGTCGGCGACCAGGATGGAGGTGCGAGCTGTCCCACGAAGGTTCTTGCTGTCGACGTCGCTGGACCCAGGATTGGGCAACAAGTCTTGGCAAATGCAAGGCCCACGTGGTGGACCTAAAATGGCGTCTTAGCCGGACCAGGAGGGTCCAGGGTACTTCTCCGATGGAGGGAAGCAAGGGCCAGTCTGGAGCAACCAGACTAGCAGCAGTGTTGTCGTCGGGCGTCGTTCGGAAGGCCACAAGCCAGCGGGCTAGTAGCCAAACAACGCGGTGAGCAGCTGAAAGCAGAAGGGCCCCACGCCGATCGTGGAGATGCTGGGGGGCTGCTCTTCGGTGCTGGAGCTGCTCAGGGTGGGGGCTTCTCGGACCCCAAAGCACTCACCAGGAAATTACTCGGTGGGCTTGCTGTGCAGAAGTCGTGCAGTCTTGGCGATGGCCGGTCCCTCGAGGTCTCGTCGCACCCACGGTTCTCAGCTGTGCTGTAGAGGTGGGTAGAGGTCAGAGGTGCCAGGGAAGCCGGGTCTCGTCGAGCTGGGCAGTCGGATTCCGGAGGAAGGACGTGCAGCAGACCGCAGTGTTCTTAGATGGTGCCTGCGGATGCAGGGTGACTACTCCTTAGCCACAAGGGAGAATCTTGAAGAAGAAATCGTGAAGTCCTTTCGTGGAAAGTGGTATCTTGATTCCAAAGATGATCTGATTTGGAAGGGGGCCAGTCCCTACCTTTATCTGGGAAAAGGGGGCTGGCACGCGACTAAGTCCTGCCCTAGGGGTGGGACCAGGAGGGGGGTGGTTACACCCACTTCCTTGGCGGGCTTTTCCCCAGCACAGGGTCTGGAGTGTCCCTGGAACTGGTTTAAGCCAGCCTATGCACAGTGAGCACCGGGGTGCCACGTGCAGTCACCTTCTTCTGTAGCCCTGCCTACCTACAATACACAAAACCCTGTCTGGGACGGTGCTGGCACCGCCCCTGGCAGGAAACCCTTTGTCCTTATCTCCTGCTCTGGGAGGACTCCCAGCAGCAGGAGGGCAGACTTGTGTCTCGGTGGCAGCATCCATTTTGTGGAGCTGAGGCTCTGTTTGACTTTAACCGGGTTACATGCATGTCGTGTCCCTCTAGAAGGGTGGAATGCTAACCCCGTCGCCAGAATTGGCGAGGGGTTAGTATTCCAAGTCGTATGACACCTTACTCGACATGTTTTGATAAAGCGATACCAGAGTTGGCATTTAACCGCGAGGATTATAATGCACTTAAGAGTATATGGTATGCGATATCATGGAAACGGCTAAGGGATAGATCCCGAAAGCCGCAGACAGGCTCAGCTCATGCCAGAGCACCATCTCACACGATTCCAAGCACTCTGCCTTCAGGATTGTTAAGGCCTGCCATAGGAGTGACTGATAGGAGATCTGTGTGTCCATTTTAGGGTTAGATATAGGTATACTATATCTACAGCAAAGGGTGAGTACACCACCTTGCCCCAGCTGTCGTGCAGCCAGTTGTGTCAGATTTAGTTAGTCAATCCAGGGGTGGCATAATACATGCTTCAGCCCCTGGGAGACTTCTGGGTGCACCTCAGCCCTGGGTACAGGGACTTGGAGAGGGCCCAGTGCCAATTCAGTACCTGAGTACAATTTGGATAGAGAGAACAGCTAGGCTGTGGGTCTGATTAGCAGGCCCACAGCCAGGGAAAGTCGTAAACCAGTGCAGCAAAAAGCAAAAATCTGGGTGATCATAGGATTGCAGACCCTACTCTCCTACATGACCCCCCCCCCCCCAAACTTTGGGACAATAAACTAACCTTGACCAGGTGAGTCTTCTTGCTCTAAGTGGAAATACCTGGAGAGCCCATCAGCATTGCTGTGATCAGTACCAGGTCTATGCTCCACTGTAAAATCCATCCCCTGTAGGGAAATGGACCACCTAAGTAGTTTGGGGTTTTCACCCTTCATCTGATTTAGCCACAAGAGGGGCTTATGGTCTGTCTGAATGGTGAAGTGAGTGCCAAACAAGTAGGCCCTCAGCTTCTTCAGGGCCCAGACCACAGCAAAGGCCTCCCTCTCAATAGCTGACCAATTTTTCTCTCTGGGTGTCAACCTTCTACTAATGAAAGCAATAGGCTGATCATTACCATCAAAATTCAGTTGAGACAGAACAGCCCCCACACCCAACTCAGAAGCATCTGTTTGGACAATGAATGGCTTGGAGTAATCTGGACTCTTTAGGATAGGTGCTGTGCACATGGCCTGCTTTAGGTCATTGAATGCTTTCTGACAGCTTGCTGTCCACTGAACTTTCTTTGGCATCTTCTTGCTTGTCAGGTCATTAAGAGGGGTCACTATGGACCCATAATTTCTGACAAACTTCCTATAGTACCCAGTCAGGCCCAAGAAAGCTCGAACTTGAGTCTGGGTGATTGGAGGAGTCCAGTCCTTGATGGCCTGTATCTTACTCTCCAGTGGCTGAACCTGGCCTCCACCTACAAGGTGGCCCAGGTATACAACCTGTGTCTGCCCTATCTGGCACTTTGTGGCCTTGATAGTGAGGCCTGCCTTTTGCAGAGCCTCTAACACTTTCCTCAGGTGGACCAGGTGATCCTCCCAGGTGGAGCTAAAGACAGCAATATCATCAAGATATGCTGCACAGAAGTCATCCAGCCCAGTGAGGACTTGATTCACCAACCTTTGGAAGGTGGCAGGTGCATTTTTCAAACCAAAGGGCATTACCACAAACTGATAATGCCCACCAGGGGTAGAAAATGCTGTCTTGGGTTTGGCCTCCTCAGCTAACCTGATTTGCCAATACCCAGCTGTCAAATCAAATGTACTTAAGAATTTGGCAGAAGCCAATTTATCTATAAGTTCATCTGCTCTTGGAATTGGGTGGGCATCAGTCTTAGTGACTGCATTGAGGCCTCTGTAGTCTACGCAAAACCTCATCTCTCTCTTACCACCCTGGGTGTGAGGCTTTGGCACTAGAACTACTGGGCTAGCCCAAGGGCTATCTGAGGGCTCAATGACTCCCAGCTCCAACATTTTCTGCACTTCAGTTTTGATGCAGTCTCTAACATGATCAGGCTGTCTGTAGATTTTACTCTTGACAGGCAGACTGTCTCCAGTGTCAACATCATGGGTACACCAATCAGTTTGGCTGGGTGTCAGAGAGAACATATGTCTGTAGGATTGCAGAACTTGCCTGCAATCCTGTTGTTGATGTTCAGTGAGGCTGCCACAAAAGACAACACCATCAACTGATCCATCATCAGGATTCTGAGTGAGCAGGTCTGGGAGAGGGTCACTCTCTTCCTCCTGTCCCTCATCTGTGGCCATGAGCAAGCTCATGTCCTTCCTGTCAACATATGCCTTGAGCCTGTTAACATGGAGCACTCTGAGAGGGCTCCTGGGAGTTCCAAGGTCCACCAAGTAGGTAACCTCTCCCTTTTGCTCAATGATGGTGTGGGGCCCAGACCATTTGTCTTTCAGAGCTGCTGGGGCCACTGGCTCCAGCACCCACACCTTCTGTCCTGGCTGGTACACAGTCAGAACAGCCTTTTGGTCATGCCAAGCTTTTTGAAGTTCTTGGCTGGCCTCAAGGTTTTTAGATGACTTTTCCATGTACTCAGCCATCCTGGAGCGGAGACCAAGTACATAGTCCACTATGTTGGTTGCAGGCTTTTTGAGAGGTCTCTCCCATCCTTCCTTCACCAAACACAGGGGTCCTCTTACAGGATGCCCATACAGAAGCTCAAAAGGGCTGTAGCCAACCCCCTTCTGTGGGACCTCTCTGTAAGCAAACAAGAGGCAGGGGATCAGGACATCCCATCTTCTCCTAAGAGGTTCAGGTAGTCCATGAATCATCCCTTTCAGGGTCCTGTTGAATCTCTCAACAAGCCCATTGCATTGTGGGTGGTAGGGTGTGGTGAACTTGTAGTTCACACCACACTCCTTCCACATTGCAGTCAGATATCCTGACATGAAGTTTGTACCTCTGTCAGAAACGACCTCCTTAGGGAAACCCACTCTGGAGAACACTCCAACTAGGGCTCTTGCCACTACAGGTGCTGTAGTGGTCCTAAGGGGAATAGCTTCAGGATACCTGGTGGCATGATCCACCACCACCAGTATAAACTTGTGCCCTGATGCTGTCTGGGGTTCCATTGGACCAACAATGTCAATCCCCACTCTTTCAAAGGGAACCCCCACCACAGGTAGTGGTATGAGGGGGGCCTTTGTTGTGCCACCTGACTTACCACTGGCTTGGCAAGTGACACAGGAGCGACAAAACTCCTTGGTATTCTCATTCATATGGGGCCAGTGAAAGTGTGAGACAAGCCTGCCCCAAGTCTTTGTCTGACCTAAATGACCTGCAAGGGGAATCTCATGGGCCAAGGTGAGAAGGAAACCTCTCAGAGACAAGGGGATGACCAGCCTCCTGGTTGCACCAGGATTGGGGTCTCTTGACTCAGAGTACAGGAGTCCATCTTCCCAGTATACCCTGTGGGCACCTGTGGCATTCCCTGCAGCCTCAGCAGCAGCCTGCTGTCTGAGGGGTTCAAGGGAAGGGCAGCTCAACTGTTCCTTCCCCAGGTCTGCTCTGGAGGGTCCCCCTGAGCCCAGAAACTCAACTTGATCAAGTTCAAGCTCTTTAGGCTCAGTTTCCCTCAGTTCTCTCAGATCAGCCTCCTCAGAGACTTGATCCTCAACCTGGGGTAAGGGGGAAGGCAAAGCCTTACCCTTACTGCTCTTCTTCTTGGAAGGTGTCTGGTCCATAATTTCAGGATCCCGCACCTGTTCAGTGGGGCATCTTCTGGCCTGTGACCTAGTCACAGCAAGCACATGTGCTGGCAAGCCTAACATCTCCATGTGACTCCTCTGCTCCACTTCTGACCATTGTGATGACTCCAAATCATTGCCCAACAAACAATCCACTGGGAGGTCTGAACTGACTACAACTTTCTTTTGTCCTTTCACTCCACCCCAGGAGAAAGCCACAATTGCCACACTATGACTAGTAGTGACATTGCTGGCATTGGTCACCAGGAAATCAGTACCTGGCATGATCTGTCCAGGGTCCACAAAGTTAGGTGTCACCATGGTGACACTGGCACAAGTGTCCCTATAGGCCTGAGCCATTTAGCCATTTATCAAAGGTGTCTGCCTGTATTTGCCCAAAGTATTGGGACTTATCTCAGGGGACATATCCATATCCCCTGTACAGACAAGGACAGCCTGAGTGAGTGTGCCAACTAAGTTGTCAGACCCCTCAGTACCCAAGGTTAACCCAACTAATGCCTTGGGAGGTACACTACCACTACTGACTGTACTAGGGGGTGCAGTTGCCTTAGGGGCTGTAGTGGCAGGAGTTTGTCCTCCTCTTTTGGTGCACTCACTAAACCAGTGAGATTTACTTTTACAGTACTGGCACCACCTTTTTGACTGGCCTTCTTGAGTCTTCTTCTTCTGGGAAGCCTGACCCCCACCCTCTTTGGTTTGTTGGGGACCTGGTGAAGACTTCTGGTCATTTTGCTCATTCTTAACATTACCCTTCTGGTCTGCTTTCTTCTGACCACCCTGGTTCTGGTTCTGGTTCTGCTTGATCCTTGTCCTGACCCATTTGTCTGCCTTCTTTCCCAATTCTTGGGGAGAGGTCAGATCTGAATCAACAAGGTGCTGGTGCAGCAACTGGTTCTGACAATTGTTTAAAATGTGTTCTCTCATCATTAGATTATACAATCCTGTGTAATCTGTAACCTTGCTACCCAGCAACCAGCCCTCCAAAGCCTTAGTGGCACAATCCACAAAGTCAGACCAGTCCTGAGACTGAGTTTTCTGGGTGTCTCTGAACAGCAACCTGTACTGCTCAGTGGTTAAACCAAACCCATCAACCAGTGTATTCTTCAGGACCTGGTAATTGTTAGCATCCTCTACTCTTGTAGTGAGGAGCTTATCTCTACCTTTACCATCAAAGGAGAGCCACAGTATAGCTGCCCACTGACTCTGGGGAATGCACTGCACAGTGCAGGCCCTCTCCAGAGCAGCCATCCATTTCTGGATATCATCCCCTTGCTTAAAGGGGGGCACTATCTTAGTCAGGTGTTTAGTATCTAAACCCTTCTCTCTATCTCTTGGGAGATTGCTGCCACCAGTGGGAGTTAACCCACTCATCTGCTGCTCTCTAGCAAAGGCAAGCTTCTCTTTGGCCAGGGCAAGTTCTTCCCTTTCAATCCTCAGTTCAGCTTGTCTCATCCTAGCTTCATGCTCCATTCTCTGAGGGGAAGAAAATCTCCTCTGTGGAGGATTCCTTCTCCTCTGGGAAGAGGCATTAGAGTGCAGAGATCTATTGGAGTCCCTAGAAAGAGATCTATCTCTCCTAACTCCAAGGTTAGGCCCACTTCGGGTTAGTACTGGCGGTTCCCCAGATCCTAGCCCAAGTAAGTCTAAGTTGGCCCTGGTTAGCCTTCTGACTACCTCAAGACCTTTGTCTACCTCATCCCCAGAGAGTTCCTCTTGATCCTCCTCCTCAACTGTATTAGCAATGTTGGGGAGATCTGGATCCTCAGAGGTTCCCTCTAAGGCTGGCATGTTCTCATGTAACTGAGAAAGCTTTCTGGCATCATATGTCTCTAAGAGACCTATCAGAAAGGGAGTGGTGGGGTTAGACCCCTGCTTCAGTTTCCTGGAGACACAGACTTGTCTCATCTCCTGAAAACTGAGAGCTGCATATCTTGAAGTGACCTGTGGAGGGTCAACACTGACCATGGGAGTCTCAGTAGATTCTCCCTGGGTAGACATGCTTTTCTAGTGAGGTGTAAGTGGTGCACTTACCTACACTATATGTTTGCCTACTGATCCCTTGCTAGAGTTGTAGTTTAGGGTGTGCTAGGCCCTAGGAGCTACAACAGCTGGTTCAGTAGAACTCAGAGTATTCTAAGCTAAGTTATATGTACCTTTAGTACTTATGTGATCTTTCACAAGATATTCTTAGGGCATGTGTGGTAAAACAACAGCAAGCTCAAATCCCAACCGCTGCTCACCAATGTGAGAAGTTGGCCTGATATGCAGTGCTCACTATTCTAGTGATCACTATGTATCAGTCCAAACAACCCTTATTGATGATTGGTTGTAAGTCAACCTTATAGACCAGCTATCCTAGTAGCATGGATACGAGCAGTCTAAGGCTAAGACTCTAGAGGGCGTGTTAAGCCAGCTGTTTTACCATCACATTACCCCTTGAACACCCAGTGAAAGGACACCACACAAGTGTTATGAAAATAAACAATGTATTTATTAGAATCACAACAACCCTGTACTCTTTATGAGGACAGGGTGCTAAGCACACAACAAAACTCTTATGAAAATACTTAAGTTAGCACGTTATACACAAATGCCCGAGGGGCACGAAAAACCATATACCCTAAAAGTGGAATGCGAATTACTAGCAGGTAAGTAACGATACTAATAGGCTTTGGAATCGCTAGGACTAGACTACTGAACCTTTAGATTACTAGCAGGAGGCCTAGGGAACTCGGGTGCAGAGTGTGCACTCTCACGCGGGATGCGGGACAAAGTCTATGGGAGCTAGAATTCACAAAGTTAGTGTTCACGGGCGAACCCGACCTGGTAGGGAGAAAACGACAGTGGATCCTGACCCTTGGATAGTGAGGCTATGCTGGGACACCGAAGTGCCGAAGTTACCTAGCCCAGGGGCTGCAGCTGCATAGGTCTGAAAAGACGTCGGGGATCTCGTTGCCGGACCAGGAGCCTGGAAGAAGGAACTTGCTGGCAGGCGACCAGTGAAGGAAAGTTCGATGGATCCAAGCCTGGATCAAGGAAGAAGGAAACCTGAAAGCAGAGGGGACCAAGTTCTTGAATCACTAGCCAGTGATTAAGTGGGCACCTGGATGGCACCGGGCGAAGTCACCGCAGTCAGGTGAGTGGGCGCTGCTGGGCTCTGCAGTCTCTCGGACCAGGAGGCGTTGTCGGCGACCAGGATGGAGGTGCGAGCTGTCCCACGAAGGTTCTTGCTGTCGGCGTCGCTGGACCCAGGATTGGGCAACAAGTCTTGGCAAATGCAAGGCCCACGCGGTGGACCTAAAATGGCGTCTTAGCCGGACCAGGAGGGTCCAGGGTACTTCTCCGATGGAGGGAAGCAAGGGCCAGTCTGGAGCAACCAGACTAGCAGCAGTGTTGTCGTCGGGCGTCGTTCGGAAGGCCACAAGCCAGCGGGCTAGTAGCCAAACAACGCGGTGAGCAGCTGAAAGCAGAAGGGCCCCACGCCGATCGTGGAGATGCTGGGGGGCTGCTCTTCGGTGCTGGAGCTGCTCAGGGTGGGGACTTCTCGGACCCCAAAGCACTCACCAGGAAATTACTCGGTGGGCTTGCTGTGCAGAAGTCGTGCAGTCTTGGCGATGGCCGGTCCCTCGAGGTCTCGTCGCACCCACGGTTCTCAGCTGTGCTGTAGAGGTGGGTAGAGGTCAGTGGTGCCAGGGAAGCCGGGTCTCGTCGAGCTGGGCAGTCGGATTCCGGAGGAAGGACGTGCAGCAGACCGCAGTGTTCTTAGATGGTGCCTGCGGATGCAGGGTGACTACTCCTTAGCCACAAGGGAGAATCTTGAAGAAGAAATCGTGAAGTCCTTTCGTGGAAAGGGGTATCTTGATTCCAAAGATGATCTGATTTGGAAGGGGGCCAGTCCCTACCTTTATCTGGGAAAAGGGGGCTGGCACGCGACTAAGTCCTGCCCTAGGGGTGGGACCAGGAGGGGGGTGGTTACACCCACTTCCTTGGCGGGCTTTTCCCCAGCACAGGGTCTGGAGTGTCCCTGGAACTGGTTTAAGCCAGCCTATGCACAGTGAGCACCGGGGTGCCACGTGCAGTCACCTTCTTCTGTAGCCCTGCCTACCTACAATACACAAAACCCTGTCTGGGACGGTGCTGGCACCGCCCCTGGCAGGAAACCCTTTGTCCTTATCTCCTGCTCTGGGAGGACTCCCAGCAGCAGGAGGGCAGACTTGTGTCTCGGTGGCAGCATCCATTTTGTGGAGCTGAGGCTCTGTTTGACTTTAACCGGGTTACATGCATGTCGTGTCCCTCTAGAAGGGTGGAATGCTAACCCCGTCGCCAGAATTGGCGAGGGGTTAGTATTCCAAGTCGTATGACACCTTACTCGACATGTTTTGATAAAGCGATACCAGAGTTGGCATTTAACCGCGAGGATTATAATGCACTTAAGAGTATATGGTATGCGATATCATGGAAACGGCTATGGGATAGATCCCGAAAGCCGCAGACAGGCTCAGCTCATGCCAGAGCACCATCTCACACGATTCCAAGCACTCTGCCTTCAGGATTGTTAAGGCCTGCCATAGGAGTGACTGATAGGAGATCTGTGTGTCCATTTTAGGGTTAGATATAGGTATACTATATCTACAGCAAAGGGTGAGTACACCACCTTGCCCCAGCTGTCGTGCAGCCAGTTGTGTCAGATTTAGTTAGTCAATCCAGGGGTGGCATAATACATGCTTCAGCCCCTGGGAGACTTCTGGGTGCACCTCAGCCCTGGGTACAGGGACTTGGAGAGGGCCCAGTGCCAATTCAGTACCTGAGTACAATTTGGATAGAGAGAACAGCTAGGCTGTGGGTCTGATTAGCAGGCCCACAGCCAGGGAAAGTCGTAAACCAGTGCAGCAAAAAGCAAAAATCTGGGTGATCATAGGATTGCAGACCCTACTCTCCTACACTGCCCAGGACAACAAGGCAAGGAGGTACTCACAAACTGAGGTGAGAGGTAGAGACAGTGCCCAGGACAAAAAGGCAAGGAGGTAATCACAAACTGAGGTCAGAGACAGTGCCCAGGACACCGAGGCAAGAAGGTACTCACAAACTGAGGTGAGAGGTAGAGTCGGTGCCCAGGACAGCGAGGCAAGAAGGTACTCACAAACTGAGGTGAGAGGTAGAGACAGTGCCCAGGACAGCGAGGCAAGGAGGTACTCACAAAATGATGTGAGAGACAGAGACAGTGCCCAGGACAGGGAGGCAAGGAGGTACTCGCAAACTGAGGTGAGAGACAGAGACAGTGCCCAGGACAGAGAGGCAAGGAGGTACTCACAGACTGAGGTGAAAGAGAGAGACAGTGCCCAGGACAGAGAGGCAAGGAGGTACTCACAAACGGAGGTAAAAGAGAGAGACAGTGCCCAGGACAGAGAGGCAAGGAGGTACTCACAAACGGAGGTGAAAGAGAGAGACAGTGCCCAGGACAGAGAGGCAAGGAGGTACTCACAAACTGAGGTGAGAGGTAGAGACAGTGCCCAGGACAGAGAGGCAAGGAGGTACTCACAGACTGAGGTGAAAGAGAGAGACAGTGCCCAGGACAGAGAGGCAAGGAGGTACTCACAAACGGAGGTAAAAGAGAGAGACAGTGCCCAGGACAGAGAGGCAAGGAGGTACTCACAAACGGAGGTGAAAGAGAGAGACAGTGCCCAGGACAGAGAGGCAAGGAGGTACTCACAAACTGAGGTGAGAGGTAGAGACAGTGCCCAGGACAGAGAGGCAAGGAGGTACTCACAAACTGAGGTGAGAGGTAGAGACAGTGCCCAGGACAACAAGGCAAGGAGATACTCACAAACTGAGGTGAGAGGTAGAGAGGGTGCCCAGGACAACAAGGCAAGTAGGTACTCACAAACTGAGGTGAGAGGTAGAGAGGGTGCCCAGGACAGAGAGGCAGAGAGGTACTCACAAACTGAGGTGAGAGTTAGAGACAGTGCCCAGGACAGCGAGGCAAGGAGTTACTTACAAACTGAGGTGAAAGAGAGAGACAGTGCCCAGGACAGAGAGGCAAGGAGGTACTCACAAACTGAGGTGAGAGGTAGAGACAGTGCCCAGGACAACAAGGCAAGGAGGTACTCACAAACTGAGGTGAGAGGTAGAGACAGTGCCCAGGACAAAAAGGCAAGGAGGTACTCACAAACTGAGGTGAGAGGTAGAGAGGGTGCCCAGGACAGCGAGGCAAGGAGGTACTCAAAAAATGAGGTGAGAGACAGAGACAGTGCCCAGGACAGAGGCAAGGAGGTACTCGCAAACTGAAGCGAGAGGTAGAGAGGGTGCCCAGGACAGCGAGGCAAGGAGGTACTCACAAACTGAGGTGAGAGACAGTGCCCAGGACAAGGCAAGGAGGTACTCACAAACGGAGGTGAGAGGTATAAAGACTGGGCCCAGGACAGCGAGGCAAGGAGGTACTCACAAACTGAAGTGAGAGGTAGAGACAGTGCCCAGGACAGAGAGGCAGGGAGCTACTCACAAACTAGGGTGGGAGAGACGGTGCCCAGGACAGTGAGGCGAGGAGGTACTCACAAACTGAGGTGAGAGGTAGAGACAGTGCCCAGGACAGCGAGGCAAGGAGGTACAAACAAACTAAGGTGAGCTGTAGAGACAGTGCCCAGGACAGCGAGGCATAGAGGTACTCACAAACTGAGGTGAGAGAGAGACTGGGCCCAGGACAGAGAGGCAAGGAGGTACTCACAAACTGAGGTGAAAGAGAGAGACAGTGCCCAGGACAGAGAGGCGAGGAGGTACTCACAAACTGAGGTGAGAGGTAGAGACAGTGCCCAGGACAGCGAGGCAAGGAGGTACTCACAAACTGAGGTGAGAGGTAGAGACAGTGCCCGGGACAGCGAGGCAAGGAGGTACAAACAAACTAAGGTGAGCTGTAGAGACAGTGCCCAGGACAGCGAGGCATAGAGGTACTCACAAACTGAGGTGAGAGAGAGACTGGGCCCAGGACAGAGAGGCAAGGAGGTACTCACAAACTGAGGTGAAAGAGAGAGACAGTGCCCAGGACAGGGAGGCAAGGAGGTACTCACAAACTGAGGTCAGAGACAGTGCCCAGGACAGCGAGGCAAGAAGGTACTCACAAACTGAGGTGAGAGGTAGAGTCGGTGCCCAGGACAGCGAGGCAATGAGGTACTCACAAACTAAGGTGAGATGTAGAGACAGTTCCCAGGACAGGGAGGCAAGGAGGTACTCACAAACTGAGGTGAAATAGAGAGACAGTGCCCAGGACAGAGAGGCAAGGAGGCACTCACAAACTGAGGTGAGAGGTAGAGACGGTGCCCAGGACAGCGAGGCAAGGAGGTACTCACAAACTGAGGTGAGGTAGAGAGGGTGCCCAGGACAGCGAGGCAAGGAGTTACTTACAAACTGAGGTGAAAGAGAGAGACAATGCCCAGGACAGAGAGGCAAGGAGGTACTCGCAAACTGAAGTGAGAGGTAGAGACGGTGCCCAGGACAGAGGCAATGAGGTACTCACAGACTGAGGTGAGAGGTAGAGACAGTGCCCAGGACAGAGAGGCAAGGAGGTACTCACAAACTGAGATGACAGAGAGAGAGACGGTGCCCATGACAGAGGCAAGGAGGTACTCACAAACTGAGGGGAAAGAGAGAGACAGTGCCCAGGACAGCGAGGCAAGGAGGTACTCACAAACTGAGGTGAAAGAGAGAGACAGTGCCCAGGACAGAGAGGCAAGGAGGTACTCACAAACTGAGGTGAGAGGTAGAGACAGTGCCCAGGACAACAAGGCAAGGAGGTACTCACAAACTGAGGTGAGAGACAGTGCCCAGGACAAGACAAGGAGGTACTCACAGATACGGACTGTATGATGTATGCCGTTGTGCTGGAGCGCCTTCTGCACGGACCCATGACCAACTGATCAATTGTCATTAATGCCTTGTGATGTTTGTTGTGTTTCTTGTTCTTATTTCAATAAACAATTAAAAAAAAAAAAAAGGAGGTACTCACAAACGGAGGTGAGAGGTATAGAGACTGGGCCCAGGACAGAGAGGCAAGGAGGTACTCACAAACTGAAGTGAGAGGTAGAGACAGTGCCCAGGACAGAGAGGCAGAGAGGTACTCACAAACCGAGGTGAGAGTTAGAGACAGTACCCAGGACAGAGAGGCAGAGAGGTACTCACAAACTAGGGTGAGAGAGACGGTGCCCAGGACAGAGAGGCGAGGAGGTACTCACAAACTGAAGTGAGAGGTAGAGATGGTGTTCGGGACAGCGAGGCAAAGAGGTACTCACAAACGGAGGTGAGAGGTAGAGACAGTGCCCAGAACAGCGAGGCAAGGAGGTACTCACAAACTAAGGTGAGCTGTAGAGACAGTGCCCAGGATAGCGAGGCATAGAGGTACTCACAAACTGAGGTGAGAGAGACTGGGCCCAGGACAGAGAGGCAAGGAGGTACTCACAAACTGAGGTGAAAGAGAGCGACAGTGCCCAGGACAGGGAGGCAAGGAGGTACTCACAAACTGAGGTCAGAGACAGTGCCCAGGACAGCGAGGCAAGGAGGTACTCACAAACTAAGGTGAGCTGTAGAGACAGTGCCCAGGACAGCGAGGCATAGAGGTACTCACAAACTGAGGTGAGAGAGACAGTTCCCAGGACAGGGAGGCAAGGAGGTACTCACAAACTGAGGTGAAAGAGAGAGACAGTGCCCAGGACAGTGAGGCAAGGAGGTACTCACAAACTGAGGTGATAGATAGAGACGGTGCCTAGGACAGCGAGGCAAGGAGGTACTCACAAACTGAGGTGAAAGAGACAGTGCCCAGGACACAGAGGCAAGGAGGTACTCACAAACTGAGGTGAGAGACAGAGACAGTGCCCAAGACAACAAGGCAAAGAGGTACTCACAAACGGAGGTGAGAGGTGGAGACTGGGCCCAGGACAGCGAGGCAAGGAGGTACTCACAAACTGAAGTGGGAGGTAGGGGCAGTGCCCAGGACAGAGAGGCAGAGAGGTACTCACAAACTGAGGTGAGAGTTAGAGACAGTGCCCAGGACAGAGAGGCGAGGAGGTACTCACAAACTGAAGTGAGAGGTAGAGATGGTGTTCAGGACAGAAGTAGAAAGGGCTTCTCACGAGCGAGTGCTCAGATGTGCGGGATGGAGCGCTGAGGGCTCTCGCTGCCACCTGTAAATTGGTACAGATGCAGAAAGGGGCTTCTCACGAGCTAGTGCGCAGAGGTGCTGGATGGAGTGCTGAGGTCTCCCTACCACCTATAAACAGGTACAGATAAAGAAAGGGATGTGCAAAGTTGCTGGATGGAGCACTAAGGACTCTCGCTGCCACCTGTAAATAGGTACAGACGTAGAAAGGGGCCTCTCAGGGGCGAGTGTGCAGAGGTGAAGGATGGAGCGCTGAGGGCTCTCGCTGCCACTTGTAAATAGGTACAGACGCAGAAAGGGCTCCTCACAAGCGAGTGCGCAGAGGTGCGGGATGGAGCGGTGAGGCCTCTTACTGCCACCTGCAAATAGGTACAGACGCAGAAAGGGGCCTCTCAGGGGCGAGTGTGCAGAGGTGCGGGATGGAGCGCTGAGGACTCATGCTGCCACCTGTAAATAGGTACAGACGCCGAAAGGGGCCTCTCACGAGCGAGTGCGCAGAGGTGCGGGATGGAGCGCTGAGGACTCATGCTGCCACCTGTAAATAGGTACAGACGCAGAAAGGGGCTTCTCACGAGCGAGTGCGCAGAGGTGCGGGATGGAGCGCTGAGGACTCATGCTGCCACCTGTAAATAGGTACGGACGCCGAAAGGGGCTTCTCACGAGCGAGTGCGCAGAGGTGCGGGATGGAGCACTAAGGACTCTCGCTGCCACCTGTAAATAGGTACAGACGCAGAAAGGGGCTTCTCACGAGCGAGTGCGCAGAGGGGAAGGATGGAGCGCTGAGGACTCATGCTGCCACCTGTAAATAGGTACAGACGCCGAAAGGGCTCCTCACAAGCGAGTGCGCAGAGGTGCGGGATGGAGCGCTGAGGGCTCACGCTGCCACCTGTAAATAGGTACAGACGCAGAAAGGGGCCTCTCAGGGGCGAGTGTGCAGAGGTGAAGGATGGAGCGCTGAGGACTCATGCTGCCACCTGTAAATAGGTACAGACGCAGAAAGGGGCTTCTCACGAGCGAGTGCGCAGAGGTGAAGGATGGAGCGCTGAGGGCTCACGCTGCCACCTGTAAATAGGTACAGACGCAGAAAGGGGCCTCTCAGGGGCGGGTGTGCAGAGGTGCGTGAAGGAGCGCTGAGGACTCATGCTGTCACCTGTAAATAGGTACAGAAGCAGAAAGGGGCTTCTCACGAGCGAGTGCCCAGAGGTGCATGATGGAGCGCTGAGGGCTCACGCTGCCACCTGTAAATAGGTACAGACGCAGAAAGGGCTCCTCACAAGCGAGTGCGCAGAGGGGAAGGATGGAGCGCTGCGGGCTCACGCTGCCACCTGTAAATAGGTACAGACGCAGGAAGGGCTCCTCACAAGCGAGTGCGCAGAGGTGCAGGATGGAGCGCTGAGGGCTCTCGCTGCCACCTGTAAATAGGTACAGACGCAGAAAGGGCTCCTCACAAGCGAGTACGCAGGGGTGTGGAATGGAGCACTAAGTGCTCACGCTGCCACCTGTAAATAGGTACAGACGCAGAAAGGGGCTTCTCACGAGCGAGTGCGCAGAGGTGAAGGATGGAGCGCTGAGGGCTCTCGCTGCCACCTGTAAATAGGTACAGACGCCGAAAGGGCTCCTCACAAGCGAGTACGCAGGGGTGTGGGATGGAGCGCTGAGGGCTCTCGCTGCCACCTGTAAATAGGTACAGAAGCATAAAGGGGCCTCTCAGGGGCGAGTGTGCAGAGGTGCGTGGTGGAGCGCTGAGGGCTCACGCTGCCACCTGTAAATAGGTACAGACGCAGAAAGGGCTCCTCACAAGCGAGTGCGCAGAGGTGAAGGATGGAGCGCTGAGGGCTCTCGCTGCCACCTGTAAATAGGTACAGACGCAGAAAGGGGCTTCTCACGAGCGAGTGCGCAGAGGTGAAGGATGGAGCGCTGAGGACTCATGCTGCCACCTGTAAATAGGTACAGACGCAGAAAGGGGCTTCTCACGAGCGAGTGCGCAGAGGTGTGGGATGGAGCGCTGCGGGCTCACGCTGCCACCTGTAAATAGGTACAGACGCAGAAAGGGGCTTCTCACGAGCGAGTGCGCAGAGGTGCGGGATGGAGAGCTGCGGGCTCACGCTGCCACCTGTAAATAGGTACAGACGCAGAAAGGGGCTTCTCACGAGCGAGTGCGCAGAGGTGCGGGATGGAGAGCTGCGGGCTCACGCTGCCACCTGTAAATAGGTACAGACGCAGAAAGGGGCTTCTCACGAGCGAGTGCGCAGAGGTGCGGGATGGAGAGCTGCGGGCTCACGCTGCCACCTGTAAATAGGTACAGACGCAGAAAGGGGCTTCTCACGAGCGAGTGCGCAGAGGTGCGGGATGGAGCACTGAGGGCTCTCGCTGCCACCTGTAAATAGGTACAGAAGCATAAAGGGGCCTCTCAGGGGCGAGTGTTCAGAGGTGCGTGAAGGAGCGCTGAGGGTTCTCACTGCCACCTGTAAATAGGTACAGACGCCGAAAGGGGCTTCTCACGAGCGAATGCGCAGAGGTGAAGGATGGAGCGCTGAGGGCTCTCGCTGCCACCTGTAAATAGGTACAGACGCAGAAAGGGCTCCTCACAAGCGAGTGCGCAGAGGTGCGGGATGGAGCGGTGAGGGCTCTCGCTGCCACCTGTAAATAGGTACAGACGCAGAAAGGGGCTTCTCACGAGCGAGTGCGCAGAGGTGAAGGATGGAGCGCTGCGGGCTCACGCTGCCACCTGTAAATAGGTACAGACGCAGAAAGGGGCCTCTCAGGGGCGAGTGTGCAGAGGTGAAGGATGGAGCACTGAGGGCTCTCGCTGCCACCTGTAAATAGGTACAGACGCAGAAAGGGGCCTCTCAGGGGCGAGTGTGCATAGGTGAAGGATGGAGCGCTGAGGACTCATGCTGCCACCTGTAAATATGTACAGACGCCGAAAGGGCTCCTCACAAGCGAGTGCGCAGAGGTGAAGGATGGAGCGCTGAGGACTCACGCTGCCACCTGTAAATAGGTACAGACGCCGAAAGGGCTCCTCACAAGCGAGTGCGCAGAGGTGAAGGATGGAGCGCTGAGGACTCACGCTGCCACCTGTAAATAGGTACAGACGCAGAAAGGGCTCCTCACAAGCGAGTGCGCAGAGGTGCGTGATGGAGCACTGACGGCTCACGCTGCCACCTGTAAATAGGTACAGACGCAGAAAGGGGCCTCTCAGGGGCGAGTGTTCAGAGGTGCGTGAAGGAGCGCTGAGGGTTCTCACTGCCACCTGTAAATAGGTACAGACGCAGAAAGGGCTCCTCACAAGCGAGTGCGCAGAGGTGCAGGATGGAGCGCTGAGGGCTCTCGCTGTCACCTGTAAATAGGTACAGACGCCGAAAGGGCTCCTCACAAGCGAGTGCGCAGAGGTGAAGGATGGAGCGCTGAGGACTCACGCTGCCACCTGTAAATAGGTACAGAAGCATAAAGGGGCCTCTCAGGGGCGAGTGTTCAGAGGTGCGGGAAGGAGCGCTGAGGGTTCTCACTGCCACCTGTAAATAGGTACAGACGCAGAAAGGGGCTTCTCACGAGCGAGTGCGCAGAGGTGAAGGATGGAGCGCTGAGGACTTACGCTGCCACCTGTAAATAGGTACAGACGCAGAAAGGGGCCTCTCAGGGGCGAGTGTTCAGAGGTGCGTGAAGGAGCGCTGAGGGCTCACGCTGCCACCTGTAAATAGGTACAGACGCAGAAAGGGGCTTCTCACGAGCGAGTGCGCAGAGGTGCGGGATGGAGCGCTGCGGGCTCACGCTACCACCTGTAAATAGGTACAGACGCAGAAAGGGGCCTCTCAGGGGCGAGTGTGCATAGGTGCGTGATGGAGCACTGAGGGCTCTCGCTGCCACCTGTAAATAGGTACAGACGCAGAAAGGGGCTTCTCAGGGGCGAGTGCGCAGAGGTGTGGGATGGAGCGCTGCGGGCTCACGCTGCCACCTGTAAATAGGTACAGACGCAGAAAGGGGCCTCTCACGAGCCAGTGCGCAGAGGTGCGGGATGGAGCGCTGCGGGCTCACACTGCCACCTGTAAATAGGTACAGACGCAGAAAGGGGCTTCTCACGAGCGAGTGCGCAGAGGTGAAGGATGGAGCGCTGAGGACTCATGCTGCCACCTGTAAATAGGTACAGACGCCGAAAGGGCTCCTCACAAGCGAGTACGCAGGGGTGTGGGATGGAGCGCTGAGGGCTCTCGCTGCCACCTGTAAATAGGTACAGACGCAGAAAGGGGCTTCTCACGAGCGAGTGCGCAGAGGTGCGGGATGGAGCGCTGAGGGCTCTCGCTGCCACCTATAAATAGGTACAGACGCAGAAAGGGGCTTCTCACGAGCGAGTGCGCAGAGGTGCGGGATGGAGCGGTGAGGCCTCTTACTGCCACCTGTAAATAGGTACAGACGCAGAAAGGGCTCCTCACAAGCGAGTGCGCAGAGGTGCGGGATGGAGCGTTGAAGGCTCTCGCTGCCACCTGTAAATAGGTACAGAAGCAGAAAGGGGCTTCTCACGAGCGAGTGCTCAGAGGTGCGTGGTGGAGCGCTGAGGGCTCACGCTGCCACATGTAAATAGGTACAGACGCAGAAAGGGCTCCTCACAAGCGAGTGCGCAGAGGTGAAGGATGGAGCGCTGAGGGCTCTCGCTGCCACCTGTAAATAGGTACAGAAGCATAAAGGGGCCTCTCACGGGCAAGTGCTCAGAGGTGCAGGATGGAGCGCTGAGGGCTCTCGCTGTCACCTGTAAATAGGTACAGACGCCGAAAGGGCTCCTCACAAGCGAGTGCGCAGAGGTGAAGGATGGAGCGCTGAGGACTCACGCTGCCACCTGTAAATAGGTACAGACGCAAAAAGGGGCCTCTCAGGGGCGAGTGTGCAGAGGTGCAGGATGGAGGGCTGAGGGCTCTCGCTGTCACCTGTAAATAGGTACAGACGCCGAAAGGGCTCCTCACAAGCGAGTGCGCAGAGGTGCGGGATGGAGCGCTGAGGACTCACGCTGCCACCTGTAAATAGGTACAGACGCAAAAAGGGGCCTCTCAGGGGCGAGTGTGCAGAGGTGCAGGATGGAGCGCTGAGGGCTCTCGCTGTCACCTGTAAATAGGTACAGACGCCGAAAGGGCTCCTCACAAGCGAGTGCGCAGAGGTGCAGGATGGAGCGCTGAGGGCTCTCGCTGTCACCTGTAAATAGGTACAGACGCAGAAAGGGCTCCTCACAAGCAAGTACGCAGGGGTGTGGAATGGAGCACTAAGTGCTCACGCTGCCACCTGTAAATAGGTACAGACGCCGAAAGGGCTCCTCACAAGCGAGTGCGCAGAGGTGCGGGATGGAGCGCTGCGGGCTCACGCTGCCACCTGTAAATAGGTACAGAAGCATAAAGGGGCCTCTCAGGGGCGAGTGTTCAGAGGTGCGGGAAGGAGCGCTGAGGGTTCTCACTGCCACCTGTAAATAGGTACAGACGCAGAAAGGGGCTTCTCACGAGCGAGTGCGCAGAGGTGAAGGATGGAGCGCTGAGGACTTACGCTGCCACCTGTAAATAGGTACAGACGCAGAAAGGGGCCTCTCAGGGGCGAGTGTTCAGAGGTGCGTGAAGGAGCGCTGAGGGCTCACGCTGCCACCTGTAAATAGGTACAGACGCAGAAAGGGGCTTCTCACGAGCGAGTGCTCAGAGGTGCGTGATGGAGCGCTGCGGGCTCACGCTGCCACCTGTAAATAGGTACAAACGCAGAAAGGGCTCCTCACAAGCGAGAGCGCAGAGGTGCAGGATGGAGCGCTGAGGGCTCTCACTGTCACCTGTAAATAGGTACAGACGCAGAAAGGGCTCCTCACAAGCGAGTACGCAGGGGTGTGGAATGGAGCACTAAGTGCTCACGCTGCCACCTGTAAATAGGTACAGAAGCATAAAGGGGCCTCTCAGGGGCGAGTGTTCAGAGGTGCGTGAAGGAGCGCTGAGGGTTCTCACTGCCACCTGTAAATAGGTACAGACGCAGAAAGGGGCTTCTCACGAGCGAGTGCGCAGAGGTGCGGGATGGAGCGCTGCGGGCTCACGCTGCCACCTGTAAATAGGTACAGACGCAGAAAGGGGCCTCTCAGGGGCGAGTGTGCATAGGTGCGTGATGGAGCACTGAGGGCTCTCGCTGCCACCTGTAAATAGGTACAGACGCAGAAAGGGCTCCTCACAAGCGAGTGCGCAGAGGTGTGGAATGGAGCACTGAGGGCTCACGCTGCCACATGTTAATAGGTTCAGACGCAGAAAGGGGTCTCTCATGGGTACGTGAACAAAGGTGAGGAATGGAGAATTCATAACAACCAAACTTCTCTATGTCTCGATTGTGTCTTACCAAAGGATCAACATGTATCCAACTGCAATTTAGACACAATCACCATGAACCCCAGCCGGGGTTTAGTTAGAGAAACAATATTGTCGAAAATAATCCTCCAAACAAATCCATACAAATGGATAAGATAGCAAAATCCCCATATTACCAAAAAGGCTCACCTTGAGACTGATAGGGAATATCATCCACCCACAAATCATTTTTTAGTTTCCTTTAAAAAGGTTTCCTTCTTGTAGATACTATAAACAAATGCAACCATATTCTCATGTTGTGCCTTCACATCGACAAGTAATTATTCAAAAACAAGAAGAAGCCACAGCACAGGGGTGCATGTTAGAGGTAATGTGTTGTGTCAAAATGACAGAGCGAAAGATCCGGTTTATGAGGCCTTTTGAAAGTACCAGCATATTACATCTTACTTGTAAAATGATGGCGCACTCCATTTACTTTGAGAAACACCCTAACCCGAACAAAACTCAGAGCTTGCCCATGTTAAACACGTCAGAGAGCTGTAGGTAAGACCAGTATAACCAGTACCACCTTTGATTGAAGAGTTCGTACACCAAGATGGGGAGGCGCCGAGTCAGGGATGGAAGATCCCTATGACCGGAGAAGCTACTCTGTGAGGCCCATACTGGGTGTTAGCTGCTGTCTTGAAGGCATAGGATTATGTTATGTCGAGAAAGCACTCCAAAAAAATGAAGAAAGACTTGTTCAGCACCTTGGGTGACGAAGTTGAGGGAAACTGGAGCCAGATCATCGAGAGGGCTTAATAGCAAATGTGCTCCAGAGAACGAGAGACATGATGAGTGCAGTGGGAGTGGGATGGTTGAAAAAGAAAGTGGCAAAGAGCAGTTGGGTAAAGTGGAACACATTGTGTCGAGGGTAAAAGAAGCAGAAAACTTATGAGGAAAGGTGTTCTGCCTACAAAGGCAGGTATGGAGACTGAAGATCTGTGAGGCACCATCTTTTAGGCAAAGTGTGGTGAATGCCAGGATTGCTCTGAAGGTCAATGTGGAGGTTCCAGATAACAAGAGATGGGCACTAAACATCCAAGTAGCCCAAATGCTGGCAAAGATAGTCTTTCTTGTTGATTGCTGGACGCCCAGTGAATAATCTGGCTTGACCTCAGATGAAGAAGGCCTTTTAAATGCCATCTTAAGTGCTGTCAGACCCATAATCGTGACAGTCTGTTCTGAAGATAGCAGCAGCTTTGAAACTTGACATGAATTGTCAGAACCACAGAATAGTCTTATTTTCAGAGGTCAGTGAGGGGCCCTAAGAAGAGACACCTAACCTCATGGAGTCATAGAGAGAGTGACTACCTATGGGAAATTTGGTAACTATGTGGATCCCTGCTAAAAGAGAATCTCCTGGGACATTCTAGTTTACAATGACAGTAATACAGTATTGAGAAAGTCCCAAGAAATCTGGGGGAGTACGGCTGGACTTTAAAGGTGGAGAAATATTAGTTCAGAGAATGCTCACTTTTGAATCTCTGGACCACACAATAAGAGGAGAGGGGATGAAAACAAGAGCGAACTTGGTTGAGGCAGTATCAGAAGTGCAAAAGGCTTAAAGTAAAGAGGAGGCAAAAACAACCTTGGGCTTTGCAGAGTGTTATTCCAGGTCTGTCGGGGATTTTGCGAGTATTGCAAGAGCTCATCTTGGAAGGCTTTGGGTTTGAGGGGACTGTAGACTATCTAGAAGCCTTTGAGTTATTAAGAATGAGACTGCTAATGACAACTCTCGGTGGGTTTGTTGTGACGAAGAAGATGGTATTAACTAGTGATACTGGTTTGAAAGGATTAAAAGTGGTTTTATTGCAGACTGGCAAGAAAAGAGAAATAGTTATCATTGCTTCAGAAGCACTGTATAAAGCACACGGCAACCAATTGATTTTTGCTACATATTTCTCGAAAGTGTAAAGCAGATTGGTCTGAGCCCCCCTAAGCTAAATGTTTTGAATTTGGGCTCTCCTCCAAAACTTTATGGTAAATATTGGAGGGACAGGACTGAGTTTACTGGGCGGGGACTATGAGATCATTTTAGGGGTTGTTATTTCTAGCTACTTTATTGCAAGTGGGCTTTCTCCTCTGCTCTTTGTTTAAAAACACAGGCCCTCTATCTCACCCTGTCTACCTCTTTGCTATTTCCCTGAGGCCCAAGCTAACGTTTCTACTCTGCTTTAATATCCTCCCCCCTTGGACCATAGCTCTGAGGCCCACAGCAACACTCACATTGCATGGGTGCACTGCACCCTAATTCAAGTAAGGAAAATTAATAAAACAGCTATAACTGAGGTTTAGTTGGTCCATCAGACCCCTAGGGCCCGGTGCTACTTTTGTTAAAATAACAATAATTCCATCCCTGAACAGTTAATGCGGACCTCGGGTGCCTCTTACTGAAAATGAAAAGGCATACAGGTCTCTTCTGCCGTATAACTAGGGAGGGACGCAAATATAAATATGAAACAGGCCTTTTCACCGATGTGCCAGCTACCTGTGAAAAATGTAAATGTGTGCAATTAATTAATCACCAAATGTTACGGCTGCTTGGGCGCCAGTATTGGCTTTAATTGTTGGTACCTCTTGAAGCTTCATGGTGACAAAGAGGTGATTTCTGAGGGGTGATGTAATAGTCTTATCAGCTAAGATCAATGTTTTAATGGTCACTTAAAAAAATGTTGGTACTGGGTACAGTCCGACTAAGTATACAGTCTGACAACATATAACTAACATATATACTTTGAAAGCTGTTGTTTTATCTCAAACACTAAATCATTTTGAAACAGCCTTTCTTATGCTGTGTGTAAAACAATTTAAAAATAATGACAATGCTCTCTGTCATAGACTCGGACCACATAGCAATATAAATACAAAAGTCACTATTTTTCACTGTACCAACCAGGATTCAATTCAATTCTGTGACTCTCTGGCCTTATAAATACACACACTCACACACAGCTGTAGTGATCACATTAACTAACTGAGGTTTCATAACCTGAGAGTGCTTTTCCCAATGATTAATTGGCATTTGTTTTTCATCTACGGTATGTGTGTTTTATAGATGCAGTTAACTGGAGGTGAAAATAACAGCTACAGAATATGTTGTTCTTTATAGGTCTTCCCGACAAACCGTGCATGTGCTGTCGTTGCAAGGTGTATTGCTTACTATATAGGGTTTGGAGCCTACCCATTGCTTACCATTCATTGACATTATTGACACTCTTCTTTGCAGCCTACTAATTGCCCAAGGCATGCCGCTCATCACTTCTTTTTTTCCTGTGAAGCATGGACCACACACAGGTTAATTCATCCTAATTAGTGTCTGTCCACTGCTCACTGTGTTTGAGGTACTATTTCTTCTTACCCTCGCACTCACCCCATCTTCATGCTGCTTCTTCCCCTCCCATCTCTCCCTCTGCCCCAACTTCTGAGAGAGTCATCATAGAACTCCTGGAATTTCAACTCTGAAATATCTTTGGTTTAAACCTTTGACAATCTGCTCCGTCTGCAACAACAATATTGTTACTCATTATCATTCTCTATTGTGACTGAGTAACAAGCACATCTGATACTCTTGTTTGAAAAAGGCTTTTAACAGTTGTAGCTCCACAACACTGCTGCCACCTGGCTCCATCTCCTTTACCCCTAATCAGTACAATATATGATGCTGCCTCGCCCACTAGCCCCTCCCAAGCTAAAAGGCATTTATTTGTAAACAAACGCGTTCTTGCTGAAGCGTTACACATACTAATAAGCTCCTGCAGAGGCATAAGATTTTTACATAGATTATAGGTCGAGATTCTTGGTAACATATTGTATTTGAATTGCATTTATATAGCAGGAGGCTTTGAAGTGCTATTGGGCAATTCAGTGGCCACTTGGGCAACTTTCAATACCACACAGTACCACTTCACACAACATTCATTGCTATTCCATGGCACACAATGCCACTCCATTCCATACAATTCCACTTATTGTTTGTCCACTCTGTGATTCTCCACCCACAGCAATGCCACTTCAGTCCCCTTAATGACAACCCACCCCACTCAATACCACTTCACTTGTCACCACACTAAATGCCACCCCACGCTAGTCACTTACTCAGTATGTCATACTTCTCATTTATGGGGGGGGGCTCTTAAAAGCCGGACTTCACCTGCATCAGATGTGATGAGTGTGGTAGCTGGGTGCAAAGTAGAATAGCCGGCATCAGTAAATGCTAGAATGCTGCATGAGTCTCAGAGAACTGCCACCCCATAACCTGGCCCAGCACGGCTGCCAGGTTTCCCAGGATCCCTGTGTGTACTGCTCTAGTGCAGACTTTTCCTTTGAATTCTGGGGCTTGTAGTCCTGTTTTATAATGAAATAAACAAGACTACGAATCCCAAAATTCAAAGGAAATTAAACGTGCCTGGTGCAACACATCTCACATGGACCTGGTAAACTTGGCAGGGCTGACCCAATCTGTGGGCCTCTAACTGACCCGGCCTGAGCCCAGGGGCGAGGGCAGCAGCCGAAGGTCAGGGGGGTCTAGGGTGACCAGGTGTCCCCGTTTTGCCAGGACGGTCCCTGTTTTTAACTAGCTGTCCCAGCAGATTTCAAGAAATTTAGCTCCTGTCCCTGTTTTTAAAGAGGGTTGACTGAAAACGGTGGGAGATGTTTTCTATATTTTACAAAGCAGGGATAGTTAGCAGTTGTTTCAAGAAAGCAATTTAATTAACAGGCAAGCTATTAGGTTTAAAAATTGCATTTTAATTAGGTTCTTACTGCCTGTTCTGTAATTCTCTGCTGAGGAGCGCTCTCATCGCTTGAAGTAAAATTGTAGTCCTTCTTCTATTTTTGTGAAATGTCCCCGTTTTTGGCTTTAAAATTCTGGTCACCCTAGGGGGGTCACCCCCAGGTCACTCCCCCGAGCTCCCACCCTTCCCCTCTGTCACCCCCGGGGGACTCCCCCGAGCTCCCACCATTCCCCTCTGTCACCCCCATGGGGCTTATCCCCTCCTCCCTTCCCCTCAAACCCGAGGCAGCGATGAAGGGGGCCTCCATCACCGGCTGACAGCCTTAGGCCCACTTCCTTCTAACGGCGCCCCGCCCACCGCACGCTGGCTCGTGCAGCCAATAGGCATCGGCCTTCTGTGTGGCGCACTGGGATTGGCGAAAGGGCCCCCCAATGCTCCAATCCGAGTTCGCTTTACACATTAGCTCTCCCTCGGCTCCCGGAACATGTGCTGTCTTGGGATTGGTTGTCACGGGACCCGGAAGTGCCCACACTATAAACAAATGACGGCTCTTAAGGGGTCCATGATGGCCGGTGGTGGCGCCTGTCCCCGGTGACTCCCTGTTCGGGAAGGATGGCCCCAGGGCTCCTCTACTGACGGGGCAGCGGGAGGGAGGCTGTCTGTGCGGTGGAGGCGCTCCAGCGATGGGTGGGAGCGGACAGCAGGACTGGGGGGCAGCGGGTTGGGCAGTGAGCCTCTAGCGTCGCCTCAGGTGCCCCCCATGTGTCCGTTACTCTCCAAACCCTAACGGCTCTTTCTGTTTCCCCCCCCCCCCCCGGCCATGAGCAGGACGCTGACGCTGAAGCGGTCCGGCATCCTGAGGATGGCTCTGGGCGGCGGCGGCCTGCTGGAGGCGGACGGCGAGGCCCGGGAGCCCCGGCAGCCCTTCCTGCTGCGGGCCCTGAAGATCTTCCTGGTGGTGGCCCTCTACTGGTTCACCTCCATCACCATGGTCTTCCTGAACAAGTACCTGCTGGACAGCCCCTCGCTGAAGCTGGGGGCGCCGCTCTTCGTCACCTTCTACCAGTGCCTGGTGACCGTGCTGCTCTGCAAGGGCCTCAGCCTGGGCAGCGGCCTCTGCCCCGGCGGCGAGCGCTCCCCGCTGGCGCTGCGCTTCGACCTCAAGGTGCTGCGCAGCATCCTGCCCCTCTCCATGGTCTTCATCGGCATGATCACCTTCAACAACCTCTGCCTCATGCACCTGGGGGTGGCCTTCTACACCGTGGGCCGCTGCCTCAGCACCGTCTTCAATGTCCTGCTGTCCTACCTGCTGCTCAAGCAGACCACCTCGGCCTACGCGCTGCTGGCCTGCGGGGTCATTCTAGGTAAGACACTGGTGGGCAGGGGTAGGTGGGCGTGGGAGGGGTGCAGGTAAGTGGCAGAACACGAGCCTCAGGCATGCACGTGAGTGGGAGGGGTGCAGGGAAGTGGCAGAACACGAGCCTCATGCATGCACCTGAGAGGGGGTGAGGGAGGGGTGCATGGGAGGGGTGCAGGTAAGTGGCAAAGCACGAGCCTCATGCATGCACCTGAGAGGGGGTGGGTGGGAGGGGTGCAGGTAAGTGGCAGAACACGAGCCTCATGCATGCCCCCGAGAGAGGGCCCTCTGTAGAGGTGAGAGCACACAGACGCATGCCACACTTTCACCCTCGTGCCACAATGTCTTGTTAATTTTACTTTCTGTCCGAGAAATGCATGTCATGTTGTATTATGAGAACAGATAGATGTGTGTCTCTGTTGGGCTTAAACTCTCTCAAGTCTTGACGTCTCTACTTGCCCTTGTTTTGCATTAGCGATCACTGCTTTCTTAAAAATGTGATTTTGGTAACTTTTTCCTAAGCTATAAAGGAACAATTTATGATGCTTGGCACCTCCATGCGATGTGTTCTTATGAATTCAGACACTGGCTCCACAACGGCCCCTACAACACTGGGATGCCTGGCTTCACCTTGGTGGTGCCCAGGAGGAGCATCTCACAGGGAGAGCCAGGAAGGGTTCCACAGCGTTATACAGCGCCGGGATGCCCCGTTGGGGCAGCTGTGCGCTTTACAAAATACACTACATACATTTACAAAATACACTACATACATACATACATACATACTGTATAATCTCGTCATACATCCTATCTTAGAGATACAAAAAAAATACGTTGGATTGGTCAAAATCTTATATGAACAACATGTACGGAGCAGTAGAGAGCTAAAGCTCTCACTTGCCAGGTCCAAGAAGAGCATAGAGAGAGCATGTATTTTTGCATCGTATTCTTTCACATCAAAAACGTTTGCAGTGCATTTTATTTAATTTTGACTGTGCTTATATAGTTCATCCAGTAAAAAATGTACGTTGTGCATTTAAGGGGTAAAAGGGCGTAGGGCAGATTACTATTTACGGATAAAGGGATCTGTCAGCATGAAAAAAAATCGGTATGGAGTGAAAATAGCAGGAGGTGGGAGTGCAATACAATGCTGCTAAAACTTTACCAGGGAAGGTGGCAATCGACAACAAAGTTGACAGGTTTGTGTGGGAATATGACATTCCTGGCTGGGAAGAATCTAGAATTCATTTCTAATGTATAAACCACTATATCTTGAGTTTTTCCCCATTTGCTTCTGTCCCAGCTCATGTTGGATTCCGTTTTTGCTTTTATCCCCATAGTCTATAACGTGTCAGATTTGTGCGTTGAATCAATTTTCTGTGAAAAATGTCATCGTGTAATTCAAGAGCCTACCCTGCCTCCCACCCTACAAGTCTTTGATCATATTACTACTTGTTGTAGAAACACAGATCGAAATGAATATACTCTCCTTCATACTGATGTTGTTGCAAGTACTCCATGCCCACTGTAGTTCGGTCCCTACCAAACGTGCAAGAATTAGCATTTCTTCAGCTGAGACAAATTGAACATTATCACCCAAAGCATTCGACCTGATGTTGTGCTGAGCCTAATTACGGGACAGCAAACAACCCCGGCCTTACCCACATTTTATTCTCTGCACAATGCAGCACACTGACATTAAGTTTTCCTTTAATAATAGAACATGCAGATCTGTGTTTGTAATTCTACATAACAGTATCTCCATCACTTTTACCCATCGCTCCTTTGGTGAGATAAAATATTGTTTAGAGGTGGCCTGGCTCTTTGTCCCCTACCTACTAGTTTACATTATAGGCCAAATAAGTTGATTCTTGAAGGTACCTAGAATTCACAAGGCCAGATAGGCCGTTGGCTCCTCTTTATCTCATTCTGAAACTTTGGAACACTCCCCATAGAATTAAGATAGCTAACCACCAAATCACAGTTCAGAAAAAGGCTAAAGGCATGGCTAGATCTACATTAATAGCCCTCCTGTGTTTCTCCATGTGTCATAAAGCAACGCTATATCTTAGCCAGTGCTGGGAATGCTACAGGTAGCCATGCACTTTAGAAATCCACATAGCATAGCACTGAATTCTCTGTATGCACATAATGCATCCAAACGACAGTCATGGGTTCCCTACCTCTGTATGAAAGCAATAGCCTGAGACGTGGAATTCATGTTACCTAGGACAGCATGCTTGCAAGAAGAAATAAGCTGGACGCTGGATTCCCTCTATCTATAACCTGCTTGAAGGAAGGAGTGAACTTGTGTTCTGGTTTCCCTCTATTAACACTAGCATTCTTGACTCCCAGTCCATGTACACGCGATAGCATTTTTGAAGTAATTACATGGCCTTTGAATTCCATGTATCTGCATTAGAATGTTTGAAGAAAAGTTTTTGTTGGGGCAACAATGTCTTATCCATGGTACATGCAGCCTCCCATTAAACAACTGTTATCGGGCCTCAACAAATCCTAAATTTTTTTACTAGACCTGCAGGTCTAGTGACTTAAATAATGTACTCAACCTAATTATAATGCGCTTGACCCATAAACTGGTTTCAAATTATGTGATCTTGGGCAAGTATTTTAATTCACTGATATACCATTTTCTTCTTTATCCCATATGAGAGCACCTTCAGATACACTAGTTCTGCACGTCTGCTGTACAGAAAACTATTTTGTTTGATTTAATAAACTAAACATTAGTTCTATATAGAAATAAAATCTAGCCACATAAAGAATACACATGACAGCTGACTTGCCTCTTGGTTTATTATATCAGGGCGGGGGCAGGAATGTTTCTCAAAGCATGTTTAAAAACTATCACTTTTCATAAATAAGTAACAAAAGCATACAGTAGCAGCACACTTTCATTTGCAATCAGCAGATTTTACAATGAAATGGCCACAGCATTTGTCACTGGTGTGGTTTTAAAACTATTTAGTGTGCACTTTTTGGAATTAAAGTGCCTGCAAATAGTTGTCATTTGCACATCACCAAAGTAAAGTACTTTGCTCCTCTATATATATATATATATATATATATATATATATATATATATATATATATATATTTTTTTTTTTTTAACAGTTTTATATAGCGAGAATTAGACCCAAGACATCGGGTATCAGAGCGCTTTACATGAGCACCAGTTTCGTTACAGAGGGACACATTCATTTTTTTTGTTAGGCACGGGAAGATTAAGTGATTTGCCCAGAATCACAGGAAGTTGAGCGTCGTTGCCGAAACTCGAACCCGGTTCCCCAGCTTCGAGGTCGACAGTGCTAACCACAAGGCTACACCCTCTCCTAAATCCTTGTTTGCATCACACTTCTGAATCACAAACCAAGTTCCTTCATAATTCATGTTATATTTTGAAATACTTGTACCATTCATTTGCAAGCAGTTTATATGTTGTTGGAGGAAATAAAACTGACCATTTTACATCCTTTCGTTTTACAATTCCTGTCAACTCACTTGACAAAAACCATTCACTGTCCTAAGTGAAAGAAAAGTGACAAACATTTATTGGGGAGAGGATGTATCTTTACGGCTAGAGGGGTCGACCTCGAAGCTGGGGAACCAGGTTCGAGTCTCTGCATTGACGCTCAACATCCTGTGATTCTGGGCAAATCATTTAATCTCCCCGTACCCAACAAAAATGAATGTGTCCTTCTGTATCAAAACTGGTGCTCATATAAAGGGCTCTGATACCCGATTTCTCGGGTCTAGTTCGCACTATATACAACTAAAAAAAAGAAAGAAATGGTAGCGACCCAGATACTTGAGTGAGGAAGTATGCTGACAAGACTACCCATAGAAATTCTATGTGGTTCTTTAAGCGAAAGGCTTGCTGATTATTCCATTCTGAGTGCTATCATTTGGTGGCTGGCCATGGGATGAGGCAGTAGAGTCTGTTGTTAAAGGTGCGGAGGTTTCTAGAGAGTGTCTGCTATTTTCTCTTTGCCTGATTCTATTTCATGAAGGCTGCTGACAGCCAGGTGCGGAGCTATCACTTTTCATTGTGCCCAATTGGTAGGTACTACTTCAAGGAACCAGCATCCTCACCACCTGCTGCGACCACCACTACCTTGCACTAAGGCTTTGCCTGAACTACAGCCAGAAAATGACATTTGTAAAGGAACCTAGCCAAACCGGTTCAAAGACATTAGAAAGTGAATCAGCATCCCCCGGCTGGTAAATGCCTATGAAAGCGGGATCCAATCACCCCACTTGCTTCCATTTCCAAGCGACTCCTCCGTACAAGGGAGGGAGTGCTCCACAATTTACTTTAAGAGCTGCTGTGATGCTAGGACTGGTGTCTGCATAATGTAGGATCCAAATGAACACACAGACACCTTGTAGATAACTTGAGTCTGTGTTTATTCCCTCTTAAAGTGAAGCCCAGTCCTAGCGGTGTGTCCAACCTTCCTCCTGGTCTTTCCTCTCAACCCTTAAATACAGAAGGCGGAATGTTGTGCACAGACGTGCTAGCGAACCCAAACACACTCTAGAACACAAAATTTTCCCCTCCCGTAAAGAGTAGGAAAAAAACAATTTCTAACAATACAGAGAGAATAAAACATTAAAGGAGGACAAAATAAACAATACGAATAAAGGGCAAACACTAATAATTAGATAAATAAAAACGAAACAGTAGCACAGTTAAATGAATACAACACTCCCTCAATTCGGAGTAAAAGAATACTGCTGCAATAAACAAATATTAATGTTATTGAAAGCCTACTTCACAAATTAATGCAAATATGAAGGTTTAACAATTCTTCGGCCTGACCTAGCCATCACATATTTGTTGCTGATTTTACTGGCAGAAGACTGAATAACTTTATTCTTGACATTTAATGCGTTTTTAGTGATACTCGGAGAACTATTAGACAGATCCCTGTTAAATCTCACCATCCATTTGTTTCTTCTCACTTTCCACCTCCTCGTTAACTACTCCAACTTACTACAGCCCAGTGTACTCAGAAAACCCATTTTTGGCTTTATCATTGCAAAAACCATTCTGCTTGCATGCCAAACTTTACAATCACTTAGTAATGCAGCATTGTAGATAACTTCCTTTACTTGCAAAAGGTCAGAAAATCTGCTTTCTCCTTTTCTCAACAAATCTTCCTTTTTTACTTTTGCTAAATCGCCCACATGGAGCTCACATATGTCAGTGCCATGTTTTTAGTCCTATCTAGAGGCCTTACCCTTATTTAACTTGTTCCTCACCAATTCTACTGGCCCAGTTATTTCCATTGTTGCGCTTAACCATCCTAAATTGTCTTTAGATCGTGTCTCTTTTCCCCCTCATGAGATGGCAGAGTACCTACCCTGAAGAGGTACATTGTGTAATCCTGTATGCAGCAGACCATTTCTCCCACGTTGATGGCTTCCGCCGGCGTGCTGTGTTCCGAGTGGTCATAGAGTCCCTAGTAATCAGCACACACTTTAGTACTGTTGCGAGCTCCTCTGTAGGAGCACGTGACAGTGGCACACAGATTGTGGGAAAATGTAAAAAAAAAATAGGAGGGCTCGTACGCTTAGGCAGTCTAGTTGTTGAGGAGGAGAATTCATGGGGACACACACTGATGAGGAATGCAGCATCGCGCTTTGTGAAAAGTGCTGGGCTTTAGACGCACTTGCTGGGGATGAATGCGCAGAGGCGCGAGGAGAACCTGCTGCGGGTGCAGTCACCGCAAACACTGCTTTATCTTAAAAGTATATGAAATATGCTCCAAAGCTCCTAGTGTGGAGAAAAGTGCGGCGGTGAACTTCCGTAACCGAAGGGCAATTCAAACTGCAGCAGCGGATATATGGTTCAACTTACATTCCTCTGGGAAGCGGCTGCATGGGTGGGACTTGACCAAAGCTTGACGCCAACTTGTAGGATCCAAATGAAGACACGGGCACCTTGCAGGTAACTTGAGTCCATGTCTATTCTCTCAAAGTCAGGCCCTGTACTAGCGGTGTTTCCAACCATCCCCTGGTCTCTCCTTTCAACCGTCGAGTACCGAAGGTGGAATGTTGGGCACAGACGCGCTAGCGTACCCGAGCACACACTAGAACACAACACATAAGTCAGTCCTGCCAGTGGTAAAGAGACATTGCCTAAAGGATAGAAGGCCTCCCTCCATTACCCTAGAGACGAGCCTTGACGCGACCTGAGAACCCCAGGTCCTTCATGCACAGATGCACCCGACTGTCGCCGCATCTCCACCCTGGCCTGACCGTACCTACGGCCCTAAGTTTACCCGTTGACCGGGTTGGAACTATCACAGGTTTATAGATCCACATCACGCACGCCCTTGCAGTCCTGAAGAGTCACAGGATCTCTCCTGTTGACGAAACACGTGTCGGCTGGCGTTGTATGTTTTGAAAAAAAAGAAAGAAAGAAATCTCCATAAAAACAACATATTTTTCACACCACTGGTGTCGACCTAATTCTTATGTGTTAAACGTCATAGTATCTGTACTATTTATCTTACACGTGTGCCCAGTATCTGCCTAATCCATTGCCAAAGGACTTGCCACTTGCTTCAGAAACTGTGGGTCTGCCTACAAGCCTGCCTGTTCAGAGGGAAAGAGAATGTCTGGCCCTGCAGGAAGAGAGACTGGCCATACCCAGCTGTGTCCTGGGTGTGTGGAGCACCGAGATGAAGTCAACTGACATTTACAGTGTAAAGATAAGCCTGCTGATATGAATGATTTTTACTCCTGCAACCTCACCTACCCAACATGCTGATCACT
This sequence comes from Lissotriton helveticus, assembly GCF_964261635.1. Lineage (NCBI taxonomy): Eukaryota > Metazoa > Chordata > Amphibia > Caudata > Salamandridae > Lissotriton > Lissotriton helveticus. The sequence goes on from NC_136062.1 coordinate 474,320,229, forward strand.
TGCATGAATTTGCATCTCTCCCTGTTGTTGCACATGACCTGTTTTTTTCTTTCTAAATTCCATAGATATTGGGGCACCATAGGAAGCAGAAATAGGGTAGAATTGGAGGTGACAGGAGATAGCTAACCCATAAGCCGCAACATCAAATACAGTACTAAACCCTCATTACTGAATGTGATGTTATGTTTTGTTGTGTGAGATAGTACTTCTTTGTTTGTGTGAAGACAAGCATTGGGCTGGGGAGTGAAGCTGTGGTTGAGTTCGCCATCCCATCTGCCTCCCTGAGAAGCCTCGGGCTGCTCGACACTTGGAGTCCCGTGCAGAAAGGCAAACTGCCAAAATGACTATGGTTCTAGTCCAGTCTTGCCTGCCTACCCAGTGGCCTCTAGACGGAGGTCGGGTAGAGGGGATTTGCAGACTGGAGGAAGGGGTAACGCTGTACTGTAGAGTGCCTGTATCTGAGTTGGCATGATTGAAGGAATAAGCGGTTACCAAGATTCTCTGTAACTGCGATGACGTCAAGTGAGAGGACCAGCTTAAGCACTTGGTTCCCTGTATCAGAGATGGCCTGTTTGTGGAGAGCAAGAATCTTGGCCTTTAATTCCATGAATTCGCAAAAGAAAGACTACGGTAAAAAGTAGGCTGCTCTCCTTGTGCTAGTGCCAACATACCCGCGTAGAGGCCATTTGGTCATTGGTTTCTGTTTTGCCACAGTGTCAACCTTTGTAGGGTGTTTAACCACACTTATATCAAACATTTTGCATTCTGGGCACTATTTTTAAGTTATGGGCTCATTACAAGTGATGCAGTTCTTTTGGGAGGGAGGGTGTGATGAGTTGGGGAAAGGTGAAATTGGAGGCCAGTATCCTCTGGGGTAAATTGGGGGAAGATTCTGCAGAGGATGGGTAGTGGGTCCCTTTCCTCTATTAGCAGCCATGGGATGGGAAACTGTTTGCATCTCGCCCTGTTATGGAGGAAAAGGGTGTCCCCCTGGCTCTGCAGCTACCAGCAGTCCGAGGTCAGTGTTTTTGTGGACCAGAATTACTTGGCCTGGTTATTCTTGCCCTAGAAACACGGTCCACTCAGAATGTCCTGGAGTAGTATCCCCCGGAGGGTACTGCTGTAGGGAACAAAAATGAGGACCCAAGTGTGCTTACAAGAAGGGGAATGACACTTGATGTTTGTGTTTGGCTGACACACCTGTGCAAATCTAATCCTTATGCCCATGGTGTGTTCCCTAAAACTTTGATCACAATGTGATTCTGTGAACTGTTCATCTCGCCACCTTTACAAAAGTCTTTGAAGAAGCCTCTACTGACGCTGTATAAAAACACCAAAAAATAAGTGAAAGTACGATTCTTTGATAGTGAGATTTAAAAGAGGTACTTTTAAAGACCAAGTGGTTTTGAATGTTAATATAGGAAATGTGTGTACTCCTTGATGGGCTGTAGTCTTCTGTGGGCATTGAATATCGGTGTAGGGAAGGTGTCTACGCTTGAGGGGCTGCCGTCTTTTGTGATACATTGAATGTCGGTGGATGGAAGGTGTGTACGTTTGATGGGCTGTAGTCTTCTGTGGTGCATTGAATATTGGTGTAATGAAGGTGTGCACGCTTGAGGCTGCCGCCTTCTGTGCTGCATTGAATATCTGTGTAATGAAGGTGCGTACGCTTGATGGGCTGTAGACTTCTGTGGGCATTGATTGTTGGTGTAATGAAGGTGCGTACGCTTGATGGGCTGTAGACTTGTGTGGGCATTGATTGTTGGTGTAATGAAGGTGCGTACGCTTGATGGGCTGGAGTCTTCTGTTTGCATTGATTGTTGGTGTAAGGGTGGTGTGTACTCTTGAGGGGCTGCAGTTTTTTGTGGTGCATTGAATGCCGTTGTAAGGAAAGTCTGTATGCTTGATGAGCTGCTCTTTTCCTTGGTGCTTTGAATGCCAGTGTAGTGAAGGTGCTTGCACTTAACAGGTAGCGTTCTTCTATTAGTGAGATTCGAAAGGCATTGGCATAAGGATGTTCCATGCTATGAAGAGCATAAAAGTAATATTCTGTGTTCTCTTCCCTTCTTCAGGTGGGTTCTGTCTTGGCATAGACCAGGAGGATGCAGAAGGTACCCTATCCTGGCTTGGCATATTCTTCGGTGTACTGGCCAGTCTTTGTGTCTCCCTGAATGCCATATACACCAAGAAGGTCCTGCCCGTAGTGGACAACAGTGTGTGGCGCTTGACATACTACAACAACGTCAATGCATGTTTCCTCTTCCTGCCACTGCTGCTGCTGTTCGGAGAGATCAAGACGCTATACCACTTTGACAAATTGACTGATGTGTACTTCTGGGGCATGATGACCATCGGCGGCTTCATGGGGTTTGCCATTGGCTATGTAACGGGTCTTCAGATCAAGGTGACCAGCCCCCTTACTCACAACATCTCGGGAACGGCCAAGGCCTGTGCCCAGACGGTGCTGGCCGTCTTCCACTACGAACAGACGAAGAGCTTTCTGTGGTGGACAAGTAACATGATGGTGCTTGGTGGATCTTTCTTCTACACTTGGGTGAAGGGGCTGGAGATGAAAAAGACGCAAGACGAACCCACCATAAAGAGTGTTGCAAAGGGCGGTGAATCGGGCGTTTGAACTTCTGCTCCTCTGGTTTGAGGGGTACCATTTGCACTTGATACAGAACTGCTCCCCAATATTTGCCTAATAACTTAAGTGCTCTGGGCAGCACACTTCCAAGGCAGTGCTATGACCAAACAGATCTATCGAGAGATGTAAAAAGTTTTGTAATACAAAGCATTGTACCTAGGACATCATTTTGCTATTCTTCCCAGAGTGTTTTTTCCTCCAGCGAGTGTCAAAATAATACATGGCCCCCGACTGGGTACAGTTGTAATGCAAGGAAAGCACATTTCACAAATACTGGTTTATGTTTAAAATGCTTGCAAAAGGTGTATGCTGATTGTGTATCTCTTTGGTTTTTCTTCTTGTCCCATGGAAGCACATTGTGTCATTCTGGTTCCTGAAAGCTGCTTTGCCACTGGCAAGCGTCTGATGTCTCGCGCCATTTTGTGTTACTGAGTCCACTGGAATTGCACACTAATTGTTTGTGATATCTACATGAACTATTGTTTGTGATATGTACATGAACTATTGTCTACAGAAGAGGGGGGAGAATGTTAGTACTAACTACAGAGAGGACTTTTCATGGCAGCAAAGGGGAAATACATTCCTTCCGGACAGCTGGTTACCACCTCTAAGTAGCTTCCAGCAGACTTCATTTGCTGCTACTTGCGTCTTAACCCAAACACAGCCATGCTGCACATTGGAATTTGGACAATCCTGTATTCGTTGTGTGCCACACTCCGGATTTGTCTGTTACACTTTGCTAGTGCTGTAATACTCAGGGAACCATTAACCTTAATAACAACACACCTGTAAATCCCAAAAGAAAGACGCAGGAAGTTTGAGAGACCAGTGTTGGGTCTTTGGTTGGAGCTCAGTGCGAAAGACTTGGTGACTTTGTAGTGCAGTTCCCTCTTGACAAACTGCCGTCCTTTGGAGTACTTCAGTCTTGTTTTTGTTCTGTTGAAACATGGGCTGGAGAAAGCCTCAATGCTAGGTGTGTTATAGATTACAAGCAACAATGGGAGATTAAGCAGGTAAAGAGCTAGCGTTATAACATAGTGCTTAATACGAGTGTTCTGTTGCTAAGTGCTCTAAGATTTTTTTTAAGTTTATGGAATTGAATCACATGGGAGAGGGGCAGTGATTTGTTAAGAAACACATTGTTTTGAGTAGAAAACGTATCCGGGTTCTGAAGTCGAGAAATAAGCAGCAAGCCGCCTCAGACGCATTACATTAAACTCCAGAAACTGGACTAAGCCCCATACCTGCCACCAACCTCCAGCTTCTACAACAGTCGATGCTCCTCTGCCATTCTACCTTGGTCACTAGACTCCTTGCCAAGTATGCATCCATTCCCTAGGTCACGCCCTTTAATCGATGAGCCCCAGCCACATCACACTCAGTAGCTCACACATCCTTTTGTTTTGTATTTGTAAAGCTGCATTTAACAAGCAGGTGAACTAAATGCAGACATCAACCTGGCTAGTCTTTTCTTTGTCACTCCACTATGGGTACTCCTGCAGATGGAAGTGTGAAATATTAGTTTTCATTACAACAAATCATTGCCGCCATTGTCAGTGAGGTGGGAGTTGACGTTATTCAGCTACCCCCTTGCCTGTTACGTTAGATTTGCTATTACATTGGTTACTGCTGCATGTACAGTTTATGACAGATGAACCCAAAAACATACTGTATAGAACTTGGCATACATTAAAAAATTACGTTGTATATTTTTACAGATTCCTGGTGGGGTTTTTTCTCTTTGAATCTCTCATCTGGTGCAAAATGTGCAGATATTTTGTAAGTAAGACCGAGTTCATTTATGCAGATTGTTAGGAATGAAGAGGCAGACAGGCTGAAGCCTATGCACAGAGAATAGCACTTAACAGGAGTAGCAGTGTGTGTTAATGTTCTCAGACTCGGTCATCTCTGAGAGGTTTACCCTCTCCACAGGCCGAAGTGGGTTATGGGACTGTACCAAAGAGATTCAAACAAAAGCACAGGGGTGTGTTGCTTCATCCTTAAAAAAAGGACATACTTAAAAAAGGAACTCCGCACTCTCAAATGAGGCAAATGGATTTACAAATGTATTTTCAAAACGAGTCAAATGCAGCAATTTTAAGTGGAAGATAAAATATATGTATTACTGCACTTTCCCAGATGCCAAATGAAAATAACCAACCGTAGCAAATGTGTGTATATATATAAAGCAAGAAATCAAAACTTAGTATACATCATCAATGGAGTGTCCTTCAACATTCTGGCCAGCAGTACTGGCGAGCCCTCCCATTCAGGCAGAAGTCTCGAACTGGGGCACCAAAAGTCCCTGCGCAACGCGAGCCAAGAGTCCCCATCTTTAATACCTCTAGAAACCTCACCCCCCTTCCTTTGGTTGGGAAATCAAAGCTTGCCGCCCCAGTCTGCATCAAGGTCACGCACAGGAGCCCGCCAGGCTCCAATGTTGTATTTAATAAACAATGCACACAGAGGGCATCTTAGAGGTACCCCCTGAAAAACGAACAACTCTGTAGTGGTCCCCGACAAGGTCCCAGCCATCTGTCACCAGAAGACAGGTTTTTGGACCCATAGGTATCGAGCACTCCGCTCTCTGGGTCTGAAAACAAAGCACATCCTGGGCAGAGGTGTCATATCTCTCCCCCCAGGATTGGCAGGGTCCCCAAAGAGGGAGCTTCAAAGGCCTGCCACCTAACTACCCCCCAGCCTTTTTCTGCTATCAGCAACTTGCTCTGACCAGTTCCGACCCCCATTTTGGGCAGCAGAATCCACCGGAAATCCTAGCTGGAAGGGAGGTGTGCCCACAATTTGCCAACCCCACCCCTCAGGTGGGGGAAGCAAGGTGAAGCCCACATCTCAGTCCCTGCCATCTTGTAGATGGGGGAACCCCTCCAATTAGGAAGAGGCTTATTCCTCCCTTCCAATTGAGGGTGGCATACTAGGGGATGTAGACATTTGAAAGAAGAGACCTTTGGTCCCAACGTGCACACCCCTATAACACGCTTAAATCTAGTATTTAGGGGCACCCCTGAACCTTGCCTCTCCAGATTCGATGTGACAAGAAGGAGGACCGAAGAGCCGTGCAGCAGTAGAGGATGACGACAACCGCTTTGGCCCCAGTCCTACTGGCCTGTCTCCTGCTCTGAAACTCCTGCAAGCTGAACCCAGCGTGTCCTGCAGTCAGCAGCTTCTTCCAAGAACACCAGAGATCTGCCCTGCCTTCCCAACGAACTCTGATCTCCCATGTTAAACACCAACCCAAGCCAGGACTCCATTTCTAGCTGGATCCATGAGTTCTCACCACTCTCCTCCCGACGCCACTGGCCCGAGTTCAAGTGGCCCAAGACCCCAGCAAGGTCTCTCCAGTGATCCTGAACTGTCATACAGTGTGGATGACCTCTACCGGCCTTCTCCTCGACTCCTGCAGCCTCATCCTGAAGGGTCCCAACAACCGGAACCGGTGAGAAGAGGTCTGAGGTGCCTGACCAACGATGTCCTGATGTCCAGCAACGCTTCATCTACATCCTCCAGTTGTTGGTTCCCTTCGTCCAGTCTTCTGGCTCCAGCCTGCAGCCTTTTTCCCGATTGGCATCCTACATTTAGCTCCCTATACCTCCCGAGCACCCTACACCTGGCCACCCTTGGCTGGTGGAATGGATTTGATGCCAACCTGGAACCCCCTTTGTCCTGACCTTAACCCCAGGAGCTTGGCTCCTGAGACTGAGTGGTCTGCAGGTGAGAAGTTCTCAACCAAGGTGACCCCTAGCCACATTGTCACCCTGAACCTGGCTTCCCTAGTGGTGCATTTGGTGCCCCTTGAATGCCAAACTGAACCTTGGGCATCCTTAGTTCTACCCTCCAAAACTCCAACTCTGAAACCGTTTACTTATTGGCAAATGTTTTTCATCATAGGGCTGAAGGGTGGGTTTTCTCTGAAAATTCTTCTAAGTGTTGCACCAAAAAGTAACTTCGTGCCTTCACCAGAGTTAACCTGTTTCCTAATGTCCCGTGTTGCTTGAACTGTGTTACTAGGAGAGTTATCTAAAAGTAATAGTTAAGTAATTTTGAGTGGTTCTGGACAGTTTACAAATAGTTTTCTCAACTGAGAAGTAATCTGAATGTTTCTACAAATCCAGTGTTCGCTGTGTTTGTAAAAAATAACATATGAAACGTTCAACTTACCTGCTACTAAGTAAATCTTGGTTCTAGAAGTAAAACAACAAAATCCAACTTTATATACAAACAATTGCTCTGGATTCAGTCTTTGAGTATGTGACATAATTTTTTTGCCTGAGTGTGTACAACAAATGCTTACCGCTATCCTCCTGATAAGCCTGACTGCTCAACCACACTACCAGAAAATAGAGTACGGTATTATCTACTTTAACCTGTGCTATACTTCTGGGGACCACTGGACTCTGCGCACACTATACCTTAATTTGGTATAGTATATACAGAGTGAGCGTCCTGCATTGATGGATCAGTGGTGGGGTCTACTACTTTGCATTTTTTGGATTACTTGGTCAACACCTGATCATACAACTACAATCGAAAAATTGCCTTTAGCTCAACTTCATTTTTTTATTAATTGACAATTTTATTTTCAAATTCCTAAAAGTCTTATTAGGGCCTTGGTTAAGTCCCTTTAGTATTTTAAAATGTCTTAAACTCACTGTAGTAGGGGTAACAAGTATTCTAGAAGTGTTTTGACCTCTGGTAGAAAGATCCCCACTATTATAAAAATGTCTGATGCACAGAATGTGGTTGAGGAGCCTGACCTCACTCCGTACCTCCATCTCGATATGAAAGTTCTGGTCTCTGTGCAAATTTAAAAAGATTTGTGTGGTGTCCCATCCTTCCACGGTCAAACTCATGGAGCTCCTGACAGAGTATGCCAAGGACTGCCCTTCTGACCGGGAAGATCCCACCACAGAAATAGATGGGGAGGATCTCATCCAACCCTCCCCACTAAATAGGGCAAACAGGGCACCTGACTCAAAGGATAGTAACCATAGCACCTAGAACTCGCACAGATGGCTCAGGTATTGGTGAGATCACCGAGGACAGCCTCAGTGAAGGACAGCCTTGTAGCAAGCTTGACCAAAAAGTTAGACCTGGATTCCAGACTACTGGCTCTAGAAAAAGAAAGATTAGAGATGGGCTTGCCCCCCATCAAAGGCAGCTGGAATAACAAACCTAGGGAGAAAGAAAGTTCTTATGACCCTAAAATCCCCAAAGAGATTGTCCCCAAGTATGAGGATGGTGATGACATCACCAAATGGTACACTGCCTTGTGGAATAAGGTAAGTGAAGAAGTCACGCTGAGGGGCTTCACTTTGAGAACTGTTCTCTGGTAACTGCAGAGACAAGACTACTGCCCCTCATTGGGCCAGATGCGGAGTCCTATGACCTCGTGAAGGGCACCCTGATTGAGGGCTTGGACTCACAACTGAGGAGTATAGAATTAGATTCAGAGGGGCTCACAAAACCCCAAGCCAATCCTGGGTTGACTTCATGGACTACTCAGTAAAAACACTAGTTGGTTGGTTAACTAGAAGTGACATGCATAACTATGTTGGGATTTACAATCTCCTGGTTAAAGAATACATGATGTTCTAGTAGATATATGTCTTAATTCTCCCCAAGAATTGGGAAAGAAGCCAGCACATTGGGTCAAGACCAGGGTGACCAAAAGAAAGGAGTTACAATACCTCCCCAGGGGATACAGGGTGATACCCCCCCCCCGCACCCCCAGATAAAAACCAAGAGTCTTCTAAAGGCCGCCCAAAAATCTGTCCACAAGGGCCTGTCCCGGAAGTCTCCCAGTCCACCGGTGGATATACGGGCAAATATCTTGATCCCATAAAGGCCTCTTGTCATAACTGTAGGAAGGGTGGACAACCTACTGGACATGCTGCCTAACAAGAATGCCCCTAGTCCCCCTTCAGTTAGTTCTTGTGTGGCAAATCTCCAGATGGGATCATCAGTTTGCCCAGAGCAAATCAGGGTTCACACTGAGGATGTTCTAGACTCTGAAGGAGAGGGAGGGTTAGCAACGTTGACTGGCCCTTCTATTTAAAGAAATACCTGCAGTACCCCTTAGTGAACAGGACTAAGATAGAAGTCTTAACGATACAGATGCCAGTGTCACTATGGTGAGAGGTACACTGGTTTCCCCATAGCAATTCCTGAGAGAAAAAACCTATCCAGTCATGGCTATGGTAATATTAGACTGGGGGATAGGGTGATGGCCTGAAACAGGTAGTGGTCTTTCCAAACCTCACTGTTAGAATTGGGGGTCTCTGGTTGGCGCAAGTATTCACTTGTGACAAGCAGGGACCCTCTCCTCTAAGTCAGGGCGAAGAATGACCCCTTAGAATTACCCTTGCTCACCCTCTAGGTGTGTGGTGTGAGCAGCCAAGGCTATTCTCCAGGCTTTGTTTTAGATAAGCATTTGTAATCACACACTCAGTAAAAATACCAATCCCCCCACAAATGGACACCAGGCTGTGAATATATAAAAATACGTTCCTTTATGTAAAAATATATATATATGTGTAGACAAGACTTATCACAAGACCAAATATAATGTTTTTTAGATTAGGCCACAGATTGTAAATAGACAAGCTTTTCTTCTTGGTTCTAGTTCACAAAAACTGTTCCTTGACAGATTAGGTACGTTTCCTGCCCCTCTCGGGCCTCAGGGACTTGGTTCTGCGCTTCGTAGTGCTTCGACAAGCTCTGGATGGGAGAACTCGGCACACCCTGTCAAGGCTCATGCATCGGGTGTGAGCACTCGTACGCGGCGTACACTTCGGCAGGGGAGAGGGAGGCGTACCACTGTAAGCCTCGGGTGCGAGGCGCACAGATCTCTCTTCCGCACTGACGCGCTCCGTCCACGACCTCACATGCGGGGCGAATAGGCTGTCAGGGAGATCTCCGATGCGCACAGCTGATTTAACGCTACGGTCAGGTGAAGCGTTCAGAGCTCAACGCGCACAGTCTCCTCACTGTCACACGGAGCGGGCGAGGCGAAAAGGGGAAATAACACGTTGCGGGCCCCTAGCCCGGTGTACGGTCCTCAGGAATGCTTTGTTTCTTTCGGGGTTGGGCCGAGTCGTGCACGAGCAGCGTGACTCGGTCCGGTCAGCGCCTTGGGGTCTCTTCTTGAGTCGGAGGATCTCCGGGAGGCGGGGCGCAGCACGGGAGCCCTCAGTACAGACGGTACCGAGGGGGGGTTCCTTCACAATGCGGCACGGCCTCTCCGGGGTAACAGAGCAAAGCAGGGCAGCCGGGTGCAATGGTATGCACGGGCGGTCGTCCAGGCTGCAGGCTGCTCGCGTCCCCGGGATTCTGGCGGGAGGGGCTGAAATCGCACTCAGGCACTCCAATACGCAGGCGGTGGTAGAGGAGCAGCCGGCCTTAGCCCTGGGGCAGGGAGCGACTCCGAACGGAGCGAGGCTCTCGAGGGCAAGAGGGCAGGATGGCTCCCGGGTACCACGGCCCTAAGAGGGGGCGAGAGGGGGCAGACTTCTTCTCCGGCGGGAGGAAATACTCGGCCTCAGAGAGTAGACTAGCCAAAGCACAGGAGAACCCACTGGTCCTGGGGTTCAGTTCAGGGGGCAAGCTCAAACAAGCCCTTGGAGAATGTTTCAAAGCACAAGTCTACAAAGTCTTTTCAAAGTCTTTTCCTCTCCTTCCTCAGCAAGGCAATCAGCAGGCCAGTCCTTCCAGCGTCTTCTTCTCCTTCTAGTTGAGCAGAGGTTCTTTGTGGGAAACAGGATTCTAATTCACAAGGAGCAGGGCTCCTACTTTTGTACAGCATTTTATTTGTTCTCACAGGCCAGGGGAGACTTTGCATAGCTTCATTCAGTCTCTGAGTACTATGTTGGGGGGTACTCTGGTGTCTTCTTTCAGTGTGAGGGGCAGGCACATCAGACGCTCCACAGGAGGTGGAGCCAGCATTGTGTGGACAGGGGCAGCCAGGAGTACCTTGTTGACAGTGCTTCGCCCTTCCTGGGCCAGGTGCAGGCTGAGTCATCAGTCGCTCCCCAGGGGGCAGAGCCAGCATTGTGGTGGCAGAGCACAGCCCTATTCAGAGTCCAGGGGCACTCCCACCTCCCACTATAGTGTAATCCTTGCATTCACCACCTGTCATCCCCCAGACCTGTCACTCACATAACCCAGACAGTCCGATACACATCCAAGCAGAGGTGGGCTGGAATGGTTAGGCAAGCAAATGCTAACTTTCTAAAAGTAGCATTTGCAAACACAGGATATAAAAATAAACTTTACTAAAAGAAGTATTTTATTATTCTGAGTTCAGGCATACTAAACTTTATTTTCTACCATGTTCCCTGAGCCTGCTGGGATTATAGAGTGTAATAATTCCAGAAGCCCGTCTGGCCTAAGAGAACAGGTAGCCTTACAATAGTGAAAAATGAATTTGGCTGTAATTCACTATTGGGACATGCCACACACATCAGATCATGTCCTACCTTACATTTACAATGCACCCTGCCCTTGGGCCTACCATAGGGGTGACTAATATGAAGTTAAGGGAAGGTTTAGGGGCTGGCAAGTGTGTGCACTTGCCCAGCCAGCATGACAATCCCAGACTGCATGCAGGTTCTGCAGTGGCAGACCCTAGACACATTTTAAAAGGCTGCTCCTGTGGGTGGCGCAACCAGTGCTGCAGGCCCACTAGCAGTATTGGCATTTACAAGCCCTGGCACTCCTGGTGCACTTTACTGGGGACTGACAGTAAATCCAATGAACCAATCAGGAATATCAATCACAGTTACACTTTACATAGGGAGCACTTGCACTGCGGCACGGGTTGGCTGTGGCGCAGTGCCCTGAGCAGCGGACACCAGCAAAAACATCTGACGCACATCAGCAAAAAGTGGAAGGGAAACTCACGCCAAGGTGCCAGGTCTAACACGTGTCCCCTCCAGCTGAAATGTGGGGGGAACTACCCTTCCCCAGGGAGTTCCTCATCACTAAGGCGGAAAAATCTGGACAGACCGTCAGCATTGGCGAGATCTGTGCCAGGGTGATGTTCCACCGTGAAGTCCATATCCTGTAGGGAGATGTACCACCTCAACAGTTTTGGGTTCTCACCCCTCATTTGCATCAACCATCTGAGGGGCCTGTGGTCTGTCTGAACCCCGACTACTACTTCTTCCCCCAAATTAACACTAGGTACTTGCCGGGGTGGAGCACCAGTGGGTGCTGATTTACCAAACAGGCGACACTTGGGGTCACTGGCAATGTGACCCAGGTCACCACACCTGAAACAATTGAAGGGCCCCTTTGGAACAGGCCTACCTGTTGGGGCCCCGGTCTGCTTTGGGGGTGGGGGAGGCTGAGAACCTCGCTGCTGGTTCCCTTGGGGATTACCTTGGGGGCCTCGCTGGAACCCTCTTTGTTTACCCCTGTCCCCCCCACTCTTCTGCAGGGGACCCTGCCCACCCTTGGCGGAGTCTCCCACTGGACCCTTGTGGACCCTGGTGCTGAGCCAGCGGTCCGCCTCCTCAGCAAGCTTCCTCGGGTTGGACAGCTTGCTATCAATCAGGTGCTGGCATAGCTCAGGAAAACAGTGATCAGACAAGTGCTCCCATGCAATTAAATCAAGAAGCCCCTGAAAATCATTTACCTTACTACCCTTTACACATCCATCCAGTGCTCTGCAAAAACCGGTCACATACTCCACATACGTATTCCCAGGACGCTTGTCACTCCCCCTGATCTTCTGTCTGTACATTTCAGGGGTTAGCCCATACCTGGTCATTAAGGCCTCTTTCATGCGGGGATAGGAACTCTGTTCTTCAGTGGGCAAATCTAGCAGGGTATCCCGCCCTTCGCTAAGGAACCTCCCCCACAACCCCGCTCCCCAATCCTTGTCAGGGACCCGGTGGGAGGACATGGCTACTTCATAAGCCCTAAACCACTGTCCTATGTCATCCCCCCTAAAGAACTCCTTAACCACATCTTTGGGTATGTACACCCTGGACTCTACCTGCACCGGTGTTGTACTGCCACCAGAAGGAGTTGTTCCCAAACCTCTCAGCTCCAACTCCTTCAATCTCAGGTCAAGCTCCATTTGGCGTTGCTGCGCCTCCATGGCCAATCTTTGCTTGTCCATCTCCATTTGTCCAGCTAATCTTGCCATCTCCATTGCATTTGCCCTGTCTGCTGCCCTGTCTGCCAGCTCCTCTGGTGACAGGCCTCTGCTGGGCTCCACAATGCCATCTGGTGGTATGATATCCACCGCATTCTGTGGCTCTCTTGACTCTTTCCAGGCTCTCAGCGCCTTGATGTATTGGGCTTTCCTTGTGCACCCTGTGTGTGCAACTCTAAACTTTACACAGTAGTCTCTCAACTGGTCCATTGAGTAGCTCTCCAGTCCTTTGTGTCCCCAATCCACATCTTCAATTCCAGAAATCACAGAGGGCGTTCTTCCAGCAGGGAGTGAGCCAGGCATGGCTCCAACAATGGCAGATGTCTCAACAAAATTATAAAAATGGAAATCTGTGGCTGCGTTATAGGTCTGCTCTCACTATGTGGTGATCAGCAATTCACTGTATGACAACTACAAATGCAAATTCACAAATCCTCACCGCTGCATCCAATGTTAGAATTGGGGGTCTGGTTGGCGCAAGTATTCACTTGTGACAAGCAGGGACCCTCTCCTCTAAGTCAGGGCGAAGGATGACCCCTTAGAATTACCCTTGCTCACCCTCTAGGTGCGTGGCGTGAGCAGCCAAGGCTATTCTCCAGGCGTTGTTTTAGTTAAGCATTTGTAATCACACACACAGTAAAAATACCAATCCCCCCACAAATGGACACCAGGCTGTGAATATATAAAAATACGTTCCTTTATGTAAATATATATATATATATATATATGTGCGCTCCAAATTGCCCACCTGGCAAAGACGCACTCTCACACCCCATGGCAGTAGATGCTTTTTATTCGGTAAATACAGGAGCCACTTGCCAATGTCTATTACAGCGTTCTGTCGTGTACGCCTGACGCGTTTCAATGCTTTCCGCATCTCTTCAGAGGCGCGACAGTCTCCTCCCACCTAAGATATACACTCCCTCCAATGGGCGGCTTGCAGGAGCACACATGAATTCTGGGTCATGTAGTGTGCTCGGCCAGTCTTTAAGCTGTGAAAAAAGTTCAAAGCCCGCAAATGAGCCTCAGCAAGCGGGTCCTGTTTAAGATCCGAAAGGGATGTGTCCATCACGAAGCCATGTTGTATACAAAGCCCCTGGCCCCCTGTTATGCGGGGGTGCGTCTTTCGCGGCTGGGCCGCCGCGTCGATATGAAAGCTCCAAATTGCCCACCTGGCAAAGACGCACTCTCACACCCCATGGCAGTAGATGCTTTTTATTCGGTAAATACAGGAGCCACTTGCCAATGTCTATTACAGCGTTTTGTATATCTTAGGTGGGAGGAGACTGTCGCGCCTCTGAAGAGATGCGGAAAGCATTGAAACGCGTCAGGCGTACACGACAGAACGCTGTAATAGACATTGGCAAGTGGCTCCTGTATTTACCGAATAAAAAGCATCTACTGCCATGGGGTGTGAGAGGTCGTCTTTGCCAGGTGGGCAATTTGGAGCTTTCATATATATATGTGCAGACAAGACTTATCACAAGACCAAATATAACGTTTTTTAGATTAGGCCACAGATTGTAAATAGGCAAGCTTTTCTTCTTGGTTCTAGTTCACAAAAACTGTTCCTTGACAGATTAGGTAAGTTTCTTGCCCCTCTCGGGCCTCAGGGACTTGGTTCTGCGCTTCGACGAGCTCTGGATGGGAGAACTCGGCACACCCTGTCAAGGCTCACGCATCGGGTGTGAGCACTCGTACGCGGCGTACACTTCGGCAGAGGAGAGGGAGGCGTACCACTGTAAGCCTCGGGTGCGAGGCGCACAGATCTCTCTTCCGCACTGACGCGCTCCGTCCACGACCTCACATGCGGGGCGAATATGCAGTCAGGGAGATCTCCGATGCGCACAGCTGATTAACGCCTTAATTCCACTACCAGTGGTTGTGGTTCCATTTGAAAAGGGTTGGTGTGGAAATTGGGCATCCACTGGAACCCCCTACAGCCTCGGGTAACACATGTACACTGGTAGTTGTGGATCATGCTACCATGTATCCTGAAGTAATTCATTGGTGTCTTCACCAGGGTAGGGTTTCCTACGGAGGTGGTGTCAGATAGAGGTTCCAACTTCATGTCTGTATACCCAAAGCACATGTGGGATGAGTGTGGAGTGAACTACAAATTCACTACCACTTACCACCCACAAACCAATGTTCTTAGTAAGAGAGGGTAAGAGTGGTCTGCTTAATTCAGACACTCTGTTCCTCACCACCCCCTTTTCTGAATCGTTTTTGGCCACTATAGGTGTGGCAGGGTATACTCAGACATGAGTCCCTTGCTCACTGCTCCATCAGGATTCAAGCAAGCCGGGCCGACGACGGCTGAAATGCCAGAAACCGGTCCCCGGAAGCTTGTCTCCTTTCTGGTGAAGAATTGGCTTGGTAGTTTGGTCTGCCCTGTTCCCATGATGCACTGGGCCAGGGACAGACTAATTTGCATATAGCCAGGTTCTGAGCTGGGATGGGGCAGTGAGCTAAATAACGGTGATGGATCAAGCCCTGATCTTTGGACTGGGTAAGAGTGGTCTGCTTAATTCAGACACTCTGTTCATCACCACCCCCTTTTCTGAATCGTTTTTGGCCACTATAGGTGTGGCAGGGTATACTCAGACATGAGTCCCTTGCTCACTGCTCCATCAGGATTCAAGCAAGCCGGACCGACGACGGCTGAAATGCCAGAAACCGGTCCCCGGAAGCTTGTCTCCTCTCTGGTGAAGAATTGGCTTGGTAGTTTGGTCTGCCCTGTTCCCATGATGCACTGGGCCAGGGACAGACTAATTTGCATATAGCCAGGTTCTGAGCTGGGATGGGGCAGTGAGCTAAATAACGGTGATGGATCAAGCCCTGATCTTTGGACTGGGTAAGAGTGGTCTGCTTAATTCAGACACTCTGTTCATCACCACCCCCTTTTCTGAATCGTTTTTGGCCACTATAGGTGTGGCAGGGTATACTCAGACATGAGTCCCTTGCTCACTGCTCCATCAGGATTCAAGCAAGCCGGGCCGACGACGGCTGAAATGCCAGAAACCGGTCCCCGGAAGCTTGTCTCCTTTCTGGTGAAGAATTGGCTTGGTAGTTTGGTCTGCCCTGTTCCCATGATGCACTGGGCCTGGGACAGATTAATTTGCATATAGCCAGGTTCTGAGCTGGGATGGGGCAGTGAACTAAATAACGGTGATGGATCAAGCCCTGATCTTTGGACTGGGTAAGAGTGGTCTGCTTAATTCAGACACTCTGAAACTTGGGCATCAATGCGGTGACTTGAGTTAGTTTAGTTGGCCAACTCTGGCAGGAAGCCAGTCAGGAGGACCAGCAAGGTCCTCGAAAGCAGTTACCACTCAGGATGAAGCAGTCTTCAGTCAATTTCAGGCACTTTTATCTCCCTGTTGTAGACTCCTTTGGAAAGGGCCTGGATGCATGAGATACCAGATGCTGACGGTGCTCAAGGATGCTGTGAATGCGATGCGGTCAATGAGGATCGTGATGCGGCTACTCCTCGGTCATCGGGCTAAGTGAGGCTGTCCTGGCCAGTGTCACTGTTCCTTGAAGTCCTCTTGAGCCTGATAGAAGTCCACACATACTATAGTTAGGTAAAGTAAGAAGATCTTACTCTATATTTAAAAAAAAAAATCACCAACAAAAGCCAAAGCTTAAAGTTACGTTATAGTTAAGTCTGGTAATAGTATCTTACTTCACGTTAAAAAAAAACTCAGAAATGTTTTGAAATAAACAAAGATTAAAGTAATGGTATAGTTAGGAAACATACTAAGAATTTAGGTTACATTAAAAAGTCTCTGGAAATTCACAGAAAAAACACAAAGCTAAAAGTTACATCATAATTTGGCCTTGTAATAATATAAACACTTGCGTTTTTTTAAATTAAAAAAGCCATTGAAATTCACCAGTCATAGTTGACTAAAATAACTTTCATCTGCAACCCCACAATGCACTGCTTATAATCTCACGTCTTACATCACTCACTGATGACGTTTAATGACATCATTGATAACATCACTGAAGAAATGTCAAATGACATCCTTGATGACATGCCTGATGACATCATCCAACTTACTGCCATTCAATTTACTCTACAAACCCAGTATAGCTCTTAACAGAGAGGCCACTCCCTCGAGACACCCATATCCCATTAAGAGGACAAGCCCCTATTATGCCTACAATGCAATGTCTTTACATTGTTGACAGTTCTTTAGAGAGGTCACTCACTCCAGACAAGCCTAATTGAGTGGCTATACCCCAGCTACGCACAACTATCGTCCTGTGTATAGCTCGTTATGGAAAGTCGACTTCCTCCAGAGGATCAAGCCCCATTGGGTGCCCAAGTCACTACTACATACAGCCTTCGCCATGTGCACAACTCTTCACGGAGGGTGTACTCCTTCCAGACAACCAAGCCTAATTACGTGACTTAGGGCCAGATGTAGGTCACCCTATACCGGTCGGTAGCGTCCGAAATTACCGAATTTCGGCTGTTACCCACCAGTAATGGGCAACTGAGATGTAGGAGGCCTAAATTACAAATTCGGTAATTTACCGATTCGGTATTTTAAGGAATCGGTAAACTACCGATTCCTTAAAATACCGAATTGGTAAATTACTGAATTTGCAATGTAGGGAGCAGTCAAATTAGTGCTTTTCCCATTTTAGGATTCGTTATTTACCACCAACTATAAGTTGGTGGTAAATAAAGAATACCTTTGAAAATGCAAATCTGTGCATTTTCAACTGTGCCATGTGGCAGACATACATGCCTTTAGGGCATGTATGTGTGCCACATCTGCACACAAGCACGATTCAGGGGTGCAACAGGGTGTCAAAGTGACACCCTTGAACTTACCGAATATTTACCTACATTGCATTTACCGATTCTAAAATACCGAATTGGTAAAATTCGGTATTTTAGAATCAATAAATTTCAATTACCTACATCTAGCCCCTAGTCCCTACTATGCACAGCTATCGCCCTGTGCACAACTCTTCAAAGAGAGCCCACTCCCTCTATACACCCAAAACCCATTTGGTGGCCAAGCCAGTATTAGCATTACCCACAACTCTCCCTGACACCCTAGCCCCATTAGATAGCGAAGCCCCTATTTCGAACAGTGGTTTCCCTGTGTATAACACTTCACAGAGGCATACTCCCTCCAGATAGCAAGGTCGCCAAGGCCCTACTATGCACAGCCTTTGTCCTCTATGAAATATCTTCAAGGACCTAACTATAATGCCCCTTTAATCTTTCTTCCAGTGAATTTTAGGGTTTTTTAATGTAACCTAAATTCTTAGTACCTTCCCTAACAATAACATTACTTTAACCTTTTTTCCAGTGGCAAGAGATAGATAGATGTCGGTCACTCTAATTGTGAATGGGTTTCTCATTGGCCTTAAAGTATCTCTCTTTGCCAAAAAAGAAAACTTCAAAAATGGAGAGGGCAAAACAGAAGATATAGAACAAATATCAATGAGAAGAGTAGGAGAAACCTAGTGGGAGAAGCAGAAGTTGCTGGTGACTAACTTGACATGAGATTGCTGGGGTCCATAACAGATTTAATTGAAAAATTCGGCTTGATGACATTTCCTTCCTCACATTTGCCATCAGGAGGGGATAGCCCTTCAGCAGAAAGTTTACTAGTTCATCGTGTAGAGTCTGAAAATTTGAAGACTTGGGAGTATTGTATGGCCATATAGTCAAACAGTGATCATAGGGCAGCTGATGTCAGTGCTTACATACGGTAGCAGGTCGTACATGGAGTCATCTTTACGAGGGCCTCAGGGTTGACGAACACAAGCCTTCCTGGAGAAAAACTAGGAGATTGAGCTTGATGTCACTTATTGGGGTGTTGAGTCGGTTTTTCTTGTAGAGCAGCGTCTTAACATGGTACCTCCTGTGATCATTTGTTGTCAGGTCGTTCAGTAAGACGAGGAAGCTTCTTGTGAATTTTTCTTCCAAATGTGCTTTCAGCAGGAGAGATACAGTTGTGCTATAAGTCTCTGTAGTTGTGCAGAGTCTGGCGAATTGTATCAGGGATAGAACAGCATGTGACCGTGGCACTTTCAAGTGTATCTTTGAAGGTGGCCATCAAACGGTCCTCTATGCCATTGGCTTGAGGCCAAAGTGGTTTTCTTTTGGTGATGCTTGAATCCCAGTAAGGAATACAATTCTTTGAATTTCCCACCTAAAAGGCTTGACCAAAGGTTTATATGATTTTGATAAGCGTGGGTATGATCAATTCAAATGCTATGCTGGGAAAAGCCATTACTACTTGGAAAAAAGAACCTTTCTTCGATGGCCAGTGGTACTCCTACATAGTTTTTGATACCCAATCGCAACAAGTATAAAGGACTCAGCTGCAACTTCTTTCCATATCAACTTATACATCAATTGAAACCCCGCTGATGATCCTGCATAGTACATCTACGAGGCCTAGTCAGATGACCAGCTTTCAAGCTCAGGAGACATCCAGTGCTGGCAGCAGCTTCAGTGCCATAGATGTTGACAACAATGGCGTGTGACCACCGCGTTAGCTGAGGATGAATATGCAATGCAGCTGAGAGGTCGTCCATAAACATATATGTATGAGTCGATGCCAGTAGGTAGAGTATTGGGATTGGGAGGCAGCTTGACAAAGTCGATGTCATAACGTTGATGGTGGCACCTGTACCTACCAGAACAAGCATTGGCATAGCCAATAGGTCTTGCATCTGGGACCTTATAAGTGTTTAGTTATCCAGCACAATATCCTTGGTGCAACAACATCAAGTGTTGCATGGCTAAACACTTAAAAGGTCCCAAAGGCGAGACCCATTGGCTATGCCAATGCTTGTTTTGAGTGAGTGGCTCATGCAAGTATGCCAATGTGAGGTAGAGAGGCTGTGAGTGCTTTTACAGGAGCCCCTGTGACATTGCGCCTCTTCAAAATGTATCTTGGGTCTGGTGTAATACTTGTAGCACCTATTCCCACACCCAATGCATCCTTAAATGTCCCATGTACAGCAGGGGTTGGCACTCCTATTACCCATGCCCTCCAGTGACACTTTACACATCACAGGTGGTGGTGGTGTTGGACGTGGTGGTGCTGGTGGTGGATGTGGTGGTGGTGGACGTGGTGGTGGTGGACATGGTGGTGGCGGATGTGGTAGTGGTGGACGTGGTGGTGGCAGACGTGGTGGTGGCGGACGTGGTGGTGGCGGACGTGGTGGTGGTGAACATGGTGGTGGTGGACGTGGTGGTAGTGGACGTGGTGGTGGTGGTGGATGTGGTGGTGGTGGATGTGGTGGTGGTGGACATGGTGGTGGACATGGTGGTGGTGGTGGTGGATGTGGTGATGGACTTTGTGGTGGTGGTGGTGGACGTGGTGGTGGATGTGGTGGTGGTGGATGTGGTGGTGGTGGACATGGTGGTGGTAGAAGTGGAGGTGGATGTGGTGGTGAACATGGTGGTGGATATGGGGGTGGACATGGTGGATGTGGTGGTGGTGGACATGGTGGTTGTGGACGTGGTGGACGTGGTGGTGATGGACATGATCATGGACATGATGGTGGTAGACGTGGTGGTGGTGGACATGGTGGTGGATGTGGTGGTGGTGGTGATGGTTGTGGTGGATGTGGTGGTGGTGATGGACGTGGTGGACATGGTGGTGGTGATGTGGTGGTGGTGGACGTGGTGGCGGTGGACGTGGTGGACATGGCGGATGTGGTGGTGGTGGCTGTGGATGTGGTGTAGTGGACGTGGTGGTGGTGGTAGATGTGGTGGTGGTGGTTATGGATGTGGTGGTGGACATGGTGGTGGACATGGTGGTGGACGTGGTGGTGGACATACTGGTGGTGGACGTGGTGGTGGTGGACGTGGTGTTGTAATTCTATCTAGGACCCTAATTCGATATTCCTGATTTATGCCCTTATGTGGTTATAATAAATAATATCCTTATAAAGGCATAAGATTCATATCCATATTTAGTCGTAGCCCATGCAGTCCAAATTTAGCAAGGCTACTTCCCCAGGCTCCTAGAGAGTACAACGAGTTCTTTAAACAAAACAAACCTCCAGCAACCTGGGAAATCCCCATGCTTCTGTTTTGATTTGTCCTAGAACTCCTGTGAACACTGAAAGAACGGCCAGTTCTTAGTGACATCTTTATTGACGTCTTATGTCCAACCTTACGTCAAACCCGGCACCTTTCAGGTATAAATATACCAACGTTGCCTTAAGCAAACACACGGTGGTTTGGAGCAGAGCGGCTATCTACTTGCCCGAGAGCCCAGCTGATGCGGCGAGCCCACGGACGCCACCCCTCCCTTTTGACGCACTGAGAGAGACGCTGTCTTTTTCTCCAGCCGAGAAAATCCAGCTCCGGTGTTTTCAGCCGCCCTTGCGGGTTGCTGGGATATCGAGTCCTGAGAGAGAGATACCAGACCTCCTGCTTTCTATTACCCAGGTACGGAGCTGACTAAACCCTCAAAGAGAATTCTTGATTCAGATTCTTGGCAAAACCAACTTAACTTAAACTGCTACTTACTTACTCCTTCCCAAGTATTAGGCTTAGGTCAGGTACACCGGGGTAGGCGTATTTAGAAGCACCAGTTGAGTTCGTTAGTCAATGTATATATGTATGTATATATTTTATCCATTTTAAAGTATCAAATGGCTAAGAAACCATATCAATGCTTTTACAGTATTATTTTATAATACTCCTTTTACTGTACGCACTTTACTTTACTATAAGTATTGCAATTGTGGCAATTCATTTCTCTTGCATGAGAAAGAAGACTGCTCAATAAATAACACCTTTTATTGAAAACGCCTGTCTCTCTATTCTCTGCACTCTGGTGAAACTAAGTATGCACGATTGACTGAGTAAAATAGCTGTCTATTGTTTTCACACGACTCTAGAGATACACTCTTATTCTGAGGGAGCAAAGTTGTCATGTTTTATGGTTGTCAGAAGCTAATCCCTTCTTGTCTATCCAGGGAAGTTATACTCCTCCTTGTTTATTCGAGAAAGTTTCTAGTGACCTCTGAGCTAGCTGGCAAAACTAATTAAGTCTAATATAGTCAGTAGAGACCTAGTCGACCTCAGTCCTACGTCTACACTGCTGTTTATATTATTCCAATGCGCAGAGCCTATTGGGAATATAGGAACTACACTACAGTAGTGGTGGTGGACACTGTGGTGGTGGACGTGGTGGTGGGCGTGGTGGTGGATGTGGTGGATGTGGACATGGTGTTGGTGGTGGACGTGGTGGTGGTGGTGGACATGGTGGTGGTGGACGTGGTGGTGCTGGACGTGGTGGTGGATAGGTGGTTGTAGATGTGGTGGTGGATGTGGTGTTGGTGCTGGACGTGGTGGTGGTGAATGTGGTGGTGGACGTGGTGGTGGACTTGGTGGTGGTGGTGGACGTGGTGGACATGTTGGTACTTGTGGACATGGTGGTGGACGTGGTGGTGGTGGATGTGGTGGTGGACGTGGTGGTGGTGGACGTGGTGGTGGTGCTGGTGGACATGATCGTGGACATGATGGTGGTAGACGTGGTGGTGGTGACATGGTGGTGGATGTGGTGGTGGTGGACGTGGTGGCGGTGATGGTTGTGGTGGATGTGGTGGTGGACGTAGTGGCGGTGGACATGGTGGTGGTGATGTGGTGGTGGTGGACGTGGTGGCGATGGATGTGGTGGACTTGGCGGATGTGGTGTGGTGGACGTGGTGGTGGTGGTAGATGTGGTGGTGGTGGTTATGGATATGGTGGTGGACATGGTGGTGGACGTGGTGGTAGTGGATGTACTGCTGGTGGACATGGTGGTGGTAGACGTAGTGGTGGTGGACACGGTGGCGGTAGACGTGGTGATGGTGGTGTTGGTGGTGGTGGTGGACATGGTGGTGGTGGACGTGGTGGTGCTGGACATGGTGGTGGACAGGTGGTTGTAGATGTGGTGGTGGTAGTGGATGTGGTGTTGGTGCTGGACGTGGTGGTGGTGGATGTGGTGGTGGACGTGGTGGTGGATGTGGTGGTGGTGGTGGATGTGGTGAACGTTGTGATGGTGGTGGTGGATGTGGTGGTGGACGTGGTGGTGGTGGTGGACGTGGTGATGGTGGTGGACGTGGTGATAGTGGACATGGTGGTAGTTGTGGAAATGGTGTCGGTGGTGGACATGGTGGTGGTGGATGTGGTGGTGGTGGATATGGTGGTGGTGGACGTGGTGGTGCTGGACGTGGTTGTGGACAGGTGATTGTGGATGTGGTGGTGGTGGTGGATGTGGTGGTAGTGGATGTGGTGTTGGTGGTGGACGTGGTGGTGGTGGATATGGTGGTGGAGGGAGGTGGTGGATGTGGTAGTGATGGATGTGGTGGTGGTGGTGGTGGTGGACATGGTGGTGGTGGTGGTGGACATGGTGGTGGTGGTGTACATGGTGGTGGACATGGTGGTGCTGGACATGGTGGGTGACGACTATTAGGTAGGAGGGTGCTGGCAGAATACAGAAGGAAAGGAGGATCTCGAAGGGGGCACATGGGAGAGCAGAAAGAGGCCAAATATTAGAAACAAACAAGCGCTGTAGAAAAGAAAAGCGCAAGGCTGCCATTGTTCACTATTCGGCCTAGCAAGTGCAGATCTCCCAATGGTTTAATAAACCTTAAAAAGCTGCGACGGAAGAGAGGCAGTGACGGGTGGAAGTGCTTCACGACGTAAACAAGCGGTGTTCAATGTCTTCACTTTTCAAGCACTTGTGCTTGGGACGGCATCCACCTTGCTGGATCGAGCAACGGCCATATGTTTGTAATTAACGTGGCCGCGCCGCTGCTCGCTCACGCGAGGTGGATGCTGCCACAAGCACGAGTGCGAGTGCTTGAATAGTAAAGACCAACGGCTAAAAGCCTTCCTAGAGTAACGCATATGCGCTGCCTAGGTGAGACCTAAAATGGACTGATGTTCAATTTACACCCATGTTGACCAGACAGCACACTGCCCTTTAGTGACAAACTTTTGTAATTCGTGGGATGTTAGAAACCTGCTGACCTTCCTTCGAATGATTAACCCAGTGGCACACCATGACTTTCCTCACTCAGTGGTGTAGACAAGCAAAGTTTTTCAACCTTCTGTGAAGTGATTATGTGGTTATAGTAGAAAAGAGAATCTTTTGCTGAATATTTTCACATATCGCGACTTCTGCAAACACTTCGGAAATGGCCCGTCTTGTTGCAATTGTGGAACATGCTGTGTGAATCTAGGCCCATGCAGTAGATAGAAGCTGAATAGAGACCACATGGGTCCTCTGGTTTCTTGGCTACAGCTGGTTTAAGAGTTTAATGTACTTCCTTCTTAAGCTTGTGGGACCCATGACCTCAGATGGGTATTCAAATGCCCAGGATGCTCTGGTTATGGCAAGAATATTGTCTGGTTTGGTTTGATTTTGGTAGTAGCTTTGTTGGAATGCATCAGACTCACAGCTGGCAAGTATTTGAGAGCAGAGAGGTTCTTCACAGCTGTAGTTGCCAGTGTCCCATTTTTGGCACTGTCTTTTATCCTTGTAAGAAACATAAGTTTTTGCAACTTTAACAAGTATGGCCAAGTTTAGAAATCTTAACTTCTCAGGCAAAGTGCAGACTGAGCCAACTTACCAACTTGAACTAGAAATCTGATGTTCTGTGAGTCATCACCCCTCTACACATTGTTTGAGGATGGTGCATTCTAGGCAACGATCAGTCCTGTGAGATTATAGAATTAATTGTTATATTAATGAGTTCCGAAACTACGTTCTCCGCGGATTGAAACACACAACCAATTCACTATATCAAGCTACTTCAAAAACTACATATTGTAGTACGTTTAGTAGTAGTATGGTAGTACAACTCAAGTACTACACAATGCTATTCACAAACCTACCTGCTGAGGTCTCCTTCCTCAGTCTCTCCTATCTTTTATTTGTGGAGATCTCCACCCTGACTACCTGACTGTGGAGATCTCCGCAGATGTCTTCCTAAGTTTCAGCAGTAAATGTGGAAGGAATAGACGAGAGTGAATGAAAAATTGACTCTTTGATCAGTAGCAGTACCCCCCTTCCCAGTGCCTTGAGACCCTCACGGGTATGTAGTGCGCTCTACAAGTGCCCTGATTGATTGAAAAATTAGCGATACTCACAGCAAGATGGGTGGGTTTTAGGGAGGGCTAAGGATGGGTAAAGCAAAGGTTAAGGAGGGGTTTAGAGAGTGTAGTGCACCCATCCACGAAAGAGGAAGCCCATTGCTATTAACAAACAATAGTTCTATAGTTCTGTAGCCAAAAAGAGCCAAATTACTTATAAACTATACTCCAGTTCAGACCTGGAGAAAGTTTAGCATAACATATGGCCAACCACTGTTACTGCGACACTCTCCCATAAAAAACAATAGGGATAGGGACTTAAAACAGAATCTCATAGAAATCACGTTGAAATAAATGTATTTATTAGTTACTTACAAAAAAACACATATATAGATATGTATTGCAAAATCAAAGGTTAAACCCTTGTTATAGTTAGAAAACTTAATTTATTCTTTCTGTACAAACCAAACTGAAATGACACAAACATTAGACTTCCTAAAGTTATAGTTATACCTTAAATGTATTCATGCACCACCTTTAACCCCTTCCGTGCTCCCATTGGCCATTGGCCGACGGGAGCACTGCCTCCCTAGTGCTGACGTCGTCCAATGGCCGATGGAGCCCCGCCCGCCTAATAGAACGCCCGCACTGCGCCGAAATAACGGCCGCAGTTAAGGCATTAAATTACTATAACTTTATTCATTCTTTCTAAACAAACCAAACAAGTATACAAAGATCAGAAATTATAAGCTATACTTTCACCTTATATTTATAACTAATGCACCACCTTCAAATTACTAGAAGTCGCACACCTCCATACACAGGTTTGTCACCTCACTCACCACCCTACATTAACTATAACTCGCCACTCGCCCAAGCACTGTGCTCACACAAATAATGTGATTTAGGATGTTATGAGTGTTACTTCACATGGTATAAGTCATGTAATATGCAATGATATAACCAGTGCATGGGAAGGCGTGCATTATAATTAATGTAGTGTGGTGAGTGATGAGGTGACAACACTATGTACAGAGGTGCTCAACTCATACTAAATTAAATGTATTGCGTAAATTATAATATTATATTATAAGTTCATAATTACTAATCTTTGAATACTTTTAGTTTGGTTTGTATAGAAAGAATAAAGTTATTGCAATTTTACAGTGGTATGTAAAATGTTGTAAATAATAAATTTAAGGTATTCCTAAAAATTCGGAATATCTAATGTTTGTGTAGTTTAAGTTTGGATTGAATAGACGTTTTCCTAATTATAACCAATATTTACCTTTTTGGATTTTTCATTGAATTTGAATTCTTTAAAAAATATGTTTAAAATATTAGTCTTAGCATGGACAGGCATAGCATAGAGTTGAGTAAATCTGAGTGGCGTCTTATACAGTACAGTGTAGTGGTGTGTCATAGACTGTTTAAGAAAGTGTTGTTCTAAATATGGTAGAGTGGAGTTGTATATAGTGGAGTAGTGTAGACTGGGGTTGCATAAAGTGCAATGGCATAGAGTGCAGTACAGTGGAGTTATGTACAGTGGAATGGCGTAGAGTGGAGTGGTGTACAGAGAGGTGGAGTGGAGTACAGTGAAATAGCGTACAATGAAGTCGTACAGGGGAGTGGTGTAGAGAAGAGTGGCATACAGTGGAATAGCATTGGAGAGGATGTGGCCTAACGGCTAGGACTGAGGAACTGGGTTTGAGTCTCGGCAGGGACGCTCAACATCCTGTGATTATGGACAAATCACTTCATCTCCCAGTGCCTAACAAAAAATGAATGTGTCCATCTGTAACACAACTGGCACTCATGTAAAGCGCTCTGATACCTTTGGGTCTAGTTCACGCTATATAAAAGTACCCCCCAAAGAAATAGCATACAATAAAGTGGTATACACTAAAATAATGTACAATGGAGCAGTGTAGAGGGGAGTGGTGGAGTTGCAAACAGTGGAGTGGCGTAAAGTGGATGGTAGAGTGGCGTAGCTTAGAGGGTAGAGTGGAGTAGCGTACGGTGGAGTAGCGTACAATGTAGTGGCGTACAAATTCTTCTCAGGTCTCTGTACCACTTACGTTGCGCAGGTGCATCAACACAAACTTGTCAGCTCACTAGCTCAAGGGAGCCTCTTCAAACAGAAGGAGGATAGGAGTACACTGCCTCACATCCCAGAACTCAATTTGCCCCAAAGCATCATGATAAACATAGTCCAAGATAACACTGACATCACTAATAGTCTTTACATTTTCAACCTTGTTGATGCATCCAGTGCTGTGTAACTCTACGTACATGTTTCTGGATTCATTATTTCATCAGTAGACAGGAAAAAGTCATTTTGTGGGTGTTGGAAATGGTGCCCAAAATCTCCCAGGTCTCTGGCCACTCACTGGGCGCAGGTGCATCAACACATGCTCATCAGCTCAATAGCTCAAGGGAGCCTTTTCAAACAAAAGGAGCTGAGGAGCTCTTGTGCTTGGGTTGATGTACCTGCACCCAGTGAGAGGTACAGAGATCTGAACAAATTTTGAACAGCATTTTCAGCACCTCCAAAATGACTTGTTGCTCTTTGCTGATGAAGGAAAGAATCCAGAAACAAGTGTGTAGAGTTGCACAGCACAGGCTGCACTAACAAATGTTAGACAGTAAAGACTACTACTGAAGTAAGTGTTCTCATGCACTGCACAAAGTGTACAGTGGAGTGGTGTACATTGGAATAGGGTACAGTGGAGTAGCTTAGAGTAGAATGGGGTAGAGCGTAATATGACAGAGTGGAGGAGGGTGGAGTGGAGTAGCATAGAGTAGACCATTATGCAGAGGAGTGAAGTCGATTGTAGTGGCATATAGCAGAATAGCGCAGAGTGTAGTGGACTTGAATTCAACAGAATGGCATAGAGTGGAGGAGCCAACAGTGGAGTAGTGTAGACTAGAGTTGCGTACAGTGAAGTGGGGTCAAGTCGAGTGGCATAGAATGGAGTGGTGTAGATTGGAGTGGCACAGAGTGGAATAGAGTAAAGTAGAGTAGTGTGGTGTAGAGTGGTTCTTGCAGGGTGACCGGTTTGGGTGTCCTAAGTCCCCTTGTCTTCCTTAAAAACACAGGACTCTTTAATGCAGAACAGGGTGTTTTATTGTTCAGTAGTAAGTTAGTAAGTCCCAATACTTCTTGGTATCAGAAACAAAGTAAGAACAGAGAGGGTTGTGGTAGTGGAGAGATTGCGGTTGTTTAACACGGGCTTCAGTGGCGTAAAAGGGTTGTCACCGTTGTCCCTTGCTTCTTGCTGATGCTGCGTCGGGGCAGTCTCCCACCGTAAGGACTAAGGAACAAGCAAAGAAAACAGGGAAAATAGGTTCAGGACATGATTCTCTTGGCCATCAAAAGAGAAGAAAAAGGGGAGGACTGTGTGCACATGCTTCACCAGTGCCCTGTTTGGTGTTGTGCTTTAGTGAGGAAACAATTTGGTGACTTTATTATGGTGCAGCCCGAAAACCCGCCCACCAACCCTTTAAAGAAGATAAG
The DNA here is from genome assembly GCF_964261635.1 of Lissotriton helveticus. Classification (NCBI taxonomy): domain Eukaryota; kingdom Metazoa; phylum Chordata; class Amphibia; order Caudata; family Salamandridae; genus Lissotriton; species Lissotriton helveticus. The sequence continues at coordinate 474,348,655 of NC_136062.1, forward strand.
GGCTTGTAGTGCACTTGCCTGGACCCACGGGGGAGTACTGGACTCGCTCGCGTTGCTCCCTGAGCAGTCTCCAGTGTTCTCTTTGCGGGGAGCGGCACTGTCGTCCTCCGGTTTTTCAGTTTTCTCTCAAAGTGGATCAGTCGCCTGGTTGCTCCTGAGCTTTTCTCTCTGTACTCTTCCATGTTCTGCTATTTGCAGCAGCTTTTTAAACGTCTCAGTCCCCTCCTCCTCAGTTCTGGTCGCAGGTGTTCGTCCTCCGGACTCCGATGGAGGATCTAGACCGCTTACCTCACTTCAGGGATAGTGAGAGATGACTGCCATGTTTGAATTCTTGGGGCCATTTGTTGCGACAGCCTCCACATGATCACAGCTGTGTAGATTGGAGTTGCAAGCAATGGAATAATGTAGAGTGGACAAGTGTACCATAGAGTTGCATAGACTGGAGTGGCACAGAGTAGAGTGGTGTAGAGTAGAGTGGAGTGGCGTACAGTGGGATAGCATACATTGGACTGGTGTAGAGTGGTGTGAGATAAGGTGGAATTGCAGAGAGTTGAGTACTGTACAGTGGAATTGCATACAGTGGAATACTGTAGAGTAAAATTGTGTAGAGGAGAGAGGCATACAGTGGCAAAGCATAGCATGGAGTGGTGTAGAATGTAATGGCATAGAATTGAGTGGCGTAGATTGGAGTGGTGTAGAGTTGAGTGGTGTAGAGTACGATGAAGTATAGTGTATTGGTATCCTGTGGAATAACATAGAGTGGAGTGGTGTACAGTGAAGTGCCATAAAGTATAGTGGCATAGAGTAGAATAACGTAGAGTGCAACAGCATAGAGTGAAGCCGTGTACAGTGGAGTTACCTATAGTAGAATAGCATGGAGTGGCATGGGGTGGAGTGGCATACAGTGGAGTGGCATAGACTGAGTGGAATGGCATAGAGTGGAATAGCATTCAGTAGAGTAGTGTAGAGAGCAGTGGCGTAGAGTGGTGTATGGTAGAGTAGATAGCTCTACCAGTACAGCTGAGTGGCTTATACTGGAGTAGCATAGAGTGGAGTGGAGTGGCGTAGAGTGAAGTGGTGTACAGTGGAGTGGGATAGAGTATAGTGGCATACAGTGGAACAGAGTATAGTGGAGTGGCTTAGAGTGGAGAGCGTTAGAGTGTAATAACATCCAGTGGATAACTATATAGTGGAGTGGCCTAGAGTGGGGCAGTGTAGAGTGAAATGAGGTAGAGTTTAGTGCCATACAGTGGAATAGCATAAAGTGAAGTGGTGTGGAGTGCATACAGTTGAGTAGCATAAACTGGAGTGGTGTAGTGTCAAGTGGCATAGAGTGGAATAGGGCACAGTGGAGTAGAATGGAGTGGGGTAGATTATATTTGTGTAAAGTGGAGTGGGTTGAGTAAAAAGACATTGAGTGTAGTGGCATAGAGTGGAATATCATATAGTTGAGTGGCATTGGGTGGAATAGCGTCGTTGAGTGGAGCTGTGACAGTAGAATGGCACAGATTGGAGTGGCTTAGAGTGGGGTGACACACAGTGGAATAGCATATTGTGGAGAGGTGTAGAGTGCAGCAGCGTAGAGTGGAGTGTGGTAGAGTGGATTAGCCTACAGTAGAATAGCATACAGCCGAGTGGAAGAGAATGGAGTGGCGTAGAATGGAATATTGTAGAGTGGAGTGGCATAGAGTAGAGCGAGGTACAGTGGAATGGTGTACAGTGGAATAGCATACAGTAGAGTGAAGGGGCATACAGTGAAATGGCATATAATGCAATGGAATACACTGGAGTGGGGTAGAGTGGAGAGACGTAGAGTGGAGTGCCATAGAGTCGAATAGCATAGAGTGGAGTGGCGTCCAGTGAGGTGGCATAAAGTTGAGTCAAGTATAGTGTAGTGGCATACAGGGTAGAGTGGAGTTGGGTACAGCTGAATGCATAGTTGCATACAGTACAATTGCATAGAGTGTAGTGGCCTAGAGTGTATTTGTGTACAGTGGAGGGGCATAGACTGGAGTGGCATGGAGTTGAGTGGCGTAGAGTGGAATAGTGTAGAGCAGAAAGCTGTTGAATGCAGTGGGGTAGAGTGGAGTATGGTAGAATGGAGGGCGCACAGAAGAATCAAATACTTTGGAGTGGCAAAGAGTGGAATGGTTTAGAGTGAAATACCGTACAGTTGAGTAGCATAGAGTGGAGGGGTACAGTTGAGTGAGGTAGACTGAGGTAGACTGTAGTGGCATACAGTGGAATAGCATAGAGTAGAGTGGCATAGAGTGGAGTGGCATAGACTGAAAGGTGCAGAGTGGAGTGGAGTGGAGTGAAGTGGCATACAGTGTAGTGGCATGGAGTGTAATAGCATACAGTGTAATAGCGCACAGTAGAGCGACATAGAGTGGAGCCGCTTTGGAGTGGCGTAGGCTGCAGTGACATACAGTGGAATATTGTAGAGTGTAGTGGGTTAGAGTGGCGTGGGGTAGAGTGTAATAGTGTATGGTGAACTAGCATATATTGGAGTGGTGTAAAGTTGAGTGGTGTACAGTAGTAGGGTGAGGCAGAGTGTAGTGACATACAGTGGAATGAGTAGAGTGTCTTAGATTGTAATGGTGTAGAGTCAGATAGTATACTGACTGGAGTGGTGTACTGTGGATTGCCGTAGAGTGGAGTCACATGGAGTGGAACAGCATAGAGTGGAGTCGCACAGAGTACAGTTGTATACAGTAGAATAGCATCGTGTGGAGTAGTTTAGAATGGAATGGCATAGAGTGGAGGTGTGTCAAGTGGAGGTGGGTAGAGTTGAATAGCATAGTGTGGAGTGTCGTAAAGTGTAGTGACATACAATGGAATAGCATATAGTGGAATGGCGTAGAGTGGAGTGCTATAGAGTGGAATAGCTTAGAGTGGAGTAGGGTACAATAGAATGCATAGTGGTGTAGAGTGGAGTAGCGTACAGTGCAGTGCCATAGGGTGTAGTGGCGTAAAGTAAAATAGCATAGAGTGGAGTGGCATAGAATGGAGTGGCATAGAATGGAGTGGCATAGACTGGAATGGTGTAGAATGGAGTGGCATAGACTGGAATGGTGTAGAATGGCTTGGTGTAGAGTACGGCGAGGAACAGTGTAGTGGCATAGAGTGTAATAGTCTAGATTGGAGAGACATAGAGTGCAGTGGCATACAGTGGAGAGGTGTGGAGTGAAATAGTGTAACGTTTAACACCACACAGTAGAGGAGTGGCTTTGACTGGCGTGCCTTAGGCTGCGCTGACATAGCGTGGAGTGGTGTAGAGTGGAGTGGTGTAGAGTGGCGTGGGGTAGAGTGTGGACTAGCATAGAGTGGAGCAGAATACAGTAGAGTGAGGTGTGGTGGCATACAGTGGAATAGCATAAAGTGGAGGAGCTTACATTGGAGTGGTATAGAGTTGAGGTGGGTAAAGGTGAATTGCGTTGAATACAGTGGTGCAGAGTGGAATTGTGTACAGTGGACTAGTATATAGTAGAGTGGTGTACAGTAGAGTGGAGTAGAGTGGAGTGGCTTAGAGTGGAATAGCTTAGAGTGGAGTAGGGTACAGTAGAAAGAATAGTGGCATTCTGTAGAATAGCGTAGAGTGGAGGGGTGTTGAATGGAGTTGCGTAGAGCGTAGATGGCAGTTGCGTACAGTGGAACAGTGTAGAGTTAAGTGGCATAGAGTGGAGGCTCGTAGAATTGAATAGCGTAGACTAGAGGGGCGTAGAGTGAATTGGTGTAGAGTGGAATAGCATATAATGGAGTGGAGTGCAGTGTACTGGTGTAGAGTGAAGTGCCATAAAGTGGAATAGCATGGAGTGCCAGTGGGGTACAGATGAAAGCAATGTGGCATACAGTGGAGAGGTGTAGAGTGCAGTGGAGTAGAATGGAGTATGGTAAAGTGGAGGGCGCACAGTGAAATAGTGTATAGTGGAGTGGCGTACATTGTAGCATTGAGGGTGTAAACTAGAGTGGTGCAGAGAAGAGTGGGGTGACGTAGAGTGGAGTGATGTACAATGTTGTGACATACACTAGAATACAGTAGGGTGGAGTGTCATACATTGGAGTGGCTTACAGTGGAATAGCGTACACAGGAGTGGGGTAGAGTAGAGTTGTCTAGAGTGGAGTGGTGTAGAGTAGAGGAGCATACAGCAGAGTAACATATAGTGGAATAGCATAGTAACATATAGTGGAATAGCATACAGTGGATTAAAGTATAGTGGAGTGAGGTATAGTGGAGAGGCATAGAGTTGAATAACATACTGTTGAGTGGCATAGAATGTAGGTGCGTACAATGGAATAGCGCAAAGTGGGGTGATGAAGAGTGGAGTAGTATATAGTGGAGTGGGGTAGAGTAGAGTGGAATGCAGTGAAGTGGTGTAGAGTGGAATAGCATAGAGTGGAGTGCCTTACAGTGGAACAGCATACAATGGAGTGGCGAAGATTATTTGTGCATCGACATAGCAGTGATTATTAAAGAAGGGAACGTAGGACATAGGAGATGGAGATCAGGACTAAAATGATGTATTGAGGTGCCAGGAAGGGCACAATATATTGAAGGATATAATTTTTGAATATCATGGTATCATGAGCCCTTATGATGTCCACATTGGACGAAATATGTTGGCTGGATCGATTTGATTATTGATTGGATTGTTTTGACTTCTTCTGCCGCTGTTTCGTGGATTGAATAAAATTTGAAATTTCTTAAATTTACTGAAAAACTCTCAAGAGACCATTTTATGATTGGATGACTAAGAGTGCATGCATTGAGAGTACATCTCCATTAACAAATTTATTGATTAAGGATTGATAAATCACACACTCCTTTGTTTACGCTTGAATCCTTGATTCACTGTGCCAACATCAGAAGGAGGCTATGCTTACTACAATGGTTTAGCTAAATTGTTCAGTGTACTATATAGGATAACAAGATAGAAACTCATTTGAAATGCTTTCAAGTGTGCAATAATCCTAAGACTTTGGTGGGTATCAAGGTATGCAAAAAAGAAATTGCAATTAATTAAGTATAATTAGCACAGTTTCTGCACCTAGGTGGATTTGCTTTCTCATAGAATATAAGCAATCATTAACCCCTTCCGCGCTAATGACAAAGCCAGCTCGTCATGGGCGTTACCTGCGCTACGCGGATGACGAGCTGGCTTTGTCATAAACAAGCCATTTTTCAAATTCCAGCGCACAGCGGGAAAACGCGGTAGCGCGGTAGGGGTTAAGGATACATGTATATGAATTTATGTTCTCTTCTTCAATGCTTTGTCAGGGATAGTAAGCGTTATATTAATCCAATTACAAAACAAAAGTGCACTAGTTAAGAAAAAGAGCAGATAATGTGCATTACAGTAAGATGCTAAATACAGATGGCAACCCCGAGGGTGTTACATCGCAACTCAGTGCAAGCAGGCAGGATATAATGTATGATGTTTTGTATAGCATGGGCAGTGCTGTAACAACTTTCAGAGTGAGGGTGCTGCCATTAATGTATATCACTGAAATAATATGGATTGCAAAAAATACAAGCTACACACTATAACCAACTGCAGCAAACGTGCCACACCCATTCAACAGGAGAGTTGAAAGGGTGTGGTATGTAGCTGGTGGTGCATTTTGGAGCACTCTTTCGTAAATACATTACTAAAGCATGTTTAGACAGCACATAATCATTTACAGACAGCACATTTTCCATTGAAATGGACACTAAATTTGCACAGACATGCTGTTTGGTAAAACTATATATCGCTGAAATGATAATGTGTGGATCTCAGGCTTCAGCGAATATTTATTATTTGTGCTTCTCTTAGTGCCTTGATTTGTTTTGATTATATTAAAATCTTTGTTCTCATCACACTTAAGAATTACAAATGTGCTTCATCTGTGCATGTTTGTTTTTTAAATATGAGCATAGTTCATTTATAGTTCAGTTTAGTTTGTATTATTATGCACAGTTAATTAAAACCATTGCATGTACGTAATGTGACTGATTTTATTGTTAAAATGTATATATGCAATGGTTTTAATTAACTGTGCATAATAATAAAAACTAGTTAATTTATAGGTATTTCAATGTTGTGTGTAGGAAAAAAACAGATCGCCTAAAGCCAGCAGAATATGAAGCCTCCGCACACTTTCTCTTTTAGATCAAAACAACCCCTGAGTCCGCTGCTCCCTCGTCCTTCTTTTATTCTCATGATCATCTCTCCCTGGCAAGGAGCGTGCTCGTCACCATGGCGACCGAGCTGTCACGCTGACGTCTAAGCGTGGGCAGCCAGCTCCTCGCAGAGCATAACAACCAACACATGGAAGAAACGTGACCGTGGAGGCAGGACTCAGGGAGGCCAATCAACGTCCGCGGTTCTGACAGCCTATGGCTTTTCCTGAACGCTCACCTGGCGGTGGCAACTTTGGCCAATGAGAGTAGGGGTCGTTTGACAGCTGGGAGGGGCGCTGTGGTGGGGCGGAGTCAGAGTTTGACACCTGTGTGCGGAGATTCAGACGGGGAGTGTTGTGACTGCGCGAGGACAGTGACAGTTATCTGAACGGCGCGAGGACAGCCAGTAGAACGGCGCGAGGACAGCCAGTAGAACGGCGCGAGGACAGCCAGTAGGACGGCGCGAGGACAGCGTCCGTTGCCAGGGCGCGAGGGAGCCGCGGGCGCGAGGAGCGTGTGGCGCAGCCCGTTCTCCGTGAGGCGGCGGTGCGACCCCCCCTTCTTCCCGTTCCTCCACACCCCTCGCTCTCCGAGCCGATGCCCTCTCACGGTGCCCCCGCCGGCTCGGCGCTGCACTGGTTCCGGAAGGGGCTGCGGCTGCACGACAACCCGGCCCTGCAGGCTGCGCTCGGCGGGGCCGGCCCCGTCCGCTGCCTCTACATCCTGGACCCCTGGTTCGCAGCCTCCTCCGCCCTGGGCCTGAACCGCTGGAGGTGAGTGGGGCGGGGTCAGGTGGGAGGCCTGGGGGGAGGGTGGAGGAGTGGTGGGGGGTGTAGGGGAGGTGGGGTCCGAGGTTTACACCTGAGAAATGCACTGCTGGAGCTTCCAGTAGAAGCATGGCAGATACCCCCCACCCCCTCCGCCTCATCAGGATACCCCCCACCCCATCAGATACCCCCACTCTGTCATGACACCCCCCACTCTGTCATGATACCCCCCCTCCCGCCCCATCTGGATACCCCCCACCCCGTCAGATACCCCCACTCTGTCATGATACCCCCACTCTGTCATGATACCCCCCACTCTGTCATGATGCCCCTCCACTTCGTTAGGATACCCCCCACTCTGTCATGATGCCCCTCCACTTCGTTAGGATACCCCCCACTCTGTCATGATGCCCCTTCACTTCGTCAGGATACCCCCCCCCTGTCAGGATACCCCCTCCTTGTCAGAATACCCCCACTTTGTCAGGATACCCCCACTCGGTCAGGATACCCCCCCCCCCACCAACCCCTTCCCATCCTCATGATATGCGCTCCATACAAATAAGGTACACCAAATCTCACCTCTCCCCCCTCAAACCCGTCCACCATTCAGCAGCTCGCTTCATTTCAGGGTCCAAACGTAGTGACCACATCACTCCTATCCTGTCTTCTCTTCGATGGCTTCCCATCGAGGCAGGATCTGTTTATAAAACTGCGTGCATCACCCACAAAGCCGTGCACACTTCCTCCCCTCGTTACCAGGCAAATAAACTGAAAATGTCTGGAGGCTCGAGACCTTTTTCGGAATGCGGAAATGCTTCTGCTTGAGCCCCTCTCCCTCAAAAGGGAAATATTGATGGCGCAATCGTTCTCAGGTAATGCGGTGAGAATCAGGAACTCGCTTCCTCCATTGCTCCGTGCCACCACCTCTACCCAGATCTTCAAAGCCGACCTCAAATATCTTCACTTCCAAAGACACTTTCAGAACTAATACCTTCATTCTCAGACCCCTCTAGGAAGTTCGTTCATCATTGTAAATTTGTAATATTTTCTTGTACATTCCTCACCCTTGCTTGCTGTGTTTGATTTTGTGCTCTTGCCTTCTATGGTTTCACCCTACCTCTTCTAGTCTCCTGTTTATTTTTGTAACGTTCTATTTTGTAACATTTCTCTCATGTAATGTAACTGATTCTATTGTACAGCGCTCTGACACCTTCGGGTAAAGTCCGCGCTTTATAAACATGCATTAGATAAATAAATAAATAAACACCCGTCAGAACAGCCCCCGATCATGATTACCCTCCATCAGGATGCAGCCATCAGTAAAAATGTAAATTGATACTTGTATAGCGCACTACTCACCCGCAAGGGCCTCAAGGCGCTTGTACGAATACCGCTGTGGAACCCATCCTGGCTTTCCCTGTGAGGTGTCCATTCCTGGGCACCCCCAAGGTGGAGGCCAGGCATCCTTAGCATTGTGGGGGCCGTTGTTGAGATTAAGCAAGCTATTGCCCAGAGTTGCAGAGTGGGACTCATGATTAGAATAGGCACCGAGGCGAGAATTATCAGGTCAGTGGAATTTTTGAGCTCAAGACCCGCTGAGGCGGGGAATTGAACTCTGGTCCCGGGCTGGACCTCTTCATCAGGGTCTGCCGCTCTAACCATTGAGCCACACTTCTCCACCACCAAATCCAACCCATCACCATAGTTACTCCCTTCCTCTTGTTCGCATACCTCCCCACTTAAAAATACCCCCATCTAGACAGTTCCAACAATCTCACCCCCCCGCCCCCGAAAGGATACCTCCACCTCGCGTCTGGAAACCCTCCCCCCCTTGATGTCCATGCCTTACAAATAGCATAAAATGGCACATACTGCAGGGGCTGCACCGACCCAGGGTGGCACTCTGGAGGTGGGTGTAGGGGGCATCGAACTACAGGTGAGGTTAGCTCTTTGTGCCCAGGTGGAGAAACCTGTAGGTGGGTGGTAGGGAATATATCTGCAGTGGAATACTAGAGGTGGGGGAAGTGGGGGTGTCTGAGTAAAGTACCGGATGTGGATGGGAGTTGGGGTGTCTGAGTAAAGTACAGCAGGTGGGGGTGTCTGTGTAAAGTACAGGAGGTGGGGGTGTCTGAGTAAAGTACAGGAAGTGGGGAAAGGGGGGATGTCTGAGTAAAGAACTGGAGGTGGGGTAAGTGGGGGTGTCTGAGTAAAGTACAGGATATGGATGTGAGTTGGAGTGTCTGAGTAAAGTACAGGAGGTGGGGGTGTCTGAGTAAAGTACAGGAAGTGAAGAAAGTGGGGATGTCTGAGTAAAGTACAGGAGGTGGGCGAAGTGGGGGTGTCTGAGTAAAGTACATGAGGTGGAGGGAGTGGGAGTGGCTGAGTAAAGTACTGGATGTGGTGGGAGTGAGGGTACGTGAGAAAAGTACTAGAAGTGGGGGTCAGCAGGTGCACCCGTATGTGGAATCCTGCAGGTGGGGGCCTTGGGTTTACCTGCCATGACATACTGGAGGTAGGGAGTTAGGAAACATGCCCTGAGATTGAGAAAATAAGTACTTAACTTGAGCCGGTGGGGGCCACAGGCACTCTTTTTGGGGACCGGTACTTACTTTTCCTCATCGGTATTTAGACGGCGAAGGGGCGTAGGGGTTACTGCTATTTAGCAAAAAGAGAAAGGGTGGGTGCAAGGAATCCACTGGGTCTGCCTTCACTGCAGACTCCAGTTACCTCTTTTTAGGGGGCCCTATCACCCCATGATTCTAGGCCTCGGCTTTTGGTAGACAACGCCTTATACCTTGATGGTTCAATCGAGGTCAGCCAGTACTTACCTTCCTGGTGCTTATAGCCTTGCATCCAGGACGTTCCTCGATTTTCAATTCTGCGTGTCACACCCTGGATGAGTGTGGTGGTGAACGGGTCATTTAGGGCCACTGGCCATACGTTGGTTCCGTTCCTACATGTGTGGGATGACGGGCCGTGATCCAGGACAGAGTTCCTTTGAACAGAGCCAGTGCATACCCTGAGACTTTAGACCATGATGTGGTCACTCTGGGGGGCTTCACCTAGGATGCTTTACCCCCAGCCGCATCCCTGCAGACCGTCCCTGATGTGATGCGCTTAGCTTGCCAGGACTTTCTTGGGAAGGTGCCGCCGGGGCACCTCCACCCTTTGTGCCGCAGGAACACAATGTTCCCACCTGGAACAGGGCGTGCCCGGCCTGCTCTGACCCTAGTGGGATGAGAGGGTGCCAGGTACCCGTCTGTGAGTCAGTGAGTGCCAGGCGGGGCGAGCCGTGCCAGGCCTGAGGCAGGGAGAGAGCATCTGAGGTCTGCTCCAGGTCCATAGACACTTAACCTGCTTATCCAAGGAAACCTGTCACCTAAGAATACCTCTGAAGATCATAGGATGTGTTCCGGTGTAACTAACACCAGCGCGTCTCTGTTTGATGACTAACAGAAGTAGTGTCCCCAAAAAATTAAGGTGCAAGTCAAAGTGCTCTACAGATGCACCCAAAATAAAAGAACCTTTGTGTATTGTTTTTTCAAGGCAACGGAAAATGTACTTCGGTAATTAGTTAGGAAAGATCGGGGCTCTACCTAAACAAGTCACAGGAATGCAAGATCAAATGTTCTCAGAATTTCTCGCAGTTGCACATCCGAAGGTGTTTATCAAAGACTGTATTAATAAACGCTGCATTAGGACATGGGATACTTCTGCGTCTGCACCAACGCCAGTGGATCAGTAAGCCCTGGAGTGTTTGGAGCGTCTTTAAACCTACTGTGTTTATTTATTTTTGCAATTTTATATAGCGCGGACATGGCCCAAAGGCATCAGAGCGCTTCAGAACAGTTGCATGATGCAAGGGTACAGCAAGTTACAATTGCAATAATTGTGTTCAGACATTGTATCGGTAGCTGCGACCAGGATAAAAGCAGCCGTTGGATAGGGACGTACATGGTTCAAGCATTGATTAGGATGGTGGGGACACACCATGAAGGTAGTTTGCTTCCTGGATAGAGTACTTAGTTATAGCTCAGTGTGATTAACCCAGGTGTCTGTCACATAGGAGGAGCTTGAGGTCCTATTTTGAAAGTGGCTATGCAGATTGTTAGGCAAAGGAGGGGAGGTAAGGTTAGGAGTTCCAGATTCTTGTGGTATTACAAGAGAATGACTGGCTCGTGAACTGTTCTCAACTAAAGATTGGGGGGTTCCAGGAACAGGGACTGGACATTTCTGGGGGCCTCTATTTGCTCCAGAGATTTTGAGGTTATCACCTTACATAGGAGTGCGAAGAGGAGTGCAGCGCTCTGTGGTATTATGCAGGCGGTTTTGAATTAGGCCCAAACTTCGATGGGAAGCCATTGGAGGGTCAGCAAGGCCGGGAAATGTGGTCACATTTCTTGAGACCTAACACATAGCACACTGCTGTTTGTAGAGGTGCTCTCATTGGGCCTCCCTAGATGTAATTTGGGTATGCCTTAGAGAAGGGCAATTCCGTAATATAATCTGGATAGGAGGAGGGACTGCACCACTGTTTTGAGGTCTTGGTCCGGGATCAGTTGTCTGGCGCTCACATCTGCCTAAGTTGATTTGTACTTTTTTTTATATATAACTTTTTATTGATGACAGTGTAGTGATCTTACAAATATTACAGTACTTGAATAAAGAATATATAAAAACTATACTTTGGAAGGTGCATTTTTCCACCATTTGTTTAAACACATTAAGCAGTCAGTTTATCATTGTTTGATGTTGTGTGCTGCTGGCCATGGCTGTGATGTGGCTGCGGAGATTTAGATCATTGTCAAGGGTGATACCCAAGGATCTAGCACTCTGGACAATGGCAGGTTATCCATCCAGGATGGGAAGGTTGGCCATGCATTCCTGTAGTGGGTTTTTGCTTTAAGAGGTGAGAGCAAAATAATTTCTGTTTTAGTTGGGTTGAGTTTTAGATGATGGTTAGACATCTAGTTTTGAATCTTTAGGAGAGTGATTGAAAGGAGGGCAAAGTTTCCATAGGAAGAGATTTTCATGTATATTTGAGTGTCGTCAGCGTAGAGGTGGAAGAGAATCCCAGCGTTTTTGAGAATCACACATCATGGTTCTATGTACAGGTTAAAGAGGGTTGGGGAGAGGAATGAGCCTTGAGGGACCCCATGATGTACATTGACTGATCTCGAGAACGCATTGCCCATCTTTACAATTTGGTAGTGGTTGGTTATGTAAGAGCAGAACCAATTAAGGACTGTGCCTCCACAGCCCATGTGTTGCTCAAGAGTGCAAACGAGGTCCAGGTGTTTGGCAGTGTCGAATGCAGCGGACAAGTCCAGGAAGCAGCAGTTACACCAGTCGAGGATTCTAAGGAAGTTGTTAACTATTTGTAGAGTCACAGTTTCTGTGCTGTGGCCCTGGCAGCAACCTGGTTGAAGAGAGTCTAGGAGGTTGTTTTTTCAAATATGTGAAGTGAACTGGGAAGCAACACAACTTTCAAAGACTTTGCCTAAAAATGGAAGTGTGGGCGGTAGTTGTTCATGTTCTTTGGGTCGAGAGGTTGTTTTTTCAAGAGAGGAGAGACTTAACCCACTTAAAGTCGTTCTGGTAATAAGCCCTATTGAATGGAGAAGTTGACCATGTTGGTCCATAGGGGCAGTAGGTGTGTGGCAAGAGATTTTCTGATATACCCTGGAATGGCATCCTGAAGGTAGTTTAGAGGGTGTAACTTTGGAAATTGTTCACTGTAGGTCTCTTTCGGAAATTGGGAAGAAAGAAGAACAGGAATGAAGTGCCTGGTACAGTAGAATCTCAGTTTTTGGAGGTTCACTGGTGTGTAGAGAGATATGGATGTCTCTGACTTTTCTATCAAAGGAATCCACAAAGTTGTTGCAGCGGTCCGCTGTTGCCTCAAGAGCTGAAGTGGTGGAGGGTTTTGTAGTTTGTGCTGGAACCTTGAACAGGCACTTTGGTCTGTTCTTTGCAGAATTCACAAGTGCACTGAAGTGAGAGGATTTGTCTCTAATGATTCAGTCCTTGTACAGTTTTTGCACTACATGAAGCTTATTCATACTCCGGTGAGAGCCCTAAGCAAGAAGAGAGTCCCTACGCCTTGTCCGCCCAACTTCCAAGGTGCATAAAACTTCAAAGAAGTACCACCTCAGAAGAGTTTAGTAAAACGAATTAAACCCCTCAATAGAAATACCCATTTGTACATTGAATTTGCAGTATTTACATGGTCTGCAGTGTGGTTTCAAATCAGTGTAATTAACTTGTATAATACATAAGAATACACATGCCACTTTTTGGAGTTATTAGTAGCAGATGTAACCCTCTATATATGCACCTAATGTACACAGAAGTAATTTTGATTTGGTCTGATATACAAATGTATCTAGGGTTGCAATATATAGTTTTCCCCTTATCTAAATGTGTCTACTTATAATAGGAAGCCTAGTTTAAAGTACAATGAAATGTGCTTGCATAACGACAGCTCTTTTCCTTTACTGTGGGAAGTATAGTTTGTCAGGTCTGAGTATACTGTTCTGATATTATTTTGAAGTGTCAATTTAGTCATCATGTGGGGAAGAGCCATCTGTATTGGAGATGGTTGTCTGTGGATCTTGTGTATATGAGTAAGTAATTGCATAGTGTGGCTGCTTGAACAGAGAAAGATGTTCAACCCATGTTTTTTTGTATTAAGAAATTATGAGGTGCGGAGCAATTCTTGAGCACAGGTTCCATTGTTGTATGTGTTGATTTTTTTTTCCTGGTGAAGGGTGGTCTTTTGCCATATATATTTTTGTTTGTGATACAAACAGCTTGAAGGGGGGTCTTCTTACCACCGGTATCTAGTGCAGCACTCTCAAATCAGGGTAGATGTGGTCTTCTGGCTTTAAATGTCGAAGAAGTCTAGCTACAGCATTCTGAATTCTTAGTAGTCTTCTCATAGTTGACAAAGTTGACCATGATACAGACTATTAGTGTCAGTTTTAATGAGACAAGAGAGATGATAGCTTGAACTGTATTGGAATCCTAGGTGCAGGAAGATGCATTGCAATGTTTTTATTGCGAGAAAGTTTGATTTGGCTACCTTTTTAATTGTGGATTAATATACAGTTTAGAGTTCATGGTAGATTTTTTTGACCTCTTTAGGATATTTTAGGAGTTGGTCGAAGAGCATCAGGCCAGGTACAGACAGGATAATAGGTTTTCCAGTCGCCACAGGCCCGTAAACCAGTTTTGGAGGGATTCAAATTGAGGCTGGTCTACAGCCCGGTGGCAATCGAAAAGTTTTGATATGTCAATTTCTTTTGGGCTTTCCAATTTGAGGATTATTTTTATGTCATCTGTGTAGTTATAATAGGTCATGTCAAACCCCTCGATTAAACCTAATAAATATTTCATGTAGATAATGAAAAGCATGTGTGAGTTAATTGGACCCTGAGGCACATACTGAGATTGGGTATGTCGGCACATACCATCAGGCTAATCTAAGTTTAATAAAAAAACGTCATGTGAGATGCGTGTATGCTTTTGGTTGTGGTCTGAAGCTGCTTGTACTCCTATTAGAATCAATAGAGTTTTCAAACGTTGGCAATACATTATGTAAGTTTTAGAAACACCAGTGTGTATTTTATACTATGGTAGGTGAAAGATTTCATCTATCAGTCAGGAGCGTTTAATGTCTTATCCTATTCATGAACATATTTTAGAAAGAAGCATGTTTTTTGTGTTTTTCAGTTAATTTTACAAAGCATGAATGCCAATAATGATCAGAAGTAGAACAAACAATATTGTATGTCATTGGCATTTATATGTCACTAAAGTCCACCCTGAATATAGGTAGAAGAAATTAACCGGTGGCTGCAGATGGTATTAGACCTATGAGCCCTAGCGTGGCCTTCCCTCAACCTACTCTTGCCTTACGCCTACATTTTTTTGCTGATCACGTTTTTGTTGAAAGGAACAAGGGTCCCTGGATGCTAAATAGGGATAACGAATGCTCTGGGTGCAAAAATAGTGATACCCAGAAAATATCCAATCAATAAAAATATAGTTTATTATTGTATAAAAATGTAATTGAGTAATAGGGGTAGGGACCCCTACCCAGCACACATATACAGGTAATGCAAGAACACACAGGCAAAGACAGTTTTATGACAATAATAATTGAATATGATCAAAGTCACACTTTTGTCAAAAACAAGACTACTGCACCCAAGTCTCAATTTCGCATAAACATGTGGGTCAGCGGGATCAAGCCCACGACGTTTGGCTCCAATACATATGTGGGATCATCATCAGGACAATACAATCTGTGTCTGGTTTCATAAACCAATAAAGAAACGAGTACATTCAAAATAAGACCTTAATGGATAACTCATCATAATTGTCACTGCTTTTGTACCGCCCTAAGTGGCAAAGGCAAGGCTGATACCAATAGGAAACAAATAAAATGTAAGTTAAGACCTGATGTAGCAGACCTTGCATTATGGTGGTAAGATCAAGGGGAAAGAGTAGAGAGAAATGGAAGAAATGCCACAAAGTGCTTGACATAGAGGAGAAAGGCATGAACGTGCACAGTGGAATCCAGGATAAAGTGGGGAAAGAATGATAACAAAAGAAAACAGATTTGACAGGTTTAGTGGTGGAAACTGAGTTTATTAAACAATCAGTTAAAATTAAACGTGAAAGAACTACCAAAAATCACTCAATGTCATGATATAACTTTACAAATTTAAGGGCCTAAGTATATATTCTGGTGTTAAGATTGCAAGCCTTGAAATGAAATAGTTCAGATGCCTTGTCGGTCTGACTTTTGTCTTTTTTGGCTAATGTTTCTCAATTTGCATTCAGTACAGTCCCCATTTTCTTTTCTTCATTGTATCTATATGTTTTCTTTATGCCCAAGCGAACTTTTGAGAATGTAAAATCACATTGTGTACGAGTTAATTTTGTTGATATCGCACATCAAAAGAGGGTCACATAAAGTATAAGTGTCTTACTAAATACTGTAGAGAAAATCTTAGATTTGTTGCTGGCTCTCAGCCTCTAACAGTACCAAGTCAACAAGGACATAGACATGGAGCACCTCCCCTTGTACTCCATGTATGTGACATTTTCAGACACTAGGGATCGCATTACAGGTAGTGCCCACGGGGGCACAACAGTCTTGTGCACCTTTTTTCTGCACCATCGGGGCACTGATGTATTACCGAAACGGCCACAGGCTTTTGTGTGCCCCTCCTGTAATTCTAATCTTACGAGGGTGTCCACTCATTTGACAGGGGATTGCCCCCATATAAATGTGGGAAACAGTTTGACTCTGCACCTGTGTTAAATTATGGATGCGGGCAAAGAGCACAGAGTCTGTCTCGGGTGTACTTACTATGCGCCACAAATAGGTGGTGCACAGTCATTGCACCCCTAAGGGCAGCTCTATCCACTACTTGACCCAAGAACAGTAGAGGGACTGTCACCAGTTATTGGAACATTTTGCCTCTCTGTTTTCCCTCACTCCTGGGTTTACTCATCTGTGAACCCTCTGGTGGTGGTAAAGGGAGGTCCCATGGGCCCCTCAGACATTCACATGCTAGTGAGTGCAGTCACTCAATCACTCAATTTACCCACCTGCTGGGGGATCTCTGCCTCCCACCCCTTTAAGTGCAAGCAGGTCCTATCTGCAGAGTGAAAGATGGAGCAGGTAATTCAAGCAGCTGCTCTGTGTTTGAGTAACACTGCCCCCTGGGCAGGCACACGTTTGTGGCTACTCTGGTGGCAGCACATTGATGGTAATAGAGTGCACTTACCTTGTTCAAATTCAAATTTCAAAGATCTATTCGGTTTAAAAACAAAAACCATAAAAGCATACTAAGATCATAAGCACATCACAAATCCATAAAATTCATTTAAAAATGACAAATCTAATCAAGAAACCCACAAGTACCATCAACAGCCCATGCCCCTTACATATTATATACAGTTTTCTAATTTTAGTACAGGACTATAACAGAGGGGTTTCTTCTCTTTACAATATATACAGGAGACTATATTGAAGCTGACTAAACAATTATTAGCAATCCCAGGGATCAATAGGCACAAGAGATGTAAAGTGCTGTTGTGCAAAAACCACCATTCAGACAGGGATTTAACTCCATTCATGATTATATTATCTTAAAAAATACGATCCTAAATAAAATACACGGTTAAAATTTTCCATCAATATTTCTTATTTCTAAAAATACCGTACAGAAATAAAAAGTGTAGAGACAGAAACACAGAATATGTTCTTAGGACAACATCATTTTGTGGCCGGATTACTAATATTTTCTCACACAATGTCAGTCTAAAAACATTTGATCAAACTATCGGCAATATTTCCATAAGCCCTTATACATCATTTTGCGACCCAAATTCCTCATGTAAAAGGACCTCCAAATGGGAATTGCTATGTCTTATTTTAATTGCCTTCTGGATAAAAACCACCACTGCATTACAAAGTTTTAGATTTGCTAGGCCACATATATATTCGAATCAGGTTTATATAAAAATAGCCTCTCACTACGGAACAGTGGGCGTAAATATTCTTACCTTATTCTTCTATAAAAATCACAAAATATGTACCGTCACATGGAAACTTTGGCAAATTTCGATTCCTCTTACCCATTTTTTGAAAAGCTATTAAAAAATGGACCAATCCCATGCGTAATCCTGTAAGGTAGAATCTATTTGTTATGTTTGTGACCTGTAATAAATAATGTTATACCCCTGTCCCAAAGGTTCCATCATAATACTCCTTTGTCAGGGGTTTCATATTAGCATCAACTTCCCTCAACCATGTACGTGAGTCAATCAAATTAGTCTTCAGCTTTTTTTTTTAATCATATTCATGTATTTGGGAGGGGTTTTCCAGATCAATGTTTACCGTACATTCATTTAAAAGATTTTTAATATATACCAACCATGGTATTTTCTTCCTGTAGTCTAGTGCAAAGGAGTCTTTAATAACATCCTGTTTGAACTCTGTGCCCTCTTTACTCAATATCCTATACCAAGTGTTTAAGCTTATAGTACTCATAAAATCACAAATATATGGAGCCCCTAATTCTCTGTGGACGCTATAAGTAGGGGTTGAGTTAGGTACTGCTAAAAACCTTTGCAAAAAAGTGTTTTCTTGTGTTTGAAGGCTTGTGCAATTTGCCACCCCCATAATGCTGCACCCTAACGGGTACTACTAATACACTTACATTTGTATAGTGTCATAATTTCTCTGATTGGTTTATTGCCCATCTTTTTGGAAAATCTAAAAAATGCTTTGATCATCCTAACAAATTTCTGTTTACAATGTTTAATGTGGGCTCTCCAGCATCCACTTACTGTAAAAACTAGACCTAGGAATACAAATGAATGTGTTACTTCAATAGGGGCATTATTTACACGATGAACCTTTGTTTCTGCTCTTCCTTGCCCACACGCCATTGTGACTGTTTTTTTCAAATTTAGCACCAAATCTTTTTCAGACATAAAATCTGAACATTTTTCTATGAGGAGCTGCAGCCCAGTCGCAGTTCTTGATAAAAGAACTGCGTCATCTGCATAAAGTAGGATTGGAACAGAACGTTTACCAGCATTTGGTGTGTTGGCATTTAATTTGTGTAACTCCTCGTCAACCCAGTTTATATACAATAAAAAAAGAAGAGGGTCTAAAACCCTGTGTTACCCTAAAACTTGTTATACACTCTCCAACTAACCCATAGCGAACTCTGGTGCTCAAGCAACTATACATTTGTTAGCGATATACAACGTCATTTGGTGCGCCCGTATGAATCAATGTTTTCCACAGCTTGGAATGATTTACCAAATCAGAAGCACTGGTGAGGTCAAGAAAGCAAAGATGTAAGTGGCCCTTTTTTGCAATCGTGTATTTACCAATCAATACTTGCAAATTAATACATTGTTCTATTGTCCCTATTTCCCTACCAAAGCCATATTGTGTTTCAGTAAGAATATTTTGTTCCCCTACCCACAATTCCAGCCTTTATAACAATATCCTGCACATCAATTTGGAAGTTGTATCGAGGAGAGAGATCGGGCGATAACATTTAGCGTCACTTCTGTTACCCTTCTTAAATATCGGGACGATAATACTTTCAGTCCAAGTTCTCGGTATCAAGCCCTCAGCAATAGTATTAAATATTTTTTGTAGTGTAGGGGCTCAAAAACGTAATTTGGATTTGAAAATATGTATGGGGTCCCCATCGACACCGTGTGCTTTTCTGTTTGTAATTTTTTCCAGGTCCAAGGTAACTTCCTCAAGAGTAATAGGATCCATATTTGGGGTGTCAAATCAATACTTATAAATTTCTCATTTTTATCTGTTAATTCGGAAGTACCATTGGGATCACTATTTATTGTCTGAATTAAAAACCTTTGTAAAGTGACTTATCCAATCTTGAGGCTGTACCAAACTTTCAATTTTTACAGCACCACTATCTTTAAAGTATGGGTGATTTATCGTTTTCCAAAAAAGAGATGAGTCCCTTGTATCTGCGGCCTGTGTACGTTTTTCGCATGCCTCATTTTGGATCTCCCTCTTTATATTAACTGTGGTCTGTTTATATACCATCCTACGGTTTTTGACCTGTTCTCTATCTGTAGGTTTGATTTTCAGAGCATTTCTTAATTGCTGGTTGGCTTCCGTACATTCCGAGTCAAACCAGCCAACTATATTCTTCCTTTTCTTATTGTTCTTTTTTTTATCCCTGGGAAATTACAAAAGTAATGTTACAGAAAGCCCTAATGATCTGTTTATTGGTTGAATCCCCCTTATTACATATTTCTATATCATTATTTCAATCAATCAGCAAGCTCTCCACGAATACATTTAGATTTATACCAGATCATTTTATCGAAATGCTGTTTTCTCCCTGTGTTAATATGGTCAGTGCTAGGCGTGGTCATGCCTGGGGTATTTCATGTAATCTAACAGTTAAAAATAATGGATGGTGGTCACTTAAACAGCTCTTTTTAACCTCCATTTTCTCTTATTTTAATTATTATTTATATTAAAGAAAACATCAGCAAAAAAAACACATTACAGACGTTCCTTCAGAGCTGCAGGTTATACATTAGGGAGTCACAGGATAACCAATACCTACAAATGAAAGGGAACTTCACTGGAAGGGGGGGTCATCAAGAACAGCATTTCTTGGTGGTGTACAAATTTCTCCTTTGTAACGATTCCAGGGCCCCCAGACCAGTGACCATTTTCGAGGGCATCCCCTCGCAAGATACCTAGTTTTCTCCATAAACATACACCAATCTAATTTGTTTCCCCACACTTCCAGGGTGGGAGGTTGCTTCGCTCCCTATAACTGGGCTATATTTGTTTTAGCTAGCATGAAGCCCAGAGTGGCCCATTGCGTCTGTGAGGTATTTAAGTCGGTAGGCTCCCATATGTTCAGGAGGCACCTCCTCGCCTCCGGTGTCAGGGAGACCCCCAGTACCTTATGTAGAATGTTGTGTATCTTGCAATGTGTGCACACTCCCAGATGATATGCATAAAGGTACCTGTGAGACCACATTGTCGTTTGCATAGCCCCATATCTGACAATCCCATACGTACCAGTCGGGGTCCCGTGATGTAGACCCTATGTAGAATCTTAAGCTGAACCAATCTCAGGTGAGCTGGGATGGTGACCTCCCTTGGGGATGACACTGCTGTCTGCCAATCTTCGTCGTCTAGCTCTACCCCATCATGCACCCACTTGTCCCTTAACGCCTCAAGGGGATCAGCTTTGTGGTTGATTAGTTTTTTATATATCAAGGAGATCGTTCTTTCAGGAAGGTGGCCATCCAGTATCCTATCCTCCAGAGGCAAAGCCTCTGGGGGTTCCAAATACCCGGGCAGTGCTAAGAGAAGTGAGTGTCGGACCTGTACATAGCGGAAGTATTCGGCATTTGTTAGTTCATATTCCACCTGCATTTCCTCGAACGATTTAATCCTCCCCTTCCCCCATATATCCTTGACCATGGATATTCCTATAAGGTCCCACTTATCGAAACCTTTTGTTCTCCAGAGCTTACCTAGTCTCTCGGAGTCCCGCAGCGGAGTGGCCATGGTCAGTTTGTCTCTCCAACCCAGGGAACCCATGGCGTCATGCCAGATCTGAACTGTATGTTTCGTTGGCCCCGTTAATGCCAGTTTCTTCGGACGGGAATACAAGGCCCTGCTATACCTACCCCCGGGAAGAAGCCATTTATCCATGGCATATCCAGGATCATCAACTCGACCATAAGTGCCGTGGTTAATCGTAGCCAGCTGGGAAGCCCAATAGTATCCTTTGATATCCGGGAGGGCGATGCCATCATCATACCAAGTAAGTGTTAGTTTATTCAGAGCGATGCGGGCCTGCCATCCCATAGAAGACTCCGCTGCAGGCTCTCAATCTCACGGAAATAACCAGGTGGCACAACATCCAAGGTATTCTGTAAGGCGTAGAGAAAACGAGGCAGAGCCATCATTTTAAAGAAGGCTGCCCAACCCAACAATGAAAGAGGAAGCTTCCTCTAGTTGGCAATATCACTCTTAAGCCTCTGCAGGGGGGGGAAGGAGATTTCTGGCATATCTAACCGAGGGATCCAGAGAGACAAAGACTCCCAAATACTTGAACCCTTCTGTGTTGACCTGTATAGGGCAGTTTCGCGGAGGGACAGGGGAATCTCCCCTCAATACAAACAACAAGGATTTCTCCCAGTTGATTGAGATTCCAGATTTTTTCCCAAAGGAGGCCAGGACATCGAAGATCACAATAAGGGACTTACGGGGAGAGGTCAGGTAAAGCAGAATATCATCTGCATATAACGATATACGATCCTCCCATCCGGGGGACCACGCATGCCCCTGATAGATGATTCCCAACGTATCCAGGCGGCAAGAGGCTCCAAGGTCAGTGAGAAAAGAAGGGGGGACAGCGGGCAGCCCTGACGGGTGCCCTGACCAAGCAAGAACGGTGCTGAAACTCTGTTGTTTACCACTATTTGGGCGAGCGGTTCCATGTATAACAGACATACCCATCTGATGAATTCGGGACCAAACCCAAATTTGGCCCAGACCGCCCACAGATAGGACCATTAACCTCCATTTTCACTATTTGATTTTGATCATGTGCCGAGATTAATATGTGATCAATATTTGAGCATTAACCATGCCCTACGAAGGTTGGTAGCTCTAAAATGCCCTCCGATAGCGACTGGTCCACCACCAATTCTAGGTTGTATTTTACATTGCCCTATTAATTGTTTCACCATAAGCATTATGTGAAAAAAGTGTATCTCTATTCCTGTATCCACATAATTTCCCATCTACGACACCACATCTCCTGATGTTAAAATCTCCAACCCAAATCAAACAATAATCGCTCTCAACTTGGTTCAAGAAAATATCGAGCTCCTTCTCTAATGATATGATTACTTGGTCTCTTGTGTTGTCGAAAACATTGTTATAAAAATTAATTACCACAAAACACTGGGAATCATTAGATTGTAACAACAACATTTGGAAATAGGGTGAGTTGATATAAACTTTCTTTAAGGTTAACGGGCATGTAACAGAAAGTAAACTGCTAAGCCAACCTTTGCCCTTCCTTTTCGTGAGGAGGTTGCTTGTGTATCAATTATTGGGAAACCATCAATATGGAAGGGTTCAGTGTGCCAGGTTTCCTGTAAACAGATAATTTGTGAGTTTTTAAAAAATTCCGGCCATACATTAATATTTAATTTCAAATTTACGCCCGCAATGTTCCAAGATACTAAGGTCAGGCCTAGGGCTAAGTCAGTCACAAGCATCTAAAGTTAGCTAGCTCAAGAGTAGGAGGAAGGGATATGAGTGGGTCCCGCGAGCCATATTCAGAATTATTCCAATGCTTTATGTCTGGAGCCTGGGTTATTACAAGGTTCCTTGAAGACTGGTCTAATGGCATAGTGATGTTATTTGGGCCATTGCGATCGTTTGCCAGAATGTTACGCCCCATAGGATAGGGTTTGTAAAAGAAGCCTAGGGATAGAGCCATCATTGACGACTTTTGGCAATTATTAGTAGTGGAAAACAAAATCCTTTCTGCAAGGTGGGGTTGATTAAAATTAAGGATTACACAGTCACCATAGAAAAGCTTGCAAGAGCTACCCACCCAGTTAACCCTACGCACCATATTTATGTATCTCTCTGCCCTTGTTCCCAGTGCCTTATTACATGTTAACCAATGTAGTACCTTAGTTTTCAATTGGGTAAAATCCTCCCTCATACCGTAAGGGAGAGTCGGCACATTCCCCAATACCACCAAGTATGGAGTTGACTCTGTACATAAAATTCTTCAAGGCATCCTTTAGTACGTTTTAACTATGCTTCTCATGTATATTGCTCTCTTGCTGAGTTCGCGCACCCGAACTTTCTTCTAAACCTAAAGTTGTACCTGGGCCAATAGCAGTATGCAATGTAGATGGGGCGAGGCCGGTCAGGAGTGTACTTTATTACTCGGCGGACTGGATGTGGGGTGTGGATTATCCTTAAAGATTGTATGTAAGGCTCCTGGGTTTGAACCATCCGGAAGTAAAGGAGCCGTCAAAGGATTTTTCTCCCCCCTCCTTAGGGTGCTATTAGTAAATTTAAAAATACTTCTTTCGATCGAGGTCAACAGCTGAATAATTGGGCCTAACTTCGTGTCCATGATGTCTTTAATCATGTTCTGCATGGATTCAAGAAATAACTTCATATCTTCATTTGTCAGTCCCTGGGTTACCGATGTATTCTTAGGAAGTTAATCCGCCCTTGGACTTTTTGCCTTCCCTCCAGGTTGCTGACCTTTTCTTTTAACACCCGGCCCTTGGTTAACACACTCCACCCCTCCTGGCCTCCCACGAGTAACTGGTCGATTAATAGGTGAATTTGAAAGGAGACCAGTATTTTCAGCCCCCACAGAACTATTAGATAAAAATGCATTCCCCCCCCCCCCCCCCCGGCAATAGTTATGATGGTGGGACTAAGGGGTATCTGTTAATGACTGGGCGCACTGTCTGGTGTTTCTAGGTAAGTCAACGCTATTATCCACAGGAGGAATTGTGCCTGAAGGTTGTGAAAGATGGGAGGTTACAGGAGATCTCGATAAGCGCCTATTCACCAGTTCTATCTCTTTATCCAGTACCGATGCACCAACAGGGCCAACTGTCCTACGCTTCCCATAGTTACCGTAACTCTCTACTCTGACACACTCTAACCCACAGACACAACCAATAAATTAGTCCCAGACTCCAATTACACCCACTAATACAAAGTACTTAGTGCACTGCGAGCGTCCCTGGACAATTTCTTAACCCCCAACAGGAGTGTAGTGTCCTGCAAAGACACAGTCTAGTTGTTCTCCAGTGTAACCATACACTGTGCACCCACCCACCACAGACGTCACTGGGTCAGGTGACGCTGCTAATAAAAGAACCCGAGCGCACGTGCTCGTGGCCAGAGTTCCACTCCCCAACTGGTGTCCTGTGTCGTCCTTTACTTAACCATGTGGGCCTAGGGCCCCATCACCACAAGGAGGAAAAGGTGCTGCGTGCAACGTTTCTCAGCAGAGAGGAGAATGATTCGTGCAACTGCTCTTTTGCATACATGTAAACATAAATGTAAACAGAAGCTAGCGGCTTGACTGATTGTTGTCAGATAGAATGTTATGGCAATTCGTTGGATTCTCCACACTTCTGTATAGGTGTATAGTACAGTGCTTATAAACTGTGGATTATGTGTCACAATTAAGTCAATCAATCAACCCTTACCTTATGGTCACAAAAGGGGAATTTCCCCAACACAAAATATCCGCAGTCCAAGAAAGTAAGTCCATTCTGGCCTCCTTCGGGCTCCGCGGAGGTAGAGGCAGTGCTTTCTGTGCGATGTTGATTCAAGCGACTCGGTACCTGAGTAGGAAGCGTTGCACCCTGGGGCTAGTAGTCCCCTACCAGGGTGTTGAAGGCAGGACAAGTGCAGACGCGTGGTTCCCTGGGACTCCTGTCCCACCAGGGATTACGACAAGGTAGCAATTACACCAGGCACAGGGTAACTAGAATAGCAGCAATACTGACAGAGCAGGATCCTTACCTTGTTCAAGGTGCGCTGCAGTGCAGATTGGGAAAGTTAGCCCCTACTATAATACGGCTGCAGGGGCCATCCTAGGTACAGTGCCCGGGAGGAGCAAAGGGCATGTGTGCCCATATGGTTCAACACCCTCCCATGCACTTTAGTATTACAGAAGGAGACTCAGACACTTGTGTGGCTCTTTCTAGAATACATGGGCATTATCTGAAGGGGAAATTCCCTCTTTAGCATGGGCGCGTGGCCCCATGCTAATTAGGTAAACACTTTTCTCTCTGGTTGTGTCATAATATAGATGTGGGAGCAGAGGCAAAGAAATCGTCAAGTGGCGCACTCACTGTGTTCCAGAAAGAGGAGGTGCACCATCAGCGCAGCCCTGAGGAGGCCCTCTGACAGGGCGGCCTTAGGCATGTGCAAACTGTGCACCTGCACAGGGCCACCAATCCCGAGGGGCCACCACGCCAATATATATCCTTAATATAATAATCCTCTGAGGATGGATACATATTTGCGTGGCCGCCCCTGGCAGGGATTTGGGCGCCTCCGGCTCTGTTCTACTTCTAAACACCCTGACCCCCCCCCTCTTCACTGGCCTCCATACTCCGCCCCGCCCGGACCCCCTCTTCCGGGGCCCCCTACCTACGCTCACTGCCCAGGGCCACCATGAGCCTAGAGCCGCCCCTGCCTCTGAAAGGGGATGTACCCTGAGTGCATGTTCACTAACGCACCGCACCCACCTTTAGGAGTTTCTCTGTCCCACTTGAAAGTGCAGGCTGGTTGTCTCCAGCTCTGTGAAAGGTGGACTGGCTTCTTCAATCTGCTCTAGTGAGCTGGCCCGGACAATGCGAGTTCAGTGAATCATTCACAATTGGGCTGGACTTGGCAGATGATTATTGACGCTGTCTTCTGCTGTTCCTGTGCACCATTCAGGCCTCTTTAATGCTGAGCCTAAAACTGCCTTATGATTTACTGTGTTCAAATTGCAATGTATGTGTAAAAGATTCATTGTATTATACCTCCATGCGGGTCGGTCATCTTTTCTCTATTCAGTCTTTAATCTTTATTTGGTAATTAAGCTTCTGTTCCTGTGTCGAATGAGCTATTTCTTTCTTTGCTGATAGCTTTTGTTTTCTGCTTGACAGGTTTCTTCTCCAGTCCCTGGAAGACTTGGACAACAGCTTAAGAAAGGTGGATTCCCGCCTATTTGTTGTGCGGGGTCAGCCAGCAGATGTCTTTCCCCGACTTTTTAAGGTAAGAACAATTCTCCTCCTGCTTCTTCTCGTTTTTAGTCGGCATCCCTTGCTTTCACTGGTGAGTGACTGGCTCGGTTTAGATTTTGGTATTGCAGAGTAAACTTCTGGGGTGATGTGACCTTGCTTACCTGATGTCGACAGTCAATCCATATTTATTGCATGGCTCAGCCGTTTGATTAGTTGGTCACCAGACGTCAGGCAGTTAGTTGTTTGTGACAGTTGAGGGCCTAATTTCTGAATCTCTGTTAATCCTTTAAAAAGATACCTGTTCATAAACCTAAACTCAGGGGATCCAAGTGGAGGCAGAGGGCCTAGCTTAACATACTGCTGCTGGAAACATCACAATGTACATAAGTCCTGTGCTGACAGAGGTAATGCGCAGCCGCGGCCGGTGGTGGGAGTACCTGCCGGGCGGTGACGTGGGGAGGGGGAGGGAGAGGGGCAGGGGGGGGGGGGGTAGTAATGTATGGATTACGGAGTTTAACAGATAAGTAAACATATAGATAAATAAAACGAATTTCGTTGCATGCACTGCATCACCAAATGCGCTGCAATGCGCGTAACGAAATTCGTTTTATTTATTTATATGTGTACTTACCTGTTAAACTCTGTAATCAGTACATTACTACCCCCCACCCTGCCACCTCCCCCTCCCCACGTCACCGGCCGGCAGGTACTCCCACCACCGGCCACGGCTGGTAATGCGCTGTCAGGGCCGGCTCTAGGCTCACGGAGGCCCTGAGCAGGGAGTGTAGGTAGGGGGCCCGAGGCCGCCAAATCCCTGCCAGGGACCGCCACGCAAATATGTATCTAAGGATATATATTGGCGTGGCGGCCCCTGGGGTTTGGCTACCCTGTGCAGGTGCACAGCTTGCACATGCCTTAGGCCGGCCCTGACGCTGTCCCAACTGACAGCTTGCATAAAACTTTGCAAACCTTGCATAACTAGGGACTATGGAGTCACTCATCACACCCGGTATATTTCTTTTGGTCCGCAGCTAGTGAAGGAATACCTACCTGTCATGCAGAGGAGGGAAACCTGCTTGATATCTTACCTGAAAAGGGGTATGCTGACAGGCAGTCAGAGGACCCAATCAATGGAGGCAGGGTCGCCCACTGCCTGGCATACCACCACAGATTTTTCTGAGGTGCATTCTGAGAAATGCAGTGCAAAATAGAAGTCAATATAAAGTACTTGAAAGTATAGCAGTGAATCCTCATGAGAGCTTTCGGCCTGACAGGCTCCTGTGGTTGCCTTTGCGCTCTGGCGTGGTACCTACCTTTACAGATTGTGAGCAGCATTTCCAAACACCACCACACCGCTGTGTTACTTTCTGTTGGTGATGGACAGCAATCTAGAGACACTTGCCCAGAGATGCACAGGCACCGCCAACAGTGGCAAACGCTGCAGGACTGGTTAGTAAAGCTTATGTGGTTTCTATGTCGAAATAATGGCAAATGTGTTCCGTGGCTTCAGTTTTCTTTTTTTAAATACGATGCTCCACATCAAACCACAGGAAAGATTGGTTGCAAACCTGTCTTACTGTGATGGGAGCTACTGTGCGTGGGATGGCAGAGATTCTCGGGTGAAAGAAGAGCCATTTTGCGGAAGGTTCCCAGTCTCTCAGTAGGTTACCGTAGGCAGCTTGCAGGATCGGTGCTGAACCTTCAGGTGGGACTTTTTCCAGCATTCCATCTTAACTGAATGTTCTGCTGCCACCTTCGCTGGAAAGGTTGAATTCGAGCAGAAGGATGTCTGGCGAAAGCACCGAGTACTTGACGCTAATGAGGTTATTTCCTCTAATATAATAATGAGACGCAGTGTGCCCAGCTCTGATAATTGCGGAATGTACTATTTGGATTGGACAATATCTTTATACTCCGCACTGAATGAATTAGAGGGGTCTCGGGTCTGAATGAGCTGAAATCTGTCACCATAGAGTTCAAATCATTAGTCTCTTTGAAGGTCCCTTCACATAGTTCTCCGTTCTCCTGGAGAATTAGAAGTGGATCCGTGTCTTGCATGTTTGAGTTTAACGTCAGAGGCATATATAGATATATTCATGTATTCTTTCAAAAATAATTCTAATAGACTATCATATTTAATAAGTCATCGCAGTACTTTTCCTGTCTTTGTTTCCTGCCTGATGCTTTCTACAAAACACTTTCATATTTTCTTCTTTTTAGCTCCATTGATTTTCAGGAAAATATTTATTTCTATTTTAGGTGGAACTCGATGATTTTATGACATTCTGATTTTTGTTGAATATTGCTCTTTTGGGAAGCAGACCAAGGGGCAGAAGTACAAACTTTTGGAATTGTGACTTTCTAATTGAAATTCTTACCGAATTGCAATTCTTAATGTACAGAATAAGGGACATATGTATCAAGATACCCATTTGCAATTCCCAAATAGCGATTTTTAAGAAATTGCTATTTGAGAATCGCAAATGGGTATGAATGTACAAAATCACATTTTTTTTGCGATTTCTTAGAATTCCTTAATTGCGATTAGCAAATTGCGAATCGCAATTAAGGAATACTTTCCCATTCATTTCTATGGGCCAGGAGGCCCATAGGAATGAATGGGAAGTTATTCTCAATTTGTGATTCACAATTTGCTAATCGCAAATTGAGAATACTTTCAAGGGTGCAGGGGTGTCCAAAGGACACCCTGTTGCACCCCTGAAATATGCATGGGTGCACATGTGGCGCACATACATGCCCTAAGGGAATGTATGTGCGTCACATGGCACTTTGAAAAATGCAAAAATTTGCATTTTTCAAGGAATTCACAATTTACCACCAACTAGAAGTTGGTGGTAATTTGCAATTCCTTAGGGGCATTTTGCAAATTTTTTTTGCTACATACATTGCATTTAAGGAATCGCAAAATTTGCGATTCCTTAAATGCAATTGCAAAATAAGGAAACACATATTCCTTATTTTGCACCAGTTTTGCTTAATACATTCCATTTAGCAAATTCGCATGCGCAAATTCTGCGAATTTCGGCCTTTGCGAATGCGAATTTGCATGATACATATGGCCCTAAGGGGCACATGCATCAATATTGCTTTTTGCGATTCCTTAATTGCGAAAAATAAGGAATCGCTATTAAGGAATTGCAAACTGCAATACATCAAGAAATCGCAAAAAAAATAGTGATTTCTTAAAATTCCTTAATTGCGATTCTCTAATTGAGAATCGCAATTAAGGAATACTTTCCCATTCATTTCTATGGGCCAGGAGTCCCATAGGAATGAATGGGAAGTTATTCTCAATTTGTGATTCGCAATTTGCTAATCGCAAATTGGGAATACCTTCAAGGGTGCAGGGGTGTACAAAGGACACCCTGTTGCACCCCTGAAATATGCATGGGTGCACATGTGGCGCACATACATGCCCTAAGGGAATGTATGTGCGTCACATGGCACTTTGAAAAATGCAAAAATGTGCATTTTTCAAGGAATTCGCAATTTACCACCAACTAGAAGTTGGTGGTAATTTGCAATTCCTTAGGGGCATTTTGCTAATTTTTTTTGCTACATACATTGCATTTAAGGAATCGCAAAATTTGCGATTCCTTAAATGCAATTGCAAAATAAGGAATCACATATTCCTTATTTTGCACCAGTTTTGCTTAATACATTCCATTTAGCAAATTCGCATTTGCAAATTCTGCGAATTTCGGCCTTTGCGAATGCGAATTTGCATGATACATATGGCCCTAAGGGGCACATGCATCAATATTGCTTTTTGCGATTCCTTAATTGCGAAAAATAAGGAATCGCTATTAAGGAATTGCAAACTGCAATACATCAAGAAATCGCAAAAAAAATAGCGATTTCTTAAAATTCCTTAATTGCGATTCTCTAATTGAGAATCGCAATTAAGGAATACATCCCCATTCATTCCTATGGGCCTAGAGAAAATCTCACATTGAGCTCAAAGCCCACAAATTCCTTACTGTTGGTTGGCTTAATTGTCGCTCTAATTTTGTTACATTTGATGGCTTGCCCTGTCCAACTTGTGTTTATCCTTACCCGCAGCATATCCTGTTTACTTGTGTGCTTCACTGCGCACTTTTAAGAAACTACTTTTTTCTTTTAGCATAGGGACTCCATGTGAGTGCATTTTTTAAAGATGTTTCTCCATAGTGCGCTTCTCTCCCTCCGTTCATGTTGCTTTCTCACCTGTGTTGTTTTCTCGCCCTGCGCTCCATGTTGCTCTCACACGTGTGTGCCTCCCTTTGCCCTGGTGTTGCTCTCTCCCCGTGCGCATCTCCTCCACCCTCCCGATTGATCCTTCCCTCATGCTCTTCTTTGCCCTTACTTACCCCCTCAAGTGCTATCCCAGCCCGCTCCTCCGTTGCCTCCCTCCACTTCCCCTGGGTCCTATTTTTTTTCCTTCATTTATTTTTTTCTATCGCAGTTTTTCATTTTCATGTTTTTTTATTTACTGATCCATTGAGATTAGTGAATAAAATAATGGTGCTCCCATCAGCTGCATGTGTTAGGACAGGTGTGTGCTGGGAAAGGAAACAAGGGACCCCTACTCACTTGGAGCCTGGGTGTAGTTTATTAAAGGAAACAATGGCTCCTGTGGATAAATACACACTTATTGTAATATATATCCTGCACAATGGCAATGTGGGTGATTTACAAGGGATGTCAAACAAGGAAGCTACGCATACACAGTTAGAATTCATAGAGTTTATATAAGTATGAATCAACAATTTACACAGATAATCAGTCATATTATGTTTATGTACAAACATATAATCACAAAGGTGATAGTGTGTCCCAAGTGAATGTTATAAAAAAAAGGGAGAACCTAAACTACTAAAGTGTTACATAATATTGTATAGAAAACAAGGTTTCAGATTTGTATTCAATTCGTAAGAGACGACCCAGTAAAGTATAGGCAATCAAGGCTACAACAGTTGCAAAGTATAAACCACTGCTGTACAAAGTCTGTCTCTTTTAGTGTCGATGACGTTTCGACCTGAATAGGGTATCAGGTCTCTTCAGGACTTGTCAGTGAGGGGCACCTAAAAAGTATAATGGGTATACGTTAGCTAGTGCGTGCAGCATACCTCCTGATGCGTCTGTGTGCATACAAAATGTATATACAATTGTAATGGTGGGATGCACAACTTTGTTTTAACGTGTAATCCATGTTTCTCCAATGATTGTCCTAGAATGCGTGCGCATCGGTTGGGTGCCATGCCCAAACAGCACCTCGGTTTAACGCAACACTGAGTGAGGCAACATTTTGCCCCAAACCGATCGCACAGCGAAGTTGTGCCTCAATGGCAAACAAGCATTTACAATGCAATGGCCTCGGCTTTGTTAAAGTTAGAGCTATTGGCATTGCAAATGGCATTTTTTTCATTTTTTTAAAAAAAACATAAATAAATGGTATTGTCATTTACAATGGCAATAGGTGAGCATTAGAGAGTAGTAGAGTGTATTAGCAGGCACAGAGTCCCCCCCACACACACAGAGCCCAACACGCACACACACACAGAGCCCCCCACACACAGAGCAACACAAACACACAAAGAGCCACACACACAGAGCTCCCCCACACACAGAGCCCCACACACACACAGAGCCCCCCACATACACACACAGCCCCACACACACAGAGCCCCCCACACACACACAGAGACCCCCCACACACACAGAGCTCCCCACACACACAGAGCCCCCCACACACACACAGAGCCACACACACACACAGAGCCACACACACATAGACAGAGCCACACACACACACAGAGAGCCACACACACACAGAGCCACACAAACACACAGCCACACCTGGAGAGGTGCACCAACCATACCCTCATTTACCACAGAGGACTAATGCCCCTGTCAGTGGACAGTGGTCCACATATAGCATTGGTGGAAACATATTGTGGAGTGGGACCAGACCTTTGTATCTGATCACTAGATTGGCACACATGTGTAAAGTTTCACCTCTATGCACCTGTCTAGTACTTTGCCCTAACATCCTGCGTGCATGTTAAGCATGTTAAGTGTATGGTGTGTATAGACCTTGTGGTACATGCATGGTGTGTGACTGACCCAGAGTAATAGAAGCCAGTCAGATCCATTTTGAATTCCCCTGGCCTGGCCTTGCACAAGGTGAAAGGTGCAGACAGTGCTCCTAGATAGTAGAAGTGCATTACCCACATTCCTGGAGCTGGCAGCCAATTAAGCCAATGGATGTTATATGAATTCAGATATGACTCCCTGAGGCACGAAAACAAAGCATAAAAATGGTACGACTAATTTGATAGTTTCTGAGCCCAGCCATAAAATATTGCCCTGCACGCTCGCTAGCTGGGGCGCTGCTGCTTTTCTGGGACAAGAACCAGCACCAGGAAACATCTTAGGGTTTCAGCACTTCAATGAATGATAAGCATTTTTCAAATGTTACCATACTGCCAGCTAACACATGCAATCGTCACTAGCCTGTATTTCATTTCAAATGCAAAAGATATGTGCAGCAAAGTCTTAGGACTCAATCAGGTTGGGTCACCTCAGGACCTGAAAAAGACCTAAGGACTGGAATCGGATCGGCAACAGAACTAGAATTCGGACCCCATTAGGTACTGTATTCTAGTGTGACATCTACATAGTGCTTTATATTCCTAAGAGGTACGCCAAAGCACATTTTCGGGTAGGTAGAACGCTACATGGCTGAGGAGTGTGTGGTGGTGGGCAGTGCTGTATTTGTTGTCCTGCCTTTGTGGGAAGCGTTTTGGTGTCACATACGTCACCCTCTTCTCTAATGAAGATCTATGCGCCTGGCGTGTTGTGACACACTGGAATCGACTGAAAGGAGACAGAGACATTCTTCGGAGATGCTTCTTTTCGACCGCAATATTTTCCATATGTCAGGGAACTTGTAAGAGAGGGGAGAGTAGTGTGCAGGCTCACTCTGGCAAAGCCTTTGTTCCCACACTGGGGAAAGTTTTATCTGAGCGCCCTCTGTTTCCCAGCTGCAAGGAATTAGAGGAGAATGCACGAGACCCGCGCTCTCCTGCGAGGAGATTAGTGCAAAGAAGTTCCTACCAGGCCCGGCTGTGTTGGAGGCTTCTGCCGCTCTCTAACACAGCGTCCCGTGGAAGACTGCTTTTAGTTCTGTGGGGGGAGTGACTGGGACCCGGGGAAAGCTGCGTGCTGTGCCCTACGCCCTGCCTGCCTGTGGTTCAGGATTCCCCGGCTATTCCATTCACCGAGGCTTACTCTGCTTCACAATGGCCGGTTCTAATGAAGTCAAATCCAAGCAGCCTGCAAGTGTGACATCAGCCAAGGGGGGTGCCCTGTTGCTACTAAAAAATCTCCAGATGGTGTCACTGTGTCAGCTCGGTGACCGCACCAACCATACAACTATACACAGGCGGCGTAGTGCTTTCGGATAAGCCCCGTCCTTTTCAGACTGGGGGGCGTGTTTTTTGTGGAGTGACGAATGACGTCACAGAGAGAAAACAGCAAAAAAACACGCCCCTCAATTCGAAACGGACGGGGCTTAAAGGGACAGACAGAGCTCTTCTCCAATGGCTGGCCGCTGTTTAGGAAGCCAGCCAATGGAGAAGAGCTGGCTCGTTTACCTCCCTACTCTAAGACATCATTTCTTGCCCAGCGAGACTGCGCAAGCGCAGCCTACGCAGGCCGAGACCTAAAAATGATAGTCCATATTAAGCTCCGGGTTTCCTCCATTTTAACCATATTCTCCATCCTTTTCATTCTTCTGTTATTCATCCGCATTAAGTTGCAATCCACACACGGGATATTCTGCCATTTTCCACATTTCCAATGCTGAAGCTGTGTCCAACCGGACCTCTTGCTAAAGCACGACAAATGCAGGAGTTCTTTCAAAGCAGCATTTATTTAAAAAATACCAAATGCATTTCCGGCTACAAGCACCCTTCATCAGTGGACACTGCTTTAAATTAACAAGCTAAACCTTCGTCATCTTTGTTAAAGAGATTGTTGCATACAAAATGTCACATCAGCGTCATTGCTCACTTTTTTCTTCTGCACATGTTGATGCTGTACAACATGTACACAAGGCAGTGGTAGAGCCAATAGGTCTCAAAAGCGAGACATGTTGGCTTTGCCAATGCTCGTATTGGGCTTTTGGTGCCTAACATAAGACTGATTTGTAAAGTTGATCCACCTTTTTTCCTAAGACGGTTGACTAGTCCTGCTCTGCCTTTGTGACCATCTGCAGCAGATCTCATGCTTGGGAAAGAAGCAAACCTAACCCTGTTTCTGTTAAGAGTGCTTTTACATTTCTAAGTGAGCCTGGTTGTGTCTCAGCCCGTCTGTGTATCTGTCAGCTCTCTTCTCAAGAGAGTTAAGACCAACGTGGGGTTAGTCCAATCACGCACTGTTCACTTAGTGTTATCCCACACCTTCTATTTTAACTAACGTAATCAAAACTTAATCAATTGCTTATCATTCATTTAATTGTTCATCATTATATCAAGAATTCATGTTTTAAATCACATGTTATTAGACATTCACATTTAGTTCTACAAACAAAACATATACATCATATTCATCAAGTTTCCTATCAGTAATTTACAACATTGATTTATAGCACATGACACTTCTTAATCGCATGCCCGATGCATTTCGGCACCCAACTCGTGCCTTCCTCAGGGGCCTCACTTGTAGGTGATGAAGTGTTGCGAGTATAATCACTGCGTTTCAGGAATGTACCAACGTTGTGTGTTGTGCCTGGTGCTGTATACTTCTAAACCTGTTGTGTTTATGATGGGAAGATCTATTTGCGATGTCTCCGCGTTAAAAATCGGGTCCTTAACTGGCGTGTCCTCTCTTCTCAAGACCTCATGCTTGCGACTTATGACGTGGAGGTAAAGTCTAACAGTGTGGCGCAGAGGGTTTAAGCTTTAACTTTGTGCTGGAGATTAAGCTCCACATACCTCTTGTCACTAAGGAGGCAGTCTGTGTCGCGCTGGAGTGGTTACTTCCCTGCCAGTGCTGGCCTTTGTGTGGAGTCCTCTGAGCTGAATCCGCATGTCTTTGGTGAACATCTGTAAAGCTGCCATGTGGCTCCTGTGCACACCTTAAGAACAGCCTGCTGGCTGCTCCTTAGCGAGGAGGTACTTCATTCCACCACCTCTCGCCGGGTCTGGTAGTGGATTCTGTTGGCAATGAATACTCCTTCAGTCAGGGCAGTGGCAGTGGGGCTTAGCAGGACGGGAGAAGTCCTTCAGCGGTTCTAAGGGGACAGCCTTATTAATCCATTTCAATGTTTACCTCTTCTGAAGTGGCTCGACTTCATTTACATCAAACTAGAGCTAATAAACATCAGAGTGTACTGTCAAGGAGGGATGTAAAACATTGTAACTTAAGAATGATTATGCATGGATCCGGTATGTAACAGAATCTCAGATCTTCTGTTGACTGCATCTGTGTACTATTAAAAGTGGCGCTGTGTTCATTCCTTCGTGGCGCTAATTGGTCGCAATAAACCTACATGCTCAGAAGGTGTGAGTACATTTTTTGATTGGTGGCTTGTCCTGCTTGCTCTTTATTCTTGCAGGGCTGAGTGTCAAAGCTGATAGAAATGCTGTTTATTTTTTTAAGATCCTACTTTGAAAAGGCCTGCATCTGAGAATTAAAAGCCGAGCCATTTGTTCGGCAAACCTCTCTGATAAAACTCCGTATGCCAGCTCCCATGGGGTGCATTTGAAGGAGCTCGCCGGGGTACCGATGATTCTTGCTGGGAGTGTGCTGCTGACCTCTTAGAGAAGGGTGTTACTATGGAGACCGCTGGTTTGAGCGCAGCGCGCTGCTCTCGCAAAAGTAGGCCACGAAATCAGAGAACAGAACAGCCCTGGGGCAGTGTCGGGACGTCATGGAGGGTGCATGGGATCGGAGGGGTCTCACGGAGTGCACGTGGCCAAGCCGTCCCACGTTCAGTTATTAGAGCACCGGTGTCCCTCCCAGCTGCTTCTGGCACAAACTGGTCATCTTCGAGAATGACTGGCTGCAGGCAGTGCCACCGAGAAATTAAACACACTGCTCTCTACAGCTTAGTACTACTGTTCATCTCCTTACTCCCGATGCCAACTCAAAATGGACAGAAGGCCACGAATCTGGAGCTAGCTTTCTTTATAAACAAAAAATATCTTCTAGACTCCTCTCAGTTTGGATTCAGAAGCAATCACAGTACCGAATCGGCACTGATTGTGGCCTCTGAGGAACTCATGGCGTTCCTGGGTAACGGCGGTAAATCAGCACTCATTCTGCTTGACCTAGTGGCCATGTGCTAGGCCTTGTTTGACGCGGTCAATCACAATGTGCTCCTCGAATCTCTTAATTTATTTTAATTTTATTTTATACATTTTATATAGCGCTAGCTAGACCCGGGGGTATCAGAGCGCTTTACATACTTAGGTGCATAACATAACATGACAGAGGGATGCATACAGATAAAAGTCAAACATTATAAGTAGTCGTACACTGCATAACAGGACATTAGAGTGCATGAGGATATATGCAACACATTATAATTTGGCATGCAGTGAAGGATAGAGGGGGAGCTCACGAGGTTAAAAACAGCACAATCTCCACTTATTCATAATGAACAAATAAGCAGGGAGTCAACTAGGTTCTGGGAGTCTTGGTTCGTTGACTAGGACGGTAAGGTATTTCTTGAGGAGAATGAGTTTCAGGTCCCTTTTGAATTACGGGAAGGAGGGGTTGCATCTGAGATCAATCTGAAGTGAGTTCCATGTCCTGGGTACGTTACCAGAAAAAGATTAGGACTGATTGGTTGTCTTTTTGAATTTCGGAGGGATGAGAAGAAGTGAGTTGGAACTAGCAAAGACCTTATTTCTGAAATTCAGATATGGCAATCTCCAAATCGGTTCAACATTGGCGCGTTGGTCTGGCGGTGTAAACTCGGCAAACCATGTAGAAGATGAATTATGTACCATGTGTGGATGTAATCAAAAAGAAAATGAGCTACATATCCTCTTCTTCTGCCCAGCATATGCACAGGCTAGAAGGAGATGGATTAAACCAATATGCTTAACATTAGGTGTAAGATCATGTTCCCAGGCTCTAAGGATTCTTTTGACTAACACTAGTCAACCTATTGTATTTAGTGTCAGCAGATTCTTGCATAGTATTTTTTTCCAACAAAGAAAATTGGGTTATAAATTGTAAAAAGCAGATATGTTAAAATCATTGCCTATTAATAACAGAGGGATAATTGATGAAATATTATTTTTGCTGTCCCTACCTGTTTCTACTAGATTGAATTGTTTTTACGAATGTTTTAAACTTTTGGTCTTTATCTTAGAATCAACATGAAAATTGAATGAATTTATACGGCAAGTTGTGTATTTTAAAAGAAATGTTTTATTGCATTTATGTAATTGTTCTTTTATGGTATTCATGCCGAAATAAAGATTTATCAGATCAGATCAGATCAGTTGGAACTTCTCAGGGATCTGGAACTTCCAGCTTTGACCAGTTTGCTGCTTAGGTAGTTGTGGGAATGTGAGTGGAGGGTTTTGGTGTGTGGTGCAGGCCAATTTGTAGATACATCTGTCTTCAATGGGTGGCTGTTGGAAATGGGGGTTGCCCACGTCTCAAAGGGGGTAGCATGGCATCAAGCGGGCAGGCCAAACTTCGAGGACATGTGAAGCATTCACGCAGTACCCACAGACGACACACCAATCACACCACAAAAGAGTCACGACACCACCTTTGGTTGGAAAAGAATAAGTTTAGTGTTATCTCCAACCTGCAAGGTAAAAAGAAATAGAATAGTGGTAGTCACAACAAGGCGCCAACTGGCGCCAGAGCCAAGTACATCATGGGGAATTATTTACATGGGACAAAAGGGATGAGTCCATAGTCCATGCTGAAATAAGAATGGTTGGTTAAATTAACATTAGACCTGGGGCCAATCTGGCGGGGCCAACTCAGGCTTTCATCCTCGGGGGTAGGCTGAAAAGGTAAGATACAACATTATGCATAAATACACCTCAGGCATTATAACGCCAATCCCCACCCCTGTAATGCAAAATACCAGCAGTATGAATACACATAACCTGCATTATCACTCCACCACGACCTCTGTAAAAGGAAACATCAGGGCATCATAGCACATAATAGCCAGGAGC
Source organism: Lissotriton helveticus (assembly GCF_964261635.1). Taxonomy (NCBI): domain Eukaryota; kingdom Metazoa; phylum Chordata; class Amphibia; order Caudata; family Salamandridae; genus Lissotriton; species Lissotriton helveticus. Next base: position 474,387,153 of record NC_136062.1, read on the forward strand.
ACCTGTAACAAATCAGCAAGGCTTGCTCCTTAACAGGGGAGGTGACTAGGGGCATCCTTGTGGGTATATCACAAGAGCCTAAATGCATTTAACATTCGGCACACTCCTTAGTAGGATAATCCGCCTACAAGGAACACTAGGCGTAAAAATGCATCGCTCCTGACCAGGTAACCTGAAAATACCAGGCCGGAATAGAACTACATAAGACAGGGTAAAACACTTCCTTCAACAGGAATAAGCAGGGAATTACATGAGGAAATAACATTTTGGTCAATGTAAAGCATTTCATCAGATGTAGAACATTTTCTCAACCGTAAACCTTTTCATCAGGCCAGGCCTAAGAACCTCGGGCGTGCCCATGCAGGGGGAATATCAGGCCTACACAGGTATCATGGGGCAGGACACACCTGACTAGTCCCCTAGGCACAAAAGTTAACAGTCGCCCTATAGGCCCCCATAGTTCCTTGGGTGACCCTATGGGCTAGATATAGGGCCCTCTACAACCGGCACAGTCTGCTGGGGTCCCTCGTTGCGCTGGGGCCCAACGTTGCAGGTGCCCACTGCCAGACGGGGCACCTAGAAAGTTAGTGCAGTCATTGGGGCGGGCACCGACCCTGTGCCCCGGCTCCAGCCCCCCAACCACCACGCAGCTGAGGCCCCACTCACCGGGCTCCTTGGATTGTCCTCTTCCCTTGCAGGGCTCACTCTCCTTGCCGTGGAGGGGGGCCAAGCACCGACCACGTGCCTCGAGGCTCACCCCTCTGTACTCCTGCAGCAGCACACGAGGCACTCCTTTCCAGGCGGAGTCATCTGGGCCCCTCTTGCTCACGGGGGCCCGGAGTTTCAACTCGGCCTCGGGGAGGCCTCAAGGGACACACGCGGTGTCCTGGCACACGTGGGGGAAGCCGCCCGGCTTTCCTCCCACCTCACACGGGGCTCCTTCGATCTCCCGGGAGCCCCGCAACGCCGGCGAGTCGCTTCCTCTGGGGAGGCGGGGCTGGCACCGACAGTGTGCCCCGGCCCCGCCTAGCTCACCGGCCCCTCACTCCGGGGCACAGACCGGCGGGGTGGCCTCCCGCTCCGGTCGCTCCCAATCGGGGCTCCCTCCTGACCACGGGGGCCCCGCACCAGTCACAGGTTTCACCCGGGTCCCCTCCTTCCTCACAGGGACCCGGGGCTTAAACTCGGCTCCTCTTCTCTGGTTGTCGGCCGGCAGCCAATCCCTGCGCGGCGTTGGCGGGGGCGGGCCAATGACGCGGCCGGACGCCCCCGTCACGTGATGCAGGACACAGCGGCCTCAGGGCCTAGCGCGGCCCTCTTTCCACCTCGGCGGCCCCCTCCTGACACCGGGGGTCGCTGCAACGATGCGCTGCCCAGCGGGGGATGGTCTCCTCACGACGCCGGGTTGCGGCGGTGATTCCGGTGGCACAAGGGGTAGGCTCCCTTTTTATTAATTATTTACTTAGCGACAGCGCGATGACGCGAGGGTAGGCTCCTCACAGTCTCCTCAGCACCCGGGCTGCGACGGTGATCTCCGGCTGCGACAAGGGGTAGGCTCCCTTTTTAATTAATTATTTAAATCGGCCCAAAGCGCGCCTCCACAACAGCGCTATTCACAGGCTGCCAGTCTCCTCAGAAAACAGCGAAAACGGCGCTATTCACAGCGCACTGCTCCTCCCTCTGCCCAACAGAATAGAGGCAGTTCAGGGCTTCTAGGGACACGCAGCTCCTCACAGTCCTTCTCTAGCGCTTCCAAATTATAGCGCTTTCCAGGCAGGACAGTTCAGGTCAGGGCAGCAACAGTCTTGGAGTTTACAGCGCTTAGGTAGGCAAACCAGGGCTTCTAAGTAGGCTCCTCACGGAGGGGGGGGGCGAACAGTTCCACAGCCAGCCCCAGGGGCACACTCCTCACCTCCTGGGGGGTTCAAGCCCACAGCATTCCTCCTCTTCTGGGTACCTTTTTCCCTCAGCGCTGGCGTAGTCCAAGGTCCCACAGCGTCAGGGACCTATGAAGAGTCCTCCCTTGTCAGGGGCCCATGGGGACAGCAGCGGGGGGGGTTTATAGGGGTGCAGGGCCCAGCTCACAGGTCCATGTGGCGGTAGCACCTCACAGCAGGTCCCCCTCCCTTCCTTGTCCCAGCGCTGACTGACTCTCTGGTGACACTTCTCCCTATTTATACCCTCCTCCCAGGCAGTGCCAGGACCTTCTAGAATGTTGGCACATCTAGCCTAAACTGGTTCTAGGGGAGGGGGTGAGCACCCTGGGTGCCAGGCTTTCCCTCCAAAACTAGGGGTAGCTGGGTAATATTATCTAGACTGCTGACCTATGTCAGTCCAGTGGCAAAACCCATGGCCATGGCATCCATTTTAAAAACAATACATTTCAGTCAGGTACATTTCCAAAATGGGAGTGCAGTTTTAAAATGGGGGATTTTACAAGTGCTCACATTAGGTCAGGTAATTACATTTTCACAAGGTGTCTCACACCACTCATGGCCTATACAGGTTTAATCCCATGGGGGAGACATTCAAGTTAGGGGGTCAAAAGCGAAAAATTTTGGGGGGAAAAGGCCAAGTCCAACACGACTCCCCCCCAGCCAAAAGCCAGGGTAGACATATCAATGCCTTGATGGGCTTCCCTGCTTGGGGCGGTAAAAGGTGGACGCAGGCCTGCAACTACAGGAGCACCTGCAGTCTCTCCTCCACTCGGGAACCCAATGGTTCTTTTTCGCATCCCTCCTTTCACCAACATCACCACCCCACTGGTGTTCCCTAGTGGGATGTCTCTCCTTCCTAGAGTGGGAGGCTCTAGCCTCAGGCTTGTAATTCCCTTGGACCACTCTCTTCTCTCCAAACTGCCACTGGTCCACCCATCTGGGGTCTACACCCTCAGACTGACCAGCCCTTAGGGGCGAGGCTCTCCTCCCCCTACTTCTCCTCCTAGGGTTCCTCCATCTCCTACGCTGGGGGACACCCTCACACAACTCTCTCCCCAACCTGGAGCCGAAACCCACAGGCTGAACCGGTGACAGGGGCGAGTCCTCCCTCTCCCTGCACCCCCTCCCAGAGTCCCGCACCCTCCTAACTGGAGTAGTACCCCTGGGAGTCACTTCCGGGGGGACTCTGGTTACAGAGGTCCCTCCCACCAGAGCAGGCAAACCCTGTCCCTGGCCACCCAACCCAGGATCTGCGCCCTGTGGCTGAGCTGGTGACAGAGAAGAGACCTTCCTCCCTCTGCACCCCCTCCCAGAGTTCCGCACCCTCCCACTGGGAGTAGTACCCCTAGGAGTCAAATTGGTAGGGACCTGAATTACAGGTACCCCACCCTCCAGGTCAGGCAACCCCTTAACCTGGAACCCCAGTCCAGGATCTAAACCCTGTGACTGGTCAAACCCCCGAACCACTGGAGCTCCAATTAATGATGCTCCGGGTCCTCCTGACATGAGGGGATCCTTTCCACGAGAAGGCACACCGGGACAGCCTAGACTCCCAACCTGGGGTTCCCTAAAAGAACTCTCCAGTCCCTGTGACTGCAGTTGGGGCATCTCGGGACACCTCCCCGTCTCACTCCCTCCTTTAGATGGGATGTGAGGCCCTACAACCCGCCCACTATCCTGGGACCTAGCTGGGCTTCTCACCTCTCCCGCCACGCTGGGTCGGAAGATCCCTGCACCTCTCCTTTCTGGATCACTCCCCAATGTCTTCCCAGACGCTCTGGCACTTACCCAGAGGTCTGCCTCCCGTGCAAGTTCCCTGGGGTCTGAGAACCCGCACTGCAACAGATGGTGACGCAGTCTTGGGACACAACTCCTTAGCATGTGCTCCCGGATAACGGCATGGCACAGCCCTTCCCAATCCTCCACTGCTCTCCTCACCACCCAATCCTCCAGTACAGTCCAACACTCCTCCTCGAACTCTCCCCAGGACTGATGGAACAGCTTTCCCCTGCCCCTAAACACTAACCCGTCCTCCTCTTCCGGGGAATCAGGCACAGTCTCTTGGGCTTCGGGAGTGGGACTCCTTGCACTGGACCTACACTCGCTGCCACCACTGGATCCCACCCTCTCCGGTGAATCCAGACTCCTAAAACCACTCTCAGGGGACAACCTACCCACCTGAGCTGATCTCTCTCTGGCGAAGGCCCTCTCCGCCTCTGCCATCCTCTCCAGCGCTAGGACTTTTTCAGTCTCTAGTCGCTGCTCTTCTACCCTCAGCTGCGCTAAGCCCTCGGCATGCCTGAGCTTTGCCAGCGCCAGCTGATACTCCCTTTCCTCCCTCCTATCTACCCACTCTTCTGGGGACAGGGAAAGGGATGGGGCAGTGCCCCCGGGACTGGACCCAGTGCGAGACTCCCTATCTTCGGTGTCCTCCACAGCTACTGGCGTCTCTGCCCTGCTAGACTCTTCCTCCTCCTCATCGGAGCATTTACCTCCCAGGGTTCTGGATGGGGAGCCCTCACTCTGGTTTCTAACCCACTGACCCTTCAACACTTCGGGGGGGTAGTCAGACAAGTCCCCATTAACCTCTAAGGGCTCTCCCCTCTTGAGGGCCTCATAGAGAAACAAATTCCTCCTAATGTTCCCTACTGGGGGTATCCCTCTCTCCAGGAGGAAGTCTATCACCTCCTGTTCGGTGTACTCCATTAGTTCCACTTCCTGGTAAATCAACCCCATCGTGGCGAGGTACACCCGGGACACACCCTCCCAGTGGAACAAGGGGACACAATTGTCAAACACTTTCAGGAGGAAGCAACAATAATCCCCACAACAAGGCTCGGATTACCTCCAAAGCTCTATTTGCAGTGTAACCCGTGGCCGCTGTGGTACTGCGCAAACACAAGTCCTATCCCACCGCTCTGCCACCAAATGTTGGAAATGGGGGTTGCCCACGTCTCAAAGGGGGTAGCATGGCATCAAGCGGGCAGGCCAAACTTCGAGGACATGTGAAGCATTCACGCAGTACCCACAGACGACACACCAATCACACCACAAAAGAGTCACGACACCACCTTTGGTTGGAAAAGAATAAGTTTAGTGTTATCTCCAACCTGCAAGGTAAAAAGAAATAGAATAGTGGTAGTCACAACAAGGCGCCAACTGGCGCCAGAGCCAAGTACATCATGGGGAATTATTTACATGGGACAAAAGGGATGAGTCCATAGTCCATGCTGAAATAAGAATGGTTGGTTAAATTAACATTAGACCTGGGGCCAATCTGGCGGGTCCAACTCAGGCTTTCATCCTCGGGGGTAGGCTGAAAAGGTAAGATACAACATTATGCATAAATACACCTCAGGCATTATAACGCCAATCCCCACCCCTGTAATGCAAAATACCAGCAGTATGAATACACATAACCTGCATTATCACTCCACCACGACCTCTGTAAAAGGAAACATCAGGGCATCATAGCACATAATAGCCAGGAGCACCTGTAACAAATCAGCAAGGCTTGCTCCTTAACAGGGGAGGTGACTAGGGGCATCCTTGTGGGTATATCACAAGAGCCTAAATGCATTTAACATTCGGCACACTCCTTAGTAGGATAATCCGCCTACAAGGAACACTAGGCGTAAAAATGCATCGCTCCTGACCAGGTAACCTGAAAATACCAGGCCGGAATAGAACTACATAAGACAGGGTAAAACACTTCCTTCAACAGGAATAAGCAGGGAATTACATGAGGAAATAACATTTTGGTCAATGTAAAGCATTTCATCAGATGTAGAACATTTTCTCAACCGTAAACCTTTTCATCAGGCCAGGCCTAAGAACCTCGGGCGTGCCCATGCAGGGGGAATATCAGGCCTACACAGGTATCATGGGGCAGGACACACCTGACTAGTCCCCTAGGCACAAAAGTTAACAGTCGCCCTATAGGCCCCCATAGTTCCTTGGGTGACCCTATGGGCTAGATATAGGGCCCTCTACAACCGGCACAGTCTGCTGGGGTCCCTCGTTGCGCTGGGGCCCAACGTTGCAGGTGCCCACTGCCAGACGGGGCACCTAGAAAGTTAGTGCAGTCATTGGGGCGGGCACCGACCCTGTGCCCCGGCTCCAGCCCCCCAACCACCACGCAGCTGAGGCCCCACTCACCGGGCTCCTTGGATTGTCCTCTTCCCTTGCAGGGCTCACTCTCCTTGCCGTGGAGGGGGGCCAAGCACCGACCACGTGCCTCGAGGCTCACCCCTCTGTACTCCTGCAGCAGCACACGAGGCACTCCTTTCCAGGCGGAGTCATCTGGGCCCCTCTTGCTCACGGGGGCCCGGAGTTTCAACTCGGCCTCGGGGAGGCCTCAAGGGACACACGCGGTGTCCTGGCACACGTGGGGGAAGCCGCCCGGCTTTCCTCCCACCTCACACGGGGCTCCTTCGATCTCCCGGGAGCCCCGCAACGCCGGCGAGTCGCTTCCTCTGGGGAGGCGGGGCTGGCACCGACAGTGTGCCCCGGCCCCGCCTAGCTCACCGGCCCCTCACTCCGGGGCACAGACCGGCGGGGTGGCCTCCCGCTCCGATCGCTCCCAATCGGGGCTCCCTCCTGACCACGGGGGCCCCGCACCAGTCACAGGTTTCACCCGGGTCCCCTCCTTCCTCACAGGGACCCGGGGCTTAAACTCGGCTCCTCTTCTCTGGTTGTCGGCCGGCAGCCAATCCCTGCGCGGCGTTGGCGGGGGCGGGCCAATGACGCGGCCGGACGCCCCCGTCACGTGATGCAGGACACAGCGGCCTCAGGGCCTAGCGCGGCCCTCTTTCCACCTCGGCGGCCCCCTCCTGACACCGGGGGTCGCTGCAACGATGCGCTGCCCAGCGGGGGATGGTCTCCTCACGACGCCGGGTTGCGGCGGTGATTCCGGTGGCACAAGGGGTAGGCTCCCTTTTTATTAATTATTTACTTAGCGACAGCGCGATGACGCGAGGGTAGGCTCCTCACAGTCTCCTCAGCACCCGGGCTGCGACGGTGATCTCCGGCTGCGACAAGGGGTAGGCTCCCTTTTTAATTAATTATTTAAATCGGCCCAAAGCGCGCCTCCACAACAGCGCTATTCACAGGCTGCCAGTCTCCTCAGAAAACAGCGAAAACGGCGCTATTCACAGCGCACTGCTCCTCCCTCTGCCCAACAGAATAGAGGCAGTTCAGGGCTTCTAGGGACACGCAGCTCCTCACAGTCCTTCTCTAGCGCTTCCAAATTATAGCGCTTTCCAGGCAGGACAGTTCAGGTCAGGGCAGCAACAGTCTTGGAGTTTACAGCGCTTAGGTAGGCAAACCAGGGCTTCTAAGTAGGCTCCTCACGGAGGGGGGGGCGAACAGTTCCACAGCCAGCCCCAGGGGCACACTCCTCACCTCCTGGGGGGTTCAAGCCCACAGCATTCCTCCTCTTCTGGGTACCTTTTTCCCTCAGCGCTGGCGTAGTCCAAGGTCCCACAGCGTCAGGGACCTATGAAGAGTCCTCCCTTGTCAGGGGCCCATGGGGACAGCAGCGGGGGGGTTTATAGGGGTGCAGGGCCCAGCTCACAGGTCCATGTGGCGGTAGCACCTCACAGCAGGTCCCCCTCCCTTCCTTGTCCCAGCGCTGACTGACTCTCTGGTGACACTTCTCCCTATTTATACCCTCCTCCCAGGCAGTGCCAGGACCTTCTAGAATGTTGGCACATCTAGCCTAAACTGGTTCTAGGGGAGGGGGTGAGCACCCTGGGTGCCAGGCTTTCCCTCCAAAACTAGGGGTAGCTGGGTAATATTATCTAGACTGCTGACCTATGTCAGTCTGGTGGCAAAACCCATGGCCATGGCATCCATTTTAAAAACAATACATTTCAGTCAGGTACATTTCCAAAATGGGAGTGCAATTTTAAAATGGGGGATTTTACAAGTGCTCACATTAGGTCAGGTAATTACATTTTCACAAGGTGTCTCACACCACTCATGGCCTATACAGGTTTAATCCCATGGGGGAGACATTCAAGTTAGGGGGTCAAAAGCGAAACATTTTGGGGGGAAAAGGCCAAGTCCAACAGTGGCCAGTTGAGGAAGTGGAGGGATGGTATGATGTGATCAAACCTTCTAACCCCTAATAATATTGGGATCAAGGGCCCTGCACTGATCACTGATCAACTGTCATAGGTGAAAATTCAGGACGGTCGGTGGTAAAATTCAGGACAGAAGGTCAAAATTCAGGACAAAAATATGGGGCAAAACATACGTTTTCCAGACATATCAGAGGGGGTGGCACAATAGTATATATGTAAGTAAATAGACAACCAAACTAAGGACAAGTCAAAATAAGTTTATTTAAGGTTGAGACAATTGTGCAATCAAGATTTGTGCTAATGTAACAATAAACATTAAATAGTATTTTTTATTTGTATGTTTAAATCTTACTTCTAAATGCACAGTGAAAACGCAGTTCCAGTCTCATGACATTAAGAAGCACTTCGCTGAATAGCCTAATGTATTAAGTTTTACTCAGAATTCTTTTACCTTGCACCTTTTATTTATTAAGGGATAATATTTTCAGGGACATCTGAAACTGAACTGAATACTATGTTAAACGTGGTTATCACTTCTACACTTAACAAATATCCACCATGACAATGTGGTAATTGACCTATATATGGAGGTTTTGCACAAATGAATGCTCTGCCTCCGACAGTTCTTTTATTTTTATTTTCTCCAGCATGGTGCCAAGAAAAAAAGCAGAATGCTTTGCCCTAGGCTGATACAGGAGAAGGCCCACAAATTGCTGTCACTACAATAGGGCCCAGTGTCATTCTATATGTGATAATCAGCTGCAGACGCAGAATGACAATGGGCCAGTCCACAGTCTGTGTGGAGGTCCTGGATGGTCCGCTGCAGGCAGCCTCTTCAGTTTAAAGGCAGCCTTTTTCAGTTTAAAAGATAAGTGCTAGAAGCCTCGAGGAAAGCTTTTAAACTCATGGGGCCTCTCAGCAGGGAAACAGCATACCTTCCTGAAATTCCCCAATTATATTTTAGTATGGTGTCTGTAAGGTGTCCGTAATTTGGGGATCCCAAATTACAGACGCCTTACCGACATTATACTGAAATAATGGACGGTCCGTGAAATTTGCTGACGGTTGGTCACCCTACTGGCCACTTTAAACTCTTTTCTTTCTGACAGAGAACAATGAGTCACCCGTATTGAGATTGTTTCTAACCTCTTCTCCCTTCCCCTGCGGAGCACCTCAGGGGTCGTCATTGAGTCCCACGCTGTTCAATATATACGTCACACCCAGTGGTTGAGGTGGGCGGGACCGCAGGGCACGGCAGGGCACGGCGTGCCTCATCTTCTTTAATTCAATAGATTGCATTCTCCTACTTTTTTATTTGAAACATGCCACACAGGATGGCAGAAATAGCCTTCCAATGAGGCTCAGCGTTCGTAGCCGTTAGGCAGGTGGGTAGAGAAGGAAAAGGACTCTGTCTTTTCCTAATTGTCCAGAGCAGGCAAGGACAGAGTCCACTTCTGCTCTGCCACTGGCAGCTGCCGCCCCCACCCTATTTCTTTCTCTTATTCCCTCTTTTTTTGTCTCGCTCCTCCTCACTTACTGAAAACCGTGACTTCCTCTCCTTCCTTTCCTTTCATTTATTTGTTCTTCTGTGAAATGAATACAAAAAAGAAAAACACTTTTGCTGGAAATGTGGTCATTTTCAGACATTTTTATATTCCAAAGTGCAGCCTCGGTAATAAAAGGTTAAAAATACGAAAAATAAATAACGAAATAAAGCAAGACAGAGTGGTCACAAAGTGGCCAGATAGATTTTATTCACACACCCAAACACATCAATGTTGCTTTACAGAGTTTCCAAGTGAAACACTACTTTTTTTTCTTGTCTTTCTTTGAACAGCATTTTGTTCCCGGGGTGGGGACGTGCACCAATCCTGGAGGTACTGCAATGCCTGATTGATGGGTGGGTTGGAAAACAAAATGTGTTCTGCGGCTCTGTGTTCATGGACGTGGTCTTTTTAAACTATACTGTTTATGTTTTGTAAGAATACAAGCAATGGACATTGAAACGGGTCCCTTCTTGGCCCTTTAGTCATGTCCTTAATTTTTCAGGCTAAAGTACTCACTGATTTCTGACTAGTGAGTTTAAAAGCATTATGGTAACCCTGTGTTCCTGCTTACATTTCACACACTTTACCTAATCTTGCATTCCCTATGAGTGTTTGCTTTTTCCATGATGTTGTTACTTTTTTTAGGCAGCATATTTCTCTTGTCTAGTTCTTAATTTAAATTGAGCCACATCCAGGTGTTTAGAGCGGGGCACAGTTGGGTTGTAGTTGAAGACAGTGCGAGTTCTCTCAGTGGGACAGTATGGTGTTCAGTGGGGGAGAGGATGTGGCACTATGGTCAGAGCTGCCGAATTTGGAACTGGAGAACCAGGTTCAGCCTTCAAGACCAGTCCCCCAGACCACTCTCCTGAGGGATCGCATGCCCATGACAGACCTTAGAATGTAGAGGTTGGCCTCAGCCAGGCTAGGGATTCGCCCTTCTCTGCACGCAAGTCCTCAGACCAATAAATAGAAGCCGGCACGGAAACTGAAATGTAAAATGATATATTATTAACCTCATGAGGTGGAACTACATTCACACAACACACTTCGGTAGTGTATGAAGTAGCACAAAGAGTAGAAGAACCATGGGTCTTTTATACCCACACAAGAGCTCAAAAGAAGGCGGTACAAGCACACTTAGAAGAGTCACATACATAAATGGTCATACAGAAATGCACAGTCAACAGTGAAGGAGGAGCTAGCAGTTGCTGACTCCGGTAAAATCAACCTGACAGTTACAGACTAAAGCATGTGTATGGACAGCTACAGATTCTTCTGTGCATGTGTAGAGCAGCAGAGTATAACCAGTCTTCTAAGCAGAGCACAAGGGTGAACAACAGTGAAGAAAGAAAGAGCACATGGAGAGCACATGGCAGACAAAATGGCTGCCAGAAACAAAATGGCTTCAGCCAAATGCTAACATCGATCGCTGCCAATTTTCCACAGACGACTCTTTAAGCATTAGCTGAAGACATTTATGATTTAGGATAATCTGAGTATACATCTTGCATGTCAATCTGCATCATATTATCAATTTCCTTATCTAGCATATGCTAGGCATTCATTTGTGCAATATTACGTTTAGCAGGTGTACAGGCAGTGATACAGATGGAGCAAAGCATTGAACCACATTGTATACATAAGCAGCATGTTAATAAAATTACAAGTACTATACACAGGATGGTCAGTAACTTCCAGCCCCAGGTAACAAGTAGTGTCCAGAAACAACTGGTGATGTCTCATATCACCAAACTAGTGACATTATATTCACAGAGCTTGATAATGGAATTTTTGAAAGGATTATTCAGAAAACTCCCACAAGCTCAAAAATTAGCACTAGAATCGGAGCTAAATGCTGCGTGTCTGCTTTGACAAAGAAGCCATTTGAATCGATCTATAAAGCATCATTGAAGAATTTGACATGGAAAACTGCTTTTTTATCAGCAATCACATCAGCAAGGAGCGTAAGTGAACTGAACTGCTGACTTTATGTTGTACAGAGCCATATCTGATTTTTTTCAAATGATAAGGTCGTGACAAATCGAAAATGTATTCCAAAGGTGCTAACCATGTTTCATTTGAGGCAAAAGATTACGTTACCAAGGTTTTTTGCAAATCCAGGTACGGCAGTTGAAAGGACATTGCATTCATTGGGCTTTGAGAGATGTCTTAAGTTTTATTTATATGCTGCAAAGGAGATATGTAAACCGGATCAACTTTTTGTAGCTTTTGGGTTGGGAAGCAGAGGAAATGCAGTGTCCAAGCAGACTATTTCAAGATGGACTGTAGCATTTATTACTACATCCTGTGGTGGAATAAAAAGATAATTGGCAGCCATTGCTCTTGCCCATTCGACAAGAGCAATGGCAACGACTGCAGCTTTTTTGCAGGAATAGCAAAGGATGACATACTCAAAGCTATGACATGGAGAACAACACATGCTTTTGTAAAGCAATATTGTATCAACATACATGCAAGCAAAGAGGCTGCGATGGGCCAAGCGGTTCTCAGGAGTCTTTGCATGAGTTAAGCATCATTACCGCCTTCCACGTAATGTTAGTTGCTACTGCTTTGGCAGTCTAGATTCAAGCATGCGAATCAGAAAAAATCCAATGCTAGATAAAGGAAATAAGTTACTTCCCTGTAACTCTGGTTCCACAGCATCAATATATTTCATAGATTCACTTGTGACCCACCCATCTCTTCTTGTAATCTGGCTTTAAACATGATATGGTAAAAGCTTATGGTTTAGAAAATCAGATATTTGGAAGGTACAGTCAAAGGCAACAGCTGGATGTGGTGAGTTCAGATTGACTGGAAGTTGGATCATATATAATGATATAGATAGGAAGGAAAGGGTTTCATTGATATTCAATGTTAATGAATGTATTCTGGACCTGGGCGGTGAACTCTGTTCCTTTTTGCAGAGTTTTTGCACTCCACTGAGCTCGCGAAGTTCCAAAAAACTCTGCTTCATATAGCAGAACTAAGTTTTTTCTTCGCTTGCCAATGAGCGCGAGCGAGGAAAATCCAACGCTAGACTGCTTGCCCGCGAGATTCCTCAATGTGGGCTGTCACAGATGGTCACCACCACTCAAGTTGTGAAACCTTACGTTTGCGTTGAGGAAGCTGTCACTTGAGTAGAACCTTTGCTCGAGCGGCAGAAAGATGCACCACCCACTTGCGCTGCACATGATATCTTTCGTGCTGATTTTACAGTGCAGGCCAAACATCTGTCACAAAAAATCAGTCTGAACAGCGCAAGGTAACGCACTGTCCCGCTCGCAGACCTCCGCGTAGTTTGGCGAAGCGTTTTTGTTACTTCTCCGAATTCCGCATAGTGGAACTCTGCGAACTCCGCCCAGGCCTAATTTATATATATGTACTGCTGTTCGTAAAGTTAACAATGGTTCCCATCCTGATGACGGGGAATGATTCAAGCATGTGAAGCTATGAAAGATCCAATGCTGGAGAACCTGAGTTACAGGTAAGTGACTTATTTCCTTCCCATTACCTTTAACTCTCTGTGCACTGCTCTTTTCATGAAGTGTCTTAATCGCTGTTTACCAGCAGCACTTTTTTCAAGCCTCCTAATCAATCCCCAGAGGCCCTAGAGATCACCCACCAAACCACAGTGCTCCGAAGCATAGTTTCACCTTGAGACAATATCTGCTCGGTGTCTGCTTTACCTTACTGCCAACAATTAGCAATACATCTGGGTGAAAGGGTATCTAACTAGAATACCAGAGATAGTGTTCCTGCCATACTGCAGAAGAGCTTCTTCCTACTTTCACAGCGCTGTCTTCGGTGCTTTCTGAGATCCTTCTGTCTTCCACTGACTACCTGGGGACTGAGAACTGCATGGCTCTGACAAGAGTATACAAACTCTAGCTTGACTGGCTGTGCTTGTTTCTGCCTCTTTTATCATGGATTAGAGGACTGGTCTCCCTTAAATAGTCTCTAATGCGTTTTTATAACAGTGCTCGGCACCAGAAGGAACAAGGCTCCTGTATTTGGTTGCCAGACCCAGGGCATAAATTCATCCCTCTTAGAGCCCGAATCAGTCCACGGGCCTCTGATGGGCTACTGATTCTCTGTGCTTCAGTGAACTGTGCTGCAAGCAGAATGTGGCTACCACAACAAAATATAATGGAATCACTCTGAGCGCATGACATATTATCTTTTTTTGGGCAGCCGGTGACAGCATTCTGACACGAATTTGGCGATAATTTAGCAAACCGTAACACGACAACAGTGGGAGTCAAGAAACACCACTACTTTTTAGGGCTGGCTTAACAGCAGCTGCCTGTTATAATAATGTTACCAGTTCTTTATATACCTACGGTGTGCTTTAGCTCTGCCCATAGAAGTATTACTGTCGCACCTCGATGCAGTGTCATTCTACATTCCAGGAAGTACTTCTATTGGAATGTGTGGGAAATTATTTTATATCTGAAAAGTTCACACATGTAAGCAGACCTATTGGCTTGCAATGCTTGTTTAATTGACCACAGTTCTGTGTTTCTAAATGCAATGGTAGCTTTTTATTGAGGTATTGTATCTGCTCCTTGGATTTTGTTTCAGATGTGTGGGTGAAGCGGTGCAATAGTGACTTCATTTAAGCTCTACTGCCTTTCTTCTTCAGAAGGAAAAAGCTCGGCGATTGCCCTCTATGGAATATACCTCTTTTTTCCGCTTTTTATGGGGTAAACATCATTTACCACAAATACTTTTCCCCGTAGAGAATTACCACGCAGTCGTTACAACGAATGCATTGTAACAACGCATACCATTACTCCGCAAGTCGGAACAACGACTTGCGGAGGGGGCAGAAGTTGTTGGATTTAAATTCCAACACCTTCCCTACTGTTGCACAGGCTGGAGTTGGAATAGTAAATTATACTATTCCAACATCCAGCGCCCCCCCCTCCGCAAGTCATTGTTACGACTTGCGGGGTAATGGTATGCATTGTTACAACACGGTCGTTGTAACGACGGCGCTGTATTTCCCTGCGGAGAAAAGTATTTCTGGTAAACAATGTTTACCCCCTCTATGTATTGTATCGTGTGACTCACCCCCTGCTGACTTGTGTATTTCTTATCTAGGGCAACACATTATGTATATAAACGAGGTAGCTAAAACACGTGACATGGTAGTAAGACTCACTGGATAAAGGAAAGATATATGCTCTTTCTCTGTCAGGAAGGAGACCAGCCCCATGGTCAGGTGAAAGCAGCCTAAAAGAAAGGGACACTTCGGTGCCCTTGCCCGAAATACCATAAACCCTTACCTTATAAGAGATGTCTGATGTCCACCTTCACTTCCACTGTCAAATGGAAACCTACAGAACCTGGCCGGCTACCACGCCATCCCAGTAAGTTACTGAAATACTCTTCCTCCGATCTGTTAGATATTAAAAACACCATGCTCCGGCACGAATGCCCATACTTCAACTTAGAAGAGTGTTCCAACGTGACTCATATAGCCTGCCCAAACTGCAATTTTAAATTCACTCGCTCCCTTACTCGGATATCACTTATCCCAGGGGCATCTTGTAATGAGGCCACACGCATTAAATGCGGACTGGTGAACGCTAGATCTATGTGTAAACATAGAGAAGATGTGGCTGAATTAATATCAACACACAAACTGGACATTCTGTTTATAACAGAGACTTGGGCCGACTTGGCTTCCGACCCCGATCTTGTGACAGCCGTCCCTGAGGGCTACTATATCATCAGACAAGATAGACCGGCAGGGAAAAAAGGGGGCGGTCTTGCCATAATTCTACGGCTAGATCTAGCAGTAAAAACTGGAACTTCAGAGAACATTCCTGCAGAAACACTATCTTTTTCTATCACTTTATCTCCCATCCAAATGTTCAATGGAGTTCTGCTCTATCGTCCCCCAGCGGCCCGAGCGCCTTTTCTCCAATCTATTAGTACTTTATTAGAAACAGTGCCAGAAGCCTCCGATTTTACAATACTTGGAGATTTTAACTTTCATTTAGAAAACACAACAGATAAAGATACACTGAGCCTTATTGAGGATTTTAAGGCCGTCGGTTTAAATCAGCTAGTTACCTTACCTACGCACAAAGCAGGTCATGTTCTAGACGGCTTATTCACGAACAATCCGGCCATTACCACCCCTACTGTTACTCCTATTGTATGGTCAGATCATGCAGTGGTGGTCTTCTATGCCTGTGTTAAAAAATATAAAAATCAACACTCGACAAAAAAGCAACATAGGTCTTGCAGGGACTGGAAAAACTTAGATACGAATACACTATCCGAGAAACTAGATAATAATAAACCATCCAAAGTGTCAGACCCTCAACTAGCAGCAAATAACTATAACCAATGGCTCACAGACACCTTTAATCTAGTAGCGCCTCTAAAGAGAGTGAGCCCAAATCGCGCAACACCATCAGCCCCTTGGTTCTCCGAACTGTTAAGATTGGAAAGACAGAAATGCCGCAATCTAGAAAGGTGCTGGCGAGTTAAGTACGACAACAACGATAAAGAAAGATACAAACAAGTGCTATCAGGCTATAGGAAGATGTTAAGACTGGAAAAAAGCAAATATTTTTGTGAACAGATAGAAAAAGCCCAGAACTCCAGTAAGCAACTATATCAGGTAGTGGCAACACTAACAACTATACCAGCAGCCAATACTACTGAGACTACCCAAGATTTCTGTGATCAAATGGCTGACTTTTTCAGGACCAAGGTCACAGAAATCTTCGACAAATTCAATAACATCACGACAGAGGAACCATCAGATAGCCTTAAGAACTCACAACTCACATCCTCCTCTCTGAATGAATTTCTTCCTCCATCACTGTCAGAAATAAAAGATCTCATTAAAACAACAATGTCGGGTTCCCCTCTGGATCCCTGCCCACCGAACATCATTAAATTAACATCTGATGTGGTAGCTCCAATCCTGGAGAACATCTGCAGTACCGTCTGTGAATCAGGAATATATCCTCAAAGATGGAAAACTGCTATAATAAAGCCACTTCTAAAGAAACCCACCCTTAACACCTTGGAATTAAAAAGTTATCGCCCTATAGCAGCCCTTCCTTTTCCATCTAAAATACTTGAAAAAGTTATAAACAAACAGCTGGCTAGCTACATTGATTATAACAACCTGTTAGATAACACTCAGTTTGGGTTTAGGAGAGGACATGGAACGGAGACGGCGCTCATCAAGGCTTCTGAAGAGATCAGACAGATCATGGACCAGGGTGGTACGGCTGTTCTGATCTTGCTGGATCTCTCAGCGGCCTTTGACACGGTCGATCATAACATCCTGATCGACCGTGTCACAGCTATGGGCATACAGGGCAAAGCTGCGGAGCTCCTGGCTTCTTTCCTGTCTAACAGAGAACAGTCGGTCAAGATGGGAAACTTCTATTCACCCACGTTTGTGCTGCCTTGCGGAGTCCCCCAGGGATCCTCGCTAAGTCCGACACTTTTTAACATCTATGTGTCGGACTTGGCGAGGGCCATTAAAATCCATGGAATGGGAGTGACTTCGTACGCCGACGACACTCAGTTGGTGTTAGCAGTGCATAAAAATGGGATCGAAGTGATAGCCAACTTTCAGACGGGCATGAGAGCCATCAGTCACTGGATGGACAGTAATTGTCTAAAATTAAACACTGATAAGACCGAGGTAATGGTGTTTGGAGACCTAAAACCATATTGGTCCCCAATCTGGTGGCCACCTGAAATGGGTAATCCACCCACCCCAGTTTCAAAGGTCAGAAACCTAGGAGTGTTGTTTGACAACAAACTAAGTTTCACCAATCATGCCAATGCAGTAGTCTCCTCTTCCTTTTTCACGCTACGAAAAGTGAAAAAGTTGCTACCTTACCTTCCCCTGTCGGCAGGGAAAACCCTTATGTCCTCCTTGGTATTATCCAAGGTGGACTATTGTAACGGGCTTCTGCTGAATGCTCAGGAGCAGGTCTTTAAAAAGCTACAAATGGTGCAGAATGCCGCTGCACGAATTTTGACCAAAACTCCCAAGTTCGCACCCATTTCCACTATCGTTTACCAACTACACTGGCTCCCAGTAAAAAAGAGAACCAAATTCAAGGCTTTGTGTATTATATACAAAGCACTGAATAGCCAAGGACCTGACTTTTTTAGGGAATCACTGCAGGTCTATGTCCCCAAGAGAGCGTTAAGATCTGCCTCATCCGCATCCCTATACATTCAACGGGTGAGAACAGTTACATGGGGAGACAGACGCTTTTTGGTTGCCGCCTCGAAGCTCTGGAATACCTTGCCCCACCATATAAAAAGCAGCTCTTCACTGATGATTTTTAGAAAGCAAGTGAAGACCTGGCTATTCATTCAATAATGCACAGGAGGTGCCTCTCTGTCTGCGTAGCGCCGAGACACCATTCGTGGTATTTGTTTGCGCTTTATAAGTTTAGAAATAAATAAATAAACGTTCCCATTATAGCTAGTCGTGACTCAAACCAGTCCAAATATCAAGGTATAACTAGCAGCTCTCCTGAAATGTTCACCTTATAGAAGAACAGGTTAAACTTAAACTGCTGCTCCAAACCATGTAGATGGATTATTCTCACATCTTTAAGTGGAAATATACCCCTCGCTTAAAATTCCTGTATGCAGCTATGTACCACATGGCTTGTACAGTGCTCGGTGGTTGCCAGGTTATGGCCCCCATCACCGGTAGGAACGTTCTTCATCAAACCCTGACACGTCTGCTGCCCTCCCAGTAGTCTCAGCCAGTAGGGAAATGAAAGAGCGTGGAAGTATTAACCCACCTGCAAATCCCGCCAGTTCCCACGTCAGTTTGTTGGCCTCACAGGTTAGAGGCAAGGTGCATCAGTCTCTTACTCCCCTCTGATTCTCCTAGATCTAGTCATCCTCAAAAAGATTTGTTGAGTTCTAATGTAGTGTAGTTCCTATAGTCCCAATAGGCTCTGCGCATTGGAATAATATCTTCAGTAGTGTAGACGTAGGACTGAGGTTAACTAGGTCTCTACTGACTATATTAGACTTAAGTTTTTTGCCAGCTAGCTCAGAGTTCACTAGAAACTTTCTCGAATAAGCGAGGAGGAGTTTAACCTCCCTGGAGAGACAAGAAGGGATTTAGTTTCTGACAACCATAAAACATGACAACTTTGCTCTCCCTGAATAATAGTATATCTGTAGAGTCGTGTGAAAACAAAAGACAGCTATTTCACTCAGTCAAGAAGTGCGTACTTAGTTTCACCAGATTGCAGAGAAAAAGAGAGACGGGCGTTTTCAATAAAAGGTGTTATTTATTGAGCAGTCTTTTTCCTCATACAAGAGAAATGAATTGCTACAATTGCAATACTTATAGGTAAGTAAAGTGCATACAGTAAAAGCAGGATTATGAAATAATACTGTAAAAGCATTGATATGGTTTCTTAGCCATATGATACTTTAAAATGGATAAAATAGATACATACATATATACATTGGCTAATCGTACTCAACTGGTGCTTCTAACTGCGCCTACCCCGGTGTACCTGACCTAAGCCTAATACGTGGGAGGGAGTAAGTAAGTAGCAGTTTAAGTTAAGTTTGTTTTGCCAAGAATCTGACTCAAGAATTCTCTGTAAGGGTTTAGTCAGTTCAGTACCTGGGTATTAGAAGGCAGGAGGGCTGGTATCTCTCTCTCAGGACTCGGTATCCCAGTCATCCGCAAGGGTAGGCTGGAAACGCCGGAGGCTGGATTTCTCGGCAGGAGAAAAGACAGCGTCTTTCTCAGCGCGTCAAAAGGGAGGGGCAGCGTCCGTTGGCTCTCGCATCAGCTGGGCTCTTCGGAAGTAGATAGCTGGTCTGCTCCAGGATTACCACCGTGTGTTTGCTAAAGGCAACGTTGGTATATTTATACCTGAAAGGTGCCGGGTTTGACGTAAGGCTGGACATAAGACGTCAATAAAGATGTCACTAAGAACTGGTCGTTCTTACAGTGCTTTACAGGAGTTCTCGGACGAAATCAAAACAAAGCAGCGGGGATTTCCCAGGTTGCTGGAGGCTTGGATTTGTTTAAGAACTCGGTGTGCTTTCTAGGGGGCTGGAGGAATAGGCTTGCTTAATGTGACAGCATGCGCTATGACTAAATTATGAAACGGGTTTCTATGCCGTTGTAGGGATATTATTGATTTATAACTCGACAAGGGCAAAGAATAGGAATATCGATTCAGGTACCTAGATAAACACACTACACTAAACTCTTGATAGGCCTAATCTGGCAGTGTAAAGAAAGCGAAAGAGAGACACAGAAACATGATATCTCTCTCTCTCTCCTTTCATTTATCTCTTCCTGTCTTCTGCGCTCTTCCTCTTTTGGTTTAAATTAGTTTTATTGGTTTCAGAGAAAAACAAATACATTGCATTGCAGTATTGAGTACACGGGAGAATGCAAATGGCAGACTGAAGTAACCACTTTACATAAAGCTGCACATAACCTGCAAGGGCTTCCGGGCCCCACAATTGTCCTCGGGTTGTGCTGCCATGATGACTTGTGGATCTATACAAGGATCTCCCAATGAATCCAAGCTAAAAATAACAAAGCCAACAAACCCCCCCCCCCAAAACAAACCCTTCCCACCCCAACCAGTGTGCTGATGTGTGTGAAGTAGATAGAGCGTAAATGTGGAGCACTCAAGGTGCCTCCGTCTCAGATTCTGCGGTGGCATGGTTGCATCTGTTAGGCATAGTAGGCGGAGGTATCTTGGGCACGTTATTTCGTTGAATTCCTGGGATAAAAGTGTTAACAGTGGTTGCCAGATCATGTGGAAGGTGGCCGTGGTCTGCGTGAGTGTGGCTTGAATGCATTGCATCCCTGGTGTGTACAAAAGTTTGTGCAACCAGCCCGAGTGGGTGGACCGTGTGTGTGAGTCCCCCAAAGAGACAGGATATGTTGGGAGGCTGCCTGCAATGTTAGACCCATTTGTCGCCCCCTAATGGATTTCAGTGGGAAAGTGAGCGTGTTAGGAAGTCCTAGAATGGTGTAGGCTGGAAACCGCGGGATTTCGGTGTCAAGGGAGGTGCTCTTCCTCTTTTGCCACCAGGTTCTCCCTGTTGTTTACTGCCTGTTAGGTAGGCCTTCAACTGTCTCCTACTGCCTTAACACTGTTGAATAATGCACCATATGAACAGTTACCAATTTGAAATGGTAAAGGGATTTAGGACCATTGGAAGATGAAGAATGGATGTTAAGAAAAGTTTAATCAAGGCAAGATACCCTTTCACCTGTTACTGATCAAACCAGGACATAATTTCACAAATTCAAATACATGAATCTAGTCCTATGCCCCAGGAGATGTGCAATACACCCAACGTTTTGAAATACCGGTATAAACTAGGGGCTTGATTGGCTGAAGTAATTAAGATATAAATAGACTGGCACACCAAAATATTGATCTTAGGGATTTGGAGCGAGCTAACACATTTTAAATATCGTAAGCAATTATTTGACCCGGGCTTGCTAGTGGTGTGTCAAAACATTGCTATGTTATAGGTAGAGAGTAAGATCTCCACTTGCAGAGATTGGGTAGGAGATACAGATTGGTCCATACTTACAGAAAAGGAAATATGCAGGAATCGGAGATGTCCAGAGAAATTCCAGAAAACAGTGGTGGCTGGCTAATTTATAGCATGTGTAGCGGTGAGGGATTATTAAAAACTCACACATGCATGCATACACAAAAAACACACACATAGACACACACATACACACTTGCTTATACTCACACCCACCCATTCACAAGCATGAAGAAAAATTACCAAAGAAAACAGTGGATGAACCATGACTTTTGGGGTAATCTGTGTACTATATTGATAGAAATGTTTTTGTATTACAGTTCTTTTTAAAGAAATAAATTAAATGAAGGCAATAAAAAGCTTTTTTTTCAAACACGCTCCTACAGCCTGCCTCTGGCCCCAACCTTTCTGCAGTTGTCCCTGCCTTGTCTCTCATTTTCCTACTTCTCTATTAGCCAACAAGACTCCTAAGAATTTGCACTGTTGTTCCATCTGTCAGTGTAGAATGAGTGTTATGTGGCAGTTCTTTCTATTCACAATTCTCCTCTGTCATGCCATTTCCCCGGATCCCTACTTTCCTCATACACTCTTTGGGCGTTGAAGCAGCCTCTAGTCTGGATAAAGCACTTAACTAGAAACCAAGATTGCACAACGTAACATTATGGACCAAGTTTTATGCTGGTTCTGAGAGAACTTCTGGTATATTTATTGTTCTTCTGATCCCTCACCACCTAGAGGCATACCTTCACAATACCCGTCTCTCTCTCCCTTTACCTTGTACAGACCCCTGTTGCTCCCCAATATACATATGTGCAGAAAGTTGCAAGTAGGGATTTTGACAGGAGGTTCAATAATTTTAAAGAAATGGGCTTCCCAGTGCTAATAGGAGTCGTGAGAGAAAATATGCTGCTTCTGTGAACTGATGGGGTTTTAGCTGTCTTCTGAAGCTCAGCAAGTTACTGTTGGCTCTTAGTTGAATAGGGAGCCAATTCCAGAGCTTAGATGCTAGGTAGGCAAAGAACAGTCCTCCACTTCTGGCCCTATTGATTCTGGGGGTGGCCAGAAGAAACTGATTGTTCAACCTTAGATCGTGTGCTTTCTTGTATGGGATGATGTGATAACTATGGATATGTGGTCTCTGAGCAGGTTTATTTTTTGTACAATGCATAGTGTTTTAAATGTTATCCTTTTCTTTACTGGTAGCCAGTGAAGGCTAACCAAGGCCGAACGTGCAGACTGCGATCTTGGAAAGCTCAGCAGGACTCTAGCTACATCATTATGAATAATCTGCTGCCTCTGGTAACATATCCAGGGCTGTCAACAAAAAGCAAATTGCCGGAATCTAAACACAACAAAATGAGACCTTGTATCACTATTCTTCAGGTTTCCGCAGGGAGCAATCTGATAGTCTTCCAGAAGAATCTAAGTAAGCCCATGCAGGTACATGCTACCGTCTTGGCCTGAGGGGTGATTAAGTCCTTATCTAAGAGAACTCCCAGGCTCTTTACTTCCACTTTTGAGGAAGGGCGGTCCCCCAGACATGAGGATCAGCTAAGACAGCTCCAGAGGAGCTGTTGTTCCCAACCACCATAGCGATCTTAGTCCAGAATTTAGCTATTAAGCATTAATGCTGCTTTCCATTATACACAATGGCTTCTTTATTTTTTCTCAGTTGACCCCATAGATACTCTAATTCAGTGATACTCAAAGTACGGGCCGGGTGCCGCATGTGCGCCTTCCTGATTTTTAGATGAGGCCCCTTGGTGAACAGCAGCACTGGGCTGCTGTTTACTCAAACCAGCCCTAACTTTATAAAGATGTTAAACAAATGGGAAAACATTAGTTTGCAGGTTAATTTAAGTTCTAGAACACCAGTAACTAAGGTTTCCTGCACCACTTAACTTTAGGAACACTTTCATTTAAAGTCTTCTTGCAATAAAGGTATGAAAATATGATAAAGTATCTTCTAAATGCAAAAAGTGTATTTGATTAATATACAGAACCGTTTCACTTTAGTACATGAAATCATATTAGTGATTATTTTTCAAATATGAATTCAAGAAACATTCATGCTTCCTTCGACCCACCCTGACAACAATCGCGATAGTAAACTAAGAGGAAAGTTACTTTTTATGGGCACTCATGGAATGGCATGGGTTGTTAATATGCATGGACAGCATAAAAGTTTATTTAGTCATACGCAGGCGAAGATTTTGTATACCACACATCCTGAAGTCATGTATATCAAGGTCCTCTTAAATGTGAAAATGAAGAAAATGTGTTAGTGAAATAAAACAATTGCCAAGAATCACACATTTTGGTAGAGTAGGTAAGCTGGGATTTCTGGTTTCACAATGTCCAATTCAGCCACTAAATATACATGCTTCACTTCCCCTACACCCACCTTACAGTCCAACCCTTGCCCCATCCCTCACCATGGGGCCGCCACCCAGCTGCATCAATGCGGCCCTCGGCCCTCGGTCACACCACAGACCTAACTTTTTGGCCCTTGGACATTTTTGCGAGTACCCATGCTCTAATTAAATACTTGTAAAGAGCCAGCAGGCCATGTGTGTCCTATTTTCACCCATACTTGTAATTAAGGGTCGCATTTGTTGGTTTGTGAAGGGAGATCTGCTCAGTGCTTCCCATTTCACTTGTCAAAGAAACAAGCACATGCCCTTGCACAGCAGGTAGGACAGGAAGTTTGCTAAGCTCCTGGGGGGAGATGAGGGGAGGCGCTGTTTTGAACTCAAGCCTTTGTCAGACACATGGATATTACACTGCTCTTGAAAGACACATATTCCAACGAGATAACTGGGGTATTTCTCTTACGGGAGAGCAGTGCCAGTGCTCAATCGTGTAGCGGCTAAAGAACATCAGAGCTGTCCGGTGTAGCACGCAGAGGATGGAAGCCACTGCATCCCATATAGAGGACATGGGTGCGTGAAGTGGTCCCTTGTGAGAGCCAGATAAGAGCAAAGTCATCTGTGAAGTACTTACTCCTCGCAAGATACAGCAGCTCTTGAGCAGGGCGGCTTGGTCTTACTCTCTCCACAGCTCCAGCAAGGAGGCTCCACAGAAACTTCCAAGGCGTAGGCCCGGTGTCGACGGAGAATGGTGAAGCAGCGGCTGCCACACTCCTACCTTATGCATGGATGGGCTGATTTACATGTCGTCCTTATTTGCAGAGTCCAAACGTTAAATAAAGTATTGGTTAATGAGACCAGTATTTGTCTTCCTCTTGCAACAGGGGCTTGGACTATACATTGGGGACTTTGTCCTAGTTTGCATAAATAACTGGATGCACCTGCCGCGTGCTGGGCAGTGCGTCTAGTTACAGCAAATGATGCACTGTCTGGAGCGCAGGTGCAGCTATGGAAGCTTGTGCCTATGCTGAGGAGAACATATCTGTGAAAAACAGAGCTGTGCTCTCAAAATGCCTCTTCTTTCACCAGATGCGGACACTCCTTCCGTTTTTAGAGGTGTGGGGATCCCTCACAGGTTAGCACAGTGTGTGATCACACCCAACTGTGACAGCATGACTGAGGGGTTCCCCGCGACCCCTCTGTTTCCCTAATAAGGGCCGTCCTCAGTGAGTGTGCACAACCTGAAATCATACTGGGGCAGATTTAGTGCTGGCACAACCTATTTTACAGAGAGAGTCGCACAAGTGTCTGCCGCCTTATCTGTAATACCAAAGTGCTCTGAGTGTGCAAAAAGCAAGCACAAGCACAAAATCTTTGTGCTCCTAGGGAAATGTGTATAATTTATCCCCAGGTGAGGCGGTCTGCTATTTGGAAATCGCCAGGAGACACTCTAATCCAGGGTGGGCATGATCCTTTTGTGACCACCTCAGGTCTATGTCATTCAGCTTTACATTCATCTGCTGAGGCCTGTTTTGCTAATTCAGGTAATTCAGGCACCCAAGATGAAAAGGGGATATTCTCACTCTGGCACTGGAACAGAGGCTATAAGAAAGATGCAGTGATGGGCTTCATCCGCCCTTCCCACATAGAAGAGGTGTAAGTGCAGGCTCCTATGTATGGACAGATGCATGTATATCCATTCTCCCTCACTCATCCTAGACATCATGAAGGTAAATGCCCTAGTTATGGAAGGCTGTCCTGTTTTTACTTGAAGGGAGCAGGAAAGTTATCCGACAGCTTTATCGAGTCATTCTGAGTACATCCCAGCCGCTCGTCGCCAAATATGACACCTTTAGTTTCACATTTTCAGGGCTTATTTTCATTTCCAGTGAGTATTTTACAATGCATTTTGGATAGGACACAACATTAGAATAGACAGTTTTTTTCCCCAGGGTTGCCAAAATGCATTCGCATATCACATATTACTGTAGCAGGATACTTTCTAGCAGTCAGTGATGTACAAAGACGTTTTAGGTGTTTGACACATATTGTCTTTGGAGGCTCACTCACTAATAATACATCTTTGCTCTCCTATCTTATATACAGTAGCACAGTGGGGTAAAGCCTCTCACCTATTGCGCCATGTGCTCTATGAGCTAAATACGTCCCGGGAGCAGAAGGTGAAACGTCATACTTCCTGGTAGTGTTTTGTGATTTAATCATCTTTAATTACACCTCTGCAGACATTGCTGACGATTGAGCAAATACTTGTTTAAGCGCCTGGACTGAGAACAAATGACGCTAGGGACACAGGGAATGAATGTACTCACAGACATAGCATCAGTAGGGCATGTGATCTGCAGTTCCATCACTGCACAGTACTGCTACTGGAGTGTACTGTGACTTCCATAAGCTTTACGTTTGACTCCAGCAAACAAACCATGTACACCTTTACAGTGTAGTATGTATACTGTTTCTAATGCATGTCTTCTGCTGCCTCCCTCCTCTAGTCAACCCGAAACCTGAAAAGCACCAAATAACAAAAAGAACACAACTAAAATAATCTAGTTCCCCCTTCCTCCCATTCCCTCCATTCTAAGGTCTCTGCTCTGAGCCCCCACTATCTTCGGGCATATGTTGGTGGAACACTGTCAAGTCCATCTCTTGCTTGCTGAGGCCCCTTGGATAGTTTGCCCCGGGACAGCGTGTGATCTGCACTGGGGTTGCTTGTGTCCTGCTTCTGGCCCACTGCAAGATTGCCAAGGAGCCACTGCCTGGTCACTCGTGCAACCGTAGTGGTACATGGGTCATGGTCAAAGCATGCTCCCACCACCAGAACCAGGATGCAGGCGGGGTGAGCAGGTAGTCGCTGGATGACTAATTCTTTGGAGTATCATTGGCGCTTCTTTCCTTTTGCTGTATTAACGGTGTCAGACTCCACTCTGGTCCATGCTCCATTGATGGAAGCGGTGCCTTATTAAACAGGGAGTGGCATGATGGGGAGGCCAGTTGTGTGTTGAACCTTTACGTCAGGTGGTGACTACTTGGTTTGATGGATGCAAGCATTCTCTTTCAGGAGATACTCATCAATAATCAAAATCAGAGGAGAATGAATCTCATATCCTTCTTTTTTGCCAGGGTCTTAGGATCTCATGTTATTACGACCCTCATTCACAATAAGCATACGGTACAGTATATGTTGATTCTTCGCTCTGTTGGGTAAGTGGATAGCATCATCAATGGTTCTTTTATTACTTAAGTGCTCAGTTCTCCAAGTGATCTACATTCCTCCACCCAGAGGGAGACCATCTGTTTTTTTGACAGTTGTGACTAGAGAGTGTAGAGGTATCTAAAAAATGTGAGAAGGGTTAACATGGTCTCCAGTCCTTATTTCGGTCTTTTATTTACCAAGGAAGGGGCAAAGTTAAAAGGAGTAGGTGGTGCTTTTGTGGATGAGTTAATGTTCCACTACATCTGGTGTGAGGTCATGGTTGGTCGATATGTTTCAGCCTTTGGTAGCCCTGACAGGTCTGCGGGCCTTCTTCATGACCAATAGAAAAGGTTGGCTAAGTGAGTCATTTACCCATCTTCAACAGTGAGCCCAATCGCTCAGCTTTTTGTGTGAGTTATATGTACATCTTTTGTCTATAACTGAAAAAAATAAAATAAAAGACAGTGTGCACAACATAGCAGAAAAATACATTACATTGTATGTATTAGTGCGATTCACATTCAATGTGATGCCTTTCAGCTAGTCTAAAAATCTAACAATCTCTCTGTGCTGCTGGGATCGAGACATGACTATATGGGTCTCCTTGTGTGTGGAGACTCGTGTTGAGGCAATCATGATGTTTTTTAAAGGGAGGGATCTGGTTGTGACTCCCAATTGCCAATGAGTTACAGAGGAAAATCTTATATATTGATTGTCGAATCTAGCAACGCACTGTCTATGTTATCGATGGTGTTAGTTGGTCTTCATTTGACCCCAAAGAATGAATAGGGGACTGTCAAGAGGTCTTATTGAGAAGAGCGTCTTATTGAAAAGAGCATATCTCAAATAAGTGTTTCCTCTTTGAAATCATATCTTGATATGGTAGACCTATTCACTAACGCTTAATGATTACAATACATCATTTGCGGCATAGGAGTTGATCGTATATTAAGGCAAATAGGGCAAGATCAGATTTGTAAAGCCTATATGTTGTTTAGCGCTCAGGTAGAACGAGTGGATGTGAATCTTGCCGATTGAAAGTTGGAGGTGTCGGAGGAGTGGGAACTCCGATTGTATTTGCAAAGTGTTATTGATTTTCTAGTGGTGTAAGAGAAATAAAAAGTAGAGATATTACCTTTCTGAGGAGATGGTTGTTGCTCCTTCGGGGAACGGAAGGAGAAGGAACTCGGTCTGGAGGGCAATATGAACTGTGTAAGACTGTTTGTCTTTAAGGAATCGAATTGGGGAGCTGGCATAGGGATTTGGATCTCAACTTTGCGGGTCCTGTTCGTGCATGTGCTGACTCTGTACTTCGTGCCTCGAAAATGAAACATGCGGGCACGAAGAGGATGCTTATGTGTTCCTTGAATTTAGTTAGCATAGAGGAAAGACTTATGCTCGGAATTCGACGTCGTACTCGGTCTTCTATGTTTCTCTGTCGACAACAAGGGGAGCCTCGGCGTCGTGATGGCTATTGCCGTGGTAGTATTCTTCTGAGGTGAAATTGCCATTCCGCGCTTCTTTGACAGCGGTGAGAGGTGGGGTGAGGTACGCCTCGACGTCAGGCCTCTTGACGCCGAACGATAACCTGTAGGTGATGCTCTGGACGCTGATCGTCCATGTCCCCTAGCCCGAGTTCTCGATGTCGATATGCGGCACCGACAGTCTATGTTCCGACGGCGGTGGAGTTCTAGACATTGACCGCTGGAGAGTAGTTGCAGAGTAATAATGAGGTGACTCTCTCGCCGTCAACCCATGTCTGATTTTCGGCATCAGCTTGCGCTTTGCAGGTTTTACGTCTTCCGAGCATGCTACAGCTAAGGGTCCCAACGGAAACACCGATTACCTCAACTGCGACTTTCCCTTTGACGTTGATGCATGCCGTCTATGCTTCTCTGATGTCGACCGTGACGCCAAAGGAGAACACCCAGTTCTGTAGTAGGGGATCTCTGTGTATAGTCATAATCTAGTGAATAGTCCCGCCCATGTGCGTGGACCCTGGCAATCAAAAATAATCTCTTAAGTTGTCAAAAAATTGCAGAACTGCAAAGACACTTAAGAGAAAATTTAAAGACAAATAATGCAGCCTATATCCACAGGCTACACTGTCCAGTACTTCAACTAGAAATTCCACCAAAAATCCACAAACAGCAAAGCCTGTCCAGATTTCCCTTGTTTTTACTGCAAAAACCCCTCAGAAATGATAGAGAGGAAGGCCTGGACAGACAAGCCCCATAGGCTGCCATTATGTGGCTCAAACAGGATACTGTGCCTTTAAGGAAACCTTCTAGAACCTTCTCCCAGTATCCCAGAATGCATAGCAGGTCCCACTGACTTCAGTTCTTTTTTCCGGCTCCTGCTTACAGGACCCTGGCATTGAGCTCTCCCTTGTTTCAAGGGTTTATGCATGTTTTGGCACTTTTGTATTCTAAAAGTGTTGCAGTTTACTCTCTTGGTTTTCCCTTCCCTTCTGTGTGCTGCTTCAGGTGTTTTAGGGCTCTAAAATGCCTGGACTCTTTGTGAAGTGTCCAGCATGTGAGAGGAAGAAGGCCAGAGGTGATCCACATGATGTCTGCATCGTCTGCCTCCCTGATGATCATGTCCCTGAGGAGTGTGTCATCTGCCAGCAGTTTACAACTCGCACTCTGAAGGAAAGGGCGAAGATCAGGCTGTCTGGCCTTGAGGAGAGGCGCCTGCAGGCTGCAGGTGGGTCTGGGCAGTCAGGGAAGGTTCCCTCTGCCTCTGCTGAGGCCTCTGGGGGGCTCCCCAGAGGCAGGAAGCCCAGCAAGCGATCCCGGTCTCCGTCGACGTCGATAGCGTCGACGACGACGTCGAGAGGGATGACGGCGGTGTGCTCCCCTTCTCCCCGGGGCTCCGGGTCGAGACATCGGGACGACTCGACGTCGAAGCCACCTCGGACGAAGCCGCCGTCGACGTCGTCTTCGTCGTCGACGTCGAGGGCTTCATACCGACGTCATGGACGGAGCAGTCATCGGCGCTCGCCGTCGAGGCGACACCGCCGGTCGACGTCGAGGGGATCCTCGACGTCGAGAGTATCCAGACGATGGCGGCGACGCTCGTCGTCGAGGAAGGACCGTTCGACGTCGCGGAGGCGTGCGACGTCGCGGAGGAAGAGGTCGACGTCGAGGGGTCGGCGTTCGACGTCGAGGGATCGGCGTTCGACGCCGAGGAAGAAGAGGTCGACGTCGCGGAGGCGGCGTTCGACGCCGGAGTCAGGGGAACGTCCTTCGACGCCGGAAAAGCGACGCTCGACGTCGAGCAGACGGAGGTCGACGTCTGGGAGTCGGTCAGGATCTCCAAGACGTCGCAAGAGGGATTCTAGTCCCAGGAGTCACACTGCTTCCAGTGGGGGACGTAAGAGGAAGCGGTCTCCGGCGGAAGGGGCGGGATCTCAGCCCTCTTCGCCTAAAGGATCACAGGGCACGGTGTACTCTGCGGTGTACACTCCTTCTCGGCCTCGGTCGACGCATACACCTGTTCCTAAGGCGGTCACTCCTCCTCCTCCTCTGCCTAAAGAGGATCCTCCGACGCTGCCTCCGCTTCCAGCGGACGACCCGCCGCCACCGGTCCCTCCGCGTGGGCCGGCGCCGCAGCCGATGGTTCCTCCGCCGAGGTCCACTTCGCTGCCGTTTTTGCCTGTACCTCCTAAGGGGACCCCAAAGCCTGCACCCAAGGAGGCTCCGAGGAAGACCCCACCACGGAAACCGGTGGGGAGGCCACGGACTGGCAGGTCTCGCTCTCGCTCTGGGAGGCGGGACAGGTCGCGACACAGATCTTCCACGCGGTCGAGACGCCGCCATAGGAGGCGCGAGTCTCGCTCCCGCACGGGATCCTCTGGCTCCAGGGAGCGCTCTCCTACCCTGTCGGGATCACCGGATACGAGGGTGTCCCCTATTGATGACCTGGTGGCGTTCCAGGATGTCCTCTTGAGGGGCGCTGCGAAGCTGGGCATACCCCTGACGGTGCCCACGCCGAAGACGTCAGTGATCTTTGAGACGCTGCACCAAAGGCACTCGTCTCGCCCTCTCCTGCCTCTGGTACCGGGCTTGGAGGAACCGGCTATGGACCTTTCCCTCACCCCAGCGGTGACAAAGGCGGCGCCATCTAGGTTGCTGAGGAAGTACCGGGCCCCGGATTCGGATCCGGATCCGGCTTTTCTAAGAGCGGAACCCCCTCCGGACTCCGTCATTGTGACGGCGGCACGCAAACAACATGCCTCCGCTCCTTCATCTACGGCCCCCCCGGATAAGGAGTCCAGGTGGATGGATTCGGCAGGGAGAAAAGTCTGTGGAACAGCCGCCACCTCCATGAAGGCTGCGAGTGCCACGGCTCTGTTGGGTCGGTACGCCCGCTCCCTCTGGGACTCCCTTGAGCGTTTTGCGGAGCACTTGCCTCGTGAACAGCGTGAGGATTTTCAGGAAGTGCTGAGTGAAGGGATGCTGGTGGCCAACCAGATCATCAGCGCGGCAGCGGACTCTTCCCTGTTGGCTGCTCATGGGTTTTGCCATGGGGTCAACCAGAGGCGTCACGCCTGGCTTCGTCTTACGTCCCTGAAACCGGACGCACAGCAGAGGGTGGCGAACCTACCGTTCTCCGGCAAGTCTCTTTTTGGGCAGCATGCGGACGACGAGATGGCCCGCATGAAAGCGGAGGCCGAGACGCTCACGGCGGTGGGCCTCGAGAAGCCTAAGGAGACGAAGAAGCCGTACCGCCCTTTCCAACGGCGGTCCGGTGGACAAGGCCGTGGACGTGGCCAGGCTTCGGGACCTTCGCAACAGCAACAGCAGTTCCGTAAGCCGTTCCAGAAGCGCCAGAGGGGCAGGGGAGGCCAGCAGTCGGCTCCGGCGCCCAAGGGCCAGGCCGGGTCTCGGCCCTAGGAACTTACTTCCCCCGGATCCGTTACCCACTCCGGTAGGGGGAAGCATCCAATTTTTTCTGGCAGAGTGGAGAAAAATTACTCAGGACAAGTGGGTGCTGAATATTGTTTGCAATGGATACAGTCTTCGGTTCACCAGCCCGCCTCCATCGATTCCTCCGGTCAGCTCGCGGTTTCAGCTGCTAGAGCTCCAGGTGGAGGCCGATACCCTGTTAAGGAAAAGGGCGATAGAAGACGTGCCTCTGTCCCAGAGAGGAAGAGGCCTGTACTCCCGGTTCTTCCTGGTTCGCAAGAAGGACAAGAACGAGTTCAGGCCCATTCTGGACTTGCGACAGGCAAACAAGTGGATTCGCAGGGAAAAGTTTCGCATGCTGTCGTTGCATCAGATTTATGCTCAGTTGCAACAGGGGGACTGGCTCTGTGCCATAGACCTACAGGATGCATACTTCCATGTGCCCATTGCACGCAAACACAGGAAGTTCCTGCGGTTCCAAGTCGGCACCAATCATTATCAATACACAGTACTCCCATTCGGACTGAAGTCTGCGCCGAGAACATTCTCGAAGTGCATGGCGGTGGTGGCAGCGCACCTGCGAAAGAACAAGGTGTTTGTCTACCCGTACCTGGACGATTGGTTGATCAAGGCATCGTCCTTCTCGGAAGCGCGAGCACACTTCCAGAAGACTTGCGTTCTCTTGGACAAGCTGGGGTTGCACATCAACATGGCCAAGTCGGTCCCGACTCCGGTCCAATGCATACAGTACTTGGGAGCCTCCATCGATACGCTGTCAGCAAGCGTGTCTCCTTCGGAAGAGCGACGATTATCTCTCCTTCGGAAGGCTCAGGCTCTGATGTCGACTCCATCTACGACAGTGAGGACGGTGTCTTCTCTACTGGGTTCGATGGCCTCTTGTATCTTTCAGACGCCCCACGCACGACTGCACATGAGACCGCTGCTGGAGTGCTTGGAGGACCAGTGGGATCAGAGGAAAGGATCCTGGGACGACAGGATACGACTGTCTCTGCATGCTCTTCAGTCTCTGAAGTGGTGGTGTTCGGCGGAGAATCTCCTCAGAGGGGTTCCTTTTCACAAGAACATTCCCACGCAGACTGTCGTGACGGATGCTTCTCTCCTGGGATGGGGAGCGCACTCCGGGACTCTACAGATTCAGGGAACGTGGTCTCCGGTGGAGGCCACTTATCACATCAACTTCCTGGAACTCAGAGCTGTTCACTTGGCACTGAAGGCCTTTCTTCCGTCCTTCCAGACCAGCTCCCTGCTTGTGCAAACGGACAACACTACCACGATGTACTACCTCAACAAGCAGGGGGGCTCGAGATCTCGCGCTCTGTCACAGGAGGCGCAGGCGATCTGGCACTGGCTCCTGGCCAGAGGACTGACGATCACGTCTACCCATCTGCCAGGTGTGCAGAATGTTCAGGCAGACGAACTCAGCAGACTCATTCAGGAAAACCACGAATGGGTCATAAACGACGAAGTACTGGGAGAAGTCTTCGCAAGGTGGGGAACTCCAGACGTGGATCTGTTCGCCACCGCCGAAAACAGCAAATGCCGAGACTTCGCCTCCAGGTACTACCAGCCGGGGTCGCTGGGGAATGCGCTATGGATCAGCTGGTCGAACAGCTTTCTGTACGCTTTTCCACCCATTCCCCTGATTCCGACGGTACTCATCAAGCTGGCCCGGTCCAGGGCTCGGATGATTCTCATTGCCCCGGAGTGGCCCAGGCAGTGGTGGTTCACGGACCTGCTTCACCGATCTCTCCTTCCTCACATTCGGTTGCCGTGAAGGCCGGACCTTCTCACGAAGTTCGGGGGGCGGATGTTACACCCCAGCCTCTCGTCTTTGAGTTTGGCGGCATGGCTCCTGAGATAGTGCAGTATGGACATCTGAATCTGCCCGAAGATTGCATGGACATACTGAAGGAGTCTAAGAGGCCTTCCACTAGGACTTCATATGCTTACAAGTGGAAAAGGTTTTGTATCTGGTGCCAGTCTAGGAACCATGACCCTACAACCTGCAAGGAAGATGTCATCCTTCCTTACCTTTTACATTTGGCGCAGTCTGGCCTTAATGTTCATTCCATTAGGGTTCATCTTGCTGCATTGACTGCCTACAGGAAATGTCCTTCACAGACTTCTTTTTTCCAGATCCCTGTGATCAAAGACTTTCTGGAAGGATTGAAGAAGGTGTTCCCTCCTGTCAGGCTTCCCTCGCCTTCATGGGAATTGAATGTGGTGCTGTCCAGATTGATGAAGGAGCCTTTTGAACCCATTCACAAGGCTTCGTTGCAGCACCTGTCCTGGAAGGCGGCGTTCCTCGTGGCCATTACATCGGCCCGCAGGGTGAGTGAAATTCAGGCGTTGTGTTGTACTGAACCTTATACTGTATTTCATGCTGCTAAGGTTGTGATGCGTACTCACCCTAAATTTCTTCCCAAGGTTATTTCTGATTTTCATGTCAACCAGACCATAACTTTACCTACGTTTTTTCAGAATCATTCCTCTCCGGCGGAACGATCTTTGCATTCCCTGGATGTTAGGAGGGTGTTGAAATTTTATCTGGATAAGACCAAAGATATTCGTAGGTCAGACCAATTGTTTGTCAATTATGGATCAGTCAGGACGGGTCTTCCTACCTCTAAGCAGTCCATTTCTAGGTGGATTGTGTCCTGCATTCAATTATGTTACCAAAAAGCTAATAAGACCTTAGGAGGTAAGCCTAAGGCTCATTCCACCAGGGGCAAAGCTGCCACGACAGCCTTGCTCCGTAATGTGCCGATTGCAGAA
Source organism: Lissotriton helveticus (assembly GCF_964261635.1). Taxonomy (NCBI): domain Eukaryota; kingdom Metazoa; phylum Chordata; class Amphibia; order Caudata; family Salamandridae; genus Lissotriton; species Lissotriton helveticus. Next base: position 474,421,574 of record NC_136062.1, read on the forward strand.
ATCTGCAAGGCCGCCACTTGGAAGTCGGTTCATACCTTTGCTAAGCATTACTGCCTGGACTCTGATGCCAGGGCAGACGCTCAGGTTGAGCAGGCTTCGCTGCGGAATTTGTTCGCACAGTAGTGGCGTTATGTTCTTTCTCCACCGCCGCTTTGGTGTGGGGATGGGCTTGCCATTCTATTCACTAGATTATGACTATACACAGAGATCCCCTACTACAGAAGGAGCAGTTTCTGTTCTGTAACTCCAGTTCTGTAGTAGGGGTATCTCTGTTATAGTCATAAGCGCCCGCCCTCCTCCCCGGTGGAGAATTGTTCATGTAAGTAATGCTACAGGTCTGGCGTTTTTACGCCTTCAAAAAGAACTGAAGTCAGTGGGACCTGCTATGCATTCTGGGATACTGGGAGAAGGTTCTAGAAGGTTTCCTTAAAGGCACAGTATCCTGTTTGAGCCACATAATGGCAGCCTATGGGGCTTGTCTGTCCAGGCCTTCCTCTCTATCATTTCTGAGGGGTTTTTGCAGTAAAAACAAGGGAAATCTGGACAGGCTTTGCTGTTTGTGGATTTTTGGTGGAATTTCTAGTTGAAGTACTGGACAGTGTAGCCTGTGGATATAGGCTGCATTATTTGTCTTTAAATTTTCTCTTAAGTGTCTTTGCAGTTCTGCAATTTTTTGACAACTTAAGAGATTATTTTTGATTGCCGGGGTCCACGCACATGGGCGGGACTATTCACTAGATTATGACTATAACAGAGATACCCCTACTACAGAACTGGAGTTACAGAACAGAAACTACTCCTTACTTGCCTCGACAGAGATCTCTTTTTCGTTGACAGCGAGGCAGAGTGATGTCTTCTCGCCTCTGTTCTGCCCCTGTGTGCTTGTTTGTCACAAGAGGAGGACTCTTTCAAAGCATGGTTGCCTCCAAGGCTACTTTCCCCTCTCTTGCAAGTCATGCAGTTTGATCCTCTCTCTGTCTCGAAGTGCCCTCTTGGAAAAATGTTGACAGTAGTAACATTTATCAGGATTGTGCGAAGATGGTAAACACACAATACAGACAGAGTGTGGATCCGATTTAGCCATCTTCTTCCCACAGGAAGTGCATTTATTGAATAATGCTGACTTTTCTGACAGGAAAATCTTTCCAAAAGTGTTAGAAAACAGCAAAAAAAGGTAGCCAGTATTGAGTGAAGTGGAGAAAAACTTCCTAAACACAAATTTTAAACAGGAAAGGCCCAAAACTGAGGAGCTAAATGCTCAAGTATCCTCACAGAAAGAGACGGAAAAAGACCTCACCTAACTTTCACCTGTGGGGCACGATGGGAGCAGGGAGGTCTTGGAAGCCAGTTTATTACTGTTGTGGTTTTATCTATGCCGCCTATGGGCTAATTGCCTGCTATTACTTGCCTTTTTATTTGAAAACAAAAGGCTATGTTGAAACACTAAACGAGTGAATGTTCTATTTTACAGAAATGCTATATAAAATTATTTTTATTTTAAATGAAAAATCAATGCAATTTTGGCTTCTTAGCCTATTAAATGTTTTTAGCCTTCATCTTTATATATGTATATACATATTTCTCCAAAATGCCCCAGATCATGAAGACGCTACTCCACAAAGGACGGTTTCACAAAACCCTTTATTGCGAACCTTGCAGGAAATCCCTCCATTTCTGTTCCCTGACAGTGTGCTTGTGGATTGCTTGCATGGTTATAATTTAATAAAGGGTTTTGTGAAACCGTCCTTTGTGGAGTAGCGTCTTCATGATCTGGGGCATTTTGGAGAAATGTTACGACGTGGCAAGCCCTGAGCCGCGGAAGATGCACCGCCTGTCAAATATCAGGTCTGCGAGGTGGCTGCACTGTCTTCACCTGCCAGCTCAAGGGATGCCAAAATTATAACCATGCAAGCAATCCACAAGCACACTGGAGTGCGATTTAAATAACTATGAAATTTGGGGATTTTACACAAATATGGCACGAAAACGGAACCTACTGGAAGGCTTAATTGGGACTTCAACACCCAGCATGCCACTTACTGGGAAGTGACTGCGTTTAGAGAAAATGATTGTTGAAGGACAGTCCGTGTCTTGCCAAGTTCCCCCTCCCCCTATGAAGAAGGTGTTTGTTAACACGGAAACGCGTCAGGGAACAGAAATGGAGGGATTTCCTGCAAGGTTCGCAATAAAGGGTTTTGTGAAACCGTCCTTTGTGGAGTAGCGTCTTCATGATCTGGGGCATTTTGGAGAAATGTTACGACGCGGCAAGCCCTGAGCCGCGGAAGATGCACCGCCTGTCAAATATCAGGTCTGCGAGGTGGCTGCACTGTCTTCACCTGCCAGCTCAAGGGATGCCAAAATTATAACCATGCAAGCAATCCACAAGCACACTGGAGTGCGATTTAAATAACTATGAAATTTGGGGATTTTACACAAATATGGCACGAAAACGGAACCTACTGGAAGGCTTAATTGGGACTTCAACACCCAGCATGCCACTTACTGGGAAGTGACTGCGTTTAGAGAAAATGATTGTTGAAGGACAGTCCGTGTCTTGCCAAGTTCCCCCTCCCCCTATGAAGAAGGTGTTTGTTAACACGGAAACGCGTCAGGGAACAGAAATGGAGGGATTTTCTGCAAGGTTCGCAATAAAGGGTTTTGTGAAACCGTCCTTTGTGGAGTAGCGTCTTCATGATCTGGGGCATTTTGGAGAAATGTTACGACGCGGCAAGCCCTGAGCCGCGGAAGATACACCGCCTGTCAAATATCAGGTCTGCGAGGTGGCTGCACTGTCTTCACCTGCCAGCTCAAGGGATGCCAAAATTATAACCATGCAAGCAATCCACAAGCACACTGGAGTGCGATTTAAATAACTATGAAATTTGGGGATTTTACACAAATATGGCACGAAAACGGAACCTACTGGAAGGCTTAATTGGGACTTCAACACCCAGCATGCCACTTACTGGGAAGTGACTGCGTTTGGAGAAAATGATTGTTGAAGGACAGTCCGTGTCTTGCCAAGTTCCCCCTCCCCCTATGAAGAAGGTGTTTGTTAACACCGAAACGCGTCAGGGAACAGAAATGGAGGGATTTCCTGCAAGGTTCGCAATAAAGGGTTTTGTGAAACCGTCCTTTGTGGAGTAGCGTCTTCATGATCTGGGGCATTTTGGAGAAATGTATATACATATATATGTATGTTTGAAGGTACTACGTACATGTTTTTGGCTGTAGTGTAGCTCCTATTTTCCCAATAGGCTCTGCGCATTGGAATAGTACCTACAGCAGTAAAGGCCTAGACCAGACGTTAACTAGGTCTACTACTGTCGATACTAGACTTAATTTTTGGGTTTGCCAGCTAAGCTCAGAGTTCGCTAGAAACTTTCTCGAATGTTCAAGGAAGGATTAACTCCCCTGATTAGACAAGAAGGGATTTAGTTTCTGACAACCATAGAACATGACAACTTTGCTCTCCCCTAATCAAGAGTCAATCTCAAGAGTCGTGTGAGCACAAGGCAATTATTTTACTCAGTCAGTACGTGCATTCTTAGTCTCATCAGAATGTAGAGAAAAGGAAGAGACGGGCGTGTTCAATAAAAGGTGTTATTTATTGATCAGTCTCTTTTCTCGTACAAGAGAAATGGATCGATATTATTGCAATACTTATAGTTAAGTAAAGTGCATACATTAAAAGCAATAGTATAAAATAATACTGTTAAAACATTGATATGGTTTCTGAGCCATATGATGTTTTAAAATGATTAAAATATATTTACATACACATATACATTTGACTAAACGTACTCAACTGGTGTTTCTAAATACGCCTACCCCGTGTACCTGACCTAAGTCTAATGCGTGGGCGGGAATAGAAAGTTACAGTTTAAGTTAAGTTTGTTTTTGCCAAGTGAATAACTAAAGAATTCTCTGTGAGGGGTTATTCAGTTCTGTACCTGGAATTTAGGATGGATGAGGAATGGTATCTCTTTCTCTGCTCTCGATATTCCAGGCTGCCTGCGAGGGCTACCCGGAAGCGCCGGTGCTGGGTCTCTCGGCTTGAGATAGCAGCGCGTCTCTCAGCGCGTCAGGAAGGCGGGGCTGCTGCCAGCGGGGTCTGCTTCTGCTCTCGGCTTCGGCAAGTATGGCTGCTCCGTCTTGTCACCACGCGTGTGTTTGCATAGGGCAAGGTCGGCAATATTTATACCTTAAAGGTGCCGGGATTGACGTAAGGATGGACATAGGTACGTCAATAAAGATGTCATACGACTTGCTCGTTAGCACATTCTTTACTAAAGTTCTCTGTGAAATCAAAACAATGGCCGCACGGATTATCCAGGTTGTCATAGGTTTGATTTGTTATGAGAACGTCGTATGCCTTATCAGGGGCTGGAGGAATGTCGCTTGTCTAATTAGATCTCAAGCGTTATGACCTAATCAGATAACACGTTCCTGTGCCGTAGTGTGACTGCGTCAGATAACGGTATCTGCATCATGGGGGATTTCTTGCCTCATGGGCTGACTGTTAGTTAACTAGATAGTTAGTTTAACCAGAATAGGGTCAGGAATAGGGGGATCGATTCAGAACCTATAGAAATACACGACACCCACTCCACGCTAACTATGGTCATATCTACTAATCTATGCATAGTATAACATAGTACAACATACTATAGAGTATAGTGTATACCTTACCACCCCAAAATACATAAATGCATTTTGAAATTTTCAAATGTACTGAAAAATTGCAGTCATATATATTGTATGCACTTAAGCTATGAATTAAATGCAAAAGTAAACACGCATTTGTATGCATTATTGCTAATTTGGTATTTGAAAAATACACATGAAATGGCTCTTAATATAGCTATACAGAAAGGAAAGTCGAGACCATTTCATCACATAATAAAATATTTGTGAACATACCAGCGGGCAGCTAAAGTCTATATAAAGTATCTAAAAATAGAAATCTTAGTTCTCTAGGAATAGTTTCTTACTTTAAGCAGAAGATCAGTGTCCCGGAAAAAAATATAAAGAAAAATATTTTAAGGGGCTTGCTGAAAAAAGTTGCTGTCCGTGAACTGGATTGTAATTGTTCATGTGACTTTATTTTTTTAAAAGTTGAAGGCCGAATTCAGGGAACGCCGTGTGCGAGTTTACTCAAAAGTCTCTATTTCTGTTCCGGAGAGAACATCATATCATTCAGGCTTTCGAAAAAACTGTCAACAGCTTCATGGGAAAGTTCCACTAAGTCGGAAATAGGTGTAACCATGCATTCATGCGCATGATTGTCTGCATTGACATTCTGATTTGCATTGCTGACAGAAGGTCGTACCTGTTCGATGCTGCTTTCATCTTGAACTTCACTACCCTTCAATCGCAGTGGTGAAGATTCCAGGAATGCCGTCATCAGGATTGGCAGCCTTTGAGGGCAGCACAAAGCGTGAACCTTGGTAGGAACCAACAGTGTATCTGCATCCACCGGCGCATCCGATTGTAGCGTCAGACAGGTGTCTAACACGCATTCTTCTCCACATAGCAGACACCTTAGTACAGGTAAAACACACCTTTGCCACATTGGTCGAAATGATAGAAACCAAGTCATGTTTAGGTCTCTAAGCCGGGAGAGTCCCAGGATTTTTGATATCCGGTCCCGGTATCCAATGGCTAGGATCGTATCTTCCATTGTCGCGAGAGTTTGATCTGTGACATGGGTTGCCATAACGAAAAATAAGGACTAGGAATAGGATTCCTGCAATTAGTCCCAGGATCAGGGGAAGTCCGCCAAAAATCGAATGGACGAAATCTGGAAAAATACCCAGTATGGCTTTGAATGGTGTTAATGCCATCGAAAATACTGTCTTAAATACCTTTGAGACCCCAGTGGTATCAGAAATATTTAAGATTTCGCTCAGGATTTCCGCGAAATGTACGGGGGAATTGGTTGTTAATAATGTATGTATCTCTGCAGTCGTCCTTGCGACTTGTAGATCATACGTTTCTTTTGATGACGTGAGCCTTGTAGGCGTCTGAAGAAGCACTGTTTTCATTCTGCTTAAAGTGTCTATTCGAATAGAAGTAATTTTCAAACTGGGCCATGCCCTCGCCTCCCTGTCTGGAAAGGAGCTGGGGAACAAAGCACGTCCACAGCACTTGACCTTCGCCGTCGTAGTGACGAGATAAGGAGTCCCGGGCATAAGACTACAACATCTGCGGTCTACAATAAGAATGTAACTCCCATTATAGAGTCTTTGAAAGAATGGTTCTATTTCAGTTGCAGGTGCGCCTTGCTGGTGACATGAAAGGTTGTATGAATTCCCTTCACAGGCTCCGTGCAAACTAATACCGTTACACAGAAGTGTGCCGCTTAGTGACATAGCACAATTGTTGCCACTAAGAAACACTTTCTGTCCTTTATTACTGACACATGCATGTGAATAGGGCAGGTTCCAAGTTGTTTTAAGGTACCCCTTTCCCAATTTCTCGTACATGCCAGCCTGTATATATTTTTGGCAGTATTGAAACCTGAAGGTTGAGATTGGAATATTTATGATTCCGTGGATTATCCATTCACTGACAGGTCGTTCTGACATTGTCAACGGTAATCTTTCTAGTTTTTCAATGCTCAAGATTGTATAATCAGCACCCTTCTGTGCCATACCGATTTGTCTATCAGTAAGGTTAAAGATTTGGAATAGTGACGTTGTGTTGATTAAACGCCAAGGCACATAGCCTGAACGCAGATTTTGTAACGTCCAGCCAAGCTGTACAATAGAACGCAATTGTGACTGACCATGTTGTAATAACAGTAAGTCTTGCGATAATATATCGATTGCTGAAGACACAATGCTGTCCAATGAAAATATTCTGGAGGACAGAGTCATTAACCCATTGTCCACTACAGAAAGTGATTTTTCCAAATTAATACGGTCAATTTCCCGTATTCTTTCTGCTGTTTCAATTTGAGTAACCTTCCAGGCCTCATTGTATGCTGCATATACAGAGGCTGCTATGAAACGCTTATGACGCTGTTTGCGTGGTCCCAGTATGAAATCACGCAAGTCAGCACCATCAGTAAGTAAAGTTAGGTGTTGCTTAATTTCAGGCAGTGTGGAAGTTTGTAGCCATTGAAGGCATAATTTGCCCACACTGTAGGTTGTTATTATCCCTGGGTGATGTCTTTGGGGATATCTAGGGTCTGGCCTTGTCATTATGAAACCCTGTGTTTTATTCAGGAATCTATCTTGACAGTGATTTGTATCTGTGGGCCAGATCAACCATTGTTTCCAATCAGGATGTGTTCTGTTTTGGTTAAGTATATGGTTTATGTCTATTTCTTCATCTGTTTCAGAGCTATTGCTAAACATTGTTGGCTTTGGAATAGACGGGTTATTTAAATCTTTGATTTTGGCTAAGCCAAGACAGGTGGTTTGTTGAACAGTGTCATTTAAAAATATCATTTGTTCTGGGATCATGCAGGCTCTAAACAAAGCTTCTAAACCCTGTACTTGCCATTCTTTTGTACCCCAAACACTTTTCAAATCAACATTTTTGTCCCAATAATCAAATCCAAAAGTATTCATCTTTTCAAAGAATATGTCTGAATATATCAATTTTGTGTTGGTTATCATGGTTTTCATCCCTGTCTTGTTTGACAATTTATAATAAAATGTTTCAGCATTACTAGTGTTAAAACCTTGAAAGTATGAATATTTGTCATAAACGGTTCTAGAGCTCCCTTTTGGAGGTGTAGCACAATGTTCCCATTGATTATAATTTAAAACATTTCTTGGTTGTGCAGATTTATGCAAAAAACTGTTACCATAATGGTTATAGCAATACATACTATCATAATTTGTAGAACCTTGCAAATAATCATGTTTTGTAAATTTAGCAGACATTACTAAGTCAGACATCATATTGTTTATACTTTCAAAGTCCCAATCATCAGCAAATGAGTTTGGTTTTGCAAAGTCACTCAAGGAGATCTTGATTTGGTGTGGATATTTCAGGATCTCGACCGGACCATAAATTTCATAGTCAGTGTTGTCCCAGGCTACCCCACCAGGTATTGGAATTGCTGTGAAGTTGGCTGAAGAAAGTTCTGAAGAAAGTTCTCTTTTCTCGACGTGTGAAGATGTGTGTGGTTTGAGGACCAAGTTGATGTTCTGACTTGCTGTGTCCATTTTAGCATATTTTCCCTCAATGAAGCGTCCCAAAGTAAATACCATGATGAGCCAAAGTATGAGGATAAATGCACCAAAACCCACCCAAAATTCAATCCATGGGGAAACCAGATATGTTTCTTTCAGTTGTTTCAAAAGTTCCTTAGCTTTGTCTTTAAAGGATTTTGATGATGGCTGTGTCTTTTGTTCGCTGAAACCTTCAGAGGAATCATCGAAGTTGATGAAGTAACCAGATGCAGTTCTGTCAATTGTTCCAATTGGTTCAGGATTTTTGTTTCTTGCATTTTCACTTGGAACTTCATTGTAGATTGGTGTGTCTCTGCTAAATGTTTTTATTTGGGTTTTCAGAGGTCTTAGTTCTATTGCATTGTTGCATAGTCCTTGTTGTTCTTCTGTAGGCGTTTCGAATGTGATGAGCCTCTTTGATAGGACCTCTGTACTGGTAGCAAACCTTGGTGTTCTGCTACTTATTGGGAGTCCACTTGGCCTACCGTTTGTTATCGGCCACATGTTGTGGTTTTACCAGGTCGATGGATACAACTCGGTTCTCCTTTTTTCCAGCAAGTGGCGGTAGTACAACTGATCTTGTCCCGTTGACAGACAAGACAGGAACTGCTTTTCTGTAAGAAGGCCCAAATTCCTTCTTTACCGCGATCTTCTCCCTGACTAGATCCCCGACTTTTGGAATCCAGACAGGTCTTGCTGGGACAGGTGGTGATTCTTCAGTGGTCGTTGGCTGTTGTTTCAACTGTATGTTGCTCAGGTCTTTTCTTGTTTTGTTTAAGTCCTGCAAAATAGCCAAACGGTCTTTGACATCAAAGGTTTTTTCTATTACCACTGAAGTCTGACTATCAAGGTCAGAGATCAACATCCTAGTTCCGAATAATAATTCGTACGGACTGAATCCCTTCAGAGAATTTCTTGGCAAGTTATTTAGACTACGTTGGACACTTATTAGATGTTTGACCCACCCAGCTCCCGAACCTAATATCCTTTCTATTATAGATTGCTTTCTGCCTTGGTTTTTTCTTTACACCATCCCATACCCTCAGGAAGGAAGTGAGAAGATTCCCGCTGGGCTGTGCTCATTTGGCCATGTTTCCCCCCCAGGCTGGTTTGCCTGAGTGAAAGAAATGGTCGAACGTAGCATGCTCTTAGCGTATATGCCATTTAGACTCGCAAATCTTGTATAACAGTCCGGACGTCAGCCGAGTGCCGTGGATCTACATTATAAGTGGAAACTAGCCTGTATATGTTAATCGCAAGCCATTCTTTTTGCTGGTAATATTATCTGCCTTGATTCGACGAGGTATTAAACTGCTTCTCTCCCCTCTGCGATCTCTGTTGCAGTTTGGGCAGTTTTTTACAAACATGGTGTAGTGCAGGCTCATGCCTGGCCACCAGTACCGTGATTGTAATTCTTCCAGAGAATCTTTTAATTTAAGGTGTCTGAGACCCTCGCCCATGTGTGCGTCTGCGATTAACAAGTTTCTCCTGTCCATGTTTGGAATCACTCTATCCCCCACTCCAGGGATTCGAGCAAAAGGGACGGAGTTTGCATCGATTATGTATGTATAATTGAGTGGATAGTTGATCGGTAACGCTGAGCAGTCGCCTTTTGATGACGTTTTCACCGCCAGCAATGTTTCACCGTCAATGTATTTTAATGTACGCTTTTTTCGATCTACGGGAGCCGATTTAGTGGCTGCCGCTGCGGCTGCTTCAGCCAATGAATTCCCCACAACGTGAACGCCATCACGCTGATGACTCAGTGAGTGTGTCACGTGAGTCTTTGGTAGTTCTTTTTTCAAAAGAGCTACTTGTTCCCAGAGTAGTTTCTGCTTTATTGGTGCATCTGTGTCATCTTTGTAACCGTTCTGAATCCATGTCTGCAAATCCTTGTTATATGCTTTGACGCAGTAATATGAATCTGACACTATAAGTGTCGGGAATTCGCGATCCGCATTATCTAGCGCCATTTTCAAAGCTATTATTTCAGTTTGTAGTTCTGAATTAGTTTCTACTGAGTGTGATTTTGTTAATAGAGGTTTTAGTTTACCTCCGCGCCACACTTCTTTTGTAATCTCACATGTGGGATTGTATGCATGTTCTCCCCAAACGGAGGGTTGAGCATGTCCGTCTGTATAGATTACACAGGCGTAATGTCGTAGAGGCAGAATGTCGATTGGCAGAGGATACGTCTTTTCATATTTTAGATTTTTCAATTCTTCTAGTTCTGGATCAAAGTAGTAGTATACTTTGTCCGTTGTGATTGAATTCACCCATTGTATCCATTCCGGATTCAATGTTGTTGTTGGTAAATTACACGGTGTTGTTAGTGCCTCAAAGGCTGATTCTGCTGTTCTGACTGTGATATGTCTACCGTCAGCTATGTCTTTTTCTCTAGCTATTGCGGTTTGAACTGCACGAATGATTTTTCCTGTATTACTGAATTTCTGTTCAGCTTCTGTGTACAAGTGTGATTTGAATGCAATTGGTACCTTTTCTCCCTCATTAGAGGTCAGGTATGTGAATCCGCATCTCCCTGGGATGACTCGGATCACAAGGTTGCGTGTATTATCACGGGTTTCTAATTTTGTCTTAATTAGCATGTCTGTTTGTAAGGATCTCAAAATTTCTGTGTGTGTTTGAGTCCAACTGGATCTTTTAAAGTCTGGTTTAATTAGATCGTAAAGGGGTTTCACCCTTTCTGCGTAATTTGCAATGTATGTTCTTCCGAAATTTAGGAAGCCTAAAATTGACTGTAGGTTTTTTAGTGTTTTAGGAGCTTGGATTACGGCACATTTCTCTAGGAAATTGTCTGCCAGGCTTTTACCTTCACTTGATAGCTCATATCCTAAGAATAGGACCGTCAGATGGGCAATTCTGGATTTTTTGAAGTTGAATTTGTAACCCTCTGCAGCGAACCCAAGTATTATGGTGTTCACTCTTTTCAAGTGAGTCTCCAAGTCATCATCTGTTAAGTAAATGTCATCGACATAAGATAATGCTTCATCATCATATAGTTGTAGTAATTCTGTTACTCTCGCTGAGAATACCCCTGGGCTGTTCTTGTACCCCTGGGCTAACCGACAGAATTGTTTTTGAGTGCCATTTACTGAGAATGCAGTTAAATATCTGCTTTCTGGTGCTATGTTTTTGACAAAAGAATCCATTGGAGATGTCCAAGGTTGTTTTGTATTTTTTGCGCACTATGTTATTCATTAGTGCAGCACTGTGTGAGTTTTGCACTGCAAAAGTTTTGCAACATGTGTTAAGGTGTCGGTAATCCAAAACTAGACGGTACGAATTGTCTGGTTTGGAGACCGGAAACAAAGGATTGTTCATTTGTGAGGTGCAAGTTTCAATCACCCCCTGGTATTCTAGCTGATCTAGTATTTCATTTACTTGTTTTTTAGCTTCTTGCTTAATTGGGTACTGCCTTTGTGCAGCTGGTTGTGATTTTAACTGGATTTTGTGAGGAGGAGAATCCTCATCCCATCCTACATGATTTTTATATAAAGCAGGTGCTAAGGCCACTGCCCACTTTCTAGCAAGTGTGTATTTTTTATGAATCGGTATTTGATTCGAGAAGGCAGGCATAATTACCTCTTCGCCATGAGGGCACTCCCTGACAAACTCTGGTGGCCAGTCTTTTTCAGCTAGAAGGATGTCATAGCCCTTGGATAGGTTATCCCAAAATAGTCCCCTTATTTTCCTAGTCTTATCTCCCTCTATACGTAATGTTATCTCGTATATCTTGTGGGGCTTGCTAACTCTGGTATCTGCAGTTTCCACTTGAAGGTATTCATTCGTGTCCACTGTCTCCAGATGATTCATAAGGACTTTGCGAGCTATGCTCACCTCTGCTGCGCTGTCTAGCATTGTCTGAGCCCACTCTCCGTTTTTCAGTTGTGTCCTCAGTATTCTCGGCATTGTTAACTACCTTGATACTGGCTACCTTCTTTTTAGGAAATTGTAATTTCTTTTTCAGTTGAGCAGGTTCCTTGTCTTTGGACTTGGCGTGCTCTTCTGATCGTCCTCTTCTTTCCGATTTCTGCGAGGAATTCTGAAAAGATTGAGAGGGACGTGTATCAATGTCTTGATATCTATCAGGTTTTTTAATATTATCCCTATTTCTAAGGTTATATCTATTCCCAGAGGGGTCACTCTGCGGTGACCTCTGTCTTAGGTTTGGAGATTTCTCTCTCCGCCTCGGAGACCTTCCTCTGGACTGGAATTTCTTTTCTTTGGGATTGGATTGTTTGTTTCCATCCCAGTTCTTTTTTGGTGAATTATTATTATTAAAAAATATTTTTTCTGGACTTGTAGTCAGTTGCGGTTTTACTGGTATTCCACCTAGACTATCTCTGCCTAGTTCTTCATAGGATTTTTCTATGATTCTGGCAATTTCAGCTGGTTGGTCTGCTATATCTGTCTCTTTTAACCTCTGGCGGATCGCCACGTTTGCTGCTTCACCTTTTATGTTGGCTAGTAATATAGCCGAAACCTGCTTGAAGTCTTTCAGTAATTTCATACCAAGAGTTAAAGCAGGTTCTGGACCGTATTCATCTTGAGTTTGTTTTAGCACATCTGGTATTACCGAAATGGATGGAACACCGTGCGTTTTTGTATAGATGGAAGCAAAGACTGTACCCCAAGTGTCACAGTCCTCAATGTGTGGTGCGATTCCCATTGGGAGACATATAGTCAGAATCCTGTGTTTTTCCAGCGGGGTGGTGTCAGGAAACACCGCCTCTATTTGGGTGATTTTCTGTGCCAACCAGAATGGTATTTGTTCCCGTTTAGCTGGAACTTTACCTAGGCAGGATTGGATGTTCTGTGGTGTAATTTTATTTGTGTTCCCCTGGTGAGGGGTCAGCTGTGGAAGTTTAATCGCTGGCTGAATTGTTGAAGTCCGCATTACATACTGAACTAATTGTCTATGAATTTTTAGTAATTGTTTCAGCTGTGTTAATAATTCAGCTGCAGGCATCCTATCGATGTCTGGATGTGGTGTGTATCCGGCTAGGACCGGCCACGTTGCTCCTGGTCTTCCTAAAGGACCGAGCCTTGTAATGTGATTATTGTGTTTTAGGGCGCCATCAAATAAGAGCAAATGCTCTTGGAATTTGAGTGGTACTTCCACCTCCTCGAAAGGAGTGTATGTTTCAGGAGGTTCCTCTACTTTGTAATAGTGGAAGTACTTTGTTACAGCATTAGCTGCTGGAAAATGTATCCATGTATAGTATACCTCTGTCTGCCGATATTCGTGTGCCTCAATTACGAATATGACTGTGCCACCTCTAGGTGTCAGTCCATTTTCTATAAGTTTTAAGGTTATAGATCTCCTTTTGGCGACCTGGATGAGTATTATATCCGGGTCTGCTGTTTGCATGGTAGCATCAGCATCTGCTATTTCAGTAGCTAATCTAATTGCCTCTCTTTCATCATCACTCTCTGCCATTTTACAGACAGGATGGTATTATGTTTGTTTGCAGATCAGGTTTCTTATGGAGACAGAGATTAGATGCACAATATTCTGGAACTGTTTTATCCTTCAACGTTGACTTGACCAAAAACCATACATAGGAGTTCCCCCCTGCGAGGTTTTGGAGGATATAACCTTTCACCCACTCCAGATGTCTTTGGAGTATTTGGGAAAAGGGGTCTGAGTGAGAAAGCACGACTGAGTTACTCTAAATGTCTTACGTTAGTTTTATCGCCCTTTCCAAACGCGTTGGGCGCCATGTAGTGTAGCTCCTATTTTCCCAATAGGCTCTGCGCATTGGAATAGTACCTACAGCAGTAAAGGCCTAGACCAGACGTTAACTAGGTCTACTACTGTCGATACTAGACTTAATTTTTGGGTTTGCCAGCTAAGCTCAGAGTTCGCTAGAAACTTTCTCGAATGTTCAAGGAAGGATTAACTCCCCTGATTAGACAAGAAGGGATTTAGTTTCTGACAACCATAGAACATGACAACTTTGCTCTCCCCTAATCAAGAGTCAATCTCAAGAGTCGTGTGAGCACAAGGCAATTATTTTACTCAGTCAGTACGTGCATTCTTAGTCTCATCAGAATGTAGAGAAAAGGAAGAGACGGGCGTGTTCAATAAAAGGTGTTATTTATTGATCAGTCTCTTTTCTCGTACAAGAGAAATGGATCGATATTATTGCAATACTTATAGTTAAGTAAAGTGCATACATTAAAAGCAATAGTATAAAATAATACTGTAAAAACATTGATATGGTTTCTGAGCCATATGATGTTTTAAAATGATTAAAATATATTTACATACACATATACATTTGACTAAACGTACTCAACTGGTGTTTCTAAATACGCCTACCCCGTGTACCTGACCTAAGTCTAATGCGTGGGCGGGAATAGAAAGTTACAGTTTAAGTTAAGTTTGTTTTTGCCAAGTGAATAACTAAAGAATTCTCTGTGAGGGGTTATTCAGTTCTGTACCTGGAATTTAGGATGGATGAGGAATGGTATCTCTTTCTCTGCTCTCGATATTCCAGGCTGCCTGCGAGGGCTACCCGGAAGCGCCGGTGCTGGGTCTCTCGGCTTGAGATAGCAGCGCGTCTCTCAGCGCGTCAGGAAGGCGGGGCTGCTGCCAGCGGGGTCTGCTTCTGCTCTCGGCTTCGGCAAGTATGGCTGCTCCGTCTTGTCACCACGCGTGTGTTTGCATAGGGCAAGGTCGGCAATATTTATACCTTAAAGGTGCCGGGATTGACGTAAGGATGGACATAGGTACGTCAATAAAGATGTCATACGACTTGCTCGTTAGCACATTCTTTACTAAAGTTCTCTGTGAAATCAAAACAATGGCCGCACGGATTATCCAGGTTGTCATAGGTTTGATTTGTTATGAGAACGTCGTATGCCTTATCAGGGGCTGGAGGAATGTCGCTTGTCTAATTAGATCTCAAGCGTTATGACCTAATCAGATAACACATTCCTGTGCCGTAGTGTGACTGCGTCAGATAACGGTATCTGCATCATGGGGGATTTCTTGCCTCATGGGCTGACTGTTAGTTAACTAGATAGTTAGTTTAACCAGAATAGGGTCAGGAATAGGGGGATCGATTCAGAACCTACAGAAATACACGACATGGCCAAACATACATATATATATATATATGTATGTATTTTGTATATACTCTGGGGTACCCGCACGTGGGCGGGACTATTTAGTGTTTATGACTTTGATGAGAATAACCCGGGAAGAGAAATAGGATTACAGGTAAGCAATTTATCCTTCTTCCTTGGACTGTCAACAACTTGAAATGATGGTGGCCAGGTGCTTACCTTTTTTACTTCTACAAGAAGCTGTATCTTTTTGTCTGGGTTGCTAAGCAGCCAGTTACTCTGTCTGAACATTTGTGCTGGGAAGCTTGGGGCAGAAACTTGGTTTGCACATGTTTGCCGCTTACTCTCTGTTCTTGTCCTGAGATTGGCGCAGAGACTCTCTTTGTGCATGCATGTGGCTTACTATCAGTTCTCCCACTGGGCTGTCGCAGGCCGTCCTCGCTTTGCCTTGGTGTTTCGCTTGTGTGGGTGGGTGCCCTCAGTGGCATGAGTCTTTATCCAGTATTAGGGGTGTCTTTCATAGATTCACATGCCTGAATCATTCCCCGTCGTCGAGACGCGAGCCTCCGGTACATAGAAAAGTAATGTCCTATAGACATACATAGAGAAAAATAGGCCTAAGGCCTCACCTTAGTAGCCTATCCTTGTCCTTATGTAAAAAGGACCAAACTATTAGAGCCAGCCAATCCGCTATCACCTCCCTCTAGAACCTTCCTGACAGGAGCCTCAGTCTCTCAGATTTTCTACCGCACGTTGTGCTAGGGAGTCTCCAACCTGAGTTCTCCTCAGGATCTCTTCAAATCAAACTTGTTCACTTTTTTAAGTGAGTTCTTTCTCCAAATCTCAAACAGGATTACTTCACACCCTTCTCATTGAAGTAAGTGATTTATTTCTTCAAGATTTTGGCATGTCTGAATCCCAGAAGAAAGCCCTTTTCAGGGCCTGCTCTTCATGTGGGAAGAAAAGGCTACATGTGGAGGACAAGCATGACCTGTGCTTATATTGCCTTTACCCTGACCACATACCTAAAGACTGTAAGATATGTAGGTCTTTCCCTAACAAGACCTTGAGGGACAGAGAAGGTCGACTGCTCATCTGGCTGGACAGGCTTAAAAAAAGGGAAAATGTGGATTCCTCAGAGAGAAGCTTTTCCATGACCTCAGAAGTCTCCCTGAAGAGGCCAAGGGTGGACTCCCCTGGCCCCTCAGACACTCCTCCTATGAAGGCACACAAGAAGTCTTCAGAGGCAAGATCGACCAAATCTTCAGTGTCTGAAAAGGACTCTCAGGCCTTTAAGAAGCCTACACAGTCATCTAGTAAGCTTGCAACGTCCTCGACGCTAAAAAGAGTTGTGACGCCGGTTTCCGTCTCCACAGCGTCGGCGACTGTGTCGACGACGACAGCGTCGTCGAGTTTCTCATCCACGACGACCACTCCTTCATCGTCGTCAGCTGGTAAACCTATTCCGTCTACAATATTGCTGAAGCCGTCGTCGACGAAGACCTCGTCGACGACGAAGATGGGCCTGTCGACGACGACATCGTCGATGAAGAGTCCGCCGTCGACGGGAGAGCCGACGACGAAGATGGGCCCGTCGACGACATCATCGACGAAGAGTCCGCCGTCGACGGGATAGTCGACGACGAAGACATCGTCGTCGAAGACGTCGACGAGGAATGAATCATCGACGAGTGCATCGTCGACGAGCGCATCGTCGTCGAAGACATCGTCGACGAAGAAAGTATCGTCTACGGAAGCGCCGTCGTCGAAGGTCTTGCCGTCGACGAGGGCACCGTCGACGGAATTAGACGTTATTGAACCGTGGAAGAAATCCAAGCTGATAGAAACGCCGTCTTGGACCCTACCACCGTCGACAACACCAGAAACGACGGCAGGGGCTCCTGCTAGAGCTCCTGTGTCTGCCAAACTGACTAAGAAGCAAATTACGCCAGAAACAACGTCACCAAGTAAGGTGCAAAGCCATTTTCCCACGGAGATTTTCCAGAGTGAAGAATCTGAAGAAGAAATCCTGGATCAGGCTACTTCAATTTCAGACCTTCACGTAAAATGTCGGAGCACAGACGAAGAACAGGAGGAGATGAGCTACCAAGAACACTCTTTCCAAGCTCATGTTCGTACAGATGTTACCCCGATGGTATGCCTTCCTGCTTCAATTGTGGATGACCTTAAACACCTTATCCGGGACTACAAACAGCGTTTCCCGGAAGCACCGACAACTGAGACAGGGGGTCCGACACCTGCTACAGATACACCAGCAGCAGCCCCAAGACAGACACGGCCAACTACTCAGGTCCACCATGACAAGGTGCCACCTCAGGTGATAGTATCATCAGATGAGGAGGCCAAGGAAATGGAGGAGGGTGAAGTCCAAGAGGATCGGACGGATCAGGAAGAGGACGAAGAGTTTGTGGCAGCTTCCCCAGCTTCACCCCAACCACGCCAGTCAGATTCACCACCAGTGGACATTGGCGGTTTCCATAGAATAGTAGAACGAGCAGCAAAACGATTTCATATGGAGATGGAATCGACTGAGACCGAGTGCTTCTTATATGATTTCAAGGAGCAAACAAAGAAAGTGACGAAATCTATCCCAATAATAGACTTTCTCTGGGACCAGGGAAAGAAACTGATGATGACACCGGCTTCTGTACCTGCGGTGGTTCCACGGCTGGATAAAAAATACAAAGCTCCCACCAAAGCGGCAGCTTGTTTTAATGGGCACCCGAAACCAGATTCGGTTGTAACCCAGGCGGCCCAAAAGAACTCTCGCAACCCTTCCTCTCCTTTGTCAGCCCCACCGGACAAGGAAGGCAGGAAGTTGGACACCATCGGTAAACGGTTTACAACGACATCGGCCATGACCATCAAGGTGGCCAACTCCATAGCCTTGTTAGGGCGTTATAATCGCCAGCTTTGGGAAGACATAGTCCCATATATAGCGGAACTGCCAGATACAGTTCAGGAGGAGGTCAAGGCTCTGCTTACGGAGGGTCAAACCTCGGCAGCTGAGATCATTGATTGTGCCATAGATGGAGCCATGACGGGCTTTCGTCAACTAGCTGGGGCGGCAGTCCTGCGCCGTCAGGGATGGTTTAAGGCAACATCATTCAGACAAGAAGTGCAGGCGAAGGTGCTGGACATGCCCTTCGACGGTCAACACCTTTTCGGAGACAAGATTGACAAGGCGCTCCAAACAATCAAAAAAGACACTGATACTGCTAGGGCACTTGGTACTTTGCAGGCAAGGAACCAGTCCTTTCGAGGTAACAGAGCCAGAGGCCAGTCCTCCTACAGGGGGTCCTTTCAAAATAGGTCCTCATATTCCTATCAGAATAAATCCCAGTACCAACAGAAGCAGCAACAAGGTCGTCAGACTTCTTACGGGAGATCGAACTTCCGGGGCAAAAACCAGAGGAGGGGCACTGGCGGACGCCAGTGACCGATTACTCCAGCCAGTCCAGCAACTATATCCCTCATTACAGATTGGAGGAAAATTGACCCATTTCCTAGACAATTGGCACCTCATCACCACAGATCGGTGGGTACTCCAGTTAATAAGATTCGGCCATTCCCTGAAATTCACCACCATCTCACCTGCGACACCTCCCCGCAGGCTTCCGCACAAACATCTACGACTACTGCTCCAGGAAATATCTGCGATGCTGAAGAAAGGAGCGATCGAAAGAGTTCCATCGTCGCAAAGGAGGAGGGGATTCTATTCCCGCTTCTTTCTTATACGCAAGAAAGAGAAAAAGTGGAGGCCCATACTAGACCTCAGAACACTCAACTCTTTCCTGAAGAGTCAGTCGTTCAGGATGGTGACGATCCAAGAAATACTAGGCATGCTGGAAAAAGGAGATTTTATGACTTCTTTGGATCTCCAGGATGCTTACTACCACATCCCGATACTCAAGGGGCACAGAAAATTCCTAAGGTTCGAGGTGGCAGGACAGCATTACCAATTCAAAGTCCTACCGTTTTGCCTCAAATCCGCACTGCGGATTTTCACCAAGTGCCTTTCACCTGTGGCAGCTTTTCTGCGTCAAATGGGTCACCAAGTCTTCCCCTACCTCGACGACTGGCTGGTAAAAGCACCTTCAGCTGCAGGCGCGACAGAATCCTCCAACGCCTGCACCAATCTCTTTCAGCAGCTAGGATTGACTCTCAATCACGAAAAATCCTGCATGACCCCAACAAGAAACATTACCTTCCTTGGGGCGACCTTGTACACAGAATGCGCAAAAGCATTTCCGTCCAAGGAAAGAAAAAACAAGATAATATCTCTAGCCACGGCTGTGGCGTCAAAGAAGTCCCTAAGAGTTCGAACTTTCAAATCACTCCTGGGCATGATGTCTTCTTGTATACTCCTCATCCCGCACTGCAGACTCAGGATGCGCCCATTGCAAGAAGCCCTCACAAACCAAAGGACACAGAGTACAGGTTCTTTCGAAGACATAGTGAAGATAACACCACAAATGTCCAAGTGCCTGGAATGGTGAAAAAATCGCAAGAATCTGTCTTTAGGACTGCCATTCCTGCTTCCAGCAGCACCTCTGGTGATCACCACGGATGCATCCCTGGAAGGCTGGGGAGCTGTTCTCCAGGACCTCCAAATAAGCGGCAGATGGACACATCAGGAGAAACAACTCCATATAAATCTTCTAGAACTGAGGGCTGTGTATCTGGCACTGCAAGCCTTTTTACCACGCATTCAGTACTCCCAGGTGCTCGTCAGAACGGACAACACCACGACGATGCACTATCTAAACAAACAGGGAGGAACGCGTTCGCTCACTCTATCACGCGAGTCGCAAAAGATCTGGAACTGGCTTGTACTCCATGGGATCACGCTCAAAGCGGACTATGTCCCGGGCAAGGACAACACCATTGCGGACGCCCTAAGCAGGCAGAAATCCCTCTCCCACGAATGGGAGCTCGACGAGACTACACTGGGTCACATATTCTCAGAATGGGGAGTCCCAGGGATCGACCTGTTTGCCACCAGGGAGAACGCCAAATGTCCAAACTATGCAAGCTGGCGTCCCCAACCAAGGTCGCTCGGAAATGCTCTTTCCATCGGTTGGTTCAGCGTATTTGCGTACGCTTTTCCACCATTTCCGATGATTCCCAGGGTCCTCAGGAAGATGAAGGCGGAGCCGTGTACCCTGATCCTAATTGCCCCGTCCTGGCCGAGGCAGCACTGGTTCTCAGATCTTCATCGCCTCTCCATCAGGACACCGATTCGTCTGAGGCAGTACCCGCACCTACTGACAATGTCCAACGAGCAGGTGCAGCACCCGAACCTACAATCGCTCAGGTTATCGGCCTGGCTCCTGAGCACAGAGAGTTCTGTGACCTAGACATCCCGCAGGAATGCAGGGAGGTGCTGGCAAAAGCAAGAGCGGACAGTACCAACAGGACGTACTCTCTAAAATGGAAACGATTCTGCATGTGGTGTTTAGAGAAAGGCCTGAGACCACTCCATATCACACCTGAACAGATATTGCCATATCTACTGCACTTGGCACAGTCAGGACTGGCGCACGCATCTATAAAAGTGCATTTGGCATCCATTTCACGATTCACCAGGACTTACAAGGGACCGTCTCTTTGGTCCAATAGACTAATCAAGCAGTTCCTCAAGGGACTATGTAGATCCTTCCCAAGACCTAGAAGGATCCCACCGGCATGGCACCTCAATTTAGTCCTCACCCAACTTATGAAGCACCCTTTCGAGCCCATTCATAGAGCACCCATCAAGTACATCTCATGGAAGACGGCTCTGCTGCTCGCTCTAACGTCTGCCAGGAGAGTCAGCGAGCTACAGGCTCTATCCATTCAGGAACCCTTCATGCAGTTCAAGCAGGACAGGGTGGTGCTGAGGACAAATCCCAAGTTCATACCGAAAGTGCCTTCAGACTTTCACCTTAATGAACCAGTGGTCCTACGTTCCTTCTTTGCAAACCCTACCACCGCAGCAGAAAGAACGCTACACTCCTTGGACCTCAAAAGGTGTATAAAGTTTTACATAGACAAGACAAAGAGCTTCAGGAAGTCATCACAGCTATTTGTGGCCTACAGTAGGGTATGTGGAGAAGTGTGGCTCAGGGGTTAGAGGCAGCAGACCCGGAAGCTGAGATCGGTCCTGGACCAGGGTTCAATTCCCCGCCTCGGCAGGTCTTGGGCTAAAAATTCCACGGACTCGATAATTCTCGCCCCGGTGCCTCCTCGACTCACGGGTTCACACTCTGCGACTCTGGGCAATAGCTTGCTTAATCTCCACAACGGCCCCTCGCGGCGGGATGCCTGACTTTCACCTTGTGGATACCCTGCTATCTCACAGGGGAATACCAGGAAGGGTTCCCTAAGCAAGCGCCGGGAAACCCACTGCGGGTAGCTGTGCGCTATATAAGCTCAACTACATTAACATTAACATTATGCCTCTAACGAAACAGAGCATCTCCAGGTGGATCTCCTCAGCGATAGCATTCTGCCATGACAGGGCGGGACGGCCTTTGAGTGCTACTGTTCAAGCGCATTCCACCAGAGCAATGTCCACATCAGCAGCGCTGTTCGCTGGAGTGCCGATTTTGGACATTTGTAGAGCGGCGACGTGGAAGTCGCCGCACACCTTCTCCAGACACTACTGCCTGGATGCTGAACTTATGCAGGATGCAGCAGTGGGCCAGGCGGTGCTTCGCCATCTATTCCAGTGAGGTGAGCCTTCCATCATCCCGCCATCCTGGTATGCACATCTCTTGCTATTATGATATGTTGATGTATGCTAATGTTTCAAAGTTGCAGGATAATAGGTGTATTATCTAAAAAGAATATATAGCATGTTTACATCAGAAATGTGCATAATATATTGCTGACTACTCTGATTCAGGCATGTGAATCTATGAAAGACACCCCTAATACTGGATAAGAAACGCGTTACTTACCTGTAACAGCATGTAGGAGAGTAGGGTCTTCAATCCTATGATCACCCAGATTTTTGCTTTTTGCTGCACTGGTTTACGACTTTTCCTGGCTGTGGGCCTGCTAATCAGACCCACAGCCTAGCTGTTCTCTCTATCCAAATTGTACTCAGGTACTGAATTGGCACTGGGCCCTCTCCAAGTCCCTGTACCCAGGGCTGAGGTGCACCCAGAAGTCTCCCAGGGGCTGAAGCATGTATTATGCCACCCCTGGGCTGACTAACTAAACTGACACAACTGGCTGCACGACAGCTGGGGCAAGGTGGTGTACTCACCCTTTGCTTTAGATATAGTATACCTATATCTAACCCTAAAATGGACACACAGATCTCCTATCAGTCACTCCTATGGCAGGCCTTAACAATCCTGAAGGCAGAGTGCTTGGAATCGTGTGAGATGGTGCTCTGCCATGAGCTGAGCCTGTCTGCGGCTTTCGGGATCTATCCCTTAGCCGTTTCCATGATATCGCATACCATATACTCTTAAGTGCATTATAATCCTCGCGGTTATATGCCAACTCTGGTATCGCTTTATCAAAACATGTCGAGTAAGGTGTCATACGAATTGGAATACTAACCCCTCGCCAATTCTGGCGACGGGGTTAGCATTCCACCCTTCTAGAGGGACACGACATGTATGTAACCTGTAACCCCGGTTAAAGTCAGACAGAGCCTTAGCATCCACAAAATGGATGCTGCCACCGAGACACAAGTCTGCCCTCCTGCTGCTGGGAGTCCTCCCAGAGCAGGAGGCAAGGACAAAGGGTTTCCTGCCAGGGGCGGTACCAGCACCGTCCCAGACAGGGTTTTGTGTATTCCAGGTAGGCAGGGCTACAGAGGAAGGTGACTGCAAGTGGCACCCCGGTGCTCACTGTGCATAGGCCGGCTGAAACCAGTTCCAGGGGCACTCCAGCCCCTGGCCTGGGGAAAGCCCGCCAAAGGAGAGGGGTGTAACCACCCCCCTCCTGGTCCCACCCATAGGGCAGGACTTAGTCGCGTGCCAGCCCCCTTTTCCCAGATAAAGGTAGGAGCAGGCCCCCTTCCAAATTAGATCATCTTTGGAATCAAGACACGACTTTCTACGAAAGGACATCAAGATTTCTTCTTCAAGATTCTCCCTTGTGACTAAGGAGTAGTCACCCTGCATCCGCAGGCACCATCTTAAGAACACTGCGGTCTGCTGCAAGTCCTTCCTCCGGAATCCGACTGCCCAGCTCGACGAGAACCGGCTTCCCTGGCACCTCTGACCTCTACCCACCTCTACAGCCAAGCTGAGAACTGTGGGTGCGACGAGACCTCGAGGGACCGGCCATCTTCAAGACTGCACGACTTCTTTCCAGCACGACCGCCGAGGGATCCTCTGGTGAGTGCTTTGGGGACCGAGAAGCCCCGACCCTGAGCAGCTCCAGCACCGAAGTTCAGCCTCCCAGCATCTCCACGATCTGCGTGGGGCCCTTCTGCTTTTTGCTGCTCACCGCGTTGTTTGGCTACTAGCCCGCTGGCTTGTGGCCTTCCTAACGACGCCCGACGACATCACTGCTGCTGGTCTGGTTGCTCCAGACTGGCCCTTGCTCCCTTCCAAAAGAGGAGCACCCCGGACCCTCCTGGTCCACTCCAGACGCCATTTTAGGTCCACCGCATGGGCTTGAATTTGCCAAGACTTGTTGCCCCAATCCTGGGTCCAGCGACGTCGACAGCATCATCCATCGTGGGACAGCTCGTACCTCCATCCTGGTCGCCGACAACGCCTCCTGGTCCGTGAGACTGCAGAGCACAACGTCGCCCACTCACCTAGTCGAGGTGACTACCATCCGGTGCCCTCCTGGTGCCCCCTGACTACTGGCTAGTAGTCACGAACTTGGTCCCCTCTGCTTTCAGGTGTCATCCATCTTCGATCCAGGCTTGGATCACTCGAACAATCTTCACTGGTCGCCTGCCAGCAACTCCTTTCCTTCAGGCTCCTGGTTCGTCAACGAAGAATCCCGACGTCTTTTCAGACCTATGCAGCTGCAGCCCCTGGGCTAGGTAACTTCGGCATTTCGGTGCCCCAGCATAGCCTCACTATCCAAGGGTCCAGATCCACTTTCGTTTTTGACCTACCTAGTCGGGTTCGCCCGAGAACACTAACTTTGTGAACACTAGCTTCCATAGGCTTTTTCCCGCCTTACGCGTGAGAGTTCCCACTCTGCACGTGGTGTCCCTAGGCCTCCTGCTCCTAACCTGAGTGTTCAGTATTGTAGGCCTAGCGTTCCTAAAGCCTCTGAGAATCGTTACTTACCTGCTAGTAATTCGCATTCCACTTTTAGAGTATATGGTTTTTCGTGCCCCTCGGGCATTTGTGTAAATTGTGCGACTTAAAGTATTTTTATAAGAGTTTTGTTGTGTGCTTAGCTCCCTGTCTCATAAAGAGCCAGGGTAGTCTTGTTATAAATAAATACACTGTTTATTTTCATAACAACTTGTGTGGTGTCCTTTCACTGGGTGTTCAAGGGGTAATGTGATGGTAAAACAGCTGGCTTAACACGCCCTCTAGAGTCTTAGCCCTAGACTGCTCGTATCCATGCTACTAGGATAGCTGGTCTATAAGGTTGACTTACAACCAATCATCAATAAGGGTTGTTTGGACTGATATATAGTGATCACTAGAATAGTGAGCACTGCACATCAGGCCAACTTCTCACATTGGTGGCAGCGGTGGGATTTGAGCTTGCTGTTGTTTTACCACACATATCCTAAGAATATCTTGTGAAAGATCACATAAGTACTAAAGGTACATATAACTTAGCTTAGAATACTCTGAGTTCTACTGAACCAGCTGTTGTAGCTCCTAGGGCCTAGCACACCCTAAACTACAACTCTAGCAAGGGATCAGTAGGCAAACATATAGTGTAGGTAAGTGCACCACTTACACCTCACTAGAAAAAGCATGTCTACCCAAGGAGAATCTACTGAGACTCCCCTTGTGGATGTTGACCCTCCACAGGTCAAATCAAGATATGCAGCTCTCAGTTTTCAGGAGATGAGACAAGTGTGTACCTCCAGGAAACTGAAACAGGGGTCTAACCCCACCATTCCCTTTTTAATAGGTCTCTTAGAGACTTATGATGCGAGAAAGCTTTCTCAGCTAGATGGGAATATGCCAGCCTTAGAGGGTACCTCTGGGGATCCAGACCTCCCCAACATTGCCAATGCAGTTGAGGAGGAGGATCAAGAGGAACTCTCTGGGGACGAGGTAGACAAAGGTCTTGAGGTAGTCAGAAGGCTAACTAGGGCCAACTTAGACTTGCTTGGGCTAGGATCTGGGGGACCCCCAGTACTGACCCTAAGTAGGCCTAACCTTGGAGTTAGGAGAGATAGATCTCTTTCTAGGGACTCCAATAGATCTCTGCACTCTAATGCCTCTTCTCAGAGGAGAAGGAACTCTCCCCAGAGGAGATTGACTTCCCCTCAGAGAATGGAGCATGAAGCTAGGATGAGACAGGCTACTCTGAGGATTGAAAGGAAAGAACTTGCCCTGGCCAAAGAGAAGCTTGCCTTTGCTAGAGAGCAGCAGATGAGTGGGTTAGCTCCCACTGGTGGCAGCAATCTCCCAAGAGATAGAGAGAAGGGTTTAGATACTAAACACCTGACTAAGATAGTGCCCCCCTTTAAACAAGGGGATGACATCCAGAAATGGATGGCTGCTTTGGAGAGGGCCTGCACTGTGCAGTGCATTCCCCAGAGTCAGTGGGCAGCTATACTGTGGCTCTCCTTTGATGGTAAAGGTAGAGATAAGCTCCTCACTACAAGAGTGGAGGATGCTAATGATTACCAGGTCCTGAAGAATACACTGGTTGATGGGTTTGGTTTAACCACTGAGCAGTACAGGTTGCTGTTCAGAGACACCCAGAAAACTCAGTCTCAGGACTGGTCTGACTTTGTGGATTGTGCCACTAAGGCTTTGGAGGGCTGGTTGCTGGGTAGCAAGGTTACTGATTACACAGGGTTGTACAATCTCATGATGAGAGAACAAATTTTAAATAATTGTCAGAACCAGTTGTTGCACCAGCACCTTGTTGATTCAGATCTGACCTCTCCCCAAGAATTGGGAAAGAAGGCAGACAAATGGGTCAGAACAAGGATCAAGCAGAACCAGAACCAGAACCAGGGTGGTCAGAAGAAAGCAGACCAGAAGGGTAACACTAAGAGTGAACAAAATGACCAGAAGTCTTCACCAGGTCCCCAACAAACCAAAGAGGGTGGGGGTCAGGCTTCCCAGAAGAAGAAGACTCAAGAAGGCCAGTCAAAAAGGTGGTGCCAGTACTGTAAAAGTAAGTCTCACTGGTTTAGTGAGTGCACCAAGAGAGGAGGACAAACTCCTGCCACTACAGCCCCTAAGGCAACTGCACCCCCTAGTACAGTCAGTAGTGGTAGTGTACCTCCCAAGGCATTAGTTGGGTTAACCTTGGGAACTGAGGGGTCTGACAACTTAGTTGGCACACTCACTCAGGCTGTCCTTGTCTGTACAGGGGATGTGGATATGTCCCCTGATATAAGTCCCAATACTTTGGGCAAATACAGGCAGACACCTTTGATTAATGGCAAGATGGCTCAGGCCTATAGGGACACTTGTGCCAGTGTCACCATGGTGACACCTAACTTTGTGGACCCTGGACAGATCAGGCCAGGTACAGATTTCCTGGTGACCAATGCCAGCAACGTCACTACCAGTCATAGTATGGCGATTGTGGCTTTCTCCTGGGGTGGAGTGAAGGGTCAAAAGAAAGTTGTAGTCAGTTCAGACCTCCCAGTTGATTGTTTGTTGGGCAATGATTTGGAGTCATCACTATGGTCAGAAGTGGAGCAGAGGACTCACATGGAGATGTTAGGCTTGCCAGCACATGTGCTTGCTGTGACTAGGTCACAGGCCAGAAGATGCCCCACTGAACAGGTGCTGGATCCTGAAAGAATGGACCAGACACCTTCCAAGAAGAAGAGCAGTAGGGTTAAGGCTTTGCCTTCCCCCTTGCCCCAGGTTGAGGATCAAGTCTCTGAGGAGGCTGATCTGAGAGAGCTGAGGGAAACTGAGCCTAAAGAGCTTGAACTTGATCAAGTTGAGTTTCTGGGCTCAGGGGGACCCTCCAGAGCAGACCTGGGGAAGGCACAGTTAGACTGCCCTTCCCTTGAACCCCTCAGACAGCAGGCTGCTGCTGAGGCTGCAGGGAATGCCACAGGTGCCCACAGGGTATACTGGGAAGATGGACTCCTGTACTCTGAGTCAAGAGACCCCAAGCCTGGTGCAACCAGGAGGCTGGTCATCCCCTTGTCTCTGAGAGGTTTCCTTCTCACCTTGGCCCATGAGATTCCCCTTGCAGGTCATTTAGGTCAGACAAAGACGTGGGACAGGCTTGTCTCACACTTTCACTGGCCCCACATGAATGAGAATACCAAGGAGTTTTGTCGCTCCTGTGTCACTTGCCAAGCCAGTGGTAAGTCAGGTGGCACAACAAAGGCCCCCCTCATACCACTACCTGTGGTGGGGGTTCCCTTTGAAAGAGTGGGGATTGACATTGTTGGTCCAATGGAACCCCAGACAGCATCAGGGCACAAGTTTATACTGGTGGTGGTGGATCATGCCACCAGGTATCCTGAAGCTATTCCACTTAGGACCACTACAGCACCTGTAGTGGCAAGGGCCCTAGTTGGAGTGTTCTCCAGAGTGGGCTTCCCTAAGGAGGTTGTTTCTGACAGAGGTACAAACTTCATGTCAGGATATCTGACTGCAATGTGGAAGGAGTGTGGTGTGAACTACAAGTTCACCACACCCTATCACCCACAATGCAATGGGCTTGTTGAGAGATTCAACAGGACCCTCAAAGGGATGATTCATGGGCTACCTGAAACTCTTAGGAGAAGATGGGATGTCCTGATCCCCTGCCTCTTGTTTGCTTACAGAGAGGTCCCACAGAAGGGGGTTGGCTACAGCCCTTTTGAGCTTCTGTATGGGCATCCTGTAAGAGGACCCCTGTGTTTGGTGAAGGAAGGATGGGAGAGACCTCTCAAAAAGCCTGCAACCAACATAGTGGACTATGTACTTGGTCTCCGCTCCAGGATGGCTGAGTATATGGAAAAGGCATCTAAAAACCTTGAGGCCAGCCAAGAACTCCAAAAAGCTTGGCATGACCAAAAGGCTGTTCTGACTGTGTACCAGCCAGGACAGAAGGTGTGGGTGCTGGAGCCAGTGGCCCCAGCAGCTCTGAAAGACAAATGGTCTGGGCCCCACACCATCATTGAGCAAAAGGGAGAGGTTACCTACTTGGTGGACCTTGGAACTCCCAGGAGCCCTCTCAGAGTGCTCCATGTAAACAGGCTCAAGGCATATGTTGACAGGAAGGACATGAGCTTGCTCATGGCCACAGATGAGGGACAGGAGGAAGAGAGTGACCCTCTCCCAGACCTGCTCACTCAGAATCCTGATGATGGGTCAGTAGATGGTGTTGTCTTTTGTGGCAGCCTCACTGAGCATCAGCAACAGGATTGCAGGCAAGTTCTGCAATCCTTCAGACATATGTTCTCTCTAACACCCAGCCAAACTGATTGGTGTACCCATGATGTTGGCACTGGGGACAGTCTGCCTGTCAAGAGTAAAATCTACAGACAGCCTGATCATGTTAGAGACTGCATCAAAACAGAAGTGCAGAAAATGTTGGAGCTGGGAGTCATTGAGCCCTCAGATAGCCCTTGGGCTAGCCCAGTAGTTCTAGTGCCAAAGCCTCACACCCAGGGTGGTAAGAAAGAGATGAGGTTTTGCGTAGACTACAGAGGCCTCAATGCAGTCACTAAGACTGATGCCCACCCAATACCAAGAGCAGATGAACTTATAGATAAATTGGCTTCTGCCAAATTCTTAAGTACATTTGATTTGACAGCTGGGTATTGGCAAATCAGGTTAGCTGAGGAGGCCAAACCCAAGACAGCATTTTCTACCCCTGGTGGGCATTATCAATTTGTGGTAATGCCCTTTGGTTTGAAAAATGCACCTGCCACCTTCCAAAGGTTGGTGAATCAAGTCCTCACTGGGCTGGATGACTTCTGTGCAGCATATCTTGACGATATTGCTGTCTTTAGCTCCACCTGGGAGGATCACCTGGTCCACCTGAGGAAAGTGTTAGAGGCTCTGCAAAAGGCAGGCCTCACTATCAAGGCCACTAAGTGCCAGATAGGGCAGACACAGGTTGTATACCTGGGCCACCTTGTAGGTGGAGGCCAGGTTCAGCCATTGGAGAGTAAAATACAGGCCATCCAGGACTGGGCTCCTCCAATCACCCAGACTCAGGTTCGAGCTTTCTTGGGCCTGACTGGTTACTATAGGAAGTTTGTCAGAAATTATGGGTCCATAGTGACCCCTCTTAATGACCTGACAAGCAAAAAGATGCCAAAGAAAGTTCAGTGGACAGCAAGCTGTAAGAAAGCATTCAATAACCTAAAGCAGGCCATGTGCACAGCACCTATCCTTAAGAGTCCAGATTACTCCAAGCCATTCATTGTCCAAACAGATGCTTCTGAGTTGGGTGTGGGAGCTGTTCTGTCTCAGCTGAATTTTGATGGTAATGACCAGCCTATTGCTTTCATTAGTAGGAGGCTGACCCCCAGAGAGAAAAATTGGTCAGCTATTGAGAGGGAGGCCTTTGCTGTGGTTTGGGCCCTGAAGAAGCTGAGGGCCTACTTGTTTGGCACTCACTTCACCATTCAGACCGACCATAAGCCCCTCTTGTGGCTAAATCAGATGAAGGGTGAAAACCCCAAACTGCTTAGGTGGTCCATTTCCCTACAGGGGATGGATTTTACAGTGGAGCATAGACCTGGTACTGATCACAGCAATGCTGATGGGCTCTCCAGGTATTTCCACTTAGAGCAAGAAGACTCACCTGGTCAAGGTTAGTTTATTGTCCCAAAGTTTGGGGGGGGGGGGTCATGTAGGAGAGTAGGGTCTGCAATCCTATGATCACCCAGATTTTTGCTTTTTGCTGCACTGGTTTACGACTTTCCCTGGCTGTGGGCCTGCTAATCAGACCCACAGCCTAGCTGTTCTCTCTATCCAAATTGTACTCAGGTACTGAATTGGCACTGGGCCCTCTCCAAGTCCCTGTACCCAGGGCTGAGGTGCACCCAGAAGTCTCCCAGGGGCTGAAGCATGTATTATGCCACCCCTGGGCTGACTAACTAAACTGACACAACTGGCTGCACGACAGCTGGGGCAAGGTGGTGTACTCACCCTTTGCTTTAGATATAGTATACCTATATCTAACCCTAAAATGGACACACAGATCTCCTATCAGTCACTCCTATGGCAGGCCTTAACAATCCTGAAGGCAGAGTGCTTGGAATCGTGTGAGATGGTGCTCTGCCATGAGCTGAGCCTGTCTGCGGCTTTCGGGATCTATCCCTTAGCCGTTTCCATGATATCGCATACCATATACTCTTAAGTGCATTATAATCCTCGCGGTTATATGCCAACTCTGGTATCGCTTTATCAAAACATGTCGAGTAAGGTGTCATACGAATTGGAATACTAACCCCTCGCCAATTCTGGCGACGGGGTTAGCATTCCACCCTTCTAGAGGGACACGACATGTATGTAACCTGTAACCCCGGTTAAAGTCAGACAGAGCCTTAGCATCCACAAAATGGATGCTGCCACCGAGACACAAGTCTGCCCTCCTGCTGCTGGGAGTCCTCCCAGAGCAGGAGGCAAGGACAAAGGGTTTCCTGCCAGGGGCGGTGCCAGCACTGTCCCAGACAGGGTTTTGTGTATTCCAGGTAGGCAGGGCTACAGAGGAAGGTGACTGCAAGTGGCACCCCGGTGCTCACTGTGCATAGGCCGGCTGAAACCAGTTCCAGGGGCACTCCAGCCCCTGGCCTGGGGAAAGCCCGCCAAAGGAGAGGGGTGTAACCACCCCCCTCCTGGTCCCACCCATAGGGCAGGACTTAGTCGCGTGCCAGCCCCCTTTTCCCAGATAAAGGTAGGAGCAGGCCCCCTTCCAAATTAGATCATCTTTGGAATCAAGACACGACTTTCTACGAAAGGACATCAAGATTTCTTCTTCAAGATTCTCCCTTGTGACTAAGGAGTAGTCACCCTGCATCCGCAGGCACCATCTTAAGAACACTGCGGTCTGCTGCAAGTCCTTCCTCCGGAATCCGACTGCCCAGCTCGACGAGAACCGGCTTCCCTGGCACCTCTGACCTCTACCCACCTCTACAGCCAAGCTGAGAACCGTGGGTGCGACGAGACCTCGAGGGACCGGCCATCTTCAAGACTGCACGACTTCTTTCCAGCACGACCGCCGAGGGATCCTCTGGTGAGTGCTTTGGGGACCGAGAAGCCCCGACCCTGAGCAGCTCTAGCACCGAAGTTCAGCCTCCCAGCATCTCCACGATCTGCGTGGGGCCCTTCTGCTTTTTGCTGCTCACCGCGTTGTTTGGCTACTAGCCCGCTGGCTTGTGGCCTTCCTAACGACGCCCGACGACATCACTGCTGCTGGTCTGGTTGCTCCAGACTGGCCCTTGCTCCCTTCCAAAAGAGGAGCACCCCGGACCCTCCTGGTCCACTCCAGACGCCATTTTAGGTCCACCGCGTGGGCTTGAATTTGCCAAGACTTGTTGCCCCAATCCTGGGTCCAGCGACGTCGACAGCATCATCCATCGTGGGACAGATCGTACCTCCATCCTGGTCGCCGACAACGCCTCCTGGTCCGTGAGACTGCAGAGCACAGCGTCGCCCACTCACCTAGTCGAGGAGACTACCATCCGGTGCCCTCCTGGTGCCCCCTGACTACTGGCTAGTAGTCACGAACTTGGTCCCCTCTGCTTTCAGGTGTCATCCATCTTCGATCCAGGCTTGGATCACTCGAACAATCTTCACTGGTCGCCTGCCAGCAACTCCTTTCCTTCAGGCTCCTGGTTCGTCAACGAAGAATCCCGACGTCTTTTCAGACCTATGCAGCTGCAGCCCCTGGGCTAGGTAACTTCGGCATTTCGGTGCCCCAGAATAGCCTCACTATCCAAGGGTCCAGATCCACTTTCGTTTTTGACCTACCTAGTCGGGTTCGCCCGAGAACACTAACTTTGTGAACACTAGCTTCCATAGGCTTTTTCCCGCCTTACGCGTGAGAGTTCCCACTCTGCACGTGGTGTCCCTAGGCCTCCTGCTCCTAACCTGAGTGTTCAGTATTGTAGGCCTAGCGTTCCTAAAGCCTCTGAGAATCGTTACTTACCTGCTAGTAATTCGCATTCCACTTTTAGAGTATATGGTTTTTCGTGCCCCTCGGGCATTTGTGTAAATTGTGCGACTTAAAGTATTTTTATAAGAGTTTTGTTGTGTGCTTAGCTCCCTGTCTCATAAAGAGCCAGGGTAGTCTTGTTATAAATAAATACACTGTTTATTTTCATAACAACTTGTGTGGTGTCCTTTCACTGGGTGTTCAAGGGGTAATGTGGTGGTAAAACAGCTGGCTTAACACGCCCTCTAGAGTCTTAGCCTTAGACTGCTCGTATCCATGCTACTAGGATAGCTGGTCTATAAGGTTGACTTACAACCAATCATCAATAAGGGTTGTTTGGACTGATATATAGTGATCACTAGAATAGTGAGCACTGCACATCAGGCCAACTTCTCACACAGCAGTTATCCAGTATTGGTGTCTTTCATAGATTCACATGCAACCCTCCCGCCTCCCCTGGAAGGACTCACGCTCTCTCTAACTATATTACGCCTACCTAGCTTGGTGCGTACGAAAATCTGAGAGACTGAGGCTCCTGTCAGGAAGGTTCTAGAGGGAGGTGATAGCGGATTGGCTGGCTCTAATAGTTTGGTCCTTTTTACATAAGGACAAGGATAGGCTACTAAGGTGAGGCCTTAGGCCTATTTTTCTCTATGTATGTCTATAGGACATTACTTTTCTATGTACCGGAGGCTCCCGTCTCGACGACGGGGAATGATTCAGGCATGTGAATCTATGAAAGACACCAATACTGGATAACTGCTGTTACAGGTAAGTAACGCGTTTCTTTTAGGGCGTGGCGTTAAGGCCTGGCCATTGATGATCACACTTTCTTCTCTTTATTCTTGGTGCTTTAGCATGCATTTTTTTCAAATTAGGCTGCTGAAACTTCTCATTCCTTGAGTACCTAATCCTTCTGGGTGTAGCAGTGTGCACCTTCTTCGGGACTGACCAACAGGGCCTTTCAGTCGACTGTCTCTGTAGTCCGGCCACCAGGCTTGGGTGTTGGGCTGTGGCTTTGTGATGATCCAGGCACTCGCTGATTTCATTCTCCTCTTCTTCTCTAGTGCTATGTAGCGTCCGTCCACGTGTCGTATGTTCCCTCCTCTGGGACTTTCTTGGAGTTCCTTCTCCATAGGCAGTAGGGAGCTGTAGCTCTACTACACTTTTTCTTGACATATCTGTGCTTGTGCCTTGAGGCTTTAAAGTCAGACATAGATTGTGTGAGTGGGCACCCATGGGCCCTTATGGTGGAGACAGTAGGACCTTTGTGACGGGGCTGTACATCAGGTGCAGCACTCCATCACAGCCATTGAGAGGCTGCAAATCGTCACCTCAGCCAGGGACCATCCTCCGTCAGTGCCTTCCTATCTGGGACCACTCTTCTCCGCCTCACCATTCCGTGCTGCACGTGGACTCATTCTTCCTTCTTGTTTGGCGTGGTGGCCTTGCACGGGCCTCACTGCAGGCGTGTGATGGGAGGCTCAGCAGGGTTGTTGTGGGAGGTGACCAGACTCTTTTCCTCTTGGGCAGGACTGAGGTCTTTATTATCACGCCCTCCCCAAGCACTGCAGGGTACCGGTCTGCCATACTGACAGGGTCGTTGATGATCGTCTCTCGTACACTTTAGTCAGCACCTTGCGTTGTGTATCCTTCATTGTCGATGTGTGGCTGCTCAGAAGATGCAGTCTGCCTCATCGCCACTGTGGTGTGATGGGCCGTAGACCCACATTCTGAATAAATGAGCGACACACCAGTGGTATGGGTGTAGAACTGGCCACAAGCATGTGGGCCCAGCCCCTTTAATTAGTGGAGTCACCTGACCACTGAGGCCTGTGATGAACGGGTGTGTGTTGAGTACAAGTACATCCCTAGGTATGGGCTGCTTTGTTATGTGTCCAGCAGGACACCAAGCTGAAGTATTTTCTATGCCAACATCAGTGCAGAATATGTTAAAGAATAAGGTCCAGGGCCCAGAGGTGTGGTCAGAAGCCAGCAGCCCACTTTACAGAATTCCAGGGGTGCAAATACCAAGGCTGCGTAGTCTTAATCCTACTTCATGCCTCTTTCATCCGACATGCAGACACTCCCTGTCTTTATCTCACTCTTGCAGAATCTGTTCCATCCCTCCTGTTTCATTTTGTCACTGTTCTGTCTTTTTCTTCCTCCTTCTCCTTTTTTTCCTCTCTCTTGCTGTGGGTCAAAGTTTTATGAGGAAAAATAAGTGCCAGTCCTCAGAAATGAGGGCCGGTGGGCCTCACCTGAAAACAGCAGCTCAAATTAAGCACTGGGTGACGTAGTTTTCTGCTGTTGTTACAGACTTGCTGCATCAGATTAACCTATAATTAATGTGTGGCACACTAACATGCATTTATTAGGCCATCCACTACAGCTATATGTCGGTGTTGTATTTAAAACAATGTCATTTGAATGTATACTGAACGTAAGCTTAGTCTGTTTGTACCTTAGGCTCCTGTGGATACAGGGCGACCTCAACAATGACAGTTGCATTCAAACCACAAAGGCTGCACTTATACTGCTTTGGCAACAGAGGGCATTAAAAATGGAGCAACAATCTGTGCTTTTAGGTTTCTACTGCAAAAGGGGATTTTCCGTTCTGTGGGTTTTAACTAGGTTTAATTATGTTAAACCGAAAACCAGAAATACTAGCTGCTTAGAAGTTCCAGCATGTGATCATAGAAGGGCAAATATTTGACTTTAAGGTTACATGCTTCATATGTGTACCAGACCACTACATGGAAGTGCGGGGTTGAGTGTACTGCTGCATTTCACTGTTTATGAAAATATATTTTACTTTCATAGGAATGGGGCGTAACTAGGCTCACCTTCGAGTATGACTCGGAGCCTTTCGGAAAAGAAAGAGATGCAGCCATCATGAAGCTAGCAAAGGAATCGGGAGTGGAAGTAATCATTGAGAACTCGCACACACTCTACGACCTTGACAGGTGAGCTGAAGCAGGCAATGAACAGCACACTCTACTACTCTGATATGTCAGCAAATACAGTCCAGTGAACTCACAACTACTACTGACTCGATGTGTGCCCGTAATTCACTTTCTCCAACATTATATCTTTTATATATTCACTTACTTGAATTATTCCCTGTCGTTTTGCTGGGAATCCCTGGTACATTGAAATAACAGTATACAGTCTAAAATATACAATAAAGAGGATATAATGTAAAATAATATGTTAAGTAACACATACACCGCATTTGAAAGAACCCAAACTTCAGCCAATCAGGTGGAAGCTTAAGCACTCTACTCCCCCTAGTGACCAACAGAGCTCAGATTTCTACTGCACAGCATGTGCTAGGTAGTTCCCTATCAGAGCTCCACTTTAACATTTTATCTTCAGTATTGCTATATTGTTACTGTGAGTTGTCTTTAGGGAAGATTGTTACAATTTTTGGACCAGGGGGATCTTTTTGGTCTGACGATCAACTGTCACAAACTGTCACCAAGGCTGACAAAGAGAAGAGATCTCTTTTTAAAAACATGTTTATCATATGGCAGCAAGAAAATGTACATTGATGACCCACACTCTTGGAGTATTTATTGTCTTTATCCTAAGCAGAAATCAACAGAATGCAAAATCTGTAAGTCTTTCTCTACTGAGACTCTTAAAGGTAGAGAAAAGAGATAGGCATTATTTCTTAGGAATAAAGAGAATTTTCCTCCTCCTAAAAGAGCTTACCCCTCTTCAGGGAAAGAATCCATGAGGACTGTACCCGCAAGTACTTCCATGAAGGCAGCAAACAAGAGGAGACTTTACAGTTTCCTGAGCTTGATCTATTTGGTACAGCGCTTCCAGCCACCTCCTCTGACAAACCAGAGTCTAAGTGTTACAGAAACTCACCTGTGACAGAAAAGAAGAAATCTTCAAAGGAAACCTCGGCAACGATGAGTTTATTTTCTTCAAAGACCTAAAATGCTTTACAAAGATACTGTTGAACACGACACCATCATTGACGATACCATCAATGAGGACGTCCCTGCCGAGCATTCAGTCGAAAACAACACCATAAACGGCCAGAAGATCATTGATGACCACCACTCTATGAGCATGGCTTCTATGACGACCATACCGTTGACAATGACAACCTTACTGTCGACGACGATGACCATACCATCGACAATTAACATACTGTCGACGGAATCACCATAGGGAATCACGCAGTTAATTAAATACATGGGAAAAACGTTTTAGACCTTTAAGGTTGACTAATGTCTCTCCAGTACAATTATTTCAGTCCGATCAAGAAGAACAGGCTAGTGATTATGCCTCCCTGACAGCTTGGAGCCAAACTCAATTGTATGTGAGATATTTCTCAGATTTTGCAGAGGACGCACCAGACGATATGTGCATCAACAGGAGTACAAATCTGGAAGTGCTCGAATGGATTTAAGGCAGAATCCACCTACATATTACAGCGAGCCAGATAACGTCCTTATGTCAATGGCCTTGTTTTCAACTTTGCAAACACAAGGAGATGATGGACGGAGCGCTGAAACTTTTCAGACACTCACCCCAGTCACAGATCTGGGTTGAATCCATCATCATTCTTTAGCTCACTCCGGCACTTCAGTTCAGACCCAGCTATGTAAAAATCAGTCTAGACCCTGTGCCACTAGGGAACAGTCCAGCCCGAACTGCCAAGCCAGGTCTTCCCCGAACCGGAAACAAGCATCCTGGAATGGGTATCTGGGTAACACCCTTCATCATCCAGGCTAGCTGGAATCCAGTGGCAAAGTGAACAAGGGACCCATGTCTGAGCATAACCTGCCCCAAATTAGGGCGAACAAAGCAAACAAAAGGAGATGATGGATGGATCCCTGAAACGTTTCAGACACTCACCCCCAGTCACACATCTGGGTTGAATCCATCATCATTCTTTAGCTCACTTCGCCTCCTATATGTGCAAATCAGTCTTGACCCTGCGCTTCATGGGAACAGTCCAGCCCCAACTGCTAAGCCAGGTCTTCCCTGAACTGTAAACAAGCTTCCTGCGTTGGCAGGGTATGCACTGATGTGGATCCCTTGCTCCCTCTGCCACTGAATTTAAGCTAGCCTGGCTGAAGAGGGCTGTTAGCCCGAAACCCGTTCCAGGATGCTTGTTTCCAGTCCACGGAAGACATGGCTTGGCAGTTCGGTGTGGACTGTTCCTATGAGGCACAGGGTCAAGACTGATTTGCATATAGCTGTGTCTGAACTGGGGTGGCAAAGTCCTGCACTGACTGGTCTGTACCAACCAGCCACCATAGACTTGTTTGATGATCCTCTGAGGTGAGAGCCTTCGCTGGAACAAAGCCTGGTTTGGGAAGAAGTGTTTACAACTCCTCTATGCAGGATATGCATTCCAGGATGGGAAGCTTCAAAGGCTTTGCCGCCTTTGTTATGCAACCCTGGCCTTTCCAGGTTATGGAGATGCCTGCCTCCCTGTCTTGACCCCACATTTTGGCAGCTGGAGAATTAGTAAGATAGGAGGTGTGCCTAACACCTATCTAGTGTCACCTCCAAGTTAGACTAGCGGATGTGGGCACCACCTTTTCAGATTCCTCCATCTTGTTTTGGACAGAATTAGCATTCTAGGGCCAGAGTTATGCCCACTTCCCACAGGAAGGATATAGAGGGTGTAGTCACCCTAAAGATAGGCAGCCCATTGGCTACAACCTGTCACACCCCATAACACCACTAAAGGGAGTATTTAGGTGGCACCCCGAGCCCCATAAATCAGGTTTTATGGATCAAAAGAAGAAGGATAAAGAAGAGTCACTGCCTGGGGAGAACTGTAGAACTGAGAACGTTTGGCACAAAACCCTGCCTGTGTGCAACTCTCTCTCGGCAATCCCAACAGAGTGAATTGTCCTGCAAGCTGGAGTACTATGAAAGCCTTGGGTAGCCTGCCAGCACAACAAAACTTGCCTCCAGTCTCCCTTGGAGTAGAGGAGCTACTCCCCTGCAGTCCAATCCCTCTTCTCACTGAACCACAACTGAGCAGCTGTCAACTCGTCCTCAAGTCCCACTCTGCAGCCTGTTTCCAGGTGGCCCCCCTTCTGCGTAGCGCACAGCTACCAACCTCCCCAGCTCCCTGCTTTCGGCTGAATCTGGGCAGTTCCTGAAGAATTGCTGGTAGTACTTTGGACCACTACAGTCTGAAACCCAGATGGTGAACCCCTGAAACTGACTGTCCTTACTGTATGCACATATGACTTTTATTTCCATAGGATTGCATTGTGTGTAAAGGAGCACACGTTTAAAATATTTTATCACCTATAAAAATTGCTTAAAAAAACAGTACTTACTTTTAAACAAAGTTGTTGGTTTTACAAAATATGTAAATAGAAGTGTTATTTTTCTTTGGTCTTCGATTTATTCTTTGAGTGTGTCTCAGTTATTGCCTCTGTGAGTACAACAAATGCTTAGCACTACCCTCTGATAAGCCTAACTACTCGCCCAACCTATCGCAGAAGAGGACATTAGTAATATCTACATTAGCCTCTGTAAACCAATTGGGCACCCACTGGACCCTCTACACATTGTACTTCTTTTTAGTGCACTATATAGAGAGCCAGTATATAGAGAGCCAGCTTCCTGCATGCCCTTAGTACCCTCAAAGACAGTCTGGGTACGATCAAGGATACTCCTTTAATCAAAACCAAAGGCAAATTTACAGGAGGTCAGCAGGAATGAAGAGAGGTTACTCACAAGTCCCACCTAATGATAATCAGAAGAGAACCTGATTCCCAGCTCGTTCTCCTTTCTCCGTCTGGTCCTCAGAAGTGGGGAGGGGCATGGGAGAATATCCCTTACCCCAGTATTGGAACTTTCATAGATTCCCATGCTTTGTATCATTCCCCGTCGTCGGAATGGGAGTCTCGGTAACAAAAATACCATAGCTGTAGGTACAAAAGACCAAGGAAAAAGGCCTAGGCCTCATTCCCTTTTGTAGCATATCACCCTCTTTGTGTAAAAGAGACCAAACTTAGGCCTTAGCCAATCAGAAGTGCCTCACGCCTTAGAACCTTCCTGAAGGATCCTCAGAGCCTCAGATTTTCGTAGCCGTTGTGTACTTAGACACCATATCTGTTGTAGGCTGAGCTTTCCTCGGGGAGGTGGGCGGGCGCATGGGAATCTATGAAAGTTACCAATACTGGGGAACCAAAGTTACAGGTAAGTAACTTGTTTTCTTACCCCAGTATTGGAACTTTCATAGATTCCCATGCTTTGTATCAGAGTAGCAAGCAGTTAGTAACTCAACCACATTTTGCATCATCACAATATAGCAATAGGCAACATGACAGACAGATACAAAATGTGAAAGACGGAAGGTGGGAAAGAAAGGAAAGCTCACCAATCATTGGAAGAGGTTCCTCAGGACAGCCTGTCCCACAGAGCCTTAGATTTTCTACCGCACGTTGTGCTTAGGGAGTCTCCTTTGAGCTCTGCTCAACTTCTACTCTTCAAAGGATTTATTTCAGGGTTTTTTTTTTCTTCAAAATCTTCAGCTTCACTTCAGGACTGTTGGCTGCCTTCCAGGATGTCAGAAATGGAGAAGAAAAAAGCCCTTTTCAAACCATGTTCCACCTGTGGCAAGAAAAGGCTTTTTGTGGAGGATAGGCACAAAGACTGCATTTATTGCCTCTATCCTGACCACCAGGCTGCGGACTGTAAGATCTGTCGCACCTTTTCGGCCAAAACCCTCCGGGACCGTGAGGGTAGACTCTTGACATGGCTCCATAAGCTGAAAACTAGGAAGGATACTGTCTCTAGTGACAGTGAGGATGCAGCATCGATGTCTTCTTCGAGAAGGTCAGTGAAGAGGGGTAGGGGTTCCCCTTCTCCTTCTATGGAAAGATCTTCCAAGGCCTCAAAAAAGACCCCCAGTGAGTCTGAGAGCCTAGGTACCAGCAAATCTCCTCACTGAGGTGTAAAGGAGAGGGTAGGACCAGCTACGCCTTCTAAAGGTGAGAAGACTGTCACAGCCTTCAAAGAACCTTCATCCCAGTCTTCTGAGAGGAGTTCCAAGTCCTCGACGACGAAGACGTCGACGGCGGAAGTCCCGTCGACAAAGAAATCGAAATCTGCATTGATGTCGTCGACGAAGGTACCGTCAACGGCGGTTTCTTCACCGTCGACGGAGACGACGCCGACGAAGACGACGGCGACGACGCCGCCGCCGACGAAGACGCCGACGACGAAGGTGTCGACGACGAAGGTGTCGACGGTGAAGGTGCCGTCGATGACAGTTTCAATCTCGCCCTCGACGATGGTGCCGACGTCGACAATAACGGCGATGACGACGACGACATTGACACTGACAACGGCTGGTGTGTCGACCGTTTCCTCGTCGACGACTTAGACGACCCCGATCTCGTCGACGCGTATACAGCCGTCGGCGACAGAACCGTCGACGATATTGTCCTCTAAAAAGAGAATTACCATTTCTGTGACACGGATCACGCCGGAGATGACTTCTCCGAGGAGTGTGTCTCCCTTACTGCCAACCATGCTTCTTCAAGAAGGGGAGTCAGAGGAGGATGACCAGGACTCATACAGCTATGCCAATAGTCCCTCCCAACTTCTTGTCAAATGCCAGGACACTGACTCTGAGGGCGAATACGGACACGAGGATGTTGGCCATCATCAGTCAGCCCAGTCGCAACATCATTCTGAGCAGGAAATGGTTACAGTGCCATCTTCTTTTCTCCAAGATCTACATAAGATGCTGGAGGACTATAAATCTAAGGCGAGTAGGCCTATTCCGGTTCCGTCAACGCCTGCAACTCCTGCAGGGATTTCAGCCTCATTAGTGACGCCTACTATTCCAGCTCCAGTTTCCCCTCGGCCTCAAATGTCCATCCATCAAGATTCCTCCGGGTTACAAGAGGTCCATGATGATTCCTCTGATGAGGACCAGCAGTCGGATCATGACTCTATTCCCAATACTGAATATGACGAATATATCATTGCGGATCCAGCATCACCAGTCCCAGATCCGGCGGATTCCCCGCCAGCGGACATTGGGGGCTTCCATCAGCTGATGGAAAGAGCCGCTGCAAGATTCAAATTAGCCATGCCTAAGGTTACCACGGATTGTTTTTTATATGATTTAAAGGAACCTTTTAGGAAATCGACTAGGTCCATTCCTATTGTGGATCATTTGTGGAAGGAGGGCCTAAAGGCCATGAAGAACCCGGCGACTGTGATCCTTGTGCTACCGCGTCTGGATAAAAATTACAAGGCACCCGATGATGGTCCGGCAGCCTTAACGGGTCATCCAAGACCAGACTCTGTGATCTCGCAGGCTACGCAGAGGAAATCCCGTAACCCCTCTGCTCCCTTAACAACTCCTCCGGACAAGGAAGGGCGGAGGTTGGATAATGTGGGGAAGAGATTCTCGTCGATGGCAAGTTTGCTGGTGCAAGCGGCTAATGCCCTAGCGATCATGGGTAGGTACGACCGCCAGCTTTGGTGTGATGTGGCCCCATACCTTGACCAGCTGCCTACTGTAGGAAGGTGGATATCTGACTATTGTTGCCCCCAACTTTTTGCCTAGTGTTTTGCTGGTTTTTGACTTAGTTGGCCTAGGATCCTGCTATTCAGGACCCCAGGCTTCCTGCTCTCTCTGTTAAAATGGATTCCATGTACCTTAGGTACATATCTAATTGGATACTGGGTCACCTTATCAGTCCCTGTACAGTGTACCTTAGGTACCCAGGGCATAGTTGCACCCCTGGCTGGCCATCTAAATCTGACACAACTGGCTGCATGACAGCTGGGGCAAGGTGGTGTAAACACCCTTTGCTGTAGATATAGTATACCTATATCTAACCCTAAAATGGACACATATCCTCCTATCAGTCACTCCTATGGCAGGCCTTATCAATCCTGAAGGCATAGTACTTGGAA
Organism: Lissotriton helveticus; assembly: GCF_964261635.1. NCBI lineage: Eukaryota > Metazoa > Chordata > Amphibia > Caudata > Salamandridae > Lissotriton > Lissotriton helveticus. The sequence continues at coordinate 474,464,053 of NC_136062.1, forward strand.
TTATGTGAGATGGTGCTCTAGCATGAGCTGAGCCTGTCTACAGCTTTCGGAACCAAGTCCTGTAGCTGTTCCATGATAACGCTATACCATATACTCTTAAGTGCATTATCAACCTCGCGGTTAAATGCTAACTCTGCTATAACATTATCAAAACATGTCGAGTAAGGTGTCATACGATTTGGAATACTACCCCCTCGCCAATTCTGGCGACGGGGGTAGCATTCCACCCTTCTAGAGGGACACGACATGTATGTAACTGTGAACCCCGGTTAAAGTTAACTCGAGCCTCAGCATCACAAAATGGATGCTGCCACCACAGACACAAGTCTGACCTTCTGCGGCTGGGAGTCCTTCCAGCGAGGATGGCTTGGACAAAGGGTTTCCTGCCTTGGGAGGTGCTAGCACCACCCCAGACAGGACTTTGCGTATTGGGGAGGATAGGCCTGAAAGGAATGAGACATGCCTGGGGCACACAAGGTGCCCTGTGCATACACCAGTTCAAACCAGTTGCTGGGGCATCCCAGCCCCAGCTCTGGCGGGAAACCAGACAAAGAATAGGGGCTGTAACCACCCCCCTTCCTGGTCCCACCCAGGGGAGGGACCTAGTCAGTAGTGCAGCCCCTTTAGGAGAATAAAGGTAGGAGCTGGTCCCATTCAAAATTAGATTATCCTGAACTATTCAACAAGAAGAAACTCTGGCCTTCGACGTTCTGCTCCACAGAAGACTGAAGAATCTCCCTTGTGGGCAAGGAGTGTCCACCCTGCAACTGCAGGCACCATCAAGCGTCCAGCGGCTTCACTTTGTCGTCTTCCCTCGAGGATCCAGACTTCAGAGCCCATCGAGACCCGGATTCCCAGACCTCTCCGACCTCAACTCACATCTGCAGCAAAGCTGAGACCCGTGGGTGCGACGAGACACGTGGGACCGGCCATCTTGAACGAACCTGCACTTCGCTTCCAGCACGACTCCTGAGGTAAACTCGACCAAGTGCTTTGGGGATTGAGAAGCCCCAGCCCCGAGCAGCCCCTGCACCGAAGATGAGCCCTCCAGCATCCACGAGATCTGCGTGGGGCCCTTCTGCTTGTTTGCTGCTTGACGCGTTGTCTTGTCACTTGCCGGCTGGCTAGTGGCCTCCTAGACGACGAACCTTTGAATCTTTGCTGCTGGTCTGGTTGCTCCAGACTGGCCCTTGCTCCCTTCCAAAAGAGGGGCACCCCGGACTCTCCTAGTCCGCACCAGACGTCTTTTCCACTCACCGCGTGGGTTGCCTTTGCCAAGGCCTGTTGAGTCCAATCCCGGATCCGACACCGCCGACAGGGAGAGCCTGCGTGGGACAGCTCGTGCCTCCATCCTGGTCGTCAAAGACACCTCCTGGTCCACGTGGCTGCAGAGTCAAGCGTCCACTCTTCACCTGATCGCGACAACAGCACCTGGTTCCCTCCTGGTTCCACACCGGTCACTGGCTAGTGACTTTGAACACTGTCCCCTCTGCTTTCAGGTCCTCTTCTTCACCGATCCACCCTTGGATCGCACCGGACATCTTCCTCCTGGTCGCCTGCAGCATCTTTTCTTTCAGGCTCCATTGACTTCAACGCGAGAACCCGACACACTTTGGCACCTATGCACCCGCAGCCCGTGGGTGAGGTAACGGGAGCATTTCGGTGCTCAAGGGTAGTTCAACTGTCCTAGTGTCCCGTTCCACAGTCGTTTTAGTCCTAACTAGTCAGGATTGTCCGTACTTACCTTTTAACTTGAACCGTACTGTCCATAGACGTTGTTACGCATCTCGCGTGTGAGTTCACACTCTGCACACGCGTTCCATGGGCCTCCTATTACTTACCTGAAGTTAGTGTAGCGTGGTCCCATCGATCCTACAGCCTCTGGACAGCTCCATTCCTTTTATCGACTTTCACATTCCACTTACTTAGTATATGGTTTGTCGTGCCTCTAGGGCACCAGTTTAATTTTGTGCAACTTGTAGTATTTTTCGTAAGAGATTGTCATGTGCTTAGCCCTCTGACCTCCTAAAGAGTTCAGAGGTGTTGTTATTAATAAATATACTGTTTATTTTCATAACAACCTATGTGGCGTCCTTTCATCTGGTATTCAAGGGGTTATATTGTGGTAAAACAGCTGGCTTCACATGCCAAAAGAGTTTAGCCTAAGACTGCTTTGTCCATGCTACCATTAGGATAGCTGGTCTATAAGGTTGACTTACAACCAATCACCATAAGGGTTGTTTGGACTGATACAAGGTGATCACTAGAACTAGTGAGCATCATATATCAGGCCAACTTCTCACATTGGTGTGCAGCGGTTGGGATTTGAGCTTGCTGTTGTTTTTACCACATATAATCTTGAAATATCATTTGAAAGATCACATAAGGTACCTAGGTACATATAACAAGCTTAGAAATACTCTGAGTTCTACTGAACCAGCTGTTGTAGTAGAAAGGCCCAGCACACCCTGACACCAACTCTTAGCAAGGGATCAGTAGGAAAACCCATAGTGTAGGTAGGTGCATCACTTACACCTCACTAGAAAGCATGTCTACCCATGGAGAGACTTCAGAGACTCCCCTAGTGGTTAGTGACCCTCCACAGGTCCTTTCCAGATATGCAACTCTCAGTTTCCAGGAGATGAGACAATTGTGTACCTCCAGGAAATTGAAACAGGGTTCTAACCCTACCACTCCTTTTCTGTTAGGTCTCTTAGAGACATATGATGCCAGAAGGGCTGCTAACACAGATCCTTCTAATCCAGATAGGAGCATGCCCCCCTTAGAAGGTACTCTTGGTGATCCAGATCTCCCTGAAACAGAAGATGTAGAGGAGGAGGAAGAGGATGAGGAACCCTCTGGGGATGAGGCAGACAAGGGTCCTGAGGTAGTCAGCAGACTAACCAGGGCCAACTTAGACCTACATAGGGAAGGATCTGGGAGACACCCATTACTGACCCTGAGCACGCCTAACTATGGAGTTAGAAGAGACAGGTCTCATTCTAGGGACTCCATTAGATCTGTGCACTCTCGTGCCTCTCATGCATCTGCTCAGAGGAGAATGACTTCCCCTCAGAGGAGAGAGCATGAGGCAAAGATGAAGGAAGCTAATCTGAGGATCCAGAGGGAAGAACTTGCCCTGGCCAAAGAGAAGCTTGCCTTTGCTAGGGAGCAACAGTTGAGTGGGGTAGTCCCCACTGGTGGGAGCAATATCCCTAGGGATAGAGACAGGAGTTTTGATAATAGACACCTGAGTAAAATAGTGCCCTCGTATAAGACAGGAGATGATATCCACAAGTGGATAACTGCTTTGGAGAGAGCCTGCAAAGTACAGCAGGTACCCCAGAGTCAGTGGGCAGCTATATTGTGGCTCTCCTTTGAAGGTAAAGGTAGAGACAAGCTCCTCACTGTTAGACATTAGGATGTTAATGATTACCAAGTCTTGAAAACTGCTCTGATTGATGGGTTTGGCTTAACCACTGAACAGTACAGGTTGATGTTCAGGGATACCCAGAAAACTCAGGCTCAAGATTGGACTGACTTTGTTGATTGTGCCACTAAGGCTTTGGAAGGCTGGCTACCGGGAAGTAAGGTTACTGATTACACAGGATTGTATAATCTAATTATGAGAGAGCAAGTCTTAAATAATTGTCAGAACCAGTTATTACACCAGCACCTGGTAGACTCTGATCTGACCTCTCCACAAGAATTGGGTAAGAGGGCAGACAAATGGGTCAGAACCAGGATTAGGCCTAAGAACCAAGGTGGTGACCAAAAGAAGGAATCAACCAAGCCTCAAGAGAAGGGTGGGAATAAATCTACAGATCAAACCACATCAGGGCCCCAGAAATCCTCTGAGGGGGGTGGGTCCCAGAATCCTTCCAATACCCAGAAGAAACCTTATTGCTATACCTGCAAACAGGTAGGCCATTGGAAAACTGACAGCAGTTGCCCAAGGGCCAACAACAATAAGGAGAACAAACCCCCAAGTAACACTTCCAAGCCTCCTGTTACTACTAGTAGTAATCCCCCAGGTGGTGGGAGTGCCCCCAAAAATTTGGGTGGATTTACTTTGGGAGTTCCTGGGAACTCTGGCCTAACCAGGTCCCCTAACTCAGATACTCTTGTCTGTGAGACTGGCATGGGGTTTGCCAACTTCACTGATTGTCCCAACACTTTGGGCAAATACAGACAGGAGCCCCTCATTTTTGGTCTGAAAGTTGAGGCCTATAGAGACACATGGGCTAGCATCACCATGGTGACTGAGAGCCTAGTCCCCTCAAGGCAACTTATACCTGGTGCCACATACCAGGTGACAAACATTGATGGAGTGCAGAAAAATCATCCCATGGCAGTGGTAAATCTCAGCTGGGGAGGTGTCACTGGCCCCAAGAGAGTGGCAGTGTCATCAAACTTGCCTGTAGATTGCCTACTGGGGAATGATTTGGAGATCTCAGCCTGGGCTGAGGTAGAACAAGAAACCCATTCTAAAATGGTAAACCTCCATGGAAAGGTTAGTGGGGCTGTGATGGCCACAGCCCCAGTCCAAGATGTCCTCCCTGAACAGGTTAGGAGGGTTGTGCCAGTCTCAGCCCATTTTCAGACAGATTCCTTCCCTGAAGAGGTTAGCAGGGCTGTGATGGTAACAGCCCATACCCAAACTGAGTCCCTTCCTGAAAAGGTTGGTGGGGTTGTGATGGCCACAGCCCAAACTCAGACTGATAATAGTGTTGTGAAGCCTGAAACTATGGATCACTCCACTCAAACAGAGAGCATTGAGGAGGAAGAGAAATCTCCCCCCCACCAGACATTAGGAACAGATCAGCCTCCTCAGGGAACTGATCTTATCCCTTGTGAAGAAACTGCCCCAGAGGTAGTCAGGCCTAGCCTGGTAGAACCCCTGATGTCAATCAATCAAAGCATTTATATAGCGCACTACTCACCCGGAGGGTCTCAAGGCGCTGGGGGTAGGGGGTCCGCTACTGCTCGAATAGCCAGGTCTTGAGCTGCTTCCTGAAGGCGAGGTGGTCTTGGGTCAGGCGGAGGTGGGTCGGAAGGGAGTTCCAGGTTTTGGCTGCTAGGTAGGAGAAGGACCTTCCTCCTGTCGTGGCTCTTCAGATGCGGGGGACGGCGGCGAGGGCGTGGCTGGTCGATCGGAGCTGGCGTTTGGGAGCGTAGAAGTTGAGGCGGTTGTTGAGGTATCCTGGGCCTTGGTTGTGTAGGGCTTTGTGTGCGTGGGTAAGGAGCCAGAAGGTGATTCTCTTGTTGACAGAGAGCCAGTGCAGGTTTCTCAGGTGTCCGGAGATGTGGCTGCGGCGGGGGATGTCCAGGATGAGTCGTGCAGAGGTGTTCTGGATCCGCTGGAGTCTCTTCTGGAGTTTGGCGGTGGTTCCGGCGTAGAGGGAGTTGCCGTAGTCCAGACGGCTGGTGACAAGGGCCTGGGTGACCGTCTTCCTGGTCTCGGTGGGGATCCATCGGAAGATCTTACGTAGCATGCGAAGGATGTTGAAGCATGACGACCCTTCCAAGGTGGGACACAGTCTGGAGCAGGTAACCTGCCCCTCTCTACCCTGCCTCAGTCAGCCCAGGGCTGTAGAGGTCAGGGAGGCCAGTGGTGGACCCCGAAGGGCCCCCTGTCCAAAAGAACTCCCCAATCAGCAGATTAAGGGCACTGAAGCTAGTAGTCCTAGCCAAGTGAAAATAAAACAAACTCCTGAGGGATCCCCCTTAAAATTAGTTAGGGGCCTCCCACAGATGGACACTGTTGGGCACAGCCAAACCTGGGACCTAAGGGCCCCAAACCTGACCTGTCCCTCCAGTAAGCCAACCAGAGGGACCCAGCCTCCAGCTTTAGGTAGCCAGAGGTTGACCCTGAGAGCATACAGCAACTCAGTCCTGGAAAGAAAGGCATATATGGTGGATAGTGATTGGAGGAAGTTGAGCCCAACATTAGTGGAGCCTAACTTCAGTACTCCATCCCAGCACCAGCCTTTTACTTTGCCAAAACACACCACAGGTAGAGATTCCCTATGGTGGAGACCCTCAGATACCCTTAGGGTGAGGGATTGCTTAGTGGACTATGAGATAGGGGGTAACCATGCCAGTGCATGCACCTCCTCATATGGCCACTCAGGCAATATAGGCTTACCTGGTCAAGGATAGCCTTATCTCCTTTCGTTTGGGGGGGTGGGGGGGAGGGTTATGTAGGAAGGTGGATATCTGACTATGGTTGCCCCCAACTTTTTGCCTGGTGTTTTGCTGGTTTTTGACTTAGTTGGCCTAGGATCCTGCTATTCAGGACCCCAGGCTTCCTGCTCTCTCTGTTAAAATGGATTCCATGTACCTTAGGTACATATCTAATTGGATACTGGGTCACATTATCAGTCCCTGTACAGTGTACCTTAGGTACCCAGGGCATAGGTACACTCAGGGCCCACCAGGGGCTGAAGCATGTATTATGCCACCCCTGGCTGGCCATCTAAATCTGACACAACTGGCTGCATGACAGCTGGGGCAAGGTGGTGTAAACACCCTTTGCTGTAGATATAGTATACCTATATCTAACCCTAAAATGGACACATATCCTCCTATCAGTCACTCCTATGGCAGGCCTTATCAATCCTGAAGGCAGAGTGCTTGGAATTATGTGAGATGGTGCTCTAGCATGAGCTGAGCCTGTCTACAGCTTTCGGAACCAAGTCCTGTAGCTGTTTCCATGATAACGCTATACCATATACTCTTAAGTGCATTATCAACCTTGCGGTTAAATGCTAACTCTGGTATAACATTATCAAAACATGTCGAGTAAGGTGTCATACGATTTGGAATACTACCCCCTCGCCAATTCTGGCGACCGGGGTAGCATTCCACCCTTCTAGAGGGACACGACATGTATGTAACTGTGAACCCAGGTTAAAGTTAACTCGAGCCTCAGCATCACAAAATGGATGCTGCCACCACAGACACAAGTCTGACCTCCTGCTGCTGGGAGTCCTTCCAGCGAGGATGGCTTGGACAAAGGGTTTCCTGCCTTGGGAGGTGCTAGCACCACCCCAGACAGGACTTTGTGTATTGGGGAGGATAGGCCTGAAAGGAATGAGACATGCCTGGGGCACACAAGGTGCCCTGTGCATACACCGGTTCAAACCAGTTGCTGGGGCATCCCAGCCCCAGCTCTGGCGGGAAACCAGACAAAGGATAGGGGGTGTAACCACCCCCCTTCCTGGTCCCACCCAGGGGAGGGACCTAGTCAGTAGTGCAGCCCCCTTTAGGAGAATAAAGGTAGGAGCTGGTCCCATTCCAAATTAGATTATCCTGAACTATTCAACAAGAAGAAACTCTGTCCTTCGACGTTCTGCTCCACAGAAGACTGAAGAATCTCCCTTGTGGGCAAGGAGTGTCCACCCTGTAACTGCAGGCACCATCAAGCGTCCAGCGGTTTCACTTTGTCGTCTTCCCTCGAGGATCCAGACTTCAGAGCCCGACGAGACCCGGATTCCCAGACCTCTCCGACCTCAACTCACATCTGCAGCAAAGCTGAGACCCGTGGGTGCGACGAGACACGTGGGACCGGCCATCTTGAACGAACCTGCACTTCGCTCTCAGCACGACTCCTGAGGTAAACTCGACCAAGTGCTTTGGGGATTGAGAAGCCCCAGCCCCGAGCAGCCCCTGCACCGAAGATGAGCCCTCCAGCATCCACGAGATCTGCGCGGGGCCCTTCTGCTTGTTTGCTGCTCGACGCGTTGTCTGGTCACTTGCCGGCTGGCTAGTGGCCTCCTAGACGACGAACCTTTGAATCTTTGCTGCTGGTCTGGTTGCTCCAGACTGGCCCTTGCTCCCTTCCAAAAGAGGGGCACCCGGGACTCTCCTAGTCCGCACCAGACGTCTTTTCCACTCACCGCGTGGGTTGCCTTTGCCAAGGCCTGTTGAGTCCAATCCCGGATCCGACACCGCCGACAGCGAGAGCCTGCGTGGGACAGCTCGTGCCTCCATCCTGGTCGTCGAAGACATCTCCTGGTCCACGTGGCTGCAGAGTCAAGCGTCCACTCTTCACCTGATCGCGACGACAGCACCTGGTTCCTTCCTGGTCCACACCGGTCACTGGCTAGTGACTTTGAACACTGTCCCCTCTGCTTTCAGGTCCTCTTCTTCACCGATCCACCCTTGGATCGCACCGGACATCTTCCTCCTGGTCGCCTGCAGCATCTTTTCTTTCAGGCTCCATTGACTTCAACGCGAGAACCCGACACACTTTGGCACCTATGCACCCGCAGCCCGTGGGTGAGGTAACGGGAGCATTTCGGTGCTCAAGGGTAGTTCAACTGTCCTAGTGTCCCGTTCCACAGTCGTTTTAGTCCTAACTAGTCAGGATTGTCCGTACTTACCTTTTAACTTGAACCGTACTGTCCATAGACGTTGTTACGCATCTCGCATGTGAGTTCACACTCTGCACACGCGTTCCATGGGCGAGCAGCCCCTGCACCGAAGATGAGCCCTCCAGCATCCACGAGATCTGCGTGGGGCCCTTCTGCTTGTTTGCTGCTTGACGCGTTGTCTTGTCACTTGCCGGCTGGCTAGTGGCCTCCTAGACGACGAACCTTTGAATCTTTTCTGCTGGTCTGGTTGCTCCAGACTGGCCCTTGCTCCCTTCCAAAAGAGGGGCACCCCGGACTCTCCTAGTCCGCACCAGACGTCTTTTCCACTCACCGCGTGGGTTGCCTTTGCCAAGGCCTGTTGAGTCCAATCCCGGATCCGACACCGCCGACAGGGAGAGCCTGCGTGGGACAGCTTGTGCCTCCATCCTGGTCGTCAAAGACACCTCCTGGTCCACGTGGCTGCAGAGTCAAGCGTCCACTCTTCACCTGATCGCGACAACAGCACCTGGTTCCCTCCTGGTTCCACACCGGTCACTGGCTAGTGACTTTGAACACTGTCCCCTCTGCTTTCAGGTCCTCTTCTTCACCGATCCACCCTTGGATCGCACCGGACATCTTCCTCCTGGTCGCCTGCAGCATCTTTTCTTTCAGGCTCCATTGACTTCAACGCGAGAACCCGACACACTTTGGCACCTATGCACCCGCAGCCCGTGGGTGAGGTAACGGGAGCATTTCGGTGCTCAAGGGTAGTTCAACTGTCCTAGTGTACCGTTCCACAGTCGTTTTAGTCCTAACTAGTCAGGATTGTCCGTACTTACCTTTTAACTTGAACTGTACTGTCCATAGACGTTGTTACGCATCTCGCATGTGAGTTCACACTCTGCACACGCGTTCCGTGGGCCTCCTATTACTTACCTGAAGTTAGTGTAGCGTGGTCCCATCGATCCTACAGCCTCTGGACAGCTCCATTCCTTTTATCGACTTTCACATTCCACTTACTTAGTATATGGTTTGTCGTGCCCCTAGGGCACAAGTGTAATTTTGTGCAACTTGTAGTATTTTTCGTAAGAGATTGTCATGTGCTTAGCCCTCTGACCTCATAAAGAGTTCAGAGGTGTTGTTATTAATAAATATACTGTTTATTTTCATAACAACCTGTGTGGTGTCCTTTCATCTGGTATTCAAGGGGTTATATTGTGGTAAAACAGCTGGCTTCACATGCCAAAAGAGTTTAGCCTAAGACTGCTTTGTCCTTGCTACCATTAGGATAGCTGGTCTATAAGGTTGACTTACAACCAATCACCATAAGGGTTGTTTGGACTGATACAAGGTGATCTCTAGAACTAGTGAGCATCATATATCAGGCCAACTTCTCACACCTACGGAGTCTACGGCTGAGGCAAAGAAGATCTTGCAGGAGGGAGAAGCAACGTCGATGGAAATCATTGACTCTGCAATGGATATTGCGACGACGGCGTTCCGTTCATTGGCTGGGGCGGCAGTCCTCCGCCGCCAAGGATGGCTCAAAGCTACTTGGTTTCGGCCTGAAATCCAAAACAAGGTCCTGGATCTTCCCTTTGATGGTGAAGCATTATTCGGCAAACTCATTGACGACACCCTTCAAGAAATAAAAAAGGACACGGAGACTGCCAGGTCCTTGGGGACCTTTCAATACAGAAAGTCTCCTTTTAAAGGATCCAGAGGTAGAGGTGGTAACTACAGAGGATCCTATCAACAACAACAGCGCTATTCCACCACGGGCTCAGGTTCCCAGCAATACCGTCTTATCAACAGCGGCAGGGCCAGTCTACCAACTACTCCAGGCCTTACAATAATGGAAAACAAGCTGGACGAGGACGAGATTCATCCAAACGCCAATAGCGGCCTCCTGGCTCTTCCTACTGGACCCTCCTTCACGAAATCATCAGTTGGAGGCAGGGTCACCAAATACCTTCACAACTGGTCCAGGATAACATCGGACCGTTGGGTGCTCAACATCATTCGGAAAGGGCATACCTTGGAATTCACGCAAGTCCCTCCACCCAAGCCCCCGGCAGCCATTCCATCGAAACATCAGCGTCTCCTGCGGCTCGAGGTCCAACAGATGCTCCGGAAGGGAGCGATAGAGCCGGTCCCCTCAATCCAAAGGGGGCAAGGATTTTATTCCAGGTTCTTCCTGGTAAAGAAGACGCTAGAGAAATGGCGCCCCATTTTAGACCTCAGGGAGCTAAACACCTATCTCATCTTCCTGTCCTTTCGGATGGTCTCTCTCCAGGACATCTTGAAGCTTATCAGCCCGGGGGATTTCATGGCCACGCTCGATCTCGAGGATGCGTATTTCCACGTTCCGATTCACCCAGCACACAGAAGGTTTCTGAGATTCACAGTAGCCAAGAGCCATTTTCAGTTCAGGGTCTTACCCTTTGGACTCCGTTCAACCCCAAGAATTTTCACAAAGGTGCTGGCGCCAGTAGCAGCTTTCCTGCGAAGGAACCATTTCCAGGTCTTCCCCTACCTGGACGACTGGTTACTGATAGCTCCGTCCAGGGAGGCAGCGCTGGAGGCTGTGCAAGCTTGTACCAATTTGTTTCAGAATCTGGGACTCACTCTGAACAACGAGAAGTCTTTCCTGGTTCTGTCCTGGAAGGCTCGCTTCCTGGGAGCCATCTTGAATTCAAAGCTCCCAAGACCCTTCCCTACTCAGGAAAGGAGAGACAAATTACAGACATTGGCTCAAGACTTACAAACAAAAAAGTGTCTTTGAGTTCGCCGCTACAAGTCTCTACTGGGGGTAATTTCATCGTGTATCCCACTAATTCCCCATTGCAGACTAAGAATGCGTCCTCTGCAGGAGCAGCTAGACAACCAGTGGAAACAGGTCCACGGTTCATTCGAGGACAGAGTGACGGTCACTCCAAGGATGAAGGAATCGGCCTTATGGTGGACAGATCAAGACAACTTGTCCCAAGGTCTATCCTTCGTAAGCGACCCGTCTCCTCAAGTGGTAACAACGGACGCGTCATTGGAGGGTTGGGGGGCAGTGATGCAAGACCTGCATGTCAGCAGTCATTGGTCGCCCCAGGAAAAACGCCTCCACATCAACCTGTTGGAGCTCAGGGCGATACGACTGGCTCTGCAAGCTTTTCTTCCTCGCCTGGAAGGTTCACAAGTGCTTATCAGGATGTTCAACACCACGGCCATGCACTATGTGAACAAGGAAGGAGGAACCAGATCTCGTCCATTGTCGCAAGAAGCCCAGTAGATCTGGGAATGGGCGATCCTTCAGAGGATATCACTGAAGGCAGAACACTTGCCAGGCGTCCTAAACGAAAACGCCGACAGACTGAGCAGGTCATGCTCAGTCAGCCACGAATGGGAATTGAATCAGAGAGTTTTGGAGGAGGTCTTCAGCCAGTGGGGCAGACCAGAGATCGATCTTTTTGCCACTCCGACCAACAAGAAATGCCGGTCTTATGCAAGCAGGCTTCCCCATCGAGATTCTCTGGGGAGTGCGCTTTCGATAGCATGGTCGAGGACATTTGTCTACGCTTTTCCTCCCATACCTCTGATCCCACGGCTCATCAGGAAGATCAAGGTGGAGCAGTGCAGAATGATCCTTATAGCCCCTGCTTGGCCGAGGCAGTTCTGGTTCACGGAACTCCATCTGCTGTCGATAGCCCCTCCTCTTCCTTTGGGGGTTCTTCCAGATCTCCTCATGATGTCCGAGGGACAAGTTTGGCACCCAGATCCGCAGTCATTACACCTGACTGCATGGCTCCTGAGCAGCGAGAATTTATGAACCTACCCATTTCAAGTGAGATTAAGGAGGTCCTTTCTCAGGCACGAGCTCCTTCTACGAACAGGACTTACCGTCTTAAGTGGAAGAGATTTTGTTGCTGGTGCAAGAAAGAAGGCATTGATCCTTTTGCTTCCAAGCCTCATCAGATCCTTCCTTATCTGCTGTTCTTGGCCAAGTCGGGACTAGCCCATTCATCAATTAAGGTTCATTTGGCGGCAATATCAAGGTTCAGGAGGACTGGATCTGGACCCTCCTTGTGGTCCTCCAGAATTGTCAAGCAATTTCTAAAGGGCTTGTTCAGAGTGTATCCACCAGTGAGACCGCCTCCTCCGACATGGCATCTAAATCTAGTCCTTTCTCAACTCATGAAGGGCCCGTTTGAACTAATCCATCGTTCTGACATGAAATACCTTTCCTGGAAATTGGCTCTTCTCCTCGCTCTCACGTTGGCTAGGCATGTTGGAGAATTGCAGGCCTTAACTATCCAAGAACCTTTCCTTCAATTCAAGAGAAACACTGTCATCATGAGAACTAATCCGAGGTTTATGCCTACATTTTTCTCTGACTTTCACTTGAATGAGCCGGTCATTCTGAAGGCGTTCTTTCCTCAACCGGCTACACCAGCAGAGAGAGCATTGCATTTGCTCGATGTGCAAAGGTGTTTGAAATTCTACTTGGAGCGTACTAAGAGTTTTCAAAAGACCTCTCAGTTATTTGTGTCCTTCGGAGATCCAAGCAAGGGCCTTCCTCTTTCCAAGCAGGGCATTTCAAGATGGATCACGAGTGCAATTCTGCATTGTCACACTGCTGCAGGAAAACCGCTGACTGGAAAGATTCGAGCACATTCCACGAGATCTGTGGCGTCTTCTATAGCCCTCTTCGCAGGGGTGGAGATCAAAGACATTTGCAGAGCTGCTACCTGGAGCAGCGTTCACACCTTTACCAGGCATTACTGCTTGGAGTCCCTACAAAAAGATGATGCAGCAGTGGGACAGGCTGTCCTGAGGAACCTCTTCCAATGATTGGTGAGCTTTCCTTTCTTTCCCACCTTCCGTCTTTCACATTTTGTATCTGTCTGTCATGTTGCCTATTGCTATATTGTGATGATGCAAAATGTGGTTGTGTTACTAACTGCTTGCTACTCTGATACAAAGCATGGGAATCTATGAAAGTTCCAATACTGGGGTAAGAAAACAAGTTACTTACCTGTAACTTTGGTTCCCCAGTATTGGTAACTTTCATAGATTCCCATGCGCCCGCCCACCTCCCCGAGGAAAGCTCAGCCTACAACAGATATGGTGTCTAAGTACACAACGGCTAAGAAAATCTGAGGCTCTGAGGATCCTTCAGGAAGGTTCTAAGGGGTGAGGCACTTCTGATTGGCTGAGGCCTAAGTTTGGTCTCTTTTACACAAAGAGGGTGATATGCTACAAAAGGGAATGAGGCCTAGGCCTTTTTCCTTGGTCTTTTGTACCTACAGCTATTTATTTATTTTTATTTATATGCTTATATAGCGCCAGAATCGAACCCAATGGGTTATCTCCGCGCTTTGGCCGCAAGCACAGGTGACGAGTAACCACTTTACAGGTGAACTGAGGATGCAAAATGAGGAGATGCTAAAGCTTATATTTCAGTGAACAGATTGGTTTTTAGTGTTTTCCTAAATGTAAGGTGGTTGGGGATCTGTCTGAGGCTAAGGGGCAAGTTGTTCCACAGAGTTGGCCCCACTGAAGAGAGGGCACGGCCGCCTTGTCTGGTCTTTTTGATAAGAGGAGAATTAAGCAGGAGTTGGTTGCTTGACCGTAGATCACGTTCCGGTCTGTAAGGCTGAAATAGTTGGGCTAAGTAGCTGGGGCCGTTTCCAAATAGACATTTGTGGACAGTGCAGCAGATCTTGAATTTGACCCGTTGGCGTACAGGGAGCCAGTGAAGTTCTCTCAACAGGGGTCCAGAAGGTGTTCTAGGAGGGGCATTCAGAATCAATCTGGCCGCCGTGTTCTGGACCACCTGTAGCCTATTGATGGCATCTTCATTGGCTAGTATCAGGAGCCCATTGCAGTAGTCAAGGCGACTTATTACAAGGGTCTGTACCAATGTCTTCCTGTAGATGTCAGGTAAAAGGGGGAAGATACGTATAAGTAAGCCAATGGTATGGAAGCAGGCTCCAGCAATCACGTTCGCGTGATCCTTTAGAGTTAGGTTTTGATCCAGTTTCACTCCTAGGTTTTTTATAGTGGATTTTGGGGAAGGTACTGGTCCCAGGTCTTGGGGCCACCAGTCGGGAGACCAGAGCATGCTAGCTTTACCAAAAAGCATCACTTCTGTCTTCCCGACATTACACTGGAGGTAGTTGGAAGCCATCCAGTTAGAGATGGCCCTCATACCTTCCGCAAAATTTTCCCTAACATTAGCGTTAAGGGCATGGAAAGGGTAGAGGAGTTGGGTGTCGTCGGCATACGACACTGGTGTGAATCCGTACTTCCTCACAATCTCAGCAAGGGGGGCCACATACACATTGAACAGTGTGGGGCTTAGGCATGAGCCCTGTGGCACCCCTTTAGTGAGCTCCCTGGTGATGGAATGATAGGGGCCCAAGCTGACAGATTGTGTACGCCCAGATAGGAAACTCTCCAGCCATGCAAGCGCCTGGCCTCTAATGCCCACTCCTTGTAGTCGGTTCAGCAGGATTTTGTGTGACACAGTATCAAAAGCAGCTGACAGGTCTAACAGCACCAGAATCATTGATCCTCCTCTATCCTGTGACATCTTGATGTTGTCGGTCACGGAGAGGAGAGCAGATTCGGTGCTGTAGTTGGGCCTGAACCCAGATTGTGATTGGTCCAGGCCCCCTGTCGCTTCTATGAAACTGGAGATCTGAGAGTTAGCAAATTTCTCAGCCAACTTAGTCAGGAGGGGCAGAAGAGAAATAGGGCGGAGGTTGGAGAGTTCCGTCCAGGGGGAGGTGGTGTTTTTACGTATCGGATTCACAACTGCCTCTTTCCACTGTTGCGGGAGTTTACCCTCTTTGAAAGAAAGATTGAGGATCTTCATGATGATAGGGCATAATAAGCTGCCCAGGTTATTAGTTAATCTGGCAGGGAGAAGATCACGAGGGGAACCAGATTTCACATTACTCAGAAGAGTAAGTATATCACTTTCTGTGACTTCTGGGAAGACTTCAAGGGTCTCAGTGCGGGTTTCTTTGCACAAAGTGCTAGGGGCTTCCAAATTGTTTGGATGTTTGATAAGAATTTTGTTGTAGATGGTGTTGATTTTGTCCTCAAAGAATGTGGAGATCTTATTGCACAACTCTTGTGAGAAAGTGTCAGAGCTTTCACAGGCCAGGGGGTTGGCAAAGGTCCTGAGAATTTTGTACAATTCCTTTGTTGAATTGGCCGCTCCATCAAGCTGAGACAGCAGGCAGGTTTTCCTTGCCTTTTTAATGTTTTTATAGTAGGAGGATATAGCCTGCTGATAAAGTTCTTTGCTGGCAAGAGAGTGATTTTTCCTCCATTGTTTTTCCAGCTTCCTACATTTTTGTTTCTCCAGTTTTAATGATTCGGAATACCATGGTTCTTTTTTGGTGGTCGAAGGTTTTTTGACAGTCTTTTGTGGGGCTAGCGAGTTTGTGATATCCAGAAGGGTATTATTTAGTTTGGATAGAGCCACTTCAGCATTGTCAGAGTCAGAGATTGTTGGCTCTTTCCAGAGTTGTTTAAAGGAGTCCAGAGTGATTTTATGCCATGGTCTTTTGGTAATACTCAAATTAGTGCAGGGGTCCGAGGGTTTATCAAGTAGTAAGAAGGAGAATTCCAGCAAGCTATGATCTGACCAACTGATGGCTTTGGGTGGGTGGCAGTGTATTAAAGGGTGATTAGTGAATATTAAATCCAATGTATGGCCCTTTCTATGGGTGGGGCCACAGTTTCTTAAATGAAAACCTAGGAGAGCGAGGTCAGCTAGGAGGAGTTTAGTGTCGGGGTCTTCTGCTACGTCTACATGAAAATTAAAATCACAGAGTAAGATAAAATTTTCCTTTGCTCTTAGGTGAGGGGCTAGTATTTCGGTCAGAGCAAGTGAGAAACCAGCATTAGAGCCCGGAGGTCGGTATACCAAGGCACCTTTCCAGTGTTCCTTAGCTCTGATATTGATTTTGAAAATCATTATTTCCATGGTGGGCAAAATAATTTGCTCCTGGACCGAGATATGGAGATTTTCTTTAAAAATGATGGCAGTCCCTCCACCAGTTTTTATTGGGCGGTCCTGCCTTAAGATTTTGTAACCTTGAGGGATCCCCAAAGTTATGGATGGGACCGTGTGGGGCTTCAGCCAGGTTTCCGTGAGGAAACATATTTCGGGCTTATGGCTTTGAATAGTGTCCCATATCTCGACATGATGTCGGGGAAGGGATCGGACATTTAAAAGGAAGCTTTTCCAACCTTTAACTTTAGTGATGGTGCCGCTAGCCCTAGTGGAGCCAGTTACGATGGAGTTAGAGGTGGCTTGGAATCTGCATATTGGGCAAGAAAACGGGCCCTCGGGAAATGGCCAGTTATCACTTGCACACCTCAAATGTCCCTTAGGTTGGAGGGCTAATAGGGACTGTGGGGTGTACCTGATACATGCATTCCTCGTAGAGGCCATGGCGATACTGGTTAACGAGGTAGGGTGGGAGGCCCCTGGTCCCGTCCTGTCGCGGACGGGCGCAGACGGGCTTCTCTCTGGCGCGTCTCAGGCGCTTCGCTGCGCGCGACCGCTGCGCGTTCACTGTGACGAGGGGGCTATGTACTCCTCAGCATGCAGCAACTAGAGCGCTAACCGCTCGCTGCAGGCGGAAGTGACCTGGCTCTGCCTGACCCGCCCTCCGCTCTACGGCACTGGTTGCCGAGTCGGACCGGGGCGGGCAGGACGAGTGATTGAGCACAGGTTGCTTTAGACGGTGAGTAATGTAAATATCGCCTTCACAGCAAAATCGGCGCTATTAATTCAGTGGGACAATTATAAAATCTGATAGGCGCTACAACATCAGCGTTTCAGTTTTTAAAATCCAATGGTGCTATTAAATCAGCGTTATACTTATTGCATCAGCGTTATACTTTTAAAATCCAACAATAAGTGCTATTGCATCAGCGTTTTACTTCCACAACAATTCACAGGCAGCACAGTGGTAGATAATCACCTGAGGCGCCAGCGGGTCGGGAGACACTGCCACTGTCCTCCCTACCGCGATGCGCCGCCTGCTCCTCGCTGCCTATGTACTCCTCCTATGGTATTTTTGTTACCGAGACTCCCATTCCGACGACGGGGAATGATACAAAGCATGGGAATCTATGAAAGTTGCCAATACTGTACTGGGGAACCAAAGTTACAGGTAAGTAACTTGTTTTCTTTTTGCTCAGGATTGAAGAATATAATATCAGAAAATGTGTCTGACCATAAGTTGGAGTTCCTTCAGAGATCCCCAGTTTGTTCATTAAGAAAGGAATATCGTCTTCCTTTAAAGTAGCTGAAAACGGAAATTCTCATGCTTCCTTCCAAGTCGCAAAGGAATCAAGGCTTCTATTCCAAGTTCTTTCTAATAAAAAAAAAGACGGGTCATGGAGGCCGATACTGGAACACAGAGAACTGAACAAGTTTATAAAGAAACAGTCAGTTTGGATCCGTATTCTGCAAGAAGTCCTCCTGATGATGTAGGACGGGGATTATTTTACCTCCTGCGACCCCCGGGATACTTACTTCCACATACACATTCACTGAAAACACAGGAAGTATCTTTGATTCTCAGTAGCGGGTTGGCACTACAAGTTCAAGGCACCCCCTTTTGAGCTCAAATCAATGTCGAGAATATTCACCAAATGCATTGCTCAAGTTGCCTCTTTTCTCAGGAGAGAAGGCCACTAGGTGTTCTCATACCTGGACGACTGGTTAGTCAAAGCACCATCCAGATAAACAGCAAAAACTTCCACTAATGCTTGCATCAATCTCTTATGGAGAACAGGTCTCATTTGAACAGATAGAAATCTTCGTTGGTGCTCCACAAAAAGATCCAATTTCTGGGAGAAATACTCAACACTCGGTTGGGAAAAGCCTTCCCATCGACAGATGGAATAAGAAAGTTACAGACCCTGTCAAAGGCTATTGCTGGAAAGCAGTCAATCAAAGTGATGCAATACAAGTCCCTAATAGGTATGATGGCATTATGTATAGGTCTCATTTCATTCTGCAGGCATTGTATGAGATCTGTTCAGAAAGAGCTGGATTCACAATGGAAACAGATGGAAGGCTAATGGGAAGGTAGGGTCGTTTCACAAGGTGCTTCAACAAGCTCTGATCTGGTGGAGAATTCCAGAAGACCTAACTGCAGATCTCTCTTTCCTAATAGTGACAAAAAAGTTATTACTCACCACGAATGCGACCATGAACAGATGGGGAGACCACCTGCAAGAGCTTTCAATAAGAGGCCTTTGGTCAGATGCCGAGAAGAAGCTTTGGATCAATGTGTTAAGACTGGGTTTACAAGCTTTTCTTCCCTGATTGGCAGGTCAGCCAGTCCTAGTCAGAACAAACAACACAACCATGTTTTGCATAGCCAAGGAAGGAGCAATGTGGTCCAGGACCCTTTCAGAAGAAGCTTACCTGCTGTGGAACTGGGCCATTTCTCACATGATAGACATTGCTATGGAACATCTGCCAAAATGCTGTGCTCAGCCAGCAAATGACAGACTGCCACAAGTGGGAACTAGAGGAGAAGCAGGTGGATTATATTTTCAGACAGTGGGGTCACCCCACAATTGATCTGTGCCACTCGGAACAACAGGAAATGTCCATGTTTCGCAAGCAGGTTCTGGCATCAAAGGACGATGAGCAGAACTCTTTCGATCACTTGGTTTAAGATATTTGCCTGAGCCTTTCCTCATTTTCCCGTGATTCCCAAGGTGTGGAAGAAGGCAAAAGTAGAACGTTGTACTTCGATCCTGATTGCTTTGGCATGGTTTCGCCAGTACTGGTTAAGCGAGCTGCTGCAGTTGGCAGTACACCCAGTCATTCCTTTGAAGGTGCAGCCCAGTTTGCCATAATTTGCTGGGGCCGGTGGTGTACGTGGAACTTTCTCTCAAGATATCTGAGTTAGCGGCTTATCAAGGACTGCTTTCTTCTTACTTTGTTGTACTGAGACATATCACGTGGTGTACATATATACCCAAGGATGATAATTTGATATATATCTTTTTGCATCAACATATTTTGTGGCCCTTCATACAGTCGCATCGCGGAGCCTTGATTGGCTGCACCTTTATACTGGTGCATCTCGTCCTTTTCATACATACCTAATACCTGCATTGGCGTTGGACTTTTATCTTTTGAATTTTGCCCTGATGAAGCTCCCATGGTTGGGGAGTGAAACGCGTTGGCTGTCCTGTGCACTTTGAAAATAAGAAAATAAAAGAAAATTCTATTTTTGCAAAACTTTGGTCTTCTGCAATTTATTTTGCGATTGGTGCTGCCTCCACTTTTTCTTGAACGCATCCCAGGATGTTCTTCAGCCACATGGAGAGATTCTCCACCACAATCCCAAGTTGCTGAACTTGACAGCATGGTACTCGACCACCTAGAATTTGGCCATTTGGATCTGTCGTAAAAGTGTAAACAGATTCTTGTGCAGTCTTGTGCTCCAGCAACCAATAAGACTTACAACGCCAAATGGAAATGTTTCTGTGTCTGTTACTAGAATAATGGTCATCATCCACTTCAAATAAAGCCTTCTCCAATCCTGCCATATTTAAGCTTAGCCAAACATACAGCCTTATTCATCAAGGGGCCGTTTTGCGAGCCCCTAATAGCGAATCATAGCGAATCGCTATTAAGGACTCGCAAAACGGTATTCATGTAGGAATTGCTAAATAAATAGCGATTCCTACACATTCCTTATTTGCGAGTAGCAAATTGCTAATCGCAAATAAGGAATACTCCCCATTCATTCCTATGGGCCAAAAGGCCCATAGGAATGAATGGGGAGTATTCCTTATTTGCGAGTAGCAATTTGCTACTCGCAAATAAGATAGCGATTGAAAGGGTGCCAGGGGTGTCCAAAGGACACCCTGTAGCACCCCTGAAATGCAAATTGAAACAGGTGTTGCGCACACACATGTCCAAGGGACATGTGTGTGTGCAACATGTAACTTAGAAAAATGCTTTTAAAAGCATTTTTCTAAGTTTTTGCTATTTACCGAGAGGTCTGACCTCTCGGTAAATAGCGGCCCAAAATTGCATTTTCGCAATTTTAAAATGCTTCATGAATTGCATTTAAGGAATCTCAAATAGAGATTCCTTAAATGTAATTCCACGCAATTTAACGAATTAGCAATTACCGATTTTTGCATTTGGGATGATGAATCCCAAATGCAAAAATCGCACTCGCAAAGGGCCAGATTCTCAGAATCTGGCCCTTTGCGAGCGCAATTGCGCTTCATGAATCAGGCTGTAAGTCCTTAATATTCTTCAGTCAGGGTCCATCTTTCCAGTATCAAGATTCAAAAGAACTTACAGTTCGATGTTTACTTTGTTTTTCTGAAGGATCATTAAACAGTTCATGAAAGGGCTTTTTAGAGCAATACCACCTCTTTGACATCCTCTGATTCCATGGGAACTAATAGGGTCCTCACTCAGCTGATATCTTCTAGAGACTTCTAGCTGAAGATTCCTTACCTTTGCATTATCCAAATGTGAGGCTGGATCAGGAAACTTTTGCTTGAGAAATACCCCTTGCGAACACCGTCGGGTGGCTCAATTAGGTTCTGCGTGAATTCGGCGTTGTTAGCGTTGGTTATGACGTCCCGGTCACCTATATCGGCACCACCCAGGGGCGCGGACATCAGTTCTATTCTTTCGCCGGGGGAGAGCTACCCATCTGTTGCTTTTCAACAGGCCTTTTTCAACTTTTGTCGACCTAGTCACTTTTTTCTACCGTGTGCGAGAATGTCTCAGAAGAAGCCAGGGTTTAAACCATGCGTTACTTGTCACCGCATGATGTCAGGAGCCAACCCCCACCTCATCTGTATCTGGAGTCTTAAGCACCACCATGACTCAAAGTCGTGCTCGGACTGTCGGGCCACGGCTCTGAAGGCCTTGCGGGAGCGGGCAATGAAGTTCCATGCAGCCCGGCAATCGACACCATCCAGCGACACTCCGCGGTCACAGGACTGCTCCCGATGCCCCCAGTCCTCTTCGTCCCACGCAAGGTCATCGGGACACTCGGGGAAGCAGCACAAGAAGAAGAAGAAGTCCATTTGGACTTAGTCTTTGCCTCGATTGTCGTCCGTCGACAAATGAGGTAAGGAGCACTGATGCTCTAGGCACAGTCCTGTGGAGCCAGGGTTGACTTTGCGCCTCCCTCTTTTTCCTGGAGCCGGAGCCACATCCGCTGAAATTAAAGATTTTTATGAGGCAATGCGGCACGTTTTTGAGTGGGCCGACCCCTCGGGTGAGCCCTTGGGCCGTGGGGTCAGAAGGGGCCCCATCAGATTAGATGCCATCGGCTCCGGCCATGGTGCCGGTCGGGCCTTAGGGATCCGATCCCGGATCCGAAACGGCGCCGGTCCTGCCATCGCGACTTTCGCTGGCATCGGACCCGAAGTTGGTGCCTCAGGGCTGCCAGTGCCCACTGGGGGTACCAGCCCCATCCCTTTCCCCAACGACACAGAACATTTTGATGATGTTTTGAACTATGGAGAGGAGTGGGAGAGGTCTATGGACCCTTTAGAACACCAGGATGTTTCTGCAGAGAAGACAGACTGGTATGGGGAACTTGGGGAGGCCAGTGAACTGGACACTTCTCCAGATACTGACATGCTCTCTCCGCCAACTGTGGCTACGGAGGAGGGGGCAACTTATGCTATGATGGTCAAGAGAGCAGTTAAGGTCCTCGGACTGGAGTTGCTCTCTGTGCAGGTCAAAACTAATCTCCTGACCGAAGTGCTTTGACCATGGGCTTCCACCTTTGAACCTCCGTTAGCCTTTCAATGATGCACTTACTGATATCCTTCTAGGCATGTGGTCAAAGCCTAGCCAAGCGGCACCTGTGAATAGGAAAATTGCACTCCTCCATCGCCCGGCTCTGGGGATCCAAAGTTCCTCAGCCAACACCCCACCCTGAAAGCTTGGTGGTGCAGGCTTCTACTTCCCAGGGCATGTTCTCTTCTGCCCCTCCGGAAAGTGAATCCAAGAGGCTGGAATCACTTGGGAAGAAGATTTTTTCTTCCTCCAGACTGGCATTTCGTCCTGCTCAGGGCTTGGTTTAAGTCCAACACAGGGGCATCTGTGAACAGGGCAATTATGAACATCCGTCTCTTTACCCCTGCCAGCCACTGCAGTTTGCAAGATTTCCAGCCTCCTATTGATCCTGCGCATCGGGTGGCCAGCAATCGGGTCAGACCACGAACCCCCCCCCCCCCAGCAGCTGCAGCCTCCAAGCCTTCCTAGTCTGCCTGTTTACCATAATGGGTGCCCAGTGTTTGGCAGTATTCACCATAACCTGCCTGTGTGGCAGTCCATAAAATTGGACAGGTGGGCTTTGTAGATTTTCTGAAGTGGCTATACCTCCCTCCTTGCCACCTACTTACGACAGGCTGATGGAGGGCCACCTATCTCTCCTCCACCAAGAAGTAACAGCTCTTTTGGCTAAACAAGCCATAGAAAGAGTGCCGGTGCCAGAGTAGGTCAAGGTTGCTATTCCCACTACTTGTCGGTGCCCAAGAAGGACATACGCCTTTATTCTATCCTCATTCTCCACTCTCTCAATTTCTTCTTCAAGAAGGAGATCCTCACTCTTGCTCAGGTCCTGTCCACCGTGGACCCTAGAGAGTGGTTGGTGGCGTTGGACTTGCAGAACACATACTTCCACATTTCTAGCCTGCCTGCTCACAGGCTTTGCCTGCGGTGCACGGTGGGCCACGAACATTTTCAGGTTGATGTGCTCCCTTTTGGCCTCATCAGCACCCCTCTGGTACTCAACAGAGTGATGGCAGTGGTTGCAGCTCATCTGCAGAAATCAGGGTAGCCAGTCTTCACCTTTCTTTCTCAAAAACTATAGATTACCTCAGGCTCACGAGAATAAATGTCTCTAACAAATCCGCATGGACTAGCATGATTGGCCCACAACTACTCCAAATAAGGTTTATTCACAACCTCGATCAAAACACTAATTGTTGAACCTTATTATCCCAAACATTCTTCCGTATTGCAATTAACAGCACCAGAACTAAGCATTCAAAAACATTAAAAATAATTACATTTTACAATAACTCTTTGTACCACTCACAACCCCTTCAAAAATCGTTGCACTCTGTCCCATAGCAATATCACTTCACACACACATAATGCATGACGGATAAATCACTTTCACAACTCAATCCCTGAGGCTAAACATCTGGTGGAGGTAACAACTCACCCCTGTCTGGAAAGCACCTGGTGGAGGATATGCATTACTATTACAGGAGGAACACAAACTGTCTTGTTTATTTTGTTTTCAGCCCTGAGGAAGCCCTGGTCCGAATGACAGTGAAAGGGGGAACAAGTGTTGGCTGTAATAAAAAGCTGTTTCTGTTTCAATATGCAATTAATATTGGAAAATACACATATGTGAAACCACAACCAGGATTCAGTAAGCATTTCTTTACCCAGAATGAACTGAGAAAAGGAGGAGGAGGTACTCACCTACCCCCACTGATCATTGGCTGAGGTACAAAAATGTTTCAATACCTCGAGATTCACCTCCTCCAACATAAAATACAAGGCTAAAACGTCCAGGAGGGTGACCTTTTAAGCTTCTTTTATTACCTTCACCTTTCTTGATGACTGCAGGGGGACCTGAAGTTCCAGTGGGCACAGCATCAGGGGAATCTCTCTGACATGTCCCAGTTCCCAGAGGGAGCTGCAAAGCACCTGCAGTGGTGGCTTACGAGTGGCGATTGGGTCAGCGGCAGACCCCTCTTCCTTCCCCAACAAGATCTGACAGTGGTGACTGATGCGTCACATCTGGGATGAGGCGTCCATCTGGGAGAGGTTGAGATCAGAGGACTCTGGTCTCCGGTGGAATCATGACTTCACATCATCCTTTTGGCACTCCAAGCAATTCGATCGGCATTGAAAGCCTTTCTGCCTCCATCTAGAGATGGCTGGTGCAAGTGTTCACAGAAAACACCACTGCCATGTGGTACTGCAACAAGCAGGTCGCGTTGGGGTGGGCTCGTGAACCTTTTGTCAAAAGGCCCTGCTTCTCTTTATATGAACCCCGGTGGTTCAACATCTGGCAGATTGTCTGAGCCAGAGAGCGGACAAACTCAGCCGAAGATGCCTAGCGGATCACAAAGGGCACCTCCATCCGCAGATAGTGCAAGGTCTCTTTCAGCAGTGGGGAGTGCCTTGGTTAGATCTGTTCGCCACCACGAGAATGTGCAATGTCAGCAGTGCGTGTTGGAGTTTGCAAGGCGGCTCTCGATCAGAGACGCTTTTTGTCTTGAGTGGAGCGCAGGCCTCCTGTACACCTTTCTGATCATACCACTCCTGCCCAGTGTTCTCAAGAAGATCAGGAACGACGAGACCCAAGTCATACTTGTGACTCTGGACTGGGCACGAAGAGCCTAGTATCCCGAGCTGTTGAGCATGGCCATCGGTCCTCCGATCAGGCTGTCCCTTTGGGAAGGGTTCTCCACCCGAACCTATCAATTCTACTTGTTTTTTTTTAATTAAAGTTTACAATAAATTAAATCAAGAAGCAATCACTGGCCGGACTGCGCAAAGCAGGCGCGTCACGACTCCCATACAGACCCGTGCATATGTGGGCAATGTCCTGAGGCAATGAAAACAAACCCCCTGAACAACAGAGCAAAAAGGAAACAAAAATATAAAACAAAACCCCATACCAGTCCTAATGCAAGAATAAGAGACTGATCAATCCAGATACCTTCCGCGTGTCTGAACATCGCTCCAGGTCTGTCCCATCGCCACTGAAAGGGTCACTCCTCCACCCATGTCCCCTCCATCAACCATCTCCTCTCAATCAAGGGCAATCTGTGCTCCCTTCGGCACGTGCAAGCAAATATGGGCGCAGTGGCTCCCAGATGTCTTTCGGCCTGGATCCCAAGGGTAGTTCCTCTGAATATATATACACTAAGGCTGTCTCTATAATGCACCAGGTCGGCCAGCCAGTCTTTCAGACCAGGGCGCCTACCCCTCCCCCACGCCATTGCCACCCTCCTCGCAGCCATAAGCAGCGCCAATCGCACCAACCTGCCATTTACTCCCTTAATGTGTGGCACACAACATAGAAGGCACACCAGCGGCATACAGGGGAGATCCACCGCCACCATTTCGCACAGGCTACTCACTACTGCCTCCCAAAAGTCAGCCACCTGTTGGCAGTTCCACACTAGGTGCATAAAATCAGCATCGTCCTGACCACACCTGTCACATCTCGCCGTCTCCCGCAAGCCATACTTATACAGACATGCCGGGGTGTGATACACCTGGTGTAGGAATTTGAAATGAATAATTCTGGGGTTGCCGTTCGCACTCAGCGACCCAGTCAGTCCGCACACATGTCGCCAGTTATCTTCTGAAATATCAGTATCTAGACACACATTGCACTTGGCCCAGCTTTTGTCTTCACCCACCACTGATTCATCCTTAATTATCTTGTGTAATGTGGACAGTAGGCGTTTGTTATTAGGCACCGTAAGAACCGCCTGTAGCGACAGCAGAACCGGAGGCTCCTCAGGAAAGGTGACATAGTGTACCCTGGCCGCGCCCCTCAGACGGTGTATCGCGAAACGGAACAAGAGCGACTGATTCCGAATGTGATCGAGGTCCCCCTGCTCTAAGAAGGTGCCATTCGGGTAGACATCACTGAAGTGTGTTATTCCCACCTCTCGTAACACTCTCATAGACGGGCCTTCCCTTGTGACCGATAGCTGCCCATGCCATTCTAATCGCAAGTCTGGTGCATATAATGGTAACTTCTGCACCAACCGTCCTATACGGTGCCACGCCGACAACGTCGTATCTATTGAATTGATCTCTGATTTAGGGGTACCTTGCGAGCTGTGTGTAACAACGCTGTGCAACGGAACCGAAGCGGCATCCCTCTCTTCCACCACGACATGTGGCGTGAAAGCGTGTGGCCTGTTCCAGTAGTATAGGTATTGAGCCTGTGCACTCAGATAATATACATAGAAATCCGGAGCCGCAAAACCGCCGTCACTATACCCCCTAGTAAGCATGGACCACTGCACTCTCGCCCCTTTACCTCCCCACACCAATCGGAGCAAATGTCCCCGGAGCGTCTTGAAGAAGGACAGGTGAAGCACTATAGGTATGTTTACAAATAGGTACAGAAACCTGGGCAACACCACCATTTTGATGAGGGTTATGCGATCTGCCAGCGATAGCGGTAGTAACAGCCAACCCTCAATCGTGCTCTCTAAGTGTGCGCAGGTCCTACTATAATTCTCCCTGACGACAACCACCGGGTCTCGGTGCACCCACACTCCCAGATATTTGACAGGGTCTGCCGACCATACCAGTGGGTACTCAAGATCAGGGCATTTAGTCACCTCCGTGAGTGGGATTATAAACAACTTGTTTCAGTTGATTTGGAGTCCGGATATACGACCAAACCGCACCTGCTCTCGCAGCAGTTGCGAAAGAAATCGAGACGGCTCGCGCACAAACAGCACCATATCATCAGCATATAGAGAGATCGAAACCGGGCGGTGGCGAAATTTCAGCGCCGCCTCCCTGTGGCGTTGCCGTATTACACACGCAAGCGGTTCCAGAACAATCGCGAACAGCATGGGCGAAAGGGGGCAGGCCTGTCGAGTGCCTCGCGTTACACTCAGTGGCTCAGACGTCAAGCCACCTACCCTTACCCTGGCCGACGGCGCTGTGTACAGCACCGTTATCCACTGAAGGAAAAGAGGGGGGAATCCCATACGGCGCAGTATGTAGTGCATATATCGCCATTCAACAGAGTCAAACCATTATCAGCGTCGAGTAACACCGCCGCGGCCTCCAGCGTGGGTTCAAGCACATGGAACATAGAGAATAGCGTGCATAAGTCGTGCGAAGTAGACCGCTCAGGCACAAAGCCCGATTGATCCGGCAGAACCGGACCGTGCATCAAGGGCTGCAATTTGGTAGCAATAATTTTCGCCAGGATCTTTGCGTCGATGTAAATCAGTGACAACGGGCGATAGGAATCGCAACACTCCGGGGGCTTATCTTTTTTAAGCAATGTAACAATGAGTGCTTCCCGAAGGGACGGGGGGAGCATCCCGACCTCGTGTGCCTCTGCATAAACCTCAAGAATATGCGGCACAAGAAGATCAGCGTATTTTTTGTAGAACTCAGCCGGAAGCCCGTCGGGGCCCGGCGCCTTGCCATTGGCCAATGTCGCTATCGCTAGTTTGACATCTTGCTCATCTATGGGGAGACACAAGTACTCGCGCTGCGCGTCTGACAGCCATGCACATGCGATACCATCTAAATACTCATCCAGGTCCTCCGTAGACGGCGTGCTCCGCATGCCATAGAGGTCTGCATAGAAGCCACAAAACTGTTCTGTTATGGCCTCCGGGGAGCAGTTCACCCCGCCCTTGTCGTCCACTATCCTGTCTACCCGGCTCTGTTCCGACCTCGTTTTGATCTTGAACGCCAATGTCCTGCCTGGCCTGCCCGCTTCTCCATAACAACGGGCCGCATGTCTCCGCGATACATATTTCATCTCTGCCTCCGCTTGCTCACCGTGCTCCACAACTAACTCCTTGATCTTGGCCAATGTAGCTAGGTCCGGCCGACGAGCATACTCTAGCTCGAGTACACGGAGCTCCGACTCCAAGGTCTGCAATCGCGACCTGATATCCCGAAGAATACCCGCAGCCATCCCGATACAGGTCCCCCTAATGGTGACCTTGAAGGCCTCAACAGTGCCTTTATTTAGCGCAAAATACTGCACTATGGCATCACGTACCGTTTTGTCATAAATTGGGTCCAGAAGCGCCTCGGCTCGCAACCGCCATGTGAAAGGACGACGCACTCCAGCCGGGTTCCTCAACAGCAGACGCACTGGATTATGGTCCGACAGTGTGCGGGCTAGCGGCACCACCTCAATCACCCACTCCATCAATTCCTCCCCCACCAACCAATAGTCCAACCTCGTCCAACTGCCATGCACTGGTGTTGCATGTGTGCCCTCTTGCCTGTCCGGGTTCCGCACTCTCCACACGTCCCGTAAGTCAAACTCCTCCATAACTCGCAATATGCTCGCAGCCACCTTAGGGGTACGGTGCGTTCCTGGATTTGACTTGTCCAACTGCGCGTTTAGGTAGGTATTTAAGTCTCCTCCCTAAACCACCGGCGCAGTAGGCCATCGCCGCAGTTGGTCACAGATGCGGATCACGCACGCCGGATCGTCCACTATGGGGCCGTACATGTTCACAAACACCACAAGCATGCCACACAGCTTCCCACACACCATCGCACAACGTCCTTCACCATCCGTATACCTGTGTAGCATTTGAAAATCAACCCCCTTTTGATCAGAATCAACACTCCCCGCGCATAAGAGGAATAAGATGCAGCAAATTGGAAGCCCGCCCATCGGCCAAGTGCCCCATATATCGTGCCTGAGGCCATATGCGTCTCCTGCAAAAAAGCCACCTGTATGCTATGCCTGGTTAGGTGCGCCACCACCTGACGTCCTTTCTTGGGGGAGTTAAGTCCACGCACATTCCAAGTTAACATGGCCCAGTCAGTAGACATTGTGTACGTTTAAGAAATAGCAATGCTAGAGAGTAACAGAGGGGCACTGAAAACACACCACCCCTCCCTGAGCAACAACTTTGCGGGTAATACCCATTGGGGGAAGAAGCACAGCTGCGCATACCCGCACCGGAGTGCGGTTGCCGGAATCGTTCATATGTCAGTGCCCCTGAGGTTCCAGTATCATCTACATATAAAGGCTACGCAGCCCCATCATGGATCCCAGGGAGAGCAACAGATATACAGCAGCACCACACCCCTCGCCTCCAAACATCAACTAGAGCGACAACTTCCAAAAAGGGCTATGGCAAAGAGAGACTTCCGATAGTTCAAACGCAATATAAAGAGCCAGCATCGCAAGTGACCGTTGTCCAATCCGCTTCTTCCTGGCCCGACTCCTGCCTCTCAGGCGCAGTCCGTTGCTCATGTGGCCTGCCCCTGCAGATGTGTTTCGTAAACTTCAATGCCGATTTGGCATCAGTGAAGAAGTGAGCCTGTTCTTCATGAGTCACTTTCAATTTCGCAGGGTACAACATGGCGTAGGGCACCGCTGCCTCCTGGAGTAACTTTTTCACAGGGACAAACTCATGTCGCACCGATTGGACCGCCGGGGTGTAATCAGGGAAGAAGGACAAAGTGTCACCTTTATATGTCACTGGTGCCTTCGCTCTGGCCTCTCGTAAGATCGAGTCACGATCCGCATAGTTAAGGAACCTGGCTATGATCGGCCGTGGTGGCGCGCCAGGTTTCGGCCTGGGTCCTAACGACCTGTGTGCCCTCTCGACTATCATCACACTGGACAAGGCAGGCCCGAATAGTTCACGCAACATCCCATCAATGAAGGGCTCCATTTTAGAAATCGGCGTAGTCTCCGACAGGCCAAGGATACGCACATTATTGCGCCTAGACCGCGCTTCTAAATCTTCGTTCTTTGCGGTGATTACCTCAAGAATCTTCTCCATTTGAAAAAGTTGCGTGCATGCCTCAGCCTGTGAGTCATGCTCATCCGACACTCTGTTTTCCAGGATATCTAGCCGCTACTCGTGCTTGTCCACCTTCTTTTTCACGACGTTCAATCCAGTCGCCAAGGCATCTATTTTACTGTCTATAGTCTTCATCCCTGCGCGCAGTTCAAGGAGAATCGTGCGGGTATCATCCTCGCACCCTCCTGCGCGGATGAAGCACCTCCTGTCTCATTCTGCCCTTGCGTCCCCTCCGTAAGCCTTGTCTGTCGCTTGGACTCGAAGGCCAGCTTGGCCTGCCTGGGCTCCGTCTTGCCCATATCGCCTGTCTGTTTTAACAATCTGAGGGCAAGTGCCTACCAACTCGAGGGGCCGTGGGCAGCGCAACGTCTCAGCCGGTCGTGTAGTGGATCTATTGCGACAGTTATGCAGGCTGGGGCACCTTCACCACCTCGCTGCAGCTGCAAGTCACCAAGCCTTCACTGCCGCCCCCTCCGCACCAACCAGCATCCGGTCCCTGGACACGCAGGCCTTACGGCGCTAGTAGGCCCCTTCTGTGCTCCTCAGCCAGTGGTGTGCACGGCGTTCCCCCCCACCCCCCCCCACCCCCCCGCTGCCCGGGCCCCCACAGGACACACGACCCTGCCACCCACTCGCCCCCGGGTGCTCCGTGTAGCAGCTAGTGGACAGCACCCCCCAGAAGCCCCAGACAGCTCGGGGACCGGCAAGGCACCGCGAGTGGCACTGCTCCGGCCGCAGCCCCCCCAGGACACACCGCCCGGGCCCCACAGGACGCCGCCGCTACGCCGTGCGCCCCGCCAGGCCCGCACAGCCAGCCCCAGCAAGCCCGGCCCCGCACAGCGCCCCCACTCACCGGCTGATGCCTCTCGACGCTGTTGCTCCGGACCTTCTCTGCGATGTCCAAGCCACAGGTCTCCGGACATCCGTCACGCCGGCCGGTCGCCACCGGCACCACAGGCCTCCAATGTCGGATATCGTCGGAGGACTCCCTTCAGCCGGTTCTGCCCCGCAAATGTCACCTTCCGGCGCCAATTGAGTCACGGCTTACGTAGGGCAACCCAGCCACGCCGCCACCGTACTTTCTCCACTCAGTCGAGTAACGCCGCAGCCACCGCCTCCCTTCACTGTACCAGGCGTGATGCCGCCATTTTGTCATGAGGCACTCGGGCCGCGAACAACAGTATTACAGGGCGAAGATGTGGCGCATGCCACCTTCACTGCTCAGCAACGTGTGCCAGGGCTCTCCCTGATTCCGTAGGGGTAATTACAAGCCACAGACTGCGGCTATAGGATGGTATTTGCCGGGTGTGATGTTCCGGCGCGCCGAGCTCCCTTACGAGGCAGCCATTCCTTGTCGCGCCGTAGCCACGCCCCCATCAATTCTCCTTGTTGTGTGGAAATTGAGCAGCAGCAGCTAACAGCTTTTGACTTTCCTTCCGAAGTCTGTAATGTTATTCTGGTAGCCAGATGACTCTCCACCAATACGGTACATGCCTGCCAATGGAAAACATTTGTATCATATTGTACAGAAAAGTCTATTGACCCTCTTTCTGCTTCTTTCTGCATTGAGACGCTGCGTGAGCTGTTGCGTGTGCCAGAGCTGTAGCCAGAGCACTGAGGATCAAAGATCGTGCTTTGGAGGACGCTCGTGTTTTACCATCGACAGCCCGACTGCACCAGTAATCAGCAAACTCGGCAATCCTGGCAGTTTAAACTGTCAAGAGCCACAGCTCTGTCTCCCTCCTCCCAGAGCAGAGCGTCAGAGGGACTTAGGGAAGTTTTGGAGCACCGGAACACTGAATAAGAAGGAGGCAAGTGCGGCCTTTCGCATGTTCCTCAAAAGAAAATCTTGAAAGTCTCCGCCCTGCCTGGTTATCGCCTTTCCCCCTTATGGCAAAAAACAAATTGGCACAGGCGCTACAGCAGTAGCTGGCTGCAGGGAGTGTGAGCCCTGCAACTCCTGAGGAAGCGGCCCGCTAATGCTGGGTGCGGCTTGCGGGTTGTTTCAGTTGGCCCCGCTCGTGCCAGAGTCTGGAGTTGCCACCCCCCGGAGTCTTCAATAATCTGTCCATAAAAGCAGCAAATTATTGGATGGAAGCAGTTTATGGGCTTTAAGCATACCGAGGAGACAATGATGATGAGGTGAGCTACATTTCTGCCATTAACGCCCCCCAATTTATTTTTATAATTCTGTAGGCATCTGATGTTGGTGGTGGTGCTTACAACGAGACTGACTACATTCTGGATGATCAAACCTGTATGTTTTGAGTGAATATTGATGCTATTTGTGCTCTCGTGGCCCACGTTGTGTATTTTAATGCTATTTGTTCTCTTGTGGCGGCGTTGTGGCATCCTAAAGAGACTGCTACTATAACTGCACCTGTGCCCGCGTTCTTAAATTCCCGGAGGCAACCGGCTAGTAATATGTGATACCACTAATGGCAACCAGTTTGAGTGTTTCCGTCTGGGGTGTCGCAGGAGGAGGGCGACTTCAACTGGAGACCACTGGTGCATCAAAAGTAAATGTTCTTTGAGGCCGGTAGATCTCAAATCAAATCAAAGCGACCCTAATGGCATTTAAAAAGCTGATAAATCACACATTGTATATGAAAGGAATAGGCACTGCTCAATCATTGCAAAAGAGTAAAATAAGGCCGACGCATATAGGCGTCCTTTCAACGATAACTTCTATAACTGAATTTTTCCCAGCAAATCCATTGCCCTGAAAAAATCTCTGTACCATGTTGGAGGATACAGCTGTACAAAAAGAGAAAATGAATACAAACAGTAAGTCAGATGCCCGAAGACAAGACGGCAAGGACAAATTAAATCCTTCAACAGATCAGCAACGGTCAATATTATAAGCCCCAATAAAGGATATTGCAAATATGGACTTTACACTACCCGACATAAGTCTGAGTCAGCTGTCACACTTAGCTGTGCCCAAGTTACCGAAGGAGTCCTTGCAGTTATTTAAAAACATTCCTAGTCATTCTCACGGCTCAAAAGATAATCTATCTCCTTCACCAGACTTCCCTCTGCTCTTAACTTCACAGTCTATAACCCATCAACATATCTTCTCTGAGTCGCTCTTTTCACTATAGAAAGTGCTCGAATCGATTTTCTCACCACAGTAAAAAACCATATCAAACTCCTATCATTTATTGAAACAGTAACTCAAATCATACAACATCTGGTTACTCATAAAAATAAACAATCCCTATTGTCTACACAATGCTGTAAAGGAGAACAAAATGGAAGGTTGGGAGATAAATCTGAACATAGAAATTAACTGGAGGGGGCCAGATTCTTACGGATTCAAAGTAGTACAAGAGCAACGCAAGCTTGTAGTTAGAATAGAAAGGAAGTAGAAAAAACAAAGGAAAATTGAGACAACATCTATTTGCTCCAAAATCTTTTCCAGGACAATGAAGGAGAGCTTGATCTAAACCCTTCCCTCTCAAACTATCTTATATTCACCCAAACAGAGGTACCACAACAACTAATTTCCTCTGCCTCAACATCAACAAATAAAGGTTCCAAGTCAATAGAGAATACAACATCTCAAAAAAACTCTGAAGTAAAAAAGAAAGCTCAAACAAAGTTACACATAAAGAAAGGAAACAAAAAGAAATAAAGGTTCCCACAACTGAAATTCCGGAAAATAAAGTTCCCACAATTAGATCCAATGGTAATCGACCAGCAAGAAGGGAAAAAACAAAAAAACTGGAAAATCCTTAAACATAAGCACTACCAAAAAAAAGGATCATTACAAAAATCCTCTCTGGATGATTCATCTCAACATCTGAAGCCTCATGCTGAAAATGTCATAGGCCAAATTTCTCCAAATGCTTATTTTCCACCTATCCACATCATAATATAATTGATTTACCTATGGAAAACAAATCTCATCAGAACATTTTTTGCACTCTTTAGATTTCAGATCTTTTCACGACAGGCAATGACCCCCTAATTGCCAACGGATCCTGAATCTCCTACAGACTCTTTCCACTCTTCATTGTTTTTCATCTCCAGAAATAAACAGAGTGGCCTTTCTAGAGAAATCTAATGTGGCAACAGCAAAAGTGGAATTTTGGTCAAATATGGTTCCATCAATAGTATTAAAAGAAAGCGGAATGCTACATAAAAAAGGATTTGATTTTATCGGAGTCAACCCTAAAATAACCTCCTCAAGAACAATAGTCCTAACTTGGGAGAAGTTATTTCAATCACAAAGCAATAATCAAAAGGCTTTTTCACGCTCCGCATCAGTAGAAAACTTAACAATATATCTGGAAGACGGAGACAGGAAGATCAGGTATAATAGTCAATCTCAGTCTGAGGATTCATCAAGTAAAAACTCCTGGTCCTGGATCGCGAGTTTCTTAAATGGCAGTAGCCAGGATTTGAAACCGCCCTTTTACCATGTCCATTAACATTGTTTCCTGGAATATGGCAGCGCTTGAACCCTCAATATGATCCTACTTATTAGAAACATCACCATTAATTGCCTGCTTTCACGAGTCCTCGGCCTTAAAAGAGTTTAATCAAACAGACTATTTTGTCTTTGAATTACAAGCAGTGAGAGTGAGACGAGGATATGCAAAGGGAGGTCTAGCTATTCTGTTATCTGAGAAAATAAAGTGGGATTTTGAACTTGTTCATTTACCTACCAAAAATGTTCAGTGCCTTAAGCTAAAAGTACCTAAGGAGAGTCCTATCGCTGTAGACACACTACTTCTGTTTAATATTTACCTTCCTCTGGGCATAGAACATAACCAACTGCTGGTCCATACTTTTGAGTTAATCAAAACCACCTTAGACCCAGAAATCAATTTGCAAACCCTTCTATTGGGAGAGTTTAATGCAAAAATGTCCAACAGCATGGTAACAGCTTTTAGGATTACTGATTTAGACGGACATTGGTCCCTCCCAAATCCTATTTTTTGGAGTCTCTAATAGGTAATAAGCGAGGGAAATTGTTTCTACAACTGGTCTCTGGAATTAATGGAGTAATCTTGAACGGAAGGACAGAAGGTGATGTTCCTGCGCAATTTACAAGAACAAGAGTCACTGGTCAGTGTATTCTAAATTACATAATTTGTAGCTACGGTCTCTTTCAGAGATCACAGCAGCTAAGCATACAATTTACACAAAGCAGCGATCATGCAATACTGAAATAAAAAATTCAACTGAACTTCCTTTCTCCCTCCTCCTGGTCCTTGTCTCAAATGAATGGAAAGACTCATAGTTCTTAAGGCGGGTAGAGTCATATGGAGCACCTCCAGTCTGAATAAACTGAATATTTTGATCGCTGCTCAACAGATGCTTCATTCTAAAAAGGCAAACAATCCAGTTTCAAACTTTGAACACACTCTCTTTGTGGTAGCTCAAGCCATTCTGAAACTGGCTGCACTTGATAATCCAAAACCGCCAAGAAATTTAAGTAATCCCATAGATGGTATCTCAAGGCGATTAAACAATCTAATCAGACAGCAATTCATAAGTGTATCCACTCTTCGGAAAAAATTAATTTCCAATTTACAAAAATACCTGGAAGAAAATTAAATAGATCAGAAAAAGAGAACCAATGGATAAAAACTGGGTTGATTTACAGACGGTAATCTCTAAAAAAAAAATAGGCAACAGTTTTGGTGGATTATAGCAAAAGCAACCAGAGCCTGACAATCTCCTACGGTATATCCAGTCTCTCAAAAGAACTGGGAAAAGTATCTGCTAGTACTCTATAAAGCAGACTTAGATACATTCAGCCAAAGAGCTTTTTGCAGAATGACTGATGGTCTAGAAGTAGGCCAAGGGATTAATGCCACGACTGAGGTACAAATAAAATCATACATCTGTAGATTCAGAACCTCCACATCAATGGGTCCTGACAAGATCCCAGTTATAGTCCTCAAAAGCACCCACAAAGGATGGAGCAAGCTTCTAGAACCACTGTTTAGTTACATTCATAAAACTGGTCAAATCTCAAAATCGTGGACCGGGAGTATTCTTATCCCACTATTGAAGAAGGGCTCAAGACTTTCTCCTACCAATTGAGTGTTCTGTTGGATGCAACTGGGAAGATCTTTGTGGCAAGCATACTGGACCATCTGAAAGACTAGGCTTTTTCAAAGGGTGTCATTCCAAAGGCCCTGGCAGGGTTCTGTCCAAAGTAGTCTGTCATCGACAATATCGGACTCCTACAAACATTATTCAACAGATATGTTATAAGAAAATCACAGATAATTTATAGCTTGTTCGTAGACTTTTCAACATCTTTTTGTTGGGTAAATAGTCCCTGCTTTTGGAGGAAATTGGTGAAAATGGGGATCCCTGGCAATTTATTAAGACTAATTGTGGCCCTACGCACAGCAACGTGGAGTGCAGATGGGAGGAGAAGGGCTAAACTCATAGGATACCTACTTCGAACGGCCTCAAGCAAGGCTGCTTGTTAGCCTCCCTACTCTTTCCCTGTTTGTAAGTGACTTACCGGACTGTCTAGTAGGAATAAAGAACTTCCCACCAAAAATAGCTTCTCATGAAATCCACACTTTAATGTATGCCAACGATATTGTCATACTTGACCTAACGCATTCGGCCTACAAAGCAATTTAGATGCTTTTTCTATTTACACTGAAAAAAACTTCTTGAAAGTAAATATTTCAAAGACGAAAGTGGTTCCCTTCAGGGAAAAGAAGCATCATATCCATTTTAATTCGAAGCTGGGAGGAAAACCAGTAGAGACCCTTGATAATAACTCTTTTCCTCTGCATTTAGAATAGAAAGCTACCTCTCTTGTAAATATATCGAATAAATATCCCGTCTACCCTGACGTATGCCCTAGAATATTTTCCAATAAATAAATAGCATTACCTTCACAAATGTGAAGGAAAAGTTTTTACGGAAAATAACTAATACAGGTCAGGCTACCGCAGTTCAGGCTTTTAGATTAGAACTGTCATTGACTAGTGCTTATACAGTTGCCCTGGCAAACACAATTAGATGGGCATATAATATGCCTAATGCAGATAAAAATACAGTAAGAGCTTTATTAAAGCCTGAAACCTTTAAAGTTGGTTCAAGCAATCTTTTAATTAACAAAAATCTTGAAGTAGCTCTATCTTACTTCTAGTGCACAATCACACTCTTACAGTCCTGGACACAATCCCATCTAAAACTCTTCTTAAAAAATATGACACTGCATCTTAGTTTTGACTAGATTCATTTTACTGCTCACATCTATCTCATTATAGGTCTTATTGTGGTACTCTCTAATATAAGATCTATCATCTGTATTATCATGCTTCGCTAGGGTATCTTGCCTCTGAACACCCGCGGTTGAGCTGTGCTGATGACGGAGCGGTTCCGTTATGGCCCCGCCTGCTTAATAGATCGTGCCGCGCAGGCGCGTCGGGCGGGCCATGACGGAACCACTCCGTCATCAGCACATCGCCAGCGCGGCTGATGACGGAGCGGTTCCGTCATCAGCACGTAACCGGTTATTGTTGACCTCAGTAGAGTTCTAATTCAATTAATAAATATATTATTACTATGGCCTCCCTTTCTAATATGTAACTTTTTGTTTTGACCCTTACCCAGCAGGGCTCTGCTCTGTGCACTCTGAAATATATCTTTCTGCCTTGTCTGCCCTCTTTATTTACAATCAGAGATTTAAATAGATTTCTAATAGGTCTTGAACATATATTCCAACCTTTCCCTTTCATTATGCTGCAGTGGGACCTTAATTTGGTTCTTGCATTGCTGATTTGTGCTCCCTTCAAGCCTTTACACAATTGTCCGCTCAGGCTGCTCACCCTATAAACAGCACTTTTCTTGTGGCAATTACATCGGCCAGGAGGGTGAGTGACCTGCAAGCTTTATTATAGAATCCTCTCTTACTATTAGTTTTTCCTGACAAACTGTTGCTTTGCACAAGGGCCTATTTCCTGCCAAAAGTGGTAACACCATTTCATGTGGGCCAATCTGTCACCATGGCCTCTTCCTATGCTCCTCCTCATCCCTATAAAGAAGAAGAGCGACCCTGTTGTCTGGTCCCAAAAAGAGCATTGTCATTCTACTTTGACTGCACACCAGAGTTCCAGATGGGCGACCAACTCTTCGCAGGGTATGTTGGTGCGAGGAAAGGTCATGCGGTGCATAGGGGGATAATCTCTCAATAAGTCATTCTCTGCATCAAGATCTGCTACACACTGGAAAAGAGTCAGCCTCCTGAAAGCTTAAGATCTCATTCCACCAGAACTAAAGCTTTAACCGCTACGTTAACCAGTGGATTTCCAGTCCTGGACATCTGTCAGGCAGCAACGTAGGTATCCCTGCACACGTTTACCAACCATTACTGCCTGGACAGTCAAGTTTACAGGGATGGGCACTTCATCCGTTCGGTCCTGCAGGATTTCTTATTCTAAATTTGTCTGCAGACCGACCTCCGGGGATGGTATTGCTTTTTGGTATCTATGCAAAGGTAAGGAATCTGTGACAAGATGTCTTTATCAGATGAACAAGTTTGTTATGTTCGGTAATGTCTTATCTCTTAGAGACAATATATAGCCATAGATTCCCAACCTGAACGCCCATACTCTGTGGACATATTTCCGGGGTCAGAGCTTACCCCTGTCAGGGTCCTTCGATTTGACACACCATTTCCAGTGCACTTACTGGCTCCGCGTTTCTGCTGAAAAGTCCTGAAAAGTAACCAATGTCACCATGCCGAGATAACGCATATATAGGAGGCGTGGACGTCACTTTCAGTGCGGACTATGCCGAAGGCGCCACATGGATCCAACTGACACCACCTATTGGCACTCAGGGGTACTGCTTGCAAACAAATCTTCTGGACCCAGTCTAACGCCTGGGGAATTCAAAGGTAAGGAATCTGCAGCTAGATATTGTTTATACCAGATAAGGCGTTACTTGTTCTGTCGCTTAACTACATGCAGTTCAGTACAAGAAGAACCTTACTTTCATCTATTATTATGATGGTGGTCCTGAAGGCTTTTTTGTATGCATGCCACATGTAACTTGTGTTGGGTACTGTTTACTTGAGTAATAGGTATATATGTTATTTACAGTGCAGGATAAACTGCCAAATAAAAAGGAGGTTGTTAAGCCTTTTATGAAAAATGAAACAAAACACATAAAAAGTAACTCTA
This sequence comes from Lissotriton helveticus, assembly GCF_964261635.1. Classification (NCBI taxonomy): domain Eukaryota; kingdom Metazoa; phylum Chordata; class Amphibia; order Caudata; family Salamandridae; genus Lissotriton; species Lissotriton helveticus. The sequence continues at coordinate 474,503,198 of NC_136062.1, forward strand.
GCTAATGGACTGTCAGACATGATATTGAGATTATTACAATGAGAAAGTGGCTGGGTGAGTCCTGTGTATAACTGTATTAATTTTTTCAAAGCATAACTCAAAGAGTTGCTCAAAGGATGGAGAGTGGCCACTTTATGCTTCTATATAGAAGACAAAATGGAACTGAGATTACATTAATAGAATATGAACCTGCTACTAATCAGTGTTTCTTCATGCATTCATGCAGGTATCATTAATCCTGCTCTCTGTTACACTGCACAGTGTGGGTGAAAGTGCATTGTAAGCCTAAGGTGCTATTTCATTTTTTTTTTATATTCTTTTTATTTAGCCAAAATTCAAGCTAGCACAATACAAGCAGTTATCCGCTAAGCATAATCAAGCACAGTACAATTACATGTCCCCCAGCCATCCTGCCAGTGATGGTGGATCTCCGACTCCCCATTTTTGTGCAATGTTGCGTTTCGCCAGGGCCCACCTCAATGTTATCCATGATTGTTCCATTTGGGTTAAGTCTAGAGCTTCCCATATATTTAGGAGGCAGAGTTTCGGGGAGGGGAGCAACTCTCTTCAACCCATATCTTCTATCCGCGTTGTGACCGCTGACCAGTATTTTAAAATGATAGGGCATGCCCATTGTGTGTGAAAAAAGGTCCCCTCCATGTTACACCGACAAGAGCACAGGCCTTCGGCTCTCCTATCCATCTGTACCAGGATGTTGGCTGCTAGATAAGTTCGAGGCAAGGTCTTAAGTTGGATCAGTCTCAGCCTCATAGGGATGGCAATTTCCCTAGTGGAGGCCAAGGCATCTCGCCAATCATCCTCATCTAAGTCCCCAACATCCGTTGCCCATTTTTGCCTAAGTTTTTTCAAGGGATCAAGTCGAATATTTATTAGTTATTTGTATGTTAGAGAAATGGCCTTTTTGGGCATCGGGTTTAATAGCAGTATATCTTCTAGCAGAGAGGAGTCCGGTATCTGGCCATCCCTCTGTGTCACTGTCTTTAAGGCATGGCTAATTTTTAAATATGAATGAACGAATGAATATTAAACTTATAGAGCGCTAACTTAACCCAAGAGCGTCAAATATATATACGTTTCAGATTTTGCCAGTTGATATTCTTTCTGAAATGTCAGAAAATGTGATCAAACCTTTCTTGGTCCGCATATCCCTCACAGTCGAGATACTGATCAGGTCCCATTTATCAAACCCTGGACAGGAACTCATGCGGCCCAACTACTCCGGCTCCCAGAGAGGAGTTGCAAGTGTGACTCTTCTATCCCACCCCATTCTCTTATTATCGGCATGCCAGGTTTCCACCGTTCTGGCCGTAGGTCCTGTCAGTCCTAACTTTTTGGGGTTTATGTATAAAGCTCTTAGATACCCCCCGTCCCATCAGCCATATGTCAGTAAGGGTGCTTGGCTCATCCGGGGCGCTGTGAACCCAACGATTAATTACTACGAGTTGTGATGCCCAATAGTACCGCCGGAGATCAGGTAATGCAATCCCACCATCATACCACCCAGCTGTTAGCTTCTGCAATGCAATGTGTGGCGCCCACCCCTCCCACAACAAAGTTTGAACCTCATTATCAATGTCTGTGAAATAGGAGTCTGGGATCCAAACCTGAGTATTTTGTAGTGCATATAAAAACGAGGCAGTGCTAGCATTTTGAATAATGCTGCACGACCCAGCAAGGTCAGCGGCAAACCACGCCAATGTTTGATGTCAAGTCTCAGGCTAGCCAAGGGGCTTTTCAGGTTGGCCTCATAGAATTTGACAGGGTCTGTGGTAATGTATATCCCAAGGTAGCGGAACCCGTCCTCCGCAATAGGGATGTCATGGTCTTACGGTAATTTGGGTTTCGGACCCTGTACCGGAAACAGCTGTGATTTGGACCAGTTGATCGTGTATCCTGAGTGCACACCAAATATGGGTAATATATGTAGGATGCAGTGGATCGAGAATGCAGGGGATGCCACGTACAGTAAAATGTCATCTGCATGGAGGGATATCTTGTCCTCATGTTGGTCCGTCCATTTTAGTCCCCTTATCAAAGGGTCCCCTCTGATCCACACCGCCAAGGGTTCCAGTATGAGCGCGAAATTCAGCAGCGAGAGAGGGCATCCCTGCCTCGTTCTTCCGCCCAATCAAAACCATTGCGATATGTGTTGATTGACTACAACTTGTGCCATAGGCTCAGTGTACAGCAGCTTAATCCAACGTATAAACTTTGGACCAAATCCCACTTTCTCCAACACCGTAAAGAGATATGGCCACTCAATCATATCAAAGGCCATTTTAGCATCTAATGACAATAAGGCAACCTCTTCTCATATTGTATTTTTCCGATCAAGTGCGCCATGTAGGCGCCGCAGATTTGCAGCAGTGTTTCGGCCGGGCATAAAGTCCGCTTGATCCGAGTGCACCAAGTTACTGATCAATGGGAGAAGCCTGTTTGCCAACACCATCGCAAGTATCTTGGCTTCTGCTGTCAGGAGGGATATAGGCCTGTATGCCTCCCATGTGTTTGCAGGTTTGCCCTGTTTATGTATTACCACTATCGATGCAAGCCGGATATCTGCTAGCTACAAATCTTTTGCATAGCTGTCTAGGTACATTTGCCGAAGGTGGGCCGCTAGTTTAGTATTCACCAATGTGAAAAACCCAATCAGTAAACCGTTCGGTCCCATTGCCCTACCGGAGCGTATATCTCAGATTGCTATCTGTAGTTCTTCAATTGTGAGATCACCTTCAAGGGGGACTCGATCATCGGGTGGGAAACTGGGCATCCGAATAGTAGCCAGGAGGTACCGCTGTCAGCCTCAGTTACAATAATTCCCGAGGTGTATATTGCCTCAAAATGGTAAGCAAATCTCTCAGCTGCCTTTTGCGGTTAGACTATGCCCTCTCCTGTTGGACCCTGGAGTTGGTAAACCCATCTACTCGCCTGCTCTCTCTTATCCAACCATGCAAGTAGTTTCCCAGTTCTGTGTTTCCCAGTTCTGAGCTCATAGATTCTATGATATATAGCCTTCTGTCTGGCTGTAGCCGTCTCTGTTAACAATAGCCTATAGTCCAGTCTCCTAGCGTTGAGTGCTTGCTGGGCCGTTTCGTCTGTAATGTGTATGAGGTTAGCTTCATCTATCAGGATTTCCCATTCCAATTGCTCCTTCCTCTTTGTCAGTTCTTTTCTGTTTCTCACCATTATAGCCAGCGCCTGTCCTTTTAACACTGCCCCAAATGCGCCCTAAAGGATCTGTGAGGACGCCACCGAGCCTACGTTTTCTTGAAAGTATAGGTCTATATTTTGCAATATTTCTGTCTTAATATGTGGGATTCAAAGTGCCCAGGGGTTGATTGTGAGGGTGGATCGTGGTGGGCGCAGTCCCCCGTGCATCTCGATCAATATTGGGGAATGGTCCTGGCCAAACAGCGGGCTTCCGAAAAGTCATGGCAATCTGCCGCGTGTGTAAGCATGTAGTCGATCCAGGACTGGGTGTTGTGGGCACCGGAATGAAACGGGAATTGTGAGGTGGTAGGATTGAGTTGCCGCCAAACGTCGACCAGGCCCAGAGACGACAGAAAAGCCGCCAGTCTAGACCCCGTGCTTGGATCACTATGCGGTGGCATCCGATCCCTCATCCCATCGAGTGCCATGTTTACATTTCCCCCAAGTCACTAAGGCGCCAATTGGAAGGTCAGCTATGAACCCACTAAGATCCTGAAGTGTGGTTTGTTGCAGTGCTGGTGGAATGTAGACAGATAATACTGTTAGTGTTCTCCCTTCCCAAGTTCATGTGGCTGTTGTAAATCTGCCCTGTTCGTCTACCCGAGTTTCTTTAACCAAGTATGGGCAATTCTTAAGGAGCAGTGTACCCGTCCCATGGGAACTAGTTGTAAACCCAGTATGCATCACCAGTCAGTAACCCCATCTATTTAATGCCTTGAATGTATTGCCCACCAAATGTGTTTCCTGTAGAAGAACGATGTGTGGTGTGTGTCTCTTCAGGTACTGTAGGACAATCCCTCTTTTAATGTTCTCCCCCATGCCATTCACGTTCCATGTGAGGAACCTCAAGCCCTTAGCGCTATTTCATTTTTGAGTGTTTATTACAACTACGTGAAATCTTTAAACTTGTTTAATGGTCGGCTGCTTAGGTGCCTGCTAAGGCATAAAGAGCTCCGTTGCTTCACTCTGCTTCCAAAACGCGTGAATGATGGGGCGGAAGGCTGTGGAATACACCTCTTTCCTGTGGTCCAAGTTGAATCAATGATATTCTTCAAATTACATATTTTTTTCTTCCATGGAATCTAAAATTGTTGTTTAGGCCTTTTCTCAAATTCTTTTACCCCACTGTTTTTAAGTTTTCTAGGGCCATATGTTTCATCATCACCATTTGCGATTTCTAAATAGCGATTTTTAAGGAATCGCTATTTAGAAATCGCAAAATGGTATGTATGTAGGAAATCGCTTCTTTTTAGCGATTCCTTAACATTCCTAAATTGCGATTAGCAAATTGCTAATCGCAAATTTCCCCTTCATTCCTATGGGCCAGGAGGCCCATAGAAATGAAGGGGAAATTTGCGATTAGCAATTTGCTAATCTCAATTTAGGAATATTTTCAAGGGTGCAGGGGTGTCACAAGAACACCGTGCTGCACCCCTGAAAATGACATGTGTGGGCATATGGCGCACATACATGCCCTAAGGGCATGTATGAGCGTCATATGGCACCTTTGGATTTTAAATAAATTGCTTTTTTAAAAGAATTCGCAATTTACCACCAACTAGAAGTTGTTGGTAATTTGCGAATCCTTATGGGCATTTTTGAAATAATTTTCCTTAGATACATTGCATTTAAGGAATCGCACAATGTGCGATTCCTTAAGTGCAATCGCAAAATAAGGAATGACAAATTTTGCGATTCCTTATTTTGCTGCCAAAATGTTTCATACATTCCATTTAGCAAATTAGCATTCGCAAAGGCCGAAATTCTGCGAATTTCGGCCTTTGCGAATGCTAATTTGCTTGATACATATGGCCCTTAATTCGTAGATGAAAGTGCTGCACAAAGAGGAGGTAAATACTTGCTTGCTAAAAAGCATTTAAAAGCAAAGGCAAATCTCATTTCATTGTCTGATGAAAGGAATTAAGCATTATTTACAAAGACTGATGTAATGGTGTGGATTTTTTGTTTTTGATGCATCTGCACATATCTTGAATTTCATTTTTCTTCTGTAATGTAGATTTTGAAACGTTTCTGGTTTTATTTGGCAGAATAATCGAACTGAATGGCCACAAGCCTCCTTTGACATACAAGCGATTTCAAGCCATTATTAGTCGGATGGAGCTTCCCAAAAAGCCTATCTGTAGTGTGACCCTGCAACAAATGGAGAAGTGCAAGGCAGAAATCCTGGATAATCACGATGAGCGGTATGGTGTGCCATCTTTGGAGGAGCTAGGTAAGTCTGTGGGTGAGAGGAGTGTGTGATGGATGTCAGTGTGACGATATGTGCCCAGAATCATCGGAGAATGAGATTGCATTATAGGCAAGACACGGGCTGATTTACCAGCACGTTCTCACTTTCTCATATCACGATATGTCCCTGTAATGTGGCAGGCATTGCCCACTGCGCTACTCCTGCGTTGAGTAGTACTCAAACAATGTGAGAAATATCAACTGTCCATGAGGTTGAAATCAATGCTACTGTAATGTCTGATTTCTCTGAATGTCATACTTGTACAGCACCAGCATTATGATCTAGTCCCACAAAGGTTAACTTGGTCCTACAAAGTATCCTTAGCTTCCTTTTGCCAGAGTTTCTTGGAAACCAAGATGTGTAAGGAGGGGGCTTTTGTGAAGTGCACTTCGCTATTTTCAAAGCGAGATATTGAAAAGATAGAGCTTCGGGACTAAACAAATTTATAAAAAAGTTCCAGCGTTAGTAAACCTTTCATAATTTTTTTTAATCATAACTAGCTCAGAAGATTGAGTGTTATTAATCCTTAGAAAACAGTGGCCTCTAGTGAAGCGTTTTTTTCTAATCTGGGCATTTGGATAAAAAGCTACAGTGTTGCCTCCCATCTTTAGTGAACCTGCATTTGATTCCGCATTTATAAGGAGCAAGCCATGCTTGTGCTAGGAGAGTAAGAATCAACTCTACTGACTTCTTCGCACCATATCACATACAATAGGACAGCATGAATTAGACTTCCATCCTTTCTACAGTTAACTTACATGCTTGGTTATAGGTATTGGCACCTTTCAGAGCCTCCTACTTTGCCTCCTAAAATGTGCTAGGCCAGGCTTGTGTTAAATGAGCTGCACTGAGAAGCAAATGAAATGCTATTTTACAGTGGTGCACACATCTGTGAGGTTTGGCCACCAGGCACACACGCACCAGACCTGAAGAGGGCAGGTACCCAAAGAGAGCAAAAAATATAGATGCAAGGTAGGAGAGATTCCGCTCTGTACTACTTACAAATGTGGACATCTCGGATAGAAATTTCTGCTTAGAACGCTTCTATATCATTAAATAATTTCACATTTTATTTATAATATTTTTATTTGTTTTCTGTATCATTGATGATAACACACAATACATTTTTAAGTTGGTTTACAGTAAGTCAAAGGAACCTGTAATAACTTAGGGAAAGCTAAAATGACTAGACTAAAGAATATCACAATGAAGGAATTTGTTATTTCTCCCTGGCCCCTCCTTTATCACTATGTACCTACTTTAAAAACTATATTAATAAAAAGGAAGACCTTTGAAAATAACTTACAACGCACCATTTCCCCAATACACAATTCTGATAGGTTTGCAATCGCAATGTTTCATTTTTTTAAAGTTTGCCTCACTGATGCATGCTGTAGAACATTGGTGTGGCCATAACTCTTGCTACAGATTTTTGCACTTTTCAAAAAACAATAAATATCCAAAACTGACCTAATCCTACTAATGTGTTTTTATCAGTTTATAATATACTTTTTTGATACTTTGTTCTATCTCTCTGTGTGATTAAGGAGGATTTAAATAAATACAATTATAGTTCTAGGCAATAAACCTTCCCTACCTCAGACCACTTTGGAGCATCTGCATTGTCCCATAATATGTTTTCATACAACATTCCAAGGGGCATTGTGGGTAAGATAACAGCGGGGAAAAGCATGTCTGTTATAGTTTAAATTATTGAAAGTTATATTCTTTGAAGAAGGACAATGTGCTCTGAATATGCAGTGTGTATCGATCTCGGATTGGCAACAACGTTTTGTATTTCTCCAAATGCTTTTTTGCCTTTATTTGATTACTGCTTTTGCACATTAACATTGCCCAACCCCAAATTGTCAGTCAAATTTGAATTGATTTTTATTACTTCAGTGCTATGTTTTCTTCATTCCTAGTGCTGTGGTGCTTAGGTTGGGGGGCAAGTGTTAATTTAACTTAGTTCTTTGGCATGTAAGATGTACATATTTAATGTTACACATTCATTTGTGTGTGTAGTAATGATTTACATGCCGCTTATCCTTCACATTGCAGGGTTTCAGACCGATGGTCTGGGTGCTGCTGTGTGGCAGGGAGGGGAAACCGAGGCCCTATCACGGCTGGATAAGCACTTAGAAAGAAAGGTAATACAGTGTTAACACTGGCATAACATTTGATTTAAAAGTAATCGGGCAATTCAGTTTGCAAATATGTACTAACAACTGTGCAATACTGGATTTTAGTTTAGTACCCTACCCTCCTCCCATCGTCCTGATTTTTCCTATATCAGTATTCACTTTCTAACTTGAGTGCATCATTTCATTAATGGAGATATGTCGTTGAATACATCATTTGTCTTCAGTAGCCACTTAAATTATAATGAATTTCAACAGGAGTAGAAAGTGTTCCTCTTTGAGCAAATTTTTCAACCTGATAGATACTTCTAGCTGCAGATTCCGTAGCTTTGAATTTCCGTGGCGCCAGGCTGGATCCGGAAACTTTTTCTGAGCAATACCACGTGCGCGCACCGTCGGGGGTCTCTATTTGGCTCCTTGTGACGTCATCGGTGTCGGTTATGACGTTGCAGTACCTACATAGGTGCCACCCAGGCATGTGGCCATCAGTTCTTTTCTTTCTGCGCCATTTAAGTGCCGATCCGGGGAGAGCTACCCCTCTGTATTGGGGTGAATGTACGACATTGTTCTGCATTCTGTCCATAAATTGTTTTTTGCATGGTGGTTAAGAACGCAGCTGAGGTCCTTGGACTGAAGCGGTCTTCAGTGGAGGTCAGGACAAATCTCCTGACTGAAGTGCTTTGGCCTGGGGCTTCCACCTCAGAAACCCCTTTGCCCTTTAATGAAGTGCTTACTGATGTCCTTCAAGGCATGTGGTCCAAGCCTAGTATAGGGGCTCCTGCGAATAGGTCAATCTCCCATCGCCCTGCTCTGGGTGACCCAAGTGCCTAATCCGACAGCCCCCACAGAAAGCTTTGTAGTGCAGGCATCCACATCACAGGGCGCGTTACCTTCGGTTCCTCCAGATAGGTAATCCATGCGGTTGGATTAATTTTGGAAGAAAATGTTGCCCAAGTGCTGCTACAAGTCCCGGAGGAGGCCTGGGCTGTGCCCTCTCAGGCAGTTAAGGATGGGAGAGAGGCAGCAAATTCCCCATAAGGTATGGCCTTGATAAGATGGATTCACTGGGCAGAACCATTTCTTTGACAGTGGTCTTGAGATGCCAGGCCGGGCTTAGCACAACTGGCTTCTCAGGGGATGTCCAGGCAAATCTGATGGGCATGCCCTTTAATGGAACCCGCCTTTTTGGAGAGAAGGCAGATTCGGCCCTAGTGAGGTTCAAGAACTCTTGAGCTACGGCCAGATCCTTGGGCCTCTCTTCTACTTCTCATATCAAGTCTACCTTTTGCCTCTTTTGTGGCAACTGAAGGGGGTTTCCAGCCGTATCAGCCCTGTCCCAAGCCAGACGGGGATGTGGACGTGGTTAATTTCGGCCTATGAATGGAAGCCAGAAGTCGTCTGCCACCCTGCCCTCAGCATTTGCAGCCTCCAACGACTCCTAGTCTGACTCTGCAAGATCACCCCACTCCAGTTGGCGGGAGAATCCATCATCATCTTCCCCACTGGAGGTCCATAACATAGGACAAGTTGGTCTCGCACAGCATTCTGGAGGGCTATTCTCTTCCTTGCTTTTCTTTTTCTCCTCCCATTCTGCCAAATCAATTCTCTCGAACAAGGGAGATACAGAAAGGGCCCCGGTTTAAGAAGTAGGCAGTGGCTTTTATTCCCGCTACTTTCTGATTTCGAAGGGTTGCGGCCCATTTTTAGATTTTCGCACTGTCAATCTCTTCCTCAAGAATGAGAAATTCAAGATGCTAACTCTAGCTCAGGTCTTGTCTGCTCTAGACCTAGATGACTGGATGGTAGCACTGGACCTGCAGGATCCCCATCTTGTCGGGCCACAGGCATTACCTTTGGTTCAAGGTAAGCTGCAGGCACTTTCAGTTTATTGTGCTCGCTTTTGGCCTTACCAGTGCCCCTCAGGTGTTCACCAAGGTGATGGCGGTGGTCACAGCTCATCTGCGCAGGTTAGGGGTGTCAGTCTTCCCCTACCTCAAAGACTAGCTGTTGAAGGAGTCCTCACCCCAGGCTGTCGTCTCCCACCTTCAGACTATGCGAAAACCTCCTGCATTTGCTGGAGTTCTCTATAAACATGCCAAAGTCTCACCTGACTCCTTCACAGACGCTCCCGTTCATCGGAGCAGTTCTGTACACAGTGCAGTTTCGGTCCTATCCTCAAGAGCAGAGAGTACAGAATATTCAGGCTATGTTTCAGCCTCTATCCTGGATTTTGGTGAGACTGACTCTGAGGCTGTTGGTTCTCATGGCCTCCTGCGTTCTATTTGTAAAACATGTAAGGCGGCGTATGCGGGCTCTACAGTGGGCCTGCGAGAGTATGGGTTTCAACATCGAACTCTCACCCAACAGTAGTTTCTCTGGCACCCTTATTTACCGCCCCCCCGGCCCCACCAAGCAGTTCCATGAAACGCTGTCATCTAGTGTGGCTGATAGAGTTAGTACCTCCTCTAACTTCACCGTGCTAGGTGACCTGAATTTTCATTTTGACTCCCCCTCTGATCATACAGCGGCCACCTTATCAGAGGATTTAGCAGCCCTGCAACTTACCCAACGTGTCACCACCCCCACCCATGACAGAGGCCACTTATTGGACCCAATTTTCACTAACTGCCCCGACCTCATAGTGGACTTAGCCATTCCACTGCCTTGGACAGACCACTTTCTGATCCCCTTCAGGTGGACATCGCTCAAAACACCATCATCTGCCCCCACCACAAGGCTTAGGCGAGCCTGGTCGCACCTTGCGGTTGACAACTGGTCCATCAAACTTGCCAGCTCCCAACCCGGGGACCAAGAGGATCCTGCCCTAGCAAATCAGGCCTATGTCAACTGGATCACTCATACCCTGGACACCACCCTCCCTATGAGCAAGACTGTACTGAAGCGTCCCCATAAAACTGCCCCTTGGTATACGCAGGCTCTTAGGGATAAGCAACGTCTTTGTAGAAGGGCGGAAAGACGCTGGCGGTTAGACGACACAGCAGACACTAAAACTCGCTACCGTGAATCTATCGGCGAGTATAAAACCCAAATAAAAGCAGCCCAGCCCACTTATTTCGCCGATAAAATTCTACAGGCCAAGTCTAAACCCAGGGAGATCTTCCAGATCATTAAAAAGTTAACAAACTCGCCCCCTGCGCAACATGTCGAGAAACCTGTCACTCATTGCAATGATATTGCTGAGTTTTTTTACCAGAAAGTAAACACCATTTATTCGGCATTCCCTCCCCAAAAAACTAACTCATCAAACCAATCCAACATCCCCTCAGTCCTCTCCTCTCCCCCCTCTCAACATACCCTGACCCATTTTCCCCCACTGAACCATACCACCCTTGAACCACTAGCTCACAGTGTTAAATCAGGATCGCCGGACGATCCTGCTCCACCTGACATTGTAATGGCAGCTTCCCGGATCACCCTGCCCATCATCAGGTAGGTACTAAACGCATCCATCACCTCCAGCACTGTACCAACTGTCTGGAAACAAGCCATGGTTAGGTCGCTGATTAAGAAACCTAATCTAGACCCCTCTGATTTGGCCAACTATCGCCCCATCTCCCTGCTCCCGTGGGTGAGCAAGGTCTTAGAAAAATATATTAACCAACAGCTAGTGAACTTTCTGGAAGACCATCACATACTAGACCCCACCCAGACGGGTTTCAGACCAAAACACGGGACTGAGACCGCTCTCCTCATGGTTACCGAGGAAGCTAGAAAAATCTTGGATCAGGGAGGATCAGTGGCAGTGATCCTCCTTGATCTAAGTGCGGCATTTGACACGGTCAGTAATGACACCTTACTTGACCGTCTGTCCTGTGCTGGGATTAAGGATAAAGCCTGGGCATGGTTTAAATCTTTTTTGGAGAATAGATCCTTTAGGGTTTTTGATGGCGAGGCCGTGTCCTCTAGCAGACCTCTAAAGTGCGGAGTTCCTCAGGGTTCCTCTCTAAGCCCAGCTCTCTTCAATCTGTATATGAGACCGTTGGCTGATGTCGTCCGCCCATTTGGAGTTAAGATCATCTCCTACGCGGACGACACGCAGCTGGTGGTCTCACTGGCGCAGGAGGCAAACCGACCTCCGCCAGGCGGGCTTAGAGAATGCCTGGAGGAAGTGAAGACCTGGATGTCTTCATCATCCCTTAAGTTGAACGGGGACAAAACAGAGCTGATGCTCCTTGGCCTTTCAGACTGTGGCCTCCCTCCCACCCGGCCCCCCTGTCTAGGTCCCCCACAACCCCCCAAAAATAACATCAAGAGCCTTGGAGTGTGGCTGGACAGATCTCTGTCCTTCAATGTTCAAGCCACAAAACTTTCAGCCACCTGTTTCGGCATCATGAGGATGCTAAATAAAATATTCCCCCTCCTTCCAATGGAAGCAAAACAGGTGGCTATACAAGGTCTCATACACTCACGCCTTGATTTCAATAACGTACTCTACCTCGGCGCCCCAGAGTACACCCTACGTAGGCTGCAGATTGTGCAGAACTGCGCAGCGCGCCTACTGCTCAAAATCCCCCGTAGACACTCAGTGAGGGCCGGACTGACTAGCCTTCATTGGCTACCGGTTCGTCAGAGAGTTCTGTTTAAAGCATTATGCATAGCCCATCAAGCCTTCTGGGACACAGGCCCCAGCATCACCCGCGATCTGGTCACTCATTTCACCCCTAACCGCAGTCTCCGTTCCGGCCAGACTTTCTTGGCAGTGGTACCAAGAATAAAAAGATCCAGATCTGGCGGAAGGACATTTGCATACAACGCCTCCAAGATCTGGAATACTCTGCCACTCCATCTCAGAGCCAACCCGAACCTCAATGTGTTTCGTAAACAATTAAAGACCTTTCTGTTTACATCCCCCCACTAACTGCCGCTCTTCCTCCCTCTGCTTAACAGTAGGTCCTGGTTATCCTAGCGCTTGGACGCCTCCGGGCAACAATTTGCGCTATATAAATCTGCAAGTTTACAGTTTACAGTTTGAAGTTCCAGTGGGCACAGCATTGGGGAAATCTCACCGACGGGGTCCAGATCTCGGAAGGAACTACAAAAGATCTTCAGTGGTGGTTGACAAACCCCAATTGGGTCATCGTCAGACCCCTCTCCCTTCCCCAACCAGATCTCACAGTTGTGACAGATGTGTCTCTTCTGGGATGGGGCAGCCATAGTGGGAGAGGGGGAAATCAGAGGACACTGGTCTCCAATGGAGTCGGGGATCCACATAAATGTATTGGCGCTCTGAGCGTTAGGCATTGAAAGCATTTCTTCCTTCTGTCAAGGGGAAGTTAGTGCAGGCATTCATGGACAATACCACCGCCATGTGGTACTGCAACTAGCAAGGCGGGATGGGGTCATGGACCCTTTGTCGGGAGGCCCTGCGTCTATGGAGATGGGTGGAACAGCAGGGCATAACCCTGGTGGTTCAACACCAGGGCAGACAAACTCAGCCGTTGATGCCTAGCAGATCACGAATGGCGTCTCCAGTCAGAGGTGGTGCAAGGTCTCTTTCAGCAGTGGGGAGTTCCTTAGTTAGATTTGTTCACCTCCGAAGAGAACGTGCAGTGTCAGCAGTACTGTGCGCTGGAGTTTCCAAGGGGGCTATCGTTCGGCAATGCCTTTCATCGCGAGTGGAGCTCAGACCAGCTGTACCCCTTTTTGCCCAAACCACTCCTGCCCAGGGATCTGAAGGAGATCAGGAGCGACCTGGCCCATGTAATCCTTGCGGCTTCAACCTGGGCAAGAAGAGTCTGGTATCCAGAGCTTCTGAAGATGAGCATCGATCCTCCAATCAGGCTGCCCCTTCTGGAGAATCTTCTGTCGCAGCAGCAGGGGATGGTACTCCACCGAACCGGTCATTGCACCTCCATGCGTGGAGATTGAGCGGCGGCAGTTGATCACTTTTGACCTTCCTCCCAAAGTATGTAACAATATTTTGGCAGCCAGGCGGCCCTCTTCTAAGACGGTAAACACCTGCCATTGCCAAAAATGTGTATTATACTGTACAGAAAGGTCTATTGACCCTCTTTCTGCTTCTCTTTACACTGCTCTTTTATTCATTCTAACCCTTGCCCAGCAGGGCTGTTGACCATCAAACCAGCCTTTTTAACAGCGATTACATCTGCTCAGAGAATGAGTGAGTTGCATGCCTCCCTATCTGATGTGTTTTCAGGACAAAGTGGTGATTCGCACCAGGGCTTCTTTGTTAGCAAAGGTTGTGACCCCATTCCATCTGGATCAATCCATCACCTTGCCTGCCTTCTTTTCTCTCCAGCATCACTCTAAAGAGGAAGAGCGCCTCCACCGACTGGACCCAAAAGAACATTGTCATTCTACCATGACCGCACAAAAGAGATCCGGGTGGACGACCAACTCTTTGTAGGGTACATGGTAGCTAAGAAGGGAAGGCCAGTGCAGAAAAGAACCATCTCTTGTTAGGTCATTCTCTGCATCAAGATCTGCTATACCCTGGCAAAGAGGCACCGCCCTGAGGGATTTAGGGCCCATTCCACCAGGAGAAGGCTGTGACTATGGCTTTGGCTCTGGGTGTCCCAGTCCTTGACATCTGTCAGGCAGCAACACGGGCATCTTTGCACATGTTTGCCAAACACTACTGCCTGGATAGTCAGGTCCACAGGGAATGGCATTTTTGCCCGTTCGGCCCTGCAGGACTTCTTAGTTTGAGGTATTGGTCCGCAACACACCGCCGGGATGGTATGGCTTGGGTATCTAATTCAAAGGTAAGGAGTCTGTATTAGATAAACAAGTTACTTAGCTTCGGTAATGAATTATCTGGTAGAGACTCTATCTTGCTGCAGTTTCCTTACAGCCCCACTCATGCCTCCCCGCTTTGCATACTAATGTTGTAGGGCTACGGTTACTCCCTTTTTCAGGGCCCTAGTTTTGCCCACGACTATGTCAGTTACTTCGTGGCTCTGCGCTTCTGGCGTGTAAAAAACGAAAAGTAATGACGTCCGTGCACCTGGGTGGCACCTATATAGGTACAGCGACGTCATAAGCGACGCTAACAACGACATCACGCAGAGCCGAACCGAGCAAGCCCAACAGCGCGCTCAAGGGGTATTGCTCAGCCAATGTTTCCAGATCCAGCCTGATGCCTGGGAAATTCAATGGTCAGGAATCTGCAGCTAGATAGAGCCTCTACCAGATAATGCGTTACCAAAGGTAAGTAACTTGTTCATTAGGTGTTTGTTGTATGTAAAAGAACAGTGACAAAAATGTGAGGGGAGAATGTACCTGTTTATATAGAACACATTTTATATTTATTAATTGTATATGTTCTTTTTTTAATATAGCCTTTGAAATGTGTGAATTTGCAAAATGCGCTCATCCGCACTGGTGCAAATGGAGAAAAAAAACTGGATTGATCTTGGCCAGAATATCTAAGTGCATGATTGGGTCCTGGAAGACTTTTAAGTCTGAGGGAAATGCCATTTTCAAAACAGTGCCAATGCAATGGCAGAATTACTTCTTTTCTAGTTAGTATTTTTTCTGCTTTATTTTTTAATAAAACAAAATATAAAAAGAATACACCCACCAGCAAATAAAAATGGATTTACATATATATGAAATAGCACAGTTCCTCAAACGTCTTTTTATTTGCTACCCTTTAAAAGAGAGAACTTGAAAGGGACCTCTTTCCCAGGGACCTCAGACTCTCACAGAAGAAAAACTGCATTGTTAGTGTAAGGGAGTTCTACGGTTCCACTATGCAGCACAGTTACAAGGTTCCTTGAATGCACAACAGAGTCTCCCTTTCAATCATATTTTCCAACAAAGGAACCTCATGGATGAAAAAACCCACAATTAGTTCCGCCCATGTGAGGGGTCCCAAAGAATTTAACATGAGAAAAAAACTCCTCTTCAAAACTGTTAGTTTATTGTCTGCTTTAGTATATGCATTGGAAACATTAGCTCAAATTAGTTTGCATGCTCAGCTCGTATACCAACAAACCACTTACAAAAAAAAATTATTTGGTGTGAAATAGTTTTTTTGTTCCTCGAAATATTGAGCCTTTTAAAAGAAAAGCTTAATGGGATTGGATGTAATTGGGGACTGCTAGGCAGCATATTAAGAAAAACTCCAAAAGCAGCTTTAAGTAAAGCCCTATATTGGCAGTTAGTTTCTCAGTACTTTTTCTGCTACTGTGAAGTCAGATTATGAAGCTCTGTTCTTGGAATAACTTCTACTGAGAAATGACTTTACCATTGAATTTTACTGCTTTTAGCTTTTTCCTTTACTGCTGTGTAGAATTCCCTCAATCTTTGCGAGGGGCTTGTAGGAAAGTGCCCGTTTTGGCATAGTCACCCTGACTTTTTGCCCTTGTACTGATGCTTTATGACTGAAGTTGCATCCAATCCCGGCTAACGAGGTCCCCTGTGCCAGTGCTCTTTCCCTAACACAAGGTAAATGTTATTTTGTAACCCAATGGCAAGCACGTTTACACCCCTGTTACTCCCTAGTAAATGGCACCCCTGGTACAGAGGGCATGGGTACTAAAGTGAGTCCCTAAGGGCTGCAGCATGCATTATGACACCCTATGGGACCCACACAAAACTACTTTCAGGCTGCCATTGCAGGCTGAGTGAATTTGTGGAAAGCATTCTGAGAACAAGGCATGGCACACTCTCTGTGTGCCATGCAAATGTACATTGCATATACTATATGTTAGTCCCACCTACAGCAGGTCTTGGAGCCCTAAGGCAGGGTCAGTGTATTATATGTGAGGACACAGCTGCATAGGAAAATATGCCCCTGTGATGTCTGGTACCATTCCTATGACATTACAAGTTATCAGGAAGCCATCTTAAACATATGTGGGCACTGGTCTTTACGAGTTACCCACTGAAGATAAAGGTTTTTGGTATGAAGCACCTCATCTTAATACATCTGTACTGAGGCCAGTACTAGATTTATTATGAAATGCACCTAGAGGGCACCGTAGAGGTGCCCTCTGTACCCTACTTGTCCTCTAGATGAGTTTCTGACCCCTGCAGGTGAGAGTCTGCACTCAGAGGACAGGAACAGTGCCCGCTCCAGAGGAAGGTGAGCACAACTCCTCCAGCAGGATGGCTAGAGAATTAGCATGCCTAGGCCAGTGGATACAAAGCCACTGCAGCCTTTGATAGGGACAACAGCTTCATCCCAGACCTGGAGAACACAACCCCCTGCCCATGGGCCTATTTGTCACCAGAGCAGGCAATAAATTAGATAGTCAAAAGGTGTTACACTTACATATAGGGAATATAGTCACCCCAGGGGGAAGTAGCATATTGACTACTACCTTACTCTCCCCTTAACGCCCCTAAACGCAGTATTTATGTGGCCCCTTTACACCAGGAACTCAGAGTCATCTGCCTGGGAAAAAAGGAAGGCCAAAGAAGAGCCAACAACGCAAGAACTGTGGACCAGCCCTGAAATTGGTGCCACACCCTTTGTAGCAGTCCCCAAATACTACATTGACTTTATGAATATCTCTTCCTTCTTTATAATCTTTCAGTTGTAAATGCCTTCCAACTAAGTCAACATTCTTTGCAAACACTGTGAAAATAATTAACTAAAATTCTAATTTATAATTCAGTTTATTGTATAGTGCAGTTATTGGATAGGAATTTTCCAAACCCTGTGTTTACTTTTACCATAATCTGCATGTTTCATAATGTTGCTGAGTATTACGCTATTGATTTTCAAAACTGTTATTTCTTGTGTTGGCCTACTTTTTCACTCCATATCCTATTTTGATTATTTCAGGCATGGGTTGCCAACTATGAGAGGCCAAGAATGAACGCAAACTCTCTCCTGGCTAGTCCTACAGGTCTCAGCCCATACCTTAGGTTCGGTTGTTTGTCGTGCCGCTTGTTTTATTACAGGCTTCGTGACCTTTATGAAAAGGTAAGGATTTACTGAAATGCAATTGCTTGATAACAGTAATGATCTGCAGCTGTGCTCAATATTATTTACAAGTCACTTTGTTGTATTGCACACGTCATTGGGGCCTTTTTAACTTGGTTTTTAATTTGGTTTCAAGTCACCTACAGTAAGCTGAAAACTTGCTTCTCTTCCAGAGGATCCTCATCAATAGTCATAGGCACATGAATATTTCCGCCGATGCGCGGGACCCCGGAAACATATGACATATATGTGAAGACCATATATGCAGCTCTATATATATATATATATATATATATTAATATTAATACTCCAACCACGCAGCAAAACACCACGCTAGACGACACCATGTGCTGGCCAAAAGTTTATTCAAGTCAGCCCTTTGGACGGGTTTCGCCTGACCCGCAGGCTTGATCACCGAAGGTTTATGTCTCATTGCGGCCATTATAAACGCTGTGCAACAAACCCCCATCACGTGACAGTAAAACTACAGCGTGAGAGACATGGATAACAGACTTGTAGTTCCTTGCACACATTGCAATGTCAAAGCATTAGACCATTACGATCAAACATATAATATTGTGCATTACACAGGTTATATATTCTTTGAAGTGCACATATATCACAAGTGTGTACAAATCATTATCAGCACAATTATCTTAGCGCTTGTCTTTTATAACTGGGAGGGTTGTTATTTTAATTCTCCCTTGCCCGTTTTATTCAAAATTGTAACTTTATTGAATCTTGGTCGTCATTGCAGTTATCGCATTAACAATTATATAAGGCGATAAATCCATGCAATAATTCCTCGCTAGGCAATTGCGCATGTGCGCTAAGATATTACCGCGCCCCGCCTCAAGAATTATTTTAATTTTAATTTAGACATGATCATATATCGCCCTAGTGGGCTAGCTGAATACATAGTATGCAAAGAATATATCTTACAATTTGTCTGTTTAGGGAATTAATCCATAGTGGGCATGTGCCCTTTTAAAGCCTAACTCACTTTCTAAGTGAAACCCCAATAACCCCCGTGTCGCAAAGTGTTTGCATTTAAAGCCTACATTAAAACCTTATAGTCGAGCTTAGCTGGGTTGTTGTATCTATTTCAACATTTCATTTTATTCATTGTCTTACTTAATCCATATCATAGAAGTACAGTACTATCTACAGGTGAGTGATCAGGTCCTCTTCCACATTCAGGCCCATCGGAGCCTTGGTATTCAGCTCAACAATATAGCGTGATTCCAAGCGTCTTAGTTTTTTCTCCCTGTCCCCTCCTCGGGCACTGTGCGGCACATTATCTATAACAAAATAGATTAATCCTGCATCATCTTTGTTATGTTCCAGCTCAAAATGGCGGGCTACAGGATATGCTTTGTCAGCATTTCTTATGGCCCTCATGTGTTGTAAAATTCTTAAGTGGACAGGGTTGATTGTGCTCCCCACGTATCTCAGGCCACATGGGCACTGAAGTACGTAAATGGCATAATTAGTTTTACAGGTAAAACTTCCTCTTATCTTTTTCTCCCTTTTGGACAAATTCGAAGTAAATGCTTGCATATTTTTCCCTTGTTTGCAAGATTTAAGGTTTTAAATGTAGGTTTTAAATGCAAACACTTTGCGACACGGGCCATACAATTCGGCCATACATTAGAGTTCCAAAATTTACCACCTTCAAGAGCCCCTCGTGCCACGGGATCAAAACAGCTGCATCTTCTCCATCTCGAAGTTTCTCATCTGCTCGCCAAGGGAGCGACAGAACCTGTGCCACCCACTCAAAAAGGAAAAGGATTCTATTCCAGATTTTTTCTCATACAGAAGACGGAAGACAAGTGACGCCCAATCTTAGACCTGAGGGAGCTCACCACCTATCTCATAAAACTCTCCTTTCGAATGGTCTCTCTTCAAGACGTCTTACGTCTTCTAAATCCTGGGGATTACTTGACGACTTTGGATCTCCAGGACACATATTTTCATGTTCTGATCCACCCAGCTCACAGAAAATGTTTGCGCTTCACAGTAGCCAAGAGCCAATTTCAATTCAAAGTCCTGCCCTTCGGGCTCAGATCCCCTCCGTGGATTTTCACAACAGTATTGGCCCGGTAGCGGCTTTTTTAAGGAAACAATCGCTAGAAGTATTCCCTTACCTAGACGACAAAGGCTGTCGAGTTTTGCATTCATCTTTTCAAAAGTCTGGGTCTATGTCTCTACAAAGACAAATCTGTCATTGTTCCATCAACAAGAGTCAAATTCCTGGGATCAATTCTGGATACAAGGGTTTGCAAAGCTTACCCTTCGGAAGAGAGGCAGAAGAAGCTAATCTCCTCAGCAATCCGTCTATAGGGGAAAAGGTCCAATTTGGCTTCATCTCTACAAATCCTTTCTAGGATTGATATAATCTTGCATACCATTAGTTCCGCATTGCAGATTAAGAATGCGCCCCTTGCAAGAGCAGCTGGACATGAAATGGCGCCAGGCGGAAGGCTCGTTCGAAGACAAAATCAAAGTCACTCCTCTTATGAAAAAGGCGGCAGCTTGGTGGGCTGTCCAGGAAAATATCTCCAGAGGCCTTTCGTTCAGGATGCTTCCATCCCCGCTGATTATAACCACAGATGCCTCAATGGAAGGCTGGGGCGCAGTCCTACAAGATCTTCAGGTCAGCAATATCTGGAATGCGGAAGACCGTTGTCTCCAAATAAATCTATTGGAGCTCAGAGCAATTCGCCTAGCCTTGCAGGCGTTCAAACCGAGAATTCAAAACACAACTGTGCTGGTCAGGACGGACAACACCACGGCCATGCATTACGTAAACAAACAGGGAGGTACAAGGTCCCTTCTCCTCTCAAAAGAGGCCCAGGAAATATGGGAATGGGCGATTCTACACAGGGTAGTGCTCACAGCGGAGCACATACCAGGAACTCTCAACACTACAGCAGACACCCTGAGTCGTCTAAAATCTGCCTGTCACGAGTGGGATTTGGATCAACGCACGTTGGAGAAGGTGTTTCAACGTTGGGGTACTCCAACAATAGACTTGTTTGCCGCTCCAGAAAACAGGAAATGCCAATTCTATGCAAGCAGGCATCACCAACGAGGATCGCTGGGGAATGCTCTTTCGATGTCTTGGTAAGGCCATTCTGTTACACCTTTCCTCCAATACCCTGATTCCACGGCTTCTCAGGAAGATGAAAATGGAACCTTGCAGAATGATTTTAATAGCACCGTCGTGGCCTCGCCAGTTCTGGTTCACAGAACTCCTAATACTGTCCCAGGATTATCCATGTCACCTTCCTCTCATTCCATCTCTGTTGACGATGTCACAGGGACAGGTGATACATCCAGATCCGGGATATCTCCATTTGAAAGCCTGGCTCCTGAGCACACTCTAGATATTCCTCAGGAGTGTAGAGAAATGTTGGCTCAAGCTCGCGCACCAAGTACTAATAAACTTACTAAGCTAAATGGAAGCGTTTCTGCCTGGGGTGTCGGAGAAGTGTGGCTCAATGGTTAGAGCGGCAGACCCTGATGCAGAGGTCTAGCCCGGGACCAGGGTTCAATTCCCCGCCTCGGCGGGTCTTGGGCTCAAAATTCCACGGACCTGATAATTCTTGCCTCTGTGCCTATTCCAATCATGGAGTCCCACTCTGCAAATCTGGGCAATAGCTTGCTTAATCTCCACAACGGCCCCCACAACGCTAAGGATGCCTGGCCTCCACCTTGGGGGTGCCCAGGAGTGGACACCTCACAGGGAAAGCCAGGATGGGTTCCACAGCGGTATTCGTACAAGCGCCTTGAGACCCTTGCGGGTGAGTAGTGCGCTATACAAGTATCAATTTACATAAGGAGCACATCCATCCGTTTTCTTGAGCTCCTTATCAGATACTGCCCTACATTCTATCGTTGGCAAAATCAAGCCTGTCTCATTCTTCCATCAAAGTGCATCTAGCGGCTATTTCAAGGTTCAGAAGGTCGACGGCAGGTCCGTCTCTTTGGTCTGCTAGAGTTATCAAACAATTCTTGAAAGGTCTTTTCAGAGTCTTCCCACCAGTACGGCCGCCACCTCCGTCCTGGAATCTAAATCTCGTTCTGGCTCACCTGATGAGGCCTCTGTTCGAACCAATTCACAGCGCGGATTTAAAAATCTTGTCATGGAAGTTAGCCCTCCTTCTGCCTCTAACCTCTGCTAGAAGAGTAGGAGAATTGCAAGCGCTCTCCATCCAAGAACCTTTTCTATAGTTCAGGAAGGATTCTATGTTTCTGAGAACCAACACAAAATTTATCCCAAAGGTTCCGTCTGAATTCCATTTGAATGAACCAGTAGTTCTGAAATAATTTTTTCCTCAACCTACGACACCAGCGGAACGTTCTCTTCATTCTTTGGATGTCCAAAGATGTCTCAAATTTTATCTAGAGAGGACAAAGGATTTTAGAAAATCTCCTCAGCTTTTTGTGGCTTTTAGTGTTCCCCGGAAAGGACTTCCTCTCTCAAAGCAGGGGATTTCACAATAGATTACGAGTGCTATTGGCTACTGTCACAGGATGGCAGGAACGCCATTGGAGAGACAGGTTCGAGCTCATTCCACAAGATCTGTCTCATCTTCGGCGGCGCTTTTCTCTGGAGTCCCTATAAAGGACATATGTAGAGCAGCAACATGGAGCAGCGCCCATACCTTCACAAAACCTTACTGCTCAGACTCTTTCATGAAGAGCGATGCGGCAGTAGGACAAGCTGTACTGAGGAATCTGTTCCAATGAGAGGTGAGCTTTCCCTTCTATCCCTCCTTCCTATAATTGCACATTTTGTATCGCATAAGCTTTCTGCGTCTATTGTTACAAGGTTTATATGCTTACATAATGATTTCTATGTGGAAATGTTGTAATACGCTGATGGCAAAATGTGCATGGTTATTTTTTACTGCTAGCTACTCTGATACAAAGCATGGAAATCTATGAAAGTTCCAATACTGGGGCAAGAAAACAAGTTACTTACCTGTAACTTTGGTCCCCCTGTACTGGTAACATTCATAGATTCCCATGCACCCACCCTCCTCCCCGGGGAAAGCTCAGCCTTCAGCAAAAGCGATTACTGTTACTCAACGGCTGCAAAAATCTGAGGCTCTGAGGCTCTCTCCTGAGGTTTCTATGGGGTGAGGCTGATCTGATTGGTTGTTGCAAACTTTGGTCTCTTTTACACAAAGAGGTAGATAGGCTACAAAATGAGATGACTTTCTCTTGTGTACATACTGCAATGGTATTTATTGTTTACCGAGGCTTCCAGGCTGATGACGGGGAATGATACAAAGCATGGGAATCTATGAAAGTTACCAATACTGGGGAACCAAAGTTACAGGTTAGTAACTTGTTTTCTTACAGCAACAATATCGACCTTCTTATCCCCAGCAACAGTTTCCAAACAAACTCCAAGAAGGAAACAACCTTCTCAAGGAAGGAGAACTTGTTGGAAACAGTGACGACCTGATGGTGCTGGTTACACCCTCTATAGCCTACCAGCCAATTTGGGCCGAATCCCAAATTATTTACATCAATGGAAGCTGATACCAACTGACAAGTGGGTTTTTGATCTAATCACCTATGGTCACTGTTAGACCCGTCTGCTTCTGAGAGTCCCCTCACCACTATGATTTCTTTTGTTCCCCTGTACCTCCCAAAATTTGTCGCTTTTTATTTGTCTACCAGGACTTTTTATGTGTTGTCTCATGGGGTTAGATGTTCCTTGATGCCCAGTTGCTCACAAGGTTTGTGGCACCTATTTACAAGGTGCCTGGCCCAAACCTGTGGCATTACAAACTGGGGTTGTCAACCTGTATAAATGAACTTAAAATGGTGGACACCCTTTTTCCTCATGTGAAGTGACTCCCATTGGAGCCTTCATGAACCCTGGCCTTTTGAGGTTTTGGCGCCCTTTGGTTGGCGCGCATTTCTGACAGGAATTCCTTTATTTTCCTCAGGTACACAAAATGGCTGCTCCAGAACCCCAGTACGGTGGCTGTGAGTGTCCTAAATACCCCTCAAGAGTGCCTTGTCATTGTCACAGCCTGGGAAGGTTCTAGAACCTTCTGGCTCGTGCCAGTACCCCAGGGCACTGGCTATATAAGGCCCAGTCCCTGGCGGCCATTTTAGATGAAGATGATGATGAAGTTCAGATTAGAGAAGAGATTCCAGACTTGACACCAGATTGACACCTGCCCTGTTGACCCCTGAGGTGGCTGGTAGCGCAGGCAGTAGAGCAGCAAAGGGTTGCTGGCGTTGTGTCTGACTGGCGTTCCAGTCAGCTACGTGAGAAGTGATCTAGCGCCTACAGCGCCTGCCCAGCGAGTACCTCATTGCCCCCAAGAGACTGTGGCCAGATTCGTGTGCCTCCCCGCCCCCCCGGTGGTGAACTGTGATCGATTTATCGAGTCGCGAGGCGAGAGCAAGTTCACCGCGACCGCGATCGTCAGCTGTGCCCCCTTCGCGACAGGTGCCTCTAGAGGGGAGCTCGGACGTCTCCGAGCCCCACCAGCGTAGAGCGCTTCCTGCGCAGATAGAAGGTGAGGTGGTGCGCCGGGGCGGGGAAATGCCGGCCTTCGTTGGGCGGGACTAGCATCTCTGCCACTCCCCAGTGACCCGGGAGCTGTAGCTGTGGGCGGGAACCCCCCTGCATGCGGAAGTCGGAGGGAGGTCCGTGGAGCCCCTGAGAGCCCCGTCGCTAACGAGAGGAGTGTTGTGCCCGACTGAATCGTATCTTGACTGCAGCCGATGTGAGGTGGGCCCGTTTCCTCACAGTGAATGCAGCGTTGTGAAGGAACTGTGAACCGGCATTTATTTGACTGTGCGCGAAGATTGTGTGACCTCTCCGGCAGCCCGTTCATCGGTCTAATGACTTTGAACTGGTGTCGCCTGTGCTCAAGTGGTGCTAAAGCCCGAAGGCGCGCATAGACTTCACCGGCAAAGCAGAGATCCTCTCCCGGTGACCGCCGAGTGCAAATGATGTATTTACTGTGTTTCCTTGCATTCTAGATATACGCGCATACGCCTTGAGTGATTATTAAAGAGTCCCAAACCTTATTTTGTGCTCAGAGAAGCCGTATACCTGGTCATTGAAAACAGCATAAACTGTAAGAGTTATCTTTCCCATTTGAAACGTATTGCAGATGTAATGATTCAAACGTATTTAATTGGTGGCAGCGATACCAGAAGAAACATGTGGTTGTTTATTTAAATGAACCAATATTTATTCTGATATTTATTCTGATATTTATTCTGTTATTTATTGTGATATTTATTGTGATACTCATTCCTGACGTTATTCTATTTATTAATACTATTTATTACCAGAACTGTACGACCAAAAGAAATGTATATGTGCTTTCCCAGACAACCCTATTTACAACAAAGAACTTTTATATAAAGGAATCGTATTTTTCTACAGCAGTGGTGTGGTGTCCTTCTTTTTGCTGTGGATGTACAAGGAGTTATTATTGGGTCAGAGCCGGCTTAACACTACAGCCTTCATCTGCCTTGTCACTTGAGCCAAGCTACCCCCTTTGTGCTCGGCTTGCCCATCGCAGGTCCAACATAAAATTGGTGGCACAGCGGTGGGATTGCGAGCCGTGCTTGTTTTGAACCCCATAATAATTCAGTGTGCACCACAGGTACACACCCGGAGTTTTCCCCTAGCGGCCCTCCAATTCAACGTTTTGTTTTTTTCAAATTTTTTCCTGGAGGTGGGTGGAAGTGACCCTCAAAGTTCTTATCCTGGTCACCTACTTCGGGGTGGTTGTCCACACTTTTCACTGACAAGATGGAATTCGAAATGTCAGAGCTGAAGACCTATACTGTGGCACAGCTCAAGGATTTCTGTCAGGAGAGGGGAGTGTTTGTCAGGCGAGGGGCCAAAAGAGAGGAGCTCCGTACTAGTCTGCGAGCATGGGTGGAAGCACACACGGAGGGAACGGTGGAGGAGGAGGAATCAGACAGAGGTACTGTCATTGATAGGACTGCGGAATGTCCCCCCGGGGTGGGTGAGATGTCAATCAGCCCCAAGGCAACCACACGGGAGGGCAGCAGTGTGTCATCGAGAGGGTTGTCAGAAACCGAGTTAGCTGACAGGAGAGAGGAAAGACTGTTAAGGTGGGAAATAGCAAAAATGGAGTTGGAAGAAAGGAGGGAGGGGAGGAGGTTGGAACATGAGTCCAAGCTGGAGATGGAAAGGAAAAGGATGGAACATGAGTTCAAGCTACGAGAACTCGAATTCCAGGCCCCTAACATCACTCCGAAGGGTGTCGAGTCAAAGGAATTTGCCAGGGAGCCCCGGCCCCATTTACCCAAAGACGTAGTCGCCAGTTATACCGCTGGAGACGACATAGCCAAGTGGCTGGCAGCCTATGAGGTCTCCTTAAGAGCCCATGGGATCCATGAGAAGCATTGGGGTGGTGGATTATACCGGTACATGCCTCCGACAGGTAGGGATGCCCTATTGGCCCTAGACCGGGAGGAACAGGTTAATTACCCCGCCATGAAGGTAGCGCTCATCAGGAAGTTTGGGTTGACCCCCAAGAAATACCGGCAAAGGTTTAGGGGCAGCCACAAGCTGAGCTCACAGAATTGGGTTGACTTCCTGGATTTTGCTAAGAAAGCCCTGGATGGGTGGGTACAAGGTAATGAGGCGGAGGACTATCGAGGGTTGTACGACCTGATACTCAAGGAACATCTACTCGAGAAATGTCTTCCCGAGCTGAGGCAACACCTGGTAGACAGCAAACTTACTTGCCCCCGTAAGCTTGTTGAGGAGGCGGACATTTGGGCAAGTACCCGAGTATCCACGAAGGGGACGGGAGGAGATTCTCAGAAGTCCGGACAGGGCGCTCCCCAGAAGAAAGAGGGGGGAGATAACAAGAAGCAGGAGTTCTCCAAAGGCCCCCAAAATACCTTTAAGGGGAAAAGTTTCTTCTCCACTTCTAAGGCTAACCCGCAGAAGAACCCTAATCCTGGCCAGAGTCAGCAGCCAAGGGTTATCCATTGCTATGAGTGCGGTGGTATTGGACATTATAAGGGAGACGTGAAATGCCCAAAGAGACTACCCCCTCTCACTGGAGGAAAGGCCCCGGGAGTCGCTAGTGTAGCGCTCGGGGAGGAGATGCCCTTAGTTAAGGGGGGGGAGTGGGCGGGTGTCACCTTAGTGTCCCTGGGTGATCGGGAGGTGGTTCCAAAGATCCAGGTGCCCTCAAATACTACCAAGTATGGGCAATGGGTCACCATCAATGGCCATAGAGGGGAAGCTCTGAGATATACAGGAGCCAGTATGACTATGGTAAGGAGTCATCTGGTGTCCTCAGAGCAGGTGATTCCAGGCGTACTTCATCCAGCTGTGATGGCTGACAGCAGAATGGGCCACTATCCTGTGGCCGAGGTTCCCTTTGAGTGGGGAGGGGTTGCAGGTTCACTTCGAGTTGCCGTAAGCCCCGCCGTGCCAGTCGATTGTCTGCTGGGCAATGATATGGAGCACAATGCTTGGAAGGAGGTGGAATACCGGACTCATACTGAGATGCTGGGTACACCTGATTGGGCCTGTGTGAGTACCAGGTCTGCGGCTGCTCGGGAGGAGAAGTCGCGTGGGTTGGAGCCTGGAACAATGGCCCACCCAGCTGCTGATGAGGGAACATTTCGAGGACAGGAGGAGCCTGCCTCGATGTCCATGCCCCGTGAGACGGATAGGCCACCTGTGGAGGTGGACCCGGAGTCCGCGGAGGAGGACATGGTTCCGTTGGAGGACTTGCCTATCCCCACTGAGTGGCGAGTGGAAGGAGGACCATCCAGGGAGGAACTGAGCAAGGGACAAAGGGAATGTCCCACCCTCGAGGGTCGAGGCAACAGGCTGAAGCCCAGGCAGCAGGTAACGAGTCTGGGAACTATCGTGTTTACTGGGAGGATGGTCTCCTCTACAGTGAACCCAGGGCGCCAGTGCACGGATTGTCACGGGCCCTGGTAGTCCCACAGTGTTACCGAGCCTTCCTATTAGAGTTGGCTCATGAGATTCCCTTGGCAGGACACTTGGGTCAGGACAAGACCTTTGCCCGGCTTGTCCCACACTTTTATTGGCCTCCAATGAGGGTGGCGTCCGACACATACTGTCGGTCATGTGTGTCATGCCAAGCCAGTGGGAAAACAGGGACGAAGCTGAAGGCTCCCCTGGAACCACTTCCCGTCGTTGGCACCCCCTTTGAAAGGGTGGGTATCGACATTGCTGGGCCCCTAGATCCACCTACATCATCCGGTCACAGGTTTATCCTGGTCCTGGTGGATCACGCCACAAGGTATCCAGAGGCAATTCCTCTGAGAACCATTACTGCACCAGTAGTGGCCAAGGCCTTGATGGGGATCTTTACCCGAGTGGGATTCCCCAAGGAAGTTGTGTCTGACAGGGGGACCAACTTCCTGTCAGAATATATGCGGGCCATGTGGAAGGAGTGTGGAGTGACTTACAGGTTCACCACTCCTTATCACCCACAGACCAATGGTCTTGTGGAAAGGTTCAACCAAACCTTGAAGGGTATGATCAGAAGTCTACCCGAAAGCCTGCGGAGGAAATGGGACGTCCTCCTACCCTGTTTGCTCTTTTCCTACAGGGAAGTGCCGCAAAAGGGAGTGGGCTTCAGCCCCTTCGAGCTTTTGTACGGGCACCCTGTACGTGGACCCCTCAGCCTGGTGAGGGACTCCTGGGAAAAATCTCCCCGGAAAGTTCCCCAGGATGTGGTGAGCTACATGCTGGCCTTCCGAAGCCAAATGGCTAAGTTGTGGAAGCAAGCTTCTGACAACTTGGAAGCCAGTCAGGCAGTCATGAAAGCGTGGTATGACCACAACGCTCACCCAGTGGAGTTGGAGCCTGGCCAGAAGGTGTGGGTGATGGAGCCTGGAGAGCTGAGTGCCCTCCAGGACCGTTGGACAGGCCCCTATGAGGTATTGGAGAAGAAGGGCAAGTCTACCTATCTGGTGGACGTAAAGACCCCTCGGCATCGGCATCGGGTGTTACATGCCAATCGCCTCAAGCCCCACTACGAGAGGCCCGAAGTCATGTTGGTTATGGTGACTGACGGATCGGAGGAAGAGGACACGGAGCCTCTCCCCGACCTTTTTGCGTCTCAAGAAAAGGATGGGTCAGTGGAGGGAGTGAAACTCTCGCCAACCCTGACTCCTGAACAGCAGGAGGAATGTCGCCAGGTCTTGGGGTCATTCGCTCCTCTGTTCTCCCTTGTCCCGGGTAAGACCCATCTGTGTACCCATGACGTGGACACAGGGGACAGCCCACCTGTAAAGTCAAAGTCTTACCGGCTGTCTGACAAGGTGAAGGCCAGTATCCAAAGCGAAGTAGCTAAGATGCTGGAGCTAGGAGTCATCGAACCTTCAAGTAGCCCTTGGTCTAGCCCGGTGGTGTTAGTTCCTAAAGCTGCCCCACCTGGCACCCCACCAGAATTGAGATTCTGTGTGGACTACCGAGGACTTAATTCAGTAACCAAAACGGATGCTCATCCGATCCCTCGGGCGGATGAATTGATTGACCGGTTGGGAGCTGCCCAATATCTCAGTACCATTGACCTCACTGCAGGGTACTGGCAGATTCCATGTCTAATGGAGCCAAGGAAAGGTCAGCCTTCTCCACACCTGATGGACACTACCAGTTTTGCGTCATGCCCTTTGGGCTCAAGAACGCTCCTGCCACTTTTCAGCGGCTGGTGAACACGATCCTCACCGGGATGGAGTCATACTCTGCTGCTTACTTGGATGACATAGCTGTCTTCAGTAGCAGCTGGGAGGATCACTTGCAGCACTTGCAAGCCGTTCTCCAGGCCCTGGAATGGGCTGGCTTGACGATCAAGGCCAGCAAATGTCAGATTGGACAGGGGTCGGTAGTGTACTTAGGACACTTGGTGGGCCGAGGAACGGTGCAGCCCCTTCAGGCGAAGATTGAGGCAATCATGGCCTGGAAACCCCCCAAGACCCAGACTGAGGTCCGAGCCTTCCTGGGCCTCACAGGTTACTACAGACGATTCGTGAAGGGGTATGGCACTATCGTGGCACCCCTTACAGAACTCACAGCCAAAAAGCAACCCAGGAGAGTCATTTGGACGGAGGCTTGCCAGCGAGCCTTCGACACTCTGAAACAAGCATTGTGTAAAGCTCCAGTCCTGAAGGCTCCAGATTTTTCAAAAGAGTTCATTGTCCAGACATATGCATCCGACATTGGCATTGGGGCGGTGCTATCGCAACTCAATGAAGAGGGTCTGGATCAACCCGTGGTCTTTCTGTCACGGAGACTGCTTCCCCGGGAACAGAGGTGGAGTACCATCGAGCGGGAAGCCTTTGCGGTGGTCTGGGCACTGAAGAAGCTGCGACCATATTTGTTTGGTTCACACTTCCTTGTTCAGACAGACCACCGACCCCTTCGTTGGCTCATGCAAATGAAGGGGGAAAATTCCAAACTGTTGAGGTGGTCTATCTCCCTGCAGGGAATGGACTTTCGGGTGGAACACCGGCCCGGAGTTGACCACGCCAATGCAGACGGTCTCTCCAGGTATTTCCGCCTTAGTGTTGAGGACTCCCAAGGGGTTGCGTAGCTCTCCCCACTTTCAGCTGGGGGGGACGCGTGTTAGACCCGTCTGTTTCTGAGAGTCCCCTCACCACTATGATTTCTTTTGTTCCCCTGTACCTCCCAAAATTTGTCGCTTTTTATTTGTCTACCAGGACTTTTTATGTGTTGTCTCATGGGGTTAGATGTTCCTTGATGCCCAGTTGCTCACAAGGTTTGTGGCACCTATTTACAAGGCGCCTGGCCCAAACCTGTGGCATTACAAACTGGGGTTGTCAACCTGTATAAATGAACTTAAAATGGTGGACACCCTTTTTCCTCATGTGAAGTGACTCCCATTGGAGCCTTCATGAACCCTGGCCTTTTGAGGTTTTGGCGCCCTTTGGTTGGCGCGCATTTCTGACAGGAATTCCTTTATTTTTCTCAGGTACACAAAATGGCTGCTCCAGAACCCCAGTACGGTGGCTGTGAGTGTCCTAAATACCCCTCAAGAATGCCTTGTCATTGTCACAGCCAGAGAAGGTTCTAGAACCTTCTGGCTCGTGCCAGTACCCCAGGGCACTGGCTATATAAGGCCCAGTCCCTGGCGGCCATTTTAGATGAAGATGATGATGAAGTTCAGATTAGAGAAGAGATTCCAGACTTGACACCAGATTGACACCTGCCCTGTTGACCCCTGAGGTGGCTGGTAGCGCAGGCAGTAGAGCAGCAAAGGGTTGCTGGCGTTGTGTCTGACTGGCGTTCCAGTCAGCTACGTGAGAAGTGATCTAGCGCCTACAGCGCCTGCCCAGCGAGTACCTCATTGCCCCCAAGAGACTGTGGCCAGATTCGTGTGCCTCCCCGGCCCCCCGGTGGTGAACTGTGATCGATTTATCGAGTCGCGAGGCGAGAGCAAGTTCACCGCGACCGCGATCATCAGCTGTGCCCCCTTCGCGACTGGTGCCTCTAGAGGGGAGCTCGGACGTCTCCGAGCCCCACCAGCGTAGAGCGCTTCCTGCGCAGATAGAAGGTGAGGTGGTGCGCCGGGGCGGGGAAAGGCCGGCCTTCGTTGGGCGGGACTAGCGTCTCTGCCACTCCCCAGTGACTCGGGAGCTGTAGCTGTGGGCGGGAACCCCCCTGTATGCGGAAGTCGGAGGGAGGTCCGTGGAGCCCCTGAGAGCCCCGTCGCTAACGAGAGGAGTGTTGTGCCCGGTTGAATCGTATCTTGACTGCAGCCGATGTGAGGTGGGCCCGTTTCCTCACAGTGAATGCAGCGTTGTGAAGGAACTGTGAACCGGCATTTATTTGACTGTGCGCGAAGGTTGTGTGACCTCTCCGGCAGCCCGTTCGTCGGTCTAATGACTTTGAACCGGTGCCGCCTGTGCTCAAGTGGTGCTAAAGCCCGTAGGCGCGCATAGACTTCACTGGCAAAGCAGAGATCCTCTCCCGGTGACCGCCGAGTGCAAATGATGTATTTACTGTGTTTCCTTGCCTTCTAGATATACGCGCATACGCCTTGAGTGATTATTAAAGAGTCCCAAACCTTATTTTGTGCTCAGAGAAGCCGTATACCTGGTCATTGAAAATAGCATAAACTGTAAGAGTTATCTTTCCCATTTGAAACGTATTGCAGATGTAATGATTCGAAAGTATTTAATTGGTGGCAGCGATACCAGAAGAAACATGTGGTTGTTTATTTAAATGAACCAATATTTATTCTGATATTTATTCTGATATTTATTCTGTTATTTATTGTGATATTCATTGTGATACTCATTCCTGACGTTATTCTATTTATTAATACTATTTATTACCAGAACTGTATGACCAAAAGAAATGTATATGTGCTTTCCCAGACAACCCTATTTACAACAAAGAACTTTTATATAAAGGAATCGTATTTTTCTACAGCAGTGGTGTGGTGTCCTTCTTTTTGGTGTGGATGTACAAGGAATTATTATTGGGTCAGAGCCGGCTTAACACTACAGCCTTCACCTGCCTTGTCACTTGAGCCAAGCTACCCCCATTGTGCTGGGCTTGCCCATCGCAGGTCCAACAGTCACACTTTGAAATTCATTATAAAATCTTGAAAGGAGCATTCATTCTTCATCTGCACATGCTTCAACAGGAAGTAGTAACCATGACCTGCAAAGGCGTGATAGAAATAGTACTGATCACCCAGAAAGGAGTGGGTTTTCATTTCCGGTTCTTCTTGATCAGAAAAAAGATGGGAGAATGGCGACCCATTATGGATCTGAGAAACAAATACCTAAGGAAACAATGCTTTCGCATGGTTACTCTGCAGACATCCAGCCTCTTCTCAATCACATGATTATATGTCAATTTTGGATCTGCATGTTGCCTACTTTCACATCCCAATCCACCTAAATTAAGTTCCGAAGATTCAAGGTGGCAGCACTCAATATCAATTCAACGTTTTTCATTTGTGTACTAAAATCGGCTCCCTGTATTTTTACAAAAAGCTTAGCTCCAGTTGCAGCTTATTTGAAGCAAAGGGGTTTTCAGGTATTTACATACATCAACAATTGGTTGATAAAAGCACCAATTCATCAGGCAACGAAGACAACAAGAACCTAACATCCACTGCTTAACAACATGGGCCTTACAGTCAACCTGCAGAAATCGTACCTCAATGCTTTCTACAAAGATAACATTCTTGGGATTAGTTCGACACAATTTAAAACAAAGCATTCATGTCACAAGAAAGGCAAAAAATACTCAAGCCCTTAGCACACAGAATACTGCCTATTCTAGTCACTCCTCAGAATGAAGTCCTAATACAAATCACTCCAAAAATAAAAACATCTTTAAATTGGTAGAGAAAAGATGCAAATCTGTCCAAGGGATTAACCTTGCAACCTCATATTCATGAATTTGTTATCGACACGGATGCGTCCCTAGAGAGGTGGGGCTGCGCTCACCCACAGGATTTGAGAATTGGTGGTAAAAAGACTCAGTACAAAATGAAAATGCACATAAATCTGCTGGAGCTCAAAACCATAACACTGAATCTGCAGTCATTTCTACCCAAGATAAAGAGTTTGTCAGTATTGATTCGTACAGACAACACCACCAGCATGCCTTATATAAAACAACAAGGGCGTACAAAACCACCAACTCTAGTAAAAGAGGCACAGGAGATTTGGAAGTTGGCTCTTTAACAACAGATAACAATCAAAACAGAGCATGTTCCAGGATCAGCCAGTGTTGTAGCAGATACGTTGTACAGAACCAACACCAGCTGTCACAAGTGGGAGTTCAGTCAGGAAGTTCTGGATAACATTTTCGATTGTTGGGGCCAACCAAACCTAGATCTGTTTGCAATACTGGAAAATCAAAAATGCTGGTTCTATGCAAGTAGGCACCTACATCGGTGTCGCTGGCAGATGCATTTTTGAACAAATGGTCAAGGATTCGCTTTTTGCCCGACCAGGTTACTCCCAAGATTTCTAAGCAAAATGGGAAGGAAACTGTGCTGAATGATTGTGATTTCCCCGAGATGACCCAGACAGCATAGGTTCAGTGAACTACTTCTCCTATCGGAGAAGACTCACATTCGCCTGAGACCTCTGCCTACACTACTGACAATGAACAACAACCAGATCTTGCATATGAACACAACGTCCTTGCACTTGCTGGCCTGGCTCCTGAATACAATGAGTTTGCAAACTTGAATATCTCTGAAGATTACAGAGAAATTCTTGTGAAAGCCAGAGCTGACACTTCGAGTAGAACGTACAAGCTGAAATAGAATCGTTTCTGTTTGTGGTGCTAAAAATAAGAAGTTCATCCTATTTCAACACCACTGTAGTAACTTCTGCCCGATCTGCTATTTTTAGCACAATCAAGTTTGGCACATACTTCGATTAAACATACTTAGCATCAATCTCAAGATTTACAACATGGACTGGCTCACCTTCCCTGTGGTCTAGTAGAGTGATCAAAGAATTCTTAAAGGCATTTTTGGAGTCTTTCATCCAATTAAGAAACCTCCTCTATCTTGGCAACTCGATATAGTGCTTGCACAACTGATGTAGGCTCCAGTTGAGCTTATTCACAAAGCAGATAAACTTTTAAAACAATTTTTATTAGCTCTCACATCAGCAAGAAGAGTCAGTGACATTCAGGCGTTTTCAATTAAAAAAACATTTATTCAGTTCAAATATAATAGTGTGGTTCTTAGACCCAATACCAAATTTCTACCTAAGGTTTCATTGGATTTTCATTTTAATGAAGCACTTGTCCTAAAGATATTATTCATGAATGCTGAGAGTGCTGCCGAATCCTTATATATTTGAGATTTTAAAAAATGCCTCAAATTCTAACTACACAGGACAAAACAATTTAGAAAATCAGACCAGCTACTTGTTGCAAATGGGAACCATCTTAATGATTTTCCAGTTTCCAAGCTGAATGTTGCTCAGTGGATTGCAGCGGCTACTGAGCTTTGCCACAGTAATGCTGGAAGAGCCTTGACGAATAAAGTAATAGCATGTTCTATCAGAGCTGTCTCTATCACCACTGCTCTTCTCACTGGTGTACCTATTGAGGAAATATGTTGAGCATCAACATGGATGAACTGGCACACGTTCACACAACACTACTGCCTGGAGTCGTCCGAACAGAGTGGAAAGAATGTGGGATAAGAAGTGTTGCGTCATCTATTCCGATAAGGTGAGCCTTGACTTATTCTAATACCCAACATCCCCTATTGTGTTAGTTAATTATGATTGTGCAGGAGTTCTAACTTCTAGTTATTCTGATTCAAGCATGTGAATCTATGAAAGATCCAGTACTGAAGAAGAAAATAAGTTATTTACCTGTAACTGTAGTTCTCCAGTATTGGGGACGCATAGATTCACATGCAACCCATCCTCCTCCCTATAGAAGCTTCCCTTATTGTCTAAGATTCTTTTTTCCACACTAGTATTTGAAAATCTGAGGGAGTGAAGGCTTGGTGGGAAGTGTTCTAGAGGGTGCTGTCGTCTGATTGGCTGAAGTTTGGTTCTTAATAAATAAAGTGGATAAGTTATTGAAGAAAACGTTTTCAAGCCATTATAGGTATATGTATTATTTAGTACTACTTTTTTGATTATACAGTGAGACTCCCACTTCGACGCCATGTGAATGATTCAAGCATGTGAATCTATGAAAGACACCAATACAGGAGAACTACAGTTACAGGCATGTAACTAATTTTCTTCTGCATCGTGGCGTCTTCGTTGATAGTCATAAATGTAGAATGTTACTGCCTGCATGCAGGAATCCCTGACCACTTAATTTAGAGACGTACCATATGCATTTATGGTGAAACGCTGTGATTTCCCATACAGAGGCAAAACCTCTACTGCATTACTGAGCTGGATTTTTTTTATAAATTCCTCATCTTATTTCAAATTGTATGTAAGTCATCATTGCAGTATCAAACCTCAGATGGGCTGCCCCAAAGGAAAAACTTTTAGCTCATAAATGAAAGAAAGCACATGAAGGAGAAAATAGCGTAATTGGCTAAATATACAGAGAAATTTGGAAATCATTTGAAATTTAGTGAATTGGCCTGGTGATAAGTAGCAGTGATTTCTGTGTCACTTAGTTTGCTTTTCTGTTATCTATCTATCCACCTATCTATCTCTGTGTACTTATATATACATACACACTCGCACACAGACAGACACACACTCACATAACCACACACATATATGTGTATATATTTATATATATATATATATATATATATATATATATATATATATATATCACCATCTAAGCTATAAAAAGTAACTCACGAACGGCCACTCCAATCGTGCTGTTTTAGTTTCTTTATTGGAGACAGCATAGCACAGCATGACGCGTTTCGCCTCAACGAGGCTTAATCATATGCAGCATTGCAAGGGATGGGTTCGTTTAGCTTTTAAAATCAACGTAGCTTTAAACATTGAATATATATATATATATGAAAAAGAAAGTTCCTCCTCAGCTTGCTCTGCGCTCGCAGACACCGCCTCCACGCCAGCAAAGAATAAGGACCGGACCAGCAGAGTCAGCAAGATGGTATTTATTTTAAAACCAAAAACAGAACCAGCGTCGCGTTTCGGGCCAGAAGCCCTTGGTCACGCTGCAACATGTTTAGGATCATTATGCTATTTTGTGCGTTTATGCAGTGATGTTGACGCCGCCCCCTGGTGGCGTCCACCATGATCACGTGACATATAATAAACAGTGAGAACACACTATCGCTAATATACTTGTCTATTTGCTGGCAAGTTTACAGACGGTTGTTACTGGTTAAATCCAGGAATTAATCCAATTCAGTCAGATAATGAAAATTGTAGATCAAAAGCATTAAGAAGCAATTTCTTTTGTCAAATTAAAATTCAAATGACATATATACCAATTCTGTGCAAATATGCAAATTCTTATATGTAGCAGCGAAAGTTTATAAAGTGCATAGATAAAAAAGTGCATAAGTGATAAAGATGTAATAAAGTGCAAGAAAGTAGCGGGAACATACTACACTACCATTAGAACAGTAATGTGCAAATATACAATGTACATTAATAAATGCATGATTAAATTCATCAAACCATCCCGTTCTGTACTAAGTTCTTTTAAAGTGTTCCAGGTAGAAAAAGAAATTGTTTTCCAAGAAGCTAAAAATGGCAATATGTATAAATAAGACCATATTTCATATATATACACACACACCCCCCACCTCTACATACCCTCACCCACAACTAACCAACAGCAACTTTAAATCAGCTCAAAAAACCCCCCCACTGTTATAACGAACACAAAAGGACCCAATTTCAACCCAGATATATACATCTATATACATATATACATACACATATATCGATATATATATGTGAACATACATACATACATATACAAATACAAGCACAGACCTCCCCTTTATATACAAGTATATACACGTGTGCATCTCCATCGATAACCCATACATGTAGATGTTCAGCACAATATAAATATACACAAATCCACAATTTATACCTTCATATTTCAATAACTATACAATCTAAAATTGTCATTGGAATGATTACCATAAAACTCTTTCAATAAGTCCTGGAATGGAATTGTATGAATATATTAAAATTGAATATTGATCGTGCTATATAATAGAGTACATGATGTGTGTCACCATGAGTGAATAACGATCTAAACTTCACTAGTTGTAAACACAGATCATGGGACAAGGGATATCGCAAACACAGTGTACTTCTAATAGGGAACCTAACTAGAAGTACATGTATATTTACTGAGAGGAAAACAGAGTAGAGCAACCAGTATTGACATGATAATTACAAAAAATGGTGCATTTCCTCAATGTTGTTGAGCCCGTTGGGCCAACGGCTATCGAGTTCCAATATGAATCTAGACTCCATTTTCCTGAGTTCTGCCTCACGGTCACCTCCTCTTCTTAATCTGGGTACTGCTCCAATCACAAAGTAGCTGAGGCAGTTTAAATCTTTGTTGTGAACCCGCTTGAAATGTCGGGCGACCGGGTATGTAGGGTCACTATGAAGAATTGCCCGCAAGTGCTGTAATATTCGGACGTGCACCTGGAGCTTAGTGCTGCCAACATATCTAAGCCCACAGGTGCACGCCAGAACATACACAGCATGATCAGTTTTTCAGTTATAGTTGCCATTGATGGTTTTGGCAACTGTGCTAAACGGGGTGAGATAGTGGGTGGTAGTGACGCCAAACTTACAGGCCCTACAACTGGAGCATTTAAAGAATCCCATAGTCGGGCGTAGCCATGGAGTTTTAGTTTTTAGTTCAGGCGCAGCTTTGTCCAAGTAATTGCCCGTGGTTTTGGCCCGTCTAAAGGTTACAGTAGGGGAAGAGGGTAATCTGGTGTTTAAGATATGATCACTCAGAATGATCGACCAATGTTTATTCAGGATTGACCTGATTTTCCTATCTTCCCTACTGAAAGTAGTGATTAGACGTGGGCACTCTAGTTGGGGTTCTGTGTCCAAAGGTAATTCAGTTGTAGGAGTAGAATCAGGAAAAAGACTCTCCCTAGATCTTGAAAGGGATTTAGTTACTGCTGCTTTTAATGTCTGCTCGGAATACCCTCTAGCTCTCAATCTGTTTAGAAGTTCTTCCAAGCAGTCATCAAAGTCAGAAGGGGAACTGCAAATTCTCTTTAACCTGAGGATTTCCCCATAGGGGATTCCAGAGATTGTATGCCTGGGATGCATACTGGTTGCATGCAATGTAGCATTGCCTGCAGTCTGTTTCCTGTGAAGGGTAGTGTTTAGAGTTCCATCGGAGACATATACCTCAACATCCAAGAATTGGATGCGGTTTTTCTGAATGTGGGCCGTGAAGTTAAGATTAAGCGAATTGTCATTGATATCACAAATAAAAGACAATGCTTCCTCTTTACTACCCTTCCAGACGATGAAGACATCATCGATGTACCTTAAAAAACACCTAACATGACTCTCCATCAACGCCTTGTGGCGTACTTTGAGGACCTGCTCCTCCCACCAGCCAACGTGCAAGCACGCATAGCTGGGAGAGAAGCAGGCCCCCATCGCCACGCCTCTTAGTTGCCTATAAATCTCTTTACCAAAGGAAAAGAAGTTGTTATGAAGGCACCATTCTATAAGGCCCACAATCACCTTATTGTGTTCATAATATTGGATGGGTCTGCTAGAAAGGTAGTGTTGTACGGCTGAAAGACCTCTCACGTGATCTATGCTGGTGTACAGCGATTCAACATCAAGCGAAATAAGCCACATGTCACTCTCCCATACAATTGTAGATATCTTAGTTATAAAATCACTGGTGTCACGAGTGAAACTGGGGAGTTGTTTGACAAAGTCTTGGAGGAAAAAGTCTATATACTCTCCAACTTTTTCCCCTGCACTGCCAATAGCAGACACAATTGGCCTGCCAGGAATTGGTTGCACGGCCTTGTGTACCTTCGGAATGAGGTAGAGAGAAGGCAAGATTGGAAAATTAACATTCATGAATTTGTATTCTTCAGACGATATTAGTCCTTCCCTTTTCCATTGGCTTAAAGACTTATGTAGCTGAGATGTTGCTTTTTCATATTCTTTTTGTGTACTTTTAGCATAACAAAGGGGGTCCTCAAGTTGGCGCTTGGCTTCAGCGATGTAGTCTTTTTTAGGCCAAATCACCAGGTTGCCCCCCTTGTCCGATTTCTTGATCACTATATCAGGGTTGTTATCTAGTTTCTTCATCAGCTTGTCATAGGCAATTTTTCTGTAAGTCTCCTTTTTGCGTCGATAATTGTTAGTTTGAGTATACAGTTTCTTGATGTCATTTGTGACGCAATCATGAAAAATGTCAATCGCATCTTTCGGCATTAAAGGTACGAATTTTGATTTGCTGTGGAAAGGACTCAAACCAGCTCCTTTAGGAGGAATAGGGACTTGCCTTAGACGATTTTGGGTTGAATCTATAGAGTCAGGTTCTGCATTATTGTTAGAGCTGAGTAAATCATTAGCATCAAGGAAGACATGTGTATCGGATGCCAATAATGATACTGGCCCTTCAGATTCATTTGTTCTCATATCGTCATTCTGGCCATCAAGATCTTTGGCTGATTGTAAAGCAAAATGTTTTTTCAGTTTCAGTTTTCTTATAAAGCAGAAAAGATCAACCCTAGTCATGGTGTAGTTGAAATTCTGTATTGGTGAGTAATTTAATCCCAATGTGAGTAATTGCTCCTCTGCTTTGTTAAGAACAACATTGGAGAGATTAATGATGGTATTATCACTTATCGTCGTTTCCCCCATGTTTTTTTCTTTTTCTTTTGCTGTTGCTGTGCCTGCGCACCGGCGCTGCTTCCTTCTGCGCCGTTGTTCCTTCCTACGTTTGTTTCTCCTTTGTTTGTTTGTGGATTGTGTTGCCACGATCTCAGGGTTTGGAGCCTCTCCTCCACTACAAAATCCATTTCCTGCTGGAGATTTAATGTTTCCAGTCCATTTAAGTTTAAATCTGAGCTAGCTGAGCCAGATGATAAAGATTCTATGCTGGATGCACTTGTGACCGATGAATCAGTTTGATGTGCCATTCCATCTGCATGAAAGGTGCCAGATACTGTTAGGTCAGAGCTAGTGGCTGCCATCACATTATTGGATTTGGATGCAGAGGCATTTTTCTTGTTCGTATATGCCTGTCTTTTAGCTGTGTTATATTTTCTGGAAAATGTGAAAATCCTGCCGAGGCGATAATCGTCTGCTTCACGGGTAAATTTGGATGCTTTGCGAGCCTTTATTTTTTCTTCATGTTTGTGAAGCTGCTCGTTCATATTTTCTGTGAGTTTCTTTGTTTCCACAGCGTTCTGGCAAGCATCAATTTCCAGTTCTAGTGTTTTAATCCGTTCCAATAATATATATCGCGAAGATTGTCACTCCAAGGCAAAGAAATGCCAAAGTATCAAGCAACAAAGAGTCGACCCAAAAGTGCTGGTGCAAGGTGATTTAATTAAGTGAAGCCAGCGCTATATATATATGAGAGAACAAAGGCCCATCACTGGAGACAAGATGCTTTATTCCAGGACAATGCAGCACACCTGCATGGGACAGCTGACATGAGCAAAATAACAACTTTTGCCAGAAGTATGGGAAATGTCAGTTGCACCAGCATTTATTTTGATGTCCCTGATGCATTCTGGAACTTATATGCACTATGGTCATGTGATCAGTAATGCACCTATAAAAATGGAAGCACGTATGCACTTTGTTTTCAGCTTCCTAATCCGTGATCAAGGCAGTCGCCGAAACTAGTTGGATGTTTGGGAGCAGGTGTGCTGCATTGTCCTGGAATAAAGCGTCTTGTCTCCAGTGATGGGCCTCTGTTTGTTCTCTCATGTGGCATAAAATTACGGGCCTCTCCGTGCCCGCCAGAGGCCGCCCTGAAGGGTTGGAGATTCCTTCTTCGGAGGTTTTGTTGTGGATATATATATATATATGTATATATATATACACACAAGATTACACAAGTAAGCCTTATTTTGAATGCTTGCCAGTAGTTTCAAAGCTTATATTTCACAGGATATACTTCTAACTGTGAGTTATTTTTCCTAAGTCACAGAGCTGAGCTGAATTGAATTAGTTTGCGGAAAATGTAGCTTCCCTAAACACAAAAAAAGTTTACAGCAGCATTTTGTCTTTCTTTCAGTGCTGGCAGTAAAATGCTTTCACAACAGCAGTGCTACTCTTAGACAATTAATTAGCACACCTGACATGCTCACTCATGCAGGCCCATGATGCAAGCATCTACTAATTAAAGGTGCAGAGGTGAGTTAAGGTTGCTACCTTTTCCATGAAAAATATCGTCCGCCTAAGCCAGGACCTCAAATTTAAGCTATTGGTACCACTCGGGGGGGGGAAATGGGTCTAACATGATTTTTTTGCAAGGTATGGATGCCAAGAGATGGAAAATATGTGATAGCTAGCTATCACGCTTTGCATTTTGTCTGATATTCTTGCAGTGGCAACCATAGCTGAAAAAATTATGTTTTTCATATTTTTTATAAATAGCATACAAATTCATTATAAAAAATAAAAAAATAAGTCAAATTCTACCTGCTTAGTTAAATTCAATATATTTGAAAAATATTTATGATTATTAATAGCAATATAGCCCTTAAAATTATATTGTATCCTTCATATATTGATATAGATTAGATGCATAATTTTCACCTACATTTCAAACATTAACCTCTTCCATGCTCAGCTCGCTCGTCATGAGTCGCGCAACGCTCGCACGCGGGGCTAATTCCCCCGCTGTGCTGAACGTTCTGAAAAACGGACGCGGTCATTACAAGCTCAGCTCGTCATGATAACAGCACCACCGTGCTGCGTGACAAGCTCAGCTCGTCACGAGCACTGGGGCGCTGTGCACCCTCCCCCTCGCCCCCACAGCGGGGGAATTACCCCCGCTGCGAAGGGGTTAATAGTAGTTCATCTTACATAGGCGATGTATGTCATGAGTGAACATAAACACAATTTTATCGTTCACATTCATTGACATCATTTTCTTCTGAATAGCTGTCATCATTCTTCTATCTCAGTTTGATTTTCACATGCGGGAAGTCTGCACGTGTTAGTGCACTTGAGGTCATTTAGACAGTAAACACATGTTGGTAGTTTGCAGTTCCTAATGCAGTTGCAAGCTAGTAGATCTAACAGAGTCTGAGGTGCTGGCTGCTC
This sequence comes from Lissotriton helveticus, assembly GCF_964261635.1. Classification (NCBI taxonomy): domain Eukaryota; kingdom Metazoa; phylum Chordata; class Amphibia; order Caudata; family Salamandridae; genus Lissotriton; species Lissotriton helveticus. The sequence goes on from NC_136062.1 coordinate 474,545,541, forward strand.
CTCCATGCAATCCACTAGCAGTTGCTCTGCCCCCTCACGTTCTTCCAGCTTCCCGCCCCTCCCAATTGGTCTAGGTATCTTTGGATCATTCAGAAGACATCTCTTGCTTACAGCGGCTTGATAATTGGCAAGTTCGGCATGTTTCTTCAGCCAGTCCCTGGAAGATGGAAGTTGATGACTGTCAATCCCGCCCTTCTTTGCACAGAAAAGGTTATATCTCAAGTCATTCATTTGATGACCGAAGATTTTGGTGCATACTCCAATTTGTTCATTAGTTCTTCAGAGATCCCATTTGTATCTGAGCTACGAAAATATTTCTCCAGTATTGGGGTATCTTTCATAGATTCACATGCTTGAATCATTCCCCATCATCGAAATGGGAGTCCCACGGGTCGTTAAAAGCAACTAGTAATGACTCTAACATTACAGTTAATAGAGAAAAAAACATTCACTTTAATACTTGTCCTAGTCATTAGGAATGGTCCAAATTCCAGCCAATCAGGTGACGGGACCCTCTATAACCCTCTCCACAGAGGCTCCAGGCTCTTAGATTTTCTACCGCATGACGTGTGAAAGGAGTCTCCCTGAGCTCTGCTCAGTACTTTCTCTTTTGGCCTGCTGAACACTTTTCTTCTTCGGATCATCATGTCTTTTAAAAAGAGGTCTCTTTTTAGGAATTGTGACTCCTGTGGGAAGCTCAGACTTCACTCGGATGATCCCCACAAGAAGTGTATCTTACAGTCTCATCAGGTGAGAGACTGTAAGATCTTTAGAACTTTCTCTACAAAAACTTTAAGAGATAGAAAGAGATGTCTTCTTCTGTGGCTACAGTAGTTGAAGACCAAAGACAATCCTCTGTCTGATGGGGATAGTGATTCCTCCCTAAAAACTACTGCCTTTAAAAAGAGGATAAGTGAGGTCTAGTTGGCGTATCCCAAGGCTGTTAAGGTGCTGAAGAAACATCACCATTCTTTAAAATCTGATGATCAGCCCTCCTCATCTAAAAAGGAGTCTGCCTCTCACAAGGGTCATTCTGTGCCCTCTACTCCTTCTACAGCCTCATCTAAGGTAACGTCTACATCCAGGTCTCTACTGGAGACGATTTTGTCACCTCAGAAAGACACTCCGTTGACCAAGCCGTCGACAACGCCCTCGTCATCGAAAGCTTCAGTCGCCACAACTACGACAACGACGTCGGTCTTCTCTTCACCTCAAACTAAACTTATTATGTCTTCATCCATTTCTCCGTCGACCATAGTTTCTGTGAAGGTGAGGCCTTCTATGTTGATGACAGCATCGTTTATGACATTGACAACGAAAAAATAACTATTGTTAAAAGGATTCGTCGACGGATCGTTCATCGCCGCTGCGGCTGTCGGCAGCTCTAAAAAACAAGAATCTGTCATCGACTGTAGCCTCATTGACAGTAGCTGCATCGACGGAAGCCTCATCGACAGTAGCCCCATTAATGGACCCAAAGCCTATATCCACGGACCTGTTTTGTCGACGAAAATTCTGTCGTCGACATCCTCGACTGTTTGTTTGCTTCGTCGACGATTTTGCCTGCAACTGACGGTAATGAAACCGATTCTACGCCAATGAAGAGACAAGTTGCCCAGGACACTGTTTTATAATGTACAGTTTCCCAATCTAAAAGAAGAGATTCACAAGAAGTGATTTTACCTATCCACACCTCTCCTAGTAAAGTGTGTGCCAGTCCTCCAGAAGAAATATTTGATTATCGAGATGAAGAAGAAGATTCTGATGATGAAGGCATGTTTGGTGTGGCTCACAGTCCTTCAGACCGTTGAATAAAAGACCTGGAGGATGATGAGGAGTATGTCTACTATCCTCAGGACCCCAACCAGGATTGACAAAGGTAACAAATCATTCAAATGCCGGTTTCCCTAGTATCAAATCTACAGCATATGTTGGAAGATTACTGCAGCAGATTCCCTCCTTCAGAAGCAGCTACTTCAGTCCCTCAAACTCCTACTGCGCAGCCATCCTTGATAATAAAATCTCTTCCTCCTTTTACTCCACCACCTGTAGCACCACAAACACAGGTTCAGGAGCATCACACTACTGATGAGAGAGAGGAGGGTGGGCTGGATGAGGTGTCACTATATAACAAGTGAGACGACTATCAGATACAAACACCATCTCCTTCCGCCCTGCCTCTGGTGGATTCACCACCCTAAGATATAGTTTTTTTTTTAAAAATCCGCACATTTGAACAGTTGAATTCACAAATGAATAAACTTATTCTTAATATAGAAAGCCACTGTAAAGTATCAAAACGTAACATACTATGACTTATCATTGGCGATGAAAAAACTCAATATTATCACTGATTTAAGAGGGTTGACATCATCAATGCCGGCGTGTGCAAACAAAGTGCTAATGTCCAAAAAGTGCAACATGCTACCAAAGTGCTAAGTTTAAATACAGTACATCATTTTACATAATTGTTCGAGGGAAGGTATCTAGCAGCAGAGAGAACCTTGTCTATTTAATGAGTCTATAAGGATTCAGTATTATTGTGCAAGTACGATGTTTCTGATATTCTAAAAACCATACCGTATCCTGTTGCTGGGGAACCAAACTATTGCATTTTGCCCATTTATGTGCAATTTTGCATTGACAAATGACTAATCATGGCTATCCTGAATACACTTTATAGGTTTTATCCCCAAAAATATAAATCTACAAAAATGTCCTTAATAAAATTATTAAAGTTAATTAAAAAAGACATTTAAAACTAGAAAACCCATAATATTCATAAGAAATTGTGCAGATCTTCATTGTTATTTAGGCCATATGGTGATTTAGAATCCAATTCTAAAAGGAAGTGTGACACCTAGCTGGCAGAGCTTTTTCTGTTACCACGTCTTCTCAAGGGTAGAACTGCTCTGATTACAAGGTATGTAAGGCATTTCATATCATTATTAAGTTTCAATTTAAAATGTCTTACAACTGGATATATGGGATCCGGATTCACAATTGCCCTAAGGTGTTGTAAAATTCTCAAATGTACCTGCAGCTTTGTGCACATAGCGCAGCCCAAAGGTGCACTTGAGGACATACACTGCAAATTCAGTTAGACAGTTGTAGATTCCCTTTAAATCTACTGGTTCAGGGCTAAATGGTGTAGTATATTGGAAAGTGTTAATACCAAATTTACAGAAGCTGCATTTATAAAACCCCTTCTTTGGAGTGAGCCATGTGGACATAGTACTCAGTTCAGGGCTGCACTTTACTAATGTGTTTCTCTTGGACGGAACCCGTGGAAAGGTGCGGGTAGGTTGATCGTGTAGTATTTGACCCAATACTGCATCAGTTCAAATGATGTGCCATTGATTATTCACAATCAACCATATTTGCCCTTAGGTGTTGTAAAATTCTCAAATGCACCTGCAGCTTTGTGCACATAGTGCAGCCCACAGGTGCACTCGAGGACATACACTGCAAATTCAGTTCGACAGCTGTAGATTCCCTTTAAATCCACTGGTTCCAGGCTAAATGGCGTAGTTTATTGGAAGGTGTTAATACCAAATTTACAGGAGCTGCATTTATAAAACCTCTTCATTTGAGTGAGCCATGTAGACATAGTACTCAGTTCAGGGCTGCGCTTTACTAATGTGTTTCTCTTGGACGGAGCCCGTGGAAAGGTGCGGATAGGTTGATCTGGTAGTATTTGACCCAATACTGCATCAGTTAAAATGATGTGCCATTGATTATTCACAATCAACCATATTTTCCTCTCCTGTCAGCTATATGTGGTAATGAGTCTGATATTGGAATCCTCTTTTAATTTGGGAGTACTAGTCTTTTGGTTGGAGTCAGAGTTTGGTTGTGTTGGTAACAGCGTGTTTTCCCTAGGTATTTTGTTTACCTTACTGATTGCATGTTTATTGATGACTCCAGTTTATTTACAACTACATACATGTGTACATCCCAAAAATCAATAGAATGCTCATTGATTTGTGCAGCGAACTGAGTTTGTTGTTATTGATGTTGTTTATAAAAACCTCTGCACTGGCTTTAGAGCCTTTCCACACAATAATTACATTATCGTTGTATCTCATCAACCTGATCACATGCGATTCATACTTCTGTAAATGGGTCACCCCAAGAACCTGTTCCTCTCACCGGCCTACATGTAAAGAAGCATTGCTGGGGGAGAAACAAGCTCCCATAGCTACACCCCTCACCGGTTGGAATACCTCATTACCAAATAAAAATTGTCATTCAAACACCATCTTATGAACTCTAAAAGCATTATAAACGCATTATATTATGACAATACATGTGGTCTTTTTCTCAGATAGTGTTGAACTGCCACTAAACTATCTTTGTGGTCAATACTGATGTATAGGGAGGTTATGTTGAGGGTTATAAGGATGTTAGCACCCGACCAGGGCTCATAATTCAATTTAGTTAAAAAGTCCCCAGTGTCCTTAATGTATGAAGGCAGTCTTTGAACATGTTCTTGAAGATAAAAGTCCACATAGTGCAAGATATTTTCGAAAAGGCCTTTCTTTGCCGATATGACTGGTCCACCCGGAACTGGGGAAACTCCTTTGTGGATTTTTGGGATAAAGTAAATGACTGGCAACACCGGAAACTAGTTGTGTAATAATAGAAATTCATCTTTTGAAATCAGACACTCACCTTTCCGTTTCATCAAATCGTGCTTCAGTGCCTCTCTGATGGATTTATATTATTGAATGTTGGGTCTTTTGTAACACTTGATGTCGTTAAGTTGTCTGTAGGCTTCTTGTAAATATTCTTGTTTAGGCCAAAGGATATATATATATATTACCTACTGGCGGTTGCCAGTAGGTAGTTATAGTTAGGACCTATTATCCATAGGAAAACCGCAACATTCTATTGCCAATAACTTTGGCGCCGATTGAGGATTCTTCTCGAAATTTTCCAAACCTTTGACCAGCTCAGTTCCGCTCCTACCCTGGAAGTTTAGGGGTGATTGGTCAAGAGAAAAAAGGGGGGGTCCCAAAACGTGTTTTCCCCATGCAATTTCCCATAGGACCTTTAGCCACGGCTACAGCCCGAACGGCTGAACAGAATTACACCAAATTTGGCAGAGAGGTAGTCCTCAGTTCCGACTTGTGCCTTTTGCTTATATGGTGTCAATCTGTTCAGTAGTTCCTAAGAAAATTACGGTTAAAGTCATTTATATATCTATGGGCGCGGTGGATCTGCGGATTGTGCGAGGATTGGCATCGTAGCATAAGCGCACCGTCCTGATCACGCGCTCAGTGCTAATTGGCTGTCAAGCGGTTGTAAACATTCGAAACCAGGAACTGTTGGCAGCCATTTTGTGCCTCGGTAGAAGCAAGGCAGAGGAGGTGAGTGGAATATGTGTTCAAAACGGAGAAAGGGGGCAGGGTAGAACTAATTTTACCCTCTAGACCTGCTTAGGGGGTCCCAGAAGGACCCCCAGGGCCCACATGTTTTGTTTTATTTTAAAACCGGGGTGCGTGTAGGGTGCGTGGACTGTGCCATAAAATAAATAAAATTGAGCTTTTTTTAATAATTAGTCTCCGGGGGTTAAATACAGGGGGCAAAATTATAAAATTTTATGTGGGGCCCAGAGGGGGCCCCCCAGCCTCGGGGATCGTCAGCCCCCGGGGCTAAAAAGAAAAAAAATGATGGGGAAGGGGTCGAAGTTCCTCAAAGCTGCAAGGACCATCACCCCTTGGGGTATATGTATTGTGGGAGGGGGACTATGTGGCTCCCCTCCTGGAGCACTCGAGGGCCCGTTACCTACCAGGGCTACAAATGGCTGGGGAGGGGGGACCGTAATGTCTCCAAAGCCCCGGGGACCACAACTCCCCGGGGCTTTATGTTTTGTGGGAGGGCCGGCTTTTACAGTGTCCCGTGGTGTCCATCCCGCCCTCCTATAGCAAGGAAATCTGTTCTCTTTCAAAATTAAAATTGCTTTTCCACATGGGGAGTTGTATGTTAGTAGCTCGTGATGTGGAAAAGTGTTGCCAACTCCAAAACGCGTAGAAGTTGTGCATCAAAGGCACTGGAGTTGCGCACCCTACAGATTATGAGTCGTGCATCCAGCACGTGCACACCAGGGGGCCGCACTGAGCTGGGTGCGCGGCTTGTAATTGTATCGTAAAAAAATAGCCCCTATCAGTAATTTGTCATATAATAATATAATAATATAATAATAATAATTATATTTGTAAAGCGCCTGGTTACACTGACCCAGTGTGTCCCCGCGCTAAGGTAGCAGCTAAGAAAGAGCAGCAACTAGAGTAGCCTGGTAGCAGAGCAGATTAGACCACAGGAAACAGATGGGTCTTCAGACCTTTCCGGAAAATGGATTCAGATTCCTCCAGCCGGAGACTCTGAGGAAGAGTGTTCCACAAATGGGCCGCCAAATACCGAAAGGAGCGGCTGCCCATCCTTGATCTCATAATCTTGGGAATATGCACCATTCCTTTCCCACTTGATCTAAGCAGTCTGGTAGGTACATAGGGAGTGAGAAGGTCATGCAAATACACAGGTCCCTTCTTCTGTAAAATCCGGTGGCTCACACACATGGCCTTAAACTTTACTCTTCCCCTGATGGGCCAGTGCAGGGAGGCAAGCGCTTTTTTAGCAGAAGCTCTCCTTGTTCGCATTGGAACTAGTCTCGCAGCTGCATTCTGGATACACTGCAATCTCCATATGCACTCATCGGTTGCACCCAAATATATGAGATTGTAGTAATCCAGGCGAGAAGTCACCAAGGCATTCACCATGATCTTCCTAGATGCCACGGGAAGTGTATCCAGGGTCTTCCATAGACCTCGTAGGATACCGAAACAAGCGCCTGCCACCCGCCTAGTGTGGTAATCAAAAGCCAGCTTATTGTCCACCCATACCCCGAAATTCTTCGCTTGTTCGCACGGTGTAGGGGTAGAGCCCAGCGTCTGAGGCCACCAAGCTGATGACCAAACTGACGGAGCCTTCCCTATCACCAGTACCTCGGTCTTGGCACCGCTCAGATTTGGTTACTTGTTAAAAATATGGCAAAGTTGTCAACATTAAAAGTAGGAATTGTCATTTAAAAAACCTTCGAAATTCACTGAAAAAAAACATAGGTTTCAAGCAGGTTATAGTTAGGAATTAGCATTTAAAAAACCTTAGAAATTCACTGAAAAAAACATAGGTTTCAGGGGTGTTATAGTTAGCTGGACATTTCACTCATACAAAACCATTGAAATTCCTCCGTTATAGTTAGTTGTACTAACTGTAACTCTTGTGCCCACAATCCATTGGTGATTATGTCACATATTACATCATTCATGACATGGTCAGTGACATCACTGATGCCATCTCAAATGACATCACTGATGACATCACTGATGACATCATCCATGTGACAATCTGATACATCTCATCATACACTAGTGTAACCTTTCAACACTCATTATAAAATATGGAGTACCATTTTTTAAACCATTGACACACCACTACAAGTTTCTAAAAATCCACTCAGTGGGGGAGGAGCTACGACAGCAACCAAGATGGCCGCGTAAGCTCCAGGCTCCGTCGACCTCCGCCACTGGCTTAACAATCCTGCTATTTATCCTGAGTTTGCGCCCGACCTGCGTGTGGCTGAGGAGTTGCGGATCCCAATGGTGCATGCCCGAGACTTTTGCTGGCTCGAATGATGGAGTTACATCGTGCTTCTTTTTTCGGCCTAGCCCAGCCTGGGAGCCGGGGCCTCGAGTACTGACCCAGCCGGGTTTCAGTTGAATAACATCGGCCGCGGGACTTGGGCAGAGCCCGGTCTTTCAAAGTGGAGGTCATCCTTGCCCAATTTGGATGGCGGTCGAGTGGTATGTTTGATGATACAGGACCAGCGACACCAAATGTCTGTGGCTGTGAGCGGGGGTCCCCTCCCCGGAGACCTTGCACCGCCTCCCGGGTTGATGGGCTGGGGTCCCCGCTTGCCGCTGCGGAGTAAAATTGCCGAACCGATAGGTCGCCCTCCGTTGCCGTCCGGACCGCTCTTGTCTGTTCCCCGGAGTTGTCCGGACCCTCTGGGATAAATGATTTTGTCTGAGATCGAGCGTTAGGAGATGGATCGGACGGAGTGTGCTTTGTCACTCAGTACTGTAATGGCCGCCATCGGGGCACTTCACTATCAAGTTGACGCCATCATCCACAAAATGACCGATGTAGTCGAGACTATATGTTTGAGACCGGATTCTGACCCTTCACCAGCCTCGACACAAGTTGAGTTTCCTGCGGAGCAGATCGTAACCGAGGAAGAGGGCCCCGTGCTGACAACAGATCTGATGCCCTTAATCAACGCTCGAGTAACAGCTTACGAGCTCGAGATCTCTGAAAATTTCTTGCTTCCAACGATATGCCGCTTGAGATGGAACCACTTAATCGTTCACGGCTGAAGGACTCCTTTGCTACCTTTTGGATTGACTTTACATCCCTCTTCCGCCATTTGACTTTACCAAGTTCATCGAGGAAGCGTTGTCGAGATTTTCTGTCAGTGGGGGAATACTTCAGCGTGATTGATTCATTCCAAGACTTAATATTTTTTATTTGTTTCTGCTGCAATCGTCTGAACTTCCTTATACATCTTGACTTTCCTGTCTATACAGTGGTTCTAATGGTTGGAGCTCGCACGAAGGATTGTAAGGGCCAGGGATGAGCTTGACTGTCTGGGTTTGATATTGAGACTTTAATGGACATGGGATTCTGCTACCTTTGCCGATGCGGGAGGTTGGGCGGTTGTTATGACTTCCCCTATATAGTTGTGCTAGCAATTTCTTGTTCATAATTTTTTAATCGTAGGGGTCGCTCGCATTTGGCGGGGGGGGGGGACCGGGAGCATGTATGACAAATTCCTCCTCCAGTTTTCCATGTTTGGTTCTTAGTTAGATGGGGCGACAGGCACACGGCTAGTTGGGGTTGGGCGGAAGCCATAAGCAGGGGTGCAGGGAGGGGGGAGGGGTGTTTGTTGTATGTATTTGTGGTGTTTTTATGTTTCAAACTCCTAAATCCTGGTGGTAGATGCCTTCCCGTGGGGTTATTTTGATCGGTGGGCGGACGGGTCCTAATGGTGATGGTGTTGCTTTAGACTTTTCACAATGTTTTCTCCTTAATTGCTGCAAAAGAATAACGATCGTAGTCCCGCTTATTGTTTCTATTGTGTTGCCTTCAACAACCACTCGATTATCTTGTATTTAATATCCTGTTTTCAATGAGGGATGGAAGAGTTAATATTGTCGATAAATTGGATTGATGATTATTGTGCACTGTAAGATCGCACGCCATTTTAGCCCGAGCTCTAGCTTCACCGTATGGACTCTCCGTTCATTGCATACCATTTATTTGTTTAAGACTTACTTATTCCGTGATGTAAGGCGTCTGCCACTGTATCTTTTGCTTTGTTTTATTTTTCAATAATAAAAAGAATTTTTAAAAAAACCCACTCAGTGATTCCCACACCTACACACACATCTAAACACTTACCTATATATTCACTCATACATGCAAACAAAGATCAATAGGACACTATTAAATATACTTGTACACCTACATCGACATTACACACCATCACACATCCTATTCACTTATGCAGTCATCCTACTCACTTATGGAAACAATGGATCATGCTTACATTTAGTCAGCTACACACTTATACAAACACCACTTTATTCATATAGATAGTAACTCATACTTAGTGTGTTATAAAAATCACTATTACAAGTATACAGTTTGATACAGTCACTCATACAAGCACTGAGTCTTATGTATACTTATTTATATACAACATCTGTCACATACACTGCCTTTTATTTTTCTAGTTTGTTGGACATGTACCATTGAGAGATATATTTGCTCATCACGACACCCACAAAGAAATTCACTCACTCAAACAACTGTTATAACATGCAGTCTTAACCTCATATACCTACTGAATCAACTATTCACACATCTTTGGGCAGTCACACCCCCCACAAACCACACGCACATTCACTCTCCCATACAAATACTCAGTTAACTAATCAATAACTAATATAGACTTTCACGTAGCTAGTAACCAACTGGTGCAGCAGTTTACACAGCAACTGACAAAGTGATACAGATATTCACACAGTTTAGTCACTATCCAATATATTTAGTGAGAAACTATAAATTCTCCAGTATTAGGGTGTCTTTCATAGATTCACATGCCTGAATCATTCCCCGTCGTCGGAGTGGGAGTCCCACGGTATATAAAAAAGCAATAATATGCTATAATAACATTGGAAAAAACAGTAATTCCCAACCAGGAAGTAAAGTAGCCCAAGCTACAGTAGAAAAAACTTCCACACTCATGACTATCCTAGTCATTTTGTATAGTCCAAACTACAGCCAATCAGGCGACAGCACCCACCAGAAGGTTCTCCCCAGAGGCTCAGGCTCTCAGATTTTCTACCGCACGTCGTGTGAAGGGAGTCTCCCTGAGCTCTGCTCAGTTTTCTTCAATTTTCTTAATTTTTCTTCAATGTTTTCTTCATAATATCACAGTTTGGTAATGTTTTCTTACATGAAGTCTACCTTCAGACCCTGCGTCACTTGTGGAAAGCTGAGACCTTTTCCTGTGAACCCTCATGAAGAGTATATGGACCAGCACTCTGCCTGTCTCTGACATGGTAGGAGGAGAAGGGGTTGTTCTTGTGCTTAGACTATACTCCCCTTCTGATGTGGGAGGATTTTTTTGCTTGTCCTGCACATTAAGGTTTTAAGTGATGCTTCTCCTCTACTTCATCAGCTGAAGTAACATCACAATTAAGGGGTCTCTGGCCTTCTTTAAGTCTGTGCCTCCCACATCTACGCCCACGAGATTTACTCTCAGGCGTCTAGACTCGCTCTGCGCACTTTTCTACGTGAAAATGTGCCAGCTTGTCGACGATACGGTCGATGTACTCTCTGAGGACAATCTCTGCCGTCACTGGTGCTCTGCAACGACAGCGCCTCCAGGCTTTCGTCGACGACCGTGAGGACAGTGCCCTCTTGTCGACTGCAGGCTCGTCGACCACTGGGAGTTTTTGTCGATGGTAAATGTCTTTGACAGTTGGCCTCGTCGACGGTAGGCTCGTCGACGGTAGGCTCGTCGAGGGTAGGCTCGTCAACGGTAGACTCGTCGAAGATAGGCTCGTCGACGATAGGCTCGGCGACGGTGGCCTCGTCGACGGTGGCCACGTCGACGGTAGGCTCGTCGACGGTAGACTCGTCGACGATAGGCTCGTCGACGATAGGCTCGTCGACGGTGGCCTCGTCGACGGTAGGCTCGTCGACGGTAGGCTCGTCGACGGTGGCCTCGTCGACAGTAGGCTCGTCGACGGTGAGCTCTGTAGACGGTAGGCTCGTCCATAGACGGTGACCTCCGTGGATGGTGAGCTCCGTAGACGGTGAGCTCTGTAGACGGTGAGCTCCGTAGACGGTGAGCTCTGTAGACGGTGAGCTCTGTAGACGGTGAGCTCTGTAGACGGTGAGCTCTGTAGACGGTGAGCTCTGTAGACGGTGAGCTTCGTCAATTAACGGATGACCCTGTCAACTGTTGGATTCGTCGACGGTTGAGCCCGTTGACAGTTGGTTTCACACACTATTGACTTTTATGCACAGTGCTTTTGTAGACGATTTATTTTGTCGACTGCAGCTTTCCGCTACATCCATGTGATGGTGTGATGGCTTTTTACTTCCGCCATTATTCTTCTTGGACAGCACATAGCCGTATGAGCATGTTTTTTCTTCAGATCAGAATTATGTATTTCTGACAGCAAGACTGCCACGGCCTGTACCATGGCGGGATTACGTCTTCTCTTACAACTGGAGTTCTTTTGCATTCACCTTCGGTGAATATTGGAGGTTTTCCCCTCCGTATGAAGAGAGCGGCGAATCCTACTCAGTTATTACTCAGGCGGCACAGCGATTATCTTGCAAGCCAGTGGGCAGGTATGCCGCCAGATGTGCTCTGACATGTTGGCGCTATTAGAACTTATTCCAGAATCCTCCAAGCCTCACACTTTGAAGATCCTGCAGGAGGGAGAGAGAGAGAGAGAAGTGCATCAGAAATAATACAATGTGCAGCGGACATTGGGTGTACAGGTTTTCGACAGCTCGCAAGAGGGGCAGTCTGGCGAAGGCATTTTTGCTTCAATGCTACACCTTTCGCAAGGAGGTTCAGACTTCAATACTTCACTTGCCTTTTGATTGAGGATCCCTTCTGTCCAGCACACAGATACTGCCCGCACCCTCTGGATGTAGAATCGCAGCCTTTTCGTGGTGCCGAGGACGTAGATCCACGTCCTTTTTTCAAGAGAGTTCCATCCAGTATTGGCTCCTACAATCAGAACCAACTGCGTTACTCAAATCAAACGCAGTCATATGGGCAAAGTACCAACAGTTCCTACATAGAAAATCATCGTACAGCCGAGGAAACTCTTCTAAGAAACAATGGATTACCTTGAACCCACCTTTATTCCCTCCAAAAACGTCGGAGGTCTAATATCTCTCATCTATGGGAGTCGTTTGCACAAGTGTCTATATGGATACAAACAGGGACCGTCGGAGTGGTTCCGAATCTCCAACAGCGTTAAGGTTTACTCTCAGTTCCTCCTCAACAAGCAAATCAGGAAAGTAGCGCATGATTTTAAATCTTTGCGCAAACTTTACCAATGTTGTACCTCAAGAAAGTCCTAAAGTTCTTATGCCAGAACGACTTTATAACTACATTCAACCTCCAAGATGTCTATTTTGATGTGCCAATTCTTCCTAAGCACAGGAAGTGGCTACGCTTTACAATAGGTACAAAACATTTTCAATTAAAGTCCTACCTTTTGGACTTAGGTCGGTTTCACGTGTCTTTACGTAGATCCTGGCACCAGTGGCAGCCTATCTACGTCTGCAAGGCATACAAATTCATCATTACTGAGACAACTGTATAATAAGGGCTCGCTCTTATTTACAAGCAGTCCATCACATCCAGACTTGTCAGTCACTGTTTCAAAACCTGGTTTTCAATAGATCATGATAAGTCCTAACTAACACTAACTCCGATATGAACGTTTCTCGGAGCATCAATCCATACAAACCTAGCAAAGGTGTCTGTCTCACACGAACGACGGGCCTGCAGCTCCCACTTGGTGGTGCTTCTACAGATTACACATGAGAAAATTGCTAGAGGAGCTAGACAAGAAGTGGTTGCAGGTCTCCAGTTCAATCGAAGATCTCATTCTAATCACTCTTCGGATGCAAGAGGCCTTTTTGCTTGTGGGTCCAAGAAAGAAATTTGTAGAAGGTGTGTGCGTTTCCTTCAAGAAGTGCCAAAATTACACAATCACCACAGACGCATCCTTCGAGGGTTGGGGAGCATATCTTCAAGGGCTGAAGGTCAGTGGGAAATGGAACCCTCAACAAAAGGTTTGGCACATCAATCTGCTAGAGCTAGGTGCCATCTTCTTAGCCCTCAAATCCTTTCGTGCAATCATTCAAGGGGCCACAGTATTGGTTCGCTCAGACAATACTTCAAGTATGCATTACTTAAACAAACAGGGAAGAACAAGGTTGGTTCTTCTATCTCATGAAGCCCAAGAGGTATGGGCTTGGGCGATACGACACAGAATCAATCTCTTGGCTGTTCATGTGCCGTGAGTTGCAAATGTGCTGGCGGACACCATCAGCAGGTCAACGGTGTCCAACAACGAATAGGAATTGCATCAGCCAACAGCGGATCGAATCTTCCAGCAGTGGGGTCATCCCGATCTGGACCCCTTTGCGACAAAAAAGAAATGCCTGTTTCTTTGCAAGCTGGCTTTCCCCACAGGGACTCGCAAGGGAAGGCATTTTCGATAAACTGGTCTCAAATATATGCTTACGCTTTTCCTCCGATACCGTTGGTTCCGGGAGTTCTCCGGAAGATGAAGAAAGAGCTGTGTCGCTTGATTCTCATCGACCCCAGGTGGCTTCGCCAATACTGGTCCACCGAACTTCTTCTCCTTTCTGAGTGCGATCCAATACAGTTTCGACCAATACCGAATCTCCTCTCCATTCAGAATGGTCAGATTTGCCATCCGGATCCGGCTTCTCTAAAATTAGCAGCTTGGCGTTCTGAGCACCTTGAATTAGCTCATCTGAATATCTTGGCGGATTGTAAGGAGGTACTGGCTTACGCGAAAGCCCCTGCTAAAATAAAGACATACAGGCTTTAATGGTAAAGAATCTGCATTTGGGGTTAATCTGCTGGGGTACACCCATTTCATGCAAAGCCGGACCAGATATTACCTTTTTTCTTGCACTTGGCAAGATCAGGCTTATCTCATGCAACGTTGAAGGTCTTTTTGGCAGCCATTTCAAGGTAACGTCAGGATGGGTCCACCTCTCTTTATTCTTCAAGAATACAACAGTTCTTTAAGGGACTATTCAGAATGTTTCCTCCTGTACGTCGTCCGCCTCCATCATGGCATTTTAATGTAGTATTAGCGCAGCTCATGCGCCACCCATTTGAGCCAATTCACAGTGTGTATTTCAAATTCCTAACATGGAACGTTTCTCTTTTGGTACCATTAACTTCATCTAGAATAGTCAGTGATGTTCAAGCTGTCACCGTCAATTCACCTTTCTGGCAATTCACGTCCAATTCTGTGGTGCTACGTACAAACACAAGGTTTATGCCTAAGGTGCCTTCGGTTGTTCACCTGAACGAACCAGTCATCTTAAAGACGTTTTTTCCTAATCCGCAATCCCCTGCGGAGAGGGCATTACATACCCTTGACATCCGAAGATGTTTAAAATTCTATTTGCAAAGGACCTCTGCCTTTCGCAAATCTGATCAACTGTTTATTGCCTATGGAAAGATACGGCAAGGACAAGCAGTGTCTAAACAGACCATAGCTAGATGGATTTCTGCAGCTATTGACTTTTGCCATCTTCAAGCTGGAAGTCCTTTACAGACAATTCCAAGAGCTCACTCTGCAAGAGCTGTTTCTTCCTCGACTGCTCTTTTCGCTGGAGTTCCTCGTCAGCAAATCTGCAGAGCAGCGACTTGGTCCAGCAGACATACTTTCACCAGGCATTATTGTTCGGATGCTGCCAGTGAGGCTGATACGTCAGTGGGTCAAGCGGTTCTACGCAAGCTTTTCAAATAAGATGAGCCTCTGTTTTTCCCTCCTCCTCTGTACTGCTTTCCAGACGCTTATTCCATGCCTAAATTGGGTGCATTCCCATGTGATTGCAAGTTTTTTCATGCATATATGGATGTTGGCATTTTATTATGTGAATGTATATACTTGCTATGTACAAACTTATGTTACAAAAAGCGTCTTCCAAGCATTATTTCGGTACTGCTATCTACTCTGATTCAGGCATGTGAATCTATGAAAGACATCCTAATACTGGAGAAGAACAATAGTTACTTACCTGTAATCTGTGGTTCTCCAGAATTGGTGTCTTTCATAGATTCACATGCAACCCGCCCACATCCCCTCCGAGGCTCTTTAGGCTAGGATGTTTTTAGCTTCACTCCTGTGCGAAAAAATCTGAGAGCCTGAGCCTCTGGGGAGAACCTTCTGGTGGGTGCTGTCGCCTGATTGGCTGTAGTTTGGACTATACAAAATGACTAGGATAGTCATGAGTGTGGAAGTTTTTTCTACTGTAGCTTGGGCTACTTTACTTCCTGGTTGGGAATTACTGGTTTTTCCAATGTTATTATAGCATATTATTGCTTTTTTATATACCGTGGGAGTCCCACTCCGACGACGGGGAATGATTCAGGCATGTGAATCTATGAAAGACACCAATACTGGAGAACCACAGATTACAGGTAAGTAACTATTGTTCTTAGTCAAGTAAACAGTCAATCACACTGCTACTAAATCCTCCATCCAGATATTTATATATCCACTCATTCTTCAATGCAGATTGCAATATATATAATACACATTTAAATAACGAACCAAACCACATTCACTGGATGATGTCAAAAGTGATGTCATCAGTGATGTCATTTGAGATGTCATCAGTGATGTCACTGACCATGTCATGAATTATGTAATATGTGACATCATCAGCAGTGGATTGCGGGCGCGTGAGTTATAGTTAGCAGAAGTAACTATAACAGAGGAATTTCAATGGTTTTGTATGAGTGAAAAGTCCAGCTAACTATAACAGCCCTGAAACCGATGGTTTATTCAGTGAATTTCTAAGGTTTTTTAAATTCTAATTCCTAACTATAACATGTCTGAAACCTATGGTTTTTTCAGTGAATATATATATATATATATATATATATCTATATATATATATATGTGTATATATAGAGATATATATATATATATATATATATATATATATTCTGGCTCCAGTTTGCACCGTTGCGAGGGTCACTCTTTATGTCGGGTGCCGAAAAACGCGCCAGTGCGTCGCGTTAAAAATAGTAGCTCCAGTCCTTTTAAACCTTTACCCAGCCGGGTCAGGAACAAAGACACAGCACTCCCGGGCTCAATACAAACAGCGGAGGTATTTTATTCAAGCAAACGCGTTTCGGGACAGCGTCCCTTCGTCAGTGGTTCAACCATGAGTCATGCAGTTGCAACTTTTTAAATGAGACGCCACCATTAATGATAGACATTGAAAACGGACTATAGCGTCCACGATAGAGTGGCGCCATCTTAGACTAGTTTCAAACTGTATTTTCAATGTGTTAAATAACAGTGATTACTGATATTTGCATTTCAACATCTTGCCGTGTATCGGCCTACACATGAAATAGCCCGGTTTCATAATTTCATTGTGAGTGGGATTTGACTTTCGTGATAATGGCATGAGACATAAGATTAAATAGTCTCAAATGACATTCAGGGCACATTGGCCATGAAGTAAATTTTTTAACTGGAATCTGCATCAGACAAGATCTTGCCGTGTATCGGCAATTGCAGCCATCCTGGCTGCATAAGCTCATACCATTATCACGAGTCTAACCCAAACAGTTATATTTCAATCATTGTTGTGACATAAAAAGGTCTCATTATAACATACTCCCCACCACCCCTCTTAAATGTTCAATACTTCATAATTATACATTCGTTACAGATTTCTTGTTCATGTTCGCTTTTTTACTTAGTTTCTCAGTTTCAGAAATTATTCCAACTAACATAACTTTTACAGTCCTTAACTCCCCTTATCCAAGGTGAGTAGCCATTTCCTCTCCCATGTTTAGACCCCCTGGTGCCTTCGTTTCTAAATCAATAATGTAACGCGATTCAAGCCTTCTAAGGGTCTGCAATCTATTCCCTCCCCTTACATTTGCTGGTACACAGTCTAAGCAGAAAAACCTAAGTAGATCTCTATTGCTATTGTGCTTGATCGCGAAATGCCTAGCGACAGGGTATGTAAAATCCTTATTCATTATCGCCCTCATGTGTTCTAAAATTCTTAATTTTACAGAATTGATTGTACTGCCAATATATTTCAGCAGGCAGGGGCACTGTAAACAATAAACTACATGATCCGTCTGGCAGGTCATGAATTTGCTGATTTTCCTTTCACCTCGACAGCCTCTTACTTTATAGGTGAGTGTGCGTTTACTGAATGCACACGCTTTGCACTTTCCACATGGAAAGAAGCCTTTTGCTTCCTTCAGCGTGCCTTTGGTGTTCCGGATCGGGTCTAGATGGCTATGGACCATATGGTCCCTCAGAGATCTTGCCTTCCTAAAGGTAAGTTGTGGAGTGGCAGGCAGGTCCGACCCCACAATCTGATCTGTCTTTAGAATATGCCAATGTTTCGACATAATTGTCCTTAACTTAAAGGAGTTTTCTGAGTAAGTTGTTACCATTCGAAACTTCCCCTCCACTTTTGGCCTCTCTTTCTTTTGGAAACCAACAGCCGGGAACAGTGTGTTGTTTGCCACCAGTAGTCATCCCCGTAAGTTAATCAATAGTATTCCCTATGGGGAGTTTCTTAGATTGAAACGAAACTGTACCCATGAGGAGGACTTTGATTTAGCAGTCAGAGAAAGTATGGACAGATTTGAGGAAAGGGGTTACAGACCAAAACTTTTACAGGACACCCTCAATCGTGTAAAGGCCCTGCCACGCGATACACTATTCCAAAAGAAAGAGAGGCCAAAAGTGGAGGGGAAGTTTCGAATGGTAACAACTTACTCAGAAAACTCCTTTAAGTTAAGGACAATTATGTCGAAACATTGGCATATTCTAAAGACAGATCAGATTGTGGGGTCGGACCTGCCTGCCACTCCACAACTTACCTTTAGGAAGGCAAGATCTCTGAGGGACCATATGGTCCATAGCCATCTAGACCCGATCCGGAACACCAAAGGCACGCTGAAGGAAGCAAAAGGCTTCTTTCCATGTGGAAAGTGCAAAGCGTGTGCATTCAGTAAACGCACACTCACCTATAAAGTAAGAGGCTGTCGAGGTGAAAGGAAAATCAGCAAATTCATGACCTGCCAGACGGATCATGTAGTTTATTGTTTACAGTGCCCCTGCCTGCTGAAATATATTGGCAGTACAATCAATTCTGTAAAATTAAGAATTTTAGAACACATGAGGGCGATAATGAATAAGGATTTTACATACCCTGTCGCTAGGCATTTCGCGATCAAGCACAATAGCAATAGAGATCTACTTAGGTTTTTCTGCTTAGACTGTGTACCAGCAAATGTAAGGGGAGGGAATAGATTGCAGACCCTTAGAAGGCTTGAATCGCGTTACATTATTGATTTAGAAACGAAGGCACCAGGGGGTCTAAACATGGGAGAGGAAATGGCTACTCACCTTGGATAAGGGGAGTTAAGGACTGTAAAAGTTATGTTAGTTGGAATAATTTCTGAAACTGAGAAACTAAGTAAAAAAGCGAACATGAACAAGAAATCTGTAACGAATGTATAATTATGAAGTATTGAACATTTAAGAGGGGTGGTGGGGAGTATGTTATAATGAGACCTTTTTATGTCACAACAATGATTGAAATATAACTGTTTGGGTTAGACTCGTGATAATGGTATGAGCTTATGCAGCCAGGATGGCTGCAATTGCCGATACACGGCAAGATCTTGTCTGATGCAGATTCCAGTTAAAAAATTTACTTCATGGCCAATGTGCCCTGAATGTCATTTGAGACTATTTAATCTTATGTCTCATGCCATTATCACGAAAGTCAAATCCCACTCACAATGAAATTATGAAACCGGGCTATTTCATGTGTAGGCCGATACACGGCAAGATGTTGAAATGCAAATATCAGTAATCACTGTTATTTAACACATTGAAAATACAGTTTGAAACTAGTCTAAGATGGCGCCACTCTATCGTGGACGCTATAGTCCGTTTTCAATGTCTATCATTAATGGTGGCGTCTCATTTAAAAAGTTGCAACTGCATGACTCATGGTTGAACCACTGACGAAGGGACGCTGTCCCGAAACGCGTTTGCTTGAATAAAATACCTCCGCTGTTTGTATTGAGCCCGGGAGTGCTGTGTCTTTGTTCCTGACCCGGCTGGGTAAAGGTTTAAAAGGACTGGAGCTAATATATATATATATATATATATATATATATATATATATATATATATATATATATATATATATATATATATATATATATATATCCAGCTCGAGTTCCTGCAGGTTCTGAGGGAGAAAAGCCAAGCGACGACATCTAAGACGACACCTTTTCAAGACGAATTCCAAGTAATCCAACAGGCATGGCTGCGGGGGGGCAAAAACAAACCCCCGGAGCGAGAAGAAGAAAAACGAGAAGAGGAGGCGGGGGCAGGAAGTGGAAGAGGTCGTGGAAGACCAAAGAGATCCAATTGGGTGAACAGGAAGAAATAAGCATACCCAAGGATCTAACAGAGGACATTACTGTAATAAATCTAACCCCAAGAGTCCTCACTCCCACCGAAAATAGAGTGCTGAGCCTCGGGCTCAGCTTTTGCCCAACAAGTCACCTCGAATACACGCAAACGCGTATTGACCTATTTAATTTCGTCAGGAAAATTAAATTGCACAAATATTTTAAAACAAGACCTTCGGTGAAGAACTATACTGGAATACATATGAGGGCCACTGCCACTGATGCTTTGAAAGGGAATGATCTATCATCTGTTGAGACACTGCAAGGTCTTGCACTTGAGGAATACACAAGCCAGCTCCCGTCGTCTACCGAGGATGAAGCGGTAAGAGCAGCAATCTTGGGGATCGACCAGGAAAGAGAGGAGAGCGGCTATAAATTAAGATCGCATTTCAACCCACAACTGACGTTGGATGCCATAGATGTATTCTCGGAGGCAATGACAAATGACCTACAGAAATTTAGGGCACAGACCACAAAGAGTAACAAAAAGAGAGGAAGTGACAATATAAATCAGGAAGAAAGGAAAGCCATCTTGGATTTGATGCATGATACGAGTGTGATAATAAAGCCTTCAGATAAAGGCGGTAATGTTGTCCTGCAAACCAGGGAAAATTATTGTAAAGAGGCAAAGAAACAACTGCAAAATATAACAAATTATGAACTATCATCGAAAGAACATTATGCTAAAAGCATACAAAAATATGACGAACTGATTTATACCTGGTACCGCAGAGATATGCTAGGTAAAGAGGAATATTTATTTCTACGAAGCAACAATCCAACAATTCCGACATTCTATCACATTCCCAAAATTCATAAAAACAGCATCAATCCCCCGGGCAGACCCATCCTTTCATCTCAAAACAGTTTAACTGAACATTTATCTAATTTTATTGATCACTTCCTTAATCCGTTGGTACAACAGCTGAATTCCCACATAAAGGATACAAAAGACTTTTTGTCAAAATCGAACAAACAAAATGGGACCCGAGCTACACAATGCTAGTACTGGATATAACTAGCTTGTACACTTGTATCAGTCATGATAAAGGCATCAAGGCAGTAGAATATTACCTCAAAAAACGGCAACTGCGGTTTCTGGAACACAATCAGATGATAGCAAACTTTGTGGAATTCTGTCTGGAAAATAATATTTTCTTATTTGAGGACGTCTATTACAGACAAACATCTGGTACGGCGATGGGTACCTGCTTTGCCCCCAGCTACGCGAATTTATTCGTAGGCTGGTGGGAGGAGCAGGTGCCCAGGTCGCTGGAAGTGGATGGTGAGAAAGGCAGTGTAATCAAGTGGTGTCGTTACATAGACGACTTGTTTATAATCTGGCAAGGATCGGAACATACTGCCAAGGCCTACATTGATGTGCTCAATATGAATGAGATGAATCTGCATTTCAGTGGAACAATAAGCAACATCAGTGTGGAATATTTGGACTTGAAGGTATTTATAGTCAATAATAAGATAGAAACATCTCTTTTCCGCAAAAGTACAGCGGGAAATTCGGTACTATATGCCACAAGCAACCATCCAACAGCGCTGATCCAAAGCATCCCCTACGGAGAGCTACTAAGGCTCAAACGGAACAGTTCCAGGGACTCAGATTTCCAACTTGCGGCATCAGCTTGTATCAGCAGATTCCAGAAACGAGGCTATGCGATGGCCACATTATGCATTGCATAAGGTGAATGCATTACAGAGATCAAATTTGCTAACTGATAAGTGCTGCAGCTCAACTAAGGCTGACAATGAAGAGGGAAAATTCCGGCTGGTAACTCCCTATTCGGCGGAAGCGAACTATTTGAAAAAGATGCTAAGAAAGAATTGGCACATATTGAAAACCGACAGTAGCATTAAAGATGACATTCCAGATTACCCTTTAGTAACCTTTAAGAAGTCAAGGTCTCTCAGGGACATGTTGGTCCAAAGTCATCTGAAAAAAATTGAGAAGAAACCTAACACACTTGCAGATCTAAAAGGTTTCCATCCATGTCATCACTGCAAAGCCTGTGCACACAGCAAGAGAGTGAAAACCTATGAGATTCCAAACACAGGAATAGTGAAAACAATCAATAAGTACCTTACCTGTGGCACCCCCTATGCGGTGTATTGCCTCAAGTGTCCATGTGGACTGATGTATATCGGAAGCACCATCAAACCCCTGAAGTTACGGATTCTTGAACATATGAGAGCGATTGACAAAAACGATCAATCCTATCCTGTTGCGAGACATTTTCAGGAAAAACATTCCAGCAGCAGATATTATTTACAATATTTTGGTATAGACTATATACCAGAGAATCCGAGAGGAGGAGACAGGCTACATGGACTTAGAAGGCTTGAGTCCCGATATATCATTGACTTAATGACTAAACATCCGAATGGGTTGAATGCTGGGGAGGAATTGGCATCTCATATAGGCTTCTAAATTTAATTTAAGAAACACTCCAAGTGCATATAATCTATTGTATGATAATGACTGGATCCGTGTATGGAATTTAATACGGGATACTGCTATGATGACTATGTAGGGTAATGTAATTACAATTGTTAATGAATTTATGATTCTTTACCAACTTATCCCCATGATAATGTCATCCATTAGGAGACTCTGAGACATGATTTCTATTAGAAGGTCATATTAGGTGCAATAATGTTGAAAATTCGTGTCAAATTACTCATGTATTCCTTCCATAGTGTTGAAATTTGAATTTTGAGTTTAGAATAATAATTGAAATTAGAATCTAGTGTTTGGGCATAGCAATTGAAACTCAAGGGAGAATTGCCGATCCACGGCAGTATCAGTCTTACTCATCGCGAGTTGTGAGCAACACTTTCGTTTAGGGAAAGGATGTTGTGACTTTAAAGCCGATACACGGCGAAATTGTAGTTCACATCTTAGGTGAATTGCATGAAGAAATGGAAAAGATTTTATTTTCCTCGTGCAATGAAATTGAATTATTTTCTTTCCATTTATGCTTGAAAATATTGTAAAGCATGTATATGGGTTGAAGTGGGGATATATACCCTCGCGTCATGTGTTGTTTAAAGCTGCGATGAAACCTATGAACAACATCCAATATGGAGTTTTGAATTTTAGTCCCTTGTTTGTGTTGCCCATGATCACGTGCACGCTGTTAAAAACATGGCTCCTACCATCAATGTTTGTAACATTGACAAAGGCGGAGCGCCGAAACGCGTCTGTTGCGAGATTAAATATTAAGAGCTACCCTGGAGTGCGTGGTTTCCTTGACTCAAGCTGTCTCTTTTGAAACCGTGAGCTGAATATATATATATATATATATATATATATATATATATATATATATATATTTTTCACGAACAGAAAACCAGCACTCCGCACTTTAGAATTAAAGGTTTATTTCAGACACTGTTTAAAGCCTACGCGTTTCGAACCAGATGGTTCCTTTTCACGGCAGTGTTAGCAGTTGTCCTACTACACTTACAATTATATAGCTTTTAATGCTCATCCTGGTGCATTATGGGACATGCAGTTTAGCATTCATTATGCATTGTTATCTACATTTTTACATTTTTAACATTTTTGCATTATTGGCGTTTTGATGCGTTTCAATTGGGGGCCCGAGTAAATAGCATATGACTGCACAGCCGGACTGATGACCACATGGCTTTAACGAGAAGGACAATTTAATCACTTGTGCAGTCCAAAAACACACTGCCATGACACATTGTCCTCGTGCTAAAAAGTTGAATGTAGGGCACTTAGCCCCCAATTGAAACGCATCAAAACGCCAATAATGCAAAAATGTTAAAAATGTAAAAATGTAGATAACAATGCATAATGAATGCTAAACTGCATGTCCCATAATGCACCAGGATGAGCATTAAAAGCTATATAATTGTAAGTGTAGTAGGACAACTGCTAACACTGCCGTGAAAAGGAACCATCTGGTTCGAAACGCGTAGGCTTTAACAGTGTCTGAAATAAACCTTTAATTCTAAAGTGCGGAGTGCTGGTTTTCTGTTCGTGAAAAATAATTCACGGGATCCGGTCCTGGTCCCGAACCTAGCACCAACTTGTGTAGCTGTTCCCTCTGCGACAGGATCACTCGTGAAAATATATATATATATATATAGATAGATAGATAGATAGATAGATAGATAGATAGATAGATAGATAGATAGATAGATAGATAGATAGATATAGATATATATATATAATAAGCACTCCAATGCCTGGCAAATGCAAAGGCATTAGGGTGCTTTCTGTGAGCACTCGTTCAATTACACAAGGTCAGATTTGTTTATTAGACACAGAGATGTCTACAGGATGTTGAACTGACCCATGTTCAACCTGGTTCCCCAGTTTCTGAGTGGGCAACCCTGTTGTAACACCATGTCCTGAAGTCACTGCTCTTCTTTTAAAGCTTAGCCAGATCAATCTAATGTCTCTTTAGTGGTCACGCAAGATTCACTCCTTATACATATCGTGCCATATCTTACTATATAACATAACTAAAGAAAATTGACAAAATCAGTAGACCTCTCATATGCGAGACCCATTGGCTTTACCAATGCTTTTTTTGGATCTGGTTTTAGCCATGATCTTTTTATGTTAATGAAACACTACATATAATAATCTCACCTATATGAGCTTTCAGCCAGCTCTCTGCATTCATTGTTCAGTTGTGTCATTCACATGTTTCTTCCTCCCACTTGTATGGAGCAATGGGTCAGCCCAATTCATCCATTGTCTACTTTACTGTAAGTGATGGCATTGTGACCTTTCACAAGCAGCACATCTGCATCCAAAGTAGTTCCCTTAAGTGCAGAGGCCTATTGTGATGATAACTGCTTTTTGGAGAAAAAAAACTTTTTACCAAAATTTCGTTGTATTGGCAAGGTAAGCTCCCCCAACAATGAAGTTTTACAAAACCCATGATAAAACAAAACAAGCATTGACAAAGCTAACATTCTGATAGATACATCTGCCGTGTGGATTCCTCACCTTGTGAATATCCCCTTGCGTCAGCAATATTCGGAAATTCTTTTTGTAGCTTCGCGCCGACGTGGATCCGGACGTCACAGAGGCACGGCATCGCTCGCGACCCCGCTGACGTCACCAGTATCTACCAGAAAAAGCGTTACCGAAGGTAAGTAACTTGTTCTTTTGGTAGAAAACTCTGAATCTATTGGTGTTGCCAATGCTTGCATTAAATAGTTGTTTACAATGACAATACATGTATGTTTTAAGTTTTCACTTATGTCAAAATTGTTTGCTAAATGTTTTCTTAAAGAAAAATTAAAGCCAGTTAGGCATTCTTCAATACATTTTGAAACGAGATTTCTGTTTGTCTAATGCATTGCAAGATTCTGCAGTATACAGAATAGAGAATGTGTTTTGTTTCTAGAAAATATATTGACTCCAAATACTGATGGCACACTTGTTTATATGTGTGACAAACTGTCACTAATGTGGCCTGTGCCAACACTTTAATGTGGCTGTGTATGTAGACATATTTGACTTGCATTATTCTATTGGGTGTGTGTGTGCGAGCCTGTGTGTGTGTGTGGGTGTGTGTTGTGTGTGTGTGTGTGTTGTGTGTGTGTGTGTGTGTGTGTGTGTGTTTATGTGTGTATGTGTGTATACACACCTGTTCCTGCCAGTATCCATGCTCTGGGTGTTTGTGAATTTTGGAAGTTGGTGCTGCTGATCTCTGTATCGGTACTATGTTTTACATACTGTGAGAGAGTGCCTCCTAAGTGCTTGTGTATTTTCTTAATAACAAGTGTCTTGGAGGCGATAGATCAATTAGGCTCTCAGTTTATAAAAAAATTATCTTGATGTAAGGACATAAGGTGACTATTTTATAAATTATGCTCTTTCGACTTAAAATATTACTGTCTTTGATTCATTCATTATGGTCTATCCTTCTTTAGGTGAAGAGGAACAGTATGCCACCACTTTCGCTATATGGCCAGCTCCTTTGGCGAGAATTTTTCTACACAGCTGCCACAAACAACCCAAAATTTGATCGTATGGAAGGAAACCCAATCTGTATCCAGATTCCCTGGGATAGGAATCCAGATGCCTTAGCTAAGTGGGCAGAAGGGAAAACTGGGTTTCCGTGGATTGATGCAATCATGACTCAGCTACGACAAGAAGGTTGGATCCACCACCTTGCCAGGCATGCTGTGGCCTGCTTTCTGACCAGAGGAGACCTTTGGAACAGTTGGGAGAATGGGGTTCGAGTGAGTCTTCCTCTTATTTATTTCATTGACTCTCCTGGCATTTATTCAGGGCAACCTCCTGAAAATGTCTTTGTTAATGGATTGTATCAGTAGAATCTGGAAAATGTGAAGGCCCACTTTTTCTATGCTTCTATCTTCAGTATGTCCCGGACAAAAATCATACTGCAACCCTAAGCAAAATCACTTCTACTTGATAAGTTCACACATCCCAGTGTTTGGTTATTTTAGGATACAAACACCATTGTGTTTAGCTCTTTTCTTCTAACTGCACTTGATTTTGTTTACTTCTTTCAAGGAACACATTCAATTCCAGAGGCATCTCAACACTGATGAACAGTGAGCTAATTTCTATTTAGAACAGAGTCTCGTAAGAAAGTGTTGTGAGGGATTAACAGGATGAAAATGTTAGCTCTTTCCTAAAAGCAAGGTGTGAGAGCGTGTGGTTCTGAGATCCAATACCAGATTGTTTACTAGCTGAGTAGACCAGGTATGGTTAAGGAGTAAGCTTAATGATGCTTATGTGGCAAGACTTTTCCCTAAAAGTTTTAGGCCTTGTTACGAGTTGTGTTTTTTTACCTGGAATGGCAATTCAGGCTGAAATTACTCAGGCCGAGGTTACCAGTGTTTCAGGGCCAAAATTACCAGGTTTGAAATCTCTGGAACTGATTATTCCGTGCCTGGAGACACAGACCTCTCCAAAAGACTGGGGGCGGGCGTTGCGGTAAGCACCTTTGTGCAGCCCCCACTGTGCCCTGCTGTAGACCCGGGAAACAGTTAATAGTCCCGGACAGGCACAGGTGTGCCGGTTATCCAGTATTAGGGTATCTTTAGCGCCGGGACACCTCCGCCGGAGGTAGCTGTGCGCTCTACAAGCTTCAAAATAAATAAATAAATTTCATAGATTAACATGCTTGAATCATTCCCCGTCGTGGAAGTGGGCGCCCCACAGTAATATAGATAAAGCAGTAATTAAAGAACTTCCATAGGCTATCATTGAGGCAACCATGCATTTAATAGCCTTCTCATAGTCCTTCTGAACTTCAGGAGGAGGATGAGGACTATTATAATGTGGAGGAATACTGCCAACACTTTCCAGTTCCTCCTCTACAATATCAGCATTGTAGATATTATGTCGATCCACCAAGACAAGAACCTGCTCGCTTACCTAATTCTTTAATACATGCCATGCTCACAGACTACAGCAAAAGGTTCCCGCCCCAAGGGGAACATATTACTGTACCTCTATCAGCAACATCTGTAGCACCTCTAACACCAATACTGCGTCCTCCTGCTACTCCTAGGATGACGCCACATCCCATCATCCCTGTTCCTCTTAGAGAAGATCAATCCTCTTCTGAAGAGCCTGAAGAGGGTGAAATTCACGATCCTCCTCTACCCACTGATAAATAGGATAACTATATTATACCTACACCATCCCTCCTCCATGCCGTCCTTTTGACTCAGCTTCAGGGGACATTGGAGATTTTCATAATTTGATGGACAGGCCTACATCCAGATTTCATCTGCCCACTGTAGTCAAGCAATCAGATTGTTTCCTTAATGACTTTAAAGAACCGTCGAGGGAATCTAAAAGGGTTGTACCCATTATGGACCATATCTGGTAGGAAGCACTTTAAGTAATGAAATCACCGTCTACTGTAGTGCTGGTACTGCCAAGATTAGATAAAAAATACAGGACACCCGAGGATTCCCCTTCAAACCTTACGGGTCAACCCAAACCAAACTCTGTGATTTTCCAAGCGGCTCAGAGACGATCATGAAATCCTTCCACCCCATCACGTCTCTACCGGACAAGGACAGACGAAGTTTGGATTCTATTGGGCAGACCATCTCGTAGATGTCAACAATCTCTGTCAGGGCTGCTAATGCACTAGCCATTCTGGGACGCGACAATCGGCAAATGTGGTACGATATTGGAGCCATGCTGGAGTTTATACTGCAATAGCTCACTTAATTTCCACTACGGCCCCCAGCGCCTTGAGACCCGTAAGGGTGAGTAGTTCGCGCTTTAAAAATATGGATTTTTTTATTTTAATTTGACCTTTATGCCTAAAATCTGCTCTGCAGATTTTCACCAAGTTTCTGGCCTCAGTGGCAGCTGCCTTGCGGAACCTGGGTCACCAAGTATTTCCATATTTGGATAATTGGCTCCTGAAAGCTCCATCAGCTCGACTAGCGGCTGCTGCTCTAAGAGATTGCATAGATCTTTTCTGCAAATTAAGCGTTTCAATAAACCAACGAAAAACTTTGTTTTTTCCAAGTCAGGCAATGACGTTCCTAGGGGCCAACTTGGACACCATTCAGAACAAAGCTTCCCTTTCGCAAGAAAGGCAGGAATGGTTACAAACCTTGGCTCCCAGACTATCAAAAAGAAAGTGCAGTTCTCTTCTAAGGGATCCTCATCAATAGTCATAAGCGCTGAATATTCCCGCCCAAGTTCGGGGACCCCGGAAATAATTTAAAATGATATATGAAAAAATATATATACAGCTCTTTATATATAAACATATATCATTTTTTCTCATACCAATGCAGGTCATTTAGAAGGCTAAACAATGTAATAAAAAACACATAAAACTGCTTTTGCAAAACATAGATAATATATGTATAAAAACACATGAGGGCTAGAAGCACTTGAACTCTGTTTTTAATGAGTGAACCTCATGAGTAAACTGCAAAAGAAAAGCAGGCATTGTTAGCCTACAGGCTGCATTGTAAAACAACATAGAAAATTATCCCCTTCGCTGCGGGGGGTAATTCCCCCACAGTGCGGGGGGGGCATGGGTGTGAGCGCGGCACCACGGTGCTCGTGACGAGACCAGTTTGTCATGAGTCACGGTGGAGCTGTGCTCATGATGAGCTTGTCTCGATATGAACCCGCCCACTGATTAACTCAGCCGTACAGGCGGGGAATTAATCGTGCGTGGGCGGCGCGGATTTGTTATGACGAGACAAGCTCGTCATGAGCACAGCTCCACCGTGGCTCAGGATGAGCTAGTCTCGTCACGGGCATCGAAGGTGTTAATGTAATTTTCCATAAAACTGGCACCGTGCCTTTAAGGCAGCCATGATCCCTAGCTTTCCATCATGCCTCAGGGGTGACAGTTAGGTCAGTTGTTCTTTCTGGCTCCTTCTGTCAGTACCCTGGATTCACTGCTCTCTTTTTTGACTTTTGTCAAAAATACCTTGTTTTTTTGTAATTTTTTTGCCTTCACTTGACCTCTTTTGATATTACAGTGAGGTTTAAACCATCTTTTTGTGGCAGAAAGAGTTTTTTTCTGTCAAAAATGCCTTCGTCCCAGCCTGTGGCAAAAAGAAGGCCAAGTCAGACACACAGGAAGTGTGCATTCTCTGCCTCCCTCAGTCTCACTCTCCTGCCTCCTGTCAACACTACAGGAAGCTATCTAGAAGAACCATCAAAGCCAGGGAGAGAATCCATCTTTATGGTCTCTCAGAAAGAGGTAGGTCTCCTGTAAGGAGAAAAAAAAAACGTGTTTGATGTCGAGGAGCAAGGTCCCGATATGTTCTCCTTCGGCGTCGGGCTCGACGTCGAAGGTACCGGCGGTGGAGTCATCGTCGAGGACTTTGGCGCAGGAGCGTCGTTCTTCAACTTCGAAGGCCAAGTCTCCAATGGCGTTTTAAAAGCGTCCGGCGTCGAGACAAGATCCTCCGCCATCGACTCTTCAGCGACAAACGACGTCGAGACAGATCGACATCAAGACGTTAGTCACCATCTTGGACGACGAGACGCAAGTCCCCGTCGGCGTCTCAACTCAGATCGTCTTTGAAGCACAGGTCGTCGGATTTTCACTTTTTGACGTCGAGGCAGAAGCTTCCTTCGACATCAGCAAGACACTCAACATCGAGGCAGGTGTCTCCGTCGGTTTCACAGATGACGTCGAGGCAAAGTCCTCTGTCAAAGGAAAGGCGTTCAATGTCGAGGCAGAGCCCTCCATCGAAGAAAAGAAGATAGACTTCGAGACAGGAGTCTCCGTCAAAAAGGATGCGCTCGACGTCGAGAGAGGAGTCTCCATCGATGCGACGCTTGCCGTCAAGGCAGTGTCCTCTGTGGAAGCAAAGGCGATCGACGTCGAGACGTGGGTCTCCGTCGAGGCAGTCGCCGTTGAGGCGCAGGTCTCCGCCGAGAAGGTCAACGTCGAGACAAAGATCTCCGTCCCGGACGGCGTCGAGGCAGAGGTCGGTGTTGGTCCCTGTAAGCTTCTCTCCGACTCCTTCATCGATGTCGAGAGCAGGCTTGCACCGTTCCATCGCCAGGTCCGGTTCTCCAGAGGTGGTTATTTCGTCCTCAAGTAGCCGAGACTCTCCCTCTGGACATCAACGTTCAGTCAATCAATCAATCAATCAGGTCATTTGTATAGCGCACTACTCACCCGTAGGGTCTCAAGGCGCTGGGAGGGGGGGGGGGTGCCGCTACTGCTCGAACAGCCAGGTCTTGAGCTTCTTCCTGAAGGAGAGGTGGTCTTGGGTCAGGCGCAGATTGGTCGGAAGTGAGTTCCAGGTCTTGGCGGCCAGGTAGGAGAAGGATCTTCCTCCTGTTGTCGCTCTTCGGATGCGGGGGACGGCGGCGAGGGCGTGGTTGGTTGATCTGAGGAGGCGCTTGGGAGTGTAGAAGTTGATCCGGTTGTTGAGGTAGCTCGGGCCTTGGTCGTGTAGGGCTTTGTGCGCGTGGGTGAGGAGCCGGAAGGTGATTCTCTTGTTGACCGGGAGCCAGTGCAGATCTCTCAGGTGTCCGGAGATGTGGCTGCGTCGGGGGATGTCGAGGATGAGTCTCGCCGAGGCGTTCTGGATCCGCTGGAGTCTCTTCTGGAGTTTGGCAGTGGTTCCGGCGTAGAGGGCGTTGCCGTAGTCCAGTCGGCTGGTGACGAGGGCTTGGGTGACCGTCTTCCTCGTCTCGGTGGGGATCCACCGGAAGATCTTACGTAGCATGCGCAGGATGTTGAAGCACGACGAGGAGACGGCGTTGACTTGTCTGGTCATGGAGAGGGAGGAGTCCAGGATGAAGCCCAGGTTGCGAGCGTGGTCCGTCGGTTTGGGTGCGGTGCCCAGGGCGGGGGGCCACCAGGAGTCGTCCCAGGCGGAGGGCGTGGAGCCCAGGATGAGGACCTCCGTCTTGTCTGAGTTCAGTTTCAGGCGGCTGGTCGTCATCCATTCGGCTACGTCTCTCATCCCTTCGTGCAGGTTGGCTCTGGCGGTGGCGGGGTCGTTGGTCAGGGAGAGGATCAGCTGGGTGTCGTCGGCGTAGGAGATGATGTTCAGGTTGTGTAGAAAAGGCTCATCAGGAAGGACGGAAATCTCCCTCCACACGTCGTTCTCCTGTTACAGCGGAAAGGAATCCATCCATTCACGTCTCTCCGTGATGGATGGGACCACCACACCACTGGGCTGATCCTCTGCAGTCGGTAGACGGTAGGTGGGGTCGGAGTCCTGCTCACAGGTCCCCTCAGGCTCACCTAGCACAAGATGCAGATCTTTCTCAGCCAAGAGGTAGAGCTCGTACTCGCTCTCCTGCACCACCTTCCATCAAGATCACACAGCAGAAGGAGGAGGCGCTGATCTCCAATGCCTTCCACCTCCTCAACATACTACTCAAAAAGAAACTACTCACCCACCCTTACCGACAGTCCACCGTTGAGGATCTCTCCTGTGGACAATGTCAGCACATTCAAGGACGTGCTTTCCAGGGGGGGCTAGCAAGCTGAACATTCCTATGCCAATTCAGCAGTGTACTTCTTCAGTTATTTTCGAAACCTTGAACCAGAAGAAGTCTTCTCGACCGTTACTTCCGTTGGTACCCCGGGGCTCCTTAAACCGGTTATGGACATCTTCCTCACGCCGGCCACTTTCAAGACCGCACCGGCGAGAATTCTAAAGAAGCATCGTCCACAGGAGGGGTTCACCTCCTTCCTTCCTGAAGTTCGATCCACCACCGGACTCTGAAATTGTGGCTGCGGCTAGAGATACCCACTCAGTGGGCTCCTCGTCTACAGTACCACCAGACAAGGAGAGCAAGACACAAGATTCATGGGGGAGAAAGGTATGTGGCACTTCTGCATCCATGCTTAAAGTCTCCAGGCATGAGGTCTGTGCACTACGATAGGGCTTTGTGGGACTCTCTCCAATGTTTTACGGAAAAAATACCCAAGGAAGACCATAAGGACTTCGAGGAGGTTTTACAGGAGGGCAGTTGGTGGCGAACCAAGTGATTAGTGCTGCGGCGGATGGAGCTACACTTTCAGCCCACTCCTACGCCCACGGAATTTGTGCCAGAAGATCTTCCTGGCTTTGCCTTACACACTGAAGCCAGAAGCGCAATCCCAGATGCTCAACCTTCCATTCTCCGGTTCATCTTCATTCGGCTCTCACACCAATGAAGAGATGGCACGGATGAAGACCGAACTAGATACCCTGAAAGCAGTGGGGCTGGAAATGAAAAAAGAGTTTTGTCGCAGTTACCGCAATACTGATCACCGCTCCTTCCAACAGAGGGTTCAAACCCCTCATTGGCAAAAGAACAAAACCAACAAGGTCAGCAGAAATCACAGTATCAAGGCCGTCGATCCAACAGGGGAAGAGGTGCAAACCATCAGTCCTCCTCCTCTACGAAAGCTCCAGCCAAAGAATGAGTGCCTCCATCACCGTTCACCACTCCAGTAAGAGGAAGTGTTGCAAATCATCTGCAAGAGTGGCAAGCTATCACGAAGGACCAGTGGGTGTTAGCTATCCTGCAGAATGGGTACTCTACGTTTTCGATGTCGTCCTCCCTTGATCCCTCCGGTACAGTCATCATGCTACCAGGTCAACATGCTGCAAAGGGAAGTGGGCATCCTTCTAAAATAAGCCATAGAGAAGGTTCCACCATCCCAAAGAGGTCGAGGAGTTTATTCCAGATATTTCCTGGTAAAGAAAAAAGGTCAAAAATCAGAATACTGGCCCATTCTGGATCTACGAGCACTCAAGTCCAAGATGCCTACTTTCATGTACCGATAAGTCATCATCACCGGCAATACCTATGATTCATAGTCGGATCATCCCACTATCAATTCAAAGTGCTGCCCTTCGGGCTGAAGTCAGCTCCCCGGGTGTTCATGAAGGGCATGGCGGTGGTGGCAGCTGCTTATCAATTGGTTGCTGAAAGGCCCCTCTCCCCCAGAGCGTGAGGAACCATTTCCAGCAGTGTCTAGGGCTTTGTCAAAAACTGGGCCGCCATGTGAACTTTGAGAAGTCGACACAGCAGCCCACACAAAGAATCCACTACCTGGGGGCATTGATAGACGCAGAGCGAGGAAAAGTGTTTCCTTCGGAGGAGAGACAATTATCTATCATTCAGAAAGGCAGACATATTTTAAAGAGCATCATGTCTTCGGTGCGTCAGATGGCCTCCCTGGTAGGATCAATGGCATCCTGCATTTTTCTGGTTCCCAATGCCAGGTTAAAACTGCGTCCTCTACAGCAAGATCTGGAGGGCAAATGGGATCAATGGTCTTCTCACTGGGAAGACAGAATCTGTCTATCACATGCAGGCTAAGCATCCATTCCGAGGTGGATGCAGAAGGACAGCCTGAGAGTAGGAGTTCCGTTCCATCAAACTCCCCCCTCTCAGACTCTGATCACAGACACATCCCTACAAGGATGGGGAGCCCATATGGGGTCTCTCCAGATGCAAGGCCTATGGTCCTCAAAAGAGCAGTTGTACCACATAAACATGCTGGAGCTAAGGGCTGTTCATCTTGCTTTCAAGGCTTTCCTCCCTTCGACTCAGGCAAGTTCCACCCTACTACAGACGGACAATACCACCACCATGTACTACCTGAACAAGCAGGGGAGAACTCGCTTGAGGACTCTCTCTTTGGACGGACAGACCCTTTGGCACTGGCTTCTGGCGAGGAATCTATCCATCACAGCAGTTCACCTGCCGTAAGAGAAGAATTCTCAAGCGGATGCCCTCTGCACCTCTTCGAGGAACAGCAGAACTGGGTTCTCAACGACGAGGTGGTCGAAAACATCTTCCAGGCTTGGGGCCTGCATAGATCTGTTCGCGGACGATGAAAACAAAAAATGCAGAGACTTCGCCTCAAGGTACTACCGACCAGGATCGAAGGGGAATGCCCTTTTGATAGACTTGTCAGGAGCATTTGTATACGCTTTTCCACCCCTGCCGCTCATCCCAAAGGTGGTGACCAAGCTATCACACTCAGACACCACAATGATACTGATTGCTCCGGACTGGCCGAGGCGGTGGTGGTACCCGGACCTTCTGGTTCTGTCAGTATGTCCACACAAGCGGCTGATGTGCAGACCGGACCTACTGTCCAAGATGAACAGGATGATTCATCACCCCAACCTTCCATCAATAAACATGGCAGCATGGCTCCTGAGGTCCTCCAGTATGGGCATTTAGGTCTTCCACAGAACTGCATGACCATATTGAAAGAGGCATGGTGACCTTCCACAAGACACTCTTATGCTTGCAAATGGAAACGTTTTTACATATGGTGTGTGCAAAATAATTGTAGTCCCACCAAGGGGCAGGAGGAGGTAGTTTTGCCCTATTTGTTTAACCTAGCCAGAGCAGGTTTGAAATTCTCGTCCATTAAGGTGCACCTTGCTGCCATAATGGCATGCAGGCGTTCTCCTTCTCAACCCCCATTCTTTCAGTTACCGGTGAGGAAGGATTTCCTGCAGGGTCTCAAGAAGGTCTACCCTCCGGTCCGACCTCCTTCACCTCCTTGGGAGCTGAATTTGGTACTATCAAAATTGATGGGTCCACCCTTTGAGCCTATCCACAAAGCAACCTTACAGCACCTTACGTGGAAGGTAGCCTTCTTGGTGGCTATCACCTCGGCTTGTAGTGTGAGTGAAATACAGGCCCTCTGTTCAAAAGAGCCCTACTTGGTCTTCCATCTCAATAGGGTAATCCTCAGAACACATCCTTCTTTCCTTCCGAAGGTGGTGTCCGATTTTCAATTGAATCAAACCATTTCTCTTCCGACCTTTTTTCCTAATCCCTCCACTCCAGCTGAGAGGGCTCTACATTCATTATACCTTAAATGGGGTTTGAAGTTTTATCTTGACAGGTCAAAGTCATTGAAAAAGTCTTATCACCTATTTATTAATTATGGTTCGATCAGAACAGGTTTCCCAGCATCAAAGCGGTCCATCTCCAGATGGATAGTCTCATGCATCAAATTGGCTTACCAGTTAGCACAGAAGTCTCTTTTGACCGCTCCCAAAGCTCATTCCACGAGAGGAAAAGCGGCTACAACTGCTTATCTCAATAATGTACCGCTCTCCGAGATCTGTAAATCTAGGACACCATCACCATCCTCTCCTCTGATGTGGCCTTTATCATTGAAATGTGGCTCAGCCCCACCTCAAACCCCAACAGCGCAACCGCACAGCCAATGGCTACAAGATAATGCACCTGAGACCACACCAACAAACACAATTGGGGCATCGCTATCATTTTCAAGGAAGCCATCGGATGCACTGCCACAATAGACGACCTCACACCTCTCGTAGAACACCTCAACTTCAAACTACGGACCAACACCAATACCACGATAAACAACACCCTCGTCTACAGACCCCTGGGACCCCAACTGACTTTCTGCAGTGCCACCTCCGACCTCATCGTCCCCTAGCCAACGACTCCTACCACTGTGTCCTACTCAGTGTTCTCAATTTCCATGTTGACGATCTTAACGACGCCAACTCCACCATTCTCAGACAATCTGAACAGCATCAACCTTACCCAACCGGTCACTGAAGCCACAACACAAACTGGACACACACTCACCGCCATTCTCAACTCCAGCAACAAATTCAGCCACAACGCATAACTCACCTGGACCGACCAGGCCATCGTTCACTTTACCATCCTCGACTCTCAGCACAC
The DNA here is from genome assembly GCF_964261635.1 of Lissotriton helveticus. Lineage (NCBI taxonomy): Eukaryota > Metazoa > Chordata > Amphibia > Caudata > Salamandridae > Lissotriton > Lissotriton helveticus. Next base: position 474,581,639 of record NC_136062.1, read on the forward strand.
CATCACCAAGTGTCCCAACATAGCTGGGGCAAGATAACAGAGACTCAGTGGACCTAGGCCCTCAGCGGCACCAAATCCAAAGCTTCATCAGACATTGACCAAGTCCTGTTGAACTTCTCTGCATGGATCACCAATTGCGTCAAAAGATTCTCCTGATGAAACGAACAACAAAATTTCAAAACAAGCCCGCTGGTACTCCCAAGAGCCTAGAATCACCAAGTGCACCTGCTACCAACTCAAGAAACAATGGCGCAGCACAATTAACTCCTCCGACAGAGCTGCTCAGTAGGCAGCTCTCAACAAATACCATCTGCCCATCAAGGAAGCCAAGAGAGCAGCCATCACAGCCTGCATTGATACAGCAACCAACCACACAAAAGAACTCTTCAAAAGAGTCATGAAATTCACAAGCCTACCGGCGGCAGAGAACACCATCTAGCTCGCACAAGAACTAAAAATTGCCACCATCTACACAGCTATTTTATCGAACAATGGTACTTAGAGGGAAAATCTAAAAGACAAATGAGATATAGACCTTAATGGGTACTCTATATATTCAATGTCCAGCCAGACAGAGAATTGTTAATATGCAATGTATTAGGAATAGCAAATGATACATACAAGAAAACAATACAGCGGGACGCAATCCTGCACCCGATACAAAGGACAGGGAGCAAACAAACAAACAAAACAAGTTACAGGCAAAACTGGAGCTACGGTAGCTTGTACTGATCAGAGAATAAAGCAAGCTAACCACAATAGTGACCATATTATTTATGCACATTGGACCATAGTGGCACTATTTTAAATTGTCGACGACGTTTCGATCCCAAGCTCATTAAATAGAGGGATAATCATCAGGACTACACAAATGAAATTGCCTGGTATAGACCACAATGCCTGTTGGGTTAAAAAAACAGGGAAACAAACAACAAGGAAGCCAGTCAGAAAATCAGGTAGGCAACACGTTTTTCAACATGTTAGCGAAGGCTTGCATTAACAACAGACAGATCAGATAATTCAAAAATTGGCGAGTGAGAAGAAAAAGAAGGTGATGAATATCCCGTGCTGAGTAAGGCACACAATTCCTATGTGAAACCCATTTTCAGAGGGTGCTAAAAAAGGATAGATACGTGCACACAGTGACTTGCGACGGAGTCATTCACTTCAAGAAACTAATGGAGTTTATAGCTTGCGTAGAAGGTCTTGGCTCAGAGATTTTAAGTGCATGCAGTGATGGTATTCCTAAATAAGTGCCTGAGAATTCGATCGAGTTTGGACAATTGCTGTCTGGCTCACAGTAAAAATTGGTAAAGAACACAAATGGAATACCTTGTACCAGATCGGATTACATAGCATGCAGTGGCCCCTAATTAAGCGCATGAAAAATCGGTCGTAGTGAGGACAATTATTAAATGGCTTACCGCACAATTTAACCTTGTGATTGTGTGGGTAAAAATTGTTGCACAGCTCCTTGGAGCGGGAATATTCCTTTGTAGAGGCGGGTTATGCGCACTGATATTGGAAAAATGGTTGTATGTGCTACATTATAAGCAAGATGTGGAGGGGAGCATATTGGGAGTGGAAAACGTACCTACACGCAAGAATTGTCATATTGACCATGCGAGGCGCGTACCTTTGAGTTGTTGTCCACTTAAGGAGTTAAGATTGTAGTCAAGCGGAGCAAATACTTTTAAAAGCCAGCCTTACAATAAGGCAGAAAACCAAGGGTCGCCCGCTTCCTCCGTGATCCTGGAGGTTTGTGAGCGGTGGTTGGGCTTTAGCGATGCTGTGAAAAGAAGGGGAAAGCAATTGAGGTGGGTTAGGAATCGCGAGTAAGCTGTGCTTAAGAGCGAGGGTTCTTAACTTAGGGATGTGGGACAAGCCGGTGTATGTGACGTCTCTTACCTTCAATGAAGATAGGCAACAGTGTGTCTTTCGTTCCAGTGCAAGATGGCAGGAACTGGGAGGCTAGCGTGTGGGGGCAGTTTAAAAAGACCGCGAGCGGTCGCCATCTTGGGTGAGTATAGTCATGGAAACAGAGGACAGACTGCTGTCAATGTCAGTGCGGTCGGAAGTGAAGACCACACATTCTATGCAATTAGCGCAATTGAGTCACTGAATCAGTGAGAGGTGTGTAAAAATTGAAAGAGTGATTATGGTGAACCGTGCCTGAAGTGAATTTAAAGATTAAATAATGTGACATATAGGATGGAAAAAGGGGGTTTACCCAATGTGAATCAAAGGGCATTTGTACATAGGCATTTTTAAATACAGCAGATGTGATACATTCTTAAAGAATTCAATAAAAGACATTTTTGGGAACTTGAGAGCAACTTATGGACAACTATAACCATTGTACATTTAGTCATTGCAGTTATTTAGGGTTCACAGCAAGGTTGTCCAGTCTTCATTCCTATTTAGCCCGTTTCTGATGGTGTCAAAGAGAATTATCGATTGGAGTTCCTCTCTATTCAGTAGTTGGACCATGTTGCCACCTCTTTTTGGGAGTTTCAGTACTTTGAGAATTGTTCATCGGATGTCATCTTCATCATGGTTAGCCTGTGTGAAGTGTTCCACCAATGGTGCATTAGGCGTTTTGCACCCTGCGGTGTTGGCCAATCCTTGTTTTTATTTTCTGCGTTGTCTGGCCAATGTACAGTTTTAGACAGGGACACTGAATCACATAGATTACATTGCAGGTAATGCAATTTGAGAAGGCATGACAATTTGCAGTGATGTTATTGAAAGTAAAGGATTTGCCTTCAATGGTGAATTCACACACATTACAGCCACTGCACTTGGAATGACCTAAAACACTTGACTCACTATGGGGATTGGCGCCTGTTTTAGGTCATTCCAAGGATGAGGCAGTGGGACAAGCAGTATTTCGTAACCTGTTTCAATGAGGTGAGCTACTATTGGAACTAGTGACATTATTATTATCTTTGTTTTTCTCTTCAATAAATTACAATACAATGCATACGGATGTTTCCCACCTCCACAAGTTAGCTTAATTGGATCAAGTTTGTTACTCTTACTATTCAGATTTATATCTGGTACACTCGTGCTCTGAAATCTGAGGTGTGGTGGCTCTGGGGGAGAGTGAAAATGCAGGAGCTGCTCTGTGGCTGAAGTTTAGTTCTACCTAAAACAATGTGAATTGTTCTACAATCTCACTGGTGGAAAAAAGGGAATATTCAAGCATGTGAATCTATGAAATATATCAATACTGGAGAATCCCAGTGTACAAGTACGTAACTTGTTTTTTACTATGTTAGCACTGAGCGTTTGTCTACTCCAACTAGGCCAATGCTTATTCCAAGGACAGTCACAGTTCGTCATCGTCTCTAATGGGGTGAATCCATCCAAAGGTGAGGTTACCCTGGCCTCTCGGTCCAGAGCTTCTTCACAAAATCAGTTGCCTTTGTGGTGTCGCTGAAGATGTGAGATTTGCCATTCAGGATGATCCGACATGCAGGATAGAGCATTATATATGAGATGCCAGCTTGCTGCAGCATGCTTTTGATTGGCAGGAAGGCTCATCACACTTTCTGCACAGACTGAGTACATTTCTGGAAGAGCAAAATATCGGTGCCCTTGAAGGGAAGGTCCTTTTTTCATCTGGCTAGTCAAAGGGCAATGTCTCTGTCTCTGCAGTTTTAGATTTGTGCAAAGGACGCAGGGTTTTCACCGGCTGAGTGTGCTGTATAATGGCCTGATGAGAGCACTCAACCACAAATATATTTGAAAATCAACTGCTTCCAAAGAGTTGCACCAGTAAGGTTTCAACAAATTCTTCCATTTTGCCGATGACAGATGATTCTGGTATGCCTAATAAGTGCAAGTTGTGTTGGGACCAAGACCTCTGGGCTGGCCCAAGGACTGCTAGAGGACTCAATCACCCCTAGTGCAAGCATCTTTGAGACCTCCTCTCTGATGCAAACCCCCACCCTGTCAGTTACGCTGTCAGACTTGTGCTTCACAGGTAAGCCGTCTCCTGTATCCACATCATGGACACACCAATCTGTGATACTAGGAACTAGGGAGAACAAATCAGAAAACTTTCCCAGCAACTGGCGGCAGTCATTCTGTTGCTCATGCGTCAGGGTGAAAGAGAGGTTACACCATCCACTGACCCATCTTGCTCTGTTGCAGACAGGAGGTCAGGAAGAGGCTCAGTCTCCTCCTCCGTTCCTGCATCTGTTGCTAGGAGCATGTCCACTTCAGACCTCTCTAAGTGGGGCTTAAGGCAGTTGACATGCAGGACCCTCAAGGGGTTCCTGGGAGACCGCAAGTCCACCAAGTAGGTAACTGGACTCTTGCGCTCCACAACTTCAAATGGTCCGATCCACTTATCCTGGAGCGAGCAAGGCTCCACTGGGCCATGACTCACACTTTCTGGCCAGATTGAAGCTCTAACAGAGTGGCATTCTGGTCATACCAACGCTTCATCTCCTCCTGGCTGGCTTCCAGATTCGCCTCAGCAAGCTGTCTGAAACGCCGAGTCTGGTTCCTGAAGGCCAGCGTGTAGCTATATACTTGCTGGGGAAGTTTCCTGGGAGATTTCTCCCAGCCTTCTTTGACCAGACTCAGAGGTCCTCTGACCGGGTGTCCATAGAGAAGCTCAAAGGGACTAAACCCTAGAGATTTCTGTGGCACCTCCCGATATGCAAAGAGTAGGCATGGTAAGGGGACGTCCCACTAACGCCTCTTGGGTTCCTCAACACCCATTATCATGCCTTTCAGGGTCCGGTTGAACCTTCCAACCAACTCATTTCCTTGGGGGTGGTAAGAAGTGGTGAACTTGTAAGTTACACCACCCTCCTGCCACAGGGACTTCATATACTTGGAAATGAAGTTGGTTTCCCGGTCAGACACTACCTCGCAAGGGAATCCTACCCGTGAGAACATTCCCATCAGTGCTCGTCCCACCACCGGGGCAGTCACTGTCCTCATAGGTATGGCTTCCTGGTACCGGGTGGCATAGTCCACCAAGACAAGGATGAACCTGTTGCCTGTGGCTGTCTTGGGATCCAGTGGCCCCACAATGTCAATCCCCACCCACTCAAAAGGGGTACTGACCACAGGGAATGGCTGGAGAGGAGCCTTATGCTTCCTCCCACTCTTTCCACTTGCCTGGCAAGTCTGACAGGTCCTGAAATGAGTGTCTGAACTCTTGCTCATTTGGGGCCAAGGAAAGTGGGTGACAAGCCTCTCAAAGGTCTTGTTCTGCCCCAAATGTCCTGCTAAAGGCACATCATGAGTCAGCCCCAGTAGGAAGGCTCTGAACTTCTGGGGTACCACCAGCACACGGGCTGACCCAGGCTCAGCAACCTTAGGCTCACTATTCAGGAGACCATTCTCCCAGTAAATCCAATGTGATCCTGACTGAACACCTGCTGCCTGGCTTACAGCCTGTTGTCGCAAGCCCTCAAGAGAAGGTCATTCTCTCTGCTCCGTGCAGAATTCTTCCCTGGAGGGGCCTCCTTGCTGCCAATGGGTCAGCTCAAGCAGGTCCCCTAGTTCAGCTACTTTCTCCCCGGTAGGCTCCAGGGCATCCCCCTCAGGGTTTATGTCCTCCTGGGCCGTGGGAACTGCGGGGGCCATTTCCCGCACCCCCTGCCACTTCTCTCTAAGGCAGGTTCCTGGGCCTCCCTCTCAGGCTCCAGGTCCTCTTGAGCACCCCTACTGGCTGCCATTGACCGGGCGGTCACGCACACCCAGTCAGGCAGACCCACCATTTTCAGGTGAGTACTCTTCTCCACCTTCTCCCAAGGTGAGCTCTCCAAATCGTGCCCAACAAACAGTCAACAGGCATGGCGGGCCTCACAGCTACCTGAAGAGTACCAGAGACCCTGCCCCCACTCAAAGGGAACCTGAGCCATTGGACAATGGCTTTCTGTGTTGTGGGCGGCCACAACTCGCCAGAATGCATGGGGAATAATCTGCTCTTGAGACACCAGGTGACACCTGACAGCTGTCACACTGGCTCCTGTGTCTCTAAGAGCCTCCACATTTTGGCCATTGATGGTCACCCACTGCCCATATTTCTTAGTGTTCCTGGGCAGCTGAGTTTCTGAGACCATCTCACAGTCTCCTTAAGAGACAAGGGTCATCTGTGCGGGACCCCACCCACCTTGGACATCAATCTCCTCCCCCAAGGCTACACTAGCCAATCTGCCGGGGCGAAGCACCAGGGGGTGCTGGTTTACCAAACAGGCGGCACCTGGTATCATTCGCCTAATGACCCAGGTTGCTACACTTGTAACATTTCAGGGGCCCCTGGAGAACAGGACTACCTGTCGGGCCCCTTGCTTTCTCTCAGGGGGAGGCTGGGAACCTTTCCCTTGGTGACTATTTTGGGGCCCTTTGCAGAACTCCTTTTGTTTACCCTTGTCCCCCCACTCTTCTGCTGGGGACCCTGCCCACCTTTGGCTGAGTCTCTCATGTGACCCTTTTGGACCCGGGTGCTCACCCAGCGGTCCACCTCCTCAGCAAGCTTCCTAGGGTTAGTCAGCTTGCTATCAATCATGTGCTGGCGCAGCTCAGGAAAACATATATTAGACATGTGCTCCCATGCAATCAAATCAAAGAGACCTTGAAAATCATTAACTTTGCGGCCCTTTACCCAACCATCCAGTGCTCTGCAAAAGAAAGTGACATATTCCACCCAGGAACTGTTCTCTATCTTCTTACAATACCTGAACCTCTGCCTATAGAGTTCAGGGGTCAAACCATACCTACTGCTAGATGCCTACTGCACACAACGAGAGCGTACAATGGTCTATTGTGCCATGGTAGACACCTTAACATCCAAGTGATAGCTGTCAGAAAGAACAACAATGTCTCTGGAAAACAATCTTAATTTAATAGTCTTTGTAGCCAGCCGACACGTGTTTCGTCGCCTGGGAATATGATAATTCCACGACTCCTCAGGGCTGAACATTTGTGATAACACACGCGTAGGTCGCAAAGCCGGTGATAATTCCAACCCGGCCGCTCGAGACCAGGTAAAAGGTGTTGGTCCGAGTGGAGTGTGCACGGTTCTAATGAACTGAAACGGTGTTTAAAGTTCTTGTTATTCGGGTAAGGGTTGCAGGTCGTAAGGACGCTGGTTGTCGTCCAAAAAGGAGAAGTACTATGGATCGGTATTCGTGAGCTTAAGTCCCGCAGGCCGAATAGTTCGAAAGAAGGGAGTAGGTGCCTCCCACGTGTTGGTAGCCTCGGTCGGAGGAATCGTTGCGATCAGTTTTCTTCAGATGGCCTTGCGGGAAGTGGTGTTCCGTGTTTGGACCTAGACATTAAGGCATCCTTCATGTGGCTGTATGAATTGTGGACTTCAGAAGGCAAGTCTAACAGTGTGTCCCGCCCCTCACTAAGGAACCTTCCCCACAACCCCGCTCCCAATCTCTCTCAGGGACCCGGTGGGAAGACATGGCTACCTCATAGGCTCTGAACCACTGCCCTATATCATCATTCTTGTAAAACTATTTCACCACATGTTTGGGAATATACACCCTAGCTTCCACAGGCACTGACGGTGGCTGCCACCAGAGGAAGTAATCTCTAAGCTCTTGGCCTTCAATTCCAACTCCCTCAAAACTTTTTCATGTTCAAATTGCAATTTCTTCTCCTCCATGGCTAACTTTCTAGTTTGCACTTCAAATTCCAATTGCCCATTCAACTTGAGCTTGGTCAGCTCCATTTCATGCATCCTGCTCTCTTTCCTGTCCTCCAGCTCTTCTGGAGACAGTCCTCTGGCAGAAACACTGCTACCTGCTGGGGAGACACCTTTCTTCCCCCTGGACCCAATAGCCCTTGCAGCTGCTCATCCGCATTCTTAGCCCCTTCCTCAGGGGTATTCCTTGCTTCAAACCAGGCCGTCAGCGCCCTTTGCAGGTCCTCCTTCCTGGAGATACCAGTGGTAGAAACTTTTAATCTTCTGCACAAATGCTTGAGCTGTTTTAAGGTGTAGCATTCTAGTCTCTCTTCTTCCCATTCCAGATCAACAGAGGCTATGGATGCTGCTTTCTCTATTGAATTTGGCATTTTTCAAAAATAGAAAGTCCCAAAGAGGAATCTACCAAAAGTATGTGTTGCGTTTTGGTCTGCACTCACTAAGTAGTGTTCACCAATCACTGTACATGAGTCACAAATGCAAGTCCAGAATCCTCACCGCTGACCATCAATGTTAGATTTGGGGGTCTCTAGTTGGCATAGGTAGGTACTTGTGACAAATAGGGACCCTTGCCTCTAGTCAGGATAAGGGGATTACTCTCCTAAAATAACCCCTGCTCACCCCCTTGGTAGCTTGGCACGAGCAGACAGGCTTATCTCAGAGGCAGTGTGTAAGGCATTTGTGACCACATACAGTAGCCCAGTGACAACACTACAAATGGATACCGCACAGGTTTTATATCAAAAATAAGTATACTTTATATAGAGTTACCACAAGACCATAAATGACAAAAATACACAATACTGGTACTTTAAGATGGTAGATTTAGCTTAGCTTAGTTTAGTTCAGTTCAGTTCTTAAGATGTGACACTATGCGTCCAGGTACCTTACGATGCATGCGCTTTCACAACAAGCAATGTTGCAGCGATGGAAATGCGGTGAAGTTCGGCTGCAAAGAAATAAAGATGACGCTCTTTCCTTGGTGCAACACGCTTCCCGGTGATGCGGCGGCGTCTGCGGCGACGTCAGTCCTCTTTTCCGGCGACGCAAGATACTTTACAAGATGCGAGCCGTGACTGGCCCTGCGACAAGCTTCCCAGCGATGCGGCAGCATCTGCGGCGACGTCGATCCTCTCTACCGGCGAAGCGAGTTGCTTCCACAACAAAGCGAGCCGCGACAGCTTTGCAACACTCTACCCAGTGATGCAGCGGCATCGTCGGTCCTTCTCTCCTGCGACACGCTTCCCGGTGATGCGTCGGGGTCTGCGCCGACGTCGATTCTCTTCTTCGGTAATGCAGGGCGCTTTGTTTTGTGAAGCAACTGCGGCGGTACTGCGACACGCTTCTCGATCTTGAGTCGCACTACCAGCTTCTTGCGACGCGCAAATCCCCCACAAAGTCCGGCACAGCTGCAGGCACTTCAGGAAGACTTTTGGGAAGCTGGTTGGTTAAGTCTGTTGTCCCTGACACTCCAGCAGGAGGCAAGCTCTGTTCCAAGCCCTTGGAGATCCTTCTCAAGTTGAAAGTAAAGCACACAAAGTTATTTCTCCTTTCTTTGGCAGTCAGACAACCATTGCAGGCCAATCCCCCAAGCAGCACTTCAGCTTGGGAATAGTCTCTCCTCAGTTTCTTCAGGTTCCTCTCCTCAGCAATGGTTTCTTCTTGTAGTCCAAAAGTGATCAAATTTCATGGGATCAGGGTCCCAATATTTATACCTCAAAATCCTTTGTTCTCTGAGTGGAGAGGGGCCTTTGCCCAGTCCAAACCAGTTCTGAAGCACTCTGTTTACCAGACTTCTCATTTCCTTTCATAGTGCAGGGCAGAAACATCAGACGGCCAACCTGAGGTGCAGCCAGCATTGTGGAAGGCAAGTACAGTCCTAGAGCACTTTGTTGACAGGACTCCTTCTCTTCTTTCATTGTGCAGGGCAGAGACATCAGCCGACCCCCAGGAGGTGGAGCCAGCATTGTGGAAGGCAGGCACAGCCCTACTCAAGGTTCAGGTGCAACTCCTCCCTCCCATCTAGATGCAGATCTCTCTATTCACCACTGGGCTGACTCATTCTGTCTCTAGGAACCCCCCAGCCCTGTCACTCACAAAACCAGGCAAAGGAATACACAACCTAGCAGAGGCAGGCGTTTGGAAAATACCTACTTTCTAAAAGTGGTATTTTCAAACACAGAATGTTAAAACAAACTTCACTAAAAGATGTATGTCATCATTCTGAGTCCAGGCATACTGAACTCAAATTTCGAATTTCTACCATGTTCTCTGAGCCAGTTAGGATTATAAAATGTAATAATCTAACAGCCCTTTCTGGCCTATAGAGAACAGGTAGCCTTGATAGAGCGCGCGAGGCCACCCGACCAACAGTTTTCGCCGTTTCCGGCTTCAGGGCCCATATACCTTTCAAATCACCATATACATCGATCAGGTGACTTCACGAGCTCTATCAAGTTGGTGTGTGTGTGTTCCCTGCTACCAAATTTCGATGCACCCGACTTACCATCCACCGATGCGGGTGCCTAATGACCTCAATGAATCAGGGGCCTAGCTGTAAAAGGAAAGGCAGCAAAATACAAACCCAACCAATAACATTCAAATACTGTTTAAATGACCACGGACAACTGGAAGTTTTAAAATGTTTATCTAAATTCAATATTTTCTTGCATGAGGTACAGTAAAATAAGGCAATCAATAACCAAGATAACGTAAATCACATAGGCAGAAAGAAATAATGACAGAGTAATCATCAAAGTACTAATAAATTGTAACAAGAAATACTATGTAAAGTCAGTATTATCTAGACAGGGATAGACTAAGTGTGTGTGACTATAGAAGAGCTTATAATGAATAACACGCTTCACTTAAGGTGAAAGGGCCTTTGAACAACCTAGGCAACGAAGTTCTAGACCATATCAGAAAATGACACACTGCTATGCAAAATATGATTTCTAACAAATGAGAAGACATAGGAATAATTTTGCAAAATTATAAATGACTGTTCAATAGTTGCGGAAAGGCATGGAAATATAACATATGCAATGTTGATCTTTATTAAAGCAAAAGTTAGAAATTCAGAAGGTGCAAGAAATTTAAGAGGTTCAGAATAATATTTACCTAGAAAAAGGTGTGGAAACCAAACCCTGGCCACGGGTCAGTTAAGGACAGGAACCCTCAAGGAAGGATACCCCTCAAAGGACAGCAGGTGCAGAATGGACACCCAGGATAGGACAGGATACCCTCGGAATAGGAATCAGGACAGGACCCTCAGGACAGGACCCTCAGGACAGGACCCTCTTCAGGACAGGACCGGAACCCACAGTTCGGAAGCAACGCCTGCGCTCCACCCGCTCTGCAGTTATCGATCAAGACCCCGATTGGGTCAGCGAACTCCCAGCTAAGTGCCTTGCCAGCACTTTAAGGTTCAGTAAAACCTTAGTCTATGGTCAAATTCGGACAGAATGCTCCGCAGCGCTCTGTATCTTCAGTCACCTATTGAGTGCGTTGGGTCAGTGACAGGTCAGCTAAACCAGACAAGTCGGACGGTTCACTAGGTGAACCCAGGGTAGATATACAGTTTGGGGACAGTGTACCACCCCCCAATGTTGCAAAGTGTCAGAATCCCTCAACTTCGATTGGTCCTAAGGTAGGGTTTGGGTAACACACCAATCACAATACACGATTTGAAGCCTTCATTTACATATTTGGGTACCGCCTAGCAGATTTGGGGTTCCCATGAGCTAACAGTAGCGCAACATTACATTGTATCATATAAGAGCCACATTCGCTGTTCTCGCAGGGCAGAGGTGACTTTCTCAGGAGCATCTCGCCCATCACTGCCAGCTGGCTATGTTCCATCAGCCAAGGTCCCTCGTGCTGCCGAATGTCGCACAGGCGCAGAAGGGACCTCCAATATGGCTCTCCTCTCACTCAGACCCCCATTTCCCGCGGTACATGAAAAGTAAGCGAAAACAAATTAATACATAATAATGTCATTAGGAAAACACATCACAGGGTTTGTACCTTTAACTCATCATCAAGAAATAAACTTAATTGCATTAAATGTTAGCTACATTGACATAGACACAAGAGCAGTGGCACGAGCAGTACCACATGGTAAGCACAGCTATGAATTACGCATGCGCATAACTTTCCCTCCACTTCTGCAGACGCGTCAGGACACGTGAGTGTGGCTGACGCATGCGCAGTAACTAAAATACAAGCGGCGGCCATTTTAGAGGACGCAGATTAAATTCATTAGAAATACACATAGGCAAGCGTCTTAAACCTTTACTCAAACTTAATATAAATGTTAGTAAGACGTACATTTATTACCTTGTTATACATAAACGAGGTTCTTGATTTCGGCAAGCCGCAAAATATGCGAAGCTTTGCTTCATCAATCCCCTCTTTGATGATATTTACTATCATCACAAATTATAATGGAACCAGATGCCAACTTTCTTTCACACTTTATAAAGTTCTATTTCTTCCAGCAACCGCTCTAACTTTTCTCTTTCAGTTTTAGCAGGGTGAGAAGTCTTCACCTTTTTGTATATCTGATCATTCACTTCCTCTAATTCAATCTCATCCACACTTCGTTTCACTCCTCTTGCATTTACCTCGTGCTTTTTGGTGCGCTTGCGGTATTTACAGCATAAGAAAATGGAAAGTATAATAAGACCTATAATACCAATTGGCATCAGAATTTTGAATAATAAGCTTTTACCTATGCTAGCAAGCCAATGACCTACATTTGAGAGACCATCTACCAGTCTCTTCCAGGCACTATCAACCTCGAGTGGTTTGAGTTCCTTTGCCAAATTAGTAATGTTTTTCACATATCTTTTGATCTGTACACTTTTGTCCGGAATATAAGTGCAACAATGTTGCGCCTTCAACATCCGGCAGACTCCGCCCTCTTTCGCTAATAAGGTGTCAAGAGCAAGTCGATTTTGTAAAACCATTGATCTGATCGCAACCATTTCAGTATTGACCAGCAGAAATCCATGAGCTGTTTCAGTAGACAGCACATCTACTATAGTAGACAATTTGCAAATTCTGTGAGTGTTCAGAACCACTCCCACTCCAGGTATCAGTGCACTAAAAATACTACCCATAATTTCACCTATACTTTCTCTTTTACTACGCACTATGCCATTAGTATCTTCATTGCTTCCAGCTTTTCCATTCACATGGTATATTTTCGGGAAAACAATGCCAAAGTAGCAGCTCCCATACCAGTGATCCGGCAATTTGAAATAAGCCTTGTCCCCACAAATATAATAAATTCCAGGAAACACAGGCTCTGACCCATTTTTGAAACCCCAACCTCCAATTACCTTGTAATTATGTTCGCATTCACTGGAACCAATGAAAACATTATTATAATAGCTAGTCTTCTCGCGGTGAAGACATAGCTTGCCTTTCTTTTCAAAATCCAGCAACAGAGCAGGACCCGCTCCACCAGATGAGGTGCCTTCCATGTTTTCTGCCCACTTTGGCTTTTTCTGACTTTCGTCATTAGCCTTCTTCTGAATTTTAATTTTCCTTTTCTCTGCCATGTTCAGGAACATCTTTTCCTGCTCACGCAAAGAACAAGTCAAGTTATCTCTGTGTGCATCTGCTATGTCAATGTTCCCTATAGTCAGAAAGTAGTCTCCCATATATCTTATGGTGTCAGTTTTGGTATGTACAGGATTCAAGTTCCCACGTATAGGCAGTTCAGAAAAGATCACGTCATTGTTAGAGTAATAATACTGTAACGGTCCCCTTTTGTAAAATAAACTAGCTAAAATGCTACAGGAAATTCCATATGTCAATGGCAGATGATGGTATGTCACGCCTTCAGCCACCGAAGTAGGTAGCTTCATGCAGACATAGCAATCTTCAATTTCCATAGTCTCTACATAGTGTATTAACAAGTTTGCGAAAACATTTAAATGTGTCCTGTTCTTCATGCCATGATAATGTAGTCCTTTCTCATCTGATGCTTCTAAGTCTCGTTTAGTTTGTCTCAATGCTCTCTCATGTCTTTCTACACTCTGTGTTGTTAGCTCCTCACTGTCAGTATTTACAACTTCAGTAGGGACAATGTTAGTATCTTTACTTACAGCAAAGGGAATGAAAATTGTTAATCCTATCCAGATAACTATCAGTACTACGACACTACATATACACACCTTGCAACACGTCTTAAAACGGCTGCAACTAGGACTACCATTCACTGTTGAATCAGACATTTTAGCTCAGAAGGAGTGTTCTCACCCCTCTTTTTTACTTTTTACACAACTAGCTTACTTTGTGCAAATTCACGGTGGCTCGTCTTCCTCTTCAGCTGAGTACTCTGGGACAGGTTCTCCGTCGCTCACGTCAGTTATATCAAGATCTTCAAGTTCTTCCAAAACCAGTGTCCATTCAGGAGACTTGTACTTTTTGTTTTGTCTTTTTATTCGTTCACTCCTTCTTTTGGAAGAGTCTTCTTCTTGCTCTGCTATTCGAGCACTTCTTCTTGCTTCTGCACGTTTTTCTTCCACTGTCTTTATCCTTAGTCTCAGTCTTTTTACAAACCTAGGCTCAAGGTTGTTTCTTTTCTTTAGTCTCTTAGTCGGTACTTGGACTTCACTTTCTTTGCTTATTTTCTTGTTTTCTCTATCTTGTGGTAATTCTTCTCCACTTTCTTCTCCTACTTCCCTTGTCTGACTAGTTCCAGGGCTAGCATCAAATTCTTCTGCCTGGTTGCTAATCTGGCCTTGTTCAGGAATATTTTGTTTTTGGCTTTCGATTGTCTCTGTTTCTGTTCCTGTTTCCTGAACCCGTTTTTCTAACTCTATCTGATCCTGTTCAAGCACTTCGATCTCTTGATTTTCTTCTGCTCGAACTATTACTCTATGTCTAGTCTGTCCCTTATCCACATCAGGAGTTAATGGAGGAGTATCAAACACTTGTTCTGTATCTTGCACTTGTTCAGTATCGGGCACTTGTTCAGTCTTATTCACTTGATCTGTATCAATCACGTGCTCTGTCCCTGTCTGACCTTCTCCTTCCTCAGTTTTGATGTGAATCTCAAGATTCTGAGGTTCTTCGCCTGTGCCTTGCTGTTCCTGACTAGTCCACTCTCTACCTTCACTAAGTCGTTCTCTTGTTCTGATAGGATCTTCGGTCAGATCAATCATCGGTATCCATTCTTCTGGCCATATGCTTGGCAGCTCGTCTTCAGCTACTCCTGGCTCAGTTTCCTGGACCTCTTCAGCAGGCTGGTTTCTTGGCAGTTCGCAGTCAACTACTCCTGGGCCAACGTCTGCTGTTCCTGCAACCTGACTGGTGCTGGGCTGCTCGTTGTCAGTTGCTACTGGTCTGGCTCCTTCAGGGTCCTCTGCTGGTTGCCCTGGTTCTTCAAATCCTTTGTCTGGCAATACCTTCTGAGTGTGTCCGGCGTGGATCCACTGGGGAACACCTGCGACTTTCACTGCGGTGGTCGTCACCAGGATTACTTGGCGTTTAATTCCCCACCTTGGTGCCAGACAGCTTGATCGAGTGTGCTTCTTTATTTTGACCCAGTCTCCTGGAACCAAGTTGTGGAGAGGAGTCGTTGGATTAAGGATGCCGTCGTCTCCAATCTGGCGAGAGATAGAACGCACTTGGTCACCCAATCTTCTGCAGTATTCAAGCACCAAATCATCAGTAATACTCAACAGTTTGCTTCCTGGCACCCATGCTTGTCTCATCACTCTTCCCATAATGATTTCATGGGGACTTAGGCCTGTCTTGCGGTCTGGAACACTTCTCAGTCCCATCAGGACCAGGGGCAGGGCCTTCACCCAGTTCATGCCAGTAGCATCTGTCAGTTTTGCTAGTCTGTTTTTGATAGTTCCATTTACTTGTTCCACTATTCCAGAAGCCTCTGGGTGGTATGCACAATGGAGTTTCTGCCTTATTCCAAAGGCCTTACAGAGTTCAGCCAGTATGTCATTCTGGAAATGTCCACCCTTATCTGATTCAATAATGCATGGTATTCCGAACCTAGGTATCAGTTCTTTTAGTAAACACTTCGCTACTGTCAGTGCGTCACTTTGAGGAGTAGGGTAAGCTTCTACCCATTTTGAAAATACGCAAACAATGACAAGGACATATCGTTTCCCTTCACAACGGGGCATGGTGATGAAATCAATCTGTATCTTTATAAAGGGACCCCCTGACCTCCCAATCTTGCTCAGTTCAACCATTGTCCTCTTGCCTGGGTTCATCTGTTGACATGACAGGCACCTCTGGCAGAGGGACTCTGCTACCTTCCTGAACTTTTTACTGTACCAAGTCTGTTGAAATACCAGAATCATGGCATCCCTACCAATGTGTGATCCTTCATGTATTAATCTTGCCATTGTGCCAAGCAAGTGTCGGGGTAACACAGGCATACCAGTTGGGCCCAGAATCACACCATCCACACGTCTCGGTCTACAGCCATCCTCCTTCCATTTCTCTCTTTCTTGCCAAGGAGCCGACTCTTGCCACTCTCTCACCTCATCCCATGTAGGCACTTCCTCAAACACCTGAAGCTGGCAGCTGGTTCCTGGCCCCCCTCGTTTTGGATTTACAATATACCGATCTTTGGCACACCATTGAGCCACTCGATCAGCATAATCGTTTCCCAGAGATACTCTGTCCATGCTCCTTTGATGAGCAGTACATTTTACCACTGCCAGTTCTTTGGGTAACTGGATGGCCTCTAAAAGGTCATGAACAACTTTTGCATTCCGAATGGGAGTACCTGAGGAAGTCATGAATTCCCTCTGCAGCCATAATTGGCCAAAGTCATGCACAACGCCATAACAGTACTGACTGTCAGTATACACTGTTATGCGTAAGTCCTTCCCAATTTTGCAAGCCATTATCATGGCTATCAATTCGGCTACTTGTGCAGACTTGATGTTATATAGGTAACCTGCTTGTTCAATTTTTGTGAAAGACACTACTGCATAAGCAGCACTCAAGCCTCCTAATTCATGTCTTAGACAGGAACCATCCACAAATAGTTCTTTATCATGCACAGGCAATGGTACTTCTTTTATGTCAGGGCGTGGCTTGGTACTGAACTCTGTCAGATCAATACAATCATGTTCATCATCATCCCCACCTTCCATTTCCAAGGGGTCGGGGAGTAAGGTGGCAGGGTTCAGAATACCGCACCTAACAATGCTCACATTTGCTGCACCCACAAGAATCCTCTCGTATTTAGTCAGCCGACTAGGGGTGAGATACTGTGTTTTAGTTCTGGTCAATAGGATTACCACTCCATGTGAAACATACACGGTCACAGGATGTCCCATGACAATGGACTCACTCTGTTCCAAACTTGCACAGGTAGCAGCTACTGCTTTCAGACAGCCTGGTAACCCAGCGGCTACTGGGTCCAGTGTGGCAGAGAAATAGGCCACAGGCCTCCTGGTCGTGCCATGTTCTTGAGTCAGGACAGACAATGCGCAATTATCACGAGTGTCACAGAAAAGGGCAAACTCTTTGGAATAATCTGGCATTCCCAACGCAGGGGCTGTACACAGACAGTTTTTCAGTCTTGTGAAAGCCATTAGACTTTCATCGTCCCACTCTACAACATCTGGCATTCCTCTCGTGGTCATTTTTATCAAGGGCCTGGCTAGGGCTGCAAATCCCAGAATCCACTGCCTGCAGTACCCTAATACACCCAGGAACATTCTGACTTCTTTTTGAGTACGGGGCAACTGCATTTTTTGAATTATTCTCACTCTTTCTGATGTGACTTTTCTGACACCCTTTTCTATCTGGTGTCCTAGATATTTCACTGATTTTGCACAGAACTGTAGTTTGTCAGGGGCCACTTTATGCCCTTTCTCACACAGATGATTTAGGAGGGCAATGGTGTCAACTACACAGTCCCTGTGACTTTTAGACGCCAGTAGAAGGTCGTCTATGTACTGCACTAACACAGAGTTCCCAGGTAAGATCAAAGTCTCTAGACATTTTTTCAAGATCTGATTAAAGATAGAGGGACTCTCTGTATACCCTTGAGGGACCCTGTTCCAACAATACACGTGACCCTCGAAAGCAAATGAGAAAAGAAATTTGCTGTCGGGGTGCAGGGGTATCGAAAAGAATGCATGACACAAATCAATCACAGTGAACCACTCAGCATCCCAAGGAATCTGGTACAGAATTACTGCAGGGTTCGGGACAATAGGGCAGCAAGGAACTACAATTTTGTTAACCTTTCTCAGGTCCTGCACTACCCTATACTTGCCACTAGGCTTTTTGATGCCCATAATCGGTGAGTTACATGGGCTGCTCATCACTTCCTGTATGATGTTTCCTTCCAATAATTTTTGGATTTCCAGAGTGACACCTGCTTTCACTTCAGCATTCATTCGGTAGGGCCTAGTGTTAGGATATACTGCATTGTCCTTGATGGCTATTTGTATGGGGTCCACATCTTTCATCAACCCCACATCCTTTCCAGTGAAATCCCACACCTCTGGCTTTACGGCTTCCTGTAGTTCTTGGGGCAAGTCCTGCAGGGTCAATCTTTTAATTTCTGAGTCAGGTCTAAGCAACAATAATTTATAAATGCCGTCTTCATCTGGGGTCTGTATTTCAACACCTTTTGGTGTGCAAAAGATGGTACAGTTCATTTTGCACAGCAAATCACGTCCCAGTAAATTTACTGGACTGGTGTCACAGACGACAAATCTATGCATCTGTTTAAAATTTCCAATTGAAATCTCCATTGGTTCGGTAACAGGAGTACTAATCAATTGATTAGATACACCTACTACTTGGATATTTTCTCCCGAGAGGGGTAGGTTTGGAACGTCCACTGTTCTTACAGTAGAACGGGTAGCGCCAGTGTCCAACAGAAAGGTGACATCATTTCCGTCAACCTTTCCTTCAATATATGGTCCAGACTGGTCTACCGGCAAGGAAGCGCCAAGTACGCACTCCTCGTCCTCCCCTCTCAGGCCCCGTCAGTCCTGATCATTACAAAGGAAGGTATCATTCAGCAGATACTGCGAAGTTGCTGTATTTCTGTTCTCCCTGCTTTCCCAAACCTCTATCTCTTCATTTTCTGCCTGTCTTCCCCTGTATACCTGTTTGGGTGCTCGAGGCACCTGAACTGTTTTTACCTGGGGTTGAGTCTTTCTTGGTCTTTCTTTCTGCGTCTGTGGAATTAAATCAGGAGTTTTCTCATTAACATCGACTAATTGGGGACACTCGTTTCGCCAGTGTCCAATTTCGCCGCACTGATGGCAGGGAAATTTTTTCATAGCCTCTTCCCTGCTAAATTTGGGCCGGGGCTTTCCTCCACCCCCTCCCCCAGGACTTTTGGTCTCAGCATTTTTAACCATGTTACTCAATTGTTTTTCCTGTTGTTCTGCGAGCTTCACCTGAGCCCACATAACCTTCTCCTTAAGGGCCTTTTTCTTTTCTGCCATCTCGTCCTCGCAGTACTTAGCGTACCGCAGGACCTCATCCATTTTCTTAGTATGCCAACAGATTTTATTGTCTTTTATCCACTGACAAATTTCAGGTCTTAAACCATTTACAAACCTGTAAATAAAGTGCGTCATATCCTTCAGGTCGATGTTGTCAATACCGCTGTATGTTTTAAATACCTGCAATAACCTCTCATAGAAAGAGTGCACTGTCTCATCCCTTTCCTGTGTTGTTCTATCTATTTTTGTCCAATCAGTTTCCTTTGCGGGCACCTTTTCTTTCAAGTGCTGAATTACCTGCTCATATTTTCGCATGACATCCTTTGATGGCTCCCCTGTTTCCTTATTTCTGGGATACTCTTCACTGGGCCAATCTATGTTTATTTTACACTGGGTCCATAAATCTACTGGAACCACAATGTCGAAAAACCCATCCAGGTCCTTCCACAGACATTTCTGTACCTTCACGAACCTCTCCACCTGCCGGTACCAGTCAACTGGTTTCTCTCGTAATTTTGGAAAATCGTTCGTGAAGGACACAATATCCTGCCTAGACCAGGGGACATGCACATATTTCCCTCCTGGAACTTCGCGCATGGGGCATAACTGCTCAGGTTTTTCTACCTCTCTTAAAGCAAACTCGGGAGTCACTTGTCGGGAGCGAACCTCTTCCCTCTTTTTCGCCCACCTGCTTCTCCATTTTTCCACATCTCCCCATTTCTGCAGTACCCCCATTAATTCTTTAATCTGCAACTTCTTCCCTGCCACATTCAGGTGTTCTATATCTTTGTCTGTAAAGTCTGCTCTGTACGGTTTCTGTAAGGGCTTGGATTTTGAGATATCTACCCCCATACTAACTGCTGTTTCGGTCAGTTTTTCGTGGAGCACTCTGGTGTTCCTTGTAAAGCTTTTACATATGAACGACAATTCTTCCTCAGAGTAGGTATTCAATCGATCCAACCCCACATTTCCTGCCATTAATTCTTCTATTTCAACCCTCAGCTTGTAAAGGTCTAAAGGCTTTGTTTGCGGAGTCTGCTTCTCTAATTCACGACTCCAACTTTCAATTTCATCCGGAGTTACCAGAGAGACATTCCTAGTACCTGTTGCTGTCTCTAATTTAATTTCTTTTGTATTAAAAGGGTTATACCTCTGCTGTATTCCCTTTCCAGTCTGTTTGTTTGGTAATTCCAAGAATGCAACTTCAGACTCGCACTCACTGGACTGATCATCTATGATGATCGGTTCCTGTCTCGGGGTTGCCATGACTGGGGTCATAACTGGAGTAATCGGATTTCCCTTACCATTTCCGTATAACGGGACCACCGGTCCAATAGTTACTGGAATAGTCAATGCCTCAGGACTGGTATTTATCTGAGAAATTTTCTGAATTATTTCTGTTCTTTGTCTAGCTAGAGCCTCTTGCTCCTTTTCCACTAGTACCCTTCTTAGAGTTGTGTCATGTAATATCTGTGGGGTCAATGGAGGAGTAAAACTCGGGGCAGTAGGATGCGTTTCACTTGGTCCTCCCCCATAATTTGGTTTCGGGAATAAAGTTCCAGTATTAAAGGACCTGCGCTCTTCCCCATATGGAGGTTGAACAAAAGGCAGTCCTGTATTCGAGGGTTTCTCTTCGCTTTCATACAAGGGTCTGGGGAAAAAGGTTTTCGTACGTGAATATTTTTCTTCCTGACTCGCGGGCACTTTGGGATATATGTCCCTTGTTTCCGCCAGTTCGGGTTTCTCAGGATAGGGTAATACTTGACCACCCCCTCCCAGTCCCAGGGACCTGTCTTCTTCCTTTAGGAAGTGGCGTCGGGGAACATCTCCTACACTGGAAGGTCGGGTTCCCTCATTGTAAGGTGGCGGACTTCTGGTACAGATGTCATCTATTAGTTCATCGTCTGAATCCCCCAGGGCCCCCCAATGCTTACTTTTCTCAGTACTTTTCTCACCCGCTCCAATGTTATGACATGCCGGCATCATGGGAAACAGACCCTCAACAATCATGCTCTGCCTCCACTGTTTCATCCTTTTATCCCTGGACTCCTGTTTCAGCCTGGGGTACCACTTGGTCAAACCCTTATCCATTCGGGGTCTTTCTCTTTCAAAAGCCTCAATCTCCCATTCCTCTAATGCCTCATACTGCGTTAGTCTCGGTCTGGGATGCAGCTCATTCATTCGGGTTCTTAAATTAAATAAGATCCTACCATTGAAAGTACCATCTAACGGAAAAGCCAATACTCCGTCATCTTTTGTGTACTTCACCCAATTCTCCAGCCACACACAGGTATTGTACCCTCGGTCAAACATCATGAATGAGGCAGGAGTATTGGGTGCTGGGACAAGAACACCTTCCCTAGATTTAATCGGTTTGTCCGTTTTAAAATAATTTTTCACCTTACTTACAAGGGACATTTTTCTCTTGGTTCCGTACATAATATCGTATCTGTTAGCCTTCCACTGATCCCTTTCAAACCCTAGATGCCTTGGATCAGGTCGCGTCTCTGTAGTCCGCGAGTGCCACATACGACTTCTGCGCTAACTTTGTTTACAAACTACCTCCAATCAGGATACTCTTCAGAAAATTCGTGCAACCAATGGGTGCGCGACACAAAATAAGCTCCGCCAATGGGTGCGCGGCCCCTTCGTGAGACAGTTCCCACGCTCCGGCGCTCACCCCTCCTTTACAATTTCAGCTCCGCTACCCGCCCGCTGCTTCTACCAATCCCAGCGCGGCACAGAGTGACGTCAGAGGCGCTTCGCGACTGACTCCCTCCCTTCACAAGGTAACGGAAACTTTCTTACTTTTAAAGTGCTCAGTGCTTGGTTATTTTACAACAAATACACATTCGCCACAGTGCTCAAGTGTCTAGACAGAGAAAGAATTCTTTTACAGCAAGTAAACTACTTCCATTTACTTTTCACTCGCTGCGGGCAGATCTCTTCCGCCTACCCTTCACTCTAGCATCGGTGAACCTGTTATTCCCCTAAACTCATCCACTTCTTTCCGGGATATATTCCGAGTTTAAGGTTTCTCAGCGGACCCCTCTGCTTTCACGCTAGCTCCGAGGAACCTGCTACTCTTCCGATGTGACCCTTACTAGGTTACGCCACTATGGGAATTTTGCCAATGAACCCCGTTACTGTCATTTATTCACACATGTATTCAGAAAACCCTAGTTAGTGCTTCCCGGTTATCCTAACCTGCACCTAACTTTCCTCGAACCTGTGACCTCAGGACAATGGATTCTATTCACCACTTGCCCTTTCAATTCCCCGGGGAGTTCGGACAACAAGAAACAAGACGGTTGACAATTGCATGGATTAGTACATATAACAATATAAGAACAAGAATAATAGCAATACAGTAATTCATAAATTTCAGCAGCGTATTCACAAGAGAGTGATCAGTTCCCTCAGAACAGCCGCTCTTATAGCAGCATTAATATAATAGCAGCTTCCGACTTATCTAGTCCAACTAATCCTACCTAACCTTTAGCTAGTCCCTAACCATCCTCTGATCTACCAGAAAACTGATAGAGCGCGCGAGGCCACCCGACCAACAGTTTTCGCCGTTTCCGGCTTCAGGGCCCATATACCTTTCAAATCACCATATACATCGATCAGGTGACTTCACGAGCTCTATCAAGTTGGTGTGTGTGTGTTCCCTGCTACCAAATTTCGATGCACCCGACTTACCATCCACCGATGCGGGTGCCTAATGACCTCAATGAATCAGGGGCCTAGCTGTAAAAGGAAAGGCAGCAAAATACAAACCCAACCAATAACATTCAAATACTGTTTAAATGACCACGGACAACTGGAAGTTTTAAAATGTTTATCTAAATTCAATATTTTCTTGCATGAGGTACAGTAAAATAAGGCAATCAATAACCAAGATAACGTAAATCACATAGGCAGAAAGAAATAATGACAGAGTAATCATCAAAGTACTAATAAATTGTAACAAGAAATACTATGTAAAGTCAGTATTATCTAGACAGGGATAGACTAAGTGTGTGTGACTATAGAAGAGCTTATAATGAATAACACGCTTCACTTAAGGTGAAAGGGCCTTTGAACAACCTAGGCAACGAAGTTCTAGACCATATCAGAAAATGACACACTGCTATGCAAAATATGATTTCTAACAAATGAGAAGACATAGGAATAATTTTGCAAAATTATAAATGACTGTTCAATAGTTGCGGAAAGGCATGGAAATATAACATATGCAATGTTGATCTTTATTAAAGCAAAAGTTAGAAATTCAGAAGGTGCAAGAAATTTAAGAGGTTCAGAATAATATTTACCTAGAAAAAGGTGTGGAAACCAAACCCTGGCCACGGGTCAGTTAAGGACAGGAACCCTCAAGGAAGGATACCCCTCAAAGGACAGCAGGTGCAGAATGGACACCCAGGATAGGACAGGATACCCTCGGAATAGGAATCAGGACAGGACCCTCAGGACAGGACCCTCAGGACAGGACCCTCTTCAGGACAGGACCGGAACCCACAGTTCGGAAGCAACGCCTGCGCTCCACCCGCTCTGCAGTTATCGATCAAGACCCCGATTGGGTCAGCGAACTCCCAGCTAAGTGCCTTGCCAGCACTTTAAGGTTCAGTAAAACCTTAGTCTATGGTCAAATTCGGACAGAATGCTCCGCAGCGCTCTGTATCTTCAGTCACCTATTGAGTGCGTTGGGTCAGTGACAGGTCAGCTAAACCAGACAAGTCGGACGGTTCACTAGGTGAACCCAGGGTAGATATACAGTTTGGGGACAGTGTACCACCCCCCAATGTTGCAAAGTGTCAGAATCCCTCAACTTCGATTGGTCCTAAGGTAGGGTTTGGGTAACACACCAATCACAATACACGATTTGAAGCCTTCATTTACATATTTGGGTACCGCCTAGCAGATTTGGGGTTCCCATGAGCTAACAGTAGCGCAACATTACATTGTATCATATAAGAGCCACATTCGCTGTTCTCGCAGGGCAGAGGTGACTTTCTCAGGAGCATCTCGCCCATCACTGCCAGCTGGCTATGTTCCATCAGCCAAGGTCCCTCGTGCTGCCGAATGTCGCACAGGCGCAGAAGGGACCTCCAATATGGCTCTCCTCTCACTCAGACCCCCATTTCCCGCGGTACATGAAAAGTAAGCGAAAACAAATTAATACATAATAATGTCATTAGGAAAACACATCACAGGGTTTGTACCTTTAACTCATCATCAAGAAATAAACTTAATTGCATTAAATGTTAGCTACATTGACATAGACACAAGAGCAGTGGCACGAGCAGTACCACATGGTAAGCACAGCTATGAATTACGCATGCGCATAACTTTCCCTCCACTTCTGCAGACGCGTCAGGACACGTGAGTGTGGCTGACGCATGCGCAGTAACTAAAATACAAGCGGCGGCCATTTTAGAGGACGCAGATTAAATTCATTAGAAATACACATAGGCAAGCGTCTTAAACCTTTACTCAAACTTAATATAAATGTTAGTAAGACGTACATTTATTACCTTGTTATACATAAACGAGGTTCTTGATTTCGGCAAGCCGCAAAATATGCGAAGCTTTGCTTCATCAGCCTTGCAATAGTGAAAAACAAAAATGGCTGTAATTTACTATTAGGACATGCCACACACATCAGGGCTTGTCCTACCTTATACTCACAATGCACCCTGTCCTTGGGCCTACCATAGGGGTGTCTGATATGAAGTAAAGGGAAGGTTTAGGGACTGGCAAGTGGGTGCACTTACCCAGTCAGCATGACCGTACCAGACTGAATGCAGGCTCTGCAATGGCAGACCTTAGACACATTTTACAAGGCTGTTTCTGTGGGTGGCACAACCGGTGCTGCAGGCCCGCCAGCAGCATTTGGATTACACACCCTGGGCACCCTCAGTGCACTGTACTAGGATCTGACAAGTAAACCAAACATCCAATCATGGGATCACTAATCCTTACATCAATTTACAACAGGGAGCACTCGCACTGTGGCACTGGACAGCAGTGGCACAGTGCCGAAAGCATATAACACCAGCAAAAATACATGAGGCAACAGCAAAAATGGAAGGGAGACCCACGCCAATGGTGCCAGGTCTAACAGTTGGTGACTTAGTAGATTGGTTCATAGAAAATTCTATTCACCTTAGAAAGGAATTAATGTGTGAGCTGTAAAAGCACCTTCTCTTTTGGGAGCACCTTTTAAGACAAATGTGTTCATTCATCCCAATGCTTTCGAAATATTGATTCCAGGATGTGAAAAAGGGAAATGGAGGGGGTGTGGTGCAGCTGTGCTCCTTATGTATTTTTGCAATAGTTTTGCTACACTGTAGATTTTACCTTTGAAATAGCTTCCTTCATCTTCTTCCTCCCATCTTTTTCTGCTGCTCAGGTGTTTGATGAACTCTTGCTTGATGCAGACTTCAGCGTAAACGCAGGTAGCTGGATGTGGCTGTCCTGCAGTGCTTTCTTTCAGCAGTTCTTCCACTGCTACTGTCCTGTAGGATTCGGGCGACGGACAGACCCCAGCGGAGATTTCATCAGGTAAGAGGATTCCAGAGTGTGCTTCCGAGCACAGGAAGTGAGATTCCCACACTAGCAATTATTGGCAGCAAAACATACATTGATAACATTGAGGACACTTTTTTGCTAATGGCATTGGATGGGACATACTCGACAAGCCATGTTTTTGTGATTCCGTATCTTGAATTCTCATTTATTGTATGGCTTGCATCTCGCAGCAAAACGACTTGTATAATAATCAAAGACTTGTATTTCAAATGAGGCTCTACACATGAATAGATGTGTAAATGCATATGTAAGTAAGCCTCTTTAGTCCTTTGTACTGGATAACCAAGGCACCAGACATTACATAAAAGGCATATTAGCACATCCAGAGTTTAGATGGCAGCCCCTGAAGTGGGAGGCTGCTCTGTTCCTAAGGTCCATCTATTCTTTCTTAATACATTTACTTTAAGGGCCTGTGATGAAGCATGTGCACCTAGCCCCTTTTAAAAATCCAGGTGAAGCATGGTTCACACAGACTAACTCATAAACTGCCATGCAGCTTCCTGTTAACTCGACGCTTAGTGGATGAGGGTACGGAAGCACCTTGCTTTGGAAAGCTGGCCCTCTGCTTAGTAAGTGGTTTCTGGCAGAATAGGGCTAGAGATGGTGTTGATTCATACTTGTGATGAATTTGTGTGCATAATGTAGAAACATAGCTAAAAGCATGCTTTCTTCAATTTGATGGAAAGAGCGGGTGAGCGCCAGCATCTCTACTGTTGGAGGAAGAGCTGTGTATCTAACTAGGAGAGATTAGTCACAACTTTTATCTTGAAGCAAGGCTATATTTGGTTGAGGGGTTCATATAAATGAGCAAAAACAGGCTGTTTTGGAAAGCAGTGTTTTAGGGGCTTCCTTTCTCTTGCTTTGTTTAGGGCTAAACTGACAGTGCACGTTACAGACTGCTTCAACAAAGTTCTTTGTGTGAAAGATTTGGCAATGACTTGTATGATTTATAGATGTGTTTGTA
The DNA here is from genome assembly GCF_964261635.1 of Lissotriton helveticus. NCBI lineage: Eukaryota > Metazoa > Chordata > Amphibia > Caudata > Salamandridae > Lissotriton > Lissotriton helveticus. The sequence continues at coordinate 474,608,340 of NC_136062.1, forward strand.
AGACAGGAACAAGCCTGTCCCCCTTGAGAAATGTGGACGAGTTGTTTTACCCCACAGGCTATTTGATCACTGCCTGATTAGGAGATTAAGGGCTTTATTTAGAGTTCAGAGTTGCTGAAAGGTCCTGAGAATGAACCTGTGGAGTTTACTACACAGTAGCATGGTGGTAGGAAATCAGCCAGTGTATTATCGTCCGGATTTAGCCCTTCTCCACAAATTAAAGTTTTTTCATTACCAATACACTCTAAATCAGGCACCAAACTAGTTACTAACTGAGTCCTTGAAATACATGAAGAGGCCTGAGGTACAACCAACTTTTCCAAGAGAGAGGCTAGGGATTCTTTGTTGTTAATCAGAACTCTTGGGCCTTTTAACCCCACTCGTAAAGTTTTTTGTAAGAATGTATGCCTGCACTTGGATTGCACAATGCTTAGCCAACTCTGTCCTCAATGAGAGTGCAGACCTATCCTTCTACTCTTTTGTGATGCATGAATTAAGTGTGCAGAGAGAGCTTGCAACAGGTATACTTTTTTGCAGAATCTTTGGCAAGCCCCATTTGGGAGGGCCAGAGTGTAAATGTAAATGTAAATTGATACTTGTATAGCGCACTACTCACCCGCAAGGGTCTCAAGGCACTTGTACGAATACCGCTGTGGAACCCATCCTGGCTTTCCCTGTGAGGTGTCCACTCCTGGGCACCCCCAAGGTGGAGGCCAGGCATCCTTAGCGTTGTGGGGGCCGTTGTGGAGATTAAGCAAGCTATTGCCCAGAGTTGCAGAGTGGGACTCCATGATTGGAATAGGCACCGAGGCGAGAATGATCAGGTCCGTGGAATTTTTGAGCCCAAGACCCGCCGAGGCGGGGAATTGAACCCTGGTCCCGGGCTAGACCTCTGCATCAGGGTATGCCGCTCTAACCATTGAGCCACACTTCTCCAGTGAGGAACAACACTTTCTCTCCTGTCGGGAAGGAACGTTGAGTTAATTTGGTATTACTTGAACTGAGTTATGAGTGAGCAATATTGCTGGCAGTGATGGAATTGCTGCGAGTGATGCGACGCCCTTGTCCATGACATTCCCATTGAGACCCATGGGACAGGCCTCGATGAATCGAGACCTTAATTGATGGCAAACCTGTTGACGACCAAGCCCTTATCAACTAAGACAGCTCAATCAGCAACCAGACCATTGTTGATGGCAACACCATCAACCACCACCTCAAGGAGGTCTATGTATGTGACTAAGTCTCTGAATTTGAGGAAGAGGACTTAGATTAAGAGGAAGTCCAACAGGATTATGAATATCGCCACAGACCTTTGATGCTGAGATCTCTCCTCAGTCTTGTCGATGTTACCATTGTTATACGTAACCAGAGGTCATGTAGACGCATGTTGCATTTATAACAGTTTTTCAGTAGATGATCAATGCCTCAACAGCCTGCCCGACACTTACATCTATTGTGTCTTCAGCTCCAACCATACATACTCCACCACTGCCTCCACTTCTACCACCTATCCCTCCTCTACATCCTCCATCTCCGTTATACCTTATGCTATCAGAGACACCTCCAAGAGTGGTCTACCACTCCCACTGCTGCTGCCCACATAGGCAATATTGAATTGGACAGCTATTTCTCTTCCAGGGGATACTCATTAAAGTCATAAGCACTGAATTATCTCCGCCCATGAGCGGGAACCCGGAACACATAACAATATACATATATATGTGTAAATATATCAAAAAAGTACATAGTACTAAACTAATTATACACATATACATGTATAATAACCATAATATGCAGCCTAACATATATACATAGGCTAATAAAGCCAAAATTACACACGTTCTGAAGCATGAAAATATGCTGTATATAAATGCAATAAACAGGCATGAGCCCAAAATGCATTTCATAACCATGAAAAACTTTTATTTTCATCAAAGAACCTGTTGTAAACAGATATTAGCCTAAAAGGCTGCATATGAAAAATTGTCTGTGTACAGAAAATCAGACTGGCACCCTGCCTTTAAGGCCCCAGAAAATCTGCACACTTTGCCTTTAAGGCCTCTAGGAGAACTCTGTTCCCATCATGCACCACAGGTGACAGTTAGGTCAGTTCTTTTTTCCGGCTTGTTCTGTGAGGAACCTGGAACTCGAGCTCTGCTGATTTGTAGTATTTTTCTGTCAGAAGTTGGTTTTTCTTACCTTTTTTTGGCAAAAGTTTATTTTGGTGGTGTTTAATATCTTGTTCTGACTAACTGTTGGTGATTTTTTAGTCAGAATGCCACCTTTATTTTACAAATGTCCTTCCTGTGGGAAGAAGATGTCAAAAACGGATCCACACTCTGTTTGTGTGGTGTGTCGTCCAGCTTCTCATAAGGTGGAAGATTGTTATCACTGTCTCAACCTTTCTAGTAGAACTTTAAGAGAAAGGGAGAAAATGAGGTTGCTGGGCCTTCTGGAGAGAGAAAACCGTGGTGAGAAGAGTTCCAAGGGCTTATTATCATCTGCTAAGCCATCTTCTTATCCTAAACGTCGAAGATCAGCGTCTCCAGAAGGTAGATCTAAGAAAAATCGACTCCAGGAAGCGTCGCCGTCAAAAAAGGTGCGTTCGACGTCGAGATCCAGATCGCCGTCAGCATTGTCGGCGTCGAAGAGGGCTCCGTCGACGTCGAGAACTTCGCCGGTGAGGCAAGGTTCAGCGTCTAGACAGTCGCCTCCGAAATCCTTGTCTACGTCGAGACATCTGGTGTCGATTGCTGTAAGGACGACGTCGGGGGCGCCATGTTCGACGTCGAACACTCGTGAGAGAGCAACGTCGAGGGAAGAGAGGCATCCGACGTTGAAGGTTGGTGTGTCGACGTCGAAGGGTAAAGTGTCGACGTCGAAGGATAGACCAAGGTCGAGAGAGAGACTTACGACGTCGTCGAAGAAGAGGTCAACGTCGAGAGAAAGGACGGCGTCGAAGGATTCGACGTCGAGACCTAAAAAGAGAAGATCAAGGTCTCCATCGCGACATAAGTCGATGTCGAAGCTTGCTTCGGGCTCGAAGCATGGAGTGTCTAGGTCTCCCCCACCTGAACAAAGGTCGGCGTCGAGACTATCAAGACCGGCCTCTCGGACCTCACTTAGGTCTTTGTCGAGGTCAGACAACAGTCCAGAAAATATAGTGGTGTCTTCTCCGCGAGGCCAGCAAGACGACAGGTCTGCGGTGGGGCAAGAGATAGTGCACCAGGACTCTTCTGTGGTGGCTCATTCGGGCTCAACCTCAGGGCAGGTGTCGGATGACAGACAATTGGTGCCCAGACAGCGGACTCCATCTGGCTCATTGGTTTCTGAGCACAGTGTAGTTTCCAGAGCCTCCAAGTCTTCAACAGGACTGCATATTGTGCAGGTGTCACCTGAGGCTTCACCTGAGCGGGTAGGGCGGCCTATTAACTTGTCACCGAGGTGGCTGGAAAGCCTGAGACATTGGAATATGCGCCCAGATGCAGGACTGATGGGGAGGAGGGCTCCGGTCCCTCAGACGGAGCTGCATAGAAGATCACACTCGAGGTCCTTAGTGAGAGAGAAATCACGTTCAAGGGAACGGAGGAGGCAGCGATCGGCAACTCCTCAGAGGCGGAGTAGAACCCCTTCACCATCTTCTACGTCATCTAAGTCTTCTTTAAGATCTTCATATAGAGACTATTCTCCCACTATTTCATCTACTCCTCCGTCCAGAGTGTCTCCAGTGGATGATTTGGGCACATTTAATGATGTGTTGTGTCATGGGGCGAATAAGTTCAAGATCAAGATGGCAGTTCCCCAAATAGCAACGTCAGTCATCTTTGAAACCCTGCATCATAAGACGACTGGTAGGCCTCTGCTGCCGTTAGTGCCTGGATTGATACAGCCAGCAATGAGAACATTCCTAACTCCAGCCACGGTGGGTTCAGGTCCTTCTAGGATTGCAAAGAAGTACAGGGCTCCAGCAGAAGTTCCTTTATTTTTGCGTTCTGACCCTCCTCCAGATTCACTTATTGTGGCGGCAGTCAGAAAAGCACATTCTGCAGCATCTACCTCTTCTGCTCCACCTGAAAAGGATAGTAAGAGTATGGATTCCTTGGGAAGAAGAATGTGCAACACCTCAGGTTCGGTAATGAGAGTGGCCAGTGCGTCAGCCTTATTGGGCCGCTATGATCGTCTGCTCTGGGACTCAGTGGCTCGTTTTGCAGATAAACTCCCTAAGGAGGATCAGAAAGACTTCCTGGAAATAGTGGAAGAAGGAGGATTGGTGGCTAATCAGAGCATTAGTGCGGCTGCTGATGCGGCGGATCTGTCAGCTCATGGTTATGCACATGGTGTTTGTGCTAGACGTACGGCTTGGCTTCGCCTTACGGGGCTAAAGCCGGAGGCTCATAGGAAAATGGTAAATTTACCTTTTAATGGTTCGACTCTGTTTGGATCTCACGCTGACGACGAAATGTCTAAAATGAAAGTGGAGTTCTCTGAAGGCCGTAGGTCTTGAAAAGAAAAAAGAATTTAGACGTCGGGGTCATTTTCGTCCCTTTGACAAAAGATCTTTTCAGCAGAGGGGCCAACAGACAATTTGGTCCTCGCAAAATCAAGGCCAGAATCAACAGAGGTCGCAATTCCAACAGCGGCGACCTGGACGAGGCAGAGGCAATGGAAACATGCAGCAATCATCTGCTACCAAGCAGCCTCAAAAACAATGAACGGATGCTTCCTCCACAACCGTGTGCCACTCCGGTTGGAGGAAGTATTGTGTGGTATCTGGACGAGTGGAAACAAATCACAAAGGACAGATGGGTGCTGAGCATCATTCAGAGCGGGTACCTTTTGAGATTCAAGAAGCCACCTCCTGTCATACGTCCTCTAAAGATGGTTCAGTGGAATATAAAGCGCTTGCAACAGGAAGCGAACGTCCTTCTCAAGAAGAACGCCATAGAACCAGTACCATTTCAACAGAGATGTCAAGGCCTGTACTCTCGATTCTTTCTCGTAAAGAAGAAAGGTCCAGCAACGGAGTTCAGACCTATTCTGGATTTGAGACGATTGAACAAATTCATTCGGAAGGAGAGATTTCGAATGCTGGCTCTTCATCAGATCTTCCCTCAATTACACCAAGGGGATTGGATGTGCTCCATCGATCTGAAAGATGCTTACTTTCATATTCCGGTATCCAGAAAACATCGCAAGTTCCTCAGGTTCCAAGTGGGGGCTCATCATTACCAGTACTCAGTACTCCCTTTTGGCCTGAGATCAGCTCCCAGAACATTTTCAAAATGTATGGCGGTAGTGGCGGCTTGTCTTCGAAAGAGACGGATTTTCATATATCCGTACTTAGACGACTGGCTTCTGAAGAGTTCATCCCCATCGCTACTAGAAGAGCATCTATCGACATGCCTCCAACTCATGTGCAAGTTGGGTCTGCAAGTCAACTACAAGAAGTCCATAATGAATCCCACCCAGAAGATCCACTACCTGGGTGCACAACTGGACACAGAAAAAGAAAACGTGTGTCCTTCGGAGGAGAGATGGTCATCTATCAAGGCGAAGTGTGTGCTTCTCCTCCAGTATGCACGTCCGACAGTTCGGCAAGTGTCCTCTCTCCTGGGGTCCATGGCATCGTGCATATTCATCGTGCCAAACGCACGTTTGCAGATGCGTCCTCTGCAACAGTGTCTGGAAGATCAGTGGAAACAGAGGACGGGATGCTGGGAGGATCGAATTCATCTCCAACAGTCTGCAAGAGATTCCATTCGGTGGTGGATGAAGAAGGCACACTTAATGAAGGGAGTTCCTTTTCATCAGGACCCACCAACGCAGACTCTCATCACAGATGCCTCTCTCCAAGGTTGGGGGGCACATATGGGCCCTCTGCAGGTACAAGGGCTATGGTCAGACTTCGAGAAAGGATATCACATCAATCTACTCGAACTCAGAGCGGTCCATCTTGCTCTCAAGTCCCTGGCTCCATCTCTACAGACTCGGTCCCTCCTGGTGCAAACAGACAATACAACTACCATGTATTACTTAAACAAGCAGGGGGGTACCAGATCCAGGACTCTGTCCATAGAAGCCCAGACCATCTGGCATTGGTTACTGGCACGAGACCTGTCCATAACAGCAGTTCACCTACCAGGGAGTCTCAACTCACAGGCGGACGGCCTCAGCAGAGACTTCGTCGAAGCGCACGACTGGGTTCTCAGCGAAGACGTCGCGCACAGCATTTTCCAGGCTTGGGGAACACCAGACATCGATCTGTTCGCAGACGCGGCAAACACAAAATGCCCCGTCTTCGCGTCCAGGTTCTCCCAGAAAGGGTCTCAAGGGAATGCCCTTTTGATAGACTGGTGTCAAAATTTGCTGTACGCCTTTCCACCGACACCGTTGATACCAGCAGTGATCAACCGGATGTACAAGACCGACTCCAGAATGATACTGATTTGCCCGGAGTGGCCACGCCTCCTCCAGTTGTCAATCAGGCCACACAGGAGATTGCCTTGTCGCCCGGATCTTCTGACCAAACAGGAGGGGCGAGTGTTTCATCCCAATCTGCCCTCCCTGCGCTTGGCAGCATGGCCCCTGAAGTCATCCAGTACGGGCATTTACAGCTGAATCCGGAGTGTATGAACATCCTTAAGGAGGCAAAGCGGCCTTCTACAAGACAATCCTACGGATTTAAGTGGAAACGCTTTTACCTTTGGTGTCAGAGTAAGGGTCTTGACCCTATTCATGGTCAAGAACAGGTGATCTTGCCTTATCTTCTTTACCTTGCTGAATCTGGTTTGCAGTTTAGTTCTATCAAAGTCCATCTTGCTGCAATAACTGCTTATAGAAAATCGCCAACACAGATATCGTTTTTTCGGATGCCTGTGGTGAAGGATTTTCTAGAGGGGTTAAGGAAGGTGTTTCCTCCAGTCAGGTCTCCTTCTCCACCTTGGGAGCTTAATGTGGTGTTGACTAAGTTGATGGGTCCACCCTTTGAGCCCATACATAAAGCGTCTTTGCAACACTTATCTTGGAAAGTAGCATTCCTGGTGGCCATCACTTCTGCTCGTAGAGTGAGCGAAATTCAGGCTCTGTTTTGCAAGGAACCGTACACAGTTTTTCATGGAAACAGAGTGGTGCTCAGGACTCATCCTGCTTTTCTGCCTAAGGTGGTGTCGGATTTTCATATTAACCAATCCATAACATTGCCTACTTTCTTTCCAAACCCTTCGAGTCCGGCTGAGTGGACTTTGCATTCATTAGATCTAAAGAGGGTTTTGAAATTTTATTTAGATAAAACGAAGTCTTTGAGACACACGGACCGTTTGTTTGTGAACTATGGTCCTACGAATACTGGTTTGGCAGCATCCAAGAGATCCATTTCTAGATGGATAGTGTCATGTATCTTACTGGCTCATCAGCTAGCCCACAAGTCTTTATCAGGTAGATCTAGGGCTCATTCTACGAGGGGGAAAGCTTCTACCACAGCTCTCCTGAGGAATGTGGCTATGTCAGAGATATGTAAAGCAGCTACTTGGCGTTCAGTGCATACGTTTACACGCCATTACTGCTTGGATTCTGATGCACAGACTGATGCACAAGTGGGACAAGCATCACTCAGAAATTTGTTTGCTGTTTCTAGTTAAACACTGTGTTTTTAAACATGTAGCTATGCATTTATCTGTTCGCCCGCTTCTAGTGGGTATGAGCTTGCTACTCTATTCAGTGCTTATGACTATTAATGAGTATCCCCTGGAAGAGAAGGATTAGTTACTTACCTGTAATCCTAGTTCTCTTCCAGGGGTATACTCATTAAAGTCATAAGCACTCTCCCGCCTCCCCGGGCGAGCAGTAGCATTGAAGTTTTTTCAATATGTATTATGAAGTTTTTAAGTGCAGATTCCTGCTAAAGTTTACTGTACCGTACAAAAGAACTGACCTAACTGTCACCTGTGGTGCATGATGGGAACAGAGTTCTCTGGGGCCTTAAAGGCAGGGTGCCAGTCTGATTTTCTGTACACAGACAATTTTTCATATGCAGCCTTTTAGGCTAATATCTGTTTACAACAGGTTCTTTGATGAAAATAAAAGTTTTTCATGGTTATGAAATGCATTTTGGGCTCATGCCTGTTTATTGCATTTATATACAGCATATTTTCATGCTTCAGATGGTGTGTAATTTTGGCTTTATTAGCCTATGTATATATGTTAGGCTGCATATTTGGTTATTATACATGTATATGTGTATAATTAGTTTAGTACTATGTACTTTTTTGATATATTTACACATATATATGTATATTGTTATGTGTTCCGGGTTCCCGCTCATGGGCGGAGATAATTCAGTGCTTATGACTTTAATGAGTATACCCCTGGAAGAGAACTAGGATTACAGGTAAGTAACTAATCCATTTTACCCATTGAGGGTTATAAATCACCTGTTCAACCAGAATTACTTCCAAACGACATAGATCACTTTCATACTTTAATGGGGTCGGTGGCTTAGAGATACAATCTCTCGATGGCTTTGGGGGAGCAACAATGCTACTTTTATGAAAATACTAGATTTTTTTTGATCAGGAGACATCATCAATCAAGGCTGCAAATGCCTTGGCAATCGTGGGTCGTTGGGCCATTATGACTGCCAGATGAGACATAGTAAGTTGCCACTGATCAACCTCCTCCCTAAAGACAAGAGAGAGAGTACCAAGGCAATTGGCAAGTAAGGAGCACAAACATCTGCAGCCATCATCGATGCTTCAGTAGATGTGTCCAATGTAGGTTTCCACCAGCTGGCAGAAGCAACTGCTTTAAGAAGGCAAGGACCGGTGAGGTCTATAGCTTTCCATCCAGCAGAGCAAGAAAAAATCATGAATATGCTATTTGATGGGCTCACTCTAATTTAGAAACACATGGACGATGACCTATAAAACATTAAAACAGGCACTGGCACTGCAAAATTCAATGGCATTCTGCTGTAATATCGCTGTTCCGGCTCGGCCACTTTTTGTGACTCATGAAGATCCTAAGCATACAGAGGAGGTTTCAGTCAATATAGAGGTGAAGGCCAATCATATTATACCCCACAGCAATTGAGATATGACTGGGATATGCATCCAGCAGGAACCAAAGACAAGAACATGGCAGATCTTCTGACGGAATCGGAGTATGACTCATTTGCTTTTCCAAGACAAATAAAAGAGCGCTTGACTCTTCACACCTGCCCAGTCTCCAGCTGCCCTCACACCCACAAGTCATTTCAGCAGGTCGGCAGAGAATTTACCTTTTTTTCTCCGCATAGGAGTCCATAACATCCGATCAGTGGCTGTGGGAGATTGTATACTAGGACATACACTGGAGTTTGTACAGAAACCACCTGTCTGCCAACCTAAGAGGCCATTAATAGAAATGGGGTGGCCCAGTAAGTCCAGGACCTGGGAGTTTAACAGTACTAAAAAACAGTGGTCCAATGGACTAATATTTCGAATATCACAATTAATTAAACATTTTATAATTCACATAGTAGAATATTCTTTGAGAAACAAAACAGCCAAAACCAATAACTAGTGGTGATTAATTTATTCTCTACCACTAATCGTCATTATATTTTTATATTTACAAGTAATATAGGGTCAAAAACGGTTGCCCCAATCAGAGCGTGCAAAAAGAAAAGATAAGTGGATTTAGTGATGAAGAAAAAAGGGGGAAAATGTTTGCACAGATCGTGATATAAAAACAATTACACAATTCAAATACAAGGATCAATAATCATCCCCTCATTAGGACCTGACCCTAAATCAATTCTGTAATAATCATTCGAGTTTTTTGAAGAACCGTTATGATTGAAAAATCCCATGCACATAGAAAGGAAATAGTATTGGTCCAGGTCAATGATCAGTAATAAGCGTCGACGTTTCGACTCGACTTTTGGCCACACGGTGAATTAAGCCTGGGCCGGGCGAGTCTTCATCAGGACTAGATGGGCAACCATATATTCTTTGGGGTGACCCTATGAAACAAAAAGATTGGTCTAAATCGGCTGTTACTAATTAATAAATTAAGAATACCAGGACAGGGATCCTGTGACTCACCCTGACGTTGATAGATGAATCTATGTTCGATTTTCTAAATTTCAATTAATGAAGATGACGTCCTCCTAAAAGAATGTAATTATATTCTATTGAGGACCGGCTTCCAAATTTAATCATTAGACATAGAAAATGGCAACTCAAGAGGTGTTACCTTGGTGTGTGTATACCACCGGTTTTTAGTACTGCCAACCTAAGAGGAGCATCATCCTCTCTTGAGGGAGATGGAACTGGAAATTCTCCTCCTTTAGTGATAGGACCGTGTGGAGATCCCAGAGAACCATGTTATTTAACCCAGATGCTTTGTGAACAAAAGAAAAAAATAGGATGGTGGAGGCCTATTCTAGACCTCATTGAGCTGAACAGGTTCCTGGAAAAAACAGTCATTTTCGCATGGTAACACTCGAAGAAGTATTTCTAATACTTCAGGAAGGCCATTACATGGCTTCTCTGGATCTTTTCTGTGAGGACAGAATTATCAATTCAAGGCACTTCCATTCCGCCTCAAATCAGCACCACACATTTTCACCAAGTGCCTATTTCCAGTTGTTTCCTTCATCAGACAACAGAGTATACCCATATTTATGTGACTGGCTCATCATGGCACGATTTGGTGGAGGGGCAAAGGCTTCTTCAGTTGCATCAATCTGTTTCATAGATGGGTACTAACACTAAACATCAACAAGTCCTCTATGTAACCAGTGGAAACACTTCAATTCTTGAGAGCGATACTGGACAAAGAAAGGTGTTTTCCTCGGTGGACAAAATGATGAAGCTCCAAGCCGTGGTGAAGAACTGCTCTGCAAGCAATCAGTCATGGTCAGGCAGAACAAATCTCTGCTGGGCCTGGTGTCATTCTGCATAAGCCTTATACCCTTTTGCAGGCTACGGATGGGACCCATTCAACAACAAGAACTGGATAAAAAAATGGAAACATTTAGGCAGCTCATGGGACCACATTGTCCAAGTCACCAGATAGCAGAAACAGGTGATTCCATGCTGGAGTTTCCCCACAAACCTCTACGCAGACCTCCATTCCATCCCTGACCTAATTGTGCTAAGAACGGATGCACCACTGAAGGGCTGGGAAACTCGCATGCAGGAACTAACAAGAGGCCTGGGCCAGGCACAGAAAAAATGGTTATATTAGTATCCCGGAGTTCCTTGCATAAGACTAAGCCTGCAATCTTTTCTCCAGAGACAAGCAGTGAGGAGGGAGGTGTTGTCTTGTCTCTTAAGAGGCTCAGCTCAGGGAACACTGGGCCATCTCTGTCAATGTCGACCTTATAGTGCAGCACCTAAAAGCATGCAACAAGTACATATATCTACTCACACTTGTGCTACGAAATATGAGCCACAGTAGCTTCTATTTGGAGTAGGAGAGCTTAGCATTTCCACCTTTTTGGCTGAAGATTGGGTTGTTTCAAACAAAGTGGACGGGTTACTAAACAAATATTATTATGTGAAAGAGACTATTAGTTATGGAATCATTACCTTAGAATTACCCCCAGGCATTAGATTGGATCAGAAGAATTTTTCTTTAACAGTACCCCGCACGTCAGTAGGTTGTGTCGGTTGACTCCGTGTTCGTCGTTGGCTTTGTGATTGCCGGAATGACGTTGTGGTATCTACTTAGACACCGGCCCTGCGAGCTGACGTCAGTTCTTTCTTTTTCCGCGCTAGCCAGCGCAGATCCTGAGAGAGCGGTACCCATAGTCATTTTTTGACTAGTGTTTTTAAAATTTTTGTCTACATCTTTTTCGAGTCGTTCGACTCCTGGTACACTCTGGAATGTCACAACGGCAGACCGGCTTCAAGCCTTGTGACTCTAATTACACGCTGATGTCAGTCACAGATCCTCACCTTGTGTGCCTTGGTGCCTGGAGCGCCACCACAACCTGAAGTTGTGCTCCGACTGTCGGGCCATGAACCTGAAGTCTTTGCGGGAGCAGTCGTGAAAGCTTCTGGAGGCCTAGCAGTCAGCTCCGCGCGGCTCAAGGTCCTGATCGAGAGGGAGGTCACTGGACCCATTGCGGAGTCACCACCATCACCCCTCATCGAAGTCCTCATCTTAAGGTAAGTCAAAGCACAAGAAGAAGGTGAAGAAGCACCGTCGCTCTTTGCCTTCTCCCCATCCGCCAGCCGACACAGTACGTGAAAAGTCGTCGTCCTTTGGCTCCACCCGAGGAGCCTACTGGGACGGCTGCGAGCTTCCCTCCCTTCGTGGGAGCTAGATCATCTCCTGCCCAGCTTCATGCTTTTAACAAGCCCTCCACTCCATCTTTGGGCAGCTCGACTCCACAGGCGTGCCTTCGGGCCCCGCAGACTCGACTGGGGGCTCTAGGCCTTCGATGCCGGCGGCTTCGGCCTCTAAGTCGCAGGACCCCCAGGGATCCAGGCCTGGATCCGGAATGGTGCTGGTCGACCTCACAACACCTCCTCTGGCACTGATTCTTCTGACGACGCCTCCGCCACCTCTGACGCCGTCGTGTCCCCGGCCTGCATTGTCCCGGCCTCCCCCTCGTCTTGGACACGGAGCAGAACCGGCGTCCACCGATGTGGTACTAGCGTCGACTGATGCCGGTACCAGCGCCCACCAGTACTTTTCTACCCCTTTTCTCCCTTGGCATTCCCTATTGCTCTGAGTGGCAGCCAGAGGAAGGTGAGGAGGCCTGAGAGGGGTCTGTTGACCAGCTGGAGGAGCCAGACTGAAGAAAGGAGTTAGCCAGTGGTCTGGATACCTGCCCAGACCTTGGCATGCTTTCTCCCGCTACTGTAGGGAACCTCCTATTCTGTAGTGTTGCGTAGGGCGGCTGAGGCCTGGGGCCTTGAGCTTCCTACGGTGGCAGTCAGGACGAATCTCCTGACCGAGGTGCTTCAGCTGGCAGCGGCCTCTTCGGAGCCCCTGCTGCCGTTCAATGAGGCCCTCACGGACATTCTTCTAGGTACTTGGTCCAGGACTAGCACAGGGTCTCCTGTGGATAGGAGAATTGCCCAACGCCACGGGCGACCCCATTTCCCTCTCCCAACACTCTACCGCCAAGAGCTTGGTGATCCAATCCTCAACATCCAAAGGCGCATTGCCTTCTGTTACCCCAGACAGAGAATCCAAGAAGCTGGCCCATCTTGGGAAGAAGATGTTTTCTTCCGCTAGATAGAACTGCGGTCAGTGAACACTGCATGTCTTTTGGGCTAGTTCCCCCACTCTGTGTTGGATACAGTTGCGCAGGTGTTGCTGCAGTGCCCGGAGGAGGCTCAGGTCACACTCCCGTGCAGTTGCAGAGGGGAGAGATGCAGCAAAGTTCGCCATTCACTGTGGGCTGGACACCGCCAACTCACTGGGTAGAATGATTTCTATGTCAGTAGCTACACCTGGCTGAGATCCACTGGCTTTTCTAGGAATGTCCAATCGATTCTTTTGGACATACCCTTTGATGGCAGTCGTCTGTTTGGTGACAAGGCAGACCATGGGCTTGAGTGCTTCAAGGATTCTAGAGCTACGACCAGATCTTTGGGCTTCACTGCCACCTCTCATCCTTTGCAGTCTGACTTTTGCCCCTTTCGTGGCTATGGAAGGGGTGCACCCACTATGTTCCACCTAGGGCCACAAGCTACCCAGCCTCTGTGGGGCCTGGGACGTGGGACCCATGGCCGTGGGTGTGGGGGACAGCGGGCCGGCCAGTCCACAACTCCCTCTGCAGCAGCCTCAAAGCCCTCCTAGTCTGACATTTCAGGGCCACCAGTTGCCAGTAGGTGAAAGGATCTGCCCCATCTTCCCATCAACTCTGACGGGTGGGTTTTGCAGATAGTCCAAAGGGGCTACTCCCTCCCCTTCGAGACTACCCTTCCCTCCATGCCACCAACACTCCATCGCATATCGAGGATCACTTGGCCCTTCCCTGTCAAGAAGTTATGGCTCTTGGCCAATGGAGCGAGTCCCTGTCTCGGAAGTGGGTTGTGGTTGTTACTCCCACTACTTCCTGGTGCCCAAGAAAGACAAGGCCTGCGTCCTATCATGGATCTCACGGACGTCAACCGCTTCCTCCGGAAGGAGAAGTTCAAATTGTTGACGTTGGCTCATGTCCTATCTGCCCTCGACCCTGGATGGTAGGGTTAGACTTGCAGGATGCTTATTTCCACATCCCCGTCCTACCAGCCCACAGACGTTACCTTCGGTTCATTGTAGGTCATGAGGTTTCTGTTTACCGTGCTCCCTTTCGGCCTTACCAATGCCCCTCGGCTGTTCACGAAAGTGATGGCGGTAGTCGTAGCTCATCTGCGCAAATCAGGGGTTCCAGTCTTCCCCTATCTCAACGACAGGCTGTTGAAGGCGGGCTCTTCCCAGGCTGTCGTCTTCCACCTCCAGACTACAGCGGACCTCCTGTATTCTCTGTGGTTCACTATCAATGTGCAGAAGTCACACCTGATTCCCTCTCAGAAGCTTATTTTCATCAGAGCAGTTCTGATACAGCGCAGTTTCTGGCTTATCTGCCCGGTCAGCGAGTACGGGATATTCAGGCTGTAATACATATGTTTCAGCCTCTATCCCGTATTTTGGTGAGAATGACTCTGAGACTGTTGGGCCTCTTGGCCTCCTGCATTCTGCTGGTGGATCATGCCAGGTACGATACACGGACTCTGCAGTGGGACCTGAAGTTCTAGGGGGTGAGGCATCAGGGGAATCTTTACGATGTCGTCCAGATCTCGGAGGGCACTGCAAACCAATCGCAGTGGTGGTTAACAAACCACGATTGGGTTAACGGCAGATCCCTCTCCTTTCCTCAACCGCACTTCATCGTGGTGACAGATGCATCACTTCTGGGATGGGGCAGCCACATGGGAGAGGCATCGATAAGAGCCTCTGGTCTCCGGCGGAGTCCAGGCTCCACATCAACCTTCTGGAGCCCTGTGTGATCAGTCTTGCACTGAAAGCATTCCTTCCTTCTGCAAAGGACGAGTAGTGCATGTATTCACATGGTACTGCGACAAACAGGGTGGGGTGGGGTTGTGGACCCTATGTCAAGAGACTCTCCGCCTCTGGATGTGGCTTGAAAATCAGGGCATGGTTCAACACCTGGCAGGTTCCCTGAACCCCAGGGCGGACGAAGTCAGCCGCCAGTGCATGATGGATCACGAATGGCGTCTTCACTCGGAGGTGGTGCAAGGTCTCTTCCAGCAGTGGGGAGAGCCTTGGTTAGATCTGATCGCCACGGAAGAGGACGCGCTATGTCAGCAGTTCTGCGCAATGGGATTTCCAAGGCGGCACTTCTTCGGGATGCTTTTTGTCGCGCGTGGAATTGAGGTCTTGTATACGTTTTCCCGCCTATACCACTTCTACCCAGAGGGCTATAGAAGATCAAGCGTGACCAGGCCAAAATCATCCTCCTGGCTCCGAACTGGTCACGGAGAGTATGGTATCCCGAGCTCTTGAACATGGCCATCGATCCTCCGATCAGACTGCCTCTTCAGGAGGATCTTCTGTTGCATCTGCAGGAGAAGGTCCTGCACCCGAACATGTCCAGTCTCCACCTCCTTGCGTGGAGATTGGGTGGCAAAAGTTGACAGCTTTTGAACTTCCTCCCGAAGTCTGTAATGTCATCTTGGCAGGCAGGCGTCCCCCCACATAACGGTATACGCCTGTAGATGGAACAAATATGTGGCATGGTGCACAGCAAAGGCTGTGGATCCCCTTTCTGCCCTTCTTTCACATGTTCTCCTCTTCATTCTTTCTTTGGCCCAGCAGGGCTCTGCTCTGGGTACCCATAAAGTCTACCTTTCGGCCATTTCGGCCTTTCTTCGCCTTCCCGATCAGCCTTTTCTTTTCAAGTCCCCTATTGTAAATAGATTTCTTAGGGGCATTATTTACCTCTTTCCTCCTATTCCTTTCGTAATGCCAGATTGAGACTTGAAACTTGTCATAACTTACCTTATGTGTGCTCCTTTCGAGCCACTACATAATTGTCCTCTCAGACTGTTGACCTTAAAGACTGCTTATCTGGTTGCCATCACCTCTGCTCGCAGAGTGAGTGAGTGAGTGAGCTTCAGGCTCTTTTTCTAAACCTCTTTTGCTTGCAGTTCCTCCGGACAAGGTTGTCCTTCAAACTAGACCTTCTTTTCTTTGCAAAGTGGTTACCTCTTTCCACATAGGACAGATCATCACTTTGCCCACCTTCTTCTCGCCTGCATCCTGCTAAAGAGGAGCAGAGGCTCCACCGTCTGGATCCAAAACTTGCGCTATCGTTTTATCTGGATAGCACAAAACAATTACGGGTGGATGATCAGCTCTTTGTTGGCTATGTGGGGACCAAGAAAGGTCGGTCATTCTTTGCATTAAAATCTGTTATTCTTTGGCGAAAAAGGAGCCTCCAGTAGGGTTGTGCGCCCATTCGACCAGGGCATGGCAGCCACTACAACTTTGGGACGTGGAGCCCCCTGAAGTGACATCTGCCAGGCAGCCTCGCGGGTATCATTGCACATGCTCAATAAACATTACTGCCTGGATAGCCAAGTCCCGTGAGACCGCTTCTCTGGCCGTTCAGTTCTCCAGGATTTTCTGGTGTGAACTTGGTTTGCAGACCCACCTCTGCGGTTGGTACTGCTGTGGTATCTATTCCAAGGTAAGGAATGTATAACTAACAGTCTCTTTCAGATGAACAAGTTACTTACCTTCGGTAACGATATATCTGTAAGAGACATATTAGTTATAGATTCCTCACCGCCCCACCCATCCTCCCCGTTCTTCAAACTGACTTCTAGAGCAAGGGACTCCCTTTCAGGGCCCTAGTTTTGTGCACCAGTGGTCAGTTTCTTGCATGGCTCTGCGCTTCTGGTGTGGAATGTTGTGTAAAGAACTGATGTCATCGTGCAGGGGTGGCATCTAAATAGATACTGCAATGTTATTCCGACAAACACTATGCCAACGACGAATGTGGAGTCGACCGGCGCCACCTACCGACGCGCAGGGGTATTGCTGAAGAAAAATTCTACGGATCCAGTCTGACGCCTGGGGGTCATTCTAAGGTAAGGAATCTATAACTAATATATGTCTCTTACAGATATATTGTTAACGAAAGTAAGTAACTTGTTCCTTGAGGCCACTCCAACTGTTTATTGCTATTTATAGTTTTTGGGGATTCCCAGCCTGATGACTGGGAATGATTCAATCATGTGTATATGTGAACTGTACCTTCGATGGCAAACTAGAGTTACAGGTTACTAATTTCATGTGCATAAATCAATTGTAGAACACTTGATTTATGGAATGCCAGAGAGTAGAAATGCCCTACCCACTGTGATGCGTCTTCGCTATGTTATTTCACTTGTGTGTATGAAAGTTGTAATAGCATGTGTGTCAATTACTGTGAAGTGATGTGTTACCCCATGTCAAAGAGTTTATGTTCATAGCAGAGAACTATAATGTAAATTATTGCTGTGACTGGTGCGGCTGTGTACCAATAAAATACGTATGACAGTATGGCAACACTCTGTGCAGGTTACCACCAAACCCAGTTATGAAGCTTAAGTTGGAATAGTATTTCTAATGGTAGGAAACCAGCGGTACAAGAGTTTTCATGGACAGTTCGTCTGTAAACTTACACCTGTGTAAACATGCATAAGGTCTGAATCACAATGAGGTGATGGTTGCAAACATACTGTAAAATACATCTATTCATAGGCCTGTGAATAATCTTCACTGTCACCAATACTTATTTATGTAGACTTGCTAAAGTCTACATATAGTGTTCCAAAGACATAATCTTCCAAACCATTATACACACTGTTCACAAAACTCTCGATCAAATAATGGCGTGCATTGTTATTAAGTGTCAGTAAAGGTGATGGGACTTTACAGAAAGAGGAGTTGTGTGACCATTATTATCAAGAATGTTCCTTCACATGAGCTCCTTCCAAGAGCTACAAAACCCCTTTCAGCACTCCCAGATCCACTTCCCTCAGTATCTTCAGCTCTGTCACGCCCTAGCATTGTAGCTCTCAAAATTGGAAAATCTCCCAGATTTTAACCCTCTCGAAGCTAAACTACTTATGGGTTTGATCAGTAGGGGGTGGGGGCTATCTCACATTCATCACACGTTGGTGCACAAGGCCCTGGAGCCACTAAGACAACTTAAACAGAAAAGCTGAATGTCGATCATTGACGATGCCGAATGGTGTGAGGTGGGTATGGCAACCCAAGAGTTAACTACGTATCCTCCTGACTCCAGCTGATCCAGCTCCACTACCTTCATGCCACCGATCTACCGCCAGATGCCTATGGCACGTGGACCACATCGCAAAACCCAACCAGTACACAATGTGTTTGGCCTGATGCCAACTTCTTCCGTATGGTTTTGAAATGTCTGTGATAGTACATTAATGAAGCCGTGTCGTGGGCACCCTCTGAGTCTTAGAGCACCCAGTAGACCGGACACCTAAGTCTGCTATACTGGGGTTCCTGGAGGATGTGGGGGAACACTCAGGGTGCGGGGGCAGAAAAGACTTGTGGAGATGGCCACCTTGGACAACGTAAGTGGCAGAGCCCCCAAATCTCACTCTGGTCGCTTGGTGAAACGGGGTGACCTGGTGCGCAAAACAATAACAGGCAATCTATGAGGCAAGGGGCTGTACACAAACACACTTTAAAATATGGAGCAAATAGTTGGAATATTATAGGTTGGGGCTCCCGGTGTATGATTAATTGAGGCTGTGTCACAGATTTTTCTGCTGTTGTTCCATTATTTTATGTCTGGGACTTGGGGCTGCTGCAACAAGTTATATTATGTCTATATTACATGTATAAACATTCAACAAAATTGGTTATCCCCCCAAAAAAGAATATTCCGTCACACAGTCAGTCCGCCATGTGGACAAGGGACCAATGAAGCTTACTAGTCTAGACAAATCAGAGTAAACAAAGTTATCAATGTTCTAGCTGTGAAGTCATTACAAAAACAAAAAACTGTTCGCTTGACTGTAATTAAAGTATAAGTATTTTAACGAAGAGTTTAAGTAAGTGTAATGTGAAAGCTTTCTGTTCTGTTCAGGCGATACCTCCCAAAACTGAAGGCATATCCTGCAAGATACATTTATGAACCCTGGAACGCACCAGAGTCTGTGCAGAAAGCGGCCAAGTGCATCATTGGAGTGGACTACCCCAAGCCCATTGTCAACCATGCGGAGGCCAGCCGGCTTAACATCGAGCGCATGAAGCAGATCTACCAGCAGCTCTCTCGATATCGCGGCCTCTGTAAGTGAAAACACGTCTGATGGGATTATATGTCTGCCATACTCGGTCTCAGGATTGAGGGCCACTAGTCAACTGTACTGTGTTTAGGTCAGTATATGGAATATATTTGACAAACGATATTATGGGGTCAAAACCTGGCTAATTTAAGTGATCTAAAACTAGAATACCTACGTAACAAGTTTAGATATCGGTAAACAGACGTCCTGCCTGTTGTTGGGCCTGTGGTGACGCATCGCGCCACAGTTAGTGGAACGTGTGTTTTATTTAATTTTTTATCCCAATGGCTGTGAGGAGTGTTAACCTAAAATGGCTTACAATTTATTTTACATCTCTTTCAGTTATAGACCAGTCATGTGCTCCTCTCTCTGTCCTTTCCATAGGTTATCCCTCATAGTCTCTCCTATACCTCCTTAGGGTATTGATCAGAGTATCGCATCTCCTCATTTTGTATCCCAGCCTTTTTACATGTCCCTCTCAATCTCTTATACCTCTCTATAGGCTAATGACTTCATTCTCTTTCACCTCTCATACGGTATTCTTTTCTGTCTCATCCGGCTATTCATCAGGGTTTCACCCCTTGAAAGTGTGTTCAGAGTATTTCACAACTCTCCATTGGCTCTTTCATGTATCTCACTTTCATTCACCTGTCTCCTCATCTCTCCATATATTACCATAGTGGTCTCTGCCATCTTGTCAGAGGTTATTCTCAAGTCTCATGCACCTCAGCATATGCAGTGTCTCTCACATTTCTCTTCAGGCTCCTACTCACAGTCTTTCACACCACTCCATAGCCTATTAGTCAGAATCTTGCAACTCTTCTGAAGCTGTATACCCCAGTCTCCTACAGTTATTTATCAAAGATTCCAGCACCTCTGAAGTTATTCCTCTGGGCCCTTCTCATAGAGTAAGGATCAAAAGACCAAAAAGGATATTTTCTATGATGCTGTTTTAATAACACTGAGAAACAGAGAAGGTTTTGGATCCTACATCTGCCCAGCCCGGATCTCAACGACAAAGAAAACAGAGGAAGTTGGCTGGACAGGACAATTAACACAAAAATATTCTACAGGCACGTAGTCAATTTATACCACGTGGCCACTGGATTTATATTCCAAACACATTTATTTTTCTTTTTAACTGAAATTCCCAAACGTTTCAAAAACAAGGGCAAAAACAAGAAATCGTCAGAACAGTTGGTTCATGTATACAATATCTACAAATATACAAATATACAAAAATACAGCATATACAACAACGAATCAAACGAAGCTGATGATGACACACCGAACAAATGAAAAACATACAGTGGAACAATTAAATTGCAGTTATGTACAGTGCATAATTAGTGCATAAACAAAGGAAAGACAACAAGTCCTTAGAACTCGAAAACCAGGGGACAGGCGGTATACAGATGGAAAGTGGTGCCTGCCTGTCTCCCAAAACCTGTGGCAGAGTGAGTCTATGGGGTTACACTGCTAGGGTCCTAAGTCAAGAGGTGATTATGTCCTAGCGGCACCCTTTGAAATTGCCACAGGGTGGAAGTGTCGACGCGTTTCGAACCTAGATGTTATAGGTTCTCTTCAGGACAGGGACTGGGGACGGTGATTCTGCAAGAGAATACGGAATTGGTGTCAAATAATAAATCATAATGCTGCAAAGGTCTCGTCTGGCTCCAAGAGAACAGAAGCTATATTACCTGCACAGGGGCACAAGGGCTGCCGTAGTGTAGGTAAATCTCAATGCACAGTCAATTCTGAAAAAACATACAAAGGAATACTCAGCATGGTCGTGTATTTTGGTTGTGACTTGCGGTTCTGTTAGCAGCGAACCCATGTCCTGGGGGTCAAACGAACAAAAAAACGCTTCCATCTGTTTTGCAGCGGGCCGCGGTGTAACCGATACCGCTTGCCGGCTTGAATTCGGTTCAGTGACCCGGCGCTCACGTCATTCAACCTTCAACTCAGGTAGGAACTCCCTCTCTTGTGTTCTGGGTCACTTGTTGGCCGTGTAATCTGGGTCGCAACATCCTGCACCCATGCTGACATTGGGAATTCTGTTTTTGTCGTCACGCATGTAGCCAACAAAACCTGCGCTACAATATGTGAGTTGTCCACCACCACGAGTGTGCACCGCGCGGCGGGCATTACGGTTTCAGTCCATGATCACGCCTATCACAGGTACGATTTATATCCACGCAGCTCCATGTCACCCTCTCTTGACTCCTGTTTTGAGGTACCACACTTTGTTACCATGCTGAGTATGCCCCTGTGCAGGTAATATAGCTTCTGTTCTCTTGGAGCCAGACGAGACCTTTGCAGCATTATGATTTATTATTTGACACCAATTCCGTATTCTCTTGCAGAATCACCGTCCCCAGTCCCTGTCCTGAAGAGAACCTATAACATCTAGGTTCGAAACGCGTCGACACTTCCACCCTGTGGCAATTTCAAAGGGTGCCGCTAGGACATAATCACCTCTTGACTTAGGACCCTAGCAGTGTAACCCCATAGACTCACTCTGCCACAGGTTTTGGGAGACAGGCAGGCACCACTTTCCATCTGTATACCGCCTGTCCCCTGGTTTTCGAGTTCTAAGGACTGGTTGTCTTTCCTTTGTTTATGCACTAATTATGCACTGTACATAACTGCAATTTAATTGTTCCACTGTATGTTTTTCATTTGTTCGGTGTGTCATCATCAGCTTCGTTTGATTCGTTGTTGTATATGCTGTATTTTTGTATATTTGTATATTTGTAGATACTGTATACATGAACCAACTGTTCTGACGATTTCTTGTTTTTGCCCTTGTTTTTGAAACGTTTGGGAATTTCAGTTAAAAAGAAAAATAAATGTGTTTGGAATATAAATCCAGTGGCCACGTGGTATAAATTGAGTACGTGCCTGTAAAATATTTTTGTGTTAATTGTCCTGTCCAGCCAACTTCCTCTGTTTTCTTTGTCGTTTTAATAACACTAGCACAGCTGTCTGGGGGATGTACAAATGAATACAACGGCCTAGGCCTGTCTCATATCAGGTTTAGGGGGTGCTTTTGGGCTGTCTTTGCCTCAGAATCTTCACTGTCAGGTAGGAACTCCTTTCAGTCTCTATACAACCAGCCAGAGACAGAATACCCTCAAAAGGAAACCCAAAATAACCTGATTGCTTGGACTACTTAGTCCATACAATAGGTGCTACCACCACCAAAAGTGTGTATTTCCACCATTCACCAATTATGCCTTGTGCACTATTTCCCAGTGGTGCATGGTGTGGTAAGACTACACCCCACCCACCCTTGCTGCCCCCAGCACTTGCCTCTGGCCACAATCCATCTCCTGGGGTCTTGGCGGTTGTACCCAGGTGTCTTCTCCACTTCCTAGACTGCTGGTGTGGGAGCAGTATGTCAGAGCTCTGGGGCTCCAGCTTTTTCCGTTGCGTCTCCCTCAAGGATGAACCGTATGTCTTCCTTGATTTCTCCGCTCCCTCGAGCATCTCTAGCACCTTTGTGGACCAGCTGCCTAGCTCTCTCTGGGTTACATCTTAGCATTTCTCTCTGGTGTCTCCTATGCCTCCTACAAAGCCAGCTGCTTCTGCTGGTCTTGTTGCTTCTTCACGTTCCCCTTCCGGCCTACTCGAAATGCTCTCTCCAAAATCCCCTTGTCACGCCCTACAAGCTTTTCAGTGCTTTTTATTTTGTTTTAACAGGATGGAGGGATGTTAATTCCATTGACTACGCCTCCAAAAGCATAGATGAGTGGAAGGTCACACTATTAAGACTCAATTCGTTGGTCATGTTGGATTTTGATACAGAATCCTGCTTATCCTCATATAGCTCTCCTCGGAAGGGCCGTAGGGCCCATTCGGTAACAGAAAGTTGGGATAAATAATCAGTCCTGGTAGGTATCTTTCCTGGTATGTGGAGTGTCTGAAATGTGAACGGTGGTAGGTAGAGTCAGGAACCAGCAGAGTATACAGGGATTAGAATCTTTACTCTGTGCCAACCATGTGTTCAAACTGGAGTGGCGTGGTGAGCAAAAGAACAATGGATTTGTGACTTACGGTGAATGTTTGCATTGTTCAGCATTCCGTTCATCATTTGTTCCTTTTGCTTTTGTCACCCTAAATGGGAATGGTATCCCTAGACATGTTTCTCATGCTCAATGCGCCACTGGATTCAAGCTAGCCTGGCTGACGAGGGCTGATGCCCCCAAACCGGTTCCAGGATGCTTGATTCTGGTCCAGGGAGGATCTGGCTTGGCCTGTTCTCATGAGGAACAGGGTCAAGACAGATTTGCATTTGGCTGGGTCCGAACTGGGGTGGTGTGGTGAGCAAAAGAACAACGGATTAAACCCTGATCTGTGACTGGGGGTAAATGTTTGCATTGTTCAACATTCCGTCCATCATTTGTTCCTTTAACCATGTTAGAGGGGCATGGTCTGTGAGGTCTAAGTAGGAACACCCCAGAAGGTAATACAGGAGGGCTTATATTGCAGGGCATTCCTTCTCTATGGTCCAATAGTGGACCTCTCTTGGATACAGTTTCCCGCTAAGATATAAAAGGGGCTTTAGATCACATGCACATCTGGTTGTAATAGAACTGCTCCTAGGCCCTGTACGGAAGCATCTATTTGCAACACAAAGGTTTTATGACAGTCTGGACAATGAAAAACAGGACTATTACAGAGGATATCTCTAAGTGTCCTGAAACTGTTCTTGCAGCTGTCATTCCAATGAAGAATGCGAGAGGGGTATTTGTTGGTAAGGAGGTCTGTGAGAGGATGTGGTGTAAAGAAAAACAGGGAGCGACCCCACCAGTCAAGAGACAGGGTACCACTAGTACATTTAAAGAAGGGATTTCTCTTGGACGTACACCAAAACTAATTTATGACCAAATATGCAATCATATGTAACACAAGAACACAGGGGGTCTAACAGCCTTTTTCCTTAGCTGTATGTATGTATGTATGTATGTATGTATGTATGTATGTATGTATGTATGTATTTTATTGCTTATTAAGCGCAGCTGTCACCCAAAGGGCATCCTGGCGCTGAGACCGATCCAAACCATCTATTAAATAAGCTACATTACCCTTGGGAACAAGTGGGTCTTTAAGTCCCTTTTGAAAGTGAGTAAATCGAGGCTACTCCTCAATGTCAGAGGAAGAGTGTTCCACAACTTAGCAGCCGTAAAGCTGAAGGCACGTCCGCCCATCCTCACTGTATGTATCCTGGGGACCCTAACCAGGAACGCCGATGAGGATCTCAGAGGTCTGGTGGCCTGATGCCAGGAAAAGAGACTCTGAAGAGGTATTGGTCCCAGTCCATGCAGGGCCCTAAAGACAAGGCACAAAGCCTTGAATGCAATTCTCTGCTGGACTGGAAGCCAATGAAGGTCGGCCAGGGCTGCCGATGAAGAGGAAGAACGCGGACGTGACAAGGCTAATTTAGCAGCCATATTCTGAATCCTTTGAAGTTTAAGGACCAGAATCTTCGGAGCTCCCAGAAGCAGTGCGTTACAGTAATCTAACCTACTGAGAATGGAACTACGCACTACCTCTGCTCTGGGACCCCGAGGAAGAAGTGGCAACATTTTCCGAAGTGCACGAAGCAGGCCCATGCATGTCGCTGCCGTCCTGTTTACGGAAGCGTCCAGCTGCAGATTGGGTTCAAACAGGACTCCCAAATTGCGAGCTGATTCTGCAGCCTCCACCGAGCCCGGGATAAAAGATGGCCAAAAATCAACCGGTAATGTGCAAGAGATTCGATCCGAGGAGCAGTAAAGTACCTCCGTTTTCGACCCATTGAACTGCAATGAGTTAGCTCGCAGCCATACTGCTGTTGCCAGCATGCAACGGTGAAAAGAGTCCCTTGAAATTGTCTCCGATCCCTCAAAGGAGAAAAGCAACTGAGTGTCATCGGCATAATTGATGACTGATATGCCGAATGATTTTATCAGTGCTACCAAGGGACGGAGATATATATTAAATAGGATTGGGCTAATCGCCGATCCTTGGGGGACTCCTTGATTCACCTGCCGGATGGCTGATCAAAAAGGTGGTAATGCCACGGCTTGTTGCCTGTTGTCCAGATAAGAAGTAAGCCAATCAAAAGCCAGACCACTCACTCCCGCACTCCGAAGACGGCCCAGTTGTACTTTATGGTCTACTGTGTCGAACGCGGCCGACATGTCAAGTAGCACTAAAAATGCAGACTTGCCTCTGTCGACCCGCGTTCGTAGCTCATCCAACACGGTGACCAAGGCAGTCTCGGTACCGTGAGCCGGCCTGAAGCCAAATTGAGCAGCATCCAGGCAGAAGTTAGTTTCCAGGAAGTTGGATAAGGCCCTTGTCACCCATCTCTCGAGAATCTTTATCGCGAATGGTAAAAGCGAAATCGGCCTATAATTGGCCGAGCAGAGAGGGTCCAAAGAAGCCTTTTTCAGCAAAGGTGTTACAATTGCCGTCTTCCAGCTGTCTGGGACTGTCGCAGTAATCAATGATTGGCAGCAGATGGAATGCAATGGAGGAAATAGCTCGTCTTGGAAAGCCTTCCAGATTTTATGAGGCATTGGATCAAGCGGCGACCCTGAGGATACGCCGTTGGCCAGAATACAAAATTCCTCCAACGAGGGAACTGGGAAACAGGACAGCTGAGGCAGATCATTCTCGCCATTTGCCCTCTCGGATCCCAAATTATCAGGAGACTCCGAAAAGGGGAGTGTAGGCGACATAGACTGTTCAGATCTAATAAGTCCAGTCAAGATATTCCTGATTTTCTCCTCGAATGCAAGGGCCAGAGAGTCGCACAGTTCCTGCGAGGCCGGTATTGTTGACGCTGTGCAGGATGGATCAGACAAATTCTTAACAAGCCTGAACAGAGTCTGTGATTTATTAGAGGCCTTCGCCAAAGTGTCTTCTAGGAACTTAGCTTTCGCACTTCTTAACTGGGCCTTGTATTCATGCAGGGCCACTTTATATGCCGCCTTATCCTGTTCCCCGTACCCCCTCCTCCATGTGCGCTCTGCTTGTTTGCAGCGAAGTTTATACTGCCCTAGATCTTCACTAAACCAGGCATTTAAGCCTCAAGGCCTGTCTCTCACTTTACGTAAAGGAGTCAGTTCATCCAGGGAAGATGTGATGTGACGACAAAGAGATGCGTAACTCTTGTCCACATTCTCCTCCACTGAAAAAGTTCCCGGTAGCAGGGCAGGTCGGCTCGGCTCCCTAAGGAGACGATTCCATTGCCGAGTCAGCTTCGTGCCGCCCTGTCTGTTGGATATCAGCGGGACAGGCATGGTGAGGGACATGACAATCAGTGAATGATCAGTCCAAACCTGGTCCACGACCTTTTCCACCACCACCAGATTCCTCTCAGCAAACACCAAATCTAGTATGTGCCCCTTAACATGGGTGGGTACATAAAACCAATTGAGCAAGCTGAATATTGCTACAAGCTTGGCAGAGTTCTCGAAATGCCAAGTCATGTGGGCCAGAAGGCCACAGGTTAAAATCACCCAATACTAGAAAATTAGTATGAGAGTTGGAAAGGCCGTAGAGCTGAGCTGTCAATCCGACTTACCAAAATCTCGGAGTGTTTGAATCACATGAAAACAGCCTATTGTAAACGAAGGTGGACACTATGTTAATAGAAAACTCAGACACAGCAAAAATCAATCAAATATGGTTTTCAAAATCCAAAACATGTAGCAATGGGTTTCCATCAAATTGACTTGATGATCAGTCCTATCATCTGGCCAAACCCAGGTGTAAGCAAGGCTAGTCCCCTGATCATTGGGACCTTATAAGCCACACCATGTGTTGCTGGTTAAGGATTTGGTCCACCAACACAAATGAACAGTCAATGATGGCTGATCTTTGATGGTTAAGTGAATAATAGTGCAACAGAAACAGAATAGTGAATTTAAAATAGGATGGTGTGTCCTCCTGTTACAAAGTTTATTCTACGGCCGAACACCACCTCCTAATTAAAAAACCTAGAACAGTGCAAGAGAGACAGTCAACAAATATCTGTCTAGTAATGGGCCAACATGTTTCTGCCTACCGGGCTTTACGTCCCATGGCTTTCATCAGGGCCTCTGTTCTTACAATAGTTGCACTTGGTGATTATAAACTAAAGAGTCACCACCAACACCAAAGTGAGAAAATATATTAAAAGTAAACGGTTGGATACGATACAACCTGTATCAACCGGAGACATTAACCCTCCATGTCAATTGAGAAGTAAGATTTCTATGGAAGGAAATGTACAAAAATTAATTATCAGCGAACTGTGTCCTTATCCTAAAACATGTGTGCCACCAAAAGCTTTTATAGGTCAAATAATAATTTACTCATGCTCATCCTTCATGGTAGGGGACTTGACCTCACCTCACCTGGACCTTGCTCAGGTTCTACGAGGCCCCGCGCTGCATAGATATAAGAGGTAAAACAGACAAGGGAAACACCATGCAGCATAATTAGTAGCCTTCTTAAATGCCCCAAACAAATACCTGTTTCGCAACTCTACTATATCTATAGATCAACAAGTGTAGAGACTCTAGCACACCGACTATGTGAGCCCAGTCTCAAAGTCTCTCAAATATGCAATCAATCACACTCGTCACCCAATGTACAATAATATCTCACCCATGCAGGTGCATCCACACAAATAGAGCCACACCTCTGGACCCAGAAAGCAACTATATATTACCCAAGGATAGAGAGCTCAAATAACAGTCAGTTTTTATTAAAAACTATTTAAAGTAATTACAGGGTCATTCTCTGCATAAGTTTACACATACAGAACATTAAAAACATCATGAGAGACAAAGAAAACATTGTGAAATCTTTAAATTCATCAAGTAAAGGTTACTTCCAACAGGAATCACATATATAAATACCATCAATTTATTCACTCATTTGGTATATTAGATGTGATGCTGTTCCTGGATGTAACCCAATGTGAAAGTAAAGGCGTTGACGCGTTTCGGTAGTAATGAATTATTGATGTACCACCTTCCTCAGGACATGTGTAATACTCGTCTCTCGTTCAACAATTTAGGTTTAAAATACACCTAGTTGAAATAAAAATATACATTAAATTCTACAAAAACTTTGTTTCAATTTATCAATTAAGTAATTAAGAACCCCCTCCCACGTCCTGAAGGCCATTAATAGACCACAATATGCATTGTAAAACTGAGGAGACTCTGGCATACAATCTCTTATACATCATCATTGATTCTACTTTTAATTTTTAAACTAGACATCCCGCATGCATTCTGAAACCATTTTATAGAGCACAATGTACAATATGAATATACAAATGACACACCTATCTAAAAGACAGATACACGACCTACATCATACTAGTCATGAGGTCTAATATCAGTGTGTCCACACAGTTGCTAAGTGGGTTCAAATAGATCATGCACTCTCTTACAGCCCCAATTTTCCTCATGGAATAAATAAACCAACAAACAGCTCCATGAACAAAGAGATCTGGTCACCGAGTTTGATTCACGCATTCTTAAACTCATATTCCTGAATTATGTGCATATCTGCATTCGTTTAAACCATCATATAAATAGACAATCTTTCACATCAATTACATACCGCTAACTGTGTTTGAAAAGGGGATGATGGTTTTGTGACCAATCCTTCTGTGATCTTGCAAACATGTATGTGATCTGTTTAAGATCCACTGTTTCTCCACCCAATTGGTGAATGTGATCCTAATTGAAAAAAGATGAGATTATGTTCAAGGGGGCCCCTGTTGGACCTACGGCCTTTTAGTATTGCAACCTCCAAACACTCAGATTGCTGACTGACCTATGTTAGTTAGTGTATACACATATATATTGCTGGAGATCAGACCTTCAAATGGCAATCCAAATAAAGGAACTGGATATACAATATCCGATATTGAATTCCACAACAAGGACACACGAGATTCACCTGAAATGATCAAAATATTGCCTGTATTAAAATCATCCTGTTCCATAATCGTGCCACTGCTCTTTTATATTGCAGTCTCATCGTTTTTGTCCGATAAGTATCTGATAAGTGCATTATGTCACTATGTTGCCCTCTATCTATTAATTTTATGGCTGATAAGTAAATTTCACCAATATGTTACCCTATATATAATATTTATTGTTAGCTAATGACCCCTTTGGGTAGGTGTGGTATTATATTCCCACAGAAAAAGCAAAAACAAAAGCACACACGCTTTAAAAAAAAAAAAAAAGTGTAGACATGGGGCACCGATGCAACCGCGCGCCTCCATCTACTGCATTTCTATGTTGCTCCGCAGTGCGGAACTCCCGTTCAAAGGACCTGCTATGTAATCCTACCGGTAGAGCCCCACACCGTCATCTCATTTCACGACTGCTTTCAGTGCATTGTACAACTTTCCTGCTAATGGGTTATCGGGTACTACTAGAAATATATACAGAGTATTGGGCCGTCAAACTTCCGCCCCTGTATCTCCCCTGTTTCTTCACTGCTCCCGCTATTCTGAACATAGAGTGTTCATTTATAATAAAAACTAATCGCAGCGTACCGAATCAATTAAATGCAATGTTGTCACATCGCTGCGGTCATGCCGACCTTTGGTTATGGTGAAATTTGATAACCTCGTGTCTATCGGGCATCTCCTGGAGTCTCATCTAATGGCTGGAACCAACTAACGGGCCATTTTTCTCTCTCCCTTTTATATCGAAAGTAAAATTGAATTTTTTTCACCTGCATCTATTATGTCACTGGTGCGCGTTCCTTTTTCACATTCCTATTAAAGGGGTCATAGCTTCCTTGAAGTGCTGGTGGGACCCATCTCGAAATTAACAACACGCTCTAATGCCAGTAAACTAACGAGATGAAGCGATGTGAACAACATTCAGTATCTCCATTCTTTAAATCGTGTATGAAACACGATTATCATTGTAATTCATAAGGAGCTAATTTTTCTTCCTCATGAATAGATCTTTTTGATTTAAGACAATTGAATGTGCCTCAAAGTAAGTATGTTCGATGTACTTGCACAATTCACCTTAAAATTAACTATGCAGTTAATGCCTCAAGTTAAAATTCATAGAGGGGCTCATTAGGGCATATTGTTATACTTACATAATTCTCCCTAAAAATAACTATGTGATTAAAGGATGCCTTATTCTCGAGTTAACGAAAAGTAGTATCACATCCAGTGGCTACCTATGATATCCTCCCCTATCTGTGAATTATGTTGTGGGTACAGAGTGTAACCGCCGCCCCCGACACCTGCGGCTGCCGGTACACCACGTGTGTCAACCAACAGTGGGTACACAAGAACCCATCAATAACTGGTCCACAAACCTAATCTCAACACCACTTTTACTCAATTAATCTCATCCAGCCCTCCTTTGTGTTCAAACCTGTGCGAATGGTATCTAAGATTGAAATATACCATTGTTCACGGTTCTTGCGTTTTAGTGTCAGATCCCCTAATCTCTTATTGCCTTTTATTTTTCTATGATAAACCACCTGAAGTCCACAAGGGTATGGCTTTCCTTCAAAAAGTTATTGACCAATGGGGCACTTTCTTTCTGATTTTTAATGGCAGATTTATGCTCCCCTAGCCGTGTGCGTACTTCTCTGGACGTCTCACCAACGTATCCCAGGTTACATGGGCAAAGGAGCAGATACACTACGTTCTTGCTTCTACAATTATTTAATGTTTTCGAGGTCAAGGTGCGTTTATTAAGTCAACTCCTTCCTCTCTATACACTGACCACACATGCTGCAGTTGCTGCACTTGTAGTTAGTTACCCATGGCTTGAGTGCCCATCACCTTTTGTTGATACAGTTTTGGGCCCTCTCTGTACGTGTGTACTAGTTCTCTCGTCAGGTTATTATTGCGCTTAAAAGCAAAAAGGGGTCTGTCTAACCTCGGGGAAACAGTGTCATTCAGAATGCTCCAGTTAGAGTTTATGTTTTTAATTTTATTACTCAAGCAGGAGTATTGACTTACAATACTAGTTTTTGTTTCTCATCCTACCTTGGTTTATTCATAGCTCTGTCTGTTAACATACTTTCCCAATTATGAAAACGGGCGCTTAAAAGAATGTGAGATGTGTTTCCTAGGGTAGCCGCTATCCTTAAGTTTTGATTTTAAAAGCTCAGAATGTTTGTAAAAATCATTAAGAGAGGAACAGTTCCTCCTCAACCGGAGGAACTGCCCAAAGGGGATGTTGTCCTTTTGTGCTTTAGGGTGAAAGCTTGAGTAGTGCAACAGAGTGTTCTTGTCTGTGGGTTTGGAGAACAATTCAACCTCTAACTTCCCACTCGTCTCTTTGGTTTTTAAATCTAAAAAACTCACACTCTGATTGCTATACTCTGATGTAAATTTAAGGTTAGCATCCCCAAGGTTTAACCACTGCAAACATTCCTCCAAACGGTCAGTAGTGCCTTCCCAAATAAATAGAATGTCATCAATGAATCTGCTCCACTTTACCGCAGAGGTGCCCATGCCGATTTCATTCTGGCATGTACTGAGTTGGTGCTGAAACTCAACATGTTCCTCTTTAAAGAGGATATTTATCTCCAGCGTAAGGGGACCAGCATGGGGTCCACTTGTGCCCCCAGTCTGGCATGCCTTTACGTGGGACAATTTGAGGAGACCCATATCTTTAATGATTCTGCTCTGGTTTTTGAGAATGTGGTAAAGTGAAGCAGATTCATGATGACATTCTATTTATTTGGGAAGGCTCAGTGCACAACTCTTGGATTAATGGACAGATTGTGGGGTTATGCTCTGACTACGGCGGAGCTCAACAACGGTGCGGTTATTTTCGTTCGCAGCCATGCCATGCCATTCCTCCAATCTGGAATAATTTTAAGGTTATGAATCCGTATTCAAAATATTACCGGATTTCTTGCTGCAGTTATAAATAAGTAGTACTAAACAGATTAGGGCTTTAATATGTTGCACCTCTCTTTACTTCATACTATGTAATGTGGAAATAATGCAATGCTCGTCCTTGTTTCCCCAAACAAAAATGAAGGATATCACGTGAAGAGAATGGCTCTTCTCTTTCTGCCCCTCTTTTTGATCACCATTGAAGAAGCAAATTACAATAAAAGCAGGTAAACCTTTGGCACAGCGTTGAGAATGAGCAAATTCCATCCCTGTTTATATGTTGAAAACTAACGGGGTTTATTTGCCACCCGCAGAGATAGGTTAGGACTGGAGAGAGAATGACTAAAGGTGAACCCTTACATGAGGTCATAAAAAGTCATATGACAAGCCTGTTGACCTATTTTCTCCGACCTGATAAAACAAGTCATAAGCATACTGATGCATAAGTCTTTCATTCCTTTACCTTTCTATTATACTACAGTTCCCTGTGGAAGAATATTTTCTTAGAGCCTTTAGGAAAGTGGGATCTGCTTTCATGGTTACCCCCACTTGTTGCTGGTGTTATTCTGTTTACTCACTATTCTGACTGGGATCCTGCTGATAAGGACCCCAGTGACTGTGCTTCCTCCCTACGTTTGTTATGGTAAGTAATTTGGTACCTTCACAATTGCCTACCGGTGTACCCTAGTAAATCCCTAGTATATGGTACTGAAGTACCCAGGGCATAGATACACCAGGGGTCACCCATGGGCTGCAGCATGTATTATGCCTCTCATGAGAGACCACTCAAAATGTAACTGCAGGCCCACTATTGCAGCCTGTGTAAGTTGGTGCCAGCAGCACTTATGACAGATATAAGTTTCCTTATATCTGAGGACACTGCACTGATAGCCTATAAGTCACCCCTAAGGAAGGCCGTTCAATCCTGAAGGCAGGGTGCTAAGGTATAAGTATGAGGGTACACTGCATGGGCATGGCACCCCCTACCCAGGAGTCGATTCCGAAGGCTTTGTAGGTGCTGTCCGCCATTTAATACATAGGTATCCTGGTTCCTGGGGTATTCACGGGTGGGGTGAAACTCCAACCTTCCATCTTCCACTGGGTTTTTTCAGGGTCCAGTGGGAAGGGTCCTTCTTCTAAAAATCTGCAACTGCGACTTTCCCATTGACTTGAATTGAATACACAGCTGTGTTTCCACTCTGCACACAGCCTCTGTGGGGTTCCTGGGTACATACCCTGGGTCACTCTTTGTGTCCCCAGCTCTTCTGAGTCTTATGGTCCAAGTCACGACTTCGGTCGCAGTTTCCATTCCACTTCTTTAGCACATGGTTTGGTCTCCCTCTGGAGACCACTGTGTATTTGTACTAACTTACCTGTTTTACATTTGAAATATTATGTGTATTGTGTTGATATCTCTGGGTAGGAGATATTCCAATGTGTTAGTGAGTGTGTTTGATAAATATAACTATTTTTATAATTACAATGTGTGGTTATTTTTTATTTTACCTACACTACATGATTATTTCTGGTAAAACACGCTGCTTAACACCCCGTCTGGACTAAGCCTGAAGGCTGCTCTCCACACTACCACTTAGAGAGCTTTCTATGGTTGTCTAAGACCACAAAACTCAACATAAGGGTTGTCTGGCTTAGTTCAAGGTTCTTCACTTAAATAAGTGTTCACCATATACTAAGGTTGCCTCCTCCAGTGGCCATAACCTCAGCCATGTGCATAAGCAAGCTGCCCTCTTTTAACACTTCAGAACCATATAATGTGTTACAGAAGACATGATGCTGCTAAGGGTTCATTCCATCTGTGTCCCAAATAATCTGTCAGAACTCAATGTGAATGAGTAAATTGGTGCCCCAGTATTCTACACCCAACTTTTTAGAATCTCAATAGAACGGTAATGCAGGCAACCAATCAACTATTTTTGCTTTCTGGAGACAACATGACCTGCTGCATGTGTGACCATTGCCAGATGGATTACTGTTTGTTTCAAATATTTCACTGTTTCACTACGTGTTCCTTAATTGCATTGAATGTCTGAGCATACTCCACAAGGACTAAGGGAGCATCTGGTATTCACAAGGCATGTACCTGTCACGTAGATATGCTGGCCTGATACAAAGATAACATATAGATTCAGCAAGCACACCATTCAATGTTTCTTCTAAGAGATATAATATTTTTTTCATAGAGAAGTATTTGTTTGCAGCATTTCTAATCCTCATCTCCGCCATTTCTTTCAGGCATGTTGGCTTCAGTCCCCTCCTGTGTTGAAGATCTCAGCTCACCTATCTCAGACATTGGTCAAGGGAACACTTTAAACGCAAGTAGGTATCATCCTTCTTTGTTGAATGGTGTGCATTTAGAGGGATTCTCATTGTATTTTGTTGTATTCCTAAAATAAAATCCAGAGACTGTTCAAACTATAAATCTGCTCCTTCCCTCTCAGGGGATCTCCATTGATAATCATGAGTACTGAATAGTTCTCTCGCTCTCTCCCTCTCTCCCTCTCTCTCTCTCTCTCTCTCTCTCTCTCTCTCTATATATATATATATATATATATATATATATATATATATATATATATATATATATATATATATATATATATATATATATATATATATATCTCCCCCTCCCTCGGGTCTTGCAGGGACGACATCTGTTGGGATCATGTGAATTGGCATACAAAGTACACAATTCTTGTGCATGTCTCTTTTTGCCATGTTTCTGCTACATTTTGGGCACTTAAAAGGGCTTGGTATTTTGAATTAAAATTTAAAAAAATCCAGTCATAAAATATTTAGAAAATACTCTACACCCTAAAGGATGTCGAGTGCACCACTTTAGAAAGGGTATCTGAGTGCGATCAGCTCCTCACATCTTTGCAAAATGTACAGCACCAGTAGCAACATTTGGAAGATGAAAAAAGGGGTATGGTAAATCCATTCCTAGGCGATTGGCTCATAAAGGCAATATATGAAGACGGAACAGAGAGATATCGAAGTTGACCCAAAAGGGGCTTTCACATTTAGGACTTTCAATACATATGAAGCAGTCTATTATAGAACCAAGTCAGCATTTGGTGTTTATAGGAGCAAAAATGTGAACAGTGAAGGGGATGGTATTCCCTTCACATGAGAAAGGCAGAAAGCTGATAAAGCAGGTGACAACCCTGACGGAAAAGGAAAAGGTAACTGTAAGACTGATGAAGGCGATATAGGGGACAATGTTGTCGTGTGTTTTTTGAAAGCTTATTACTGACTTCGAATGAGAGTAATTCAGAAAGAATTGTCCAGGCAAGGGCAGCAGAAGAATGAATATTGGGATCATATTATCAAAATTACTCAAAAAATAAAGGAAGTGTTTCACTGGTGGAAGAAAAGAGAGAATATTTTCATAGGACAAAGTCTACAAATGAAAAAAATCACAGAGATATCTGACTATAGATGCTTCAATGACAGGTTGAGGAGCACATATAGATAACAAAGTAGTTAATGGTGTTTGGTCAGAAATGGAAAAGGGATTATACATAAACATATTGGAGCTCTTGGCTGTGTGTGCGGCTGACGTTAAAAGCCTTTCAGCGAATAGTGAGGAAGTGTCATGTGATGATGATGGACAGTCAACACAATAACAATGTACTATATACAGAAACAAGGAGGCACAAGGTCATTGTTTCTGTCGAAAGAGGCCAGAAGATTTGGAAATGGGCCATTGCCAACAAAATGTAATTGATGGCACAGCATGTTCCAGGAGTACACAACAAACAGGCAGACCATTTAAGCTGACAACATGTCGATCCTCACGAGCGGCAGATAAACTTAAAGCAATTGCACAAGTGTTTTGAAAGACGGGGAAATCCTGACTGGGATATGTTTGCCACAGAGCAAAAATGCAAAAAGTTTGCGAGCAGATGGTCTTCCCCAGGAACACAAGACAATGCATTCGCAATAGATTAGAGAGGAAAGTTTGTTTATGCATTTCCTCCAGTAGCGTTGATTGCAGTGGTATTGTGCAAGATGAGGAGAGAGTTGCAGAGCAATTCTTGTAGCACCAGCATGGCCATGTTAACATTGGTATGTGGACCTATTAAGATGTGTGTGAACAGGCTAGTGGAGTTCGAGATGAATGCGAGGCTGCTTGACATGGACATGGACAGGTGTTCCACCACAGTTCAGAATCGTTGCACCTGAAGGCATGACTCATCAGAACTTTGGATATTTTGAATATACTAGAGGACTGTAGGGCTCAGTCGTCAGTCAAAATGTATAGTATGAAATGGCATTAGTTTGTGCTTTGGGCCCGTGAGCAAGAACTGGTCCGATATGCATGGAGCCGCATGAGTTTTTACCATATTTATTACGTTTTACAAAATTTGGATTGTCTTGTGGGCCAGTGAAAGTGCATCTAACAGCAATTTGGAGATTTCTTAGGAAACTTAATAGAATTTCTCTATATTTACAAAGAATAATTAAGGAATGTATGGGAGTTCTATTAGTGAATTTCCACCCATACAGAGAGTGGCGCCAGAATGGGAACTGAACACAGTGTTAGCAGGTTTGATAAAGGCACCATTTGAGTCAATCCACAGAACAACATTAAAGCATTTGAAGTGGAAGACTGCTTTTTTATTGGCCATAAAATCTACAAGGAGGAAAGAACAGTATTTAAAATGTATAAATAAAAAGTAACACTAATGACAAATCCCAAATGTAGACCGAAAGTGCTAATCATTTTTCACTTAAGACAGATGATAACATTGCCAACTTGTTTTGCTAAGCTAGTAACAGCAGGCGAAAGGGCATTGCATTATTAAGACTTTAAAAGATGCCTGAAGTTCTATTTACAGGCTACTAAAGATATCAGAGAACCAGATCATTTATTTGTTGCATATGGCTTGGGAAGGAGAGGAAAGGCCGTGTCCACGCAGACGAATGCACGATGGATTGGGGCATGGATTGCTACAGCCCATACATTGATGAATAGGCCGCTGACGTTAAAAGTCAGGAATATCACTGGAAGATATTTGCATAGTGGCAACTTGGAAGACAACACATGCCTTTGTGAAGCATTATTGTGTGTACTTGCAAGTGAGCAAGGAGGCAGAGATGGGACAAGCAGATTTAAGGGATTTGTTTGCATAAAGTTAGCCTCATTTCCCACCTTCAACAAATGTGAATTTTAAACTGCTATGTTAATCTGGTATTCAATAATGTGAATCTATGAAAGATCCTATGCTGGAGAAGGAAATAAGTTACTGATCTGAAACTCAGATTCTTCAGCATTGGTCTCTTTCATAGATTCACATGCGGCCCGCCTCTACTTAAATGAGGCTTCCAAATGAAAGAAGAGAGTAATAGGAACTAGCGGTTCCGAAAATCATATAGTTAGAGGCCTCAGTGGATAAACAGCTAGGTGTAGGGCATTCTGATTGGCTGAAGTTTGGATCAGAAAAAAGATGTGGATATGTTGGAAACGATGGCTCTGGGATTTTGATAGAGTGAGAATTAAGTATGTACTACTGTTGGTAGAGTATACTAGGGGTTCCAAGTCTGACGACAGGAAATTATTCAGGCATATGAATCTATGAAAGATACCAATGCTGGAGAACCAGCGTTACAGGTAAATAATTTGTTTCCTTACATGAGAGTTTACAATAAACTCATTTGAATACCAATGATAATGAGTCTGAGAGTGCTGAAAACTGTGATAAAATAATGTTGCATGCTCTTGTCTCCTGTTTGATGTTCTTTTTAGTTACAAAATTGCTGCACTCTGGACATACGTCCCCTAAGAGGAAACATGAGGTAACCGAAGAAGTGTCAAAAGAAGAGCTGTTTAAAAGAACAAAAGTTACCAGTTGGCATCCTCCAGATGTTCTCACCAAAAACCTCTGAAAGGTATGAAAAGTTAGGAAGCAGTCCTTATTCTTTTCTTTTCCATCTTGTTTCCTGTTGTGTATCCCTTTGTCACGCTAGACATTTCTTTGGACATTATCTCTTTCTCAATCCTTGGTACTTTATTGTTTTCATTGTTCTTACCTTGCGGGTACACCCAAGCACCTTCTTCCAGACAAATGAGATGTTCTCAACATCTAGCCTTTCAGCCTATAGGGGGAGAGAGGTAGCTACTGTTGGATGGCAATATAAGGATGACTGTATCACGCCTAAGTAACCTAACCAATTATACTTAATCACTTCCTCCTCAGCTATGCGTAACACCATCTCTTCATTTCCCTTCCAATTAATTTCTCCCATGCTTCGTGATTGGACTCCTTTCTTTAACCACCCAACTTTCTGTAATCTAAAACTGTTTCCTCTCTCATCATTTGCCTCTGGTGCTCTTCCTTTTTACATACAATGTAATCATGTGCCCTAGTATTATTCCCCCTTTATCTTCCCTTTTAATCTCTCTATTAGAAACTCACTCTTTCCCATTTACAGTCTGGGGGTATCCTGCAAGTTAAACTCCTTCTGTAGCCTTGTGCGTAGATACTGAGCACAGATATGCGCAGCATGTCTAACACATACCCATTCCTGCATTTGTGGACACCCTTCCCTTTTCCATTTTTTCCTTCAAATGCGGTGGCTTGTAACCCGCTTCTGTCATGCTCTATATTTCCGCACACTTGGTTTTTCTACAATACTAATGGGTCCGCAGGTAGTTAATTTAACAACACTGGCTTTAAGACATTTGTATCCTGCTAACCCATTTTCAGGAGCTAACCAACAAACCCTCAACATCTCCTATTTGGGAAATACTCATCAGTACCCCCTTGTGTTCGGTATGCTGCCATCAGTACATGGCCCTACCAAAGGGTACTCTTTGGATGGGCCTCAATACCATGCATATGAGCGTTTCACCCTCACCACCTTTCCTGTCAGTCCAGTTCCAAAGTAGCAAGAGTTGGCACCAATATACTCGTTGCAAACACATGGTTTTTCATAGACTCTTCTCCTTCTGTCTTCCTTCATGGGTTTTGGATTCTTCGGACCAGGGCCCATGTCTTACTCAACCATTCCCAACATTCTGTTGCATCTGGGTTTTATCTCAGTTCTCCTTGATAAAAAATCAGATGTCTTCCTGGATGTTCTGAGCACTGTATGGTGTCTTTGATACAGCTCCCACTATCCTCATTGCCAATGCAGCTGCTTTGGAGTATACAGGGGGTGCAAAGTCAGCCTTTTCCAACCTTCACCACCAGCCTGGGGCCTTTTCTTGCAGATATGTTTGCTGTTTGCATTCACCACCTACCAACACTTCAAAATATGGGATTGGTGGCATATTGGGAGGATGTATCCATCGGTGCCTGGTGGCACAACTCACATTGAGCCCTTCACATTTATGTGTCGGAGCTGACATAAATCTTCTTAGCACTGATAGGTTTCCTAACAGTGATGTAATCCAGAGTGGTGATGATCTACACAAAACCCCTACTGTCTATGTGAGTAATCCAGGTCTGGTGGTTTAGTGGACTAATGCGTCCCCTGTAGGGACCTGTGTTTGACCTCATGGTCACAAGTTCAAAGCCCGGCGAGTCCACTCAGCCTTACATCATTCTGAGGTTCTTAGAGATTGGTTGTACCTTGGCACTCTACAGGTCTCCATTTTCACTATAGGACCGCCCGAACGCTTGATCGCAGCGACTCTCTAATAGGGACATACCAAAGCCCTGTTTTGCAGCGTATACACTTGTTTTCATACATATTAGCGGCCACTTTACGGAATGGTAGAAAGTCAATTTTTCGAGATTTAGAGAGTGGACTCTATGCGAAACTACATTAGAGGGCCCATATTATACTAATAGGGAATCACCCACTGACTGGTTGGGGATTCCAACGCAGCAAGCTTCTCTTTATCTACTTTGCAAGAGGGTTCACATTATAATATTTGGGAACCACCCTCTGACAGGTTGGGGATTCCAACGGGGCGAGCATCTATCAATCTACGTTTTAAGGTCTTGTTAACAAATCTTACCCAGATATTGCCTTCTTTCTACGCCAATCCCTAACACACTTAAGGGGAGCCACATGCCATACCCTTTTCAGATTTTATCCATCATATTAAGCATCAGGTCCAGAGAATTGCTTAAACTGCCTAATATCATACCAGCTTTCCAATATACAGAGAGTAAGCCTTGAAAAGGTTACATTCATGTAACGAAACACGTGTCAGCTGCCAACGGCTGTTTGTCTACCACCACGACCGGGAAGGCCCTAGGATTAGGACCTCCAGTCGGGCCACTACTCTTGATTTGGCTTGTAGTGCTCAAATAATTTGTGATACATGTATATAATGTAAACATGACATGTGCTGACAACATTAAATTGGATAAGACAAATATTTGATTCTTTTGATGTTCTCTTCTCTGTTTGTTGGACAAATGTATAATGTTCTCCCACTGATGAAGTAATTACTGTTGCAGGATTTATAATATTGGCCATCGAGTTAAATCTAAACAGCATACTGCTGTAGTAACTTTGTAGAGTGCCGAGGTACAACCAATCTCTAAGACATTCAGTAACAGGTATTTTATATCTGTTGACCTGGCATTGGTAGTGTGATGCCTCTGTAACCTTGAATGGTACCGTAATCTATATATATCAAAATACTGGAAACGGACAACGTTGAGTAATTGACAGTTTTTGATGTGCGACTGTTTAAACCATTACTACCGCCTTATGATATTGTAAAGATCATTCTGAGGTTGATAAAATGAGTACCATCGAGTTGGGTAACAATACGCATATGTTAATCAGCGCCAAGATACCCTTCTGGGTGAACGTGCTCATTACAAATACACACGTTATGTATGTTATGTTAAGGCAAGGGGTTACTCACTCACCAAACTGCTGCTGGATGGCAATGGCTCTAGAAGAATGTGCCCAGCAGCATTTCATGCTCCTGCTGGTCTCCCACATTGCAGTAATCAACTGCAGCATGACAGACATCCTGAACAAGCATCTCCACTCCTCACATGAGTTGGAAATGTTTCATGAAGTCCTCATATTCCGTCTGTGTGGCCTAGCATCGAACTGGGGTTGAGGCCTTTGTTACTTTTCTGATCAGCTTCTCTAGTTAATTTGCATCTTGTATTAACAAATGCCCTGGTTCCCTACTGGACAATCTGATGTTGGACTGGAAAGGAGTGTGTTTCCATGCTACTACTACCCCCTTACTAATTCAACACAAAGGGGCCACCAAAAGATCAGGCAGAGCCCAGGATGTGTGCTCATAGTAGCAGTTCTGAATTGGTTGCATGAGGTTTAGTACTAGGAACAGATTTAACTCCTGTAGAAAGGGCATTCCTTCTGATCGATACTACTACCCACACACTATGCAGCCTTTGAATCCTCTCAGGTTACAGATTGGATCAGGATAAAACCTCCAATAGATACTGCTTGATTTGAGCCCACAGAATGTGGCTGCCTTGTTTAGAGAGTCCATGCGAAATATTCAACATGCGTCTGTCACCTCCTGGTGTGCCTTCCCGAACTATAAACTCTTCAGGGCCTCCAGACGAAATACTGCTGCGGACTCTCCACTGCTGCCAAATGAAACTTCTTGCAGTCTGCCCTTGGTACTGGGCCGTGCCTCTTCTCCTCTGCCGAACGTCTCTCCTACTGTTGTCTCATCAGTGCCATTATCACCTCTGCCAACATTGAATACGAATCCACCATCTCCGGCCCCAGGTTCGGATGCTTTGACAGCGATAGTATGCCTCATATTGCACTGCCATTACTAAAGCACAGCCCTGCGTTAAAGATGATTCTCCTGTATTGGGTCTTTCATAGATTCACTTGATTGAACCATTACCCATCATTGAAGTGGGACTCCCATGGTACATATAAAGCAGTAGGAAACAAATAAAAATTGAAGTTAATGCAAAAGACATTCACTTTAATAGCTCATCACAGTCATTGAAAATGGCCCAAAGCCCAAACGAATCAGGCGACAGCACCCTTTAAAACCTTAGAGACTCCAGACTCTCATATTTTCTACTGCATGGAAGTCTTCCTGAGCTCTGCTCTGTATTTCTAATTTGTGGCCTTTCTGACAGAACTTTTTTTCCCAGAAACTTGGTTTTCCTCAACCAGCTTTTCATCACTGGAATATGTCTACCGCAGCCAAGAGAGCTTTATTTCGACACTGCGATTCCTGTTGTAAAATGAGGCTTCATTCTGATAACCCTCATAATAAATGCATAAGAAATACATTTACTGCATTTACTGCCTTCACCCAGAGACTGTTAAAAATTAACTGCATGTTTTTTTCAAAAAACCTTGAGGGATAGAGAGGCTAAACTTCTGCTGTGGCTACAGAAGTTTAAGACCAGTGAATGCCCTCTATCAGATGCGGACAGTGATACGTCTCTAAAAACTGTTGCCTCTAAAAAAGAGAGAAAGATCTGCGTATCTCCAAAGGCAAGTAGGGCAATGAAAAAACAACACCTCTCTTCTTCTTCTAAGGCAGAATACACAAGCCGACAACGGACCCTCAGTTGACGGTTCCACTGTCAATGACACATCCATCGAAGTTAGCTCCACAGCAGCTTGCAGATCTGTCGACGAGGCCATTATCTTCATTGTCAATTAATTTCTTTTTAAAAGATAGATACTTCTATAATTTCAAGTAAAACGCAACTCTTCTTAGGAGATGGTCTTAGCTGCACATACTTCACCCGGCAAGGTGTTGCCTGATCCTCCAGAGTACCTATTTGATATATGAGGACCATGATGAGGAATAGTCAGTGGATGAGAGAATGTTTGGAGTGGCACACAGCCCTTCGGATCTTCATATTATATCTCAGGAGGATGAAGATGACCACCATTATTATCTTCAACAGGATACACCCCACCAGTTTATGCAGCAACAAGAACCTTCAATTCAAAAGCCTGCATCATTAGTCTTCAACTTGCAATGTATGTTTCAGGACCGTTACTGCAGATTTGCACTTTCAGAATCTGCTGCTTCTGTTCCACAAACACCTACTCAGAGACCACCTCCTCCCTCAGCTAACCTCACCCAGACATCCCTCTCCAATTTTTGTGCCATCTCTGGCGCCATCGTTACCTATGCCTGTTCCTCACCCCCCAATGGAAGACCTTCCTTCCACGGATGAAGGCAGAGAAGAAGGGGAACTTGATGACATTTCGCTTCCAAGTGAATATGATAAGTACCAAATTCAGACGACATTTCCTACTACTCCAGCACTAGTAGATTCCCCACCGGAGGACATGGGGGAGTTTCATTCAGTCTTGAAAAGAGCAGCTAAAACGTTTTAGCTTCCCATGGTCACTAAGCAATCTGATTGTTTTTTATATAATTTAAAGGAGCAAATCAAGAAACAAGTCCGTGCAATACCTATATTCGATTTCATATGGGAAGAACGGCTTAAGGTCTTAAAGACTCCAGCTACTATACCAGCTGTGCTCTCTAAATTGGAAAAGAAATAAAAGGCCCCTGATAATTCTCTGGCCTCCCTCAATGGACAACCAAAGCCAGACTCAGTTATATCACAGGTGGCCCAGCATCGTTCAATCAATCCCTCCTCGCCCCTAACCAACCCTCCAGATAGAGAAGGAAGACTTATCAATTCCATAAGTAAAAAATAAACTGCCATGGAGGCTACAACAGTCCAAGCTGCAAACTCTCTCACAATCCTATGAAGGTACGACTGCCAAATGTTGTCAGATATATCACCATTTATTGACCTCTTACCGGAGGATTCTATATCATAGTCAAGAAAGATTCTGCAGGAGGGAGAAAGGATTTCCAAATCACCAGCTTCTACGACTATCATTCAGATCACACCTAAGATTAAGCAAGCAATGCGACGGTGGTCACACATACCCAACATCTCAAAATGGTCTCTCCTTCCTGATAGACATTCCAGAAAATGTGATAACCACAGATGCCTCTCTCGCAGGTTAGGAGGATTATCTTCAGGACTTGACAGTCAGAGGCAGATGGAATGTCCACCAAGCACCTTTCCATATCAACCTTATAGCGCTAAAGGCCATTACGCTCTCCCTAAAATGTTTCCTCTCAAAAATCACAGGAGCATCAGTTCTTATCCGAACCAACAGCACTGCTTAAACAAACATCGCAAATCAACTTCACTATCCCTCCAAGCACAACAAATATGAACCTGGGCCATTCAACACAAAATATTTCTAAGAGCAGAACATGTACCCGGCATATCCAACATGCTTGCAGACTCGCAAAGTAGGAACAGCTTAGCCAACCACAACTGGGAGTTACATCAACCAACTCTGGACCACCTTTATCATCTCTGGGGCAAACACATTTGGATCTCTTTGCGACGAGCAAGATCTGCAAATGCAAGTACTTCGCCACTTGGCAACCCCAAAAAGCAGGGCAGGACTGGCCGTAGCGGGCACGGGGCATTTCCCTGGTGGGACGCCAGAGTGGGGGCCTGGTTTGGGCCCCAGGGGGCTGTTTTTGTTACCGGGGTCAGCAATAACAGCCCCTTGTAAGAAAACTGAGAACTTTGCCAGGACTGGTTTCGGTTCCCTGTCCGGCCCTGCCAAGAAGGGTCATGGGGGAATGGATTTTTGATCACATGGTCAAGAATTTATGCATATGTCTTTTCCCCGATTCCACTGATACCAAGAGTGCTCAGAAAGATGATGAAAGGGCCTTGTTGAATTCTTCTCATAGCTCCTAGATGGGCCTGCCAGT
Source organism: Lissotriton helveticus (assembly GCF_964261635.1). Lineage (NCBI taxonomy): Eukaryota > Metazoa > Chordata > Amphibia > Caudata > Salamandridae > Lissotriton > Lissotriton helveticus. The sequence continues at coordinate 474,653,275 of NC_136062.1, forward strand.
TCTGGTTTACAGAACTACTCCTCCTCTCGGAGTAGAAACCCATTTAGGTGCAACCAATACCGACCCTATTAACAATGAAGTAAGGTCAGGGCCGTCATCCCAACCCGACATCTCTTCAATCGTTGACCTCGCTCCAGAGTTCAATGAATTTGCCAACCTCTATATCTCATCTGACTGTTGAGAGGTCCTTGCCAATCCCAGAGCACAGACCACAAACAACACTTAGAAACCTAAGTGGAAGAGGCTTTTTATCTGGTGTACCAACTCAGAATTCCATCCTTTCAATTCATTACCAGAACAGATACTGCTGTATCTACTTCACCAAGCAAATTCTGGTCTATCTCTCTCTTCCATCAAGGTCCACCTGGCCGCAATCTCCTGGTTTCGTTTAATCAGTAACTTTCCATCTTTCAGATCCTCAAGACTAATAAAACAGTTTACTAAAGGATTGTTCCAATTGTTTCCTCCCTCCTCGCCCTTGGCATCTCATTATTGTACTGTTACAATTAATGAGACACCTGTTGGAGATAATTCATAAGGCAGAACTAAAATATATTTTTTGAAAAACAGCACTTCTCCTATCGCTTCCTTTGGCTAAACCTGTAAATGACAAATAAGCATTCACAAATGGACAACCTTTCCTACAGTTTAAGATTGACTGTGTAATTAATTATCTGGACTAAACCAGAATGTATTCCTAAAGTACCATCTGACTTTCATTTTAACGATTTTCTTTACCAATCCTCAAACACCAGAGGAAAAAGCTTTACATTCATTAGATGTCAAGAGATGTCTCAAATTCCATATGCACAGAACTAGCAGCAGAGGCAAAGTAGGTCAGCTATTTGTAGCCTATGGAGACCTCAAAAAAGGGTTTTCTGTTTCGAAGCAGACTATAGTAGTGTGGATTGCTTCAGCCATTTGCCACCGACAAGCAGGAAAACTGTTATCTGCTACAGTTATTTTCCACTCTTCCAGAGCTGTCTCCACATCGACAGCTCTCTTTGCTGGTGTGACGATTCAACAGATTTGCCGAGCACCAACCTGGTCCAACGGGCATGCTTTTACTCTGCATTATTGCCTTGATGGTGTAACAAACTCGGATGCAGCTGTAGGGCAAGCAGTTCTACGTCATCTCTTCCAATAAGATGAGCCTCTTTCTCTTCCTACCATTATACTGTTATTATGTATATGGGGACATTCATGTATTTGTACTATACTGTTAACTGTTTACTTTTCTGTTTCAAGCATTTGAATCTATGAAAGATCCAATACTCGAGAAGAAAATAAGTTCTCCAGTATTGGATCTTTCATACAGTCACATGCTTGAATCATCACCGTCTTCGTCAAAGTGGGAGTCCCACGGTAACTTCTATAAAAGCAATAAATGCTATGCATAGGCTACCATTCAATGAGAAATCCCATCATTGCTTTTCCACATTCTTTTATAAAAAAGAACCAAAGTTGAAACTGTAACCAATCAAATGCCAGCACCCTTTGAAACACTCCAGAGAGAGGCTGAGTCCTTTAGATTTTCTACCCCACGTTGTGTGAGAGAGAGTCCTCCTGAGTTCTGCTCAGTTTTCCTTCACAATTTTGCCATTTCTTCAAACCCTGTTACCAGAAGGTCAAAATCCTCTAAAAAAGGACTCTTCAAGTCATGAGGATGTTGTGGTAAGAAGCGATTGCAAGCTGAAGACCCACATAAGACTGAATTTATTGCTTGCATCCTCATCACAAAGTTTAAGGATTACAAGATTTGTAGAACCTTTTCTACTAAAACTTAGAAGGATAGAGAAGGAAGGTTATTAATCTGGCTACAGAGACGTAACATTACATCTGATACCTTCTGATGACGAAGACTACTACAAGAACGACAACCTATGTCTCTGATACTTCTAGTACTATGACCACTGCGGCGCCAACGACCACCACATCGTCGACGGTCACTCCACCGGTGCCAGTGTCGACAAAGAGCTTGTTGATTACTCCGTTAAAGAGGCGTTCATCTTTACTGCTCACAACAGTCTTTCCCTCATCGATATTCTCATCAACGACACCATCAATGAGACAATTTTTCAAAATCCTTCCCTCGTTTCACCATTACCAGCAAATTGCATACTGGATGCTCAGGAATCCGAGGGTGATTAATTTTTTGGCATGCTCATAGCCCATCGGAGCTTAATGTTACATTTTAGAATTTTAGAAAGATGAAGAGGATGATGAGGGATTGTATTACGCCCAGGATTATCATCATCAGCGCTACGTGCAACAACCATACATGGACACTGACATGAGCCCATGGTTCACCCTCAGTTACATTAATTCAGGATCTGTAGGCAATGCTTCAAGATTATCGCACATACTTTCCTTCACCTAGAGCTGTAGTTTCAATCCTCCTACACCAGTCATACCAGCGTCTCTGCCTCATACACCACCTCCTATGCCTTTAATGACACCAGTTCCAAATGTAGCCGTGCCACAGAGACTGGATGATTATGAGCATGATAATCAAGACAACGTTCATGAGGAAGGTAAACTTCTGAACACTCATTTGCCAATCAATGAATGGGATGATTATTTAATTCCAACACCTTCCCTCCCATTCCTCAATCAAAGGACTCACCACCGGAGGACATAGGTGGTGTTCATGCCTTGATGGAGAGAGCAGCTTCCAGGTTCCAAATTCCTATGCAAGTTTTAATCATGATTTTAAGGACCAGACCAAGAAGTCTGTTTGATCAATTCCTATGGTTGATTATATATATGGGAGGAGGGTGTGAAGATTATGAAAACACCAGCTTCAGTGTTTGCAATACTTTTTCAGGATGGACAAAAAGTACTAGGCTCCAGATGACGCTCCAGCGTGTCTGGTTAGACAACCAATACCAGATTCATTAATTTCCCAGGCTGTGCAGCGCAGATCCAAAAATCCTTTTACGCCAGTCACGGCTCCACCGGACAAGGAAGGCATGCGTCTTGATTTTATTGCAAAAAAGTTTACCACAACTTCTTGCATGACAGTTCGATTTGCCAATTCTTTAGCGATTCTGGGAAGATACGACTGTTTGCCAAATGTGGTCGGATAGCTCACCGTATTTAGATCATCTGAAGATAAAAAGCAGGAGGCACGAAAGATACTAATGGAGGGAGAAAGACTGGCTTCTAAAAATATGGATGGATATTGCCTTCAGTGCAAATGGCTCTGGGGTAAGGAACTGATTCTGCTTTGGAGTAATTTGTGAATAGTCTTTCAAAACAGCTTTCTCTGTGTCTACACTCCTCAGCACTTCAATCCCTCAGCAAAATCGGAAATTGTGAGGTTATTTCAAGGGCCTTTTCTTTAGTCAAAGTCACTTTTGGGCTTTCAGGGCCAGACGCAGTAGCGATCTTCCTTCTTCTTGCCGATAACTAAAACCTCGTCCATTTTGCCGATAACCAAAACCTCTTCCATTTGCCCTTGGGTGAACACAAGCGCTTAAGGAGGGCTAGATTCATAATGCTTGGCCTGCTCGCATTCAATAACTTCGAACCAGTCAGTCCTATAAATTGGCCAAGGTTCCTATGCCCTACCCTTTCTGGATACTCCTCCCTACATTCTCCTAGTTTTCATGTCATTTTTGATAGGACATGCTCAAATTCTCTCCGGGGGAGGTGTTGATGTTACTCCTCAATGCCGTCTTTGGGTATTATTCCTGTTACTTACTGGCCCCAGAAAAAGTATGAAGGCCTGCATCTTACTCTAGATCTCAGAAGATTCTTCCTCTTTCTCTGGAAGGAAAAAATGAAAATGATAACCCTAGTGCAAGATCTCCTGGCCTTGGACAGAGATAACTGGATGGTGTCCTTGCCTGCAGAATGTGTACTTTCATGTGCGAGTCCTGCAGGGCCACAAGAAATCCCTGCATTTTGCTTTGGGCTTTTCTCTCTTCCAAATTATGGACCTCTTACTCTTAGACCAACTTCAGAGCACGGTTTTCTACTGTTCAGTTTGAAGTTCTTTATCATCAAGTCCAAACCCCACCTCCAACCCATGCAGAGGATACCATTCATCAGAGCTATCTTGAATGCTGTCACTTAGAGGGCTATCCTGCCCACTCTACATATCTTGGACATTCAGGCTAGTAGTCTGATGATTCAGCCGTGACTGTTTTGTAGGGGCCAGGCATGTTATTCTCATGCATTCTGGCAATGCAAGAAGTAGCACATGCAGACCATACAGTAGAACGTAAGCTTGCAGTCCACTCAGCAGTGAAGGTTGACTGAGGAACTAAACCTGCATTCCATAGGAGACCTCTGAGACTTACATTGGTAGATGGTGGACATCATTCTGATTTACTGTAGGCCATTCTGTTCTCTCCCGACAGTTACCACAGTGTCAACAGATGCTTTGTCCCTCTGTTGGGGGTCATTTGGACAGAGTTGAAATCCGGAGTTTCTACTACCTGTCGGAGCAACTCCTGCACAGAAACCTGCCATGCATGTCATTCAGATACCATTAAAGGTGTTTCTGCTATTAATCATAGGCTGGTTGTTCTCTGTACTCACATAGAAAGTAATCACTGTCTGGTAATGCAGCAAGCAGGGTGGCATGGGGTCACACTCTGTCTGGATGTATTCAGGTTGTGGTGCTAAGTAGCACTTTACTTGAAATTATTGCCTTTAGTTAGGGGCCCTCAACTTCAGGGTGAACGAGCTCAGCATACACCATCTTGCTGACCAAGAAGGGAATCTGCAACCACAGGTGGATTGAGAAATCCAACAAGTGTGGTAGGCCGTAGGTGGACTTTTTCATCACACTCTGAAATACTCAGTATCTACTGTTTTGGCAAAATACAGTTTCTTTCTCAAGGATGTCTAAATCACACCTCTCCAGAAGGAGTGTTGCAAGAGTGCGTATATGCACAAGGATGTGGGCGCAGCACCAGTATGCCAGTCTCAAAGGGTAGCTATCAGTCCTGGGCTTGTTGGCAGGATACCCACAGGATTTATGAGCTGAAAGTAACAGGGTCACCATAAAGGTTGTTTTTTTATTCTTTACAACCTATAAGTTACCTTGAAGGGTGGCAAGAAATACCTTGCATCATCGTTGTGACTGCTCAGGATCTCTCTGTTTTGAAACATAGATATACAGTGCAATATATTTGTTCTCGTGATTGTGACCAGTTGCTCTTGTTGACATCAGTTTGGTGTAAAACAGTTTCTCTAGTTTGTAAAGTATTTCTTCCACAGCCATACAAACTGCAGATAAATCGAATTTTTCTTATTTTCATGTCCTTCGTTTAATTTTATGCCACTCAGGTCGAATTCTCATGCATGTATTAGGATATACTTTGAGGCAGTATTTCTGTGCATGAAATATTTCATAAAAAGGTCCACTCATTCCTTCCACACATCTAATCTTTGAGATATTTAAATGCTGATGTTTTTGAATCATTCTTATGTGTTGCTTTTCTTTCCTGCTTGCAGATTGTCGAACTTTACTCAACATGACATTGGATAAACAGGAAGAGAGCAGTTGGTTGTGGAGGTATCAGAAAGACCACCAACTCTGTGAAGACTGCGGCTTGCACCAACGTGTATTTATGTGCCTGGTTGTGTGTAAACCAAACATGTTTTTGCTTAGGGTTCCTTAAAGACCTTTTGTGGTTAATTGTCAAGTTTAGCCTGTAGCATTAATTGGAAGTTGCCTCAACAAAGAGTCAATCTTCTGATCCCACCAAAACCACAATAACCCAAGTACTGCTATCCTCTGCATGCAAATCCAAGGACAAAGTGCTCAGAGAAATGTTTCAGTGTTTTACTTATTCCCAAAGAGTTCGTGTGATAGAAAACTAAAACTGAATACACAAAGAGTCCCCCTCCAAGTATGGATGCCTTTTTACCCTCTCCTGTGGCATAGTTGAACTGTTGAAGCCTCGGAGTTATCTTCTGTGGGATCATTCTCTCTCTCCTTCACCCAATGGCTGTCTGTTGTTCTTATCCCTTGCTGCCTCCTTTCATAAGTTAGTACTGGACAGTGCTGTCCAGGCATGAGAATTTTTGTTTCTAGAATGTGGCTGAGATTTGTATTTCCGAAATGCTGCAGGTGTGTGTTGAGCATAAACGATAGATGTGAAGGTCCTTTAATTTCAGGTCATCTTTTTCAAAGTTACTCAGCTGAAAACATATAGTTTATTTACGTAGGGTGGAAAAGCTGCTGAGTGGTACACTGGATATGGGAAAAGTAACCGCGTTCTTTTGATCATGGATTTCATTCAACCTTTATTGGTTTATCATAATTATTGTTAAGTATCTAACAGTGTAATTTCTTTCTCTGCATTGTTTATAGTCTAATAGTTATAGACAATGGCCATATCCGAACTGGAATGAAAATAGCTATGAGTTGGTATTGTGTCAGTCACTGGAGGGAAGGTCTATATAAAAAGATCTTTGGTGCTTTTGAAGGTCAATGGCGGGAGACCTTCTGCACCGAAAATGTTATTCTTGCTGTATTAAGGAGGAATATGTGTCCACAGCCACAAGTCGGGTACCTTGATGGAAGCCTATTTAGGTATGTGTCTTAGCAACATACCGAGGGTCCATTTTCTGTGTAAGTAACTATTTGGATCTGTAGCCTCCTGCAGTTGAAAGAGAAAATCTTCCTCTGGTCAAAGGTCACCCTTTGCATGTTTAGGGTAGATAACTATTTCATCTGTATCAAGTTCAGGTTATTTGTATCTGTGCTTTGTATTGTAAAATGCAAATTGAGAAGGCATCAAGCAGTACATTATGGATGAAACCTGGTCAAAATCTTTCACAGGCAGTTATCTATTCTGGCTGACAGCATTTCCCCGATTTGTGCTGCTCTCCTTTCTTTTGAGGTTGTGACAGTACTTAATCACAGCCCACCAGCCACCAACCAGCACCTCAGCTTGTTTTGCTGTTCCATGTCATTTGGGAAATATGTCTATGTTTAAGAACTTCTCGTGTGTGCACATATGGGAAAGGTTGCTAATGAGTTCAGTTAATTAAATAACCTCCTGTCCTTTCTCAAAGACCAAGGATCGCTTGTGTTTTCTTATCAGGTAAAAACCACGTAAGAGCTCATTGCCAGCACCTTACAGTGCAGGTTTTGGTTTGCCTAGCAGTGACTGTCAGAGAGGTTATCCCTAGTATTGGTATATTTTTTTCATCCATGATTGATGAATACCCTAGTCCAGCAAGAAAAGAGCAGCCTTGCATTTATGTATATGGCATTTCTATAGCGCAAACCTACACAATAGGTAGCTGAGCACTGAACGTGGTCAGAGCCTTATTTGAATATGAAAACTTAAGATGGGACAAATGATGAGAATATGAATGTACTTTGCAATCTCAAGAATTTTGTCTTATCATGTGCAGAACAAGGATTTGCTGCTTAGATTGTGGTTCTATGTAAATATTGTGCAATTGTTTCATAAATTTATTTTTAAATACCCTTTCTTGTGTATTGATTTTTGTTAATAATATGTGATTATTAGTGTATAAAGTATATCTAGAAATTGTTATATTGTGTGAGCTAGTGGATCCTTCACATATTACACAGCCAAATGCCTGTTCATGATCTCGAGGCACACATCTATTCTCCATCATTGGTTCTTTCATAGATCAACGTCCTTAAATCAAATGCCTAAGACGAGCAGGAAGCCCCGTGGCTACACACCATCAGCAGTAAGTTTACATTTTCATAGAAATACATTAAACACAAATTTATTTAGTATCCTATTCGCCTCTTTCAAAAGACTTAGTAGATTCACACATATATCTGTGCAACCTATAAAAAGGCTATATGTTCCCAAATTTAATTTTGTTTTTATTTTAAAAAAGGAAAGGGGTTCAAGAGCAATGTTAGCAAATAGACTGCAATTCAAGTATTGAAATATTGGTACTGTTCCTCCAAGGGCCGCTCAGTTACCCTGTAGCCCATCATGTCCTACAGGTGACATTTAGGTTAGTTCTTTTTTCCAGCTCCATTGAAACTGGATCCTGGGGCATTAATTGCTAACTTTTTGGCTTTATTTCCATTGGAAATCTTTCCAAACAGATATTTTTCTTTATACACTTGACAAGACAATAGAGTGCATTTAGACATTTTAAAGACTGAAAATACCCTTTTTTCCATCAGGATGCGTTCATTATTTGTCAAGTCTCCTGCCTATGGGAGGAAATGACCCAATCACACCCACACAGAGTCTGTATTGTTTCTCTTCCTGAGGACCATCTTTTGGAAACCTTCCGCCACTGACAAAACTTCTCCAGGAGAACTCCTGGCCTACAGGAAAGATGACAGGAAGCAGCTGCTGATTCATTCAAGGACTTGCAAGTTAGTAGATCCCATGAGAAGCCCATCAGAGAAATGGCACCTTAGCTACTTATGTTCCTTTGGTCTCTTCTCAGCTTCCTCCACAAACATCTCCACCACCTCCTCTCCCTGCTTCCATAATACCTGAAAGGGATCTAGAGGGAGATCAACATCTCATTCCCAGTTGAACCAATCCAGCAGTAGAGCTCGTTCGCACTATAGGAGATGATCTACATCTTGGAATTCTACTTCAGGGTGTTCTATTAGAGACTGCTTCCCTACTCTCTCTGATTCACTTTCAGCAAGATTCTCAGCAGTAGACAACCCTACCACATTCAACGAGGTACTGGTTAGAGGAGCTGTAAAATTAAATATTGCAATGCCGACTCCAACCACATCAACCTCTGTGTTATTTGAAGTCCTCCTTCAGAAGTGAGTCCAAACCTCTTTTACCACTGTGTCCCATAGTTACTTGAATCTGCTATGCAGCTATTTTAACACTGCATCAATAAATCCTGTACCATGTAGACTTTTAAATAAGTGCAGTCAACAGGATCAGGACCCTCTCTTCGTAAGAATAGACCCTCTTCAAGACTCTGTCATTGCTGCTGCAGTAAAGAAATTGCATGCAGTCGCTCCTTCCTCTTCTGTTCCACTGGAAGGAGTAAGAAGATGGATTCTGTAGGGAGAAAAATGCGCCCGACATCAGCAACAACAATGAAAACTGCCAGTGCCACTTCATTTTTTAGAAAATATGACAGATTTCTCTGGGACTCTCTAAAAAGATTGAGAAACTACCAAAGGAAGACATGTAGGGCTTTCATGAAGCCCTTTTTGGGCATGCTTCACTCCAATAAGATACTTGGTGCAGCAGAGGATACCTCACATCTAGCAGCCCACACATATTGCTACAGCATCTGTCTGAAAAGGAGTTCATGGCTGAGGCTAACTGGCCTGAAACCTGAGGTCCAGCTACAAATCTTGAACTTACTATTCTCAGAAAACTCTCTCTTTGGTACCCATGGGAATGACGAAATCAGGTGCATTGAGTCAGAATTTGAGGCAGTAAAAGCTGTGGGTCTGGAAAAGAAAAATTGAGGAGATAAATATGCTCTGCTTGGCAGTGTATTTGATAACATTGTCCTAGACTCCATTTCCTTTTAAAACGTTTTGTGAAAAATTTTGGGGCCAGATGTAGGTAATCCTATTTTACCGATTCTAAAATACCGAATTTTACCGATTTGGTTTTTTAGAATCGGTAAATGGGAGGTAGCTAATTATTCGGTAAATTTTACAGAATCGGTAGGATTCGGTAATTAAGAATCGGTATTTACCGATTCCGTAATTCCCATTCATTCCTATGGGCCTCCAGGGGAAGCCATTCAGTATTACCGATTCCGTAAGTACCGAATCGGTAATAGGGGGTACATGTTCAAGGGTGACTCACATTGACACCCTGTTGCACCCCTGAATAGTGTTTGTGTGCACTTGTGGCACATGCCCTGAGGGCATGTATGTCTGCCACATGGCAGTGTTGAAAATGCACAGAATTTCATTTTCAAAGGTATTCGGTATTTACCACCAGCTTATAGTTGGTGGTAAATAACGAATCCTTAAAGCACATAAGCACTCTTAAAAGTGCTTCCTACATGCCATTTACCGATTCGGTAAATACAGAATCGGTAAATACAGATTCGGTATTTACCGAATCATCCCCGACAAAAGAAATGGCTCAATACCGGTCGGTAAGCCTGAAATTTACAGAATTTCGGTTTACCAACCGGTAATGGGCCACCTACATCGGGCCCTTGGTATTTAGTGACGTCTAATTTTTATTCAAATGGCTTTTAAAAAACAGTTAAATGCAATGTGGTTATTTGTAGCCTTTTTTATTGGCTGCAAGTATTTGTGTGTGAATGTGTAAAGGTATACATGTACAAAGATATCGCAGGGTCGCACAAAAACGAAAATATGGTGGCCGCTTTTTATTCTAAAATATTTGGGGAGGGGGCGTGAGTGGGACCCCTCCCCAATTTGAGCCACGGGCATCCCATTGCCTTGGCCTACTTTAAAAGAAAAGAAGAGGGGGGCCACACGGCGCCTATCCCCAAGACGATTACAGCCCCGGTACCCCAATTCCAGGCCTGCTACATTTATTAAGTGGAGGGGTGCATGGCCCCATCCCTGAGCCTCTAAAGGCCCCAGGGACCCCAACCTCTGGGACCAAGCTTTAACTAGAATGGGACGACCCCCCATCCTCAAGCCACTTTAGGCTCCTAAGACCCAATTCCCAAGGGCCCAGCTCCACAAACAGTGTTCCGGGGAGCCCACTTTCGGGGCAGAGTTGCCCTGCTTGCAGTAGCACGGGCAGGCACTTGTCTGTTCCAACCCAGCGGAAGCAGCAAAAATGCTCCCACTGGGTGGGAGCAGATATATGTTTCAGGGAAACGTAGATTGCTCCCACCCTTCATCCATAAGTAATTCCTGTGAACTTACAGGAAGCCTGCCTGCCATTCGTGAATTCTTTGACAAGCAAGGATGGACAATAATAAAGCATGACACCTAGGGTGTGTGAGGTCATACTGTTAAAATTTTTAATTCACTCTCAAAAGTTGAGAAAAGCTCATAAGCAGTGTGGTACTATTTTGACGATGAACCAGATGGGGACTTTAGGGTTACCAGAATTAGGGAATTCCCCCAGTGGGGACCCTTTCTTTGTATGTGTCATTTGCTTGTTGTGGTGTATATCATATATGGGAGGATACAAAAATAGACAGCCCAGTTTTTCCTCTCGTTCCCTTGACCCTCGGTAAGTGAGATGGCATAGGTAGTACTATGATGTAGATTCTCCTGGAAGATAACTAGGTTTACAGGTAACCTTATCCAAAAAGTTAAAACCAATGAGGTGAAGGCATATTGAACTCCACTTACACGGAGGCCACCATAAAGCAGAATTTCTACCACCCATCATGCATTCAGAGCTCTGCTCACATTTTTTTCTTTTCCTTTCCTTTGCAAATACGACTTTTTGATCCAAAAGCATAACTGATCATTCTCGTGCCCCTTTTGTAACTTTGGAAGCTGTTTTCAGTATTTTTACAGTTATGACAGGCACCCCTTTAAAGAACCTATTTCGACCCTGTGCCTAAAGTGTTAAGTAGAGACCCACATTCTGATTGCATTTATTGCCTTTGTCCAAAACATAAAACCGAGGAAGGTAAAATCTGCCAACTTTCTTCACAAAAACTATATGCTGCTGAGGGAATCATCTCCTAAAGTGGCTTCAGAAGAAGGAGGCATCTGAAATGATCACCAGAAAGGAAAATGTGTTTAAAGCAGGCCTAAAACATGACATCTTGTTCATCGTCGTACAGGAGAAACACATAAAAAGGAGTCTGGCAGGCAGATGGGCAGACTAGTTAAAGTGTCTGTTGAGGCACCTCTTTATCTTATAGACTTCTAGCCGCCTTACCTTTGAATTTCCCCACGTGTCAGACTGGATTCTTGAGAATTTTGAAGAGCAGTACCCCTACGTGGCATTATGTGGCAACGATTGGCTACACGTGCATAGTCCATGCAGGGAGTGATATCTGCTGCACCTATATAGGCACCACCTAGGTGCGCCAACCACCGCTGATCCGGAGAAGAACTACTGCTCAGTCACTGTTTGACTGGATTTGTTTCAACGTTTTGTCAAGTGTTTTTGAGGATTTTCCTTCTCGTGTGTTAGGCAATGTCATCTAGGAAAACAGGATTGAAGCCCTTCAGCGCCTGTTACTGGCCAATGCCAGTGACAGACCCGCAACTTGTCTGTCTGTGGTGTTTGGAGTGCAACTACAACCCAAAGTTGTGCTCCGATTGCTGCACCATGAAACCAAAGGCTTTGAGGTTACAGTCCCTAATACTCATGGTGGCCTGTCATGCAACTCAGCGTAAATTTAGGTCCCGGGCGAGAGGAAGGTTCTGGGAGGGCTTGCCAGTGGACTGTATACTTCTCCAGATCCTGTTATGCCATATGCAATGGTGGTGTGGAGGGTGTCCGATGACGGAGGCTCTCTGTCAGTCGACGTCAAACGTCTTCTGGATGGCGAAGGTCTGCGAGCAGGTGGCGGAGGGGTCCTTCTTTCCCTCGACGACAACGCCGGAGACCCTTTTCTCTATGCCGATCGTTGCCGAGTTAACGACGGCCGTGGGGTTCTCGCTCTCAACGGCGATCGCTGATGGGACTGCGATGACCGAAGTGAGCCTGCCCTCGACGCCGAGCGTCTTGCCGATGCCGGCGGAGGCTCTTTACTCCTCGACGCCGATCGCCGTCGAGATGAAAATGGCGGAGGGGTCTTGTTCCTCGACGCCGATCGTCGCCAGGTTGACGGCGGCGGAGGGGGTGATACTCCTCGACGCCGATCGTCGCTGGGCTGACGACGGTGGAGGTTTTCTGGTCCTCGATGCCGATCGTCGCCGGGTTGACGACGGCGGAGGGTCTCTGGTCTTCGACGCCGATCACCGCCGGGTTGACGACGGCGGAGGGGTATTGTCCGTCGACGCTGATCGTCGCCGAGTTGACGACGGCGGAGGATCCCGGATCTTTGACGACATAGATGGCATTTTAAAAGCTAAAAATGCCTAAACCTGCAAAAAAAATACAGCTTCTTACTTCTAGAGATAAAAAACGTCGAAGTAAGGAATAAAAGTTGTAAAAGGAAGACATTTTATGACAGAAAATCAGAAAAGAGTGGAGCTGTGTTGCCAGGATCCTTCTAGAAGGAGCCGGAAAGAACAACTGACCTAACTGTCACCCCTGAGGCATGATGGGAAGCTGGGGGTCAGGAGTGCCTTAAAGCATATTGCTATGCAGCTACAGGTTAGCTTTTCAGTCTTTTTAGACTGTGTATTTGCAATGCAGCCTGGGAGCTTTCTATGCTTTCAGTGTTTTATGAGAATTTCTACTGTTTTCTGAGCATTAAAACAGTTTCTAAACAAGCTTTGTTGTTGTTTCTCATGTTTCTAATGCATTTTATTCATGTATGGTGGACATTCTTTATTGCATATTCAGCTCTGGTGTTTATTAGGCTGCAATTGCTTATTTATATATATTTATATGTATATGGTTATATATATGTGGGGCACGTATAATATAGTGTTTCCGGGGTCCCGCGCATGGGCGGGAATATTCTAATGCTTATGACTTTGATGAGGATACCCCTGGAAGAGAACTAGGATTACAGGTAAGTAACTAATCTGTCTCCACATCCAAACCGCTACTCGCGTTCTTTGAGGCCCTCACTGACGTTCTTTTGGGGACCTGGTCTAAACCCAGCACAGGGTCTCCTGTGAATAGAACGATCGTCAATTGCCAACTCCAGGGGACCTTAACTTCCTCTCCCAACATCCTACCCGTAAAGCATTGTGGTCCAAACCTCAACATCCCAAGACACATTCCCTGCCGCTCCCTCGGATAGGCAATCCAAGAGGCTAGACTCTTTGTGGAAGAAGATGTTTTCTTCCGCCAGCCTGGCATTGTCTTCTGAGAAAACCACATGCATTTTAGTGGTCTGTTACTCTCACAGTCTGAGGCACACGGTTTCGCAAGTGCTCCCACAGGTGCTGCAGTAGGCCCAGGCCGTCCTCTCTCACGCTATTGCCGAAAGGAGAGATGCAGCAAAGTTCAGAATATGATGTGGACTCGACACAACTGACTTACTAGGCAGAGCTGTTTCGACAGTGGCCGAGGCGACAGGACTGGTTTTTGACTGCCTTTTCAGGGGAATTTCCAAGCTTCCCTTACAGACATGCCCTTTAACGGCACCCATCTCTTCAGAGACACAGAGAATTCGGCATGTTTCAAGGACAGTTGGGCTATGGCCAAGTCCTTGCGTCTTCCTTCCCTATTTCACCCCAATCCACTTTTTTCTCCTTTCAAGGCTACGGAGGGGTTTTTAATCGTGCCAGTTTCCACCCAGCCACAGAGCTGTGCTTGCTCCCCAGCCTCTGGATAAAGGTGCTGTATTCACAGACCTCGTAGGTCAGGTAGCCAGCTGTCTGATCACTCTATTTGGAAGAGGTGTTGTGCAGTGGCCAGGGCGACTGACGCTGGAATCTGGGGCTCACGGTTTGTTCCCCGGAACTGGTGGCAGGTCAGCCTTTCTACCCCCCTCATTCGCATTTCTCTCGCAGACTCCTTGTTTACACTCGGTGTAACAGGGGCAGTCTCCCCCACCCCCCCTTGAGTGAGAGAGGCTGTCTATTGTCTCACTAATATCCTGTCCATATGTCTGCTTGAAACACCCCCTCCAGTCTCCTTTCTCCCGGGCTCCTTCTTTACACTCAGTGTAACGGGAAACGGCCACTACAACGCGGCCGTTTCCACGAAATCCTTTACCACGCATGCATTACAACGCATGCGTGGTTACAACGAGAGGCTTTACCACGCATACCTTTACTACGAAACGTAGTAAAGGCATGTGTGGTAAATGAAAAGAAAAAAAAGGGGGGTTTGGGGGGTCTCCCCCATAAAAAAATAAAATAAAGCGTAGGAATAAAAAGGGGGGCTGGGGGGCGTCTCCCCCCCAAAAACAAAACTAACCTGAAGAGCCGAAGCTGATGCAATCAACGTCGTTAGAGAGGAAACGGAAAGTAACTTCCGCTTCCTCTTAACGACGTACGACCGACGTAACCAAAGAAGATGGAGAGAAGGCGAGTTAAAAGGTAAGGGGCATTTTAGTAAAATATATATATATATATTAAGGGTTAAGGGCAGGGGTAAATATAAGGAGTGGAAGCTGGGGGCATGTAAGGGGAAAGTTATAACCTTTATCGAGAGTATGCCCTCACCATGCATAAATTTACAACGAAAAACGTTGTAAATGTATGCGTGGTAAAGGAATATTCGAGGTAAAGGTTATGCGTGGAAAACGAATTCCGTTGTAATGCATGCGTGGTAAAGGCATGCGTTGCAACGGAATTCGTTGTAACGTCATACAATCCAGTGTAACACAGGAAGTCACCCCCCCCTCCCCCCTTTGAGTGAGAGAGGCTATCACTTGTCTCACTAATATCCTGTCCTTATGTCTGCTTGAAACACCCCCCCCCCCAGTCTCCTTTCTCCCGGGCTCCTTCTTTACACTCAGTGCAACACGGGCAGTCTCGCCCCCCCCCTCCCTCCCCATGAGTGAGAGAGGCTGTCTCTTGTCTCACTAATATCCTGTCCATATGTCTGTTTGAACCCTGCCTTCTACCCCCCTCAGTCCCATTTCTCTCGCAGACTCCTTGTTTACACTCAGTGTAACACAGGCAGTCTCGCGCCCCCCCCCCCCGCCCCCCTTGAGTGAGAGGGGCTGTGTCTTGTCTCACTAATATCCTGTCCATATGTCTGCTTTACCCCCCCCCCCCCAGTCTCCTTTCTCCCGGGCTCCTTCTTTACAGTCGGTGTAACACAGGTGAGGGTGAAATGTGGGATCTTTGCTTGGAAATACAAGCATTTGCAATGCAATAGGTCTCGCATTAGGAAAGTTTGAGCTATTGGTCTTGTAAATGACAATTTTTTTATTTATGTGTTGGTTTTGAAAATAGCTAAATGAATAGCTTTGTCATTTACAATGCCAATGTTATAACTTTCGCAAATGTGACACCTATAACCTGGGATTGCACTGAGACAGGCTGTGGTGGTGCTGAGTGAGGCTGTGGTGGTGCTGAGTGATGCTGTGGTGGTGCTGAGTGATGCTGTGGTGGTGCTGAGTGGTGCTGTGATGGTGCCGAGTGATGCTGTGGTGGTGCTGAGTGGTGCTGTGGTGGTGCTGAGTGATAATGTGGTGGTGCTGAGTGGTGCTGTGGTGGTGCTGAGTGATAATGTGGTGGTGCTGAGTGATGCTGGGGTAGCGCTAAGTGATGATGTGATGCGGAGTGGCGCTGAGGTGGTGCTGAGTGATGCAGGGGTGGCGCTGAGTGATGTTGGGGTGGCGCTGAGGTGGTGCTGAGTGGTGCTGTGGTGGTGCTGAGTGGTGGTGGGGTGGCGCTGAGTGATGCTGTGGTGGTGCTGAGTGATGCTGAGTGATGCTGTGGTGGTGCTGAGTGATGCTGTGGTGGTGCTGAGTGATGCTGTGGTGGTGCTGAGTGATGCTGGGGTGGCACCTCACACAATGGACGACTGATGGCTTTCAGTTTCTCCCATAGCCCTAGATAAAAGTACCTGATAAAATACACACTGCATTAGACACAGCAAATGGCACAAAATCAACTCCGGTCAACACAATATGCAAAAGCATTGGAGAAATGGACAGTCAAGACAGAACACAAAATCAGATGCATGCTACTATATAAATATAGGCGAGATTACATTATTGAACAGATAAATCGTCGTCTATGCTACACACAGGCATGATACACACACAAAACAAAAGATACATTAATGAAAAACACCCAACTCCGTCTTTGAATGCAGATAACACCACCACAAAAAGATCATCATCATACACAAAAACACATACAGATGGATTCTTGAATGCATACACCAACATCGGTTAACACACACTTACACATTACATAGAATATACACACACGATGATCTTTGAATGCATACACACCAGACACACACACACACACACACTTCCAATGCACACGTGCAGTGATGGGTTTTCAACACTATTCAGATATACTCGCATACAACCACGTCGTCACATACAAACACGTTCTCGCATGCCAGTGTATACTGAGATAAACTGTTTCAGACACACACGCACGCACACACACACACACACACACTGCAGAGACACGTGTGATGGGGTAATAGCAAGGTAGTGAAAAGGGGGGCTGAAGGTAGGAACAATGTCAATGGAATGAGTGAGGGGGAGAGTGGTTAGAGTGGTGGGAGGTAGAAAAGGAAACAAGGCTGAAAAGAGGGCAGTGCCGAAGGCATGTAGGGTCGGGGAAACCCAGAGCCAATCCGTGACTGGCATTACACGGGTGTGAGCCCGGGCTGAAAAAATAACCTAGAGATATTTAGAAAGAGGCATTCTGTTTCTGGTCCAAAATGTGTGGTAAACATTTTGTGGTTTATTATTTAGAGACACGGCGAGCTTTGTCTGCTTGGCATTCTCAACAGAGATGTGGGGGATGCGGCAGCCCCCGGTGGAATGCTGCTGAGTACAGAAAAGAAAGAGCGATACTATCCTATTAACTCTACGGCAGCTTTGCTGAGAAGTGCTGGAACGT
This sequence comes from Lissotriton helveticus, assembly GCF_964261635.1. Lineage (NCBI taxonomy): Eukaryota > Metazoa > Chordata > Amphibia > Caudata > Salamandridae > Lissotriton > Lissotriton helveticus. Next base: position 474,670,805 of record NC_136062.1, read on the forward strand.
TTCAATTGAAAGCACTGTCCTTGCACGTGCACAGCTCCCCTGCTGAGGCGTGCTTACTGTCCCATCAGAAACAGAAGACTGCCACTAAATGCATGCACTGTCCTAGCACGCACAGCTGTCTTGTCTAGGAAGTGCTGGGACTAGATTTTGTACAGTGTCCCAACAGGAGCACGGCATCAGCCTGGCCCCTTTCATTCACCAAAAAATGCAGCTGTTCATTGAGCACGGCCCGTTTGTATGAACACCCAATAAACCGCCTTGAAATTTAAACGGTGCGGGCGTGCCTATGCATTCATAACACTATTCGTGTTATTAATATTGTTAGTAATATGATTTAATTTTGGATTTATTTAAATCCAAACATTGATCAGTCCGTGGCGCGACTCTAAATGGGGACCGGCAGGCAGTAGCAGATCTCCGCAGCAGGTTCATTAACCCAACTAAGGTAACTTTGGTTTTTTGAAGGCTTTGGTGCCAGCGTGTCCATGCGTAGATTTCTGATGATTGCGGTGCCAATGTTGGTCTACGTCTTTAGGGTTATCACATGGCGAGCAGTAGCATGATGGGCAAAGATCATGCATTGAAATGTTTTGGGCATTGCCACATCGCATACTAAAATTTTGCAGCAAAACGTATTGCATGTGCAAATGGTACCAAGGTAATTGGCTATCTCGCATGTTCCCTTTGCCGCAGTGGCGTTGAAGGGGGGGGGGGTTGCACATAGCCCGTGCACCATCTTTGTCTTAATCCCCCTCCCTCCTGCCCCCCAACAAACGCCACCACAGCTGCTCATCAGAAGGCGACGCAGGAAACAAGCATATGGTGATGGGGTGTGAGGCCTGCCGAGCGCATGCTGGGGGAGCCTTTGAAGTCATGGGAAGGGAAGCCTGCGGGAGGCTGATGCAGGGGGCTCTGGCAGCTTTGCTGAGAAGTGCTGGAACGTTTCAATTGAAATCCTGCAGTCCCAGTACGTGGTTGTGCTGGAACGCCCTGTTCTAATTAAAGGCACCGCTCTAATAATAGAGACGCTTTGCAGACATGAGTTAATTTGGTCGTTCTTGTTTCTGGAAATTGACAAATGCTTGCACTTTTCCCTTCAAATATACCCGTCTATTAAGTGCCTTTACTGTCCTTTCCAACGCGCCTGTCACTGTTTGATTGAAACTGAACTCTTCAGTGCAAGGCCTGCTCAGCTGGTACAGTTGCAGTTAAGTTCGCAGCAGCTTGGATGAAAAGTACAGGAGCTTTCCTATTAGAAATCTAGTACACCTAGCGATGCTCACAAATGCTTCGCCTGTACTATAGGAAACAGTGCAGCTGATACTTCCACAGTCCTTGCAAATGTACAGCTGCACTGTCCCATTAGAAGCACAGGAGTTATAACAAGCATACGGTAGCTAAGCCATTGTACAGTAAAGTAGTTCCTTTCCCACGTGAACTAGACTGCCGGCAGTAAAGGTCTTGGCAAAGTGGCGTCGTTTGCTTCTGTCTTTGAGATTGACATAGGTGCCAGCTTATGGAAGTTTGCCACCCACAAGCCCGCTCTGTAAATCTTATAAATGTGTGGGGGCAGAATTGCTGCAGAACATCTTTCAAGCGCTGAAAAATGCATGCACATCACGCCTGTTTTCTTCTGTTGTGCCTGCGGGGAGAGAGAGGGGAGGTGCTGGTGTGGGAGGGGGGAGGTGCTGGTGTAAGAGAGGGGAGGTGCTGGTGTGGGAGGGGGGAGGTGCTGGTGTAGGAGGAGGAGTGCTGCTAGGGCAAGGCTGTGTTTGCGGGGAGGTGCTGGTGTGGGAGGGGGGAGGTGCTGGTGTGGGAGGAGTGCTGCTAGGGCAAGGCTGTGTTTGCGGGGAGAGAGAGGGGAGGTGCTGGTGTGGGAGGGGGGAGGTGCTGGTGTGGGAGGAGTGCTGCTAGGGCAAGGCTGTGTTTGCGGGGAGAGAGAGGGGAGGTGCTGGTGTGGGAGGAGTGCTGCTACGGGCTGGGGGAAGCTGGCTGGGGAGGGGGAGGAGAAACGCTAGTTTATGGCCCAAAAGCACGTGCCTGTTGCCACGTGAACTTCATGAAAACGCCAGCAAAAAGCTGGTGGTTTCATGAGGATTTCGAGCACTTGAATTCTCGATCCCTCAATGCGCTTGCGCGCATTGTAGGTCACGAGACCTAAAAAAGCTTTCACTGTCTAATTTTTAGGGCTGGTAAAATTATATATATTCTAGGATTGCTTATAGGAGCATTCAGCCAGCCCTCTTCATTCATTGGCCAGTTTCTGCCTTATACAGCATGCAGCAGTAGGCCAGGCATCATCAAGCATTGGCTAAGTTCACTGTGCCTGTTGGGGCTCATCTCGTTTACACACAAAGTCGTTTTATTTAGTGCCAAAGACTACTATGAACATTTGTGCTTTTTGAGACCCAAGCATTGTTTTTGCTCTTAGCCGATTGGTGTTTTTTGATGTTGGCTAGTGCCCAGCAGCTTCCCAGAAATAAAAACGCCATGACAAAACAAAACAAGCATTGATCAAGCCAAAAGGTAGTTAGATCTATTGGCGTTGCCAATGCTTGATCTAAGAGGTTCACATGTGCGTCACATGGCATTACAACTGTGGCTATATTTAAAGGTGTTTTGTCTTCTATCACCAAGAACAGTAACAATAATACCAACATCAATCCATGAAAAGTTGAATCAGGGATTATGATCTTTATTTATTTATTTATTTATTTATTTATAACATTTGTAGCGCGCGCTGTTACCAAACGGTGTCCTGGCGCTGTAATGATAGCTCACCTGGCCAAAGCCTCCTGTTTAGTTCGTGAACAGCCAAGTTTTCAGACTTTTACGGAAGGTCATCAGGTCAGTAATCTGTCTAAGAGCCAAAGGTAAAACATTCCAGGCTGTTGCTGCCCCCAGGACGAAGCTTCTACCTCCCCAGCGCGCTTTCCTAATACGTGGGGTCTTAATCAGCCCCAGGTTGTCTGACCTGAGATGCCTACCCGGTCTATACCAGTGGAAATGCTGTTTTAGAAACGCCGGGTCAAGTCCATGGACCGCCTTAAAGACTATGCACAGGGTTCTTTAGTAAGAGTGGCAGTAGGAAGCGGCCCCTGCCCTTCAAACGTGCATTTTTTAACCGCATCGCTGCGGCGGCTATTCCGCCGCAGCGCTAAAGGGGCGGGGCGGCTGCCGCATACTTGTGACGGAACCGCTCCGTCATCAGCCGCGGTTGGGCTGTGCTCATGACGGATTGACGGAACGGTTCCGTCATGGCCCCGCCCGCTCAATAGAACGCGCCGCGCAGGCGCGAAATCAGCGCCGCGCAGGCGCGGCGGCCGGGCCATAACGGAACCGCTCCGTCATCAGCACAGCCCAACCGCAGCTGATGACGGAGCGGTTCCGTCATCCGCATCAAACGGGTTAAAGGACTCAGGTAGTGTTATGTGCTTGTACCCAAGTTATGCCACACGGCTCTGAATGCATGCCTGATTTGAAGGAAATCCACATTGGAAATATTGACTTACAATTAATCTACATTAACATCATTTACATAGTCAGTGATTATCCTGAAAACTAGGCACGCCTCCAGCTCTTCTGGGCCCACAGTGGACCTCCCTGGTATCAAGCGATGAGTCTGTCTTTTTTGTGGTGCCAAAGCATCATGGACTCACTTCTTCTCACCATATTTCCATCCCTGGGATTTCCTTTTACAATGCACCCTTCTGGGCAAGAACTCAGCACCTAAAGGTCGTCAGTGAGTCTGGGGCCTAGAAATGGTAAATAAACTGTGTGGTTACTTCAATTACAAAGAAAAGAAATACAAAAAAAAAATCCCCGAATGCACGGATTTGCTGAGAGAAAAACAGATCAGGTCTGGGAGTAATTTTAATTGTGTAAAAGTAATTGGAGTCATTTTGGTAATTCTGCGTTAATCTGTGACATTGAACAGATACACAATTATGCCATCTCGCCTAATTAAGAGTAATTTGGGGGAAATAGGTAAATAAATGAAGGGGCATATTAACAAAGGCCTTATCTCCGCATTTTTGGCTTTAAATGCCATAAAAGCGGCGATAATCTTATCACCCTATTTGCAAACCGGTGCTAACATGCATTAGCGCATGTTTGCAGCCGTTTTGCCGACGCCTCGCTTCACATCTCTAATGAGATGCAAGGTGAGCGTCACTGGGCGTACCCCTGACGGACTACCTTGTAAATTATCTCGAAATGCACATTGCGATATTTACAAGGTGGCCCTCAGGATTTTAGCAGATGTTTTTGACGAAAATAGAGCTAAATGCTGAGAGTTACTTGGGGGTAAAAATATTGCCCTGCTAAAAATTGCACTGCTATTCACGGGCTTTTGCCTTTAGAGCTCTTTTTTTTTAGCACACAATCCATTCTCGGGTCCATTTTGTACTTCCAAAGGCATTTTGGCACTAAGAAATTAGACCTAAGTTCCGAATAACTCTTCTCATGTAATTATGCTGCATCTCACATAATTTTGCAGCAATTACGCGACAGCAAATTACGCAAGTTAGGTCCACCTCTAATGTTGACTTTGCCACGTCTAAACCTTCGGATAGAGGTCAATTATAAAAAAAAACTCGCACTAACCGAACATTTGAGAATCTGAAATAAGTTCCAGCCTTTTCTTTGCTGGCTCTTGGGAAACTGATGATGAAGTGTACGTATATATACCTGTCTAGGTGCTTTTATGGCTTAAAATACAGTGGTATAAAAACACATATTTCACAGCAAGCCATGAATTATTCAAAATAGCTGGAGTTCCGTGTGCATTTGGGATTTCGTGATCACAGTCATGCTTCCCAAGCCCTCTGCAGATCTTTGCCTGAGCTTTGTCAGTCCCACTAGGATTGGGAGGCTTGGGGGACCAAATTATGTCACTAAGTTATCAGAATTATTTGTCAAAAATGTAAATGATGCAGCACATTTTTTGGTGGTATTATTTTCCTCCATTGTGTGGAATAATAAAATTTCTCCAGTATTAGGGGTGTCTTTCATAGATTCACATGCCTGAATCATTCCCCGTCGTCGGAGTGGGAGTCCCACGGTACATAAAAAAGCAATAATATGCCATAAATATGTAGTAATACTAATAGAAATGAACCAGGAAGTAAAGCAGCCAATGCTACAGTAGGCAAAAAACTTCCACATCTATGACTCTCATAGTCATTATGTATAGTCCAAACTACAGCCAATCAGGCGCCAGCACCCACCAGAATGTTCTCCCCAGAGGCTCAGGCTCTCAGATTTTCTACCGCACGTCGTGTGAAAGGGAGTCTCCCTGAGCTCTGCTCAGTTTTCTTACTTCTAACTCCATTTGTTTCTACTTTTAAGGATGTCTTCTAAGAAATCTCTCTTTAGAGCCTGTGACTGCTGTGGTAAGCTTCGGCTTTTTGAAAAAGATCCACATAAAAAGTGTATCTATTGTCTCTACCCAGATCACCAGGCCTATGATTGTAAGATCTGCAGAACCATGCCTCAAAAGACTCTCAGGGATAGAGAGGGTCGTTTACTTCTGTGGTTGAAAAGGCTAAAGGATTCTTCTAATCCTGTTTCTGAGGTAGGCAGCATTGCCTCTGGTTCTACTTCAGCCTCTAGGAAGAGGCCTGCGCCTGAAGGAATGTCATCTCCTAAGGCTAAGCTGACTAAAAAACAACCACCTTCTAAGGGACTGGATAAGCCTTCAACATCTAAGACTGTCCCCACAACCAAGGGCACTGAAAGTGCTGCTGTTTCCAAAAAAGGGACAATTCTCAACTTTCCGCAGTCTTCTGAGAGGATTTTACCACAGACATCGTCTCCACCTACTACGATGTCCTCTTCAGCTTCCTCGTCGACGAGAACGACGACTGCAGTGACATCGACGGTAACATTTTCCTCTCCTAAACCTGGTATGGTTATGTCATCGTCGACGACGTCTCCAACTATGGTATTTGTTTCTGTAAGACCTGTATCGTCGACGTCCGTCGTCGACGCCTCGTCGTCGACACCTCTAAAGGCTTTACCGTCGACAAAGAAGACTCCGTCGACGAGCTCGTCGTTGGGCTCCACGCCGTCGACGAAGACTGTCCCGTCGACGAAGAGTGTCCCGTCGACGAAGAGTGTCCCGTCGACGAAGAGTGTCCCGTCGACGAAGAGTGTCCCGTCGACGAAGAGTGTCTCGTCGACGAAGGGTGTCCCGTCGACGAAGGGTGTCCCGTCGACGACGAGTGTTCCGTCGACGAAGAGTGTCCCGTCGACGGTGAGTGTCCCGTCGACGGTGAGTGGCCCGTCGACGACGAGTGTTCCTTTGGCGAAAAATGCCCCGTCGACGAGAGGTGTTCCGTCGACGACAAAACAATCGGGAGGGAATCCTCCGACGACGCCGCAGTTGTCATCATGCACGGCACTACAAGTGTGGTCTCCGTCGACGGTGTTTTTAACGCCACGACAAGCATCAGGGCAAATGCGCGAAACAGCAATGCAGCTTTCACCCCTTTGTATTTCACCTCAAAAGGTGTCTTCTGAAGTGCCAGACCAACTTTTGGACTCTGAAAGTGAGGATGAGTTGGTCCAGAATACTTTTGGACAAGCTACAAGTCCATCGGAGTTGCTTATTAAACTTCAAGAGGAGGAATGTGATGATTCTCAATCTCCTGTTCATGTATCAATGCCAGTGAGTAACCCTGTTGCTCAAGTGCCTTTGGATTTAATATCCAACTTACAATTTATGCTGGACGATTACTATCGGAGGTTCCCACCTTCAGAATCAACAGGTTCTGGACCGGCAACTCCAACTTTGGAAACACCTCAAACCGTGATCCCACCGGTGTGTCCGCCTTCACACCCACAACCTACTCACGAAGGAGATCCGCAATCTTCGGAAGATGAAGACCAACGTGAAGAGGGAGAAGTGGATGATTTATCGGAGTGGGAGGACTATCAGGTACAATCTCCTTCAACATCTCCTCAGACTGCGTCGGCCTCGCCTCCGGTGGATGTGGCTAATTTTCACTTATTGATGGAGCGTGCGACTGAACGCTTTCATATAAAGATGGAACATACGCAACAAGAATGTTTCTTATACGATTTCAAAGATCAGCCTAGACGACAGATCAGAACAATACCCATCGTGGAGTTCATCTGGAAGGAAGGTGTTAAGGTGATGTCAACGCCGGCTTCCATTCCTCCAGTCTTGCCACGAATTGATAAAAAGTAAGATCCTTGGGCACTCTACAATTCCACAAGCCGCCCTTTCGAGGAGCGAGAGGACGAGGAACGTCCTTCAATAGAGGTGGATACCAACAACAACAATCCACATACCGACAAGGTAATCAGCGCTATCAGACACAGCGCTACCAGTCTTATGGGCAGAAAGATCTCACTACACCCCAAACAGGGGTAAGACTAATTACAGCGACAATGAAACTTTTCACCTGCCACCACCGTCTTTCCACCCTCACAATCGACTTGGCGGAAGAATATCAAAATTTTACTCCAACTGGCAGTCTATAACAACAGACAAATGGGTCCTGGATATTGTGGCCAGGGGCCATGCCCTCGAATTCGAAAAATTCCCTCCAAATGTACCGCCAAGAGGACCGCCTCCAGCTCACCTGAAGGAGCTGCTTACCCAAATCAAAATGATGATACAAAAAGGAGCGATCGAGAGCGTTCCTCAGAGGATGAGAGGAATAGGATTTTACTCCAGGTTCTTCCTGATAAGGAAGAAGAACGGGGAGTGGCGCCCGATCCTCGATCTTCGCGCTTTGAACAAATATCTAAGGAAATTGACATTCCGGATGCTGTCTCTTCAGGAAATATTGCATCTTCTAGCAGCAGGAGATTGCATGGTCACTTTAGATCTCCAGGATGCATATTTCCACATCCCCATTTTACCTCGCCACAGGAAATTCCTTCGCTTCAGGGTGGCTGGCAGGGACTACCAGTTCAAGGTTCTTCCTTTTGGACTGCGGTCAGCTCCAGGAGTATTTACAAAAGTGCTAGCTCCAGTGGCTGCACACCTCCGGCTGGAGGGAATACATATTTTCCCATATCTGGACGACTGCCTTATAAAGGCCAGTTCTCACGAAACCGTTCAACGCCACCTTCAACAGTGTCTGAACCTGTTCCAATCCCTAGGCCTGACAATCAATTTCAGCAAATCCCAATTACAATCGTCTCAAAGAAGAGCATTCTTAGGAGCGATTCTGGACACTCAAAAATTCAGAGCTTTCGTCTCCAAGGAGAGACAAGTGAAAATAAGTCGGCTAGCACAAGATCTCATGCAAAGAAAGTCAGTTTCTGTCCGACTATACAAATCTTTTCTAGGGATGGCATCGGCTTGTATTCCATTACTTCCAAATTGCCGACTTCAAATGAGGCCGCTTCAGGAGGAACTAACCTTTCAGTGGCAGCAGGTTTCGGGCACTTTCGAGGACCTCATTCAAATCACGCCACTCATGAAGAAGTCTCTTCTTTGGTGGACACAGAGGTGTCATCTGAGTCAGGGTTGTGCGTTCCTTCAAGAAGCACCGAGTCTCACCATCACTACAGATGCATCCCTCGAGGGCTGGGGGGCTCATCTACAAGGCCTCACGATCAGCAGCAAATGGACTGCGCAACAGAAACTGTGGCACATCAACCGTTTGGAGCTGAGAGCCATTTTTCATGCACTCAAGGCGTTTTGTGCCATCATTCAGGACACCAATGTGTTGATACGAACAGACAACACAACAAGCATGCACTACGTCAACAAACAGGGGGGAACTCGATCTCTTCTCCTGTCTCAAGAGGCGCAGGATTTATGGACATGGGCTCTTCACCACAATGTGCATTTGCAAGCAGTGCATGTTCCGGGGACGGAAAACGTCTTAGCGGACGCACTCAGCAGAACAACGATCACCACCCACGAATGGGAGCTTCACCAGGAGACAGTGGAACACATATTCCATCAGTGGGGTTGGCCAGATTTAGATCTATTTGCGACAAGTACCAACAGCAAATGCCAGAGCTTCGCAAGTTGGCACCCCCACAAGAATTCTCTGGGGAATGCGTTCTCCATCAATTGGTCTCTGACGTTTGCGTACGCTTTCCCACCGATTCCACTAGTCCCCAAGGTTCTGCGGAAGATGAAGAAAGAACCTTGCCGACTCATCCTGATTGCGCCCAGATGGCCACGCCAGTATTGGTTTACAGAACTCCTCCTACTGTCAGAGAGCAAGCCGATCCAGTTACATCCAATCCCGAACCTGCTCAGTATTCAGGAAGGTCAGGTCTTCCATCCGGACCCAGCATCGTTGAGATTAGCGGCCTGGCTCCTGAACACCGTGAGTTCGCACACCTGAACATTCCGGAAGACTGTAAAGAGGTGTTGGCCAAAGCTAGAGCGCCCGCTACCATCAAGACATACAGTCTGAAATGGAAACGCTTTTGTATCTGGTGCCGTTCAGCAGGGGTTCACCCTTTTTTGGCAACACCTGAGGAAATTCTTCCTTTTTTCCTGCAGTTAGCACGAACAGGTCTGTCTCATGCTACTTTAAAGGTGTTTCTGGCTGCAATATCCAGATATCGACAGGATGGTTCCAATTCTCTGTACTCAGCAAGAATTATCCAACAGTTCTTTAAAGGCCTTTTTCGTATGTTCCCTCCTGTACACCGTCCGCCTCCTTCATGGCAGCTGAATGTGGTCCTAGGTCAACTAATGCGTCACCCATTCGAGCCCATCCATAGAGCCGACTTGAAGTTTCTTTCCTGGAAAGTATCACTGCTCTTAGCATTAACATCCGCCAGGAGGGTTAGTGATATCCAAGCTTTCACTGTGCATCATCCTTTCCTGCAATTCACAAGCGATTCTGTGATACTTCGCACAAATCCTAAATACATTCCGAAGGTACCTTCGGATTTCCATCTGAACGAACCTGTTGTCCTTAAATCGTTCTTTCCTGACCCGCAAACACCTGCGGAAAGAGCTTTGCACTCGCTTGACATTAGAAGATGTCTTAAATTCTATCTGTAAAGAACGTCTACTGTACGCACTTCTGACCAGTTGTTCATTACCTACGGTGCGATTCGTAAGGGGCAGGCAGTATCAAAACAGACTATTGCAAGATGGATATCTGCTGCCATTACCTTTTGCCATGCACAGTCTGGGAGACCTTTACCATCTGCGCCCCGAGCGCACTCTACAAGAGCGGTCTCCTCATCTACGGCCTTATTTGCTGGAGTCCCTCTTCAGCAGATCTGCAAAGCGGCTACTTGGGCTAGTCGCCATACCTTTACCAGACATTACTGTCTAGAGTCGATCAGCGAGGCTGATACTTCTGTGGGTCGAGCTGTTCTACGGAATCTGTTTCATTAAGGTGAGCCTCTGTTTCCCACCTCCTTCTTTCTGCTGTCAGACGCTTCTTATATATTATGTTTTCACATATTCCCATGATTGCATTATGTTATGCTTTATACTATATGTGTATTTTCACTTTGCATTGTTATTTGCATTACTAACTGACAAGCTTGACGTCATGGCGTCTGTTCAGCAAGAATATGTACTGCTAGCTACTCTGATTCAGGCATGTGAATCTATGAAAGACACCCCTAATACTGGAGAAGAACAATAGTTACTTACCTGTAATCTGTGGTTCTCCAGTATTGGTGTCTTTCATAGATTCACATGCAACCCGCCCACCTCCCCTCAGAGGCTTTTGGCTATTATGTTTACCTTCACTCCTTGCGAGAAAATCTGAGAGCCTGAGCCTCTGGGGAGAACATTCTGGTGGGTGCTGGCGCCTGATTGGCTGTAGTTTGGACTATACATAATGACTATGAGAGTCATAGATGTGGAAGTTTTTTGCCTACTGTAGCATTGGCTGCTTTACTTCCTGGTTCATTTCTATTAGTATTACTACATATTTATGGCATATTATTGCTTTTTTATGTACCGTGGGACTCCCACTCCGACGACGGGGAATGATTCAGGCATGTGAATCTATGAAAGACACCAATACTGGAGAACCACAGATTACAGGTAAGTAACTATTGTTCTTATGCTGCAAATTATATGGCAAAAATAGTAAATCCATAATCACGAGGTAAACACTGCAGCCACAGAATTGCATAAAGCTTCTGGGGCCTTATATATGAAGGCCTTGCGCCGCCGGTGCGTCACTTTTAAAATGGGAAAAAGTTACGCACCGGCAGCGCAAGGCCTTCATAAATAAGGCCCCTGGACCTCAGTACTGTACAATTTTTTTCTAAAACGTATTCATGAAAAGTGAAAAAAAACTAAACATGCTGTTTTACCGAACGTGACGACTGCTCACACAACACTGTTCTGGACTTCACACAATAAAGAACAGTAAATGTTCTGGCACCCAGGAGAATGTGCTTCATGGCTAAATACTTATATGGTCCCAAAGGCGAGACCTAATGGCTATGCCAATGCTTGTTATACCTGGTGGCAGCCTGAGTGGGAATTCACTATCCTGTCCCGACACTGGTTCTGGTCTGTTCTTTCCCTGGTCCTAGCTTCAAACTGTCTAGGGAAAAAAAGGCCAGAGCAGGCTTGGTGTCAGGTTCCTTTGTGTGTGCTGTGGGCACGGTCCTTGAAATGTAATCCGGGGGTGGGGGAGTCAGGGAGGTACAGCTCCCCCCCCCCAGCCATCCTGCTAAGAAGATCCTCTCCCAGCTACACCCAGGTCCCTTGCTCACCGTCTGGGCCCAATACACATTCTTGATGGGAGTACCCACTTTACCATTAAAGGGGATTTTATATTACAATTCATTTGAGTGCAAACAGTATTTATCTATCTGCTCCCCAATCTGAAGTTAGCTCTCATTAATAGTGATAGAGATCGCAGGTCACCCGACCAATAATTTTACCATATATGTATCGGGCCCATATAATTTACCACATACATTAATCAGGCGACCTTGCTTTCTACTACCAATATCTCTGTTTCCTTCCTATTTATTTCTAGTGTACCCGACTTACCAATCCACCGTTACGGGTACCTATGACCACAACAGATCAGGGAGCTAGCTGTGAAGAAAGGCAGGCAAAATACAATACTGACTTTATTTCTCGGTATTCATCAAATGACCACAAACTACTGGGAAGTTTAAAAGCTTTATCTAGTTTTCAAGTTCAGAGATTAACCAATTTACAGCCAAGAGACAATCAATGATTAAGATAACGAAAATCACATAACTATATAGGAGAAATATCAGAGCAATCATTTATGGGTCTACCTGAGAGATAAGCCAAGCCAACGTATGCTAAGCAGGTGTCAGGGAAATAGCATTAGGAATGAACAATCTATAAATGGACAGAATTTGGGCATATGTTTAGAAAAATACTACAGTGGATAAAAGTTAGGGCTCCTATACCTCTATAGTAAGGTTGAAAAGGGAACACGCTATAACAATATAACTTCAGATCAGTTTTAAAGGAGAAAATTTATAGACAACATCTATATGTCATAAACGGTATGGAGGAAGATGCATAAATGGAGGGTAACATAGGAACATGCTACGAAAAATAATGTATGGCTTTATTCAGTAGGTTGCGAAAAGCATGGAAAATATAACATGTGCAAAGGTATGTCTTTATTGAAGCAAAGACAGAGGAATAGGAAGGTGCAGTATAGAGTTCTTAGCCCTATCTATATATTTACCTAGAATGGTGTGAAGACTAACCCTGGCCACGGATCAGTCAAGGACAGGAAATACCCCAAGGTAAAGCAGTCATCAATGGGACAGCAGGTGCAGAATGGACACCCCAGGACAGGACAGGAAAACCAGATTAGGATCAGGACAGGACCACCAAGGCACGACCAGCACCCGCAGTTTGTAAGCAACGCCTGCGCTCCGCCCTCTCTGCAGCTATCAGTCAGAACCCCGATTGGGTTAGCGAACTCCCCAGCAAAGTGCTCCGCCAGCACTTAAGGTTTAGTAAAACCTTAGAGTCTATGGTCAAATTCGGACAGAGTGCTCCGCAGCGCTCTGTAAATTCAGTCACCTATTGAGTGCGTTGGGTCACTGACAGGTCAGCTATTCAGACAAGTCGGACAATTTCTCTAGCTAAACCTAGGCTAGTTATACTGTTTTCGGGTCAGTGTACCACCCCCCAATGTTGCAAAGTGTCAGAATCCACAATTTCGATTGGTCCCAAGGTAGGCTAGGTCACCACACCAATCAGAACAAACTTCTACAAGTCCTACTTTACATATTTGGGAACCTCCTAGCAAGTTTGGGGTTCCCATGACCTATTCTACAGAATACAATAGCAGAATATACAATTGTTGCAAATGCAGTACAAAATTCTGTTTCTCAGGCTGGGTGAAGGTGCATCTTCCCAGGCACGTGTTGGCAGGGACCTTCAGTTGGCATCCTGTCAATGCCACAGCCAGAGTTCGGGCATGCGTAGACTATCCTCTTAACATGGAGTCTTAAGCCTTGCATCAGACCCTCAATACCGCGGTACATGAAAAGTAAGCGAAAACAAATTAAAACATAGAAATAAATGAATATACTACATACCATGATTGTGTACTTATGGTTTCTCATTATAAAAATATACCATACGATTATAGGTTAGAGCAACACACAATAACACGAGAGCATCTGCACGAGCTTCACCACGTTAATACATAAGCAGCCATCTTAAGGCTATTACGCATGCGCATATTCTCCCACCAAAACTACAACTACGTCACGTCACGTGAGTGTGACTAACGCATGCGCAGAAGCAAATTCCAAACAGCGGCCATTTTTAGGGACGAGAGTTAATCGTTTTAGTAAAACACATAGGCAAGCATCACTAAGATACACACATATTCGAAATAAAGGGAAATTAGTACAACATACAAATTTTATTACCGGGTTATAACAGATTCGAGGTTCATGACTCGAGCAAGTCGCGATGCAAAATCTTGCTCTATCAATCCCCTCTTTGATGATATTTACTATCATCACAAACAAAAATGGAACCAGATGCCAACTTTCTTTCACACCTTATTCATTTCTATTTCTTCCAGCATTCTATTCAATTTCTCTTTCACATCTTTGTTAGGGTGAGAATTTTTCACCCTTTTGTAAATCTGATTATTCAGATCCTCTAATTCAAGCTCATCCACGCTTCGTTTCACACCTTTCTTATTTATAGTGTATCTTTTGGTGTGCTTACGACATTTACAACAGACAAATATGAGGAATAGGATAAAACCTATTATGGCAATTGGCATCAGTACCTTAAACAGCAACCCTCTACCTAATTGGGCAAACCAGTAACCTACAGCAGAGAGACCATCAGTGAGTCTTTTCCAGGCACTGTCAACCTCCAGTGGTTCAAGTTCATTTTCCAAATTGGTAATGTTCCTCACATACCTATGAATGCCTACACTTTTGTCAGGTATGTAAGTGCAACAATGTTGCGTTTTCAGCATTCTGCAGACTCCGCCCTCTTTTGCTAATAAGGTGTCAAGCGCAAGTCTGTTCTGTAAAACCATTGATCTGATCGCAACCATTTCGGTATTGACCATCAGGAAACCCCCAGCAGTGTCGGTAGATAACCGATCTACTACTGTAGACAATTTGCAAAGTTTGTTCGAGTTCAGAACCACTCCCACTGCAGGTATTATTGCGCTAAAAATATCTCCTACAATCTCTCCAGCAGTTTCTCTTCTATTGCGCACTAATGGGTTAGTTTCTTCATTGCTTCCAGTGATTTTTCCCACATGGTATATCTTTGGGAAGACAATACCAAAGTAGCAGCTCCCGTACCAATGGTCGGGCAATTTGAAGTAAGCCTTGTTCCCACAAATAAAATAAATTCCAGGAAACACAGGCTCTGTCCCATCTTTGAAACCCCAACCCCCAATTATCTTATAAGTATGTTCACATTCACTGGAACCGATGAAAACATTGTTATAATAACTAGTCATTTCCCTTTTAAGACAGAGTTTTCCCTTCTTTTCAAAGTCAAGGAGCATAGCAGCAGTAGCTCCACCATCTGAGGTACTTTCTATATTTTCAGCCCATTTAGGAACTTTATGATTGTTGTCTTTGGCTTTCTTTTGAAAACTCTCCCTTCTTTTCTCTACCATGTCCAGGAATTCTTTTTCCTTTTCATGTAAAGAACAGGTCAGGTTATTTTTATGTGCATCATCTATATTAATTTTTCCTACAGTTAGAAAATAATCACCCATGGATTTAACTACGTTTCTAGTTGTTTTTACAGGATTTAGGTCTCTTCTAACAGGAAGTCTTGAAAATGTCATATCATAGTTGGAATATGAATACTGTAAAGGTCCTTTTTTGTAAAATAAGCTAGTCAGTATACTACAGGAAATTCCATAGGTTAAGGGCAAGTGGTGATAGGTCACGCCTTCAGCTACAGAAGTAGGTAGCTTCA
Source organism: Lissotriton helveticus (assembly GCF_964261635.1). Taxonomy (NCBI): domain Eukaryota; kingdom Metazoa; phylum Chordata; class Amphibia; order Caudata; family Salamandridae; genus Lissotriton; species Lissotriton helveticus. The sequence continues at coordinate 474,686,208 of NC_136062.1, forward strand.
TGCAGACATAACAGTCGTCTATTTCCATGGTCTCTACATAATGCAATAATAGGTTCGCGAAAACGTTTAAATGAGTCTTGTTCTTAATCTTATTGAAGTGTAATTCATCCTCATCTGGTGCTTCTAAAGTCAACTGTCTTCGTTTCAGGCTCAGAGGTTTGTCCAATGTGTCTACTCTTCGTGGTGTATTCTTAGTATGTGTTTCTACAGTGTCGTCAGGTAAGTTATTATTCGGGTACAAACTTGGGTTTTTACTCATCAGGGAAGGAAGGGTTACAGTTAGTCCTATCCAAAGGATCAGTACTATAGCTACACTACATAAACATACTTGGCAGCATGTTTTACAACAACTGCGTCTAGGCCTTCCATTCACGTTTGAATCAGACATTTGCTCAGAAGAAGTTTTCAACCCCTCTTTGTAACTTTACCCAGGTAGCTTACACTGGGCAACTTCAGGTGAGTTTGTCTTCTTCCTCTGCAGAAGGATCAGCAATCGGTTCTCCGTCACTTTCGTCAGTTATATCAAGATCCTCAAACTCCTCCAATATTAGATAAGTCCATTCAGGATCTTGGTATTTTTCGTTCAGTCTTTTTATGCGATTACTTCTTCTTTTGGAGCTTTCTCCAGCTTGTCCTGCTATTCGAGGACTTTTCCTCCTTTCTGCAAGTTTTTCTTCCACTGTTTTTATTCTCAGTCTCAACCTCTTGATGTACCTTGGTTCGATATGTTTATTTTTCTTTAGTCTTTTAGCTGGCACTGTGGTTTGGCTTTCTTCTAATGGTCTTTTATTTTCTTTTGTTTGTGGCACTTCTACTCCTGTTTCTTCCCTTCCTATCTGACTTGTCCCAGATCTTGTATCTATTTCTTCTGCCTGGTTACTAAGCTGGCCTGGTTCAGGTGAATTTTGGTTCTGGCTTTTGAAGGTCTCTGTTTCTGTGTCCTGAACACGTTCTTCTAATTCTATCTGATCCTGTTCAAGCACTTCGATCTCTTGATTTTCTTCTGCTCGAACTTTTCCACTAGAACTAGACTGTCCCTTTTCGACTTCAGGAGTTTGTGGAGGTGTGTCGATCACTTGCTCTGTCCCTGTCTGACCTTCCTCTTCTTCCTCAGATTTGACGTGAATCTCAATTGTCTGAGGGTCTTCGCCTGTGCCTATCTCTTCCTCTCTATCCCACCCTCTATCTTCGTAGGTTCGCTCTCTTGTTCTGATTGGGTCTTCAGTGAGATCGATTATGGGTATCCAATCCTCTTGGCTGGTGCTCGGCTGTTCGTCATCAGCTACTTCAGGACCAACGTCTGCAGACCCCTCAGCTGGACAACATTCAGCTCCAGGTTCCTTGTCTGGAATTACCTTCTTTGTATGGCTGGCATGGATCCACTTGGGAACTCCTGCACACTTCACCGCTGTTGTGGTCACCAGTATTATTTGGCGTTTTTCTCCCCACCTCGGTGCAAGGCAACTTGAACGAGTATGTTTCTTGATTCTAACCCAGTCGCCAGGAACCAGTTTGTGGACTGGAGTTGTTGGATTGGCGACGGCGTCTTCCCCAATCTGGCGAGAGATAGAACGCACTTGGTCACCTAGTTGCTTGCAGTACTCAAGTACCAAATCATCAGTAATGTTTAACAGTTTGTATCCTGGTACCCACGTTTGTCTCATCACTCTTCCCATTAGGATTTTGTGGGGGCTCAGGCCTGTTTTTCGGTCTGGAATCCTTCTGAGTCCCATCAGAACAAGAGGCAAGGCATTTATCCAGTTCAAGCCAGTAGAGTCACACATCTTTGCTAACCTCGATTTTATAGTGCCATTTATTTGCTCTACTACTCCAGAAGCCTCTGGACGATATGCACAGTGCAGCTTTTGTGTGATCTTGAATGCTTTACAGAGCTGATCGATTACCTCATTCTGAAAATGTTTGCCTCTATCTGATTCAATAGTGACTGGAACCCCGAACCTAGGTATCAATTCTTGTAGTAACAATTTGGCTACTGTTAGGGCGTCACTTTGTTTGGCAGGGTAGGCTTCCACCCATTTGGAAAATAGGCAGACAATAACAAGGACATATCTTTTTCCCTCGCAACGAGGCATGGTGATGAAGTCAATTTGTATTCTCACAAAGGGACCCCCTGATTTCCCAATCTTGCCCAATTCAACTACTGTTCTTTTCCCAGCGTTGAATTGTTGACAGGATAAGCACCTCTGGCAGAGCGACTCTGCTACTTTCCTGAACTTTGGATTAAACCAGGTTTGTTGGAAAACCAGGACCATGGCAGCCCTACCCATGTGTGAATCTCCATGTATCAATCTGGCCATTGGAGCAAGCAGATGTCTAGGCAACACAGGCATACCATTTGGGCTCACAATGACACCATCCTCATTCCTTGGTCGACAACCAAGTTTCCTCCACCTTTCTTTCTCTTTCGAAGGCACAGCATGCTGCCAATCTCTCACCTCATCCCAGGTAGGCACTTCTTCAAACATCATAAGTTGGCAGCTGTTTCCGGTTCCTCCCAGTTTAATATTTACGGACATGCGTTCCCTAGCGCACTGTCTTGCCACTTCATCAGCAAAATTATTCCCCAAAGATACAGCGTCAAGGCCCTTTTTATGGGCAGCACATTTGACCACTGCCAATTCTTTTGGTAATTGGATTGCCTCCAGTAAATCTTGTACAACCCTTCCATTACGAATGGGAGTACCTGATGAAGTCAGAAATTCTCTTTGTAGCCATAATTGGCCGAAGTCATGCACAACCCCATAACAGTACTGACTGTCAGTATACACTGTTATTCTTAGGTTTTTCCCAATTTTACAGGCTCTTATTAATGCAATTAATTCGGCTACTTGTGCAGACTTCACTCCAAATAAACAGGATGCTTCTTTAATGCTGTCTAAAGTGACTACAGCATAAGCAGCGCTTAGGCCTACAAGTTCGTGTCTCATACATGAGCCATCCACAAATAACTCCAAGTCTTCCACAGGCAAAGGTGTGTCTTTAATGTCTGGGCGGGGTTTGGTACTGAATTCTGTCAGGTCAATGCAGTCATGCTCGTCCTCTCCCTCGGCTTCCATAATCATGGTGTCAGGGAGCAGGGTGGCTGGGTTCAGGATATTACACCGAGTAATGACTACATTTGCAGCACCCACGAGAATCCTCTCGTACTTAGTCAGCCGACTAGGGGTGAGATACTGAGTCTTTGTTCGGGTCAGCAAAATTACAACTGCATGTGGAACATACACAGTTACAGGATGTCCCATAACAATGGATTCACTCTGTTCTAAACTCGTGCAAGTTGCAGCTACTGCTTTCAGACATCCTGGTAATCCAGCAGCCACTGGATCCAGAGTGGCAGAAAAATATGCCACTGGACGTCTAGTCAGCCCATGCTCCTGAGTTAGGACTGACAGTGCACAATTGTCTCGTGTGTCACAGAACAGTGCAAATTCTTTGGAATAGTCAGGCATCCCTAAAGCAGGGGCTGTACACAGACAGTCTCGCAACTTAGTAAAAGCTGTCAAGCTTTCATCATCCCATTCCACTGGGTCCTTTGCTCCTTTCTTTGTCATTTTTATCAAAGGTTTTGCTAGGACTGCAAATCCCACAATCCATTGCCTGCAATATCCTACTACTCCGAGGAACATTCTGACTTCCTTCTGGGTACGGGGTAACTGCATCTTTTGAATTATCCTGACTCTCTCTGAGGTGACTTTTCTAATGCCTTTTTCTATCTGATGCCCCAGATATTTCACTGACTTTGTACAGAACTGCAATTTGTCAGGGGATACTTTATGTCCTTTTTCACCTAGGTGATTCAGTAAGGCAATGGTGTCAATCACACAATCTCTATGACTTTTAGACGCCACCAAGAGGTCGTCGATATATTGCACTAGGACAGAATTTCCAGGTAAGACTAACGATTCAAGACACTTTTTTAGAATCTGATTAAAGATTGAGGGACTTTCGGTGTACCCTTGAGGGACCCGATTCCAAACGTACACGTGACTGTTGAAAGCAAATGAGAAAAGAAATTTGCTGTCTGGATGCAATGGGATCGAAAAGAATGCGTGACACAAGTCAATCACGGTGAACCACTCAGCATCCCAGGGGATCTGATACAGGATTACTGCTGGGTTCGGGACAATAGGACAGCAAGGAACAACGATCTTGTTTACCTTTCTCAGGTCCTGCACTACTTGATATTTGCCACTAGGTTTCTTGATTCCAATTATAGGAGAGTTACACGGACTACTCATCACCTCTTGTATGATGTTGGCGTCTAGCAATTTCTGTATCTCAATGGCAACTCCTGCTCTCACTTCTGCACTCATTTTGTAAGGCTTGGTATTGGGGTAAACTGCGTTTTCTCTCATAGCTATTTTGATTGGGTCTACATTTGCCATTAAACCTACATCCTTTCCAGTAAAGTCCCATACTTCTGGTTTCACTGTCTTTTGGAGTTCTTCAGGTAAGTCTTGTACAGTCATTCGTTTAATTTCTGAGTCTGGTCTGATTGACATTAATTTGTATATGCCATCTTTGTCAGGGGTTTGAATTTCGACGCCCTTTGGTGTGCAAAAGATGGTACAGTTCATTTTGCACAACAAATCACGTCCCAGTAAGTTTACTGGACTGGTATCACAAACTACAAATCTATGCATTTCTTTGAAGTTCCCTATTGTGATCTCCATGGGCTCAGTAACTGGGGTACTAATCAATTGATTAGACACACCCACTACTTGGATTGCTTCTCCCGAGAGGGGTAGGTTTGGAACGTCTGCTGTTCTCACAGTAGAACGGGTAGCACCAGTGTCCAACAGAAAGGTGACATCATTTCTGTCAACTTTTCCTTCAATGTATGGCCCTGACTGGTCTACCGGCAAGGAGGCGCCAAGCACGCACTCCTCGTCCTCCCCTCTCAGGCCCCGTCAGTATTGATCGTCACAGAAAAAAGTGTCATTCAACAGATACTGTGAAGTTGCTGCATTTCTATTCTCATTTCCACCCCAGATCTCAATGACATCACCCTGCGGTGATTTTCCCTTGTAATTCGGTTTTGGCGCACGGGGCAATTGACTTGCTTTTACCTGATGCTGGGTCTTTCTTGATTTCTCATTCTGCGTCTGTGGAGTTAAATCAGGGGTTTGGGCATTATCATTCTGTAAATATGGACACTCGTCTCTCCAGTGCCCGATTTCTCCGCACTGGTGGCAGGGAAATTTCTTTTTAGCTTCTTCTCTGCTCATTTTCACCTTGGGCTTCCCTCCACCCCCAGAGCCTTGATTTTGGGTATTTTTATTTATCTTATTCAATTGCTTTTCTTGTTGTTCTGCTAGCTTCACTTGTGCCCACATGACCTTCTCCTTGAGTGCCTTTTTCTTATCTGCCATCTCGTCCTCACAGTACTTTGCGTACCGTAGGACCTCATCCATTTTCTTGGACTGCCAACATATTTTATTATCTTTGATCCACTGACAAATTTCGGGTCTTAAACCGTTTACAAACCTGTAAATGAAGTGGGTCATATCCTTCATCTCGATGTTATCTATACCACTGTACGTTTTAAACACTTGTAACAGTCTCTCATAATAGGAGTGTACAGTTTCGTCCCTTTCCTGTGTGGTTCTATCTATCTTGGTCCAATCAGTTTCCTTTGCAGGCACCTTTCCCTTCAGGTGTAACATTACCTGTTCATATTTTTTCATTACCTCATTAGAAGGAGCTCCTGTTATAGAGTCTCTCGGGTATTCCTCACTAGGCCAACCAATGGCAACCTTGCATTCGGTCCATAAATCCACAGGAACAACTATGTCAAAAAACCCATCCAGGTCTTTCCATAGGCATTTTTGCACCTTTACAAATCTTTCCACTTGCCTGTACCAATCTACTGGTTTTTCTCGCAATTTTGGGAAATCATTGGTAAAGGACACAATATCCTGTCTGGACCAGGGTACGTGTACATATTTTCCACCTGGCACTTCACGCATAGGGTATAACTGCTCTGGTTTGTCAGCTTCTTTTAGAACGAATTCAGGAGTCGCCTGTTTGGATCTAGCCTCATCCTTTTTCTTGGTCCATCTGGCTTTCCATCTTTCTACGTCTCCCCATTTCTGCAACACTGTCAACATTTCTTTGACCTGTGCCTTTTTTCCTGACACATTCAGATTTTCCAAATCTTTGTCCGAAAACTCGGCCCTATAGGGTTTTTGGCTTGGATTTCGAAATATCTATTCCCATACTAGCCGCCGTGTCTGTTAGTTTCTCATGAAGTACTCGGGCATTTCGGGTAAGACTTTTAACTATAAACAGCAGCTCTTCTTCAGAATAGGTATTTAATCTATCTAAGCCTACGTTTCCTGCCATCAGTTCTTCTATTGCTACTCTCAGTTTGTAGATATCTAAAGGTTTCGTCTGAGGAGTTTGTTTTTCTAATTCTCGACTCCACCTTTCAATTTCCTCAGGAGTCACTAACGTAACGCTCTTAGTACCCGAAGTTGATTCCATTTGAATCTCCCTCGTATTGAAAGGATTTTGCCTTTTCTGTAATCTTTTCCCTGTATCCCTAATGGGCAGATCCATTAGCGAGACCTCAGACTCGCATTCACTTGTCTGGTCATCCACGATTAAAGGTTCTGGTCTCGGCTGTGCTATAACTGGGGTAATAACTGGAGTTTTTGGACTTCCTTGTCGGTCCCCATACAACGGAACCACAGGTCCAATAGTTACCGGAATGGTCAATGCTTCAGGACTTGTATTTAACTGGGTAATGTTCTGAATTATTTCAGTTCTCTGTTGGGCTAGAGCTTCTCGCTCTCTTTCCTGTAGTAGTCTATCCAGGCTTATTTCAGGCACTATTTGCGGAGTCAATGTAGGGGCAGTTGGGTGCGTTATACTAGGTCCTTCACCATAATTAGGTCTCGGGAACAAGCTTCCTGTGCTTACGGATTTTGTATCTTCCGTATATGGAGGTCTCGAAAATGGATTTCCTGCATTTGAGGGTCTTGCCTCACCTTCATAGGACGGTCTGGGACTGAAATCTCTCTCACCTGAGTATCTTGACTCCCCACTAAATGGTAGTCTTGAACAAGTATCTCTAGCGCCTATGGATCCTAGACCTTCAGGGTAAGCAGGCTTTTGGCTACTATCTCTTGAGTTTACAACTCTATTCCCTTCCGAACATGGAGGTTGTTGGGAAGTATTCCCTTCACTAGAGGGTCTATTTCTTTCATTATAAGGAGGCGGACTTCTCATAAACAGGTCATCTATCAATTCGTCCTCCGACTCCCCAATGGGTACCCAATGTTTGCACTTCTCTGCTTTCTTTCCTCCCTCCGGAGGACCACCCACTGGCATCATTGGGAACAGTCCCTCTACCATCATATTCTGTCTCCACTGTTTCATCCTTTTGTCTCGGGTCTCTTGTTTCAATTTTGGATAGAATTTTGTTAAACCTTTATCCATACGGGGCTTGTCTCTCTCAAAAGCCTCGATCTCCCAAAATTCTAATGCTTCATACTGCGTTAGTCTAGGTCTGGGATGTAAATCATTCATTCGGGTTCTCAAGTTAAACAAAATCCTGCCATTAAATGTACCCTCTAACGGAAAAGCCAATATTCCGTCATCCTTGGTCTATTCCACCCAATTTTCCAACCACACACAGGTATGGTACCCTTTGTCAAACATCATGAAAGATGCGGGAGTATTAGGCGGCGGAATGACAACACCTTCTCTGGTTCTAATAGGTTTGTCTTTCTTGAAAAAATTCTTTACCTTACAAGGGATAACTTTCTCTTGTTTCCATACATAATGTCGTTTTTAACACCTTTCCACTGGTCGTTCTCAAATCCCATATACCGAGGATCGGGTCTAGTATGCGGTCTATACGAATGCCACATACGATTCCTACGAGTGACTTTTGTTTACAAAATTACTTCCAATCCAAGTGCGTCTTTTATTTTCGTGCAACCAATGAAGTGCACGGTTTCAAATAATCTCGACCAATGGGTGCGCGGCCTTTTTCGCGAGACAGTTCTCACGCTTCGGCACTCACCCCTCCTTTACAATTCCAGCTCCGCTACACACCCGCTGCGTCTACCAATCCCAGCGCGGCACGGAGTGACGTCAAAGTAGCTTCGCAACTGACTCCCTCCTTTTCAAGGTAACGGAAACTTTCTTTCTTTCTAAAGTGCTAGTGCTTAGTTATTTAACAACGAATATACATTCGCCACTGTACTCAAGTGTCTAGACAGTAAAGATTTCTGTTTCACTGCAAGTAAACTACTTCCATTTACTTTTCACACACTACGGCTAGATCTCTTCTGCCTACCCTTCACTCAAGCATTAAGGAACCTGCTACTTCTTTGACTCATCCACTTCTTTTCGGGATATATACTGAGCCTAAAGTTTCACCAGCGAACCCCTTTGCTATCACCCAAGCTACGACGAACCTGCTACTCCTTCCGGTGTGACCCTCACTAGGTTTATATCACAATAGAAGTTTTGCTAGGGATCTCGTTGCTATCATTTATTCAACTATTCATTCAGAAAACCCTAATCAGTGCTTCCAGTTCTGCCTAACCTGCACCAATTTTCCTTGGGCCAGTGACCTCGAAGCAAGTAGATTCTATTCACCACTCACTATTCAATTCCCCGGGGATTCCAGACAAACATTTAACATTTACTAACGAGTGGGGTAATACATATATCAGTATATCAATAAGAAAAACAATTTAAAACATTTCATAATTTTCAAAGCAAAGCATTTCACGTGAGTGATCAATTCACCTAAAATCTTTACTCTTTAGCAGCAATAATTCTTTCGCCTAGTATCAATGATTTCTAGCAGCATCCAACTTATCTAGCTTAACTAGTCCTACCTAACTTTTACTAGTCCCTAACCATAGCTCTGCTACCAGAAAAATACTGATAGAGATCGCAGGTCACCCGACCAATAATTTTACCATATATGTATCGGGCCCATATAATTCCAATTTACCACATACATTAATCAGGCGACCTTGCTTTCTACTACCAATATCCCTGTTTCCTTCCTATTTATTTCTAGTGTACCCGACTTACCAATCCACCGTTACGGGTACCTATGACCACAACAGATCAGGGAGCTAGCTGTGAAGAAAGGCAGGCAAAATACAATACTGACTTTATTTCTTGGTATTCATCAAATTGTGGTATATAAATAAATAATACCGGATCTAGGTTTTACTGGACATAGCAATAACAGATAGCTCAATAAATAAGAGTCATGATTCGAGGTAGTAGGAGTTTGCAGGTTTAATACAGCATAAAGGACAGGAACAGGACAACCTGCATAGGAATAGGATGGCAGGGCCCGGCAGCTGCCGGGGCTGGATCTGGGATGAGCGCGCTAACATTTAATAACAGTACACAAGCATATATACTAAAACAGTTGCATTACAATGAATACAGTAGGCGGAGCAGTGGGTGTGGTCAATAGCAGTCGCGAAAGATAAGGGTGAAAGTGGGTGTAACAAGAGGCGTGTACATAGACATGTGATGTAAACGTAACAGAATATGTCATAAATGGGGCGGAAACATGGAGGGGGCTACCTAAGGAGCCGGGACCTCTAACCTAGTGGTGCGCGCAAACTGACAATGACGTGTTACTAGGAGAAGCTGGGGGCTATGAACTCTGTGCTAGGAGTAGAGACTGAAGTCTGGAGAGTCAGGGCGACATGTACCTAAACAATATCTAGTATCTGATGTTTAGAGAACATGTTGATAGAATCCAAAAGTTATCGGGGTAAAGGCTAACAGACTCTAAGACTGGAGCATGCATTATTCTACATGTAGTGCGTGATGAAGAATATTAAATGACCATAAATACAGTATTTCTCTTACATGGAGACGTAAAGGCTAGACTGTGACGGAAACTATTGATGCGATTCAGTAGTTTAGGAATGCAGAGAAGGAGGGCTGGACTGATAACTAGAATCATAACATACTCTTGGCAGACTCGTAGGCAGAGCCAGGCCGAGCCGGGCACTGTGAGGCAGGAAGTAAGTGAAGGGTCGAGGATACAGGTGGGGTCTGTATCGCTCCTCAGCGAGGGTTCAGGAGACAGGAGCTGAATCTGGTGTCCGGGCCCTTTTGAGGCCTAGAAACGGGGACTTTTCAATGAAATAACGTGCACGCTGAGAAACGTGGCAACGTAGCTTTACATAGGCCTAATATTCGTAGTATTCACGAGAACTGGAAACTGGCATACTAGAGATGGACACAACTGTAATTGCGTCTTTAATCGAACATGGGGGATACACATGCATATTAATCATGCACACATAACATAAGATGGGGAACACGTAGGGGCACAGAACATGGCAAAATTTACTTTTCCACATTCCCTCCTTGTCACTACGTTTCCCTCAGGAAACATCAATATTCATGATACCATCTATCATTTCATACAGTATCATTTGCTCGTCTCGAATTTTCTTAGAACGGGATTTAGAACGGGACTTGGGACTAGGAATACAAGAGGTAGCACAAATGCCACAAATCGCAGGGCCACATTGTATACAGAGGCAGCAACTGAATATGATCGCTACTGCAATACCTAAAAAGGACAATACTTTCCATCCCCAGGCGGAAATTATATTCCAGAACCAACCGGACCATGTCCAGGTGCCTGGATCTTGGTGTAACATATGGGCAATTTTATGGAGTCTGGTTATAGCTGAATAAACAGACGGCGCGTTATTAGGAATGAAAATGCAGCAACTAGATCCGATGACTCTACATGCCCCGCCCCTATCGGCCAGTATGACGTCAAGGACGAGACGATTCTGGAGCACGACAATTCTCATAAAGGATTGTTCTTCGGTTAAGTTACCTAGAGCAGAAGTAGTCTCAATCACTACTGCTTCAAGGGTTCTCGTTAATCTACGTATCAGTTTACTATTCACAACAGTACCTAAATAGGGGAAGACACCTTTATTGATATCTATGTATTGTTCTAGAGCAGTTTCCGTATAATCGACAATCGGGAGGTCTCTCTTGTGTCTAGTATGTACTAGGTGGGAATTCCTATGGTAGTCAGGTGGGGTTAGAAAAACTGGTGGCAGTAGGAAGGCAATGTAACAGGTTCCCTCCCAATCGAGGGGCAGACGAACATATGCGGTCTGACCACAAACAAAATAAGAATGACGTGAAGCTTTGAAAATAGATTTCCTACTGTCACTATACTTGACAATAGTAGTACAATCACTATGTCCTACATGTACGGAACCATTCTTTCGGACACATAATTCGCCTTTAACTGGTAGTACTGACATAGCAGGTAAGTCTGGAGTAGTATCAGACTGAACATTCAGGACCATGAAATTCGAAGAATAATTACCTAAATTATAAACTTCATTTTCTAGATCTAACCCTGTTCTGTGGGGAAGACCTTGCTTGTCTGGAAAACATGTACTGTTAAGAAAAGACATATCTGTTGAGGATGACGTTAACGTGGACCATGCTCCACAAGAACCATTATGTGAAAATGGATAAGGAAAGAGTGGCAGAACTCCCTTCGGTGTCTGGAAAGGGGGGAGTCGACCACACACCCAACAATTAGTGGCATTGCTGGTCTGGTGTGAATAATGTAACATGCGGATAAAGGAATTATTACGCATAGCAAGACGATAAGATAGTTCATGAGGAGGCAGATCACTAAACGTGTGCTCTACTGTAACATTAGAAGACTTATTTACATGTGAAACTGGAAAATACAAATAAAAAGCATAACCTGTGCAGGTAGTCATAAGGCTGAAAAACAATATGAAACTTAGAAAAACTATACATCGGATTGAGTTTTGACTAACTCTCTCACTATGGGGGTCTATTTTATACATGTCAGAAACCGGTCTAACCGTTTTACCTAGGGGAGGACTTAGACAATCAAACTGGCTGACTTATTTTACTAGACCTTAATTTCTTCTTATACTCCTGTTGCGGAGTTTTCTCTAACAGGGAGGGTTCAGTATCATTGTCTTTTGCGGGACAGTCCTTAAGAATAGTACTTTGGCAGTCTTTTAAATTCTCGGAAATGTTCTTAGAAACAGGCTTTAGTCCGTAAAATTTCTTCACATGAGACAAATGGACCCAGCCCTTCCTGCCTTCCAGCTTGACGGCAGTACGGGTGGCCAGGAGGACCTGTTTGGGCTCCTTCCAGCGGGGCTCCAGCGGACTTGAACGATCAAAGTTCCGGACAAGAACCATGCATCCGGGAACGATTTCATGCGGTGCCACCTCGGTATTGTCTGGAAATGCGGCGGCAACCTGTGAACGACAAGAGTGTAGGGCAGACATCAAGGAAGCTAGGTAATCTGTCAGCATATTACTTGAAACATCGGTAATACTTCGAGGTCTAGGTGTACCCCACATATTAGGGGGGCGGCCGAATACGACCTCATACGACCTCATACGGGGACAGACCTGATCTGGAATGTGCGACCATGCGCATGTAAAACAGAGCGACTGGCAGAGCTACTAGCCAGTCTACACCTTTCTCTTTACAAATCTTGGCAATGCGGATTTTCAGGGTCTGGTTATGTCTCTCTACGAGACCGGCTGCTTCAGGATGGCGTACACAATGGAACTTCCACTGGTACCCTAACAAAAGGGAAACATGTTTCATAAGCTCAGATGAGAATGGCTGGCCGTTATCAGAATATACGACTCTAGGGAGTCCGTAGCGGGGGAAGAACTCACGAACCAACTGCTTGGCAGTGGTCGCGGCTGTGTAATCTGGGACTGGATATGCTTCTGTCCATCTGGACAAAGCGCATACAACTACAAGGACATACTTGAAACCTCGACATCGCTCCATTTGAATATAATCCATCTGGAGGACCTCAAAAGGGTGGTCAGGGGGTTGGAATCCACCTTGTTCCACCGGGACACTTTTACCTGGATTAAACTGGCAACATATCATACAGGTACGGACTTTCTGCTTGGCTGCAGCTCGTAAATGCTTGTTGAACCAAATGTTCTGGATACTGTCTAACATAGCTTTTTCTCCTAAATGTGCTGGACTATGTGCGGTATTGATAATGACTTGAACCATAGAGTCGGGGAGAAACCATGTGGCTCTACCCTTCGTTACCCATCCCTGATCTGTCTGGACCCCTCCTTGTTCGGACCATTTCTTGATTTCATCGGGAGTAGCATGTAACTGGATATCTATGACATCTTGAGTGGGGTCCTTATCTGTCATGCATGTAGTCGGATCTGGAGTATGTGTCTGTGTTGGATTAACTGAAATGTCTGGAGTCTGTGCTGTAAGCTTGGCTGTGCGATCTGCCAGATCATTACCTTGAGAAATAATGTCAGTAACTTTCGTATGTGCTTTGCACTTCATGATAGCAATAGATGTCGGTAAGTGTATGGCATCTAACAGAGCTTAAATAAGGAGACCATGCTGAATCTTGGTTCCATGAGAAGTCATGAAACCTCTCTCCTGCCAGAGCACTCCGAAGTCGTGTACAACTCCAAATGCGTAGCGTGAATCTGTGTAAACATTAACTTTCAGGTTCTTAGCGTGTATGCAGGCTTGTGTCAGAGCAACTAGCTCTGCTGCTTGAGCAGACAGGGTGTCAATACGGTGTGTTTCAATAACTTCAGTGTCAGTAGTCACTGCATACGCGGCTACTAGTTCTCCTGTACTCGTTCTCATACATGAACCATCCACATAAAGTGTCAGGTCGGGATCTGGTAATGGAATATCTGTCAGATCTTGTCTTGGCTTAGTCATAATGTTAACTACTTCCACACAGTCGTGTGTGGCAGGATTTGAATTAACTGATGGTAACAGGGTAGCAGGATTTAGAACGTTGCAGCGTCTGATTTCTATGTGTGGCTGGAACAGTGTCAATTCATAACCTGTTAAACGTGCAATTGTCAAGTGCTGAGTCTGGGTTCGGTTTAAAAGAACTTCCACGGAGTGTGGGACTTGTACTGTCAAGGAATGTCCTAATACTATGGAATCACTTTGTCTGATAGCTAGTGCTGTGGCTGCAACTGACTTGAGGCACGCAGGCAGAGCCTGGGCTACAGGATCTAGTGTGCTCGAAAAATAAGCACAAGGCTTGTATTGTCCTGCTTGATCTTGTGTGAGAACAGATAATGCTGTACCTTCACGTTCAGTGACGAAAAGTGTAAAAGGCTTACTGTAGTTCGGTGTAGCTAGAACTGGAGCTTGGCATAAAGCTTTCTTTAACTCATTAAAACTAAGTGTATGTTCAGATGTCCAAGGGAGGACAGTCGATACGGCTGCCTCCTGTGTCGTTAACTGTATCAGTGGTTTAGCTAGAAATGCATACTGAGGAATCCATTGTCTACAATAAGAAGTAAGGCCGATAAAAGCACGTACCTCCTTCTGTGTCTTGGGCTGAGGAAGACTCGCTATTAACTGGATACGGTCTGGTGTCAACTGCCTACCCCACTTGGACAGCAAGTGGCCTAAGTAGATCACTTGCTGTACACAGAATTGAAGCTTCGAAGGGGACACCTTGTGCCCCATCTCGGCTAGAAAATACAAGACTGTGAGTGATGCTCGCTCGCAAGCACGTTCAGAACGGGCTGTGATCAGTAGATCATCGACATACTGGAGCAGGGCAGTGTCAGTTGGCATGTGAATGTTGTCTAGTTGTCTCTTAAGTGCTTGACTGTAAATACTAGGACTTTCTGTGAAACCTTGAGGAGCTCGTGTGAACATATAGCTCCTTCCATTTAAACAAAATCCGAAAAGAAACTGGCTGTCTGGATGAATGGGGACACTGAAAAACGCGTTCTTGAGGTCTATGACTGTAAAAAATGAGGCTTCGGAATCAATGGTTGTCAATAGGGAAGAGATATCTGGGACAACTGGATACTGGGGAATAATACATTTATTGAGTTCTCGAAGGTCAATCACTAATCGATATACTGGGGGTGCATTTGGATCAGTACGTTTCATGACTGGAATGATCGGAGAATTACATACATTGGAGTCAGTTTCTACAACTACTCCTTGAGCGATGAGCTCGTCAATAATTTTGGATAAGGCTGTTACAGCCTCAGGTGGCAATCTGTACTGTCTGATTCGTGGTAACACTACACCTGGCTTGAGAGTCACACGATGGGGTGTGATTTGCATATAACCTACATCAGTTGGACCTTGCGCCCATAGATGCTGCGGAACATTAGACAATCTCGGATCAAAATCTCGTAATACATAGTGACCCTTGAAGTCACGTAGAAACAAGCGTATTCCCTCGGGGGAACAACATATGACTGCACCTAATTCTTTCAGTGTTTTAATGCCTAACAGATTTTCTGGACATGACTTCGTAAGTAACAGATCAGTAGTTCGGGACAATGGACCTACTTCTAGAGTAACTGGCTTAGATATCTCGTTTACAATAGGCTTTCCTGAAAATCCAAGGGAAACATTTCTAGAGCCTGAGAGCGGAGCCCCTGGAACTTCGGCGTGACTGATGGTCGTCCTACTTGCCCCTGTATCAATCAGAAACTTTCTGTCTTTCCCTAGTACTTGACTATGAACATAGGGACCTTCTTGATCTACAGGAATCTCGATGAGAGGCAAGCCTACCTCCCTCTCTAGGCTGTTTCATGAATATGGCTGATACTCTGGATACTCGGACTGTGCATACTGGTACATCTGCTGTGTAACATGCTGTGTTGCAGCAATAGGCTGCGGTACTGTAACTGTCTGTTGTGCATTCTGTGGCTGAGAAGTCTGTGAAACTTGTTCTTGTCTAGGCGGACGTGGTCTTTCTTTAGTTTTACCAGTGGCTATATTATGTTTCAGAACTGCACACTCGTTTATAAAATGACCTGGCTGTTTACAATAATTGCATGTCCCTTTAACGGGAGCTGTAGGATGACTGGCCTGATTCGTACCCCTCTTCTGACTGTCTTGAGGAACAGATTGTGCAACTAGTACTTTCATTTTCGTGTCTTTCATACGTTTTCTTTCATGATCTTGCTCTTCTCTGATTCTATTCTGGTGGTACTGGAGCATCTGTAACATCTGGGACGGGGTACTAGCTTGCCATGTACTTTCGACTTTCAAAACTCGATTCTTAACTTGTGGACTAGAATTCTCAACTAATTTAGTAACAAAAAGATGAGGGTATGACTCACTACTTGTCTTGAGGCCACTGTTTATAATAAAACATTTTTCAAATCTAGAATAAAAATCACTAGTGTCTTCGTCTTGTTTCTGTTTACAGGCTGGGATTGCATCCCAGTCTTCCTTTTTAGTGGCTAATAATCTTGGCAACACTTGAATTAACAGCTCTGGTAATTCTTTACATTTCTCTCCAAGACCGGTACCTGGTACTCGTATCTTATCTTCAGCTTCTAGAACTGCCCAATCGATCTTTTTCTCTCCCACCTCCCAATCTTTTTCCTTGAGTTTCTCGTATACCCCTGCGGGCAACAGGACTTTTAACATTTTAATTATATCTGGATACGTATATTCTCCCATACGGAGCATGTCTTTTAATTCTCGGTGGAACCCTGCTGGATCTTTGTCATGACAGGGAATTAATTTCTTCATCTCTAAGAGTTCCATCTTTGTAATCGGAGTGTAAACAAATACTCGTTGCATTTCACCATCTGTTGTCCTGACTGGGTGTACTTCTCGTAACGGATTCTGTCTATCTATGTAAAACGGTTTACTTTCTGGAGGTGAGACATGAACAAAATGCGGGTTCAAGAACATACTATATTTGTGGCGCTGTTCTAGAATGATACTAATTAAATCGGTACCTAAACCTTTCCATCTATTCTGGAGTAACTCGTTCAGGACATCGTGTAACGGACCTGGATCAGAATGTTGACCCTCATACAGAGTAATGAGGTGCTGGATCATATACATACCCACCAGTCGTTGCTCGGCTGGGGGCAATTTCAGAAACATTTGTGCCACTATTTCATCTGGAAAAGTGGTAGAATCAGTAATCCATCGGACTGCTGATCGGGCTAGTTCTTGTTCATGCATAGTACTTAACTCACTATAACCGATTCGTGATTTCAGAATGTGATCGGTAGCTTGAAATACTTGTTCTAGAGAACCTTGTTCTGGTGCTGGATGAGGAACAGTTTTCTTGTAGTCTAGACGTAAATGTCGGTCTGGAAATCTAGATTTTCCTACATACGCTATTCTGGCGGGATTCTCGTCGTCTACCTCTTCAGTAGAAGAGTCATTCTCTTTCTCGCTTACTTGTGCTGCTTTACGTTGTTCATGTAACTTTATTATTTCCTTACGAATTCTCTTGTACATACTCTCTATACTACTGATAGTTCTGTGCTTACCCTCGGCTATATTATCACTCCACCTTGTTAGGATTCTCATTTCGGCTGGATCTTTGGTCGGGTAATCTTGTTCCCTTATTAAACAATTAATCAGAAACTTTAATAGCATGAGCTGGATCTCAGCTTTCCTTTGAGACATGGCTTCGCCAATACTTTCTGGATCATTCCCTGTACGGATGAAACGATATATTCTGTCTAGATCTTCTTTCATATCTGGTAGGGTATCCAAATACCCGGTCACCCGTCTTACACGGATGGAATATATAACTGTACTATCATCACCTGCAACTGGATCATAGCGGCATTCAGTGAGGGCTCGTCGGATATCTGCAACGGACTTATATTTGGGCGTACGCTGTAACGCACATTCATGTAACTCTGCCAACGTTCTACGTTGGTGTGGCGGCGGGGTACCAGGAGGACCTCCTCCTGCGGCCCCTATACTGGAATCGTCGACTGATACTCTTCGTGCTGGCAGAGTGGGAAATTGTAATGTAGGCTGGACCGGGGGTACCGTAGCAGGTACTCCGGTGACTGGAGGAGCAGGAATTGCATTATTTACAGGAACTGGCGGAACAGGATTTGTATATTCTGGAACCGTGTCGTCCAAATAGGACGAAATAAAAATATCAGCTGCGGTCGGTTTGTGACGTAGCTTGGTCGGAACTAATGGTGGCGGAAAATTACTGGATGCCTCCGGGGTTGCTTTTGGCAAGCCCTCGGCAAGAAGAGGATACATACCCTTAATGAGGGCTTTCCTCTGTCTGTCGGACTATTCGGTTTTGACTCGTTCACCTATCTCGATTAATTCCCTTTCGTGGGCTCGTTCTAAGGATTCTCTACTTAATTCTGACCTTCTGATTTCTTTTTCGGTTCTTTTATGAGATTCTTTGCGCCATAACTCGATGGCATCTTTCTGTGACTGTCTGGCTTTCTTTTTCCATAATGCTTCTTCTACTCGCATGATGCACTCGGCATCCCATGTACCCGATACGGGCCATCTATACTTTTCTTCTAACTGTTTGGTGTACTCCACCCATAAGTCTAGATATAATATGGCACTTATGCCATGCTTCTGATACATAAAATGACCTGGACTGTCCCTAGGCGGGACAGGAACTGCTTCTTCTAACAGACCTTTTCTAGTTTTTAACTGACGTAGTCTGGAAAATAACGGCATGACTGAACTGTAATCTAGACACAATACAATACACAATGAACACGATAATTACTCCACATTCATACCACGACATTAAAATACATGAAGAACATTTAAAATAACAGTTCTGACAAAAATACTACCTGGAATACGGAAAACAGAATACATGAATTTCTCGAGAACAGAACTGACTAGAACAGAAACTAGATGCACTGCTGGAACAGTACGAAACTTACCGGTCTCATAAAGAGACACGTCAGGACCCGCATCCACCGAAGTGGACACTTCGTTTTGGGATCTGTGTACCACCAAACCCCACGGACCAGAGACAATTAGATTGACCCTGTCTAGATACTACCCCAGCAACGGTACTCACCGGGCAGCAAGAACGGAAGGCCTCGGACTGGACTGGACTGCTTCGACGCCGGATGGACGAACTTCGGACTTCTGTTACGGGTGGGCCTCCGGATACCTCGGACCTTGGACTCTCGGCTTGGGCTCTGGTCGGGACTCGCCGCGTTCCTCCACCGCCTCGTCTGGATGCTGGACCGCAACCTCCGTCTCCTCCGTGGGCCTGAGGGATACTTGAAGCAGAAATATCTGCCGGTGCGCAGAAGAGTTCCGTCACGGCTGCAGAGGGTCAGGGGGCATACGTGGCTTCACCGGCGCGTGGGGAAAGGGCAAGTCCCTATTCGGGCGCCATTATGTGGTATATAAATAAATAATACCGGATCTAGGTTTTACTGGACATAGCAATAACAGATAGCTCAATAAATAAGAGTCAAGATTCGAGGTAGTAGGAGTTTGCAGGTTTAATACAGCATAAAGGACAGGAACAGGACAACCTGCATAGGAATAGGATGGCAGGGCCCGGCAGCTGCCGGGGCTGGATCTGGGATGAGCGCGCTAACATTTAATAACAGTACACAAGCATATATACTAAAACAGTTGCATTACAATGAATACAGTAGGCGGAGCAGTGGGTGTGGTCAATAGCAGTCGCGAAAGATAAGGGTGAAAGTGGGTGTAACAAGAGGCGTGTACATAGACATGTGATGTAAACGTAACAGAATATGTCATAAATGGGGCGGAAACATGGAGGGGGCTACCTAAGGAGCCGGGACCTCTAACCTAGTGGTGCGCGCAAACTGACAATGACGTGTTACTAGGAGAAGCTGGGGGCTATGAACTCTGTGCTAGGAGTAGAGACTGAAGTCTGGAGAGTCAGGGCGACATGTACCTAAACAATATCTAGTATCTGATGTTTAGAGAACATGTTGATAGAATCCAAAAGTTATCGGGGTAAAGGCTAACAGACTCTAAGACTGGAGCATGCATTATTCTACATGTAGTGCGTGATGAAGAATATTAAATGACCATAAATACAGTATTTCTCTTACATGGAGACGTAAAGGCTAGACTGTGACGGAAACTATTGATGCGATTCAGTAGTTTAGGAATGCAGAGAAGGAGGGCTGGACTGATAACTAGAATCATAACATACTCTTGGCAGACTCGTAGGCAGAGCCAGGCCGAGCCGGGCACTGTGAGGCAGGAAGTAAGTGAAGGGTCGAGGATACAGGTGGGGGCTGTATCGCTCCTCAGCGAGGGTTCAGGAGACAGGAGCTGAATCTGGTGTCCGGGCCCTTTTGAGGCCTAGAAACGGGGACTTTTCAATGCAATAACGTGCACACTGAGAAACGTGGCAACGTAGCTTTACATAGGCCTAATATTCGTAGTATTCACGAGAACTGGAAACTGGCATACTAGAGATGGACACAACTGTAATTGCGTCTTTAATCGAACATGGGGGATACACATGCATATTAATCATGCACACATAACATAAGATGGGGAACACGTAGGGGCACAGAACATGGCAAAATTTACTTTTCCACAAAATGACCTCAAACTACTGGGAAGTTTAAAAGCTTTATCTAGTTTTCAAGTTCAGAGATTAACCAATTTACAGCCAAGAGACAATCAATGATTAAGATAACGAAAATCACATAACTATATAGGAGAAATATCAGAGCAATCATTTATGGGTCTACCTGAGAGATAAGCCAAGCCAACGTATGCTAAGCAGGTTTCAGGGAAATAGCATTAGGAATGAACAATCTATAAATGGACAGAATTTGGGCATATGTTTAGAAAAATACTACAGTGGATAAAAGTTAGGGCTCCTATACCTCTATAGGAAGGGTGAAAAGGGAACACGCTATAACAATATAACTTCAGATCAGTTTTAAAGGAGAAAATTTATAGACAACATCTATATGTCATAAACGGTATGGAGGAAGATGCATAAAGGGAGGGTAACATAGGAACATGCTACGAAAAATAATGTATGGCTTTATTCAGTAGGTTGCGAAAAGCATGGAAAATATAACATGTGCAAAGGTATGTCTTTATTGAAGCAAAGACAGAGGAATAGGAAGGTGCAGTATAGAGTTCTTAGCCCTATCTATATATTTACCTAGAATGGTGTGAAGACCAACCCTGGCCACGGATCAGTCAAGGACAGGAAATACCCCAAGGTAAAGCAGTCATCAATGGGACAGCAGGTGCAGAATGGACACCCCAGGACAGGACAGGAAAACCAGATTAGGATCAGGACAGGACCACCAAGGCACGACCAGCACCCGCAGTTTGGAAGCAACGCCTGCGCTCCGCCCTCTCTGCAGCTATCAGTCAGAACCCCGATTGGGTTAGCGAACTCCCCAGCAAAGTGCTCCGCCAGCACTTAAGGTTTAGTAAAACCTTTGAGTCTATGGTCAAATTCGGACAGAGTGCTCCGCAGCGCTCTGTAAATTCAGTCACCTATTGAGTGCGTTGGGTCAGAGACAGGTCAGCTATTCAGACAAGTCAGACAATTTCTCTAGCTAAACCTAGGCTAGTTATACTGTTTTCGGGTCAGTGTACCACCCCCCAATGTTGCAAAGTGTCAGAATCCACAATTTTGATTGGTCCCAAGTTAGGCTAGGTCAACACACCAATCAGAACAAACTTCTACAAGTCCTACTTTACATATTTGGGAACCTCCTAGCAAGTTTGGGGTTCCCATGGCCTATTCTACAGAATACAATAGCAGAATATACAATTGTTGCAAATGCAGTACAAAATTCTGTTTCTCAGGCTGGGTGAAGGTGCATCTTCCCAGGCACGTCTTGGCAGGGACCTTCAGTTGGCATCCTGTCAATGCCACAGCCAGAGTTCGGGCATGCGTAGACTATCCTCTTAACATGGAGTCTTAAGCCTTGCATCAGACCCTCAATACCGCGGTACATGAAAAGTAAGCGAAAACAAATTAAAACATAGAAATAAATGAATATACTACATACCATGATTGTGTACTTATGGTTTCTCATTATAAAAATATACTATGCGATTATAGGTTAGAGCAACACACAATAACACGAGAGCATCTGCACGAGCTTCACCACGTTAATACATAAGCAGCCATCTTAAGGCTATTACGCATGCGCATATTCTCCCACCAAAACTACAACTACGTCACGTCACGTGAGTGTGACTAACGCATGCACAGAAGCAAATTCCAAACAGCGGCCATTTTTAGGGACGAGAGTTAATCGTTTTAGTAAAACACATAGGCAAGCATCACTGAGATACACACATATTCGAAATAAAGGGAAATTAGTACAACATACGAATTTTATTACCGGGTTATAACAGATTCGAGGTTCATGACTCGAGCAAGTCGCGATGCGAAATCTTGCTCTATCAATAGAAATAAGGTAACCCTGTGTTAGCCTATGGGAGAGATTGTCCTTAAAACAGTGAAAAACTATTTTAGGAGTTTTTTACTGCCAGGACATGCAAAACATAAATACACTTGTCATACTTGTTAAATACCATGCACCCCAATCGATGGGCTTTTAGAGCCTACCTTAGGTTTGGCTTGTAAGTATTAAAAAGGAATGTTTATGCCTGGCAAAAGGTTACTTTTTGCAGCTCAAAATGTGGCAGCAGGACTCTTGCATACAGGATTATGCATGCATGCAAGAAGCAGCAGGGCTCTCACATACAGGAATATGCATGTATAGGGAGCAGCAGGGCTCTCGCATGCAGGAATATGCATGGACAGGTAGGAGCAGGGCTCTCACATACAGGATTATGAATAAATAGTTTGCAGCAGGGTCTCACATGCATGGATATGTAGGAGCAGGGCTCTTGCATGTAGGAATATGAATGGATAGGTAACAGCAGGGTTCTCACATGCAGGAATATGAATAGATAGGTAGCAGCAGGGCTCTCGCATGCAGGAATATGAATGGATAGGTGCAACAGATCTCCTATGCCTGAGTATGAATCAATATTCAGCAGGGCTGTTGCATGCTTGCAGAAAGCAGCAGGGCTCTCACATACAGGAATATGCATGCATGCAGGTAGCAGCAGGGCTCACGCATGCAGGAATATGCATGGACAGGTAGGAGCAGGGCTCGAGCATGCAGGAATATGCATGGATGCAGGAAGCAGCAGGGCTCACGCATGCAGGAATATGCACGGATAGGGAGCAGCAGGGCTCTCGCATGCAGGAATATGCATGGACAGGTAGGAGCAGGGCTCTCTCATGCAGGAATATGCATGCATGCAGGTAGCAGCAGGGCTCACGCATGCAGGAATATGCATGGACAGGTAGGAGCAGGGCTCTCTCATGCAGGAATATGCATGGACAGGTAGGAGCAGGGCTCTTGCATGCAGGAATATACATGGATAGTGAGCAGCAGGGCTCTCACATGCAGGAGCATGCATGCATGCAGGAAGCAGCAGGGCTCAGAAATATGAATGGATAGGGAACAGCACGGCTCTTGCATGCAGGAATATGCATGGATATGTAGGAGCAGGGCTCTCACATGCAGGAATATGCATGTATATGGAGCTGCTTGGCTCTTGCATGGAGGAAATTGCATGTATAGGGAGCAGCAGGGCTCTCACATGCAGGAATATGCATGTATAGGGAGCTGCAGGGTTCGTGCATGCAGGAATATGCATGTATAGGGAGATGCAGGGCTCTCACATGGAGGAAAATGCATGTATAGGGAGCTGCAGGGCTCTCACATGCAGGACTATGCATGTATAGGGAGCTGCAGGGCTCTCACATGCAGGACTATGCATGTGTAGGGAGCTGCAGGGCTCTCACATGGAGGAAAATGCATGTATAGGGAGCAGCAGGGCTTTTACATGCAGGAATATGCAAGGATAGGTGGGAGGAGGGCTCTTGCCTGCAGGAAAATGCATGTATAGGGAGCCGCAGGGATCTCACATGCAGGAATATACATGTATAGGGAGCTGGAGGGCTCTCGCATGGAGGAAAATGCATGTATAGGGAGCCGCAGGGATTGCACATGCAGGAATATACATGTATAGGGAGCAGCAGGGTTCTTGCATGCAGGAATATGCATGTATAGGGAGATGCAGGGCTCTCCCATGCAGGAATATGCACGTATAGGGAACCGCAGGGCTCTCACATGCAGGAAAATGCATGTATAGGGAGCTGCAGGGCTCTCTCATGGAGGAAAATGCATGTATAGGGAGCAGCAGGGCTCTCGCATGTGGGAATATGCACGTATTGGGAGCCGCAGGGCTCTCATAAGCATGAATATGCATGTATAGGGAGCAGCAGGGCTCTCACATGGAGGAATATGCACGGATAGGTAGGAGAAGTGATAGCACGATTCTCCGCTGCAGGAATAATGAGTGATCGGATTAAGCTGGGTTCTACCATTGCAGTAATATTGAATATGTGACATTGGGACTCGGCATGTGCAGGAATAATAATGGCAAGTTGGCAGCAAATAGTATTCTTCAGCAAAGACAACTCACTCTGGGACTCCACCTAGTGCCCTGCCGAACTCTGACCCACACCCCTCCTGGCAATCCATGCAAAGCACCTCGGAATAATCATCGACAGCTAACTCACCATGACCGGCCAAGTGAATGCCATTCCATATCCTGATTCCACACATTCAAAAATGGGGAACCAAATCTTCAATTGCTCCCCAGCAATCATAGAACTGTCACTCAAGCCCTCATCACCAGCAAGCTGTCCTACAGCAATGCACTCTATGGTGGAATCAACGCGCAACTGACCAGAAGACTTCAGACCTTACAAAACTCAGCCACCAGCCTCATCCTCAACCCACTAGCCTGCATGCATAGCACGTCACACCTCACAGACCTTACACCCGTCTCATCCTCAACCGACCAACCTGCATGCATAGTACGTTACACCTCACAGACCTTACAAAACTCAGCCACCAGCCTCATCCTCAACCCACCAGCCTGCATGCATAGCACGTTACACCTCACAGACCTTACAAAATTCAGCCACCAGCCTCATCCGTAGCCTACCAGCCTGCATGCATAGCACGTTCCACCTCACAGACCTTACATAACTCAGCCACCAGTCTCATCCTCAACCACCAGCCTGCATGCATAGCACGTTACACCTCACCAACCTTACAAAACTCAGCCACCAGCCTCATCCGTAGCCTACCAGCCTGCATGCATAGCACGTTACACGTCAGACCTTACAAAACTCAGCCACCATCCTCATCCTCAACCTACCAGCCTGCATACATAGCACGTTACACCTCACAGACCTTACAAAACTCAGCCACCAGCCCCAACCTACCAGCCTGCATGTATAGCACGTTACACCTCAAAGACTGTACAAAACTCAGCCACCCACCTCTTCCTCAACCTACGAGCCTGCATGCATAGCACGTTACACCTAAAAGACCTTACAAAACTCAGCCACCAGCCTCATCCTCAACCCACCAGCCTGCATGTATAGCACATTACACCTCACAGACCTTCCAAAACCCAGCCACCATCCTCATCCTCAACCCACCAGCCTGCATGTATAGCACATTACACCTCACAGACCTTCCAAAACCCAGCCACCATCCTCATCCTCAACCTACCAGCCTGCATACATAGCACGTTACACCTTACAGACCTTACAAAACTCAGCCACCAGCCTCAACCTACCAGCCTGCATGCATAGCACGTTACATCTCAAAGAGCTCCACTTACTCCTGATCTGCAAATAAACTTCAGCCTTATGTACCTCAACAAGAGCATAAACTTCCACAAACCTACCATACTCCTGCTTGCGCCCATCCTCCTTCATACACAGAACCAGATCCAGCATTTGCGCCTCATCCCATCTGGCTGATAAAGCCTGGGACGATCTGCCCTTGTACATCAGAGCCTCCTCCTCAGTTGAAGCTGAAGCACTGCCTCTTCACCTACCCCCGAGCCTGGCTCGGCCCGTATAACGTCAGATTTAGTGGCAGGATACCCTCCATGGTTACTTGTGTGCTGTACACATATAAATAACATAACTAACATAACATGGCTTAACACAACACAACCTAACTCAATACAACACAACACAACATCACATTCTTTTATGCACAGCACAACACAAAATAACACAATACAGCACATAACAACATAACATAACATTCTGTTATGCATGGCACAGCACAGCATAACATAGCAAAGCACAATTTAACATAACAACGCACAGCACAGCATAACAACTTGACATAACACAACTTAACTAACATACGTTTACACAAGCAGGAATATGAATTTGATAATGGCAATGAGGCGAACGGAACAGTCCCTGTGGCAGGGAAGTGGCAACTGCCCCTAATTCTAGTCTTATTGACAATGGCAAACTCATGCAGCCATGTGGGAAGCAGGGTGGCTAAGAGAGATTATTTATTCCCCCAAGAGGATAATGATGAACACTGTCTGCAGCTCCCAGCCAGCTACTGGCAAGCCCATGCTCCTGCACCACGGGTGAAGCGGGGAGGTTGCCCACGCAGAATGTGCAAGGTTTTACCCCCCTCTGGGAGAGCAGCTAGGGCGCCAGCTTCTAATTTCAATATTTACCCAGTCTACCCCCAAGTATCCTGTATTTGCAGACATTAAGGTCTTCAGCAGTAGTCACAACATCTCTGCACCGGCACACAAGATAGTGGTTCAGCACTCAATTCCAAAATTGTTAAATGTATATAATGAAACTTGAGTCTATTGTACACAATTTGTAACTTCAAGCAATGTCCTCATCTAGTCTCAATAAACAGATGTGAAGACAATTTCTTCCTTCAGTAAATCTTTATTCATCTATTTTTTCTTAAAATCAGCTGAATCGAACAGTAGCCAATGCATTTCATCCGCCAAGAACTTAAGAACATAACCCTACCTCAACGAGCAGGGTTTGTTTCTATGACACAAGCCAAACCTTGCTCGCCACCTATTGCTAATTGCACAGTCATTTTGAATATATTTATTTAGTCTCATCCATACAGTATATCGCTTTCTACCTCATTATTCTTTTGCTGTCAGTACTGCTTTTATAATGCCTATATGCAATTCTTTCCTTGTTAAGCGCTCTGATACCCACGGGTCTTGTTCGCGCTATACAAAACACTATAAATAAAATAAATAAATAAATAAATAAGAACTTCTTCAGGGCTTAGGACACATGTTGTTATCATTTATAGTTCTTAGTTCGATGAGTATTGAAGTTGATTGTTGTCTATAAAAGTTTAGAGTGCAATTGCTCCAGCTGTTTGCCAGTGTGGCGTCCGGTTCAATTAAAAAACATGGAAATGAGGCAACCTTTTGCCATTGCATCCACGCTGTATTACAGATGCAGTAAAAGAGGCAAATACATAGTAATTGTGCACTGAGAAAAATCAGGACCTGATGCAGTGTCCCCCCCCACACTTTTAGCCCCCATTTTGCCGAGTAGGTGCTGGTTTTGTGACTGACACCTCCATGGGCTCTGCTAACCAGACCCAGGGCCTCTGCTCTGATTGGAAGTATATTGTAATTCCGTATGAGAGACCCCTGTATGTCCCTAGTATATAATAAGGTAAGGAAGATTCAAACTACTTGTAAGTCTCTGGTCACTGGTATATAATGGAGCAGGGAGTTTAGAGGCCCAGTAGATTTCCTGCACTGGATTGTGCATTGCTCTGTTGCCTACTGCCATTTTAAAAGCAGCCCTGCTTTGCAGACTGACTTTAAAAGTAATGTATATGCAACTTCAACTTTGGAATTAAAGGTACTTCTGAAGGAATGATCTACCTTATTTTTACATGTAAGTCGCCCCTAAGGTTTAGGTGCCCCAGGGGTAGGGGGCCATGTAACTATAAGCAGGGGCATTATAAGAGATGTTGTATAAGTCCTGGTGAGAGAAAAACTGCCAAATTTGTTTTTCCCTTTGTAGATAACTAGGTCTATAGGCTAGCATTGGAATATTTTATTTCAGCATAAGTATTGATAGGAAGGAGCTCAAAAGGTCATTCAAGGACTTATAATGATAGTTCTGATAAATCCACGAACTTACCACTGTTAGATTTATAATAACTATCACAGAAAATAAGTTATTACATTTTCTTTTCTGTAAGCCAAAATCCAGACTTCCAGCTGCCTGCTCCTGATTGGCTAGCCTTGCCAGGTGGAGCCAAGCTATCCTCATGTGGTGTGAAGTAGCCAAAGGAGTTTCTGTGGGTGGAGAACTGCAGTGGCAGAAGCAACACAGAGGATTGGGTGGAGTAACCAGACTGGTCTTCAAATGGAGAGGGACACTTTAGGTCAGCACAGGTTCACCCCCACATCCTGCAACCCCAGCCACATAGGAGCCCCTTTAATTAGATTAGGGAATGGGATGGAGTGTTGAGGAATCTGAGCCACACCCATGGGTTGGCTTAGCCTGGTCTAACCTTCATGGAGAGATTTTCTCATTTTGGAATAATAGTGCCTTTTGAGACAAGAATATGCCACACGTTGGAGGAAGTACATCCCATTGTTCAGGGGTCCCCCCCCGCT
This sequence comes from Lissotriton helveticus, assembly GCF_964261635.1. Lineage (NCBI taxonomy): Eukaryota > Metazoa > Chordata > Amphibia > Caudata > Salamandridae > Lissotriton > Lissotriton helveticus. Next base: position 474,714,595 of record NC_136062.1, read on the forward strand.
TGACACCCAGGACCACTGCATAAATATGGAAAAGCTGCATGGCAACTCCAATCTGCTTCCTGAAACTACGAGGAGAAGAAATTACCAAGGTCTGCACTCTAAGTACTATGCCTTCCTTCAAGAAGGATTAAGGAGTGGACCCTCTGCAAGCTACAGGTTAACTGAGCCCACCTGCATCCTCTCCACCAAGATGTCCCTAGCCTGGAATGCGTCCAGTGGACTTTTAAGAGTTTGGCCAGGTGCATTGTGGGATTTGTAGTACCAACATCCAAAGGACCATCTCAGAGACTCCACACCACTGGAATGGTGTAGTGGACACTTTGAACCCTCATGGGGACCTCTGGAAGAAGAACCACAAGTTTGGTGAAGTTTGAGAACCTTTTTGTAAAAAGCTCAATAAGTTGACCGACTCAACACCGGCGACCAGGCCTGAATTTTCAGATTCGTCCTGCTGAAAGCTCTGGAGCTACAGACTTCCAGGATTTCACAGGGGCATCACAGAACACCTAGGCAATAACATTGACACAAATCTGTCCTGAAGAGGAGCCTTGCTTGGCGTGGAGAGAAAAAGTTTCAGAAAAATGACTCAGGGCCATATGTATGAAGCCAAATTGACTTCGCAAACGCCGAAATTCACAGAATTTCGGCGTTTGCGAATGCAATTTGGCCTAATAGTATGTATCAAGGGAATTTGCTAGCAAAATAAGGAATCGCGAAATTTGCAATTCCTTATTTTGCGATTGCATTTAAGGAATCGCAAATTCTGCGATTCCTTAAATGCAATGTAAGAAGCCAAAAAATTTCGCAAATTGGCCTTAAGGAATCGCTAATTACCACCAACTTCTAGTTGGTGGTACGGTGTGAATTCCTTCCAAAATAATTTTTTTTTCATTTTTCAAAGTGCCATGTGACTCACAGACATGCCCTTAGGGCATGAATGTGCGCCACATGTGCACCCATGCAGATTTCAGGGGAGCAACAGGGTGTCCTTTGGACACCACTGCACCCTTGTAAATATTCACAATTTGAAATTAGCAAATTGCGAATCGCAAATTTCCACTTCATTCCTATGGGCCTCCTGGCCCATAGAAATGAATGGGAAATTATTCCTTAATTGCGATTAGCAATTTGCTAATCGCAATTAAGGAATTTTAAGGAATCGCTAAAAGATAGCGAATTTCTTGATACATACCATTTTGCAATTTCTAAATAGCGATTCCTTAAAAATCGCTATTAAGGAATTGCAAAAGGGTATGTTGATACATATGGCCCTAATTGAGAAGATTACATTTTGCCCCTGGCCTCCCTCTTAGTGTATCTGACCGGGGATCCATTATGGTTGGCCGTAAACTTTGACTTTTTCCTGGCCAAGAGTGAGCAGATTTCCTAATTTGGCGCTATTGTTTTTGTATACTAAAAAGTGTTTATTGTTTAGAAAGTCATATCTCTTGTGCCCTACATTGGATTTGTGATTTTTTGGTGTCAAATCCTTCATAAAAATGCAAACTATTTTTGGAAATTAGTTATGGATTTTTATTGTTTGTTGTGTCTTATTTGTTCAATGAATTGGTGTTTTTAAATGAATTACACACCTGTATCCTGCCTGCTCGTTGCCAGCTACCAAGGGTTCAGCAAGGGATTCATTTATTGAGACCCTACCTGAACCTGTTATTTTGTTTGTGGCCTCGTTACTAGTGGTAAGTCACTACTTATCACTACTAATAAACCTCTTTCCAACAAAAACAAAATGTTTTTTTAAATGTTTGTACCCAGCCATCATATCTGACTCTACTGTCCTTCAAATAACTTGTGCATGGAGGGGAACCGCTATGATAGCATTTCCTGTCAATGTAGAGTGCTGTCTACAGGCCAGCGGGCAACTCTACATTTTTTGTGGGCGGAGGTCTCTCAGGATGTCGGTGATATTGTCCTTATCCATCTTGACTGGGTTTACTTTGTCTTTGAAACTCCGAATCAAGCCCATTGATTTATTAACTTCTGTCACAAGATTGAAATGAAGCCTCTTAAACATACTATGTAGGTCACTTCATAAGGAACCCTAAGCAATTATTTACATTTTGATTAAATCATCCTAAATATTAGATGCCCCTATGTTACTGCTTTAGCACTTTTCCATTTCTGGTTTTTACTTTTACAAATCATTGTTGTCAAGTGTTTTCGTCTGATTTGCTTACTTGAACTGAACCAGAATGAATAATTCCAAAATGCAGAGATTTGCTGCAGAAAAAGAGATGTTCTCATAACACGATGTCTTCTGTTAAACGCATATCTGGCTCCTGTACATTCCCAAGGCTTTGTGAGTAAAAGCGAGTATATAGCTTTACAAGAGTAAACAGCTTTAACTAGTCTGGCATAGGTTCTGATCATCTTCATTTTCAGTTGCATCTGCAGGTAAATGTGAAGAAGTTAGAACATTTTTGGAACACCAGACAGCTCTATGAAGGGCCTCCCAAGTTGCCATGTCTTGGCCCACGGTGTAATGGGGTGGCATTCTGTGCCATGTCTTGACCCACGGTGTGATGGAGTGACATTCTGTGCCATGTCTTGGCCCACGGTGTAATGGAGCGGCATTCTGTGCCATGTCTTGGCCCACGGTGTGATGGAGTGACATTCTGTGCCATGTCTTGACCCACGGTGTGATGGAGTGACATTCTGTGCCATGTCTTGGCCCACGGTGTAATGGAGCGGCATTCTGTGCCATGTCTTGGCCCACGGTGTGATGGAGTGACATTCTGTGCCATGTCTTGACCCACGGTGTGATGGAGCGGCATTCTGTGCCGTGTCTTGGCCCACGGTGTAATGGAGCGGCATTCTGTGCCATGTCTTGGCCCACGGTGTCATGGAGTGGCATTCTGTGCCATGTCTTGGGTCACGGTGTAATGGAGCGGCATTCTGTGCCATGTCTTGGCCCACGGTGTGATGGAGCGGCATTCTGTGCCATGTCTTGGCCCACGGTGTAATGGAGTGGCATTCTGTGCCATGTCTTGGCCCACGGTGTGATGGAGTGGCATTCTGTGCCATGTCTTGGCCCACGGTGTAATGGAGCGGCATTCTGTGCCATGTCTTGGCCCACGGTGTGATGGAGTGACATTCTGTGCCATGTCTTGACCCACGGTGTGATGGAGTGACATTCTGTGCCATGTCTTGACCCACGGTGTGATGGAGTGGCATTCTGTGCCATGTCTTGGCCCACGGTGTGATGGAGCGGCATTCTGTGCCATGTCTTGGCCCACGGTGTGATGGAGCGGCATTCTGTGCCATGTCTTGGCCCACGGTGTGATGGAGCGGCATTCTGTGCCATGTCTTGGCCCACGGTGTGATGGAGCGGCATTCTGTGCCATGTCTTGGCCCACGGTGTGATGGAGCGGCATTCTGTGCCATGTCTTGGCCCACGGTGTGATGGAGCGGCATTCTGTGCCATGTCTTGGCCCACGGTGTGATGGAGTGGCATTCTGTGCCGTGTCTTGGCCCACGGTGTGATGGAGCGGCATTCTGTGCCATGTCTTGGCCCACGGTGTGATGGAGTGACATTCTGTGGCATGTCTTGACCCACGGTGTGATGGAGCAGCATTCTGTGCCGTGTCTTGGTCCACAGTGTAATGGAGCGGCATTCTGTGCCATGTCTTGGCCCACGGTGTCATGGAGTGGCATTCTGTGCCATGTCTTGGGTCACGGTGTAATGGAGCGGCATTCTGTGCCATGTCTTGGCCCACGGTGTGATGGAGCGGCATTCTGTGCCATGTCTTGGCCCATGGTGTAATGGAGTGGCATTCTGTGCCATGTCTTGGCCCATGGTGTGATGGAGTGGCATTCTGTGCCATGTCTTGGCCCACGGTGTAATGGAGCGGCATTCTGTCCCATGTCTTGGCCCACGGTGTGATGGAGTGACATTCTGTGCCATGTCTTGACCCACGGTGTGATGGAGTGACATTCTGTGCCATGTCTTGACCCACGGTGTGATGGAGTGGCATTCTGTGCCATGTCTTGGCCCACGGTGTGATGGAGCGGCATTCTGTGCCATGTCTTGGCCCACGGTGTGATGGAGCGGCATTCTGTGCCATGTCTTGGCCCACAGTGTAATGGAGTGGCATTCTGTGCCATGTCTTGGCCCACAGTGTAATGGAACGGCATTCTGTGCCATGTCTTGGGTCACGGTGTAACGGAGCCGCATTCTGTGCAATGTCTTGGCCCAGGGTGTCATGGAGCGGCATTCTGTGCCATGTCTTGGCCCATGGTGAAATGGAGTGGCATTCTATGCCATGTCCTGGCCCACGGTGTGATGGAGTGGCATTCTATGCCATGTCCTGGCCCACGGTGTCATGGAGTGGCATTCTGTGCCATGTCTTGGCCCACGGTGTAATGGAGCAGCATTCTGTGCCATGTCTTGGCCCATGGTGTCATGGAGCGGCATTCTGTGCCATGTCTTGGCCCACGGTGTGATGGAGCGACATTCTGTGCCATGTCTTGGGTCACGGTGTAATGGAGCGGCATTCTGTGCCATGTCTTGGCCCACGGTGTGATGGAGTGGCATTCTGTGCCATGTCTTGGCCCACGGTGTGATGGAGTGGCATTCTGTGCCGTGTCTTGGCCAACGGTGCAATGGAGCGGCATTCTGTGCCATGTCTTGGCCCACGGTGTGATGGAGCGGCATTCTGTGCCATGTCTTGGCCCACGGTGCAATGGAGCGGCATTCTGTGCCATGTCTTGGCCCACGGTGTGATGGAGCGGCATTCTGTGCCATGTCTTGGCCCACGGTGTGATGGAGTGGCATTCTGTGCCATGTCTTGGCCCACGGTGTCATGGAGTGGCATTCTGTGCCATGTCTTGGGTCACGGTGTAATGGAGCGGCATTCTGTGCCATGTCTTGGCCCACGGTGTAATGGAGCGGCAATCTGTGCCATGTCTTGGCCCACGGTGCAATGGAGCGGCATTCTGTGCCATGTCTTGGCCCACGGTGTCATGGAGCGGCATTCTGTGCCATGTCTTGGCCCACGGTGTAATGGAGCGGCAATCTGTGCCATGTCTTGGCCCACGGTGTGATGCAGTGGCATTCTGTGCCATGTCTTTGCCCACAGTGTAATGGAGCGGCAATCTGTGCCATGTCTTGGCCCACGGTGTAATGGAGTGGCATTCTGTGCCATGTCTTGGCCCACGGTATGATGGAGTGGCATTCTGTGCAAAGTCTTTGCCCACAGTGTAATGGAGTGGCATTCTGTGCCGTGTCTTGGCCCACGGTGTGATGGAGCGGCATTCTGTGCCATGTCTTTGCCCACAGTGTAATGGAGTGGCATTCTGTGCCGTGTCTTGGCCCACGGTGTGATGGAGCGGCATTCTGTGCCATGTCTTGGCCCACGGTGTAATGGAGCGGCAATCTGTGCCATGTCTTGACCCACGGTGTAATGGAGTGGCATTCTGTGACATGTCTTGGCCCACGGTGTAATGGAGCGGCAATCTGTGCCATGTCTTGACCCACGGTGTAATGGAGCGGCATTCTGTGCCATGTCTTGGCCCACGGTGTAATGGAGCGGCATTCTGTGCCAAGTCTTGGCCCACGGTGTAATGGAGCGGCATTCTGTGCCAAGTCTTGGCCCACGGTGTAATGGAGTGGCATTCTGTGCCATGTCTTGGCCCACGGTGTGATGGAGTGGCATTCTATGCCATGTCCTGGCCCACGGTGTGATGGAGTGGCATTCTGTGCCAAGTCTTGGCCCACGGTGTAATGGAGCGGCATTCTGTGCCATGTCTTTGCCCACAGTGTAGTGGAGTGGCATTCTGTGCCATGTCTTTGCCCACAGTGTAATGGAGTGGCATTCTGTGCCATGTCTTGACCCATGGTGTGATGGGGTGGCATTCTGTGACATGTCTTGGCCCACGGTGTAATGGAGTGGCATTCTGTGCCAAGTCGTGGCCCACGGTGTAATGGAGTGGCATTCTGTGACATGTCTTGGCCCACGGTGTGATGGAGTGGCATTCTGTGCCATGTCTTGGCCCACGGTGTAATGGAGCGGCAATCTGTGCCATGTCTTGACCCACGGTGTAATGGAGCGGCATTCTGTGCCATGTCTTGGCCCACGGTGTAATGGAGCGGCATTCTGTGCCATGTCTTGGGTCACGGTGTGATGGAGTGGCATTCTGTGCCATGTCTTGGCCCACGGTGTAATGGAGCGGCATTCTGTGCCATGTCTTGGCCCACGGTGTGATGGAGTGGCATTCTGTGACATGTCTTGGCCCACGGTGTAATGGAGCGGCAATCTGTGCCATGTCTTGACCCACGGTGTAATGGAGCGGCATTCTGTGCCATGTCTTGGCCCACGGTGTAATGGAGCGGCATTCTGTGCCATGTCTTGGCCCACGGTGTAATGGAGCGGCATTCTGTGCCAAGTCTTGGCCCACGGTGTAATGGAGCGGCATTCTGTGCCAAGTCTTGGTCCACGGTGTAATGGAGTGGCATTCTGTGCCATGTCTTGGCCCACGGTGTGATGGAGTGGCATTCTATGCCATGTCCTGGCCCACGGTGTGATGGAGTGGCATTCTGTGCCAAGTCTTGGCCCACGGTGTAATGGAGCGGCATTCTGTGCCATGTCTTTGCCCACAGTGTAATGGAGTGGCATTCTGTGCCATGTCTTTGCCCACAGTGTAATGGAGTGGCATTCTGTGCCATGTCTTGACCCATGGTGTGATGGGGTGGCATTCTGTGACATGTCTTGGCCCACGGTGTAATGGAGTGGCATTCTGTGCCAAGTCTTGGCCCACGGTGTAATGGAGTGGCATTCTATGCCATGTCCTGGCCCACGGTGTGATGGAGTGGCATTCTATGCCATGTCCTGGCCCACGGTGTGATGGAGTGGCATTCTGTGCCAAGTCTTGGCCCACGGTGTAATGGAGTGGCATTCTGTGCCAAGTCTTGGCCCACGGTATGATGGAGCGGCATTCTGTGCCATGTCTTGGCCCACGGTGTGATGGAGTGGCATTCTATGCCATGTCCTGGCCCACGGTGTGATGGAGTGGCATTCTATGCCATGTCCTGGCCCACGGTGTGATGGAGTGGCATTCTGTGCCAAGTCTTGGCCCACGGTGTAATGGAGCGGCATTCTGTGCCATGTCTTGGCCCACGGTGTAATGGAGTGGCATTCTGTGCCATGTCTTGGCCCACGGTGTAATGGAGCGGCATTCTGTGCCATGTCTTGGCCCACGGTGTAATGGAGTGGCATTCTGTGCCATGTCTTGGCCCACGGTGTGATGGAGCGGCATTCTGTGCCATGTCTTGGCCCACGGTGTGATGGAGCGGCATTCTGTGCCATGTCTTGGCCCACGGTGTGATGGAGCGGCATTCTGTGCCATGTCTTGGCCCACGGTGTGATGGAGCAGCATTCTGTGCCATGTCTTGGCCCACGGTGTGATGGAGCGGCATTCTGTGCCATGTCTTGGCCCACGGTGTAATGGAGTGGCATTCTGTGCCATGTCTTGGCCCACGGTGTAATGGAGCGGCATTCTGTGCCATATCTTGGCCCACGGTGTAATGGAGCGGCATTCTGTGCCATGTCTTGGCCCACGGTGCAATGGAGCGGCATTCTGTGCCATGTCTTGGCCCACGGTGTCATGGAGTGGCATTCTGTGCCATGTCTTGGCCCACGGTGTGATAGAGCGGCATTCTGTGCCATGTCTTGGCCCACGGTGTAATGGAGTGGCATTCTGTGCCATGTCTTGGCCCACGGTGTGATGGAGCGGCATTCTGTGCCATGTCTTGACCCACGGTGTGATGGAGTGGCATTCTGTGCCATGTCTTGGCCCACGGTGTGATGGAGTGGCATTCTGTGCCATGTCTTGGCCCACGGTGTGATGGAGCGGCAATCTGTGCCATGTCTTGGGTCACGGTGTAATGGAGTGGCATTCTGTGCCATGTCTTGGCCCACGGTGTGATGGAGCGGCATTCTGTGCCATGTCTTGGCCCACGGTGTCATGGAGCGGCATTCTGTGCCGTGTCTTGGCCCACGGTGTGATGGAGTGACATTCTGTGCCATGTCTTGACCCACGGTGTGATGGAGTGACATTCTGTGCCATGTCTTGGCCCACGGTGTGATGGAGTGGCATTCTGTGCCATGTCTTGACCCACGGTGTGATGGAGTGACATTCTGTGCCATGTCTTGACCCACGGTGTGATGGAGTGACATTCTGTGCCATGTCTTGACCCACGTTGTGATGGAGTGACATTCTGTGCCAAGTCTTGGCCCACGGTATGATGGAGTGACATTCTGTGCCATGTCTTGGCCCACGGTGTAATGGAGCGGCATTCTGTGCCATGTCTTGGCCCACGGTGTGATGGAGTGACATTCTGTGCCATGTCTTGGCCCACGGTGTCATGGAGTGGCATTCTGTGCCATGTCTTGGCCCACGGTGTGATGGAGTGGCATTCTGTGCCATGTCTTGACCCACGGTGTGATGGAGTGACATTCTGTGCCATGTCTTGACCCACGGTGTAATGGAGTGGCATTCTGTGCCATGTCTTGGCCCACGGTGTGATGGAGTGACATTCTGTGCCATGTCTTGACCCACGGTGTGATGGAGTGACATTCTGTGCCATGTCTTGACCCACGGTGTAGTGGAGTGGCATTCTGTGCCATGTCTTGGCCCACGGTGTGATGGAGTGACATTCTGTGCCATGTCTTGACCCACGGTGTGATGGAGTGACATTCTGTGCCATGTCTTGGCCCACGGTGTGATGGAGTGGCATTCTGTGCCATGTCTTGACCCACGGTGTAATGGAGTGACATTCTGTGCCATGTCTTGACCCACGGTGTGATGGAGTGACATTCTGTGCCATGTCTTGGCCCACGGTGTGATGGAGTGGCATTCTGTGCCATGTCTTGACCCACGGTGTAATGGAGTGACATTCTGTGCCATGTCTTGACCCACGGTGTGATGGAGTGGCATTCTGTGCCGTGTCTTGGCCCACGGTGTGATGGAGTGACATTCTGTGCCATGTCTTGGCCCACGGTGTGATGGAGTGGCATTCTGTGCCATGTCTTGACCCACGGTGTAATGGAGTGACATTCTGTGCCATGTCTTGACCCACGGTGTGATGGAGTGACATTCTGTGCCAAGTCTTGGCCCACGGTATGATGGAGCGGCATTCTGTGCCATGTCTTGGCCCACGGTGTAATGGAGCGGCATTCTGTGCCATGTCTTGGCCACGGTGTAATGGAGTGGCATTCTGTGCCATGTCTTGGCCCACGGTGTAATGGAGTGGCATTCTGTGCCATGTCTTGGCCCACGGTGTGATGGAGTGGCATTCTGTGCCATGTCTTGGCCCACGGTGTAATGGAGCGGCATTCTGTGCCATGTCTTGGCCCACGGTGTGATGGAGCGGCATTCTGTGCCATGTCTTGGCCCACGGTGCAATGGAGCGGCATTCTGTGCCATGTCTTGGCCCACGGTGTAATGGAGTGGCATTCTGTGCCATGTCTTGGCCCACGGTGTGATGGAGCGGCATTCTGTGCCATGTCTTGGCCCACGGTGTGATGGAGTGGCATTCTGTGCCATGTCTTGGCCCACGGTGTAATGGAGCGGCATTCTGTGCCATGTCTTGGGTCACGGTGTGATGGAGTGGCATTCTGTGCCATGTCTTGGCCCACGGTGTAATGGGGTGGCATTCTGTGCCATTTCTTGACCCACGGTGTCATGGAGTGGCATTCTGTGCCATGTCTTGGCCCACGGTGTAATGGGGTGGCATTCTGTGCCATGTCTTGGGTCACGGTGTAACGGAGCCGCATTCTGTGCAATGTCTTGGCCCACGGTGTGATGGAGCGGCATTCTGTGCCATGTCTTGGCCCACGGTGTAATGGAGTGGCATTCTGTGCCATGTCTTGGCCCACGGTGTGATGGAGTGGCATTCTGTGCCATGTCTTGACCCACGGTGTCATGGAGTGGCATTCTGTGCCATGTCTTGGCCCACGGTGTAACGGGGTGGCATTCTGTGCCATGTCTTGGGTCACGGTGTGATGGAGCGGCATTCTGTGCCATGTCTTGGCCCACGGTGTAACGGGGTGGCATTCTGTGCCATGTCTTGGCCCACGGTGTAATTGAGTGGCATTCTGTGCCATGTCTTGGCCCACGGTGTGATGGAGCGGCATTCTGTGCCATGTCTTGGCCCACGGTGTAATGGAGCGGCATTCTGTGCCATGTCTTGGCCCACGGTGTAATGGAGCGGCATTCTGTGCCATGTCTTGGCCCACGGTGTAACGGGGTGGCATTCTGTGCCATGTCTTGGCCCACGGTGTAATGGAGTGGCATTCTGTGCCATGTCTTGGCCCACGGTGTGATGGAGCGGCATTCTGTGCCATGTCTTGGCCCACGGTATGATGGAGCGGCATTCTGTGCCATGTCTTGGCCCACGGTGTAATGGAGTGGCATTCTGTGCCATGTCTTGGCCCACGGTGTGATGGAGCGGCATTCTGTGCCATGTCTTGGCCCACGGTGTAATGGAGCGGCATTCTGTGCCATGTCTTGGCCCACGGTGTAATGGAGTGGCATTCTGTGCCATGTCTTGGCCCACGGTGTGATGGAGCGGCATTCTGTGCAATGTCTTGGCCCACGGTGTGATGGAGCGGCATTCTGTGCCATGTCTTTCACAATAACTTGGAAACCTTCAAATGTTTGGGGCTTTTAGACTTAAATGTTAGTGCCTGCCTCTCAGCCAGTTTTAGCACTGAAGGCCTCATGTTGCAAAATCACATGGTTTGTGACCACACAAATACTGATCTTTATGCTCAAAACCCTTTTTTATGAGTTGGAGATTTCTTTAGACTAGTAAAATGACGTTTGCAGTCGTTTCTGAATTGCAAATAGGAGGGTTCATGATAGGGTTTTCCTCCCTCCCTTTTCCAATTCAAAAAGGAATTGATTGATAATTTGTGGCTGCACATCTTGTTGCAAACCATTGATGAGCTAATGGCTCCTAGCTGGGGTGGCAACTATTTTGCAAACTGGAAGGCCTCCCTTTAGGCGGATGCCTCATGGAGGGAGAGCTTTCCCAAAAACTGCCGGCTAATTGCGCGGTATCTCTATTATTTAGACAATGACCAGACAAATATAGAAGTTGGCCAGCAGCCACATACATATTTAAGTTTTCCTGCTATTCGCACAGTTGTCAGATGCCCAGTGCAGAATTTCTACTATTTACCCAGCTGCAGGGTAAGAAGTGAATTTTTTCTGCTATGTGCCAGGCCGCCAGCCACACAGTGCAGAATTTCTACTGTTTATCCAGAGGGTGAGTAAATAGTGAAGTTTTCAGCTGATTCCATGGTGCCAGCGGGACAGAACAAAATCTCTACAATTTTGTCAGCAGTCATGCAAATATTTAGGATTCTTGCTATTTGTAACACCACCAGAAAAATAAAGAAGAATCTCTACTATTTAACCTTGCCGGTTACATTGTCATTGTTTCTGCTATTTACACAGCTGTGAGCCGAACAGTTTAGAATCTCAACTGTTTAGCATGTGGCCGGGTAAATGGTGACGTTTCTCTGCTATTTGCACAGTCGTCTGCAAAACAGTCAGACTTTTACTTAGCCAGTGGCCAGGTGAAAAGTGACGTTTCTTTTCTATTTTCAAGGTTGCCAGCCAAATAGAAAATAATTTCTACTATTTAGCCAGTGGTTGAGTAAATAGCAGAAAAAAGTCACCATTTACCTGAAGGCCCGGTAAATAGCTGGTAACATTTATTAATTAATGGGAAGCAGGAGGGACAGGCCTGTGGGCACTGTTAGGCCTGTGATTATTAAGAAGTTCAGATTGTGCAGTTTAGTAATGATCATTGCCAAAGAGCGTTCGGCTGTTTATACAGCAGTTATTTGCTTTTCAAGGATGTGTGTTTGTTGTAAAACAGCTGGGATCATCACATTCAATGCAGCTGATAGTTCTTACCAATTTGTTTGGTTATTTTGAAGTTGGTGTTCTTCTGGGGAGATGATTTCCTCTGGGGTTTGTAAAAAGTCTAATGCACTTGATTCAAGGGGATCTTCATCTGTTGTTTGATACGCGATTGGCTCTGTGGTCTGAAAGAGGGTGTTTCGTTAGCACCATAGTATTTAAGTCTACTTGGACCGTTGCTCATTTTCTTTTACAGTTTGGGTGGTTTTGTTGGTCGCCAGCTCTGATATCCCGAGGGCTGGGCATTACTGGTGGTTGATGTACCATCTAAGGGAAGCCTTTGCCTTGTAGCATCTGTATAAGCTAATAAAACTAAAACGTGAGTATAGAGATCTATTTAGCTGTTAGTCCTAGTGACTTTCAATTTACCATGACCCTTTGAGTGGCTTCATGTCACTGTGTATCATGGGGGCCTGAAATGTATTTAATTTTTCTTTGGGTTTGCTCCGGCAGAGGTTTTGTTAGAGGTTTTATTTGTGTTATTAGTCTCATGAGGGATTAGCTTTGCGTGAGAGTATTCTATAAATATTGGGACAGATGTATGAAGCATCTGATTGGTGATTTCCTAATTGTGACAAATAGCATCTCGCAATTCGGAAATCGCTATTCGGAATACACGATAGTAGTTGCATCAACAATTTGCGAATCAGTATTTGTTTGGTGCGCTATTTAGGTATTTGCATTCTGTAATTTCCTAAATTGTGAATTCTGTCAGAATTAGGGGCCGTCGTCTTTTGTCATAGCCTGATGACCTCACAACGAAAAGTGATGCTCAATTGGAAACAGCAGAGTGTGCATGCTGGAGATTGTGGACAGTATCCAAACAACATCGACCTGTGTGTGTGTGTGGCATCCACCCATAAAGACATCAAATGTCAAGAAAGGACCATTTTGGTATTCACAGAAGGCACTTACTGATTTTGGTATTCTTAGAAGCCACTTAATCATTTCGGTATTCACAGAAGTTCGGAGTCCTAACTTTAGGACTCTTAAATGCCTTCTGTGAATAACGAAAGTCTTACAATTGGGATTTTTCTCAGTTTAGGAGTAGTAAAGTTAGAAAAATCCTAATCTTATACTTCTAGGGAAGTATAAGATAGCTTTGTTGCATACAAACATATATAGGGTTAGGCAGCATCAAAACACTTATACATTATACAACCTTTTCAATTCTTGTGTATATATAAATAGGGAATGGAATCCACATAATAGTGTACATTAAAAAAGCAGTGATTGCTCATAGTGTATCATTGTAAATGTAGTGAAAACACATTAACGCATTAGCTTGAGTACAACAAATTTATTAATCATGATTCCATTTTCTAACAGATATCCAGGCTCATGGAAGTGATGTGTCAGAAGCCGAGGGACTTGTGAAATCTCACGGACCAATTAATCTTCATAGCCAGGGCACAGCACTCTAAGCGGATTATATAAATGACAGAGAGCACACACATTTAGAGCAAGAAGTGTGTGGAAGAGACACACAGCGTGTCACCCAGGAATCTGTAGGAAGGCTAAGACAAATCCAGTCGATGTGGAGCTCGCACTCGCCTTGTTGCCAACACACAATCTTAACAAATTCTGGGAACTGCTCATAGTGACACAAATGTGCAACTCTTTGGAGGTTTGAAGGTGTCAATGCTTAAGGTTCAGTACCTGGAATGAAAAGAAAAACAAGAAGAAAATCATTACATTTGTTTTTTTTTTTAAATTGAACATACTCATGCTTAAACCTAGATTTCTATGAAGGAAAAGGTAGACGGGAAACATCCTTTACAACGAAACTTTTACCACGCAGTGCTGTTACAACGCAAGTATTACAACGAAAACCTTTACAACGCATTGCACTGGGGGGCGCTCTAGGATAGGGAATAGTTTTAATTTACTATCCAACACCTTCCCTAGTGTCCACGGGGACTGAAGTTGGAATAGTAAATTAAACTATTCACTATCCAGCACCCCCAAGTGTAATGCGTTGTAAAGGTTTGCGTTCTAATACTTGCGTTGTAACAGCATGCGTGGTAAAAGCATGCGTTGTAACGTCATGCATACAAGGTAGACATTTTATATGTCATTTGTTATTTTTGGTGTGTTTAAGGTAACAACACACGTTATACCTTTTATTTTATATTATTATAAGGCACACATATACCTTTTGTACCTTATCATTTTCATTTTGTGTCATAGAGTAATGTTACACTACTTTGCTTACATACGTTACCTTATCTGAAGGTACATCCAGACTATGGTATACCAAACTACAAAGCATTTGTATTATTATGCTAAAATGATTTGGTTCATTTATAACTTACCCTTAGTGAGGCATCCGCGGCCTTGGGCTGTTCTTGAGTCATCATCTTGTTGAGGTGCTGATAGCTATCTGCCCTCTTCATCAGACTCTGACTCAGACATCCAAACTTCCAATTCTTTCTGAGTCACTATATTGTGAAGAATTGCGCATGTTGACACCATTCAACGACTGATTTCTGGAGAATATTGCAAGACATCACCACACCAATCAGACTTTACTTTTCAAAAGTACAAAGGTCTCATGTACTTCTTTGTGCAACATTGTGCCGACGCTCAATCCGTGTAGCAGAGTTCAGATATCAGTCATTATCCATGGGCTTAAGGCATATCCGCTATTGTATTGTTGTTTAATAGAATAACAAATCTCCCAAGCTCTGGGTTACAACTGGTGGACTTGCTGAAAGGTTGTTGCTTTTTCTTCTATTTTACCTTTTGGGTGCTGCCGGTCGTGAGTGTTCACACAGATTGTTTCCTTGACTTGTGCTGTCAGTGTGCTAATCTTGCCGGTGCTGTGGTATTCTCCTTCCCTCAAAGAGCTTGGAGACTTGTGCAAGTTAGGGCTATCGATGTGTGGGGGATGAAGAGAGGGCTCTTCTCCAGATGTAGCGAGCTTTATTTGATGGATTTGTGAGGATTGAGGACAGTGCTGGCGTAGTTTGATGGAGGTTTCTCCCACTAATTTCTTTAGTTTTTTGTGCTTTATAATAGGGATTCCCTGCAGATCCTCACAGTTTGCGATGGACATAGTTACAGGAGGCCCACTTGGCTCTTTTTTTTTTAAGTTGAGCTTTCGTCTTCCTTCCTATTTGGGGTCTTGTTGCTTGTGTTCAGGTGGAAAGTTTTTTTTTAATGTCAATACTTTTTTACTTTTTCGAAATCATCCTGTAGTTGCTATTGGAGTTTGGATGAGGAATGTGTCCGTTCAATATCATGCTCTTCTGAAGTTGTTAGATCACATCTTTCATTGTGATTAGTATATGAAGGGGGTTGTGGATCAGATGCAGAAAAAAATTCAATTTTTTATTGATTCATCAACAAAACAAATGGGGACATTCTGGAGATAGGTCAGGAGTTTGAAAATGTTGCCTTGTTCAAGTAATCATGTTCCCTCTAAAGTTGCATTGTGGTTCTAATAGAATAAAAAAAAAGACTCAAGCTCTGGGTTACAGCTTTTGGACTTGCTGAAAGGGTGTTGACTTTTCTCCTGTTTCACCTACTGGGTGTTCCTTGGCCTGAGGGCTGGCACAGATACCTTCCCTGTCATGTGCTGTCAGTGTGATACTCTTGCTGGTGGTTTGGGATACTCCCTATCTCAAAGAGCTCAGAGACATGTACAAGTCAGGCGCATCTATGTGCGGGGGATGAAGAGAGGGCTCTTCTCCAGATTTAGCTAGTGTTATTTGATGGACTGGTGAGGAATGAGGACAGTGCTGGCATAGTTTGTTGAGGTTTTATCTTTATGTTAAATGACCCTGAACACGATGTGGACTATCAGTTAGATATCCGCATCTACTCTGCTGGGCGAAATGATGGAGGGGCAGATGATGGCTGCAGGGAATGGGGGAGCAAGGACAAAGCTTCCAAGGTTCCAGTACAGCTTCCAAGGTCAGAGAGGACACAACAGGCGAGTTGGGGAGGCCAAGCAGTTTTAAGCCCAGACAGCAAGTTAGCAGGGAGGGAGACAAGGAGATGTGGGGGTTCAGAGAAGGGTTATTCACATAGCTGCTCCCATTGGTCTCAACTGACAGCATCCACTCCAGAGTCTCAGAGACTCCGGGAGACATGGGAAGCTAAACAACTGGGCAGATCAAGAGGAAAGGAAAGCATCTCACTATGTATCCAGACAAAGCATGCAGCAGAGGGGGCAAATTAACAGCTTGACCTGGAATGTAAATGGACTTGTGAACAAAACAAAGAGATGCGTAGAGGTTCAGTATCTAAAACACTAGTGAAGGGGCAATCTTACAAGAAACACACCAGAAGAGAAACAACTGTGAGGCACTGAAAAGGGGGCTATAAAGTGCTGGCGCATTTGGGAGACACATATGAGTCAAAGGGAGTGGGATTGCTGATTAAGAAGTCAACGCTCATCATACGTGTGTCGACCTCCAAGGGTGATAAGTTGAAGAGTTGGGCCGCTAGGACAGCATGCAAATCAACCTTTGCTCCCTATACGTCCCAACTAAACTCCTTGCATAGACCTTGAAGACGCTTGGCAGCCTCCCATTGCGCCTACCTGACTGGGTACTAATTTTAGGCAACTTCAATCTAGTGGTGAGTGAATGGGAGGAAAGATATCTACAATGATAGGGATGGGCAAGGGAGATTATTTTGGGTCAATGGTCTATCTAACATCTAGACAACCAGCACGCCAGGGCATGACAAAAGATTTTCCACTCCAGAGCATGCAACAGTTTATCAAATATCGATCATCATATTGAGAGAGTCACTACACTAGACTGATTGCGAACGGGATCTCCAATCACTCACAGATCTGGGCCAAGCTGCAGGACCCATAAGTAGATAGACACAGGGCCTGGACCCAAGACTTGTGGCACCTCAAAGATAGAGGCATCACTCAGGAGTTGAGAAAAGGTACTGTTCACTACTTTGAAGAAAACTTGGGTACAGGAACCTCAGAGCTCATAACACGGGAAGCTTACATGGTGGTCCTGAGGGGCTTCAAAAGTATGTAAATAAGACAGTAAGCCATTACCGAGGCTATGACAGCAAGAGTAAGGGGATCCGACTGATAATAAAGAGAGAACCACCGTCTTGGTCTCGCATTACTGACTAAACGAGGTAGGCAATAGACCTGGGAGGTTCCGGTATGGCTGAGTAAGAAAGGGATAGAAATTTGGTATAGAAAATACGGCGGAAGAAGGAACCGCCCGTCAAGAGGCAAACAGAAATAGTGGTAGAAATAGCAAGTTACTATCAAGACCTATATCGGTCAATCACGAGCAAGTTATCAAGTGACACAGGAGGCTTCCTCAAACATATACGCCTCCTGGTCCCGATGCCAGAGGAAACAAATTAACTAGATGGAGACATAGTATAAAGTGAGACAGTTAGGACCATCAAAGACATTCATCTGGGAAAGCTCCAGGGCTGAACTAATTTCCAATAGAACTATATAAAAGAATGGCTTAGCAGCGAACAAGAGACAGATGTTCAGTGAAGCCAATGAAAGAAGCCAGGTACCCTATGATCTACCCTATGACCAGCAGTTATCTATGGAAGGGGCAGTCCTGAAAGACAGGAAACCAGCACATAGTTGTGCCTTTCTATAGGCCTATATCACTGCTTAATACTAGCAAAAGTACTGGCAACTCAACTAAGGCAGGTCATCTGTAAACTGGTGCACCTGGAGCAGTTGGCTTTCATGCCTCATGGGGCACTAGGCTGAACCTCAAACACCTATATGGCATACTTACTAGATTGAGGGATCACCGAGAAGACTAAGCCATGCTATACCTTTACAAAGCGAAAGTCTTCAACACTCTGGAAAGGACATACCTACCGGAAGTATTGGAAAGGGTGGGTCAGAGGTCAAGGTCTATATCACTCCTACTTACTTACTACTTACTTACTTACTTACTCCGGAGAGGACATACCTACCGGAAAGTGTTAGAAAGAGGGGGTCAGAGGTCAAGGTCTTCAACACTCCGGTGAGGATATACCTACTGGAAGTGTTGGAAAGAGTGGGTCAGAGGTCAAGGTCTTCGACACTCCGGCGAGGGCATACCTACTGGAAGTGTTGAAAAGAGTGGGTCAGAGGTCAAGGTCTTCGACACTCCGGCGAAGACATACCTACCGGATGCGTGGGAAAGAGTGGGTCAAAGGTGAAGGTCTTTGACACTCCGGTGAGAACATACCTACCTGACGAATGGGAAAGAGTGGGTCAAAGGTCAAGGTCTTCGACACTCCGGCAAGGACACACCTACCTGATGCATGGGAAAGAGTAGGTCAAAGGCTAAGGACTTCAACACTCCGGCGAGGACACATCTACCTGACGCCTGGGAAAGAGTGGGTCAAAGGTAAAGGTCTTCGACACTTCGGCGAGGACACACCTCCCTGACGTGAGGGGAAAGAGTGGGTCAAAGGTCAAGGTCTTTGAAACTCCGGCGAGGACATACCTACCGGAAAGTGTTGGAAAGAATGGGTCAAAGTTCAAGGTCTTCAACTCTCCCGCGAGGATATACCTACCTGATGCGTGGGAAAGAGTGGGTCAAAGGTCAAGGTCTTTGGCACTCCAGCGAGGACATACCTGCCGGGCTCGTGGGAAAGAGTGGGTCAAAGGTCAAGGTCTTCGACATTCCGGCGAGGACACACCTACCTGACGCGTGGGAAAGAGTGGGTCAAAGGTTAAGGTCTTCGACACTCTGGCAAGGACACATCTACCTGATGCGTGGGAAAGAGTGGGTCAAAGGTCAAGGTCTTCGACACTCCGGCGAGGACATACCTACCTGACGCGTGGGAAAGAGTGGATCAAAGGTCAAGGTCTTTGACACTCCGGCGAGGACATACCTACCGGATGCGTGGGAAAGAGTGAGTCAAAGGTGAAGGTCTTAGACACTCCTGTGAGGACACACCTACCTGACGCGTGGGAAAGAGTGGGTCAAAGGTCAAGGTCTTCGACACTCCGGCGAGGACACACCTACCTAAGGCAAGGGAAAGAGTACGTCAAAGGTCAAGGACTTCAACACTCCGGCGAGAACACATCTACCTGACGCGTGAGAAAGAGTGGGTCAAAGGTCAAGGTCTTCAACACTCCCGCGAGGACATACCTACCTGACGCATGGGAAAGAGTGGGTCAAAGTGTTAAGGTCTTCTACTCTCCGGCGAGGACATACCTACCTGATGCGTGGGAAAGAGTGGGTCAAAGGTCAAAGTCTTTGACACTCCAGCGAGGACATTCCTGCCGGGCTCATGGGAAAGTGTGGGTCAAAGGTCAAGGTCTTCGACAGTCCGGCAAGGACATACCTACCTAAGGACTGGGAAAGAGTGGGTCAAAGGTCAAGGTCTTTGACATTCCGGCGAGGACACACCTACCTGACGTGTGGGAAAGAGTGGGTTAAAGGTCAAGGTCATTGACACTCTGGCGAGGTCAAATCTACCTGACGCGTAGGAAAGAGGGGGTCAAAGGT
Source organism: Lissotriton helveticus (assembly GCF_964261635.1). Lineage (NCBI taxonomy): Eukaryota > Metazoa > Chordata > Amphibia > Caudata > Salamandridae > Lissotriton > Lissotriton helveticus. Next base: position 474,734,007 of record NC_136062.1, read on the forward strand.
CAAGGTCTTTGACACTCCGGCGAGGACATACCTACCTGACACGTGGGAAAGAGTAGGTCAAAAGTCAATTCTTCAACACTCCGGCAAGGACATACCTACCTGACGCGTGGGAAAGAGGGGGTCAAAGGTCAAGGTCTTCAACACTCAGGCGAGGACATACCTACCTGACGCTTGATTAAGAGGAGGTAAAACGTCAAGGTCTTCGACAATCCGGCGAAGGCATACCTACCTGATGCGTGGGAAAGAGGGTGTCAAAGGTCAAGGTCTTCAACACTCAGGCGAGGACATACCTACCTGACGCGTGGGAAAGAGGGGGTCAAAGGTCAAGGTCTTCAACGGTCCGGCGAGGAAATACCTACCTGACGCGTGGGAAAGCGGGGGTCAAAGGTCAAGGTCTTTCAGACTCCGGCGACAACATAGCTACCTGATGCGTGGGAAGAGGGGGTCAAAGTTCAAGGTCTTCGACACTCCGGCGAGGACATACCTACCTGACGCATGAGCAAGAGGGGGTCAAAGGTCAAGGTCTTGGAGACTCCGGCTTAGACATACCTACCCGAAAGTGTGGGAAACAGTGGGTCAAAGGTCAATGTCTTTGACACTCCAGCGAGGACATACCTACCAGAGAGTGTGCAAAAGTGTGGGTCAAAGATGGTGGTCTTCGACACTCTGGCAAGGACATACCTACCTGACGCGTGACAAAGTGTGGGTCAAAGGTCAAGGTCTTCGACACTCCGGCGAGGACATACCTACCTGGCACGTGGGCAAGAGTGGGTAAAAGGCTTTGACAAACCGGCGTGGACATTCCTCCTTGACGCTTGGGAAATAGGGGGTCAAATGTCAAGGTCTTCAATACTCCGGAGAGGACATAGCTACCTGACACGTGGCAAAGAGGCGTCAAAGGTCAAGGTCTTTGACACTCTGTCGAGGAAATTCCAACCTGATTCGTGGGAAAGAGAGGGTCAAACTTCAAGGTCTTCGACACTCCGACGAGGACACACCTACCTGACGCGTGGGAAAGAGGGGGTCAGAGATCATGGTCTTTGACACTCTGGCGAAGACATACCTACCTGATGGGTGGGAAAGAGTGGTTCAAAAGTCAAAGTCTTCGACAATCCGGCGAGGAAATACCTACCTGACGTGTGGGAAAGAGTGTGTCAAAGGTCAAGGTCTTAGACACTCCGGCGAGGACATACCTACCTGACGCTTGATTAAGAGGGGGTAAAACGTCAAGGTCTTCGACACTCCAGCAAGGACATACCTACCTGACGCATGGCAAATAGGGGGTAAAAGGTCAAGCTCTTCAACACTCCGGAGAAGACATACCTACCTGACGCGTGAGAAAGAGGGAGTAAAAGGTCAGGGTCTTTAACACTCCGGCGTGGACATGCCTACCTGACTCGTGGGAAAGAGAGGGTTAAAGCTCTTGGTCTTCAACACTCTGGCGAGGACATACCTACCGGAAAGTGTTGGAAAGAGTGGGTCAAAGGTCAAGGTCTTGGACACTCTGTCGAGGACATACTTACCTGACGCGTGGGAAAGAGGGGGTCAAAGGTCAAGGTCGTCGACACTCCGGTGAGGACATACCTACCTGACGCGTGAGAAAGAGGGAGTCAAAGGTCAAGGTCTTCGACACTCCGTCGAGGACATACCTACCTGACAAGTGGGAAAGACGGGCTCAAAAGTCAATTCTTCAAAACTCCGGCAAGGACATACCTACCTGATGCGTGGGAAAGATGGGCTCAAAAGTAAATTCATCAACACTCCGGAGAGGACATACATACCAGACGCTTGATTAAGAGGTGGTAAAATGTCACGGTCTTCGGCAGTCTGTCGAGTACATACCAACCTGATGCGTGGGAAAGAGTGGGTCAAAGGTCAAGGTCTTCGACACTCCGGCGAGGACATACCTACCTAACACGTGGGAAAGACGGGCTCAAAAGTCAATTCTTCAACACACCGGCGAGGACAGACCTACCTGATGCGTGGGAAAGAGGGGATAAAAGGTCAAGGTCTTCAACACTCCGGAGAGGACATACCTACCAGACGCTTGATTAAGAGGTGGTAAAACGTCAAGGTCTTCGACACTCCGGCGAGGGCATACCAATCTGATGCGTGGGAAAGAGTGGGTCAAAGTTCAATGTCTTCGACACTCAGGCGAGGAAATACCTACCTGACGCGTGGGAAAGAGTGTGTCAAAGGCCAAGGTCTTAGACACCCCGGCGAGGACATACCTACCTGACGCTTCATTGAGAGGGGGTAAAACGTCAAAGTCTTCGACACTCCAGTGAGGACATACCTACCTGACGCGTGGGAAAGAGGGGGTCAAAGATCAAGGTCTTCAACACTCAGGAGAGGACATACCTACCTAACGCGTGGGAACGAGTGGGTCAAAGGTCAAGGTTTTCGACACTCCAGAAAGGACATACCTACCTGACGCGTGGCAAATAGGAGGTAAAAGGTCAAGGTCTTCAACACTCCGGAGATGACATACCTACCTGACGCGTGAGAAATAGGGAGTAAAAGCTCAAGGTCTTCAACACTCCGGAGAGGACATACCTACCTGACGCGTAGGAAAGAGGGGGTCAAAGGTCAGGGTCTTCAACACTCCGGCGTGGACATGCCTACCTGACTCGTGCAAAAGAGAGGGTCAAAGCTCTTGGTCTTCAACACTCTGGCAGAGACATACCTACCGGAAAGTGTTGGAAAGAATGGGTCAAAGGTCAAGGTCATCGACACTCCATCGAGGACATACCAACCTGACATCAAGGTCTTGGACACTCCGTCGAGGACATACTTACCTGACGCGTGGGAAAGAGGGGGTCAAAGGTCAAGGTCTTCGACACTCAGGTGAGGACATACCTACCTGACGCGTGAGAAAGAGGGAGTCAAAGGTCAAGGTCTTCGACACTCCGGCGAGGACATACCTACCTAACACGTGGGAAAGACGGGCTCAAAAGTCAATTCTTCAACACACCGGCGAGGACATACCTACCTGATGCGTGGGAAAGAGGGGATAAAAGGTCAAGGTCTTCAACACTCCGGAGAGGACATACCTACCAGACGCTTGATTAAGAGGTGGTAAAACGTCAAGGTCTTCGACACTCCGGCGAGGGCATACCAACCTGATGCGTGGGAAAGAGTGGGTCAAAGTTCAATGTCTTCGACACTCCGGCGAGGAAATACCTACCTGACGCGTGGGAAAGAGTGTGTCAAAGGCCAAGGTCTTAGACACCCCGGCGAGGACATACCTACCTGACGCTTCATTGAGAGGGGGTAAAACGTCAAGGTCTTCGACACTCCAGTGAGGACATACCTACCTGACGCGTGGGAAAGAGGGGGTCAAAGATCAAGGTCTTCAACACTCAGGAGAGGACATACCTACCTAACGCGTGGGAACGAGTGGGTCAAAGGTCAAGGTTTTCGACACTCCAGAAAGGACATACCTACCTGACGCGTGGCAAATAGGAGGTAAAAGCTCAAGGTCTTCAACACTCCGGAGATGACATACCTATCTGACGCGTGAGAAATAGGGAGTAAAAGCTCAAGGTCTTCAACACTCCGGAGAGGACATACCTACCTGACGCGTAGGAAAGAGGGGGTCAAAGGTCAGGGTCTTGAACACTCCGGCGTGGACATGCCTACCTGACTCGTGCAAAAGAGAGGGTCAAAGCTCTTGGTCTTCAACACTCTGGCAGAGACATACCTACCGGAAAGTGTTGGAAAGAATGGGTCAAAGGTCAAGGTCATCGACACTCCATCGAGGACATACCCACCTGACATCAAGGTCTTGGACACTCCGTCGAGGACATACTTACCTGACGCGTGGGAAAGAGGGGGTCAAAGGTCAAGGTCTTCGACACTCCGGTGAGGACATACCTACCTGACGCGTGAGAAAGAGGGGGTCAAAGGTCAAGGTCTTCGACACTCCGGCGAGGACATACCTACCTAACACGTGGGAAAGACGGGCTCAAAAGTCAATTCTTCAACACACCGGCGAGGACATACCTACCTGATGCGTGGGAAAGAGGGGATAAAAGGTCAAGGTCTTCAACACTCCGGAGAGGACATACCTACCAGACGCTTGATTAAGAGGTGGTAAAACGTCAAGGTCTTCGACACTCCGGCGAGGGCATACCAACCTGATGCGTGGGAAAGAGTGGGTCAAAGTTCAATGTCTTCGACACTCCGGCGAGGAAATACCTACCTGACGCGTGGGAAAGAGTGTGTCAAAGGCCAAGGTCTTAGACACCCCGGCGAGGACATACCTACCTGACGCTTCATTGAGAGGGGGTAAAACGTCAAGGTCTTCGACACTCCAGTGAGGACATACCTACCTGACGCGTGGGAAAGAGGGGGTCAAAGATCAAGGTCTTCAACACTCAGGAGAGGACATACCTACCTAACGCGTGGGAACGAGTGGGTCAAAGGTCAAGGTTTTCGACACTCCAGAAAGGACATACCTACCTGACGCGTGGCAAATAGGAGGTAAAAGCTCAAGGTCTTCAACACTCCGGAGATGACATACCTATCTGACGCGTGAGAAATAGGGAGTAAAAGCTCAAGGTCTTCAACACTCCGGAGAGGACATACCTACCTGACGCGTAGGAAAGAGGGGGTCAAAGGTCAGGGTCTTGAACACTCCGGCGTGGACATGCCTACCTGACTCGTGCAAAAGAGAGGGTCAAAGCTCTTGGTCTTCAACACTCTGGCAGAGACATACCTACCGGAAAGTGTTGGAAAGAATGGGTCAAAGGTCAAGGTCATCGACACTCCATCGAGGACATACCCACCTGACATCAAGGTCTTGGACACTCCGTCGAGGACATACTTACCTGACGCGTGGGAAAGAGGGGGTCAAAGGTCAAGGTCTTCGACACTCCGGTGAGGACATACCTACCTGACGCGTGAGAAAGAGGGGGTCAAAGGTCAAGGTCTTCGACACTCCGGCGAGGACATACCTACCTAACACGTGGGAAAGACGGGCTCAAAAGTCAATTCTTCAACACTCCGGCGAGGACATACCTACCTGATGCGTGGGAAAGAGGGGATAAAAGGTCAAGGTCTTTAACACTCCGGAGAGGACATACCTACCAGACGCTTGATTAAGAGGTGGTAAAACGTCAAGGTCTTCGACACTCCGGCGAGGGCATACCTACCTGACGTGTGGGAAAGAGGGGGTCAAAGATCAAGGTCTTCAACACTCAGGAGAGGACATACCTACCTGACGCGTGGCAAAGAGGGGGGTTAAAGCTCAAGGTCTTCGACACTCCAGCAAGGACATACTTACCTGACGCGTGACAAAGGTCAAGGTCTTCAACACTCCGGAGAAGACATACCTATCTGACGCGTGAGAAAGAGGGGATAAAAGGTCAAGGTCTTCAACACTCCAGAGAGGTCATACCGTAGGAAAGAGAGGGTCAAAGGTCAAGGTGTTTAACACTCCGGCGTGGACATGCCTACCTGACGCGTGGGAAAGAGAGGGTCAAAGGTCTTGCTCTTAAACACTACGGCGATGACATACCTACCTGACGCTTCATTGAGAGGGGGTAATACATCAAGGTTTTCGACACTCCAGAAAGGACATACCTACCTGACGCGTGGCAAATAGGGGGTAAAAGGTCAAGGTCTTCAACACTCCGGAGAAGACATACCTACCTGACGTGTGAGAAAGAGGATGTAAAAGGTCAAGATCTTCAACACTCCGGAGAGGTCATACCTACCTGACGCGTAGGAAAGAGGGGGTCAAAGGTCAGGGTCTTTAACACTCCGGCGAGGACATACCTACCTAACACGTGGGAAAGACGGGCTCAAAAGTCAATTCTTCAACACTCCGGCGAGGACATACCTACCTGATGCGTGGGAAAGAGGGGATATAAGGTCAAGGTCTTCAACACTCCGGAGAGGACATACCTACCAGACGCTTGATTAAGAGGTGGTAAAACGTCAAGGTCTTCGACACTCCGGCGAGGGCATACCTACCTGACGTGTGGGAAAGAGGGGGTCAAAGATCAAGGTCTTAAACACTCAGGAGAGGGCATACCTACCTGATGCGTGGCAAAGAGGGGGGTTAAAGCTCAAGGTCTTCGACACTCCAGCAAGGACATACTTACCTGACGCGTGAGAAAGGTGAAGGTCTTCAACACTCCGGAGAGGACATACCTACCTGACGCGTGAGAAAGAGGGGATAAAAGGTCAAAGTCTTCAACACTCCAGAGAGGTCATACCTACCTAACGCGTAGGAAAGAGAGGGTCAAAGGTCAAGGTGTACAACACTCCGGCATGGACATGCCTATCTGACGCGTGGGAAAGAGAGGGTCAAAGATCTTGCTCTTAAACACTACGGCGATGACATACCTACCTGACGCTTCATTGAGAGGGGGTAAAACGTCAAGGTCTTCGACACTCCAGTGAGGGCATACCTACCTGACGCGTGGGAAAGAGGGGGTCAGAGGTCAAGGTTTTCGACACTCCAGAAAGGACATACCTACCTGACGCATGGCAAATAGTGGGTAAAAGGTCAAGGTCTTCAACACTCCGGGGAAGACATACCTACCTGACGCATGAGAAAGAGGATGTAAAAGGTCAAGGTCTTCAACACTCCGGAGAGGACATACCTACCTGACGCGTAGGAAAGAGGGGGTCAAAGGTCAGGGGCTATAACACTTCTGCGTGGACATGCCTACCTGACTCGTGGGAAAGAGAGGGCCAAACCTCTTGGTCTTCAACACTCTGGCGAGGACATACCTACCGGAAAGTGTTGGAAAGAGTGGGTCAAAGGTCAAGGTCATCGACACTCCAGCGAGGACATACCTATCTGACGCGTGGGAAAGAGAGGGTCAAAGGTCTTGCTCTTAAACACTACGGCGATGACATACCTACCTGACGCTTCATTGAGAGGGGGTAAAACATCAAAGTCTTCGACACTCCAGTGAGGGCATACCTACCTGACGCGTGGGAAAGAGGGGGGTCAAAGGTCAAGGTTTTCGACACTCCAGAAAGGACATACCTACCTGACGCATGGCAAATAGTGGGTAAAAGGTCAAGGTCTTCAACACTCCGGGGAAGACATACCTACCTGACGCGTGAGAAAGAGGATGTAAAAGGTCAAGGTCTTCAACACTCCGGAGAGGACATACCTACCTGACGCGTAGGAAAGAGGGGGTCAAAGGTCAGGGGCTTTAACACTCTGGCGTGGACATGCCTACCTGACTCGTGGGAAAGAGAGGGTCAAAGCTCTTGGTCTTCAACACTCTGGCGAGGAGATACCTACCGGAAAGTGTTGGAAAGAGTGGGTCAAAGGTCAAGGTCATTGACACTCCAGCGAGGACATACCCACTGACGTCAAGGTCTTGTACACTCCGTCGAGGACATACTTACCTGACGCGTGGGAAAGAGGGGGTCAAAGGTCAAGGTCTTCGACACTCCGGTGAAGACATACCTACTTGACGCGTGAGAAAGAGGGTGTCAAAGGTCAAGGTCTTCGACACTCCGGCGAGGACATACCTACCTAACACGTGGGAAAGACGGGCTCAAAAGTCAATTCTTCAACACTCCGGCGAGGACATACCTACCTGATGTGTGGGAAAGAGGGAATAAAAGGTCAAGGTTTTCAACACTCCGGAGAGGACATAGCTACCAGACGCTTGATTAAGAGGTGGTAAAACGTCAAGGTCTTCGACACTCCGGCAAAGGCATACCTACCTGACGTGTGGGAAAGAGGGGGTCAAAGATCAAGGTCTTCAACACTCAGGAGAGGACATACCTACCTGATGCGTGGGAAAGAGGGGGGTTTAAGGTCAAGGTCTTCGACACTCCAGCGAGGACATACCTACCTGACGCGTGACAAAGATCAAGGTCTTCAACACTCCGGAGAAGACATACCTACCTGACGTGTGAGAAAGAGGGGATAAAAGGTCAAGGTCTTCAACACTCCAGAGAGGTCATACCTACCTAACGCGTAGGAAAGAGAGGGTCAAAGGTCAAGGTCTTCAACACTCCGACGTGGACATGCCTACCCTGACGCGTGGGAAAGAGAGGGTCAACGGTCTTGGTCTTAAACACTACGGCACGACATACCTACCGGAAAGTGTTGGAAAAAGTGGGTCAACGGTCAAGGTCATCGACACTCCCGCGAGGACATACCTACCTGACTCGTGGCAAAGAGTCAGTCAAAGGTCACGTTCTTCGACACTCCTGTGATGACTTACCTACCTGATGCGCGGGTGAAAGAGGGGGTCAAAGGCAAAGGTCTTCCACACTCCGGCTAGGACATACCTACCTGATACGTGGGAAAGAGTGGGTGAAAGGTCATGGTCTTCGAAACTTCGGCGAGTACATATCTACTGGGACGTGAGGGAAAAGTAGGGTTCAAATGTCAATGTCTTCGACAGTCCAGCGAGGATATACCTACTGGGACGTGTGGAAAAGAGGGGTCAAAGGTCAAGGCCTTTGACACTCCAGCGAGGACATACCTATCAGACGCGTCGGAAAGTGGGGGTCAAAGTTCAAGGTCTTCGACACTCCGGCGAGGACATAGCTACCTACAGCATGGGAAAGAGGGGTTCAAATGTAAAGGTCATCGACACTCCGGCGAGGACATACCTACCAGACGCGTGGGAAAGAGGAAGTCAAAGGTCAAAGTCTTCGACACTCCGGCGAGGACATACCTACCTGACGTATTGGAAAGAGGAGGTCAAAGGTCAAGGTCTTCGACTCTCCGGCAAGGACATACCTACCTGACGTGTGGAAAAGAGGGAGTCTAGGTCAAGGTCTCCAACACTCAGGCGAGGACATAACAACCTAACCCATGAGAAAGAGGGGGTTGAAAGCTTCGACACTCCGGCGAGGACATCCCTACCGGGCGCGTGGGAAAGAGAGGGTCAAAGGTCAAGGTCTTGAATGCCCCGGCAGGGACATACATATAAGGAAAGTGTTGGAAATAATGGGTCAAAGGCCAAGGTCGTCGACACTCCGGCGAGGACATACCTACCTGACGAGTGGGAAAGAGGGGGTCAAATGTCAAGGTCTTCGACACTCCGACGAGGACATACCTACTTGACACCCGTGAAAATGGGGGTCAAAAGTCAAGGTCTTCAACACTCCGGCGAGGACATACCTACCTGACGCGTGGGAAAGAGGGTGTCAAAGGTCAAAGACTTCAACGCTCCGGTGAGGACATAGCTACCTGACGCGTGGGAAAGAGGGAGTCAAAGGTCAAGGTCTTTAACACTCCGGCGAGGAAATAGCTATCTGACGCATGGGAAAGAGGGGGTCAAAGGTCAAGGTCTTCAACACTCTGGCGAGGACATAGCTACCTGACGCGTGGGAAAGAGGGGGGTCAAAGGTCAAGTTCGTCAACACTCCGGCACGGACATACCTACTTGACGCGTGGGAAAGAAGGGGGCAAAGGTCAAGGACTTCAACACTCCGTAGAGGACATACCTACCTGACACTTGGGAAAGAGAGGGTCAAAGGTCAAGGTCTTCAAGCCTCCGGCGAGGACATACCTACCTGACGCATGGGAAAGAGGGGGTCAAAGGTCAAGCTCTTCAACACTCCAGCGAGGACATACCTACCGGAAAGCGTGGGAAAGAGGGGGTCATAGGTCAAGGTCTTCAACACTCCGGCGAGGACATACCTACTGGAAAGCGTGGGAAAGAGGGGTTCAAAGGTCAAGGTCTTCAACACTCCGTCGAGGATATACCTACCGGAAAGCGTGGGAAAGAGGGGGTCAAAGGTCAATGTCTTCAAAACTCCGGAAAGGACATACCTACCAGACGTGTGGGAAAGAGGGGATCAAAGCGCAAGGTCCTCAACACTCCGGTGAGGATATACCTACCTGACGTGGGAATGAGGGGGTCAAAGGCCAAGGTCTTCAACACTCCGGCAAGGACGTACCTACCAGAAAGTGTTGGAAAGAGGGGGTCAAAGGTCAAGGTCTTCAAAACTCCGACGAGGACATACCTACCAGGAAGTGTTGGAAAGAGGGGGTCAAAGGTCAAGGTTGTTAACACTCCGGAGAGGACATACCTACTGGATACGTGGGAAAGAGGGGGTCAAAGGTCAAGGTCTTCAACACTCCGGGGTGGACATAGCTACCTACTTACGCGTGGGAAAGAGGGGGTCAAAGCTCAAGGTCTTCAACACTCCGGCGAGGACATACCTACCTGACATGTGGGAAAGAGGGGTCAAAGGTCAAAGTCTTAAACACTACGGCTAGGACATACCTACCTGACGCTTGGGAAAGAGGGGGTCAAAGGTCAAGATCTTCAACACTCCGGCGAGGACATACCTACCTGACGCGTGGGAAAGAGGTGGTCAAAAGTCAAGGTATTCAACACTCCGGCGAGGACATACCAACCGGATAGTGTGGGAAAGAGGGGGTCAAAGGTCAAGGTCTTCAACACTCCGGCGAGATCATACCAACCGGATAGTGTGGGAAAGAGGGGGTCAAAGGTCAAGGTCTTTAACACTCTGGGGAGGACATACCTACCGGAAAGCGTGGGAAAGAGGGGGTCAAATGTCAAGGTCTTCAAAACTCTGGCGAGGCCATACCTACCGGAAAGCATTGGAAAGAGGGGGTCAAGGGGCAAGGTCCTCAACACTCCGGCAAGGACTTACATACCGGACGCATGGGAAAGAGTGGGTTAAAGGTCAAGGTCTTTAACACTCTGGCGAGGACATACCTACCGGAAAGCGTGGGAAAGAGGGGGTCAAATGTCAAGGTCTTCAAAACTCTGGCGAGGACATACCTACCGGAAAGCATTAGAAAGAGGGGGTCAAGGGGCAAGGTCTTCAACACTCCGGCAAGGACTTACATACCGGACGCATGGGAAAGAGGGGGTCAAATGTCAAGGTTTTCAACACTCCGGAGAGGACAAACCTACTGGAAAGTGTTTGGAAAGAGGGGGTCAAAGTTCAAGGTCTTCAACACTCCGGCGAGGACATATCTACCTGACTCCTTGAAAAGACTGGGAAAAAGGTCAATGTCAACACTCCGGAGAGGACATACATACCCGATGCGTGGAAAGAGGGGGGGCAAAGGTCAAGGTCTTCTACATTCCGGAGAGTACATACCTACCTGACGCTTGGGAAAGAGGGGGTCAAAGGTCAAGGTCTTCAACACTCCGGCGAGAAGATACCTACCTGACGTGTGGGAAATGTGGTCAAAGGTCAAGGTCTTCAACACTCCGGCGAGGACATACCTACCTGACGCTTGGAAAAGAGGGGGGGTCAAAGTTCAAAGTCTTCAAAACTCAGGCGAGGACATACCTACCGGACGCGTGGGAAAGAGGGGGTCAAGGGTCAAGGTCTTTAACACTCCGGCGAGGACATACCTACCAGGAAGTTTTGGAAAGAGGGGGTCAAAGGTCAAGGTCTTAAACACTCCGGCGAGGACATACCTACCGGAAAGCATGGGAAAGAGGGGGTCAAAGGTCAAGGTCTTCAACACTCCGGCGAGGACATACCTACCGGAAAGCATGGGAAACAGGGGGTCAAAGGTCAAGGTCTTAAACACTCCGGCGAGGACATACCTACCGGACGCATTTGAAATAGGGGATCAAAGGTCAACGTCTTCAACACTTCTGCGAGGACATAGCTACCTGATGCGTGGGAAAGAGGGAGTCAAAGGTCAAGGTCTTCAACACTCCTGCGAGGACATACCTACCTGACGCGTGGGAAAGTGTGGGAAAAAATTCAATGCCTTTAACACTCCGGAGAGGACATACCTACCCGATGCGTGGAAAAGAGGGGGGTCAACGGTCAAGGTCTTCAACATTCCGTAGAGCACATACCTACCTGATGCTTGGGAAAGAGGGGGTCAAAGGTCAAGGTCTTCAACACTCCGGCGAGCATATACCTACCTGACGCGTGGGAAAGAGGTGGTCAAAAGTCAAGGTATTCAACACTCCGGCGAGGACATACCAACCGGATAGTGTGGGAAAGAGGGGGTCAAAGGTCAAGGTCTTCAACACTCCGGCGAGATCATACCAACCGTATAGTGTGGGAAAGAGGGGGTCAAAGGTCAAGGTCTTCAACACTCTGGGGAGGACATACCTACCGGAAAGCGTGGGAAAGAGGGGGTCAAATGTCAAGGTCTTCAAAACTCTGGCGAGGCCATACCTACCGGAAAGCATTGGAAAGAGGGGGTCAAGGGGCAAGGTCCTCAACACTCCGGCAAGGACTTACATACTGGACGCATGGGAAAGAGTGGGTTAAAGGTCAAGGTCTTTAACACTCTGGCGAGGACATACCTACCGGAAAGCGTGGGAAAGAGGGGGTCAAATGTCAAGGTCTTCAAAACTCTGGCGAGGACATACCTACCGGAAAGCATTAGAAAGAGGGGGTCAAGGGGCAAGGTCTTCAACACTCCGGCAAGGACTTACATACCGGACGCATGGGAAAGAGGGGGTCAAATGTCAAGGTTTTCAACACTCCGGAGAGGACAAACCTACTGGAAAGTGTTTGGAAAGAGGGGGTCAAAGTTCAAGGTCTTCAACACTCCGGCGAGGACATATCTACCTGACTCCTTGAAAAGACTGGGAAAAAGGTCAATGTCAACACTCCGGAGAGGACATACATACCCGATGCGTGGAAAGAGGGGGGGCAAAGGTCAAGGTCTTCTACATTCCGGAGAGTACATACCTACCTGACGCTTGGGAAAGAGGGGGTCAAAGGTCAAGGTCTTCAACACTCCGGCGAGAAGGTACCTACCTGACGTGTGGGAAATGTGGTCAAAGGTCAAGGTCTTCAACACTCCGGCGAGGACATACCTACCTGACGCTTGGAAAAGAGGGGGGGTCAAAGTTCAAAGTCTTCAAAACTCAGGCGAGGACATACCTACCGGACGCGTGGGAAAGAGGGGGTCAAGGGTCAAGGTCTTTAACACTCCGGCGAGGACATACCTACCAGGAAGTTTTGGAAAGAGGGGGTCAAAGGTCAAGGTCTTAAACACTCCGGCGAGGACATACCTACCGGAAAGCATGGGAAAGAGGGGGTCAAAGGTCAAGGTCTTCAACACTCCGGCGAGGACATACCTACCGGAAAGCATGGGAAAGAGGGGGTCAAAGGTCAAGGTCTTAAACACTCCGGCGAGGACATACCTACCGGACGCATTTGAAATAGGGGATCAAAGGTCAACGTCTTCAACACTTCTGCGAGGACATAGCTACCTGATGCGTGGGAAAGAGGGAGTCAAAGGTCAAGGTCTTCAACACTCCTGCGAGGACATACCTACCTGACGCGTGGGAAAGTGTGGGAAAAAATTCAATGCCTTTAACACTCCGGAGAGGACATACCTACCCGATGCGTGGAAAAGAGGGGGATCAACGGTCAAGGTCTTCAACATTCCGTAGAGCACATACCTACCTGATGCTTGGGAAAGAGGGGGTCAAAGGTCAAGGTCTTCAACACTCCGGCGAGCATATACCTATCTGACGTGTGGGAAAGAGGGGTTCAAATGTCAAGGTCTTCAACACTCTGTCAAGGACATAACTACCGGAAAGTGTAGGAAAGAGGGGGTCAAAGGTGAAGGTCTTCAACATTCCCGAGAGGACATACCTACTGGACGCTTGGGAAAGAGGGGGTCAAAGGTCAAGGTCTTCAAAACTCTGGCGAGGACATACCTCCCTGACATGTTGGAAAGAGTGCGTATAAGGTCAAGGTCGTGAGTGACTGATGAACTAGAGGCATGTGTTACCTAGTGGCAAACAATGAGGATGACATACTTGCCATGAGCAAAGAGGTCAAGAACATACGGGATTCCCACTCTAATAAGGTTGAAGGAATCAAGGCGCGCCGGGAAAATTGAAAGATTTGGAAGACGGATCACGGTGAGAAAATGTGCTGATCCGGAATGTTTCGGAACAGAGGTTTGTGATGACATCATCCTGTACTATAAGGCTCTTTTCCAAATTGTACTTAAAGAGGGCCCACTGCATGAGATTCCCATAATCCAGGCACATCGAGTAAGAGCACCACGGGAAGCACCTGGTGCCTGCCCCTGCAACATTATAGTTAAGCGGGGGTCCTCCCACCTAAAGGACATTGTTAATGTGAGAAGTCAAAAAATGTGATCTGCTCATTTTTCGAGGATATACTCTTGACCTTTTCTAGGATGTTTCACATGTGGCCATGAACAATTGACGCATGCTATCTTTGGTGACTCCTGAGTTTCACAGCAGAGTGAGTCATAGCCATGCAGTTCTCCTGAGTGGGAATGGAGGGTCGAAGAGTGGGGAGGGTCAGGGGAGTGGGGACAGACATTGATGATGGAAGTGTCTTGTATTCACTTTGACTGATGGTCCACACTGTTTCATCCTTATCTATGACAACAAAGAGAAAAAAGAAAGCTGGAGGCAGAAATCCCAATGCTCCTGTGTGATGGAGGGGAGGTGCAGACAGCCTTTCCAAACTCACGAGGGGAGTCAATGACAGTGGAATAGAACTACTGGATAGCTGGAAATACTATGCTGCATCGAAATGAGACATTTCTAAAAGTAGATACAGTTATTCTGGGAAATAGGGGCTACCCAACAGCTTTGTATGGACGAAGACAACGGCAGAACTAAAGTGTCATACCAAGTCCATGATTCGATCACGGAAGGAGACCACTAGATAACTGTATGGAAGAAGGCATTAGTGTATTAAACCCTGATATGGGACGTTGTGGCACAGACTAAAGTGCAGAAAACGCAGAGATCTGAGGGATGGGACTAGACATGTATCCGAAAATTGGGATCTTGTGCCAAGATGGGCCGGCTGATGAACTGGAGTTGTCCTTTGGGAGGACTGCCAGGTGGCTGAGACGGAGGTCTTTTTCTAGTTCCAGAAACACCATGCTATGTCGACTCACATAGTGGTGGGAGCATAGGTTGCAAAGGCGCCCCCGCTGAAAGACCACCCTGCTGTCAGAACCCCTTACCAAGAAACCATCTAACTTGCTTACAGCTGCTCAGCAACTACTGAAATGCCGCAGGGAAGCTAAAGAGGAGGTGGGAGTAGGCACTTAGCACCCTCGAGAAATAGTGATCTGGGCTAGCTTTTGCCTGGTCCGGTTGCTCTTTCTACATACATTCTACTAATCAAAATCTCGTCTGTGTAAGATGGGGAAAATAGGGTCAGATCTCTGTGCCAGAGGATGCAGCTGATTGGGAACCTTTCTTAACGCACAATGCTAACCGGCTACTAAAGGCTGCATGGGCGTGCCAGAGCGATGTCACTACATCTCAGGCAAAACTGTCACCCAGGCTAGAGGCACTCAACATTTAGAGAGATTGAACACACCCCACACACACAGAACTCTCACCACCATGGGGCTGACAACAGCAAAAAGGAATGCGGGTAAGAAAAAAGGATCTGCTATGCCTCAAAATGTGACCTCTGGGTAAACAGACATGGATGGGTGCATGTTGGTGGAACAGCAGGTCTATGAGTGGAGGGGCCGCCCCTATAAGTGGGAAAACATATGGCAGCAATGAAGAATGCACTGGGGACAATAGTGGCCTGGCCCTTGTGTGAGGCAAAAAAGGAATCCACTGGAAGGATGGTGGAGAATGGAAACTATAATTTGGAGCTGCAGAGCAAAAAGGTTTGGTGTGCTAATCTTGCTGGGTGCTTGAGGTACTCCTTCCCTCAAGAAGCCTAAGGACATGCACAAGCGAGGCCTATCCATGTGCAGGGGATGAGGAGAGGGCTATCCATGTGCAGGGGATGAGGAGAGGGCTATCCATGTGCAGGGGATGAGGAGAGGCCTATCCATGTGCAGGGGATGAGGAGAGGCCTATCCATGTGCAGGGGATGAGGAGAGGCCTATCCATGTGCAGGGGATGAGGAGAGGGCTATCCATGTGCAGGGGATGAGGAGAGGGCTATCCATGTGCAGGGAATGAGGAGAGGGCTATCCATGTGCAGGGGATGAGGAGAGGCCTATCCATGTGCAGGGGATGAGGAGAGGGCTATCCATGTGCAGGGGATGAGGAGAGGGCTATCCATGTGCAGGGGATGAGGAGAGGGCTATCCATGTGCAGGGGATGAGGAGAGGCCTATCCATGTGCAGGGGATGAGGAGAGGGCTCTACCATAGACTTAGGAGCGCAATTTGATGGACTGATAGAGCGGGAGTAGAGCTGGGGTGTTTTGATGGACATTTGTTGCACTATTTTTGTAGTTTTCTTGTGTCTTATGAAAAGGATGCATTGCAGTACCTGACAGATTGGAATGGGTTTAGTTACAGGAGTTCCCTGTTACTCTTCTTTCTGTTGCTTTGGATCTTTCTCCCCATTATGGGGTCTTGTTGGTTGTGTTCATGATAAAAGTTAATGCGTTTTCCATCTTGATGGAGGTGGGCGAGGATTGGGTGATCCAATCTCACGCTCCTCTGAAGATGTTGGATCACAGCTTCCAACATGATCAGTGTATGAATGTGATTGTTTCTTTAAATGTATGACTTGAATGTTGTTTTCAATTAATCATTGTGCTCCAAGTGTCCTTGACTTTCTGCTGCAGCAAAGTCCTCCTCTTTTTAGTCTGTTGCTTGTTGCCATTGTGTTTGCAGACTTGTTTGCCTAAGGCAATAGGTTCTTTGTTGAGGTGGGTGGTGAATCTACCACTACAAGCTCAGGCTTCTTCACAGGGTTTGATTGTTTTTTTTTTCATGCTCTAGGCAATATTGGACAGTGAATCAACGCAAAACTTGCTAACATTGGTCAGCAGAGGGTTATGTTAGGTGAACCATAGCTTGGTATCTGTATCTGGTTTATTGCTGTTGCAAATTGTGTCACACCAATGTCTCTCAAATCTTGCCTTTGCGCAAGATGGTAGCGATCTCAGAGAGTCTTCAAATTCCCTAGTTTGCTCAGATTTTTTCAAGTTTTGAATCAGCACAATGCTGCAGTTTTACCAATTTAGAGTCAATTTTTGGAGATGAATTTGGCTGGCTGTGTGAGAGATTCAGTTTAAATGTGCCCAACACTGATTGGCATATTGATGGAACATTCCCAATGTGTTAAGTACTTAGGGGCAGGGACATGCCCATGGCTCTGGTTGGTCTTATCTTGCGGCCAAATTATAAGGAGTCTAGATTTTGCAGAATGTTCTGCCCTTAATGCAGTGGTTAGTTGCCTTTCAAATGATTAGATGTCCTCTGGAAGAACTCTAGAGAACTATAATGACAGGAGAAAGGTAAATACTGTAAGTTAACTTTAGTTAGTCACATTAACAAGAGTAAATACAACATTTAACAAGAGTAAATACAAATCCTGCTCTGATTTAACTGTATTAGTTTCTCATGGTGTGGACTAAGAGGGTCAGTTTTTTCGCTCAAACATACACAATAATTCAGGCTCTAAGCCGAAGAAGAACACTGGTCCAGTTATGGACCCTGCAATGTGCCGCCTTTGACTGGCCAATAGTAGCTGCTTCCATCCGAGATATTATATGCCGGTGGTGGCCACTTTCCCCAGGAAGGCAAATGAAGTCTTCATTCCTTGTGTAGGGCGGGAGCCAGTGTAGGACAGGACTGGCCATGCCAGTTTTGTATCAGTCTGTCACATACGATCTTACATTCTCTTC
Organism: Lissotriton helveticus; assembly: GCF_964261635.1. Lineage (NCBI taxonomy): Eukaryota > Metazoa > Chordata > Amphibia > Caudata > Salamandridae > Lissotriton > Lissotriton helveticus. Next base: position 474,751,576 of record NC_136062.1, read on the forward strand.
AAGTTAACCTTGCGTATGACAATGTACCCTTAAACAGAAGAGCTGCTTGTGTAACCACTGAGGGCCAGATGTACAAAGCTTTTGTGAGGTCGCAAACGTCCTAAATTGCAGAATAGGGTTGTTTGTGACATCAAAATAATTTTTTTTAATGTACATAGGCCCAATTAAAAATTCAGTAATCTATTACTGAATTGCAAATTGGGTGTGCGATTCGGTATTAGAAAGGGGCATGTTTATTGCGTCCTACAACCGAATCGCTGTTGTTTGGCAACCGAAATGAGGTTGCAAAACATTCACATTTTTCCACCTACTTCAAGTAGGTGGTAACCCATTTACAAATGGAAAGGGGCCCCCTCGGGACCCATTCTCCTGTGAGAATATTTGCAAAAACATTTTTTAAAAGCAGGCAGCGGTTCCACGCACCACTGCCTACTCTTAAAAATGAAAAGAAAGCTTTTTTTTCTTCTTTTTGAAACAAATCCCATTTTCATACCTGTAATGGACACATGTAACTGCAACAACTACATGAAAAGTCCCCAGTCTTACTAAAATAAAATCCCATATCTCACATTCAGTGCAATCTGCCAACAGACAGATTGCATCATCTCTCACATCATTCAACAAATACAGTGGACTCTCACAAGTGAGAGTTTACTTTCCAACATTGAACAGCATTACAACTCGCTGCACATTTACTCAAAAGTTAACTTTATAACTATTTGATAAAGTTCTAGCAAGTAGTGTAACATTAAAAAATCATCTTATATCAGGGCTAATTAAAATCTCCTATAACATCATATTGTTACTTATGTAAACATAAGAGCCCACTAAACTTCTATCTTATCTTATGCTGAGACAAAATCCTGATCAATAAAATCAACAAAAACGCTACAGATCAAATTAGTAAATTGAATCAGAAGAAACCAGCAACCTGCAATCTTGTGCTATGGAAAGAAGCAAGATACCGGTATCTTAAATCACGTCCACACATGTTGTTACTGCTTATGCTAAATAGGTCACTGTCACTGTGAGAAATGCATCACTCACACTATGACATCACCAAACATCACTCCAGCTTCAGACTAGACGTGCATGTGCGCTAATCTCATGACAACGAGGGAAGACTGGTGCAAGAAAGTTCACCTATTTCTAATCAATAATTAGACAGATTTTCATATCTGTTGTCAATTTATAAATCACTGTGCACTACTCAAATTAATTAAGGACAAACTTTTAATACATGTGTCTTAACCCATTAGAGTTGAGGAACCTGCCACCCGCCAGACTTTATACAGCCATCAGTACCTTCTGCAGCATGATGGGGTAAATAACAACTTCTGCTTGCCTCCCTCCGCCCATGGTGGGGTTATGTCATCCATAAAATCGTCTTGGTGGTCCTGGAGTAGTGTTATCATGTGGGTATATAATGAATGTTTGGTTAAAACACTGGAATGCCTGTACTATCAAAGCATTCCCCATAATGGGTTCTCCGTTGGCTGTACACAGGGATCGAACCACCATTCTTGGTTTCACCCCTTTCAGTATCAGCAAGAGGACACTCCCCCCTCCACACAAGTCCCAGCCCAGGTATGTTTCCCAAGGTAGACCATTTCTCTAAATTCTGCAAACAGGAAATCAATTGGGCAAGTGCTGAGGCACTGGGAGAGATATTGTATCATTGTTAAGCTACATTTAACAGTGTAGAGAAGAGGTGTGGCGCCGCGGCCAGGGCGACTGACGCTGGAATCTGGGGATCACGGTTCGATCCCCGGCTCCGGCGGCAGGTTAGCCCAGCACCATGTGACTCTGGGCAATAGCTTGCTTAATCTTCCCGACGGCCCCCAGCGCCTAGAGACCCTAACGGGTGATTGTGCGCTTTACAAATGTGGATTATTATTATTATAGAGACAGAATACTGAGTACAAAATGTCGAGGTGCACAAATATCGAGTTGGACATATCGTGGGTCAGAAATATCAAACACAAGAATATAGAGGCTAAGAATATCGAATTTAGGTAAGTAATATCGATTTTACAAATACCAAAGTCTTTAATATCGTTTGCAAAAATATAGTTGTTAAAAATATCATTTTTTTATTATTGTTATGTATTTTAGTGTATATTTTATATGCATGTGATGTATGTTGTTGTGTATAAGAATTGTTTGTATTTTTAATATTTTTAGTAATTATAAACAACATTATTTACATTTTGCACTTTTAGTTCTGTAGTGAGTTGTGGGTTTATAGGGGAATAGGGTGGGAGGTAGTTTAATTATAATACATTTATTATTATTATTATTATTATTTTAATATGAATTTTGTGCTTATAATCCAATAGCGGGTTGTGGGTTTATAGCAGAATAGGGTGGGAAGAAATGTAACTATATTAAATGTATTAATTTGTTTAATATGAATTTTGCGCTTTTAGTTCTGTAGCTGGGTTGTGGGTTTATGGGGAAATAGGGTGGGAAGTAATTTAATTATTTTAAATGTATTGAAGTAATTTGCATTTATTAATATTTGTTTTATTGATAGTTTTTAGTGTTAAATGTGTACATTCATTTATTATTAATTAATTAATATTTTATTGTTAATAAAAAAAAATTATACAGTGTTTTAGCCTGTTTCCTCATCTTACTTCAACCTCCCGGCCCTAACTCCTCGTTATCCCCTTATTAGCTTTATATCACTCCACCCTCCCTCCTTTCTCCACCATCTCCTCCAACCTTTTGACCATCATGCTTCACCTTAGTCCCAATCCCACGTCCCACTCCAACCCCGCTCTCTCCTCTTTACACCCCTCCCTCACCAAACATGGCCCCAACTCTTGGTCCATTCGCTACCCTCCCAATCTTTCTAAAAACGCTAAGAAAAATGTCAAACATAAATTACTAATCCGGCATCCTGAAACCCTAATTGTGGATAACTACCACAGCCTCACATCCCCTATAATAACCAACTACATTTTTTATTCTAAGCAAAGCACCCCTCCAAATGGAAGAGCACCTTCCTACGCCACCTCCCAGTTACTAAATATAACAATATTCCTTACGGTTTCAAACTATCTACAACTCCCTCCCTTATTTTCCTCGGTGAAATTAACATCTCCATCTTCAAACTGGAAATATCCTCATACAAGCCTCTGAACACCATCTCAACATCTTCAAGCATCATTTCAGCACTCTGTCCCACCAGCTGCCCTTACCTACTCCTCTCATCTCTACTCCCCAAACCCCAGACACGTCCCCTTGCTCCTCTGCCTCTACGACGAATACCCTTCTTCCCCTAGACATCTCTAACCTCAAGGATATATCCTATTCTATGACTTCTTATCCATCACCCAACCCCGAACCCCCCAAAACATCTCAAACTCACTCACTATCCCCCAAACTCCGATGCTCTCCAACGATCGTTACTTCTGACCCCTAGCACCACTGCTAACCCCTCTCCTTCCCCACAAGCTCCCCTTTTAGCCCGCACCACCACACCCCTTCCTGCCCCTACTATCCCCTCTCTCAATTTCCCCTCCGCCCCCAACTCTGATGTTGCCTCTCCACTCACCCCTTACACCCTCTCTTCTCCTACTATCCCGTCCCCAAACCCCTACAACTATCCCATCCCTCTCCATGCCTGTCCCTCCTGCACACTGCCAGATCACCCCTCTCTCCCCCAACCCGCCCCAATTCCCACAGCTACAGCACCCCGCTTACCATCCCCCAGGCCTCTCACCCTCTCCCAACACCAGACATCCACCCAGGACCAACTACGAACACACTTCCTCCACTCCTCCTGCCCCAACTACCTCTTTAACTATCCCGTCCTTCTCCACGTACCTCCCCCCTGACTGCCAGATCTCCCCTCCCTCCACAGACCTACCCCACTCCCACAACGTCAGCACCGTACTCGACCCCCCAGACCTCCCACCCTCTAAGAATGCGAGAACACCTCCCCCGACCAACTCAGAAAACACCTCCCCTCCTGTCTCAACTATGTCCCACCTCACTCTTTTAACTCAGACACTTTGCAACATTGACTGCAATATTGCTTACTTGGTATCTGAAGCCGCCCAGCTTAGAGAGGATTTCAAAGACTTAAAATCCCTTAATCCCAAAACACGCCCTTTCTGGTCCACTTCACGAGACACTGGTCCTCAAAAACCTACTAATCCCAAAGCTTGGAAAACCACACCACTACACAACTGTTCACATAGACCTCTTCGCACCTTAAGTGACCACTCCGCCACTGACCTATCCGACATCTGCAACTCCTACCCGCCAATAATCTCACTTAAGGATACAGCCGTTCCTCACGACTACATTCCTGTTAATATAGGGAGCAGCAAAATCCCCTCCACTCCAGGCTCCCCCAGTCCCCCTCCTCAACTTTCCGCAATCTACTCGTGCCCCACCCCCCAATAACAACCGAAAGCCCCTGGCCTGAATGCTTGTGAACTGCCGTTTGGCGGTTCAACATTAGACCAAAATTTCCAAAACTATCCTTAGTGAAGATATAGATGTCGCCTTCCTCATGGAAACCTGGCTCAATGAACCTTCAACACCCATTCTTGACTTACTCTCCCCTCCCGGTTACTCTATCATCAGAAAAGACAGACCAAAGAAAACAGGAGGTGGATTAGCAATAATCTTTAAAAGCGAACTCCAGCTCTCCCTAGTCAAAAACACTGACTTTGCAACATTTGAATACCTAGGAGCAGAACTTAAGTTCCAAGACGCTCCCCCAATACGTCTACACAACATCTATCACCCTCTGGGTTAACCTCTTCCCTTTGCTGAGGAACTATCTGACCTTCTTACTCAATCGTCACTTTCTAGCTCTAAAAATCTCTTCCTAGGAGACTTAAACCTTCACTGGAATGTGCACGAGGACCCTACTATCAAACTTCTCAATAACCTTCTTGAGATTAAGGACCTCAAACAACTCTGCCATTCCCCAACCCACTTTAAAGGGGCTACTCTTGATGCCATCATTGCAAACAAGGATTTGGCTTCCTTATCTAACATCATCCCTGTCGATTGGTCTGACCACCACCTCATACTGTTCATGATCTCCCCCTTAGCCCCGCCCCCCCACCTAAAAACAACAAAAACAACATTTCTACCAGAAACCTTAATCTTACCCCCCTGGTGTACTGGAGGCCAACCTCCAAGCTCGAACTTAGATGCACCCCTCTCTCTCTGTTTATGCAAATGAGCTCACTAAGCACTATAATAAAGTTTCAGAGGTTTTTGATCAACTGGCACCATCCAAACTAAAGACTAAAAAAAAATCCCTTCCAAATCATGGTTTAACTCAGCCCTCACCAATGAAAGACGTGCTTTCAGACTGGCTGAAAGAACTTGGAGACAACACCCTTCCCCCTCCAATCTCGTCCTCCTTCGAACCGCTACCTCTAGTTACAAGAAACACAATTTCTTTGAAAAGGCATCCTTCTTTCGTTCACAACTCGCCCATGCCAAAAATAGACCCAGAGAACTGTTCAACATTGTTAGAATCCAAACCTCCCCTGCCCCCTCCACTTGACGGCCTCCTCCAACAAATGTGAAGAAATTGCTAACTTTTTCTCTGAAAAATCGCCAAAATTGATCAATCATTAATTTTAACTCAGATCCCTCCCAGCCCCTAATATACCCTTGTTACTACTCCAACACCCTCCCCCTGATCCTGCCCCTTGCCTCCCCCGCACCAACTTTCAATAACCCCTCCTGAAACCTACCCTGACAAAATACAGCTAAAAAATAATGCCTCCAGCAGAATTTCCACTCCGTTTCCGAACTAGAAGTCTTTAACATCCTGTCCAAAGTAAAACCATCCTCTCACACAAAAGACCCCCTCCCATTTACCCTCGTCCAGGACCTTAAGCACGTCATTGTACCTTATTGGACCAAAATTATCAAGTCCGCCCTTTCCTCGGAGTGCGTCCCTGTCTCCCTCCAACTCAGACATGTCACTCTCATTCCTAAAAACCCTAAGCCTGACCCCAACAACCCTAATAACCTCCACCCCATCTCAAACCTCCCCATTCTTTCAAAAGCCCTTGAAAAATGTGCCCTTCTTCAAGTGGATAAACACATTGACACTGACAACCTACTCGAACCTCTATAATCCGGCTTCCGTAAAGGCTGCAGCCCTGAAACTGCATTGCTAATTATAGTTGATGACATCCACCACGCCCTGGATAATGGTGAGACCTGCAAATTCATTCTCCTAGACCTCTCCGCGGCATTCGATTCAGTTAACAATTTAACCTTACTCGATACACTTAAACTATGCTTTGGTCTTAATGGCACTGTCCTGAGTTGGTTCACCTCCTATTTCCAACACAGAACCCAGCAAATCAAAATACAAAACTGCCTCTCCAGCCCCACTCCTGTCTCCCTTTGTGTCCCCAAGGATCTATCCTCTCTCCTGCTCTGTTCAACTTATTTATGGTTCCCCTTAACCTCATACTTAAAGAAGCTGGTATTAACTATCACCTTTATACCAACGATACCCAACTGTACTATAAAATAAAATCCCACTCAGATGTCCTACACCTTAACACTGCCCTGGCTAATATGTAAACCTGGTTCTACTCAAATCATCTCAAACTCAACCCAAACAAAACTAAAATCATTCTTTTATTTCCTAAAAACAACCCACTCCCCATCCAAACATGGATCTCTCACTTTAATGCCCTAAACTGTTCGCTCTCCTTATCCAAATCAGTAAAATTCCTTGGCATCACCATTGACAGTAAGTTACCCCTCAATTCCCATATAAAAAATTTGGGAAAAGGAGCACTTTTCGTGCTCCACATCTAAAAAAAATCAAACCTTTCATTCCACCGGACGATTTCAAATCTGTTGTACAATCTCTAGTCCTCTCGAAAATTGACTATGGAAACGCCCTACTCTCTGGATCTCCCAAAGTCCACCTTGCCCCCCTCAAATCTGTTCTCAACCTAGCGGCCAGGCTTACAACTGACTGCAAACGCTCTGACCACATCTCACCTGCCCTTAAGACCCTATAATGGCTTCCTATCGAAGGCAGATCCTGCAATAAAACAGCCTGGATTATGTACAAAGCCCAAAAATTAAAATTAAAGAGAAGAGTTCTCCCAATTGTTATTTGAGGTCCAGAGGAGGGAGGAGAAAAACCAAAACAAGAAAGTACCTCTAGTCAGACCTATATATTTTGTCAACGATAATCTTCACAATTTATTTCAAAAAGGATGCTATATATAAAACGAAGACATAGATTTATTTTTCATTTTTTTCATTTGTTCTGTTTTTCTTGTAGTAAGTACATAGCAATTTATTTACATGTAGAAAAATAAGCACTGCTATTTATAAATCACTCTTTACAATACATAGTTGGACAAAAGAAGAAGAACCCCAGAAAATCCATCTTGCACTCATACCATTCATTCCATCATGCAAACTACTACATTCATTCCATCATGCAAACTACTACATTCGCTTCCCAGTCTAAAAGAATTGTGTGGACATATCAGACAAAAAAACAACAATAAACATACAATAAATTGTTTTAAAGGGACCCCTATAAGTTAATATGACTAAAGGTTCTGAAATCTATACATTTTTTGATTTATGCATTTTCTACAAATCTTTGTTTCTTTCTCTTTACATATAACAGATGATCTTCAATATGGGGGTCTCAGATGCGTACGGCCACGCGTACGCATTTGTCTGATATGTCCACACAATTCTGGAAAGCGAATGTAGTAGTTTGCATGATGGAATGAATGGTATGAGTGCAAGATGGATTTTCTGGGGTTCTTCTTCTTTTGTCCAACTATGTATTGTAAAGAGTGATTTATAAATAGCAGTGCTTAATTTTCTACATGTAAATAAATTGCTATGTACTTACTACAAGAAAAACAGAACAAATGAAAAAAATGAAAAAATAAAAATAGTATGTTTAAATAAATCTAATGTCTTCGTCTTATATATAGCATCCTTTTTGAAATAAATTGTGAAGATTATCATAGAAAAAATATATAGGTCTAACTAGAGGTACTTTCTTGTTTTGGTTATGTACAAAGCCCTTCATCAAAAGACCCCGCTTTACCTCTCAAACAAACTCAATAAAGTGGACAGTGCCCGATCGATGAGAAGCACCAACTCTCTACTCCTCGTCCCCGCTCTGTTAAAAAAGAAAGCTGTGCAATTTCGCTCCTTCTCTGGTAAGGCTCCCAGCATCTGGACTGCCCTCCCTAAAGAGCTACGACTCAACCCCTCATACGCCAGTTTAAAAAAAGACCTTAAAATGCACCTGCTCAACAAATATTGGGGTCCTTAATCCTTCTATTATCATACCTGTTATACTCTCCCCCTTCTTGAAACCCCGTCTTCTCCCTCTCTTCACTCCTCCTGTGTCGACCCCAACTATTCACCCCTTCCCTACCCATCTTCACCTTTTCTTCCACCCTACCACCCCTTTCCGAACACTTCCCCTCCCCCTTTCTCTCACTCGCACAACCCTTCCTTATTCAGAAAAAACTCTATTCATGTGTTGTTTTGTAAATTGCTTCTTCTTTGCCTTTTTTATTAAGTCAAGCTATGTTACTCAATGTGGTCCTCAAAGTCCGTCATGTCTGAATGCTTCTTTTGGACACCATTGTTTTGTATTCCATGTACTTTTGTCATTCCAATGTAAAGCACTCTGATACCCCCGGGTGGAACCAGCGCCATATAAAACCTTTTAAATAAATAAATAAAATAAATAATACATTTCAATTACTTAATTATTAAATAATTATGGTAATTATGTCTTTTATTTTAGGTGTGTGTTGTGGTGTTTGTAGGTATACATGGTGGGAAGTAATTTAATTCAAATTTTCGAATTAATAATTGGTTGTTAATTAAATTTAAATATTTATAAATTAATTATGGTAATTGTCTAACTAATTTTAGGTGTGTGTTGTGGTGTTTGTAGGTGTAAACGGTGCGAAGTAATTTGTGTTTAATAAATATATAGTTGTTAATTAATGTTAATAGATTCATATTTTGGGTAATTTTAAAATATTTGTTGTTATATTTAGTTTTAAAAGGGGTAAAGGGTGGGTATTAAATAAATTTTAATAATGTAATTATTAGTTGTTCAAAGTAATTGATTGTAATTTTAAGATAATTTCTAAATGTGTTTTATTATTTGATAGTTTAATTTAGTTTGTGATGTGCAAATTATAGTGTTAAAGTGTGTGTAGTAGAATTATGTTTATCATTTATTTATTAGTAAGAATTTTTTTAATGTTTATTAATTATGTAAAATATGTAAATACATTTAATTAAGAAATGTGAAGTGTTTTATTATTAGTATGATGTTATAAGTTAGGAAATTATATAAATACATTTATTTTGTCATTAATTGATTTTTTTGTAAGTATTTTAAAATAAATATGTGTTGGTAAATGTATTTGTTATTTTTTTATACATAGTATTTGTAAGCTTTTGTTATATGTTATTACTATTGTTATATGTGTTCCTTTTATATGTTCTAAACATTAATTTAGAATATTGATTATTAATTTTTATTATATTTTAGATTTTTTAATATATATATATTTGTAAGTGTTTCAGTGTGAATAGTAATTTCTTCTCTACTACGGTATCCAGCACTTTCCCTACTGTTGCACTCATTGGAGTGGCAATAGTAATTTTTACCCCTCCAGTATCAAACACTTACCCTACTGTTGCACTCACCAGAGTGGGATTAGTAATGTTTACCCCTCCGCTATCCAACACTTTCCCTACTGTTGCATTCTTTGGAGTGGGAATATTAATTTTTACCCCTCCACTATCCAGTAGTTTCCCTCCTGTTGCACTCACTGGAGTGGGAATAGTAATTTTTACCCCTCCACTATCGCGCAGTTTCCCTACTGTTGCAATCTCTGGAGTGGGAATACTAAATTTTACCCCTCTGCTATCCAGCACTTTCGCTACTGTTGCACTCACAGGAGAGGCAATAGTAATTTTTACTTCTCCACTATCCAGCACTTTCCCTACTGTTGCACTCTCTGGAGTGGGAATAGTAATAGTTACCCTCCCGCAAACCAATGCTTTCCCTACTGTTGCACTCACTGGAGATGGAATAATAATTTTACACGTTCGCTTTCCAGCACTTTCCCTACTGTTGCACTCACTGAAGTGGGAATAGTCATTTTTACCACTACGCTATCCAGTGCTTTCCCTACTGTTGCACTCACTGGAGTGGGAATAGTAATTTTCCCCCCTACGCTATCCAGCGCTTTCCCTACTGTTGCACTCGCTGGCATGGGAATAGTAATTTTACCCCTCCGCTATCCAGCACTTTCCCTACTGTTGCACTCACTGGAGTGGGAATAGTAATTTTTACCCACAGTAATTTTTACGCCTCAACTTTCCAACACTTTCCCTAATGCTGCACTTACTGGAGTGGGAATAGCAATTTTTACCCCTACACTATCCATCGATTTTCCTACTGTTGCACTCATTGGAGTGGGAATAGTAATTTTTACACCTAAGCTATCCAGCGCTTTCCCTACTGCTGCACTCTCTGAAGTGAGAATAGTAAATTTCGCCCCGTCGCTATCAAACACATTCCCCACTGTTGCACTCACTGGAGTGGGAATAGTAATTGTTACCCCTACGCTATCCAGCGCTTTCCCTAATGTTGCACTCTCTGGAACGGGAATAGGACATTTTACTGCTCCGCTATCAAACACTTTCCCTACTGTTGCACTCACTGGAGTGGGAATAGTAATTTTTACTCCTCCACTATCCGACACTTTCCCTACTGTTGCACTCACTGGAATGGGAATAGTAATTTTTACCACTACGCTATCCAGCGCTTTCCCTACTGTTGCACTCTCTGGAATGGGAATAGTAAATGTTATCCCTCTGCTATCCAGCATTTTCCCTACTGTTGCCCTCCTTGGAGTGGGAATAGTAATTGTTACCCCTATGCTATCCAACGCTTTCCCTACTGTTGCGCTCACTGGAGTGGGAATAGTCATTTGTACACCTCAGCTATACAGCACTTTCCCTACTGTTGCACTCACTGGAGTGAGAATAGTAATTTTCACGCATCCACTGTCCAGCACTTTATCTACAGTTGCATTCACTGAAGTTGAACAATTTATTTTAAAGACGTTAAAATCGTTAAAATGCTTTAATTCATAATATAATGTCTTTTATTAGATTTTATGTTATTGGTGTATATATATGTATATATATTTATATATTTATTTATTTATACATTTGTATTAATACTATTATAAAATGAATTAAAATAAATAGTTTACAAATTGTTTTAAAATAAATATATATATATATTACATTTTATATATGTATGTTTAAATTAGCCCCTTAATTGCTGCCGTCGGCCAACGGTCGTCACGGCCACTACCTCCCCAGTGCTGCGCACGACCGTTGGACGTCCAGTTCAGCACTGGATAATGGACAGCGCAGCACTGGGGAGGTTTGTTTACAAGCTCTAAAGGGGTTAAATGTATTTGTTGCATTTACTAAAATGTATATTAAATCCAATAAATTTTTTAAGTTAATTTTTATATTTAATATTATTTTTATATATATTAAAATCGATATTTTGTACAACTATATATTTTTTTTAATTGTACTTACAATAATAAATATAGGAAGTCCATTTTTTTACATCGATATTAAAAACTCGATATTTGTGTATGGGGATATTTTGGGGGTTGATATTCTTTCAGTGAACCCTATTTAACTCCCTCTTAAGACTCTAAAGCCAGGTTCACATGGATATAAGGGCTTTGTATGCTCTGAGATTGCTGTCCATCCTATGTAAACTTTAAATGCTTCAGAGATTGTTTAATAAGAGGCAACTGACCCTACATTCTGTACAAAATATTCATCTAAGGCCCGTCAACTTTGCTCCGAATACTGCGTCCGTTAATGCTGATGATGCAAACACCCAAGGTTCATGTCTTTATAGTAAGTCGGGTAACATAATGCCAAGTACAACGGATGAGTGGTCAGAGGATTTGCAGGGTTAGTACTCAAGGGAGAGGACCCAGGGGACCTCCTTGGGGGATTGAAGCAAGAAATCAGTCCTCAAATATGTGTTGTGGGCAGCGGAGCACTATGAGTAGGCATTGGCTTGCCCCGCAGCTTACAGAATACATCCACTAAACCATCACGCTCAAGGATTTATTTACAAGGCATACGCTGCACTGGGGGCGCTAATCATGTCTGCTATCGAGTTCTGAATTAAGAACTAGGGTAAAGTTTTAACCCCCAAATAACACTTATGTCACCATGTCTACGATAATGTCCTCGAAAAATGTTAGAAGTCGAAGTTAGGTGGGTAAGAGTTTTTGACTGTGATGGCAAAGTCACAAAGTAAGGCAGCTCGATACATGAATCTGCCCAGGGAGTCTCAATGAATATAAGTAAATGAGAAAGGCAATATTTTATGGATTAAGATTACAACTCTAGCCATGTATGAGCTATAGGAAGCAAAGTAATTTGTGGTTCCCCGGTGATGCACAAAGTTAGCCCTGTCCCAAGGTATCAGGGGCATTGCTTGAAGAAAAGCCACTTCTGCCCGTGTCTTTCTAAATATGTGAGTATCAATCTGCATTTTTAAGGTTACCAATTTCTTGTACATTACATGTCATACACCTAATTATATTTGCCACACTTGAAAAGGAAAAACCTGGCACACATTAAACAACCTGATGCAACTATCCATCAACAGTGGTGTAATGAAGGTCAAGTAGTTCCAGACAGCTCGCTCCTCAGTGAATGCCGCCAAACCAAAATTGCAAATGAAACCAAACTCCTTTCCTCCCACCTCCTGTACTGATAACCCAACCATCAGTGACAACTGAAAAACTCAGCAACTCAGTTCAGAACAGCAATCTTGTGCTAAGCACAGGAGACTAGAATGTCAGAGCCAGCTACCGACACACAGCTCAGTGCAGCACAACTGTGATTTGAGATTAAATACTTGGGGCATATTTAAAAGCCCCTTGCGCCACTGGAGTATCACTTTTTTTAATGATACAGTGGCGCACAGTGCAGGCCAATATCTACAAGTGCCCATAAAGCCACTATGCGTGGCTTTTCTTGACTTTGTAGATTAGGTGAAAGACCACGCAGCACAAGTCGCTGCGTTGCCTTATATTCCGGAAGGAGGGAGCCATTCCCATTCAACACCCTTGGATTTTGACACTGCCCTAGATTTACAACACAGCGTGATTCTGGGGCAGTGCCCAAAAAAATATGCCTCCTCAGAGCAGACATAGCGAGAAGAAATGTTTAGATTTCTCCTAGTTTTTTCCTCTTTCCATGTGTGCTGCATTCTGCAGCACACACGGAAAGAGGATAACACCTCTTGTGATTGTTTTTTATGAAGGAAGGTGTCCTTTGCTGCTCAAATATAATCATGCCAACAACACAGACACCCAGCACCATGGTGCAACGGTGCCTGCGTTGGCGCACGTCTGCAATTCATGATATGGCACTGGATGAAAGAATAGGAATTCACTGTATCTTGTAAATGCAGTGCCTTTCTGTCCTTTCAAATTGGCATAGGGCAGCGCAGCACAATGAGTTGCGTGCTGCACTACCCTAATTCTTTGTAAATATGGCTTTTGAATTTTGCAACAAATGACTAAGGAAAGGTGGACCATAAGGTTGTCGTAACTGTTATTGTGCGGACCACCTGCAGGTGCATAGCTGAGACACGCTGCCCTCTATCACTGTCAGCACATCAGAGCTAAGTGTCCACTCCAGTGGAAGTCTTTTGTTAAAGAATAGTTACGGTTAGACGTGACTGGGGGCATTCCTGGTAGGAATGCAATCGCTGATCGGACACCAGCAGAAAAACAACCAAAACAAATAACTTCACCCCTGCAGGGGATTCTGGTGAAAGCAATCAATCTCAGCAAAGGTGGTCAAACCCGAGAGACAGCATTCCACACATGCAATGAACATATGTAACTCCAATAACTATATGAAAAGACCCCAGTCTCATAAAATTACATCCCATATCCCACATACAGTGGAATCTACCAACAAAGAAATGTGCCAGACATTGCACCATCTCTCTAAAATCAGAGAACAAATACAGTGGACTTTCACAAGTAAGGAATTACTTTTCAGCAACAATTAGCATTAAAACGCGCAGCACATATTCACAAAAGTAAACTTTCTAGCTATTTAAAAAAGTTCAGGCAAGTAATGTAACATCAGAAAGTCATTTTATATCAGCCCTGATTAAAATCTTCTAAAACATGCAATTTTCAGTTAGGTAAACATAACATCCCACTTAACTTCTATCTCAGCTTGTGCTGGGACATAATTCTGATCAACAGCATTGATGTAAAACCTACCAGTCTGAAGAGAGCAGCAGCCTGCGACCTTGCTCCATGAAAATCAGTGAAACACTGCGGTCTTGAGTCACATCCACAGGTCTTGCTCCTGCTTATGCTGAACAGGTCACAATACGGAACGCATCATTCACACTATGACATCACCAAACTTCATGGAGCTCCAGGCTAGCAGTGCAGGGTCCCTAACACCATGGCAACGAGGGAGCACTGGTACAGGAAGGTTCATCTATTTCTAATGAATTATTAGACAGATGTTCTTTTCATATTTGTTGTCAATTTATAAATCACTGTCCACTACTCAATTCAATTTAGAATTTACCTTAAATAAATACCTCTGGCACCTGTTAATATCAAATTAAAAATAATTTAGTAAACAACACAGACACCTTGCACCATGGTGCAATGGTGCCTGCGTTGGCGCACATCTGCAATTTATGATATGGCACTGGATGAAAGAATAGGAATTCACTGTATCTTGTAAATGCAGTTCATTTCTGTCCTTTCAAATTGGCATAGGGCAGCGCAGCACAATGAGTTGCGTGCTGCACTACCCTAATTCTTTGTAAATACGGCTTTTGAATTTTGTAACAAATGACTAAGGCAGGGTGGACCATAAGGTTGTCGTAACTGTTATTGAGCGGACCACCTGCAGGTGCATAGCTGAGACACGCTGCCCTCTATCACTGTCAGCACATCAGAGCTAAGTGTCCACTCCAGGGGACGTTGTTTGTTAAAGAATAGTTACGGTTAGACGTGACTGGGGGCATTCCTGGTAGGAATGCAATCGCTGATCGGCCCCCAGCAAAAAAACAACCAAAACAAATACCTTCACCCCTGCAGTGGATTCTGGTGAAAGCAATCAATCTCAGCAAAGGTGGTCAAACCCGAGAGACAGCATTCCACACATGCAATGAACATATGTAACTCCAATAACTATATGAAAAGACCCCAGTCTCATAAAATTACATCCCATATCCCACATACAGTGGAATCTACCAACAAAGAAATGTGCCAGACATTGCACCATCTCTCTAAAATCAGACAACAAATACAGTGGACTTTCACAAGTAAGGAATTACTTTTCAGCAACAATTAGCATTAAAACGCGCAGCACATATTCACAAAAGTAAACTTTCTAGCTATTTAAAAAAGTTCAGGCAAGTAGTCTAACATTAGAAAGTCATTTTATATCAGCCCTGATTAAAATCTTCTAAAACATGCAATTTTCAGTTAGGTAAACATAACAGCCCACTTAACTTCTATCTCATCTTGTGCTGGGACATAAACCTGATCAATAAAATTGATGTAAAACCTACCAGTCTGAAGAGAGCAGCAGCCTGCGACCTTGCCCCATGAAAATCAGTGAGACACTGGGGACTTTAATCACATTAACAGGTCTTAATACTGCTTATGCTGAACAGGTCACAATACGGAATGCATCATTCACACTATGACATCGCCAAACGTCACAGAGCTCCAGGCTAGCAGTGCAGGGTCCCTAACGCCATGGCAACGAGTGAGCACTGGTACAGGAAAGTTCACCTATTTCTAATGAATTATTAGACAGATGTTCTTTTCATATTTGTTGTCAATTTATAAATCACTGTCCACTACTCAATTCAATTTAGAATGTATCTTAAATAAATACCTCTGGCACCTGATAATATCAAATTAAAAATAATGTAGTAAAAGCAAGACCAGTGGATAAAAACAAAGAGATTCTAAGGGCCTCATTTACAAACTTTAGCACTGCAGGTCTTTCTGCTGCACTGCCGTGCATCAAAAGAAAATAGCAGGAATGTGCCGTATCTACAAGATACATGCAAAAACAACAATTGATGGACAGAATGCAGAACAATGTCATACATTCACCCCAGTACAGAGATCTGGGCCTAAATCCATCGTTTTTTTGCACTCCACACCACCCCAGGTCAGACATGGCCATATGCAAATCAGCCTTGACCCTGTGCCTCATGGGAACAGTCCAGTCCGAACTACCAAGCCATGTCTTTCCTGGACCGGAATCAAGCATCCAAGGACCGGTTTCTGGCTATCAGCCGTCATCAGCCTGGATAGTTTGACTCCAGTGGTGTGGAGAGCGGATCACTGACATAACCTCGACAGACCGAATATCGACTGGACAAAATATCGATGACAAATTATCGACTACAAAATTATCGATTGCCTATACTTAAACAACAAACCACAAAAATATCGAAACCACAATATCGACTACAAAAAACAACGACTACAACAATATCGACTAACAACATTATCGATTTCTAAAACATCGATTACCAAATATGTGTAACATAACAGTCAAAATATCGAATACAAAAATATCGATAGCAAATTGATCGATTTTTAAAAAAATCGAAATCACTACATCCTTCAATAAATCACTTTATTATCTTAAAATTTAGTCATACAAATCATAATTATCCAGAAATTGTTTATATAAATCTATAAAATATACTATATATTTTCCTAACATTTATAACACAAAATAAATACAAACATACATTTTATAATACATAAACAATGTTTCGAACAACTAAACATTTCTTACTGCAAATTATATATATTCCTCCACTTTACAAATATAAAGATAACATTACCTATACTAAATAAGGCCTTACACATTAAATAAACGTTAATTGGTGTCACCCATATAAGGAAAGCAATTACCATAACAGGTAAAAAAATTCAAATCCACAAATAAAAACAGACTATCAATTTAAACAAGCAATCCTATTTCAGAAACAATTAGACTAATACTATATAAACAAGATTACAGCAAACTAAAAATGCAGCCTAAATCTCCAAACTAAAGGAAGACGAAACTCTGCAGGATTTCTGAAAGAAAACTTATTGACTTCAACATAAAGACAGCTACACCTATCTAAAGTAAGTACTACTACATTATTAGCCATCGAAAATGTAACTCTCAAACCTCACACCTATGTTTAAAAGCCAAATACCTAAAATATATGTGTTTTTTTTTACTATTTATCCTACAGACAAAAAGAAAATACAGAAGACCTAGACAACACCTGGACATCAAAAGTTAAATATAAATAAGTAAGTATATAATTGAAATGTAAATTCGACATTTAATAGATAGGTAACTAAATAGAAACTAGCTAAAAACCTCTATCAAAATATCATAAATAGTAATAAAATATTTGTATACATTTTCTCAACTTCCACAGGTACAAAAATATATACACAGAAAATAACAGTTTGAAGAACATCAACACCTGAAAAGAACTACTTGAAATCATCAAAAGAATTACAGGTAAATCAAAAATTTATTAAAGTGTATTATTAGAATACAACATTATTTTTTCAAAAAATGTAATGACATTCTCTTTTAATTACCTCCTAGCACTACAATACAATCATGACTGAAGGAGCTAAATTCATTTATTCACAAAAAGGGAAAATGCTTCTTTGTTACATGGGATATGTCTACACTCAAGAGAAACAAAAAGATTTGAAAGTGTTTTGGAAGTGTACGAAATATTATGCCAACAAATGTTATGGTAGAGCTATAACTCAGGAAACTACTGTTACTTATACTAAGGAACATAATCACCCACCCAATGTAACAGAAATAGAGATTAGACAAATGCTAGATTCCCTTAAAGAAGCTAGTACTAGAACTGATCAACCAACAACTGCTATTCTGAAACACCATTTAAGTGTACTTCCCCAACATGGTTCTAGCCAATTACCATCTATTGAATCCCTTAAAAAAACTGTAGCTAGACAAAAAAGAGCAACATGCACTACTCCTCCCACACCAAAAACTTTTGAAGAAGAGCAAATTCCCCCTGAACTCTCTGTAACTCACAATAAAGATAATTTTATACTCTATGACAACAAATCTAAAGATGAAAACAAGTTACTTACCTGTAACTTTGGTTCCCCAGTATTGGTAACTTTCATAGATTCCCATGCTTTGTTTCATTCCGCGTCGTCGGAATGGGAGCCTCGGTAGTATAAAAACCATAGAAACAAAAGAGAAACCTAGGCCTAGGCCTCATCTCATTTTGTATCCTATCACCCTCTTTTTGTAAAAAGAGACCAAACTTTTGCCAGGACCAATCAGAGCAGCCTCACCCTCTGGAACCTTCCTGAGAGAGCTCAGAGCCTCAGATTTTCGTAACCGTTGTGCAAACCGCCACTAACTCTGTAACCAGGCTGAGCTTTCCCCGGGGAGGCGGGCGGGCGCATGGGAATCTATGAAAGTTACCAATACTGGGGAACCAAAGTTACAGGTAAGTAACTTGTTTTCTTGCCCCAGTATTGGAACTTTCATAGATTCCCATGCTTTGTATCAGAGTAGCTAGCAGTAAATCACGAAGAACACATTTTGTACGTACATGGCATCACAGAACCATATAAGCAATACATAAAGCATAGCAAAACAAACAAAATGTGCTCACCAGGCTGGAGGGATCGTAGGGAAAGCTCACCTCTCAATGAAAAAGATTCCGCAGGACTGCTTGACCAACAGCCACGTCGTCTCGTCCTGCAGACTCCAGGCAGTAGTGTTTCGTGAAGGTATGAGTACTGCTCCACGTTGCTGCCCTGCATATGTCCTTAATGGCCACTCCTGAAAAGAGAGCCACAGATGATGCCACTGATCTCGTGGAATGTGCCCTGACTCTTCCATCCAGTGGCTTGCCAGCTTCCTGATGACAGAACTGAATCGCACTGGAGATCCAGCGGGAAATGCCACTCTTTGCCAAAGGCAATCCCTTTTGTGGTGCACTGTAGGACACAAACAACTGAGTTGTCTTCCGAAAAGGACGTGTGCACTCCAAGTAAAACTTTAAGCATCTCTGAACGTCCAAAGAATGGAGCGTGCGTTCCGCAGGAGTAGAAGGGTGCGGAAAGAAAGATTTCAGAATAAAGGGTTCATTCAAGTGAAACTCCGATGGTACCTTCGGTATAAATTTTGGATTGGTCCGAAGGATAAGAACCTCCCTTTTAAATTGCAAAAATGGATGCACTATGGAGAGTGCTTGAAGCTCACTCACCCGTCTCGCTGATGTGAGAGCCACCAGGAGGGCCAGCTTCCAAGACAAGAACTTTAAGTCTGCTTTGTGCACAGGCTCAAACGGAGCCTTCATGAGCTGCGCCAAGACCAGGTTGAGCTGCCACACTGGTGGAGGAGGACGAACTGGAGGATACATTCGGAATAATCCCTTCAAGAATTGTTTGACAACCCTAGAGGACCATAAGGACGGACCCGAAGAATTGCGTCGATACCTCGATATGGCCGCCAGATGTACCTTTACAGATGAATGTGCCAACCCCGACTTAGCCAGAGATAGTAAATATGGCAACAATTGATGGGGTTGGGAAGTGTAAGGATGGAGACCTTGACGTTGACACCACAGGCAGAATCTTTTCCATTTCGCCTTGTAAGTCTTATTGGTACTTGGTGCTCGGGCATGAGCTAAGACCTCCCGGCATTCCTGAGAGAGCATTAGATGACTGAACTCTCTGTGTTCAGGAGCCACGCTGTCAAGTGGAGTGATCTCGGATCCGGATGGTAAACCTGCCCCTGATTCCTGGACAACAGGGACGGCATGGGTTGGAAGTGAATTGGAGGAGCTCGGAAGAGCCTCAGAAGCTCGGTGTACCAGAATTGTCTAGGCCATGCTGGAGCAATTAGAATCATCTTGCAGGGCTCAGCCTTCAATTTCCTGAGGACTCGAGGAATTAGGGGAATTGGAGGAAAAGCGTAAAAGAATGCGCTGTACCAAGCCATCGAAAGAGCGTTCCCCAGGGACCCCTGATGGTGAACTTTGCTTGCGTAGAACCGGCATTTGGCGTTCTCCGGTGAAGCAAAGAGGTCGATGGTTGGTGTCCCCCAGACTGAGAACACCCTGTCCAGAATGGATTGATTCAACTCCCACTCCATTGTCACCTCCGTCTGTCGACTCAAGGCATGCGCCTTGACATTGAGAGTTCCCGCCAGGTGTTCGGCTTTCAGAGAGATGTTGTTCAGAATCGCAAAATCCCAAATCCGTTGAGCTTCTGCGGACAGAGTCTGCGATTTGGTACCTCCTTGTTTGTTGACGTAGTGCATGGCCGTCGTATTGTCCGTCCGGACCAGCACTGAATGGTTGCGAACTCTGGGCAGAAAAGCTTGCAAGGCCAACCGAATCGCCGTCAGTTCCAGGAAATTGATATGGCACTGGCGCTGTCCTGGACTCCAGTGGCCACTGACTTGAAGCTCTCAGAGAACTGCACCCCAGCCCTCCAGTGAAGCGTCTGTGGTCAGTACCATGGGTGAAGGTGAAACCCTGAATGTTAGACCCTGGGCGATATTGCTTTTTAGAAGCCACCATTCGCTCGCCTGTCTCATCGCTGCTGTCACCACCACCTTGTCGTTGAATGACCCTTCTGCCTGGCGCCATTGCTTGTCTAGCTCCTCCTGCAGAGGAGGCATTCGCAGCCTGCAATGTGGTACCAATGGTATGCAGGATGACATCGACCCGAGAAGGGATTTGTATTGGCGGACCGACAGGAATTGTTTGCGGCAGAGTAGTCGAGCCGAAATCATCAACTTTTGTTGTCGTTCCTCCGAGGGACGAGCTGTACATTGCGTGGTGTCCAACACGGATCCCAGGAATCTGGCCGTTCTGGAGGGCAGCAGGACTGACTTGCGTTCGTTCAGCTGAAGGCCCAGGCAACGGGACAAATGGATGCAAGTTGTCACTGCTTGAGAGGTTTCCTCGAAAGATGGTGCCTTGACGAGCCAGTCGTCTAAGTAAGGAAAAACTTCTAAAGATTGTTTCCGAAGAAAGGCTGCAACCGGCGCCAACACCTTGATGAACACTCTTGGTGCCGACCGAAGGCCGAACGGAAGCACCTTGAATTGAAAATGGCTCTTTCCCACTGTGAAGCGTAGGTATTGTCTGTGAGCTGGATGTATCGGAATATGGAAATATGCGTCTTCTAAATCCAGCGATGCCAAGTAGTCGCCTGGATTCAAGAGAGGAAGAATTTCCTGGAGAGTGACCATCCTGAAGGAGAGCTTGACGAGATAGGTGTTGAGCTCCCGCAGGTCTAGAATAGGGCGCCAAGTGTCTATCGTCTTCCGCACGAGGAAGAACCTTGAATAGAAACCCCGGCCCCGCTGAGACAGAGGCACAGGTTCTATCGCTCCCTTGAGGAACAGTTGATGGGCTTCGAGGTGGAGTTGTCCCAAATGTCCCGTGCGGATGGTGCCCGGAGCTCTTGTCGGAGGAAGGTCTTGGAACTCCAACACGTGGCCACTTTCTACAATTTTGAGGACCCATTGGTCCGATGTTATTGATCTCCAGCTCTACAGACACAGAGAAATCCTGCCCCCCACTGATGTGACTGGGAGGGAAGGAACAGTAGGTAGAGCCGGAAAGCCGCTATTGAAGCTTGGTGTTGTCACGTCCCTGCCGGGTCTGACGGCCCCGTGGCTGATGGCGAGATAAAGACGCCGATTGACCCTGGCGCTGATTGGAGTACTGGGGCTTATAGGACTGAGAAGGCTGAGAGGAATATCTCTGTTGGTTCCCTCTGTATGATGTAAATCCTCTGCCTCGTGCGCCCCTAAAGGGGACCTTCCGGTAGGTGAGGGACCCTAAGGCCTTTGCAGTGTCCGTGTCCTTTTTGATATTTTGTAGAGCATCGTCCACATGCTTGCCAAACAGCATCTCCCCATCGAATGGTAGATCCAGGATTCTATTCTGGACCTCCTGGCGAAACCAGGTGGCCCTCAACCAGCCCTGGCGCCGTAGTACTGCCGAGCCAGCTAAGGCTCGAAATGCTGTGGAAGCAATATCCATTGCACAGTCTATAACCTCAGCAGAAGACTTTTCCCCCTCTATAAGCACCTTCTAGGCTTCCTCCTTTGTGGGTTCTGGTAACTGCTCCACAAAGGGTTCCATGTCGCACCACATCTGTCGGTCGTATCGGCCGAGGATGGCAAGAGCATTTGACGCTCTAACAAGCAAACTGGCCATTGAGGAAAACCGCTTCCCCACGTTATCTAGGCGTCGACCGTCCTTATCCGGAGGTGTGGTCAAAGGTGTGGACGGATTCTTGGACTTGCTTTGAGCCGCCTGAGAGATGACTGAATCAGGCTTCGTCTGACCAAGAAGGCAAGCAGGACTGCCGTCCGGAGCCTTATACTTCTTTTCCAGCCGCGGGAGGACTGGAATCACCGTGGCCGGATTTTGCATAATTTTCATCCCTTCCTCGCATACGTGTTCAATGATGGGAATAGACTTGACCGATCTCCTGTGTTGTTCCTTAAAGTCATAAAGGAAACATTCCGATTCTTCTCTCAAAATCGGCAACCCAAATCTTTTAGCTGCCCTTTCCATCAGGTGATGAAAACCCCCGATATCCACTGGAGGGGAGATGGACGTGTCACGACCAGCAGCGTCCGGATCTTGTGGCCCACTGTCTCCTTGATCCAAATCTGGGTCTTGCAACGGATCAACCAAGGGATCCACCTGTATCACCTCCTCATCCGAAGAGGTATCCTGTTGGACGTCATGAATGGGTGCGGGATCCGGAGTGCGGACCCGGACCGCAGGTGCAACCGGTAGTGGCGAAGGGGGTGCCACTGGAAGACTAATAGCCTGCTGCACTTGTGACTGTGTAGGAACTGCAGACTGTCCAGAAGGTTCCGACGGAAACCTCTTCCGATAATCCTGCAGCATCATCTGCAGATCAGATATGAGCGAAGAAGGCATGGCCACCATGCCCTGGCCCAAACTCGGGGTGTGTCGCTCCTCCCGAACATATGGATACGACTGCTGGCCACCAGCATGTTCGTAACACTCCTCTGTGTCTGTCTCCTGCATCTTGACGTTCAAGTCAGAGGGACTATAGGCAGGACCATAATCATCGTCCTCAACTTCAACTTCATCCTCCTCAGATTCATCGTCCAGAAGCATAGTAGGTGGATGTGAAGGGACCCGCCGCGGAGAAGTCATCTCCGGTGTAATCTTCATCTTCTGCGTCGAAAAAGGCATCTTTTGCCCCGTCGACTGTCCCGTCGACGATGCCGTCGTCGACGGTGTAGCAGTCGTCGACGAAGATGTCAACGGAATGGTCGACGGCACCATCGCTTTCGTCGACGCCGGTCTCGTCGTCGACGGAACCATCGTCGACGGCTTCGTAGACGAACTCGTCGTCATCAACATCGTCGTCGACGTCGAGGTTGTTGTCGTCGTCGACGTAGTTCTCGTCGTCACCGCTGCCGTCGACAGTACCTTGCTTGCCGTCGTCGATGTGGAAGATGTCAGTGCCGACGAACTCGGGACCTTGAATGACGACGAAGTCATCGTGGAGGGCGCTACCGTCGACGAGCCCGTCGACGGAGCCACAGAAACGGCGGGAATCTTAACTGAAGAAACGGTCGACGACGTACCTGGTGTTTTCGTCGTCGACGGTCGCTGTTTCTTCTCCGGACCAGATTCTGAAGTGACTGAAGAGTGTTTGTCACTAGATTTGGACTTTTTGGACGGAGGGGGAGACAGAGGAACCTCCTTTATGTCCTTTAAAGCTGCACCCACTCCAGCAGCCTGTCCTTGCCTCTCCTTTTCACTTCCGTGAGGAAATTGAAGGGGACCAGCCCTCTCATACCTATCAGAGATCTTGTGAGGGGCCTGAAGAGAGGGCTGAGATGTAGAAGCTCCTGGAGGAGACCTACCCCTCTTCCTAGATCTGTGAGAGGAAGCACAAGACGTGGAATCTTCCTCCTCCGAAGAGAGCACCTCCTTGCGAGTCTTCATTTTTTGAAGACAGGTTAACAGACGACCTTCCCTGTCCCGAAGAGTCTTGTTGGAGAAGGTTCTGCAGATCTTGCACTCTGTGGCCTTGTGGTCAGGATATAAGCAGTAAATACAATTGTCATGCTTAGCCTCCACAAAAAGACGTTTTTTCCCACAAGAGGCACAGGCCCTGAACAAGGCCTTCTTCTCCTTGTCAGACATGTTGATTTTCCAGTAGAACTTGAAGAAATCCAGTAGTAGAATGAAAAGCTGAGCAGAGCTCAGTGGAGACTCCCTAGCACAACGTGCGGTAGAAAAATCTGAGGCTCTGAGCTCTCTCAGGAAGGTTCCAGAGGGTGAGGCTGCTCTGATTGGTCCTGGCAAAAGTTTGGTCTCTTTTTACAAAAAGAGGGTGATAGGATACAAAATGAGATAAGGCCTAGGCATAGGTTTCTCTTTTGTTTCTATGGTTTTTATACTACCGAGGCTCCCATTCCGACGACGGGGAATGATACAAAGCATGGGAATCTATGAAAGTTCCAATACTGGGGCAAAAAAGAATTATACTGTTTGCCACAGCAAACAACATGACTAAACTTACCCAATGCCAAACTTGGATGATGGACGGTACTTTTTCTGTATGCCCCAAACCTTTTTATCAATTATACACTATCCATGGTCATTTCCAAAATGCAAATATTCCATTCCTTTATGCCCTTCTACCAAACAAACAGCAAGCTACCTATCAAGAAATACTAAGTGAAGTCAATCAACATACTAACAACTATTTTCCACAAAAAATTATCATTGACTTTGAAAAAGCAATGATAAACAGCATCCTTAAAACATACCCACACACAGCAATACAAGGTTGCTATTACCATTTTAATCAATGCATCTGGCGACATCTACAAAAATCTACCTTGAGTATCCAATACGCCACTGATAGCACATTTGCTTATCAAATAAAAAAACTCATCGCCCTAGCCTATGTTCCACTGACAGATGTAACTGAGCACTATAACTTATTAATAGACAGCCCCTGCTATAAAAGAAACGAAGAAAGACTAAGCCCTATGCTTGACTACTTCGAAGACACATGGGTAGGAAGGCTACACAGATCAGGCCATAGAAGACAACCCAAATACCAAATAGCTTGGTGGAATGTCTACCTTAGCACACTAAATAAGGAAGCAAAAACAAACAATGCAGTTGAAGGATGGCACAATGCCTTCCAAGCAACTACAGGCCGAGGAACGCCTACCCTTCACAAATTAATACAATCCTTACAAAAAGAACAGAGTTACCAGGAGCTCCGAATGGAGCAATCAGTAACTTTGATCGGACCTAAACTCACCAAAGAAACGAAAAAAATGTATAACACACTCCAAAGTCAAGTTACCCTCTATCCAACTAGCAAAGGACTAGAATATCTATCAATGATTGCAAAAACTATTCTTTAAAACATAACATAACTATACACGTTACATTAAGCATTTTTGTTCTAAATTCCTTGATTTTTACATGTAACAATTTGCAATTAAATTATCAAATACATAATATTAACATATATAAAATGTATTTAGATAATGTATTTACAAAATGTTACATACAACGTAAGTAAAGCAAAATTTAAAACAGTTTCCCCACCCATAAAAATTTTTGTAAATACTTACAGTTCTGTTGCAGCTTCAAACGTAATCCAATTCCAAGCAATCCATACGACACCATTGCAAAAACCCATACAATCCATGGAAGCCCAAAAAAAAATGCAAAAATACAAGCAAATCCATAGCGACTCCTCTCCAATGTAATAGACACGATATACGATAGAAAACCCGAAAATAGTAATTTTGAAAAAAAAACGCTCCTGGAAAACTTGAAAACCAAAATATTTGTGTGCAAAAATAAGAGGATATAATACTCGTCACACAACTCTGATCGAAAAAGAAGGAACTCCTTAAAAACAGTAAAACGCGACGATAACCTGGAAAAAATAAAATACATACCCACCCACACAAAAACACCCATACATATATAAAAACACATATTTATACACCAAACATATTATCTTAGGAACATTTAAACATATTACCTCACGTCACTGTTCTGCTCGATTTTCCCGGCCCTCTTTTGAGGAAAGGTGATTGATGGTGACTTCAGTCTCTTATCATTCCAGTGCAAGGGTTAGAGTAGTGGATAGAGCCTATTCACGAGGCACTTTGATATAATTCTGTATTCTCCTCCCTAGATTAGGGCTTATATATACAGGCTAGGGGATAGATTCGCTAGTATTAGGGATAATCCGTCCTTTAGTTAGGGTATTATTATACTTTCCATGGAGTTATGCTGAATTCGGGCCTGGTAGGCCTCAAACGGGAGAGACTCCATCTTTCTTTCTGCCCCGGCAGCTTGGGATGCTTCTAGGTCAAGTGTAATGTTTTAGTTACGAGGTGTTGTTCGCTTGGAGAGAACCGGTTCAGGCCGGCCCTTGTCGAAGGATTGTATTTTTCTTCATGCCGAAGACACAACATCAGGCCGGCCGGCTGGGAATGTGTCCTTGGTACGGGGAGGTACAAGAATTTGGTGGGCGGCAGGTTACTGGCTGGAATTTTCCATGAAGAAACACGCTTCTATATTAGTGAAAGCCCGAGATAGTTGGGCAGTCAGTTCGTAGGCGGCATCTAGCCGTTAGTAGCAAACCTATTACTTATTCCAGGGAAGACAGACACCATTCTAAAAGCGGAGAAGAATCGAGAAACAGATACTCTCCTAGCAGAACAGCCAGGGAAAGAGAGTAGCCGATGAGAGGAAGGTTCCAGTGGCTTGGAGAAGGGTGAAGGGAACAGCGCATAGCGGTGCAGCCGTATACCCGTGATTGCGGAGGTGTGACTTCAAGACGAGCCAAGGCACAGACGAGAAGGGAACCTAGATGACTGCTGAGTGTGGACTTCATATTAATAAGGTGATGTCGACCCTTTCTTATTAGAGTGTACAACCTAATCTTTTACTTCTCTTTGCAGGTTATGTGTTGTAGTATGATGTTATATGTTTGTTTATTGTAATGGGAAATAAAGTACCCCAGTTCTTAGTGAACCGACATGTGCTGCGTGTTCTTGTATGAGAGGGTAACCTATTCTTCTAGTCAGATGCTGCTATGTGAACAGATGCTAACCCTGATCAGGTAAGTGGTAACTGAATAAGGGAGAGAGGAGCCCCTTGAATTAACGACTACGTTGTACATTATCTAAATTGGCAACCGTTGTGTGATCCGGGACATTGTAGTTCTATAACCCTGATGAATAGTGAGACCGATCCCTTTATGTAATGGTAATCATAGGATAAACTGCCACTGGGTAGAGAGGTCTGGGTTCGAATGGGACCGCGAGATCGCCAATTCTGATGCTGCCATCTGGGTAGGTTGTCTGGGTCTGTATGAGACCGCGAGATCGCCGATTCTGATACTGCCGTCTGGGTAGAGAGGTCTGGGTTCGAATTGGACCGCGAGGCCGCCGATTCTGATGCTGCCGTCTGGGTAGGTTGTCTGGGTCTGTATGAGACCTCGAGATCGCCGATTCTGATACTGCCGTCTGGGTAGAGAGGTCTGGGTTCGAATGGGACCGCGAGGCCGCCGATTCTGATGCTGCCGTCTGGGTAGGTTGTCTGGGTCTGTATGAGACCGCGAGATCGCCGATTCTGATGCTGCCGTCTGGGTAGGTTGTCTGGGTCTGTATGAGACCGCGAGATCGCCGATTCTGATTCTGCCGTCTGGGTAGAGAGGTCTGGGTTCGAATGGGACCGCGAGGCCGCCGATTCTGATGCTGCCGTCTGGGTAGGTTGTCTGGGTCTGTATGAGACCGCGAGATCGCCGATTCTGATACTGCCGTCTGGGTAGAGAGGTCTGGGTTTGAATGGGACCGCGAGGCCGCCGATTCTGATGCTGCCATCTGGGTAGGTTGTCTGGGTCTGTATGAGACCGCGAGATCGCCGATTCTGATACTGCCGTCTGGGTAGAGAGGTCTGGGTTCGAATGGGACCGCGAGATCGCCGATTCTGATGCTGCCATCTGGGTAGGTTGTCTGGGTCTGTATGAGACCGGGAGATCGCCGATTCTGATACTGCCATCTGGGTAGAGAGGTCTGGGTTCGAATGGGACCGCGAGGCCGCCGATTCTGATGCTGCCGTCTGGGTAGGTTGTCTGGGTCTGTATGAGACCGCGAGATCGCCGATTCTGATACTGCCGTCTGGGTAGAGAGGTCTGGGTTCGAATGGGACCGCGAGGCCGCCGATTCTGATGCTGCCGTCTGGGTAGGTTGTCTGGATCTGTATGAGACCGCGAGATCGCCGATTCTGATGCTGCCGTCTGGGTAGGTTGTCTGGGTCTGTATGAGACCGCGAGATCGCCGATTCTGATACTGCCGTCTGGGTAGAGAGGTCTGGGTTCGAATGGGACCGCGAGGCAGCCGATTCTGATGCTGCCGTCTGGGTAGGTTGTCTGGGTCCGTATGAGACCGCGAGATCGCCGATTCTGATACTGCCGTCTGGGTAGAGAGGTCTGGGTTCGAATGGGACCGCGAGGCCGCCGATTCTGATGCTGCCGTCTGGGTAGGTTGTCTGGGTCTGTATGAGACCGCGAGATCGCCGATTCTGATACTGCCGTCTCGGTAGAGAGGTCTGGGTTCGAATGGGACCGCGAGGCCGCTGATTGCTGATATTATAGGAGGTACATGGTATGTATCTTAGGAATTCCCTGTCCTTAGGTGGTAGATATATGTTGTTACCTGTTGTGAATAGGTCCTAGGGAGGGGCAGAGGGTAACGTTCTGGCTGAGTTAGTAAGGCTCTGATGAGCTGGTTCTATCCAATCTGAGAACCCAGGCAGAACATTTGGCGTCACGAACCGTTTACGAAACCTGTGTGCGTCGTTGTTGTTTTTATATTTGTCCTCAGCGCGTACGTGCTTTCGTTTGTGTATTCTTTGTCTATATTTGTGTGTATAGTTTTGTTTTGTCAGGATGTTTTTGAGAAAGTCGAAATCTGTTTTTAAGTTGCCTGTTGATATTCCCGGCTGGGATTCAACGCCTTATGAGGCCTTGGCCCGCGAGTGGGCTGATTCTACTGGTTTGAGTGAAAATTGGAATTCTTGTCTGGAGCTGGCGGAGCCGGCTGATGTGATTTCCTGTTTGCAGAAGGCGCCAGTAGCGAAGGGTGATGAGCTTCCTATTTTAGGGCGCAGAGGTTGGATTGTTTTGTCTGCGTACAGGCTTGTACATGAGAGGTTGTTGAAATTGCAGAAGGAGCATGTGGAAATGGAACGGAAGTTTGTTGAAATTCAGAATGATCATACTTTGTTGCGGTGTCAAAATAAGTTGCTTGCCGACAAGCTTGAGACGTATCAGACTATCGCCGAAAGGGCGGCTGTGCGGATTGCACGATATAAATACAAGAATCGTCGGGGTCACGTTTCTAAACGGAAAGTGCGATTGGTCGTGGCGAAAGCCGGACTGGATTGGAATCCTGATGAATGGGATGGTAATATCTGGAATTCGAGTGATTCTCGTTCCTCGGATGAGGAGTCTAACAATCGCGAGTCTTCTCGCTCTGGACGGGCTTTTAAATCTGCTTCTTGTGCTACGGATATTGAGTCCCGCGACTACGATCGCTCTTTGCATTCTGTTGATACTCTCATACGGATTGTTCCCCTAGGTTTACTGATCAGGCTCCTTGTGGTGCTCTTCCTGCGGTCTCTGCACATCCTGTTTTTCGTAGGAAGTTGCAGCAGGCTCCCGGTAATCCGAACGGTATTCCTTTGGATTCTTTGGAGGATTTTACTCAACAGGAAATTAGTGATATTTTGCAGCGATTTCGACAGCGCGCTGGTGAGACCTTGCTTACGTGGATGGTGCGCCTTTATGAACTGGGCGCTGCCGGCATTATGTTGGATGCTGGCGATTCTTTGAAATTCTGTTCCTTGAGTTCGGATTCTACTGTACAAGATCATTTTCGTAATTATAATGGTGGTGGTCAAATCAGTTTGCTTCAGTTGGCGACTGAGGGGTGTAATCAAAAGTACCCTACTGAATCTGACTGGCCTGTGAATGACAAGCCGTGGTATACATTGCGCGATGCTGCACAGCGTCTCAAAGAGGAGGTGATGAAAACTGCGATTTTTCTGAGTACTGCTGACAGATTGCTTGATGGTTTGTTAACGTCTTCTGTGCGGAATCGTATTATTCGTTCTTCCCCGGTTGCTTATAAGCAGGTCATGATGACCTTATTGATCAATCAGACTCGTAACGCGTTGTCTATGGTACTGGAATCTGTACGCCAGCTCGGTGAGTTGGGTGATTGGTTTAAACCTGACCGACAGTCCCGGTCTGACACTCGTACTCCTGGAGACAATAAGCTTACTAGACGTGACATGTTTATGGCACTTTTGGCTGATGGTGTGAGGAAGGAGGATATTGATGGTGAAACTACTTCTCGTTTGTGGGACTTGTTTCGCAAACGCGGTTTGGACCGAAAGGAGGGTGCCCGGCGTGTGCGGACGAATGAGTGCGATCGTGAGTATTCTGATGACAGCGGTGATGACAACCGTCGTGTGCGTTCTGATCGTCGTGATGATCGACGATATGTACGTGATGCGTCCCCTCGTCGTGGAAGAGAGAGAGAGAGAGAGGGGGAGAGAGAAAGGGGGAGAGATGATTATGGTAACAGCCGACGTAGAGATGAAAGGGATCAGTCCCCTGAGTTGAGGAGGAGGGAGGATCGACACAGATTTTCTGATCGAAATTCACAGTACAATACGGAGGACAGGAATCCATTTCGTAAGGGAGATGGATATGAACATGATATATTGATACCTGAGAAACGTGAGAACCTTTATCCTGATTTGTCCTGGATGATAGAACGCAGTAAAAATGACTAGGAAGTAGGTCAAGCTCCCGTACACAGATGGGCTCACCGAGATAATAGACCCTATGTAGATATTGAAATTTTTTAGAGACATCGTAATATTCAAAGGGCCCGAGCATTGGTAGATACAGGAGCGGAGGCCACTCTTATTCATGGAAAATCAAAGAAATTTAAAGGCCAATTTTTTACAATTACTGGTTTAGGTGGAAAGGAAACTCCCGCAGTACAAACTACAATTGAAATGAGAATAGGCAGAATTCCTAGAAAAGAATATTCTGTATTAGTCGTGCCCCTCGTAGAGTACATAATTGGAATTGACATTTTGAAAGGAATGACTTTACATTTGGATGATGGATGTTATCAATTTGGAACTAAACATTATATATCATCCAGACCCGTACGGGTTGGTCGTTTAAGAATGCCCCCCATAAAGATTCCCCAGGCGACAAAAGTGGTTTGCCAGAAGCAGTATCGTATTCCAGGTGGTCATGAAGAAATTAGTACCACTATTCAGGATTTGGTGGATGCAGGAGTTATAACTCCGGTTACTTCTGCCTGGAGTAATCCTGTTTGGCCCGTGCGTAAGAGTGATAACTCCTGGCGCATGACTGTTGATTATCGAGAATTGAATAAGTATACGCCCCCTTTGACTGTCGCAGTACCGGATATCATTACTTTAATTGAAAGAATTCAAAAGCATCCAGGTACATGGTATGCGTCCATTGATATTGCTAATGCTTTCTTTTCAATCCCGATTGCCCCTGAATGCCAGGAACAATTCAGTTTTACATGGAGCGGACGTCAAATGACGTTTAGAAGTGTTCCCCAGGGCTATGTGCATAGTCCTACGATATGTCACCTGCTGGTGGCAGAGCATTTGGCTGAGGTACCTGTACATTCGAGAATTCAGATATGTCATTATATTGATGATGTTCTGATTCAAGGTGAAACACAAGATGAAGTTCAGACCCAATTAGATAAAATCCTTGAGTGTTTGCGTGAGAAAGGTTGGGAAATCAACCCGGATAAATTACAAGGTCCATCCCAGACTGTAACATTTTTGGGTATTAATTGGCATGAAGGTCACAGAGAAGTGATCCCACAAGTAAAACAAAAGATTCTTGATTTTGCAGTTCCGAGGAATAGGAAAGAAGCCCAAAGCTTCATCGGCTTATTTGGTTTTTGGCGCCAGCATATTCCACATTTGAGTCAAATATTGGCCCCCTTGTATTGAGTCACTCGTAAAAAGAATGCGTTTGAATGGGGTAAACCACAGCAAGATGCGTTTTGTTTGGCAAAAGAAGCGATTCAGTATGCCTTGGATTTATGGCCTGTGTGCGATGGTGATGTGGATTTGAATGTGTCTGTACAAGGCCTTTATGCAAATTGGAGTTTGTGGCAGAAACAGGGCAGAAGTAAAGTACCGTTAGGTTTTTGGACTAAAAAGTTACCCGATGCTGGTGAGCGTTATACACCTTTTGAGAAACAGTTGCTTGCATGTTACTGGGCTCTGGTGGATACCGAGCAATTAACTTTGGGACATGATGTGGTCCTGCGACCTGAAATTCCTATCATGCAGAGGGTTTTGAGTTCGCCGAAAACTCACAGAATTGGACACGCTCAGGAGGCGAGTGTGATTAAATGGAAATGGTACATACAGGACAGGGCACGTGTGGGACCAAAGGGAGTTGCATCCTTGCATGAGCAGGTGGCGCGGGCACCATCGGTTGAGACAGAGAGTGAATGCTCCGTACCTTTAGTACAGGAATCCCCTGTCAAGTGGGGTAAGCCATTTGATGATTTGTCCCCGGAGGACAGAAACCACGTTTGGTTTACTGATGGTTCGGCAAGGTTCATAGGGACAAAACGACATTGGAAGGCAGTGTCCTATAATCCGATCACACAAAAGTTGCTGAGTACAACTGGTGAGGGAAAGAGCAGCCAATTTGCTGAGCTTTATGCTGTTTATCAAGTTCTAAAGCAAGAGTTACCTGGCACATGTCATATTTTTACTGATTCCTGGTCTACTGCCAATGGATTGGCAGTTTGGTTACCGACTTGGCATTCCCATAATTGGGAATTGCATTCAAAAGAACTGTGGGGAAAAGAATTATGGCAAGAGATTTGGGGAATGCTCCCGCAAAGTACTGTTACAATCTTTCACGTGGATGCTCATACCTCAATAGACTCCCTTGACAAATTTTTTCATAATATTGCAGATGAACAATCTAAAATTGCTGAGGCACTGGTGGACATGCAGGATTCTGATATGGAAGGATTGGCGAAATGGGCCCACCAGAAAGCAGGACATTATGGAGAAAAAGCCACTAGCAGGTGGGCTGCTGATCGAGGAATTTATATTCCCTTAGATTTAATTAAAGACATTATTTTGCATTGTCCCATTTGTCAGCATGCTAGACAGCGGAAAGTGCCTCAAATTGTTAAAGGTCATTTACATCGCGGAAAACTGCCCGCTCAAATTTGGCAAATTGATTATATTGGTCCACTTCCTATGAGTAAAAATTGTCAATACATTTGCACCATTGTTGATACCTACAGTGGCCTGTTAGTGGCCCTCCCCTGTAAACAAGCTACCCAAGTGAATACCATTAAGACATTGGAATTGATTATGCTTTATTATGGTGTCCCATTCCAAATTCAATCTGATAATGCATCCCATTTTCGTGCAAGATTGGTGCAGGAATTTTGTGTGGAAAATAATATTGAATGGGTGTTTCACATACCATATTATCCTCAGGCCTCGGGCCTGATTGAGCGGATGAACGGTTTGCTGAAACATCAACTGCGTAAGTTAACCGATGACCGCTATAAGAATTGGAGAGATTATTTGTTTCAGGCCTTATTAATTTTGAATAATCGTCCCTTTCTAAATGCTGAATCTCCATTGATGCGTTTGTTTCCTCCAAGTGTCGATGCGAAGCCCAATTATATTGGTGACACTGTGATATACTGGGAAATTACCCCCGGAGCACTGGCTCCATGCAGAGCAACCCCGAGGTCGGCAGGTCTAGACCTGCATGCCATGAATGATACTATTATAAAGAGTAAAGATCGAGTCATCATTGAAACCGGTGTTGGTGTCTGTATACCCACTGGAAATTTTGGATTAATCGCCCCTAGATCGGGGCTGGCTGTGAAAGGTATTCAAGTGCTTGGAGGAGTCATTGACAGTGACTATCAGGGAGAGATTAAGGTGCTCCTGCTGAATAGCAGTGAGGTTGATTTACCGATTCATAAAACTGACCGAATTGCTCAATTGTTGATAATGCCTGTTTTCAGTGGTGAGATCACAAAAGGCACTGCCCCAACGTTGCTAACTGTACGAGGACAAAAAGGATTCGGCTCCTCGGATAATCCTGGA
Source organism: Lissotriton helveticus (assembly GCF_964261635.1). Taxonomy (NCBI): domain Eukaryota; kingdom Metazoa; phylum Chordata; class Amphibia; order Caudata; family Salamandridae; genus Lissotriton; species Lissotriton helveticus. The sequence continues at coordinate 474,786,038 of NC_136062.1, forward strand.
GCTAGAGTTTGGGTGCAATCGCCTAAGAATCCCCCTGAACAAGCTGAGATTATTGCAACCGGTCATGATAATACTGTTCTAGTCATGAGACCAGGGAAAGATAGCTGGGAAGCTGTCCCAGCTGACAAATGTTACCTACGAGAATGAATAATGCCTGTATTTGATTTTCTTTCAGATCATTCTCTGGACTGTTGCTGCAGGATGTGTCGGCGTTGGACTCCTTTTGGACTGCTGCGACGAGAAAGGAGGGAACCCATCGACCCGGGCTGATCTGAGAACCCGGGTGCCGCGTTCCTTTGCTGCGTGGGATTCGTCATCGAACTTTTGGACTACTTTGGCCAAGCGAGTGACTAATGCCCCTCATTTTTGTTTAACACCGATGCGTTCGGTGACTGACATTCTAGCGACTTGTTTAGTTGCTGTCCCTGCTTCATTAGAGACTTTGGCCCATATTTTTAATATATCGAATGCTCGTCCTAATGTCCTTTTGGGAGATTTTGCTACACATGAATACTGCCCTTTATGTACTGAGTTGTCCGATTCGACACCCTTGATCCAGTCCCAGATAATCACTTATAATATCACGCAGGGTGATTTATGTTTCTTCCTTACTTGTGATCCCAATGCTACTTCTGAGTGTGTGCGTTTAAAATTGAAAGGTACTACTTCATTCACAGCTCATGAAAGGACTTTGTGTTTCCGGAGATCGCCGAAATTAAGTACCTCTGTTCAAAATAATATGACTTGTAAGAGTTTAGTGGTTACCCCCAGTCATTACCGTACAATGCTGCTACCCTCTGGTTGGCTCTTCTCTTGTGGTAATACATCCTGGCCATATATTCCTGCGAACATTTCCGGAGGCCTTTGTGCCATTACCAGACTGAGTTTGTTGATGTTCTCCTCGCATCCTAATGCTAATTCCCGTGTGATCCGAGATACTGTAATGCTACAGGAGGACTGTGATTCGTCTATGCATTTATATTCCAAATCTGAATACCTTAGCTTAGCTATCTCAATTGTTGGTGTTCCTGCCTTGGCGGTCTATAATGCCAAGTCTATTGGGAAAATGGCCTGCTGGATGGTAAAATCCATTAATCATACTTCTACGATCCTGTCTGACATACTATTAGACGCCCAGGGTGAACGTAGAGCTATCTTGCAGAACCGGGCGGCTATTGATTATCTTTTGCTTAAACATGGACATGATTGTTCTGACTTTGAGGGTCTTTGTTGTTTTAACCTGTCTGACCATACAAAATCCATTCAGGCTCATATTGACAAACTTCATGACTTGACGGAAGAGGTTAGAAAACACATTGACCAGGGCTGGTTTGACTGGCTCTTTAATTGGCTACCTGATTTACATATGTTGCGTCAAATATTAGGGGGTATTTTGATTACTATTAGCATTCTGATTGCTATCTGTTGCTTCATTCAGTGTATTCCTTCTCTACTTCAATACTGCAAACCTGGTACTAGACATAGATCAGTTAGTTTTGTTTCCTATTATTCCTCCACAGATGTTAGTTCTGTTTGATGAATGTATAATAGACTGAAGTCAAGGGTGAAATGTTCTGCTCGATTTTCCCGGCCCTCTTTTGAGGAAAGGTAATTGATGGTGACTTCAGTCTCTTATCATTCCAGTGCAAGGGTTAGAGTAGTGGATAGAGCCTATTCACGAGGCACTTTGATATAATTCTGTATTCTCCTCCCTAGAATAGGGCTTATACATACAGGCTAGGGGATAGATTCGCTAGTATTAGGGATAATCCGTCCTTTAGTTAGGGTATTATTATACTTTCCATGGAGTTATGCTGAATTCGGGCCTGGTAGGCCTCAAACGGGAGAGACTCCATCTTTCTTTCTGCCCCGGCAGCTTGGGATGCTTCTAGGTCAAGTGTAATGTTTTAGTTACGAGGTGTTGTTCGCTTGGAGAGAACCGGTTCAGGCCGGCCCTTGTCGAAGGATTGTATTTTTCTTCATGCCGAAGACACAACATCAGGCCGGCCGGCTGGGAATGTGTCCTTGGTACGGGGAGGTACAAGAATTTGGTGGGCGGCAGGTTACTGGCTGGAATTTTCCATGAAGAAACACGCTTCTATATTAGTGAAAGCCCGAGATAGTTGGGCAGTCAGTTCGTAGGCGGCATCTAGCCGTTAGTAGCAAACCTATTACTTATTCCAGGGAAGACAGACACCATTCTAAAAGCGGAGAAGAATCGAGAAACAGATACTCCCCTAGCAGAACAGCCAGGGAAAGAGAGTAGCCGATGAGAGGAAGGTTCCAGTGGCTTGGAGAAGGGTGAAGGGAACAGCGCATAGCGGTGCAGCCGTGTACCCGTGATTGCGGAGGTGTGACTTCAAGACGAGCCAAGGCACAGACGAGAAGGGAACCTAGATGACTGCTGAGTGTGGACTTCATATTAATAAGGTGATGTCGACCCTTTCTTATTAGAGTGTACAACCTAATCTTTTACTTCTCTTTGCAGGTTATGTGTTGTAGTATGATGTTATATGTTTGTTTATTGTAATGGGAAATAAAGTACCCCAGTTCTTAGTGAACCGACATGTGCCGCGTGTTCTTGTATGAGAGGGTAACCTATTCTTCTAGTCAGATGCTGCTATGTGAACAGATGCTAACCCTGATCAGGTAAGTGGTAACTGAATAAGGGAGAGAGGAGCCCCTTGAATTAACGACTACGTTGTACATTATCTAAATTGGCAACCGTTGTGTGATCCGGGACATTGTAGTTCTATAACCCTGATGAATAGTGAGACCGATCCCTTTATGTAATGGTAATCATAGGATAAACTGCCACTGGGTAGAGAGGTCTGGGTTCGAATGGGACCGCGAGATCGCCGATTCTGATGCTGCCGTCTGGGTAGGTTGTCTGGGTCTGTATGAGACCGCGAGATCGCCGATTCTGATACTGCCGTCTGGGTAGAGAGGTCTGGGTTCGAATGGGACCCCGAGGCCGCCGATTCTGATGCTGCCGTCTGGGTAGGTTGTCTGGGTCTGTATGAGACCGTGAGATCGCCGATTCTGATACTGCCGTCTGGGTAGAGAGGTCTGGGTTCGAATGGGACCGCGAGGCCGCCGATTCTGATGCTGCCGTCTGGGTAGGTTGTCTGGGTCTATATGAGACCGCGAGATCGCCGATTCTGATGCTGCCGTCTGGGTAGGTTGTCTGGGTCAGTATGAGACCGCGAGATCGCCGATTCTGATACTGCTGTCTGGGTAGAGAGGTCTGGGTTCGAATGGGACCGCGAGGCCGCCGATTCTGATGCTGCCGTCTGGGTAGGTTGTCTGGGTCTGTATGAGACCGCGAGATCGCCGATTCTGATACTGCCGTCTGGGTAGAGAGGTCTGGGTTCGAATGGGACCGCGAGGCCGCCGATTCTGATGCTGCCGTCTGGGTAGGTTGTCTGGGTCTGTATGAGACCGCGAGATCGCCGATTCTGATACTGCCGTCTGGGTAGAGAGGTCTGGGTTCGAATGGGACCGCGAGGCCGCCGATTCTGATGCTGCCGTCTGGGTAGGTTGTCTGGGTCTGTATGAGACCACGAGATCGCCGATTCTGATGCTGCCGTCTGGGTAGGTTGTCTGGGTCTGTATGAGACCGCGAGATCGCCGATTCTGATACTGCCGTCTGGGTAGAGAGGTCTGGGTTCGAATGGGACCGCGAGGCCGCCGATTCTGATGCTGCCGTCTGGGTAGGTTGTCTGGGTCTGTATGAAACCGCGAGATCGCCGATTCTGATACTGCAGTCTGGGTAGAGAGGTCTGGGTTCGAATGGGACCGCGAGGCCGCCGATTCTGATGCTGCCATCTGGGTAGGTTGTCTGGGTCTGTATGAGACCGCGAGATCGCCGATTCTGATACTGCCGTCTGGGTAGAGAGGTCTGGGTAAGAATGGGACCGCGAGGCCGCCGATTCTGATGCTGCCGTCTGGGTAGGTTGTCTGGGTCTGTATGAGACCGCGAGATCGCCGATTCTGATGCTGCCGTCTGGGTAGGTTGTCTGGGTCTGTATGAGACCGCGAGATCGCCGATTCTGATACTGCCGTCTGGGTAGAGAGGTCTGGGTTCGAATGGGACCGCGAGGCCGCCGATTCTGATGCTGCCGTCTGGGTAGGTTGTCTGGGTCTGTATGAGACCGCGAGATCGCCGATTCTGATACTGCCGTCTGGGTAGAGAGGTCTGGGTTCGAATGGGACCGCGAGGCCGCCGATTCTGATGCTGCCATCTGGGTAGGTTGTCTGGGTCTGTATGAGACCGCGAGATCGCCGATTCTGATACTGCCGTCTGGGTAGAGAGGTCTGGGTAAGAATGGGACCGCGAGGCCGCCGATTCTGATGCTGCCGTCTGGGTAGGTTGTCTGGGTCTGTATGAGACCGCGAGATCGCCGATTCTGATACTGCCGTCTGGGTAGAGAGGTCTGGGTTCGAATGGGACCGCGAGGCCGCCGATTCTGATGCTGCCGTCTGGGTAGGTTGTCTGGGTCTGTATGAGACCGCAAGATCGCCGATTCTGATGCTGCCGTCTGGGTAGGTTGTCTGGGTCTGTATGAGACCGCGAGATCGCCAATTCTGATACTGCCGTCTGGGTAGAGAGGTCTGGGTTCGAATGGGACCGCGAGGCCGCCGATTCTGATGCTGCCGTCTGGGTAGGTTGTCTGGGTCCGTATGAGACTGCGAGATCGCCGATTCTGATACTGCCGTCTGGGTAGAGAGGTCTGGGTTCGAATGGGACCGCGAGGCCGCCGTTTCTGATGCTGCCGTCTGGGTAGGTTGTCTGGGTCTGTATGAGACCGCGAGATCGCCGATTCTGATACTGCCGTCTGGGTAGAGAGGTCTGGGTTCGAATGGGACCGCGAGGCCGCTGATTGCTGATATTATAGGAGGTACATGGTATGTATCTTAGGAATTCCCTGTCCTTAGGTGGTAGATATATGTTGTTACCTGTTGTGAATAGGTCCTAGGGAGGGGCAGAGGGTAACGTTCTGGCTGAGTTAGTAAGGCTCTGATGAGCTGGTTCTATCCAATCTGAGAACCCAGGCAGAACAGTCACACACCTACAACTAAAACGCGGTAAAAATCAAAAATCGTACACTCTACCTAACACCGAACACACAATGTTCTCTTAATAACCCTATCTACATAAACCTAAACACACCACACATACACTAACAATAACTTCATTAACTTCTAAAATACAATTAAAACAAACTTACCCTCTCTAACGCGAAGCAGCATCCAACCGTGATCTGTTGAAGCACCAAATAAGCCTAAGTAACATTACGCGGTTAAAAAGTAGTCCCTGTATACAGCAAAATCCTCTATAATTTCTATATTCCAACACTTTAAAAAAATACACTGAGTATTATATGAAGTGTAAATAATTATTTAATTAGTAGAAAATTATTTCTTAAATATTCATTACTTTCAAATAATTATTCAACTGTTATGTGATACTTTAAATAATATTTTATGATTTATATATACATTTTGAAAATAATCTATAGGTAAAACAAATGTGCATATATAACTTTGTTACAAATAATGTGTTTATAAAAATAGCAAATATTAGTTTAAACATTATGTATGTATATAAAAATGTTTTTGTGTGTTTATCTATGTAAAAATTAATATTATAAATATGTTCAATATTCATAATATTAATTTAAAAAAAAATATCATTACTTTGTAAGAAACAAAAATGTTACTGTTACAAAATAAATGTACATATTTATCTATGACAATATATTCAATGTCTATGTGAATAAAATAATTTTTATTAAATGAAAAGCACATATTACCAATTTGTTTATTTAACTATTTAAATTACAATATATGTGAATAAACATAAAATTATGTTTATATCATTTATGTGTTAAAAACATATATATGCACTTCATATATTTTTTGGGATAATAAAAATTGTTTAGTTACAATTTTCAATTGAAATAAAAAACACATCTCTACTTACAATTTGTTTTTTATATGTTAATAAACTATTTTTCATTTATTGCATTTAACCCTGTGTATGTTTCCTTCTTTATTATTCTATATAAATATTAATTACATATGAAATATTCTATATAAAAATGCATTTTAAATTTTAATAATTTTAAAAATGTATTAATCTTTTAAGTACTATAATAAACAATAATTAAAATTAATACACATTTTTTCTATGTAATGTGAAAACTTTATTATAGTATCCTACCAATAATAATTATTTCTATAAAAATGTCTTCTTATTTCCACTGCACCAATTATAAACTCACAAAACCATACTACACATTAAAACCATACAAATTACAATTCCCATTTCACCAATTGTAAAGTCATGGAAGGTGCTGGACACTGAACCCATACGAATTACTAAATGAGAATATAAAAGATTTTCGTCAATAAGAGTAGGAGTTTTTTTTTTCAAAACTCTTTTTATTGAGAGATCACATAACATCAAAGCACTCCGAACCCCGGAGGAGCTGTAACAATAACAGTACATCATAGTAAGCGATTCATTTGACTGTAAGAGTATTGTTCCCTCCACCCTCCACCCCACACCCCAACTTCCCAACCCTCCCTTCCCCCTCCCTCCTTTTGCACAACGTCTCTCCGATACTGTATAGGTTAATCATATATGAATCAGTATATGTATCATTGTCTCTACATGCCCATCACAACTGCCCCTCCTCACCTCCCGCTGGTGTTGGAGGCTCCAGCCATAGGTCCCTGTAGTCTGCCCACCGTTTCCATATTTTATAGTGTTTTTTGGGACAGCCTCTGGCCTCAAACACCGGTCTTTCCAGTCCCATGCAAAAGTCCAGTCCTTTCTTCCACCCAACCACTTTGGGAGCCCTGGGATCCTTCCAGGCCTGCGCCACATCTCTTTTGGCCAGTGTAAGGCCTAGTAGGAGCAGGTGCCGTTTGTAGACGTTGCCGCCCACCCCTTCCAACACGTGGAGTAAGCCCAATTTTGCTGTACGGGGGAGGTCCCATCCCAGCACTTCAGATAGACAATCCCACACACCAGTCCAAAATCGCACCAGGCCACTACAGTCCCACACTGTGTGTAGGAGAGTGCCCATTTCATGGCCACACCGCAAGCACGCCGGGGACTCAATCAGGCCAGCCCTCCACAATCTCTCTCTTGTATAATAAGCACGGTGTAGGTATTTAAATTGAATTAGGCGTAGGCGGACGGCTATAGCCGCTCCCCTGGGGGACTCGAGAGCCTCCCGCCAATCTTCTTCCTCCAGCTCACCCACATCTTTCACCCAGCGATCTCTAAGGGGCTGCAGATCCGAAGAACAATGTGTAACTAGTGTCTGATATATCTGGGATATATCTTCTTTTCTGCCAGGTCCCCCATAAACACTTTCGCCTCTATCGGGCTAAATTCGGGCAAAGTTTCTAAGCCTGCGGGTGTAAGGGCGTGTCTTAGCTGCAGGTATCGAAAGAACTGTGTGCGGGGCATATCAAATTCTGTGCTAAGTTCCTGAAAAGATTTAAGCGTGGTGCCCTGTAGGACGTGGCCCAGTGCTGAAATTCCTATCGAGTCCCAGCCTCCGAAACCCCGGAGTGACATCAGTGCCGGCAGCTGCCCATTATGCCAGAGTGGGGTCTCCCTCGTTAGTTTTCCCCACCATCCCATATGACACAGCGATTGTCGCCAAATCTGAAAGACTACTTGTGTTGCTTTAGGTAGTCTCTTACGCAGCTGCGCCGAGTATAAGACCGTGTGCAGGGTGTCCGGTTCCATTAGGTATCTTTCAAGAGCATATGCCGGATCCCCCCTGTCGCCGTACCACCAATCATTCAGGACTACAAGGTGGGATGCTTGGTAATATGACAGGACATCTGATGTCGCCAGTCCCCCACAGCATGTGGATAGAAAGCAGGTTCGTAGGGCTACTCGCGACGCACCACCGGCCCATAGGAATTGACCCAGAGCCGAGTTGACCTGCCGGAACCATTGCGGTGGGATTGGGTACGGGTGAGGAGTAGGAGTTTTGATGTGATCTCTACCCAAACTTCTGGTTATTATGAGTCAGAAACCGCAGACTGAAGATCAGATCATAACTTTGCGTCTTTGGTTGATTTATTAATTTTCCTTTCTAACTTAATCAATCAATCAGCAAAATTTGTAGAGCGCGCTACTCACCCGCTAGGGTCTCAAGGCGCTTGGAGGGAGGGGAATCGCTACTGCTCGAACAGCCAGGTCTTGAGTTGCTTTCTGAAGGAGAGATGGTCCTGGGTCATCCGAAGGTGGGTGGGGAGGGAGTTCCATGTCTTGGCCGCCAGGTAGGAGAAGGATCTTCCTCCGGCGGTGGATTTGCGGATTCGTGGGACGGAGGCGAGGGCGAGGCTGGCAGGTCGGAGCTGGCGGGTGGGTGTGTAGATTGTGAGGCGGCTGTTGAGGTATTTCAGGCCCATGTCGTGGAGAGCCTTGTGTGCGTGGGTGAGGAGTGTGGACGTGATCCTCTTGGTGACGGGGAGCCAGTGCAGGTCTTTCAGATGGGCAGAGATGTGGCTGTGGCGAGGGATGTCCAGGATGAGTCGTGCAGAAGTGTTCTGTATGCGATGGAGTCTTTTCTGGAGTTTGGCTGTGGTTCCGGCGTAGAGGGCGTTGCCGTAGTCCAGTCGGCTGGTGACGAGGGCCTGGGTGACCGTCTTCCTGGTTTCGGTGGGGATCCACCGGAAGATCTTTCGTAGCATGCGCAGGGTGTTGAAGCAGAAAGACGAGACGGCGTTGACTTGCTTGGTCATCGTGAGGGAGGAGTCCAGGATGAAGCCCAGGTTGCGTGCATGGTCCGTTGGCTTGGGTGCGGTGCCCAGTGCAGGGGGCCACCAGGAGTCATCCCAGGCGGAAGGGGATGGTCCGAGGATGAGGACTTACGTCTTGTCTGAGTTCAGTTTCAGACGGCTGATCTTCATCCATTCCGCGACGTCTTTCATTCCTTCCTGGAGGCTGGCTTTGGCGGTGGCGGGGTCGTTGGTGAGGGAGAGGATCAGCTGGGTGTCGTCGGCGTCGGCGTAGGAGATGATGTTAAAGATGTTAAAGTTGTGTTGGCGTGCGATGGCAGCGAGAGGGCTCATGTAGACTGTTGGACTTTGGCCCTTAGGGCAGGTTCACCCCTAGACTTTTTGCTTTAAATGGTGACCTGGCAATGGCGATTTTTGGGGTTCTGCGCACTTTCACTGTGTCCCAGTGGAAAGTGCGTGCGCACTTTGAGTGCATGTGCTGAGCTAGGCCTGCCCGCCCATAGGAATGCATGGGGAATGTATGTGTCCCTGGTAGTTCCTGATGCGTGGGGTGTACAGGCTTGAGTCTGGTATGTGTGAACTCGTGAGAGTGAATGCTGCGAGATGGTGTATGCAGCATGTATGTGTCTAGTAGGGAAGCGCCATTTCTAGACATAGCTGTACGTGTGCAGTGAGGGTGCTGGAGTGTGATTGGCTGGAGCTGGCTGGCCTGCCAGGCTCCAGGAAGTCTGGATGGGTCCGCCCGGTTAGCATGAGTGATGTGTGGGAGGAGTGTACCTGTGTCCTGGATGGGCTGGGTTTTCCCCACACAATGCTGGCTCCGCCCCCCTGTGGTGTGTCTAATGACCCAAGCCCTGCCAGTGAATAGAGAGGGTGGTTGAGGTAAACAGAGTACTCAAGAACCAGCTGCGACTGGTTCCGCCCCCACCCTGCACCTTCAGACAAAGGGAAATGGTGTATAAAAATGGGACTGTGTCTCCACAGATGTTGTTCTTTTCCAGGATCCTGAGGGGGCTGTTGCTGCTGCTGCTGGGCCAGAGGACCGCCACTTGGACTGTCTCCCTGCCTGGAGACCCAGTGTGCTGGCTCTGGGCCCAGCCTTGCCCCCCCTGCCTTGCTGAAGGACTCTGCCTGGACCTTGGGAGCCTGAACTCTCCCCTAGCGCTTGGGAGCGCTTGATTTCGGCCCCCAGCGCTTAATAGCGCTATATTTGCTTTCAAGAGCCTAGGAGCGCCGTTTCCTTGCTCATAGCGCTTTGGAGCGCTTTATGTTGCTCTCAGCACTGTGAGTGCTTAATTTCTTTTCAAGAGCGCCTGGAAGCGCTGTGCCTGCATTTAGCGCAGGGAGCGCTTTGCCTGCCCTAGCGAATGCCCACCTCGCTTATTTGTAGTTAATTTGCTGCTTTTACCTCGAGGGAGCCCACTCCTCGGTAAAATTCATCCCCCGCCTAGAAATGCTGGAGACGGGCCGACGCGCTGCCCGCGACGACCCGGAAGTGTTCCTGCCGGCCGGCCAATCAGGGAGCAGGCCGACCGGAAGTCCCGCCCCGCAGCCGCGACCCGGAAGTCAGGCAGGCCGGGGGCAGGACAGAGAGGCAACCGGAAGCGGACGGGAGGCCACCCCGCGCTCCGGTGAAGAGAGAAGCCGGCGTCTTCCCTTTTCCCCCCCCAGGCTCCCAAAGCGAGGGAGAGCCCAGGGAGAAGTGTGCTGAGAGCCCAGAGGAGTGGAAGCTATCGTGGAGCAGCCGCCCGCCGCAGGAGACAGCCGGTGAGTGAAGCAGAGTCCGGGAGGGACTCCAACTCCGGGGGTAGTTTCTCCTTGTTCTTAGAGCGGCCCCAGTTGGCAGAGGGCCGCTCCAACGCTCCAGGGCATTTCCTTGAGCCACGAGGTGCCCCGGGGGCATCAAGTGAGTTAGAGCCCAGCGAGGCTCTTGGCAGCCATTGTCACTTTGAGTCCCCAGAGAGGGGACTCCCATAGAAAGGCGCTGCATTTTGATTTACTTGGAGCCCAGAGAGGCTCAACAGCGCCACGGTTGTCTAGAGCCCTGAGAGGCTCAGGGGGCCAATGTATTTCTTGAGAGCCCAGCGAGGCTCCCACATTGGCCCCATTGTTGTTGTTGAGCCCTGGAAGGCTCAAACCTTGTTGCACCAGTTGCCCAGCACTTTGTGGGCAACTGCTACGTTTAGGCCCCTGGACACTGGGACACAGGGCGTCCTAGCCCCAACAAGGCCAGAGGGCCTAGGGACAGTCACAGGTGGTGACTTACGTGAGTTTGGCGCTATTGTTCATTTTCTGCACCTCTGAATGTGTTTTTATGCGTCATGTGCCTTGTTTTTACACCTCTGAATGTATTGTTGATGCATCATGTGTTTTCCTCCCTTACACCTCTGAATGAATGTTATGCATTGCATCATGTGTTATGTTCTTACACCCCTACAGGTATTGTGATACTTAGGTGGTTGTTTTCTCCCTAGTACAGGTGGTGCTAGTGAGGTCCTGGTTACCAGTAGTTACTGGTTGTGTGCTCTATTTTTTTTGTGCTACAGTAATTTATATTCTAAGTGCTATTTCTGAAACTGTTACTTCTGATTCCTGACAGTGGTCCAGGCGGCCCTGTCTTGTACATATCCCCTGTAAATTCTGCCCGTGCCTGTTGGCACATTGTAAAGTGTGTGTTTTTATCTAATGTGTTTTGGTGTAATACAAGGCTATTTTTATATAACCTTGTGTGGAGTTTACTTTGTGGTGGGCCTGGGTGTTGTTGCTGGGGTGCGTGCGCAAAGTTTAGCCTTGCTGCTCGCGCCACATTACCTAGAGGGTGAGCAGGGGTTATCTTGGCGTGTAACTCCCTTGCCCTGACTTGGTAGTGGTGGTCTCTGACTGACTTTGGCGAAAGCCCTGGCCAGCCGGGGGTCCCATTTCCAACATTGGCACAACCCCCTTCCAGCCAAAACGCAGGGTAGAACAATCACCACCGTGATGGACGTCCCTGCTTGGGGCGATAGAACACGGACGCGGGCCCGCAACTGCAGAGACACCCTCCTGTTCTACGCCACGGTGAACCCATGGGATTCCTTCTAAACACACTGTCTGGACCAACTGGGCGACCCCACTGGTACTCCCAAGTTGTCCGCGGCCAGGACCAGGCCCTGGGCCACCCAAGTGCCACTGGTCCTTGCCAATCCGCAGAGCGGGGGGTAGTAACCCCTGGCACATAGCGGCCATTTTCCACTCTTCCTGTCTGCAAGACAGGACTAGACTGCCACTGGTTCTCCAGCCTAGGGTCTACACCCTCAGGCGGACCAGGAGTCTCAGGGAAGGCTCTCCTCCCCCTACCTCTTCTTCTAGGGTTCCTCCTCCCTCTGCGAGGGGTACCCTTACAACGCCACTCCAACCCAGGGTTTAACCCCTCAGTTTGCGCCGGGGTCAGAGGTGGGCTCTCCCACCCTCTGCACCCCCTTCCAGAGGTCTGCCCTCTCCCACCTGGAGAAGTTCCTCTGGAAGAAGAACCGGTCAGGACACTGGTTACAGTCGTCCTACCCTTCAGGTCAGGCTGATCCTGAACCTGGCCTTCCAACCTCTGGTCTAAAACCTTCGGTGGAACAATTGCCTGGCACTCCAGGACTTCTGGGGACTTACACTCCATCCCCCTGAGGCTAACAAATGAGACATATGTTGTGTGACTGTCTGTCTGGCGCAGATCTCCCGTCCCCTGTCCACCTGACAGTGCGGGACGATCCCCCAGACCAGAAGTGACGCCACCCGGGTCCCCCCAAGAAGATCTAGCCCAACTGGCTAGTCCCTGGTCCACTGGTGCGTCCACTGGGAAACTCATCCCCAATCACTCCTCACGCTGGACTCCTGTACCCTCCCTACCGGAGCGGTACTGCCAGCCTCTAGAACCACCGGAGCTCTGGTTACAGACGCTCCAGGTCCTCTACTCACTAGGAGATCCTCCTCAAATGGACTAACAGGACAGCCTAGGTCCCCAACCTGGTGTTCCCTCAAGAAACCATCCAAGTCCTGAGGCAGGGCTTCGGGCGTCTGGGGAACCTCGGTCTCCCCCTCACTCCTGCTCCACTGAGCCAGGCAGTGAGCCCCTACACCCTCCTCGCTATCCTGGGACCTAGCTGGGCTACACTGAGCCTCTTCCACCACGCTGGGCTGGAATATCCCTGACCCACTACTTTTGGAATCACTCACCAATGACTCTAGAAAACCTCTAGCACTTTCCCAGCGCTCTGCTTCCTCAGCAAGCGTGTCTGGATCAGTCAACCCATAGTCCAACAGGTGTTGTCGCAACCCTGGCAAACAACTACTGAGCACCTGCTCTCTGAGAACCAGATCAAACAGTTTGACAAAATCACATTCTGTGTGAACCGATGACCAATCAGACAGTGCATCTTGACATTCATCCACAAGCTCTCCCCAAGACTGGTGAGACAGTTTCCTACTGCCCCTGAATCTCAACCTATAGTCCTCCTCTGGGGAAACAGGTACCATGCTCGGGGAACTGGGAGTGGGACTGTCTATACTAACATTTAAATAGCTGCCACCAATGGACTCAACCCTCCCTGGGGAATCCAGACACTCAACACTGCGCGCAGGGGATAGTCTACCCTCCAGAGCTACTTTGCCTCTGGTGGAGGCCCTCTCAGCCTCCTCTATCCTTTCCTGCGCTAAGACCCTCTCGGTCTCTAGCTGTTGCTTTCTAACGCCCAGCTGTGCCATCGCCTGGGCATGCTCCAACCTGAGCTTTTCTAAAGCCAGCTGGTGCTCCCTTTCTCTCCTCCTATCTTCCAGCTCCTCTGGGGACAGGGAAAGGGATGAGGCGCTGCCTCCTAAACTGGACCCAGCAAGGGACTCCCTATCTATGGGGTCCTCACTCTCTACTGGCATCCAGGTGCTGTCATCTTCTTCCTCCTCTTCTGAATCTTCAGGGCTCCCCACAGACCCACCACCCTCCTGGTGTGGGGCCCAGCCCCTTTCCTCACTGCGCTCACGATCCCATTGACCCTCTTGCCATCTGACCAGGCGGTCCCTAAGGTCGTACCAGTTTGACTCACCCCTCCCTAGGTCTCTCTCGTCACAGAACCTTACCAGCTCCCACTTACTGTAGGTATCTAGATCACTGAAATCAAAAACAAGATCCATCTTGGCAGGACGTTCTAGAGACAAGATTACACAGGGAACCTAGGGGTCTGAGCTAACACAGGAGTACACAATTCACAAGGTATCAGCAAGCTCTCTATCTCAGAGACTCCTACTCACTTGCCTAGTGCCACACACCATTCATCCACACACAACCCTCCCCTCGGACTGGTAAGGCAGTTTCTACCACCCCTGATTCCTCAACCTGACCACAAGTGACACAGGTACCGACTCTGGGCGCAGGGAGGGGGACAAATGTACTGACACAATTACACAATGGATACCTTCAGGAGAAGAAAATATGAAACTTCAAAAACAATACAATCCCCTAAAATGTGGTCATCTAAAATGCAGAGTTTTGTAGTGCAGCCAGCTGCTACTAAGGTACATGGCAAACACAAATCCTTATCCTCACCGCTTGCCGCCAATGCCCTGACTTGGGAGTGGTGGTCTCTGACTGACTTTGGCGAATGCCCTGGCCAGCCAGGGATCCCATTTCCAACATAGACGTTGAAGAGGGTGGGGCTGAGTGAGGATCCTTGCGGGACGCCGCAGATGACTTCGGTGGCCGCGGATCGGAATGGGGGAGGCGGACTCTCTGGGTTCTTCCGGTGAGGAACGAGATGATCCACTCCAGGGCCGCTCCTTGGATTCCGGTGTTGCTGAGGCGCTGGATCAGGGTGCGGTGGCATACGGTGTCGAAGGCTGCTGAGAGGTCTAGGAGGATGAGGGCAGCAGTTTCCCCGTTGTCGAGCAAGGATCTGATGTTGTCGGTGGCTGCGATGAGGGCGGTCTCGGTGCTGTGGTTTGCTCGGAAACCAGACTGTGATGGGTCGAGGGATCCGTTGGTCTCGAGGCAGGCAGAGAGTTGTCTGTTGGCGGTCTTCTCGATGACTTTGGCTGGAAAGGGGAGGAGCGAGATGGGGCGGAAGTTCTTGAGGTCCGTGGGGTCCGCGGTGGGTTTCTTCAGGAGGGCGCTCAGCTCGGCATGTTTCCAACTCTCCGGGAAGGTGGCAGATGCGAAGGAGCTGTTGATGATGTTCCGGAGCTGGGGTGCGATGATGAAGTCGGCTTTGTTGAAGATGTGGTGTGGGCAGGGGTCGGTTGGGGAGCCGGAGTGGATGGTGTTCATCAGGCAGGTGGTGTCTTTGGTGCTGACAGGGGTCCAGGTGCAGGGGCGTTGGTTCGGTGTTTGGGTGCGTGGTCTGTGCGTGGTCTGTGCGCCAAAGCTGTTGTGTATGTCGGCGATCTTGCGGTGGAAGAACGAGGCGAGTGAGTCGCAGAAGTCTTGCGAGGGTGTGATATCGTTGTTGCAGGCGCTGGGGTTGAAGAGCTCTTTAACGATGCTGAAGAGTTCCTTGCTGTTGTGGGTGTTGTTGTCCAGTCGTTCTTTGAATGTTGTCCTTTTGGTGGTGCGGATCAGCTGGTGGTGTTTGCGGGTGGCGTTCTTGAGGGCTGTCATGTTTTCTGTTGTCTGGTCGTGGCGCCAGGCTTTCTCGAGGGTGTGGCAGGTTTTCTTGGAGTTTTTGAGGTCGTTGGTGAACCACGAGGCTTTCCTGCTGCCGGATCTGCTGGGAGGGTTCTTCAGTGGTGCGAGGTCGTCGGCGCAGGTGGTGAGCCACTGTGTAAGGTTGCGGGCTGCTTCGCTAGGGTCTGTCGTGTTGGTGGGTGGGTTCTGGCTGAGGGCAGTGGTGAGCTGGTCTGCGGTGATCTTGCTCCAGTTTCTGCGGGGGTCGTGGTTCTCCTGAAGTTGAAGTGGACGCAGCTGTGATCTGTCCAGTGTAGTCCGGAGGAGTGGCTGAAGGAGATGTACTTGCTGGAGGAGAAGACGGGGTCAAGCGTGTGGCCGGCGTAGTGGGTGGATGTTTTCACTAGTTGCTTGAGTCCAAGGTTGGCGAGGTTGTCCAGCAGGGTGGCGGTGTTGCTGTCATTGTTGTTCTCCAGGTGGAAGTTGAGGTTCCATAGGAGGATGTAGTCTGATGAGGTGAGGGCGTGTGGACTGATTAAGTCTGCTATGGCTTAGATGAATTGTGTGCGTGGTCGCGAGGGTCTGTAGATGAGAGTGCCTCTGAGGGTGTTCTTGGGGTCGGTGTGTATCTGGAAGTGAAGGTGCTCGGCGGCGGTGAGGGTGTCGTCGGAGTTGATCGTGATGCGGATGGTGTTTCTGTGGACGATGGCGATGCCTCCTCCGGTTTGCTTGACGCGGTCCCTCCGGGTGATATTGTAGCCATCCGGGATGGCTATGGCGATGTCGGGGGCTGAGGAGGCGTTCATCCAGGTTTCTGTGAGGAAGGCGACGTCTAGTGATGTTGTGTCGAGGAGGTTCCAGAGTTCGTCGGCATGCCTGTGGACGGAGCGGGTGTTGAGCAGGATGCACTTGAGGTGGTTGTTGCTGGTGCTCGGCTTGGCGGGTGCGGTGCAGGTTCGGAGGCAGGTGAATTGGCAGGCTTGGCAGGTGAAGGGTCCGTGGGTGCGTTTCGGGGTGGCTCGGTAGCAGGCTGGGTTCCGGCCGGCATTGAGTGCGTGGAGGGTGGCAGTGTCATAGGTCCGTTGGGTGGGCTGGCATCCTTGAGGACCAGGGTTCCTGGCGCTGGGTGTGGTCCTGGCGTGGACGGGCGTAGACGGGTTTGCCTTTGGCACGCCTTTGGCGCGCAATCGGTGTGCCCGCTGCGTGTGGCCGCTGCGCGTACGCGCGGTCCCCGCCATTTATGGCGAAGTGGGAGGGAGGAGCAACTGGGAGGCGGGAGCAGGCGGCGAATGGGGAGCGGGAGACAGGAGAGGGAGGCGGGGCCGCAGGAGAGCAGCGGCGGGGAGCCGAGGGGGGGAAAGAGCGGGAAAGCAGAGCGGGGGAGTGCGAGGGCAAGCCTGGGCAAGCCTGGAGATCGGGGCAAGCCTGGGCAAAGCTGGAGAGTAGGGGCCCTAAGGAGAGGCGGCAGCAAGAGGGCCAAGCAGGCAGTGGGAGCAGAATCCGGTCACATGGGGGCCGTGCGGTAGTGGAGTGACCGGGTCAAACATAGAACATTTGATATCTCTAGATCTCTGAGAGATATCCAGATGCCTAGGAGTCCTGGTATACATTTTTTGTTTCATTACAAAGGTATCCTGGAGCAAGCACAGGAATGCCTCCAATTTAGTGACATCCAAAGACATCTGAGAGTATTATTCGATCGGCACCTTAAATAAAAGCAGTATTTGGTATCAAGGCAAGTAAAAGCAAACCAGCTGCTATTTGCATTCAAAATCTTACAAAAATACTCAGAGACTGTTCAACAAATCATTTGCTGAAGATCGTAGCAGCTAAATTCTTTCCCTCAATCTGGTACGGATCGATCCTGCTTAAAACTAACAATGCATCAGGTTTGAACACCGCGCAATCTAGCTTTTTCAAGAAATTATTTTCAGTCCCACAATTCAAATTGCAGCGCCAGGACACCTCCGGGTAACAGTGCGCTCTAAAAATGTGAAAAATAAATAAATAAATAAATAACATAACAAGCTAACATCAGGCTGGAGTTCCGATTAAAAGACCAGATTTAGGCAAGGCAAGTCACCCTCATAAAAGCTTACTGGAGAATGAGGGCAGCAGGAGGGGCAAACTCCCTCGCCCATCATTGGCTGAAAATCAAAAACAATCTACACAAAAGAACTCAGCTCACTCTGTTCTACCGCAATCACTGCAATCACTTTCCTCCCTATGGTTAGAAGAGGCTTGGCACACAGTATTCACCTACTCCGTGTTCAAACATTTAACAAGACCTTAAAGGGCATGATCAAAGGTTTACCTGAAAAGCTTAGGCGAAGATGGGACATCCCTCTGCCCTGCCTTTTGTTTGCTTACAGAGAGGTCCCACAGAAGGGGGTTGGCTACAGCCCTTTTGAACTACTGTTTGGGCACCCTGTAAGAGAACCCCTTTGTCTGGTAAAGGAAGGATGGGAGTTACCTCTCAAAAAGCCTAAACAAGACATTGTGGATTATGTACTTGGTCTCTGCTCCAGGATGGCTGAGTACATGAAAAAGGCTTCTAAAAACCTTGAGGCTAGCCAGGAACTCCAAAAAGCCTGGCATGACCAAAAGGCTGTACTGATTGTTTACCAGCCAGGGCAGAAAGTGTTGGTGTTGGAGCCAGTGGCCCCAGCAGCTCTCCAAGACAAATGGTCTGGACCCCACACTATTGTTGAACAGAAGGGAGCGGTAACCTACATGGTTGATCTTGGAACTCCCAGGAGCCCCCACAGGGTGCTTTATGTCAACAGACTGAAACCATATGTTGACAGGGCAGACATGGGCTTGCTCATAGCTACAGATGAGGGACAGAAGGAGGAGAGTGACCCTCTCCCAGACCTTCTTTCTCAGAACACTGATGATGGGTCAGTTGATGGTGCAGCCTTGGCAGGCAGCCTCACTGATCAGCAACAAAGGGACTGCAGACAAGTTCTCCAGTCCTACAGACATATGTTTCCACTGACTCCAAGTCCGACTAGCTGGTGCACCCATGAGGTGGACACTGGTGACAGTCTGCCTGTGAAGAGAAAAATCTACAGACAACCAGACCATGTCAGGGACTGTATCAGGACAGAGATCCAAAAGATGTTGGAGTTGGGAGTCATTGAGCCCTCAGAGAGCCCTTGGGCCAGTCCTGCAGTCTTTGTGCCTAAACCTCACACCCAAGATGGTACGAGAGAGATGAGGTTTTGTGTGGATTACAGAGGCCTCAATGCTGTCACTAGGACAGATGCCCACCCAATACCAAGAGCAGATGAGCTCATTGACCGATTGGCTTCTGCCAAGGTTTTGAGTACATTTGACTTGACAGCTGGCTACTGGCAGATCAGACTAGCTGATGATGCAAAAGCCAAAACAGCATTCTCAACCCCAGGAGGTCATTATCGATTTGTGGTAATGCCCTTTGGTCTGAAGAATGCACCTGCCACATTCCAAAGGTTTGTGAACCAAGTCCTCTCAGGTCTGGATGACTACTATGCAGCTTATCTTGATGATATTGCTGTCTTTAGCTCCGCTTGGGAAGATCACCTGATCCACCTGAAGAATGTTTTGGAGGCCCTGCAGAAGTCAGGCCTAACTATCAAGGCTACTAAGTGCCTGATAGGGCAGAGCAAGTTTGTACACCTGGGCCACCTGGTAGGTGGAGGCCAGGTTCATCCCTTGGAGAGCAAAATCCAGACCATAAAGGACTGCACTCCTCCCACCACCCAGACACAGGTCAGAGCTTTCTTGGGCCTGACTGGGTACTACAGGAAGTTTGTTAAGAACTATGGATCCATTGTGACTCCTCTAAATGACTTACCTTCCAAGAAAATGCCAAAGAAAGTTCAGTGGACAGTAAGCTGTCAAAAGGCATTTGATGACCTGAAGCAGGCCATGTGCACTGCACCTATTCTGCAAAGTCCAGACTACTCCAAGGAATTCATTGTTCAAACAGATGCTTCTGAATTGGGTGTGGGTGCTGTTCTTTCACAATTGAATAAAGATGGTCAAGACCAGCCAATAGCTTTTATTAGCAGAAGGCTGACCCCTAGAGAGAAACGTTGGTCAGCTATTGAGAGGGAGGCCTTTGCTGTGGTTTGGGCCCTGAAGAAGCTGAGGCCATACTTGTTTGGCCCTCACTTCAAGATTCAGACAGACCATAAGCCCCTCTTATGGCTTAATCAGATGAAGGGTGAAAATCCCAAACTGCTTAGGTGGTCCGTTTCCCTTCAGGGGATGGACTTTACAGTGGAACATAGACCTGGGATTGACCATGCCAATGCAGATGGACTCTCCAGATATTTCCAGTTAGTACATGAAGACTCAAGTGGTCAAGGTTAGTTTAATGTCCCTACGTTTTGGGGGTGGGGGGGTTGTGTTGGAGAGTAGGGTCTGCTTCCTATGGTCACCCCCACTTTTTGCTGTGATTCTCTGGTTTTTCGACTTTAGTGTGGCTGTGGGCCTGCTAATCAGACCAACAGCCCAGCTGTTCTCTCTCTAAATTGATATCATGTACTTTAGGTAAATACCTGATTGGGTATTGGGTCACCTCTGTGAGCCCCTGTATAGTGTACCCTTGGTACCCAGGGCATAAGTGCATTCAAGGCCTACCAGGGGCGGCAGCATGTATTATGCCACCCCTGGCTGGCCATCCAAACTGACACCACAGGCTGATCACTCAGCTTGGGTAAGGTGGTGTAATCACCCCGTACTTAGATATAGTACACCTGTATCTACCTTTATATATAGACACGTATATACCTATAAGCCACTCCTATGGTAGGCCTCGACAATCCTGGAGGCAGAGTGCTTGGTTTTATGTGAGAGGGTGCCCTAGCAAGAGCTGAGCCCCTCTGCATCTTTCGGAAACATCTCCTTATAGCTGTTCTATGATATAGCCATACCATATACTCCTAAGTGCATTATAATTAGGGCTCCCGGTTTTCCGTTTAAACGGATTTTTACAGATAAATACAGACGGAAATCAAATTTTCCTTTGTCTGTATTTATATGTAAAAACTGCAAAATACTAGTAAATTTTGCCAGGCTGCCGTGCTTCTGCCCAGAGTTGCCACGCTCCAGGTCCTTTTGCAGCGGCCCCAGCCCTTGTTTTGAATTCGGCATTTGTTCGGAAAAAGTATTTCTGTGGCCTTAGGGAACAGATTAATGGTGCGCAACGCCATTGTGCTCAAAGAGCTTCAGACACCCTCCACTCCCCACCCCCCAACCCCTCCATCGTGTGTTCAACCCGGCAGAGACAGCTTTGATGGCACACACACAGCACTTCACAGGTATTTAAATGACCTTTTATTTGCCAACGAGGCCCTGTTGTTTTTTCTCACCGCTTCTTAGCATGATGCGTCCCTGCAGCTCCGCTCTGCATATTGCTAGGAGAATCAGCCCTCCCTCCTGAAATTTTTCGTAGCCCCCTGCATTAATGTAATTAATGTAATTTCAATAAAAAACACAGTTGATGTCGAAAGGCGATGTTTTTGGCAGCCGCCTTCTGTGTCACTGTTAAGTGTGCCTTCTAGGCGCCTGTTTCCATGACTTCATTGCCTGTTCTTGCAGCCCTCTCCTGGATAAAGCTCTGTAACATTCGTTCGTGTGTGGCCATCTAGTTTAACCTGCAGGTTAAGGACTTCTAAAAGTTAACCAAAGTCAAGAAGGAAAAGCTTTGCTGAAATGTGGCATGAGATGTTACAGCCCGCTACGAGAAAGCGGTTTCCCGTCCAGGCACGTGCACATCTCCTGCCCGAGATGATCTGCAACCCACGGAGCCGTACACGTGCGCATCGCCAAACATGTGGTATTTATAAGTACTTTAAAGTACTCATTGTTTGCACGTTTTACGAGTCTTAGGATGCAATCTAATTTTACGCACAATTTTAAATGTATCCTTTCGTTATTTTTCTAATTGTGATCAGTGTGATTAATGCAATAATGTAGCATTACTGCAATATTCATTGAACGATTGTGGGCTTAGTACTTTTACAGCCCGGGGGTTACTCCCTGCAACAAAACAGCGATAAAAGGTTTAGAGCGCCTTTGCACTGCAGGAGGGACGGACCCTCCCGGACGCGGATTCAGGCACATGGCCAACACACACAGCCAGGTGTTTGGTGAAAATCTACCAGTGCGACGGACGTTAGCTCACTTCCGTGTGTCCTACTGGAGTGGATATGGGCACTCTAAGGACCCACTGGCACATGCCCACCAAATGGGCAGTTCAGTTAGTGCCCAGCCATGGGGTGGTCTATTCCACCAGCCCACGGGACAGTGCATTTCTTTCCAGCATTAGGATACATACAGGGGATGTGGACTCACAATTGCACATCTGCACGTGCTCCCGTACACCCGACACAGTATGTTACAAGACAAGCCGAGAGAACTGAGCGGAGGGGGCAGTTTCTTTCCTGGGTATCCTTGTTGGTGCAACTGCGCCCGATGTTCAGCGTCTCGCAAACAAATCTCAGGTGTCTCAGGTAACTACGTGGAATTCTATAATGCAAACTTGCGCTTTGCATTATCGTTTGCCTGGAAGCTGGCGAACTGAGTCGGTGTTTTTAAATACATTTCCTTAAGTGGCTTCCTGCAGAGCTGTCCTAGTGCATGTAGGCCAGTGAGGGAGTGCAGTGACAGCATCATCATGGCCAATGACTGCACCTGGCGCGAGCACTGGGGCCGTGGGTGGGCTCTCGGGAAGTCATTGGCTTCTTGCTGGTATCGGTGCTGGATACCACCCTTTACTTGTGTGTCACTACACGGGTGCTGTTGTACGTCAGTTCGTTTCACCAGACACTACTTTTGTACTTCTTACTCTCCATGTGTGTACTAGGCGAGAAGGCCTACTCTGTAGGTTATTGTATGTTGTGGACTCACCCAGAGGAGCCTCACATAACACATAGTGACAATACATTTATATGTGATGTCATTTAAAATAATAGTCCAGTATAGGAATAGTAGCAGACAAGGCAGCTAAAATACAACACTGCAAAGGAAACCAGGCGTTATGAGGCCAATTATTATAGCACTTATTCGGTAAGGCGATACATTTGCTTCATATGATTACACACCACAGATCGTGAACACCCTGCAGTGTCTGAGTTCTAGCAGGTCTCATGGATGGTATGATGTGTTTTGGTGCTCCTGCCATAGTCCGTGATGTTTTGGGTGTCAAGAAAGGGGAAAACATCGTTTACAACGATGTTTTCACAACGCGGTACCTTTACACCGCGGCTGTGACAACGCAAGTCGTTACCACGACTTGCGCTGGAGGGCGCTCAAGGTCTAAAAATAGTTAATTTACTATCCTAACACCTTCCCTAGGGTCCACGGGGACTGGTGTTAGAATAGTAAATTAAACTATTCGAAATCCGCGCCCCCCCAACGCAAGTCGTGGTAACGACTTGCGTTGTCACGGCCGCGTTGTAAAGGTATGCGTTGTGACGGTACGCGTTGTACCGTCATATATCCCAAGAAAGGAGTTAAACTGTGTCTCATACCACAACAGTCCAGCTCTGCTTGTCCTCAGTCTTTCGCTGGCTGACTATGGCTCAGCTGAAATGCAATGAGGACAATTCTGAGGTCTTCTTCTATGGTTCTTACCCTTCCAGCTTTAAAAACTCGCTGTGGCCACCGAACACTCCCAGCCCTAAGGTGATGGGAGGTCCCGCAAAAAATCTCGGCATATGGTTGGGGGAGGACTTAAGATTCGAGGACCATATAAAAAAACTATCTGGGACATGTTTTGCTACTCTGAGAATGCTACGAAGATTTTTTCCATTGCTTCCCAGAGAAACAAAAGAGACTGTTGCCCGAGCTCTCATCCTAGCAAGGCTGGACTATGCGAACGCTCTGTTTAGCGGTATCCCTGCTTATTTGGTTAATCGCCTGCAGGTTATCCAGAACGCCGCTGTCCGCCTGCTGCTTAACGTTCCGAGATGGAAGAGCGTTCGCTCTCACATGTGCTGCCTTCATTGGCTGCCAGTGTCACTACGCATCCTGTTCAAATCCCTTGTGCTCCTGTTCAGAGCAACTCATGACCAAGGGCCTCCCTACCTGAAGAAACGGTTTATCATCTATGCCCCCACACGAGCTCTTAGATCATCCTCCCTGTTCAAGATGACTCTCCCTCGCTTTAGGCGATCTAGACTAGGGGGTCAGTCCATATCCGTGGTTGCTGCCCGGGCTTGGAATGCCCTTCCCCTCCATCTGCGCTCCATTCAGTGTGTAGCCCAGTTTAAGAAAAATCTTAAAACTCATTTTTTCACTAGTCTGACTTAAGCTGGTCTCTGCCCTGTCTTCTTCTGCCTTTCTCCATCGCGCCAGGACACTCCCAAGTAACAGAGTGCGTTATAAAATGGTTTATACATACATACATACATACATACAAGTGCTTCCATATGTTGGACACGTCCTGGATTTTCATGGTCAGGGGTGCCATGTGTGCATTGTCAATTTAAATAAATGTGGAAAAATACTAGCTGCAGCGTCGTCTTTTACTTGTGGCAAAAATAAATGTGGATAAATACAGAAAAAATTCCCAAAAAAGAAATATGGATAAATACAGATGGAAATGGCAAAAAAATAAATACCATAAAACTGGGAGCCCTAATTATAATCCTCGCGGTTAATGCTAACTTTGGTTTGGCTTTATCAAAACATGTCGTGTAAGGTGTCAAACACTTTGGAATACTACCCCCCTACACCTGCCAATTCTGGTGGCGGGGGTAGCAATCCACCCTTCTAGAGGGAAAAGAAATGTTTATTACTGCTTTACCCGGTTAAAGTTAAACAGAGCCTCAGCATCACAAAATGGATGCTGCTGCCACAGACACCAGTTTGACCTCCTGCAGCTGGGGGAAACTCCAGCAAGGGAGGCCTGGACAATAGGTTTCCTGTCGAGGGAGGTGCTAGCACCTCCCCAGACAGCCTGTAGTGTTTTGAGGCAGGGTGGATTGAATGGAAACATGCTTTTCCAGACACTGCCTGGGGCACACAAGGTGATCCATGCATAGCCCGGTTCAAATAGTTGCTGGGGCACTCCAGCCCCGCTCTGGCGCAAAACTGGACAAAGGGAAAGGGGTGTAACCACCCTCTTCTCAGGTCCTCCCATAGGAGGGACCTAGCAGGTAATCCAGCCCCGAAAATCAGTATAAAGATAGGTGCTGTGTCTAAAGACATTGGATTATCCTGGAACGAAACTCTGAACCAAAACTCTTGGACCTTCGACATTCTTTACCAACTACAAGACTGAAGACATCTCCCTTGTGGTCAAGGAGTGACCACCCTGTGCAAACAGGCACCACCAGTAACTTGGCAGTCGGATTTGTCGATGCTCCCGACGGATCCCGAAGACTCAGCGACTCAGGAACTGGACTCTCATACTTCTCTGACTCTGACCCACTTCCACAGCAAAGCTGAGACCCGTGTAAGACACAAGAGACGTGGGACCGGACACCCTGGACATCCTGCATCTTGCTAACTGTGCAACTACCGAGGCACCCTCGCAGTTGTGCATTGGGGTATAGGAATCCCCAGACCAAAGCGCCATTTGCACCGAAGCTCAACCCTCCACACTCCACGAGTGTCGCGTGGGGCCTGCTCCTGCATTTCAGCTCGACACGTCTTCCCAGTTGCTAGCCCATTGACTAGTGAGCCCTCTGAAGATGTACCTTTGAATTTACACTGCTGGCCTGGTTGCTCCAGGCCTGCTCCAGCTTCCCTACAAAGGAGAAGCTCCCCAGACCTTGCTGGTCTGACCTGAAGCCAATCTTCACTTCTTGCATAGATTGCGTTTGCCAAGGCTTGTTGGGTCCAATCCAGATACCAACACCGCAGTCAACTAGATCCTTTGTGGGACAGCTTGAATCCAGCTCCTGGTCATCATCGACACCTCCTGGTCCTTGTGGCTGCAGAGACAAGCTTCACCTCTTCACCTGATTGCATCACGATATCGCCTGGTTCCTTCCTGGTCACTGGCTAGTAACCCAGATTATGTCCCCTCTGCTTTCAGGTTCTTCAGTTCCTCGATCCACCCTTCGATCCACCCGGACACTCTTCCTTTGGCCGCCTGCAGCACTTCTTTTGCAGATCTTCATTGAAAGCATCGACGAAACCCGACACGAAAAGACACCTAGGGCCCGATTCACAGAACTAACTTAAGACAAAATCCTAAACTTACTACCATTTTGGTATTCACAGAAGGCACTTACTAATTTTGGTATTCACAGAATGCACTTACTCATTTCGGTATTCACAGAAGTTAGGAGTCCTAACTTTAGGACTCTTAAATGCCTTCTGTGAATATCGAAAGTTTTAAAGTTAGGATTTTTCTCAATTTAGTAGTAGTAAAGTTATGACTCCTAACTTTAGGACTCCTAAATGCCACCTGTGAATACCGAAAGTCTTAAAATTTGGATTTTTACCAACATTACTACTACTAAACTGAGAAAAGTCCTAATTTAAATACTTTCGGTATTCACAGAAGGCATTTAGGAGTCCTAAAGTTAGGAGTCCTAACTTTACTACTACTAAATTGAGAAAAATCCTAATTTTAAGACTTTCGGTATTCACAGCAGGCATTTAGGAGTTCTAAAGTAAGGAGTCCTAACTTTACTACTACTAAACTGAGAAAAAACACAATTTTAAGACTTTCGGTATTCACAGAAGGCATTTAGGAGTCCAAAAGTTAGGAGTCCTAACTTTACTACTACTAAACTGAGAAAAAAAAAACATTTTAAGACTTTCGGTATCCACAGAAGGCATTTAGGAGTCCAAAAGATAGGAGTCCTAACTTTACTAGTGCTAAATTGAGAAAAATCCTAACTTCAAGACTTTCGGTATTCACAGAAGGCATTTAAGAGTCCTAAAGTTAGGACTCCTAACTTCTGTGAATACCGAAATGAGTAAGTGCATTCTGTGAATACAAAATGAGTAAGTGCATTCTGTGAATACAAAATGAGTAAGTGCCTTCTGTGAATACAAAAATGAGTAAGTGCCTTCTGTGAATACAAAAATGGTAGTAAGTTTAGGATTTTGTCTTAAGTTATATCTGTGAATCGGGCGCCTATGCACCCGGCTTCCCTGGATGAGGTAACTCGAGTACTCCGGTGCTCCCGTGGGTATTGACTATCCAAGTGTCCTAGTTTAAAGGGGTTTTGTCGTAGTCAATCCGGAAGTGCCCTAAATCAGTAACTTTGTACCTTCTTCGTTCTCCATTATAAGTCAATGGTAAATCGCGACTGTGTTCCCACACTGCACCCGTCTCCCGTGGATCTCCTACTTTCTTACCTTTGGTTGTTTTGTGTAGTCCCAGCGATTCCCTAGGCCCTAGGCCTATTCACTATTCCTGAAGTGGTCCTAATACCACTTACTTAGTATATGGTTTGTGAGGCCCCTAGGGCAGAACTATATTTGTGCAACTTATAGTATGCTTAATGAGTAACTTGTGATGTATTTCAATCTCTGACCTCATAAAGAGTTCAGAGGGGTTGTGTTAGAAATAAACTCAAGGGATTATAATTGGTAAAACAGCTTGCGTTACATGCTCTCTGAAGTTTTAGCCTAAGACTGCTGGTCCATGCTACCACTAGGATAGCTTGTCTATAAGGTTGACTTTACAACCACCATCAATAAGGGTCGTTTAGACTGGTGCAAGGTGCCCACTAGAATAGTGGACATCATATGCCAGGCTAACTTCTCACACTGTTCCCATGAGGCATAGGGTCAAGACTGATTGGTAAATATCTGGGTCTGAACTGAGGTGGCAAATTGAGCTACAGAATGATGATGGATTCAATCCAATCTGTGACTGGGGATAAGTGTCTGAAAAGTTTCAGCGATCTGTCCATCATCTCCTTCTGTTTGCTTTGTTCGCCCTGAGTTGGCATGGTATGCCCAGACGTGGGTCCCTTGCTCACTTTGCCACTGGATTCAAGCTAGCCTGGCTGATGAGCGGTGGGTCCCCAAAACCGGTCACAGGATGCTTGTTTCTGGTTCAAGGCAGACCTGGTTTGGCAGTTCAGGCTGGACTGTTCCCATGAGGCACAGGGTCAAGACTGATTTGCATATAGCTGGGTCTGAACAAAGGTGGTAAAGTGAGCTAAAGACCGATGATGGATTTAACCCAGATCTGCGACTGGGGGTGAGTGTTTGAAACGTTTCAGTGCTCCATCCATCATCTCCTTGTGTTTGCTTTGTACGCCCTAAGT
The DNA here is from genome assembly GCF_964261635.1 of Lissotriton helveticus. Classification (NCBI taxonomy): domain Eukaryota; kingdom Metazoa; phylum Chordata; class Amphibia; order Caudata; family Salamandridae; genus Lissotriton; species Lissotriton helveticus. The sequence goes on from NC_136062.1 coordinate 474,813,665, forward strand.
TTGCAGGGTATGCCCAGACGTGGGTCCCTTGCTCACTTTGCAACTGGATTCAAGCTAGCCTGGCTGATGAGTGGTGTTACCCCAAAACCAGGCCCAAGGTGCTTGTTTCCAGTTCAGGGAAGACCTGGTTTGACAGTTCGGGCCTGACTGTTTCCATGAGGCATAGGGTCAAGACTGATTTGCATATAGCTGGGTCTGAACTGAGACTGTTTGAGTGCAGTCTTTGCATGGTTTCAGCACCAGAGCCTGAAATGCAACTCGGATAAGTCCGAGCTGCTCTTTTTCGGCTGTGCCCCTGACCCTGGATGGAAGTCGTGGTGGCCCCCTGACATGTTTCCTCCCGAGAAACCTTCCTCCCAAGTAAAAAACCTGGGAGTTGTGTTTGACGACAGTCTCTCTTTTCGTCCACACATTACGGGTTTAGTGGGGAAATGCTTCGGCATTCTTAAAATGGTGAGAAAATTTCTCCCACTGCTCTCCCTACAATACCGCAAGAATGTTGTTCAAGCGCTTGTGGGATCGCGTTTAGATTATGCTAACGCACTTTTTGCCGGACTGCCTAAATATCTGGTGTCCAGATTACAAACTGTCCAAAATTCAGCGGCCAGGGCAATTTTTGGCCTTCCACGGAGAGTCAGCGCCTCTCTGCTGCGTGGCAGGCTGCATTGGCTATCAAAGCCTTGCAGAATCAGGTTTAAAATCCTCACGCTGGCGTTTAAAGCCCTCCACTTGACGGGCCCGGCTTACCTCAGGAAGCGTATTGCTTTCTACGTTCCCCGGAGGAAATTGAGATCTGCCGACCTGGCTAAAGTGGAGGTGCCAGTGATCAAACGAGTGCGGATGGGAGGCCGGTCTTTCCAGTTTATGGCAGCCCGTTTCTGGAATGAGCTCCCTCTCTCACTTCGCAAGGCTAACAATCTTCTGGCCTTTAGGAAGGAGCTGAAGACCGTCCTTTTCTCTGCATAACCTGTGCGTCGATAGTGTATCCGCTTCTGGGTTTTCTTGGTTATGTTTCAGGCCTCTTTGCTAAAGCGCCGGGACACCCGTTCTGGGTAGCCGTGCGCTCAAAAAGAGCAGTATTAACATAACATAACATAACAGGTGGCAAAGTGAGCTAAAGATCGATGATGGATTCAACCCATATCTGACTGGGGGTGAATGTCTGAAAAGTTTCAGTGCTCCGTCCATCATCTCCTTCTGTTTGCTGTGTTCGCCCTGAGTTGTTAGGGTATGCCCAGACACGAGTCCCTTGCTCAATTTGCCACTGGATTCAAGCTAGCCTGGCTGCTGATGGGTGTTACCCCGAAACTGGTCCAAGGATTCTTGTCCTGGATGCTTGACCTGGCTTTGCAGTTGTGGCTGGACTGTTCCCATGAGGCACAGGGTCAAGACTCATTTACATATAGCTCGGTCTGAACTGAGGTGGCAAAGTGAGCCAAAGAATGATGATTGATTCAACCCAGATCTGCTGTGATTGGGGGTGAATGTCTGAAAAGTTTCTGTGCTCCGTCCATCATCTCCTTGTGTTTGCTATAGTGCAGTGGCAGAGGCGTGTTCAGCTGTATGCTGCAGTGGCAAGATTCCTTATTGGCACTCTGAGTATCAAACTGTGGAGTCGGTCATGACAGGGCCACCACAACACCCCTTGTATATGTAAGATGAGTGTGAGGCGGTGCTTGGAAACCCGAGGACCGTGGTACCTCAATCTTCTGTCCCCTGCATGTTCCAATTCACTGCTTTTATTTACCCCTTCTGCCGACTCATTCCACAACCAGTGTAAGCATAATGTGTGTCCTAGATTGTCGTCACAAAAATAGAAAGGGTTCTTTGTGTTCATCTTCCTGGTATCAAGCCTGTTTCAGCCGCTCAGCCAGTAACCTGAGAGGTGCATCAGCTGAAAAGAAGAACTGTGTTCACTTATAGAATAAAACTCAGCCTCCTGAGTCCTGTCCCTGACCTGCCTCCCAAGCAGCGAGAGCCCTGCAACAGCTCCTGACTCCTCCACACACACATGGATATCATCCTCTGTCTTTACATGGACATCATGGGGTAGAAGCTAAAATAAGAAATAAGACATAATACCACACATACAACTCTCTATCAGCACAAAAGATAGCAAGGTTTATTGGAGACCAACAAACAGTGGATTAACGTGCAGCACGGAGACATCAGCAAAGTCACTGAATGTCCAATAAGGTGACGTGTCTGACAGTTTATATAGGCCCAAACCACAAAGGATGTAGCATCATAACATACGTAGTACAAATTAAGCATAGTTCATTTGACCAATTAGCAAAGGCCTAAGCAGTTATATACCATTTAAGGTCCGAAACATACTGTTGCTGACCGTATGTTCCACTGTAATGTAAGATATCAGTCTGGTACAATTCCAGGTAATAATTGCAATAGTAATGACCAGAAATATTGCGAAATGGGATATGCTGAAACGTTTGTGTCTAAGCGAGCATCTTCCTTTGTCACGTATCTTGTTTCGGGCAAGCCTTGCGTTACTATAGCTGTTTCTCCGAAGCTAATTAAAAGTGCAAGCATCTTGTGCAGTGATTTTCATGTCAACTTAACAGGGCCTAGAAGCTTACTGCATTTGGGATCATAAAGAAAGATGGTTTCTACAATGGGATACCAGCCACCCTTCTCCTGTATCCTGTGTCTGCCCTGAATTCCAAGAAGCAAGAGGCCAGCAGCAGCTCCTGGTTGCCAGGGAGGTTGTCCGGCTCCACCACAAACATATGGACTAGCCGTTACAATAAACTCTGCTCCATTTGCTGAGTTTGCGTAGTTTTCTGCATTCTGCAAAGCATAAGGGTTTCGAATGGAGCAGAGTTTTTCCTCACTCGCCAACATTGAAAAGTTAGTGAGCGCGAGTGAGGAAACTGTGGTAAATAAATAAATAATTACCGGTACTATTTTTCTATATATTAAATAAAGCAGATAGCTCAATAAATAAGAGGCAGGATCCGGGGTATCTGAGTTGAACAGGCTTTAATCAGGCATGGGAAGGGACAGGATCGGAATAGCCTGGCATGAAATGGATGGCAGCTGCAACGTCTCATCAACAGTACATGGTATATATAGTAAAACATTATAATTACATTGCATACAGTAGGCGGAACAAGTGACAAACGGAAGATAAGAACACATGGGCGTTAAAAGAAGGCGTGCACAGGGCGTGCACGAAGACATGTGATGAGAACGTCACAGTAGTGTCATGAATGGGTGGATACATGGAGGGGGCTACCTGGGCAGCTGGAACCTTTAACCTAGTGGTGCGCGCAAACGGGCCATGACGTGTAACTAGGGAGAGCTGGGGGCTCTGACTTCTGCACTAGAAGAGGAGACTAAAGTCTGGGATGTCAGGACGACATGTACCTATAGCATATCTGATATCTCGTGTTTGGAGAACATGTTGATAGAATCTAAAAGTCATCAGGGGAGAGGCTACTTGACACTAAGACTGGTGCATGCATATATTCTTCATGTATTGCGTGTACTATGAATCTTCTATGGATATTAATTCAGTAATTCACTTGCATGGAGACAGAAAGACTAGACTATAGCTGAAGATGTTTATGCAGCTCGTTAGCTAGGAATGTGAAGCCGGAGAGCTGCACTGATAACTGTAGGCATAACATACTCTTGGCAGACAGGCAGGCAGAGCCAGGCCGGGCACCGCGCTGCTTGTCAGGAAGTAAGTGAAGGGTCAGGGATGCGGGAGGGGCTGCATCGCTCCTCGGAGCAGGTTCAGGAGACTGGAGCTTGAATCTGGTGTTCGGGCCCTCATGAGGCCTAGAAACGGGGACAATTCGATGAATTAACGTGCACAATGTAAAACGTTGGCAACATAGGCCTAATACTCGTTGCTTTCAGGAGGACTGGGTAACTGGCATACTAGACGTTGGACACAACTATAAGTGCGTCTTTAATCGGTCAAAAGGGAACATATGCATATTGATCATGCACATATAACATAGGATGGGGAACACGTAGGCACACACGACAAGGCAAAATTCAATTTTCCTCATTCCCTCCTTGTGCCCTACGTTTCCATCAGGAAACATCAATATTCATGATACCATCTATCATTTCATATAGCATCATTTGCTCGTCTCGAATCTTCTGGGAACGGGACTTTGGACTAGGAATACAGGATGTAGCGCACAAGCCGCAAATCGCAGGGCCACATTGTAAACAGAGACAGCAACTGAATACGATCATTACTGCTATACCCAGGAATGACAATACTTTCCATCCCCAGGCAGATATAATACTCCAGAGCCAACCGGATCATGTCCAGGTGCCTGGATTCTGGTGCAACTGATGGGCAATTTTATGAAGTCTGGTTATAGCTGAATAAACAGACGGTGCGTTATTAGGAATGAAAATGCAGCAACTAGATCCGATGACTCTACAAGCTCCGCCCCTATCGGCCAGTATGACGTCAAGGACGAGACGATTTTGGAGCACGACAAATCTCATAGCAGATTGCTCTTCAGTTAAGTTACCTAGAGCGGAAGTAGTCTCATTCACTACTGCTTCAAGGGTTCTGGTTAACCTACGTATTAACTTACTATTCTGGACAGGTCCTATGAAGAAAAAGAAACCTTTATTGAAGTCTTGATACTGTTCTAAGGCAGTTTCAGTTTGATCGACAATTGGGGACTCGATCTCCCTTCTATGTCTAATGTGTACTAGATGTGTGTTTCTGTGATAATCGGATGGGGTTAGAAAAACTGGTGGCAGTAGGAAGGCAATATAACATGTTCCATCCCAATCAAGGGGCAGACGTACATATGCGGTCTGACCACATACAAAATACGAATGAAGTGAGGCTTTGAAATTAGATTTCCCACTGTCACTATACTCGACCACAGTAGTACAATCACTGTGTCCTAGATGTACTGAACCATTCTTTCTGACACATAATTCGCCTTTCACTGGTAAAACTGAAATAGCAGGCAAATCTGGAGTAGTCTCGGACTGAGCATTTAAAACCATGAAATTCGAGGAATAATTACCTAAATCATATACTTCATTTTCTAGATCTAACCCTGTTCTATGGGAAAGACCTTACTTGTCTGGGAAACATGTTCTACTCAAAAGGGACATATCGTTTGAAGATGAAGTTAACGTGGACCATGCTCCACACAAACCATTGTGTGAAAACGGATAGGGAAAGAGTGGCAGAACTCCCTTCGGTGTCTGAAAAGGGGGGAGTCGACCACACACCCAGCAATTAGTGGCATTGCTGGTCTGGTGTGAATAGTGTAACATACGGATGAAAGAATTGTTGCGCATGGCAAGTCGGTAGGATAACTCGTGAGGAGGCAGTTCACTAAAAGTGTGCTCTACTGTATCATTAGAGAAAAAATGTACATGTGAAACAGTAGGAGGAAAACATACATATAGAACATAACTTATGCCTGTAATCGTAAAACTCAGAAATAATAAGATAAAAAGAGTAATAATGCATCGGCTTCGGAGAGCTTTGTGATAACGTATTTTCTTAGAGTTTTGACTAACTCTCTCACTATGTGGGTCTATCTCATACATGTCAGGAACCTGTCTAACCGCTTCACCCGAGAGGGACTTAGACAATTAAACTGGCTGACTTACTAGACCTTAATTTTTCTTTATACTCCTGCTGCGGAGTTTTCTCTAACAGGGGAAGTTTAGATTCAGTATCTGGGCAGTCCTTGAGAACGGGGCAGTCTTTGAAAAAAGTTTTTGGATGGAGTCCATGAAATCGCTTCACGTGACTGGAATGCACCCAGCCTTTGCGGCCCTCCACCTTCACCGCAGTCTTTGTGGTCATCAAGACGAGTTTTGGATCCTTCCAGCGGGGCTCCAGCGGACTTGAACGATCAAAATTCCTTATCAGGACGAGGTCGCCTGGTATGACCTCGTGCGGTTTCACTTGAGTGTTGTCTGGAAAAGCGGCGGCAACCTGTGAACGACAAGAGAGTAGTGCAGACATCAAGGAAGCCAGGTAATCTGTCAGCATATTACTGTCAACATCAGTTATCTTACGGGGCATAGGTGTACCCCACATGTTTGGGGGACGACCGAAAACTACCTCAAAAGGTGACAGACCTGAACGGGAGTGAGCAACCATTCTCATGTAAAAAAGGGCGACTGGTAGTGCTACCAACCAATCTACGCCTTTCTCTGCGCAAACCTTGGCAATGCGGATTTTTAAAGTCTGATTATGTCTCTCGACGAGACCAGCTGCTTCGGGATGTCGTACACAGTGGAACTTCCACTGGTACCCTAACAGAAGGGATACTTGTTTCATGAGTTCGGATGAGAATGGCTGGCCGTTGTCTGAATACACGACCCTGGGCAATCCATAGCGGGGGAAATACTCACGAACCAACTGCCTGGCAGTGGTCGCGGCAGTGTAATCTGGGACTGGATATGCTTCTGTCCATCTGGACAGAGCGCATACAACTACGAGGACATACTTGAAACCTCGACATCGCTCCATCTGGATATAATCCATCTGGAGGACTTCAAAAGGGTGGTCAGGAGGATGGAATCCACCTTGTTCCACCGGGACTCCTTTACCTGGATTAAACTGACAACAGATCATACAGGTACGTACTTTCTGTTTGGCTGCTGCTCGTAAATGCTTGTTGAACCAGAGGTTCTGAATACTGTCTAACATGGCTTTTTCTCCTAAATGTGCTGGACTATGTGCGGTGTTAATAATGACTTGAAACATAGAGTCGGGGAGAAACCATGTGGCTTTTCCCTTCGTCAACCATCCCTGATCTGTCTGGACCCCTCCTTGTTCAGACCATTTCTTGATTTCGTCGGGGGTAGCATGTGACTGAATGTCTAGTACGTCTTGTGTAGGGTCCTTAACTGTCATACAAGTAGTCTGAACTGGAACGTCTGTCTGTGTCGTGTTAACTGGAATGTCCGGAGTCTGAGCTGTAAGCTTGGCTGTTCGATCTGCCAGGTCGTTACCCTGGGAAATGATGTCAGTGAATTTCGTATGTGCCTTGCACTTCATGATAGCGATAGCTGTCGGTAAATGTATTGCATCTAACAGAGCTTGAATGAGGGGGCCATGCTGAATCTTGGTTCCATGAGAAGTCATGAAACCTCTCTCTTGCCAGAGTACTCCGAAGTCGTGTACGACTCCGAATGCATAACGTGAATCTGTGTATATGTTTACTTTCAGGTTCTTGGCTCGTATGCAGGCTTGGGTCAGAGCGACGAGCTCTGCTGCTTGAGCAGACAGGGTGTCAATACGATGTGTTTCTATAACTTCGGTTTCAGTAGTCACTGCATACGCGGCTACTAGTTCTCCTGTACTTGTTCTCATACATGAACCATCCACGTAAAGTGTCAGGTCTGGGTCAGGTAATGCAATGTCTGTCAAGTCTTGTCTTGGCTTTGTCATGGTGTTAACAACTTCCACACAATCATGTGTGGCAGGATTGGAAGTAACTGAGGGTAACAGTGTAGCGGGATTTAAAATGTTGCAGCGTCTGATTTCTATGTGTGGCTGGAACAGTGTCAGTTCATAACCTGTTAAACGTGCAATTGTCAAGTGCTGAGTCTGTGTTCGGTTTAAAAGAACTTCCACGGAGTGTGGAACTTGTACTGTCAGGGAGTGTCCTAACACTATGGAATCACTTTGTCTGATAGCTAGAGCTGTGGCTGCAACTGACTTGAGGCACGCAGGCAGGGCCTGGGCTACTGGATCTAATGTGCTAGAAAAATAAGCACATGGCTTGTATTGTCCTGCTTGATCTTGTGTGAGAACAGATAATGCAGTACCTTCACGTTCAGTAACAAAAAGTGTAAAAGGCTTACTGTAGTTCGGTGTTGCTAGAACAGGTGCTTGGCATAAGGCTTTCTTTAACTCATTGAAAACAAGTGTATGTTCTTGGGTCCAAGGGAGGACAGTCGATGTGGCTGCCTCCTGTGTCGTTAACTGTATCAGTGGCTTGGCTAGATATGCGTACTGAGGGATCCATTGTCTGCAGTAAGAAGTGAGGCCGATAAAAGCTCGTACCTCCTTCTGTGTCTTGGGCTGTGGAAGATGTGCTATTAACTGGATACGGTCTGGTGTCAACTGTCTACCCCTCTTGGACAACAAGTGTCCAAGGTATACCACTTGTTGGACACAAAATTGAAGTTTCGAAGGGGACACCTTGTGCCCCATCTCGGCCAGGAAATACAGGACTGTCAGTGACGCACGTTCGCAGTCACGTTCAGAACGGGCTGTGATCAATAGATCATCGACATACTGGATCAGGGCAGTATCAGTTGGCATGTGAATATTGTCTAGTTGTCTCTTAAGTGCTTGACTGTAAATACTAGGACTTTCTGTGAAACCTTGAGGAGCTCGTGTGAATTTATAGCTTCTTCCATTTAAACAGAAACCGAAAAGAAACTGGCTGTCTGGATGAATGGGAACACTAAAGAATGCGTTCTTGAGATCAATAACAGTAAAGAACGTAGCTTCGGAATCAATGGCTGTCAATAGGGAAGAGATATCTGGGACCACTGGGTACTGAGGAATGATACATTTATTGAGTTCTCGAAGGTCAATCACTAATCGATAAACTGGAGGTGCATTTGGATCAGTACGTTTAAGAATCGGAATGATAGGAGAATTACATATATTGGAGTCAGTTTCTACAACCACTCCTTGAGCAATGAGCTCGTCAATAATTTTGGATAAGGCTGCTACAGCCTCAGGTGGCAATTTGTACTGTCGGATTCGTGGTAATACAACACCTTGTTTCAGAGTGACACGATAGGGGGTAATGTGCATACAACCTACATCAGTTGGACCTTGCGCCCATAAATGCTGAGGTACATTCAACAATCTAGGATACATAATGACCTTTAAAATCTCGTAAAAACAATCTCACTCCTTCTGGGGAGCAGCAGATAACTGCTCCTAACTCTTTCAGTGTCTTAATGCCTAGTAAGTTTTCAGGACAGGATTTCGTAAGTAACAAGTCTGTAGTTCGGGACAATGGACCAACTTCTAGGGAAACTGGTTTCGATATTTCATTTACAATAGGCTTTCCTGAAAATCCAAGGGAAACATTTCTAGAGCCTGAGAGTGGAGCCCCTGGAACCTCGTCATGACTGATGGTAGTCCTACTTGCCCCTGTATCAATCAGAAACTTTCTGTCTTTCCCTAATACTTGACTGTGTACATAGGGACCCTCTTGATCTACAGGAATCTCGATGAGAGGCAAGCCAACCTCCCTCTCTAGGCTGTTTCATGAATACTGCTGATATTCTGGATAATCTGACTGTGCATACTGGTACATCTGTTGTGTAACGTGTTGGGTGGCAGCTATAGGCTGCGGTACTGTAACTGTCTGTTGTGCGTTCTGCGGTGCTTGCGTGTTCTGCGGAACATGTTCTGGTCTAGGCGGACGTGGTCTCTCTTTCGTCTTACCAGTAGCTATGTTATGTTTCAGAACTGCACATTCGTTTATATAATGACCTGGCTGTTTACAGTAATTGCATGTCCCTTTAACGGGAACTGTAGAATGACTAGTTTGATTCGTACCCCTCTTCTGACTGTCTTGGGGAACAGACTGTGCAACTAGTACTTTCATTTTCGTGTCTTTCATACGTCTCCTTTCGTGTTCTTGCTCTTCCCTAATTCTGTTCTGGTGATACTGGAGCATCTGAAGCATCTGTGAAGGGGTATTAGCTTGCCAAGTACTCTCGACCTTTAATACTCGATTTTTAACTTGTGGTAAAGAATTTTCAACTAGTTTAGTGACAAAAAGATGTGGATATGACTCACTACTTGTTTTCAGACCGCTATTAATAATGAAACATTTCTCAAATCTAGAATAAAAATCACTAGTATCTTCATCTTGTTTCTGTTTACAGGCTGAGATAGCATCCCAGTCTTCCTTTTTCGTGGCTAGTAATCTTGGCAAGACTTGTATTAACAACTCGGGCAATGCTTTAGCTTTTTCCCCAAGACCAGTACCTGGAACTCGTGTGTTATCTTCAGTCTCTAATGCGGTCCAATCTATCTTTTTCTCTCCCACCTCCCATTCTTTTTCTTTAAGTTTTTCATATATGCCCACAGGCAACAGGACCTTTAACATTTTAATGATATCAGGATACGTGTATTCTCCCATACGGAGCATGTCCTTTAATTCACGGTGGAACCCTGCTGGATCTTTATCGTGACAGGGTATTAACTTTTTCATTTCCAAGAGTTCTATTTTCGTGATAGGGGTGTAAACAAATACTCGCTCTAAATCACCCCCCGCTCCCTTAACTGGATGTACTTCTCGTAACGGATTCTGTCTATCTATGTAGAATGACTTTCTTACTGGGGGCGGATTCAGGAACGTTCTGTATTTGTGGCGCTGTTCTAAAACGACACTAATTAAATCGGTACCTAGACCTTTCCATCTGTTTAGGAGTAACTCGTTCAGTACATCATATAAAGGACCTGGATCAGAATGCTGATCCTCATACAGTGTGATGAGGTGCTGGATCATGTACATGCCCACCAGTCGCTGTTCGGCTGGGGGCAGCTTCAGAAACATTTGAGCCACTATTTCGTCTGGAAACGTGGCGGAGTCACTAACCCATCGGACTGCTGATCGGGCTAGTTCTTGTTCATGCATGGTACTAAGCTCACTATAACCTATTCGTAATTTCAGAATTTTATCTGTAGCCTGGAATACTTGCTCCAGGGAACGCTGTTCTGGTACGGGAGGAGGAAAAGCTTTCTTGTAATCTAGACGTGAATGTCTGTCGGAAAGTCTAGTTCTACCTACATACGCTATTCTGTCGGGATTCTCGCTGTCTACATCTTCATCTGAAGAATCATTTTCTTTCTCGGTTGCTCTTATTGCTTTCTCTTTCTCGTGTATACTTAGAATTTCTTTACGAATTTTCCTGTACATACTTTCTATACTATTCTGTGTCTTGTGTTTTCCCTCGGCTATATTATCACTCCATCTTGTCAAGGCCTTCATCTCATCTTTGTCTTTACCAGGTTTATCTTGTTCTCTTATTAAACAGTTAATCAAGAACTGTAAAATCATACTTTGATTCTCGACTTTTCTATGTGCCATAGCTTCGTGAATACTTTCTGAATTCTCCCCTGTACGGATAAAACAATATATTCTGTCTAGATGTTCCTTCATCTCGGGCAAGGTGGCCAAATAGTTGGCAACTCGTCGTAAACGTATGGAATATATTATCATGTGATCTTCGCCTGGAACTGAATCATATATGCAATCAGTAAGGTGTCGCTTGAGGTCTGCGTATGTAGTCCGTTTTGGAGTGCGCTGTAACGCTGCGTCTCTCAGCGTCAGTCGCTTTACTTGAGGCGGGGTGGTAGGAGCACCTCCCCCCGCTCCTCCTGAACTAGAATCGTCAATTAATACTGAATGGGCTGGTAAAGTGACTGGCAAAACACGTGGTGTGGACTGGTCCGGGGGTACTGGCACATGGACAGGATTCCCGGGACCAGTGACTGGAGGAACAGGAATTACATTACTAACAGGGTGCTGAGGTTGAGCAGGCGGAATAGGATTTGCATATTCTGGAACTGTATCGTCCAAATAGGACGAAAGAAAAATTTCAGCTGCAGTCGGTTTATGACGTAGCTTAATCGGGACCAAGGGTGGCGGTAAATTACAGGATGCTTCCGGGGTTGCCTTCGGCAAGCCCTCGGCAAGAAGAGGATACATACCTTTAATAAGGGCATTTCTCCATCTATCTGACTGTTCTGCTCTAACTCGTTCACCTTCTTCTAGAAGTTCCCTTTCTTGGGCTTTTTCTGAGGATTCCCTACTTAATTCTGCTTTTCTGAATTCTTTTTCTGATCTCCTATGCGATTCTTTACGCCATAATTCTATGGCATCTTTCTGGGATTGTCGGGCTTTCTTTTTCCATAATACTTCTTCTACTCGCATGATGCACTCGGCATCCCATGTGCCTGATACAGGCCATCTATATTTCTCTTCTAGATTCTTTGTATAATCCACCCATAAGTCTAGATATAATATGGCATCTAAGCCATGCTTGTGGTACATAAAGTGACCAGGACTGTCCCTAGGAGGGACAGGAACTGATTCTTCGAGTAACCCTTTTCTGGTTTTGATCTGACGCAACTTAGAGAACAGCGGCATCTTGAACTTGTACTTGAATTTAAACACAATACACGATAAACACAGTAATGAAATGGCAAACAAATCACTCATACCACGACATAAAAATACATGAATAACAGTTCGACCAGAATACTACCTGATACACTGAAAACATAATACTTGAATTTCTCGAGAACAGACTTAATAGAAATACTGGATGCACTGCTAGAAACAGTACAGAAACTAGATGCACTGCTAAAACAGTACAGAACATACCGGTCTCATAAAGAGACACGTCATACCGTATCCACCTAGGTGAATACTTTGGACTGGATCTGTGTACCCAAACCCATCGGACCAGGGACAAATTAATGAACCTGTCTAGATACTTCCCCCGCAACGGTACTCACCGGGAAGCAGAAACTGAAGGCCTCGGACTGGACTGGACTGCTACGACGTCTGGTTACTACGCATGCGCTTCGAACCTCGGGCTTCGGTTACAGGTGGGCCTCCGGATACCTCGGACCTTGCTCTCTCGGCTTGGGCTCTGGTCGGGACGAACCGCATTCCTCACCGCCTCGTCTGGATGCCGGACCGCAGTCTCCGTCTCCTCCGTGGGCCTGAGGGAGACTTGAAGCAGAAATATCTGCACGGTAGAGTTCCGTCACGGCTGTAGAAGGGTCAGGGGGCCTGCGTTACATCGCCGCCGCGTGGGGAAAGGGCTCGTCCCTATTCGGGCGCCTTTATGTGGTAAATAAATAAATAATTACCGGTACTATTTTTCTATATATTAAATAAAGCAGATAGCTCAATAAATAAGAGGCAGGATCCGGGGTATCTGAGTTGAACAGGCTTTAATCAGGCATGGGAAGGGACAGGATCGGAATAGCCTGGCATGGAGACCAACAAACAGTGGATTAACGTGCAGCACGGAGACATCAGCAAAGTCACTGAATGTCCAATAAGGTGACGTGTCTGACAGTTTATATAGGCCCAAACCACAAAGGATGTAGCATCATAACATACGTAGTACAAATTAAGCATAGTTCATTTGACCAATTAGCAAAGGCCTAAGCAGTTATATACCATTTAAGGTCCGAAACATACTGTTGCTGACCGTGCGTTCCACTGTAATGTAAGATATCAGTCTGGTACAATTCCAGGTAATAATTGCAATAGTAATGACCAGAAATATTGCGAAATGGGATATGCTGAAACGTTTGTGTCTAAGCGAGCATCTTCCTTTGTCACGTATCTTGTTTCGAGCAAGCCTTGCGTAACTAAAGCTGTTTCTCCAAAGCCAATTAAATGTGCAAGCATCTTGTGCAGTGATTTTCATGTCAACTTAACAGGGCCTAGAAGCTTACTGCATTTGGGATCATAAAGAAAGATGGTTTCTACAATGGGATACCAGCCACCCTTCTCCTGTATCCTGTGTCTGCCCTGAATTCCAAGAAGCAAGAGGCCAGCAGCAGCTCCTGGTTGCCAGGGAGGTTGTCCGGCTCCACCACAAACATATGGACTAGCCGTTACAATAAACTCTGCTCCATTTGCTGAGTTTGCGTAGTTTTCTGCATTCTGCAAAGCATAAGGGTTTCGAATGGAGCAGAGTTTTTCCTCACTCGCCAACATTGAAAAGTTAGTGAGCGCGAGTGAGGAAACTGTGGTAAATAAATAAATAATTACCGGTACTATTTTCTATATATTAAATAAAGCAGATAGCTCAATAAATAAGAGGCAGGATCCGGGGTATCTGAGTTGAACAGGCTTTAATCAGGCATGGGAAGGGACAGGATCGGAATAGCCTGGCATGAAATGGATGGCAGCTGCAACGTCTCATCAACAGTACATGGTATATATAGTAAAACATTATAATTACATTGCATACAGTAGGCGGAACAAGTGACAAACGGAAGATAAGAACACATGGGCGTTAAAAGAAGGCGTGCACAGGGCGTGCACGAAGACATGTGATGAGAACGTCACAGAAGTGTCATAAGTGGGTGGATACATGGAGGGGGCTACCTGGGCAGCTGGAACCTTTAACCTAGTGGTGCGCGCAAACGGGCCATGACGTGTAACTAGGGAGAGCTGGGGGCTATGACTTCTGCACTAGAAGAGGAGACTAAAGTCTGGGATGTCAGGACGACATGTACCTATAGCATATCTGATATCTCGTGTTTGGAGAACCTGTTGATAGAATCTAAAAGTCATCAGGGGAGAGGCTACTTGACACTAAGACTGGTGCATGCATATATTCTACATGTATTGCGTGTACTATGAATCTTCTATGGATATTAATTCAGTAATTCACTTGCATGGAGACAGAAAGACTAGACTATAGCTGAAGATGTTTATGCAGCTCGTTAGCTAGGAATGTGAAGCCGGAGAGCTGCACTGATAACTGTAGGCATAACATACTCTTGGCAGACAGGCAGGCAGAGCCAGGCCGGGCACCGCGCTGCTTGTCAGGAAGTAAGTGAAGGGTCAGGGATGCGGGAGGGGCTGCATCGCTCCTCGGAGCAGGTTCAGGAGACTGGAGCTTGAATCTGGTGTTCGGGCCCTCATGAGGCCTAGAAACGGGGACAATTCGATGAATTAACGTGCACAATGTAAAACGTTGGCAACATAGGCCTAATACTCTTTGCTTTCAGGAGGACTGGGTAACTGGCATACTAGACGTTGGACACAACTATAAGTGCGTCTTTATTCGGTCAAAAGGGAACATATGCATATTGATCATGCACATATAACATAGGATGGGGAACACGTAGGCACACACGACAAGGCAAAATTCAATTTTCCTCAAAACTCCAACGCTAAACCACCTCCGAGCAAGATTTCTCAACACGGGCGGTCGTGCATGGCCAGGACCCTTTGTGTTGAGAATCTATCTGTTCCCATTGAGGAAACAGCTGATTAAGTGGAAAATCTACTCGAGCGGCAGAAAGAAGCAGCGCCCTCTGGTGCACCACATGGTGCAGTTCAAGCAGATTTTCCAGCGCGGGACAAGCACCCCGTGCTACAAATCGGCATGAATGGTGCAACCTAAAGCACTCCGGTAGCGGCTGAGTTTTTCGGTCACTTCGCGGAGTTCCGCATAGCGTAACTTTGCCCAGGCCTAATATGGACACCCTGGGGTGCCTGCCATCCCCAGAAACCAGAGAACAGTGCATTATTGCAGTTGGTTTGCCGTGGAATGGCCCAGTATATACTTGAAGGACAATCTCTGTAATGATTGGTTCCACCAAACATTTGGGGACAGCTCTGTGTTCGAGTGGGTGTTTCTTGAGCCCAGCACGTCTAAATAGAAACCTTTTCGGTCAGTTTAGAATGCACCTTTTCACTTGAAGCTCTGGACTCCTGTTCAGAAAAAGGCCTGGACCAGAGTCCTGGCTGTTTTTAGATTTTCTAACGGTCAGGGGTGGGCAGGTTGGCCTTAACAATGGCAATATATTACTCAGATGTATACTGCGTCCTGTACATGGTGCTGTAGCTTACTAGAGCTTACCCTAAGTTGTACCCTGAAGTGGTCTTAAACCCTACTAATATTGAGCATAATTCAGAATTCGCCTTTCAGAGTTGTTGAAGAACACATTCTTGATTCTCCTAAAGTTAGACACATTTTTCTTCATTTTGACATTTTGCATCATCCCCAAAGTATCCTGACTAGGGAAGTATAAGTGCAGATCTTGCATATTTACTTTTACCACATTATTGCCTATTATCTTATCTTCCATACCAAATATAAAGTGCAGGTGTAACAAAAGAAAATTTTGCTAAAACTTGAAGAAAAAGAGATCAAACTAAAATAAAACATTTGCTGAACTATCTGCAAATTAACATTTTATCTGACCGTGACCTGTCCACTTTTCCAGTTGGTGCAAAATTCACAATAGATTACGTCAGATAATAATAATTAGCGTCAAATCAGGGTATTCGCTCAATAGTGCCCCCTCATGTTCCTTTAGCCGTGTTGTTCCACATCATGCCCTCGAATGCCGCTTCCGTTATATCTAGAATAAAGCGCTAAAGTAACCGCGCAAAGTCACTAAAAGAGTGCAATGGCGAACATTGGAAACTGATGCTTAGGTTTGGTTTGCCTTTGAGCTTTTTAAATGCTTATTTCAAATGAAAGGGGGCCATTGGGGCATATTACCAACGATTAGCGATATTTATCGCTAACGATGCTTAGCAACAAATTTTTTAACGCTAAGCATCGCCGGAAATTATCGCAGAGATAACTTGCTATTAGCAAGGTTTATCTCAGAAGTGATAAAAATCCTCGCGCTAACTGCCAAATGAGAGATTATCGCTGGAAAACCAACAATAATCTTTCGAAGTTTGGCGTTAGCTTGATGATAGGGGCTCACAAACTTAGCCATGATATCCACCCTCCATAGGATATCATGGCTAAATCAGGAAAATACCAGGTGTAAAAAAAGCAGCGCTAACCGCGGTTAGCGATGCTTTTTTATCACTAACAGGGTTAGCGAAATCCTTGATAATAGGAGAAATGTCGCTTAACAACATTTCTCCTATTATTTTTCTCTGGAACGCCCCCTTTGCATCTCATTAGAGATGCAAGAGGAAGCGTAGAGAAAAAGGTGCTAACATGCGAATTTGCGTGTTAGCACCCTGTTGCTGATAGGGAGATAATTTTATCTCCGCTTTCTTTGCTTTTAAAGCCAAAAAAGCGGAGATAAATCCCTTGATAATATGCCCCAATTGTTATGTTGTGAGCTCCACTGACGATGATGCAGTGCCACAGGACTAATAGTGGATGGTTGGACCATCTAATCCGACACTGCAGTGTTTGTAACTCTTGTCCTCTCTGTTTAATTTAAAACGTGCTTCCCTCAGTGGGAGACATGGGCGGGCCTTCAAATTAACAGGCAGAACCGAGCCAAAGCCGGTTCTGCGTCTCTTTTACTGCGCCACCATGCAAATCCCTTGCATCACCATGGATGCGCCGTATTTACAATACGGCGCACCATGGCGCAAGGATTGATAGATGAATCAGAAAGTCTGACGCATCTGTTGACGGAAAAGTCACGCATTGCTGGAGTCGTGCCGCAAGCACGACGCAGCTCCTGCAATGCGAGTTGCGGCCTATTCCCAATAGACTGTGGGGCAGATTTACAAGCCCCTTGCAACACTTTTACACCGCTGTTGCGTCACTTTTGTGACGCAGCGGCATCGTAAACAATGCAACACTCTGGGACATATTTACAACGTGATGCATCTAGTGAGATGCGTCACGTTGTAAAGCCCTGTGTCACATTATACCTGTGTCATGCATAATGAATGCAGGGTGGGCTTTCTGACGCAAGAAACCTTATAAAAGTGGCGCAGTGAAATCTACAAGATTTCACTGAGTCACTTTTACGACACCACTGCCTCAAAACCTTACGCCTGCTTGAAGCAGACGTAATGAGAGACCCAGCATAATAGATATAGGCAGTCCAAAGCATTGCTGGAGTTGCGTCTTGCTTGCGACACGACTCCTGCAATGCGTTGCGTTTACGTCAATAGATGTGTCAAACATCTGTCCATCTTTGCGCCTTGGTGCGCTGCATTGTAGATGAGACGCATCCGTGGTGGCGCAAGGGTTTTTTTATGTGACGCAAATTAACTGACGCATCTCTGCTAATATGCAGAGATACGTCAGTTCTTGTAAATCTGCCCCTCCGTCACTCCTTACGCCTGCTTCAAGCAGGCTTAAGGTTTTGACGTATTGGCGTCCTAAAAGTCACGCAGTGAAATCTTGTAGATTTCACTGCATCGCTTTTACGAGGCTTTCCTGCGTGGGGACGCATTATACCTGACACAGGTATAATGTCACGCAGGGCTTTACAACATGACGCATCTCCCTAGATGCATCACGTTGTAAATGGGACTCAACTTTTATGCCGCTGTTGCGTCACAAACGTGATGCAACGCCGGCGCAAAAGTGACGCAAGGGTCTTGTAAATCTGCCCCTCCGTATATAAATCATGGCACAACAATGATGTAAAATATCTCTTTAAAATTAATTCAGAAGCGTTTCACTGTAGTATATCAGATTATCCTGCTGTATGGAGAGGCATTATTGAAAGTGATAGTTTTAAACATGAACTTGGAACCATTACTGCCCCTCGCCCTGACAACAAAGGCATGAGTGACCTAGGAGGCAAGTTATTTGTCATGTATACCTTACGAGTGACAACTATAGAGCAACATTGTTGTCAACTAAATCAAACATACAAGGGTTTTCTACGACGCACATGGGGCCTCATTTATGAAAAGTGACGCATCGCTGCGTGAAAACAGCGATGCGTCACTTTTCACTGCGCCCTCCTTACGACACCAATGATGCGTCATATTTACAGTATGACGCATCATGTCGCAAGGAGTTACAGATACGTCAGTATTTCTGACGTATCTGTAAGCGCAACAGTCACGCATTGCTGGGGTGTGTCACAAAAGTGACGCAACTCCAGCAATGCTTCCTTTCACATGGGGAAAGCCCCATGTGAAAGGGCCTGCATCAGTCTTAAGCCTGCTGTGAGGCAGGCGCAAGATTTTGACGCAACAGCATCCTAAGAGTGACGCAGTGAAATCTCATAGATTTCACTGCGTCACTATTACGAGGCTTTTTGCGGGGGAACGCCCCCTCTGCATACATTATACCTGACGCAGGTATAATGTAGCGCAGGGGGTAACAAAGTGACGCATCTGCTTAGATGCGTCACTTTGTAAATGTGGCGCAACAAGGCACATTTTTTACTCCACTGGTGCATCACTAAAAGTGACGCACCAGTGGCGTAAAAGTGACGCAAGGGCTCATAAATGAGGCCCATGATCTTCAACTCACACATTTGAAGGAAAAAGGAGGCTCGGTGAAAAAAATATTTGCCTAGGATCACACAATATGTGGACTGGGCAGCCTAGATTGATGTCAGCTGCTTTGGCCCCCTAGGTTCTGCTGTATGCTGTACAATACTGGAAATACAGGGACTACGATCCTTACCACAACAATGTACACTGAATTAAATCTTTGTTATTAACCATAATCGCTGGAATGTGGAATGGGGCCTGAGATCTGTAATCAAACTATGGGGGGCACTGAAGACTCCTTAGACTGGTATTACGTTTTTAACTGGAGTGGGTGCCCCATAAATTAATTATACCTAAAGATGCAACCTCTAGAGTTGATTGTCATTAATGCTCAACTGAGTAAAATAGCAAATGGAATGAGGTTACAGTATTTTTTAAAACAAAGCGACACTGAGTTCAATATCACACTTAGGGGCATAGTCACAATGAAAGTGACAGAGCGCAGCGTTAGCCTTCATTGCTCCGCCACTTCTGAAACGCAGGCTGCAATATATTTACAACAACATGGTGCAGCCCTGCGTTACCCCCTGAGCTGCCAAAGCAGGAAACCTTGCACCATAGTGCAATGGATGTCTACGTTGCAAAGGGGAGATTGTTTAAGTGCAGGGAGGTGTCCCTTCCTGCTCATAAGGTGTCCCTTCCTGCTCATAAACAATCTTTAAATGGCATTTTGTAACTTCTATGTGTGCTGCTGAATGCAGCACAAATAGACGCTGCAAAACGTTGTTTTTTTTATGATTGTTTATGTGCATGAAGGGGGACCTTCCTCCACGTAAGCAATCAATAGTGTTTAGCTGTTTCTATATTTGGTGCACAACGCAGCACACATGGAAAATTAAATTTCTCCTCGTTTCACCTGTTTAAGACCAGGTTTTCACCGCCTTTGTAAATATGGGGCAGGGTCAAAATCAATGGGTGTTGTGGTGGAATGCGCACCTCAACACCTAATGCCCACCCTTTTCACACTAAGTATAGCGTGAAAGAGGGCCTTAATCACAAGGCAGCGTTAAGCCACCTTAAGTGGCTTAACGCTGCCGTGTAAATAAGGCAAAGCCACTATTGCCACCACAACGTCCACAAAAATGGTGTTGTGGTGGCAATCGGGGCTTGTAACTATGCTCCTTAGTTTATCCCAGGTCGAGTTACACATTTCAAGATTGAGCCCAGGCTGACGGATTCTGTCGCTGTTTTGGCCCCCAACTCCTGAGTCTCCCGGCTTCCGTCCGCGCATCTGGAACTTCAAATAGATTGGCGACTCCTGATGGTGCCAGTGGTCCAAACGCTGAAGACGTGTGAGTGATTTCAGAGTCTGGGGGTTGTGATGTGGGTAAGCAAGGTTCAATGTGGTGAACACTAACCATGTGGGGTGTGAGTTGTAATCTGCAAAAGTAATGTACCACAAAATAGCATGTGAGTTTTTCCTCCTCCGTGAGCAATAAGCGTGTTAAACGTGTGACCATGTCAGTACGAATGTATGTATCGTCATAGATGAACAAACGTCCTGGCGTAAAAAAGGTAAACTACAACGACCAATTTGTATGAGAGTTGTGACAGGCACTTTATGGATGTGAAACAGTGGATAGTATTTATAATACTATTGGAGTGTTTCTGTGTACACTGGGTTGGGACATTATGTTTGCCCTTTGGCCCGGATAGTAAACACAGAATAGATGGGTGTACCATGCCAATAAATGGATTGATAGGCATAAGAAGGGAAACAACCTTTATAATGCGGACATTACATTGCGATACCTTTACATGCGGTCATTTCGATGACTGTGTTGTTAGTACGCAATGCATTTACATCCCTACTTATGCGCAAACTGGAGTAGGAATAGTAAATAATACTGGGCCCGATTCACAGAACTAACTTAA
The DNA here is from genome assembly GCF_964261635.1 of Lissotriton helveticus. Lineage (NCBI taxonomy): Eukaryota > Metazoa > Chordata > Amphibia > Caudata > Salamandridae > Lissotriton > Lissotriton helveticus. Next base: position 474,834,547 of record NC_136062.1, read on the forward strand.
GACAAAATCTTAAACTTACTACTTTTGGTATTCACAGAAGTTAGGATTTTGTCTTAAGTTAGTTCTGTGAATTGGGCCCACTATTCCCAAGTCCAGCGTGCCCCCTAGTGGAAGTCATTGTAAAGACTTGCGATGTAAATGCATTGCGTACTTACAACACGGTTGTTGTAATGACTGCGTTGTAATAGCACGCGATGTCATGCATTGCGTAGTAAAGTGCTATATTCGCATAAGAAACCTCTTTATCTTTCTACTATCACTTATTGACTAACCTTCCATGGGCTATTAAGTTCTAAACCCGTCCTTTACATTCATTTCATAGGCCATTGAGTGGAAACCTCTCCCTACGCTTCCGCATGTGGTTCGCTGGTAGGAGCCCACCTGCTAGCCTCGTGGTAACTACATTATACACTAAATGAATTCATCTGTTTGGTGACAGGATGCTATATCCAGTGAATACAAATCTACTGTTGGCTTAATGCTTGCATTCTCTATGCTACATGCTGCCCCCTTTTATTTATTTTAATCTACAGGTCCGTTTCATCTTATAGGTTGGAAAGGGATTCTCGTGCCCTGATGAATTTGCCAAAAAGTGAAGTGGCAACGAAACATGTCGACCGTTCAGCTTAAAATGGACTCAACGTGGTATGGTGTTTTGATTATGAGTAAGGGCGCTACACATTAAAGACAAGAGCAATGTGCCCTCCGGAACTCATTTTTAACGTGTTTTTGAGGAAGAATCTTCTCTTCTTTAGACGGGGGTCTATAGGGAACATATATGTTTAGATGAGCACTTAATATTTTTTAGGGTACACACACATATTCATTTTTTTTCACGTGTAGGCATTGCTTTTTTTTTTTCCTTTTTAGGAACGTGCCGATGCTGGGAGAGTGAGCACGTTGCTTATGCAAGGCACTTCCTAATCACTCATTTTTTACTTACTTTTCAACACGTGTGAGAAGCACCTTTTAAGCGTAGGGCCTTTATTTGTTTTTACATTCACATACGGGGTTGTTCGTAAGTAGATATTAGACCCTTCCCCAATAGAATAGAAGAAGTGGAGCCCGCGACATATTGACATAATGTGTAGTGTGCAATAGGGCTTTTTTAGGTTTTGCCTACGCAATGCGTACGAAGTACGCATGCGCTAGCAAAATCTAATGATATCTCTATGTGGGGTCGGGTATCCGCCCCCTCCTCCCATTGGCTAGCTCCATAAATGGAGGCTAGCCATTGGTAGAGGGCTCTGTCTGTCAATCCCAGACCAGATTCGGGGGCGTTTCCGAGAATTTTTCCCTTTTGGCTACGTCACGCGACGTCAGCCGAAAGCCGGGAACGCCCCCGAATCTGGTCCGGCATTGCCGGCACCTGCCTCTGCCTTCCTGCTCGGGACGATTGCACAAAAGTCGCTCGATAGCCCCTCCCTCCCGCTCCGTGGCAGCCCGTTTCCCTCCCTCTCCTCAGGCCTGCCAGCCGAAAGAAGCAGCCGTCCGCCTCCAGCCAGGGCCGCGCTGGGATTGGCCCAGCCGGCCGAGCCTCCACCACGTCATCGGGAGGAGGAGTGGAGAGCAGGAAGCAAGAGATCTGCCGGAAGATGTCCAGGTGAGTGCTTTGTTTTTTAGTTTGTTGCTTTGTCCGTGTGTGTGTGTCTGTTCCCGCCCCTCACCCTCCCGCTGTCAGTGTGTGGCCGTTCCCGACCCCCCTCCCGCTCTTCGTGCCTTTCCGCCCCCCCTCCTCCGTTTACCTCGTGTGTGGCCGTTCCCGACCCCCTCCCGCTCTCCGTGCCTTTCCGCCCCCCCCTCCCCCTCCCTCCGTTTACCTCGTGTCATATTCACAGAATACTCCGACATCACAGTCGACCCTAGAAGACTGATTTTGAAGCGGAGGGGGGGACGGACCCAAATTCTCATCCCGACTTCCCAGTGAGGTCTCACCTGTGATTCCAAGTAAATCATTTTGATCTCATCGAATTTAAGCAGCATTAAAAACAGTCCGACCTTAAATATTTACTAAAACGTAAAAAGAACCTGACATTTACAAATGCACTGATGAACTGGAGCCCCCGCTGCCCCGGGGAGCCATGGTACTCCCGGGGTGACGGCAGAGCCTCACACAGATTACACGTCCACCGTGCACCCTTCACGGGGCTGGCCTGGCCTGGCCTTCAGCAGGGAGGCCACAGTAAGGAAGGTAAGGGCTTCAGCTTCTGCTGCCCTGGCATTACCAGGCAATTAGCAGCGAAGGTACATCAAGAACGGAGGCGCCTCCCTCACCTGCTTCCCTTCCAGGCCGGAGTCACTGGGAGTAAAATAAATAGTGATGTTTTAAAGTACTAAGCTGAGCAGATACGACCCTGAAGTAATGGAGCGGACCAGCCGGTATAACCCGCAGGTCTCATATCTAATCACCCGAGGAACATTTCAAGAGCCGTTTGCCATTCCCCCAAGTGATAAAATGAATTTATAGTTTTGTATTAATTTGAGTAAAATGAAACTGGCTCCTAGTGTTAATGGCTGCAGGGCAGGAAGATGCCGGCTACAAAGGGCTCCCCCAAGGCTGAAGAAAATGGTCTTGAACAATTGCTTTCGATGACATTTCCGATAGCGGGAGCCGCTCCGGTTAATCCCGCTAATTTCCACTCTGGCGGCGGGGGACATTAGCAGGAGGCTCGCGGGGGCTCCGCCTCAACAAAGAATGGATTCAGCACCTTGGGACCCACATCGGCCCTAGTTGTGCGAATTCTGGGGCAACCCCTGGGGCGGATGACCGAGGGGCTCTTCTCCAAACCGAGGGCACCACGAGCACTTTGAGGGTAAGCATTTTTTATTAACAGACGCCCCATATTATTAATAGCACTGGGATGAGAAAGAAAATGGCTGATAGAAGGACCAGGTGACGCCCGACAGCACCAGCAGGCACGTGCCATCACCTACATGTTTTGGCTTTGACAGACTGGTCATGTGCCCAAGGAAATCTACTTTTAATGGGACTGGGACGGCCTGGCACCCTGAGCCCGTTTCTTCCATTTTTTTAAGTAGACATTTACTTAGCTGGAAAGAGACACTCCTTGCCCGCAAAAAGTGTCCTCCACAGCACAGAAGGTCACAAATAGTGCGGGTGACAGTAGAGTTTGTTTCTATCCTGGATGCATAATGTGTTTACTGGAGGACAATACACAAGCTAGACAACGTGGCATGCGCACATTACGGGGGACACGTGAGTGCAGCCAGGTGCAAGAATGAGTTCCAAAGAATTGTGGCCACTTTCGAGCATGAGAAGGGGAGTCTAAAAGGAAGTTTTTAAAGCAGAAAGAGGAGGTGGCACAAAGTTATTTCCAGTAGTATGGACCTGGTAGTGCGATGTAGCAAGACTGTAGGCAGCACAGCAAGGTTTGGGGAATTTAACGGGACGGCACTAGATTGGTTGTATGTCAGAGTATCGTTAACAAAATTATCACCTGATGTAAATATTGTGTTGTAAATATTATTTGCAAAAAACATTGCTCCTTTAAGGTTAGGTTTACCAGGATGTGGCCTAACGGCTACAGCGGTCAACCTCGAAGCTGTAGAACAGAGTTCGAGTCTCGGCAGGGACGCTCAACAGCCTGTGATTCTGAGCAAATCACTTAATCTGCCTGTGCATAACAAAATTAGTGTGTACGTGTGTAAAGCAACTGGTGATTATTTTTTAATTTATTTATGCAATTTTATATAGCGCGGACTTTCGTAGGCAATGTTCTTCACTTAAGCTATAGTTCGTGTCACGCTTGCTACGTGACTGGGAACCTGGGCGGACAAACTGGGTTCTGGAGGGGTGGGTAGGAGGGTGGTCAGAGGGGCTGGTCACGTGAGAGTGGGTGGGAGGGTGGGCTGAGGGCTTGCCACAATCCGAAGGGCCAGGGACAACAAACATGTAGGCAAGGGAGTTGCATTGAGGAACATCTGGCAGCGCGGAGGGTTGAGGCCCAGCGACTCCCAAAACAGATAAGGTTCTTGCGGGTACGATCCGGTGAGGTAAAAAGAGGAAGAGCAGGAGGAGGCGAGGCGGAGGGGCTGGCACGGTGTCATGTCAGCAGTCGTCTCTGTCTCCTAACCTTGGAATTCCCTGGAAATGGCACGACTTTCTTGCCCGAAGAAGTGTGTGTGGGGGAAGGGGGGGGCGGGGTGGGAGGTTCTTGTTTCTAAATAGAGGCTAAGGATTGAATGGTCTGGATACACTCATATTTGCCCCTCGTGCTCATAACTTGGAGGCAACTAGGGCAAACCCAGCGCGCAGGAAGAGTGCGTGCACCAAGACTGAATACAAAAAAAAAGGCGGGGGTGGGGGTGGGGGTGTTCGTCTCTTTCCCCATCCCATAAACACCTCCAAAGCAGGATCCGCAGGACACTGGAAATGTCCGCCCCCATAGACCGTAAAGACTACGAACGTCTGTCGGGGACCTATGGGTGGTTCTTCTCGAGGCCCTGTGACTGTCTGCAAGAAGCCCCCTGTCTAATACTATTGTTAAATGATGTCCAGACGAGTTGTCAAACTTCAATGCTGCTGGTGACACCGCCGGTTTGTGTGCGCCTACACGTCTGTGTGAGCTCCTGCTCGGTGACTGCTCGTGTATGACCATGTCCATGTGTGTCTGTTGTGACTGCTCTGACTATCTTCGTTGTTGGGAACAGGAAGCGTAAGGGATTTATCCCCTCCCCCCCTAGATTTTGGAGTGGAGGGGACACGCAGTAGAAGTTTAGGTCGACAGAAAAACTGCGCACTTCCACTGTTGACATCCGCATGGGATGACGGCCCTGCTGCTTTCGACCTGCTGACCGGCCTAAGGCTTCAGACAGGGTCGGATTTATTCTCTGGGGCCCGAAGACAAATTCCCGAGGTCAGATGTAGGTGTTGTTTGTCAGGTCTGGGGCAGGGTCCCCATTTAGCACATTGTCATTCTCCATAGAATGCGTCTCCTTCTATCCTGGGCCAAGGGCCCAGCATGGAGGACTCTGCCCTGCTTCTGTGTAGGAGTTCACATCCTCCTGGCAAAGGGAGGTGCTGGGGGCTATTGGAGTTCCTCTTTGATAAGGTGATGCATCTTTTTCATGCAACTCACCTCAAATACAGACATACATGGGAAAGCAAACCTGCTCCATACCTGTTTGACACTTAATGGAACTGCTTTGCTTTGTCAACAAATGCCCCGAGCAACGTGTTTGTGACAGTGAGTGCAGAGTGACAGTGAGTGCAGAGTGACAGTGAGTGCAGAGTGACGGTGAGTGCAGAGTGACGGGGAGTGCAGAGTGACGGTGAGTGCAGAGTGACGGTGAGTGCAGAGTGAGAGTGAGTGCAGAGTGAGAGTGAGTGCAGAGTGAGAGTGAGTGCAGAGTGAGAGTGAGTGCAGAGTGAGAGTGAGTGCAGAGTGAGAGTGAGTGCAGAGTGAGAGTGAGTGCAGACTGAGTGCAGTGTGACAGTGAGTGCAGAGTGAGAGTGAGTGCAGAGTGACAGTGAGTGCGAGTGCAGACTGAGTGCAGAGTGAGTGTGGGTGCAGACTGAGTGCAGAGTGAGTGTGAGTGCAGACTGAGTGCAGAGTGAGTGCGAGTGCAGACTGAGTGCAGAGTGAGTGCGAGTGCAGACTGAGTGCAGAGTGAGTGCGAGTGCAGACTGAGTGCAGAGTGAGTGCGAGTGCAGACTGAGTGCAGAGTGAGTGCAGAGTGACAGTGAGCGCAGACTGACTGCAGAGTGACAGTGAGCGCAGACTGACTGCAGAGTGACAGTGAGTGCAGACTGACTGCAGAGTGACAGTGACTGCAGAGTGACAGTGACTGCAGTGTGTGAGTGTGCAGGGTGCACATTGTGTGAGTGTGCAGGGTGAGCAGTGTGTGAATGTGTAGGGGCAGTGTGTGAGTGTGCAGGAAACAAACACTCAAACTAAGTCCACCACACACTACTGCATATACTAGTGAATACAGTCATCTCTTTATACAGAAAAAATGAGTTATATTTAGAGGGGTCGGAGTGGGACACAGTGGGTGGATGGATGCATGATGGATGGATGGATGTATGCATGATGCATGGATGTATGGGTGGATGCATGGATGGGTTGTTGGTTGGATGGGTTGGTGGATTGCATAAATTGTTGAGGGATTGGCTGTATATATGCATCTATCCATCCACCCATCCATCTATCCATCTATCCATACACCCATCCATACACCCATCCATGCATGCACCCATGCATGCATCCACCAACTCATCTATGCAAGCATTACAACAAGAGCCCGCAGCTCTCCTTCGTCTCTCCTTCGTCTCTCCTCGCCCCCCCTTCCCTGAGCCCGCAGCTCTCCTTCGTCTCTCCTCTCCCCCCTTCCCTGTGCCCTGCCCTGCTATTGTAAATGACAATGCCATTTATTTATGTTAAAAAAAACATAAATAAAAAAAATTTCAAGAGCAATGCCAATAGCTCTAACTTTAACAAAGGCAAAACCATTGCATTGTAAATGCTTGTTGTATAAGGCAGCCTGGATTGAACGCAGGTTTTCGTATTCCACATTGGGTTGTTCACCACTAGATGGGTATATTTTTCTGTCTCCATTTTACATGAAAGGCTAATGGTTTGTCTTGAATTCTTGCGACTTGAGGAAAGCCTGGGTGTTTTCGGTCTCAAGGGTGGGAATACCTCAAGGTGGGTCAAATGTTCAATGGTTATCCCACCTCTACTCAGTGGTTGGATAGTTCTAATATTACAGCCCTTTTACTTTGGGGTGTGCCGGTCCTTAAAGGCCCTCTCCTTTGGCATAGGCCCTCGCATAACACTTAGGCCTACAACCCAGGTTCAGAACCTTTGACCAACCCGTACAGTACTCACCAGCGGGATATAATGCTATAATGCTCACCACAAATGCCAGGTCTGTTTATATGAAATCTATGGGGCCGATTCACAGAACTAACTTAAGACAAAATCCTAAACGTACTACTTTTGGTATTCACAGAAGTTAGGATTTTGTCTTAAGTTTGTCTTAAGATAAACTTAAGACAAACTTAAGACAGACTTAAGACAAAATCCTAACTTAAGTCTGTCTTAAGTCTGTCTTAAGACAAATTTAAGACAAAATCCTAACTTCTGTGAATACCAAAAGTAGTAAGTTTAGGATTTTGTTTTAAGTTAGTTCTGTGAAACGGGCCCGAAGCCTCTGTCAGTGTGAGCTGCTGCTCTTTGTGCCCTGTTGAGAGTTAACTTAGCTGTGTTCTGTGAAGGATCCGGGCACACACTCCAGGCCTGGGGTAAATACCTGCCTGAGGGGTAAACTGAAAGAAGAGAGAGGTGGGCTGCCTGGCCTGCTAAGAAGCGTCCTTAATTCCTGCCCCGAGCTTCCTGCCCAGCTGCTCAGCGTGCTGCTGTGAGGACCTTTGAGTCACAGTGTCTGCTGAGCCTGAGACCGCTGCAGCGGCCGGCCTGCGCCAAGGCTGCAGGGTAAAGAGGGCGCCCGGGAGGGGGCGCTGCCGGGGCGGGGGTCACTGCTGCTCCCCCGCCCCGTGTCCCCTCCGCGCACCCATGTAATGTGCCAAGGAGTTCGTCCCAAGCAGTGCTTAATCTGAACCAGTGCACGCCACTGGCACTTGTTAACATCGACGTTTATAACAGTCTGCCACACGGTGGCGCTGTTTGTCTAATTTAGAGATCCTCAAAACCAAAGTAGTTTATTAATTCAATATACCTTACAAAAATGACTAATACCTGCCTTCCAAGCCTGTAGCCTTAGGGGCCTGGAATAGTTTAAAATGTCGCACTTGTGGGTGTGTGATGTTAGTGGTTGTGCTGGTACTGACAGTGGCAGCGCTGGTAGGGGCAATGGGTGGTGCATGCTGCAGCGGCCTCCTTACAAGATTCCTGGCACTTTTGTATTTACAAATTAAGCTCTGGGTCACACAGCTTGCAAGGACTTTGGCCAAGAAGGTTAAACGAGAGCTGGACAGAGGCGTTTGTCTCCTCTGGACCCATCCTCTGCTGTGCAGGGCAGGCGCGAGCGGACATGTCCTATGCAGCCTGGTGAACACGGCAGAGATGGGAGGGGCCCGCGAGCCCGTGGGTACCAGCTGAGTGATGTGGAGATGATGCCACAGGTTTGGGACTTTGGACACTTGGGGGCATATTTACCAGCCCCTTGCGACACTTTTACGCCGGCGTTGCATCAATTTTGTGACGCAGCGGCAGCGTAAACCGGTAAACGTCGTTTACAACGCGGTGTTTACACCGCACGACCTTTATCGCGCTCCCATTACAACCCAAGTCGTTACTATGACTTGCGCTGGATGGCGCTGTTGGTTAAGGAATATTGTAATGTTATATTCCAACACCTTCCCTACTGTTACGTGGACTGGTGTTGGAATAAAAAATTATAATAATGCTGCGTCAGGTTTCATGTGGGTGTTCTGTCGCAGGGTGGGTGTTTCCTCGCAGGAATGCCCCGTAAAACTGACGCAGTGAAATCTACAAGATTTCACTGACTCAGTTTTACGACACTGCTGTGTCAAATCCTTACGCCTGCTTAGAGCAGGCGTAAGGAGTGACGCACCACGTTAAGTATGGGCGGCCCTTGTGCATTGCAGGAGTTGCGTTGTGCTTGAAACACAACTCCAGCAATGCACGGCGCATACGCCACGCATCTGCCCCTCCTTGCACCATGGTGCGCCACATTGTAAATGCGACGCATCCGTGGTGTCACAAGGGGAGGATTACGTGACGCATCTGTTCTGGCGCATCCCTGCTGATTTGCAGAGATGCGCCAGAAGTTGTAAATCTGCCCCTTGGTCTTGGAGATAGCAGAGATGCCCTCGTGTGCTGGCAGACTTCTTGTCTATCCAAGGCCGGCGCCTTGAATGGAGGGGCGGGCCTAACACCATTTCCGGAGGTGATGTCACTTCCACGTAAGTCTTTACCGTGGCTCAGACGGTGGCGGCTCCGTGGTTTGGGATCTGACACACCGCGTGCGCTACATGAAGGTGGGGAGGGAACACGAAGAACGACAAAAAAATAACTATTTTCATCCACCTATGATTTATACTTGTTCTCAGTCAAGCCAGTCTTGCCTCACTAGCGCTGAGACCCACAGTTGGGATTTTACATCTAGAATCCTGAAAGAGGCCTCTGGTGTCATTACAAAGGCGGGTTCAGCTTGTAATCAGAGCAAGGCAGGCTGCCATAAACCACACGGAGCCACCAAAGTTCAAGAACCAGTGAAAACCAGTGAGATAAGAAAGCCAAGTGAAGACCGCTTTCACCCTCGCCCAAGTGTCACTTCTGGACATAACCAGAGAACCCCCACAGATGCGGGGCCGCCCACCCACCCACTCAGGTGTATCTGCCACAGAAACTGTGCAAAGAGCAGAGTTACCCCTGAGTTGGAACAGATATGTCAGGAAAAACGATATAGCGAGAGTAGAAAGGAGTTCTAAAGTTAATTTTTACACAGTGGCAAATATTCCTACGCCTTTTAAGTCATATTTTACTCACTGTGTGAAATACGCGAAATTAGGCCTGGGAAACGTATTTTCATCAATTCTGTAATCTCAATACGGTTCCTTCGGGCAGTCTTAGGTTCTGAGGGGCTTATTAACAAGACCCTTGCGCCAACTTTACGTCACTTTTCCAGGGACTGGGAACCACAACTGGCCCTGGCAAAGTGCTCGACCGGCCCCGCTCCCCACTGGGGGGGAAAGGGGGGGAGTGTTGGAGGTGCGACCCCTCTTTGCCGGGGCCGGTTTTCGGGCGATTTTGGTACAGGGCCGATTTTGCAGCTATGCTGCAAAAACGGCCCTGTAACAAAAACGGCCCCAGGGGCCCAAAACCGGGCCCCACCCGTGCGGCGCACACCAGGGGATTGCCCCTCCGGCCCTGCACTTTTCCCATATTAAAAGTGACGCAAAAGTGGTGCAAGTGTCTTGTAAAGCTGCCCCCTAGCATTTCTGAAGCAAAGCTTAGTAAGTACTCGCCACAGGTGCAGGTGAGCAGCAGATGTAGACGTGACACGGGAGAGTCATAAATGCATCTTTTTTTTTAGCTAATCTGATTTTCTGTTGTTAGTAAACGTGTATTATATAAGCTAGGGAATCCACGGGAAAACTAAGCCCTGTTTCTCGACCACCCTGGGACATGCACCCCAGGCTGGGACAGGGGTCAGTGTGCACCGAGCACAACAGAGCGCGTGTCACCCCTGTAACAAAAGCGCCTCTCTGACCCGCACAGGCCGCTTTATCCAAATGTTTGCAGCGATGAATGCGCTTTTATCAGCAGCTCGGCTTCCGTTGTACTTTGTAAATGCTTTCATTGTGTTTCCTGCCTTCGCTCATTGTAATCTTCGACGGTCACATTCTTGGCCTCTGGCCTGCAAATGAATATTCACCAGGTCTGAAGAAAACACAGCTCGAGACGCACGGCCATGGGTGTGATGTCACGGTCATTGCAGTAGCAAAAACTAACACAGCTTTAAAACTTTACTTTACGTCACTGTGGCTCTATACCAGAGCTTTCTCTGAACCTTTTCTGGTATTTTAGGTTCTGCCTCTTATTGTAGTTTCACATACATACTGGTATATGGTTTTAATGTATTGTTGTTTTTATATTTCACTGTTATTTTCACTAATGGCATTATTCTGTTATTGCGCGCCTTGAAGCTAGTTTTTACCACATTGCAACTGCATTCTTTCTTTTTTATATGTGCATATTGCGCGCATCGCACAATTAATTGTTTGTAGGCTCCTTCCCTTATTTAAATAACATCTGCTGACAAGTTACTACTTGCCAAAGACACATTTCTCAGTGATCGCAGCTGTACACTGAACTGACCTGTGTGAGACAGCCACTCCTAACTGGTCATTCCTCACCTTGTGAATGCCCCCAGGCACCAGACTGGATCAGGAAACTTCAAAGCAGTTCCCTCAAGCATCAGTAGGTGGCGTCGTGCAGCTCCGCGCGGGTCTGTCGGTTCTGGAATGGATGTGACTTCATGGCCACTATAAGACACCACCTCCCCACACTGACGTCACTTCCTTTCTTTCTGCACCCTGGGACAGATTTACAAGCCCCTTGCGCCTCTTTTACACCGCCGTTGTGTCACTTTTGTGACGCAGCGGTGGCGCAAAGCCAGCGCCATGCTGCGGGGTATTTACAACGTAAGGCATGTGGGAGATGCGTCACGTAGTAAAGCTGTGCGCCACATATAGGCATTCCGGTGCAGGGGAGGGAAGGCGATCCGGCACAGGAACGCCTCCTAAAAGTGGCTGAGTGAAATCTACAACTTTCCACTCAGTCACTTTTAAATGTAAATGTAAATGTAGTATACTTGTAAAGCGCACAGCTGCCCCAGCAACGGGGCGTCCCGGCGCTGTATAACTCTGGGGAACCCGTCCTGGCTTTCCCTGTGGGATGGTCCCTTGCTGGGAGTCCCCAAGGTGGAGCCAGGCATCCCTGGAATTGGTGGGGCCGTTGTGGAGATTAGGTAAGCTAATGCCCAGAGTTGCCGAGTGGAACCCCTGATTAGAGTAAGCACCGAAGCGAGAATTATCGAGTCCGCGGACCAAGGTCCACGACCCTGCCGCGTCGGGAATTGAACCCTGGTCCCAGGCTGACTTCTGCTCTCAGGCCTGCCGCCTCTAACCAGTGAGCCACACTACTCCACTAAGGCCATGCTGCGTCAAAACCCTGCGCCTGCTTGAAGCAGGCGTAAGGATTGACACAGCATGTTAGGGATAGGGGCACCCGAGCCTTGCTGGAGCTGCGTCACGCTTGCAACGCAACTCCCACCTTTTGGACGGGGAATGCGACACACATCTGCCCATCCGTGCGCCACGTGCGCTGTATTATAAATGCGGCGCATCAGTGGTGGCACACGGGCGGGCAGATGCACCGCAACTCTTCTGGCGCATCCCTGCTGATTTGCAGAGATGCGCCAGGAGTAGTAAATCTGCCCACTTGTATCATGGATCTGGCGTTAGCAGCGCTAACACTGACAGACTTTTTTACCTCTGGTAAAACATAGAAAGTGGTATGTGGTGCACCGACACGGGCTCAACAACAAGAAACTATTGCCTTGGAGCACGTGTGCCGGACCTGCTTAAATATAGCTCCTGGTTCCTCTTGTTTAAGACATGGGGTCAACAACGCCAGTTGTCAAGCTGTGTCATGACTATCACCATCAGGTGCCGGTGCCGGACAACCTTAACGTCCGCCTCTGGTGCGTCAGCACCTTGCACGACCGACGCCAGAGCCGGATCTGAGAGTTTATCAGATTCGGAGGCTCAACCCATCCTAGATCAACGCCAATACAGATTTTCTGAACATGACCCACAATACTATGATGATTATTATAAACTGGATTTTTATGAGAGCCTCAATCTTTTTGAGGACTTACAAGATGCCATTGGCTTAGACACCTCCACTGAAATTGGGCTCAATTCTCCGAACCCTACAGCCACGGAGAAAACTGCATCTTTTGCCGCTGTAATTCGCAGGGCAGTGGAAGGTTGATTTCATTTAATTTATAATCTTTATTTCGGCACAATCGAGCCAATAAAGATACATAAAAACACAACTACATGATACAGTTTGTACATAGAGGGGTCAATGATTTAGCAGATAATATGGATACAGTTAGGAAATCAGTACAATAGAATCTATAAATTAGTTAAAAAGGCATTAATTATATAAAACACAGAACACATTGCTTAAAATTGTGGAAGGTTGATTTGACACTGCCCACACAGGAAATTAAAACCAATGTTTTAACCAAAAGTTCAATCTGTAACCAAAGTCCTCAACCCATCAGGCACAACTCCGGAACCTCTTTGACCTTTTAACAAGGCTCTTACAGACATACAGGTGGGCAGCTTGGCAAAGCCAGAATCTTGTCCCTCAGTTCTCAGTCAATCGACAAGTGGCGGCAAGGAGGCACAGGCCTCTTCCCGGGGACATGGACTTGTTAATGCAACATCCGACCCTCGAGAGCTTGGTGGTTCAGACATCGTTCAGTCGACTCAACCCCAACTCCTTCTTGACAGGGAGAACAAGCAGATAGAGAACTTCACCAAATGCATTTTCTTGAGTGACAGCCTTGTCTCACAATCTTTCAATACCTCCTGTCTCCTTGGATACCTTGACTCCAGTGGCATGGAGAGCACGGGACCCACGTCTGGGCATACCCGTCCCACTCGGGGTGACAAATGCAAAAAGAACAATTGATGGACAGAATGCAGAACATGCACAGATGTGGTTTGGGGCTCACTGTGCCACTGGATTCAAGCTATCCTGGCTGAAGAGGGGTGAAACCCAGAAACCGGTCCTAGTATGCTTATCTCCGGTCCAGGGAGGACCTGGCTTAGCAAATCGAGCTGGACTGTTCCCATGAGGCACAGGGTCAAGACTGATTTGCATATGGCCAGGTCTAAACTAGGGTCGTATGGTGAGCAAAAGAATGATGGATTTAACCCAGATCTCTTGACTGGGGGTGAATGTTTTGATTTGTTCTGCTTTCCGTCCATCAATTGTGTGTCTTTTGCTTCCTCGCCCTCAGGGAGGACTTGGCCTGGCAGTTCGGGCTGGACTGTTCCCACTGGAGCAAGGTCAAGGCTGATTTGCCTATGGCTGGGTTCAAAATGAGGTTGCATGGTGGGCATAAAATGACAGACTGGGACGCAGCCCCAAGCAACAGCCAGTGACTGAGACAGATTCCACGTCTGGCAACAAAAACTACCAATCTAGTCATGTAACATTTGGTGGTAGTAAGCAGAACACTTTTTGCATCAAATATGGACATACAATTTCCCCATATAAGTGTGAATAAAACACAATATGTTGTTAAGTTAGGATCAAAAAACACATTGAGTATTTATGCAAAGGTAGTGTTAGGCGTCGACGTTTCGGTCCCCCGCTGGTCTAGTAGATCCTTGGGACCATCTTCAGGACAGAACAGTTGCACAAAAACATGTGTATTACAAATCAGACCTAATCATCATGTGGAGAAACAAGCCAGACTGGACATGTTATGCTACATTACACTGCAGCTTTTACGTGGGGAAAACTAGCGGCGTTTAGTCCCGAGACACCCGATTTTTTTGTAAAATGCTACAGAGAGTATAAAGATTAAAATTGACTATTTTTGATAAATTGTGATTATCATTTAGTCCCTATGATTATTTCAAATAAGTGTTCATGTAAGTGACACAAAAAATATCTGAAGTGTTATATGAGTGTGTCCTTTGGGGGAATTTTGCATTTGTTATTAACGATACCCAGTCCCCGGGGGAATATTGGGTGGCTCTGTTTTGTTACTATTGAGACAGATTCCTGCATTTCCTCCATCACTTTGTTTGAAGCCCTGTGAGTGATGGGTATGCACAGATGTGGGTACCATGCCCCCATGCTCCCTGCGCCACTGAAATCAAGCTATCCCTGGCTGATGAGCCCTTGATAATGGCAAAACTGGCCCTGGATTGCCGGTGTTCTGGTTCAGGGAGAAACTAACTTGGCAGTTTGGGATGAACTGTTTCCATTGGAGCAAGCTCAAAGCTGATTTGCATATGTCTGGGTCCAGACTGAGGTGGCATAGTGGGTGAAAAGCAATGGATTGTGATGCTGCACCGAGTGATCGCTAGTGGCTGAGATTCATTGGAGCATTTCTGCCATCACTTTGTTTTTTGATGCCCTAAGTGTCACTGAATTGACCAGTCGTGGGTACTGTGCTCACTGTGCCACTGTAATTAAGCTATATATGCCTGATTAGCCCATGATAAGAGCAAGAGCAGTAGGTAATACATATATATATTACCTACTGGCGATCGCCAGTAGGTAGCTATAGTTACAACCTAGTTTCCATAGGAAAAGCACTTTTTGATTTGCTAATAACTTTGGCGTTGTTTGACGAATCTTTAAGAAATTCTTCCAAAAAAAAGTCTATCCAGGTCAGCTCCTATCCTGAAAGTTTGGGGGTGATTCGTTAAGTGAGGGCTGAGAAAAAAAGAGGGTCCCAAAACGCGTTTTCCCCATGTTAATTTCCATAGGAAATTTTGCAACGAGCTACAGCCCAATCTGCTGAACAGAATTACCCTACATTTGGCAGAAAGATAGAGCTTGGTTCAGAAAGAGGCCTTTATTTTAAATAGTGTAAATCCGTTTGGTAGTTTTTGAGAAATTAAAAAAATAAGAGTAAAAAAATCAATTTCCCATAGGAAACTTTGTGCAAGGCTACTGGCGAAACTACAGAACGGAATCACACCAAGTTTGCCAAAAAGGTAGTGTTTGGATCAGAAAGCGACCTTTTTTTTTTAAAGGTGTAAATCCGTTCAGTAATTGATGAGAAATTAGAAAAATAAAAGTTTCAATATCTGGGTGGAGCCTAAGTCCTGTGCATGAGCTTCACTGTGATTGGCTGCCAACACTCCAAACCAGGAAGTGTTGGCAGCCATCTTGTGACTCGGTAGAAGCAAGTCACTAGAAAACAAAGCAACAAAGGTATAAAACAAGAGAAGGGGCAGAGTAGAAACACCCTGAATCCCCTAGTCCTACTCGGGGGTCCCAGAAGGACCCCAGGGCCCAAAAAAGCATTAAAAATAAAAATAAAAAATCGGCGCAATTCGTGCTGGGGTCGTGGGTTCCTGCATTTTATTTTAATGAGGCCCCCGGGTGGGCTAAGTCCCGGGGACATTTCTTTAAAAATAATAGCTGGGGCTTGCTGAGGCTGCGGGGGCCCACTGGGTTCCCCGCAGCTCTGAGGCTTCACTCATGTTGTGAGGAGGGTTGCACGGCCCCTCTCCTGGAGCCCTGCATGTACTTATAACTTTGGTGTCATTTGACGAATCTTTACGAAATTTTCCAAAAAGTTTCTCTTTTTTGATCAGCTCCTATCTTGAAAATGTGGGGGTGATTGGTCAAGGGGGGCTGAGAAAAAAGGGGATTCCCAAAATGTTTTTTCTCAATGCATTTTCCATAGGAAACTTTAGACAAGGTTACAGGTTAAACTGCTGAACGGAATTTCGCCAAATTTGGCAGGGTGAAAGGTCGTGGTCCAGAAAGCGAGCTTTTGTTGAAATGATGTACATCTATTGAGTAGTTTTTGAGAAATATCACATTTTACAGATATCTATTTTTGAGAATTCTGACATGTGATTGGCTGAGGGGTTACGAGCACAAGCTTGCGGCTCATTGGCTGTGAACGGATGAAACTAGGAAATGTTGGCAGGCATTTTGTGAGGTAGTCCGTCAGCTTGCATCTCTCCGTGTAGAAGCCATCGGGTCCGTAGTTTTACCTGTGCGAGGCAACACTGGCATCTGTGTCTGTATGAGATACCCCTTTCACGCTGCCTCTACCGACATCACCAGGTCGCTGCTATGCCTTTAGAAGCCAGTCCGTTGGCTCGGAGCTCTGTGAGTCAGTCTGTCGGTATGATCCCCTATACTACCCAAACACCACTGCACTACCCTAAACACTAAAACACAGCTACCAGCACGACCCCCTACACTACAGAAACACCACAGCACTACCTAACTAAACACTAAACCACTACTGCCAGCACAACCCCCTACACTACAGAAACACCACTGCACTACCTTAAACCCTAAAACACTACCCCCAGCACAACCCCCTACACTACAGAAACACCACTGCACTACCCTAAACCTTAAAAACGGACTCCCAGCACAACCCCCTACACTACCCAAACACCAGTGCACTGCTGTAAACCCTAAAACACTACCCACAGCACGACCCCCTACACTACAGAAACACCAGTGCACTGCTGTAAACCCTAAAACACTGCCCCTAGCACGACCGCCTACACTACACAATCACCACTGCACTACCCTAAACCCAAAATCTACCCCCAGCACGACCCCCTATACTATCCAAACACCACTGCACTACCCTAGACCCTAAAACACTATCGCCAGCACGCCCCCTACACTACAGAAACACCACTGCACTTCCCTAAACCATAAAACACTACCCACAGGAGGACCCCTACACTACACAAACACCACTGCACTACACTAAACCATAAAACACTACTAGCCGGTCGGCTCACAGCTCTGCGTTTGGGAGCCGATGGCCCGTAACTCTCTCTGTGCGAGCCAAGCCCACGGGCCGCAGCTCTCCCTCTGCGAGGCTGCCCGACGGCCCGCAGGTCTCCCTGTGCTAGCCGGATCACAGCTGTCACTCTGCGAACTGATATTGGGAATATAAGGCGGCTCTAAAAAGAGCCTTTGTGTTTATTAGTTGGAGTTATATATAAGTGCGGATGCACAGCTTTACGTTATTCAGAAAAACTCGATTTGCCTGATCTGTGAAGTGTACTCCATCACTTCTGTAGATATCAGCAATATCAAAACGTATGTTGTTGTTGTAGATCGACCCCATTCTGTGGTCTCTGAGGTATGCAGACACAGCTTTGTTGTCATTCTTCTTAGATTTTTCAATCTGAGGACAAACTTGGTTTGACCATTTCTACTTCTGTCTTTGGCATATATTGGAATATACAAAGACAGTTTGAGGCAAAAGCAACATCAATTGTCTAAAGGTGTTCTTCATTAGCATTTCCAAACCTACCCCAGTCAATGTGTCTAGCTCGTTAGAGAAAAAAAAAGTTGATCACCGCTCTTTATAATGATCACCCACTAGTGAGTGCCCAGATGGGTTGGAAAGGTGCATTCTGGTACTTGTTGTTTTGTGTCCCTCTGTATTACGATCCTCCAGTGGATGATGTCAAATTTTAAGTTCAATTTCAGGTCTGTTGCGTCTTAAACAAGCCCACTTTCAAGGCGAGTAAGAACCATGCCGAAGCCAGTCTTCGGCGGCGCTGTTGCCCTTCTGCTTTCACAAGCTACAAACAGGGTTAATTTTTGGGCAAATCAGCGCTCTTGCTGGCGGTGCTTGCTGACAGCTGAACCCCACCGTGTAACATCATGTAAGAACCTCTCCTACAACTAAGAGGCAGCAGCACTCCGCAACTTGTAATCCCTTTATTAATCAAAATGCCCGGCAGCCCTAATATATTTTGGTCACCATTGACCTTCTTCAGAGGTGAGCCGGCATTCACATCACATGAGGGGCAGAGAAGAAAAAAAGCATTTCCAAGCCTACCCCAGTCAATGTGCCTAGTTCGTTAGAGAAAAAAAAAAAAAGTTGATCACCGCACTTTATCATGATCGCCCACTAGTGGGCGCCCAGATGGGTTGGAAAGGTGCATTCTGGTATTAGCTGTTTTGTGTCCCCCTGCCCTGGGGGGCGCCATATACCCAGGGTTAATTTGAATAATATGAGGGGCCTTATGGACCCTCCTACCCTGGGAAGCGCTACGTCCCCAGGGCTATAATAAAAAAATAACAAAGCATGGGGAGCTTCTCCCCCCCACAAAGCCCCGGGGACTGCCACCTCCCCAGGGCACACATACTATAATTAAAGGGGGTGCATTGTGAACCCGCGTATACTACCTCCTCCCCAGGATAAATTTGAATAAAGGAGCGGGGTCACGCGGTCCCCTTCCAGGAGCCCTATATGGCCCTGTGGACCGCCACACCTCAGGGCCGGCTCCAGCAATGTCCCGGGGTGTTCAGCCTGTGACATTGCAGTTTGCTGTGGCATTGCGGGAGCGCCGCTCCCGCCATGCCATAGCAAACAGTGTACTCAGCTTTGACCAAACAAGAGCATTATGCTCTCACTTGCTCATAGCTAAGCACACATTGCTTTTTACACACGCATCTGCATGTTAGCAGCTCCCTGGGTGTAAAAAGCAATGCCGTCTCCTGCAGGTAGTGGGAGCCAGCTGATACCGTGGGAGCCTTCGGGGTACCCCCGTGGTCCCCAACAAATTGGCCAAGCCCCAGAGGATGGGGTCTCTGGGGTCGAAAATGACCCGGGAGGGGGGCCACTCGGCCCCAATTGTTGTAAGGATTATAAAAAAAAGAAGAAAATGCCTCGCCCCTGAGGTTGGGGTCTCCAGGGCTGAAGTCAGTGTGAGGGGGTTGGCACTTGGCCCCCCCTCCATTTGAATGATTTTTTTTTAGTTAAAGGCCGGGCTCCAGGGAATGAGGTCCCCTGGGCCTAAATTAGCCCCCGCCCATTTAAAAAAAAAATGGTTAGGTCCTCTGGGATGGGGTCCTTTGGGCCCAAAAAGGTCCAGAGCCAGGGGTGCCACGTGGCCTCCCCTTCCTAAAAAAGAAAGAAATAAGAAAAAAAGCCGGCAACTCACCGGAGGCCCCTCCCACTACCCTCCTAATGCACCTCCTGGGGCGCTCCTGGTTGGGGGATGACGTCCCCTTGGCTGCTGAGGGCACTTAGGGGCCAAGAAGACCTCCTGTTACCTCCAGTAAGCCCCAAAAAGTGGATTGCTGAGAAGTGGCTGGAGGCCATGCCCTCTCTCTCCACCACCCTGCAAACGCACCTCTCGGCACACTGATGGTGGGGGTGAGGTCCCCTTGCCTCCTGAGGGCTGCAGGACAAAAGTAGATTTAATCCCCGAAGCAGAAGTGCGCCAGGAGCTGCGTTTTCAGAGTGGGGGAGAAATGGGGTGTGACCTCTGACGACCTCTCAGCAATGCAGTAGTGTGGGTCTTACTGGAGGTAACAGGAGGGCTAGTTGGCCTCCAATGACCCTGAAGAGCTAAAGGGACATCATCCCCCCAACTTGTAGTGTGCCAAGGGGCATGTTTGCAAAGTGGTGGAGAAAGGGGGCGTGGCCATCGAAAACCTCTCAGCAAACTCCCTGTGTGGGACTTACTGGCCTTAACAGGAGAACTTGTTGGCCCCCAAGAACCTTCTGGAGCCAAGGGGACTTCATTCCCCAACCAGTAGTGTGACGGGAGGTGCATTTGAAAAGTGGTGGAGAAAGGGGGCGTGGCCTCTGACAATTTCTCAGCAATCCTGCTGTGTGGAACTTACTAGGTTGTCCTTGAGGGCCACCTCCCCCTCTGTTACCTCCAGTAAGTCTCACACAACGGAATTGCTAAGATGTGTTCGGAGGCCACGCACCCTTTATCCAGCACTTTGCAAATGCGACTCCTGGCGCACTACTGGTTGGGGGATGAACTCCCCTTGGCTCCAGAAGGTCCTTGGGGGCCAAGAAACCTTCCTTATACATCCTGTATGTCCTACACAGCGTAATTCCTGAAAGCTGGTCAGCCCCCCCCCTTCTTTCTCCACCACTCTGCAAACATGACTACTTCTTTGAAAACCATAGAAATTCACTGAAAAAAACAAAGGTTACTGGAACATTATTATTAGGAATTAGCATTTAAAAAACCTTAGAAATTCACTGAGAAAAAGAAAGTTTGCAGTGACATTACAGTTGGGAAATATATTTTTTAACAACCGTTTAAATTTTCTGACAAAAATCGAAGGTTACAGGGACGTTATAGTTAGGCCGACATTTCACTTGTACAAAGCAACAGAAATTCAGCAGTTTAGTTAGCTGAGCTAACTATAACTGTGCCCCCGCAATGCACTGCTTATGACCTCACATATTACATCACTCATGACACGGTCAGTGACATCACTGCATGCATGGTAATGGCGTGCATGGGTCTGTCATACAACCCTTCAGAAGCATCTGGCTACTTGACCTCAATAAATGTGTTGTGCGTGCCGAGGGATTTCTGTCTGCAAATAAATTGGTACTCTTCCTGTAAGTCACTTAAAAAACAGACAAGTCAGATTAAACATAATCCTTTAAGGTGCTGTCCCGCAGTGATGACCATCAGACCCACCCTGATTCTATCAAACTGGCCTAGTCTTACATTAAGGTGACTGTAGTGTTTAGGACTAGATTGCAGTACATTGCAATCATCCAATCTGCAGTCTCACATTAAATTAATACATTTCTGCAACAAAGGCACCACAAGATTGTATTCTGATTGCCGGTTTGACCAAACCTCATTTGTTCATTTAGGGCCCGATGTAGGAGCCCCAATACCGGTCGGTAACGGCCGAATTCGGCCGTTACCGACCGGTATTTGGTGATTGAGATGTAGGGGCCAATATTTTATACAATCGGTAAATTTTCCGAATCGGTAAATTTACCGATTGTGTAAAATACCGAATCGTTAATTTTACCGATTCGGTAAATTCCAGATGTAGGTAGCACTGTTTACAGTGCTACAGGCCTTCAAAATTCGGTATTTTACCACCCAATCCTATTGGGTGGTAAAATACCGAATACAGGTGTACATGCACATCTGTGCATGGACACCTGTGCCATGTGGCACACAGACATGCCCTTAGGGCATGTCTGTGTGCCACATGGCACACATGCCTGTACTTGGGGTGCTAGAGGGTGTCAAAGTGACACCCCCTGCACCCTTGCAGGATTCGGTATTTACCGAATCGGTAAATACCGATTTGGTATTTGCCATTGATTCCTATGGGCTTCAAGGCCCATAGGAATCAATGGGAAATAGCAATTCGGTATTTACCGATTCGGTAAATACCGACTCGTGTCTGCTTTAGATTTACTGACTCTTAAATACCGAATCGGTGTGATTCGGGATTTAAGAGTCGGTAAATTTGAATTACCTACATCGGGCCCCTAATCTTGCTGTTGTCAATCCACCCCGGATGAAGAGTCTATAGGGATTGCCTTGACTGGCCAAACTGCCACAAAGGCTTCCTTGTCCCCCAAATCTGAAGTTACCATCACAGTTGAGCCCCTTTTGCCCACTTTAAGAATCTTTCTGAGTTAGAAGAATGTGGTCCTGATGAGGAAAAGAATGTGTGGCAAAAATGCAACCATTAAAGAGACACTGATATGCAAGCAGGGAGGGGTAGTTGTCTGCAGAGCATTACTGCCACACCTGGTCTGATCATACAAGGTCTTGACCATGTCAGTGGAGACGCCATCATATGTGCCGCAGGCATCCACGACTTGTGTGTAAGAGTGTGTGGAGAGGTGCACTACCAACATGTCTTTTCCAATGAGTAAGACTGACCAATTCCTTTATGTAAGGCAATCCTTTATTTTGTCAGACAACATGATCTCCAGCCAACGCGTTTCGTTCATTGAATAATGTACTTCATCAGGGCATAGATGCCACGACTTGTGTGCCCTTCCCCTTCTATTGCCAAATGGCATTGCCCTACCTGTGTGACTTACCAAGCCTGACTAAACTCCCACTAAACCAGAAGGAGCGTATAAATGTTACAAAAAATTAAGTTTATCACGTTTGAAAATCAAATAAAGTCCAAAAAGAAGGTCTTCCAGTAGTCTGATCTTTTTCTTTATTCATCAAGTCATCAGTGTCAGCCAACTTGAAACAATAGTTAATACTTTTAACAGCCAACGTATTTTATCCCCATCCGGGTCATCATCAGGGCTGTAAAGCAAAAAATACATAATCAAAAATCCACACATAATCATCCCAACTGTACATTACAAATAACAATCATAGACAAAAACGGTACTAACTCAAGCTTTAAATTCCTACTCTGCCTATTTAACAATCTTAAAACATTATCATGAATCTCAACAAACTAACATAGCAACAGTGTCATGAAAAAACATTAAAAACAACATTCCTCCAACTGGAAGGTGGATTTCAAACATTACATCTCTATGTAGAGCTATCCCTAAACTGACAGTTCTTCGTATTATAAGTCATTCTCAGAGTCAATTCTTAAATCCCATCAGTATGTTTGAGAGTGAACACAGAAGGCCTATCCCTGTAAGAGACAGATCCCACCAGAAGCAAAGGCTGAGTGATCTCACCTCCTATCAATTCAAATCCCATCGGTCAGTATCTACCTTGAGCTTTAATTCTGCTATTACAGATTTGTCCAAAATGTAATGTGTCTGTCAAAACAAAAAAAATGTGTATCATATATCCACCCATTTCTTAAAAGGGATGTACATGTGTATCCCTTTACTCTTACAATTACAATCTCATTCTCCATATCAGAGAACCTCACTGACTCACCTTAATCTCTATTAGTTCGCTTTCCACAAAAACTCAACAGTATCTCAGATGAACGAGTTCTTTCTTAGCATCCCATTCTCCTCACCATCTTCATTATGTGTCCAAATTCCAATTGTTAGCAAATAAATGTCAATATTACTTCGTTAAAAGCCTTTGTTTCTCTCTTAGAGTAAACTTTAAAAAAATTATCTTATCTCTATTCTTCATCAGCTCACCTTCAGATCACTTCTTCCACAGAAATTCAAGGCAAGCCCCATATCCCAATTGCTCCTTGCAGCAGGTGATGAGTGAGGCTGTTCTGAGAAGGTTTAGCATCTTCCTTTGAGAGTAGGTTGGCATTGTGATGTTCTGTGAGAGGAACCCACACTTTTCATGCATTGGCCTAGCTCTGTGTCATTGGATGACCTCGCTCAATTCCATTGGATGAACTCGCTCATTTCCATTGCATGGACTCGCTCACTTTCCATTGGATGAACTCTGTCACTTTCCATTGGATGACCTCGCTCATTTCCATTGGATGGACTCGCTCATTTCCATTGCATGGACTCGCTCACTTTCCATTGGATGAACTCACTCATTTCCATTGGATGAACTCACTCATTTCCATTGGATGGACTCACTCACTTTCCATTGGATGAACTCACTCATTTCCATTGGATGGACTCACTCATTTTCCATTGGATGAACTCACTCATTTCCATTGGATTAACTCACTCATTTCCGTTGGATGGACTCACTCACTTTCCATTGGATGAACTCACTAATTTCCATTGCATGAACTCACTAATTTTCATTGGATGGACTCACTCACTTTCCATTGGATGAACTCACTCATTTCCATTGGATGAACTCACTCATTTCCATTGGATGAACTCACTCATTCCCATTGGATGGACTCACTCACTTTCCATTGGATGAACTCACTCACTTTCCATTGGATGAACTCACTAATTTCCATTGGATGAACTCACTCGTTTCCATTGGATGAATTCACTCACTTTCCATTGGATGAACTCACTCACTTTCCATTGGATGAACTCACTCATTTCCATTGGATGAACTCACTCATTTCCATTGGATGAACTCACTCATTTCCATTGGATAAACTCACTCACTTTCCATTGGATAAAGTCACTCATTTCCATTGGATGAACTGACTCACTTTCCATTGGATGAACTCACTCATTTCCATTGGATGAACTCACTCATTTCCATTGGATGAACTCACTCATTCCCATTGGATGGACTCACTCACTTTCCATTGGATGAACTCACTAATTTCCATTGGATGAACTCACTCGTTTCCATTGGATGAATTCACTCACTTTCCATTGGATGAACTCACTCACTTTCCATTGGATGAACTCACTCATTTCCATTGGATGAACTCAGTGATTTCCATTGGATGAACTCACTCATTTCCATTGGATGAACTCACTCACTTTCCATTGGATGAACTCACTCATTTCCATTGGATGAACTGACTCACTTTCCATTGGATTAACTCACTCATTTCCATTGGATGAACTCACTCATTTCCATTGGATGAACTCACTCATTTCCATTGGATGAACTCACTCATTCCCATTGGATGGACTCACTCACTTTCCATTGGATGAACTCACTCACTTTCCATTGGATGAACTCACTAATTTCCATTGGATGAACTCACTCGTTTCCATTGGATGAATTCACTCACTTTCCATTGGAGGAACTCACTCATTTCCATTGGATGAACTCACTCATTTCCATTGGATGAACTCACTCATTCCCATTGGATGGACTCGCTGACTTTCCATTGGATGGACTAGCTCACTTTCTATTTGATGAACTCACTCATTTCCATTGGATGAACTCACTCATTTCCATTGGATGAACTCACTAATTTTCATTGGATGGACTCACTCACTTTCCATTTGATGAACTCACTCATTTCCATTGGATGAACTCACTCATTCCCATTGGAAGGACTCGCTCACTTTCCATTGGATGGACTCGCTCACTTTCTATTTGATGAACTCACTCATTTCCAATTGGATAAACTCACTCATTCCCATTGGATGGACTCACTCACTTTCCATTGGAGGAACTCACTCATTTCCATTGGAAGGACTCACTCACTTTCCTTTGGATGAACTCACTCATTTCCATTGGATTAACTCACTCATTTCCATTGGATGAACTCACTCCTTTTCATTGGATGAACTCACTCATTTCCATTGGATGGACTCACTCACTTTCCATTGGATGAACTCACTCATTTCCATTGGATGAACTCACTCATTTCCATTGGATGAACTCACTCATTTCCATTGCATGAACTCACTCATTTTCATTGGATGGACTCACTCACTTTCCATTGGATGAACTCACTCATTTCCATTGGATGAACTCACTCATTTCCATTGGATGAACTCACTCATTTCCATTGGATGAACTCACTCATTTCCACTGGATGAACTCACTAATTTTCATTGGATGGACTCACTCACTTTCCATTTGATGAACTCACTCATTTCCATTGGATGAACTCACTCATTCCCATTGGATGGACTCGCTCACTTTCCATTGGATGGACTCGCTCACTTTCCATTGGATGGACTCGCTCACTTTCCATTTGATGAACTCACTAATTTCCATTGGATGGACTCACTCACTTTCCATTGAATGAACTCACTCACTTTCCATTGGATGGACTCACTCACTTTCCATTGGATGAACTCACTCACTTGCCTTTGGAAAAAAACACTGTCATCAGCCTCTTTCATTACATGCACTTGTGTAGTCTCTTTCACTAAATGACTCACTCGTTTAGTGAATGAATTCACTCTTTCATTGAATTAACAGATTATCTACGTTCACACGAAATCACTCACTCTCCGTCTGCCTCTTTCGTTCCACGCACTTGTTGTTTCAGTTTTCAGACACCGGGACACGTTCAGCAGCGCCTGCACGTTGTCTGCTTTCCATTCCCAGCAGCACCGTGCAGGGGTGGTGGGGTTATTTTCACCTCCTGCTGGGCCAAAGATAAAGGCTGAAGTTAAGGCCCATCAGGCCTCCTTGTGTTGCTGTATCCTTGCTGGGCGTGGTCTGGAGCCTCACACTTAGATGCAAATGCAATGGATGGAAACAAAGGCACAAGGCCTGTTACCTCTTCACAGGTGCTAGAGGGAGGCATGCCTTCGACTTTTTCAATCTCTGTATCTAAGAGATATGCCCACACTGTAAGAATGTCAGATGGGTTGGTCTGTCCATGTATTTACACAAATAAACGATGTGAATACCACTATTTTATTTATTTTTATTCTGTTACTCATCCTAATGCAGGGCGTCAGAGCCCTTTACGTAACATACACATTAAACATTGACAATAAATCATGTTTGTGTGAAACCAAGGTACAGAATGTGTTACATAAGGCAGTGAGGGGTACAAGGTGTAGGAGTTACACATCCTTCAATACCTCAGTGTGGTCTTTTAAGAAGCATTACAATATCTGAACTGCAAGTAACTAAAGGATCTCTGTCTTAAGAGCAGGAACCCACTTTCCTAACTCCACAAAATAAAAATCTGTCATATGTGTGTCACGTGATGTGCTTTGCAGGAGACTTCTTAACCTTCAGCTGCTTCTTTGATTGAAATCAGGACTAGACAACACACAGATCCCTCCAGCAAGTGTGTTAATCTCCTGAGTTATCTTACCATTATTATTGTTCTCTAAGATTTTCTGCGCACACAAATATCTCTGCAGCAGGTGCCTTAACCCCATAATTGAATTTGCAGATTTTATAACCAACTAAGCAGAACCATTCTACTGTACTGCCTTGTCTCTCCTTGATGCCAATTTCTTTAATGGCAGAGTTTAAAAAGAAAAAAATGTATTAGTTGAGGCCCATATTTGGTGTTGGTGTTTTGCCACATTTTTAGCACAACACGGACTCAAAATCTAATTTGTGAAATCTTTTAAGGCGCTTAAACGTATTCCTGATTGACCCGCTAGACGTACGTGTGAGGTTTTAATATCTGATGCCACTTCTTGTGATGTCACTTCCTTTGATGTCACTTCCTGGGATGCCACCTGCGATGTCACGGGCTATGACGTCATGCGCTGTGACATCAGACGCCATGACGTCACTGTCTTGCATGCTGCCTAACCAGGCTCGTCCCCCCCACCTCTCATTTTCCGGCTCGGTTTACATTTACCTTTAGATGGATTAACTCATTCTCTCACCGAATGACTCACTCTTAGTGTGAATGACTGACTCGTCTCGCCTGCATGACCCCTTCATATTCAGGAGATTGGCAGCTGCCTTTCGTGATGAGATCACCTCTTACCCCGCCCCCCCAAGATCCCCCTCAAATTCTCCCCCCCCCAGTACCTTCTCTGATCCCCGTACAACACACGTCACCCACACCTCTACATGAGCGGACCCGTCATACATGTCAGAGGCATCATGTAATACCCTCCCCGCTGGCCCCGCCCCCGCCCCGCCCCCTCGCCCCTCCCCCAGTCGCGGCCGCTATGGCGGACACAGGGAATGGCTCCTCTCCGCGCTCCGGGTCCTCGCCCTTCCTGGGGATGCAGCTGGCCTCGCCGCCCACCTTCAGGTACCGATGCCCCCCTGCCCCCCACCCCAGCCTCCCCTGCCCCTGAGGGGGGGCTCCCGCTGACAGCATCCCCATCCGCGGCTCTGGGTACCAGCGCCGTCGGCTGCCTCCCGCCCCTCGCGCTGCAGCCGCTGCCAGCGCGGGGCGCTGAGGACAGGCCGTGCACGCAGCCCCCCACATACACCCCGGGGCCTCCGTGTGTGCATCAGCATCAGTCCAGTCTCAGTGCCCCTAATAAACAGTCACCGGCCCTTTAAGGGATCTCTGAATTACATCTAGTACTGAAGTGGTCCCCTCCAATGGAGCTGCCATCCGTGGGGCACCTGTTATCCTGCTGACAGCTCCCAATTAATGCCCTTTGAAGAGCCCACCTGTTATCCTCCAGTCAATATTGCCCTGTGTGACGTGATATTCCTCCCTTCGTCACTGATACAACCTGCGCGCACGCTGTCTGATTCCTGTCGTTAATGCCCTCTGCCTTCACACCTGTTATCCTTTCTGGCATCCATGCTTTTTGTGCTCCCACCTGTTATCCTTCCTCGTATTGAGGCCCTCTGGGTGGGCCCCTCCATCCTTCCTTCCCTAGCAACACCCTCTGGCTGCAGACACATTATCTATCCTTCCGGTCATTAACGGACCCTGCACGCACCCCCATCAGTCTTCCTGTCAGTTATGACTTGTGTCCGGTCACCTTTGATGATTCCAGTCATTAATACCCCCTTGTGCGCGCACCCTTTCCTTCCTTTCACAGTCATGTCTTCTGTGTGTCATGCTTCTTGACATTTAGGCCCTCTGTGTGCGCACCTGTTATCCTCCCTGTCACCAATGCCCTCTGTGTGCGCACCTGTTATCCTCCCTGTCACCAATGCCCTCTGTGTGCACACTCGATATCCTCCCTGTCACTAATGCCCTCTGTGTGCACACTCGATATTCTTTCTTTCATTAATGCCCTGTGTGTGCACACTCGATATCCTTTCTTTCATTAATGCCCTGTGTGTGCACACTCGATATCCTTTCTTTCATTAATGCCCTCTGTGTGCACACTCGATATCCTTTCTTTCATTAATGCCCTGTGTGTGCGCACCTGTTATCCTCCCTGTCACCAATGCCCTCTGTGTGCACACTCGATATCCTCCCTGTCACTAATGCCCTCTATGTGCACACTCGATATCCTCCCTGTCACTAATGCTCTCTGTGTGCACACTCGATATTCTTTCTTTCATTAATGCCCTGTGTGTGCACACTCGATATCCTTTCTTTCATTAATGCCCTGTGTGTGCACACTCGATATCCTTTCTTTCATTAATGCCCTCTGTGTGCACACTCGATATCCTCCCTGTCACCAATGCCCTCTGTGTGCACACTCGATATCCTTTCTTTCATTAATGCCCTGTGTGTGCACACTCGATATCCTTTCTTTCATTAATGCCCTCTGTGTGCACACTCGATATCCTCCCTGTCACCAATGCCCTCTGTGTGCACACTCGATATCCTTTCTTTCATTAATGCCCTGTGTGTGCACACTCGATATCCTTTCTTTCATTAATGCCCTCTGTGTGTACGCTCGTTAGCCTTCATGACATTAATGCAATGTTTACACACCCATAACCCTTTCTATTCTTAATACCGTCTGTGTGCACGATCAACATCATTCCTGTTATTAATGCCCTATATGTGCACAATCGATATCCTTCCTGTCATTAAGGCCCTGTGTATGCCCGCACGTTATCCTGCCTGTCATTAATGCAATGTTTACACACCCATAACCCTTCCTATTCTTAATACCGTCTGTGTGCACAATCGATATCCTTTCTTTAATTATTGCCCTCTGTGTGTACAATCGATATCCTTCCGGTCATTAATGCCCTCTAGAGTGCCAGAGCCGCGCGCTGCCCACGGTGGCCAGTCGGTGCCCTCTGCCCTCTGCCGGGTGGGGCATCCTTCTGCTGAAGCTCGTGCGTGCTTTAAGGATTTCATGCGTCGCTCGGTTCTTGGAGTGTTCAAGCGCCGGAGACCTGACCATGAATGAAAGCTCGGGTCCTTAATTATTTTTATTTATTTATTTATTTATTTCAAAGGTTTTATATAGCGCTACTGCACCCAAGAGTATCAGAGCGCTTTACAAGGATGGTGAACATAATGAGATAAAATTAACAATTAAGCGAAAAAGAGTTACAGTATGATAATGCATTCAACATGGCTAAGGAGGCAAAGAAACAGAGAGATAACATTAAGTGGAAAGTGAATATTAAAAGTTAGGAGAGAGAGGGGGGTAAAGAGAGGGGGAGTGAGAGAATGAAGGGATTGAGAGGGGGTGGGAAGAGGAGTGGACAAGGGAAGAGAAAGGAGTGAACATAGTCAGGTTCAGTAACATTAGATACCCCAATGCTTGTTGAGAAGGAGTACGTTGAGTTCCTTTTTGAAGAGAGGGTTAGAGGGGTTGCAGCGAAGATCCTTAGGGAGAGAGTTCCAAATTGTAGGAGCATTACCAGAGAACGCACGGGATTGGGTCTTTTGACATTTGAGTCTGGGTGAGATCAAGACAAGGGAGTTTGTGCTCCTCAGGGACCTGGTGCAACCTGCTTTGTGTAGTTTTGTTGCAAGGTAAGAAGGGCTGTTTTGGTGAAGAGCTTTGCGAGTGATGCCGGCAATCTTGTAGGTGGATCTTCCTTCTATTGGGAGCCACTTGAGATTTTTGAGGACGGGGGAGATGTGATCAAATTTTCTACAATCAGAGATGAGTCTCGCAGCTAGATTGAGGACCGATTTCATCGGTGCAAGATGGATTTTAGGGGTGCCCGCCAAAGTGGCGTTGCCATAATCAATCCTGGAAAGGACAAGCGATTGGACAACAAGTTTGAAATCGTCTGCAGGAATAAATGGTTTAAGTTCGTTGAGGTGGAGAAGGGTGAAAAGCGCACTTTTGGATGCATTTTTAATGTGGGGGATGAGATTTAGATTCTGGTCGATGCTGATGCCTAGGGATTTGACAGAATTAGAAGTGGAGAGTGGGCAGTTAAGAGCTTTGATGTGATTGATCCAGAGTTGAATGGGAAGGGGGTTGTTTTTGGGGGAGAAAAGGATGATTTCAGTTTTATTTGGGTTCAGTTTGAGATGGTTCCGATGGAACCAGGTTTGAATTCTGGTCAAGGTCTCATTGAGGTGGAGAATGTCTTTGTGGGATTTGATCTTGTAATATAATTGGGTGTCATCGGCATAGAGGTGGTAATTGATATTAGCTTGTTTGAGGATGAGGGTGAGCGGTTCCATGAACAGATTGAATAGGGTTGGGGAGAAGATGGATCCTTGAGGGACGCCGAGTGAGACAGGTTGAGGTTTGGAGAGAAAGTGGCTGAGCTTGATTTGCTGTGATCTGTTTTGAAGGAATGGGGAAAACCATTTGAATACATTGCCATCTAATCCGAACCGGTCTTTGAGCTGTGCACTGGAGCTGTGCTGGTGTGGCCTACTCTAGAGATAGAGCTCTCACTCGCTGAAGCTGTTTATGGAGCTGTGCATGCCGGACCTCATTCTATATGGAGCTGTCCATGTCAGGTCTTGTTCTATAGGGGGCTGTCCATGTCGGGTCTTGTTCTATATGGAGCTGTCCATGTCAGGTCTTGTTCTATATGGAGCTGTTCTTGTCAGGTCTCGTTCTATATGGAGCTGTCCATGTCAGGTCTTGTTCTATAGGGGGCTGTCCATGTCGGGTCTTGTTCTATATGGAGCTGTGCTTGTCAGGTCTCGTTCTATATGGAGCTGTGCATGCCAGGTCTCGTTCTATATGGAACTGTCCATGTCAGGTCTTGTTCTATAGGGGGCTGTCCATGTCAGGTCTTGTTCTATAGGGGGCTGTCCATGTCAGGTCTCGTTCTATATGGAGCTGTCCATGTCAGGTCTTGTTCTATATGGAGCTGTCCATGTCAGGTCTTGTTCTATAGGGGGCTGTCCATGTCGGGTCTTGTTCTATATGGAGCTGTGCATGCCAGGTCTCGTTCTATATGGAGCTGTCCATGTCGGGTCTCGTTCTATATGGAGCTGTGCATGTCGGGTCTTGTTCTATATGGTGCTGTCCATGTCGGGTCTCGTTCTATATGGAGCTGTCCATGTTGGGTCTCGTTCTATAGGGAGCTGTCCATGTCGGGTCTCGTTCTACATGGAGCTGTGCATGCTGGGTCTCGTTCTATATTGAGCTGTCCATGTCGGGTCTTGTTCTATATGGAGCTGTCCATGTCGGGTCTCGTTCTATATGGAGCTGTCCATGTCGGGTCTTGTTCTGTATGGAGCTGTGCTTGTCAGGTCTCGTTCTATATGGAGCTGTGCATGTCAGGTCTCATTCTATATTGAGCTGTCCATGTCGGGTCTTGTTCTATATGGAGCTGTCCATGTCGGGTCTTGTTCTGTATGGAGCTGTGCTTGTCAGGTCTCGTTCTATATGGAGCTGTCCATGTCAGGTCTTGTTCTATAGGGGGCTGTCCATGTCAGGTCTTGTTCTATAGGGGGCTGTCCATGTCAGGTCTCGTTCTATATGGAGCTGTCCATGTCAGGTCTTGTTCTATAGGGGGCTGTCCATGTCGGGTCTTGTTCTATATGGAGCTGTCCATGTCAGGTCTCGTTCTATATGGAGCTGTGCATGCCAGGTCTCGTTTTATATGGAGCTGTCCATGTCGGGTCTTTTTCTATAGGGAGCTGTCCATGTCGGGGCTTGTTCTATAGGGAGCTGTCCATGTCGGGTCTCGTTCTACATGGAGCTGTGCATGCCGGGTCTCGTTTTATATGGAGCACTCCATGTCAGGTCTTTTTCTATATGGAGCTCTCCATGTTGGGTCTTGTTCTATATAGAGCTGAGTATGCCGGGTCTTGTTCTATATGGAGCTGTCCATGTCGGGTCTTGTTCTATATGGAGCTGTCCATGTTGGGTCTTGATCTATATGGAGCTGTGCATGTCGGGTCTTGTTCTATATGGAGCTGTGCATGCCGGGTCTCGTTCTATATGGAGCTGTGCATGTCGGGTCTCGTTCTATATGGAGCTGTGCATGTCGGGTCTTGTTCTATATGGAGCTGTGCATGCCAGGTGTCGTTCTATATGGAGCTGTCCATGTCAGGTCTTGTTCTATAGGGGGCTGTCCATGTCAGGTCTTGTTCTATAGGGGACTGTCCATGTCAGGTCTCGTTCTATATGGAGCTGTCCATGTCAGGTCTTGTTCTATATGGAGCTGTCCATGTCAGGTCTTGTTCTATAGGGGGCTGTCCATGTCGGGTCTTGTTCTATATGGAGCTGTGCTTGTCAGGTCTCGTTCTATATGGAGCTGTGCATGCCAGGTCTCGTTCTATATGGAGCTGTCCATGTCGGGTCTTGTTCTATAGGGAGCTGTCCATGTCGGGGCTTGTTCTATAGGGAGCTGTCCATGTCGGGTCTCGTTCTACATGGAGCTGTCCATGTCGGGTCTTGTTCTACATGGAGCTGTGCATGCCGGGTCTCGTTTTATATGGAGCACTCCATGTCAGGTCTTTTTCTATATGGAGCTCTCCATGTTGGGTCTTGTTCTATATAGAGCTGAGTATGCCGGGTCTTGTTCTATATGGAGCTGTCCATGTCAGGTCTTGTTCTATATGGAGCTGTCCATGTTGGGTCTTGATCTATATGGAGCTGTGCATGTCAGGTCTTGTTCTATAGGGGGCTGTCCATGTCAGGTCTTGTTCTATAGGGGGCTGTCCATGTCAGGTCTCGTTCTACATGGAGCTGTCCATGTCAGGTCTTGTTCTATATGGAGCTGTCCATGTCAGGTCTTGTTCTATAGGGGGCTGTCCATGTCGGGTCTTGTTCTATATGGAGCTGTGCTTGTCAGGTCTCGTTCTATATGGAGCTGTGCATGCCAGGTCTCGTTCTATATGGAGCTGTCCATGTCGGGTCTTGTTCTATAGGGAGCTGTCCATGTCGGGGCTTGTTCTATAGGGAGCTGTCCATGTCGGGTCTCGTTCTACATGGAGCTGTCCATGTCGGGTCTTGTTCTACATGGAGCTGTGCATGCCGGGTCTCGTTTTATATGGAGCACTCCATGTCAGGTCTTTTTCTATATGGAGCTCTCCATGTTGGGTCTTGTTCTATATAGAGCTGAGTATGCCGGGTCTTGTTCTATATGGAGCTGTCCATGTCAGGTCTTGTTCTATATGGAGCTGTCCATGTTGGGTCTTGATCTATATGGAGCTGTGCATGTCGGGTCTTGTTCTATATGGAGCTGTGCATGCCGGGTCTCGTTCTTTATGGAGCTGTGCATGTCGGGTCTCGTTCTATATGGAGCTGTGCATGTCGGGTCTTGTTCTATATGGTGCTGTCCATGTCGGGTCTCGTTCTATATGGAGCTGTCCATGTTGGGTCTCGTTCTATATGGAGCTGTCCATGTCGGTTTTTTTTCTATATGGAGCTGTCCATGTCAGGCCTTGTTGTGCATGGAGCTGTCCATGCCGGGTCTTGTTCTATATGGAGCTGTCCATGTTGTCCATGTCGGGTCTTGTTCTATATGGAGCTGTCCATGTCAGGTCTCGTTCTATATGGAGCTGTCCATGTCGGATCTTATTCTATATGGAGCTGTCCATGTCGGGTCTCGTTCTATATGGAGTTGTCCATGTCAGGTCTCGTTCTATATGGAGCTGTCCATGTCGGATCTTATTCTATATGGAGCTGTCCATGTCGGGTCTCGTTCTATATGGAGCTGTGCATGCCGGGTCTCGTTCTATATGGAGCTGTCCATGTCGGGTCTTGTTCTATATGGAGCTGTCCATGTCGGGTCTCCTTTTATGGGGAGCTGTCCATGTCGGGACTTGTTCTATATGGAGCTGAGCATGCCGGGTCTCGTTCTATATGGAGCTGTCCATGTCGGGTCTTGATCTATATGGAGCTGTGCATGCCGGGTCTTGTTCTGTATGGAGCTGTCCATGTCGGGTCTTGTTCTATATGGAGCTGTCCATGTCGGGTCTTGTTCTATATGGAGCTGTCCATGCCGGGTCTCATTCTATATGGAGCTGTGCATGCCGGGTCTTGTTCTATATGGAGTTGTCCATGTCGGGTCTTGTTCTATATGGAGCATACATGTCGGGTCTCGTTCTATATGGAGCATACATGTCGGGTCTCGTTCTATATGGAGCTGTCCATGTCGGGTCTCGTTCTGTATGGAGCAGTCCATGTCGGGTCTCGTTCTATATGGAGCTGTGCATGCCGGGTCTCATTCTATATGGAGCTGTCCATGTCGGGTCTTGTTCTATATGGAGCTGTCCATGTCAGGTCTTGTTCTATATGGAGCTGTGCATGCCAGGTCTCGTTCTATATGGAGCTGTCCATGTCGGGTCTTGTTGTTTATGGAGCTGTCCATGTCAAGGGTTGTTCTGCATAGAGCTGTCCACGTCAGGTGTTGTAATCAGTAAGAGAGGGAGGAGTTAATGTGGGGGGTAGTTCACTTCCCCGTAATGCTAGAGATATCAAGAAGAACTAGCTCACAATATTTAGGAACTAGAATGTTTATGTGTGAAAAACCCTTCGGTTTTATATGAAAACCCGTCACCCAGCAACCTGGTTGGTGTCTTGCTTCATCATCGGGTCCCACCCAAGGTGCCGAGTGCCACCCTGGT
Organism: Lissotriton helveticus; assembly: GCF_964261635.1. Taxonomy (NCBI): domain Eukaryota; kingdom Metazoa; phylum Chordata; class Amphibia; order Caudata; family Salamandridae; genus Lissotriton; species Lissotriton helveticus. The sequence goes on from NC_136062.1 coordinate 474,869,712, forward strand.
GTGCTTCGAAGCCTGAATTACAGCAGAGCAGGTATAGTGTAAGTGCTATAGCGGTGCTGTGATAGTGAAGTTAAAAGCTGTCCATTGGGTCCCTTTGAATAAAGAGTTATTTTAATAATGAGCCCTCTGGCAGAATTAAAAAGAGGTGTTGGAACCTGGCCCGGAGGTACTGGGATCCCAAGGAGTGAAAGTTTCTAAGGGTAATTATGAGGATTTTAAACAGAATTCTTTTGTGGATCGGCAGCCAATGGAGGGCTTCCAGGGCCGCAGATGCTGATGACTTCCTAGGCCATTTTAGTGTTAGTCGGGCTGCAGCGTGTTGTACCATCTGTAGTTTGTGGAGGACCCACTTGTTCGCTCCTGCACAGAGGCTGGTGCTGTAGTCCAGTCTAGATGTCACTGTTACCACTGCGACTGCCTGTCTCGCCTTGCTGGGGGGTAAGTCAAAAAACTTTTTTAATGATTTCATGTAGTGGAAGCAGGTGCCGGCCACAGCGAGGGATTGCTAGTGGAAGGACAGAGCTGAGTCAAATTTGACCCCCAAGTTTCTGACTACCGCTAATGTGTTAGAAGGAATAGGGGGCAGGAGGGGGGGATTGGTCGTCCAGCCACCATAGACTGGGAAGAAAATATTCCCTTTTCCCAATGGCATGGTTTCAGTTTTTTCTGATTTACACCTCCGATGATTATCTTTCATCCAATGAAAAACCGCTGTAAGACATTGACTGAGGTTTTCCTCAGCTAGTGTAGTATTTTTATCCAGGACCAGGATTAGCTGCGTGTCGTCCGCATATGAGATGGTGTCGATGTTAAATGAAGATATCAGGTCAATAAGAGTGGCCATATAGACATTAAAAAGCACTGGGCTGAGGATGGACCCTTGCCGGACCCCAGAAAGCAGAGGCTTTTCTGCTGACTGGTGTTGTCCAAGAGTAAATAAATAAATGTCGGAATTTGTAAAGCGCACAGCTACCTCCACCGGAGTTGTCCCGGCGCTGTCCGTATACCGCTTAGGAACCCTTCCTGGCTTCCATGGGAAATGTCCACTCCTGGGCACCTCCCAGGTGCAGCCAGGCATCCCAGCGCTTTTGGGGCCGCTGTGGAGATTAAGCAAGCTATTGCCCAGAGTTGCAGAGTGGGACTCATGATTAGAATAGGCACCGAGGCGAGAATTACCAGGTTCGAGGAAATTGAGTCCAAGACCCGCCGAGGCGGGAATTGAACCCTGGTCCCGGGCCAGACCTCTGCATCAGGGTCTGCCACTCTAACCATTTAGCCACACTTCTCCAAGAGTATGACTTGACTTCGGTTTTGTAGGAACGATTTGAGCCATGCCAAGGCAAGGTGAGAAACGCCGTAGAATTCGAGGCGGTCCAGGTGATTGACATGCAAGACCGTGTCAAAGGCATCTGATAGGTCTAATAGGACCAACGCAGCATTCCTTCCCTGGTCACAGGCGGCTTTAAGGGATTCAGCTGTGTACAGAAGGGCTGATTCCGTGGAATGCTGTGGCCTGAAACCAGATTGGTTTGGCTGTAGGTTGTTTGCTCCTTCCAGGTAGATCATAAATTGGGAGTTAACTAGTTTCTCCGTAATCTTACTTGGGCAAGGAAGCAGAGAGATGGGACGAAGTTTGGGGTGGGTGGTGGGGTCGGCAAGCTGTTTCTTTTGGAGGGGTTTGACTGCCGCAAGTTTCCACTCATTGGGGACAGCGGCTTGTGACAGGAAAGCATTTATTATATTATTAATGTCTGGATTGACAGTATCTATCAAAGCATGTAAGATTGCGTGGGGACAGGGGTCACAAGGTGAACCTGATTTAGCAGCACGAATAGCCTGATGGGATTGATCTGAGCTGATAGTTCTAAAGGCTCAAAGAGAGTGTCTATTATTTCCAGGAAGAGCTGTGGTATTTGTGGGAGGGACAGTGAGTACAGAGAAGCCTTTTTAGGTCTCGGAACTGCGAACAGATTGCGAAGCAATCTGTCGTTCCGAGACTCTATTGTAATCATTCTCGCTTTTACGGAGTCAAGGGAGACAGGAGACAAGCGAGGTGCACGCGCAACCTTGGAACTGGGATCAGGTCGCGCGCGCTTCCTGTCTCCCATGGCTCCTGAGAATCAGACTCACACGCACGCATACACACACATACAGCCCCCCCGCCGCGCATACACACACATACAGACTCCCCCCCCCCCCGCCGCCGCCGTGCATACACACACAGAACCCCCCCCTTACACACACACACATCTCCTACCTCGTCTCGGCGTGTTATCGTGCTCCCCGCTCCTCTGGTGCGCGCGCACCACTGGTTTCGATTCCCGCGTCGGCCGGTTTCGAGTCTTCTTTTCCGAATTCCCTCCCTCTCCCTCTACACTTTGTAGGTGCAGCACACACTTGACAAGCAACAGCACCGTCCAATCCTAAAAGCAGCAGTTAGCACGCTAGCCCTACTCCGTCACGTGACCCGGAAGCAGACTGTACCGTTCAGCGCCCAGTGAAAAAGATGTAAACACCGTGCGCGCGCACCCCGTACGACCGTCATCTAGGATCCAGCTGCTTGTTCTGTCGATCGCTTGCGGCGCTGTTTCTCGGGCCACTAGCCCATTTGCTCTGATTAGATAAGACTTTGAAGTTCAGGGTCACTTGGGTTTCCTCGTTCCTAGAGGAGGTCGGTCGTGTTCAGACGGCCCTGCGTCCTCTGCCCTCGTAGGCTAGCTGGGTTGTAGGTGGTGTTTTTAGTTTTGGTCGCGTTTTACGTTTTAATTACCTTTTTGTTCCGATTGGTTGATAAGGGCTATTTACCTCTATTATGATTGGTAGGTAGAACATTCGGACTTTTTCTGTGTTAGAGTCGACTATAAAACAGACATCAGTGAATGTATTTTGGTGCGTTGTGTACTGATAGGTGTCAGGCTGAATAAAAGCAACAGTGAATTAGTGTCGTTGCATAAGCGTAAGACATTATTACACTGCGTTTTGTCCCTCAAAATTCTGGGCTCTGATTGCACTATATCAGACGAGTGTCTTGACTGTACTGCCTACAGCTATGTAGGTGGTACTTTAGTGTCTGTCCTTTGGAATAGAGATCGAGCTTTAATTTAGTGTATTATCTGTTCTGTGTTGGTGTTGCTTAGGCATGCGTTTAGTGAAAGTTACTTCAAGAGTGTAAGTTTGGTATCAATGTCAGGATCGGAACGATTGTTGCTCATAAGCAAGGGAGGCCAAACATCTAAGGTGGGTGAGCTGTAGCAGATACCACACGGTTTGGGGTGGATTGGGATCGTTTAAAATCGTGTGTGGGCGGTTGGTAGTATTTACTGAAAGTGTGATGATGGCCAGGCAGCCTCGGGACTATTCCAGGCTAGCGGGTCACGGGTAAATGTTGTAAAGTATCCGAAAGGGAGCTTGAGTGTCACGTGGCTTCAGTTCCTACCAGTTCACGGCGAGATATCATGTAGTGAGGACAGCAGTCGATAACGTGTACCGCCACGAGGTAGCATTTTCTGTAAATATCCTACTATCAGTGTTGTAGAGATTCTGTCACTTTGAGGCCAGGTTGAGTGGATGTCCTTTCCCTCAGACATGGGCGATGGGGTTACGCAGTAGCAGCACGAGTCGTGGCGGTGCCGGGGAACCGCCGGAGGGCCGGTCCACAGGTCGCCACGGTAGTGGCGAGGAGAATGAGGAGGAGAACGTGGATCTGGCACAGGAACTGGCTTATCTCCTGCGCAGGTAAATCCTCTTGTGTGAACCATCTCTCACTGACTATGTGCTACACTATGCTACACTACTATTATTTCACAACAGGTTGGAGCAGGGAAGGGATAGGTAGCATAGTTCAAACTGCATCTTTGAGGTCACTCTGTTGTGTGCGCACAGTCCCAGATTATACAGTTGTAACTGCGACAGTCTGTGGTCAGTCTGTTATAGCTTTATGACCCTGGAACATTATCTGCCAACAGAAGGCCCTGGGATGTATACTGTAATAACATGCCAGCCTTGAGTCCTGTCATCTTTGTTGTAACCACTCAGTACTGGTTTTATACTTACGTAATTGCTGGCATATCTGTTAAGGGGACATATTGTTTAGCTACGTACCTATGGGCTGTACTGTCTTGCTGCCCTGTTGTCCTAACTTTATGCCACTGTGCTATATTGTCATACCAACAGGCATGGGACTATACAAATTTCACAGCTTGATTTTACTCTCGTAATCGTTGCAAATGTACGACCCTGGATCATAAGTTGTCGTCAATTTTTAACTTTTGCATTCACACTGTTATCACTGTTAACATTCTGTAACATGGCTCCACTCAATGCCCATTGAAACTGCCGGCCTACCCATATTATACTAATTACTAATTACTAATGTGCTCCTTTACAGCATACATTGTGTAATATACATTTCCCGCTTTCAGTGTGTAGGGGTGATCTAGACATGGCAGACATTTGATCAGCTTTCATGCCAATTGTGCCTTACATAATCATGGGAGTAGTGAGTGCAGAGTAGTGAGTGCAGAGTAGTGAGTGAGTAGTGACTAGTGAGTTGTGAGTAGTGAGTAGTGAGTTGTGAGCAGTGAGTGCAGAGTAGTGAGTGCAGAGTAGTGAGTGCAGAGTAGTGAGTGCAGAGTAGTGAGTACAGAGTAGTGAGTAGTGAGTGCAGAGTAGTGAGTGCAGAGTAGTGAGTACAGAGTAGTGAGTACAGAGTAGTGAGTGCAGAGTAGTGAGTGCAGAGTAGTGAGTGCAGAGTAGTGAGTGCAGAGTAGTGAGTGCAGAGTAGTGAGTACAGAGTAGTGAGTACAGAGTAGTGAGTACAGAGTAGTGAGTAGTGAGTGCAGAGTAGTGAGTGCAGAGTAGTGAGTGCAGAGTAGTGAGTACAGAGTAGTGAGTACAGAGTAGTGAGTACAGAGTAGTGAGTACAGAGTGCAGAGTAGTGAGTGCAGAGTAGTGAGTGCAGGGTAGTGAGTACAGAGTAGTGAGTACAGAGTAGTGAGTACAGAGTAGTGAGTACAGAGTAGTGAGTGCAGAGTAGTGAGTGCCGAGTAGTGAGTAGTGAGTGCAGAGTAGTGAGTAGTGAGTGCAGAGTAGTGAGTAGTGAGGGCAGAGTAGTGAGTAGTGAGTGCAGAGTAGTGAGTAGTGAGGGCAGAGTAGTGAGTAGTGAGGGCAGAGTAGTGAGTAGTGAGGGCAGAGTAGTGAGTAGTGAATGCAGAGTAGTGAGTGCAGAGTAGTGAGTAGTGAGGGCAGAGTAGTGAGTAGTGAGGGCAGAGTAGTGAGTGCTGAGTAGTGAGTGCAGAGTAGTGAGTAGTGAGTGCAGAGTAGTGAGTAGTGAGTGCAGAGTAGTGAGTGCAGAGTAGTGAGTGCAGAGTAGTGAGTGCAGAGTAGTGAGTGCAGAGTAGTGAGTGCAGAGTAGTGAGTAGTGAGTGCAGAGTAGTGAGTGCAGAGTAGTGAGTGCAGAGTAGTGAGTGCAGAGTAGTGAGTAGTGAGTGCAGAGTAGTGAGTAGTGAGTGCAGAGTAGTGAGTGCAGAGTAGTGAGTGCAGAGTAGTGAGTGCGCAGGGTGAGCAGTGTGTGAGCGCGCAGGGTAAACAGTGTGTGAGCGCGCAGGGTAAACAGTGTGTGAGCGTGCAGGGTAAACAGTGTGTGAGCGTGCAGGGTGAACAGTGTGTGAGTGTGCAGGGTGAACAATTCCAATCCAAACCACATAATTCCATTACACAGCACATGCATACACTCCATAACACATGGCTAAAAGACATTGCCATTTACAATGCCATTAGCTCGAACTCAAATAAATCCGAGACCTATTGCATTTCCAATGCTTGTTGTAGTACCTGGACCTTCTGTTCAAAGAAGTCCGCTATGCAGTCACGAAGAGACTGTGATGGGGCAATCTCTTATTTAAGTGACGTGGGATTTATAAAAGAGTTAACTATCTTAAAGATGAGGAAGGGCAAGCTTGCTGCGCACTTAACGGAACTTCTCACGCCCAATGGGAATTTACATTTTAAATTCTTGCACCAAACCTACCACGCCCCACTCCACTTGCACAAGCATGGCTTGCGCGTAGATGCAAAATGTAAACACTGCAAACAGACCAGGCTGATTTTGTGCACCTAGCGTGGTATTGTAGCAAGGTACAACTCTACTGGGAAAAGGTGATTCAACTTCTTAGTGTGATCCTGAATTGTAAATTAGATTGCTCACCACAATTATGCCTTATAGGTCACTTAACACATTTGAAATCTGCCAAGTAAAAACTAGCCGCCATAATGTTACTCTTAGCAAAATGTAGAGTAGCCATGCATTGGGATAGCAGGAAGACACCTACCATAGCTCATTGGATGCTAGACGCCAGTTTTCCTTTCTGAATGAGACAATACTCCATGTGTCGGAAGAATATATAATTACTCCTCACACTTGGAGCTTCGATTCTGATTTTGAATTGCATTGTTATGGAGCCGGGAGACACATAATTTTGAGCTATTGAGACCATACAGCGAAGTACGCTATTACCTGGGTTACAAGAATAAGACCTAAAACTTGGTTTAGCCCTGAAGAAGTCTGTGGTATATTACCACCAAAGATGAAACACGTGTTGGCAACGGCTAGAGGTTTAAAGAAGAATTACTGAATAAAAAAGAATATAAAAGAAGAAGGGAAGACACCCAGAATTTGTCAACTGTTTATTTATACATCTTTATCTTTGTTAGCTCAGGATATACATTATGTTTATGTTTGTAAGGTATTGATTGGATCATGCCTATTTGGTTGTAGATGGGTGGCCTAGACCTTATCCTTTGAGCTTTCTGTAATAAGTCAAAAATACTGTTTTCATCACGAATAACCCAGCGCAACTATCACCCAGCCATCCTTGCTTGCCCGTGTTACTGGACTCTATTTACTGTAAAGACAATTTTCAGATATATGCAGAGGAGCTGGCCACAGCTGCCAAACCCTCTGACTTCTGGGAACCTCTTACCACATATTTACGTGAACATCCAGACCTCCTTACAACTGCTACTTAAATGCTGTATAAGTTAATGTTATGTGACATTGCTGGGATGTATCAGGGCGGTGCTAAATGTTACCAAGTGTTATATTATGCGTATTCATTATCTGAATGGTGTATAGTGCAAGATAGACTTGATGTTGTATGTAAACGAGATATGTTTCATGTTTGAAAAATTTTAAAATAAAAAAAACCTATCTTAAAGATAGTTTTTGGGTTAGAGTTTGCCAGTTTGAGCATTTCGGTGAAATAGGATTTCTTGGCAGCTTTGATATGTTGATGGTAGTTTTTAGGAGCGGCCTTGAACTCAGTTTGTTCTGTCTGTTTATATTGTTGTCGCCATCTACATTTAAGTTTCCTACAGTGGCTATGTGTTTCCTTCAGGTTTTGGCTGTACCATGGAGCAGAGGGTTTCTTTAACCAGCGGTTCTTTTGTGGCCCAGGGGATGCAAAGCGATTGCTCAGGGTGGACATCCACAGCGTAAAGTGTTGATGGTCTTCAGCTGTATCTCCCGACAGTGTAGGCCTACACACTGAGGCTTCTAGATTGAGGTCTGGAAGGGCTGCCATATCATTCCACCTGGACTTGGTGCATTGAATGGTGGGTATGTGGCCCTTTTGGTTTTTTGCGGGCTGGAAACTTATTTCTGGAGCTATAAGCTAATGGTCAGACCGCGTAAGGCTAACTGGGTCCTTAACTGTGAGAGTTGCGAGGTTTGGGCAGATACCATCCAGGATGTGGCCAGCGTTATGAGTGGGGGTGAGTATGCTCTGTTTCAGGCCCAGTGTGTCCATGATTTCTCTGAAGTGAATTGCGCCCGGGTCACTTTGAACATCTAGGTGAATATTAAGGTCTTCTTCGAGGGTGAAATTGGCAAATCTGGGAGCGAGTGAGCTCACATTATCTCCTATGCTGTCCAAGAAGGTCTTATTAGGGCCAGGTGGGTGATGGGGCAGAGCTCCAGAGAAGGCGAAGGAGACCTCTAATTGGAAGCAGAAGCAGATGCTTTCTGCCCCTTTAATGTCTGATATTTTGAATACTGAGCATTTCAGTGCGCTGCGATAAATGATCGCCAGACCTCCTCCCCATTGTTCTGGTCTGTCCTGTCTGTGGATGAGGTTGTTAGGGGAAGAGGGCACAAAACATTATCTCGGTTGCACCAGGATTTAAGCCAGGTTTTGTGGAAATGTACCCCAGTGAGGGCACACTGTTGCAGGGTCACCCTCCTGTCCACGGGTTCAAAGACTAACAAAAGAGAGATCAGCACTGGAGTGGATTAAATAAAAACAAGTTTATTAAATGCTCATGAGCAGGGCTGCGAACGAAATACACCCTCAATTGTTGTGGGAGGAAGTACACTGAATTCACAAACCATCGTGCTTGTATACAATTTTGTTGCAATGCAAGCATATGGACAGAAATGGAAAGAGCGAGTTTAGACAAAGAAATAACTATTAGTAAACAAGGGCAGATGGATGACCACTTGGTCAGGAAATAAGGAGGGGGAGCAGGAATGTATATGACAGCAGTAAACGGTCAATAGATTGCCTCTCAGACCAGGTGCACCGGCAGCTACAAACCCCCCAGAACACACATTGCTTAGCTATGTCTATAGAGGTCAACTAAAGTTGATGACACAAGCAGGGTGAAAAGGTGAACAGCAGAGTACGAAAGAATTACGAAGGAAGCAAAATGGATGCCACAGCAAAAATGGCCGTGGCTTATGCTAACCTAAAATATTACACGTTCCACAGTTTCAGTTATTAAGAGGCAGTCTAGATTATCGCTTACAAGTACATCATAGATATTTTGGGCGTGTTTGCATAGTGAACGGGTGTTAATAAGAACTCCGCATAGGTAGATCGGGTTCGGGCTGCATCCAGTCGGTGTGTCTTGTATGGGCTTAAAGACTGTTTTGCAGTATCTATAGCTGATTGAGTCCTTCCGTTTAGCGAGATTAAGGGGGGTTTTCCAATTGTGAGAGCTGCTTTTAAGGGCCAGAAGGTATTCTTTGGTAAAATCTGTACCTTGTAGCAATTGGGCAGCATTTTTGGTGCAGGACGCATTCTGGACGCGGACAGGTGCAGACGGACTTGCCTTTGGCGCACCCACTGTGTGTGTACGCTGCGTGTCCGTGCCATCCCCTGGTTAAGTACACGAAGGGAGAGGGCTTATGGGGGGGACTAGACCATCTCACTCCCAAGATGGCGGCCACTAAATGGCCCTACGGAAATGAGGGCAACCTGAAACAGCCATCCTCCCCCCAGGCAAACAGCAGGATTGCTGTGGTGGACCGGTGAGGAGTGGCAGTGAAAAAGGAACAGCGTTTGAGACTCGGTGAGTCGAAGTGCGACCAAAAGTAAAAATAATACAATAGTGCAATAATAAAATATAAAACAGGTGGCGGATTAAAAATAAACACAGTTTTCAGTAATTAAGTATTTAAGTATTCAAATGCAAGGGTTGGTTAAAAATAGACTGGCACCCAAGGTTCTTGTCCGCAGCTTATCCCTCATTCAGACCTTGATCTATATGGAGCTGTCCGTGTTGGGTCTGTTGTTAATGGAGCTTTCCCTGTCAGGCCTTGATCTATATGGAGCTGTCCATGTCAGGCATTGTGGTGTACGAAGCTGTCCATCTCAGGTCTTGTTCTGTACGGAGCAGTCCATGTCAGGTCTTGTTGTGCATGGAGCTGTACATGCCAGGTCTTGTTGTGTATTGAGCTGCGCATGTCAGGTCTTCTTGTGGATGGAGCTGTCCACGTCAGGTCTTGTTGTGTATGGGGCTGTCCATGTCGGTGCTTGTTTTGTATGGAGCTGTCAATGTTGAGACTTGTTCTTTGTGATGCTCTGTATGTCGGGTCTTGTTGTGGATGGAGCTGTGTATGTCAGATCTTCTTCTATACGGCGCTGTCCATGTCGGGTCTTGTTGTGGATGGAGCTGTCCTTGTTGGTTCTTGTTGTGTATGGAGCTGTCCATGCCAGGCCTTGTTCTTTGGTCTTGTTGTAAATTGAGCTGTCTATGTCGTGTCTTCTTCTATACGGAGCTGTCCATGTCTGGTCTTTTTCTACATGGAGCTGTATATGTTCACTCGTGTATGGAGCTGTAAATGCCAGTTATTGCATTGGGAACTACCCATGCCTGGTCTTGTTCCCTTTGGACCCAACCATGTGAGCTCTAGTCATATGGAGCTGGGTATGGCCGGTCTTGCTTTATATGGCACTGTGGAGGTAGTCGTTGTTATTGAGGTTGTGTTCCTATAGCGCTTCATAGCACAATGGACTCAGAGTGAGACATAAGGTTAAACTTCTGGTGCCAGTGTGATGGTGTGTGAGTGTAGGGTGGTATGGGCTGGAAGTGTTAACTGGTCAATGAATGGGTGCAGGGGAGCAGTGCATGCTCGCTGATCTCTACTGGTCTTGTTCAGTTTCTTACTCTTTGAACCACTCAGAGAATGGGCACAGTGAGTGTAAACCACACTGAGCATGGGCACGGGGAGTGTAAACCACTTCGAACATGGGCACGGGGAGTGTAAACCACTCTGAGCATGGGAACGGGGAACGTAAACCACTCTGAACATGGGCACGGGGAGTGTAAACAACTCTGAGCATGGGCACGGGGAATGTAAACAACTCTGAGCATGGGCACGGGGAATGTAAACCACTCTGAACATGGGCACGGGGAGTGTAAACCACTCTGAACATGGGCACAGGGAGTGTAAACCACTCTGAACATGGGCACAGGATTGTAAACCACTCTGAACATGGGCTCGGGGAGTGTAAACCACTCTGAGCATGGGCACGGGGAGTGTAAACCACTCTGAGCATGGGCACGGGGAGTGTAAAGCACTCTGAACATGGGCACGGGGAGTGTAAACCACTGTGAACATGGGCACGGGGAGTGTAAACCACTCTGAGCATGAGCACGGGGAGTGTAAACCACTCTGAACATGGGCAAAGGGAGTTGATATCACTCTAAGAATGGGCACATTGAGTTTAAACCACTCTGAGCATGGGAACAGGGAGTTTAAAACACTCTGAGCAAGGGCACATGGAGTGTAAACCACTGTGAGCATGGGCACAGGGAGTTTAAACCACTCTGAGCAAGGGCACAGAAAGTTTACATCACTCTGAGCATGGGCATAGGGAGTGTAAAACCCGCTGAGCATGGGCACAGAGAGTGTAAGGCACTCTGAGCATGGGCACAGGGAGTTTAAAACACTCTGAGCATGGGCACAGGGAGTGTAAGGCACTCTGAGCATGTGCACAGGGACTGTAAAACACTCTGAGCATGGGCACAGGGAGTGTAAATCTCTCTGAGCATGGGCACAGGGAGTGTAAAACATGCTGAGCATGGGCACAGGGAGATTAAACCACTCTAAGCCTGGGCACAGGGAGTGTAAAACACTCTGAGCATGGGCACAGGGAGTGTAAATCTCTCTGAATATGGGCACAGAGAGTGTAAATCTCTCTGAGCATGGGCACAGAGAGTGTAAAACACTCTGAGCATGGGCACAGGGAGATTAAACCATTCTAAGCCTGGGCACAGGGAGTGTAAAACACTCTGAGCATGGGCACAGGGAGTGTAAAAGACTCTGTGCATGGGCACAGGGAGAATAAACCACTCTGAGCATGGGCACAGGGAGATTAAACCACTCTGAGCATGGGCACAAGAAATGCCCGTAGGCGAATGATGCTACCTTTGGGGTGCAGTCTTGCATCCTCAAGTGCATATGCGCTGGATGCCACATAGACGCAGCGGACAAGCAAACTTTAGAAGGGGCACTGTCCACGAGGTGAGCCACAGGAGTGTGCGTTATGCACACAACCACAGGGGCTTATTTTAAGCCCCTTGCGCTGCCGGTGCGTCACTTTCTGTGACGCTCCGGTGGCGCAGGAGCCTGAATGAATGAATGAATGAATGAATAGAGGTCTTGTAATGCGCTGACTTAGCCCAAAGGGCATCAAGGCGCAGGAGACAAACAGACAAAGAGTCTCAGAAATAGACAAACATAAAGTCTCAGAAGGGCAGAAAAAAATAAAATCAGTAGGCCTGGGAAAAGAGCCAGGTCTTTAAAAGTTTGCGGAAAATCCCCAGTGAGGGTTGCCTGGATAGTTCAGGGGGGAGAGAATTCCAAAGTTTGGGGGCCAAGGTGGAAAAGGCTCTCCCCCCCCCCCCACTTCGCCCTTTTAAATCTGGGGACGGAGAGCAGATTTCTAGAGGCCGAGCGGAGAGTTCTACTAGGGATGTAGGGGCTAACAAGGGACGTAATACCTTCAGAACCTGATCCAAAAACTGCCATATGGGCCATGCAAATAAGCTTGAAAGAGATCCTGGCCTGTTTTGGTAGCCAGTGAAGATCTTTCCTGGCCTGAGTTTCAGATGCCAGCCTAGGAAGGTTCAGGACCATCCTGGATGCGGCGTTTTGGACCATCTGTAGGCGGTGGAGAGACTTCTTATTAATGCCACCATAGAGCGCATTACAGTAGTCAAGCCTGGAGGAGACTAGGGCAACTGTTGACTGTTTGCGGGCATCAGGCGACAGATATGGGGCAATCTTTTTCAGCGTCCGGATGATGGCACAGCAGGTGGACACGGTTCTGTTGACTTGAAGGTCAAAAGAGAGGGCCGGATCTAATAAGTACACCCAAATTCCTCGCCGAGTGGGTCTGGTGGGGACAATCCCCCAAGGAGGAGGGCCACCAATCCCCAGACCACATTTCTTGACTTCCTCCAAAAATCAAGACCTCTGTCTTTTCTCCATTTAGTTTTAGATAGTTCCGTACCATCTAATGCGACACTGCCTCCATGCAAGCTCCGAAATTGAGGGCAGAATCTATTGTTGACTGAGTAGTGGAAACAATAATCTGTGTATCGTCAGCATATGACAATACCTGGTAGCCAAAAGATCGTACCACTTTGGCAAGTGGGGTTACATAGATGTTAAGTAATAGCGGACTCAGGGCAGAGCCTTGCGGAATCCCACATTGCACAGACTGAGAGGGGGACATAAAGTTACCCAACTTTACTTTCTACTGTCTCTGATGGAGGAAGGAGGATAGAAGATTTAGGGCACTACCTCCCACCCCTATCCCCTTCAGCCTGTCAACCAGGATTGAAGGGGACAGGGATAACGAAGGCTGCCGTAAGATCGAGCAGCACCAACAGCATGGTCTGTCCCCTGTCGACCTCAGATCGGATGTTATTGACCACAACTGTGAGGGCAGACTCGGTACTGTGGGCAGCACGAAACCCATGTTGGGAGATATCCAACAGGTTCGCACTCTCCAAGTAGGAGGCCAGATGGCGATTAAGATGTGCCTCAAGTATCTTGGCCGGGGCTGGGAGCAATGGTATGGGCCGGAAGTTTTTCAAAACTTCAGGGTCCAAAGAGGCCTTTTTCAGAAGAGGCTTGACCACTGCAGTTTTCCAAGATACGGGGAAAACCCCCTTGGTGATAGCCATATTCATGACCTCTAGAAGAGGAGGAAGGACAGCCTCTCTACAAACTGCTCCATATTTACGAGGCAGCACTAAGCCACTTTTTTGGGCTAAATGCTGCCTTGTAAATATCGTTCCCTTGAACAGAGTTTTCTGCGTTAAAGGGGCGTGCAATGGGTGTTGGTGGGGGCGTTCCCAGCAACACCCATGTCTTTTTGATACTGCCCTAGATTTACAAGAAATCGTAACTCTGAGGCAGCGCTGAAAACGTACACCTCCCCAGTGGAGGCGTAAGGGAGGCACAACGAGGCGAAATATCTTTGTTTTCCTTGTTTCTCCTTTTTCTATGTGTACTGCCTTCTGCAGCACACACAAAAAGAGGAAAAAGCCTCTTGTGATTGTTTTTGTGCAGGAAGGTGTCCCTCAGTCTGTACCCTTTCCCCTCATTAGGGGCACCTTTGAACAACTACTAAGCACAACTCCTTAGAGAGGAAATAGATGACACTTGCTCGATTCCTTCATTATGCAGATAAATATGTATTTCATAACAATGGCCAGCAGGGGCTTTTGAAGATCATATATACCTTTACTTCGGGAGCCTACATCCAGTAATCTTAAACTACAAAAATCAATTTCACTAAAAATGTATGAAAGAGAGAAACATAACAGTATTCTTGTCTATTCATTCCCCTTAAATTAATCAAATATGAACATAAAAGATTAAATAATCAGTGACTCATCCATGAGTTCATTGCATCAGTAATCGGTGCCCCTGTGCAAGCAATGCTTCCGGTCACGGATGTATGTCACTACAACGCACACTTTTACAACGCATACCTTTACAACGCATTTTTTACAACGCAACATCCATTACAACGCATTCCATTACAACATATGCCATTACACCGAAAATTAAAAAACTACATTTACAACGCATTCCATTACAACGCATAATACCTTTACAACGCATACCATTACAACGCATAACATTACATTGCATGTTTTGGTAAGTATTGGATAGTGTAGGGGTAAAATGTACTAATCTAACTCCAGGGGGGTGCAACAGTAGGGTAAGTGCTGGATAGTGTAGGGGTAAAAATTACTATTCTAACTCCAGGGGGTGCAACAGTAGGGTAAGTGTTGGATAGTGTAGGGGTAAAAATTACTATTCTAACTCCAGGGGGTGCAACAGTAGGGTAAGTGTTGGATGGTAATGTTATGCGTTGTAATGACTACGTTGTAAAGACATGCGTTGTAGTGGTGTGCGTTGTAGTGTCATGCGTTGTAATGGTTGCGTTGTAATGGCATGCGTTGTAATGGATGTTGCGTTGTAAAAGTTTCGTTGTAATGGTAGTGCGTTCTAAAAGTTGCGTTGTAAAGGTTGTTTCCCTCCGGTGACAGAGCAGGCAGGTCTGTCGTTCAAGGAGAGATGTAGGGTACACAGGGCAGAGGTTCTGGGCCATGGCTCGAACATGGACCCTAAGGCTGGACGTCCTGAGGGAGGAGTTAGGAGGAGGAACCAGGTGACCACTGGTTGGAGAGGGCTGCAGTGCAGCAGTAACAGGAGGAGACAACACAGTATTCTGTTTATTTCTAACAATTTCCAACACCATAGTAAGAGCCACACACAAACTTCTCCTACATTTGGAGTGTGCCGCTCACGTGAGGACTAGGAACAGGGTCCAACTGTCTGCTTGTCAGCAAACAGGCTTTGGCAGAGCCCATAGGTCTTGCCTTTTAAAGTTTAGACAATATTTTGGCTTTGCCAGTGCTTGTTGTAGAGGAAAGAAAAAGAGAAAATGACCTACCCAGCGTCATAATGCATACATGTGAGATCAGGAATGTGCACATACGTGTAATATATGCTGCCAAGGCTTTTTTTTTTTTTTACTTTTACTGTTCCAAAATGAGAGACAGCCATCTTGGAGTGGTAATTTAAAAAGCAAGCATTTGCAATGCAATCAGTCTCGCCTTTGGGTCCTTATCTGTATTTAGCTATGCAGCACATCAGCCTGGGTGCTGAAACACCTACTGTTCTTTAACATGGAGGGAAAGTAAGCACCAAACTGCGTGACACGCCAAGTATGGGAACACATGGAGAGAAATGTTGCCTTTCAGTGGGAAATGGTATAGTCTAAAGCTTTATTTTTAATATAAAATCAGGGCCTTCGGTCGTCATGTCACAGAAAATACATGTTTTGAAAACAATATTGTTGTCTACGGGTGCTTGTGGAACACAATTTCTATGGACTGGAATTTAGAGAATGCTAAAGTGATTCTGGTATTTTACTGACCTCTGCTGGTTGTCTATCAAGAAAGTTAAATAGTGGCAGTTGCCAGAAAAATTTTAAAAATTAAATCCATCAGCAGAAAGCAATTCTGGTATTTTACCGACCTCTACTGGTCGATTTCTATCAAGACAGTTAAATAGCGGCAGTTGAACAGAAAAAAAGTTCCTAAGCGGAAGCAGACATGTCCTAGGGCTGATCTCCAGAGCCCACCAAGTACATACACATATAAGTATATACTTAAGTATATACAAGAGGTCTCGAATGCTCGACCTTATAAAGAATGTGCAAAAGTACATCATACAAATGTAAAAAAAAGTACTGAGGATACGGGAGAGCTACTGGGGCAGCGTTAACCTGATAGTGATGGTTAGTTCCCTCAACCAGCTAGGAAGATCCAGGCCTTCTCTGTACATGCACGTACCAATCAATCAATCAGGCGTTTGTTAAGCACGACTACTCACCCGTATGGGTGTCAAGGCGCTGTGGGGGGTGGGAGGTAGCAGGCTCCAGTCCATCAAGGAGGGGGGGGGGGCTGTCAAAGAGCCAGGTTTTGAGGTTTCTTGCGAAGATGGGGAGCGATGTTGTTTGTCTCTAGGCTCTGGAACAGAGTTACCCTGATAGTGATGGTTAGTTCCCTCAACCAGCTAGAATGATCCGGGCCTTCTCTGTGCATGCACCTAGGCTCTGGAACAGAGTTACACTGATAGTGATGGTTAGTTCCCTCAACCAGCTAGCATGATCCGGGCCTTCTCTGTGCATGCACCTAGGCTCTGGAACAGAGTTACCCTGATAGTGATGGTTAGTTCCCTCAACCAGCTAGGATGACCCAGACCTTCTCTGTACATGCACCTAGTCCCTGGGACAGAGTTACCCTGATAGGGATGGTTAGTTCCCACAACCAGCTAGAATGATCCAGGCCTTCTCTGTACATGGACCTAGGCTCTGGAACAGAGTTAACCTGATAGGGATGGTTAGTTCCCTCAACCAGCTAGCATGATCCGGGCCTTCTCTGTGCATGCACCTAGGCTCTGGAACAGAGTTAACCTAATAGTGATGGTTAGTTCCCTCAACCAGCTAGGATGACCCAGACCTTCTCTGTACATGCACCTAGTCCCTGGGACAGAGTTACCCTGATAGGGATGGTTAGTTCCCTCGACCAGCTAGGATGACCCAGACCTTCTCTGTACATGGACCTAGGCTCTGGAACAGAGTTAACCTGATAGGGATGGTTAGTTCCCTCAACCAGCTAGAATGATCCAGGCCTTCTCTGTACATGCACCTAGGCTCTGGAACAGAGATAACCTGATAGGGATGGTTAGTTCCCTCAACCAGCTAGGATGACCCAGACCTTCTCTGTACATGGACCTAGGCTCTGGAACAGAGTTAACCTGATAGGGATGGTTAGTTCCCTCAACCAGCTAGAATGATCCGGGCCTTCTCTGTGCATGCACCTAGGCTCTGGAACAGAGTTACACTGATAGTCATGGTTAGTTCCCTCAACCAGCTAGCATGATCCGGGCCTTCTCTGTGCATGCACCTAGGCTCTGGAACAGAGTTACCCTGATAGTGATGGTTAGTTCCCTCAACCAGCTAGGATGACCCAGACCTTCTCTGTACATGCACCTAGTCCCTGGGACAGAGTTACCCTGATAGGGATGGTTAGTTCCCTCAACCAGCTAGAATGATCCAGGCCTTCTCTGTACATGGACCTAGGCTCTGGAACAGAGTTAACCTGATAGGGATGGTTAGTTCCCTCAACCAGCTAGCATGATCCGGGCCTTCTCTGTGCATGCACCTAGGCTCTGGAACAGAGTTAACCTGATAGTGATGGTTAGTTCCCTCAACCAGCTAGGATGACCCAGACCTTCTCTGTACATGCACCTAGTGCCTGGGACAGAGTTACCCTGATAGGGATGGTTAGTTCCCTCAACCAGCTAGGATGACCCGGACCTTCTCTGTACATGGACCTAGGCTCTGGAACAGAGTTAACCTGATAGGGATGGTTAGTTCCCTCAACCAGCTAGAATGATCCAGGCCTTCTCTGTACATGCACCTAGGCTCTGGAACAGAGATAACCTGATAGGGATGGTTAGTTCCCTCAACCAGCTAGGATGACCCAGACCTTCTCTGTACATGTACCTAGGCTCTGGAACAGAGTTAACCTGATAGGGATGGTTAGTTCCCTCAACCAGCTAGAATGATCCGGGCCTTCTCTGTGCATGCACCTAGGCTCTGGAACAGAGATAACCTGATAGGGATGGTTAGTTCCCTCAACCATCTAGGATGACCCAGACCTTCTCTGTACATGTACCTAGGCTCTGGAACAGAGTTAACCTGATAGGGATGGTTAGTACCCTCAACCAGCTAGGATGACCCAGACCTACTCTGTACATGCACCTAGGCTCTGGAACAGAGTTACCCTGATAGTGATCGTTAGTAACCTCAACCAGCTAGGATGTCCCAGTGTCAGATAATCAGTGGGTGGGGACAAAGACTTGTGCAGGGTCCCCACTATGTAAACCCCTCTCTAGTAACCCCTCTCTAGTAACAGAAGCCATTCACTGCCCCTTGTTGCTCGGATATGAATTTACCTTAAATAAATTAAAAGACAAGATGTGTTTGGCAAAACAGGAACAAGTTGCTTTAATTAAACGCTGCGGCCGGGAGAGCCTCGACACAGTGCGTCTGACGTCTTTCGATGTACAAGGTTTTGACCGCTGTTATATACTCCAAAAAAGCATCTCAGTTGTAAATCTACAAGCGCGGGCATCTGATAAGAACACATATGGCTCTCAACCTCGGGGAGAGCTAGTGTAGGCCAGTGCATATGTGTCCAGATGTCCAGCATGAGGAGTGCATGATCACTGTCTGGTGCATGTCGTCTCCTGATTGGTTGAGTGTTTGTACCTACATGTGGTGTCTGACTTTGTGGTATTTCTGGGGAATGCGAGTCTTTTGCCGAACGGGTTTTATTGGGGCCAATTACCTCGGTCTTCTTTGTGCTGCAACTGTCTATCTGTGGGATCGCTCTGGCTTTTCCCTGGGCGTCCGTTTGTCTTTAGGTTAAGAGAGACCTCACCTGTGACCTGGTATTTGATAGGGGTGGGTGTGGGTTATAGGACTTGTCTAACCAAGTATCTCTGACTCAGGGTTGATGGGGAGGTCTCTTTGAGTGAATCCGACAGCCATGATGTGAGTTCATTAGAACTTCTGAAAATAATATGGCAGCCCCTGGAATCATTTTTATTTTCATCGCATGGACATCATACTTACTGGAATTGACACGGTTACGTTTGCTTAGGTCATAAAGTACATCTGCATTGTTTTTACTAGTAGCAGTATCGTTATTTGAGCATGCATTATGACATACATTGATATTGTCTTTGCCGGTGTTGGCGCTACTGTGCATGTACAGGTTATGACACACATTAACCTTGCATTGACGGGCACTGCCATGGTCGTGCGGACACAGGTTATGGCATACGTTGACGTTGCATTGACGGGCACTGGCATGGTCGTGCGGGCACAGGTTATGGCATACGTTGACTTTGCATTGGCGGGCACTGACATGGTCATGCGGGCACAGGTTATGGCATACATTAACATTGCATTGACGGGCACTGGCATGGTCGTGCGGGCACAGGTTATGGCATACGTTGACGTTGCATTGATGGGCACTGGTATGGTCATGCGGGCACAGGTTATGGCATACCTTGGCATTGCATTGGCGGGCACTGACATGGTCATGCGGGCACAGGTTATGGCATACATTAACATTGCATTGACGGGCACTGGCATGGTCATGCGGGCACAGGTTATGGCATACATTAACATTGCATTGATGGGCACTGGCATGGTCGTGCGGGCACAGGTTATGGCATACATTAACATTGCATTGACGGGCACTGGCATGGTCATGCGGGCACAGGTTATGGCATACGTTAACATTGCATTGACGGGCACTGGTATGGTCATGCGGGCACAGGTTATGGCATACCTTGGCATTGCATTGGCGGGCACTGACATGGTCATGCGGGCACAGGTTATGGCATACATTAACATTGCATTGGCGGGCACTGGCATGGTCGTGCGGGCACAGCTTATGGCATACGTTTATATTGCATTTATTGGTATTGCCGTTGTCGGGCCTGCACACATCACCGCAAACAATGACATCATATTCACCTGTTCCAACGCCGTCACAGCAGTAGCCCGTGTGGCTCACAGGTGATGTCCAGTCCAGCCAGTCCTGGTTTTAGCAACTGCGCTTTGCCTTCTGGGACGTGTAGCCGTGGCGCTGGAACCAGGGGTGTGAGGGGGTCCCCTGCGCCCCCAGACACTTGAACGGAGAATGAACCATCACATGTGTTTCTTCTGGCAGCAGCTGTTGTGTTTTCAAAGACAGCCGGCCACGTGTCCACCATGCCTCCAGTGAGGGGACGTGATTGGCCACCAGCCCAACCCTAAAAAGAGTCCAGCCCTTGAGTTCAATTCTTATATTGGAAAAGATGACCCTTTAAACCCGCCTGAGTGGTGCTGAGCGGGGGGCGCCCATGGTGGGGGTCTGCTGGCACCCTCGGTGGGGGTCAGCTGGCACCCTCGGTGGGGGTCAGCTGGCACCCTCGGTGGGGGTCAGCTGGCTCCCTCGGTGGGGGTCTGCTGGCACCGATTGGCTCGTCAATATCTCACTGTTGTGGTGACACCCAGGTTATAATCTCGGCTTCTGCAATTGACCACACGTGCTATTCTGGGCAAATCCCTTTCCTCCCTCCGAGTCACTGTTCCCTTATTCTGCAACAATTAAGAAACGCCGCATTTTAGTGTTAGGAGCTTCTTGTGAATCACAGGAAGCTTAAGCCAAGCGACGTTGTGACAGAAAATGTTCGAACCCGAGGTTCATCCGTAGGTATTTCGAAATCCTGCCCTCAGAGTCCCTCGGCGAGCGCCTTGAGGCAGCCTGGTACAGCACGCAACGTTTTACAAGACACTTGTGTGCAAGGGTCCCAGGACTCGGTGGAAGGTGCATGGGAAGGGGCAGGTGCAGGGACAGATGCAGGGGCAGGTGCAGATGCAGGGGCAGGTGCAGATGTAGGGGCAGGTGCAGGGGCGGGGCAGGGGCATGTGCAGCAGCAGGGGCAGGTGCAGGGACAGATGCAGGGGCAGGTGCCGATGCAGGGAGAGGTGCAGGGGCGGGGCAGGGGCATGTGCAGCGGCAGGGGCGGGGCAGGGGCATGTGCAGCGGCAGGGGCAGGTGCAGGGGCATGGGCAGGGGCAGGAGCAAGGGCAGGGGCAGGTGCATGGGAAGGGGCAGGTGCACGGGCGGGGGCAGGGGCTGGGGCAGGTGCAGATACAGGGGCAGGTGCAGGGGCAAGGGCAGGGGCAGATGCAGGAGCAGGGTGCATGGGAAGGAGCAGGTGCAGGGACAGATGCAGGGGCAGGTGCAGATGTAGGGGCAGGTGCAGGGGCGGGGCAGGGGCAGGTGCAGGGGCGGGGGCAGGTGCAGGTGCAGGACCAAGGGTAGGGGCAGGTGCAGGTGCATGGGAAGGGGCAGGTGCAGGGACAGATGCAGGGGCAGGTGCAGATGTAGGGGCAGGTGCAGGGGCGGGGCAGGGGCATGCTCAGTAGTTGCACCCGGCTCAAATCCGGGCCGGGGGAGCCAATGCCGGGCGGTCTCCGATACTGCAGTCTGTGAAGGGGGCAGCGCACTTGCTGCTACAAACTACAAGCATAAGATATTGACATTGACTCCCCCTGCCCGGAATTGAGCCGGGTGCAACTACTGAGCGCGCTGCCTTACACGAAGGCACTCCATATGAAGAGAAGCCTCCACTTGCGGCTCCACTAAAGGGTCCTCACTTCCGGAACGGACTATTTTAAGAATTCCAATTTCTCTACAGCAGCCGGTACAGAAGTACAACCGGCAGAGAGAGCCATCTCGATTCTCATTTGCATATCAGCCCTGAAGAAGTCTTGGGGTAGTTCCCCGGACGAAGCACGTGTTGGCTGGGCATCCGTTCAGAATTAAAAAGAAGAACAAATAACACTCTTGGCTGTTCTTCTTCATCTGTAATATACTGTGTAACACAATATCACTTAGTGAGATATTTTTTGATACAGAGAAATTGCTCTGTATATACTGTCGACGTGTGCACAGGTCCATTGTTGTGTTGGCCTTGTGTCTGCATTTAGGGGGTTCAGGGTTAACCCCTACCTGTAGCAAGGTCCCACGCACATTGCAACTACACCCAAACACACACCCGTTGGGGGCACCATTTCCTACCACATACATTTAAACCCTGTCCTTTTGTTGCTCATAGGATCTCTTCTTGTTACGGATGAGAGCGTCATATTTTCTCCTCAACTTTCAGAACAATTCTGCATTTGTTGAGGACACATGATGCACACACTGCATGTTTGATAAACCAATCTTCATATCAAACCAACCGGACTCACACTTCCTCTGGCCAGTTGCGGTGGACCTCAGGGTGATGAACAAACGCAGACGAGTCTGCCTTCATTGCAAGATGGTGCTCCAATACTGTTTTGGGATCCTGCATCTCAATATTACACACGCGGCTATTCGATCTTCCCTGGTATACCAGAGGTCATGGCCTTCCTGTAGAAGTCCTGCCTCATTCCACGTGATGTAGCCCTTCTGTCGTTGGTCGGGAAAACCTCTGGAAGACACAAAACTGGACTATCATCCTTAAGGTCTGCTTTGAACCCCAAATATCACGGATCATGATCGCTCTCTGGACGCCCGACTATATTCATGTCCACCAAACCCAACCCCAGGCATCATTATTAGGAATTATGTAGTCTATCAATCTTTTTCTATTACTGCTTCGCAAGTTTGACGCTGCAGAACTATCCGAAATGGTCTGACCATTAAAAAAGGTACAGTGACGGACAGCTGATTCAGGTAGGCGTCCCCCAACGGAGTGTTACAGAGCTCCCTGCCATTGGTGATATCAGGGGCAAGAATGCCCCGACAGGCCTCTTCTTAAATAACTTGATCTACACAGATACGCACTGGCCGTGAGATATTGAAATCTTCACAGACAACCATCACTTATTTAGATGTACGGTCTATATTCGACCTGATTGCTTGCAGTGTTTCATCAACGAGTTCGAAATGGACATCCTCGTCTATACGCCAGGTAGGTAGGAGATAAACATTGATAATGTCTACTATTTGCAGTTGGTCTATCTTCTTCGTCAGCCTTATAGGGAGGAGATTTTGTGGCATTGCAATCATGGGTGGCTTTGCAGTCCTGCTTCACGGAGATCAGAGTAGCGAGGCCCTCACTCCTTTGCCTTCATTAGATCTGGTTGCTACAATTGAGAATTTAAGATATTCTGCTGGAGCTAGCTCAGTGAGGCTGCTGTCTGCCCCCGCGTCTCCGGGAAGCAGCAGATTTCATGGGATTTGGCAAATCATAGCCATTGATCGTCCTCAAACTTCACCTGCAAACCTGCAATATTCCACGTCAAGAGAGCAGATCCAATGGCAGAATCTGGGTGGCTCAATCTGAAGTTTCAATCATTCATAATCCCAGGAGGCGGACAACGGTGAGGTCAAAACGAAGCAGAGGGTTGTGATGGTGCCAGCACTCTGGGTATTAGGAACACCATAAAGAGGCTTGGGTAGCCAGGCCCTGGTGCATCCTCTCCTTGAAGAATTGTTCCAGAGTAAATCCTGCTTGACAGATGTGTCACAACTGTTCTTCTGTCCTCTCTTCTTGAACGGTCAAGAGCTTCACTTCAAAGCTAATGTGCTTGTGCAGCTTGTAGCCGCCCATCGGACGCGGAGTGCTGTCCTCAAATTTCTGGTTTGCAATGAAAGCAGGCCCTATCCTTATGGCCCAATGGCCTGGGCTGATTTCTCTGTTCATTTGAGGTGGAAATCATATTCTTATCTTATCTTATCTTAAGTGACATTTATAGAGCGAACTGACACCATAAGTTACCTGGCGCTAGAGGACAGAGTGCGTGGAGTGTGTAGAGGCAGGCTAACCGGTTTGGGTGAAGAGGTGAGTTTTAAGGAGCTTCCTAAAATTAAGTAGAGAGCAGCTAGACTTAATGGACAGGGGAAGAGGATTCCATAGTTTGGGGGACAGGTGGACAAATCGGCGACCGCTGAACTTGTTTGTTTTGATTTTGGGGGTGACCAGCAGGTGGAGGTGAGCCGACCGGAGGTTGCGCGCCGGTCGGTGCTGCTTAATCAATTTTTTCAGGAAAACAGGGCTGGTACAGTGAAAAGACTTGAAAGTCAGGCAGCTAATCTTGAAGCCGCCCTTTGTTCGACTGGCAGCCAATGCAATTTGCGCAGCAGGGGTTTCGCAGACTGCCACTTTGGTGTTTTGTGGATAAGTCTGGCTGCCTGATTCTGCCCGGTATGAAGACGGCGGAGCAATGATTGTGGGAGTCCATGGTATAAGGAGTTCGAAAAGTCGAGGCGGGATAGTACCAGGGAGATGACAACCTGGACCAATGCCGCGTGCGGCAGTAGATGGTGGCCATGATAAGCAGATGATCAATATTACTCAGGATTCACTTTGGTATTGCCATGCTGTAGAATTCCACCTCACTCCTGACCTCTCAGGGCTGGGACTGAATATTATAAGATCTAGGGTTGACATAGAATGCATCTCTTGAGGTAATTAGTCTCCACGGAGAAATCTCGTCATCAAGATACAAGAGTTGAGACCTGTTTGGAGGCACGGAGCGGGAAACCGCAGGGACTATATCTATGAAAATATAGGATGCCGTATCCAACAGCGCACAAGCACAAACTGCAGCCATATTATGGGGGAGGGCTCTTCTCGTAGGGTAACTTGATTGTGTACGCTAAATTTTCCTGCCAGGGGACTAAGTGATTTTACCACCTCGATGATAGGTATCCGCTCGGTTTGAGCACCTGGTTGCATAATTCATCTGTCATTATTTGATTATCATCTTTAGTGCTGCCTCCACCTCTCTTAGCATTGATATGACCCCTCCTCCATCTCTTGAGGCACTCTTTGATTTTCCTACTTTTTTGGTCTTCAATTCTGACTGGTCAAGGATCACTGTTCACTAACTGCAGTAACACAGATTTGTCTCTCTGTAGAAATACTGGATACACACTTTGGGGGTCTACGCAACCCTCAGAAGTTTCAGTGAGTGGGTCCCTCAAACTGCACACATAGTCATTCTCCATTTTGTCGGGTAGTTGGTAGTTTGCTTCCCTTTCTTTGCCTTTTTTAGGTATCGGCTCTGGACATTGCGCATGCACTATCTCGAAATGAAACATGCTGTATCTACTTTGGGGGCTTACAGCCCGCCCATAGGCTTCCCATTTGTAGTCACCAACGTCACTCTTCAATTCTACACCTCCACTGTTTTGGGCCCTTCCCGCGAGTACCGGCCAATTACACATCTCCATACACAGCTGACATTTTAATTAATGGATTTGATACTTCTTTTTTCATTGGGTAACAGTGCTTTTCACAAGCATTATTGTTTACGTTTGCTCCGTAAGGCCTTCTTTACTGTCTCTTTCTCCCCTGTGGCCGACTCTGTTCAAACCCTGTCACCCACGGCGAACACCTGCGAAGGCTCCGTTGAGAACGGGTGAGGTCTGGAGCAAAGGGCTGGAACGGTGGACTGAAGGCCTTTAACCCCCGAAACAGACGCCTTCCAATTGTGCCTTGTTTGTAGTTTATGTTGGATACTTAGGGCTAGATGTAGTTAAACTACATTTACCGATTCTAAAATACAGAATTTTACCATTTCGGTATTTTAGAATCGGTAAATGCTATGTAGGTAATTACTCGGTAAGTATTACCGAATCGGTGCGATTCGGTATTTACCGAATCGGTATATACCGATTCGGTAATTCCCATTCATTCCTATGGGCCTGTAGGTCCTATGGGCCTGTAGGCCCATAGGAATGAATGGGAATTACCGAATCGGTATTTACCGATTCTGTAAAAGGGGGGAAACATTCAAGGGTGGCACTTTGACACCCTGTTGCACCCCTGAATTGTGCATGGGTGCTCATGTGGCACACATACATGCCCTAAGGGCATGTATGTCTGCCACATGGCACTTTTATTAAATGCAAAAAATTGCTTTTTTTAGGGTTTTCGTAATTTACCACCAACTTGTAGTTGGTGGTAAATAACGAATCCTTACAGGTGAAAAGCACTCACTTGAGTGCTTCCTACATTTCAGATTCGGTAATTTACCAAATCGGTATTTAAGACTTCGGTATTTACCGAATTCTTAAATACCGATTCGGTAAATTACCGAATCTGAAATGTAGCCACCTACATCCCAAATGCCTAATACCGTCAGTAACGTCCAAAATTCGGTAATTTCGGCTGATACCGACCGGTATTATTGTTCCTACATCTGGCCCTTAGTGTTGTAACCTATAGTACAGCCAATTACCAATCACCGTCCCCCTGCCCTGAGCTACCAGGGATTAAACCCCTACTTCACCAGTTCGCAGGGCTGCCAGAACCCCATACAATACTGGAAAATACTGCGCCACGTACCCTGTAGTACTGTTAGGCACTGGGTCCGCTTTTCTCTAATTTCATTTTTTTTTTTTGCACTGATTACAAGTGTAAAATAAACTATACTGTGAGTCAAATAAAAGCCCTGCATCCCTTAAAACTTGTTTTTATGTGGGACTTTTATACAGTAAAACGGTTCAATAAAAGTCTGCAATAAAAAATGCGTCTCTATTAACAGCCCGTGCCGAATAAATCATTCTCGGAGGAAGAATCAGGTTGGGATGAATCAATTCTCTTTCTCTTTTTTTTTTTAGCGGCTAAAAATATCTGAACTATGTTACCACGAAACTATGACTTGTTTGAAGGAGTTATGAGGGCTGTGTGGCTTACGGTTGTGCATCTTGCACCGCGTGTCTGCTGGCTCCAGAGAGGCGCGCGCTCTACTTTTCACTGTATAGAAGACCGCCATGGAAAAGTCATGCGTGTGGCACTACATTCCTATGTGGAGGGGATCCTTAAAAAAAAAACAAGGGCCCGATTCACAGAATGAACTTAAGACTAAATCCTAAACTTACTACTATTTGGTATTCACAGAGTGAACTTACTACTTTGGGGATTCACAGAATGAAATTACTACTTTCGGTATTCACAGAATAGATTTAAGACTACTAACTTTACGTCCGCACTCGGGCTGGAAATTCCGGCCCGGAGGCGGAGCTTCCGGCTTGGGGGCGGAGCTTGCAGCCCAGAGGTAGAGTTTTTAGCCATGGCTAAATCCCCACATCCGAGCCGTAAGCTCCGCCTCCAAGCCACAAGCTCCGCCTCTGGGCCACAAGCTCCGCCTCCGGGCCGGAATTTCCGGCCCGAGTGCGGACGTAAAGTTAGTAGTCTTAAATCTATTCTGTGAATACCGAAAGTAGTAATTTCATTATGTGAATCCCGAAAGTAGTAAGTTCACTCTGTGAATCCCGAAAGTAGTAAGTGCATTCTGTGAATACCAAATAGTAGTAAGTTTAGGATTTAGTCTTAAGTTCATTCTGTGAATCCGGCCCCAAGGGATTGGATGGTGATTGAACTCAAGAGACCTCCAAGGAGAGGCCAACGATCGAATGGGCATTCCCACTCTACTCTCTCTGCCCACTCGAAATCCCTTCCTCTGCGTGCCCTCGGCCTGCCCCTGGCTCACAGCTTACTACACTGTCCCAATGCTCAGCTTCTATCCCCTATCCTGCTGTTGGCCTGTCCTGTACGGATGTGCCCGGGGCCTGTGCGACCCTCAGAACACTCACCTGGGACCGAAGAAGCCTTGACAGACACCCGCTTGGCAGCAGACTCTTACGTGGCCTATGCAAAGATCCACTGACTCACTCTGGACATATAGAAAGATTGACGTCATCATTCTGTGCCTGCAACAGTCTTGACTGATACATCCGGGCCTGTAAGAATCCATATTGAATACAGGACTGGTGTATATATGTACAGGCACATAATGGGCTTATGCACATTTTCACAGACATCCCCCTGGCCTGTATACATCATGGTAAACTCACCCTGAGAGTGTAGAAAACCTCTCCAGAGAATCACCCTGTGACTGAGCCTGTAGAGATCGTTGCAGCACATCCCGGGCCTGTGAGCCGCTGAGCCCTTTGCTTTTTACAGTTCTAATATCCAGGTTACTTACCAGTAATTTTCTTTACTCCAATTCCTTGTTCCAGTACTTACTAAATGCACTGTGGTGGTGCTGCCTCCTACAACCACCCTTCAAAGAGTGTCCTTGTTTTATTTTAACTACTTCTTGTTAGTCCTTGTTGGAAGTGGCACTTTCTGGTCGCCTGAGGCGATGCCCAACCCGGCAGAACCTACCACTGCCATCAGCAGCGGGTGATTGCACTCCCGAGCTCACCCATGGTAGCATGGCACTGTGCAGTCAGGCTCACTTTAGAGGCAATGTGTAAACAAAGGCACAGCAGCCACGCATGATAAGTTACTGACGCGTCACACGCCATGTATGTAAATAACGTTTATATTCAACACACACGTAATAATCATCATAACATGAACATTGTGTATTTCTGCTCATAAATCAGATTGGGAAATATTTCTAGCAGTACATGACCAGCGGCGTTCTAATGACATCAGCAAAATGCACATTTGGGAAAGATTCGATCCAATATCCCCCCAGTCTACTCCAGGCCTACCCCAAAAACTATTATAAATCAATACCACACAGTTAGATGGTGCACCCCGGGTCACAACGATATATAAAAAATATGTATAAACACTGAATTAAACCAGTTTTAGCAGCACCGCGGCCCGAGGCCGTGCGGGTAAAACCAATGCTTTTCAAGCAAGAAATCATGCATACGGCAAACCGCCGGCCACTGTCATGAATCACAGGCGGTTCACCTGCGGTCACTCTCACACATAGACTTACTCTGCACCGCGATGCGGTGCAACTGCTATCAGGCAGGTACATACGGCACACGTTTGCACACCTACGCACCCAGAGCCCTAATGCTGTGTCACTGATACTTCGCAGGTCAATTTGTAACACCCTTCAACCCCCGTGGGCCGAAGCCGCCCTCTCGGTGGAGATCTTTGATGTTCCTGAGACCTCCAAAGAACAGGGGGCAAGCTTGACTAGCCGTTGAAGAGCACACTTCAAGTTGCCACACAGCAGCAGGTAGACGGGCCTCGCAAGCCACTATTCAGGAAGGGCGTGCGGTCCCTTTCAATGGCAGTAATCCTCCTTGTGCACAACAGAGTCCTCTGGCAGTGTGCACCATGCAGTTCCAGGTTCTTAGGTCCCAAGTCCCCATAAGCGTATCTCACCCTTTGCTGAAGTATTGCACCAGTAGTTATACTACAGTGTCTCTTTGAAGCTGCGGTGGTTCAAAGGACAGATGTCTCCCCTAAATTTCAGTCCTGTCTGCAATGAGGCTGTGGAATGCAGATTCTAATCTTTAGTGGGGCCATGATCTGGCTCCAAAGGCCAAGTTTCAAAATCTCTCCCTCCAATCTCTCCATCTAGCCCCACAAATGGCAGAGGTCTGTTGTTCCCCTGCATGCCCAGTGTTTTTAGGTCTCGCGTAGCGTTGCAACGCTCTGCGAGACCTCTTGTGAGGAAGGAGATTTGAGAAGGGGACTTGAAGCCCCGCCACTCACTCAATTTCATTGGCCGGCGTCACCGTTTATGTAAATCGGTGGCCGCGGATTGAAACTGAGGCTTTTTGGTTGCAGCTCTTTCGCCTTTTAGTCCGGCCCACCCGTACTGGATCGCCTGCTTCACGGCTGTCGTGAAGCAATTCCTTATCTTTATAGGGGCCATCGGTGGTTCTGTAATAGAGGCTTGTTTACTCGCATAGAACGAGGCAGTAGCGTGTTCATTTTTGCATAGCGTTTTCACTTTCACTTAAAGTGAAAGCGCAATGCTAAAATAAACACGCTGATGTGTGCGTAATGGGGACAGCTTGTTTGCTGCTGTTACCTGCCCAGGTTCACCTTCCCTTCGAGCTCCTCTGGTTTGGTTTCTCTGCTCCCTCACATGGTATTTGTTTTCTTTTGCTTTCCAGTTGTCTGTGCTTTCTGTACCACCTCCCCGCCCTCCCTCCCGTTGTCCGTGCCTTCTCATTTGCATCTACTCTTCGACGATCTTTCACGTGTTTAGAGTTATGTGAAAAGCATTCACGTTTTGCAATAAAAATAACTCTGAGCCCAAACCCGCTTTCTTGAAAGGATAATGCATTATTAAGAAGGGGGCGAGCTTCACTAGCGAAGCCTCGGCTCACAGATGCACTTAGCCTAGGGCCATTTTACTGCAGTCGTCCAATCTGGTGAGCAGCACCCTCGAGCAGCGGGAAACTAACTTGGCGCCTTTAGAGGAAGCGTTGTTTGTGTGAGCCATGTTTTTTCACATCTGATGGACTGGTACCAGCCCTCTCCTCGCTCACAGTGTGCAGCTCAGCCAGCCGAAGGCCTTATAATGTTCTTAGTCATCTTTTAATGTCCATCCACGTCGTGATACAGCTGTTATGTTCCACCAGCAGCCACACAGTGTGCTTTGTGTCAGCGTACATTTGTGACGAAAAACAGCCCTGCATATCCCACACGAATCCCCCTCTCTATTTATGTGCGGCATATTGCCCCTTGATATCTCTCTCTTACGCTAACTATTCTGGGGGCATATTTACAAGGGCTTTATCTCCGCCTTATTTACAAGAGAGTGCAAACATACATAATCGCATGTTAGCACCCTTTTTCCCAACGCCTCCCTGCAAAGTGGGCGCCACTGGGCATACTCCGGATGGATTACCTTGCAAATATCGCTGATGTTCACATTGCGATATTTACAAGGCAGCCCACAGGATTTTAGGACATGTTAGATTTTGGCAAAAACAGTGATTTTCACCAAAAACTAACATCTGCTACAATCACTACATACCTATGCTTAACATAGGGGGTGGCTTATGCTGATACGACCACAGGGTCCTATCAGCAAGGTTATCACCGGAAAACCAGGGATGTTCCCTGCAAAACGGCGATAACCTAGCTATCGCTGGAATTTTTATCGCCCTGGAGAAACGCGTTGCTAATAACGCGCTACCAGGGCAATAAATTCCAGAGATAGCATGCGATAAAAAATGTATCGCTAAGCACGGCCAGCGATAATTATCGCTGCCCCCTGGTCATTGATGATAGGCCCCCTGGTCACTCTGTCTCTCTCCTTCTCCCTTTCTCGTCTTCAATCTCTTTTCTTTTTCTCTCCCTCCATCTATCACACATGCACACAGGCTCTCTCTGCAGCTCGCTCTTTTCTCTCTTTTCTCTCTGCTCCTTTCCTGTCTCTTTAGCTCTCCATTTATTCCTCACACTCTCTTTTTCATAGGTACGCTTATTTTGTATAGCACCAACATATTTCGTATCTGCCTTTTCAGACCATATATCTATAATATATTTAAACACCACCATGTATGTAAACGACGCTATGTCGTGAACGCTAAAAAAGGACAAGTGATGGTGAATTGCTGAATAAGTGCTGCATGCAGGCCCCAGCGGGCAGTGTACATTCATGGTGACTGTCACAGCAACGTCTGTGATAAGTGAACCTTGGACTGGCAAAATGCAAAAGATAAACAGGGGGCAGCACTTAAATAGCCCGGGGCAACTCCGAGCACTGTTCATACCAAGAGGGCAAACACAGAGCTGAGGACTATGTACAACCTGTGGTGATCAGCAGGCCGCGGGACACTGGTGAATCTCGGTGGACTTTTTTTATTTTTTACTTGCAAAGTTTTATATAGCGCTGACTAGACCCGTAGGTTTGCGAGCGCTTTACATGAGGATCAGCGAGTTAAAGATTACATAATTACTTCAGTTACATATTCCAAGTATAGACCTAAGAGAAAGATAGAGGGAGGGAGACATAATGGGGAGGCGAGGAAAACAATGTCAGATGTCCGGCTGGGTAGGTGACGGCCGAAGGGGTGAACCAGGGCCAAACTCCTCTATAGCTGCATAGGACTAATGCCTCGGCATCAGAAGGGTTAGACCTAAAGGTCAAAGGTTCAAATTCTGGATGGCCCCCTCAGTCTTCACCCTTCCGAGGTTGATACATAAGGGCTCCGTATTTGTGTAATAATTATCAAGTGCTACTCCGCCAGCACGGGTGAACGCGCGCTTTACAGGTTTTATGCCAGACATCTGTACAGGCTGAAGGACATCCCATGCACCTTTGTTCTCTGCCCGCCGGTACTGCAGCAACCCTATGTGTATTTAAACTTGCCAACACATGAAGTTGTAGGGAACACAGTCACATGGGGCCTGGGGCATAGGCATGTGCCTAATCTGCCAATCTGGGCCGCGCACAACCACAAGTGTGCTAGGGGGTATCCCATGCCAGTCAAATGTTAATGCCAAAAAATCTTTGTATGTCACAGAGACACCTCTCCCCCCCTCCGCCGCCCACCTACCCCCCACCAGATACACACCTCTAGTGTGGACTGGAACCAAGCACATAGTCACACAAAAGAGTTGTAGAGCAAAGAAATTCCCACGTTTTAGTAGTGGCATTTCTATGCGACTACTGACAAAGCCACCTTCACCACTGGAAAGGGGTTGTCTCAACAAATGCAATAATAGGAAACATAATGAGGCTAAACCACTGCAGCCCACAGTACCAGTCTGTAATGGCAGGCTGGACACGTATTTAAGGCACCATCAGTGCTGCGGCGCCCGCAATGGCAAACTGGACTCTAGTTTGGGCACACCATCAGTGCAACACGCACACCAGTCTCAAATGGCAGGCTAGTCACGTATGGAGCAGCACCTTCGGTGCAAAGCACACCCCAGCCTGCACTGACAGGCTAGATCCAAATTCAAAAACATTCGCGGGGTGCCACACACACCAGTGTGCAGGGGCAAGCTGACCACGTATGCAGAAAGACCCATGGGTACCAATGCACACCCTAGCCTGCATAGACAGGCCGTCCACATAATCGGGGCATCAGTGGTGCAAATGAGCCCCGCCCCCCAGCCTGCAATGGCAGGCTGGACTCAGATTCTACAACATCACATGTTCCAGTGTGCCCGCACTGGGAGGCTGGGCACCTGGTTACCACCACCCTAGGTGCGAGTCCGCATACACACTGGACTGCACGGCCAAACTGGACCTATGTTCATTAACCACAAATAAGCACCCCCTTCCTAACGAGTGTAGGAAGGGCGCGTGCAATTTCATGCTGCCTTGAAGGGGAAAAGTGCCCCAGACCTTATGGCCATAATAAGGGCATCATTCATACCCTGAAGGTGTCACCAGTGAGGAGAGCTGACCCCCCCCCTAGGTAGGGAAAACCCACATGGGGGTTCGTCCCTTACCTGAGCAGTGCACACGCAGATGCACCTACTCGACCCCTCACGTACCCCGGTGTGGTGGTTGGGATCGGCCCTCTCAGGGTTGGCCACGGAGTGAGCTTGGCCTACCTGAGCATGAGGCATTCTTGATAAGCTCTTATGGGGGGTGGCACTGTCAGTGCTGCATCCCCCATTAGCTTGTGTCGCCCCTGCCCTGGGTATATGGTGTACCCTTCCACTGGGCACCTACAGGTGCGGCACCCAACTTAACTAAGTAAGCACCCTGTCCTGGCTTGTATAGGAAGGGTATCAAAAAAACAGAGAGGGGTCCTACTCTGCCAAAGGGACAGGACACCACTTGACTCAATGTCTTAAAAAATAGATCCCTTTGGGAATTTTTGCATACAGCACAACACTCCTGATTCTAGTCCACGTACCACAAACCACAGCTAATACACACTCACTCTTTAAATGGGAACACCCAAAATTTGCCAATTGATCAAAAATGTAGTAAGTGTTTCATTTATTTTTACATTAAGAGTTCATGACAACGTTAAAAATCACAACAAAATACAATTTTAGGATTAAAAAAAAGTGCATGACAAATCAATATTCTTACACAATTAAAAGCTTAATGAGACAAAATATCACAAGCATTAATGCCTTCAAAAAGGAAAAAAAACAATGTATCTTATTAAAAAGCGACCAAGAAGCGACGCGTTTGGATGGTCTTACAGGTCCAACCACCTTGTGATATTTTGTCTCATTAAGCTTTTAATTGTGTAAGAATATTGATTTGTCACGCACTTTTCTGTTTTTAATCCTAAAATTGTATTTTGTTGTGATTTTTGACGTTGTCTTGAACACTTAATGTACAAATAAATGAAACACTTACTACATTTTTGATCAATTGGCAAATTTTGGGTGTTCCCATTTAAAGAGTGAGTGTGTATTAGCTGTGGTTTGTGGAACGTGGACTAGAATCAGGAGTGTTGTGGCGTATGCAAAAATTCCCAAAGGGATCTATTTTTTAAGACATTGTATAGGAAGGGTGCACGCACTTTCCGGTTAAGGCGCACAGAGTCAGGAAAAGATGGTGGACGATAATCAGGAGGACAAAAAGCAAAACGTTTTGGGAAATCCCCCTGAGAAGGGCCATGTCCAACAGGCCCTCTCGCTCTAACATGCAAAGGAAAATGATATCCATACAACATCCTGATATTTTAAAGCTCCCAAAACTCACTTCAGGAAGACGAGGAATGTCGAATCAGAGTATTGAAGATTGCCATTAAGAAGTTTAAACATTAACTTCTTATCCAAGATTCCTCGTCCCATTCCTTGCTAAATGCAGATGTGTCCAAGGATACATGTCCTAATCGCATCTGATTACACATCGTCTAGACAGGAACTAATCCAGTAAAATTAAGTGTTCCCATAACCGTGCTCCAGATGCAACAAGTAAGTATTTGTAAGGTATCTTATATAACTCCAAAATTCTCATAAGAAAAACACAACTTTTGAACCACATCCAGAGTAAAGTAAAAACAAACCTTAAGGTCAAAGAACAGAAGCTCTACCCTATTCTATGTATAAGACTCTCATTCATCTCATGGAGCAAATGTGTTTTAAACCTGGCGGACAATTGGAAAATTTGAAATATGATTATGCTAAAACATATATTAGTTTTTCCAATATCAGCCGAAAATCCTTGTTTTTAGGCAGTGGCGGATGGTGACATTTGGAAGTGGTGAGGCGTAAAACAATTGTCGCACTGCACTGCTGCGAGCGCGCGTAGCGCACAAGCCCGAACCAGCTACTTTTGAAAAAAGAGTGGGCAAATTGTGCATTTCAAGCAAATTTGAGAAAGCAGGAAGGTGTCAACCACTCTGAGGTCTGATGACCCTGTCCAGTCCCAAGCCAGGCCCTCCGCACCCCACACTCCGTGGGTCCTACTAAGGTCACCCATGTGATCTCTATTGCATTACAGAAATCAAACGTGGGGACATTAAGAGACAGATAATAACCTATTTGATCTTGTCTTTGCAGAGTACACCTCCGCATGTCTGCTCAGGGTGGACTTTCACCATAAACGGAGGCTTCATTGCCTAGCTTAGAACTGAAATCCCCGGCCGGAATCATTTTCAGCTCACACCTCTGTGATTGCAACTCCCCTACTGAGCAGGGTTGGAAAATGAAATACATGTGAAATTGTTATTATAAAAATGTATAACACACAGATTAAAACCATCATCCCATACCAAGTGGAACACCTGTGTTAAATCTGAATCTGTGTTTAGAGCAGCAGTGCTACATCCCAGAGATGTTTTCAGCTATGTAGCTAGCCCTGCCGTGTGTTTCCAACCAGTGGGATAGTAGCACGGCTGAGTAAGACGAGTAACCCCCGCAAAAAAACTTATTTGTTGACCACGTTTACGGAAGTAGAACTACATCAAAAGTCCACATACTCCAGTCGTTTATCATTTGTCAACTTAGTGGCCAGACTGCGACATTGCTGCTAAGGATTTTCAGGGACCCTTGATTAAAACGGAGTATCCATACGCCCAGCCGGTCATATAACGTGCCACACCAAGAGAACATTAAAGCTACACATTCAGTGTAGGCGATCCTTACGTAAAACAAAAGAAATTACTCTTGAATTCTATTTCTATTTCCAATACAAATAAAACTTGAACCTAATGCAGACCAACCTGCCATTGAAAAACTATGTACCTGTAAGGATAAAAAAAAAAAATCTTGAGTACTATCAGTAGGCTATGACCCAATCTTCATATCCCTCATCACCAAAGAGATCAAATTAGAATTATAAATCTTCTTAGGGGATTAGTTATTAGAATCTGAAAATTATACTAAAGAGGAAAGATTTACACCTCTTTGCTCTTCCCTTCAAAGCTTTAACCTGCCAACTCCAGAGGTTTGAGCAGATAACGGACACTGAACATCCTGAGGGCACGTAACGAGTAAACATAACCATACGGTTGTTACCAGCTTCATCTTCGGATGGGGAACATATCAGCTTCCCAGCCAATACAGATAATATATGTTACTCTTTCATCCTCCTTCTGAAATCTGGAGAGTAATTGATGAATCAACGAAAATAGAGAAAAGGCATCCAGCCGACTATATTGGTCCACTGATCCCTCAGAGCCTTTCGCCTCCTGCAAACGAGAAAAGCGATCGCAGCGTCGCGCTTTGCACGGATCCGCAAACAAGGTTTGTTTCACAGATAGTCAATTCTCTTGATTCGCTTTTGAAAGAACAATGGTTGTTGCCTTCAAGGCTTGCTAATGAGGGAATATTCTGATTAGAAGGATCTTTGTTATGGTGTACTTTCCCTAAATATGAATTCCTCGTAGAGACTTCAACTCTTCCTGGGCTCATACAAGATTTCTCATACCAAAGTGTTTGGGAAATAGGTCCTGGAGAGTTGGATTTTGCATAATAATGCCACCAGACTGTATGTTCCTACAACCCCGGTTGACCATGGACTGTTTTGTGCAAATGTTGTAGAGAGCGCCTTTCTTTCAATTGCGTCTAATGTGAAAGAGTAACTCTACTCTTGATAAAAGCATTGACTCTGAACTCTCACTGATGTCTGAACTGGTAGAAGTCCAACCCTGTCGCATCACATTATAGCAAAACTGGAGAAGGGGCTTGGCAAAGGAAAAAGAACTTCCCAGAGTCCCTGAATCCAAAGCGCCACTAAATCTACCATCTCAAAATTTGAAATATCAGTATTAAGACTACTAGGTGTTGCAAGACTGGTCTTCAATCTACAGCATAAACTGAACCAGTCGAGAGAGCCCTACGTAGCTACACAAAGGCGAGAACGAGTTAACATCAGAACTGAATAAGGATCCTTACCACATCCTCTAGGACTTGGGGCCGCCCATGGCCGACGCTAGACTCCTCCCCAAATACAACGTCTGTCGTAACTTCAGGTGAGACTCCACTGGCCGACATACTTTCTTCATCTGTCCAGTTCTAGGGCCCGATTCACAGAACTAACTTAAGAAAAAATCCTAAACTTACTACCATTTTGGTATTCATAGAAGGCACTTACTCATTTCGGTATTCACAGAAGGCACTTACTCATTTCGGTATTCACAGAAGGCACTTACTCATTTCGGTATTCACAGAAGTTAGGAGTCCTAACTTTAGGAATCCAAAATGCCTTCTGTGAATACCGAAAGTCTTAAAGTTAGGATTTTTCTCAGTTTAGGAGTAGTAAAGTTAGGACTCCTAACTTTAGGACTCCTAAATGCCTTCTGTGAATACCGAAAGTCTTAAAGTTAGGATTTTTCTCAGTTTAGGAGTCCTAGAGTTAGGAGTCCTAACTTTACTACTCCTAAACTGAGAAAAATCCTAACTTTAAGACTTTTGGCATTCACAGAAGGCATTTAGGAGTCCTAAAGTTAGGACTCCTAACTTCTGTGAATACCGAAATGAGTAAGTGCCTTCTGTGAATACCAAAATGGTAGTAAGTTTAGGATTTTGTCTTAAGTTAGTTCTGTGAATCAGGCCCTTAGTGTTGATGTACTCCAGACTAGAAGAGATCTCTGACCACCTACCAGACCTGTCTCTCTCCAGCATCAGAAACAGTTCTTTATACCTCGCGTCTCCTAAACTGATCTTGTAGCTGACACTATAAGCGATTGTCCAAGCCCGGACATAACTGAAAATTGTTTTGATGAAGACATGATCACTCCTGCCTGTTCCTTTAAGAGAACTCTGGAATGGCCTGAATCTTAATCACAATTCTTTGTTTCAACTGCCAGCTCCGGTGCCCCTCATCCTATCTTACCACATGTGGGAAGGTACCTTATAACACCACTTGTGCCATATATGCCATATTTGTGGAGAAGCGTGGCTCAGTGGTTAGAGGCGGCAGACCCGGAAGCTGAGATCAGCTGTGGACCAGGGTTCGATTCCCCGCCTCGGCAGGTCTCGGGCTCAAAAATTCCACGGACTTGACAATTCTCGCTCCGGTGCCTACTCGACTCACGGGGTCACACTCTGCGACTCTGGGCAATAGCTTGCTTAATCTCCACTACGGCCCCTCGCGGCGGGATGCCTGGCTTTCACCTTGTGGATACCCTGCCGGGGTATCTCACAGGGGAATACCAGGACGGGTTCCCTAAGCAAGCGCCTTGAGACCCCTGGGTGATTCGTGCGCTATATAAATCGAAATACATTTACATTTACATTTACATTTACATTTACATACATTTACATTTACATTTACATACATATAAATCTCAGATATGCAATTTGTATCTGTCACAAACTGAACAACGCAATGAGAACTGCTATGTGGTACAACGGCAATATTGAGCATTAGTAGCAACGCCACTTCCTTGTAAAGTGCCTTTTTAGTCGGGATTCTGAAGGCTAGCAGCTGCGAAAGACTTGAGTCTGTGTGGGATGCATGTGCGCATTTTTTTAAATTTATTTATTTGAAGAGTTTTATATAGCGCGAACATGACCCTAACAGGTATATTGTGTGACCCTGAGCTATCGATTGCCTAAAAACACTTTTTCTTAAGCAAGTTCTGTTAAAATGTGGTTAGCTGACCTCTTGCTTCCCAGAAGGGTTTCTGCAGATTGACTATCACAGGACCGAGGTCTCTGATTATTACTGGAGGGCTGGCGCTGCCCCTTCTTCAGGTGTCTGGTTCAACAACGAGACCTGATAAGGAAGACTCAACTACGCTTACCTTGAGCGCTCTTCAGTTTTCGTATTCATTCTATTTATTTATTTTATTTGTAAAGCGCAACATTCATCCGCTAAGGGATATCACGGTGCTATGGCGCTCCCTACCGCTTCATCAGAAAGAAAAAACCTTACAAAGTGATCATATAAGGACATTAACAAGAAAATGGCCAGGTTTTCAATTTCTTTCGAAACCAAAAATGGTTGTCGGTGAGGCACAGATCTAAAAGAAGGAAGTTCCATTCAGCAGCAGCCAATTGTGAGAATCTGGCCTTCCTTACTCTGATGGCCTTAGCCAAGACTTCATTTCATGATCTGAGGTCCCGTAAGGACTTGTAGAATTCAACTCTTGTCCGTAAAATTTCTTATCTATGATATAATGCTTTCCGCACTATTTGAAAGGGTGTGGCTCCATGGCCTGATGCCATAAATGCCCACAGAGCCCATTCGTGTTGGTCACTCGTGAAGTTTAAAGCCAAGAATGGCTTTGATTCTGCTTTCTCCAATAGCAATGCATTATCCCCGCTTCAATGCAAGTCAATGTGGAAAATAAATCCCGCAATTGTTGTTTCGATCGCCCTCTTTCTGCTTCCCAATGTTGGCATGAGTGTGGTCCTTGGCCAGACCCATCCACCCACCTGGCTGAGCTGCGTAAATTTAATTTATACTGATTCGGAATTTATGATTTGGTCGGAGGTTCTGAGTGGTCTTTTCGCACTCGCGACAGCTCAGAGTGCGGCACGTGGTCCATTCATGACCAGGATTCTAATCCTGCATAGGGTCTGATCACCTACTATGTAACTCTATAAGACATCTCCACACACTCCACGTGTTGCATTTTCAAAGGTATGAGCTATTTTTATTTGTGTTGCCTTTTTCTGAATTCACGATATCAGTAGTCAAGCAAGGCGCAGTCATCGATGAGATATATATATGGGTCTTCCGCCTCGAAAGCTTGTTGGTCACAACCGGTGTCCCTCCACTGATGCCCCCGCTACCTCCATTACCTTTTCATTTACATTCAATTCTATTCAATATTTTATTCTGCAGCATTGTGGGAGCCATAAAAGATATTCACAAAAAGAAAAAGATAAAAACATTTTACATCATTACCTTTTATTTTTTTTATACTACCGCTGTCAGGAATCCCAAAAGGGAGTAGTTCTGGGCTGCTCCCCACCTTTAGGGAGCACTTAGGATGTTTGTGTGGGGTGTCACTCTGCACAACGCTCAAAGACCCTCGTGCGCAAACATAACGGGGCTTTTCCGACCGCAAAATAGCATTTTTGAATTTACAAAAACTTGGGGCCATATGTATGAAGCTCAAATGGGTTCGCAAACGCCGGATTTCGCAGAATTTCGGCGTTTGCGAACTTATTTTCGCTAAATGGTATGTATGTAGCAAATTTGAGTGCAAAATAAGGAACCGCAAAATTGCGATTCCTTATTTTGCGATTGCATTTAAGGAATCGCAAATTTTGCGATTCCTTAAATGTAATGTATGAAGCACCCAAGTTTACCACCAACTTAAAGTTGGTGGTAATTTGCGATTTCTTTCACAAAAGCACTTTTTTGCATTTGTGAAGGTGCCATGTGGCGCACATACATGCCCTTATCAGGGTGTCCTTATGACACCCTTGCACCCTTG
The DNA here is from genome assembly GCF_964261635.1 of Lissotriton helveticus. Taxonomy (NCBI): domain Eukaryota; kingdom Metazoa; phylum Chordata; class Amphibia; order Caudata; family Salamandridae; genus Lissotriton; species Lissotriton helveticus. The sequence continues at coordinate 474,910,188 of NC_136062.1, forward strand.
AAATTATTCTCAATTTGCGATTCTCAAATTTCGAATCGCAAATTGGGAATAACTTCACATTCATTCCTATGGGCCTCCTGGCCCATAGAAATGAATGGGAAATTATTCCTTAATTGTGATTCGCATTTTGCTAATCGCAATTAATGAATTTTAAGAAGTCGCAAAAAAAATGCGAATTTCTACATACATACCAATTTGCAAATCTCAAATAGCGATTTCTAAAAAATCGCTGTTTGAGATTTGCAAATCTGGATGTGGATACATCAGCCCCCAAGTCCCCAAAGTTGCAATTTTTGCATTTTTGTATTCACAAAACCAAGTCAGCAAAGTTGCAATTTGGGTTTGGTGATACATTCTGAATGGTATTTGGAAGGGGCGTGTTTAGGGTATTCCTTCCAGATAACAATATCCAGTTGCAAATCATTCATATTTTATCACCTCCTCAAGGAGGCATTCGCAAACAGGAAGGGGTCCCTGAGGGAACCTTCCCCGTTGAACATGTTGGCAAAAATATTTCTCAGGAGTAGGTTTGCGTATTTTTTTTATTTTATTTTTAGCACATCCGCTTCCTTTAAAGGAGTGGGCTGCATTTAAACAAAAAAAAGATTGGTTTATTTAAAATCACCCACAGACATGTTTCCTATGAAAGTTATGACAATGGCAGTAGACCTGACATCTTTATTGTGAACAGTATTTGTTAAAGCTATTAGGCCTTTACGGATGGAATGTCCATACACTGTGGTAAAGACCCTGTGACATTCATTTGGATAAACTGAATTTCACAGATTACCAGGCATGTTTTTAATGTTGGTTAACTCCTCTCACAAACACTTGTGGCTAAAAACTTACAAATTATTAATTGCTGTGAGGCCTTTTTGTGAGGGTTGTAACTTGTGGTGTAATTTGTACATATATTTGACACTAGCAGACCGTCCCGACATTGTCCGGGGATGAAATAGAATGTCTGCAATGCTTTCAATTTGCAAGGCAATTTATTTTAAAAACTTACTCTGAATCGCCCCATCACCAGGCTCAGGCCCCGCGTTTTTAAAAAAACTTACTCTGAATCGCCCCATCACCCGGCTCAGGCCCCGCGACTCAGAATTGCCTCATCACCTGGCTCAGCCCCCGCAGAAGAATGCGTCCACTGTGAAGCCATGTCCTCAATGCAATATGGGAACGTTTGTGTCCGCTGCAGATGCGAACATGTTTGTGCGCTCCACCTGACGCTCCGCTCCAGCCGACGGCAATTTGACGCCCCACATCGCGTCAACGTGCAACGCCCACAACAATAGTAAATGCAACGCCCACTTGTATTGGGACGACGCCCACTCGTATTGGGACGGCTCGGCTCCATCCGACGGAAATTACACGCCCCACTTCGCGTCAACGGCCAACGCCCACAACAATGGTAAACGCAATGCCCCCTCGTAGTCCCAGCAGGCCGCGCCCATCGCTCTATGCACACGCCCATGCACACGCTTAAATGGTAAATGCAACTCCCCCTCGTATCGGGACGGCAGTCCCAGCATGCCGCGCCCATTGCTCTATGCACACGCCCATGGCTTTCCAGCAGAACGTCCATGCCCACAATGGACTACTTTTCCCTAACGTTCTTTCCCCCTTATAAGGTATATGGTGGCCATCTGCATAGCCTATGTCCTTCTGCTGCAACTGCCCTTTCCAACGCTGTATTGGGTGCTGTGATTGGTGCTGTGGTTCCTGAGTTTACCCGCCTCAAAGGTTTGGGCTCTCTCTTTATTATATTAGTATAGATTTTATGACTGTCCACATAATACAATAGGCCTGTATTGGTTCTGATGAAAAGCTAAAGTTGAAGGCTTGATTGTGTCATTGTAGCTGTAATGGAGTCATGTAGTGCTTACTACCCCTTACGAGCCTTCGAAGCGCTTTACGGAGAGTAGTGCGCTACTCAAGAACCCAAGTTTAGTGATTATTGTTGGTTATTGCAATTAGTCATCTGCTCTCAAGAGAATAATGCGAGCAAATACTCCAGTAACTTTGTGATATATTGGTATGAGGTAGGTGTGATCATTAGTGGGGGCTCTGTGGTTTAGGATGACTGGTTGGTGAGATAGAGAGGCTAGCCATAGGGAAAAACCTTGTTGTGTTATTACAGACGCAGTAGGCCGCACTAATCTACTGTGAAACGCAAATGTTGACGCAAACAGTCCTTTAAAGGTAGATTACTGTGGCACAGTGTTAGAGACTGTGGGCCATATTATCAAGAAAGGGTGATACATTATCGCCGCTTTTATCGGCAGGAAACTGCAGCTAAAGCGGCGATAATGGGCTTGATAATATGTCCTTGTGAATTCCCATAGCAGCGCAGGTTCTGGTGTTAACCTGGGCTGCTATGGGAATTCACACGTGCATGGGCATATTATCAAGCCCATTATCGCAGCTTTAGCGGCAGTTTCCTGCCGATAAAAGCAGCGATAATGTATCGCCCTTTCGTGGTAATATGGCCCATGTGTTGTTATTGTGTACTACGGAAGCCTCACAGGTTACTGTTTTAGGCAGGGTCATGGCGTTTGTTAGTCTCCCCTCCGATCTCTGGGTGTAGATGATTTGCACAGTGATAATCTTGGTCAACCCATTTAAGGTGGAATTGTGTATTTTTTGCCAACTGTAACTGTGTACATTTTTTGTGTGTGAAAAAAATTAAAGGTTTGATTGGTTCATTGGGGAAAATATATAGATGTAATCTGTTTATTATGTAAGAATAAATATCGATTTTTAAAACAAACCACATTGTATGTATTTAGAGCCCTGATGAAGCCCTCTCTAGGGCGAAACGCGTTGGCTCTACCAAACTGTGAAAAGAATATAAGAAATAAAGAATCTTCAAAGCACAACAAAACACCATTGAAAGAATTTTCATTGATCACTGACGTATCACCGTATAAATTTGTATTGCCTCTCATCATTCTGTCCAAACATTATCGTTACTCATGCTTACAGTCTGCGCCGCAGGGGCGTCACGTCCACAGGCCGGAGTTGTGGTTATTGGTTTGAGGGAAATCATGGCGCTCAAAGACAGTGCTGCTTGGCCTCACCGTGGCTCAGTCAGCTGCAGTGAATCAATGACCCTCCCCCCTGCCACCACGGTGAATATAATTGGCGAGAGACATGAAGTGACCACTGTCACTGGACAGGACTCACTGAGGAGGTGGGCAGTAACCCAAATTGCTGTGCTGGCTCGCAGCATGATCCTGCCTCACGTAGTTGACCCTCTGCGAGTTGAAAAGTAAGTGAGACAGCCTGCATTGGTGAGTGCGGACACCCGAGTGTGTATGTTAATAAAATTACAAATTCAAGGAGTGTGTGATTAGGGAGTTGTCGTGTTACAGAACTCCCTGTAACTATTAAAGTCAGTTGCCTCGCATGTACACGGACGCATGTGCAGCCGGCTTTCTGGCAGCCGTGCTTGGTGCTTGGTAAGGTGTGACTTTGTGGGTACCAATTAGATAGCCTTGATAATTAAGCTTAAATTTAGTTCTTGCCTGCCTCTCGTTTGTTTTCCATAGTTTATTTTGGCTTCTCGCCCTATTTTTGTTTCAAAGGGCAACATTTAGAGTATAATTTAGTGAAAGACAGCTTATATTTTTATACCCTATCAGTTTTCCGTTTCTTTGGCTCAAACTAGTTGCTCTACAACACATCTTGAACCCATTTGCAAGGCCAATAGCTCCGGCAAACACTTATAAGTTCCCAAAGGCAAGACCTGTTGGCTTTGCCAATGCTTGTTAGGATTGAAACTTGTCCTGCGCTGTAAATCAGCACAAACAGCACCAAGCAGGGTGCCAGAGTGCTCTGCTGCTTCTATTATTCACTCATAATAACAAATCCACCCCTCACATAATCTAGTTGTGGTCTGCTTCCCCCCGGGAACTGGACCAATTATTGTAACCCACGTAGCACCTCCAGGATTTACTGGGGACAGCAAACCCATGTCTTGTCTGATGAGGTCAGCACTGTATGCAACTGTAAATATATAATAAATAGATAAACACTCAGCCAAGGAATTGTGAAACTGGAGAGCTGCCCAGCCCCTCCAGCTCCTCCAGCCTGGCAGCAGATCTAGTGGGGTGGGAGTATCACTTTACTATTAAGGGTGGGGGCGAGAGGGGGGGGGGTGCGGCTGGTACTTAGCAACTGCAAAAAGATAGAAATGATTCCTGTGCAAACAGAGGAAGTCCTACCTCTACTTTCAGGTGGAAGTTTATTTAATTTTTTTTTTTATTTAGGAAGTTTTCTATAGCGCTGTCAAGACCCGGAGGTAACAGAGCGCATTACAGTAAGAGAAAGACAGAGATCTGCATAAACATGACATATGAAAGGTATTAGCATTCAGGGAGTAACATAGTAAGCGGAACATGATTGTGCTGCCGAACTTCTTTGGTTACAAGATTAGTTGTAGTCACAATAATACAGGGGTTGCTTACTGGCCCCGGTTATCCGCAACCGAGAGAGCGGATAAGGAACAAGGATTTGAATTGCCTTTTGAATTCCACAAAAGATGCAATGGTTCTGATGTGCGTGGGGGTGGAATTCCAGATTTTGGGGGTGTTTCCAGTGAACGAGCAGTTCGCTGTTTTTTTCGTTCTAGTTTTAGGTAGGATGAGCCGGAAGGAGTTGGAGCTTCTCAGATTCCTGGCTTGGCCAGCTTTTTTGAGTGTTTTGCCAGGTATTCTGGTTTGCCGGTATGGAGGGCTTTGTGGGTTAGGCAGGCCGTTCTGAAGTTGCTTCGCATTTCCACTGGGAGCCATTTGAGTTCATTGAGTGCTGGGGAGATGTGATCCGATTTTTTGATGCCGGTGATCATTCTGGCTGCCGCATGTAATGTTGTTTTGATCGGAGCCAATCTCGATTTAGGGATACCTGTTAGGATTGCGTTCCCATAGTGCAGTCTTGACAGTACCAGAGATTGCGTGGCCATTTTGAGATCCTTGTTCGGGATGTAGGGTTTGATCTTGTTCAAAAGTCCGAGGTTAGAGAATGCGTGGATAGCAGATTACAAAGAATAGGTGACTCGACCTCTGTGGTCACTGAAAGCAGCTGACTCACCCTATAAAGTCAGTGAGACTTGGGGAACTCGCCCTCTTCGATTACAAAAAGTAGGTGATTCAACCTCTTTGGTCACTGGAAGTAGCTGACTCATCCTATAAGGTCAATGAGAGATGAGGACTCACCCTCTTCGATTAGGAAGAATAGGTGGCTCGACCTCTGTGGTCACTGAAAGTTGCTGACTCATCCTATAAGGTCAATGAGAGATGGGGACTCACCCTCTTCGATTAGGAAGACTAGGTGGCTCAACCTCTGTGGTCACTGAAAGTAGCTGACTCACCCTATTAGGTCAGTGAGAGTGGGGACTCACCCTCCCTGATTACTAAGAGTAGGTGACTTAACCTATGTGGTCACTGAAAGCAGTGACTCGCCCTATAAGGTGAGTGAGAGTGGAGGATTCACCCTCCTTGATTACTAAGAGTAGGTGATTCGGCTTCTGTGGTCACTGAAAGTAGCTGACTCACCCTATAAGGTTAATGAGAGGGGGGTCTCACCCTCTTCTATTAGGAAGAGTAGGTGACTCGACCTCTGTGGTCACTGAGAGCTGACTTCCCTCTAAGGTCGCCCTCTTAGATTTTTGAGAGTGGGCATTATGTTATGGCCATGCAGTGCTACTAAATGTGGCTGATGTGACCTTTTATATCACCAACTATTCGAGACTCACTCTCTAGAATCACTGAGAGTGGGTGACTCACCCTCTAGACTCACTGAGAGTTGGGTACTCACTTTGCAGAGTCACTAAAATTAGGAGAACCAACCGGTGAAGTCACTAAGAGTAGCAGACTAATTATCAAAGGTCACTGGGAGTTTCAGACACACTCTCTATGGGTAATTAGATTAAAATATGCACCGTCTAAAGTAAAGTTACTAAGAGTTGGGGACTCTCACTCTAAGGTCACTGAGAGTAAGTGACTATCTCTACGATCACTGACAGTTGGGCACTCAACCGCTAAGATCTTTGAGATTAGGTGTCCCTTTCTCTAAGATCACTGAGAGTTGGGAACTCACCCTGTAAGGTCTTTGAGAACAGATGTCTGTCTCTCTGAAGTCACTGAGAGTTGGGAACTCACCCTGTAAGGTCTTTGAGAACAGATGTCTGTCTCTCTAAAGTCACTGAGAGTTGGTCATTGAGAATAGATGATTGAACAAATTAGAATCCACTCAGAAAGCGGTGGTGATCCCTAAGGTGATGGGGAGCACACAGTGTTGTTTAAATGCCCCTCACACACCAACAGGCCCCTTGGTGTCATGCTTCATCATCGGGGCCTTCGCACCCCTCTGCGGGATGCAGCGTGCTACGACTCACGAATACGTAGGAGCACTTGTTAGTGAGCTATGTGTAGGTGTGTGTTTGAGGGAAGAAGTGTGAGTGGTGAGGTGAGGTGAAAAAGTGAAAATTAATTAAAAAATACCTGGCTCATAGGAAAAATGATTTATTCTGTCCTCGGCTGGTATCACTAAAAGTGCAAAGTGAGGTTGATAGTATACGTATTAGGGTATATCAACCAATGAAAGCGTCAACATGTTTCGGAGTCCAGCGACTCCTTCTTCAGGACGAGGATATGCACGTTATCCTCACCTTACTCACATGGAATGTAGAATGTCAAAGTGTATTCTACAAAAAAGGAACTAGGTGAAATGTACCTATTAATGTAATTATGGAAAAGCTCAGTTGCGCTCAATTGGCGTTGGAGAAACCTGTGGAATAAAAAGACATAATAAACATCCCAGTCGGATGTCCAGGAACAGGGAAAAAGACAATGCTTTCCAGTCAATAATGGGTGAACAGAACCAAAAATAAGGTTCAGGAACCCTGTAAAAAACGTTGAAAATGACACACAGTAGACATAGACATACATCTGCAGTAAAATACGTAAGGATATTAGTTCTCCCCAAAACATTACTGTGGAGGAGGGGGAGGGGTTGTTAAATGGAGGCTTACTTATAGTTCAAGGTTTGATGACCTCATGAGCCTAAGCGTGGTATTGGGGGATTCCTTCCTCACTGCTCAGTAAAGCAACCTAAAGGATATTAAGGGAGGGTTTAGGTTGTTGTAGAAATGTGGGAGAGAAAAAAGATCATCCTCGACGTTATGACCCAACTCACGGTTACTGCATGGTATAATCGCCTGCCTTCCCCTCAACGCTGCTCCGATGAAGTGTGGAGTGAGGTTGGCGATTTTACTCTTATATACTGCCCTTGCTTCCAAATGGGGAGTAAATTGGTTAATTAGGCACGGAAACATGCCCAAATACGGCTGTTCTGAGTCGATGAGGTCCGGTACTGCGCGTTAGGCAAAGGCGCGGTACGTGGATCTAGTGCGCATGCACCAGAAGCTAGCTCTGATGTACTCGCGCATGTGTGATGCCCGGGATTTGACTGAGACTTGTTACAGTCAACGCGCATGTGTAACGCCCAGACGCCAGCACGTGTTGCAGGCTAGGGCATTGGGTTTCATTAATTGTGAAAGATAGAGGCAATTTTATTCGCCTGGCGTCATGGTTTTGCACATTGGGCCTATGTTGTAAGAGGAAAAATAAAAAAGTGGCCAAGGATGATTAATATGCCATGAGTCTGTAATGTTAACCTTATGGGCAAAGTGGGAGCTGTCATTGTACTTTCAACGCAGCTGGCTCCAAGGAATGGAGTCATTCAGCCCAGAGGTGTCAGTCCCAAGACGGAACACCCAACGTTGTTCTTTTTCAAATAGCCCTGACTCTGTGGGCAACTGCTCAATCACTACGTTGAAAGTACAATGACAGCTCCCACTTTGCCCATAAGGTTAACATTACAGACTCATGGCAACCTTTATGCTTTTCCCCGCAGTACCTAGATGAAATTTACCATCACTGAGAGAGCTGTGACCTCAATATGTAATTAGACTGCATGTATACAGGGTGCGATTCGAGCTAGGCAACCCCTGAATAGCTAGTAAAAAAAAAACCTTTTTTTTCTGACAGCAATGCGCAGGGTGCTAGCTACCTAAGGATGCGCTGTTAAACATAGACGCTACCCCCATATTAATCATCCTTAGCCACTTTTTTATTTTTCCTCTTACAACATAGGTCCAATGTGCAGAGTAACATAGTCCTTTATAAATATTGACGCGCTGTAAAACCATGACGCCAGGCGAATAAAATTGCCTCTATCTTTCACAATTAATGAAACCCAATGCCCTAGCCTGCAACACGTGCTGGCGTCTGGGCATTACACATGCGCGTTGACTGTAACAAGTCTCAGTCAAATCCCGGGCATCACACATGCGCGAGTACATCAGAGCTAGCTTCTGGTGCATGCGCACTAGATCCACGTACCGCGCCTTTGCCTAACGCGCAGTACCGGACCTCATCGACTCAGAACAGCCGTATTTGGGCATGTTTCCGTGCCTAATTAACCAATTTACTCCCCATTTGGAAGCAAGGGCAGTATATAAGAGTAAAATCGCCAACCTCACTCCACACTTCATCGGAGCAGCGTTGAGGGGAAGGCAGGCGATTATACCATGCAGTAACCGTGAGTTGGGTCATAACGTCGAGGATGATCTTTTTTCTCTCCCAAATTTCTACAACAACCTAAACCCTCCCTTAATATCCTTTAGGTTGCTTTACTGAGCAGTGAGGAAGGAATTCCCCAATACCACGCTTAGGCTCATGAGGTCATCAAACCTTGAACTATAAGTAAGCCTCCATTTAACAACCCCTCCCCCTCCTCCACAGTAATGTTTTGGGGAGAACTAATATCCTTACGTATTTTACTGCAGATGTATGTCTATGTCTACTGTGTGTCATTTTCAACGTTTTTTACAGGGTTCCTGAACCTTATTTTTGGTTCTGTTCACCCATTATTGACTGGAAAGCATTGTCTTTTTCCCTGTTCCTGGACGTCCGACTGGGATGTTTATTATGTCTTTTTATTCCACAGGTTTCTCCAACGCCAATTGGGCGCAACTGAGCTTTTCCATAATTACATTAATAGGTACATTTCACCTAGTTCCTTTTTTGTAGAATACACTTTGACATTCTACATTCCATGTGAGTAAGGTGAGGATAACGTGCATATCCTCGTCCTGAAGAAGGAGTCGCTGGACTCCGAAACATGTCGACGCTTTCATTGGTTGATATACCCTAATACGTATACTATCAACCTCACTTTGCACTTTTAGTGATACCAGCCGAGGACAGAATAAATAATTTTTCCTATGAGCCAGGTATTTTTTAATTAATTTTCACTTTTTCACCTCACCTCACCACTCACGCTTCTTCCCTCAAACACACACCTACACATAGCTCACTATCAAGTGCTCCTACGTATTCGTGAGTCGTAGCACGCCGCATCCCGCAGAGGGGTGCGAAGGCCCCGATGATGAAGCATGACACCAAGGGGCCTGTTGGTGTGTGAGGGGCATTTAAACAACACTGTGTGCTCCCCATCACCTTAGGGATCACCACCACTTTCTGAGTGGATTCTAATTTGTTTAATCATATTGCCTAGGGAGACCGAATCCACTTGTCTCTCTCTCTCCCCCCCTTTGTTGTATTTACATTGAGAATAGATGTCTGTCTCTCTAAAGTCACTGAGAGGTGGTCATTGAGAATAGATGGGTGTCTCTCTAAAGTCACTGAGAGTTGGTCATTGAGAATAGATGTCTGTCTCTCTAAAGTCACTGAGAGTTGGTCACTGAGAATAGATGACTCTCTCTCTCTAAGGTCATTGAGAGTTGGGAATGAACTCTCTTGCATTACTGAGAGTAGTGCCACTAAGAGTAGGGGCAGGCTTGGCTCCTAGGTTCAGATTTAGAATATCGTCTCTCATAAATATTGTGTGAAAATCATTACAAAAATATCGCCTCCTAAACATTAATAATATTAACTCTGCACTCATTGGGGTGATACTATTTAAAATGATATTCAGATAATGATGCTTGGAATGATATCATTATAAACAATATTCAGGTCATAATACTTGGAATGATTTTATTGAAAATGATACTCACTAATATCGTCCCGAGTATCATGGCCTAAATATTGTTTACAATAATATCATCCCAGTGATCATTAACTGAATATCGTATACAATAATATTGTCCTGAGTATCATGGTCTGAATATTGTTTACAATAATATCATCCCAGACATCATTAACTGAATATCATTCACAAAAATATCATCCCGAGTAGCATCACCTAAAACAGTTTATAATAATATCATCCCGAGTATCATGATCTGAATATGGTTTACAATAATGTCATCCCGAGTATTATGATCTGAATATGGTTTACAATAATGTCATCCTGAGTATCATGATCTGAGTATCGTTCACAATAATATCATCCAGAGTATCATGACCTAAATATGGTTTACAATAATATCATCTCAAGTAGCATCACCTGAAAATAGTTTACAATAATATCATCCCGAGTATCATGATCTGAATATGGTTTACTATAATATCATCCCGAGTATCATGATCTGAATATCGTTTACAATAATATAATCCCGAGTGTCATGATCCGAATATGGTTTACAATAATATCATCCCGAGTATCATGATCTGAATATGATTTACTATATTATCATCCCGAGTATCATGATCTGAATATCGTTTACAATAATAGCATCCCGAGTATCATGATCTGAATATGGTTTACAATAATATCATCCCGAGTATCAAGATCTGAATATGGTTTACAATAATATCATCCCGAGTATCATGATCTGAATATGGTTTACAATAATTTCATCCCGAGTATCATTATCTGAATATCGTTTACAATAATATCATCCTGAGTACCATCACCAGAAAACTGTTTACAATAATATCATCCAGATTATTGTGACCTATTGTAAAAGATAATCAGGTCATGATGCTCAGGATGAAATTATTGTAAATGATACTCAGGACACATGACTTTTGATGATATTATTTACTATAGGATATTCAGAACCTGATATTTGCAATTATATTATTGTAAAAGATATTTAGGACATGATACCTGAGATGATATTACTGTAAACGATATTCAGGTCATGATACTCAGGATGACATTATTGTAAACGATACTCAGGTCACGATGCCCAGGATGATATTATTGTAAACGACATTCAGGTCATGATACCCGTGATGATCTTATTGTAAACATTATTAAGTCACGATACTCAGGGTGATATTATTGTAAACAATATTCCGGAAACAGTATTTAGGATGATATTATGATCAATAGTATTCAGGACATGATATTTGTAAATATAGTATTGTAAACAATATTCAGGCCACAATACCTAGGACAATATTATTGTAAACGATAGATTCAGGTCATGATATTTTGCAATGATATTATTGTAAATGTTATTTAGTCATGATACTCAGGATGATATTATTGTAAACAATATTAAGGCCATGATACTTGGGATTATATTATTTTCAGCAATATTCAGGTCACAATACACTGATGCTATTTTTGTAAACTATATTTAGGTCATGATACTCATGAGTATTTTATTTTAACCGATATTCAGGTCATGAATCACGGGACAATATAATGCTAAACTGTATTCAGTTCATGATAATTGGGATAGTATTATTGCAAATGATTTTCATGTTATGATACTCTGAGTGATATTATTGTAAACGGTATTCAGGTCATGATACTTGGGATGATAATATTGCAAGTGATTTTCAGGTTATGATACTCTGAATGATATTATTGTAAAGGGTATTCAGGTCATTATACGCAAGATGATATTACTGTAAATGGTATTCAGGTCATGGGACTCGGGATGATATTACTGTAAACGAAATTCAGGTCATGATACCGTGGATCATATTATTGTAAACAATACTCAGGTCACGATGCCCAGGATGATATTATTGTAAAAGTCATTCAGGTCATGATACCTGTGATGATTTTATTGTAAAGGTTATTTAGTTATGATACTCAGGATGATAGTATTGTAAACAATGTCTGGGTCATGATCCTCTGAATGATTTTATTGTAAACGATATGCAGGTCTGGGATGATATTATTTTCAACAATATTCAGGTCATGATACTCTGGATGATATTATTGTAAACGATTCTCAGGTCATGATAATCTGAATGATATTATTGTAAAGGGTATTCAAGTCATGATACTCAAGATGATATTATTGTAAATGATGTCCAGGTCATGATCCTCTGGATGATATTATTATAACCGATATTTAGGTCATGATACTCAGGAAGATTTATTATAACCGATATTCAGGTCATGACTCTCTGGACGATGTTACACTAAACGGTATTTAGGTCATGATACTCGGCGATGATATTATTGCAAATGATTTTCAGGTTATGATACTCTGAATGATATTATTGTAAGCGGTATTCAGGTCATGATACTCTGAATGATATTATTGTAAATAGTATTCAGGTCATGATACTCGGGTGATATTACTGTAAACGGCATTCCTCTCATGATACTCAGGATGATATTTCTGTAAATGATATGCAGCTCATGATACTCTGGATCATATTATTGTAAACAATACTCGGGTCACGATGCCCAGGATAATATTATTATAAACAACAATCAGGTTGTGATACCCGTGATGATTTTATTGTAAACGTTAATTAGTCATGATACTCAGAATGATATTATTTTAAACGATATCCAGGTCATGATACTCAGGATGATATAATTATAAACGATATCCAGGTCATGATCCTCTGGATGATATTATTGTAAATGATATGCAGGTCATGATTCTTGGGATGATATTATTTTTAGCAATATTCAGGTCACGATAATTGCATGATATTATTGTAAACGATACAATACAAAAGCACAGGTGCACCACATAGCAGACTCCAAAGCTGTATCCAAGACTTATTAAAATGATCACAGGAAATGGCGTCCAATGTTTTTGATCTTTTTTATTCCAATGCGTAAGAAAGAACAGCCAACGCGTTTTGTCCCTCTTGGGACTTCTTCAGGGCAGAATAATGTGTGTCTTCCAAAATACATCGGCAAATTGTGTGGGAGGGAGCAATGAAGTAGGAGTGGATGCAGATTTGCACCCTGAGGTCCATATGCAGCAAGGATGTATATGCAGGGTTAAATGTGATCCCGCATAGATTTGTCAGCATATAAGAGTTGAAAAATTAGAATCTTGATCAGGAAACGGAAAAAAAGAGATAGGACCTGGGCACCAAATAAGGTGTAAGAATTCCCCGTTTGTCCCAATGGATGTAATTCCAAACGGTCGAGTACAGCCTTCAAAAACGTATTTTTCCTCCAAGTCCCCAATCAGTCCCAATGCTTGCGGTAACGTTAGTTCCGTAGTAGTTTCGCTTCTCCTAACAGTGGCTGGCTCGCGAAAAAATAGTTCACGGCCCGAACAATCTCCTTCCACACACGTCTCCACTCCCTCCAGTACGTATAGCACCCGTCTTATTGTAAATGATATAACCGATATTCAGGTCATGACTCTCGGGATGATGTTATACTAAACGGTATGCAGGTCATGATACTTGGGAGGATATTATTGTAAATGATATTCAAATCATGATAATCGGGAGAATATTATTATAAACGATATGCAGGTCATGATACTTTGGATGATATTATTTTCAGCAATATTCAGGTCACGATAATATTATTGTAAATAATACTTAGGTCATGATACTCTGGATGATATTATTGTAAATTATATTTAGGTCATGATACTCACGATACATTTTTTTATAACTGATATTCAAGTCATGACTCTCGGGATGATATTGTAAACGATATTCAGGACTCAGTGCTTAGGATGATATCATTATCAATAGTATTCAGGACATGACATTTGCAATAATATTACTGTAAAAGATATTCTGGACAAGATGCCTGGGATGATATTATTGTAAACGATATTCAGATGATGATACTCGGGATGAAATTACTGTAAATGATGTTCAGGACACAGTACTTTGGATGATATTATTAACCGACGGAAATTCACAACCTGATATTTGCAATTATATTATTGTAAAAGATATTTAGTGCACAATACCTGGTGTGATATTACTGTAAACGATATTCAGGTCGTGATACTCGGGATGATATTATTGTAAACGATATTGAGGTCGTGATACTCTGGATGATATTATTGTAAACGATAGTCAGGTCGTGATACTTGGGATGATATTATTGTAAACGATATTCAGGTTGTGATACTTGGGATGATATTATTGGAAACGATATTCAGGTCGTGATACTCGGATGATAATATTGTAAATGATATTCAGGTCACTATCCTCTGGATGATATTATTGTAAACGATATTCAGGTCGTGATACTTGGGATGATATTATTAGAAACGATATTCAGGTCGTGATACTCGGATGATATTATCGGAAACGATAGCCAGGTCATGATCCTCTGGATGATATTATTGTAAACGATATTCAGGTCATGATCCTCTGGATGATATTATTGTAAACGATATTCAGGTCGTGATACTTGGGATGATATTATTGGAAACGATATTCAGGTTGTGATACACGGATGATATTATTGGAAACGATAGCCAGGTCATGATCCTCTGGATGATATTATTGTAAACGATATTCAGGTCGTGATACTTGGGATGATATTATTGGAAACGATATTCAGGTTGTGATACACGGATGATATTATTGGAAACGATAGCCAGGTCATGATCCTCTGGTTGATATTATTGTAAACGATATTCAGGTCGTGATACTCGGGATGATATTATTAGAAACGATATTGAGGTCGTGATACTCTGGATGATATTATTGTAAACGTTATTAAGTCACGATACTCAGGATGATATTATTGTAAACGATATTCAGGACACAGTGCTTTGGATAATATTATTATAGTGACTGGTGTTGTCCTGGGGCATGGTGGCGCTGTTCCTGCTGCTGTGGGGCCTCTGGTGGTGGAATATGTGGTACCTGATGTGGTTTCATACCGGAGCCAAGGCTGCATGGCTCATCTCTATCCGGCCCCCTAGAACGGCCTCTCCTCCTCTTTTATAATCTCCACACCAGCTGCAAGTAAAGAAAAGAATATTTTTTAAAATATGCTGTTTAACCTATAAAGCTCTGCAGGGGATGGTTCTCAGCACCTTCGTCAGAGGCTTGAGCGCTATCACCCCACTAGAAAGTTGCATTCCTGTGATAAGGAACTTTGTTGGTCCCAGGCCTTCGACGGTCTAGATATGATGGAAGTACCTTCTCTTACTTGGCTCCCACCTTCTGGAATACATTGCCATTTTCTGCCTGAACTTGCTCTGAATACAGCAAATTTAGGAAAGCATTAAAAACAGCTCTGTTTTAGATTTTACGTTCAGTTTCTTTGGTTGACTGCGGGACGCGAAACCCCATTTGGGGTGATTCGCGCGTGAGCGCTATTGTTGTCGGGAAGCCGCAGAAAAGGACTACTTTTTGAGGCCCTCGCCACAGCAAGAGCACAGTGTAATACGTATAATTGTACAAACCAATACTGAAAGCTGCTCTCTGTATTCTGTTTTTGCTGTCACAGGGGGTCTGGCAGACAGATAAAGCTATTTGTAGGTAGACCTAAAAATGGCATCCCTGAGCTTGGTAGACACACACTTGAACCAGGATGACTAATGTCGCATTACTTCTGTAACTGATTCAACTTTACTGCTGCTACTGTGCCACAAATAGCTAATTGGTTGCATAAATATCCTTCTGTCTCTTCAACCCAGTCTCTCTTTCTTCAGATATTGTTTCCAGATTTAAAACACTTTCAGATCTTCACCTTTCTCACTTCCTCATGTTTAGGATTCAAGTGTGAACAGAAGACAGATATGGAAGGTTTTTTAAGTTACTTTTTGTGGGTGACTTTCATTTCATGCCTGATACCTTAGACCAGTGGTTCTGAACCTTTTGACTTCTGTGTACCCCCACTTAATCATTAATGGAACCGGAGACCCCCTCGGAATCATTACTGAAATCTGGGGCCCCCACTGGGTCTTTACTGGAACCCGGGGATCCCCTCGGAATCATTATTGGAATCTGGGGCCCTCACTAGGTCATTACTAGAAGCCGGGGACCCCCTCTGAATCATTATTGGAATCCGGGGGCCCCCACTGGGTCTTTACTGTAACCCTGGGACCCCCTCTGAATCATTACTGGAATCTGTTGCCCCCACTGGGTCATTACTGGATCCCGGAGACCCCCTCTGAATCATTACTGGAATCTGGGGACCCCCTCTGAATCATTACTGGAATCTGGGGCCCCCACTGGGTCATTAATGGAATCCGGGGACCCCCTCTGAATCATTATTAGAATCTGGCGCCCCCACTGGGTCATTACTGGATCCCGGGGACCCCCTCTGAATCATTACTGGAATCTGGGGACCCCCTCTGAATCATTACTGGAATCTGGGGCCCCCACTGGGTCATTATTGGAAGCCGGGGACCCCCACTTAATCATTAATGGAAGCCGGGGACCCCCTCTGAATCATTATTGGAATCCGGGGGCCCCCACTGGTTCATTACTGGAACCCATGGGTCCCTGGACCACAGGTTAAGAACCAGTCCTGCACACCACTCCTGGGGTTTTCAGTGAGATCTTTCTGCATTCTGAGACTGTAGCCTCGCTCGTCACCTTAGAAGAATGGGGCCAGGGCCGGGCTGGCCATAGCGGGCACCGGGCAATCCCCCGGTGCGCCGCACGGGTAGGGGCCGGTTTCCAGTCCGGCCCTGAATGGGGCGTGACGGTCTGTGAAGGATGAAATGCGGTGCCCCTCCCAACTGGTGGCTTAATTGTGCGTGTATGTGCCTATCTGGTATTCCTGTACCCCAAAAGTTGTCTCAAGGCAGTAATAACTCATGCAATGTGAGCATTTAATTCTCTACTCTTTATTTTTTATTTTATCATTATATATATATATATATATATATATATATATATATATATATATATATATATATATATATATATATTTTTTTTTTTTTTACTGTAATTCCCCTTAGTTTCTTGTCCTAGCATGTTTATTTATAAGTAGGGCTCAGTGTTTTCCAATTTTACTGATTTTTACAGATAAACACAGACAGAAAACTAATTATTTTCCTGTCTGTATATATTTTTAAATACAGAAAAAAACGGAAAATAGGTCTTCTTTGGGTGATTTTTTCTACATTCAATCATCAGTGACAGGTCAGTAGGAGTACAGATTGAGAGGAAGGGGAGATGAAAAAAGACAACAGAATTTCCAATTAAGTGGACATCTACAGTTATTGATGCTATTCTACAATGCGAGTGTTTTCAGATGACACTATTGCACTGAACAATGCTGAAACCTTTTGGTCATTCAAATGCGAGTATATATTTATCAGTCAAATAAATGTGGAAAAATATTCATTGCAGCTTCATTTGTATAGAAAACATAAAATGAAAATGGATAAATACAGAAAAAATGAGCAAAAAATAAATATGGATAAATACAGACGGAAATGTCGAAAAAATAAATACCATAAAACCGGGAACCCTATTTATGAGGCTGGTCCTGCTTAAAATACAAGCCGGTATTGGGGGGAGAGGGGAGGAGAGGGAGAGGGAGACTATGTAGTGTTGATAAACACTTTCAGTGTGAGACAAACACCATTCTGTGATCAGCGAACTATGAGGACCACACCCATACTGGTTTTAGGTACTTTCGAGCGAGTGTATCAAAAAACGAAAAGTGCAGTTATATTTGCCTCGGTTCACTTTATATAACCAACCCCAGTATTAACCCCTTCACTGCGGCGGCTATTCCGCCGCAGTGCTATTGGGCGGGGCGGCCGCGCGGCGCTCCCGTGCTCGTGACGGAACCGCTCCGTCACGAGCCTCGGGTGAGCTGTGCTTGTGACGGAACGGTTCCATCACGGCCCCGCCCGCCCAATAGAATGCTCAGCGCAGGCGCGGAATTCGTGCCGGCAGGCGCGGCGAGCGGGCCGTGACGGAACCGTTCCGTCACAAGCACAGCTCATCCGAGGCTCGTGACGGAACGGTTCCGTCACAAGCATACAAGGGGTTAAAGCGCGTGTGGAGTTAGAATAGTAAATGCACATGCCACTGCGGTGAAAGGGTCACTCCTCATAAATATAGGTATGGTATGTTAGGTGTGTGTCGTACCCTACTCTACCTCAGGCCCTCCACTCCACAAGGCACCCTGAACCCCCTTCGTACCATGCACCCCAGAACACTACACTCCCGGTGCACCCTGTAGAAGCTGCCTTGTATTTGCATCTCATTCACCATGTGCTCCCCCTTGGTACCCTGTGCTCTCCGTGACACTGCATCCTCCACCCTTACACCATGACCCTACCTCCGCGCCACTGATACAACCTAGCCTTTTTTGTGCTTTTGAATAGTGTAAGGTTTTTCATGAATGTACACTAACATACAAGACGGTTACAGCGTAGACCTAGGTAGTGCAAGCTTTCCTGACCTCTTTACTGTCAGGTTGTAGTAGCAGTATGTGCTCCCTCACACTCAGAAAGGTGCAAGAGACACACTAGTGCTTTCTCACACTCAAACAAAAGGTGCACAAGATTCACTAGTGCTTTCTCACACTCAAACAAAAGGTGTAGAGATGCACTGCTGCTTCCTTACACGCAATCAACTGGTACAAGAAATACACTAGTGATTCCTTACTATCAATCAACTGGTGCAAGAGATACACAAGTGTTTCCTCACACTCGAAAAGGTGCAAGAGATGCCTAGTGCTTTCTCACACTCAAACAAAAGGTGCATGAGATGCACTAGTGCTTTCTCACACTCAAACAAAAGTTGTAAGAGATGCACTGAATCAAACAACTGTTACTAGAAATACACTAGTGATTCCTTACTATCAATCGACTGGTGCAAGAGATCCACTAGTGCTTCCTTACACTCAAAAAACAGGTGCTTGAGATGGACTGGTGCTTCCTTACAGTCAAATAACAGGTGCAAGAGACACACTAGTGCTTTGTCACACTCAAACAAAAGGTGCACAAGATTCACTAGTGCTTTCTCGCACTCAAACAAAAGGTGTAGAGATGCACTGCTGCTTCCTTACACGCAATCAACTGGTACAAGAAATACACTAGTGATTCCTTACTATCAATCAACTGGTGCAAGAGATACACAAGTGTTTCCTCACACTCGAAAAGGTGCAATAGGATGCACTAGTGCTTTCTCAAACTCAAACAAAAGGTGCATGAGATGCACTAGTGCTTTCTCACACTCAAACAAAAGTTGTAAGAGATGCACTGAATCAAACAACTGTTACAAGAAATACACTAGTGATTCCTTACTATCAATCGACTGGTGCAAGAGATCCACTAGTGCTTTCACACACTCAAACAGGTGCAAGAGAGGCACTAGTGCTTTCACACACTCAAACAGGTGCAAGAGATGCACTAGTGGTTTCTCACACTACAACAGGTGCAAGAGATGTACTAGTGGTATCTCACACTCAAACAGGTGCTTTCACACACTCAAACAGGTGCAAGAGAGGCACTAGTGGTTTCTCACACTCGAACAGGTGCAATAGATGCACTATTGGTTTCTCACACTCAAACAGGTGCAAGAGAGGCACTAGTGCTTCACACACTCAAACAAGTGCAAGAGATGCACTAGTGGTTTCTCACACACAAACAGGTGCAAGAGATGCACTAGTGCTTTCACACACTCAAACAGGTGCAAGAGAGGCACTAGTGGGCTCTCACACTCAAACAGGTGCAAGAGAGGCCCTAGTGCTTTCACACACTCAAACAGGTGCAAGAGATGCACTAGTGGTTCCTCACACTCAAACAGATGCTTTCACACACTCACACAGGTGCAAGAGAGGCACTAGTGCTTCACACACTCAAACAGGTGCAATAGAGGCACTAGTGCTTTCACACACTCAAACAAGTGCAAGAGATGCACTAGTGGTTTCTCACACTCAAACAGGTGTAAGAGATGCACTAGTGGGTTCTCACACTCAAACAGGTGCAAGAGAGGCACTAGTGCTTTCACACACTCAAACAGGCGCAAGAGAGGCACTAGTGCTTTCACACACTCAAACAAGTGTAAGAGATGCACTAGTGGTTTCTCACACTCAAACAGGTGCAAGAGATGCACTAGTGGTTTTTCACACTCAAACAGGTGCTTTCACACACTCTAACAGGTGCAAGAGAGGCACTAGTGCTTCACACACTCAAACAGGTGCATGTGATGTACTTTCCTTTGTGGTTGAAAGAAGCATCCACTTCTGCTACCCAAGTGCTATCTTTTCCGTGTATTCTATATTTTTAATATAAAAAAAGAGCCATGGTGACAGCCACTGGCCAGGCTGGCTTCACTCGGAGTAACATTGGAATCGTTTGGTATTCATCTTTCGGAATTGTTCTTTTTGTTAAATGTGGTTCCTCCTTTGGCCGACTCTGGCCCCTGTGAGGCAGTTCACCCCGAGGGAGGCGGGTCTTTGAAAGACAGACCCAACCGGGGAAGGGTTGACTCAGCCAGTTGTGCAGTGTGACTCCAAAGCGTGGCGTGGCAGGGTTGTCACTCACTGGTGCAGAGCTGGAATGGCGGCATTTTAGTGCCTCTGGCAGGTGTTTGTTGTGCACTGAACTCCAGCCGGTGCGTCCATTGGGGCGTAGGGGCGTAGCCCCACTAAGCCCTGGACGCACCGTGGCACTGCAGCTAAGCTATATAAACATACCGGCACGAATTCTTCAAATTAGCGCAGCGCGGGAGAGACAGGCGATCAGATGATCATGTCGATGTCTGTAATTGGTGCGGTCCGGAGTGCGCAGGGGGTGGGGGTGGGGGGGGGCGGGTCTGCTGGTCTGCTGCAGCTGCGCATGAGGATTCCGGGCTGAGACTTGCCCGCGCATGCGCCTTTGCGTGAAAAACACTTTCGCCATAGAGAAGGGGCCGGGGGTGCGGCTTCAGCCGGGCCGGGTTTACAAGGCTGCCCAGGGCGAGTGCACAGTGTGCCCCCCTAGCCAATCCTGGTCCTGCATGCAGCGCCAGGATTGGCTGGTCCACCGCGCATCCAATAATGGATGTTGCACGGTGGACCAGCCAATCCTGGCGCTGCATGCAGCACCAGGATTGGCTAGGGGGGTGCGGCATGGGTGGGGGCAGAGTGGCGCGACCCCGGGCAGGAGGAGAAGCAGACGGCGGTGAGAGCCCCTCATGTGCCATCACCGGGAGGCGTGATGCTGCGGGTGAGCGGGTGATAAGGTAAGGCAGACTCATCTGTCTATAATTAAGTAGAACTTACTCTCTTGTCTAGACTTCTGAGAACTCCAGAACAACAGCCTTCTGCGAAGTCTCCTACTTTTTCCCATTTGGCCAGTCAGTCTGTAGACTTGCATGACGGAGGCTTGGTGGAACTTTGCTGGGTGTCTTTAATATCAATTCTTCTGCAGTTTCTGCCTAGTACGGGCACGAGCTGAATGCCAAGCCACGATTGTACTTGTTGGCAGAGGCTCATTTGCTGAATTTGGGAGTTATATTGCCTTTGTGGTGTGTATTTTGTGCAGTGTTTGCCTTTATTCCCTGAGTAACGGAGATGCCTTATACTCAGTGTCTGTGCAGCGATGGGGTACTATGATGCGTGCCGTCTTCCGTTTGGAATGTGAATATTTCTGTAGAATTTACTTTTCATATTACTGCCAGTTGCAGGAGGAGTCCTGCGTTATGAGCATGTTCTGTGCGTGAGACTATAACATGAATATAATCTTACTTCAGCCTCCTTTGAGCACATAATAGACAAGATGATGACAAGAAATGACATAGAAATCTGAAAAAACAGGTGTGAGAAGTGAAAGACAACTTTAATGGAATGTAACATTGCCTGAACCACAACACTGCAGTAGCAAAATACACACTACACTTGTTTTTCTCCTGACTTCCAGTAGCTGAGCTGTTTTTTTTGCAGTCTGTGGACTTCTGTCAGTACTATTCCAGTTTCGGTTTTGATTTGGCCTAGTTTTAAACTTTCCTTTATTATCTCTGTTAGGGGCCCCCTTCCAGTGTTTTTACCCAGGGAAAGTGAGTGTGAAGAAGTGGCCATGGTCCTTGTGAGTGTAAAAATAGGATTATTACACGTGGAGCTGGTCAATAACGCTAGTATTGGGCTACACCCCACTTATGGGCTCAGATCTTTATCAAGGGCTCATAAATTGGGTAAGGGACAATAAATATCAGTATTGACCAACTCAGAAGTCATTAATGCTATTGCTACAGCAATGTGATAACAGTGCCTGACACACTGCTTTCCCTACCCCATGTCCAGGCCTTCAACCTCTGCTCTTTGACAGATCTTAAAATGAACAATGGAAGGAGAGATCTAAATCAATGATAGAAGTTATTGACTGATTTCAGAAAAATCTGATTGGCTGGCTTGCTCTCAACATTGATTCCCCTGCTAGCATAGGTTTTTCTAATCTTGTGCGCTTTATGCTTTTAACTGGGCTTCTCTCTACCGCTCAAGATCACAGCACTGTGGCTTCATGTTTTATCCCTGGCTGCAGCACACTGTGTATGTTTTGTTTTATGAATGCCTGTGATATTTTTTTTCTGGAGCCTTTGCTTTCGCTCTTTGAAACTTGCTCGGCAGGTTGTGTTTGCTCGGATGTCATCACTGCTGGCTATATTTGAAGCTACGAAAGCCAAGGTCTACCACTGAGCGGACATTCCGACACTCTAGCTACTGGTCTTCACGAGGAAGAGGGGAGGGGAGTGGGCATGGGGATGCCGTTGAGGTTGGCTGTGCTGTGCTGTGCCTAGGAGCTGGAATCTGTTACCCAAAATGCGAGCTGGGCCTAACAAGGATGGAACAGTGAACAGGAGGAAGAGGGGAGGGGAGTGGGCATGGGCATGCCGTTGAGGTTGGCTGTGGCTGTGGTTGTGCATGTAGTGTGAGTACATGACAAACGCCTGTAGGTAATCTATGTTTCCCAACTGCTGTGCAACTTCTTCTACTCTTAGAGCTGAGATTTCCATGAAAGTCTTATAGTCTGAATTCAGCACCTGAGCATAATAGGAAATAGGACGGAATGTATGAAGCTCTGTGGTTATACTGAATAAGCAGCTACCTATGTTATGCCATCTATTAATTTAATAACTGCACTTTCACAATTGCTT
Organism: Lissotriton helveticus; assembly: GCF_964261635.1. NCBI lineage: Eukaryota > Metazoa > Chordata > Amphibia > Caudata > Salamandridae > Lissotriton > Lissotriton helveticus. Next base: position 474,933,407 of record NC_136062.1, read on the forward strand.
TATTAACCTTCCAGCTTTCTCAAATTTTCTTGAAAATGCACGATTTTTCTTCTCTATTTTCTAATTTTTCTGGGGGGGGATTAGCCCCTCCAAACCCCCCTTTTGGGGTTCGGGCACGCTCGCTGCGCTCGCTCGCTACGGTGCTGTATGCAAATCACTTTGCGCCTCACCACTTTCAAATGTCACCCACCGCCCCTGCTGAACTCACAACAGGATTGCAGTGAACGAGAAACTTCCAACCATTTATTGGTATTTTAAAGGAAGCTACATAACACTACAATAACAAAACACGGTAATATAACATAACACAATATTGCAACACAAAGACATTAGGACACAACAAAGAGCACAATAGCAACTAGACATGGCACAATACACATAAACTGCATCAGAACACGTTAAAGCAACACAGCAGTGCAACAGTGCAACAAACTATACACCACAAAACAGTGCTCTCAACAAAAAACAACGACATAATAAAATATCACCAAAAGAGAAGAAAACAAAAAACGACACAGATAAAAAGCACAACACAATTTATGTTGTTTTGCATTGCTGTGCAGCTGTGTTGTGTTGCTGTTTTGTGTTATTTTGTTCTGTGGAGTTGGCATGTTGTCATGTAGTGCTGTGATTTTTGATAAGTGTTCACGTTGATGTATTGTATTTCCGTGTTATTGCAGGGTTCTGCTGCCTCCTGGGATGTTTGGTGTTTTGAACCTCAGTGGCAGTCCGTCTGCGTAGTGTCCCAGATGTTTGCAGCAGTATACGAGCCACCACCGCGCCCTGATCCGGCCTGTGGTTTCTGGTTCAGTAGTCTAGATGGAGCGTTCCTCCTCCAAACGGGAAACAACCTTTACATTGCGGATTTTACACCGCGATACATTCACAATGCGGTTGTTACAACGACCGCATATTTACAACGCAGTACCATTACAACGCAAGTCGTGACAACGACTTGCTCTAGATGGCGCTCTAAACTAAGGAATAGTATAATTTACTAATCCAACACCTTCCCTACTGTTGCACACACTGGAGTTGGAATAGTAAATTATACTATTCCAACATCCAGTGCACCATCTAGCACAAGTCGTTGTGTTGTGATGGCACTGCATTGTAACAACGCGGTTGTTGCAACGACCGCGTTGTGAATGTATCGCGGTGTAAAATCCGCGTTGTAAAGTACAATACTCTCCTGCAAACTCCTGGCTGAGGGTTGGTGCGTAGTGAGGAAGGGAGTGAGTGAAAGAGTGAGTATCCGAGGCGTTAAGTGGGTGATTCCCGGGGATGAGGTTGGATGGATGTATGTAGCATTTGTCTAGCACACACCTAGATGAAAACTCGGAGAGCGCCGTCCTATGACAGAGGCTGGTCTGAGGGTAGCAGGACTCTTTGGAAAACTAAATGCAAAGCTTGAAACCAAGTTGCCTTTTGCCCCTGGGGCTGGTTTCCGCTCACCAACTGAGAGCTCATTTCAAACTGAATGAATGAATGAATGAATGAAAAATTCTAAAGCGCACAACTACCCCTACGGGGGTGTCCCGGCGCTTGCGTCAGGCAGGCCGTTCTATCTGCTTGAAGAGCCAGGAGTTGTGAACAGCAGGGTTGCGTCGTTTCTTCGTGTTTATACGTTTGACCCTGGTGTGGTAGTGAGTAGTTACATTGATAGCTGGTGCTAATGATGGTCAGAGGGCGTTAACCCCTGTTAATTGCCCGTCATGCAAATATGAGCCCGAGCCAAAGAGGCAGCAGTGGAATCAAAGACGAGGAAGGCCAGGTCAGTGGGCATGCGGGCAATGAGTCTGGAAGCCTCCACCCCCCCCAAATGTGGCCCAAGACGGGCACACAAACGCCGCGGCCAGGGCGACTGACGCTGGAATCTGGGGACCACGGTTCGATCCCCGGCTCCGGCGGCAGGTTAGCCCAGCACCATGCGACTCTGGGCAATAGCTTGCTTAATCTTCCCGACGGCCCCCAGCGCCTAGAGACCCTTACGGGTGATTGTGCGCTTTACAAATGTGGATTATTATTATTATTACTATTATCCACCCCATGTGTCTGCTCCGTGTCCCTGACACTGCTGCAGACCAATTGTAAGCTTGCACTGTACTAAGCATTCTGATTGGCTGAGATGAATCCAGCATTGCATGCAGGTTATCACTGTTGCGTGTGCACCGTGGTGCTCTGTGTGCGCCCATGCGCTTTGTTATGTTATGTTAATAACAACTTCTAAAGCGCACGGTCACCCGTAGGTTTCATGGCGCTAATCACAAGGAGTGGCGCAGCGGAGTGACTATGCCTAGGCTTGCTCAAACAGCCAGGGTTTCACAGCGTTCCTGAAGCCCAGGAGGTTATCACAACTCCTGAGTGCTCGGGGGAGGGAGTTTGAGAATGCACACATGATTGTGGACATTAGAGGCGGAGTGTGCGCGTGTGAGGCGGTTCTGCGTTCCTCCCTCAGCTCGCCCACACCCCCTGCCCGGAGGGTACACAAAGCCTTCCCTGGCACGGCAGAGCAGCTGGGTGAAGCGGGGGTGCAGGAGATGCCATCTGTGGCCTCGCTAAGTGCCCGGCTCGCGGTTGGAGAGCCACGGCCCCTGGGGGCTGCAGGACCAGCCAGCACTCTTCCAGTCAGCTGTCTGCCTGCTGACAAAGTGCTCCCTGATGCCTGGGCCTCGAGGGCCCTGGGTGGATGGAGGTGTCTGGCGGTCAGCGGAGGTGGCACAAGATCTGCCCAGAATGCCCCAGTGCCACTGAAGCCTGCACTGCTGCTGGCCATTTCCACCTGAATTGTTCTTTCTCCCACTTTGTAGGGGGATTCTTACACTGCTTCTAACCATGCTGTGCCTGTTTGTGAGGCCACTGTGTGAGGGAAGCTTGCATTCCCGATGGCTTCTAACCATGCTGCGTCTGTTTGCGAGGCCACCGTGTGAGGGAAGCTTGCATTCCCGATGGCTTCTAACCATGCTGTGCCTGTTTGTGAGACCACTGTGTGAGGGAAGCTTGCATTCCCGATGGCTTCTAACCATGCTGCGTCTGTTTGCGAGGCCACCGTGTGAGGGAAGCTTGCATTCCCGATGGCTTCTACCCATGCTGTGCCTGTTTGCTTGGCCACAGTGTGAGGGACGCTTGCATTCCAGATGGCTTCTAACCATGCTGTGCCTGTTTGCGAGGCCACCGTGTAAGGGAAGCTTGCATTCCTGATGGCTTCTAACCATGCTGTGTCTGTTTCCTAGGCCACTGTGTGAGGGAAGCTTGCATTCCCGATGGCTTCTAACCATGTTGTGCCTGTTTGCTGTGGCACGGTGTGAGGGAAGCTTGCATTCCTGATGGCTTCTAACCATGATGTCTGTTTGCTGTGGCACGGTGTGAGGGAAGCTTGCATTCCTGATGGCTTCTAACCATGCTGCGTCTGTTTGCGAGGCCACCGTGTGAGGGAAGCTTGCTTTCCTGATGGCTTCTAACCATGCTGTGTCTGTTTCCTAGGCCACTGTGTGAGGGAAGCTTGCATTCCCGATGGCTTCTAACCATGCTGTGCCTGTTTGTGAGGCCACTGTGCGAAGAAAGCTTGCATTCCTGATGGCTTCTACCCATGCTGCGTCTGTTTGGGAGGCCACCGTGTGAGGGAAGCTTGCCTTTCTGATGGCTTCTACCCATGCTGTGCCTGTTTGCTTGGCCACAGTGTGAGGGACGCTTGCATTCCCGATGGCTTCTAACCATGCTGTGCCTGTTTGCTTGGCCACAGTGTGAGGGACGCTTGCATTCCAGATGGCTTCTAACCATGCTGTGCCTGTTTGTGAGGCCACTGTGTGAGGGAAGCTTGCATTCCTGATGGCTTCTACCCATGCTGTGCCTGTTTGTGAGGCCACTGTGTGAGGGAAGCTTGCATTCCTGATGGCTTCTACCCATGCTGCGTCTGTTTGGGAGGCCACCGTGTGAGGGAAACTTGCCTTCCCGATGGCTTCTACCCATGCTGTGCCTGTTTGCTTGGCCACAGTGTGAGGGACGCTTGCATTCCCGATGGCTTCTACCCATGCTGCGCCTGTTTGCGAGGCCACCGTGTGCGGGAAGCTTGCATTCCTGATGGCTTCTACCCATGCTGCGTCTGTTTGCGAGGCCACCGTGTCAGGGAAGCTTGCATTCCTGATGGCTTCTACCCATGCTGCGTCTGTTTGCGAGGCCACCGTGTGAGGGAAGCTTGCATTCCTGATGGCTTCTACCCATGCTGCGTCTGTTTGGGAGGCCACCGTGTGAGGGAAGCTTGCCTTCCCGATGGCTTCTACCCATGCTGTGCCTGTTTGCTTGGCCACAGTGTGAGGGACGCTTGCATTCCCGATGGCTTCTAACCATGCTGTGCCTGTTTGCTTGGCCACAGTGTGAGGGACGCTTGCATTCCAGATGGCTTCTAACCATGCTGTGCCTGTTTGCGAGGCCACCGTGTGAGGGAAGCTTGCATTCCTGATGGCTTCTAACCATGCTGTGTCTGTTTCCTAGGCCACTGTGTGAGGCAAGCTTGCATTCCCGATGGCTTCTAACCATGCTGTGCCTGTTTGTGAGGCCACTGTGCTAAGAAAGCTTGCATTCCTGATGGCTTCTACCCATGCTGCGTCTGTTTGGGAGGCCACCGTGTGAGGGAAGCTTGCCTTCCCGATGGCTTCTACCCATGCTGTGCCTGTTTGCTTGGCCACAGTGTAAGGGACGCTTGCATTCCCGATGGCTTCTTACCATGCTGTGCCTGTTTGCTTGGCCACAGTGTGAGGGACGCTTGCATTCCAGATGGCTTCTAACCATGCTGTGCCTGTTTGCGAGGCCACCGTGTGAGGGAAGCTTGCATTCCTGATGGCTTCTAACCATGCTGTGTCTGTTTCCTAGGCCACTGTGTGAGGGAAGCTTGCATTCCTGATGGCTTCTAACCATGCTGTGTCTGTTTCCTAGGCCACTGTGTGAGGGAAGCTTGCATTCCCGATGGCTTCTAACCATGCTGTGCCTGTTTGCTTGGCCACAGTGTGAGGGACGCTTGCATTCCAGATGGCTTCTAACCATGCTGTGCCTGTTTGCGAGGCCACCGTGTGAGGGAAGCTTGCATTCCTGATGGCTTCTACCCATGCTGCGTCTGTTTGCGAGGCCACCGTGTGAGGGAAGCTTGCATTCCTGATGGCTTCTACCCATGCTGCGTCTGTTTGGGAGGCCACCGTGTGAGGGAAGCTTGCCTTCCCGATGGCTTCTACCCATGCTGTGCCTGTTTGCTTGGCCACAGTGTGAGGGACGCTTGCATTCCCGATGGCTTCTAACCATGCTGTGCCTGTTTGCTTGGCCACAGTGTGAGGGACGCTTGCATTCCAGATGGCTTCTAACCATGCTGTGCCTGTTTGCGAGGCCACCGTGTGAGGGAAGCTTGCATTCCTGATGGCTTCTAACCATGCTGTGTCTGTTTCCTAGGCCACTGTGTGAGGGAAGCTTGCATTCCTGATGGCTTCTAACCATGCTGTGTCTGTTTGCTGTGGCACGGTGTGAGGGAAGCTTGCATTCCCGATGGCTTCTAACCATGCTGTGCCTGTTTGTGAGGCCACTGTGCGAAGAAAGCTTGCATTCCTGATGGCTTCTACCCATGCTGTGTCTGTTTCCTAGGCCACTGTGTGAGGGAAGCTTGCATTCCTGATGGCTTCTAACCATGCTGTGTCTGTTTCCTAGGCCACTGTGTGAGGGAAGCTTGCATTCCCGATGGCTTCTAACCATGCTGTGCCTGTTTGCTTGGCCACAGTGTGAGGGACGCTTGCATTCCAGATGGCTTCTAACCATGCTGTGCCTGTTTGCGAGGCCACCGTGTGAGGGAAGCTTGCATTCCTGATGGCTTCTAACCATGCTGTGTCTGTTTCCTAGGCCACTGTGTGAGGGACGCTTGCATTCCAGATGGCTTCTAACCATGCTGTGCCTGTTTGCTTGGCCACAGTGTGAGGGACGCTTGCATTCCCGATGGCTTCTAACCATGCTGCGTCTGTTTGCGAGGCCACCGTGTGGGGAAGCTTCCATTCCCGATGGCTTCTACCCATGCTGCGTCTGTTTGGGAGGCCACCGTGTGAGGGAAGCTTGCCTTCCCGATGGTTTCTACCCATGCTGTGCCTGTTTGCTTGGCCACAGTGTGAGGGACGCTTGCATTCCCGATGGCTTCTAACCATGCTGTGCCTGTTTGCTTGGCCACAGTGTGAGGGACGCTTGCATTCCAGATGGCTTCTAACCATGCTGTGCCTGTTTGCGAGGCCACCGTGTGAGGGAAGCTTGCATTCCTGATGGCTTCTAACCATGCTGTGTCTGTTTCCTAGGCCACTGTGTGAGGGAAGCTTGCATTCCTGATGGCTTCTAACCATGCTGTGTCTGTTTCCTTGGCCACTGTGTGAGGGAAGCTTGCATTCCCGATGGCTTCTAACCATGCTGTGCCTGTTTGCTTGGCCACAGTGTGAGGGACGCTTGCATTCCAGATGGCTTCTAACCATGCTGTGCCTGTTTGTGAGGCCACCGTGTGAGGGAAGCTTGCATTCCTGATGGCTTCTAACCATGCTGTGTCTGTTTCCTAGGCCACTGTGTGAGGGAAGCTTGCATTCCCGATGGCTTCTAACCATGCTGTGCCTGTTTGCTTGGCAACGGTGTGAGGGACTCTTGCATTCCAGATGGCTTCTAACCATGCTGTGCCTGTTTGCGAGGCCACCGTGTAAGGGAAGCTTGCATTCCTGATTGCTTCTAACCATGCTGTGTCTGTTTGCTGGACCACAGTGTGAGGGAAGCTTGCATTCCTGATGGCTTCTAACCATGCTGAGTCTGTTTGCGAGGCCACCGTGTGAGGGAAGCTTGCATTCCTGATGGCTTCTAACCATACTGTGTCTGTTTCCTAGGCCACTGTGTGAGGGAACCTTGCATTCCTGATGGCTTCTAACCATGCTGTGTCTGTTTCCTAGGCCAGTGTGTGAGGGAAGCTTGCATTCCTGATGGCTTCTAACCATGCTGTGCCTGTTTGAATGAAGCTTGCATTCCTGATGGCCATTTCCATTTTACCTGTTCTTTCTCCCACTTTGTGAGTGAAGCTTACATTCCTGATGGCTTCTAACCATGCTGTGTCTGTTTGCTCCGCCACGGTGTGAGGGAAGCTTGCATTCCCGATGGCTTCTAACCATGCTGCGCCTGTTTGCGAGGCCACCGTGTGTGGGAAGCTTGCATTACCGATGGCTTCTAACCATGCTGTGCCTGTTTGCTGTGGCACGGTGTGAGGGAAGCTTGCATTCCCGATGGCTTCTAACCATGCTGCGTCTGTTTTCTGTGGCACTGTGTGAGGGAAGCTTGCATTCCTGATGGCTTCTAACCATGCTGCGTCTGTTTGCTGTGGACCGGTGTGAGGGAAGCTTGCATTCCTGATGTCTTCTAACCAGCTGTGTCTGTTTCCTACGCCACCGTGTAAGGGAAGCTTGCATTCCTGATGGCATCCAACCATGCTGCGGCTGATTGCTAGGCCACGGTGTAAGGGTAGCTTACATTCCTGATGGTTTCTAACCATGCTGTGTCTGTTTGCTAGACCACGGTGTGAGGGAAGCTTGCATTCCCGATGGCTTCTAACCATGCTGCACCTGTTTGCTGAGGCACGGTGTGAGGGAAGCTTGCATTCCCGATGGCTTCTAAGCATGCTGCATCTGTTTGCTGTGGCATGGTGTGAGGGAAGCTTGCATTCCTGATGGCTTCTAGACATGCTGTGCCTGATTGCTAGACCACGGTGTGAGGGAAGCTTGCATTCCTAATGGCTTCTAACCATGCTGTGCCTGTTTGCTAGGCCACAGTATGAATGAAGCTTTCATTCCTGATGGCCATTTCCATTTTACCTGTTCTTTCTCCCACTTTGTGAGGGAAGCTTGCATTCCCAATGGCTTCTAACCATGCTGTCTCTGTTTGCTAGGCCTTGGTTTGAGGGAAGCTTGCATTCCCAATGGCTTCTAACCATGCTGTGCCTGTTTGCTAGGCCACGGTGTGAGGGAAGCTTGCATTCCTGATGGCTTCTAACCATGCTGTCTCTGTTTGCTAGGCCACGGTGTGAGGGAAGCTTGCATTCCTGATGGCTTCTAACCATGCTGTGCCTGTTTGCTAGGCCATGGTGTGAGGGAAGCTTGCATTCCTGATGGCTTCTAACCATGCTGTCTCTGTTGCTAGGCCTTGGTGTGAGGGAAGCTTGCATTCCCAATGGCTTCTAACCATGCTGTGTCTGTTTGCAGTGGCACGGTGTGAGGGAATCTGTCATTCCTGATAGCTTCTAACCATGCTGTGTCTGTTTGCTGTGGCACGGTGTGAGGGAAACTTGCATTCCTGATGGCTTCTAACCATGCTGTGTCTGTTTGGTGTGGCACTGTGTGAGGGATGCTTGCATTCCTGATGGCTTCTAACCATGCTGAGTCTGTTTGCTGTGGCACGGTGTGAGGGAAGCTTGCATTCCTGATGGCTGCTAACCATGCTGTGTCTGTTTGCTGTGGCACGGTGTGAGGGAAGCTTGCATTCCTGATGGCTGCTAACCATGCTGTGTCTGTTTGCTGTGGCACTGTGTGAGGGAAGCTTGCATTACCGATGGCTTCTAACCATGCTGCATCTGTTTGCTGTGGCACGGTGTGAGGGAAGCTTGCATTCCTGATGGCTTCTAACCATGCTGTGTCTGTTTCCTAGGCCACCATGTGAGGGAAGGTTGCATTCCCGATGGCTTCTAACCATGCTGCGTCTGTTTGCAAGGCAACTGTGTGAATGAAGCTTGCATCCCCGATGGCCATTTCCATTTTACCTGTTCTTTCTCCCACTTTGTGAGGGAAGCTTACATTCCTGATGGCTTCTAACCATGCTGTGTCTGTTTGCTCGGCCACGGTGTGAGGGAAGCTTGCATTCCCAATGGCTTTTAACCATGCTGCGCCTGTTTGCGAGGTCACCGTGTGAGGGAAGCTTGCATTACCGATGGCTTCTAACCATGCTGTGCCTGTTTGCTGTGGCACGGTGTGAGGGAAGCTTGCATTCCCGATGGCTTCTAACCATGCTGCGTCTGTTTGCTGTGGCACTGTGTGAGGAAAGCTTGCATTCCTGATGGTTTCTAACCATGCTGTGTCTGTTTGCCAGGCCTCAGTATGAATGAAGCTTGCATTCCTGATGGCCATTTCCATTTTACCTGTTCTTTCTCCTACTTTGTGAGGGAAGCTTGCATTCCCAATGGCTTCTAACCATGCTGTGTCTGTTTGCTGTGGCACTGTGTGAGTGAAGTTTGCAATCTCGATGGCTTCTAACCATGCTGTGCCTGTTTGCTAGGCCACGGTGTGAGGGAAGCTTGCATTCCTGATGGCTTCTAACCATGCTGTCTCTGTTTGCTAGGCCTTGGTGTGAGGGAAGCTTGCATTCCCAATGACTTCTAACCATGCTGTGTCTGTTTGCAGTGGCACGGTGTGAGGGAAGCTTGCATTCCCGATGGCTTCTAACCATGCTGAGTCTGTTTGCTGTGGCACGGTGTGAGGGAAGCATGCATTCCTGATGGCTGCTAACCATGCTGTGTCTGTTTGCTGTGGCACGGTGTGAGGGAAGCTTGCATTCCTAATGGCTTCTAACCATGCTGTGCCTGTTTGCTGTGGAAATGTGTGAGGGAAGCTTGCATTACCGATGGCTTCTAACCATGCTGCGTCTGTTTGCTGTGGCACGGTGTGAGGGAAGCTTGCATTCCTGATGGCTTCTAACCATGCTGCGTCTGTTTGCAAGGCAACTGTGTGAATGAAGCTTGCATTCCCGATGGCCATTTCCATTTTACCTGTTCTTTCTCCCACTTTGTGAGGGAAGCTTACATTCCTGATGGCTTCTAACCATGCTGTGTCTGTTTGCTCGGCCACGGTGTGAGGGAAGCTTGCATTCCCGATGCCTTTTAACCATGCTGCGCCTGTTTGCGAGGCCACCGTGTGAGGGAAGCTTGCATTACCGATGGCTTCTAACCATGCTGGGCCTGTTTGCTGTGGCACGGTGTGAGGGAAGCTTGCATTCCCGATGGCTTCTAACCATGCTGCGTCTGTTTGCTGTGGCACTGTGTGAGGGAAGCTTGCATTCCTGATGGTTTCTAACCATGCTGTGTCTGTTTGCTGTGGCACGGTGTGAGGGAAGCTTGCATTCCCGATGGCTTCTAACCATGCTGCGTCTGTTTGCTGTGGCACGGTTTGAGGGAAGCTTGCATTCCTGATGGCTTCTAACCATGCTGTGTCTGTTTGGTGTGGCACTGTGTGAGGGATGCTTGCATTCCTGATGGCTTCAAACCATGCTGAGTCTGTTTGCTGTGGCACGGTGTGAGGGAAGCTTGCATTCCTGATGGCTGCTAACCATGCTGTGTCTGTTTGCTGTGGCACGGTGTGAGGGAAGCTTGCATTCCTAATGGCTTCTAACCATGCTTTGCCTGTTTGCTGTGGCACTGTGTGAGGGAAGCTTGCATTACCGATGGCTTCTAACCATGCTGTGCCTGTTTGCTGTGGCACGGTGTGAGGGAAGCTTGCATTCCTGATGGCTTCTTACCATGCTGCGTCTGTTTGCTGAGGCACGGTGTGAGGGAAGCTTGCATTCCTGATGGCTTCTAACCATGCTGTGTCTGTTTCCTAGGCCACCATGTGAGGGAAGCTTGCATTACCGATGGCTTCTAACCATGCTGCGTCTGTTTGCAAGGCAACTGTGTGAATCAAGCTTGCATCCCCGATGGCCATTTCCATTTTACCTGTTCTTTCTCCCACTTTGTGAGGGATGCTTGCATTCCCGTTGGCTTCTAACCATGCTGTGCCTGTTTGCTAGGCCATTGAATGAGGGAAGCTTGCATTCCTGATGGCTTCTAACCATGCTGCGCCTGTTTGCTAGGCCACAGTGTGAGGGAAGCTTGCACCACTGATGTCCTTTTCATTTTATCTGCACTTTCTGACACTTTCTAATGGATGCTTCCGCTGCTGATGGCCATGCTGTTCCTGTTTGCCGTGTCACTGTGTGACGGAAGCTTGCACTGCTCTGGCCTCGCTGTGCAGGTTCTTTGGCGGAAATAGGAACGGAAGCAGGAAATGAAAATGTCTGCATCTAAAGGAAGCTTGCACTGCTGCTGCACAGGATGTACATGGTTTGCATTTCTGAGGGAAGCGTCTGCTGGAGCTGCCTAGGTTGTTATTTGTTTGCATGTCTGAGGGAAGCTTGCAATGCCGCTACCCAGAATGTAACTGTCCAGTGTGTCTAAGGGACGCTTGCGCTGCTGGTGCCCAGGGTGCTGGTCGGCCCCCAGTAAGAAGAAGCAGCAGTGCTTCACAATTACCCGCCTCTCCCCGGGGGCTGGTCTGACAAATTGCCAGGCGGCTTTGTGTTCCCAGCCCTAGTGTGATCCCACACAACCCGTAGCCACCTGCAGGGTGCAGCCTCTCATCCTGAAAGGAGCATGTGTGTGACAGTCACTGTGGTGTTGCAGGCACTGCTGGGTGTTAAGTTAGCATGTGCTGTGTCTGTGACTGTAGGCCTGCGGCTCCCCGCGGCACACGCAGTGGGCGGCCCCCTTAGTGCCGCATTGGACACCTCCCCACACCCTATGGGAGTCCCCTCTACGTCCTGCGTCTCTGAAGTATCATTTCTGTGGCGCAGTGGGTGAAGGGACAGGTACTTATACCTGCCTCCACCCACTGACCACCCTCTTTGTTCACCACTGGAGTTACAGGACCATCCGGAGGCTGATTGGTACGAGGGGTACCATTTCAGGAGCAAAATAGGGGTGCATTATGCCAAAATCCCAAAAGTCTTTACGGCAGGACTCTGGTTAAAAGCGAGGGTGCCCTGCTAGTCCTTCAGGCTGTTGTAAGCCTGAGCAACCAGGGGCTTGCCTGGATACGCGCCGCTCCTAAAAAGGCATGATTACAGTCATGGACTGGTGGTCCATGGTATTTAAGGGGGATAGACCCCACATCAATGGTAGCACCACTTTGGTTGGTCACGGTGCAGTTTGGCTCATCAGGCGAGCAGGGCAGCTTATGTTAGTCACCGCTGCCTGCCCTTGGATCGCTTGTAAGTTAACCCAAGTTGGCACACTCCTTGTGTGTAATAAACCTGCAGCAAACTGTTTCCCAACAACATTTTGTGTGGACTGTTTATTGTGCGCAGTCCAAGGTCTGGCAAACCAGGGCGCAGCTGGTGACACCGGGGTTAGCTGACGTCTGCCTGACCCCCGGTGGTGGCGGGATGCAAAGCTGCCCTCAGAAAGAGTGATAGCCCAAGAGAGCCCTTTCAAAACAACTCAACTACAGCCGCACGATAACTGACAGGTAAAGCTCATAAAATACCAGGAATCCGTCATGATTGTAGTTATGTGGGTACATATGGTGCTAAAGGTATGACACGGACAAGGGACATGGTGGTTAACTGACATGCACCCGGGCCCTGTTCTTGGCAGGGTCACGTCGTGACGCCTCTGGTGGATGGTGTGGGGTGCAAGTGTGTCCAGCCCTCGAGGGAGTGGCCGGCAATGCAAGTGTCTGCCGAGACACCAGACCGTGTCCACCAGCACACTGCAGGGATAACGAATCAGCATTATCGAGTGCGTGAAAGAATTCTGAGTTTGAAAAGACTGTTCTCAAGCGGTTCTTAACCCCTTCGACGCTTATGACGAGCTCAGCTTGCCATGACTAACTGAGCTCGTCATAACTGCCGGCCCTCCCGTGCGCAGCTAATTCCCCGCTTGTGCGGGTGTTCTATGGGAGTGGGCGGAGTCATGACGAGCCCAGCTCGTCATGAGCACAGCTCCACTGTGCAGCATGACGAGCAGAGCTCGTCACGAGCACCGCGCCCGGCTACTCCTCCCCTCCCGCACCATGGGGGATTTAACCCCGCGTGGAAGGGGTTAAAGTTTTACAAGTGTCCCCTCGTGGACTAGCTCGTGTCTTCTCGGAGGGTAAACTAGCCGTGAGGGGGCCTGTGCTGGACGGGGCCGTCGCCTGGCAGAGAAATGTCCCCTGGACTGAGGTTTTCTGGCAGAGTGAAGTCACCCACGGTGCCAGGAGCGGACGGGCGGTGAGGAGGGCAGCTCTTGTCTGTCTGATGCCCTGTAGTCTGGAAGGTTCCTTTGATGGGAGGCCGCTTCCTTCCTGCCTGTGGGTGGCATCTGTCTTCAAGCTGATGATTTCGGCACATAGAGGTTGGCACGCGCACAGTGCCAGGGCTGCGGGCTGCATATGACATCACACATGTCAAGTGAATGAGAGAACATGTCACTCAGTGAATGCTGGGCCATCCGTGCGAGAGTGCGTCTCACGCACACGTACAAGCACCCCCCCTGCACCAATGGCCGGACTGGCCATAGCGGGCACCGGGCAATCTCCAGGTGCACCGCACGGGTGGGGGCCAATTTTGGGCGCCTGGGGGCCGATTTTGTTGCAGGGACGTTGCAAAATCGGCCCTGTAACAAAATCGGCCGAAAACTGGCCCCGGCAAAGAGCTCGGCAGCACCTCCAACCCCCCTCACCCCCAAGTGGGGTGGGCCGAGCACTTTGCCAGGGCCGGTTGTGGTTCCCAGTCCGGCCCTGCCTGCACCCCCCAAGGTGTCCTGTGAGCTCTACCCTCTACCAGCTCGTAGGGCAGGGCTCCCATCATGGAGATGCAGGCGGGTGTCACCTCACTGATGCTGACCCAGGAAGCTGGGGTGCTCAAGGCCCTCACCCCAACATCACAGGAGCTGCTGGTCCAAGGCAAATGTGCACTGCTGTCTCAGAGTCCCACACTAGCGCTTCGACGCCTCCTCAGGGGTAGTACGCGCTATATCAATGCAAGTACGATCAGGGCTCGAGTCGGGGGTACGCGCAGGTACACGGCGTCCCCCCACTCTCTTCACAGGGTGGACAACGTCCCCCCTGCCAAGAAGCAGGGCGCCACAGAAATATGCTGAAAGTGTCCCGGTGTAATATTCAGACACCGGACACGATCAGCACGTGAGGTCATGGGGTCATTTGCATATTGTCAGTCCCCCCACTTCTTTTTATAGGACTTGTGCCCTGAGTACGATACAGCACTTGTCACTATGAGAATACTTGGAAGAAGGCAATTTATGAGGGTGGTCTGGGGGCGAGCCAGTCTCAGCGCTCAGCCCTACCGCCCGAACCCCAAAGAGATATTGTGGGATGTGAGATCCTTCAGAAAGCACTGAGAGCGACCCTTGACCCTGTTTACAGGTAGGCCCCTCCCCACGCCGCACAGCACCACATGTGCATTCGTGCCCCAAGCCCCACTGCTGCCGCTGCTGGTAGTTCGAGGCTGCGCTCGTATTCCTGCCTCTGCTCGGTTTGTACATAACTGTATATCACCTTGTTTTCTGCTTGTTAGTTATATGTAATTTGCATTTCACCTTCTCTTTTCGCCTTATTGTTCTGTTTTGCACCTGTTTTTATTGCTTGTCCCCTTTTGCCTGCTGTAACCAGCACTTCCCTCCCGTAACCCGCCGCTGCATCCCCTGCGGCCCCGCCCCCTGCTTGCCCATTCGCCGTCCCACTCCCGCCTCCCAGTTGCTCCATTCTCTCACCTCCCCTTATATGGCGGCCGCTGCATGGCCGCGCCTAAGGCAAGCCCGTCTGCGCCTGTCCGTGCCTGGACTACGCCCAGCATCAGACCCCCTGACCCCCGCCAACGCCATGACGCCCGGCACCGCTACAATATCAGCACCCTCCACGCACTCAACACCGGACGATCACCCAATTGCTCCAAGGCCGCTCCGAAGGGCTCCCAATGACCCGTCTCCTGCTGGAACTGCAGCATCACCAGCATCCAACCTGCCAATCCACCCACCGAGAAAGGACGCAACCACCTCAGATGCATTTTACTCAACACTCGCTCCACCCGCAAACAGACCGTCGAACTCTGGGACCTTCTCGACTTCACCTCCCCAGACATCACCTTCCCAACGGGGACCTGGATGAACCCCTCCTCGGCACCCGACATCGCCATAGCCATACCTGACGGCTACAAGATCACCCGCAGGGACCGCACCAACGGAACAGGAGGAGGAATCGCCATTGTCCACAGGAACACTCTCAGAGTCTCTACCAGCACCGACGACACCCTCAGCACCGCCGAACACCTGCACTTCCAGATCCACACCGACCCCAACACCACCCTCAGAGGAACCCTCGTCTACAGACCCCCCCAGACCCCAGCCACAGTTCAGCGACTTCATCGCCGACTTCGTCAACACACACGCCCTTGCCTCAACAAACTACATCCTCCTCGGGGACCTGAACTTCCACATCAAGAACAACAACAACACCAACTCCACCACCTTGATTGACAACCTCGCCAACCTCGGACTCAGACAGCTCGTCACAACACCCACCCTCTCTGCCGGCCACACGATTGACCCCATCTTCTCCGCAAGCCCCCACGTCTTCTTCAGCCACTCCACCAAACTCTATTGGACCGACCATCGCTGTACCAACTTCACCTTCCAGAAACCCACTACACACCACCTCACCCAACAGATCCCTTGCCGCTGCTGGAGAAAAGTCACTGAAGTCCACCTCAACACCACCTTCGCCCGAAGCACACCCATCGATCCCAACGACCTCGACACCGCCGCCCGCAACCTCAGACAATGGATCGACGACTGCGCCAACACTCTCGCCTCGATCAAGAAACCCTCTAACAGACATATCAACAAGAAACCCAGCTGGTTCACAGAGGACCTTCAGGCCTCCAAGAAAACCTGCCGAAAACTAGAGAAGAAATGGCACAGCGAATAGACACCAGACAGCTACGCAGCCCCCAAGAACGTCACCCGCAGACACCATCACCTAATCAGATCCGCCAAAAGTACTTCCTTCATAGACCGCCTAGATGACAACGCAGACAACAGCAAGGAGCTCTTCAACATCGTGAAGGAACTCTCCAACCCCAGCTCCAACACCAACCACATCCCGCCCTCGCAAGATCTGTGAGATGCCCTTGCCACCTTCTTCCATCGCAAGATCGCAGACATCCACGACAGCTTCAACACCATGACCCCCCCGACAGCCACCGAGACCACCCACCCCACGGCCACCATCCACACCAACCCCCTGCTCACCTGGACCAACATAAACGATGACGACACCATCAAAATCAAGAACACCATCCTCTCCGGCTCTCCGTCAAACCCATGCCCACACCACATCTTCAACAAAGCCAGCGTCATCATCGCGCCCCATCTCCGCAAGGCCATCAACATCTCCTTTGAGACCGCAACCTTCCTGGAGAGCTGGAAGCACGCCAAGATCAACGCCTTACTCAAAAAACCCAAGGCTGATCCAAAGGACCTCAAGAACTTCTGACCCATCTCCCTGCTCTCGTTCCCAGCGAAGGTCATCGAGAAGACCGACAACAGACAACTGACCCCCTACCTCGAGCAGAAACAGCTTCCTGGACCCGTCCCAGTCCAGGTTCCGCAGCAACCACAGCACCTAACTGCCCTCATCGCCGCCACCGATAACATCAGGGCCCTGCTGGACAACGACTAAACCGCATGTAGGAAGGTGGAATCTGACTATATGGTTACCCCCACTGTTTGCCTGGTGTTTTGCTGGTTTTTTACTTAGTTGGGCTGGGATCCTGCTATTCAGGCCCCCAGTCTATCTGCTTTCTCTATAAAATGGATTCCTTGCACTTAAGGTACATACCAAATTGGTTACTGGGTTACCCTTGTGAGTCCCTGTAATGGTACCTTAGGTACCCGGGGCATAGGTACCCCAGAGGCCTACCAGGGGCTGAAGCATGTATTATGCCACCCCTGGACAGCCTTATAAAATGGCACCACAGGTCTGCACTTTCCGCCTGGGTGAGGTGATGTAGGCACCCTTTACTTAGATATAGTATACATATATCTACCTTTACATATAGACACATATTAACCTATAAGTCACTCCTATGGCAGGCCTTAAAAATCTTGAAGGCAGAGTGCTTGGTTTTGTGTGAGAGGTGCATGAGCTGAGCCCCTCTGCAGCTTTCGGAAATATCTCCTTATAGCCGTTCTATGATATAGCCATACCATAGTGCATTATAATCCTTGCGGTTAATGCTAACTTTGGTTTGGCTTTATCAAAACATGTCGTATTTGGTGTCAAAGACTTTAAAATACTACCCCCCCCCCCGCCAGTTCTGGCGGCGGGGGTAGCATTCCACCCTTCTAGAGGGGGAAGACATGTACACACTGGTATACTTGGTCACAAAATGGATGCTGCTGACACAGACACGAGTCTGACCTCCTGCTGCTGGACGAAACTCCGGCAGGGGAGGCCTGGACAATAGGTTTCCTCCCCAGACAGGTTTTAGTGTATTGGGGCAGGGTGGGTTGCATTCAGTGAATGCTTTTCAAACACTGCCTGGGGCACACAAGGTGCTCCATGCATTTCCTAGTTCAAACCAGTTGCTGGGGCACTCTGCTCCAGCTCTGGCGCAAAACTGGACCAATGAGAAGGGCTGTAACCACCCCCTCCCCAGGTCCTCCCATAGGTGGGACCCCAGAGTTAGCTTAACCCCTAAACTTGGTATAAGTATAGGAACCCATTCCCTAGGACTTTAGATTATCCTGGACGAAACTCTGAAGAAGAAATCTTGGACCTTCAACATTTCATTTCGACTGAAAGACTGAAGAATCTCCGTTGGGGTCAAGGAGTGACCCCCCTATTCAAACAGGCACCAAAGACGCATCTTGCCGGTCTGCATTTTCGAGAGGCCCGCCGGATCCCGTAGAATCTGAAACACAAGACCATGGACTTCCCGACATCTCTGAGGCTGACACGTGTCCCCAGCAAAGCAGAGACCTGTAGCTGACACGAGAGACATGGGACTGGAACTCCTGGACATCCAGCAATTTTGCAACTGCACCTACTTCCCAAAGTTTTCCGAAGTTGTGCATTGGGTTATTTGTTGCCCTAGCCCCGAGCACCTTCTGCACCGAAGCTGAGAGACCTACACTCCCATTTTTTCACCGCAGCTCGAGGCTCCTTTGCGATCCCTAGTCCGTTGGCTAGTGGGTCCCCACGAAGGAAAGTCCTTTGTTCTTTGAGCTTTCCTGGTTGTTCCAGGTGTGCTCTGACTCTCCTCCAAAGGGTGAGTCCCTCAGACCTTGCTGGTCTGCACCAAAGCCAATCTTGTCATCTTGCGTGGGTTGCTGTTGCCAAGGCTTGTTGGGTCCAATCTAGATTCAGACGCTGCAGCTCTCGACATCCTTCGTGGGACAGCTCGAATCCATCTCCTGGTTGTTGTCAATGCCTCCTAGTCCTCGTGGCTGAAGAGTCAAGCTTCACCTACTCCACTTGAAAGCACCCGACATTGGCTGGCATCTGCCTGTCGCCATCCTGGTCACTTGCTAGTGACCCAGACTCTGTCCCTTTTGCTTTCAGGTTCTTCACATCTCCGATCCACCCTTAAATCCACCCGGAGACTTTTCCTCTGGTCGCCTGCAGCACTTCTTCGCAGACCTCCATTGGAATTGAAGACGAAACTCGACACCAAAAGGCACCTATGCACCCGGCTTCCCTGGGTGAGGTAACACGAGTACTCCGGTGCTCCCGTGGGTCTTGACTCTCGAAGTGTCTAAGTCTAAAAGGGTTCCATTGTAGTTCACCTCTAGGTGCCCTTAATCTTTAAAATTGTAACTTGGTCATTGTCCAAAGAAAGTCAATGGTGGTTCGCGGCTGTGTTTAGACACTGCACGTGTCCCCCGTGGGTCTCCTGCGTCCCTACCTTGGGTGGTTCCAGGTAGCCCCAGCGGTTCTACAGGCCCTAGGCCTGCTTTCTATTCCTCACGTGGTTCTTATACCACTATTTTAGTATATGGTTTGTGAGGCCCCTAGGACAAAACGTATACTGTGCAATTTATTGTATGTTCCTTGTAATGTACTTTTGCCTCTAGCCTCATAAAGAGACTAAAGGGGTTGTGTTTAGAATAAATACATATATTTTATATATATACCTGGTGTGGTTCTCCTTTCATTTGATCATTCAAGACATTATAGACTGGTAAATCAAGCTGCTTTACATTCCTTCAAGACTTAGCCTGAAGACTGCTCTCCACAGCTACCACTAGGATAGCTTTCTAAAAAGGTTGTCTTAAATCTACCATCAATAAGTGTCGTTTGGACTGGTGCAAGTTGCCCACTAGAATAGTGGACCTCATATACCAGGCCAACTTCTCACACCGCGGCCCTCATCTACCTGGACCTATCAGCCGCCTTCTACACTGTCTGCCACCGCACCCTACGCACAAGCCTCCATGACGCTGGGATCCAAGACAAGGCTCTGGAATGGACTACCTCCTTCCTCTCCGGCAGAACCCAGAGCGTCGGCCTCCCCCCTTTCCGTTCCGAAGCCACCAAGATCATCTGCGGCGTACCCCAGGGTTCATCCCTCAGCCCGACTTTGTTCAACATCTACATGGCACCGCTCGCCCACGTCGTCAGACTGCACGACCTCAACATCATCTCCTATGCCGAAGACACCCAGCTGATCTTCTCCCTCACCAAGGATCTCCTCACCGCCAAAACCAACCTCCATGAAGGAATGAAGGCTGTCGCCGAGTGGATGAAGAACAGCCATCTGAAGCTGAACTTGGACAAGACAGAAGTCCTCATCCTTGGGTCCACTCCCTCGGCCTGGGACGACTCCTGGTGGCCGACCGCACTGGGAGCAACACCAACACCCACCGACCACACACGCAACCCGAGGTTCATCCTCGACTCAACACTCTCCATGACCAAGCAGGTCAACGGCGTCTCCTCCTCCTGATTCAACACACTTCGCATGCTCCGCAAGATCTTGAGATGGATCCCCACCGCAACGAGAAGAACGGTCCCCCAGGCCCTCGTCAGCAGCAGACTTGACTGCCTCATAGCTCTGACTGTGTGATGCTCTCCATGGCAGCACCTGTCTCACCGTGTGCACCTGGCAGTGCCCGCACCTGTTTGCTCCCAGGACCGCTGCTATCTCTCAGCCTCTCTCTTGCTGTGCCTGTCTGCCTCTCTCTGGCTGTGCCTGTTTGCCTCTCTCTTGCTGTGCCTGTCTGCCTCTTTCTTGCTGTGCCTGTCTGCCTCTCTCTGGCTGTGCCTGTCTGCCTCTCTCTGGCTGTGC
Source organism: Lissotriton helveticus (assembly GCF_964261635.1). Lineage (NCBI taxonomy): Eukaryota > Metazoa > Chordata > Amphibia > Caudata > Salamandridae > Lissotriton > Lissotriton helveticus. The sequence continues at coordinate 474,953,543 of NC_136062.1, forward strand.
CTGTCTGCCTCTCCTGGCTGTGCCTGTCTGCCTCTCTCTGGCTGTGCCTGTCTGCCTCTCTCTTGCTGTGCCTGTCTGCCTCTCTCTTGCTGTGCCTGTCTGCCTCTCTCTTGCTGTGCCTGTCTGCCTCTCTCTGGCTGTGCCTGTCTGCCTCTCTCTTGCTGTGCCTGTCAGCCTCTCTCTGGCTGTGCCTGTCTGCCTCTCTCTGGCTGTGCCTGTCTGCCTCTCTCTTGCTGTGCCTGTGTGCCTCTCTCTTGCTGTGCCTGTCTGCCTCTCTCTGGCTGTGCCTGTCTGCCTCTCTCTTGCTGTGCCTGTCTGCCTCTCTCTTGCTGTGCCTGTCTGCCTCTCTCTGGCTGTGCCTGTCTGCCTCTCTCTGGCTGTGCCTGTCTGCCTCTCTCTTGCTGTGCCTGTCTGCCTCTCTCTTTCTGTGCCTGTCTGCCTCTCTCTGGCTGTGCCGTTCTGCCTCTCTCTGGCTGTGCCTGTCTGCCTCTCTCTTGCTGTGCCTGTCAGCCTCTCTCTGGCTGTGCCTCTTCTTCTCCGAGGCTGTCTCATTTCTTCAACTCTGACGGTGTGAGGCTGTCCCTGGCACTACCTGGGTCACCCCTGCACCTGACAGTGCCCTCTGCCCTTTGCTCCCTCAGGACTGGCGACATCTCTCATGCTCTCTCTCACTGTATCTGCCTGTCTCTGGCTTTGCCTCTCATTGTCTGTTACCTTCTGACACTGTCCCTCCCTTTGGCACTCGCTAGCTCCTTCTGGCAGTCTGGGGCTCCCCTTGTCTCCCCCTGGCAGTCTGGGGCTCCCCTTGTCTCCCACTGGCAGTGTGTGGCTGTCACAGTCTCCCTCTGCTCCTGGCTGTCTCTGGCACTCCCTAGCTCCCTCTGACCCCCCTGGCATTCATGGCAGTCTCCAGCTATCTCGGGCTCCCCCTGGCTGTCCCTAGCTCCCTCTGACTCCCACTGGCATCCCTCTGGCAGTCCCTGGCAGTCAATGACTCCGCCTGGCTGTGCCAGTCTCCCTCTGCCCCCCCCCCCCCTTGCTGCTCCTGGCTAGCTCCCCCCCCGCCCCCCATGTCCCTGGCTGCCCCCCTGCACTCTCTGTGACCGCTGCCTCGTGCATCTTTAATGCCCTCTCTGCAGTGAGGACGGAGTGTGAGCAGAGCTGCCTGTGGGCACTGCCAGCCTCTCTGCCACCCGCCGAGCCAACATGATACCCTAGCACCACACCCCCACTCCCAGGAGAATAACAGCGCTCTGTTCCTAGACAGGACCGACAGCGCCTCTGGTGGAGGGGCAGGGGTGGGCTCGGGGTTCCCCCCTGATCCACCCACTGACCTGCACCAGCCCCTCCTGCATGGCACCCGCATGCGCCCCCCGCACCCTGCGCCCCGAGAGAGCCGCAGGGGCGGCCGTCTGATGAAGCACTGCAGGGAGAGGACTGACCGCACCCCTGACGCGAGGGGGCAAGCACGGTGCCCCCACACCCAGCTGTGCCCAGGACTTTACTATCCCCCCCCCTCTCAGATCTGGGCGACGCTGGAGTCTGATCAGAGCTGTTTGTAAGGAGGTCTCGGGCGGCACTACCGGTGCCCCCAGGGTGGGATGGTGGGGCTGGGGTGGAGCTCTGACAAACCTACATGCATACATACATGCATGCATACATACATGCATACATACATGCATGCATACATACATACATACATACAAACATACATACATACATACAAGCATACATACATGCATGCATACATACATACATGCATACATACAAGCATACATACATGCATGCATACATGCATGCATACATACATGCATACATACATGCATGCATACATACATGCATACATACAAACATACATACATACATACATACATACATGCATACATACATGCATGCATACATACATGCATACATACATGCATGCATACATACATGCATACATACAAACATACATACATACATACAAGCATACATACATGCATACATACATGCATGCATACATACATGCATACATACATGCATGCATACATACATGCATGCATACATGCATGCATACATGCATACATACATGCATGCATACATACATGCATACATACAAACATACATACATACATGCATGCATACATACATGCATGCATACATACATGCATACATACATGCATGCATACATACATGCATACATACATGCATGCATACATACATACATACAAACATACATACATACATACAAGCATACATACATGCATGCATACATACATACATGCATACATACATACAAGCATACATACATGCATGCATACATACATGCATACATACATGCATGCATACATACATGCATACATACATGCATGCATACATACATGCATACATACAAACATACATACATACATACATACATACATGCATACATACATGCATACATACATGCATACATACATGCATGCATACATACATGCATGCATACATGCATGCATACATACATGCATACATACAAACATACATACATACATACAAGCATACATACATGCATGCATACATACATGCATGCATACATACATGCATGCATACATACATACAAGCATACATACATGCACACATACAACATGCACGATCCCCAGAGTTTCACCCGACCGAGGGCCTGTGTCATACTATCCAGCCCCAGTCCCGCGAGGTTCGCCCTGACCCCCCCCCCCCCCCCCCCTTCAGTCCTGCACCAGGCCCCCGGCCTGCATCCGACCTGATCCTGTGCCCGTTACTGCACCGGCCCCGGTGCTGCCCCCGCCCTGCATCATACCTGAACCTGCTATCGGTTCTGCCCCGGCCCTGGTCCTGCGCCATGCCCCCGGCCTGCATCGGATCTGGTCCCAGTGCCAGCCGGCCCTGCACTCAGCCCTTCCCTCCCTCCCCCCCCCCCCCCTCGGGGCGCTCCCCGGCCCTCCCCGCTCGCCGCTCCCGGCTCCCCGCACACACGCCCTGTGCGCGCCGCAGCGGGTCCCAGGGGCGCCTCCGCCTGGCACCGATGCGCCCCGAGATGGAGCCGGGCGAGGACGAGGAGGGCTGGCTGGAGGAGCAGTGGGAGCGATGGTAGGGGGGGGGCACTGGGGTCTGTGGGGGGGGGGCGCAGGGTGAGGGGGGGATGGCGGAGGTGGGAAGGTTTACTGCGGTCTGAGATGGGCTGTGTGAGGGTGGGGAGCGCGCATGGGGGGGGGGGGCTGGTATGAGGCTGGGGTTGCTAGGCTCCGTGGGGAGCGCACGGGGTGGGGGCACTGCATCGGGAGGGTGGGGCAGGTGTGGGGTGGGGGCACTGCATCGGGAGGGTGGGGCAGGTGTGGGGTGGGCGCTGTCCTAGGACAGGAGAGGGTCGGTCGTACTGGGGGTTCAGGGGTGGCCCGAGCGATCAGTGGGGGTCTCTTATGGTCTGAGAAGGATGAAGGTCTGAGGTTGGCTGGGGGGGGGGGGGCAGTCTGGGTTGTAACAGGTCAGATGTTGGAGGGCATCTGAGGATCAGTGGGTGAGAGGGTGGCGGGCGGGGCACACTGGGGGTCTGACGTGTGCTGCGAAAAACTGTAGCAGAGTGTCACCATTAACTTAACACGGGGAGGGGGGGGGGGATAGCAGCGCCACACCACAACCACCTCAGCCCAGAGGTTTCATATCTATGAGGGGCTCAGGTTATGCGAACCCTGAGAGCCCCCCGCCAAGTTTAGGAGTGGGCGGGGGGGGGGGGGGGGTCGTCCTCTGCTTTATGTCCCCGGAGTCACGCCTTCCTTGGGGGGGCTGATGATATATCTGGTGTCAGGGGGTGCACCAGCCTCCATGGGATGTTTAGAGATGGGGGCGTCACCCACACCTATTTCGAGAAGGAGAGGTAAACATCATTGCCACCAGGGTCACGGGGTCACCGCCTGCCCCCCCACACCCACCGACTCACATAGCGCCCCCATGGAGGGGCATCTTTGAGGTTCGCTCCTTATTTTAACAAGATGCCATCGCAAGAAGCCCTTTTGTAGTTTCAAACTCATTCTGTTTATAAATATACAGATATACAGTATTTAGATATTCGTTATTTCTGCTTTACAATGTACATATTACTTATGGTTATATTATTCTATGTTTAATATGTATGTAGGTCACTGCATGAATATGGAAACCATTTATCATATCTACTTATCTAGAATTGTTTCAATATTGAATTACAAAAATATATTAAAACAAATTAACTCAAAGTTCGACAACACTTTAAAATCTCAGTTTATTAAATACAACTTAAATCTACATATATCACCTTCCACACATCCATCTATCTATCTATCTATCTATCTATCTATCTATCTATCTATCTATCTATCTATCTATCTATCTATCTATCTATCTATCTATCTATCTATCTATCTATCTATATACTCTATATACTCTATATACCTTCCATGTACTTGGGTATTATTATATTTATTACTTTACTTCTAATTCAGCATCTCCAATGCACTACCCTATTTCTCACCCTATGCCGCTCTCAGTGTATCATTTAACTCTACTCTCTGACTCACCCCAAACCCCATTCTACTACTGTGATCCCCAAAACAAGCCTTTCTAAACCTTTCCCTCTGACTCTAGCCCCTCCATCTCTGCTTTACTCATCCCAAACCCCTGCTACTGCGATGACCTCCCCAAAAACCTTTCTAGACCCTTCCATCCTCGATCTTTCTACTATTCCTTTTCAATCCAAATAACAGACTAACATGTCCACCGCTCAAATTAATTTCATATTTCCCTATACTAATTGACCACTAATCCTAACTGGGTTCCGGAGTAGCGTGCTACCCGCCAAAAAGTGCCTCATCACCTCATCGGAGGTAGCAAGCACTATATATATATATATATATATATATATATATATATATTTCCACAAAGTGATCCTCAAGCCTTACGAGAGCGCTCAGCAGTGTGTGCTCCACCCAGGGGTCGGATCCAGACCCAGGAAAATTTCAGCAAACAAAAGAGGCGGCACATCAGGAAATATTTTAAGCCTTTTTAATCAAGACTTCACCCCACCAACGCGTTTCAGCCAACACTGGCCTTGCTCACGGTTGGTTAGTCCCTCCACAGTGTTGTTTATTTGTACTATCCCATATCTAGCCATTTAGGAGGCATTCTGGGAATTGTAGTTACATTACTATTTTGTGAAAAATTAAAAGATAAGAAAGACAATGTGTGCTATTTATATTACTGCACATTTGTGACTAATAGTTCACTGGGGCTTCTAAATAATATTTAAACAATTATAAACGAAATCTCGGTATAGTACCCAAGTCTTTCATTCGTGTTCCTCTTTGTTTCAGTCTTTTTTCCAAATTAAGGGTGTAGTACCCAATGTCATATTGAGAACATTTCATTCAAGATGAACGTGCAGATCCTCTCCAAAATTCATCCCTTTCGGGTGTTTTGTTCTGAGTCTGACTATCATGCGTGATTCCATTTGTCGCAGTCTTCGAACCACATCCCCACCTCTCTCCATTTTGTCCAGCATTTTTACACCGTAGAATTGCATTTGTCTCCAGTCTCCATTTTGGCAAATGCTCATGTGTTTTGCTGTGGCATATTGCATATTGGAGTTTTTGACCGCTCGGATGTGTTCCAACATCCGTTTTTTTAACATACAGGTTGTACATCCCACGTACCTCATTCCATATTTGCATTCTATGATATATACAACGTTTTTTGAAGTGCATGAAATTTGTTGCTCAATTCTCATTGATTTCCCATCCGGTTCTTCGATCACTTTCATGCTTTTGCCAATCTTGCAGGCTTTGCAAGAATTGCATGGTTGAAACCCTTTTCGTTGGTTTTGCAGCCAATTTGTTTTTTGTTTTTCTTGAAAGTGACTTCTGACCAGCAAATCCTTGATGGATGTATTCTTTTTGTATGTTATTAATGGTGTTTTACCGACGGTTGTTCCAATGTCTGGATCCCCTGACAGTAGATGCCAATATTTTTTCAATATGCCTGAAATTTTTCCACTTTCTTTGCTGAAAGTTGTAATGAATCTAGGAGGTGTGTGGGTTTCAGTTTTTTTAGGCTGTTCCATTAATGTTTGCGTTCTCGTTTTCAAATCAATTTTTCTTTTGCATTGTGTCAATACTCTTTCTTCATAGCCTCTTGCTCTGAATCTGCATTTACTCTCCTGTATTACTTTCTCCACATCCTCAGGTACAGAACAATTTCTTTTGAGTCGTGTAAATTCTCCATACGGTATGCTTCGTAACAGGGGTGTGGGATGGAAGCTCGTAGCGTGGAGCACACTGTTTGTTGCGGTTTTTTTACGAAATAGAGTAGATTCAAGCTTATCATCAGACACATATATTTTAGTGTCCAAAAAGTCTATTTCTTTAGTGCTCGTGTTACATGTGAACAGTAGACCTACTTCATTTTCATTCAGTTTATTAAAATAGGTTTGGAATTGATCATTTGTACCATGCCAAATAATAAACAGGTCGTCGATGTAACGCACCCACAATATTATTCGATCCAGGTCATGTTGGTTCTCCTCATTCCACGCTCCAGTCTTCTCCCACAACCCCATTGTGATGTTTGCATAGTTGGGAGATAGAGAAATGCCCATGGCTGTGCCACAAATTTGTTTGAATAACTGTTTGTCAAAGAGAAATACGTTATTCCTCAGGCATAAGTCAATCATTTTGATTAGCATTTTTGAATGTTCCAGATAAATGATATTACGTTGCTTCAAATAATATTCAATTGCTTGCATCCCGATCTCATGACGGATTGAAGTGTAGAGTGAGACTACATCAATGGTAACTAACAAATATTCTGGGTTCCAATCAACATTCATCAATATTCTTAAGAAGTCACCGGTATCTTTGATATATGAGGGAAGACTCTGGGCAATAGGGGCTAAGAATTTGTCCACATAGTTGGAAATGTTTTCATATAGTGAACCACACGATGAGACAATTGGTCTTCCTGGAGGGTGATTTAAAGTCTTCTGAATCTTTGGGAGAAAATATATACAAGGTGTTACTGGATGATCAATTGTTAGATATTTCTTTTCATCTTCATCTATTAAACCTTTTGTATACCAGATTTCTAGGTATTCTTGTAGTTCTCTCTTCATGTTGACATATGGATTATTTTCCATTCTCTGATAATTGTTTTCTTGATTTAATTGTCTCATCGCTTCACATATGTAGTCAGATGTTCTCATTAGCACAATATTGCCTCCCTTGTCCGCTGGCTTTATAGTGATTTTATCGTTATTCATCAGTGTCTTAATGGCTTCACGCTCCGTTTTTGTGAGATTTTCACGTGTCTTGTTTCTTACTTTAGATAAATTGTCGAGTTCCTTTGTTATGGCTTCTGAGAAGAGATCGATTTTATTGCCAGGTGATAGTATCGGATAATATCTTGATTTTCTTTTTAATCCGGTAGCTGGTCTCTCATCTGTTGGAATGTTTAACTCTTCCAACAGTTCCGCATCTGATAATGATGTGCCATTCAGGTCAAATAGTGATTCAAAACTATTTCTCAAGTCTGGTATGTCTGCAATGGTGTTGAACAGAACATCATCTGTGTTTTCCTCCACAGTATTGGGAGGCTCAATAGATTTTCCGGCATGTACTTTTGCTAGTTTCAGCTTTCTGATATACTTATACAGGTCTATTCTTGTTTCTGTATAATCAAAGTGAGCTTCAGGACAAAATGATAGTCCTTTATTCAAAACACATTTCTCAGTTTCTGTTAGTTGATGTTCTGAAAGATTCACTATTAAGTTTGTTTCGGATTGCGATTGCGGAGGGGGTACTGACGTCTTTCTACGTTTTGCCCTGCGGATTTTTCTGTGGTTAATGCGGGGGTTGTCTGGCTTTGCGACCCCCTGCCTCTTCCTCTGCGTCCTCGGTTGGGGTAAGGTCGCCTTCCCCTTCCTCCGCCTCTCGAAATGCTCTTTTCCAAATTGACCAGTTCGACCTCCTCTAAAACAGACCAGTTTTTTGTCTGGTAAGTGCTGCGTGTTGAGCCATCATCAGTGATGCTTGATTCACTTGCGCTTGATGTTAATTTTTGCATAGGATAGTTCTTTTTCAAATTGTCATATTTTCTGGCAAAAGTGAGAATTCTGCCATGAATATAGTCCTGCTCATCTCGTTGATATTTGCGCTCTTTTCGCTCTTCAACCTCACTTTCATAAGAATCTAATCTTGTTTCCATGTCTTTGCGTAGTTTGGAGACTTCTTCTTGATTGGTTTCTTTTGATATTTTGTCTTCCAAATCTTTTATTTTTTGTGTAATCTCATCCCCCTCAATGCGTGCATGTTTCACTAGAATGCGCATCATGTTAAGCGAACATTGTGTGTTGTTCTCAATCCATTCTTCAATTAATTCCTTCTTTACTTCAAAATGCGTAGGCATCGTAAAAATTCTCAGGCCACGAGGAATGCGTTTTACTTCCAAGTATTTCTCCAGGGCAATGACTTCCCAACTTTTATTAATCTCTTTTTTGTATAATTTTTCCAAAGCATTCAACTGTTGCTTCACAGTATTTTCTGATGCTGTGGGTGTCGCGGAGCTACAATTCCCACAATGCCTCCTAAATGGCTAGATATGGGATAGTACAAATAAACAACACTGTGGAGGGACTAACCAACCGTGAGCAAGGCCAGTGTTGGCTGAAACGCGTTGGTGGGGTGAAGTCTTGATTAAAAAGGCTTAAAATATTTCCTGATGTGCCGCCTCTTTTGTTTGCTGATATATATATATATATATATATATATATAAGTTTAAATGGCAGGTCCTGCACCTCCAACTTGTGGCGAACAAAGGACCAACGAATCCCAAAATAAGGCAGACAGATTTTATTTCACCAAATTTCGAAGCAGCAGCAGACTGACGCGTTTCGGGCGGATGCCCTTGCTCACAGTGAAATGTCAATTAACAAGCCTTATTCTTATATGCTGTGGTGCACACCATGTGATTTGTAAACATAAACGACACACTATTAAAGTGAACATGGCTCCATTCAAGAAAAGACATACGTTTTCCTGTCACATTACTTAATGTGATATTATGTCACATAGAAATATAATCCTAAGTGAAATTGTTGGTGGTAATTCATACCTGCATGAATGCAGAGGTATATAAATTATGTAAAAAAATTCTACAATTCCTACTTGAATTCATTGGATGGCAAATAATACCTGCATAAATGCACAAATATATATATTTCATACCAAAACTTCAAAAGAGGACTTATTTTACATATGTATAGATACAGTACAAAATGATCAAAATACTATTAGCAGCATTGTATGAATGTGCAAAATATCGCAAATGTAAACAGTGGAACTAGTGCAAAATATTTGACATAAGTTAAAAGTACTGACTTTTATACTTTAAATTTAATTAGAAATATTAAAATTTCCAACGAGTCCTCATTCCATGTGGAATAAGCAAAGTATCACAATGTAAACAAATGAATATTGTGCAATTTATGCTAATGGTACAAGTACTGTTATGGTTAAATATAAAAATATACTCATTTCATTTTATTCCTGTTGGGGACATCTATAATAGATGGCAACCCCAATGCGTTATGGAACCCACAAGTCATAATCTAACCTCACATGGTAGATTTCAAATGCCATATATAATGTGTTGGAATTCAATGACAGGGAACCCCCAAATGACTGCCATGGTGTGATCAAACCGTGTTAGTACAGATGATTTTAATAAATCAAAACTGTATTTCCCTGTGTCAAAAACCAGTGTTATAACTACCAATAAAGGAAAAATAATATTTTACCAAAGAATAAGCTAATAAAGAATAACTTTTCAGATATAGTCAATATAGAAAGGTACTGATGAGGACGGGGGCAAAATGGCCTTTTAATGCTGGAAAAACAGTTATGTGCCCAAATTATAACTTATGTATATCCCTATCTTCACTATCTGTAGAGCCCTAGAGAAAGTGGTAAAGGTCCTCCGTAGTATTGAGCCCATTGGGGACCTTACTGTCTAGTTCCAGAATCATTTTTTATTCTAATTGTCGTAACATTTTGTCCCTGTCGCCCCCCCTACGTGATTTTGGTACCGAAGTGAGAACGAAATAATTGAGACACTGTAAGTTGTTATTATGTACACTTTTAAAGTGTCTCGCGACAGGGTAGGAACTATCGTTGTTAACTATATCCCGGAGATGTTGCAATATTCTGGCGTGCACCTGCAGTCTGGTGCTGCCAACATATCTCAGGCCGCAGGTGCACCCCAGAACATAAACAGCATACTCCGTCTTACAATTGTAGTTGCCTTTAATGGACAATGGAACAGGACTGAAAGGGGTATTATATTCAGTAGTATTTATGCCAAATTTACATGCCCTGCAACTCGAGCATTTGAAGAACCCCAGCCGGGGTTTGAACCACAACGTGCTTTTTGGTAGTTCAGGAAAGGAATTGGAGACTAACGTCCTCATAGAGGGACCTTTGCGGAAAGTGATCTTAGGATTGCTGGGAAGTTGTGATGATAAGACTCCATCAGTCTTTAGAATGGGCCAGCTTTTGGTCAGGATTGATCTTATTTTTCTTTCCTGACAACTGAATGACGTAATGAACCTAATATCACCATTATCTGCATTGTCCCCAAGGTCGCTGTCGCAAGGTTTGGGTAAGAGAAGCGAGTCTCTGGTTCTTTGTTTAGTTTTATTGACTGCCATGTTAAGTACCTTATCATTATAACCTCTCGCCTTGAATCTAGTTAGTGTATCTGTAGTACATGAAAGAAATTCCTCCTCACTGTTGCAGATACGTTTGAGGCAGAGAAGTTCTCCATAAGGGATATTGTCTATAACATGACGGGGGTGAGCACTACTTGCGTGGAGCGTCGAATTCCCCGCCGTGCTTTTTCTATGTAGGGTAGTGCATATTTTGTTGTTATTTGAAAAGACCTTGACATCTAAGAAGTCCACAGTGTGTTTGCTGATATTCGATGTGAACCTTAAATTTACTGAATTGACGTTAAGGCTTGAAACAAAAGCTCTAGCACTTAGTTCATCCCCACTCCAAATTAAAAACACGTCGTCAATAAAACGAACCCACAATACCACATGCTCCGAAAATGTCTTGAGGTGTTCACCCATGAGGACCCACTTCTCCCGCCAGCCTACGTGTAAACACGCATAGCTGGGGGAAAAGCAGGCCCCCAGGGATACACCCCTCTTTTGTAAGTACACCTCTTTACCAAAGACAAATAATTATGATACAGACACCATGACACAAATTCTAGTATCATTTTGTTGTGGTTATAACATTGGAGTGGTCTAGTCTCTAGAAAGTATTCTAATGCTGTTAGGCCTGTTTGGTGTTCAATGCTCGTATAAAGAGCTTCTACGTCCAATGTTATAAATACCAAGTTATCTGTCCATGGAATGTCTTTGATTTTATTTAAAAAATCGCTAGTGTCTTTGATAAATGTAGGCAATTTGGACACCAGATCCTGCAGGAAATAGTCAATAAACTGTGCCAAATGTTCTGCCATACTGCCAATAGCAGAGATTATTGGCCTGCCCGGAGTTGGTAACGTTCCCTTGTGTATCTTGGGTATTAAATAGAACCTGGGCATGATGGGTTGGTCAACATTTAAAAACTTAAATTCCTGCATTGAAATCAGGCCTTCTCTTCTGTATTTGTGGAGCATCTTTTTAAGGGAGTCTCTAGCTTGCTCATATTGTTTAGCATTCGAGATTTGGTAACATGTGGTGTTTGACAGTTGCTGTTGGCTTCGGCAATGTATTGAACTTGAGGCCAGACCACAATATTCCCCCCCTTGTCAGAGCTGCACACAATATTTTTGTGGTCATTTTTGAGTTTCAATATGAGGGCCCAATATTGTGTTTCTTTGCTGGTTTTGATTCTTTTACGATGTTTCACCTGGTGGTATAGTTTTTTCAAATCTGACGTCACCACCTCATGAAAAGAATCAATCGAATCTCGCGGCATGATAGGTATGAAACTAGAGGTGGGTTTGAACGGGCTCATGCCCGCACCAGTTTGCTCAATATCTGCTTCCGCCAGCTCTTGTTGTGTGGACAGATTAGAATCCATGGGGCTGTTGTCATTGCCCATTTGTTGCAAGGTTAGTAATGTTTTAGCATCCCGGGCCTGGAGTGTAGAGCCAGAAGATGTTGAGATAGTATCAATGCTGTTGTTTAGACCATCTTTGATGCTGAAAAATTTACGCAGTTTTAGTTTGCGTATATAACGGAATACATCAATTCTTGTGGAGGTGTAGTTGAAGTCAGTAAGAGGGCAGTGTGATAGGCCAAGACTGAGTAGTTGGTTTTCTGCTGAGGTAAGTGTGGTCGTTGATACATTTATAATTGTATTGTCCTTCATTTTTTGTTGCGCCAGTATTGATTCTTTTTCTTGTTGTTTTTGTTGCTGTTTACGTTTGTGTTTTTTCCGGCGCTCTTTGCGTCGCCTGTTGATTCTGGCTCTGGTTGTCGCCGATTTCGTGGGCGCAAAGATTGAAGGTGTGCATTTACTAAAAAATCGACCTCCTCGCAAGCACTATAAAAATTATAAATCCAATCACAATTAACAACAAAAAGTGCTAAAATCAGTTGTTTTAAGCTGTTTGAGTACGAAAAAGTCAAATGAAATCCAAAGATTTTTCATCATGTCCCAAAGAGTGCTTGTTGGCATCTGTGTGCTTCCTTCAAAGAGTGCTCGCTTTCCCAGGCTTTGCCTTCTCAGTTCAAGTTCAAGTTCAAGTTCAGGCATTTATAAAGCGCACTACTCACCCAGAGGGTCTCAAGGCGCTAGAGGGAGGGGTTCATTGTTTGTCGAATATCCATGTTTTCAGTTCTTTTCTGAAGGAGGTGTGATTCTGAGTAAGGCGGAGGTGGGTGGGGAGTGAGTTCCAGGTCTTGGCAGCCAGGAAGGAGAAGGATCTGCCACCCATGGTGGTTTTTCGGATGCGCGGGACTGCGGCGAGGGCTTGATTGGATGATCTTAGTTGGCGGGTGGGATAGTAGAAGGACAGTCGGGTGTTGAGGCATTCGGGTCCTAGATTATAAACGGCCTTGTGTGCGTGGGTAAGAAGGCGGAAAGTAATTCTTTTGTTGACGGGAAGCCAGTGGAGGTTTTTTAAGTGACCGGTGATGTGCTCTTGGCGCGGGATGTCTAATATGAGTCTCGCTGATGCGTTTTGGATGCGCTGGAGCTTTTTCTGCAATTTTGTTGTAATTCCGGTGTAGAGTGTGTTGCCATAGTCCAGTCGGCTCGTGACCAGTGCATGGGTGACAGTTTTTCTCGTTTCGAGGGGGATCCAGCGGAAGATCTTTTTGAGAATGCGAAGGACGTTAAAGCAGGAGGACGATACGGCGTTGACTTGTCTGGACATTGAGAGAGAGGAGTCTAGAATGAAGCCAAGGTTACGTGCATGGTCTGTGGGTGAGGGCGCTGATCCCAAAGCGGAAGGCCACCTGGAGTCGTCCCAAGCTGATTGGGAGGATCCTAGGATGAGCACCTCCGTTTTGTCTGAGTTGAGTTTTAAGCGGCTCTGTTTCATCCATTCGGCTACTTCTTTCATACCTTCGTGGAGGTTGTTTTTGGCGGTGTTGGGGTCTTTGGTGAGGGAAAGGATTAGCTGGGTGTCGTCGGCGTAGGAGATGATGTTGAGGTTGTGTTGACGTGCGATTGAGGCGAGGGGACTCATGTAGACGTTGAAGAGGGTGGGACTGAGTGAGGAGCCTTGAGGTACGCCGCAGATGACTTCGGTGGGCTCTGAGTAGAAAGGGGGGAGTCGGACTCTCTGGGTTCTACCGGCTAGGAACGAGATGATCCAGTCCAAGGCTTTACCTTGAATGCCGATGTTGTTGAGGCGTTGTATGAGGGTGTTATGACAGACAGTGTCGAAGGCGGCGGAGAGGTCGAGTAGAATGAGGGCCACTGTTTCACCGTTGTCCAGGAGTGCTCGGATGTCGTCGGTCGCCGCAATGAGGGCGGTTTCGGTGCTGTGTTTGGCTCGAAAGCCGTTCTGTGAGGGATCCAGGGAGTTGTTGGATTCAAGGAAGGCTGCGAGTTGGCTATTGACGGCTTTCTCGATGACTTTGGCCGGGAAGGGGAGGAGGGAAATGGGTCGGTAGTTTTTCAGTTCTGAGGGGTCTGCTGTTGGTTTTTTCAGAAGGGCGCTGAGTTCGGCGTGTTTCCATATTTCTGGAAAGGTGGCGGAGTTGAAGGAGCAGTTGATGACGTCGCGGAGATGGGGGGCGATGATGGAGTCAGCTTTGTTGAAGATGTAGTGGGGACAGGGGTCAGAAGGTGAGCCAGAGTGGATTGAGTTCATGAGGCGAATGGTGTCTTCAATGGTGACTGGGTTCCAAGAGTTAAGGTAGTTAATTGGAAGGGTGGGATCTGAAGGGGGTGGGATGAGTTGTTCATTGGGAGTATTCTTGAAGCTGTTGTGGATGTCGGCAATTTTGTTGTAGAAGAAGGAGGATAACGCATCGCAGAGGACTTGGGAGTTAGTGATGTCGTTGGATGCTGCGGGAGGGTTGGTGAATTCTTTGACGATATTGAAGAGTTCCTTGCTGTTATGAGAGTTGTTGTCGAGACGGTCCTTAAATGCTGATTTCTTGGCGGATCGAATCAGTTGGTGGTGTTTGCGGGTGGCTGTCTTGAGGGAGGTCATGTTGTCTGAGGTTGGTTCTTTTCTCCAATTCTTCTCCAGGGTGCGGCATGTCTTCTTGGATTTTTTAAGGTCATCATTGAACCAGGGAGCCTTCTTGCTGGATGATTTCAACTGGTGTTTTTTCAGGGGTGCTAGTTCATCTGCACTGTGGGTAATCCACTGCCTGAGGTTGGTGGCCGCTTGGTCTGGGTCCGTTGCAGGGGTGGGAGTATTTAGGCTGAGTGATGTGAGGAGTTGGTCGGTGGTGATTTTGTTCCATTTTCTTCGGGGAATGGGTTGTGGACGGTTGTGGGTCAGGGTTGTTTTGTAGCTGAAGTGAACACAGCTGTGATCCGTCCAGTGGAGAGCTGTAGTGTGATCGAAGGAGATGTGTTTGCTGGAGGTGAAAACAGGGTCGAGCGTGTGTCCGGCTGTGTGAGTGGGGGCGTTAACAAGTTGTTTGAGTCCGAGATTGGCCATGTTGTCCAGAAGGGTGGTGGTGTTGTTGTCGAGAATGTTGTCAAGGTGGTAGTTGAGGTCTCCTAGAAGAATGTAGTTCTCTGAGGCGAGGGCGTGCGGGGTGACGAAGTCAGTGATGACGTCGCTGAATTGAGATCGGGAGCCTGGGGGTCTGTAAATGAGGGTTCCTCTAAGTGTGGTCCTGGGGTCGGTGTGGATCTGAAAGTGGAGGTGTTCGGCGGATGCAAGATTGTCGTCAGAGCTGGTTGTAATTTTGATGGTGTTTCTATGGACGATGGCGATGCCTCCTCCAGTTTGATCGGTGCGGTCTTTCCGAATGATCTTGTAAGAGTCCGGTATGGCTATGGCGATGTCAGGGGCAGAGGATGCATTCATCCATGTTTCAGTGAGGAAAGCGATGTCAGGTGACGCGGTGTCGATTAGGTCCCAGAGTTCGGTTGCATGTCTGTGGACCGAGCGGGTGTTCAGTAGGATGCATTTCAAGGCGTTGGGTTCGGAGCTGAGTGTGGAGGAAGTGTGTTTGGTGAGGGTCCTGAAGCAGTTGAACTTACAGGAGAGGCAAGAGAATGGGCCGTGGGTACGTCCTGGGGTTGCTGCGCAGCAAAGTGGGGTGCGTCCGGGGTTGAGGGCGAGGAGAGTAGCGGCATCATAAGTTACTCTGGGGGGTTGGGAGCGGCATAGAGCAGGGGGACGGGCGCTGGGTGCGGTCCAGGCGCGGACGGGCGCAGACGGGCTTACCTTTGGCTCACCTTCGGCGCAACTGGGGCGCGACCGCTGCGCGTGACCGTTCATTGCAGTATTTATTTATTTATTTATTAAAAGTTTTGTATAGCGCTAGCTGGACCCAAGGGTATCAAGCGCTTCACAGCAGGTAAAACAATGTGCCTTAACGGCGATGGAAGGTTGATAACTTGAGAACTTAAGGGCATTACAAATAGCATAGTCATACAGATCATAAGGACTACAGGGTGAAGGGTACTAAGATCATCGCCATAGAGTTCAGGTGGCCTCAAGGAAGAGGGCTTTGAGTAAAGTCTTGAATTTCGGGAAATGGGAGGTCATTCTGATGTGGGGGGTGGCGTTCCATATCCTGGGTGCATTGCCCGCAAAGGATTTACTTATATTTTTGCGTTTCCGCTATTTCAAAGGAATGAGGAGAAGCTTCTGAGGTTCCTGGATTGGCCAGCCTTTTTGAGTTTCGCGGCCAGGTTTTCTGGTTTGCCTGTGTGGAGGGCTTTGTGTGTAAGACATGCTGTTTGAAAGTTGGCTCGTTGTTCAATAGGGAGCCATTTCAGATCCTTGAGCGCGGGGGAAATGTCGAATTTCTTGGTTCCTTTGACCATTCTAGCTGCGGCATTGAGGGTGGTTTTCAAGGGGCCTAGGTGCGATTTGGCTGAGCCAGTCAGGGCTGCGATTCCATAAACAATTCTGGAAAGCACCAGTGCTTGAGTGGCCTGTTGAAGGTCATTTGGAGGCAGGAAGGGTTTTATTTTGTAGAGAAGTTTCAGATTGAGGAAAGCGCTGAATTGTAGCCCTGAATTATTTATGGTGACAACCTACCATGGTCGTGCTGGCCTACAGATCAACCAGGAAGTGCCCGATGGGCTGCTCCCGACAGGTCACTGTGTGTGCCAGGTTTTTGTTTGTTTGTTGGCCTCTTTTGAGGGTTGTTGGGCCTGTTTTTACTGTTCGTTTCCCTGATATTAAAACAAACACTGCCTGCAGCAAGCTCAAATCAATGGCGTCTTCCAAACCTTGCAAAACAGTTACTCAGCGTGTCGCGTCTTTTCAAGTTTGCAGCTGAACCATGTGCACAATGGGCCACTTTCTGGGCTCTCTAATTCACTTATAGGGGCCACTTTTCTTCTGGTGCTAAGGCCTATTTTCTGTCCCAGCCTGAACCTGCAAACAAGAAGCCTTATTTCAGATGTCAATGGCCTGACCTATTTGTGATGGTGGGCGGGACCTATTTATTGTGAAAAGCATATGTCAAGGCCAATAGGCTGTTAATGTTGGGTTGTTATTATTCAGTGTGAAAAACCTGGAGACAGATATGTTCTCACAGATTATCCTATTAAGAAAGGGTTTTTATGCTGGTTAACTGGTTCCGAAGGAAAGCATCACTGTGATAATATGTGTTTGGCCCTCTTAAGACGAGCAGTTTATTGTTTTGCCAACTGTGATTGTGTACATATTTGGTATTTTAAGACTGTCTTCCTGCTGGTTTCCTTGTTGGAAGCTTCTGCTTAATGCCGCAGGCCTGAGTCGCTTGAGATGACTTGCCGCTGCTATAGGCCTGATTGGTTTATTGGGAAACGTTATGACAGGTGCAATAGCTCTGATCGGATTAATATGAAAAATGATGGGAAAAGGCAGGAGGCCTGACCTATATATTGTGGAAATCATTCTGTAAAGTAGATGTGCCTTTGATTCTGGATTGTCATTACACTGTGCTAAAGGGTGTGTATTTGTTTACCGTTCCAAGATGGCTGACATGTTACTCCTAAATGTGGCAGCCATGTTTGAATTTTAAAACAATAATACAGTATGTATTACAATAGGCCAGCGTAGTGTTATGTTTAATTTTGTCTTTATTTGTTATCACAAGCACATGCCTTCCATGGTTATGCAGTAGCATTTTTTCTAATTTTAGTCTTTTAAATGTATCTTGCATTTGTTTGTTGTGTTTGTGTGCATTTTGTTGTGGACATGCGGATGAAGAGTGAGTCAGTGTGGTGATGAATGGACGCACAAGTGAAAGGGTGAGTGCTGGATGCTTGTAAAACTCACCAGTGACTGAGGAGGCCCTTTCGGTTGTCAGATCTGTTGTCTTTGCCATTGTTTGTTTAGGACCTGAGCCTTGGCCAAGGTCTAAGTCGCAATGTTTTATTTGAATGAATACATTTATGAGGTCCATTTAACCCCTTCTATGCTGGTGACGGAACCACTCCGTCACCATCCACGTGTGGGCTGTGCTAATGACGGAGTGGTTTCGTCACGGCCCGGCCGCCGCGCCTGCGCGGCGTTGATTTTGTGCCTCCGCGGCGCGTTCTATTAGGCGGGCGGGACCGTGACGGAACCACTCCGTCATTAGCACATCCCACCCTTGGCTGGTGACGGAGTGGTTCCGTCACCAGCATGTCGGGCCGCGCGGCCCCCCCTCAACCCCAGCGCCGCAGCGGAATTACCGCCGCGGCCAAGGGGTTAATGGATGTAAACATCTGTAACTGCCAAGCAAGCATGAAAACTGTGTTCAGTAAGGTCATGGTTAGTATGCAATATATGTGTGCAGTAGTATTTGTGTGATGTAATGTAGGGTGCTGGCTCTTTACGCAGTGGACCAAAAGAGGAACACTGTGTAAAGAATCATGGCAAACCCCAAAGGGATTGCAAGTGCGCAATTGACACCCCTAATGCACTCTTTTGTGGCAGTGTAGGCGAGCAGTTAGGCATATCAGAGGGTAGTTTTAAGTGGATCACTGAAAGAATATCGACTACCAAAATATCGACTACCCAAAATATCGAGGAAAAAATATCTACAGCAAAAATATCGAGTTTGTATGTACAAACAGGTAAGTACAAAAATATCGAGTACAAAATATCGTTTACAAAAATATAGTTGTAAAAAATATCGTATTTACTAAAAACAGTGTTAAATTAAATTAATATTAATAATTAATTACTAAAATATACTTAAAATTACTTAAATTAACTTATAATAATTAAATAATTAATGAAAGTTAAATAAATATTTTTTTATTTCATATTTATTAAACATATATAGTAATAAAATATAATAAAATAATACCCAAAAACTGAAAACTGACCCTGAACCCTAAAAATACCCCTTTACCCAAAAACTGAAAACTGACCCTGAACCCTAAAAATACCCCTTTACCCAAAAACTGAAAACTGACCCTGAACCCTAAAAATACCCCTTTACCCAAAAACTGAAAACTGACCCTGAACCCTAAAACTACCCCTTTACCCAAAAACTGAAAACTGACCCTGAACCCTAAAAATACCCCTTTACCCAAAAACTGAAAACTGACCCTGAAACCTAAAAATACCCCTTTACCCAAAAACTGAAAACTGACCCTGAACCCTAAAAATACCCCTTTACCCAAAAACCCAAAACTGACCCTGAACCCTAAAAATACCCCTTTACCCAAAAACCCAAAACTGACCCTGAACCCTAAAAATAAAAACGATATTACTTCACTTACCTTAAAAACGATATTACTTCACTTACCTTAAAAACGATATTTTGGCTGTCGATATTCTGTCCTGTCGATATTTTCTCCAAACGATATTTTGGAGTCGATATTATGTCCAAACGATATTTTGGAGTCGATATTGTGTCTGTGTACCGTTTTAAGTATTTATTGCATACTCAAAGGCAGTAAATGAGACACCCACCCAATAAAGAAATCCAACACCAATTTATACAAATAACGCATACTTCTAAATGAATTTAGATACCAAGATCATAGGAATCAGGTGCTATTCCAGATATTAATTTTTACAGTTTTCAAAAATGGACACTGTCATTTCTGGATCAGTAATGTTATCTTATGGAGGGAGAACATGTACTGCATTCTGTGCTTAGCATTACCTCACAGCACTGTTCTACGGGACGTAAGGTGAGTTTGGAGAAAGGTTCAAGACCACACCAACATGTCACCCCTGGAGGGGGAGCCCAGGTGCAGAGGTGTGTCACGGCGTCAAGTGTCCCATTCACTACAAAGGGAGAACCGCCAGTTACAAAAAGGCTGCAAGCAGGGACTGGGGAACCAGTCCAGGGGAATCCACGGGGGCCAGACCTTTGAGATTCTCGGGTATGCAGGGACACCGTTGGTCCACTTCTCTTTGAGCTGTGGGGGTCGGGTGCAGTGGTGTCTTTTAGCATCTGATCCAGTGCTGGAGTCTCTCGCAGTTGGAAGAGGCCTGCAGAAAAAGATTGCAAGCAGCGAATGGAAGTCCAGTGTGGGCAAACCCGAGGATTGGGTTAGCTCCTGTGCGTCTGGGGACCCCATTGGCATCGTCACCTCCCCTGGATTCGTGCTCTGGGGTGTGGGTGCATAGATGCTTTAAGGCATTGGTGGACACAGACTCACACTTGGCCTTTGTTTCTGCTGCAGAGGGACAAACAGGACATCTGGGTCACAACTTGAAGTCCTGTGATGTGCAGGTCTGTCTTCCTTAGCGTTTGTGTTCAGATTGGAAACAACAAGCATTGACTGCTGCAAGGTGTCCTGTAGCCCAGGGATCGGTACTGTGTGGGCCCGGTTGGTCCCCACTTGGAGGGAGGATGGATCTGACCTGTAGGAGCACTGCTTCCTCTTCCTGGGTGGCTGTTGTGTCGGTCGTTCCCGTAGGTGGCGGGTCGGTGTACAGAGTTTTGCATCTTTGGTGCCTGCGGCTGCAGGGGAGTAGCTCCTCTACTCAAAGGGAATTTCTTTGGCAATTGGGGAAGCACTGGCAGCTCTCTGAGTTTCTTGGAGTCTGCAAAGTCGCAGGACGAGTAAGGATCACCACAAGGGTCAGGTGCAGCTGGCAGGCTGGCAGGGTTGAAGCTAAGTCAGTAATGCTTCTTGGGTCTCACGTCAGCAGTCTTCTCATTTCACTTCTTTTGTGTTTGAACTAATCTGAAGTCCTGGTATTAGGGGGTCTCCTTTCTTCTCAATGTTGGGGTATTACGGGGTTCAGGGAAGTAAACAATGGGCTACTTACCCTTGGGGTCACTACACCCCCTAGATGACCCCTTCCTTTGGGTAGTGGTCATCCCCCTGTCCCAGAATTCCTAATTCCACCACACACTATATGGTGGAATTTCTAAAGTGGTGTTCACGTCAGGCTTGGTCACCCTAGAGGTGTGCTCAGCTTGGCAGTTCAGTACCCCCCTGCATAGCTAATTTTCCCGCCTGTCCTGGTGCCAAATGGGTGCTGGACAAGGCAGGGTTGGCATCCCCTCCGGTGAGGGAAGCCAGATTTGCATACTAAAAGCAGTGGGCTCTTTGGTGCCCCTGCCTTGGAATGCTAATTTGCAGGATATCCTGTGGAAGGGGGTGTAAACACCCATAACACCCTCTGCTCAAACAGGCTTTGCTTCTGGCCTCCTGAAAGCAAAGGCACTCACCTCTGGGGGATCAGACACTCGTCTGTGATGGCAAGCTTGCTAAGACCAGTCCATCAGCACACGAGTAGCATGTCAGATTTTTCAGAGGGAACCTCTAAGGTGCCCTCTGTGTGCATGTATTAATAAAACCATTACTAGAGTCAGTGTGGGTTTATCAATACGAAGTGTTTGAAACCAAACACCATCTGTTTCAGTGAAGCCATTATGTAGCTGGGAAACTCCTGTTCACCAGTGCTCAGTACCTACCTTAAGATGGCTTCCCCGCTCACGTGCAATATCTAGTGATAGAACTAGACATCACAGGGACAGATCTCCTCATTCAAATATGTCCTCACATGAAATATAATGCACCTTGCCTTAGGGCTCACAGGCCTGCTGTAGGGGTGATTTACCTATATTAGATGCAGTGACTTGGGCAGGACACGCAGAAGTGTGTCCTGTCATGTTGTCACTCTTGGTTTGCACCATGTCATGCTGCCTGCACATGCAGTCTGTGTGGATTTTGTATGTGGGTCCCTTAGGGTGGCATAAGATATGCTGAGCCCTTGGGACCCTCTTTAGCACTCATGGCCTAGGTACCTGCGGTACCATATACTAGGGACGTGTAGGGGTGCTAAAGTCCGTTGCCAAGCGTAGCACAATTAGTTGCACTTTGTTTTAGGGATGGAGCACTGGCACTGGGGTCTGGGTAGCAGGCCTCAGTGCACTGTCAGAGTCCAACATCAGCATTTAGTAGCTGAAAAGGGGACACGTGGTGTGGGGTGGTAACTGCAACAAAAGCCCAGTTGCCCACATGAAATATTTGCCATACATCACTGAATAAATGTATTAACGTACAAGTTACAACATGTAAATATGATACTGAAGACATGTATTTAGAAGTATAGTCTGTGTGCAGTCTAGTGGTTAGTATGCAGCTGGGTGTCCTGTATGCAGACTGTGCTATCTTGTCGCCCGTGCAGCTCAAATTGTGTGTGATTGTGTCGGTTGTGTTTATTCATATAGTTGTGCAGCCATGGGCTTGTATTCATTTGTTTGAACAGCCTGCAGTCACATTGCTTTTGCGCAGCTGTGCAGTTGTGTGAATACGCAATGCTGTCTGTGTGCAGTACTGAGTGTTTCAGGAGGTGCAAGCGCTTGCCTCTAAATATTGTTCATCCACCATTTTGTGTATGTCAATCTTCTTTATTTCGACAAATCATCAAGGTACTTTACATGCTGATTCTAGCCAACACGTTTCGTCTTGTCTGCAGAACCTTGACTTCTTCAGGGCTCTTATAATCAGTCTGTATTCTAATCTTCTTTGAGCAGTCACTCAATATTTAATTGTCGTTTTCAGTCTCCAGGTCATTAGTGTTATCTAGGCTTCACGTCATGTAACTGATTATTTAAAGTATCCTTCCGGCTTCAACTGATATTCTAAATACAAGATGAAGAAACCCCCATCTGACCTCACATATTCAATCAATTAATCAATCAATCAGAGCATTTGTAAAGGGCACTACTTACCCTGGGGGGGGGGGGGGGGGGGGTTCCACTGCTCAAATAGCCATGTCTTGAGGAATCTTCTGAAGGTTAACAGGTCTTGGGTCTGCCGTAGGAGGATGGGGAGGGTGTTCCAGGTCTTGGCGGCGAGGTGGGAGAATGTTCTGCCACTGGAGGTCGCTATTCAGATGCGGGGGATAGTGGCGAGGGCGAGGACGGTGGAGCGGAGCTGGCGGGTAGGGGTGTAGAATCTGAGTCGTCTGTTGAGGTACGCTGGTCCAGTGTTGTGGAGTGCCTGGGTGAGGAGTTTGAAGGTTATCCTCTTGTTGACTGGGAGCCAGTGCAGGTCTCTCAGGTGGGGGGGTGATGTGGCTGCGGCGAGGGGTGTCGAGGATCAGGCATGCAGAGGTGTTATGTATGCGTTGCAGTCATTTCAGGAGTTTGGCAGAGGCTCCTGCTTAGAGGGCGTTTCTGTAGTCCAGCCTGCTGCTGACGAGGGCCTGGGTGACCGTTTTTCTCGTTTCGGTGGGGATCCACCTGTAGATCTTACAGAGCATGCAGAGGGTGTTGAAGCAGGAGGACGAGACGGCATTGACCTGCTTTGTCATGGAGAGAGTAGAATCGACGATGTACCCTAGGTTGCGTGCGTGGTCGGTGGGTGTTGGAGCTGTTTCCAATGCGGTCGGCCACCAAGATTCGTCCCAGGCCGAGGAAGAGGAGCCGAGGATGAGGACTTCTGTCTTGTCTGAGTTTAGCTTTAGTCGGCTGTTCTTCATCCACTCGGCGATGGCGTTCATTCCTTTGTGGAGGTTGGTTTTGGCAGTGAGGGGGTCATTCGTGAGGGAGAGGATCAGCTTGGGTGTCATTGGCTTAGGAGATGATGTTGAGGTCGTGCCGACGGGCGACATGAGCGAGCAGGGCCATGTAGATGTTGAACAGTGTCGGGTTGAGTGATGATCCCTGGGGTATGCCGCAGATGATCTCGTGGCTTTGGAGCGGAAAGGGGGGGCAGACGCTCTAGTTTCTGCCGGTGAGGAAGGAGGTGGTCAGTCCAGAGCCTTGTCTCGGATCCCAGCGTCGTGGAGGCATGTGCCTAGGGTGCGGTGGCAGACGGTGTCGAAGGCAGCTGACAGGTCCAGGAGGATGAGGGCCGTGGTTTCTCCGTTGTCCAGCAGGGCCCTGAGGTCATCGGTGGCGGCGATGAGGGCAGTTTCGGTGCTGTGGTTGCTGCGGAACCTGGACTGGGATGGGTCCAGGATGTTGTTCTCCTCGAGGTAGCGGATCAGTTGTCTGCTGACGATTTTCTCGATGACCTTGCCAGGAACGGGAGCAGGGAGATGGGCCATAAGTTCTTGAGGTCCTTGGGGTCCGCCTTGGGTTTTTTGAGTAGGGTGTTGATCTTGGCGTGCTTCCAGCTCTCCGGGAAGGTTGCTGTCTCGAAGGAGATGTTGATGGCTTTCCGGAGAAGGGGTGCGATGGTGGTGCTGGCTTTGTTGAAGATGTGGTGTGGGCATGGGTCTGCCAGAGATCCGGAGTGGATGGTGTTTATGATTTTGATGGTGTTGTCATCGTTTATGTTGGTCCAGGAGAGCAGGGGGTTGGTGTGGGTGGTGGCTGTGGGGACGGGGATCTCAGTGGTTGTTGGGGAGGTCATGGCGTTGAAGTTGTCGTGGATGTCTGTGATCTTGCGATGGAAGAAGGTGGCCAGCGAGTCGCACAGGTCTTGCGAAGGTGGGATGTCGTTGGTCTTGGAGCTGGTGTTGGAGAGTTCCTTCACGATGTTGAGGAGCTATTTGCTGTTGTGTGCGTTGTTGTCTAGGCGGTCTTTGAAGGAGGCTCTTTTGGCAGATGTGATGAGCTGATGGTGTCTGCGGGTGGCGTTCGTGTGGGCTTATTAATCGTCTTCCGTTTGACATGAATGTGCTAAAGGCTCGAAGGGGAGTGGATTTTGTCATCTTGTATTCAGCCAGTTAACACAGGGCGTCCTGTATGATCTCTGTGCTTTTAACTCACACGCTTACGTCAATGTCTCGGTATATGGAATTCGAATGGGAAGTCGAGGGTCCAAAGACCGGGTGTGTAGTCCGTGTACCTCCAACTGGCCGGGGCTCCGGTGGGTTTACTGAGTGGAGGATCTCTGTAGGGTCTGTGAGTCGGGATTAAGGCTTTACGCAAGTTACTTTTCGGAGTCACTTCTGGTGTGACTGCTGTATCCCCAACTCAACTGTCCCCCGGCCCACGGAGTAAGATGGACGCCGATAATAGATAACGATAGATCTGAGGAGCAGGTGTGGCTCTGTTGACTGCAGTAAGTGAGAGATAGTTTTGCTGTCTGTGGTAAGCGAGAGGCACTTCTTTGACTGTGGCAAGTGAGGGGTAGTTTGGCTGTCTCTTGGCCAAAGAATCAGCCAGCAAAGGAAAGGGTCTCTGATGAGACAGTGTTTGGCGACTGCTCAGTGCCTGGGGCAGTGTCTGCCTTCCACCAGTGCTGACATTTGTCACGTCCCTGTCCAGGAGGACTGGGGGCACAGCCTGCAGCCCTTCCTGCTGTCTTTCACTAATCAATACATTGACCAGTTGGTTAATGATATCCTTCTGCTCCTGTTACTAATCAATACATTTATCCCAGAAGCCCAGGGTGGCCAAGAGAGATGCTGGAGGGGAGCTGGAGGAGTGCTGGAGAGGGACACGAACCCTTGAAAGAAGAACCATGGCCTGGGCGTGGCAAGTGGGCCCTGGCTCTGGGCGTCACAGGGCACTAGTGTCTGGGTGGCAGAGCTCTTAAGTGCTGGCAGTAGACTGCCCTTGTGCCAGGTCTGACCTGGGCTGTGCCAGATTAAGATTATGGTCACACAGTTCACTTAACAAAACCCTCTCTCTTTTCAGTCAGAGAATGAAAAGTAAACACCAGCCTCCATGTTAAAAGAATAAGCAGCAGTCTGGCCTGGGATCTGACAAATGCCAGCTCTGGTAGAAGGCAGACACTGCCCCAGGCACTAGGCAGTCGTCAAACACTGTCTCATCAGAGACCCATTCCTTAGCTGACTGATTCTTTGGCCAAGAGACAGCCAAACTACCCCTCACTTGCCACAGTCAAAGAAGTGCCTCTCGCTTACCACAGACAGCAAAACTATCTCTCACTTACTGCAGTCAACAGAGCCATTCAAGGGTAAGTGGGTCTGTGTCCAGTTCCTCCCTCTCACCCTGCCAGTAATGGCCCATTTAGGCACACCTAGGCTTCTTATTGTGTGTGCGGCTGTCTAGGAGGAGTACATAAAGCCTAACTGTCAACTACACCCACTCATGTGGCCCAGAGACAGACTGCAGGCACTTAATGCCTAAGGCAAGAAAATAGCACCTTTCTAAAAGTGGCATTTCAAAATTGCAATTTAAAATCCAATTTCACCATAAGTTAGGATTTTTCATTACAATTAAAAAAACACCAAACATGATCTGGTTACCAGTTCCCATTTGGAAATTACAGCTTATTAAATGTAATAAGGCGACTCCAGTCTTATTCTATGGGAGGGGTAGGCCTTGCAGTAGTAATTAAATGTAAAAGGGCGACTCCAGTCTTATTCTATGGGAGGGGTAGGCCTTGCAGAAGTAAAAAAAAAGAATGTAAGAGTTTTTAACTACCAGCACATGTTAAACTAAAAGCATGTCACCCATTTTAAAATACACTGCACCCTGCTCTCTGTGCTGGGTAGGACCTACCTTAGTGGTGACTTAGGTGACTTACATTTGTTAAAAAGGGAAGGGTAGACCTGGCAAAAGGTTTCTTTTGCTAGGTTGACACAGCCGTTTAAATCAGCACACACAGGCTCTGCAATGGCAAGCCTGAGACGTGTTTAAAGGGCTACTTAAGTAGGTGGCACAAGCAGTGCTGCAGGCCTACTAGCGGCGCATGAAAGGAGATAGGTCCTGGGCGGGGCTGAGGGAGGGCTGGACCCTATAATATTCTGACATACACAAACTTGCCCCCTTTCTCAATGAATTTATATTTGAGGCCTAAATAAACGATTCCATTAAATCTAGTCCAGTATATTTATTTATACCTTTTTTTTGGAAACTATTAAAAAAGTTTTTGAATGGCAGAAAAAGAATACACAATACAAAAAATTATTAACAATCTTACTCAATCCACAATTAACAAAAAACACCTACAAATTATACAAAGTGAAAACATCAAGTGTTACATCCAACAAACAATACACATTGCAGTGTCTCAGTTTTGCAATATATTTAACCATTTCATAATCAAAAGATTATTTTCATGAAGAGAGCCAATTCCATTACAAGAGCATGAAAGCACGTGGCAATTTTGTTTTGAAACACACTAAATGTTGTAATTAGCTCTTGCTGGATTTGCCGACGCATTTCAAGTTCGGGCCAGAAATGTCCAAACTATCATCAGGGCTCTGTTATTTTTCTATTGGGATGTAAAAAACAGCGTTTTAATACAACCAGTTTGCCTCTTCTCAAAGATGACACCATTTGGATAAAAAATAATAAATGTACCTGTATGTTCCTAAGAAGTTGACCTGTAGTGGTTTCTATTCATGGACACAATCCTTATTTCAGGTCTCAACAGGGGACACTTTTACACAAAAACAATCTAGGGAATGAACAAAAGAATTGTCCACATTTACAATGCATAGTCATGGGCATTGCAAAAACCTATTGTTAAAAAATTGAGGAATTCATACCTTAATCTAAACGATCTAAACGATCTTGCAATATAAGGAGGGGCGGAGGAATATCTTTTCTTGCCTTTAATCCTGTTTAAAAAAAGATGACCTGTTTGTCACAACCCGGAATGCTTAGATAAGAATTAGGATGCTTATATACATATAATGTATATATCGTACCTGTAGTGTACACCACTGTGGGAAAACGTTGTCTTTCCGTCAATCGATCTCACGTGTACCTGTATGGGCAATACACTCGTGAGTGCATAGTTCTTTAAGAGATTGCCACAATATCGTGCATCTACTTCTAAAACCAGAATACGATAATTCTCGTACCTGTATCTTTGCCGAACAAGGTGCCGCCTCACGCCCCCAATCCACGGCCCCAGCCGGGGCTGTGGAACGCCGGAAACGCTTTTCTTTTTACTCTTCGCGTATTCCGATCACTAGTCCGTAGTTCTCTAAAAAGAGAAGAACGCATTTTTGGTCAACACGCAGTGGACAGGGTGAAGTTACAAACGTTTCCGGCACTCGCGGCCGCTTGTATTGCATACCTTTACGAGCGGTCTACTTCTGCTGCATACGCACGGTGCTCCTCAATCGCTTGCTGTTCGTTTGTGACAGCGGCGGCCATTTTGCCCGAGTTAAAAAGGAGACCGCTATTGAAATTGATGCATTCTGGGATTTTGAGTGTGTTAAACTATGAAGAAGTATTTGAATGGCATTACTGTGTTGATCTATCGGTACCCACATTAAAACTTGGCTAGATACAGACATGTTCCACTACAGCCACGCATTCGGGCAATTAGATACGATCCTCAATCAGAGAAATAGTATTACCTAGTTGCTGGCGACGGTGAGTCGTCTTAATAGTGGCAACCCAGCAGTATGTCGCAAAGTCTCAAATTCTTGACAATTCTGACATGTTATTCAAGCCAGTCATTATACAGTTGAATTTCAAAATGAGGTATGCTTCCTTCTCGAGTAGCATCTTGTCAATATCAGCAGGGCGCTTTACATGACTCATTGTATGCAGGACGGTCCACCTGAAATCATTCTCATTGTGGGACATCTCAATAAAGTGTTCAACCACAGGGGCTGTAAGTATTTTCTTTTTAATCCTTGACCTATGTTGTCCTATTCGGAGATTGACCTGCTGGTTTGTTTTGCCTATATAAATCCTGGAACATGGGCAGATGATGGCGTAAATTACGTTTTTCGTTTTACAATTTGAGAAACCAAGAGGTTTCCATTTAATTCCTTGGTGTTGGAACTCAATGCCTTCAATAGTGCTACCACAAGAAACACAATTACCACACCTATGGTGCCCTTCTACTGGTTTCATGTCCCATAATGCACGCAGATCATGCTTCGGTTGGGACTTCGGGAGGTCTGCTCTCACGATTTGTTGTCCCAAGCTCTGATTCTTTTTGTATACAAAAATGGGGCGCGGGAAGGGACATTCTAGGTCTTCTAACAGGTGCCAGTTTTTGAGCACTGCTGTCTAAGCTTATGTGTGTCAGGCCCAAAGTTGGTGACGCATACCAATCTGTCCAATTCTTTCTTCTCCTTGATTTGTAGTAAGGTTTCCCGAGGAGTAAATCTCGCCCTTTTGTAAGAATTTTTCAAAAGCTTACGTGGATATCCTCTGTGGATCATTTCATTACAGAATGTCTGGGCATGTTGGTCATAGTCGCCTATCTCGGAGCAATTTCTCCGGATGCGTAACATTTGCCCATACGGCAAGTTAGCCATCAAACTTCTGAGATGGTAACTTTTGTGGTGGAGAATGGTATTCTTGTCAGTTGGTTTCTTATATAAAGATGTTTTTAATTTACCATCCTCACAGGTGACCCCAACGTCCAGGAACGTCATTTTCATAGTGCTTGTCTCAATAGAAAATTTGATGTCAATATGTCTATTGTTGATCCAATCATGGAACGCCAAGAGTTCGGTCTGGCTCCCCTGCCACAGGAGCCAGACGTCATCTATATACTGCCACCATTGTAGAATATTATCCTAGTATGGATTGTTAGTCTCTACAAACAGGGTCTCATATCGTGCCATATAGAGCACTGCCATCTCTGGGGCATAAGGACACCCCATGGCAGTGCCCTTGATTTGCATGTAGAACCGATCGTTGAATGTAAAATAGTTCTTCTGTAAAGCTATCGCTGCCAGTTTGAGAATAAATGCCGTAGGCACCCTGTGTGGCTTTTCCCTTTTGTCTAAGTACAATTCAATAACCTCTAATGCTTCTTCCTGAGGAATTTGTGTCTACAGGGATATAACGTCCATAGTCGCCATGATGTGTTTAGATGGATCAAAACTAGTTCCTTCCACCTTTGTTAAGAAATCTGTAGTATCTCTGAGATACGATTTGACCTCCGTCAAGAAAGGCTTTAAAAAGAAATCCACGTACTTGGATATTGGCTCCAAACAGGAGTCACAGCCCGACACAATCGGGCGCCCTGGTGGTTCGGCTAGGTTTTTATGTATTTTGGGGAGCAAATAAAGAACTGGTGTACGTGGACATTTTTTATTCAAGAATTCAAATTCTTTACTGCCCAAAAAACCTTCCTCTTTCCCTTGTGTTAGAACCTCGGTGATCAATCCCTGGATGTGCTTTGTAGGATCCTCATTTAGAGCTCGATACCATGTGGTGTTATTAACCTGTTTGAGTCCTTCGGCGACATATTTGTCGCGGGGCCAGATCACGACCGCACCACCCTTGTCGGCCTGTTTTATGACAAGGGAGGGGTCTTCTTTCAGGCTTTGTTATGCGTGTAATTCACCCTTACTGGTGTTTGAAGGCACATATTTCTTAGTTTTTTCCATTTTGATAATAGAAGAGAGCATAATTTGCTCAAAAGCTTGTATTTGCTTCGGAATATTTTGATATGGGACAAACTTGGACTTGTTTCTCAATCCTGTTGTCTCCATATTCTGAGAAGTTGGTTGATTGTAGAAGAAGGCTTTAAGCCTTAGTTTCCTGCAAAACTCTAAAGTTTCTATTTTCAATTTAGTGAAATCTGTGCGTTTACAGGGGACAAATTTCAAACCTAAATTCAATAAGGATTCTTCCTGTCTTGTTAATATCTGGTCGGATAAATTCACTACCACATTAGGTTTACTCATGATTGGTAGAACCGTTTGCGTGTTCGCATTTGCCAAGGGGCTTTGGGCCTGGTTCTTCCTTGCTGACCCTTCTCTAAAAAAGAGAGCTGTTTGCGTGGATTATTGCCTCTTCAATCAGGATCTGATGAGTCTGATGACGAAGTCTCAGAGAAGGTGGTAAAACGATTTCTAGATCTACCTTGAAAATCGTACAGCGCCCTGCGTGACTCGGCCTGGGTATAGTAATCCTCTTTTAGAAAAGGATACACTTGCTCAATTTTAAAGGATTTAATATCCTTCTCGTATTTCAAACTTTTGTTGTTTATAGTAATATCCTTAAAGACCTGTATATCTTTTTGAATTTTGTCAAGAAGAGTCCTTGCGTCAGTGACTGCCGGGTTGTCAGCTATAGCTTTGGTCAACTCCTCTATTTCCTCCAATTCCTTTTTGCATAACATTTGCGCCGTCTCGGCTTTTTAAAGCCTTTCTTGACGGAGGTCAAATTGTATCTCAGAGATACTACAGATTTCTTAACAAAGGTGGAAGGAACTAGTTTTGATCCATCTAAACACATCATGGCGACTATGGACGTTATATCCCTGTACACACAAATTCCTCAGGAAGAAGCATTAGAGGTTATTGAATTGTACTTAGACAAAAGGGAAAAGCCACACAGGGTGCCTACGGCATTTATTCTCAAACTGGCAGCGATAGCTTTACAGAAGAACTATTTTACATTCAACGATCGGTTCTACATGCAAATCAAGGGCACTGTCATGGGGTGTCCTTATGCCCCAGAGATGGCAGTGCTCTATATGGCAGAATATGAGACCCTGTTTGTAGAGACTAACAATCCATACCAGGATAATATTCTACAATGGTGGCGTTATATAGATGACGTCTGGCTCCTGTGGCAGGGGAGCCAGACCGAACTCTTGGCGTTCCATGATTGGATCAACAATAGACATATTGACATCAAATTTTCTATTGAGACAAGCACTATGAAAATGACGTCCCTGGACGTTGAGGCCACCTGTGAGGATGGTAAATTAAAAACATCTTTATATAAGAAACCAACTGACAAGAATACCATTCTCCACCACAAAACTTACCATCCCAGAAGTTTGAAGGCTAACTTGCCGTATGGGCAAATGTTACGCATCCGGAGAAATTGCTCCGAGATAGGCGACTATGACCAACATGCCCAGACATTTATTTTGGAATTTTATAAAGCGCTTAGTTACGCTCTCCGGTGTGTCCCTGCGCTGAAATTGAGTAGGTGAGAGTGTGGAAAATTAAGGCAGTGCTAGGCGTGCTAGGCTAGGTAATGAAATGATCCACAGAGGATATCCACGTAAGCTTTTGAAAAATTCTTACAAAAGGGCGAGATTTACTCCTCGGGAAACCTTACTACAAATCAAGGAGAAGAAAGAATTGGACAGATTGGTATGCGTCACCACCTTTGGGCCTGACACACATAAGCTTAGACAGGCAGTGCTCAAAAACTGGCACCTGTTAGAAGACCTAGATTGTCCCTTCCCGCGCCCCATTTTTGCATACAAAAAGAATCAGAGCTTGGGACAACAAATCGTGAGAGCAGACCTCCCGAAGTCCCAACCGAAGCATGATCTGCGTGCATTATGGGACATGAAACCAGTAGAAGGGCACCATAGGTGTGGTAATTGTGTTTCTTGTGGTAGCACTATTGAAGGCATTGAGTTCCAACACCAAGGAATTAAATGGAAACATCTTGGTTTCTCAAATTGTAAAACGAAAAACGTAATTTATGCCATCATCTGCCCATGTTCCAGGATTTATATAGGCAAAACAAACCAGCAGGTCAATCTCCGAATAGGACAACATAGGTCAAGGATTAAAAAGAAAATACTTACAGCCCCTGTGGTTGAACACTTTATTGAGATGTCCCACAATGAGAATGATTTCAGGTGGACCGTCCTGCATACAATGAGTCATGTAAAGCGCCCTGCTGATATTGACAAGATGCTACTCGAGAAGGAAGCATACCTCATTTTGAAATTCAACTGTATAATGACTGGCTTGAATAACATGTCAGAATTGTCAAGAATTTGAGACTTTGCGACATACTGCTGGGTTGCCACTATTAAGACGACTCACCGTCGCCAGCAACTAGGTAATACTATTTCTCTGATTGAGGATCGTATCTAATTGCCCGAATGCGTGGCTGTAGTGGAACATGTCTGTATCTAGCCAAGTTTTAATGTGGGTACCGATAGATCAACACAGTAATGCCATTCAAATACTTCTTCATAGTTTAACACACTCAAAATCCCAGAATGCATCAATTTCAATAGCGGTCTCGTTTTTAACTCGGGCAAAATGGCCGCCTATGTCACAAATGAACAGCAAGCGATTGAGGAGCACCGTGCGTATGCAGCAGAAGTAGACCGCTCGTAAAGGTATGCAATACAAGCGGCCGCGAGTGCCGGAAACGTTTGTAACTTCACCCTGTCCACTGCGTGTTGACCAAAAATGCGTTCTTCTCTTTTTAGAGAACTACGAACTAGTGATCGGAATACGCGAAGAGTAAAAAGAAAAGCGTTTCCGACGTTCTACAGCCCCGGCTGGGGCCGTGGATTGGGGGCGTGAGGCGGCACCTTGTTCGGCAAAGATACAGGTACGAGAATTATCGTATTCTGGTTTTAGAAGTAGATGCACGATATTGTGGCAATCTCTTAAAGAATTATGCACTCACGAGTGTATTGCCCATACAGGTACACGTGAGATCGATTGACGGAAAGACAACGTTTTCCCACAGT
Organism: Lissotriton helveticus; assembly: GCF_964261635.1. Taxonomy (NCBI): domain Eukaryota; kingdom Metazoa; phylum Chordata; class Amphibia; order Caudata; family Salamandridae; genus Lissotriton; species Lissotriton helveticus. The sequence goes on from NC_136062.1 coordinate 474,986,932, forward strand.
GGTGTACACTACAGGTACGATATATACATTATATGTATATAAGCATCCTAATTCTTATCTAAGCATTCCGGGTTGTGACAAACAGGTCATGTTTTTTTAAACAGGATTAAAGGCAAGAAAAGATATTCCTCCGCCCCTCCTTATATTGCAAGATCGTTTAGATTAAGGTATGAATTCCTCAATTTTTTAACAATAGGTTTTTGCAATGCCCATGACTATGCATTGTAAATGTGGACAATTCTTTTGTTCATTCCCTAGATTGTTTTTGTGTAAAAGTGTCCCCTGTTGAGACCTGAAATAAGGATTGTGTCCATGAATAGAAACCACTACAGGTCAACTTCTTAGGAACATACAGGTACATTTATTATTTTTTATCCAAATGGTGTCATCTTTGAGAAGAGGCAAACTGGTTGTATTAAAACGCTGTTTTTTACATCCCAATAGAAAAATAACAGAGCCCTGATGATAGTTTGGACATTTCTGGCCCGAACTTGAAACGCGTCAGCAAATCCAGCAAGAGCTAATTACAACATTTAGTGTGTTTCAAAACAAAATTGCCACGTGCTTTCATGCTCTTGTAATTGAATTGGCTCTCTTCATGAAAATAATCTTTTGATTATGAAATGGTTAAATATATTGCAAAACTGAGACACTGCAATGTGTATTGTTTGTTGGATGTAACACTTGATGTTTTCACTTTGTATAATTTGTAGGTGTTTTTTGTTAATTGTGGATTGAGTAAGATTGTTAATAATTTTTTGTATTGTGTATTCTTTTTCTGCCATTCAAAAACTTTTTAAATAGTTTCCAAAAAAAAGGTATAAATAAATATACTGGACTAGATTTAATGGAATTGTTTATTTAGTCCTCAAATATAAATTCATTGAGAAAGGGGGCAAGTTTGTGTATGTCAGCAGGCCTACTAGTAGCATTTTATTTATAGGCCCTGGTACATACAGTACCGCTTGCTAGGTCCTTGCAAGTAAATTAAGTGTGCCAATTGGGTTTTAGCCAATGTGACCATGTTTTAGGGAGAGAGGACTAGCACATCCTAAAAACCAACAATAACGCAGTCAGCAAAAACAGGAGGGTATAAGGCAGGCATTTAGTGGGAAACCACACCATGTATGCCAAGTCTTACAACACCCGTACCACTCTCCATCTGACTGGGCGAGGCTCATTTGCTGCACTTGTTCTTTGCATGACGCTCGGATTTTTCACATTCCCTCTGTGTTAAGTGTGTCACATTTAAGGCTGCACCCCCAACTCTGAAAATGGCTCCACCACCACTGAGACTGGGTGTCAGAGGTGGGTGTGTGAGTGTATGGTTCTGTGTGCACACATGCCTTTCTGGGTCTCTCTGGGGGTGCACATGACTCTAAGAGACTAAGGGCCATATGTATCAAGCAAATTAGCATTCGCAAAGGCCGAAATTTGCAGAATTTCGGCCTTTGCGAATGCTAATTTGCTAAATGGTATGTATGAAACATTTTCGCAGCAAAATAAGGAATCGGAAATTTTGCCATTCCTTATTTTGCGATTGAACTTAAGGAATCGCACATTTTGCGATTCCTTAAATGCAATGTATCAAAGAAATATTAATGCAAAAATGCCCATAAGGATTCGCAAATTACCACCAACTTCTAGTTGGTGGTAAGTTGCGAATTCTTTTAAAAAAGCAATTTATTTAAATACCAAAGGTGCCATATGACGCTCATACATGCCTTAGGGCATGTATGTGCGCCATATGCCCACACATGTCTTTTTCAGGGGTGCAGCACGGTGTTCTTGTGACACCCCTGCACCCTTGAGAATATTCTCAATTTGCGATTAGCAAATTGCTAATCGCAAATATCCCCTTCATTCCTATGGGCCTCCTGGCCCGGAAATTGTGATTAGCAATTTGCTAATCGGAATTTAGGAATGTTAAGGAATCGCTAAAAAGAAGCGATTTCCTACATACATACCGTTTTGCGATTTCTAAATAGCGATTCCTTAAAAATCGCTATTTAGGAATCGCTAAATGGTATGATGATACATATGGCCCATAGAAGCAGGACTTTGAGACATATAATTCCTGCTGGGACTCAGACCCAGCAATAATTTAAAAATAACTTTGAAATCAGTACCATGGGGCTGTGTATTCACACCCATAACTCCACTGGCAAAACCACTGATCAATTCTCCACGTCATTTGTTGTAAAGACCGTTAATATAATCTGTTTCAGCGATGCAATCCCTGCTTAAGTTTCACATCTTTTACTGAATCTTGCATTCCCTAAGTGAGTTTGCCTTTGATGTTGTGTTTCTGCAGCTTTTTTTCAAGCAACATATGACTCTTTTAAAGTGCATACTTTCAGCTGTGTCTGGGGGAGTTCAAGGTGTGGATGGGTGTTCATGAGGGGGCACTGAGAACTCTGTTGATCAACCTCTTTCATGCGCCGTCATGCACCACGGTGGGCGTGTGCTGATGACGGCTGGGGGCCGTCATGAACCCGCCCACTCAATAAAAGTGCCGCACAGGCGCAGAATCGCAGCCGCGCCCAAGGGGTTAAAAAAATGGAGTAGGATCGTGCACTGCTTGAGTTTTATGTTCAACTTTTGTTGGTGTACCGTGCTCCAGAAAATCGTTCCCTGCTCGGAAGTGTAATGTTAAACGACCTGGTAGCACCTCCACAGCTATGGAGGTGTCTTTCCGGGCACAGGTATAAGGTGTTGAATATTACAGCAAAGATAAACGAAGATAGCTTGGAAACGGTCGTTGATTCAAATGTTTTTAATTTTCAAATGCAAAATGTTTGATTCACGATTTTTTGTTGACTCTTCAAAAGGATACGTTGAAGTATTCCATCATACATCATCATAATAATCACGTGTTAAATTACATCCCTATGCATTTCGGCACTGGGCCTTCGTCAGGAGAATATCTATAACAAATGTAAATAACCACATTAGTAGGGGGGAAATTCCACTAAATACACCCCACCACCAGTCGTGTTGCAATTCGTGGTTTCACGTACAACGGGATGTGCCGAATGTGCATGGAGACTTAAAAAAGAAACTAAAAAAGAATGCCCATGTTCTAAAAGTGCGTTTTCATACGAATGTGAAATACGCGGTTCCTCTGGGTGAAACGCTAGAGTTGTTTGTATGTGTCCGGAGTGGTGGGTGTGTCGTAAGGTTATGGGAGTTACGGTGATGATAATGTGAACATATCATGCATACGTCGCGGTTTAAGCACGGTTACAAAGTTGCAGGGTATCGTGCAAAAAGTGTGACTAAGCGATACATTGTGACTTAAAAAGGGGTTAGACGCGCTTACCTATCCGTGAACTGATAGTTCTATAGTCGTGACGGCTGGCGAGCGATTCCGTGTCTGCCGTTTGGATTTGGACCGGCGTGTGACGCGGGGGGCGTGTTTCAATGCGGAAATGGCATTGCGCGTTTCGTGTGCTAAATAAAGTTGTATGGATACAAGCTGTGTGGTTACACAACGTGAAAATACTTAAAAAAGACGGAACGAAAAAAGTGCAATGACTTGTGCTGTATGAAATGACCAGTGGTATTAGAAAATTGCAACGCTATGTGTACACGGCAAAGTGGGAACAAAATAACTGCTAAATCTGATACTTAAATCGACAGGGCGTGGTGATCTCACGGATAAGCTTGAATGTGAAATCAGTGTGTTGGTATCGGATAGCGATTAGATCAAGTACCAGAATGAAGATGTAAACTGTTATTTGCAAGTAACAAGCAAATTCTACCCTCTCATTCATCCCTTTGGGCTTCAACGTGTTTAAATGATAAATCCAAAAGTTCCCCCTCATAAGTAACGTTTTCTTTTTGTCCTTGCCTTCGCTGCGTTGAATAGTCTCCAGTGTACATGCTTTAATTCGGCTTACTTATAAAATGTGCGGCTACTACCGACTTCATGGACTTGGTCCTTATATTGCTCTTGTGTTCTTGTGTTCATTGAGGCGAGTTTTTAGTTTCCGTTCAGATTGCCCTATGAAGGCCTTGCCACATGGGCATTTGAGCATATATACAATGTTGGATGTATCACATGTGGCATCCACTGTGTTGGACTTGGCCCTTCTGGCAGGTTCACCCCTGAACTTTTTGCTTTTAATTATGACCTGGTGTTAGTGATTTTTGGTTTCTGCGCACTTTACCACTGTGTCCCAGGGTAAAGTGCTTGCGTGTGGTAAGGTTGGCCTGCCCTCCCGTAGGAATGCATGAGGAATGTATGTGTCCTTGGTAGTTCATGATGCGTGGGGAGTGCAGGTGCGAGTATGGTATGTGCGGACTCGTGTGATTAAATGTTGCACGATGATGTGTGCAGCGTTATTGTGTCTAGTGTGGAAGTGCCACTTCTAGAAGTTGGTGTGCCTGTGCAGTGAATGTGCTGGCTTGTGATTGGCTGGAGCTGGCTGGTGAGCCTGGCTCCAGGAGTCCGGATGGGTCTGCCCCGGTGGTGAATGGGAGATCTGCATGAGTGATGTGAGGGAGGAGTGCACCTGGGACCTGAATAGGGCTGGGCTTTCCCCACACAATGCTGGCTCCACCCCCTGTGGTGTGTCTGATGTCCCAGACCCATCCTGTGAATAGGCAGAGGGGCTGAGCAAAACAAAGTGCTCAGGAACCAGTTTTTCAGGATTGAAAGCTTTTTCAATTCTAACTGCTCACAACAAAATCGTTATTCATTAATCTGATACAGTTAACACGCATTAGATAAAGCCAATAGGACTGTCTTATTTTTGTCTTATTTTTGTCTTATTCTTGTTCTCTTCTGATGGTGCGTCCTGTCCTCTGCTTCTTTTCCTTCTGGGGTCCAGTGGAGAGCTGCTCTTGTGATGGAGCCTTGTTCTCTTTCATGGTGGGTTGTTCTGTGACATCTCAGTGCAATAACAGACAACTCAAATAGAGGTTCACAAATACTTTTCAGGTGGCTTACTACGTAAAGCACAGGGTTTTAGTTTCTATTTTTTAAGTCATGCCCTTAATTGCATAAGCCACGCCTCTTGGAAAGATTTCCTAGTTATGCCTCCGTGGCCACAAATCTTTTAGAGCACCCCCCACATACATTTCTATCCCACTTAAACCACTGCACAGACACGTTTGTATACTTCTGTTTGTGTGTCCAGGAGAGTACATGCAGAAAGAACATAGTGTGCTGCACAACAAGGACTTATCGTTGGCACAGTATATTATGCATAACTGTGCATGCTTATGCTTCAACACCGAAGTCACCTTTGGGTATTCGTGCGCGTAATAAATATATTATCATAACATAACATACAGTAGAGGGAAACTGCCTATCTTCTGCTTGTGAGCTGTTTCAGAAACAGCTTAAGGCACATCTCTTTGCTAAATCTTTCTAACTAATAATCTGAGCTTTCCCCTCATGTTTAGGTATTTGTCAGTCTAGCGCCATGAAACCGCTGGTGTACGTGCGCTGTATAAATAATTTTAAATAGAAATAGAAATAGAGCCCAAGTGTGAGCCCCTTGCACGTGTCATTATGCGTTGCACAAGCTCTCCCTGTATCTGTGTCTAGTTGCTTCTCTCTGGGGTGAAGAATGAAGCCTTACGGGCTCAGGGAACCCTGCAGAGTAAACATTGGTGTTCATTCTTTGCGTGGGGCGTGTCTTGGATTGACTGTATCGTCGTATTAGTATATGTGGTTTCCCTGGCACGTGTCTGCATTTAACACCTTCGCTGCGGCGGCTATTCCGCCGCAGCGCTAAGGGGGCGGGGGCCGCGCAGGGCGCTCACACGCTGGTGACAGAACCGCTCCATCACCAGCCTCGGTTGAGCTGTGCTGATGACGGAGCGGTTCCGTCATGGCACCGCCCGCTCAATAGAACGCGCCGCGCTGGTGCGAAATCAGCGCCGCGCAGGCGCGTCGGGCGGGCCATGACGGAACTGCTCCGTCATCAGCACAGCGCCACCGCGGCTGATGACGGAGCGGTTCCGTCATCAGCATCGATGTGGTTAAATGTATCTTGGCAATGCCTTGCCCCTGGGCTCAACATTCTGATTGTGACAGCCGCATCCCAGCTGCAGGAACATTAACTTTACCCAGTAACTCAATGGCTGGCCAGGTGGATCTTGTGGTATTAGTGGACTAATGCGCCCACTTTAGGGGGCCTATGTTTGACCGCATGGCCAGGGGTTCAAATCCCGGCGGGCCCACTCAACCTTTCATCCTTCTGAAGTTGATAAAATGAGTACCAATGAGTTGGGTAACAATAAACATGTGTTATTCAGCGCTGCCCCTAGAGGGGGTACACTAAGCCGTCAGACCCGGCTGTCAGCCTCTCCCCCCACCCCCCACCTCCACAACGACCCTGGGTTGCAGGAGAAGGGGTCACGTGCAGGGCATCACCTTACCTCTGCAGGACCTGGGGGCAGCCCTCTCTGTGGAGGGGCCGGTTGTAAAATGTGATCTCATGCACGTGGAGGAAAACAGAGTGGAAGAGGCAGGCTGTGACATGACCTCACGCCGGCTTCCGGGTTGCTATGACGTCATACTCTCAGACAGGAAAGGTGACTCCAAACATGTAACATGTATTCTGGGTAGAAATCCTCCCGCGGATTACGTGGATTTGGAGTAAATGGCATTAAAACTGGAGGCTAATCAGATGTCTTGTCCCTCGAGTAAATCACGTGCCTCTGACTGTACAGTTTACAAAAATAAGTGAATACAAACGTTGTCTGTTGTTGCACGTGTGCGTGCGTGACACGATCGCACGGCTCGGCACCTGTCTCTGCCCCTCCCTCTCCACATCTCTGCATCAGTGCATGTGGGAAAGATGATGTCACCATGGCAACCCCCGCCAATCCCATTTCCGTGGCTTCCTCCCCGGTGAGACCTCCTCCCACGTGTCTCATTTTATCTCCTCTGCTCATCACCGCCTCATCCTGCGAGCGCTCAGCCTCACTCGGCGCCATCCGCCGCTTCAGAGGACAGAGGCTCAAAGAGGCCCGAGCCAAGCTTTGTACAATGGAAAAAAGACTAATTGCAAATTCAGAATCTGCGTTTGCAACCAAATATCGATTGTGTATTTGGAAAGGGCGTCCCTTTCATATACCGAACCAGAGTGGTATGGATTCATGTTTTGCCCCCTTTCTTGGCATATACTGCAGCGCGTCCACAGCGCAGAGATACCGCTTCGGGGGTGATTCAGGCGCTTTATAAATAAATAAGTAAATAAATAAATAAGATTCCGGTTGCAAAACAGTAGTACTATATCACCATTTAATACTGGTTGTAACCCATTCCCAAAGAGGAAGGGTCACGTGGAGACCTCCTCCCCCTCTGAGAATGTTAAAAAATGAAACTGCAAAGTTTGATTTTTTAATTTTTTTTACATGCATCAGGCTGTATTTAAAAAAAGAAAAAAAAGGCTTTCTATAAGGCAATCACAGAGATAGTGGTAGCAGGCCACCATCCCTGTGACGACTGCAATTCTAATGGGTGGCAAAGTGCGAGCTGCCATATTACTGTGCATGTGGCAGGTCTATTTGCGACCCACTAGGAATCGTTAATGAAACTCAAAAGAGTTTCATACATTAGGAATACCGATTTCCTAATCGCGATTCTTAGAGGATCACAATTAGGAAATTGGTATTCCTAGTATCTGTACAGCCTCTTACTTTTCTCAGAAGATTCAAACCATCTATTCTTCATTCTCTGGGGGTAATGAGGCTGAGGAATCCACCATCTCCTTGGAGATTGCTCCCACGGCCCCTTGCACGCTGGACAAATTCCCTTTGTTAGACTCCACCACTATTGATAAAATCATCCCTAAAGTCACCTCGGGATCCCCCAATGACCCAGCACCTCCACAGCTTCTCACGAAGGTCTGGGATGCTATCCGCCCGGCCATCTTGAATGCTCTCAATGCCTCCATCACTTCTAACTCTGTCCCCGCCTCCTGGAAGTGTGCGATGGTCAAGCCCTTATTAAAGAAGCCCTCCCTGGACCAGAGCAACTTGGCTAACTTCCGCCCAATCTCCTTACTCCCCTGGATCAGTAAACTGCTTGAGAGACACATCAACACCATCTTAGTAGACTACCTGGAATCAGCGGACCTGCTCTGTGTCTCTCAGACAGGGTTCCGCCCCCAGCATGGGACCGAAACTGCTCTTATTGCGGTGACGGAGGAAACCCGAGCCGTGCTGGATCGGGGAGGAAAGGCAGCCATCATTTTGCTCGATCTCAGCGCCGCGTTCGACACTGTTAACCATACCATCTTATTACATCGTTTAACGGGTTTGGGTGTGTCGGACGCGGCGCTGGAATGGCTGTCCTCCTTCCTGGATGAGCGTTTCTTCCAGGTGCTTGAGGGTGAGGCAGTTTCCATCAAACACCCACTTAGCTGCGGGGTGCCTCAGGGCTCCTCCCTGAGCCCCACGCTTTTCAACGTTTATATGCAGCCTCTAGCGGGGATAGTCCAACCTTTCGGTGTGCGTATTGTCACCTACGCAGACGACACCCAACTGGTGGTCTCTCTAGACCACACAGATGGGTCGCCTAACACCTTAGGTCCCTGTCTGGAGGCTGTAGCTAGGTGGATGCAACTTTCCTGCCTCAAACTCAACGGGGAGAAAACGGAGGTTATGCTTTTGGGCAACCCTCCGCTGACTTCTCTGGCTTCTATCTGGCCTACCTGCCTCGGCGCCCTCCCCCCCCCCCCAAAACCCCAGATAAAGAGCCTGGGCATCTGGCTCGACAAGTCGCTTGACTTTTCGGCTCAAGCCACTAAAACAGCTGCTACATGTGTGGGGCTCATGAAGATGCTTCGTAAAGTGCTCCCTCTGCTCCCTTTTCAGGCGAGTAGAATCATGGTCCAGGCCCTGATCCTCTCTCGCCTGGATTATGGAAACGCGTTATACCTAGGAGCTCCGGTAGCTGTGACCCACAGGCTCCAGGTTACCCAAAACTGTGCCGCCCGCCTACTGTACAACATCCCTCGTTGGCAGTCAGCCAAGCATGCCTTAAATAATCTCCACTGGCTTCCAGTCGCCGCTAGAGCTCAGTTCAAGGCTATGTGCATTGTGCACAAATCCTTTCACCGAACGGGCCCAGCCATCCTGTTTCCATTAGTACTGCCCTATGTCCCCCCCCAGAGCCCTAGCGACCACAACAACGATCAATAAAGCTAGGTGGGGTGGCCGCTCCTTTTCCCACACGGCTGCTAGGCTCTGGAACTCCCTCCCCCTCGCCCTTAGAGGGAACCCCAACAGGATGGCTTTCAGGAAAGCGCTGAAAACACACCTGTACACCAAAACTCGGTAACCTCCCGGGCAGCCCATTTTAACAATCAATATAAGCGCTGCGAGGCCTTCGGGTAGTTTTAGCGCTATACAAGTATAATTTTTCATTTCATTTCATTTCACATCCGGCCCAAGGTGACCCCACACGGCTCTGCCACGCCCCCCCCCCACCTCTCCCCCGGTCCACAACATGCCTCTCCGGCTGCTCCTGCTTTGTGTCCTACTCTCCTCTACTCTCATCTGCATGTTTCTGCCTATCTCCCCTCTCCCCCCACAGACTGCCGACAGCCTTACACTCTTCCACCTAACGTGCTTTCTTACCACCCATCATGCCACCTGGCATGTAGGGCAGTATCGTAGGACCCCCACTTTTCTCTGTCTTGGGCAGGTTTATGTACAGTGCCCTAGCCGTGGTTCAGGGTCTTAAGTTCTACTTCCACAGTTCACCTCGAGGTGTTCTTTGACCTGTCTCTCTTCTGTTTGTCTTCTGGCGTTGAGTGGAGAGCTGTTCTTGTGATGGAGTCTTGTTCTCCTCTGATGGTGCGTCTTGTCCTCTGCCTCTCTTCCCTCAATGGGGATTGCACATGGCACTTTAATTTACAAATGATGCACTGTCACTTTGACATTGTTGAAACTTTGTTGACAATATAAAAGTACCAAAAAATGGCTACAACCTCAGGTTTGACAAAGACCGCTTTGAGGTTGAAGCGCATTACCTGGTCGTGTGTGGTCGCAATAAAAAACTCTTACAGCGAGCCTGAGCGTGCTGGAATCTGTTTTGATGGGAAGCAGGCCGTTCTAATGGAATTACCGACTTGTTTACAGGCCGCCTGATATGTTGGCATTAGTTGCCCGTTAACAGTCAAAAGACTCTGAAAATTAGTAGGGCCACGAGCATGTTGTAACAGAATCCTTAAATGGAAGCATTCAGATTGGTTTGGGTGAATACTGTACATCCTACCAAGAGCTGAGTCTTTCCTAACCCCAAGGTGACCTAGTACCTCCTGGCTGCGTTTCCGACGTGTAAAGGTTGAATGAGCCCATGTGTAGTACTGTGGAACTTCGTGGTTTAGCAAGGTTGTCGCAAAATCGTCAGACCCACATAATTGGAAGAACGCGATAAGGGTTGTTGCCGGAGGGTTTTGTGCAATGTGCCTAAGGTTTGTGTCATTAAAATACACTCTTTGTCCATTCGGTAGATGTACGGCCAAATGTGTGACAGTGGGATGCATTTCATGAATGTGAAACTCAAGAAGCCTCCACATGGCCACGGACGTGCTAATATAACGGCCATTTACATATGTTTCAGTCTCATTGTGTTTGTTTTGTATAGTAGTAGTTGCCTGATCAGAGCCTTTGTTGATATATTTGCATATATATTTTATAGCTTTTACGGATTGGCAGTATTCAATATTAATGTGTGCATTAAAAGATCGGCACAGTACAGGGGAGTATGGAACAACCCACCTATTATTTACAGTTACCTCCTCTCCTCTGACTGTGATTGTGGCAGTATGCCCACCATGATCAGGGCTTCTTCGACGGTATACGGGATACCCATTAACACCAGTTTCTGTCTCATCATTGAGACCCCTTGGGTATTTCTTAGTACAAATACCGTTCTTCATACTGGATGAATGAATGTTGTGTTCCCCACATGGGCCATGGAGCATGTTTTTCTTGATAATTTGGAATAGTAGTTGATCCGTAACAGGACCAGGCAGCTCGGCTGATATGATGCAATCTACTTCGTCAGGCTGTATTTTACGTTCAAGCCACAATAAAATGTGTACGTGAGGTAGTCCTCTTTTTTGCCATTCTATCGTAAAGATGTAAGCTTTAGTTGTACCAAAAATAGCTTTTTGGTTCAGCAGCTTCATTAGTGCTTTCACCTTTAAATTGAACACACGCGCTACGATGTCATGCCTATCGTAGGATCTTTGATTTGGGAATAAGTGATGTTTAAATTCTGGCCATTCTTGATTGCATGTGAAAGTGATAAACAAATCTGGTCTCCCATACTGTCTGACGTATGTCATGGCGTCGTGTGTTTTTTCGTGCATGTACCTGGGTGAGCCAGTGAAGGTAGAGGGTAATATAACGTGTTGTCCAATATCTAGTGCATTTTTGTTCTGATCCTGATTAACCGCATCCTTTAAATGGATGTAGTTATCTGCGCGTAGTTGTTTGATTACGACGTATAAAATCAAGTCTTTCTGTTATCATCTTTGCCATCATATCCACAATGTATTGATTAAACAGATTGCGGAACCAATGCAACATATTGAAACTGCCGGATCGAACCATAAGTGTATAGGCATAGTACTGCATGCATGTCACCGTTTTGTGAGTAGTCGAACGGTTTTGGGGTATATTTAGACAATACACATCCTCCCCTCTTGGGAATAGAATGGGGTATTGTAAAGGGTCATATGATCTATGTAATTCAGAAACTCTACGTAATAGGCCTTCCCGAGTATGTAAAATAATGTCACAAGGACCTTTGTTCTCGTTTACTAAAAGAACATCAACCTCATCCGTGGTCGGTGCATTATACCTCCCTTGATGTGTATTTGGTGGACGTTGATCTGCTTGGATGATGAGGTGCAAGTCTTTATTATGTATATTCATCTCATAGTTGTACTTTCTGGACTGAATGTAACTGTTATGTGTGTGTAATGTGTCCTGTAGTAGTTGAATAAGCTGTATGTTTAAATGTGGCACCATGTGCGACCGTGTGTCTAGTTAATGTTGGTGAGATAGGAAATAAATTTGCAGAAATTGAGCAGGTTTGCCTTCCTGTGGTAGTAGACTGCCAATTAAGTGGTATAACTGGCCATGAATTTTAAAGGTAGGCATAAAATTCCCTTCCCTCACTTCATTAGCCCCAAAGGATGTCATTTGGAAGAGAGTATTGTAACGCCATGTATTATTTAAACAAGCATTGGAAATGCAATAGGTCTCGCAGCATTAGAGTTAGTGCTTTTAGAATTGTTTATGGGTTTTTTTTGTAAATCTTTAGCATTTTTGTTTCCTGTAGCCAATGCTAAAGAATTAAAAAAAAAAAAGCCATAAACATTTCTAAAAGCTCTGAAATGCAGTCTGAAATGCTGGATATATATTCAGTACAGATACACTATATTGTTAATGAAGACATAGGATATAATATGTTGTACTGTATACACACAATTAGATGGGAACGTGCTGTGTGTGTCAGCGATTGAAAGAGACTGCACTCAGAGTTGCTGTGCGCATCAGCGAAAAGATTGCAGAGTAGACACGCAATACTTGTACTAAAGTGTTGTGCGATTGTACTGTAGGCACGCAATTTAAAATCCAGCTAAACGCGTCAGCAGAGTTGCTGTGCGCATCAGCGAGTGAACTGTAAACTAGACACGCAGTTTTAAAATCAAGATGTGCGTATCAGCGAAAAGATTGCAGGGTAGACGACCAAATACTTGTACAAAAGTGCTCTGCGTGTCAGCGAAAGAACGTAAAAGTCTGCACTGGGCACTGCTGTGCGAGTCTGCAAGAAAGCATGGAGCTGCTGTGCGCATCAGTGAGTAAACTGTAAAGTAGGCACGCAATTTAAAATCCAACTGTGCGCGTCAGCGCCGCGGAGTTGCTGTGTGCATCAGCGAGTGAACTGTAACTTATACACACAATTTTAAAATCAAGCTGTGCGTATCAGCGAAAGGATTGCAGGGTAGACATGCAAATACTTGCACAAATGTGCTGTGCGTGCCAGCGAATGAGCATTAAAGTGCACACAGCGTCGCTGTGCGCGTGAGCGATAGAGCATGGAGCTGCTGTGTACATAAAATGGACACAAAGCTGGTGTGCACGTTAGTATTGGCACAAAGCTGTTGTACACGCTGTTGTCCGTCTGTAAAGGCTGCTGGGTGTGTCAGCCAAGGAGAATGAAGCTGGTTTGCGCGTCAAGGTTTCTAGGTGCGCAATCAAAGAGCAACATCGGGTCAATGCGTTGCACGTTGCGTTCCAATGACGAATTTCTGGAATGCCACAGTTATATGGAGAAGTCCTAAAGTTCACAGAGGAAAGCACAGTGCCAGCACGAGGACGGGCAGTCACGAGCAGGTAGTTAAAGAAATAACATGGAACCACCCGGACAGCGGTAAAGTTAACAAGTGAAAGCGGGATGTAAGTAGGGGGGAGGAGAAGTCTGGGCAGGCAGGATGACTCAGGGGAGGGGGCGGAGCGGGGCAGAGCGGCATGTGGGTGTGAAGAAGCCGGGCCTTTGAAGTGAAGCTAAGCTTCACTTCAAAGGTGTCGGAGGAATGCGGGCGGCTGTGCACGCGCTTTTAAGCTCAATGCACATGCGCATTGAGCTTAAAAGTCACGGGCACTGCAAGGAATCGCCACGATTCCTTGCAAGTTGGATAAAGAGTGGATAAGCCCCCATAGTCTCGCAAGCTCGATGCGCATGCGCATCGACAGGCGAGACCTAAAAACGATTTGAAAGTGGATGAGTCCCATTGAGTAGTTGTCTAATGAGCAGTGGTGGTTCTTCAATGTTGAGAATACTGACTTTTCCAGAGGAGCAGCAAAGTCCTTGAGGTTCAGCCTTCCATTTAAGGGCGTAGCACTTGTTTCAGACGTTGTCCATGTTGCCAATGTTGATATCTGTATGGTTGATCTAGTCACAAACTGGGTTGTATTGGAAGGCCGATCTTACAGTGTGTCCAATGTGAGGGTGTTGTCTTACAGTGATTGGTGGTTGTTGGAGGTTACATAGTACTGGTGTCCCTCTAATACTGGATCTTACATCGATGTGTTGTGTGTTGTGCTCGTTAACGTCACGCAAAGTGGCAGGTATGTCTGTTAGTAGCTTGTGTGAGTGAGTCTCTGTAGCACTGGAGGTGGCGATGCGCGCACTCTTGTTAACAAGCCGCACTGAACGCCGCACAGTTGGTTCACTCCTTAAAGCAGACGTGAATGGAGCAGATATGCGAGCTAACATTTGATTAGTGTTGTCTTGGCTTTTGTGTAGCCGTAGTATTTTTTGTGCCCGTATTTTGGAGGTTGCTCTGGCAAGTTGTGTCTTCCTCTTCACCATGTTTGGTTGTTCCAGGAGTAGTGTGGTTAATTAGTATTAGAATGACTGGCAGGGTGGTATGGTGTGTCCCAGCTTGCGTGTAAGGTCGCGTAATGAGTGTGAGTAGAGGCAGGAAGTTGCACAATGGTGATACTTCAATGTTCTCCTATTGCACGCACTTTGGAGTTACATGTACTTAGTAATGGTTAGTGCCGTTTACTTGTGGCAGTTGTTATGAGTAGCTGTGTGACACTGATTAGATGGTGCAAATTGCCTCCCCCTCTGCGGCCAATCACAATCCCTGGTAAGTGGCTACCTGTGGCATACCTTCATCAGAACCTGCGTGGTACTGACTATGTACATAAATGGCTGAAACGTTCGTGACCCCAGAAATAAAGTCCGTTTTGGAGCCATCAGTAGAGTTAAGGCTGTCGGGTCAGTAGGTCCTAAATGATGTAGTTGATTGGCTCCCCCTCTGCGGCCAATCACAATCCCTTGTAAGTGGCTACCTGTGGCATACCTTCATCGGAACCTACGTGGTACTGACTATCTAGATAAATGGCTGAAACGTTCAGTTCGTGACCCCAAATATAAAGTCCGTTTTGGAGCCAGCAGTAGAGTTAAGGCTGTAGGGTCAGTAGGTCCAAAATGATGTAGTTATTCTCAAGACTAACATGCTTTCTTTCGCTAATTTCGAAAATGTTTGTTACCTGTGTTGTCGATCCTTGCTGACACGCTAATGCTGGGGATACCTTGCAGCAGAACATGTGTCTCCGTTTGTCCAACCAGTGGCCGAAAGCGCCCAGCGATATGTGCCTCTGCATCCGCTGATGACGACGCCAACGATCGGCGTGTGTGGCTGCTGTCAAGTCACTTGGCCTCACGGTGTCCAAAAGCGGCACCGCGATGCTGTGCGTGTCCCAAATTTCTCCGTTAAATGTGCAATAGCGCCCCAGCAATGCTCAAGTGCCTCTGCATCCGCTGATTAAGGCGCCGACGTTCAGCGTGTGTGCCCGCTGTGAAGTTCTCAGTCATTGACGCAGAGGGTGAGTGTGTGCTTTTAGGTTCTCTGCGCTTGGCGCGCCACAGCCGCCCTGGCCTGCACAATGTGCCCGGGTGCCTTTGTAAGTTAACGCACTTCTGAAACACGGCGTGGTGCACTGAGACGCCACACTCCTGGCGCACTGAGACGCCACACACCGCGTCAACGTCAGTACACCGCCACACATTTCTACGTGATAGAACGCTATTCTCACACTTTACAATGCTGTGATAGAACGCTATTCTCACGCTTTTCCAATGCTGTGATAGAACGCTATTCTCACGCTTTACAATGCAGGCGGCGTCTCACGCTTTACAATGCTGAACGCACACGCCCACCACAATGCCTGTGATAGAACGCTATTCTCACGCTTTACAATGCAGGCGGCGTCTCACGCTTTACAATGCTGAACGCACACGCCCACCACAATGCTGAACGCACCCACCCACCTCAGCGCTGGTGCTACTTCCAACGGACTACATACATATATACTATATGCGTGTGTGTGTGTGTGTGTCCTGTACAAAGTTCACCAGTTAACATGCTCTCAGGACCTAGTATGACTAATCCAGTTAGTGTTGCAAGAATCCGTTTATTACATTTTAGCGTTTCGGCTGCCCAGCAGCATTGATCACGTGTGCTCCACTGGCATGCGTGCCACTCCCCTGGGGTCCCTCAGTTTCAGAAGGAGCACTCGTGTGGGCTGAAAGATGCAGCACTGAGGTCTCTCCTGATAACAGGTGAGTAAATCGGACTTCGTAGTTCGGCTGATTTTAGAGGAATATTTGCACGGTTCAAAAATAGACACTTAGAAACTTTCCTGGTGAAAACCACACAATAGATTCCTATGGAAGGAAATACAAATTACTGGTAAGTACGCTTAGATTTACTTTTCAGGGTCTGTACTGGGCTCAAAGATGCAGCACTGACGTCTCTTGTGATAACAGGTGAGTAAATCGGAATTCGTAGTTCGGCTGATTTTAGAAGAATATATTGCTCAATAGTGAAGGAAGGGGGCGGGGCCTGAGGTGACATGTGTGAAAACATGCCCTGTGGCGCGTTTTAAGTTGGGGAATTAATTCCTCTTCAATCCTGAGGTCCCCTATGGGCCACCTAGCCCGCCAGGTACCTCCAGTATGCGCCAGGGAGCTGCGTTGCAGAGAAATGTTCAGAGGCCATTCCCCCTTTTTACAACACTCTGCAACGCAGCTCTGTGGCGCTTACTGGAGGTACCTGGTGGGCTAGTTGGCCCCTAGGGGACCTCTGGATTGAAGAGGAATTAATTCCTCAACTTAAAACGCGCCACTGGGCATCCCAGGTCACTTCAGGAGCCCCGGGGAGGTGGCGGTCCTCGGCCTGTGAGTTCCCCCCATACATAATTTTAAAGCCCCGTGGGTTGGCGGTCCCTGGGGCTGGGGGCCCCCTCTGGGCCCCTAATTATTATAAAAAGAAAGAAGCTCCGAGGTGTGGCGGTCCCCGGGGCAGCGGGGCCCCATGAGCCCCACCGCATACCTAAGATGAAAGCCCTAGGAGGTGGCGGTCCCCGGGGCTGGGGGGCACCACTGGCCCACCATTATAATTAAATACATTGCCCCCGTGGGCTATTTTCAAATACTGCAAGCTTCATTTTTTTATTTTTTTCCGCGGGATACACGTATCCTACGCGTTTCCCGTGATTTTTTTTTAAATAAAATGTTTTTGGGCTTGGGAGTCCTTGTGGGGCCCCCTGACCAGGCCTAGGGGGTCAGGGTGTTTCTACCCTGCCCCCTTTTCTTATTTTTTGTGTTTCTTTTTCTGTTTTCTTGTGCCTCGGTTGTACCGAGGCACAAGATGGCTGCCAACACTTCCTGGTTTGGAGTGTTGACAGCCAATTAGCATAAAGCTCGTGCTCGGGAGGATACGCGTACCTTTACGCGTACCCTACTTCATCCATAGATATATCTCTACTTTTTTGCCAAATTTGGTGTAATTCCGTTCAGCAGTTCAAGCTGTAGCCTCACTTAAAGGTCCCTATGGAAAATTGCATGGGGAAAATATGTTTTGGGACCCCCTTTTTTCTTGGACCTCGCTTGACGAATCACCCTGAAACTTTCAGGATAGGATAGGAGCGCCCCATCTTCTTGGAGAATTTCGCAAAGATACGTCAACCGGCGCCAAAGTTATTCCATATAGAATGTTGCGTATTTCCTATGGAAACTAGGTCCTAACTAAAACTACCTACTAGCGACCGCCAGTAGATAATATATATAATTATATGTGTATATATATATATATATATATATCCAAAACCTCCTACTCCGCAAAGAACAGGCAGAGGCCACTCAGGGGATACAGTTGGAGGATCTTGAATTGAAGAATAAAAGCGTGTGCATAATGCATTTCTGCCTTACGGCCTTCCTCAGATGCTTGCTGTGTTGCAAAGGTAGACTGCACCGTCACTTTTGATTGTCCTGGGTCGCTGCCATTGGCGGAAGTCCGCTGACCAACGGTCACGTGAGTACCAACCCACTGTAGTTCTGCCACAACTACAGCTCCCAGAATGCTGTAGACTTGGGTGAGTGTTGTTAGGCAGTGGCCGAAATAAATGACCCCCATTATATATATATTTAACACAAACAAACAACTCCCACAGAATGAACCAATGAAGGAGACACGGACACCAGGCAGTTAGGATACAGAATCTGTTTTATTTAATCAAATCAGCCTCAATCCAATAGTTAAAAAGAGAGACGTGTTTCGTCTGCACATCTATATCTACATATATGTAGATCTACATATATGTAGATATAGATATGAATTTATATATTCACTGAAAAAACAAAGGTTAAAGTGATGTTATAGTCAAGTGAATATCTCAGTGACAACATTAACGTTTTGAAGTGAAAAAAACAGAAATTCAGGAGTTATAGTTAGCAGCACTAACTATAAACTGTGCCCCATCATGGTCTGCTATTGACCCCACATATGACATCACTCATAACATGTTCTATGGCATCACTGATGGCATCTCAAATGACATCATTGATGATGTCACTGAAACGGCCAGCAAATTAGAGCGCTCGCTCTCGTGGGACTCGCAAGAGCCTCTCGCTCCTGCAAGAGCGTGAAGGCTCACAGGAAAAACAAACATCTCAACCAATCACAGGGCACTATTTTTTATTTTGTGCCTTTGGGGGACTCTCGTGAGCCCAGCTGTCAAAATATAGAATCATTTTTCACTTATAATTTTTCAGAAATTACTGAACGGGTTCACACCAAATTACAAGAAGCACAATCTGCGGACCAAGATCTAGTTTCCTGTCGAATTTGGTGTCATTCCGTTCAACAGTTTTTGCTAAAACTTCTCTTAAAGGAGTCTGTGGGAAATGCATGGGGAGTTTGCATTTTTGTACCCCCCCCCCCTATCATCTCGGCCCCCGCTTGACAGATCACACCGAAATTTGATGATATTTTTGGCACAATATTTTTTGTCAACAATGTTTTTTACCACAATATTTTGTCAGTGATCCTTCTGTGTGTTTACTCAGTCTGTAGGTAGTGTGGGTACTGGGGTTACTGTAGGACATCTAAGCCGTAAGGTGCTGGTGCCTTAGCAGCAGGCACCCTTGTCTTTGTCCGCATTCATCATCATTGCTAAGGGCAACAGAGCAAGGTCTATCAATCACACACTTTCTGAAACTGTATGTTTCTTTGCATCACGTCACCTTTTGATTTGGGATATTTTAGTTGTTTAGATATTACATTTTTATGGTCAGGCTTGCCAGCGCAGTTGTTTCCAGTCAATTATGTGGGAATCATTTTGAGAACGGGGCTTTGGCTCCGCCCATGTGTCGGGAGCCAGGCGTTCATGATTGATTGGGCAGAAGTTTTATGCTGTCACAAAAAAGGGCGTGGCCTCCACATAGCTGTGATTGTTTCATTTATCCATCTGCTTGAGCGTTAACCTCTTCACCGCGGGGGGTAATTTCCCGCTGTGCTGGGGGGAGGGGGCGCGCACGGCGCCTGCATGCTCATGACGATCTGAGCTCGTCATGAGGCACGGCGCTCCTGTGCTCATGACGAGCTCAGCTCGTCACAGGTGCATTACCTGCCATGGAACGCTCAGCACAGCAGGGGAATTATCCCCGCGTGTGAGCTCATGACGAGGTTAAGGGTTACACACGTGACCTTGTAATGTTGTTTACTGGAGCATTTATGGTCTTTTTCTCTGGCAACAGCAGAGATGGTGGGAGGGCAGCCATTAATCTACATGGAATATTAGGTCTGGCTTTACAGTGCAACTACCACCTGACCATTCAATCAACACCAATGATGTTCTGCAGATCTTTGTTTTCATACAAATACATATCTGTTCCCATGCTATCTACTTGTAATGCTTCATATTACCATAATTAATTCATTAATGTCGGACCTATTGGCTTTGCCAGTGCTTGTTAAGTCTGTCTTAACAGTGCAGCTGTCCCCAGATGTGATGTGGTCAGCCTAAAGAAGAGCTGCCAAGAGTACTTCAGGTAGCGGCTTTCGCTCCCCCGTCTTGTTGGTACCCAGGAGTACATTCTGATTGGGCAGGAGCTGTGTGCTTTCCACCCAGCTGTGATAATTTGGTTTATTTGCCCAGCTGCCTGAGCCAGCAGCAGTATGTCTGCCTGTACTTGAACTTTTACAGGCACACACATCATTGTAATGCTGTTAAAGTGTCTCAGATAACTGGATCATAGACAGTGTGTTTTCTGGCAGCAGCAGAGATGGGAGGAGGGCAGTCATTAGAACTGTCCTGCAGTCTCCCAGCACCCCCCCCTTCCGTTATTAACTTTAGAGTTGGGAGTGAAGATGTGTGTTTGAGAGCAGCATGGGAACGCCCAGAGCTACATTCATTTACAATGGCTTTTAGGTCTGGCTTGACATTGCTTCTGCTGATGGACCTTATGAGAGCAACAAAAAAAAGCTTTCAGAGCACCTCTGAGAGAGGAACTTAGCCTGCACCCATGTGTTGGTTCACTTAAGTACAGGATTTGATTGGGCTGAATTTGTGTGGTACCATTAGAAAGACTGCATAGCCTGCACTTTCCGGCTTGTGGCAAAGCTTACACTCGATACAGCAGGAATGAGTTTGTTATTAATTAATTGCGGGTTTCTAAAGCGCTAGAATCGACTCCCGAAGGAGTATCTCTGCGCTGTAGACCGCTGGGGAACCCGTCCTGGCTTTCCCTGTGAGATGGTCCCTACTGGGTATCTCCAAGGTGAAACCAGGCATCCCCAGCGTATGTGGGGGGCCGTTGTAGAGATGAGGCAAGCTAATGCCCAGAGTTGCCGAGTGTGATCCCTGGTTAGAGTAGGCACCAAGGCGAGAATTATTGAGTCCGCTGACCCTGGTCCACGACCCTGCCGCGTCGGGGATAGAACCCTGGTCCCGGGCCGTCCTCTTCTTCCGGGTCTGCCGCCTCTAACCAGTGAGCCACACCACTCCACACCAGTGAGCCACACCACTCCACAAGCCGATGCTCATGACTATAGGCCTGATCTGTTTATTATAACAGTTTATGATAAAGGCACTCGGCTAGACATATTTACTGTGAACAGCATATGTTAAAGTCTATCGGCATGTAAGCGTGGATTGTTAGTATTCTATAGTAAACCCTACAGATGGGTATTTGGTTACATGGAATCTCACAGATTACCTTAGTTCTCAGGGGTTTTGGTGTTTATTGCTCTGACAAGCCATAGGCACAGATGATTTGCACTCTGAGAATCCTGTGAAGAGTAGTATTTAACTTTGCCAACTGTAATGCTGTATGGATTTGCAGTTTGTGGGACTCTGTGCCTGGTGGTTATTTTGTAGAAGTGCTTACTGTCCGTACAGTAGGCTTCAGTGAGGTATTATTACTGCTGTCGGTTTGTTTCAAGTGCAGAGAACTGTTATGCCAAATGCTGCAGGTCTTCCTTGTTTATTATGGAAGGCTCTTACAAAGGCAACAGGCCTGACTTATTTACCATAGTGGGCAAGACTTTTGCTTCTTGTCACCCATCTGGACAAACCCAGGGAGCGCTGTTGAGAGGCGGTGTATATTGTCTTGTCAACTGTAACTTCATACATATTTGTAATATTATAAAAGTATATATATTGGGTGTCAGCTTATGCGCACTTCAATCATCCTGGGGTGTATGTTGTGTGACGTCAGTGGTAAAGACTAGAGGCCTTATCGTTCCCTGTCAGGTGCCTTAGGTGTGATCTGTTTATAATGAAAAATGATGACAAAGCAAGTAGGCCATATCTATTGTGAAAAGCATGTTTTAAAAGCAATGGGCTTTTAAGTGTAGATTGACGGGAAACATCCTAAACCACGATGATTGAACCACGACTCACCTGAACAACGAGGAGAGAATAACGAAGACTGCTGAACAACGTCGGCCGGAACTACGAAAGGCAGAACAACGAAGTATAACGTATCCTGTATAACGTCACTCCTCAGAATTAAGGGAAGATTAGGCGGGGTGTCGGGGGTCTCCCCCCCCAAAAAAAAGGATAAATAAAAAAAATTTAAAATGGTATGCGTTGTCAAAGCATACTAAAATAGAACATTTAGATCCGTTTTTTTAAAAAAGTGGTTCACGCTAGAAGTATTGCAAGTACAATAGTGCCATCTAACAGCCAAACACGAGATGTTTAATTTCGTGGTTTAGGAAGTCGTGCTAAAAAAGGTAGTGGTTAAAAATAGCTCGCGCTTAGGCTTTCGTATTTAAGGCAGTCGTGGTTGAGGCAGTAGTTGTTTAGACATACAACCTGGATTGTTATCACATGGTGCTAAAGCCCGCAGGCAGGTATGTTTAGCATAGAATCTCGCAGGTTACCAAAGTAGGCAAGAGTTTTGGTGTTGGCAGCCCACCCGAACAAGCCATGGGGATAGAGGATTTTCACCAAAAACCGGTAAACCGTGTTAGCCTTTATAGGTAGGGATTTTATATTCTTTTACTATCTGTATTTTGTACATATTTGTAATTTTATTACAGTGCATCTGATGGGTGCCTGGTGGGAAGCTTGTGACCCACACAGTGGGTCTGAGTTGTTTAAAGGCAGTAAGCCTAACATTGACGCTGAAAAGCATAGGTTAAAGTCCTTCGGCACATGAAATGTCATAGATTACCTTTGATGGGGAGGATTTTTGTTTTGGTACCACCTCTGACAAACCCTCGGGGGAGAGGATGTAGCCTTATGGCTAGAGTGGTGGACCTCAAAACTGGGAAACCGGGTTCGAGTCTCTGCAACCACGCTCAACATCCTGTGATTCTGGGCAAATCACTTAATCTCCCTGTGCCTAAGAAAAAATGTAAGCGTATATCTGAAACATAACTGGTGCTCATGTAAATGTAATACCTAATATCCTCGGGTCTAGTTTGCGCTATATAAAACTCTTTAAAAAAAAAAAAGAAGACTTACTCTGGAATAATTCTTGTTAGAATCGCTTCCTAGTTGTTTGCCAGAATCTTGTAATATAAATATATATCCATATAAATGTAATTTACACTCTGCGTCCATCCATGGCAGCGTACTGCATGGGGCAGTGGTTCAGTCCACATCACTCACTACCTTTCTTGCACTGTGAATGAGGGCATTTTCTGAACTACATTTACTTGGTAATGATTGTGCTTCAGTGCCAGAGTTGGAGTGCTTTGAGATCCCTTTCATTACTTTGCTGGACATCTTTCTTTTTAATGTTTCTCAAGAGGATACTACAGCTCTCCAAGCAGTGCTAACGGGTCGTCGCTTGCTTGCCGCTCTCATCTGCTGTGCTCTGCATCTCGCGTGGTCACTTCCTCTAAACCAGGAGACCCTTTTAGAGTGCTGCTGTTCATAGTCTATCCTTGTCTTACCATTTCAAGATGGCCAACTTGTTGATGTAAATGTGGCAGCCATGCTGGACCTTTAAAAACAACAATTGACTATTTACAAGACCCTGCATGATGGACACCCACTGCTATGCTTAATTTGATTATTGCAGGCTTCGGCCCACCATGTTTAGATGGCAGCAAGGTTTCTTTTTTTAACTTGTATTTTGTTTAATATATCTTGCATATGTTGTTGAGTTTGTGTGTGTTTTATTGCAGTTGTGTCAGAGGGTAAATGAATGGATGCTTGAGTGGAAAGATGAGTGACAGAGTGTATGTATGATGGGCGAGTACCTAACCCCATCAATGACTCAAAAGGCACTTTCAGTCATTAGCCAGACCTATTGACATTGCCAATGCTTGCTCTGACTCTAGTATTTCATGTCTTCGGTTTTGTGGGACATTTTAGGGGTTTTGTTCACACATTGGTTCAATATTTTTTATTTAAAACCTTAGTTATTTTGACATTGATCTGCACCTATTGCATATGTCTTTCTTTCAGTTGCTGTAAATAGGTTGTTGACCTACTTTTAACTGTGTGAAGTTTACAAACTCAAGCTCTCCCTCCTACAGCTCAATGTGTTGCCCCTTACTTTGGCTTGGGCAGGAGCCTCTGCTTATTGTCAGTCCCCATGGTCATGTTATCCATAGCCACTCCCTGTTCGTGGTCAGTGCAGACCCTCCTCCCGTATAGGGACTGCATCTCCTTCCGCCCTCCTGCGTTTGGCTTGAGGTCACCATGCTCACGGTTCGCCTGTACCCTATCCTTGACTGCTCATCTGTTGGCCTGTAGTCCCCTCCACTCCATCTCCTTGGGTTGGATATACCCCCTTTCATGGTTAGTGTGTTGCCACCCCCTGTCCCTGTTGGAGCTTAGCTCCCCTGCTCCATGGATTGATGGACGCCCTTCCGCCGCCCACTCTTGACTGTACACCCCAGTTATGTAGTAGTCTCCACCCAGCATTGTCCCCATGGTCCTGGGGGAGGCTGTAGCCTTACCTGCTCCCATGGTGGACTGAACCACCCACCCCATTCCACTCCTCTACTGGTACATAGAAGGCTCCATCTTGCGTTCCTTTTGAGCCGCCTCGTTCCATGGGTGGAATTAGCGAACAAGGGTACCCCGATATGCGAACCTGGGGTGATCAAATATTTTAGGAAAGACAGTGGTTCAAGTGGTGGCCACAAAGGGTTCAGAGCAAAAAAGTGTGAACCCCAAAAGGGGCACTAGGAATCTCAATTAAACTAGATCATTAATCATGCTGGAGCACAGAAGAAGGCGAACATATTTAGTGTAAAATAGACAGTCTATCTTACATAAGTAAAACTTAGTACTCTAAGTAATATTCAGGTGCTCACAAAAGTGAAAAGTGGGCGTGATGTGACAAGGTGATAGTGGATTAAAAGACATAACATCGCATTGAAAAAGACAAATTGAACTTTACGTAAATGTAAACAATGGAAGGAGATCTTGTTTTAAGGGTTCATGGCGTTTCGATCTTATAAACTTAAGATCATCTTCAGGACATATAGTGAGCAATCTGAAATCTTATTTGGCCAAGGGAGTGGACCCGGGCGGGGTCACAGGCGCGGTCTCTTCCGTGGTTCCTGGGTGGCCTCTTGAGTGGGACGGCTCTATCCATAAATAGAGCCTTGGAGAATTTGCTGGTTTTGGACTACCTCCGGCTGGATCGGTGTGGCCTTAGGGACTAATGGAACCGTCAGGGTACAGGGGTGTAGTACACTAATGTGGAGAACCGTAATTAGTCAATGTGTTATCTCGTTGTTGCCAAGGAACTAATTGCACTGACGAAGTTGGAATATACCACTGATGTGGTTGGCCGTAAAAGGTCAGTCGGTTGATTTGGTGTACCGTAATAAAGACGAATTCAGCGTTTTCTGCATTTGTATCCGAGCGCAGGTCGCGAATCAAGCTCCTTCCTGGCAGCGGCTCAGCAATTGACTGGACTGGAGCGGCCCAAATCTAACGACTGACCTTTTGTCAAATAAACTGTCTATTTTATACGAAATATGTTCCCCTACTTCTGTGCTCCCAGCATGATTAATGATCTAGTTTAATTGAGATTCCTAGTGCCCCTTTTGGGGTTCACACTTTTTGCTCCGGACCCTTTGTGGCCGCCACTTGAACCACTGTCTTTCCTAAAATATCGTTCCATGGGTGGACTGTAGACCTCACTGCTTCCATGATGGAGTGACCTCCGTTTGCGCTCTTGCATTATTGTGTAGACCCACCTGCTTCGGTTGCACTGACCTTTGGTTTTCTCTTCCAGGTTGACTCATGACATCAGCCTTGAGGAGTTTGAGGATGAAGACTTCTCAGAGATCACAGAGATCACCGATGAGTGCAGCCTGGGCCTGACCTGCAAGGAGAGCCTCGCCTGCCGGGTAAGGAGATGGGGCAGTCGTTGAACTCACAGCGGGCATTATGGGGATAAAGAGGGTGTGGGCCTGACCCTCAAGGGGAGTTTTGCCTGCCGGGTAAGGAGATGGGGCAGTCGTTGAACTCACTGGGGGCATTATGGGGATAAAGAGGGTGGGCGGCTTGGGCCTGACCCTCAAGGAGAGCCTCGCCTGCCGGGTAAGGAGATGGGGCAGTCGTTGAACTCACTGAGGGCTTTATTGGGATAAAGAGGGGGTGTGGCTTAGGCCTGGCCTGTTAGGAGAGTCTTGGCTTCTGGGTAAGGAGATGGGGCAGTCGTTGAACTCACTGAGGGCTTTATTGGGATAAAGAGGGTGTGTGCGGCCTGGGAGCGCATCACCTGCTGGGTAAGGCACGGGAGCAATTAGCGGCCAGATATATTCCTAAGGGATGATTTGTTTTGCGCTATATCAAATCCAGCTAACATAACATAACATAACTTGGCAGCGTTAAGTGGAGTTCATGGAATAAACAAGGTGTGTGTCCTGGTCCTGACCTGCAGGGACAGCTTTGCCCACCAACTGAGGAACACAGGAGTTGTGGCGCTCACAACGGGGCGTTACTGGAACAAAGTTGGCGCGTGCTGTGCCCACAAGAAGAGTCCCATCTACAGGTGAGGAATTAGGATAAACAAACAATATCCCAACTGGTATTACTATAGGGGTGATTAGACATGTATGCGAAAAGCATTACGTGGACAGAAACAAGGAGACTCAATTCATTTTGAAACGTGCTCATGGCATCGTATAATTAAAGAAAAGTAAGAAACACAGTTGTAACAGCACTGTACATAAATGAATAACAAAACAACCCGAATTGGACTTGGTACTCGGCATGTGCAAGTGACACAAAAGGTGGCGACACAAGTGACAATTGTGGTCAGCATGAACGGCGCATGGTGTGAACGTGTTTGAATATATACAGTGAATCAAGAGAACAATGTGGCTCCAAAATAAATTGCAATGCGAAAGTTTTTTCAGATTTGAAGGAATAATTTAGATGAGCCACACTGGGGAATGCGCCATCTATTGCGCTGAGTGGTCGACGACGTTTCGAGCCTCGTTAGTTAGGATCATCTTCAGGACCGGGTTGCAGTTGGAAAACGGTGCTGGAATAGCTCGGGACGAACTAAGAAGTTGTTCTTGAAGATCGGGTCCGGCGAAAAATTGTCCTGTGGCGACCTGGCTGAGAAGGGGATCCACCTCGGGGGGTGTGTAAATGGTTAGCGGGAGGCAGCATGTCCCGAAAGGGTTCAGAGGACGATGCCTCGATTGAAAGGAACTTGGGGCTAAATTAAGCAGCGAAGACCGGCATAGACTCGCCACATGTAATCTGAAAAAACTTTCGCATTGCAATTTAGTTTGGAGCCACATTGTTCTCTTGATTCACTGTATATATTCAAACACTTTCACACCATGCGCCGTTCATGCTGACCACAATTGTCACTTGTGTCGCCACCTTTTGTGTCACTTGCACATGCCGAGCACCAAGTCCAATTCGGGTTGTTTTGTTATTCGTTTATGTACAGTGCTGTTACAACTGTGTTTCTTACTTTTCTTTAATTATACGATGCCATGAGCACGTTTCAAAATGAATTGAGTCTCCTTGTTTCTGTCCACGTAATGCTTTTCGCATACATGTCTAAATCACCCCTATAGTAATACCAGTTGGGATATTGTTTGTTTATTCTGATTATCTACCCTAATCCCAACGTGGTTTATGGGTCATACTCCTGTAGTACTTTACAAGGTGAGGAATTAGGGGCACTCGCAGAGAACGCTATTTGATGAAACAGGGCGTGGCCTGGGCCTCCTCTGTTAGGGGAGGAACGGGAGTAAATGATGTCATTTAACATGTCATGAGTGATGTCACAGGGCGTGGCCTGGGTGTGCTCTGTCGGGTGGGGAATGGAAGTAAATGATGTCATTTAACATGTCATGAGTGATGTCACAGGGCGTGGCCTGGGCGTGCTCTGTCGGGTGGGGAATGGAAGTAAATGATGTCATTTAACATGTCATGAGTGATGTCATATGTGAGATGTACCGGGAGAGGAATGGGGTTACTGAGGGTGCTCACAGGGGGGTTATTGGTGAAAAATTGGACAGACTTGGCTCTGTGAGACAAGAACCCAAGTACTGACGTCATTGGTGCATTGTGAACAGTGTATATATTCATTTATTTAACTCGTTGCGATATCCTCACTTCTGACAGAAAGCTGCTTCATTTCGCGGAAGAGTATTACACAATTATTTCCAGTAATTAATGAGTTAGCTTCCCGTTTGATGAATGATCCTTCTTGGTGTGGGCTGTCGGGGAGGGGGGTGGGTGGATAGCAGACCCTGGGTCATCAAAGACGCCACAGCTGCATTTGGAGGGGTCTGGTCCTTTCGAAAGGGTGGAGGGGGTCCTGTCAGTTTTCAGATGGGGGGGACAAAGACTCCTTAAATGGGCCTGTCTTTGGATTTTTTTTAGATTTGCCAGAATTTTGGTTGATTTCTTAAATCTGAGCAAAGCAGGTTCATTCATTCCTTCATCCATTCAGCCTCTGTGGGTCTTGCGCTTGAATCTCGCATCTGTGATGAGGTGGGTTGGGACTCAGATTGCAGCCGGGTACCATCGTTTTTAAGTCCTGGCTCGCATGTGATTTCAAAATGGTGGAGGGGGATTTTAACTTTAGGATCTGCTCAACCAGCAGCCAATGGTGTTCTTTCAGACCCGCAGTGATTGGACGATATATAACGATATAAGGTAGCAGCATAAAGTGGGACTTTCTCATGTTTTAGTTTTAAGGGCCCCGCCACTATAAAACACGTTGGTCAAAATTAACTTCCTTTCAACTTTTGGTTTCTTATGAAATTTATTTTAATTTAAAAAAATATAAAAGTTTGAAAACGAATGCCTTCACCGTGTGTCACATTCCATAATACTTTATATTTAGGCTGGTGGCCCGTTTCTCTTCCAGGGTGGTGGGAGTAAATTACTACTGTGCCCTATTAGAGGTGACGCCCACCTAATTTAGAAATGGCCGCCATGCTGATGGTCATTTCTAAAGCATTCGCGGGAACTGCTGTCACGACGGTGCCAGAATGACGGAGCCGTGCACCAAGCTGTTTTCTTTTTATTCCCTTCCAAACGAAAATGCTGAAGCAGGATTTTCTTTTTGAAAATAATGAAGAAAATGCTCCCCTTGCTATGGGGGTCCTCTCCCGTTGCGAAGAAACCATTTAGCAGTTTTCATTGCTCCTAACTACCTTAGTTTTGCTGGCGGTGACGGGCAGTGAAAACTGACCTCTAATTCCGCTGATTTAAATCAGGTGGGTGGAATTAGAAGTCTGCCTCCGATGGCAGAGTTCTAATTCCTACTCCACCAGGCCAACAGAGGGGTTTAAAACCTATGCCACCCTCATTTAATCCCTTTGCTGAGGGGGTAATTACCCCACGAACCGGTGGGAGGGGGACGCGGCGCCACGGTGCTCGTGACAGAGTCACAGTAGAGCTGTGCTCATGACGAGCTGGGCTCGTCACGACTCAGCCCACTGATTAATTCGCCCGCACAGGCGGGGAATCAATCGCGCGTGGGTGGGTCGCGGCAGTTATGACGAGTCCAGTGCGTCATGAGCACAGCTCCACTGTGACTCATGATGAGCTGGGCTCGTCACGAGCATGGAAGAGGTTAAATGGCAGACCACTATGTTGTCGGGGAGGGAACACCGTCGCCATTGTGACTGGGTTGCCTCTATGGCAACATATAAATTAGGCCCTATGCCACCCGTAACTCTCACCGCTCCTACAGGTGGAGGAAGCTTAAACTTAGATATGTTTGACAGAATCCTTGATAATGTTCAAAGTGTGCATGATATTGTGTTAAAGTTCTTGGCGTGGTACTGTGAAGCATTTGTGACTGCTGGCTGTGTAGGTACATGCTGGTGGCTGTATTGGTATATTATGGTGGGTGTATCGCTGTATGATAATGGATTTTTTCATATAGGCACATAAGTGTTTGAATATACAGTGGCAGATGAATGTTTGTGTGATTGTGACTGTATAGGAAATTGTTTATGTGGGATATATGTACAGATGTTGGTGTGTGTTTTATAAATTTGGCTGCTCAGTTGTTGATGGGAGCGTGTGGGTGTATACTTTGGGTTTGGCAGTCATACAATGGTGTGTATGTGCTGTGATTGTGGTTGGTATGGGCAGTTGGTGGGAGGAAGTATAGAAGTATGAGTGTGCAGAGCAGGTTTTCAGTTCCACGTGCAACTTATCTGGACCAGGATTTTTTGCTTTACTTTTTGGGACTTGTAGTTTAGTTTAGCCGATTATATAATCTGAACTACAAGTCCCAGCATGCAAAGCAAAAACCTGAATTGGATGAGTTCTCACACATGCACCAGGACAACTTAAAAGCTCTAAATGAGGTAGTATACATGTCACTGTTTGATTGTCTGATCAGTGTGTGTGGTTGTTAAATGAGGATTGTGGAAATATGTAATCATAGGTGTGCGATTATATATGATGTGTGGGTAACATTATGATGGTGGCTGTGTTGCAGTGGATGGATATATTTATGAAGGTGATTGTATTGGCATATTATGGTGGATTTGTTTTCGTATGATTTGGATGACGTACAATAGCAGTGTGTTAGCATGTAGTGGTTTGAGGATATCATGTTTGGTATGTTGGCATAAGATGTTAGTTCTGTGGATATATGAGGCTTGGTAAGCTGGGCTGATAGTTGGTGTGTAGACATATAAAGGGCTGTCTCGATGTAGAATGTTGGGTGTGTGATAGTGTGTGTTGGCATATGATGTTGCGTGTGGGGTTGTATGATAGTTGGTGTGTTGGTCTATGATGTTGAATTCACTGGCCTCTGATGCTGGTTTTGTGGGTGTACAATGGTGGGTGTGTTGGTGTATTATTGGTTGTGTGTAGATAAGACGTGCAGATATTGTGGTGGGTGGGTTGCAACATGATGCTGGGTTGTGCTGTCGTTATATGTTGCCCATGTTAATGTATGCTGTTGGTTGTTGGCTATGTGGAGATATGATGTGGGTGTATCCTAGGAGCCGCTATGTTATTTAGCCTGTGCAAGCATTTAACAGTTCCTTCCGGGCATGATTTATCAGAACTCTGCTGTGAAACGTGCTTGGAAAAGCGTCCCCCTTTGCAGCTGCCAGTGCTTCTTGAAGCAAGCCTCGTCTTGGGAGCTGCAGTCCAGCTCTCGCCTGAGAGTTGCTCCTTTAAGGCATTAATGCGCGTGCCAGGAGCCTGGGGCTGTGATGTCCTGGGAGGCTGGAGAGCTGGGAGCTGGAGCGGTGGGAGGGGCTGGGAGGGGGCGGGGGCCGCCTTTGGAGTGGGAAATGGTTGTTTACCACTATGAGGCTGCTGGCTGCAAACAGAGAAGTGTTTGCTGCAGTCTGTAAAGAATGCCACATAGCACAGCAATAACAGAACACAACAGTAACACAATGCAGCATAAAAAAGAAATATAAATGCATCACAGAACACAAATCTCTGATCACAATATATTAACAACACAAAGGCTTCAGAAAATAAAATGAAAGCACAAGACCTGCATAAACCACAGCAAATGAACGCACAAGAACACATCACAGCCCCAGAGCACCATAAAGAACAGAGGGCTAAGAATATGTGACACAGGAACAGAAAAATCCAACAGAATGTCATAGAGACTAACACAACAAGACGACCTAATAACAGTGACAATGCAAAAACAGTCATCATTTTCTGCTTTTGTGTTGGTGCATTGCTGTTCTGTTGACATGTTGCGGTTATACTATGCTATGGTGTAATGCTGATATGTTATAATTTTGTTGTTTTGTTACATTGTCTGTTGTGTGCTTATCCATTGTGTTCTTGTGTTTTGGGGTGTTGCAATCTTCTTCTGTTATTGTCATGTAATGTTGGTGTTATTCGGCTATACTGCTTCGTGTCTGTTATTTTGTTGTCATGTTGTGCTCTTGATCTGTTGTGGTTTTGTGGTGGTTTGTTAATGTTTTGAGGATTTGGATTGTTATCACACTGCGGTGTGTTGCATAGTGGTTAGTTATATAGTTGTAGTGTGTTTGTTGTGTTGTTGTTGTAGTGTTATTTTGTCGTTGTGTTATTTTGGCATTATGTTATTGTAACGTGTTATCTTCTCGCAGTATTGTGTTATTCTTGTGCCCTCCCCTATCCTCTTAAACAGGCTGAAACATTATTGTAACACAAGCAACCTCCACAACTTCACTTTCAGATGCAGAGGTAAAATGTACTTGCACCAAACACTGCACTATGTGTTACACTCACCAAAAATATGTTGTGATCCGGGAAACAGCCTTTACAACGAAGCCGGAACCGTGCATGCCTTTACCACGCAGGCCTTACCACGCATGCGACACTACACTACCACGCAAGTCTTTACCACACAGGCCTTACCACGCATACGACACTACCACGCAATTCTTTACCACGCATGCGACACTGTGTGATTACCACGCAAGTCTTTATTTGGAAAAACAGGAAATTAGGAACAAGGATATCATGTGGACATGAACTGACATCAGACAGTAATAACTATATGTTAACAATATGCATGGTACAAAAAATATATATTTATTTTATTTGGTAATGGTACAAAAAATATACGGTTTGTATCTCCTATATATTTTTGATATATGATCTACAAATGCATAATGTTGTACATGTTTGTTCTTTTTAGGTTACAATACATTACATTACAGTTCATTGTACGGAGACTTTTTTTGTTATTTAGCTAATATTTTAGTCTAAAAACATGGCTAAAGATTACTACGCGCGTTTCGGCTATTAGCCTTCATCAGGAAGCCATGATGAATTTTCCAAACGTACCTATGCAAACAAAAAAATACATACGAATTCATGTCAGTGTCAGTGTGTTGTCCTAATCATACAAAATTACAAAAACATATAGTGTTTCAATATTTACAAAATCGTGATTAAAAACAAGGGGAGCGGTTTCACCTACATACCCTAAGTTGCATAACAGTAGGTAGACCACATTTGTGGTTTTGCAGTTCGTCAACGTTTGAGATAGGAAGGATCTGTTGTTAAAGGTCCACTCTTTGGTCTCAATGGCAAAATCGCAGGCAGTGCATGTGAGGCATTTAAAATTGCCCACGACAGGGGTCATGCCAGCTAGAGATCTTTGTATAGGATCAGTATTTTTTGATTCCATTCTCGACCGTACAACCAAGTCCTTAAGGTTCTTATTTTTTCTATATGCAAAGACTGGTTTTGGTAGCTGATTTTCCTCGGATTTTGTGGCATTCTTCCTAACATCCCTTTTCATCCCCTTAATTACCACCCCCAATCTCCTCTATAGCTCTATCATTCATGTTCCCAGTTCATCATCATTTTTTGTTTCTCCTGAGACCGTACCCTAGGTATCCGATACCTTTTAAATTGTCAGATATACAATATAGGATGCAATGAGCCAGAATAGCTATTCAATGTGAACTTATTGATCCACATGGAGAACTCAGACTCCGTATTAGCCTAAGAAGATAGAATTTCTCTGAAAAGATAAAAAATGTGACGGTATGCGCTAATAGTTGAAGTAAATATATGTCATCACATATGTATATATGTATATAGTAGGATAGCTTTGTGTACTTTCAAGGTATTTTCCCCTTGTTTTTAATCACGATTTTGTAAATATTGAAACACTATATGTTTTTGTAATTTTGTATGATTAGGACAACACACTGACACTGACATGAATTCGTATGTATTTTTTTGTTTGCATAGGTACATTTGGAAAATTCATCATGGCTTCCTGATGAAGGCTAATAGCCGAAACGCGCGTAGTAATCTTTAGCCATGTTTTTAGACTAAAATGTTAGCTAAATAACAAAAAAAGTCTCCGTACAATGCACTGTAATGTAATGTATTGTAACCTAAAAAGAACAAACATGTACAACATTATGCATTTGTAGATCATATATCACAAATATATAGGAGATACAAACCGTATATTTTTTAGACCATTACCAAATAAAATAAATATATATTTTTTGTACCATGCATATTGTTAACATATAGTTATTACTGTCTGATGTCAGTTCATGTCCACATGATATCCTTGTTCCTAATTTCCTGTTTTTCCAAATAATCTATATATCCCGAATTAGGAACTTTAGTCGGGGATACCCCCTTTTTCTTACACACATTACCACACAAGTCTTTACCACACAGGCCTTACCACGCATACAACACTATCACGCAAGTCTTTACCACGCAGGCCTTACCACGCATGCGACACTACCACGCAAGTCTTTACCACACAGGCCTTACCACTCATACGACACTACCACGCAAGTCTTTACCACACAGGCCTTAGCACGCATACGACACTACCATGCAAGTCTTTACCACACAGGCCTTACCACGCATGCGACACTGTGTGACTACCACACAAGTCTTTACCACACAGGCCTTACCACACATACTACACTACCACGCAAGTCTTTATCACACAGGCCTTACCACGCATACAACACTACCACGCAAGTCTTTACCACACAGGATTTTGAAACGAATACACCTTTACCACGCATGCCTTTACAACGAGAAGGCATGAGCGGTAAAGGCATATTCGTTGTAAAACTTTCATAGGTAAGTATATATAAGTTTAATATTGTTTTAAGTATTAAGGAGAATATGTAGGTAATTTACATTTTGCGATTCTCAAATAGCGATTTTTATGGAATCGCTCTTTGAGAATTGCAAAATGGAATGTAGGTAATAATTCGCAATTTTTTTGTGAATCCCTAAAATTCCTTAATTGCGATTAGCAAATTGCGAATCGCAATTAAGGACTGAGTGTCCCATTCATTCCTACGGGCCAAGAGGCCCATAGGAATGAATGGGGATACATTCTCAAATTGCGATTTTCTGTGAGAAAATCGCAATTTGAGAATCGCTATTCCAAGGGTGCCAGGGTGTCCAAAGGACACCTGTTGCACCCCTGGAATGTTCCTGTAAGTACATGTGGCGCACATACATGCAAAAACAACAATTGATGGACGGAATGTTGCACAATGGCAAAACATTCACCCCCAGTCACAGATCTGGGTTTAATCCATCGTTATTTTGCCCACCACACCACCCCAGTTCAGACATGGCCATATGCAAATCAGTCTTGACCCTGTGCCTCATGGGAACAGTCCATCTCGAACTGCCAAGCCATGTCTTCCCTGGACGGGAATCAAGCATCCTAGGACCTGTTTCTGGCTATCAGCAGTCATCAGCCAGGATAGCTTGATTCTAGTGGCATGGAGAGCTAAGGGCATGTCTGTGCGCCACATGGCACTTCGAATAAAAAAAAAAAATGCATTTTGGTAGGAAAGCACAAAATACCATCTACTTGGAGTAGGTGGTATTTTGCGATTCCTTAAGCCAAAATCGCAATTTAAAAGGCACCCCTACATAGCATTTAAGGAATCACAAAATTGCGATTCGGGGCGTGGTCTGGCCACGCAGGAAGATGGCCGCCTGAGGGGAGAGCTCCGCCGAGGGACGGACCCCTGACGAGCTTTCCTGCCTTCTCTGCCCACCGGGATCCCGCTCTTCGTGTTGCTCTGACAGCGGAGACCACACGGCATGCAGCGACGGTCTTCTCTGCGGAGCAGCGCTGAATTTCGATGATTTATGACGAGATGCCGTCCTGACTGGCCGTCCCGACGAGCGCATCAAGGTTTGCGCGTTCCTGACGCTGTGCTTCCTGTCAGGGTAAGCCGCGCCTCCAACAACTCTAGGGCCGGGCTTCCTCCCGCCTTAGGCCGCGCCTCCTCAGACGACGAGGCTGAACCCTTTTAACCCTCAGGATGCTGTGACTAACATTGAGGATATTCCTAATGCACGGAACTCTATTCAACGGCCTTTTCAGAGGATTCTTTGAGAGCTAAGTGGTGGGGCACTTTGGAACTTGCATTTTCACGGTGCCTTTTCTATTTTGGACGCATTTGCAGTATTTTGAACAGGAGTTTCTATTTTGCCCCAGTTTGCTACCGCCTCTTCATTTTTTCATAGGACCTCTACGTCTTTTCTTGTCCTGCCTCTGCCTGCTAGCTGGTGACACTTTCTCCTCAATTGGATTTTGTCACTCCATTTTCTGCAATATTTTATGACTCTGTTCTTTAATATACTGCCTTCTGTGTACTCACTGTACCTTTTCCGTGCGGACCACTTTATCACCATGGCCTTATCGGTTTATTGTTGCTTTTCTTTCATACATATACATGCTTTCTCTCTGAGATAGTTTTGGCGCGCATGTTTGATTCATACAATATTATGCTGGAAGCGGTGAAGCAATGCTTGGCGCTTATTTGTCTATGATGTAATGCTTCTCATTTTCCAGCGTTAATTGCATGCTGCTTGTGGTGGTCATTTATTTCCTCCATTTGCTTCCCTGCCTCTTCTGTCATTTACTACATTGTTGGTTCCATCATTGCCTCCTGTTCTGCTATTACGTCAATTCGCTCTTGTAGGTCATCTTCTCAACGGCGCAATACAATGTCCAATAGTAGGAATGGAGGTCGCGGCCCTAAATAGACACTTTTTACTGAGGTAGTAAAGCAACCTTCTACTTCGACTAACAAAGGTAATGGCTCTGCATCACCTCCTTCCTCACAAGCTTCCTCACTTCAGAGTGACAAGACTCTATCTGATACTATGCAACGTATTCTACAAGAACTTTCTGGAGTTAACCGTCGCTTGGAAGGTTTGGATATTACCATGACGTCACTGGCTGCGGAGACTAAGTCCATTCGGGCAGAACTTACTACTTTTCATACTAGGATTGATGCCATTGACTCTAAAATGTTGGAGATGGAGGGGCAGTTAGACTCTGTTCGGGGCTCGGATCATGATTTACTCTTTCTCCACAGTAAAATCATTGATTTGGTGGATCGTAGCCGTAGAAACAATATACGTTTTTCGGATTTCCGGAAAATATTGAAAAGCAGGACGTGAAGAAATTTTTATGTGACGCTCTCCCCACTTTGACTGGGCTTTCTTTTGCTCCTCCTCTTGAGTTCCAGCGTGCTCACAGACTTGGCCCACCGCATTGTGGAGCTTCTGCGAGACCCAGACCACTTATTGCCTGTTTTCTTCGGCATGAGCAGGCCAGACAGATTTTATCAATGGCTCGCTCCCGTGGTTCCTTTATCTTCCAAGGTCACACCATTCATATGGCTGCAGATTTTTCTAAAGAGACTAATGAACGGAGGAAGTAATTTCTTTCCCTACGGCCGAGACTCCACCAGCTGGATATCAAGTATGGTCTATTTAAACCTGCGCGCTTTCGGATTACCTGGAATGGGGAATCTAAAGACTTTTATGATCCTGCCCTTCTTCATCAGTTTCTGGATGATATCAAGTCCAATGACATGGAAACTCAATCTTCTTCCTACACTCAACCTTCTACATTCAAGGCTTCCTCTACAAATTTGCCACCATCTCATTTGAGCGATTCTGCTAACTTCAGGCAACGTGGTAGAGATGTCGCCCGTTTGCCTCGCTCTCAAGAAGAGAGGGACTCAGCTGTACATTCCGTCTCATCTCTTACTAACACACAGCAGAGAGACAAATCCAGATCGCCTCTCAAAAATCCCTCTGATGCTGACTGAATTCCTTTTTGTGCTCTACTGATTTTGTTTTTCCATGAGCTGGTGGCCACTCCTGTTGTTGGTACTGCTCTGCTTTTGATTTGTCCACTGACACCTCCTAGCACTGCATGATGTAGACACTTCTACCTTCTGTTTTCCATTGTGCTCTATCCTTTATTGTTCTTCTGCGTTTCTTTTATTTGTGCATTATCTCCAGTTCTGCGGTTCTTTCTCTGTTCTCCTGTTTTGCCTCTTTTGTCCTGTATGGTCATGGCCTCTTCCGCAAGGGGTTGATCTTCCTTTTCATTTTCCCTTCTCGGACCTTCTTATTGTTCAATTCGTCAGTGGCGATTCTTGTTATTAGAAATTCTCTTGCTGCTTACTCTGTCAGCTGACCACTCCCAGCACTGTGTGTTGAGATCACTTTCACTGCATGTTTAGCATACTGCTTTTTACCCCACTGTTCTCTTATCTTATATCTTCTGCTTGTGCATTATTTCCAGCTTTACAGCTCTTTATTTCTTTCTGTGTTCCGCTTCTTCTACGATATGTGATTATTGCCTCTTTCATGAGGGGCTGTTCTTCCTTTCCATTCCCCTTCCTCGACTGTTGCTTTTGTTATTAGGTTGGTCAAAATATGTCTTGCTCATTAGCTGTTTCGTCTTTCTGTCTATTTGTCTCCCTGTTTTATAAGTTTAGACACAGCTTCGTCATTTTCTTTTGTGTGTATCTCCCCTTCTTCTTCTCCTTCCTATTTCCTTTCTCCCTTTTTCATGGCGTGGTTGGATCTGTTCCTTTCGTGCTTTCTCTTTTGTATTTCTTACATTTATCCTGTCCTGAGTGATATTTCGTATCTTTGCTTAGCTGTTTGCAGATGCCCTGCACTATGTTATGGAGTTACTGTTGGATCCATGTTTTGCATTTTCACTCATATTTCGTTGTTATTTTACATTTTTAGAGTTTTGCATTGTCCTCAAAGTATATATGACCATTTTTAGATTTTGTTCTCTGCGTGTTTCGTACATATTGCTATTAACATGGGGAGCATTTCTTCTGTCCATTCCCTTCTCTATGGTGATGTTAATGCTGTTAAGCTTCACATGGTACATTTGACTTACTCTTATGTTATCTCCCATACATTTTCGCGTGTGATCTCTTTTACCTCCTTTTCTTCTCTACTACTTCTCTCTCTTCTCTTTGACTGCTTCGGATATAGTCCTCTCTATATTTTGTTTTTCTAAATTTTCATCTTCTCTCTTTTCCTATGCTATATATCATGCTTTTCTTGTATCTTGCTCCTCGGGGAGGAGGGGGAGGGGGGTTCGTTTATTACCATCATACTATTGTTATATCGTGTACTGGTTCCAATCCGTTTTTATGATCTTTTTTGTGTTACTAGATTACGCTCCACGATGTTCTTTTGTACTTTCTTATGACTTTGATGATGTAATTTTACCCATTATGATTCGTGTATTCCACATTACCCTCTGTCTTCTAGGTCCCTTTTTTTTCCTTTTTGCTTTCTCGGAGGGGGTCCTGTCTCCTTGGCGCTGCTCTCAGTGCGCCCAGGCCCGTAGTTAACAGTCTAGGTTTTCCTTTTCTCCTTTTACTACTTGCTTCCTTCTCTTTCTACCTATCTTATTAATTTTACAACTTACTCTGCTTTTCTAATTTACTCTTCTATTTTTTCTTCTCTTTTTCTTTTTTCTTCCTTTTCTTCTCCTATACATTTTGATTTTGTTTCCCAGAGTAACCTATCTCTTTCTCGTTAACTCTTGTTGTCATGTCTTCTACTCATCCGTTATCAGTGGTCTCCTGGAATGTTCATGGCCTTACTCATTACATAAAGCGTAAGAAAGTCCTTGCATACTTGCACTCTCAACATGTAGATGTGGCTTTATTGCAAGAAACACATCTGGATGATGTTGAGTCTGCTAAACTTAGCAGAGACTGGGTTGGTAAAGTTGTTCATAGCAGTATTTCCAAGTCTGACCCCTCTAATCCTAACCCTGTTCGTAAGTGTGGAGTGGCCATCCTTTTTCGTAAATCACTCCCCTTCACAATCTCCAAAACATGGACCGATCCGGCCGGTCGGTATTTGTTTGTTAAGCTAAAAATTGGAAACTCCTTCATCTGCCTTGGGTCTGTTTATGCACCCCTAGGCCCCAAAAACAATTTTTTCTTCGTCTGAATCGCCTTCTCACAGAAATAAATGCTTCTCAATTTCTTATTGGAGGGGATTGGAATTTGGTCCCCGACCCTGCCCTCGATATAACGGGTTGCCTTGACACTGCCAATGCTTCCGATAGAGCCGTTCTGCGGGATATCCTTGCTGACAATGGTCTTGTGGACCATTGGAGACTCAGTCACCCACAGGACAAGGAATATACATTCTTTTCCTCCATCCACGGCACGTTCTCACGCCTCGATTATTTTCTCATTTCGCAACGGGCAGTCCCCTTGGTCACACAGTCACGAATATCGGCTGCAGCCATATCTGACCATTCTCCTGTTTTCTTATCTCTCGATTTGGGTCTCTCCAATCCAGGGCATAAACCATGGTGCTTGAATGTGAACAAATACAAAACCCAAGAAGGTAAGCTTCTTTTGCAATCACATCTTCAGGATTACCTTGTTATTAATGACGATTCAATTTCCTCTAAAAGAACGGTTTGGGCAGCTGCTAAAGCGACCATACGGGGCCAACTCATGAGGGATGCGGCTCTTCATAACAAGAAAAATGCTGCTAAGCAAGCCGAATTGGAAACAGACATTCTTCGCCTTACCCAATTCTATATTTCAAAACCAACTTTCCAGAACCGTAAATTATTGGAACAGGCACAAATGTCCCTTAACAGTCTCTTTACCTCTAAGGCTGAATATGCCTTACAACGAATGAGAGGCCGTCATTATGAACAGGGAGAAAAGGCTGGCCGGTTATTAGCTGCACAGTTGCGTCAGAGGGAAGCAGCCATGGCAATTCCAGCTCTCCAATCTAATCATGGTGTAATTCTCACTCAGCCGCAAGAAATTGTTGACGAATTTGCCTCATTTTATAGATCCCTTTACTCCCCAAGCACTCATATAGATATACCTAAAATGTCCACATTTTTAGATTCGATACGTCTCCCACGGTTATCTGATGAAGGTAGGGCCCTGCTCGATGGTGTTATCACGAAAGATGCAATCTCCTTGGCTATAAGCGCTTTGCCGTATCATAAGGCTCCGGGTGATGATGGTTTCCCTTCTGAATTTTTTAAATGGACCGGCCAGAGTGTAGTTGACACTTTACATGCAGCATTTGGAGAAGCAGTGCAAGAGCACTCTCTCGGTTCTCTTTCCAATAGGCCATTATAGCTGTCTTGCCAAAACCGGGTAAGGATCCTTTGTTATGCGGCAGTTATCGACCCATTTCACTTTTAAATTCTGATGTTAAAATTCTTGCTAGCATTCTTGCATCGCGTCTTCGTAAAGTTTTACCTTCTTTAATCCACAATTCGCAGGTAGGTTTTGTTCCCAGTCGGTCTTCTCGGAATCACTTACATACTTTATCTCTTGCTCTATGGTCAGCTAAACATCTTGCCGATGACGCACTGCTTCTCTCTCTGGACGCTGAAAAAGCATTTGATCGCATTGAGTGGGAGTATCTCTTTACCATTCTGCAAAGGTTTGGATTGGGCGATCAATTCATAGATAAAGTGCGGCTGCTTTATGATGATCCGTCAGCCCAAGTCAACTGTGGTGGTTTCTTATCTTCTCCATTTCCAATCAGACGAGGTACCCGTCAAGGTTGTCCCCTTTCCCCCCTTCTTTTCCTTCTTGCCATCGAACCTTTAGCTGCTGCGATACGTCAATCCGTGGATGTTGTGGGCGTCCCTCTTCCAATTGGTCATTCTAAAATATATCTCTATGCAGACGACATTCTTCTCACCCTCACTGACCTTTCCCGTTCTCTTCCTGCTCTCCTCGATATTATCAATGATTTCTCTTCCTTCTCCGGTTACAAGATCAATTGGGATAAAAGTGAAGCACTGCCTATGTACGTTGGTACTACCAAAGCAGCAATCTCTGGTTTCCCTTTTCATTGGAAGTCATCCCGGCTTAAATATTTAGGGGTTTTCATTAATAGAGGATTGGATAATATGATTGCGGACAATTTGACTCCCTTAATTACACAAATGCAAAGCGACTTCGATAAATGGAAGGTTCTCGGTCTTTCTTTGTGGGGACGGGTTCAGGCGGTCAAAATGGTTACCCTTCCTCGATTCCTTTACGTATTGGGGATGCTTCCTCTTACTATTTCCCTAGCTACTCTTCGGTCTATTGACTCCAAAATCAAACTTTTTGTTTGGGGTATGGCCAAACCACCTCTTACCTTGGCTAAACTTCCGGTCACCGCAGATAGCAAATTCAGGGAGTGGATCTCCATGTCACTCGACTCCATCCTCCCCTTAAAAACACGTGAGGATAAAAACGGGAAATTAGGATCTGCCCCATGGTACACCCCGGAACTCCGGACTCTCCGCAAAGACTGCAAAAAAGCAGAGCGACTATGGAGGAAAGACTGGCTGCACGCCAGCAAGGAAGCCTATCAGAGGTCGGTGAGAATCTACAAATCAACCCTGAAGCTCACTAAAGCCTCACACTACGACACTAGAATAAAAAACTCCACCAACTCGGCAAGAGAATCCTTTCTCATCGCCAAAGAGCTATTGAAAATACCAGCTCCCCCCTCATCCATCACTCCCCCGGCGGACAGAAGTGACGAATTGGCTACCTACTTCAACTCCAAAATCGCACGTATTCTAGTCTCCCTCCCCCATCCCTGCCTGCTGAACCACATGGACAATGATGCATCTTCCAACCTCTCAGGAAACATCATGCATCCTCAGCTGACCGCTTTCAGAGCAGTAACACTGGACGAAGTAAGCACAACCATGGCCAAAATGAAAAGCGGCTCCCCCCTAGATCCTGCCCCCATTAGATTCCTGAAAACAGTAGCCCCTGTCATCGTGCCTACGATCACGGAGATGATAAACATCTCGCTATCTCAAGGCTCTGTCCCCCCAAGCTGGAAGAGTGCAGTAGTCAAGGCACTCCTAAAAAAACCTCATTTGGACCCCGCCGACATGGCGAACTACCGGCCAATCTCACTCCTCCCATGCGTCAGCAAAATGGCCGAGAAACTGGTCAATGGGCAACTGTCACAGTTCCTTGAATCAAACAACCTTCTGCGGCAGTCACAAACTGGATTCCGCCCGGGCCACGGCACAGATACCGCCCTTCTCGCTGTCATCGTGGAGGCAAGGTGCATCCTGGATTCAGGAGGGTCAGTGGCAGTGATCCTCCTGGACCTCAGCGCAGCCTTCGACACGGTGAACCACCGTGTCCTACTCCATCGGCTGGCCGTGGCAGGGCTCGCAGGTTCGGCGCTCACATGGATAGAATCCTTCCTTTCAGGGCGCTCGTTCCAGGTATGGGATGGCAACTCCCACTCTGCCTCCCTCCCCCTTGCGAGCGGAGTCCCCCAGGGGTCATCCCTAAGCCCCACTTTATTCAACGCCTACATGGCCCCCCTCGAGGATGTCGTCGCCCCCTTCGGGATTAAGATAGTGAGCTATGCGGACGACACGCAATTGGTCGTCTCACTTTCACATCTGGACAATCACCCAGACAATCTGCCGAACTGCCTCCAACAAATTCACCACTGGATGTGCGAGTCATCGCTCAAGCTAAACGGATCAAAGACAGAAGTCATGCTTTTGGGCAAGCAATGGACCACCATCCCCTCTTCGGTCTGGCCAGACGTCTTCGGGGAAGTACCCACCCCGAAACAAGTAATTAAGACCCTAGGAGTCTGGCTGGAACCCGAGCTGTCTCTGAAAACCCAAGCAACCAAAACAGCAGGCACCTGTTTTGGTCTCATGCGCTCCATCCGCAGGATCCTCCCACTACTTCCGCCCCTATCTAGGAAACTCTTGGTCCAAGGCCTGATCCTTGCGCGGCTAGACTACAGTAACACGGTCTATCTAGGAGCTCCTGAAGCCACTATGGCTAGACTTCAGCGTACGCAAAACGCAGCTGCCCGGCTCCTTATGAATCTCCCTTCCAGAGTCTCAGCCAGACCAGCGATCAAGGCCCTCCACTGGCTTCCAATACGACAAAGGGTAGAATTCAAGGCCCTGTGCACCGCACACAAACTTATCAACGGTCTCGGCCCTGCTATCCTGAGAGACCTGGTTACCCCCTACAAGGCCCCCAGATCCCTACGCTCGAACAATGAGCGTCTGGCCAACGTCCCCAGATACAGGAAGGCACGCACCGGCGGTAGACGCTTTTCTGTAAAAGCATCCTCAGGATGGAACTCACTTCCTCGCCCCCTGAGGCAGGAACCCAGCCATCTCCTTTTCCGGAAAAAATTGAAAACGCTGCTGTTCCCAAAATAAAGTCCCCTCTCCCCTCTGGCCTCCACAAATGCTACAGCGCGGGGATGCCTCCGGGTCACCAGGCGCTCTATAAATCGCTAAATAAATAAAATAAATAAACTTAAATCTCATCAACTACAGGGAGGCTTGGGTCTTCCCTCTATTGAACATTACTCGTTAGCTCTTCATCTCTCGCAACGTACTTTTTTTCTGCCTAAATATAGAGACATCCCTCAATGGGTTTCCCTAGAACGTCATTTGTTGGACCTTGGACCCGGCTTGTTCCTTTTGTATGGCAAGGGTACTAGTCCTGCCGATCCTAAAAACCCTATATTGTCCGCCGTGCACAAATCTTGGCAAAGAAGCCATCGTATACTTCACTTTAATTCGCGCATTCATGTTAAAGCCCCTTTATGGCTTAATTCTGCTGTCCGTATTAGAGGTCGCACCCTCTCTTGGCCTACATGGCAGGAAGCTGGTATTCACACTGTGGATCAACTGTTTCTTGGTGATACTTTTAAATCCTGCTTTTCTCAACTTGCTGACGAATTCCATTTGCCACCCACGCAATCTTGTAAGTATACTTAGCTTCAACAAGCTCTCATGAAACATTTAGGTCCCTCACCTGATTTATTATCCGTTTCTCCTATCTTGTCTTATCTACAGTTATGGGGTAATCTTAAGGGCGTGACTTCTGGTCTTTATAAGACTTTTCTACACCCTCTGTTTTCGCAGCCTCTTTCACGTGCTCTCCAATTGAAGTGGCAATTCCGCTTATCAGTCGTGTATTCTAATGCCAAATGGGATCAACTTTTAGAACAGTTGTACAAAGGGGTTCGAGAGGCTTTTTCAAAATCGTACATGAATGGCATTGGTCTCCAGTTAAATTATATCATGCTAAGTTGTTATCACATACTTCATGTTGGAGGTGCTCTGCGTCCGGCTGCGATATTACACATATCATATGTGAATGTCCCCGTACTAGACCCTATTGGCTTTTTGTACGACAGACATTGGCTAATACGATATCCCTTCCTCTGCCCCTCACTTCTGCCAATATTATTTTACATGATTTTCATAGCCTCCCAAAGCTCTCTAAGCCCCAAATTCGCCTTCTTCACACTGCTTTGGCTACGGCCAAAATTTGTATACTGCGTCATTGGAAATCCCCCCTTTCCCCTTCCCAGGAAGAGTG
The DNA here is from genome assembly GCF_964261635.1 of Lissotriton helveticus. Lineage (NCBI taxonomy): Eukaryota > Metazoa > Chordata > Amphibia > Caudata > Salamandridae > Lissotriton > Lissotriton helveticus. The sequence continues at coordinate 475,031,904 of NC_136062.1, forward strand.
GTTGGTGGCGATGGTGCAAAAGGCTTCCCATGAATGTATAATTTATAACCTACTTGATCAGGCTTCCATTTTTCTTCAGGTATGGTCTCCTTTCTTGGAGTCCCCTGTGGCCGATTAATCTGTCCCTACTTCTTCCTGATTCTCTTTACCATTCGGACGTCACTTCTCTTAATATCTTCATATCTGTTTTGTTGCTCTGGGGTTCCCTTTTTTTTTTCTTTTTTTTTTCTTCTTCCTTTGTTCTTTTTTCTCCTCTTTTTTCTTTATTAGTCTCTTTTCTGGTTCTTATCTCCGTTACATTCAGGATTTTGGAATACATGGTACTTCTGCTTCCCGATATTTGTACAAATGTATGCTTTTTCTCTTCTCATTTCTGCTCCTTTTCCTTTCTTACTATTTCGTTGTACCTCATTGTTACCTTTGTAACTTCATTTGAAAATGTTAATAAAAAATTTCAACACAAATTGCGATTCCTTAAATGCTTGAGCAAAATAAGGAATCACAATTTTTGCGATTCCTTATTTTGCTATGTGGCACCTGCATACCAAAACAGCGTTTGCGAATCGCAAACGCCTTACTACATATGCCCCTAAGTGTTTTTCATATATATTTATACACATATATAGAAATATTTCTATACAGGGCTTTAAGTGGGCCAGGTCCTGCCACTGCTCAGCACCCACAGTTTTTAAAAACAAGTGCCAAGACTGGTCCCTATCGGGCTCTCCATTTTTACCCTCACAGAGAAAAAAAACCTTAACTCGGCCATAGTGCAACCCGTCACTGCCTTTGATGTCACTTCTAAGAGACTTGTTTCAGTTTTATATAGCGCAAACATGGAGGGCTTTACATGAGCACCAGTTACATTACACAAGGACATATTCTTGTTTTGAATCACAGGAGGTGGGGATCGCACCTATTTTCTCAGCTCGGTCGGCTGCTCTAGCCTTTCTCCACAACCTCACCCACAAGAGCGAGTAGCAATTTCAATATTATAAACAATGAAGTAATAGTTGTTCCTTATTTATCTTATGCAACTTACAACCATTGACAAAGCCAATAGTCCTGGTTTGTTGTAGGTGTAATGTCAGTTTTAAAAAAATTTTTTTACGTAGTTTATATAGCGGGAACTTGACTCAAAGGTATCGGGTATCAGAGCGCTTTACACGAGCATCAGTTGTGTTACATGAGGACATATTCATTTTTGTTAGGCACGGGGAGATTAAGTGATTTGCCCAGAATCACAGGATGTTGCACGTCCTTGCCGAGACTCGAACCCGGTTCCCCAGATTTGTTTGTTATATATCTGGTTGAATGGACAGAAGCAGCAAAATACCAGTGGGGCAGCACACTATGCTAAGCACAGATGTTTAGCTTAAGTATTTTAAGCCACGCACTCAATTGCAGTGGCCACGCCCCTATGAGAGACACCCCCCCACAGTTTTTTCATCCCACCTAAAGCTCTGTGTATATATATATATATATGAATATGAGAAAAGGTTTGTTTCGGTTTTGAAATAACCCTGGATTTGTAAAGCGCAAACTAGTCACACCTAAGGGTCTCAAGGCGATGGGGGCCGTCGGGGAGATTAAGTGAGCCATTGCCCAGAGTGCTGGGCTGAGCTGCTGCTGGCAATCGAACATTGAGCCCCGTGCTCCGGAGTCAGCCACCCTGGCTACTGCGCCACACCTCTACCTCAGGGTTTAGGGTGGGTAACAGCATATGGGTTTTTGCATTGTAGGATTTTTAGGGTTTAGGGTGGGTTTGGGGTTCTAGGTGGCAAGGGTAATTTTAGCATTTAGGGTGGGCATGGGTTTTTGGGTGGCAATGGTATTTGTAGGGTTTGTTGCGGGTATGGGTCATCAGTGATGTCATTTGAGATGTCATCAGTGATGTCATCAGTAATGTCACTGACCATGTCATGAATGATGTAATATGTGACATCATCAGCAGTGGATTGCGGGTGCGCGATATATAGTTAGTGCAACTAACTATATATGGAATTTCAATGGTTTTGTGTGAGTAAAATAAGGTTTTGTAAATGCTAATTCCTAACTATATATGGTCTATAACCTATGGTTTTTCAGTGAATTTTCAAGGTTTTGTAAATGCTAATTCCTAACTATATATGGTCTATAACCTATGGTTTTTTCAGTGAATTTCATTGGTTTTTTAACAGCTAATATCTGTAGCTGTAAAATGTATTCTTCTTTAAATCCCAAAATATATTTTATATGTTTATGAATAATTTTTTTTTTAAATATTTTTTTTTCTTCGTTCCCGCTTCGCGAATCGGGAAGCTTCCCGTTAGCTGACCTTGATGCCGCGAAATAGACCGCGAGCCGGTAAACGTTTCTTTACCGCGACTGCCGCGTTAGAAAACAACATCGTGACGCCTCCCGTCCGCATGACGTTTCACGTTGTCGCGTGATACGTCATATGACGTGCTACGTTAGCGAACTGGTACGCGAAGCGAGTCGCAAAGCGCAGGTTTCTGGAAGCAAACCGGGAGGCCCTGCAAAGCGCTTAACGGAAACACAGCAGGTCATGTGACTTGGTAATAACACTTTTCATTGGTTCATTTCACTTTTGGTTTCCTAATGATGTAAGACTAGGTCATATAATCTAAAATGAACACTTTTCATTGGTTGAGAACTCTTGTTTTTCCCAAATGATGAAAATCCCTCCTTCTTTCCTCACTCTGATTTTCATCATTGTGAGAGAAAGACCCTTTGTTCAGTGAGCAATGGCTTCTTTAGTAGCTTCAGCTGGTGCTTCCCCACTACCTCCACCACATCCAAGGAAGAGTGGACCACCTGCTCAAGTTATAATTCAACAAGAAGAGGAAGAAGAGGAACAGGACGACAACCACGAAGAGAGGCAGTTTTTGCCTGAGGAGCCCAGGACGTCTCACCGGAAAGAAAACTTCATTTGGCAATTTTTTAAAATTCCCAAAGGTCAGAAAAAAGTAAATGCAAGATACGTAACTTGCCTTATATGTCAAGATAGACTGTCCAGAGGGACCGAGAAAAAATGCAGTTTCGGAAACTACACAATGCATCGCCATATGACTAGGTGGCATCCTAACAACTACAGTGCTGCACAGTTTCGGAACGACCTAGATAATCTCCCTATTATGGCCAGAAGATCTGTTGTACCGGAAGTAACGGGACCAGAGGGCAGGGAGATGGTGCCAAATATACAAATGAGATTTGGTGAAGTAAAACACGTCTGCGTACATTGCGATGGATTCATTTGCTACGGAGAAAGAAGCATCACTCTGATCAACAGAGCTATTGACTATCATATGCAAGTTTGTACGAAACGCCCAAAATAATAAATACTTTTTTTTTGTTTTGTTGCTCCTGTTGAGCCCTTTACAATGAATCGTTTTCATTGCCCCCTCCAAGAAAAACCCCCAAAAATATAAAACTGTTCAGAAAAATTCAAAAAAAGTAAAAAAATGTTCAGAAAAATAATAAAAAAAATATAAAACAACAAAAACAATTAAAAAAAAAGTTCTTTTCAGAACTACCTCCCCGTTATTAAAAAATTGGTACAATATTTGGAACTGTGCCAACCTCTATTTCTCGTAGTTCGCTTCCCAGTTCGCTCGCCGGTACGCGAACAGGAAGTGAACCAAAATTTTTTTTTAAAAAAAAGAACAGTAAGTATAAGGGAAGGAAACAGACACTTATGTTAAAAGAAAGACAGCTATAACGGAGTAAACTAGAGATACTATTACCCGTAATCCACTGCTGATGATGTCACATATTACATCATTCATGACATGCTCAGTGACATCATCAGCAGAGGATTGCGGGTTTTTTGGCAACGTGCCTTATCCACGGTTTAATAACGCTGCCTTTTGCTTTATATAAGTTTTCAAATTGTATGAAATATATACCAATAGGTCGTTATGAACCTTTAGGTAGTGCTTTTCTTCATGAGGTCTGGTCGCTTCCATACACATACAGATGTTTCAAAGATGATCAAGAAGTTTATCTGAATGGAGAGGAATGCACTGAGACGCCACATCATTCACTAATGTGTAGGCACATACAGTTACACGGTTCATGCAACAAACACCGACCAAATATGGCTTGCGTGTTGCAAGGCACGCCAGTTCCTGCTATCATCCCCACGTTCAAGTTGTTGGAAAATGGTAGTTATTTGATGCTCAATAATGAAGATTGTTCTGGGTTAATTAAAAGTATTCCTTTTATCGTAACAGTAAGTGAACGGGTTATTTGCTGCAGAAATGTTCTATTTCCTCCCACACATGAACATAGGGAGTTTTCAATCTCGCCACAAATACCAACCTTGGGAGCAGATTTCAACGGCATGGCAAGAATAAGAGCTCTTTTGTCTCAGAGAGAGGTGGCCTTGAGTTCGGCCCGTGAAACTTTCGTGCTTCACATAGCGAACACCCGTACAGAGGTGCAGACCCTTTTCAATACAGATTTGCCTTTCCATTTCAGCAAGATGGTTCGGACTATCTTTAACGCGTCCTCCACAAAGGCCCTGGCGCACTTTTTTAAAGTTGTTACCAGTGGTCTCGTGACTTCATTTGAGAAAATCTTTGGAGTCATCCCTGCTTTCTTTCATTCTATTTTTTCCACTCTGGTTCGTGGATTGGCATTTTTACTTGCATTACCAGCGGACGCTCTTGTGCTTTTTTACATTTTTAAATATGGATGTCCCTCCTGTGCAAGCTCCCGCCCTGCAGCTGCTGACACTGTTCCGCAATCGCATGCTAGAATATTATGGCACAATGCCGTTGGCGATATTAAGCACGGCATATGGATTATCTTTTCGATTCTCCTACTTCACCTGTGTCCAGCCTGTATTTCACTGCCTGACCTGTGATTTCGATTGGGCCATTGATTTGTGTCTCTGCGGACCGGTTTCTCCTGACGTCGACTTTAATCAGCTGATGACTCCTATCATTACTCACGAGTTGGTTTGTCCTGGCGAAAGGATTATGGCTGTGGCATTGATGCATGGACTAATTGGTCCCTGGAATTTACTGGCGGCAACACAGTCTTTCTTGGAACAGAGCTTTCTTGAAAACCCACCGAGCTGTCCTCTGATGGTGATAGAGGATCCGGTGCTGGGAGAGCACGTATGTTCTTTTCCGCTTTTAAATTGGATGGCTGAACTCTTTTCGGATGAAGACGGTGACTTCCTATTGGAGGCTGTTGCAGCTTATTTTGCATACACAGTTATGTCATAGACCTTTTTCATGTTTGATATGCTGAGTACTAGCATTTCATTGACAATTCATTGACTTATTTGTCAAGTTTTTATTATTTAGGTTGCCTATTGGCTTAAGACTCGATAAAGTACTTCGCTGTTTTATTTTTCTTTAGCATTAAATTTTCCTAGTTTTTAATGCTTTACCTTGCGGACCGTCCACATATAACCTTGCAATCTGCTCTCATGAGATGGCACTTCTATTATCTTATTCAGTTCGTTTCCGGATCATGGGGAGGTGTCATCTAGGTCCTGGATATCTTTACACCGTGTTAAGTTAGCATGGGCTCATTACCGGTTTAAACGCCATTTTTCCTTTTTTGCAACTTCTGCACACGACACTTAGTTGTTGCTTTAGCTTTCAACCTAGTAGTTCATCGTGGTTTACATGAGAATAATATGTTATTGCTCTACTATCTGCTTTGCTTGTTAAACTATATCTGTACAGCGAGTGCTGAAGTTTCAAGAACAACACGATACAGAATTGTTATGAGGTCTGATCTCCACGACTTCATACTCATAACATAAGTGCAGCTTCTGCCAATTCTGGGCATGAGGCGGGTTTTATATTGCTTTGCCGAACACACATACACAACAGTTGATGCGGTTCACATGAAGAGAGAGCTGGTGTATGCTGATGTGATTCCTTCAAATCTAAGACACTAAAGTATGGGCACGCCCTAAACCAACACAAAGAGACCTTCTTAGCAAATAATATAATATGTGTATTAGGGAGGGTGAGATATAAGCAGCCGCGGGCCGTGGAGGGAGTTACGGTGGGGCAGGGAGGCGGGGAGGGGGAGGGGCAGGGTGGAGCCCTCTCCACCCTGCCCCTCCCCCTCCCCGCCTCCCTGCCCCACCGTAACTCCCTCCACGGCCCGCGGCTGCTTATAAGTGTTGCTAACTCTTATTCATTTACAGCATGTTAACATACTGTCACCATTCGCTTTTTATGTACTAGTAACTATGCTGGTAATTTTGCTACTGATAATATGTGTACTTGTATTATCTAAGATACTACGCCTGAGAAGACGGCATTAGTAAATAAACATTTCAAATACACATGTGTTCTTCTTAACTCCATGTTCTGGTTTCTAAGAAATATATAACGACCGACTGTTCATGAGTTCCACGTATCCTGAGGTACTATAAGTTCATATTCTGGATTGTCTAAACATTGAGAGTTTGTTATATCCAATGCGACACTGTACCTAGCTTGCTAAGGGGTTTTTGATTACTAAGGTGAGTTTTGGGACACCCTAATTCGCCGAGGTTCCAATCCTCTGTCCACAGTTCTGTGTGAGAACAGAAACCCTGCGATAGGGGCACCCCCGACCCTTGCTGGAGCTTCATCACACTTGCGATACAACTCCAGCAATGCGCCACCTTTACGGCACAGATACATCACGCATCTGTGCTGTTTTTGCCCCATGATGCGCCGCATTGTAAATGCAGCACACCATAGGTGACGGAACAGCGGCACAGAATGACTAACACATCCCTGGGGATGCGCCAGTCATCATAAATCTATCCCTATGCTTCTTATCTTGTTAGAGATGAACCGCCATATGTATCATCAAAGTTTTTTGCATTTCCTAAATAGCGAACTTTAAGGAATAAATAGCGATTCTTTACCATTCCTAGTTTGCGATGAGCTATTTGCTAATTACAAATTACCCATTCATTTCCTTCATTTCCATAGGGCGGTTGGACTCACTTTTAGCTCGAACGGCTGAATGGATTTCCACGAAACTTGGCAAAATTGTAGGGACTGGTAGCCCGATGTGCCTTTGCTATGTCTCAAGATATATGCTCCAGTGGTTTTTACGAAAATTAACTTTGAAAAATATATATTGGGCTACATTGGCCTATATATATGTTGGAGCCCAAATGTAGCCCAATGTAGCCCAATGAAGCCCAATGAAGCCCAATGTAGCCCAATGTAGCCCAAAGATGGCAATCAGAGACAAAAAAAACAAATGTAGCCCAAATATCAGCCAGATGTAGCCCAACTATAGCCCAGTGACAGAATGACCAATCAGCTTCGCAAACCTCCGTTACGCGAAGCGGAGCGCTGTTACAGATATATATCTTTTTTTGAACGTTAATTTCTCAAAATCCACTGGAGCACATATATTGAGACCTAGCAAAGGCACATCGGGCTACCAGTCCCTAATATTTTACCAAGTTTCGTGCAAATCCATTCAGCCGTTCGATTATTATTATTATTTTTTTTTTTTGCCCCGCGGGGCCCTTTTAAAACCTCCACATCAAACCTAGGGGGTCAGCGAGGATCTACTATGCCCCCTTATGGTCATTTGCCCCTTCGCTTTGGCCTCCTCTTGTCTCTCGATCCTACCGAGAGACAAGATGGCGGCCGCTACGGACTGTTTGGAATGTTTACAGACGCCGGAGAACCAATCAGCTTCGCTTCACAAAGCTCCGTTGCGCGAAAAGTACGCGTACTGGAGCGCTGCCCGGTCCGCTGTTACAGATATATATCTTTTTTTAAACGGTAATTTCTCAAAATCCACTGTAGCACATATATTGAGACCTACAAAAGGCACATCGGGCTACCAGTCCCTACAATTTTGCCAAGTTTCGTGCAAATCCATTCAGCCGTTCGGGCTAAAAGTGAGGCCAACCGCCCTATGGAAAACTCAATGTTAAAAACACGTTTTGGGACCCCCCTTTTTTCTCGGCCCCCCCTTGACGAACCCCCCCCAAATTTTCAAGGGCTGCTCAGAAACAAAATGTGCCATTTTCCTGAAAATTTCAGCCAATTCCGTCCACAAACGCCAAAGTTATTAGACATAGAATTTTCAAAAATCCCATAGAGAAAAAATCCTAACTATATATACCTACTGGCGACCGCCAGTAGGTAATATATATATATATATATATATATATATATATATATATATACACGTGGTAAAGACTTGCATGGTAGTGTCACGGTCGTTGTAATGACCATGTTGTAAAGCCATGCGTGGTACTGACTTGTGTGGTTCGGTCACACAACCTTGTGATTAAAGAGGACACTGACCTCGTAGGCATTTACCCCTGTCAGCTATGTTCACCACTATCGACCTGTCAGTATCGGGGGTCACCCCTAGAGTGGCAAACAGCACCGCAGGAACAAGTGCTGGTCAGGTGCAGAAAGTGGAAGAAGGAAGGTCCTTCTCCTACCTGGCCGCCAAGACCTGGAACTCCCTCCCGACCGACCTGCGCCTGACCCAAGACCACCTCTCCTTCAGGAAGAAGCTGAAGACCTGGCTGTTCGAGCAGTAGCGGCACCCCCCACCCCCCCCCCCCCCCCAGCGCCTTGAGACCCTACGGGTATGTAGCGCGCTCTATAAGTGCCACTGATTGATTGATTGATACTTCCTTTTGTAGTGTGGCTGCCTAGATTAACCCAGGATGGAAAAGGAAGCCATGTTGGATTGGGAGACATTACAGGAGATGGGAGACAACTCATGCAAATGTTGGAAGTACTGAACTGACATCCACCACACCCTTTCCCATTAGAAACCACAAAAAGCTCAGAAGACGAAAGCAACATGAAGTAGAAACACTGAGGTTTAGGAAGTGTGACCATCAGGGTGGGGGGAAAGACGGCCGAACAGCCACTGCTTCCCTATTGCATTGGTCCTGATAACGAACTGCCCACGAAGAGGCACCCCTGGTGCCCCCATTACCATATCCGGGTCGTAGACCATGATGCAAATATGGTTTGTTCCGGGACCGCAGAGACGAAGCACTTTACTTTCAGAGTAATTGTTATAACAAAGCTCTGCCTTGAAAAAGCCCACGGCCAATGGGCCACTAGGGCGAAACACGTGTCGGCGTTTCTTTTCTCTATTTTTGTCTGCACTTTATTTATGGGAATATAAATAAAAACCAAGCATGTGATAAACAGCAAAACATCTGACATTTATTCCATACCGACATTGACCAATCGAGAGGGCACAACCCTCCATCTCTCTTCACACTCAACTCTACAATGGCTCTAGGGTGTAGCCAATTACGAGGAATGTGCCACAACTAAATTGGGCCCTGACAATTGTAGCACTAAAAGTCCAGAACTTTCCACCGAAACAGTAACCTATACCCATGATGCACCGAAAGCACAGGATGGTAAAGGTGTACAGATGAAACAGGTGCCTGTGGGCTCCTGGTACTACAAACTGTGCTGATAATACACACTAAGCATGTAACACGGACTGCAGATATAGAACAGCCAGCCTGCATAGTAAATGATGCACAGAATGCATAGCATGCTTTTGTAACCTCAAAGACACCTATCAGTGTGAGATTCCGTTGGAGATGGTTGCAATAAAAGGGGGCTCCTCTTAAATGACAAGGCGCAGCACACCCAGCTGCTCAGACTACCCCAGCTAGGGGTATGCCCCAGACTTCCCTTCAAGCTCTCGCTGAACCCTTGTTGACGCGCACACTCGGCGCACCAACGTGTGAGGAAGAGCAGAGTGTGATAAAAGACACAATGTAACACGTATCCCTCGTATTAAAAACACACCAGAGGCGTCCAGCGCAGTGTCTTACTGTGCAACACAAACGTAAAACGTCGAAGACAGAATATGAAACCGGACGAACCAAGGGGCATATTTACAAGGGCTTTATCTCCGCTTTTTTGGGTTTTAAAGCGGAGATAAAACTATCGCCCTATTAACAATGGGTTGCTATCATGCATTAGCGCATGTTAGCACCCTTTTACCCGACGCCTCCCTGTGCATCTCTAATGAGATGCAAAGTGGGCCTCACTGGGCAGGACAATCTTGTAAATATTGTGGATGTGCACATCGCAATATTTACAAGGCTGCCAACGCATTTTAACCGACGTTAGTTGTGGGCGAAAACCGCTGTTTTCGCCGGAAACTAACGTCTGCTAAAATGCAGACTTAGGCATACCTATTATGGGGGTGGATTTTGCTGATGCGACCCTGTGGGTCGTATAAGCAAGGTTATCGCCGTTTTGCAGGGAACATCGCTGGAAAACCAGCAATGTTCCCTGCAAAATGGCGATCTGCCCAATATAGCTGGTAATTATATCGCCCTGGAGTAACGCGCTAACAGGGCGATATAATCAAGCGATAGACGGTGATAAATAGTGAAGCGCTAAGCCCGCTTTGCGTCTATTTATCGCTGCCCTTGTAGATATGCCCCCAAGACATGTAAAGTTACAGCTACGCTGAACAACAAGTGCACACACAGCACACCAGACAATGAGAAGTCCATCTTTTACAACAATAATACGCCAAAAACAGATTACAGCAATTGTGTTGCACCACCAGCGGGATACAAATATCACTCTGACCACTAACACAAAGCATTTGTTGCAGAATATACATCGGAGGAATGGATTTCTGCCCACACTCAGCCGCTAACTAATGTGGTATCTATCAAACACAGGGCCCTTATTTACTACACTGGTTCGCAACACAGCAAGGGCAGTTGGTGCGCGGCGTTGCATCAAAGGGAGAGAGCAGAAATGTTCCATATCTACCCCCTTGAAGGGAGGGCGCACTTTGGGCAACCTAGTGCCAATGCAGACACCCTTGTGTTACGACACAAAGGTGCCAGTGTTGTGGGAGCAATAGTCCCTGCACAAAAGCTATTCATAGAGGCGTACTCCTCTCCTGCCGACGGCAGTTCACATGCAAAGAGGAAGTAAGAAGGAGAAATAAAGACATTTTATCCGCGTTACACCAGCCTTGGGCACGCGCACCATTCTGGCCCGAAGCCATGTTTATTTACTTTAGTAAATATAGGTTTGTGCCAAAACCAATGGGCGGATGCACAGGAACGCCCAGGCGCCCCCACAGAACGCCTCCCTTATGCAAGGTAACACAAGGCAGCGTTACACCACCTTTTTCTTACAAAGCTTCTCAAATCTGGCTTTGCATGGCTTAGTAAATACCAAAAGATTTAGCATCAGGCATGCGTCATAATCGTGACACATCCTTGAAATAAAATCTTAATAAATCTGAGCCTAAGTACATGGATCGTCGCAGCATACAGCTCCGGTGCACATGTAATAAGTCGCGCAATCCCCTGGCTTATCTTTTGTTGAGTGTCATTTAAAACACTCGAAACATGTCGTGACGCAAGCGACAAGCATGCGCCGGCCGGAGTGATGCGAGATCGAGCTAGCCTGAAGTTACAGAGCGGAAACCTGGCAGTCCATATACCAGTAATGTTTACAAGCCGCAATGTGCACAAACAAGGCAGCCCCACAAATGTCACTTTTTACAGCATCCATTGATTTTCTATTCCGGTTGCATTATGTAAGACCAAAGAAGAAATCCCCTGTTAACTGCTCCAGAGATGGGACCTCTGCGTACGGCTGAAACCCAGCCGCGGTCGGTAGTGGGAGTACCTGCCGGGCGGTGACATGGGGAGAGTGAGGGGCAGGGTGGGGGGAAGTAATCTATGGATTACGGAGCTTTACAGGTAAGTAAACATATAAATAAATAAAACGAATTTCGTTGCGCGCACTGCATCGCATTTGGTGACCGCAGCCTATGGCTGAAACCACAGATCAGTGAACACACACCTGCCGCTCTTTATAGAAGGCATGGTATGGACAAAAAGCAAAATAATAAAATGTAAACAGTAAGCAAACAAGCATGTGATATGCATGAAGGCAGTTATCGGGTGTTTTACATAAACAACAACATCTGGGCTCATGCAGATAGTGGCCTGACGAGCTAGACTCATCTGGACCTCCCCTAACGGACCTACATTGGTCCCCACCTCAGAAACGTCCGCTGGCTCCCCATCCAGAAGAGATGCCAGTTCAAGATCCTCACGCACGCCCACAAATCTCTACATGACCAAGGATAGTCCTACATCAACCATCGACTTTACTTCCATCGACCCACAAGACACCTGAGCTCCACCTCACTCGCTCTCGCACCCCCCGCATCTGCCGCAGCGGGGGGGGCTCCTTCTCCTACATCACCGCCAAGACCTGGGACGACCTGCCCCTTCACCTCCGAACAGCACCCTCCCTGGCGGACTCCAGGAAGAAACTCAAGACCTGGCTTTTCGACAGTGACTTGACCCCTCACTGCCCAGGGACCAGTGACGTGACAGGGCTGCACCATACAAAGGCTGATTGATTCAATGGTGGCCAAAATATGTCCCTGTAATTAGATAAAAAGAGAGAGATTCCATGAAATTGCATTTGGACCCAGGAGCAGCTCACTACTTCAGACCTTAGGTTCACAACTTCAGTCAGGGAAGCAATGACGCTACTCTTCATCTTCTGCACAAACCAACTTCAGCACCCTGGACTTTAGAGTTCGTAGAAACAACGGTAATGCACAGGAGAAGCTTTGAAAGGGGTAAGAGAAAATATCACTGTGGCCTGGGTGGACGTCCAGTCGGATCCGAGAGGCAGCTCACAGCCTGGACACACGGACTCCCCTTTGTGACAGCTCACACTGGCTGCAAGTCTGCCTTATAGAGAGTGTGCCTCCTGCAACAACTGCTAACACTGAAGACCTTTCATTGCGTGACATTGCATTTCAGTGTGGGAGGCGCCCTGAGACGCGTTATCATAACCTGCGATGCGTGGCACTTGGCATGGCTGCCTATGCTGGTATTTTATTAATTTTCTGTCTCTGTGAATATTTTGCATCTTAGTAACAATAACAGCTCTGATTTGGTTATCTTAACAAAAAACATGGCTGAAACCATGGCATAACCCAGACATTGCCATGGATGCCAGGATGCTTGTTTTCGGTCCAGGGAGGACCAGGCTTGGTAGTTTGGGCTGCAGGGTCAAGATTGATTTGCATATGGCCATGTCTGAACTGGGGTGGCGAAGTGAGCAAAGGAACGATGGATTAAACCCAGATCTCTTGACTGCGGGGTGCGAGTGGTTGAAATGTTTCAGCGCTCTGTCCATCACCTTGTTGTCTTTCTGTCTGCAAGAGTGTCATCGAGGCCAGTTTTAGAGCATTCTTGGGAGCAGGAGTGAATTGGATGCTCTCCACCTACCTTCCACCAAATTCACAAATACTGAATGTGGACCGGTGGCGCTGGACCGCGGGCCTCACCAGATTCCAGTTGACATTGCTAGAAACGTGGGTGTCTTAGCAGATGGTGCCCTAACCATGGCCACAAGGTGAATCAAGAAGAGGGGTGTAAGAAATGGGACCACTAGTTCTCCGTGGGGGTAGCTTGGCTCGATCAGGAAGGCAGCCATGGGCTTACGTGTAAAGCAGCTACTCAAAATACTCATCCACTGAGACAAGAAGTGGGCGCAATAATGGAGACCACACCAGTGTTTGTGATTGAAAATCAAGATCTTTTATATAGGCCTTAGGTCAAGGCGATCAATGCATTAGCATTTCATTAAAGCGTTTCATGGAAGCCTTTCATTATGCATTTCCTTTAAAGTGGTAAAGCATTTCATTAAAGCAGTAAAACATATATTAACACAGCCTGTCGCATTACACTCTTCAGCAGGCTAAGAGGGTCTTTCATAAGCCAGGGACCAACATTACAAGAAGCAGTTATAAACCTTACACCTTGTAATTATCAACAGTTCAATAACCAACGTCAGATCATCAAAATAGTACTGGAATAAATCAATAAGTATCAGAGTTCACCCCCATCAGGAATCATTGAAGCCCGCCCCTGCAAGAAATTCAGTACAGAGGAATATGATCTCTGCATCAGCATTACTTAAAGGTAATGAGGCGTGAACAGTTAATGCAGCAGGAGTCTGTCAAAGAGGTGAATACCTTTGTTATCACTTCGGGCCTAGACAGTTAATCAGGCGTACAGAGTTACGTAGGGGGGCGAGCCTGTCCCCAGGCATACACAGTCAATGGGCCCGAGTCACCTAGACACTCAATTAAGGCCTCCCAGTCTCTCAAGGCTCGTGAGGGGCCAAAACCGGCCTTCCGCCCTCCTCCCCGGGGGTTACCTGTTGTCTTCGGCTCCTTTGGGAGCCCTTGCGGTGATTCTCTGGCAGGTGTGAGGACTCTTCCCCTTCCGCAGGGCACTCCGGTGGTGTTCGTAGGCCCCAGGGGGGGTGGTAGGCCGTCGGGGGAGACCCACGCTACACTCGCGCTCTTCCCGGGTCTCCCTCCGGCCCCAGGGCAGCCCGACTTCCTTCTCAGCCCTTGCGAGGGCCCGGAACCAATCCGGATGCGTCCTCAGGGGGCGGGGGAGTCAACCGCCAATCGCGGCGCGGCCAGTGCTACAAGGGGTTTGTGTTTTCAGTCTTGAAAATGCTGTGCAAAGCTCTTGAAGGTTCTTCGATGGAGACCAACAATGGTCATTCAAACCGTGATGGTGTTCAGACTCCGCGACGGGCACTCGCGATCCGTCGGGAGCTCCCTGGGTCTGATGTCTCAGCTTCACATGGTCCACAGTGCAGCTGCAGGTTAGCCCTGAAGCTCCAGAGACTGCCCCATCACTCCCTCCTGAAGGACACTCTATTGACCTCCTGTCCATCAAAGGATCATTCTACGCCGCTTTGTCGGGTCCAGGGAACTCTGAACCAATGTTCCATATCAAGTATAACACGCCACTGCTGGGGCTGGGCTTTTAACTCCCTCACTCCGAGAGAATGGAAGGATTTGCCTCTTTCTGTTAGAATGCAGTCTAGTTTCACCTTCTTCAAGAGAACGCTCAATACTGGCACCTCTCAAAGGCCTGGCATGTTGCAGGGTTGCTGTCAGCACGAGGAGGCCAGCAGGTAACAGTGCACTCTATAAATATTTTAACATAACAAGCAGTGGCCGACATGCGCTCTGGCTCTCCCAGACCTTGCTTCCTATACTCAGTGGCTGAAGGGTCAGCCAATGAAAGGAGGAGACGGGATCCGGCAGCAAAACTCATCACCTATCAAGGCAGACTGATTGCCCACCATGGGGCAGGACATAAATGCGGCTTTTGGTAGCACCTGCCTGCCCTCACTTCTGCCTCACAGACACACTACAGATGCACAGACACACTACAGATGCACAGACACACTGCACAAGCAAAGACTCACTGCCCATGCAAAGACTCACTGCCCATGCAAAGACTCACTGCACGTGCACAAACACACTGCACATGCACAGACACACAGCACATGCAAAGACTCAGTGCACGTGCACAGACACACTGCATACGCACAGCCTCACTGCACATGCAAAGACTCACTGCACGTGCACAAACACACTGCACATGCACAGACACACTGCACAAGCAAAGACTCACTGCCCATGCAAAGACTCACTGCACGTGCACAAACACACTGCACATGCACAGACACACTGCACATGCACAGACACACTGCACATGCAAAGACTCAGTGCACGTGCACAGACACACTGCATACGCACAGCCTCACTGCACATGCAAAGACTCACTGCACGTGCACAAACACACTGCACATGCACAGACACACTGCACAAGCAAAGACTCACTGCCCATGCAAAGACTCACTGCACGTGCACAAACACACTGCACATGCACAGACACACTGCACATGCAAAGACTCAGTGCACGTGCACAGACACACTGCATACGCACAGCCTCACTGCACATGCAAAGACTCACTGCACGTGCACAAACACACTGCACATGCACAGACACACTGCACAAGCAAAGACTCACTGCCCATGCAAAGACTCACTGCACGTGCACAAACACACTGCACATGCACAGACACACTGCACATGCAAAGACTCAGTACACATGCACAGACACACTGCACATGCACAGACACACTGCACATGCACAGACACACTGCACATGCACAGCCTCACTGCACATGCAAAGACTCACTGCATGTGCACAAACACACTGCACATGCACAGACACACTGCACATGCAAAGACTCAGTGCACGTGCACAGACACACTGCACACGCACAGCCACACTGCACATGCACAGACACACTGCACATGCAAAGACTCACTGCATGTGCACAAACACACTGCACATGCACAGACACACTGCACATGCAAAGACTCAGTGCACGTGCACACGCACAGCCTAACTGCACATGCACAGACACACTGCACGTGCACAAACACACTGCACATGCACAGACACACTGCACATGCACAGACACACTGCACATGCACAGACACACTGCACATGCAAAGACTCAGTGCATGTGCACAGACACACTGCACATGCACAGACACAGGTGTGCAGTGTGTCTGCCTCCTACACTCTGTCTACACGGTCTGTCACCAGCGCTCAGTAGTCTGTCACTGTGCCATGTGCAGTCTTTTAACACAGGCACTCTGTAACCTCTCTCTCTGCCTCGTGCACTCTGTTTACACGGGTCTGTCACCAGCGCTCAGTAGTCTGTCACTGTGCCAAGTGAACTCTGTTTACACGGGTCTGTCACCAGCGCTCAGTAGTCTGTCACTGTGCCACGTGCAGTCTTTTAACCTCTCTCTCTGCCTCGTGCACTCTGTTTACATGGGTCTGTCACCAGCGCTGTGTAGCTTGTCTCTCTTCCTCGTGCACTCTGTTTACACAGGTCTGTCACCAGTGCTCAGTAGTCTGTCACTGTGCCTAGTGAACTCTCTTAACACGGGTCTCTCACCAGTGCTCACTAGCATGCCTTGTGCACTCAGTGTACACAGGCCTTTCACCAGTGCTCTGTAGTCTGTCTCTATGCCACGTGCACTCAATTTTCATAGTTTGTCAGCAGCCCTTATTACCCTGTCACAATGCCTCATGCACTCTGTTTATACAGGTCTGTCAACAGCTCTCTGTAGCCTGTCACTCTGCCTCATGCACTCTGTTAACACAGGTCTCTTACCAGCGCTCAGTAACCTGGCACTGTGCCTTGTGCACTCTATTTACATAGATCTCTCACCAGCGCTTTGTAGCATGTCACTCCGCCTCGTGCACTCTGTTTACAAGGTTTGTTACCAGCACTCAGTAGTATTTCCCTCTGCCTCATGCACTCTGTTAACACAGGTCTCTCACAAGCGCTAAGTAACCTGGCACTGTGCCTCGTGCACTCTACTTACATAGATCTGTCACCAGCGCTTTGTAGCCTGTCACTGTGACTCATGCACTCTGGTTTACACAGGTCTGTCTCCAGTGCTCAGTAGTATTTCACTCTGCCTCGTGCAATCTGTTTACATAGGTCTGTCGCCAGTGCTTTGTAGTCTGTCACTGTGCCTTGTGCACTGTGTAAGCACAGGTCTGTCACCAGCTCTCTGTATCTTGTCACTCTGCTTCATGCACTCTGTTTACACAGGTCTATCCCCTGTGCTCAGTAGCCTGTCACTCTGCCTCGTGCACTCTGTTTACAAAGGTCTGTCACCAGCGCTCAGTAGTCTGTCACTGTGCCTCGTCACTCTGTTTACACTGGTCTGTCACCAGTGCTCAGTAGTCTGTCACTGTTCCTCGTCACTCTGTTTACACTGGTCTGTCACCAATTTACATATTTTGTCACTAGCACTCAGTAGCCTGTCACTCTGCATCATGCACTCTGTTTACAAAGGTCTGTCAGTAGCGCTCTTTTGGCTCTCGTTCTGCCTTGTGCACTCTGTTTACACAGGTCTGTCACCAGTGCTCAGTAGTGTTACACTCTGCATCGTGCACTCTGTTTACATAGGTCTATCACCTGTGCTTAGTAGTATTTCACTTTGCCTCGTGCACTCTGTTTACATAGGTCTGTCACCAGTGCTTAGTAGTATTTCACTTTGCCTTGCGCACTCTGTTTACTTAGGTCTGTCACCAGTTCTCAGTAGTCTGTCACTGTGCCATGTCCACTCTATTTACCTAGGTCTCTAACCAGTGCTCTGTAGCCTGTCACTGTTTCACGTGCACTCGGTTTACATAGGTCTGTAAATAGTGCTCTGTAGTCTGTCTCTATGCCACGTGCACTCAAGTTAAATAGTTTGTCAGCAGCCCTCATTACCCTGTCACAATGCCTCATGCACTCTGTTTACACAGGTCAGCCACCAGCACTCTGTAGCCTGTCACTCTGCCTTGTGCACTCTGTTTACACAGATCTGTCTCCAGCACTCACTAGCGTGTCACTGTGCCTAGTGCACTCAGTTTGCACAGGTCTGTCACCAGTGCTCGGTAGTATTTCACTCTGCCACGTGTATTCTGTTTACTTAGGTCTGTCACAAGTGCTCAGTAGTATTTCACTCTGCCTCATACACTCTGTTAAGACAGATTTGTCACCAGTGTTCTGTAGTCTGTCAGTGTGCCTTCTGCACTCTGTTTACACAGGTCTGTATCCAGTGCTCAGTAGTATTTCACTGTGCCTCGTGCACTCGGTTTACACAGGTCTGTTACTAGTGCTCAGTAGTATTTCACTGTGCCTCGTGCACTCTGTTTACACAGGTCTGTCACCAGTGTTCTGTAGTATTTCACTCTGCCTCGTCGCTCTGTTTACTTAGGTCAGTCACAAGCGCTCGATAGTCAGTCACTGTGCCAAGTGCACTCTGTTTACATAGGTCTGTAACCAGTGCTCTGTAGTCTGTCACTGTGCCACGTGCACTCTGTTTACATAGTTTGTCAACAGCTCTCTGAAGCCTGTCACTCTGCCTCGTGCTCTCTGTTAACACAGGTCTCGCACCAGCACTCAGTAGCCTGATATTCTGCTTCATACACTCTGTTAACACAGGTCTGTCACCAGCGCTCAGTAACTCAGCACTGTGCCTTGTGCACTCTATTTACATAGATCTCTCACCAGCACTTTGTAGCATGTCACTCCGCCTCATGCACTCTGTTTACTCAGGTTTGTCAACAGCACTCTGTAGCCTGTCATTCTGCCTCATGCACTCTGGTTTACACAGGTCAGTCACCAGTGCTCAGTAATGTTTCACTCTGCATCCTGCACTCTGTTTACATAGGTCTGTCACCAGTGCTTATTAGTGTTTCACTCTGCATCCTGCACTCTGTTTACATAGGTCTGTCACCAGTGCTTAGTAGTGTTTCACTCTGGTTCCTGCACTCTGTTTACATAGGTCTGTCACCAGTGCTTAGTAGTATTTCACTTTGCCTTGTGCACTCTGTTTACTTAGGTCTGTCACCGGCTCTCAGTAGTCTGTCACTGTGCCATGTGCACTCTATTTACCTAGGTCTCTAACCAGTGCTCTGTAGCCTGTCACTGTTCCACGTGCACTCGATTTATATAGGTCTATAAGTAGTGCTCTGTAGTCTGTCACTGTGCCACGTGCACTCAAGTTAAATAGTTAGTCAGCAGCCCTCATTACCCCGTCACAATGCCTCATGCACTCTGTTTATACAGGTCTGTCAACAGCTCTCTGTAGCCTGTCACTCTGCCTCGTGCTCTCTGTTAACACGGGTCTCTCACCAGCACTCAGTAGCCTGACACTCTGCGTCATGCACTCTGTTTACCTAGGTCTTTCACCAGTGCTCTGTAGTTTTACACAACTCTGCCTCGTGCACTCTGTTAACACAGGTCTCTTACCAGCGCTCAGTAACCTGGCACTGTGCCTTGTGCACTCTATTTACATATATCTCTCACCAGCACTTTGTATTTCACTCTGCCACATGTATTCTGTTTACTTAGGTCTGTCACAAGTGCTCAGTAGTATTTCACTCTGCCTCATACACTCTGTTTAGACAGATTTGTCACCAGTGCTCTGTAGTCTGTCAGTGTGCCTTGAGCACTCTGTTTACACAGGTCTGTATCCAGTGCTCAGTAGTATTTCACTGTGCCTCGTGCACTCTGTTTACACAGGTCTGTCACCAGTGTTCTGTAGTATTTCACTCTGCCTCGTCGCTCTGTTTACTTAGGTCAGTCTCCAGCGCTCGATAGTCAGTCACTGTGCCCCGTGTTCTCTGTTTACATAGGTCTGTCATCAGTGCTCTGTAGTCTGTCACTGTGGCTCGTGCACTCTGTTCAAACAGGTCTGTCACGAGCACTCAGTAGTCTGTCACTGTGCCAAGTGCACTCTGTTTACATAGTTTGTCAACAGCTCTCTGTAGCCTGTCACTCTGCCTCGTGCTCTCTGTTAACATGGGTCTCGCACCAGCACTCAGTAGCCTGATACTCTGCTTCATGCACTCTGTTAACACAGATCTCTCTGCAGAGCTCAGTAACCCGGCACTGTGCCTTGTGCACTCAATTTACATAGATCTCTCACCAGCACTTTGTAGCCTGTCACTCCGCCTCATGCACTCTGTTTACTCAGGTTTGTCACCAGTGCTCAGTAGTCTGTCACTGTGCCTTGTGCACTCTGTTTACACAGGTCTGTATCCAATGCTCAGTAGTATTTCACTCTGCGTCGTGCACTCTGTTTACATAGGTCTGTCACCAGTGCTCATTAGTATTTCACTGTGCCTCGTGCACTCTGTTTACACAGGTCTGTGACAAGCGCTCAGTAACCTGGCGCTGTGCCTCGTGCACTCTATTTATATAGATCTGTCACCAGCGCTTTGTAGCCTGTCACTGTGACTCATGCACTCTGTTTACACAGGTCTGTCAATAGCGCTCAGTAGTATTTCACTCTGCCTCGTGCACTCTGTTTACATAGGTCTGTCACCAGTGCTCTGAAGTCTGTCACTGAGCCTTGGGCGCTCTGGTTACACAGTTCTATCACTAGCGCTCTGTACTGTGTCACTGTGCCTCATGCACTCTGTTTACATAGGTCTGTCACCTGCGCTAAGTAGTCTGTCACTGTGCCTTGTGCACTCAATTTACATAGTTTGTCACCAGCGCTCTGTAGCCTGTCACTTTGCCTTGTGTACTCTGTTTACACAGATCTGTCACCAGCGCTTAGTAGTCTGTCACCGTGCCTCGTGCACTCTGTTTACACAGGTCTGTCACCAGCTCTCAGTTATCTTTCACTCTGCCTCATGCACTCTGCTTACATGGGTCTTTCACCAGCACTCAGTAGTTTGTCACTCTGCCCCGTGCACTCTGTTTACACAGGACTGTCACCAGCGCTCAGTAGTCTGTCACTGTGCAACGTGCACTCAATTTACATAGTTTGTCACCTGCTCTCAGTAGCCTGTCACTCTGCCTCATGCACTCTGTTTACACAGTTCAGCCACCAGCACTCTGTAGCCTATCACTCTGCCTTGTGCACTCCGTTTACACAGGTCTGTCACCAGCGCTCAGTAGTGTGTCAATGTGCTTTGTACACTCTTTCAACACAGGTCTCTCAACAGCACTCACTAGCCTATCACTGTGCCTTGTGCACTCAGTTTACACAGGTCTGTCACCAGTGCTCAGTAGTATTTCACTCTACCACGTGCACTCTGTTTACTTAGGTCTGTCACAAGTGCTCTGTAGTCTGTCACTCCGCCTCCTGCACTCTGTTCAAACAGGTCTGTCATCAGCTGTCAATATACATAGTTTCTCACCTGCTCTCGGTAGCCTGTCACTCTGCCTCATGCACTCTGTTTACACAGATCAGTCACCAGCACTCTGTAGCCTATCACTCTGGCCCGTGCACTCTGTTTACTCAGGTCTGTCACCAGTGTTCTGTAGTCTGTCACTGTGGCTCATGCACTTTGTTTACACAGGTCTGTCACCAGTGCTCAGTAGTGTTTCACTCTGCCTCGTGCAATCTGTTTACATAGGTCTGTCGCCAGTGCTTTGTAGTCTCACTGTGCCTTGTGCACTGTGTAAGCACAGGTCTGTCACCAGCTCTCTGTAGCTTGTCACTCTGCTTCATGCACTCTGTTTACACAGGTCTATCCCCTGTGCTCAGTAGTCTGTCACTCTGCCTCGTGCACTCTGTTTACAAAGGTCTGTCACCAGTGCTCTGTAGTCTGTCACTGTGCCTCGTGCACTCAATTTACATAGTTTTTCACCAGCGCTCAGTAGCCTGTTACTCTGCCTTGTGCGCTCTGTTTCCATAGGTCTGTCACCAGTGCTCTGTAGTCTGTCACTGTGCCTCGTGCACTCAATTTACATAGTTTTTCACCAGCGCTCAGTAGCCTGTTACTCTGCCTTGTGCGCTCTGTTTCCATAGGTCTTTCACCAGTGCTCTGTAGTCTGTCACTGTGCCTCGTGCACTCAATTTACATAGTTTTTCACCAGCGCTCAGTAGCCTGTTACTCTGCCTTGTGCGCTCTGTTTCCATAGGTCTTTCACCAGTGCTCTGTAGTCTGTCACTGTGCCTCGTGCACTCAATTTACATAGTTTTTCACCAGCGCTCAGTAGCCTGTTACTCTGTCTTGTGCGCTCTGTTTCCATAGGTCTGTCACCAGTGCTCTGTAGTCTGTCACTGTGCCTCGTGCACTGAGTTTACACAGGTCTGTCACCAGCGCTCAGTAGTATTTCACTCTGCCTCATGCACTCTGTTTACCTAGGTCTGTCATCGGCACTCTGTAGTCTGTCACTGTGCCTTGTGCACTCTGTTCAAACAGGTCTGTCACCAACACTCAGTAGTCTGTCACTGTTCCACGTGCACTCGGTTTACATAGGTCTGTAAATAGTGCTCTGTAGTCTGTCACTGTGCCACGTGCACTCAAGTTAAATAGTTAGTCAGCAGCCCTCATTACCCTGTCACAATGCCTCATGCACTCTGTTTATACAGGTCTGTCAAGAGCTCTCTGTAGCCTGTCACTCTGCCTCGTGCTCTCTGTTAACACGGGTCTCTCACCAGCACTCAGTAGCCTGACACTCTGCGTCATGCACTCTGTTTACCTAGGTCTGTCACCAGTGCTCTGTAGTCTTACACAACTCTGCCTCGTGCACTCTATTAACACAGGTCTCTCACCAGCGCTCAGTAACCCGGCACCGTGCCTTGTGCACTCTATTTACATAGATCTCTCACCAGCACTTGTAGCCTGTCACTTCGCCTCCTGCACTCTGTTTACACAGGTCTCTCACCAGCACTCAGTAGCCTGACACTCTGCTTCATGCACTCTGTTTACATGGGTCTTTCACCAGCACTCAGTAGTTTGTCACTGTGCCTCGTGCACTCTGTTTACATAGTTTGTCACCTGCTGTCAATAGCCTGTCACTCTGCCTCATGCACTCTGTTTACACAAGTCAGCCACCAGCACTCTGTAGCCTGTCACTCTGCCTTGTGCACTCTGTTTACACTGGTCTGTCACCAGCGCTCAGTAGTGTGTCAATGTGCTTCGTTCACTCTGTTCAAACAGGTCTCTCATCAGCGCTCACTAGCCTGTCACTGTGCCTAGTGCACTCAGTTTACACAGGTCGGTCACCAGTGCTTTATAGTCTGTCACTCTGCCTCGTGCACTCAGTTTACACAGGGCTTTCACAAGTGCTCAGTAGTATTTCACTCTACCTCATGCACTCTTTTTACATAGGTCTGTCATCAGAGCTCTGTAGTCTGTCAGTGTGCCTCGTGCACTCTGTTTACACGGGTCTGTCACCAACAGACACTGTCGCACAGGGCGCCACCAGCGCTAAAGCCGACCCTGACTGTGCCTTGTGCACTCAGTTTCTGTAGCCTGTCACCAGCGCTCAGTCGCCTGTCACTGGCCCCTCCTCCAGCCCTCTCCTCCCCCACCTTCGATAGAAAATGTGCATGAAGCTGACACCCCGGGGTATCTTCCGCGGTACAAGTAATATAAATACAAGGTGACTGACGGGCCGGCTCCGAATGTAGAGGGAACGTGAATGAAGGTGACAGCGCCGGTGGGCGCTGCCGCCAGAATGAATATATATGAATATTCACTCCGCCTCCCACCTGTGGGCGCTCTCTTCCTGTCTGCCCACGAATGAGGTCGTAAGTAGGCCTGGGCGACAACTTCCGTTCCGTTCCCGGAATTTGCGGAATTTGGGTAATTTCACGTTCCGCGGAGAACGCGAAATTGCCCAAAATTCTGCGTTCCGCGACATTGTTGCTTGTTCGCGTTCTCAAAATGCGTGTTCGGGAGATATTTCCCCCCGAGCACGCAAACAGCTATTGCGAACATTAAAAATACATCGCGAACAGCAATTCGGTGTGGTCGCAGAATTTCTGAGTGTTCGCTGAGGTTTTTTTACCGTTTCGCAGAGATTTGCGTAACGCGATTACGCAAATTCCGCCACCCCTAGTCGTAAGGTCTGAAAACTACTGCCCCCCACACGGTGTACGCCAGGTGTTATTGCCCTGACCCCTCCCAGCCCCCGCCGCCCCAGCAGCACACTGGAGTGAGAAGTGATAAAGTGTGGCTGCCCTAATCAGACTGATAGCGTGGTCCTACTCTCGCCCCTCCCCCCCACCATTAGTGTAGCATCGTATTGTGTGACTGCCCCCCCTATAATGCTGCGTGACGCCTGCCCCCCTTCATTCAATGGCGCGTGACTCCTATTCTTGCCATCCAGCGTGCCTGCCCCCACCCTGAGGTCATGCAATGTGACCCCCCACCACACCACGTGGTGTAATAACCCCCATGCAGCACAGACAGTATGACTGCCACACCCAAACTGATGTCATCATATTAACCCCCCCTCCTACTCTGACGTCATGCGTTGTGCCACTGGGCTGAAAGGGCTTCACCCCCCCCAGCCCCACCCCTGCCGTGTGTCTCAGCCCATGCTGCTGGGGTCTCGGCTGGGCAGTGTCTGGAGTCTTATCTCTGGCACACCCGAGTTTTTCTCAGGTCTGTAACCTCTTGAGCACTCATGACGAGGTCAGCTCGTCATGAGCCACGGCGCTCCGGTGCTCATGACAAGCTGAGCTCGTCATGACCGCGCCCGCTAGATGGAACGCTCGCACGCTGGGCAGATTCCCCTGCTGTGCTGAGCGTTCCATTGTAACGGGCATGGTCATGACGAGGTCAGCTCGTCATAAGCCACGGCGCTCCGGTGCTCATGACAAGCTGAGCTCGTCATGACCGCGCCCGCTAGATGGAACGCTCGCACGCTGGGCAGATTCCCCTGCTGTGCTGAGCGTTCCATTGTAACCGGCATGGTCATGACGAGGTCAGCTCGTCATGAGCGCCGTAGCTCATGACAAGCTGATCTCGTTATGAGCAGGGGGGCGCTGTACGCGCCCCCCCCAAGCACAGCGGGGGAATCCCGCCAGCGGCAAAGGGGTTAAAGACATTTGCATATTTACATACCTTTGTAAACTGGTTACCAAGGCTTACTGTTTTTTTTTCTGGTTCCAGTACACCTGGGCCCACACTCTGCCTACTGCTTACCTTTGTATTTTACATTTACTGCGGTAGTGTGAGAATGCATTTAATCAAAAGGAAAATAAAGTAGGGTTGCCAAAAATGCCGGTTAATTGTTGTTTAAAGAGCCCTCAAAGACCTGTCTTGACACTAAATAGAGTTATAAATAAAAAAGTATGTATTCATTTGGTCGGAGTTTTATATAGCGCAAACTAGACCCGAGGCATCAGAGCGCTTTACAGGAGCACCAGTTTCGTTACAGATGAACACATTCATTTTTTGTTGTCATTGCAGGGACTCGAACCTGGTTTCCGAGGTTGACCGCTCTAGCCATAAGGCCACATCCGTAACGTGACTTTTCTGTCTTTGTCCCCTTTAATTATCAGTCATGGATCATGCAGGCAGCCCTAGAACACATTTAAAAGTGCTTTCTATTTATAATTCCTGTTCAAAGTATGCACAGACAAGTGCTGAAAATACAGCTTTAGGTGACTGTTTAATTTTGCACCATCTGAGACATAAAAATAATGAGTTGGCAACTCTAATCACAAGACTGGGAGTTTGCTGCAGGATCTGCACATTATTTATTTCCTCCACCCTGATCTCAGATTAATGCCATATTAGCAATAGTTTAACTTATTTCTGAAACCCTACGCGCCGTCAATAACAAAACGAGTAACTTCAAATGTCTGGGAATGCACCCCGCACTCAGACAACTCACTCCTCATTCCAGCCCTTCACGTTCACGCTCACCCTGCACTCACACCATTCACCCGCTCGCCATGCACTCACAGCGATCAGCATGCACTCACACCATTCACCCGCTCACCCTGCACTCACAGCGATCACAATGCACTCACAGTGATCACTGTGCACTCACACCATTCACCCGCTCACCCTGCACTCACAGTGATCACTCTGCACTCACAATGCACTTGCGCTGTTCGCCCTGTACCTCACCCTGCAGTCCCACGAGCACACTACTCACCTGCACTCATGTGACAGTCCACTCACCTGTCCTGCTCACTCTATCTCACTCAAACAAGCCCATCACTAACCATGCATTCATTTGTCCCACTCTGCACTTACATTCGCACCCCAATCCATATGGTCACCTCACTCTCCCTGCAGTCCCTCCTCTCACCCTACTCTCACACTGTCGCATCACTCACCGCGCACTCACATAGGCACTCCTGCCACCCACACAGTGCAGAGGGTTAATGTGCCTGCTACAAAGAGCGTGTACCATGCAGATCACAGAAGTGAGTGTGAGTAAACTACGGTAGCCCTATAAAAAAAAAAAATGATTGCCAGAAAGGTGCTATAGAGAGATGAGGGGCATTGTTGGTGAGTGGTAGTGAGGGAATCCATGGAGAAGGAAGAAATGAGGGAGGGGCACCAAAAAAGGCTGTTGCACCCTGTGCATCCGGTGCTAGGGCCAGCCCTGGCTGGGAGTGTTAGCCCACCCACCCCCCAAAGTTCGGGTCTAGTTGCGCCCCTGGCAGTACCCCCCCCCTTTCATTCCATAAAGCGTTATTCAAAGCTCATGCCATCCAGTGTTTCTGCCCCCACCCCGGTGGAATGTACTGTGACCCTCCCCGTGTCATGCAGTGCACTGCCCCCCCCTCTGATGTCACTTTGTATCTCTTCCTCCTACAGCCCCTCCCCCTTCCATGCAGTGTGACTCCCAGGTGATGTCATGTAGGCTGACCCCCCCCCGCCCCCTCCACCCTGGTTAATGCTGGGTGAGTCATCATCACCCCATCCCTCCTCCTCCCCCCCCCCCCCGCTCCCCCCACCCGGTGCCCGGCTGTCCCTCCTCTCACTGTGAGGCTGGTTGTTTCTGGTACTGTCCACTGCCCCCTCCCTGTGATGCCAGGCTGTACCCCCCTCCCTTTGACGCTGCGTGCCTCTGGTCCTGTCCACCCCCCCCCCCTCCCTCCCCTGTCACGTGCCTCCGCCCGCCCTGTGATGCTGGGAGCCTCTGGTCCTGTCCACTGTCCTCTCTCCGTCTGGTGCCAGTCCGTGCCCCCCTCCTCTGGTGCCAGTCCATGTCCCCCTGTGATGCTGTGCCCCTCCCTCCCTCCCGCTGGTGCCAGTCTGTGCCCCCTGTGATGCTGGGAGCCCCTTGTGCTGACCGCTGTCCCCCCTCCTCTGGTGCCAGTCTGTGCCCCCCTCCTCTGGTGCCAGTCTGTGCCCCCTGTGATGCTGTGCCCCTCTTGTGCTGACCGCTGTTCCCCCCTCCTCTGGTGCCAGTCTGTGCCCCCTGTGATGCTGTGCCCCCCGTGTGATGCTGTGCCCCCCTCCTCTGGTGCCAGTCTGTGCCCCCTGTGATGCTGTGCCCCTCTTGTGCTGACCGCTGTTCCCCCCTCCTCTGGTGCCAGTCTGTGCCCCCCGTGTGATGCTGTGCCCCCCTCCTCTGGTGCCAGTCTGTGCCCCCTGTGATGCTGTGCCCCTCCTGTGCTGACCGCTGCCCCCTCTCTCTCCCTCTGGTGCCAGGCTGTGCCCCCCCCTGTGATGTTGTGCCCCCCCTGTGCTGACCTCTGCCCCCTCTCTCCCCAGGCGCACGTGATGTCGGAGCCCCCGCGGCCGGCGGGGGGCGCTGCGGGCCGGATCCAGGCCGAGATGCTGGAGCTGGACCTGATCGACGCCGGGGACGAGCCCCCCGATGAGCCCCCGGAGCCCCGCACCGAGCCACGCACCGAGCCCCGCGCCATGGAGCAGCGCCGGCCCAAGAGGCCCACCACCCTCAACCTCTTCCCGCAGGTGCCCAGGACGCAGGTGAGGGGGCACGGGGGGCAAGGGGGGCACGGGGCCGGGGCACGGGGGGCACGGGGCTGGGGCATGGGGGGCACAGAGGCACGGGGGCGGGGCATGGGGTGCCATGAAGGCACAGGGGGCATAGACACACACCTCCCTCAACCTCTTCCCCCAGGTGCCCAGGACCCAGGTGAGGGGGCATGGGGTCACAGGTGGGCACTGGGACTGGGGCGTGGGGTCACATGAGGGCATGAGGGTAGAGGGGGTACCTGGGGCATAGAAACCCGCCACCCTCAACCTCTTTTCCCATGTGCCCAGGACCCAGATGAGGGGGGCACAGGGTAGGGCATGGGGTCATATAAGGGTACGGGAGCCCGGGCATGGGGTCACAGGGAGCATGGAGACCCACCACCCTCCACGTATTCCCGCAGGTGCCCCTGACCCAGTGAGAAGGGCATGGGGGCAACGGGGTGCAGATGGCATGGGGCAGTACTGGTCCAAGGAGCCCCTGTCACCAATCTCTTCCCGCAGCGCTTTTGCCCCTAGAAGGAGGGTAGGGGTCGGGGTACATGGGGGGGTCAGGGGCGGCTTCGGAGGTACCCACCCAGATTGCCCTCCGCATTCACTCTCTTCCTGGGATACCCAAGACCTAGGGTAAGGGGGGCAAGAACGACATGGCGTCTTAAGGAGTTTTGGGGGGGCATGGGGCAGGACCGCCCAAAGCAGCCCTCCCCCTCAGCTTCCTCCGGCAGGTGGCACTGCAGGGGTCTGGGCAGAGGGGGCAAGAAGCAACAAGGGGGCAAGAATGATGGAAGAAGGGTGGCTATTGGGGCAGGAGGACCTGCAGACCGCAAGCCACGGGTGGGTGTGGGGGGGCATGTGAAGTCTGGGGGGAGGGGCTAGAGCTTAAAACATGCAGACCATGGAAATGCTGGCAATAACTCCTTCCGGTAAGAGGTGTGCGGCAGGTTGGGTTTGTCATGTGTGGTTGACTTCCTTTGTGGTTGTTCTTGAAGCCGCAGTGTGTGGTCAGTATTAGATTATTGCACGTATTGTGTTGTGTTGCACTGCATTGTTTTTAGGTCTAGCCTGGCCTGCACTCTTCTGCCAGGCATGCTGTATTCGAGTATGGACTTGACGCTCCGCCCACATTTTTCATTGGCTTGTGCTATTCTCCTATGTAAATGCTGGCTTCTGATTCGTTACTAGGCTTGTTAGTCCCTCCTTAGTACCGTATTGTCTTCATTTGTAACCTCCCATGAGCACTGGCCCTTTTACTACTGTAGTAACTCAGTACGTCTTCTTTAGTCTAGAAACACTATTTTCTTTATTGAGTTTCTCCTGCTGCAGGCAGGACATGCTTTCCTGAATCATTCAGCGCGCCATGCCGGCTTTCACTTTCCACGCAACTGGGGGCAATGGCGGCCGTTTCTTTGAAGTGAAATAGGTCTCGCATTTACAAGAGTTTGAGCTATTGGCATTGTAACTGACAATGCCTTTTATTTATGTGTTAGATATCAAAATATATAAATAAAAGGCATTGTCATTTACAACGACAGCCAGGAGTAAAGTTAGTAAACAAATAAATAAAACTATTTACCTGGCGCTTGCTGCATCGCCGAGTTGGCGATGCAGCGAGCGCAAGGTAAATAGTTCTAATTATTTAGTGGCGGGACGTGGCGCTTCTTCCGCGCCTTCTTTGGTCGTGTGACTTTCTGGAGTACGTGAGCACGCACGTTTTTTCAGCTTGTGAATCTTTAGTTTCCTTGGCAACGCTTTGCTAGGAAGGTTATGGAGTTTGGCTATGATCTGGTTTCCCTCTCAGGGCCCGTGTGCCAGGTGTGGAAGTTATTATAAAAGCACTTTTACATCCTTGTGCCTGGACGGCTGGAGAACATTGTTTCCTCTGGTTTTTTTTGTTTCTTCTTTGCTGTTTTCAGTAACGTTTTCACCAATTTAGCACAGTGAAGAATGTGAAAGTTTCATATGTTTCTGCATTACTCAGCGTTGTTTATTTATTGAAATAATGAAGTTTGCTTTTGTGATGTCAGTGCATTATATGCTTCGGGTTATCTTTGTTTACAGGGTCATCTGCTGATTGCTTTGTTTTCTCATGTTCTTCAGGTCAATTGTTCGACTTGCTATCCACTGGTGTACTGTTATTAGCTGTGCTCGCTTTCCTGCCTTGTTCATTGTGAGGGTGCTGTGATTTCTGCTCTTGGAATTTAGTGAGGCTATCATTGATTTTCAGCCTATTTTATTGTACTGCATTTGGGTACTGAGTTTTGCTGAGGTTAGGGTCATGTTCCCTGTTGCAGAATTGTGGGGTTGTGTGCTTGATACTGAGTTATAGAGTTGTGTATCCGACTGCTGCGTGTAGGGGTGTGTACTTTGAGGTGTGTTGCATGAGATGTGAAGTTCTGTCAGGTGTACAGCGTAGTGTTTGCGTTATAGGTTGAGTGTCCTAGAGTTTATAGTGTAATGTATGCGCAGGTTATGTATGTGACAGGTGTAGTATACTGTGCTTTGTCTGTGTGGTTGCATGCGGTGTGCTTGTATCTTTACTTCTGTAAGGAAGGGGGATGGGTGAGAGAGATTTCAAGGTTGTTTATTGCTTTAGGGAGTAGTGTTTATCTATCCTTTTCATGACTTAATCTATTCTTGACCTTAGGAACGAGCTATTTATAATTTGGTGAATATTAATGTAAATAATGATTTAGCATTGTTCTATCTATTGTTTCATGATTTTCGTGGAGTAGAGTTCCATCTACTCTTTTTATGTTTTAATGCATTTATGATATTATGAATGTTATATCTACTATTTGGTGACATTTACGTATTTAATGATTTTGCAACCTTCTACCTTTGTTTCATCTTTAGTCGGTTGAATTCACATTTCCACATTTCTGCTTGTAATTTTATCGCCTTTTTCTTCATTTTGGTTACAAGTATTATCTTTGTTCTGTGCATTGCTTCTCTCTTTTGTTTCCGCAAGAAAAGGGGATACTTTGTGGCTTAACTGTTGCCTTTCCTTTATCTACTTCTTTCCCATTGCTCAGCCAGGATGAGTGCTGGATGCTTGGTGATGTCATGGAATGCACAGGTGCCTGGTGATGTCATGGAATGCATGGGTGCCTGGTGATGTCATGGAATGCACAGGTGCCTGGTGATGTCATGGAATGCATGGGTGCCTGGTGATGTCATAGAATGCACGGTGCCTGGTGATGTCATGGAATGCACGGGTGCCTGGTGATATCATGGAATGCATGAGTGCCTGGTGATGTCATAGAATGCACGGTGCCTGGTGATGTCATGGAATGCACAGGTGCCTGGTGATGTCATGGAATGCATGGGTGCCTGGTGAGGTCATAGAATGCACGGTGCCTGGTGATGTCATGGAATGCACGGGTGCCTGGTGATATCATGGAATGCACAGTGCTTGGTGTAGGGTGGAATGCTGGATGCTTGGTGATGTCATGGAATGCACAGGTGCCTGGTGATGTCATGGAATGCATGGGTGCCTGGTGATGTCATAGAATGCACGGTGCCTGGTGATGTCATGGAATGCACGGGTGCCTGGTGATGTCATGGAATGCTGGATTGCTTGGTGGTATCATGAAATGCACGGGTGCCTGGTGATGTCACGGAATGCATGGGTGCCTGGTGATGTGCTGAGTGTCAGTTGGAGTGTGCAGGCTGAACAGCAGGGAGGCTATTCCTGGTGGGGCTATTAACTATCTTACTTACCATCATATTTATATGTAACTGAACCTAAATAAACCATCCTGTTATAACTAGGCCTGGGCGGTAAATTCCATTCCGCTCGTGGAATTTGGGGAATTTTGCATTCCGCGGAGTATGTGGAATTGCCAAAAATTCCGCGATCCGCGGCTTCATGGAATTTTTTGCTTGTTCGCGCTTTCAAAATGCGTGTTGCTAAGATATTTCCCCCCGAGCATTCAAACAGCGTTCGCAAACAGAAAAAAAGCATCGTGAACGGGCGGAACAAGCAATTCCGCGTGTTTGCGGAACTCTGTGTGCTTGCAGAGATTTTTTACCGTTTTGCGGAGCTTTGCGTAGCGCGACTATGTAAATTCCACCCATCTCTAGTTATAACCTACAATTTGCCTACTTCTGGACTTCTTTTGGATTACAACATTAGAGCTTTCTGCTCTCAAGACTGGCAAAGGGCTCAGGTACGAGACGCCAATTTCTCTTGGGAAAGGGAGTTTTTTACCCACACTTTATGTTGGGAGAAACTGGAAGATCTGCAAACAGTGTGTCTGTAAGCTGGTGCTCGCTGTGAAACGCACCGCTCTCCGGTTCGGGACTCTCTGGAGGAGATCTGCCTGCTACGGGGAGGTAGCGGCCACCTGCTGGGAGCCACCCTCGTGACGGCGGAGGGACATTAATTGTACCTGAAGGGTGGAGGGTGGACGGCTAAGGAAGGCGGCAGCTTGCTTTAGTGAGAGAGTCCACGGAGTCTGATAGAGGCTGCATGGGACCCGAGAACCAGGAGACGCTGCACCTCACCGAAGAACCAGGGGCGCTGTAGGGGGCTGCACCTCACCGAAGAACCAGGGGCACAGCACCTCGCCGAAGAACCAGGGGCACAGCACCTCGCCGAAGAACCAGGGGCACAGCACCTCGCCGAAGAACCAGGGGCGCTGCACCTCACCGAAGAACCAGGGGCACAGCACCTCGCCGAAGAACCAGGGGCACAGCACCTCACCGAAGAACCAGGGGCGCTGCACCTCACCGAAGAACCAGGGGCGCTGCTGGGGGCTGCCCCTGTCCTGAGAGGCCGGAGCACTGCTGGGGACTACACCTGTCCTAAACACCTGGGACGCTGCTGGGGACTTTACCTATTCCGACAACCAAGGGTGCTGCTCGGGCTGCACCTTTCCTGATAGCCAGGGGTGCTGCTGAGTGCTACACCTGTCCTAAGAGCCGAGGGCGCTGCTGGGAGCTGCACCTGTCCTAAGAGCCGAGGGCGCTGCTGGGAGCTACACCGGTCCTGAAAGCCGAGGGCGCTGCTGAGTGCTACACCTGTCCTGAAAGCCGAGGGCGCTGCTGAGTGCTACACCTGTCCTGAAAGGCGAGGGCGCTGCTGAGTGCTACACCTGTCCTAAGAGCCGAGGGCGCTGCTGGGAGCTGCACCTGTCCTAAGAGCCGAGGGCGCTGCTGGGAGCTACACCTGTCCTGAGAGCCGAGGGCGCTGCTGGGAGCTACACCTGTCCTGAGAGCCGAGGGCGCTGCTGAGTGCTACACCTGTCCTGAAAGGCGAGGGCGCTGCTGAGTGCTACACCTGTCCTAAGAGCCGAGGGCGCTGCTGGGAGCTGCACCTGTCCTAAGAGCCGAGGGCGCTGCTGGGAGCTACACCTGTCCTGAGAGCCGAGGGCGCTGCTGGGAGCTACACCTGTCCTGAGAGCCGAGGGCGCTGCTGGGGGCTGCACCTGTCCTGAGAGCCAGGGGTGCTGCTAGGGGCGCCACCTGTCCTGAGAGTCGAGGGCGCTGCTGGGAGCTACACCTGTCCTGATAGCCAAGGGTGCTGCTGAGTGCTATACCTGTGCTGAGAGCCAGGGGCACTGCTGGAAGCTACACCTGTCCTGAGAACCAGGGGTGCTGCTGGGGGCTGCATCTGTCCTGAGAGCCAAGGGCGCTGCTGGTGGCTGCACCTGTCCTGATAGCCATGGGTGCTGCTGAGTGCTATACTTGTGCTGACAGTCAGGGGCACTGCAGGGAGCTACACCTGTCCTGAGAACCAGGGGCGCTGCTGGGGGCTGCACCTGTCCTGAAAGCCGAGGGCGCTGCTGGGAGCTACACCTGTCCTGAAAGCCAGGGGTGCTGCCGGGGGCTGCACCTGTCCTGAGAGCCGAGGGCGCTGCTGGGGGCTGCACCTGTCCTGAGAGCCGAGGGCGCTGCTGGGAGCTGCACCTGTCCTGAGAGCCGAGGGCGCTGCTGGGAGCTACAACTGTCCTGAAAGCCAGGGGTGCTGCCGGGGGCTGCACCTGTCCTGAGAGCCGAGGGCGCTGCTGGGTGCTGCACCTGTCCTGAGAGCCGAGGGCGCTGCTGGGAGCTACACCTGTCCTGAGAGCCGGGGGCACTACTGGGAGCTACACCTGTCGTGAGACCCGAGGGTGCTGCTGGGAGCTACACCTGTCCTGAGAGCCAGGGGCGCTGCTGGGAGATACACCTGTCCTGAGACCCGAGGGCCCTGCTGGGAGCTACACCTGTCCTGAGACCCGAGGGCGCTGCTGGGAGCTACACCTGTCCTGAAAGCCAGGGGTGCTGCCGGGGGCTGCACCTGTCCTGAGAGCCGAGGGCGCTGCTGGGTGCTGCACCTGTCCTGAGAGCCGAGGGCGCTGCCGGGGGCTGCACCTGTCCTGAGAGCCGAGGGCGCTGCTGGGTGCTGCACCTGTCCTGAGAGCCGAGGGCGCTGCTGGGTGCTGCACCTGTCCTGAGAGCCGAGGGCGCTGCTGGGAGCTACACCTGTCCTGAAAGCCAGGGGTGCTGCTGGGGGCTGCACTCTGACCACTGAGCCAAGGGAGACGGTACCCACCAGAGAGTCAGGTAGACTGCAGCTGACCAAGGACCAGGAGGCTGCATTTATCAGCGGTAATACAGAAGACTACTAGCAGCACAGAGCTTCTCCTCAAGATGATCTTAGCAGGCTCCCTGCTGCTACTTGGTGAGTAAGGTCAAGTTTTTCCTACCCTGGGGCTGCTCAGTACAGTGATTTCGCCAAACTTTCATTCGATGGTGTGATGCTTTCTGGGAGCTGGGGCCTTGTGTTGCATCAACTGAAATAATTGAACTAAAATACTAGATTACAGCCTGTGCAAAACCTAAAATTGTTTGCAAAAAACATTGAAAATTCATTTGGAAAATGCAAACGCTACTTTTAGGAGGCGTTCCTGCGCCGGAACGCCTCCCCCACCCACCCAGCCCTGCCCAGCCTAGATGCGTCACGTTGTAAATACCCCACAGCATGGCGCTGGCTTTGCGCCGCATCACAAAAGTGATGCAACAGCAGCGTAAATGGCTTGTAAATGTGGTGTGTAATAATTGTATAGCTCTTCAATCCCTGGCGGCTCAGCACACAGGATAATGTGCTGCTGGGCCAAACACTTATAAGGGCCAAAAGACGAGGCCTATTGGCTAAGGCAATGCTTGTTGGTATTCGCGTTCTCCTCCTCGTGTTACTTCTCCCCCAACCGTCTGCTGTGCTGCTTCTCGCTACACCCCATCCCGATCATCAGTTTTACATGCTTTTTGTAATAAGCACTTTCCTGCACTTTCTTAAAAAGGCGCTTTCGCGCGACTTTTTTTTTATTTACTGATCCATCGTAGAACAGCCAAAAAAAAAGGAAAAAAGAGTTTGTGTCCTTTTGTGTTTTAAATACATGCAGCATGCTGCACAGCCTGGCTGAAAGAAGGTTCCATGGGCCAGACCTAAGGGCTTTGCCAATGCTTGTTCTAAACAAACCTCGACCAGCTCCTTGGCTGCCAGGGCTTAGGAAATGTGACTAGACTTAAAGGCTTAAGATCTGATGAGCTTAGATGGGAACAGAAGGAGTCGGGGGAGGGGGAGGGAGGAGTGTCGGGAGGTGGGGGGGGAGGCTGTGCTAAGGCACCTTCTCACCTCCTGAGCCCGGGGTGGGGGCCGCAGAGGCGTTGAGCTCAGCGTGACCCCGTTCCCAGCAGGAGTGGGGCTAGGAGGGGGGCCAGTGGGTCATTGTACCAGGCGGCGGACGGGCTACTGAGCTGACATGTACTTTAGTACCCCGTGATAGCCTCTCCACCTAGATCTGGGTATTATAGTGGCAGCACGTCACAGAGCTGCCATGCTACTAATATGGACAGCACTTCACAGAGCTGCTATGCTACTAACTGTTCCCATGAGGCACAGGGTCAAGACTGATTTGCATATGGCCATGTCTGAACTGGGGTGGCATGTTGAGCAAAATAACGATGGATTCAACCCAGATCTGTGACTGGGGGTGAATGTTTTGCCATTGTGCAACATTCCGTCCATCAATTGTTGTTTTTGCATTTGTCACCCCGAGTGGGCTGGGTATGCTCAGACGTGAGTCCCATGCTCTCCACACCACTGGAGTCAAGCTATCCTGGCTGATGAAGACTGATAGCCAGAAACCGGTCCCAGGATGCTTGATTCTGGACCAGGGAAGACATGGCTTGGCAGTTCGGACTGGACTGTTCCCATGAGGCACAGGGTCAGAGCTGATTTGCGTATAGCCAGTGTCTAACCCAGGGTGGTGTGGAGTGCAAAAAAACGATGGATTTAGGCCCAGATCCTTGTACTGGGGTATGACATTGTTCTACATTCTGTCCATCAACTGTGTTTTTTGCAATTTCACCCCGAGTGGGCTGGGGATGCTCAGACGTGAGTCCCAGGCTCTCCATGCCACTGGAGTCAAGCTATCCTGGCTGATGAAGACTGATAGCCAGAAACCGGTCCCAGGATGCTTGATTCCAGTCCAGGGAAGACGTGGCTTGGTAGTTCGGGCTGAACTGTTCCCATGAGGCACAGGGTCAAGACTGATTTGCATATGGCCATGTCTGAACTGGGGTGGTGTGGTGAGCAAAATAACAATGGATTAAACCCAGATCTGCGACTGGGGGTGAATGTTTTGCCATTGTGCAACATTCCGTCCATCAATTGTTGTTTTTGCATGCTTCTAATATGGACAGCACTTCACACAGCTGCTATGCTATTAATATGGAAAGCACTTCACAGAGCTGCTATGCTACTAATGGTGCCTGCACATCTCAGCAGAGCTACTTTTAGTGTTATAGTGCCAACACGTTTCAGAGCTGCTATGCTACTAATGGTCTTCTTCACGACAGAGAGTGAGAGAAGCAGATCAGTTGCAATCTCCCAAGTATCATCGCATCACACAAGTCAACTGCTGCTGTCTGTATATCCCTACGGGATGTTCAGACAAATCTAAGAACATATGAAATAGACAGGAAGAGTGTGAATAGGTCCCGCTTTGGTCACTTGTTAAACCTAGAACTAACTTTGGGTGATGGGATATCCAAAGATATTGGAGAAGACGCCTCACTCACTTATCGTGACATGCTTCATCACAGGCGTCTTTCCACTCCCAGGTAAGATGGTACTACCTGGGCGGACTCAACCAAAGGATGTTATGGGAGTTCTTATATAAAATATTAACTGGCCATGCAGGGAACCAGATGAGTGAAGTTAAAAATTCCTACAGGTATACCCAAACAGTAAGTTTATTCCTAGGGTACCTGGGGTACTGAATAAAAATGTGATACTCACAAAGGGGTTTTCCTTTTGAACGTTATTGGTTGAAGTTTACCCAGGTCAGACTGCCAACATGTTTCGGCCCACAAATAGAGCCCTCACGGGTCTGGGGCCTTCTTCAGGGCTAGAATCTCTACTCTAGGGGGTCCCTGCTCTAAAAATCATCATGTCTTTCATGTGGAAAGAGGCCTAATACGCTGACCTAGTTTATTCCACCAAATCATATGAAGCCACCAGCGTTGCTGGCTTTTGAAAAAGCAGTGACTTTGGAGGTTGACAGATTGAAAGATAATGAAAAAAGATTCTTTAACAACGTGACAAGAATTGATTGAGATGCCATCACCGAAATTGATAGGATGAGTGGCATCATAATAAAACCAGCTGACAAGGGTGGTGCAACAGTGCTAATGCCACTGGAAATGAACCGCAGCGAATGCAGGATACTGCTGGATGATCCCCGTAATTACAAACGTCTTTCAAGCGATCCAACCAGAGGGTTGGTAAGGATCATACATGGTATGGTGAATTCAGCAATGGAGAAAGGTTGGATCACAGCAGCAGAGGCAGATTTTTTAACCCCTCCCATGCTGGTGACGGAACCGCTCCGTCACCAGCCACGGACGCGCTGTGCTGATGACGGAGCGGTTCCGTCACGGCCCTGCGCTGGACGTTCCATTGAGCGGGCGGGGCCGTGACGGAACCGCTCCGTCATAAGCACAGCGCACCCGAGGCTCGTGACGAAGCGGTTCCGTCACGAGCATGGGAGCGCCGCGCGGCCGCCCCACCCCCCTAGCGCTGCGGCGGAATTGCTGCCGCAGCGAAGGGGTTAAAAGAAGAGAACCCAAAGATACTCTACTTCTACATCCTGCCCAAGGTACATAAAAACAAGAACCCTCCGACCGGCAGGCCAATCATGTCCGGGATCTTCTCCAATATCTTTGGATATCCCTTCACTCAAAGTTAGTTCTAGGTTTAACAAGTGACCAAAGCTGGACCTATTCACACTCTTCCTGTCTATTTCATATGTTCTTAGATTAGTCTGAACATCCCGTAGGGATATACAGACAGCAGCAGTTGACTTGTGTGATGCTATGCCACTAATGGTGCCTGCACATCTCAGCAGGGCTACTTTCAGTGTTATAGTGCCAGCGGTTCTCAGCAGGGCTGCTATACTCAGTGTTACAATTCAAGCACTTCTCAGCAGGGTGCCATACCTAGTGTTACAGTACCAGAACTTATGTGCAGTGCTGATATACCCAGTGTTACAGGACCAGCACTTTTGTGCAGCACTGCCATACTCAGTGTTACAGTACCAGCACTTCTCAGCAGTGTTTCCATACTCAGAGGTACAGTGCTACCGCTTCTCAGCAGCACTGCCATACTTTGTGTTAGAGTGCCAGCACTTTTAAGCAGGGCAGTCATACTCAGTGTTACAGGGCCAGCACGTCTCAACAGCGCTGCCATACTTAGTGTTACAGTACCAGCACTTCTCAGCAGTGTTTCCATACTCTGAGGTACAGTGCTACCGCTTCTCAGCAGCACTGCCATACTTTGTGTTAGAGTGCCAACACTTTTAAGCAGGGCAGTCATACTCAGTGTTACAGTACAAGCACTTCTCAGCAGTGTTTCCATATTCCGAGGTACCGTGCTACTGCTTCTCAGCAGCACTGCCATACTTTGTGTTAGAGTGCCAGCACTTCTAAGCAGGGCAGTCATACTCTTTGTTACAGGGCCAGCACTTCTCAACAGTGCTGCATACTTATTGTTACACTACCAGCACTTTTCAGCAGCCATACTCATAGTGTTACAGCGCTAGCAGTTCTCAGCAGGTCTGGCATACTTAGTGTTACAATGCTAGCAGTTCTCAGCAGGGCAGTCATACTTAGTGTTACATTACCAGCACTTTTCAGCAGCCACACTCAGTGTTACAGTGCTAGCAGTTCTCAGCAGGACTGGCACACTTAGTGTTACATTATCAGCACTTCTCTGCAGCCATACTCAGTGTTACAGTACCAGCACGTCTCTTCAGTGTTTCCATACTCAGAGGTACAGTGCTACGGCTTCTCAGCAGCACTGTCATACTTTGTGTTAGAGTGCCGGCACTTCTCAGCAGGACAGTCATACTCACGTGTTACAGGGCCAGCACTTCTCAACAGTGCTGCATACATATTGTTACACTACCAGCACTTCTCAGCAGCCATACTCAGTGTTACAGCGCTAGCAGTTCTCAGCAGGACAGTCATACTCAGTGTTACAGGGCCAGTACTTCTCAACAGCGCTGCCATACTTAGTGTTACATTACCAGCACTTTTCAGCAGCCACACTCAGTGTTTTAGTGCTAGCAGTTCTCAGCAGGGCAGTCATACTCAGTGTTACAGTGCTAGTAAGTTATAAGCATGCAAGCTATGTCATGTCTATGTCAATTGGAACCAGGAATGTAGTTATGTCCTAGGTTCTAGGTATTGAGCTAGAGTTCCAAGGATGTCAGTTGGAGTCTGACTGGCTGAGGCATAGCTACGCTTAAGTTGTAGACAAACTTTATTAATAAGTTTCTCACTCACGGTGGCTGTGGTGTCTTCTAAGTGGGGTGCAAGAATTGCTGACATGAATTGGATACAAACCCACGCGTGCAAAGCATAATGGATTAGCATTCCATTTCCTTTATCTACTCCTCCACTGTAATAGCATGTGCACCCTCAACCTCCTTGTTTGTCTTGTACTGACACTACTGCCCCTTAATTTTCTCTTGCCAAAACAACAGGGCCATTCACCTTACGACAGTCCAACAACACCATCAACAAGCAGTCAGCTTGACTGTTCCTCCACCCTTGAATATGCTCCAATGTATAAAAATACTCTTGAAGACAAGCCGCAAGTCGTGCTCCTCTCAGACTGCCCTTATTAGCTCCTCCTAGATGCAGAACATTTACTAGCGGTTTGAGGTCTGTTCACAAAACAAACTTCGTTCCCCACAGGTAAGTTCTAAAATATTCAGCCCCCCCCATGCTGCTGCAAGCGCCTCATGCTCCATGACCAAGTCATTTCTCTCGGAGGTGGTCAAGGTTCTGGAAGTAAATGCTACTGTTCTCTCATGTTTCCCATTGCTTTGTGAGAGAACTTCCCCGATACCCGAGCTTCTGGCATCAACAGTAAGCCAGACTTCACTTTGGTGAAAAATGGTGTCAGGATTCCAGCACTACAGATTTGTTTCTGTATCAGATCAAAACATATCTGCTGTTCACCCCCCACACAAATCGGACCCATTTTTTTAACAGTACCCTAAAGCATTCTGTCTTATCAGCAAATCTTTGAACAAACTTGGAATATTATTCGATGAAGCCTAGGAAAGACCTCAATGAACAGGTGAAGGAGATAAACCTATTACATCTAACAAATTCTATATAAGCTGTACTCCATTCGCAGTATTATTTTAACCCAATATTCCACTTGATCAACCACAAACTTGCATTTGTCCCATCGGAGCGGTAAGCCTGCTTCTTCTATTTTGTGCAAAGCCTACCTGAGGACCATGTTGTGCTGTTCAATCGAATCACCAAATATCAGAATGTCATTCTGGAAGTATAGGATGTTGCTCATACCCTTGAACACCTCACCTTGTTCACCCTCCTTTGAAAAACATTTGCGGCCGAACATAATAAACCAAATGGCATCCGTGTAAACTGAAAAGTACCCACAATGGTGATAAAAGCTGTAAGAGGTTTGGATTCTTCAGGCAGTTTGATTTCAAATGTATTTTAGAAAAATACGTTCCACCTCACAAAGCCAATATCAATTTGTTTATGTTCGGCAATGGGTGTGTCTACTACCACACTCTGGTTAAGAAACCTGAGATCAACACAAAACCTATACTTCCCATCGGACTTCTCTGTGATCATTACGGGAGATATCCATCTGGACGTCTCCACCGGTTCAATCACTCCACTTAAAAGCATTTCTTCTAACATCTCCTCAACTGCAGCTTAAGCAACTAGGGGAATTCTCCATACCTTGTGTTGAACAGGTATGGAATCAGACTTCAGCACTATCTTGTGGACGTACCATTTTAAATGGCCCAGACTTTTCTCTAAAAACATCCAAGCCATCATGGTTTCTATTGTTTACGCTTCTTATGTGAATTTTCTTATATGAGTTTATGTAACTCTATGCTTCCTTGAATTTGTAAAGGAGGGGGACATGTTAGAAGCTTGCAAGCTATGTCATGTCTATGTCACTTGGAACTAAAAATGTAATTGTGTTTTAGGTTCTAGTTGTTGAGCTAGCATTCCCGGTATGTCAGTTGGAGTCTGACTGGCTGAGGGATAACTACACTTAAGTTGTAAGTAAATTATATCAATAAATAGATTCTTTTAAGTGGGGTGCAAGATAGCACTTCTCAGCGGTATTGCCATACTTAGTGTTGCAGTACCAGCCCTTCTCTTCAGGGCTCCATAGTCAATCAATCAATCATGCAATCAATCAGTACTTGGGGAGCGTGGCTTATCACACATGGAGGTAACCAGACACTGGCTTGTTGGGTTAGTCGAAGAGCCAGGTCTTGAGTCTCTTTATGAAGTCCGTCAGAGAGGTTGATGTTCGGAGGTGGAGAGGGAGGGCGTTCCAGGACTGGGTGGTGAGGTGGGAGAAGGAGCGTCCTCCGCTGTGGCTTCAGCGATGTGCCCTGTCTGTACAAGGGCGAGGGAGGCGGAGCAAAAGTTTCTGGATAGTTGGTGGAGGTTCATGCAATGGTTCATGTATGTCCTTCGTCCAAGTTGTGAAGTTGTTCATGCAGTTGTTGAAGTTGGTCTTGGTGGTGAAGGGGTCAGCTGAGAGTGAGAGGATGAGCTGGGTGTCGTCGGCGTAGGATATGATGTTGATATCATGGGTTCTGACGATGTCAGCCAGAGGCGTCATGTAGGTGTTGAAGTGGGTGGAGCTGAGGAGTGAGCCTTGAGGTATGCTGTAGTTGGTGCTCATGGGTTCAGAGAAGACAGGGGTGGCCAGATTCTCTGCATGCGTCCCTTGAGGAATGATGCAATCCAACTAAGTGTGTTTTCCTTGATCCCAATTTGGTACAATCAGTTGCGTGTGTGGTGGGATACAGCTGCGGAGAGGCCAATTCCCTTCTGTCAAGTCAGGTGGGAATGTCGTCAGTGGCGGCGATCAGGGCGGTTTCAGTGCTGTGGTTAGCTGAGAAACCTGATTGGGAGGCGTCTAGTGGGTTGTTTAACGCCCACACGTTAGGCCACGCCCACTTCCTCTCTCCCTAAATGTGCCTTCCACGCAAGCGCAGCGGACGAGCGCAGCGGGCGCGCCGGTTGCGCGCCGAAGGCGCGCCTAAGGCAAGCCCGTCTGGGCCGTCCGCGACGGGCCGGGACCAGGGGCTACAACCCCTTCGTTTCCCGTCACGCAAACTCGGCATTACACTTCCGAGGGACTCCGCATCTTCAACTCCCAGGTAACTCTGACCTGTGCTCATAAATTCGGCCCACTCGACCTACCCCCTCAATGCAATGATTGCAAGGTCCACCTCAAGCCTAAACACCACACGTCAAATCAACAAACGCTCAGACTATTTTTGCTGAATTACAGGTCTCTTCCAAGGCACTGCACAGAGCTCTCTTTGTTAATTGACGAACAAAAACCAGACGCTCTCTTTTTAACGGAGACATGGCTAACCCCTCACTCCGATCCTGAGTTGGTTCAAATCCTGGGGCAGGAATACCAAATCATAAGACAGGACCGGGAAGGTGAAAGAGGGGGTGGTTTAGCCATAATCTTCAGAGACTGTTATACCTGTCGCTGCACCCCCAACCCTTTTCCGGAATGCGAAAGCATGTCA
Organism: Lissotriton helveticus; assembly: GCF_964261635.1. Lineage (NCBI taxonomy): Eukaryota > Metazoa > Chordata > Amphibia > Caudata > Salamandridae > Lissotriton > Lissotriton helveticus. Next base: position 475,075,125 of record NC_136062.1, read on the forward strand.
TTCACCCTGGAATTTTCCTCTAATATAAGTTTCTCCGGAGCACTTATATACCGCCCACCAGGCACCCCCAAACAGTTCTACGACTCTCTACCCCCGTTAATCGCCGATTTGGCTTTATCGCCCTCCAACTTCACGTTATTGGGTGATCTCAATATACACTTCGATGACCCCAATAATTCCATTGCCAAAAAACTAAGCGGGGACCTATCCGCTCTGCAGCTGCTCCAGCTGGTATCATCTCCTACGCACGCGAAAGGCCACTTGCTGGATCCTGTTTTCAGCAACTGCCCACATCTAAAGGCCTGTCCCCCTATAACGCGTCCTTGGACAGACCATGCACTAGTCCCGCTGCTTTGGACAACTGAAAAATCTACACCCTCTACACCTACTGTCCTAGAAAACCGAAACTGGTCTAAAATACCGCTGGCCCAGTGGACCCTGGAACTGCAAAAAACGATTCCCCTAATCGGGCAGACCCCCTCACAGGCCAATGAATTCTTCAATAAATGGATACAGAACTCTCTCAATACCACGTTCCCCCCAAAGAAAACAGTCTTTAAAAGATCCAGAATCTCAGCTCCCTGGTACTCCAATGAGCTACGGGAGAAAAAGCGTTTTTGCAAGAGACTGGAACGCAAATGGCGTCTGGAGTATGCGGAAGCAGACAAAACTATCTATAGAGACGCCATCAGGTCATACAAAAAAGACATAAAAAGTGCGCAATCTTTGTACTACTCAAATAAGATCGCAGAGGCCAGCTCCAGCTCGAAAGAGATTTACAAAATAGTAAAAAGCCTCACCACCCTCCCCACACCCCCTCCTATAACTGAGAATCCTCAGCTACGCTGCGAAGATCTGGCCAATTTCTTTTCCCAGAAAATCAATCTCATTTACTCTTCCTTTCCACCTACAGAACAGACTGCCCCGACTAAAGCAGCGCCATGTCCCCTTCCGGAACATACATCGAACCACCCTCCGGTGCTGGCGGAATTCCCCGAGTTACAGGTGGATCTCCTCACCTCCCTCATGCACAAAGGGAAGTCGGGTTCCCCCAGAGACCCAGCACCCCCACATGTCCTGGTCTCCGCCACTCAAACCATTCTTCCCATACTGCTCAGAGTACTTAATACCTCGATCTCTACCAGCACAGTACCAAGAATATGGAAGCAGGCCATGGTAAGGGCTCTGGTTAAAAAACCCAACCTTGACACCAAGAACCTAAACAACTTCCGCCCGATCTCCTTGTTGCCTTGGGCAGCCAAAATCTTGGAGAAATACATAAACAGCATATTAACAACTTTTCTAGAGCAACACCATCTGCTCGATCCCTCCCAGACTGGCTTCCGTCCCAAGCATGGGACCGAGACGGCACTGCTGGCAGTCACAGAGGAGTCCAGGAGAATCTTTGATCGGGGAGGATCGGTGGCAATCATCCTCCTCGATCTGAGTGCGGCATTTGATACCGTGAATCACGGCATCCTTCTGCAGCGCCTCCTGGACACCGGAATATCTGACAAAGCCCTGGAGTGGTTCAGGTCCTACCTGAGTGACAGATCTTTCCAGGTGTATGAAGGGAATGTCACCTCCTCCAGCAAGCCTCTGAAGTGTGGAGTCCCGCAGGGATCATCGTTAAGCCCGACGTTATTTAACGTCTACATGAGGCCACTGGCTGAGATCGTCCGCCCATTTGGTATTAAGATCGTTACCTATGCGGACGATACCCAGCTGGTGGTCTCCTTGGCACAGGCAGGCGGACCCTCAGCCAATGTAGATCTCGCTGGCTGCATGGAGATGGTCAAGAGCTGGATGACCAAGTCTTGTCTCAAACTTAACGGAGACAAGACTGAGCTAATGCTCCTGGGTCATACCGTACCATCTACCATAGACACTCTCTGGCCTCCCAGCTTGGGCCCTGCCCCTATTCCCAAAGACGCCATCAAGAGTTTGGGTGTCTGGCTTGACAGATCCCTGTCGTTCGATCAACAGGCAACAAAACTTTCTGCCACTTGCTTCGGCATCCTGAGAGTTATCAGGAAGATCCTGCCTCTTCTCCCCTTTGAAGCAAGAAAGACTGTGGTTCTGGGCCTAATTCAGTCGCGACTGGACTACGGAAATGCCTTGTATCTCGGAGCCCCTGACTTCACCCTGCGCAAACTGCAATTAATACAGAATTGCGCAGCTAGAACACTCTTACAACTCCCCCGCAGATCATCAGCAAAACCCGGACTGAGGACACTGCACTGTCTCCCTATAAAGGAAAGAGTAAACTTCAAAGCACTCTGTATTGCCCACCAGACCTTCTGGTCTACAGGACCGGCAATCAATATCCCTCTCATTACACCCTACCTCCCCACAAGACAGTTGCGCTCCACCTCTGCTAATCTAGCCATTGTGCCGCTAATAAAGAAATCAAGGTCAGGAGGCCGCTCCTTCTCCTACAATGTAGCTAAGAGGTGGAACGCTCTGCCCCAGCATCTCAGATCTAATTCCAATATTCTCTCCTTTCGTAAACACCTGAAAACGCTCCTATTCACTACTTAATGATGGAGCTGAACCTGCCTCCTCTAACCCTAACCTCAGACGGTATGCTTAGCGCTTGGACGCCTCAGGGCAGCTATGTGCGCTCTACAAATCGGAATTCATTCATTCATTCATTCAGGTGCTCAGTAAGCTGTTGATCGATGGCTTTCTCCAGGACTTTGGCATAGAACAGGAGCAATGAGATGGAGCAGTAGTTCTGGAGATCGCTGGAGTCTGCAGAGGGTTTCTTTAGTAGAGGTCTGAGCTCTGCATGTTTACATGTGTCAGGAAAGGTGGCTGTGGCGATGGATGCATTGAGAATGGTGGTGAGTTGGTGGCTGATCTCATTGCTTCCTAGATTGAAGAGGCAGTGGTGGCAAGGGTAGGTGGGTGCTCCTGAGTAGATGGTTCATGATGTCTGGGTTGTCCGGTGTGATGCGCTGTTCCCGTGAGCTGAGATGTTAGTGGGGGTGGCTTCCATTGGAGTGAGGACACTGAAGCAGTCGGTGGGTTGGGGTTTGAAGTTCCTGTAGATGGTGGATGACTTGTGGAAATGATTTGCTAGATCGTTGCAGAGTTCCTGTGAGGGAGGGTGTCGGAAAGTGCCTCTTTTGACATGGTTAGCCCCCACTTTTTGCCTGATGCATGAGGGGATTGCAAATGTAGGTGCGCTGGGTCCCTGCTAACCAGGTTCCTAGTACCAGTGTTCTTTCCCTAAAAACTGTACCATGATTGGCACCACTTCAGCATCCCCTGTAAGTCCCTAGTAAATGGTACCTGTGGTGCCTGGGTACTGAAGAGGGTCATCTGGGGCTGCAGCACAAATTGTGCCACCCCAGAGACCCCTCACCAAGAAAATGCACACTGCCACTGCAGGCTGCGTGTCTTGGTGCAGAGAGAACGGAAGAGTTGACATGGCACACAGCCCTCTATAAATCCAAGAAGAGTGGAGAGCAATTGTGCCCCATTCCCAATTGCACAGCAACATCCTTCAGTACTCAACAGACTCCATATTAAATTTGATCATCCATTTAATTCGATTTTACTCCATGTTTTCGTCAAATGTTTATTCTTAACTTTCTCGATGATCAAATTTAAAATGGAGTCTGTTGAATGTTGAAGGATGTTGCTGTGCTGTTGAGAATGGGGCGTGATTGTTCTCCACTCTTCTTGGATCTATACGCACATGCCCGTGGGGCAGAGAACTAACCCAGTCTGCACGCCGGACGTTATTAGTTATGCCTGGGGCAATCATGAACATTGGAGAGAAAGAGGGTGTTCATTCAATCATGTATCTAGACACAGCCCTGTGTGCCATGTCCTCATACACTGCATGAGGTACAGGTATGTCACCCCTACTGCAGGCCTTACAGCCCTAAGGTAGGGTGCACTGTATCCCATGTGTAGACATAGCAGCATGAGCAGAAATGCCCCTACAATATCTAAGCCATTTTTTGGTCGAGCCTAGGTAGGGAGCATGCGCTGTCTGCAAGACCTGTTGTTATCTCCTCTATCGGCTTTTGGCATGCCCATGAATTGCCATTTGTTCTTTGTTGTGTCATTCAGAAATACGGGGTTTTGATTGGTGCATTGGGTCGGATTCTCCTGCCTTTGCGTGCTTGGGTCACGCTCAGGCGATTTCACTCATTGTTTGCTTGCGTTGGCCATCCCAATACGTCTGCGGTTCCTCCTAGTCAACCTGATCTGCCTTTTTATTTTGTAGGCTATCAACATCGTTTTAGGCTTTCAGGCCATCTCTGTTCGGCACCTGCAAAGTGGCAATTTCTGTCTTGTACCTGTTGAGCTATGCCCATAGCTCTAACTCCAAAAAATGCGAGACCTGTTGCATTTCTAATGCTTGTTGGATATTGTAAGTGAACAGGGAAGCCATAGAGAGTACATGGGCTAGATACTTGTCATTACGAGTTTCCCAGCACCATGATGGCTTCACTGTACCCTGAAATATTTGGTCCTCCACCAATGGATCTCCAACTGTGCCAACACTTTGGCTCCCCTGAAGAAAGCCCAGGCAAACAACACCCCAAGAAAGCCAGCTGCTTCTCTCCCACCCTCCAAGAGTCCAGGCCTGTAGACGGCTCAACGAGAGATGGAGTAGCAAGACCCCAGAACACCAGTCAGCCTTCAAGACCGCTGTCACCGCACACCACCACCTCATTCGAACAACAAAAAAAGCTGCCCTACAAGAAAGGATCAACGCCAAACCCACTCAATAGTAAAGAATTTGTTGCCATGGTCAAATAATTTGCCAGACTCGGCACAGAGACAGCAGACATCCCACCCTGCCATGACCTCTCCAACAACTTCGCACCTTCTTCCACTGCAAGATTAAGGAGATCTACAACAGCTTCTACAGCCTCAATACCCAAGACCCCCCCCCACCTCCGCCTGCAATCATCGCACCCAACAACACTGGACCCCAACAGACCCTGCTCTGCTGGACTCCCCTCACCACAGACGACATCCTCAAGATCATGAAGAGCATCCACTCTGGAGCACCTTCAGACCCTGCTCGCACCACACATCTTCAACAGAGCCAGCACTTCCTTCGCCCCAAAACTCTGCCTCACCATCAACTGCTTTATCACTTCCGCCACCTTCCAGGAAGACTAGAAAGAGGCAGAGATCACCCCCTTGCTGAAGAACCCATCTGCCGACCTGACAGACCACAAGAACTTCAGACCCATCTCTCCTCTTCCCTTCCCAGCCAAGGTCATTGAGAAGGCCATCAACGCCCAACTCTCTGAGTTCATCAAAGCGGACCACATCCTGGATTTCTCCCAATCCAGCTTCCGAAGCAACCACAGCACAGAGACCGCCCTCCTCCCCACCACAGATGATGCCCGCACCCTCCTCGACCAAGGCAAAGCTGCGGATCCTCATCCTCCTGGACATCTCAGTGGCATTCCTCACGCACCCTATGCACGACTGCACAATGCCAACATCCGCGACAAAGCCCTGGTATGGACCCGCTATTTTTTCACCAGCTAAACACAGAGAGTCAGACTACCACCGGTCCACTCTGAACCTACAGAGATCAGCTACGGAGTACCTCAGGGCACCTCCCTGAGCCTCACTCTCTTCATCATCATCTCCAGAGTCGATGACACCCAGCTGATTCTCTCCCTCACAATGAATCCACAGTCGCCAAGAACAACTTCCACGATGGGATAAAGGCTGTTGCCACCTGGATATGAAGAACGGCTGCCTCAAGCTCAACTTATAGAAGACTGAAGCCCTCATCATGGGCTCTACCACTCGCTCGCAGCACTTGACCCCCCCCCCCACACCTATAGACCACAAATGAAATCTCGGTATCATCCTGGACTCCTCGCTCACCATGAGTAGCAAAATCAACGCCTTCTCATCACCCTGTTTCCACACGCTATACCTGCTCCAAAAGATCTTCTAGTGGATCCCCACCATGTCCAGAAAGTCGGTCACCCATGTACTCGTCAGCAGCAGACTTGAGTACGGAAATGCACTTAGCACCGGCATCACCCAAAAACTCCTCAAAAAACTGCAAAACATTCAGAATGCTGCCGCCAGACTCATTCTCAACATCCCCCACCGCAGCCCCATCACTGGACACCTTTGAGACCTCCACTGGCTCCCAGTCAGCAAAAGGATCACCTTCAAGCTCCTCACACACGCCGACAAAGCCCTACACGGCACGGGACCGGCATACCTTAACCACCGCCTCACATTCCAGGCACCCACCTCCGCTCTGCTCAGCTGGCCCTGGCTACCATCCCACGTATCCGCAAGACCACCGCAGGAGGAAGATTCTACTCCTATCTCACAGCAGGCACTCCCCCTCCACTGCAGGCAATCGCCGTCGCTGCCTCAATTCAGGAAGGACCTCAAAACCTGGCTCTTCGAGTGAACCACAGTGCCTTTGACGGACAAGCTGCTTCCACGGGTCAACAATTGTGGTGTGCTGTCTCATTCTGCAACTGTGAGGCCTCCAAGTACCCTGGAGCACCTCCAGCCTTCGACCAGTTACAGAGAACCTTGTTATGTTATGTTATGTTATGTTATAATTTTATTTTTATAGCGCACGGCTACTCCAAAGGAGTGTCCCGGCGCTTTATCGAGGCAGCTCAGTATAAAAAACATAACACCATAAAAACAGACACCAAAATGAGAGAGCAAAAGAAAGGAATCCTAAAGGTTAAAAAGCCAGGTCTTAAGGCTCATCCTAAACAGGAGCAGGTTAGGGGAAGACCGGAGGGCCAAAGGCAGGGTGTTCCACAACTGAGGGGCCCTCAGAGTAAAGGAGCGCCCCCCAGTGCGAGCCTTCCTCACTCGAGGGACCACAGCCAGAAACAGGGATTCTGACCGCAACGATCTAGCCGGGCGGTAGAAAGCAAGCCTGCGTTGTAGGTATTTTGCTCCGGCGCCAAAAAGCGCTTTATGCGCCAAGGTCAGTACTTTGAACATGATCCGCTTCCGGATGGGCAGCCAGTGAAGCGACTGCACCAAACCGGAGGCTCTCACCCGCCTATGAAGGCCAAAAATGGCGCGGGCCGCGGAATTCTGCACAACCTGCAGCCGCTGAACAAGATAGTCCGGAAGACCTACGTACAGGACGTTCGCATAGTCCAGTCTGGAGCCAATTAAGGCTTGCACAGTAATCTTTCTATGCTCTTCTGTGAGCAAAGGCAGGAACTTCCGGAGCATCTTGAGTATACCAAAGCAGGTGCCCGTCAGGCCAAGAATGTGTGATCTCAGCGTCAGATTGTTATCAATCTTCACTCCCAGATTTTTTGCCACAAGCGATGCCTGGGCAGGGGGACACATATCAATTGGCCACCAAGCCCGCCAGTCGGGGTCAAGGGAACAACCGAAGAACAAAACCTCAGATTTGTTGGAATTGGCTTTGAGGCTGTTCAGCTGAAACCAGCTGAAACCCATCTCCAGGCAGCCCCGGATGTTCTCACCATCAAAAGCCTGATCTTTCCCACACGCGAAAAGCAATTGAGTGTCATCCGCGTAGGACACGATCCGGGCCCCAAAGGACTCCACCAGTGCCGCCAAAGGTGTCATAAAGATGTTAAACAGAGTCGGGCTCAACACAGAACCCTGCGGAACACCGACTCCCAATGGCGGCATCTCGGCGGAGCTCGGGGAGGCCCAGACCGTTTGTCGGCGGCCCTCGAGAAAAGATGTAAACCAATTGAGCACCGTCCCCCTCAGACCGATGTCATAAAGTCTGGAGAGGAGCACCTCATGGGGGACGGTGTCAAACGCCGCCGACAGATCAAGCATAACAAGCATGGCCCTGCCTCCAGAATTCAGTGTTTCCCTAATAATCTCTGACACCTCCAGCAGTGCCGTCTCCGTACTTAAATTAGGACGGAAGCCGGACTGCGAAGGGTGAAGCAGGTCATTGGATTCTAGAAAGCTAGAGAGAGCGCCATGCACATGCTTCTCCGTGATTTTAGCCAACGCCGGGAGGAGAGAAATCGGCCTGTAATTGGCCAAAACCTCTGGGTCTGACCCAGGCTTCTTGAGGAGGGGGATCACCATAGCCCTCTTCCAGGGCAACGGGACCCTCCCCTCACTCAAAGACAGATTCACAAGTGGGTTGACCAATGGGTTGACCACGGCCGCCATCTTAGCCAAAAATTTGGCCGGACAGGGGTCTAATGGCGAACCCGATTTCAGATTGGCCAGAAGTGCTTGGGAGGCCTCAGTGGAAACATAGGGGAACTCAGCAAGAACCACACCCCGCGTGGGCAACATAGCTGGTCCGGCCTCCAATCTAGAACACACTTCAGCAGGCCTCACTGTGAAAGAGTCCTGGATAGATTTGATCTTATCCGTGAAGAATTTGGCAAGATCACAAACCCACAACTCTGATTAAACCCTTTGGGGCAAGTTGGATCTAGGGGCAGTAAACTCCCTCACCACCGTAAAGATCTCTTTGCATGAGTTGGAGGCAGCCTCAATCCTCCTGGCCAGATAATCCTTTTTCTCACGGAGAATATCACGATGGTAGGCTTTGACCCTTGTCCAGTAAGCCAGTCTAGCTTCCAGATCGTAGTGGAGGTGCCATGCCCTCTCTGCCACTTTACACTGGTGACGAGTGGCACACAGTGCCTCAGTGAACCATGGAGCCGAAACCCTCTTAACTGAATCCCGAGGGGCCATTGCGGGGGCCAGATCATTCAGCCTCTCCAGCAACCACACCTGCAAGGACTCGACATCCAGCTCTAAATCACCTGAGAGAGGGCACGGATGGTCCACGGCGGCCTGCGCTAATAGCTCAGGAGTGACTCTATGCAGAGCCCTCCGAGCAGAGCCATAATGTCTGGGGGCGCTACTGGGAAGTTTCTCGCTGCCCAGTACAAAAAATCTGGCCAACCTATGGTCAGTCCAAAGCACCGGGAGAAGCTCGATGTCGGCAAGAGGGACCGAGGAAAAAACCTGATCTAAGGTATGTCCCTTGTCGTGGGACAAGGCCCAGAGGGGTCGTAATGTCTAGCAGTTTGTTCGCGTCCAAGTCGTCTCCGACATCCATATGAAAATTAAAATCGCCCGCCAGCAGACAGTGCTGCGCACTCAAAGCCAGTCCAGAGATGGCCACCTGGAGGTCATCAAAAAAAGAGCCCACTGGTCCAGGGGGTCTATACACCAACAGCCCTTTCAAGGCTTGTTGCGGGGTCAATCTAATAGTGAAGGCAAGGGATTCGGATCCTCCGATGGTGTCTAAAGGGAGAATAGAGCAAGAAGCTAACTTATTCACTACCACCGCCACCCCACCTCATCTGCCCTTGGCTCTATCTTGCCGAAAGATGTTATAGTCTTTTGGAATTGCCGCCATGATGTCCGGATTAGACATCTCCCCAACCAAGTTTCGGTCAGTAGGAGACAGAGTGTTTTTTCTCTAACAAGGAGATCGAAGTAGTAGAGTAGTAGAGTAGTAGAGTAGCTACTCCCCTGCAGCCACCAAACCGTGAAGTCCGGTTTATCGACTTGCTGCTCCCTGGTGACTCAGACGCAGCACCCAAGCCAGAAGAGAAACAGCAACTCGGGAGGGTCAGATCTGTCACCCACCAAGTGAGAGAACACCAGGACCTACCGGAGCCGTGCCAATACCCAGGGTACCGGACCCTCTACACTGAAGACTGAGAAGAAAGAGTCCAATCTGAACTCCAACTACCCTGGACGCAGACATCCGCCGAGGGACTTTGAGACCTGCTCTGTGAGTCACCCAGCTGTCCCAGAATCATTCCAGCAACCTGCCGGCCTCTAAAAGCAAGGACCATCTTGACGCACAGCGTTTGACTACCCTACCTACACTTCACCCAGCCCACGTGGCCTGGGTAACGATGAACCAGCTGCGCTCCCGTGGTCCTGAGGCCCTAGCGAACCTGCACCTTTGAGTAGGACCCCCCTCTCCCCCCCGCACTCACCTTCAAGTCCCTCTTTGTTTTCAGATGGATCCCTTCCATGTAGCACTCCAGTTACCAATAACCTCAGCACCCTGCTCCCAGCCGAATCCAGGACACTCTGGAACGTCTGCTGCAGGAACATTGGACCTGGCCTGGCTACTGACCTAAATCCTGAAGGTGAACCTTCTGAACTCGCTGTGTGATTTTAGATGCTTTTTCCTAGTTTTTCCCATTGACTTCGATTGTGCATAATTGCACATAATAGTGAATTATTTGTGAACTTTATAAAATCCAAACGTAACAAATTCTTACCTTAGAATTACGTTCTGAAAACATATTTACAAATCTTTGTTATTTTTACAAATTTGACTTGGATTTATTTGAATGTGTGTCGTTTATTGCCTCTGTGAGTACAACAAATGCTTAGCACTACCCTCTGATAAGCCTAACTGCTCTCGCACATTACCACAAAAAGAGCGTTAGTATTATCTACTTTTTGCCTCTGTGTACCAGTAACAGATCGACTGGACTCGCTGCACAGTGTACTTCGTTTTAGTGCACTATTTAGAGAGCCAGCTTCTTACGGAGGAATCATGCTCTTGGTGGCTGTTGGGCAATGGTGAAGAGCTCCTTGGCGTGGTTGGCACTTGCCTCAATGCGGTCTGCAAGGGCATCTTTTTTGCGTCTTTGAGTCGTTGGTGGCATTTGTTGAGGGCTGACATGAAGGTGGCTTGGTCCGTATTGTTTCTGCTAGTGTGTCTTCTTCTCTCTAGTTGTTGCAGTTGCTTTTCATTTTGCTGAGTTCTGGTGTGTACCAGCTGGCTTGTTTGGTGGAACTGCAGGTTTGGGCTGGTTTGACGGAGAGGACTCATTGGGAAGCATTGGTTATCCAAGTGTTGCAGTTCTCGACTGCCTGTTCCCAGCCGGGCACCACAACCAGGTTGGTTGTGTTGCCAGGCTCGGAGGCGTTGAGGACGTCCATCCATTGGGCCTGTGTCACTTTGCTCCAGCTGTGGAAGGAGGCACATGAAGAGTTGTGGGAGGTGCGTGTGATCCTTTGATGGATGTATGACGGTACAACGCGTGGTATTACCACGCGTACCGTTACAACGCATTTTTTACAACGCAAGTCGTTACCACGACTTGCGCTGTAGGGGTGCTGGGCTTAGAATAGTTACATTTACTATTCCAACACCAGCCTACGTACAGTAGGGAAGGTGTTGGAATAGTAAATCTACTATTCCTTGTCCTTGAGCGCCCTCCAGCGCAAGTCGTGGTTACGACTTGCGTTGTAGAAGACGCGTCGTAACTGTAGTGCGGGGTAACATCCGCGTTGTAAAGTATGTTCCCCCCTTTGATTGTGAAGTAGACAAAGGAGTGGTTGGTCCAGGTGAGTTCCGTGGTGTGGCCTGATGTTGACACTGTTGCTGGACGTGTGTGTCCTGCTCTGTTAGTGTGGTCCGTAACCAATTGGGAGAAGCAAATGTTGTCCATTCGTTCCAGGAGGCTGGCGGAGTTTGTCTCTTTTTGGGTCATCCAGGTGGTAGTTGAGGTCTCTAAGGAAGATGTAGTGCTCGGATTCAATGGCAAGTGGGGCAATGAAGTCCGTGATGGTGTGGCTTATGCGGAGTCCTGGGGGTCAGTTGGCAATGGTGCCATTGATGGTTGTTTTGTCATCAGAGTGGATTCGGAAATTGAGGGATTTCATGATCGATGTGGTGTCGTCTTCCCTGGTGGTGCAGCAGATTGATTATTTGTAGATGATGGCGATTCGATCTCCGTGTTTGTTGGTGCGCTCCCAGTATATCATCTTATCTTATTCTCAGTGTTACAGTACCAGCACTTCTCTGCAGCACTGCCATACTCTTAACCTTATAGTACCAACACTTTACAGTGGTGTTAGACTGCTAATAGCAGTACCAGCACTTTTCAGCAGGGTCTTCAGCGAACCCTCAGAACATAAAACATGCAGAACTGGTCACCTGCACTTACACTGTGATCCCAAGACAGGCTACTGATTGTTTGTCCAGAGATGACATTAGTCACCACTAAGTGCTCCTAAGTTGGGCTTCAGTCTGACCTTCACGTGACCTCTAAACATGGGCTCGACATGGATGCCATTGAACCCAGACCCTGTTTTAACCCATCCGCAGGTGTGTCTTTTGAAAAGCGGAGAGGTGAGCACTTGTCGATCCTGTCCCCTTGGCTCCCTCTGTTGTCCATTCTTGGGCATCGAATGGTCCTTCCGCGGATGCTCATCCCTGGCGCAGTCCTGTGGGATTCGAGAAGTGATGACACTTCATGCTGCAGCAGATGTTGGCATCTGTCCTAAAGCTGCGTCCTCCTCGGCTCCCTCTCCGTTCTCTCGTCGTCAGCATCCAATGACAAATCTCTTGTTGATGACCTGGCAAAGCGAATAGGACTTCCTGCCAACCCAGTGTTAGCTGTTACGTGGTCTGTTCTCTTAGCCCCGGGACACTCCTGGGAGTAGCCGTGCGCTTTATAAATACCAAATAACATAACAACCGTCCTCTACTGAGAGTTGGCTGCTCTAAAGCCCTTTGTTGCGGGTCCATTCATAAGGGATGTGGTCCCCTTGATTCTCCAAAGAGCTGGCCTTAGTGTGTAGCTTTTGAGCCTACAGTGGCTGAACATCTTCAGACTTTGCAGACCCCTATCAGATCCCTCCATACCCGAGGCTGCGGCAAGCAGCAAGACTCGAGAGGCTGGCTCTGAGGGTCACCCATCCGTTGTGAGGGCGGGTCTGGTGGCTCAGTGGACTAATGCGTCCCCTGTACGGCCCTGTGTTTGACCTCATGGTCACAAGTCCAATTCCTGGCTGGTCCACTCAGCCCTTCATCCTTCTGAGGTTGATAAAATTAGTACAATTGAGTTGGATAACAATAAACATGTATTATTTAGAACCAAGATGCCCAAGGGCAAACATGCGCTTTACAAATACACATGTTATCACAACATTTTGGGGTCTACCCTCTTAGCGATCCTCCCAAAGGAGCCAGGACTGGTCGTGCACTTATTCTTAATGTAGAAAATTGAACAGGGTGCCACGGGTGATGCCCTTTTAGGGTCATGGAAGGCTCAGCAACCACACATAATCTCATTGGCAAGATTCTGATGGAACTGAAGACATCTACATGGTGTCTCAACTAATTCTTTATTTCAGAACACTAGGCCTGTTTCTTCCAAGGGATCCCCATCACTGCCCTTATTGCTTAGTTTGCTAAAAATATATTTGTATTTTTTTCTTTTTTTAGTACCACAAATGTCTCCTGGGTTGAGATACACTGGAATTCCTAAGAGACAACATAGGGACAATTGTTCATTGGTTAAAACCTGTGAGGAGAGAACAGAAACTGTCTCTTTCCCTTCAATGCCATCGCAGCATCTTTTTTAGGACAACAGAGAATGGTCAGTCTCCAGTGGCAATCTAAACAGCATCCTGCAAGAATGCACTCACGCAGCTTAAACAGGTGCTGTGGTGCCTCTTAAATTGACAGCACCTGCCCTACCCTGGAACAGCAGTAACATTTGTAGGACAACACATTTGATGGTGTCATACTAAGCTATTTGGCTGCAACAGATGTCATTGCTGTAGTGTTTTGTAAAAAAAGAAACTCTGGAGCTCTTTTGGTTCCCACTGTACACTGTAGGCCTGTGATGTAAGCTTTGGAGGGATGAGTTGAAGACAGGCTTGGATGGTTGAGTTCTGACTAGCACGCAGCAGAATAAAGACGTGTGCAACTAAACTCCATGGGCCCGATTCACAGAACTAACTTAAGACTAAATCCTAAACTTACTACCATTTTCGTATTCACAGAAGGCACTTACTCATTTTCGTATTCACAGAAGGCACTTACTCATTTCGGTATTCACAGAAGGCACTTACTCATTTCGGTATTCACAGAAGTTAGGAGTCCTAACTTTCGGACTCCTAAATGACTTCTGTGAATACCGAAAGTCTTAAAATTAGGATTTTTCTCAGTTTAGTAGTAGTAAAGTTGAGAAAAATCCTAATTTTAAGACTTTCGGTATTCACAGAAGGCATTTAGGAGTCCTAAAGTTAGGAGTCCTATCTTTACTACTACTAAATTGAGAAAAATCCTAACTTTAAGACTTTCGGTATTCACAGAAGACATCTAGGAGTCCTAAAGTTAGGACTCCTAACTTCTGTGAATACCGAAATGAGCAAGTGCCTTCTGTGAATACCAAAATGAGTAAGTGCCTTCTGTGAATACCAAAATGAGTAAGTGCCTTCTGTGAATACCAAAATGGTAGTAAGTTTAGGATTTTGTCTTAAGTTAGTTCTGTGAATCGGGCCCCATGTGTGGTGTGGTTATTGGTGAGTACCAGGGCTGGTAGGATGCCACAGTTGTGAGCTTGAGCCCTGAGCCCCTGGAGAGTAAAGTCACTATTGTGAGTATTTATCTATAGTGTGGGCAAGTCACAATCTTCAACTACACCCCTTTGGCAAAAGGGTCACTCTAAAGAGACCACACCCATTTAAGTGAATAAAACTGGGGCCAAACAGCCTCAAGCCGCTGCACTGGTCCTCTACTCAACAGACCTATGCTAAGGTGTTGGTCAATGTCCTTGTGCCCACGGCCAGAATGTGGATGGACTGTGTAGCATGGTCTGTCCGAAAACACAAGTTGTTCACTTCAGTTCTGAGAGGATTCTACAGCGTTCTTCATTTGGAAAGTAATGTGGAGAATACCTTTGACAGCAGTTTCAGAAAGGCATTGAAGACCTGGCTGTTTACTACACCCTAGTCATCCAGCAGCAGCCTTACCCTCTCTTGCAGCGCCAAGACGCCACGGCATAAGTGCGCTTAATAAATACTTCAATCAGTCAGTCAGTCAGATAACAGAATAAGGCACTTAAAATAAATGGAGCTGTCCATCTGGGCGGCCTTTGTGTTGACACATCCTCATGTGCCTAAGTCGGCCTTTTGTTCTTCAAGACACGTTGGTAGCAAAACACAAGAGGCTTTGGCACTACAGGGCGGGGAGAGATAGTTCTTGCCGGATGTGGGGAATGGAAAGATGAGGAACAAAATAACAATGCAGCTAACATGACTCCTATCCCTTAGAACAACAGCTCAGCTTTCAACCACACATCTCTCACTATCTCACACATTCCTACTTCTTTCAACACACATATTACACACCTTCCTCCGATAAAACAGATCATCCTTAGCACACAACACGCTTTACAGAACAGACAAAACATAACATATCCTGACACACATTCACCCAAGTAAGTGGCACTGGGGAACACAGCAACTTAACTGAGCATAGAAATAGAGAACAAGCAAGTTCAAACAGCAGATTACAAAATCATTGAACTTCACAGGATCTGAACTGTTCCGATTACTGCGACTATCTCACCATCCAAACCACTCTGAGTAATAATCTTCCATAGTCCCACTACCCAGGTTAGAGCCATTCTCAGGACCAATAACGTCATCATCAGAAGCACACTAGAAAACACCCTGGATGGAGACGTAGCCCCCAAATTCATGCCTGGTCTGCCCTGTGAACACAGTTCCTCTATTCAGATTCCATACCACTCCAGCTTCCACCTCAACTTTTGTGATACTAACCTATATAACCTGGATGAGTAAGACCTTTGACTTCCAGGATGTTTAATACTAACACTTTCTCTCTCAGCAGGTAGATATAGGGGCAATTTAACCATTCCACTATCCATGTAATGCACCATCTCCTTGTACTCTTCCAGCTTCCGTCTCACACACACACTTCCTCCGTTTAAGACGCATCCAAATCCTTCCCTTTCTCCTTCAACAACCATGCCAGTAGAGATCCAGGCTAACACCCACTCAACTTAAATGGAGAACAACTTGTCACCGAGTCGTGTGTTGTTCTATAAGCCAAGTGAGTGCTTTGAAGCACCTTAGTCCAATTTATTTTTCCACTCATAGCAAAATAAATGACTTCTTTCATTAGTTGATTGAAACGCTCCACCTGCCCATTAGCTTCAGGATGATAAACAAAGTTAATTGTGTGTACTACACTACACATAGTCATAGTTCGGTAATCAGAAGAGTTTGCACTGTTGAAGTTCAGCCCATTAATTGAAACCAAATACCCGGGCAGGTCTCCCCTACAGAAAACACAGAAAACATCCTCCAAAAACATCTGTCTTGGTACTTTCAACTACTTTTATTGCTGGCACCTTAGCATACCACTTGACAACCACAATTGCATACATTTCCCTTTTTAATAGGGCCTGGGAAGGACCAATAAAGCCACTACTAAATGTTTACGATGGCTTCCAGGGGAGCCCAACCAGCCACCGGCCTCACCACACAAGGCTGAACCTACATGGACTTCGACTGCCAAACCCAACTGCCTGCTTCATAGTCCATCTTCAGTCACAAAAAATAATCATGGATTCACTTTATACATAGGATAAATAGTATCTTCCATCACAAACACCCTGAGTTGCTCTTCATCCTATGTAGCTTCTATGCAAACACCCTGAGGTGCTTTTTACCCTATGTATCTTCTATCACAAACACCCTGAGGTGCTTTTTACCCTATGTATCTTCTATCACAAACACCCTGAGGTGCTTTTTACCCTATGTATCTTCTATCACAAACACCCTGAGGTGCTCTTTATCCTATGTATCTTACATCCCAAACACCCAGAGGTGCTCTTTATCCTATGTATCTTACATCCCAAACACCCTGAGGTGCTCTTTATCCTATGTGTCTTCTATCACAAACACCCTGAGGTGCTCTTTATCCTATGTATCTTACATCCCAAACACCCAGAGGTGCTCTTTATCCTATGTATCTTACATCCCAAACACCCAGAGGTGCTCTTTATCCTACGTATCTTCCATCGCAAACACAATGAGGTGCTCTTTATCCTATGTATCTTCCATTGCAAACACTCTGGGGTGCTCTTTATCCTATGTATCTTCCATTGCAAACACTCTAGGGTGCTCTTTATCCTATGTGTCTTCCATCGCAAACACCCTGAGGTACTCTTTATCCTATTTATCTTCCATTGCAAACAACCTGAGGTGCTCTTTAGCCTTTGTATCTTCCATCGCAAACAGAATGAGGTGCTCTTTATCCTATGTATCTTCCATTTCAAACACCCTGAGGTGCTCTTTGTCCTATGTATTTTACATTGAAACAGAATGAGGTGCTCTTTATCCTATGTATCTTCCATTTCAAACACCCTGAGGTGCTCTTTACCCTATGCATCTTCCATCGCAAATAGACTGAGATGCTCTTTATCCTATTTATCTTCCATCGCAAACAACCTGAGGTGCTCTTTAGCCTTTGTATCTTCCATCGCAAACAAAATGAGGTGCTCTTTATCCTATGTATCTTCCATTCCAAACACCCTGAGGTGCTCTTTATCCTATGTGTCTTCCATCGCAAACACCCTGAGGTACTCTTTATCCTATTTATCTTCCATTGCAAACAACCTGAGGTGCTCTTTAGCCTTTGTATCTTCCATCGCAAACAGAATGAGGTACTCTTTATCCTATTTATCTTCCATTTCAAACACCCTGAGGTGCTCTTTGTCCTATGTATTTTACATTGAAACAGAATGAGGTGTTCTTTATCCTATGTATCTTCCATTTCAAACACCCTAAGGTGCTCTTTAGCCTTTGTATCTTCCATCGCAAACAAAATGAGGTGCTCTTTATCCTATGTATCTTCCATTCCAAACACCCTGAGGTGCTCTTCATCCTATGTATCTTCCATTTCAAACACCCTGAGGTGCTCTTTATCCAATGTATCTTCCATCCAAACACACAGAGGTGCTCTTTAACCTATGTATCTTCCTTTGCAGACCCCCTAAGGTGCTCTTTATCCTATGTATCTTCCATCACAAACACCCCGAGGGGTTCTTTATCCTATGCATGCTCCTTCGCAGACACCTTAAGGGGTTCATTATCCTATGTATCTTCTATCCAAAGACCCTTTGATCCTGTGGGTCCCCTGTAACTTCCATTTCAATCACCCTGTGATGTAGGGGGACCCCCTTTTTAGGTTTCGCTGGAGGGCGGAGCTCTTAGCTCCGCCTCCAGAGAAATCTCTTGATTCTAGTAAGGAAAATGGAAAACGCCCCCCTGTCCCATTGGCTAGCTCCATAAATGGAGGCTAGCCATTGGAACAGACATCTGTCCGTCAAGGCCGGACCAGATTCGGGGGCGTTCCCGAGATTTTTTCCCAGGGCGGAGTTACGTTTTTTCCCGTTCCCTCCCCTTTCACTGTAAGTCTGTCCATTCCCGCCCCCTCCATGTGCCTTTCCGCCCCCCCCTCGCTGTCCTGTGCACGTTTCCCGCCGTCCGTGTCCTCTCCCGCCCCCCTCCCGCCGTCCGTGTCCTCTCCCGCCCCCTCCCGCCGTCCGTGTCCACTCCCGCCCCCTCCCGCGTCCTCTCCCGCCCCCTCCCGCCGTCCGTGTCCTCTCCCGCCCCCTCCCGCCGTCCGTGTCCACTCCCGCCCACTCCCGCCCCCTCCCGCCCCCTCCCGCCGTCCGTGTCCACTCCCGCCCCCTCCCGCCGTCCGTGTCCACTCCCGCCCCCTCCCGCCCCCTCCCGCCGTCCGTGTCCACTCCCGCCCCCTCCCGCCGTCCGTTCCACAGGTTCCTCAGGTTCGAGGGTAAATGCTTGTTTTTCTTCCACATCATGAGGCATTTAAGGAATTTACATTTGTCCTGTTGCTGTCTGACGGTTTACGTTCTTCCTTCATTCGCTTAAGGAAATTTAAAAAAATGAAATTCTGTTATTTGTCAAAATAAAGAACTTTACCTCCCTCTCACAGTATGGCGATCAAATGTAACTTCAAGCAGTGCTTTTTATGCGCTAAGCAGTTATTAGGGTGTCCCACACAATCCTCTGCTGTTATTAACTCGTAACTGCTTGTCTGATTTTGCTCTGAAATTATTTCTGATCATCGATGTTGAATGCGACATAAGCTGGTGCGTTTAGGTACGGGACACTTGACGAATTCACCTCACTAGTTGTCGGCGTTGCCTTACTGCAGCATTTACTTCTGCAACCTGTTTTTTCGGGTGAATATCCGGAAGCATGCACTTCTAAGTACTGCCGAGGAAGAAGGCACTGTTTGCATCCCCCTCATCACTCTGCATCCACCTCCCCTGCCTTGCTAATGGGGTCTGCCGTCCCGTCTCCAATACATTGTCTCTCTTACACAGGACTTCATGAGCTGTAAATGATCGATGTTCCTTTTCTCCAATTGGAGCACTGAATTTACAATTTTCAGGTGAACGGAAGGTTCAGTGAGCTTTACCAGAATCCAAACTCCTGGCCTGTCAGCTAGCCGATTGTTGGAAACCGGCTATTTCTGGTAGGCTAAGGCTTATGCCAAAGCCAGGCAGAAACCACCATTCCAGTCAGGGCAAGGAAGTCACACGCCAAGATAACCCCTGCTCGCCCTCTAGGTAGCATGGCGCGGGCAGTCTAGGCTAAACTCGGAGGCGATGTGTAAAGCATTTGCGTCAGCGCACAACAGCAACAACATACTAGGTACACCACAAAAGAGACTCCACACAAGGTTATATTAAAATAACTTTTGTATTGTCAAAACATATCAGATAGAAATTACACATGTACATTGTGCCAACGGGCACGGCAATATTCACAAGGGATTATTTACAAGACAGGGCCACATGGGCCACTGTCTGAATCAACACTTTGCAGATATAGAAATACTTGTCAGAAATTAGAATAAAAGTATATAAACTTCACTGTAACACAAAGTAACAGTTATAGATCACACCCAGTAACTACTGGGAACAGGTAAGTACATACTACGCAACCCTAAACACCTTAGGAGCATGTCACGCAGGTACCCAGGACCTCACTAGGACCACCTGTACTAGAAAGAACAACCACCTAAGGATGAAATCCACTTAGGGGTATAGCTCAAAACACACTACCCATGATGCATGAATATACATTCAGAGGAGTAGTAAAGAAAGAAAACACATGATGTATAGACCTACACATTCAGCGGTGTTCAGGACAGAGCACATGATGCAATTAAAATACAGTCAGGGGTGCAGCGCAAGAAGACACATGATGACTAAACATTCAGAGGTGTAGCGCAAGAAAAGAAGACACATAATGCATCAAACATTCAGAGGTGTCAAGAGTAAAGCAATAGCGCAAAAATCACATGAGGCCTAAAATCCTTCAGAGGTGCAGGAATAACACATGATGCAAAAGAACACATTCAGAGGTGCAATCCATACCATTGCGCAAACTCACATAAGCCACCACCTGTGGCAGTCCCTAGGCCAATGGCCTTGTTGGGGCTCAGACGCCCTGAGTCTCAGTGTCAGGGTGCGCTGCCATGCAGCGCCAGTCTCAAAGTACCAAAAAGCCTAAACGTAGCAGGTGCCCACTAAGTGCTGGGCACCTGGAGAACAACAGAACTGAGCCAGGGCCCTCACTGGCCCTTCGGCGCCAACTGCGCCACTGCTGGAGCCACACAGGCTCTGGGCATAACACACATGCCCCAGACGTTGGATTCTCAAAGGCTCTAAAGCAATGATGCCAACCGTTGGAGCCACACAGGCTCTTAAAACACAGATGCCCCCAGGAGCCTCACCGGACTCTAGCCCTCACACTCAGGGGCAGGAGGGGACGAGCACCGAAAATATGCCCCGAAGCCCCCCCCCCTCTCGGATATGGCCCTCTCTGGAGCCAAACGGGCTCTACACACCGTTGGGGCGGCCCGCTGCCATCCGGGGCCGCCCTGTAGCAGTGCCTCTAAACCGGCACCAACGCGAAGCAATGCGGGCCCTCAAGAGCCCCTCGCGGGCTCTGTGCTCACGGTGGGGCGGCCCACTGCCATTTGGGGCCGCCCTTCCTTGGTGCCTCGACCGGCACCCCGAGAACCCATCTGCTCCCTCACGGAGCAGCAGCATCACGGAGCCCCCCCAGCCCTCTTGACTCACCAGGCTGTTCTCGGCGGGGGCTCCTCTTCGCCCGGTCTCCCTCCCTGGGACCGGGTCTCTTCACCGGCAGCAGGCGGGGCTCTCCTTCGTTCGCGGTGGGGCAGGCACCGCCAATGTGCCTCGCGCCCCCGCCGCAAGTCTCCGCCTGCTGCTTCTCCTTCACTCGGGGCTCCCTCTGCACACGGGAGCCCCAGAAGCCGACCACACGCCTCTTCAGAGGCCGCCGGGTTCCCTCGCGCCTTCCTCCTCTTCCTCGGCCCGGCCCAGCCAATCACGTCGCGGCTCCTGCGCCGAGCCCCTCATGACGCGAGGCCGCCAACCAATGGCAGCGCGGCCTCGCCGATCCACGGGCCAATCAGAGCACGGCTCTCCTCGGGTCTCGGCCAATCCGGTCGCGGCCCCTTCGCGGTTTGTTTTCCTCCGCGACAGATCGAGGTGGGCACTCGTAGATAATTATATCCATGCAGGCAGGAATCCTCAGCGCATCCAGCGCTATAAACAAGCAGGAAAAGCGCTCCTAAGCGCTAGAAAGTCCAGAAAAGGCGCTCTCAGCGCGTGGGGGAAATTAAGCGCCCCCAGAGCTCTAGACAGCAGGCAGAGCGCTCCCAGGCGCTCAGGGGGAAGCCCAGCGCCTCCAGGCGCTAGAAATCAACTCCAGCGCTCTCCCCAGGAAAAGGCAGCTTCTCCATGCTGCCAGGGTCCCAGAGCTTCCCCAGGGGCAAAGCCAAGTCCCCCCTTCAGCCCAGGCAGGGCAGAAGGGTCCCCCAGGAGTCCAGGAATCCAGGTATCCAGGGGCTGGGCAGCGCCCACCCCTGGTAGATCCGAGTCAGCCTCAAGAGCTAGAACAAGAACATTTTGGAAGGGGCAGAGCCCCTTCTTATACACAGAAAAAGCTTTGAAGCCTTTGAAGCTTTCGTGCAAGGCGAGCCCTAAGCTCTGGGAGTATCTGGTTTCCCTCTCCTGTCAGCCTCAGGTCAGAGGTGACAGGGGGCCATCGGGAGGGAGAGTCATCCAGGGTGGGCCGACAGACACAGCCTGGCACCACCAGAGCTCTTTCCACTCCTCCCTAACAGCAGATGGGGGGCCTTTCATCTACGGCTCCTCCGGGGCCTTGCAGACCCTGCAGACCCTGTTCTACTCAAACCAGACAGTCCATCTACCAACAGGCCCAGGCATGCCTGGGCCAGGCCCATCAGCCAATCACACGCTAGCACCAACTTACACAATTATGCCAACTTCCAAAAGTGGTACTTCTAGACTAGACACAGTCATGCTGCATACATCATTTTGCAGCATTCATTCTCACGAGTTCACACATATCAAACTCGACCCTGCACTCCCCACGCATCAGGAATCTACCATGGGCCTACATATTTCCCAGTCATTCCTATGGGAGGGCAGGTCACTCACCATCCATACACAGAAAGCACACGCACTTTACACTGTACCACAGTGAAAAAGTGCGCAGAGGCCTACAATCACCAATCCAGGTTCCAAAAACAGGCTAGGAAAAAGCAAAAAGTCACGGGGTAGACCTGCCCAAAGGACCGGGTCCAACACATCCCCCTTCCAGCCAAAACGCAGGGTAGACCAATCAATACACTGATGGTCTTCAATGCTTTGGGCGACAAAACCACGGAGACGGGCCTGCAGGGCAGGGCCACCTTACAGTTTTTCGCCACTCGGAACCCACAGGGATTTCCCTCAACAAAAGCTCTCTGACACAACTAGGATACCCCACTGGTACACACTAGTCATCCACAGCCAGGACCAGGCCCTAGGCCATCCACAGATCACAGGTCCTAACCAATCCACAGAGTGGGGGCAGAAGCCCCTGGCACACAATAGCCAATCTCCACTCTCTCTCTCAGGGTAGCTACACTACCACTGATCCTACAACCTAGGGACCACACCCTCGGCTGACTAGAGGTCACGGGCAAGCATGCCCCACCCTACCTCTACTCCATCAATGTTAGAACTGGGGGTCTCATGTTGGCAGAGGTAAGTACCTTAGACCAAGTAGGGACCCTTGCTTCCAGTCATGGTGAAGGAATAACCCTCACAGCGAAGCACTCACCAGAACACAACTCTCCTACCAGATCAGGACCTCACTCCGTCACTGGTCTATCACCTGGAAACGATTCCACTTCTGAGGTACAAAGCACACAGCACCAGTCCCTCTTCAAGCAGGTGGGGGGACACAGCACACAGCAAAGCCCCCTTTCCTCTACCTTAGTGGAAACAACAAACTGCAGGTGGGCCCCAGAACACACAGCAAGGGCCGCCTCCTCAGTCTCTTCAGTTGATCCACTTTAGTAGAGACTCCTCTTGACCTAGAAGTTTCCTAATCTCCCAACCTAGGATTTACACCCTTAAGTTGCACCGGGGTCAGAAGTACACCGTCCTTCTGCACCCCCTTCCAGTTCCACTATCACAGGCACAGTATGTCTCAGGCTAGACAGAGCACACGCCAGCGGCGTAGCAGTGACACACTCTCCTCCAGTATTCCCTATCACAGGCACAGTATGTCTCAGGCTAGACAGAGCACACGCCAGCGGCGTAGCAGCGACACACTCTCCTCCAGTACTCCCTATCACAGGGTGATTCTCAGTATGTTCCAGGCTAGACAGAGCACACGCCAGCGGCGTATCAGCAACACACTTTCCTCCCACCGGGGTCAGAAGCAAGGACACCGTCCCTCTGCACCCCCCTCCAGAGTTCTGCACCCTCCCACCTTGGAGCGGTACCCCTGGAAGCCAACAACCGGTCAGGACACTGACTACAGATGCCCTTCCTTCCAGGTCAGGCTGAACCTGAACCTGGCCTCCCCCCCCTCGGGGAATGACCTCCAGAGGCCCCACAAATGGTCAAGCACTCTAGACGGTCAAATGCCCAGCGAACCAGGACTTCTGCACCCTCCACTTAGGAGCGGTACAGCCCAACACTAGGACCGCCGGAGTTCTGGTTACAGAAACTCCCCGTCCTCTAGACACAGGAAGATCCTCTTCAAATTACTTGTAAGTACAGCCTAGGCCCCTGACCTGGCGCTCCCTTAGGGAACCCTCCAGGCCCCGAGACAAGGTTTCGGGCTAACGTGGGACACACCGTCCCACACTCACTCCGCCTCCACTGAGACAGGACGTGAGCCCCTACACCCCTATCATCCTAATGGGACATAGCTGGGCTACACATGAACCTCTTCACCTACACAGGATCATCAGATACACAAGCCACTACTTTTAGAATCACTTTCTAATGTCTCTGCACGACATCCAGCACACCGCCAGACATCCACCTTCTTGTCCAATGCCTCTGCAGGACGTCCTGCACACCACCAGAGGTACACCTCACGTGCAAGCTCCTTAAAAAAAAACTCACACGAACTCCTCCAGTTCAAGACACCACTCATCCACACACTCCCCCTCCAGACTGGTGAGACAGTTCCTCACTGCCTCTGACTCTCAACCTGTCACTCTCTTACTGAGCACCAGGCACCATACTCTGGGAACTGGGAATGGGAATTCACGCACTGGACACATTTAAGCTGCCACCACTGGATCCTACCATACTGGGGAATCCAGACACACACACTACACTCAGGGAATAACCACCCTCCTGAGCAAGCAATTTATCCTCCACCCTCCCTCTCTTCCATCTACCCACACAGGGACAGGAACGGGAATTGGACACTGGACCCAGCAAGGGATTCCTAACCTATGGGAACCTCCCCTATCTACTGGCGTCCCGCCCTGTCATTTTCTCTCATCTGCCACTTAACATAAAGCGCAGGAACACCCTCTGAAAATGACACTTTTGAGGAAAAATAAAATCAAAAACAATAATCCCAAATATGTGACTATCTGAAAAACGCAGAGTTTTTGTAATGTAGCCAGTTGTCGCTATGGCACTGGGCAAATGCAAGTCCAAATCCGCACCGCTGAAACACCAATGTTGGAAACCGGCTATTTCTGGTAGGCTAAGGCTTATGCCAAAGCCAGGCAGAAACCACCATTCCAGTCAGGGCAAGGAAGTCACACGCCAAGATAACCCCTGCTCGCCCTCTAGGTAGCATGGCGCGGGCAGTCTAGGCTAAACTCGGAGGCGATGTGTAAAGCATTTGCGTCAGCGCACAACAGCAACAACATACTAGGTACACCACAAAAGAGACTCCACACAAGGTTATATTAAAATAACTTTTGTATTGTCAAAACATATCAGATAGAAATTACACATGTACATTGTGCCAACGGGCACGGCAATATTCACAAGGGATTATTTACAAGACAGGGCCACATGGGCCACTGTCTGAATCAACACTTTGCAGATATAGAAATACTTGTCAGAAATTAGAATAAAAGTATATAAACTTCACTGTAACACAAAGTAACAGTTATAGATCACACCCAGTAACTACTGGGAACAGGTAAGTACATACTACGCAACCCTAAACACCTTAGGAGCATGTCACGCAGGTACCCAGGACCTCACTAGGACCACCTGTACTAGAAAGAACAACCACCTAAGGATGAAATCCACTTAGGGGTATAGCTCAAAACACACTACCCATGATGCATGAATATACATTCAGAGGAGTAGTAAAGAAAGAAAACACATGATGTATAGACCTACACATTCAGCGGTGTTCAGGACAGAGCACATGATGCAATTAAAATACAGTCAGGGGTGCAGCGCAAGAAGACACATGATGACTAAACATTCAGAGGTGTAGCGCAAGAAAAGAAGACACATAATGCATCAAACATTCAGAGGTGTCAAGAGTAAAGCAATAGCGCAAAAATCACATGAGGCCTAAAATCCTTCAGAGGTGCAGGAATAACACATGATGCAAAAGAACACATTCAGAGGTGCAATCCATACCATTGCGCAAACTCACATAAGCCACCACCTGTGGCAGTCCCTAGGCCAATGGCCTTGTTGGGGCTCAGATGCCCTGAGTCTCAGTGTCAGGGTGCGCTGCCATGCAGCGCCAGTCTCAAAGTACCAAAAAGCCTAAACGTAGCAGGTGCCCACTAAGTGCTGGGCACCTGGAGAACAACAGAACTGAGCCAGGGCCCTCACTGGCCCTTCGGCGCCAACTGCGCCACTGCTGGAGCCACACAGGCTCTGGGCATAACACACATGCCCCAGACGTTGGATTCTCAAAGGCTCTAAAGCAATGATGCCAACCGTTGGAGCCACACAGGCTCTTAAAACACAGATGCCCCCAGGAGCCTCACCGGACTCTAGCCCTCACACTCAGGGGCAGGAGGGGACGAGCACCGAAAATATGCCCCGAAGCCCCCCCCCCCTCTCGGATATGGCCCTCTCTGGAGCCAAACGGGCTCTACACACCGTTGGGGCGGCCCGCTGCCATCCGGGGCCGCCCTGTAGCAGTGCCTCTAAACCGGCACCAACGCGAAGCAATGCGGGCCCTCAAGAGCCCCTCGCGGGCTCTGTGCTCACGGTGGGGCGGCCCACTGCCATTTGGGGCCGCCCTTCCTTGGTGCCTCGACCGGCACCCCGAGAACCCATCTGCTCCCTCACGGAGCAGCAGCATCACGGAGCCCCCCCAGCCCTCTTGACTCACCAGGCTGTTCTCGGCGGGGGCTCCTCTTCGCCCGGTCTCCCTCCCTGGGACCGGGTCTCTTCACCGGCAGCAGGCGGGGCTCTCCTTCGTTCGCGGTGGGGCAGGCACCGCCAATGTGCCTCGCGCCCCCGCCGCAAGTCTCCGCCTGCTGCTTCTCCTTCACTCGGGGCTCCCTCTGCACACGGGAGCCCCAGAAGCCGACCACACGCCTCTTCAGAGGCCGCCGGGTTCCCTCGCGCCTTCCTCCTCTTCCTCGGCCCGGCCCAGCCAATCACGTCGCGGCTCCTGCGCCGAGCCCCTCATGACGCGAGGCCGCCAACCAATGGCAGCGCGGCCTCGCCGATCCACGGGCCAATCAGAGCACGGCTCTCCTCGGGTCTCGGCCAATCCGGTCGCGGCCCCTTCGCGGTTTGTTTTCCTCCGCGACAGATCGAGGTGGGCACTCGTAGATAATTATATCCATGCAGGCAGGAATCCTCAGCGCATCCAGCGCTATAAACAAGCAGGAAAAGCGCTCCTAAGCGCTAGAAAGTCCAGAAAAGGCGCTCTCAGCGCGTGGGGGAAATTAAGCGCCCCCAGAGCTCTAGACAGCAGGCAGAGCGCTCCCAGGCGCTCAGGGGGAAGCCCAGCGCCTCCAGGCGCTAGAAATCAACTCCAGCGCTCTCCCCAGGAAAAGGCAGCTTCTCCATGCTGCCAGGGTCCCAGAGCTTCCCCAGGGGCAAAGCCAAGTCCCCCCTTCAGCCCAGGCAGGGCAGAAGGGTCCCCCAGGAGTCCAGGAATCCAGGTATCCAGGGGCTGGGCAGCGCCCACCCCTGGTAGATCCGAGTCAGCCTCAAGAGCTAGAACAAGAACATTTTGGAAGGGGCAGAGCCCCTTCTTATACACAGAAAAAGCTTTGAAGCCTTTGAAGCTTTCGTGCAAGGCGAGCCCTAAGCTCTGGGAGTATCTGGTTTCCCTCTCCTGTCAGCCTCAGGTCAGAGGTGACAGGGGGCCATCGGGAGGGAGAGTCATCCAGGGTGGGCCGACAGACACAGCCTGGCACCACCAGAGCTCTTTCCACTCCTCCCTAACAGCAGATGGGGGGCCTTTCATCTACGGCTCCTCCGGGGCCTTGCAGACCCTGCAGACCCTGTTCTACTCAAACCAGACAGTCCATCTACCAACAGGCCCAGGCATGCCTGGGCCAGGCCCATCAGCCAATCACACGCTAGCACCAACTTACACAATTATGCCAACTTCCAAAAGTGGTACTTCTAGACTAGACACAGTCATGCTGCATACATCATTTTGCAGCATTCATTCTCACGAGTTCACACATATCAAACTCGACCCTGCACTCCCCACGCATCAAGAATCTACCATGGGCCTACATATTTCCCAGTCATTCCTATGGGAGGGCAGGTCACTCACCATCCATACACAGAAAGCACACGCACTTTACACTGTACCACAGTGAAAAAGTGCGCAGAGGCCTACAATCACCAATCCAGGTTCCAAAAACAGGCTAGGAAAAAGCAAAAAGTCACGGGGTAGACCTGCCCAAAGGACCGGGTCCAACACCGATCAACACTTTCTTTAAGGCTAGAAGTTAAACTCATTGGGTTATTTCTCCAGGTGCATGCAAGTAGTTTCTGCTGCGAGAAGAGTGAAGTATGACCCAAAAAATACAATGCGCTGTTAAATTTGACATTGCTTAATCCATATTTGTCCTCTCACAGGTAGAATGTTATACTTTGTAAAATAAGTAATGATAAACTAAAAATAATAAATAGATTGCCTTAGTCGCACAGAACAATTGTCTTGCCTACCTAGCTGCTTCAAAAGGTTGAGAGGCATGTGGCTGCAAAACCTGGGTGCCCTATGTAACTAGGATGCTTACCTTTTCATAGCAATTTGGGTAGAGCAGGTCCTACACAGTATTTTTCTATCCTCACAACTGTGCAGGATAACGGCACCCGAAGTTTCATCTGCACAATGAGTGAAATTCCCCCAAAGAAGTTTGATACGCCTTTGGCCGAACCTATCCATTCGGAGGTTGAGCTAGGCTTCTTTCATGGTCCAGATACCAGGGTTGCTTGGGGACCAGAGCAGCTGCATACAACATCCCAAACAACTAATACACACACACAAGATGCTACTTCCACATAGAATGTACTAAAAATGGTTTGTTGAACAAGGCCCTAGAGAATTAAACCGTTAGCCAAGCTAGTACCAAAGCCAGCTTTGAAAGTTAATTCTTCGGTTTGTAAATCTTAAAGGGTACCACAGAGGAAAGGTGGTACCAAATTACCAACAGTTCAGGTTGACTTCATTGCTGAGAGTTTATCTCTTCTGGAACTAGTCTTTCAGGATCTATAAACCGGACTAAGGTGGAATGTAATACACGTCTCTGCAATCTGACCTAATCTTTGGCACTCCTGTGAACCCCACCACTATGGAGTCTGTGAAACTAAGCAATGGATGTAAGGACAGAGCAAATGCTGATTGGCAACTTACCGAGGTAAGAGACCACAGAGGTTTGATATGGAGGGCCAAAATGGGTGGTTTTGTACCTAACACAGGATAGAGGTCATGGCATGTGACCTGAAGAAACCTGCAAGGAACAGAATGTTAGAGTTGGGGGTGGGGTGGGGGAAACACCCTTCTAAACATTGGTAGGGGAGGTTCCCGGCATGCTCATTAATTTAGCATGGACTATAGTATGTTACATCCAGCAAAATGTGGATTACTTAGACCTGTTTGCAGAGTTTATTTGCATACCTTCAAAAGCTGCTTGAGTTTAAAGGCAGTCTTACAGATGTTACAAATAGGCCTGGTAGACCCTTAGATCCACAAACAGGACTTTGTGCATATGAAGTCATACTTGGTATACACATTTTTTGCAAAGTGACATTCATGACCGAATATTGAACCTCCCCCATGTTGAGAAGTTATTTCCTTGTCTATGCATGCAATTTCGGGTAACTGCCAGACTAGTCATGAGGGCAACATATTTGAGCACTATTACTAGAATTCCCATGAAAACTGGGAGAAACCCTGTTTTGGCAGTTGAAGATCGAGGCCAGACAGGGGTCTTAAGGCAAAACTTAAGCGCCAGGTAAACATGCAGATGTCTTCCCAAGCACAAGATTGCCATGAAAAAAGTGACATTCCTGGGAAAATCACTTTGCCATGGGGATGCAAGAAGCACCTTTAAATATTCTGGCAACTGCATCATTGTTGGGAAGGAACTTGGGGCCACATGTACTACGTCCGGTTTTGCGACTCGCAAGTTGCACGTTTTCACAAACCCGATGTACAACAGTGTCTCAGACACTGTCTGTGATTTCCAAGTGGGTCGCACTGGTCATGTCTCATTAATATTCATGAGGTAGGTCTCAATTTGCAACCCATTGACAATGGCCAGCATTCACAGGGATGGTGGCCTGCTGTGTAAGCAGACCACCATGTCTGACTAATTTGTAAATACATTTTTGTTTTCTAAATGCAGTCTGTCTTCCTCAAAGGACGATGGGCTGCATTTCAAAAATAAAGTTTTCTTATTTTTTTCAGTGGTCCACGGAACTACTGCCTGCTCTCAAAAAAGAAATAAAAAAATAGGCGCCCCATTTACAAAACTGGGGACCCCTTCCTGTTTGCGAATTGCTTGTGGTAATCTGCAAATGTTTTGCGACTGCATTCCTGGTCAAACATTCATACATTCCAGTACAGCTCGATATTAGGAAGGGATGCCCTTTACACGCCCCTTCCTAATAGCGGTTTGCTAACACTATTTTGCAAGTCGGTAATGGGTTACCTACTTGCACAATTTGGTTGGTACAGAGGAAAATGTTTTTTACTGGTCAAACGGCCCAATGGGCCATTTGCGGCCAGTCAATCAATCAGGACTTGCAAAGCGCGGCTACTCGCCCCGGAGGGTCTCAAGGTGCTGTGTGGGGGGGGGGGGAAGGGGTCGTAGCGGATCAGATTAAGTGCTGAGTTCATCTGAAGAGCCAGGTTTTGAGGTCCTTCCTAAATTATGTCGGCGAGAGTGGTTTCCTGAGGTGGATGGTCAGGATGTTCCATGTCTTGAAAGCAAGGTTTGGAGAAGGATATTCCTTCGGTTCTGGCCTTGCGGATTCGTGGGGATCCGCCTCCAGAGAAATCTCTTGATTTTAGTAAGGACTCTGGAATACGCCCCCCTGTCCCATTGGCTAGCTCCATAAATGGAGGCTAGCCATTGGAACAGAGATCTGTCCGTCAAGGCCGGACCAGATTCGGGGGCGTTCCCGAGATTTTTTCCCAGGGCGGAGTTACGTTTTTTCCCGTTCCCTCCCCTTTCACTGATGCGCTGTCCATTTCCGCCCCCCCCTCGCTGTCCTGTGCACGTTTCCCGCCGTCCGTGTCCTCTCCCGCCCCCTCCCGCCGTCCGTGTCCTCTCCCGCCCCCTCCCGCCGTCCGTGTCCACTCCCGCCCCCTCCCGCCGTCCGTGTCCACTCCCGCCCCCTCCCGCCGTCCGTGTCCACTCCCGCCCCCTCCCGCCGTCCGTGTCCACTCCCGCCCCCTCCCGCCGTCCGTGTCCACTCCCGCCCCCTCCCGCCACCTCCCGCCGTCCGTTCCACAGGTTCCTCAGGTTCGAGGGCAGAGCGTTCCAAGGATTACCCTGGCATCCTGCCAGCCTGCAAACATGTAGCACATATATAGCGTGACCCTGGCCAAAAGGCATCGGAGCGCTGCACTGTTGATCCTTGACTTAACCCCACGGACCAGGACGCTGCAGCGCTTTTAGAACCTGCACCGGATATACTCTTTCAAAAGTTTTCTAAAGGTGCTGGTAAGTGTGTCCTAGGACTTGTGGTTTGTTCCCACGGCCAACAGAGATGGACACCAGAACGACCACCCTTCTCATCTGTGCGTGATGAATGGTTTGTGAATCCGATTGGCATAGGAGATACCACGAGAGGAAGTGACGTCACCTAGAAGGGATCTGTCTGAAGGCATCTGGGCATGACAGGCTTTTACAAGGTGGTGAAGCTGAAACTCTCGACAGTCAACAGATGCACCCCAAAGCCCGGGTCCCCCCCCCGCCACCTCCAACAACAAGAGAACAAAAGCCAGCTGTCATGGCCGACTTCCCCTGGACGTTGAGCCAAAGAGGCCCACTCCACGGTGGTCTCACCTTACCCGCCCACCTTATCACCTCTCGCTTTTCAACGCCCTGCAATCCTGTCCCCTTGTCTTCCCTGCTTGACTCAAAAAAGGGCCACCACCTTCCCACTCGGCGCCTCTCCCGTTTCAGAGGCCGAGCCTGCTCTCAGGGGCCCTCACACTGTCAGGGGCAGAACGGGCCATTCAGGCAGTGTTTGCTCGGCACACCTTGAGGTGTTTGCAGGACTCAGGAGGACACGGGACAGCGGCATGCCACCGAAGCGTCACACCCTTGGGGGGGTGAGAGGAGGGTAAGGCAGCAGAGGTGTGGTGAGTGTGTGATGAGTTGACAGGCTCCATACAGCGCTGACTTCAAGGTGTGTTTACTGGCCACAAACCCCTTCATATCTGCTCAGTCGAGAAGGTCAGAGAGGGTCCTCTAAGAACAGATCTCCTAAAAGAAGCTCCTTGGCAGTGTCCAGGCTAACTTTGCTCGCCATGGTGCCATGATACCAGTTCAAGTTGCCGACCTAGGCCTCGTTTCCTTAAGTTTGCGCTGATCTGGATGAAGTGTCAGCGATCGAAAATGTCCTCTGTCGTGAGAACTGCACACCAAACTCACACACCCGCAGCCCGGCCACCTGTCACCCACCTTCAAGAACGGATGACGCTAATCTCAGGGCCATGTAGAATGTTACTGGACCGCTGAAAGCGCCATGAAGCCATCCCGACAGCAGAAAGCATTATGCAAACACGGAAAGGGTCTATTTATATTCGTCTACACCTCATGAACAAAACACAGAAGTGCTACGTAAATTCCAGCTCCGAGGACCCTAAGAAATAAAACAAAGGTATCATTAAAAGCATTTCACTCAACACATAACATAAATGAACAAGACAACAAAAAAGAGAGAATAAATAGGACGCCACAGCTAAATAAACAAGCATTTACAATGCAACGGTTTCGCCTTTGGAAAAGTTAGAGCTATTAGCAATGTAAATGACAATGCCATTTATTTATCTGTTTTCAAAACCAACACATAAATACAAATTTTGTCATTTACAATGCCAATAGCTCAAACTTTTCCAAAGGCGAAACCTTTGCATTGTAAATGCTTGTTCTTCCCCTGCAGATGCCCCACGGCCCTGCGGCCTCTTTGGGGAGCTGTGAGCCTCTTACACCTATAATATTATGTCATGTCTATTTGTATAGCGCTCTACTCATGCGTGAGGGTGTCCAGGCGCCGGAGCCTTACTCTGCAAAGACCCCTGTGTGCTCTGGACCCAGTGTATCTCCAATTACAAACATCCCACTGGTCTGGGGTACCTGGTTCATGTAATAAGATTATAAAAACGGTCTCAGAACAGTAAGTGCGCCCCTGTAAGGGCTCAGACCGCTCCATGCACAGATATCGCATTCATTTCTCTGCACTGCTGTTGCTTTCAGCAGGGGGCTGAAGGGGGTGAAGGGGAGGGGGGGAGAGGGGAGGTCTCATTTTCTTTTACCCAGTATCTTTCATTCTATACAATTATGCAAATCCAGGCTTTAATGTAGCAGTCAGCACGCACTGAATATCATTAATGATTTCAGTTTTTCTATTAACCAAAGTCAAAGACACTTAGTTCACCCTCCTCAAAGGGAGGAGTCAGCGGGTTCAAGCCTCGACCTGTGACCTCTGACATGCCTGCAGGGGGCAGCAGCGGGACCGCCAGGCTCCCGCCAGATCACTCGTTCCAAGGAAGAAAGGATGCGTCATTTTCAATTTGGGAGAATTGTATCTGATTATTAGAGCAATCTGGTGCTCATACGTCAGTCATGATGGCAGCTAGAGCTGGAGGGAAAGGGGCAGGCATCCAAACAAGCATTGGCAAAGACAAGTAGGTCAGGGCTCAGTATGCTTTCTCATGAAAACACAGCCAGACACCAATGCTGTCTGAGTCCATCGGCGCATAAATAACTCCTGTTCTAGAAGCATCGAGAGGGGACCCAGCCCAGCCGATGGACTGCAGCTCAGATTAGAGTTAAACTGAAGAGCTTCTTATCATACGTCATAGAACGTCTGAAATAAAAACGATTTACAAACAAAATAAGCATTGGCAAATGCAGACGGCCAGCCCTCCACCCCAGAGCCATTGGCTTTGCCAATAATTGTGAAAGGGGAATTGACTAATGTAAAAATGTGAGTGCGCCTCATTTATGAAAAGTGACGCATCGCTGTGTGAAAACAGCGATGCGTCCCTTTTCATTGCGCCCTCCTTGTGACATGCCGGATGCGTCATATTTACAGTATGACTCATCATTGTGCAAAGAGTTACAGATACGTCAGTATTTCTGACGTATCTGTAGGCACAGAAATGACGCATTTCTGGAGTGTGTCACAAAAGTGACGCACCGGCAGCGTAAAAGTGACGCACAGCCTCATAAATGAGGCCCAACGTGCTTACATTTTTAGCACTACACAACATAGAGTTGCGTACTCACTTTTGCAATTTTTCAGATTTGTGGTTCTTTCTGTGAACTAAATAAACATATCTGCGCTTGGTTATAATGTGATTGTCTCTATTGTGGCTCTTTCTGCTGTAAGTTATGAAAGAAGGTAACACCCCCTATTATATATAGGTAGTGTCTGTCAGACTTGCTTACAAAGTGCCTGTCTGTATGCAGGAAGTTTAACACCTCAAGGTGAGTTTAGAGTGAGATACAACCTTGCAGTGAAGCGCCGTGAAGCCCTTGCTGAGGAGGCAATCAGTCTGAGACCCGCAAGGAGTAGTTTAGAGTGAGGTCAGGGCCGGCTTAAGGGCAGTACGACTGGTGCAGCCGCATTGGGCGCTGACCTGTGGAGGGGGCGCCGACCTCAGGGGTGAGCGCTGTGTTTAGCGAAAACTTATGATTAGAGAGATGAGGGACACTAATGCCCGGTGGTAGTGAGAGAATCCAAAGAGGCGATCATGGGGTGTGGAGGTGCCAAAAAGGATTGTTGCACCGGGCGCCACCATTGCTAAAGCCGACCCTGAGTGAGGTGCAGCCTTGCAGTGAAGCGCCGTGAAGCCCTTGCTAAGGAAGTAGTCCGTCTGGCCTAGTCCTCTCTTCTGGAATTCAGGAAAGGACTCTGGACCGGGCTGTCCATCTGGGCTCCTTCGCAGCTCTGTTCTCGACACCCGGATACCCTCGCGGGAGATTAGCCGCGCTTTGTAAATCCTGTTTGATTAATTAAATGATTGGCCGCACAGGGGGACAGTATGACACGTGGGGATCTATTTACCGACTTGTCACGCAGGGCAGCACAGCAAGTCACCTCGCAGCTCTGCAATGCAGGACAGAGAAAGGGCAGGAAAGTGCCGTATTTAAGACAATACAGAGCGTTCCAGCTTCTTCCCCAGCGCAGCACGGTGCAAGGGTGCCTTGGCTGCATGCAGGATTTTTTTTGTGTAGGAAGGGACACCTTCCTGCACAACAATAATCCTAAGAGGCATATTCCACTTTCTATATGTGGTGCAGATGTGCCCTGGGTTCCTGCCAATCAGGTTCCCAGGGCCTGTGTTCTTTCCTCAAAACTGTACCTTTTTCGCACAATTGGCACATCCCTGGCCACAGGTAAGCCCCCTGTAAAAGGTAGCATGGGTACCGAGGGCACTGTGACCAGAGAAGTCCTCTAAGGGCTGCAGCACTTATTGTGCCACCCTTAGGAGCCCTGTACCCTGACACACACACACTGCCTTTGCAGGCTGCGTGTTTTGGTGCAGAGAAAAGTGAAGAGTCGACATGGTTGTGCCTGAAACCCCACTGCCTGAGGCCTAGGTAAGTCACCCCTCTAACAGGGTGCACTGGCCCTCAGCTGAGGGTACAGTGGCATGAGCACTGTACCCCTACAGTATCTAAGCCAATTCTTAGACATTGTAAGTGCAGTAATGCAATAAAGAGTATATGGTTTGAGAGTTGACCATTACGAACTCCACAGCCCCATAATGGCTTAACTGAAACCTGGGAAGTTTGGTAGTAAACTTCTCAGTACAGTAACCCCACACTGATGCCAGTGTGGGATTTAATGTGAAATTCACTCAGAGGGCATCTCAGAGATGGCCCATGAAAAGCGATGAGCCCTGGTGTGGTTCCTGAGTGGCTGCCCGCTTTTTGCCACCACCAGACAGGTTTCTGGACCCCCGGGTAGAGGGTCTCCACTTTCTGGGTCCAGAAGCAAAGTCCGTCCTGGGCAGGGGTGTCATGCCTCCTCTCCCAGGATGGGCTGGGTCCACAAAAGGGAAGCTTCAAAGGCCCGCCGCCTTTGTAAGCCGTCCCTGCCTTTTGCTGCCCCCAGCAACTGGCTCCCACCGGTTCTGACCCCACTTTGGGTGGGAAAATCGACCTGAAAGCCAGGTTAGGAGGAGAGGTGTGCACATCTTTGCCATTCCACCCCTCAGGTGGGGGAGGTGAGGTAAAGCACACATCTGAGTACCATTGAGTTGGTTAACAATGAACATCTGTTATTCAGCGCCAAGAGACCCCGTTAGGGGTGAACGTGCGCTTTAGAAATACACATTATGTTATCTCAGCCCCTCCATCTTGAAGATGAGGGGACCCATAGGCAGAGACTCATGACCCCTCCCACTGGTGCGTGGTATAAGAGGGGGTGTACCACCTCAAAGACGGGACCAATTGATCCTGACCTGCACATCCCTTTAACGTCCCTAAATTTAGTATTTAGGGGAAACCCCAAACCTTGCCGGCTCAGATTCGAGGAAGAAAGAAGAAGGACCGAAGAGCCATGCTGATCTAGGAAGAAGACGACTCCAACTGCTTTGGCCTCAACCCTAACGGCCTGTCCCAACTTCGACCTGCCTACAGTGGAAACCCCGGCGTGTCCTGCAGCCAGCAACCCCCCAGATCCTGGAGGACCTGCCCTGCACCCATCTTAAAGCCTCTGTCTCTTGTGAGCGCCGGATTTGCTCAACAAAGTCTCACTCACAGAATCCGGATCCAGTTGGTTCTGCGATTTTGAATCACTCTTCGCCTGACCCCCATGGCCCTAGTTCAAGTGGCGCAACACCCACAGGAGGTCTCCTAAGTGGTCCTGACCTGGGATCTGGTGATCCCTGACCCCCCTCAAGCCTCAGACCGACACCTGCAGCCGCAACCTGAAGGGTCCCACGCCCGCGACCTAAGCTGGTAAGAAGACCCGACACCAAAAGACACTCCTCCCCCCAATGCCCCACCCCCTTTGGTGGCCCAACCAATGGTGTCCAGGCATCCCCAAGATCCAGGACACCTCTCTGACTACATCCACTGGGCTCCCGACGTCCATTTGGCACTCTGCACCCAGGTGCCTCTATGCTGCTGGTGGTGCAGCTCCGGTGCTTATTATTTGCCTCTGCAGTGCTGATCCTAACCGTAGGAGCTTAGCTTCCAGACCCAAGTGGCCTTCCCGTAAACAGCCCCTAACCGAAGGCCACCTTAGCCCCATTGGCTAACATTGGGCTTCTGCACCCGGCTGCACCAGTACCATTGGTGGTGCAATTTGAGTGTCTAACCCCCAAAACTCATACTTACAAGTCGTTTACTTACCTGTAAACCGTTAACACTCTTTTTCTCATAGGAACTAATGTTACAAGTTTTCTGTTCCTAAAAATTTCTGTTTTGACCAGTGGTTTGTATGAGAGAAAAGTACATGTAACATAAACATGAAAAAGTCTTACTTTCCTTGTTTTGTAGGATCCACTTTGTGATATCTATGCATATCACCTGAGTAGTCGATGTAATCCAAAAGTAACGCAAAAGTAATCCAAGTAATTTCTACAAAATGTAAACTGTTTTAAAGCATATACAAACCTGTAATGATTGCAAAGCCATTCCCAATTGCATTTCTGTGTGACGTTTTACAATTAAAAGTATAGTTTACCTACCTGTACCAAGTCCTGCTTGGTTCTATAAATAAAACACAAGTATACTATTTTTATTCTGACATAATTGGTCTGGATTCTGTGTGTAATCAGTCCCTGATTGAGTGAATACAGTAAATGCTTAACACCCCCCCCCCGTGATAAGCCTAACTGCTCACTCACACTACCACAAAGAAAGCTGTTAGTGATTATCAAATGTAGCCTCCGTAATACCTCTTGGGATCCCCTGGACTCTGTGCACACTATACCTTACTTTGGTACAGTATATACAGAGCCAGCTTCCTACAAGGAGAAAGATATTTCTCCCCGTGACGCCTCTCCTGGGAAGGCGTATGTTTTTTTGCGTATTCCCAGGTTTACTAGTTCTGGTAAGTCTGGGAATTTGCCAAAAACCATGGGCATTGCGTGCGAACACCCACGCAATGCCCATGAAACACCTTACCAGGGCAGAGTGAGGCAACGCAGCGATTTGTGCTGCGTTGCCTCACTACAGATTTATGGAGCCACTCGGGGCCACACAAAGTGACCTTGCGTGGCTCCATAAAACACAATTACGGTCTGCGTGGCTCGTGCACCATGTTGTGTGGGTGCAAGAGCGACGCTAACTGGCTCGTAAATAAGCCCGTCATAAGCAGAGTTTGCAGGGCTTCTGTGAGATCAAGTTTGGTGGGACTCACTGCAACGTTTCGGTTTCCTAAGGCTTTGTGTGTGTGTGAGTCGTTTGAAGACTTGTTTGTGGATCCAGTGGACATCCTTGAGGTGCGGGTGATGTGAGTGTGGGGTGGGAGGCGAAGGGTGAGCCTGGCCGCTGAGTTTTGTATGGTCTGGAGCCTTCTGGTCAGTTGAGCGTTGCTTCCAGCACAGAGGGTGTTGCCGTTGTCCTGCTTGCTGGTGATGAGAGCTTGGGTGAAGGGCTGTGAGTGTTTGCAGGAAGTCATTTCAAAATCTTTTTGAGCATCTTGAGTGTTTGGAAACAGGAGGCAGAGGCTGCGTTCACTTGTCCTCTTCTGGTGAGCTGGTGGTCAGTTATTAATCCTAGGTCTTTCGCCGGTCATCGGGGAGGTGTGAGTCCAGTCTGAGCGAGTCACTGAAGTGTCCACTTTTAAATACAGCTGTGCTCTTTTGTTTGCACTTTATGCTTTTTTTTATTTGTTGGAGTCTCAGGGCGAGATGGTCCCCTGAAGGACGCATCCTCTGTCTTTGAGAACTTAATTTCCTGTTGGCTGAGAGTTCAGTCAAACACGTGATGGGGGGGTCACCAGGAGCGTTGTTGTCATGGGCCTGGCAGCTCACCTATCAACTCAGGCCTGATTCTGTGCTGTGAGGACCCCCTGCCCAGGGGTCCAGTAGACACTGATTTCTGTGACATACCAATTACTGAGAGTAGTGTGTCTCCAGAGATGAGCTGCTGAAGCATTGTTGTCTTTTTTATCAGCAATCGAGGAAAGCTTATTATTTTTTAATAACATAAGTAGTGGGCTCTTTTAAATATTTGAAAATTTGCATCAAGAGTGTGGCAGAAGCTTTCCTTTGTGTGGCTTATAATTGGATCTTGTGTCAAAGTGTTCCTGTAATTGAGGGTGCACGTGCTGCGCAGAATGTTCATTGCATGTACTGATGAAGGTCTTAAGAGCTATGCGAAGGCGAAACGTTTTGACCAGACTGTATAGTTCAGATACAGCCATTCTCTTTCTGCAAGAGATATACCTATTACATAATGGTAGTAAAATATTGAGAGGTTTGCTGGGTGTCTGCCAGGGTGGTAGAGGTCATGACCTCTGCAACCCTAGCAGATGACCACCTGCCACAGTTACAATTTTCTGCCAGCCTGACATAGATCTCGGTGGCTTCAGAGAACCCCAGGACACAGCAGATCCTGTGAAGGCGCTGGAGGACTGCTGAGCGGCCGCCATGTTTAATGCAGCTGCTCAACAAAGTCCATTGTTTTTCAAAAACAAACTCAGAATGCGGGAGGTTTTTTTAAATAAAAAAATAAAAAAAACTGTTGACTCTAACACCCTAGGAGTTTTCGTTCAACGTGTGGAGGTTACATGCATTTTTCCTGTTCAGAAGTGCCAAGCTTATCTTGGCTACACGAAGAGGTAAATAAAAGGGCATAATAATATTTGTTCTAAATGGGTGGGAGGCCTTAGGCAATTTGTTTTATTTCCCAAAGTCCTCAGAGCCTTCTGACTAGGGTTTCCACCGATAAAGAGACTGGTGTCTGCATTAGCTGAAACTTGATGGTTATCCCAAACCTAAACAGAGCTAGCGGGCCAAGAGTTTGCTGGACAGGGATCTCCACCGCACGTTGGGCAGCATACCCTGAAAACTCTAAAGAAGCCCCCTATTAATAAAAACTCCCCCGGTTCCTCCACGCGCTGTGTGATGTTGGTCAGCGATGGAGGCCAAATGTGGAATATTCCTTGAGGATCATCTGTTATAGATGGTGAGGCAGACTAACCATTGTGTGGGTCCTTTTAATGAAAATATAACAATTGTGTTGGCTAAAGTTTATGCCCCAAAACGGTCTCATCCTCATTCATTCGAGCTCTGTCCAATGAGCTTTCAGATTTTCAAGGGCAGTTAAATAATATTGGGGAAACTTTAAAATAATCTTAGATAGCTAGTTTGAAAATTTATTTATTTATCAGAATCCACCTTGGGCTCCTCCCTCAAGTGTGTGAAAAGTAAACACTATTTCTTTCTTTAGGTTTTGTGTCGACAGTTGTGATTTTTGTATTTATTCTTCATCAGATGCTGATGTGATTTTGTTTTTAGTATTGAGATCATGAATGTGTTTCTTATTAAGACTCGTGAAATGGTTTGCTGCTCTAAGACGTCTGAACAAAAACACTTTTCAAACAAAGGGTTAGATTTTTCTATTTATGAGCCATAAACTCTGCTCAGATAGAACATTTTCCCATTGTTTATTTATTTATTTAGAGTTTTATATAGCACAAACATGACC
Source organism: Lissotriton helveticus (assembly GCF_964261635.1). Classification (NCBI taxonomy): domain Eukaryota; kingdom Metazoa; phylum Chordata; class Amphibia; order Caudata; family Salamandridae; genus Lissotriton; species Lissotriton helveticus. The sequence goes on from NC_136062.1 coordinate 475,115,635, forward strand.
CTCGAGGGTATCAGAGCGCTTTACACATGAACAGGGCAAAAGAGCTAAGCAAAGCAGACAATAATAAGCAATAATAAGTCAAAATAAAAGTACATGTAGTAGTGGTACAAGGACGGTTTGAGGATCGACCTCTAGACCCACATAAAGAAGCATAAAGATGCATAACGCGCTAAGGTGCCGCGGAACATTGCGCACGTATAGCCAGTGTGAATTGTCAAAGTCGATGCGACAAGGCCCTTTGAACTAGAGAAGGTATTTGTTCATCAAGAACAGTTTTACTTGTGCTTTGAAAGACAGCAATGGTGGATTAACTCAGAATTCTGAAGGATTGGAATTCCAAATTCTTGGGGCCGCGCCAGAGAAGGCCCGGTCGTAGGTTTTCTTCTTCTTAAATTTCTGTGGTTTGAGACGTAAAGATGCATTGCATCTCGAGGATCTAACTCGAGGAGAATTTTGCTGTGTAACTGACCAAAAGTGGACCCCTCCTGAGGCGGAAGCCGGGAGGTAGACTATTGCGCACTGTGTACTCTGTGTATTCTGCTGATTGATAGCATTTATAGCACATATTTTATTTGCGGCGATTTAGATACAATTTGATTTGCACTATCGTGTACTCTGCTGACTAATAGCATGTGATACACATATTTTAATTGAGGCGATTTTAAAATAATTGACTTGCACTTCTCGAGCACTCACCATTATTTTTGGCTGCTCGATTCTCTTCCCTCGCACTTGGGCGGTCCCAGCCGATCTTAGGGCTGAGTACCGAGACCCGGGCGAAGATCCCCGATAGCGGACATCTTGGGTGGGTGGCGGCTGCAACTGGTAGCGCTCTAGTCATCCCTATATAAGGAAACACGGTATGCCTCAGTTTCGCCATTATCCTAACACAACCCCCACCACTAAGTATATTCGGGATCTCCACTGGTTAAAAAGTGAGAACCAAATTAAATTTAAATCGCTTTGCTTTATGCATAAAATTTCCACAAAAAAAGCCCCAAAATACCTTCAAAATTTGGTACATCCATATTGCCCCTCTCGTGCTCTTCGCTCTTCTGCAACTAACAATTTTATAGTCCCTAAAATCAGACGCTCACGCATGGGCGGCAAATCCTTTTCTTTTCTGGGACCCACATTATGGAATTCTATGCCCAGTTCAGCCCGAAACGAGACCAACTACATGAGCTTTAGGAAAGCCCTTAAAACCTGGCTGTTCAACATCTAAGCTGGCCCTTGTTCATAGTAAAATTACTCATCTTCCAAATGCGCCGTGAAACCCTTTGTGGGTAGCTGTTGCGCTATATAAATTAAATGAATAATAATAATAATAATAATAACTCCACCAGATAGATCCAGTTTTTGTGCAATGCACCTCGGGGTTTGGAGTGTAGAGATTTGTGTGTCATACAAGCAATTTCTAGTTGAATTCTTGCCTCAAGAGGGAGCCACGGTAGAGATTTTAAATCTGGTGTGACGTGGTTGTAGGGTTTGGATCAGGTAATAAGCCTCGCAGCTGAATTAAATGAAGCCGTCAGGGGGGCCAACTTTGATTTTGGCAAGACCAAAAGGGATGCATTTTCATAGTCCAGCCTGGAGATAACTTGGGTTTGAACCACTGACTTGAAGTCTTCGAAGGGGAGGAGGGGTTTTATTTTCCTGAGGATGCTCATTTGGAAGTTAGCTACTCTGGTAGCGGTGCTGATGTGTTCTTGCATGTTCAAATTCTTGTCAAGTGTTATCCCCAGTGATTTCGCTGAGTCAATGACCTGTGGGATGCAGTTGAGGGCTGTTAGATGTTTCAACCACTCTGCAATGTTGAGTGAATGTTTGGGGGGGGGGGGTGAAATTCAGAGGAATTCCTATTTAGAGTGTTTAGTTTGAGGTGGTTTCAGCTCATCTATTTCTTAGATTTTTGCAGAGTTGCATTAAGATAACTTATATCTTCAGGAAAGGCGGTTTCAAGGCACGGTTGTATATAATTCTAGCTGGGGTCCAGAAAAGCTAGCTTTGGTGATGTCACTGTGAAAAAGTCCTGTATCCCAGAGCACGGATATTCTTCTGTAGTTATCATTCGCCCCCTAGCGAGGAAGGGAGCCCTTGCACCACAGACACCAGTGGGCACTCTGCTGCCTGCACTGCAGCCTGACCCACTGGCCCACTGGGGGCACCATGAAGGCCTGTGTCTGATAAGGGGAGGAAGCCACTGTCAGGTAATGTGAGTGCACTGGATGTTTATTCCTCCTGACTCTGGCCTGACTACGCCAAGCAGCCATGCATCTCTGCACAAATCTCCTCTCCCAGGACTACCTTCCTCTCACTTCTTCCAGCTGTTTCCTTCTTTCCTTTCATTCTTGGATGTTGACTCTCCAACTTCCTTATGCACCTTCATCCCTATTTCCTCCTCATAGGTGTTTCCTAAAGGTTCCTTCTTCTATCAGGCCTTCCATCCTTATTCATTCATCCTCCCAGATGGGCTCTCTTCCACCTCTTTCCTTATCCCAGATGTGTTTTCCTCAACCCACCTCCCTCTTCCTTTCAGGTGGGCCCTCCTCATCCTCGCGCCGTCACTCAGATGTGTTCTCCTTTCTATCCGTCTTGCCCTCCTCAGTTGTGCCCTGCTCGCCTTCCCTCTCTCCTCCCGGGTGTTGCTTCTTTCCCTTCTTCCCTCAGGTGTGACTTCTTCCCTTGTATCCCTCCTTCGACCTCCCGGTCTGCCTTTATTCCACCCTCCCTCCTTATCTCATGTGTGCACCCTACATGCTCCCTAACAAGTAGATTCATCAAGCTTAAATCTGCTCGCAAAGGGGCAGATTCTCAGAATCTGCCCCTTTGCGACCGGTATTTTTGCATTTGGGATGCATCATCCCAAATGCAAAAATCGCTAATTAAGAATTCGCTAAATTGCGATTCTTTGCATTTAAGGAATTTCAAATTGAGATTCCTTAAATGCAATGCATGAAAGGGAAAAAAATAGCGAATACGCTAATAGGGCACACAAATTACCATGAAGTACAACTTCGTGGTAATTTGCAAAAACTTTGAAAAATGCACTAAAGTGCATTTTTCAAAGTTCCATGTTCGCAACATATGTGCACATATCAATTTCAGGGGTGCAACAGGGTGTCCTTTGGACACCCCTGCACCCTTGAAATCGCAATCTCAATTTGCGAATCGCTAATTGCGATTAGCAAATTGAGATTGTCTTCCCATTCATTCCTTTGGGCCTGTAGGCCCATAGAAATGAATGGGGAGATATTCCTTAATTGCGACTCGCAATTTGCAAGTCGCAATTAAGGAATTACTAGAAATCGCTATTTTTTTAGTGATTTCTTGACGCATAGCATTTTGCTATTCCTTAATAGCGAATCGGTATTTTTCGCTAATAAGGAATAGCAAAATGTGTTCTTGATGAATCTGGGGGTAAGTCTTAAAAAGTAAGGCTTAGGTAACGTGGGCCGAGGGAGCTAGGACTAGATGGTGCCCGGTACGAGAGAGGTGGTGCCAGGGAAGCCGTACAAAAGAGAAGCAGAAAACAGAGATTGCTTGTTGGCTCAATAGGACTGTTGACCTCTTCTCGCCTGTGGCTAGTGACAATGCTTCTTTCTTCTTTCCCACAGGACACACTGAACAACAACTCCCTGGGCAAAAAGAACAGCTGGCAGGAGCGGGTGTCGCGGTCTTCGTCGCCACTCAAGACTGGTGAGCTGGCCCAGAGTGGCATCTCTGTACCGAGGGCAGCAACCTATGCTCTCCCCCCATTTCTTGTCCTTCCTTCAAGGGCACAGCGTGTTTGCTGAATTGCGATTTATCACTGTGTGTCTAATCCCAGCTTCACCACTTCACATTGTGTGGTCGTCAACAGTCGCTATATCCTCCTAGTTTCTTCTCCTACGTGCATTGTTAAGATTACTGATAGATGCACTTAAAAGTGTTCTCAACAATACCAGAAAACCACGGGTGACGTGCAACACAAGACATGAACGTTGTACCCATGCTTGTGTTTTGCGATTCTATTTATTTCCATCTACTGTGGAATTATTCGCATTGCTGTACATGTTGATGTTGTAGTAGTATTAGAACATTATTTTATGTCCAGATTTGGGACTCCTGGTTTCTGCCCTGTTCTCTTTTCACACTTGTAGAATTGTTAACCTTTTTCTATAACTTAAAAAAAAATGTAAACGATAGAGTATGTTGTAAGAAACGTTCTGCCAGTTGCTGAGGAGCATGGGCGAAACTTAAATCTATCTATCAATCTTAGCCCACAGCATGCTTGCAACCAAAACCCCAGTCACAGACCAACGAACCCCACGAGAAGACATCAGGAGCCAGTCTGGGCTCCTGCAAATAGCAATCACTGCCCATAAAAGTACTTCTAACATGACATTGAGCCCTTATAAGGGCCACAAGCCACTATCACAGCTCCCATGACCCCGTTAACACACCTATAACCCTGAGAACCCCCTCAAATAGTGCACAATCCCACTAACACATCATGCATCCACCACATACAACAGTCACAGCCCACACGACTCCTGCAAACATCACATGCATCCTTGGAAGACCTCTCAAATAACACTGGCACCAAACGTAGGGCCTGATTCACAGAACTAAATTAAGACAAAATCCTAAACTTACTACCATTTTGGTATTCACAGAAGGCATTTAGGAGTCCTAAAGTTAGGAGTACTAACTTTACTACTCCTAAACTGACAAAAATCCTAACTTTAAGACTTTCTGTATTCACAGAAGGCATTTAGGAGTCCTAAAGTTAGGACTCCTAACTTCTGTGAATACCAAAATGAGTAAGTGCCTTCTGTGAATACCAAAATGAGTAAGTGCCTTCTGTGAATACCAAAATGAGTAAGTGCCTCCTGTGAATACCAAAATGAGTAAGTGCCTCCTGTGAATACCAAAATGAGTAAGTGCCTTCTGTGAATACCAAAATGGTAGTAAGTTTAGGATTTTGTCTTAAGTTAGTTCTGTGAATCGGGCCCATAAACCCTACTAATAACACATGGGTTTGTGGGTACCCACTCAAACACTCAACTCATACGATCACCACTAACAACACATGCAGTCCTTGGCATCCCCTTCATCAAAATGTACTGCTCACAAGACCCCCTTGTAAAGACTCAGTATTCAGGGGTTTGGGCGGTTTAGGGGCATGGGGTTCAGAATCATAAATTTGGTTTTCTGGGGATTGATTTCAAGTCCCCTTTCTGTGCAGAACTCCAGAAAACCATCCAACACCCGCTGTAAGCCCATCGGGGATTTGGACAGCAGCAGGGTGTCATCCGCAAACATGATTGCGGGCACCCTGCTGCCAGTCAGTTTTGGGGCATCAGTGTTGGCAATCCTGGTCAGGTGCGCAATAACCCCATTCACAAAGAGGCAGAACAGGGTTGGTGCAAGCACACAACCCTGTCTCACTCCTCTGCGAACGGGGAACCTTTCGGTTAAGTTGCCGCTTCTCCCGCACCTGACACGTGCGAAGTTGTTATGATGTAATCTCATCAGGATTGCCAAAATGTCTTTCGGGACATTCATCTGCTCCATGACCTGCCACAATTTAGCTCTTGGCACCAAATCGAAGGCGGCACGTAAGTCCACGAAAATCGTGTACAGAGTGCCGCCCTCAATTAATGCTGTCCTCCAATATATGAGGTTCAGCCTAAACATTTGGTCAATTGTGGATACCCCCCTCCTAAATCCTACCTGGTAAGGGGTCAAGACGTCTGTCTCCTCCAACCAGTTCTGCAACCGGTCCAGGATCAGCCTACCGAAGAGCTTTAGGGACCCCTCAGGATCGCATTGAATATCAGCAGGAGATAGGGCGCCCATACCCCTGGTTCCTGCTTGAACAGGTCACCCGGTACCCCATCAAGCCCCAGGGCTTTCCCTGTTGACAACCCCGCTATGGCAGCCCGAACTTCTTTTTCCGTAAAGAGTTCACCCTCAGGGTCAATCACTATCGTGTTTTGGGATGCACTCGGGACCTCATCCTCTATGGCGTACAGTGACTGGTAATGATTTTGCCATGTGCTCGGGGCTGTGTTCGGCTCAATTGCGGAGGTGAGATCCTCCGTTCCGTTGTTAACTATCCGCCAGAATTTACTAGAATCTCTGGTAACAAGTGCGCTAGAAAGGTCCTCCCAGTATTGTTGGTCCCATTCAGCCTTGGCGTTTACCAACAATTTCTTGTGTGCCCTTCTCCTAGATTGGATCTCCTCCCTGCTTCTGCCCGCCTTTATTGCAAATAGCAGTTCGCGTTTGGAATCCCTGCATGTCGCATTGTACCAGGTCTTCTTGCTTGTTCCGCTAGTTTTACCCCTCCCCTTTATGAATAGATCTAGCTCCATGGTGTTTATTAATTCTACGTGAGTCTGCCCTAACAAGTCTCTGTTGGTTCCATCACCGAGTTCCTCACCAATAAAAAAAGCCCTCTCCAACAACGGGATGATTCTGGCATAAAGTTTCGCTAACTTATCGCCAGTAGTGGCCAATTTCGCCCACCTTACTCTCCTTCGATTGTTTTCCAGGAGTAGCCCTGACTTTAAACTTTGTTTGCCCCGACCCAAATCCTCGGTGCCTGGTAGGCATATTCAAGCTCCAAGACATTGTGGTCACTATCCAGTCTATCAATAACCTTGAAGTCGATGATTTGTGACCACGATGACAGTTGAACGAGGATATAATCTAATCTTGATTCGCTCCCAGCTTTATTAAAAGTGCATTTGCTCGGAATATCGGATTTAATGCGCCCGTTACAGGCCCTTAGGCCTTGATTTAAGGTGAGGGCGGTAATCTGAAGAGCTAGGGGAGTCCAAGCTCTTGGTGGAGGTGCCACCGGAGCAGGTATCAGCCACCTTGAATCCTCCTCAAGGGAGGGTCCATCCCGAAGGCCTGATAATGGCTCATAGTGCGAGTTTAGATCCCCTCCAACCACATAGTGGAGTTCCCCCGGGATGTCACTTAAAAGAGCAGAGAGTTCCTCGATGGTATTTGATTCACGTGACATGGCTACAGGAGTACTAACTTTACTACTCCTAAACTGACAAAAATCCTAACTTTAAGACTTTCTGTATTCACAGAAGGCATTTAGGAGTCCTAAAGTTAGGACTTCTAACTTCTGTGAATACCAAAATGAGTAAGTGCCTTCTGTGAATACCAAAATGGTAGTAAGTTTAGGATTTTGTCTTAAGTTAGTTCTGTGAATCGGGCCTATAAACCCTACTAATAACACATGGGTTTGTGGGTACCCACTCAAATACTCAACTCATACAATCACCACTAACAACACATGCAGTCCTTGGCATCCCCTTCATCAAAATGTACTGCTCACAAGACCCCCTTGTAAAGACTCAGTATTCCCATGGAACCCACTCAAGCAACACCCACAGCCTACAAACCCCCACTAACAACAGATAAAGCCCTGGGAGCCCCTCAAACAACACTCACAGCCCTCACTAGCAACATGAGCATAGTTGGGAACCCCTCAAACAAAGCTGACAGTGCACATGGCCCTAACCAACAACATATGTATCACTGAGAACCCCCCAAATGACCTTGGCAGCTACACCGTGCACCATGGGACCCCCTCAAACAAAGCTCACAGCCCACACAACTCCGGTAAACAACACATACAGCTTTATCCCCTCAAACAACACATAATTCCCACAAGACTCCTACCAAAAACACTTGTATCCCATGCAACACGTCAAACAACACTTACATCCCTCACAAACCAGCTGACAGCTCTCACAGGCCAGGCAACCCCATCAAACACTCACAGACTAACAACACTTGCAGCCCATGGTACCGTTTTAAGAAACAAGCCTTGGAACCTCTCAAGTTCAGGCTTTGCAGGCCTCTGACCAGAGAGGAATCCAGGCACCACTTAATACCCAAAAATAACACTCATGCCACAGAGGCCTCCCTCACACTAGTCACAGTACCAGGCAATGGAACACACTGAAAAGCAACACTTATAAACCATGGGGCTCTCCTAAAACAACAGAAGACAAGATACACCCTTCAAACAAAACATACAACCTGCGTCGCCCCCATAAACAAGACTCAACATCCACTAATATCGCTCATAGTCCAGAGCAACAGGCCCTTGGACCTCCTCAGAGCATTTCTGACAGGGCCCCAAAAAAGGACCCTGAAGTCCTCAAGAAGCATCTTATCAAGTCAAAGTAAAATATATGCTGCCCCCCCCCCCCTTGAAAAGAGCCCCCCTCTGCGGCACACTTGAGTCGCCCCTTCCTCTCTCCTGTAAAGCACTCTCATGCTCGGTGTCTGTGGTCCCTCTTTACTTTCATAGTCCATGCATATGTGGGACTCAGTGGAACCCTTAAAAGAGCCCCCCAAAACTTATAATCAGCACTCCCCGGCTGCGAGTCCCCATAAGCCACCTTTACGCACTACACTAATAGCCCATGGGACCCATGGGTGCCCTAACACAACGACTCTCACACTGAGCATCCCGGACACAGATACAACCACCGTTGCACAGAGATCCCCACAAAAGTAGTTAAACTACAGAAACATGGGCCAAAGCCTCCTGAAGCCCAGGAAATACCAGGGAATAAGCAGTGTTTAATTTGTAAAACAAATAAGTGCTGGGGCCCTCGTTAGGAGATCACTACTACTTGCACCACCCAATGCCCCTGCCAGCGCTGGCAATGACAGTACCTAACTACCAACCTCACAATCCTACAAGGGTGACAATTAAAACTATTCCATGCCCCTAAAGCTTTAAGAATGTCTTGGGCGTCATTTTCAATGTATTTTGAATTAATAATTAACTTGTATTGTGCTCTATTCTAAATTTAACAAACAGCGCCACCATGTGGCAGACTGTCATAAGTGCCGGCGTTGATAATCAAGTGCCGGTGCTGAGCACCAGAAACCACTGGCTCAAATTAAGCACTGTTAATAAGGCACCCAGCCTACGCTTTATCTACTCTTTTATTTTTCATATAATGTTTCCCCTCTCATGACTAACTCTTCCATTCCCTAACTCTTAGCGACTGCCTTTGTCAACGCTCCAGGCAAAGCAGTCCACCCACCTCTAAATCTGTATTTTTGTGTCTGGTCTGAAGGAGAGTTTGAGAAATGTGCCTACTAAGCAGGAGAAATTATATAGGATAGACTTGACTTAACTAGTGAGTTAATTTCTTTTCTTGCCTCTTTTTAGGGGAGCAGTCCTCACCTCATGAGCACATTTGCCTAAGTGATGAAGGAAACATCCGGAGCAACGCAGCGTCCACCAAAGACCGGGGCACATCCACGGACAGCCCCTGCCGCCGCAGTGCAGCTACACAGAGCGCCGTGGCCACAACCAATGCAACTTCCAGAGCTCCCGAGAAGCACCCAGCACCCATCCGGCCACCTCACCCAACGTACCACCAACAACACCACACCCAGCAGCAGCCACACCACCATCCTGGTGCAAGCTGTCCAGCCAGAGTGCCGGAGGCCCATCGCGACCGCATCCGGTACCAGGCCGATGTCCGACTGGAGGCCACAGAAGAAATCTACCTGACACCGGTGCAAAAGAACTCTGACCCCCTGGAGCTGGAACGTCGCTTCCCGTCACAGTCTAGTGAGAACCGCATGTCCACCAGCTCGGACATTGACACGTCGAACTATCAGTCCATGTCAGGGAAACCCAACTCTTCCATCAGCGAGGAGGACGAGGTCCTGGACTACCTGTCCTCGCCGGAAAAGGGGCACATGGCCAAGGTGTCTTGTAATGGTGGCCACGGGCACCGCTCCTCCTACGGCACCCAGCGGGCCTCCGTCAGCTCTGACACCAGTGCCCTGTCCTATGACTCTGTCAAGTACACTCTTGTGGTGGATGAGAATGTCCAGTTGGAGCTGGTCAGTTTGAAACAATGCTACACGGGTTACAGTGACGAGAGCGACTCTGGCACCGTCTACGACAACTGCGTCTCCTCGCCTTACGAGTCGGCCATTGGCGAGGAGTATGAGGAGGACGTACTGAAGAGGGACTCGGTCTGCCCGTCGGAGGACTCATCCCCTGAGGCCGACATCCCCTTCTCCAAGAAGTTCCTTAATGTCTTCATGAGTGGACGGTCGCGTTCATCCAGTGAGTTACTGTCTGCCAGGGCGTTGTGGTAGGGGTGGGAGGGCTTGATGTATGGGACAGTGATGAACCTCACACACAGTCTCCCTCATCACACGTGCCTCTGAGTGCTTGGTTTCCCTGGTCCTTTGGGGTGATAGAACAGGAGCTACAGAAAGATCTACATTCACCATACATGGTGATTTATAAGATGTTTTAGACATCCCATTCCAGATAAAGCAATTCTATCAAAATATACATCATCTTAGTTTACAGTATATTCCAAAGTAATTCAGAATAGTACATGGGTCATTAAATATATGGATCGTTAAGGTTTTTTTCCAACAGAATTTGGTGTCCTAGGGCCCGATTCACAGAACTAACTTAAGACAAAATCCTAAACTTACTACCATTTTGGTATTCACAGAAGGCACTTACTCATTTAGGTATTCACAAAAGTTAGGAGTCCTAATTTTAGGACTCCTAAATGCCTTCTGTGAATACCTCTTAAAGTCAGGATTTTTCTCAGTTTAGGAGTAGTAAAGTTAGTACTCCTAACTTTAGGACTCCTAAACTGAGAAAAATCCTAACTTTCAGACTTTCAGTATTCACAGAAGGCATTTAGGAGTCCTAAAGTTAGGAGTCCTTACTTTACTACTAACTTCTGTGAATACTGAAATGAGTAAGTGCCTTCTGTGAATACCAAAATGGTAGTAAGTTTACGATTTTGTTTTAAGTTAGTTCTGTGAATCGGGCATCTAATCATTGCTATTTCAAAGGGAATGCTTGCCTAGACATTGGTGTGTTCTCCGTTAGCCCAGCTTTCCTTTTCTGGATGGTATTGTTTCCTTCTAGTACTTATAAGCGATGGCACTGGGCCTTTCCTGTGCCAAATTTTGCAGGTGTGGTAGAACCTATGAGGGTGCTGCTAAAGAAAGGAAGTGTATTTGAATGAGTGTCTGAGTGTGAGGATGAATTTGCTAAGTGAAGCAATCCCTTGCTCATGCACCAACATTGGGTCATTTTGAACCTTGCAGGAAAACTATTGTGACAACTGATGCTAGCAATGTTACTGAGGAAGGGAGAGGATTATTGGGTTTGCATCATGACAGCTACAGGGTGCGGAACAGTCATATTCCGCTATTGAAAAAGAGGCTTTAGCTTGTTGTTGGGGGATGAATCACTTCAGGGATTATTTGTGGGGTTTGCCGTTGGTGCTCAGACCCGATCATAAACCCCTTGTACATATTTTTAAGTGGGGTCGGGGTTTGGAAGGACGCGTGATACCTCGTATTTCGAGGAGGTTGTTATCTGTTATGGACTACAATTTTGTGGTGGAGTATGTGCGGGCAAAAAGAATGTGATTGCTGACTGTTTGTCAAGAATGCCAGTAGACAATACTTCCTTTATGCAAGTAATGGAAGATCAAGTAGTTTGTGTTGATGGTGGATTTGTACTTGGACAAGATGAGTGAAAGGAGGCTATTGAGAATGACAAAGAGTATGAGGATTTGGTGAATCTGAATGTAGGTGACTAGAAAGATCTTGATCAATCAAATGATAATGTAAAACCTTATGCTATGGTGAAGGATGAGTTTAGTATCCAAGGTGATAAGATACTGAGCGAAATCGCATAGTTCCACCCAGTGTGTTAAGAACAAGGTTGATTAGGATAGTCCATGAGGGTCATTTGGGAAGGAGTTTGACAAAAAGGAGGTTGAGGCAGTTTTTGTGGTGGCCAGAAATGGATAGAGCCGTGGAGGATGCAGTTCGGGATTGCCATGCCTGCGGCAATAGTGATAAAGTTAAAGGGTAAACGTCGTTTACAACGGGGTGTTTACACCGCACGACCTTTACCGTGCTGCCATTACAACTCAAGTCGTTACTACAACTTGCGCTGGATGGCGCTGTTGGTTAAGGAATATTGTAATTTTATATTCCAACACCTTCCCTACTGTTACGCGGGCTGGTGTTGGAATAGAAAATTGTAATAATCCACAATCCGCGCCCTCCAACGCAAGTCGTTGTAACGACTTGCATTGTAAAATCCGCGATGTAAAGTACCGCGATCAAAATGATCGCGTTGTACTGTCATACATCCAAGTCAAAGTGGTTAGACAACCACCTTTAGTAAGTGTGGAACTCCCAGCTCAGCCAAGGGAAAAAGTGGCTATAGATTTTTTGGGACCTATAGAAAAACATTGGAAGGGGTGATCACTTTGTGGCTGTGTTAGTAGATTTCCATAGCAAATGTTTTTTTTTTTTAGTTTGGCTGTAGATCCATGGGACAGAACTACATGCAATGTTGTGAAGTTTTTGAAAGTGGTGTTCTTAGAAGAAGGAATACCCAGAGTATTAGTTACAGATAGTGGGGTTCAGTTAGTTTCCACGGAAATGGCAGACTTTCTTGCAAAGCGAGGTATCAGACATGGCAGGGTGGCATTGTTCCAACCACAGGCCAATGGATTAGTGGAAAGAGCAAATTGTGTTATTATGGAAAATATCCAATTGTCATTGGCGAATGGATAGACATGGAAGGAGGCATTGCAAAAGATGGGGGCCAATTCACAGAACTAACTTAAGACAACATCCTAAACGTACTACTTTTGGTATTCACAGAAGTTAGGATTTTGTCTTAAGTTTGTCATAAGTCTGTCTTAAAACAAACTTAAGACAAAATCCTAACTTCTGTGAATACCAAAAGTAGTAAGTTTAGGATTCTGTCTTAAGTTAGTTCTGTGAATCGGGCCCATGGTGTGGGCCCGAGGGTGATGCCTCATTCGGTTACGGGTGTGTCTCCATTTATAACCCTGTAGGATAGGGAACCTGCAACTAAGGAATCTACAATGTGGCTACAAGGGAAACTACAAATGTGGGTTGACCGTGAGGAAATGAGATTGAAGGTTTCTGATTCTCAGAGTTGTAACAAGCTCAATTATGACAATCAGAAGGGTGTGAAGAATTTGGATGTGAAAAGTAGAGATTGAGTGGTAGAAAGAAAGACTGGTTTTGTGAGAAAGGATGAGAGCCTCTTTTTTCAACCACAGAAGGTGATACAAGTGAAGGGATCAATTGCAAAGCTGGATGATGGGAGAGAATGGAGTTTTGGAAATTTGTGCAAGGTCAGTAGCTCAGGAGGAGTAAGGTTATATGCTATTTAGGCTGTGTTTTATGCTTGTTTTGTTATGTTCGCACTTTCTTACAAATTTTACTGTTACCCTACAAAATAACGTTGAGAGGTTTTTATCACTGCTATTTATGTTTGTGGTATGTTCTTAGATTTCTTGATATGTTGTTTTCCATTTCTTATGCAATTTTTTTCTTACCTGTGAAACTATTTACCTATGTATGGGATGTTGATTAGGTCTTATTTGCCTAAATATTAAAAGGAAAGAGATGGGTGGAATGTAGAACTGACAATGAGGTAGGTGGTGAAGCTGTGGTGAGGGGAGTTCGAGGTTTGAGTCATTCTGTGGAATCTGCTGTAGGTTACTGTTCATGACTTCAACTAAGAATAAACTTGTCAAGAAAACCCGCCACGATTGTGCCTATTTACTACAATTTTCCAAGAAACAGCAATAAAAATGTTCAGTTTGAAGTTCATGATGTAAAATAATATGGATCTTGTCATAAAATTTTGTTGCGCTATTTTAAGGTGAATAGCGACGTTCCAGAGGTGGCGGTTATGTTGCCCTTACTGCCCTCTGCGCAGTACCAACTCGTCGCCAAGCATTGTAGTAAATAGGCACAATCCCTCTGGGTTTTCTTGACAAGTTTCTTCTCAGTTGACATCATGAACAATAACCTCCAGCAGATTCCACAGAATGTCTCATACCTAGAACTCCCCTCACCACTCCGCTCCACAGCATCGTCACCTTCCTCATTGTCAGTTCTACATTCCACAGTAGATTTTCATTTTTATTTTTTGAAATACGTCCCATTTTTCTTTAAGAAAACGGGCTGCATGACTAAAAAATTATTGCGTCATTTAAAAAGCAATCACAGACATGGTGGTGTGTTGACCCCAGCAGGCCACCGTCCCTGTGATTGCAGCCATTCACAATGCATCGCAAATTGCGACCTACTTCATGAATATGGATGAGGTTGGTCCATTTGGGACCCACTGCGAATCACTAACCTTGTCAAAATGGAGAAGGAATGACAGTGTTTTACTATAATACCGAAATGTAAACCTCAAGCTGTGCTTACGACGACTCCACAATGTCCGTGACCAAGGAACTATTAAGGCAAATAGATATGGAGTTAAGAATAGTAAATCTACCCTTCCCTGTATATGCTAATTTTGTTGCTGTTGTGAAGTCGATATATGTAAAGGTGGACATTCGTCACCTCGTTATGGTGAAATACACCATAATGATGTTACAAGGACCCACTAGGGTCTGACGCGAGCACTCTTGATTTGAAGAGTTATCTTCCCTTGATCAGTACCTGCGTCATTTATCATTCCATTGTTTCCGTGGGTGCACTGGCAAGACCTTGCCACTAGGCCTTGCCACGAGGACTTGACACGAGGCATTGGCACTCAATCTTGACACTAGGACTTGACACTAAGCCTTGGAACTAGGCTTTGGCACCAGGCATCACATGTGCATTGTGAATCTATATATTTTACACAGGAGTATCTGTGCACACCTATTGCAAAATGGCGTATTTCGTACAATAAAATAAGTTTTAAGTACTCATTTCAAAATATTATTAGCCAGATTCATCAAACAAAAATCCGCTCGCAAAGGGCCAGATTCTGAGAATCTGGCCCTTTGCGAGCGGTATTTTTGCATTTGGGATGCATCATCCCAAATGCAAAAATCGCAATTCTAGAAATTGCTAAATTGCGATTTTTGCATTTAAGGAATCTTAATTTGAGATTCCTTAAATGCAATGCATGAAAGTATTTAAAATTGCGAATTCGCAAATAGGGCACGCAAATTACCATGAAATACAACTTCGTGGTAATTTGCAAAAACTTTGAAAATGCACTAAAGTGCATTTTTCAAAGTTCCATGTTGCGCACTTATCAATTTCAGGGGTGCAACAGGGTGTCCTTTGGACACCCTGGCCCCCTTGAAATTGCGGCAAATTTGTGATTAGCTAATTGCTAATCGCAAATAAGGAATGACTCCCCATTCATTCCTACTGGCCTTTAGGCCCATATGAATGAATGGGAAAGCCATTCCTTATTTGCGATTAGCAATTAGCTAATCGCAAATTAGGAATCAGTAGGAATCGCAAATAATATTGCGATTCCTACATGCATCCCGTTTTGCAGTCTTTAATAGCAAATCCTTAAAATTCGTTATTAAGGACTCGCAAAACATGACTTTGATGAATCTGGGGGTTACATGTTTTACAAAAGTTGGTTCACGGTATTCATCCATATCACATATGTTTATTTTCATATTGAAAAACATTTTTGTTGAATATTTCGTAAAACCACATGATAGAACTTCTCCATACATCTGGCATCCAGGTCCCTGTAGCCAAAGCATTTTGCACCGCATGCGTTACTTCAACAGGGTAAATCAATGTGAACAATAACAGCCAACCCGAACAGAAACACATCTTGAATCTTTTCCTCCCCGGTCTATTAGGACACCCTGCTGGGGTGTGTAACAATCTCCAACAGACCAGGGCTGAGTCTCCTAGCCAGTTGTGAAGCAGAGTCCTGATTTTATTAAGGACACAAGGCGAATATTATGCTTTTCTACTCTTACTGCTTTATTTGACAGGTCTTTACCCAAAAAAAACTACATTTCCCATAATGCATTTTAGTGAAACAGGAAATCAAACAATGATGAAGATATAAAAGGACCCAAAATCACAGCCTCTTTCTTTTTTAGGTCGCGCATTCGAGACCTCTTGTATATACTTTAGTATATACTTATATGTGTATGCACTTTATGGGCTCTGGAGATCAGCCCTAGGACTTGTCTGCTTTAGCTTAGGGACTTTTTTTCTGTTCAACTGTCTTGATATAAAACGACCAGTGGAGGTCAGTAAAATACCAGAATGGCTTTCTGCTTGTTCAACTGTCTCTATTTATCTGTCTTGATATAAAACGACCAGTGGAGGTCAGTAAAATACCAGAATTACTTTCTGCTGAGGGACTTTCTTTTTTATTTTTTTCTGGCAGCTGCCTCTATTTAACTTTCTTGATAGAAAACGACCAGCAGAGGTCAGTAAAATACCAGAATCACTTTAGCATCCTCTAGATTCCAGTCCATAGATATTGTCTTCCAAGAGCACCCGTAGACAAGTATATATTTTTTAAATATTTCATTTTCAGTGATATGACCACTGAAGGCCTTGATTTTATATTAAAAACAGCGCTTTGGACTATACCATTTCCCGCTGAATGGCAATATTTCTTTCCATGCGTTCCCATACCTGGCGTGTCATGCAGTTTGGTGCTTACTTTCCCTCCATGTTAAAAAACAGTAGATGTTCCAGGATAATGTGCTGCATAGCTAAATACATATAAGGTCCCAAAGGCGAGACCGGTTGCATTGCAAATGCTTGTTTTGTATACGCGAGGGAAAGTTTTTAAGTCCATGGATGAACCGGATCAGCTCAAAGAACAAAAGTATCCTCAGTCCCAGCCAACGTGCGCCATCCCACGAGGTAAGATGATCGGTTTGAGAAGTTCATGGAAAATCCTAAAAGTGGCATCCAATCCCAGTCCGGCGAGGGTTGGCTTGGTGGTGGAGCTAACGCATGAAGACACAAGATATAGCAGGGGGGAAGAGAGGAAGGGATACTGTGTGCCTCTTGCCCTTAATAAAATCAGGATTCTCCTTCACAGCTGGCTAGGAGAGTCTGCAATGTTATAACAGGATAAGAGTCCTCATATTATGCATGTTCAAGGCAATCAGCAACCTTTGAAGATGCATGCTTGATTGGTTTGCATTACAAAGTACAGAATGTAGACACCCCTGACCAATCTGCAGCCCTCAGGAAATCCTCCAACCTAGAACCAGCCCAAAAATCTTTAGATGCCATTGCCCCTCTGACAGAGTGTGCACCATAACTATCTATGCCAATTCCAGCTAGAATTAAACCATACTTAACCCTTCTACTTGGAGTAGTTGGGGAGACAGGAGAATGAGGATTTAATCAAAGAAATCAAATGCTGCAGCCTCCCTTTTCTGAGGTCTATAGTACAATCTATATATGCAGAAAGGATCTTACAACACACCATAACCCTAGGGTGCGGGGAAAACCTAGGAAAATGAATGTGTTTCATGGCGCACTTCAGACTATATTATAATAGACACCATCCGGTGTAAAACTCACTTCATGGATACCTAAGGCTCTAACATCTGAGACCCTCCTGGAAGACGCTAGACACAAAGGTGCAACCAAAGTAGCACAAGAGTTTGAAGGACAAATCATTATTATCTGGCCAAGACTCAAACAAAGCGAGAACTTTGTTCACCTGCCACGTCGTTGAATATCTAAGTTTTGGTGGGTTAGTAAACCTAATGCCTTCGGGAGTCTACAAACCAGTAGATGTCCCCCAACTGGTTTCCCATTTACCCAATTATGCCCTGATGAAATAGCAGTTGACTGTTCTGTAAGACTTGGAGGTGGCCACCAAAGAGGACAGAAAGTTTAGAACTGTCCCTAGATCTCCTGAAACAGGATCATGATTCCTTTCCAAGCAGCAGCTGTTCCAACAACGCCAGGCCGATCTATAAGGTCTAGGGGGTCCCTACCGCAAGAGGCCTCAATAAAACTGGAAGCGACTTCTGAAAAGCCTGACAAATCACCAAATGCCCTGAGAGGTTCCCGGCCACCAACCTCAACCTTCTGGCTACTACTAGATCGTGCTTCTAGCCCTGTGGACTCAGAAAAATGCGAGGAGACCTCGTAAGTATCACCGGACGGTCCACTAAGCTCCAGGGACAGAGGGAACCTGGGTTGAGATCTCCAAAAGGGAATCACCGCAACCACCTCTGCCTGTTACCTGCAGATGTGTGCAAGACATCTGGATTTTAAATGAATGGGGGAAAGCATTATGAGTCCCCGGCCAATCCTGGAGGAGAGCAGCCGAAGAGCGTTCTTCTGAATCCAGCCTTCAGCTGACAAACCAGGGGAGCTGTTGTGTTAACCGTGAGGCAAAGAGGCGCGAACGCAGTAACCCCAGAGGGGGTGTAAGGCACACACAGAAAATAGCACTGAGAATGTTGCAGAAAGGAATTTGATTAGGTTGTAAATGCTTAACTGTCGCAGCCTCAAGAAAAAAGCGAAAGGCTGTGATTTCGGGTCTTTTGATAGCTTCATTTTGGTTTGGTTTCCTGTTTCACTGAAATGCATTAAGGGTATTTTTGTTGTCGAAGGGCAGTCAAGTAAAGCAGTGAGATTAGAGATGCATAATATGAAGACTCTTGTCCTGTTATAAAATCACTGTCCTTCCAATCTCTATATTCAGAATACACCAAGGGGGACCATCCATCCAGGTTCACCATCCCCGGAGTCATGCACAACCTCCCATCATGAGAAGGTGCATTGTCTCAGCGCCACCAGTAGTTAAAACCACAATGGAAGAAAAATCCGGTTTCAAAACACCACTCCCATGAAAAGGCTTAGCAGTGATGGAGTAAAGCCTACTCAGAAGTGGAGAAGTGAGAGCAAACAAGACATTACTTGTAGAACTAATGTAATTTACAATATGCTGTAACCACTTTAAGGTGCTATGCATTGATACTGCAAACAAACTTTACAAAAGGATGACACTGTAAGATATGGAGTAACAACAACAAAGAACCCTGCCATTCTGCCTGAGGTGTGCCCGGGTACTCCTGTATGAAATACACAGCCTCACAGTGCACTCACACCAACAAGGACCTGTGGCAGTCGTTGATGGCTGTGTGTCTGGGTTATGTCTCTCGTACTCTTGCAATAAGAGTGTATATTAACAATGCATAGATGTGGTTTAGGCGCAAGCACTTGTTTTACTTTTCTCAAAGCTTTTCAAACTGTGGTGGTTGACCTGGTGTGTCTGTAGGGACCAGGGCCATTTTTATTGTTGTGTATTTTCCACCCTATGGTAGGAACGGCCCGTTTGTGGACAGCATAACCTTTGGGATGATACCAGACGTATTCTATGCACCCCCTCAGGATATGTCATCCAATAGGCCAACTAGCTCCCAGTGCCACCATGCGCCCCCTTAGACCTAGTCTGGTAGCAAATCGTTTCTGCAACCACTGATCATGACAACCCTGACCCCTCAGGTAACGTGGTAAAAGATCTAGAACCCTTTTGCTCAGTCACTCGTGCACTCTTGTTCTCAGAGAAATATACAGAGAATACACAATGGGACGTTCTTCAATATATTTATTGAGCGTTATTCTTGAATAGAGTACATGAGCTGCGATGATCAATAGGCAGAAGCAGATGAAAGTGATTAGAAGCACCAAGACAGTGAACAGAATAAAAATCTACACTATCGTGCTAATACAGTGCATATATGCAGGCATGTAAAACAATATAAAAAGTTGGACATACTCTTCCTATGTAGTCCCTAACCCAAGTGTCTAGGGCGTGTGTGTGTGTGTGTACTGGCAGGAATCCCCACTCTGAATGATCCAACCCGGGTTATCTGAAGGGAATGAATATAAGTCCCCGTCTTGGTCTCGAGCTGGACACCCCGGCTGAGATATCAGCAAGCTGTAGCTTCAGCGTGTAGAGACCTCGACAACTACAGCATAAGAGCCAAACGTTCGTTGATTTCAAATGGTGTTTCTGCCACCAATGTGCGGTTATTGTCTAGGTCAAAGACCCACATCTTTAGCCAAAAGAGGATTTTAGAGGGAGTCCGACCACCTCGGCATTTTCTCTTCATGTTGTAGAGTGCTGTCTGGACCCACTATAGGGAATGGACCCAACTATGACCTGAGCCTAGTACCTTAGCTGTTAACGAATGCGTTAAGTCACGGTTTTTCCTCTCCACTACCGAATTTCCATCAGAATGATAGAGTGAGGAATAACTCACGGTCACACCCAAACTTGCCATGGCCTCTTTGTAAGCCAGAGAGCTAAACACTGGACCCTGGTCGGAACGTAATGTGCCAATTGCGTATGTCCCAATAAAGACTTGCAGATCCTTTATCTGCCACCAAGATGGACTTAGAAGCCTCATCTGATTGTAGGGGGCAGCAGTGGTCCAAATAAACACAACCAAAAGCTTGTTTTAAATCAGTAGAGGTGTCTGTGGGGGGACACGCTACTGTGTAACCCGTCATCTGCTGGCAGATGTCACATTTAAGGATTAAGTCATTGGTCTGTTTGTAAAGTCCTGGCCACCAATAGCACGGCTCCAGTAATGAAATTGCAGCCTTCACCCTTGTATGTGCAGAGGCCAGACTCTCATGGGCAGCTAGTATCAACCCCAGTCTGCGATCAGAGTTTGCTATTACTCTATCCCCCTGTACAGGAATGTGAGCATACAGTAGGTTTTGTGCATCTAACTTGTAGGAGTACTTGAGTGGAAAGCCTTTTGGCAGGTGTGTGCCATCGCTTTCAACGTTGACAGCCACCATGATGTCTCTGTCTTTACTCGTATTAGAACAATTGATTGCAGCAACTGCAGCAGTACGAACTGTTGCTTTTGTGGTTACATCAGCCATGGAATTCCCTGCAACGTGTACACCAACTCGTTGCTGACTCAATTTATGAGTGACATGAGTCAGTGGCAAGCAATCTTTGAGCTTTGCCACCTTCTCCCAAAGCAGCTTGTGCTTTATTATGCAACCCTTTGACTCACTGAATCCATTCTGGCTACAATAGTGCAGGTAGTCATTGTAGGACTGGATACAGTAATACGAATCGCACACTATACGTGTTGGGAATCCATGATCCATATTTCTTAGTGCCAGTATTAGAGCCTTTGGTTCTGCCAGCTGCGCTGTTCATTCACCAAGCGGCTGCGTGTAGATTTTCTAAGAATGGAGTTCTCCATCGGTCATGCACCTTTTACGATTGAAATGCAGCTGGGTATTGTTGCTTTGTCCATACAGCAGGCTGGGCAGACCTATCAGTATATATGATGTAATTTTAGCGATCTAGAGGCATTATTTCATTAGGCAGAGGATATTCTTGTTCATACCGCAGAAAGGCTTGCATTGGTAGTGTAGAATCAAATCTGTAGTCTACATCGGTTGCAGTGAGTGAGTTAGCCCATTTTATTCATCATTGATGTCAACTTTGGGGTTTAGCGTTTGGAATGCTCGCTTTGGTGACTCCCAGTAAGGCCGGCTCCAGGGTCGTTACAACTGTGGGTTTACCCCGAGCCAAGGCTCACTCTCTCACTACAGCAGTCTTTAGTGTTGTGAGTATTTTTTCAGCAGATGCAAAAGCATTTCATTATTCGTGTATAAAAGTGACTAATATGCTTTCGGCACTGTCACCTTCGTTGATCCTGTTTCTCCCGCAATAACACGGATCACCAGGTTTGCAGTATTCAAACGTGTGTGTAAATGTTTGGAAGCTAGGATATCATCTTGTATGGAACATAAAATGTTTGTATGTTCCTGTGTCCAATATGTACAAAAACAATATGGACTTATCAAGTAGTAGAATGGTTTAACCCATTCTGCGTAATCGGTGATGTATGTTCTGCCACGATTTAGGAATCCTAATATAGATGGTAGTATTTTCAATGCAGTCGGTGGTTAAAGCAATGCACATTTCTCTGGGAAGTGTATCACTAGGCTTTTGCCCTCACTTGACAGCTTGTATCCCAGAAAAAAGACATTGTGATGGGAAATTGTTTTTTTATTGAATTTGTAGTCTACGTGGGCAAATCCCTAAATTATGTGATCAAGTGTTCAAAAAGGTCATCATCCATCAGATAAAAGTATGTAGTAGCTCTATTACTCGGGTTGCGAACAGCCTGAAGCTATTCTTATACTCCTGGAGCAATCTTTTTGCATCCTAGAGCCTAGAGCACAGAAGACGGCCAAACATCTACTTCCAGGCGCTATGATTTGGCAGAAAAACCAATTCAAAATATCTAGTGTTGTTTTGTATTTCTTCCGCACAATGTTGTTCTGTGTGCATTTTGTACTGCAAATGTGCGAGTAGCTGTGTTTAGGTATCTGTAATCTAACAGTAGATGATATGAATGGTGCAGTTTCATTACTGGAAACAAGGGATTGTTCATTGATGAGGTGAACGTTTCTATTACACCTTGGTATTCAAGTTATTCTAGGATTTCCCAACTTGTTTTTTAGCTTAATTTTTAATTGGGTAGTTTCATTGAGATTGTGGAGTCATCCTCAATGGGCTCTCATCATGAGGGAGACCGTCATCCCACCCCACCTGGTTGCGGTATAACGCAAGTGGTAGTGCTAATGGCCAATGCTTGGCGTATGAATGTTTTACTGATTCTGGAACAAGGTTGGAGAAGGCAGGTAAGATTACCAGTTCCCCGCTGGGGCTCTCTATTACAAAATAAGGTTGACAATCCTTTTCAGCCAAAAGAATATTGCAACATATTGCAACCATAGATTAAGTCATCCCAAAAGAGAACTGTGGGAGCGTGGGTTTAATATACAAGTGAGGAGGCTGTATATATTTGCGAACAGGTTGAGGTTTATTTTCAACAAACTTATTGTCAGGAGAAACAAATGTTAGTGTGTCACAATAATCTTCTTCAGGTGATTCTTCCTCTTTTAAAGTTGGGGTGGAGGGCGATGGTTCCAGCTCCTCGTCTTCGGAGTCCAAGGGGTTTCCCCGGAGGCTCATAAAAGAGGAAAGAGAAGGGGCCGTCAGAACACCAGTTTCCTGATTATCTAAAGGGGTAACCCGTCACCACACCTTGGGAAGTGTTCCAGTATTTTGCCAAAAGTAAATTTCTCAGGATAAGTGAATTGTGAAGGAAGGACTAGTGCGGGGAGGGGGGTAACAATGGGTTACAAGAATTTTACACCAAAAACAAAATATACCATAACCGGAGGTATAACCAGGTCTTATCAGTTTAGTGTGCAATCTTTTAGTCGATAACCTGGTTCAGGGTTCTGCGGGTCACAGTTAAGTTACAGGCTGTCGGAGGGATATCCTAAACTGTAACATGCGCAACCAGCACTTTACGTTCAATTACGCCCCTCCCGCAACCCTCGGTTACCCACCCACCTCCCTCCAATCCTCAGTGTACACCCTCACTCACCGGCCCTGCCGCAAACTCTCCAGAGTTCGCGGCCGCTCTTCAGCATCCTCCGGAGGACTCCACCACTCCTCACACCAATATCGTCCGGTTCCTCATCCACGATGTCTCCTCTCCTGGGCTCCTTCGCGCTGGCCTCTCCACAGGGTTTCTCCCCCTTCGCCGCTCCTTCTGACGTCTTCTCCCCCTCTCCAGCTTCATACAAGTGCCCGCCTTCCTCCTCGCAGTCCGTTGCTTTCATTGGTCTCTGCCAAAGATTTCCGGTGTCACTTCCAACCCCTTTCGGGTCCTGGCTCCCGGCTCTCTGTACAGAGACGGAAAAACGGCATGGATGCATTCTTTCGGGATCAGGAGTTTTCTGTCTGTCATAAGTCCCGCGATTACCAGTCTTACCACGGAAAGCCAATGCCCATGGGGACACACCGGTGAGTCCCTCCTCACATCCCTTTTCCCTTGCTGTCCTTCTATTCGGGGTCAGATCCTGAGGAAATCTAGATAAATAGTCCACATTTCCTTGGTTGCTTCCTTTCCTGTGTTTGGTTCGGAACCGGTAAGGTTGTAAGGAAAGAAACCATCTGAGTACTCTCTCGTTATGGCCCTTATTCCTAGCTAACCATTCAAGAGGGGCATGATCTCTATATAAGGTGAAATCCCTGCCTTCAAGATAATATTGTAATGTGTCTATAGCCCATTTGATGGCCAATGCTTCCTTCTCTATGGTGGCATAATTTTTCTCACGTGGAAACAGCTTGCGACTAATGTATAATATGGGTTTTTCTCCCTGGTTGCCCCTAACCCATGGTCCGAAGCATCGGTTTGTAAGATAAAGGGGAGGGAATAGTCTGGACTGGTTAACACGGAATCTGATGTCAAAGACTTTTTAAGTGACTCAAAAGCTCGTACTACCTCTAAGGAAGGGTGTGAGAAGTTGGCCTGATGTGCAGTGCTCACTATTCTAGTGATCACTATATATCAGTCCAAACAACCCTTATTGATGATTGGTTGTAAGTCAACCTTATAGACCAGCTATCCTAGTAGCATGGATACGAGCAGTCTAAGGCTAAGACTCTAGAGGGCGTGTTAAGCCAGCTGTTTTACCATCACATTACCCCTTGAACACCCAGTGAAAGGACACCACACAAGTGTTATGAAAATAAACAGTGTATTTATTAGAATCACAACAACCCTGTACTCTTTATGAGGACAGGGTGCTAAGCACACAACAAAACTCTTACGAAAATACTTAAGTTAGCACAGTATATACAAATGCCCGAGGGGCACGAAAAACCATATACTCTAGAAGTGGAATGCGAAATTACTAGCAGGTAAGTACAGTACTAATAGGCTTTGGAATCGCTAGGACTTGACTATAGAATCGTTAGATTACTTCTAGGAGACCCAGGGGACTCGGGTGCAGAGTGTGCACTCTCACGCAGGATGCGGGACAAAGTCTATGGAAGCTAGTAAAGGCAAAGTTAGTGTTCACGGGCGAACCCGACCTGGTAGGGAGAAAACGACAGTGGATCCTGACCCTTGGATAGTGAGGCTATGCTGGGGCACCGAAATGCCGAAGTTACCTAGCCTAGGGGCTGCAGCTGCATAGGTCTCAAAAGACGTCGGGAATCCTCGTTGCCGGACCAGGAGCCTGGAAGAAAGATGCTGGCAGGCGACCAGTGAAGATAGTTTGAGTTGATCCAAGCCTGGATCTGGAAGCAGGATGATACCTGAAAGCAGAGGGGACCAAGTTCGTGACTACTAGCCAGTAGTCACTGGGCACCAGGAGGGCACCGGATGGTAGTCACCTCGACTAGGTGAGTGGGCGACGCTGGCTCTGCAGATCTCACGGACCAGGAGGCGTTGTCGGCGACCAGGATGGAGAGGCGAGCTGTCCCACGATGGATGAAGCTGTCGGCGTCGAAGTTACCCAGGATTGGGCAACAAGCCTTGGCTAATTCAAGCCCACGCGGTGGACTCAAAATGGCGTCTTGAGTGGACCAGGAGGGTCCGGGGTGCTCCTCTTCGGGAAGGGAGCAAGGGCCAGTCTGGAGCAACCAGACCAGCAGCAGTGATGTCGTCGGGCGTCGTTCAGAAGGCCACAAGCCAGCGGGCTAGTAGCCAAACAACGCGGTGAGCAGCAAAAAGCAGAAGGGCCCCACGCCGATCGTGGAGATGCTGGGGGGCTGATCTTCGGTGCTGGAGCTGCTCAGGGTCGGGGCTTCTCGGACCCCAAAGCACTCACCAGGAAATTACTCGGCGGGCTTGCTGTGCAGAAGTCGTGCAGTCTTGGCAATAGTCGGTCCCTTGAGGTCTCGTCGCACTCACGGTTCTCAGCTTGGCTGTAGAGGTGAGTAGAGGTCGGAGGTGCCAGGGAAGCCGGGTCTTGTCGAGCTGGGCAGTCGGATTCCGGAGGAAGGACTTACAGCAGACCGCAGTGTTCTTGCGATGGTGCCTGCGGATGCAGGGTGACTACTCCTTAGCCACAAGGGAGAATCTTGAAGAAGGAAATCTTGAAGTCCTTTCGTAGAAAGTCGTGTCTTGATTCCAAAGATGATCTAATTTGGAAGGGGGCCTGCTCCTACCTTTATCTGGGAAAAGGGGGCTGGCACGCGACTAGGTCCTGCCCTATGGGTGGGACCAGGAGGGGGGTGGTTACACCCACTTCCTTGGCGGGCTTTTCCCCAGCTCAGGGTCTGGAGTGTCCCTGGAACTGGTTCAAGCCAGCCTATGCATAGTCACCTTCCTCTGTAGCCCTGCCTACCTGGAATACACAAAACCCTGTCTGGGACGGTGCTGGCACCGCCCCTGGCAGGAAACTCTTTGTCCTTGCCTCCTGCTCTGGGAGGACCCCCAGCAGCAGGAGGGCAGACTTGTGTCTCGGTGGCAGCATCCATTTTGTGGATGCTAAGGCTCTGTCTGACTTTAACCGGGGTTACAGGTTACATACATGTCGTGTCCCTCTAGAAGGGTGGAATGCTAACCCCGTCGCCAGAATTGGCGAGGGGTTAGTATTCCAATTCGTATGACACCTTACTCGACATGTTTTGATAAAGCGATACCAGAGTTGGCATATAACCGCGAGGATTATAATGCACTTAAGAGTATATGGTATGCGATATCATGGAAACGGCTAAGGGATAGATCCCGAAAGCCGCAGACAGGCTCAGCTCATGCCAGAGCACCATCTCACACGATTCCAAGCACTCTGCCTTCAGGATTGTTAAGGCCTGCCATAGGAGTGACTGATAGGAGATCTGTGTGTCCATTTTAGGGTTAGATATAGGTATACTATATCTAAAGCAAAGGGTGATTACACCACCTTGCCCCAGCTGTCAAGCAGCCAGTTGTGTCAGATTTGGATGGCCAGCCAGGGGTGGCATAATACATGCTGCAGCCCCTGGTAGGCCCTGGGTACACCTATGCCCTGGGTACCTAAGGTACACTGTACAGGGACTGATAAGGTGACTCAGTATCCAATTGGATATGTACCTAGGGTACATGGAATCCATTTTACAGAGAGAGCAGTAGGCCTGGGGTCCTGAATAGCAGGGCCCCAGGTCAACTAAGTCAGAAAACCAGCAAAACACCGGGCAAAAAGTTGGGGGCAACCATAGTCAGGGATCTACCTTCCTACATAACCCCCCCCCCCAAACGAAAGGAGATAAGGCTAGCCTTGCCAGGTAAGCCTATATTGCCTGAGTGGCCATATAAGGAAGTACCAGCACTGGCATGGTTACCCCCTATCTCATGGTCCACTAAGCAATCCCTCACCCTAAGGGTGTCTGAGGGTCTCCACCATAGGGAATCTCTACCTGTGGTGTGTTTTGGCAAAGTAAAAGGCTGGTGCTGAAATGGAGTACTGAAGTGAGGCTCCACTAATTTTGGGCTCAGCTTCCTCCAATCATTTTCCACCATAGAGGCCTTTCTTTCCAAGACTGAGTTGCTTTGGGCTCTCAGGGTCAACCTCTGGCTACCTACAGCTGGAGGTTGGGTCCCTCTGTTTGGCTTACTGGAGGGACAGGTCAGGTCTGGGGCCCTCAGGTCCCAAGTTTGGCTGTGCCCAACAGTGTCCATCTGTGGGAGGTCCCTAACTAATTTTAAGGGGGATCCCTCAGGAGTATGTTTTATTTTCACTGGGCTAGGACTACTAGCTTCAGTGCCCTTAATCTGCTGATTGGGGAATTCTTTTGGACAGGGGGCCCTTTGGGGTCCAACACTGGCCTCCCTGACCTCTACAGCCCTGGGCTGACTGAGGCAGGGTAGAGAGGGGCAGGTTACCTGCTCCAGACTGGGTCCCATCTTGGAAGGGTCCACTGACATCAGGGGTTCTGCCAGGCTAGGCCTGACTACCTCTGTGGCAGTTTCTTCACAAGGGGTCAGATCAGTTCCCTGAGGAGGCTGATCCTTTCCTAGAGTCTGGTGGGAGGGAGATCTCTCTTCCTCCTCAATACTCTCTGTCTGAGTGGAGTGATCCATAGTTTCAGGCTTCACAACACTATTATCTGTCTGAGTTTGAGCTGTGGCCATCACAACTCCACCAACCTTTTCAGGAGGGGGCTCAGTTTGGGTGTGGGCTGTGACCATCACAGCCTTTACAACCTGTTCTGGGAAGGAAGTTGTCTGAGATTGGGTTGTGACTGGCACAACCCTCCTGACCTGTTCAGGGAGGACATCTTGGACTGGGGCTGTGGCTAACACTGCCCCACTAACCTTACCATGGGGGTTTACCATTTTAGAATGGGTTTCTTGCTCTACCCCAGCCCAGGCTGAGAGCTCTAAATCATTCCCCAGTAGGCAATCTACAGGCAAGTTTGGTGACACTGCCACTCTCTTGGGGCCAGTGACACTTCCCCAGCTGAGATTTACTACTGCCATGGGATGAGTTTTCTTCACCCCATCAATGTTTACCACCTGGTATGTGGCACCAGGTAAAAGTTGCCTTGAGGGGACTAGACTCTCAGTCACCATGGTGATGCTAGCCCCTGTATCTCTATAGGCCTCAACTTTCATTCCATTGATGAGGGGCTCCTGTCTGTACTTGCCCAAAGTGTTGGGACAAGTTGTGAAGTTGGCAAACCCCATGCCAGTCTCACAGACAAGAGTATCTGAGTTTGGGGACCTGGTTAGGCCAGAGTCCCCAGGAACTCCCAAAGTAAATGCACCCAAATTCTTGGGGGCACTCCCACCACCTGGGGGATTACTACTAGTAGTAACAGGAGGTTTGGGAATGTTACCTGGGGGTATGTTCTCCTTATTGTTATTCTTTGGGCAACTGCTGTCAGTTTTTAAATGACCCACCTGTTTACAGGGATAACAGTAAGGCTTTTTCTGGTTATTGGAAGGATTCTGGGACCCACCCCCCTCAGAGGATTTTTGGGGCCCTGATGTGGTTTGATCTGGAGATTTATTCCCACCCTTCTCTTGAGGCTTGGTTGATTCCTTTTTCTGGTCACCACCTTGGTTCTTGGGCCTAATCCTGGTTCTGACCCATTTGTCTGCCCTCTTACCCAATTCTTGTGGAGAGGTCAGATCAGAGTCTACCAGGTGCTGGTGTAATAACTGGTTCTGACAATTATTTAAGACTTGCTCTCTCATAATAAGATTATACAATCCTGTGAAGTCAGTAACCTTGCTACCCAGTAGCCAGCCTTCCAAAGCCTTAGTGGCACAATCAACAAAGTCAGACCAGTCCTGAGACTGAGTTTTCTGGGTATCTCTGAACAGCAACCTGTACTGCTCAGTGGTTAAGCCAAACCCATCAACCAGTGCATTTTTCAGGACCTGATAATCATTAGCATCCTCCACTCTTGTAGTGAGGAGCTTATCTCTACCTTTACCATCAAAGGAGAGCCACAGTATAGCTGCCCACTGACTCTGGGGAATGCCCTGCACAGTGCAGGCCCTCTCCAAAGCAGCCATCCATTTCTGGATGTCATCCCCTTGCTTAAAGGGGGGCACTATCTTAGTCAGGTGTTTAGTATCTAAACCCTTCTCTTTTTCTCTTGGGAGATTGCTGCCACCAGTGGGAGCTAACCCACACATCTGCTGCTCTCTAGCAAAGGCAAGCTTCTCTTTGGCCAGGGCAAGTTCTTCCCTTTCAATCCTCAGTTTAGCTTGTCTCATCCTTGCTTCATGCTCTCTTCTCTGAGGGGAAGTCAATCTCCTCTGGGGAGAGTTCCTTCTCTCCTGAGAAGAGGCATTAGAGTGCAGAGATCTAATGGAGTCCCTAGAAGGAGATCTATCTCTCCTAACTCCAAGGTTAGACCTCATTAGGGTCAGTACTGGGGGTCCCCCAGATCCTTCCCCAAGTAGGTCTAAGTTGGCCCTAGTTAGCCTTCTGACTACCTCAAGACCTTTGTCTACCTCATCCCCAGAGAGTTCCTCTTGATCCTCCTCCTCAACTGCATTGGCAGTGTTGGGGAGGTCTGGATCCCCAGAGGTTCCCTCTAAGGCTGGCATGTTCTCATGTAACTGAGAAATCTTTCTGGCATCATATGTCTCTAGGAGACCTATTAAAAAGGGAATGGTGGGGTTAGACCCCTGCTTCAGTTTCCTGGAGGTACAGACTTGTCTCATCTCCTGGAAACTGAGAGCTGCATATCTTGAAGTGACCTGTGGAGGGTCAACACTGACCAGGGGAGTCTCAGTAGATTCTCCCTGGGTAGACATGCTTTTCTAGTAAGGTGTAAGTGGTGCACTTACCTACACTATATGTTTGCCTACTGATCCCTTGCTAGAGTTGTAGTTTAGGGTGTGCTAGGCCCTAGGAGCTACAACAGCTGGTTCAGTAGAACTCAGAGTATTCTAAGCTAAGTTATATGTACCTTTAGTACTTATGTGATCTTTCACAAGATATTCTTAGGATATGTGTGGTAAAACAACAGCAAGCTCAAATCCCAACCGCTGCTCACCAATGTGAGAAGTTGGCCTGATGTGCAGTGTTCACTATTCTAGTGATCACTATATATCAGTCCAAACAACCCTTATTGATGATTGGTTGTAAGTCAACCTTATAGACCAGCTATCCTAGTAGCATGGATACGAGCAGTCTAAGGCTAAGACTCTAGAGGGCGTGTTAAGCCAGCTGTTTTACCATCACATTACCCCTTGAACACCCAGTGAAAGGACACCACACAAGTGTTATGAAAATAAACAGTGTATTTATTAGAATCACAACAACCCTGTACTCTTTATGAGGACAGGGTGCTAGGCACACAACAAAACTCTTACGAAAATACTTAAGTTAGCACAGTATATACAAATGCCCGAGGGGCACGAAAAACCATATACTCTAGAAGTGGAATGCGAAATTACTAGCAGGTAAGTACAGTACTAATAGGCTTTGGAATCGCTAGGACTTGACTAGGGAATCGTTAGATTACTTCTAGGAGACCCAGGGGACTCGGGTGCAGAGTGTGCACTCTCACGCAGGATGCGGGACAAAGTCTATGGAAGCTAGTAAAGGCAAAGTTAGTGTTCACGGGCGAACCCGACCTGGTAGGAAGAAAACGACAGTGGATCCTGACCCTTGGATAGTGAGGCTATGCTGGGACACCGAAGTGCCAAAGTTACCTAGCCCAGGGGCTGCAGCTGCATAGGTCTCAAAAGACGTCGGGAATCCTCGTTGCCGGACCAGGAGCCTGGAAGAAAGATGCTGGCAGGCGACCAGTGAAGATAGTTCGAGTTGATCCAAGCCTGGATCTGGAAGAAGGATGATACCTGAAAGCAGAGGGGACCAAGTTCGTGACTACTAGCCAGTAGTCAGTGGGCACCAGGAGGGCACCGGATGGTAGTCACCTCGACTAGGTGAGTGGGCGACGCTGGCTCTGCAGATCTCACGGACCAGGAGGTGTTGTCGGCGACCAGGATGGAGAGGCGAGCTGTCCCACGATGGATGAAGCTGTCGGCGTCGAAGTTACCCAGGATTGGGCAACAAGCCTTGGCTAATTCAAGCACACGCGGTGGACTCAAAATGGCGTCTTGAGTGGACCAGGAGGGTCCGGGGTGCTCCTCTTCGGGAAGGGAGCAAGGGCCAGTCTGGAGCAACCAGACCAGCAGCAGTGATGTCGTCGGGCGTCGTTCAGAAGGCCACAAGCCAGCGGGCTAGTAGCCAAACAACGCGGTGAGCAGCAAAAAGCAGAAGGGCCCCACGCCGATCATGGAGATGCTGGGGGGCTGATCTTCGGTGCTGGAGCTGCTCAGGGTCGGGGCTTCTCGGACCCCAAAGCACTCACCAGGAAATTACTCGGCGGGCTTGCTGTGCAGAAGTCGTGCAGTCTTGGCAATAGTCGGTCCCTTGAGGTCTCGTCGCACTCACGGTTCTCAGCTTGGCTGTAGAGGTGAGTAGAGGTCAGAGGTGCCAGGGAAGCCGGGTCTTGTCGAGCTGGGCAGTCGGATTCCGGAGGAAGGACTTACAGCAGACCGCAGTGTTCTTGCGATGGTGCCTGCGGATGCAGGGTGACTACTCCTTAGCCACAAGGGAGAATCTTGAAGAAGGAAATCTTGAAGTCCTTTCGTAGAAAGTCGTGTCTTGATTCCAAAGATGATCTAATTTGGAAGGGGGCCTGCTCCTACCTTTATCTGGGAAAAGGGGGCTGGCACGCGACTAGGTCCTGCCCTATGGGTGGGACCAGGAAGGGGGTGGTTACACCCACTTCCTTGGCGGGCTTTTCCCCAGCTCAGGGTCTGGAGTGTCCCTGGAACTGGTTCAAGCCAGCCTATGCATAGTCACCTTCCTCTGTAGCCCTGCCTACCTGGAATACACAAAACCCTGTCTGGGACGGTGCTGGCACCGCCCCTGGCAGGAAACTCTTTGTCCTTGCCTCCTGCTCTGGGAGGACCCCCAGCAGCAGGAGGGCAGACTTGTGTCTCGGTGGCAGCATCCATTTTGTGGATGCTAAGGCTCTGTCTGACTTTAACCGGGGTTACAGGTTACATACATGTCGTGTCCCTCTAGAAGGGTGGAATGCTAACCCCGTCGCCAGAATTGGCGAGGGGTTAGTATTCCAATTCGTATGACACCTTACTCGACATGTTTTGATAAAGCGATACCAGAGTTGGCATATAACCGCGAGGATTATAATGCACTTAAGAGTATATGGTATGCGATATCATGGAAACGGCTAAGGGATAGATCCCGAAAGCCGCAGACAGGCTCAGCTCATGCCAGAGCACCATCTCACACGATTCCAAGCACTCTGCCTTCAGGATTGTTAAGGCCTGCCATAGGAGTGACTGATAGGAGATCTGTGTGTCCATTTTAGGGTTAGATATAGGTATACTATATCTAAAGCAAAGGGTGATTACACCACCTTGCCCCAGCTGTCAAGCAGCCAGTTGTGTCAGATTTGGATGGCCAGCCAGGGGTGGCATAATACATGCTGCAGCCCCTGGTAGGCCCTGGGTACACCTATGCCCTGGGTACCTAAGGTACACTGTACAGGGACTGATAAGGTGACTCAGTATCCAATTGGATATGTACCTAGGGTACATGGAATCCATTTTACAGAGAGAGCAGTAGGCCTGGGGTCCTGAATAGCAGGGCCCCAGGTCAACTAAGTCAGAAAACCAGCAAAACACCAGGCAAAAAGTTGGGGGCAACCATAGTCAGGGATCTACCTTCCTACAAAGGGTATTTGAGAAGCTCCTCTCCTCTTACAGTTTTTCTGGAGCAAGTCTGTCAAAGGGGCTGCCATCTGGGAAAACTGAGGGATGAATCTGCGGTAATAACCGAGTAATCCAAGAAAGGCTTGTAAGTCCTTTTTAGTTCGGGGCAAGGGAATTTGAGATATGGCTGTTAGTTTGCAGGCTTATGGTCTGATAACTCCTTCTCCTAATAAATAGCCCAAATATCTGACGGTTTGTGCCGCTAGATGACTTTTAGCAGGATTTATCTTTAAACCATATTGTCCTAGGGCCTGTACCACATTGGAAAGATGACATATGTGTTGTTCCCAGGTCTCGCTATATATGATTATGTCATCTATATATGCACCAGCATATTTCTCATGAGGCTGTAGGATGACATTCATAGCTCTCTGGAAGGTTGCTGGTGCTCCATGCAAACCAAAGGGTAAAACCTTAAATTGGTATAGCCCATCAGGTGTAGAAAATGCTGTTTTTTCTCTGTCTTCTTTCCTTAGGGGGATTTGCCAATACCCCTTACATAAATCGAGGGTACTAATGTATTTGGCTCGACCTATTCTTTCCACCATTTTGTCTACCCGAGCAAGGGGGTATGTATCAAATTCTGAGATCTTATTGACTTCTCTGAAGTCGATGCAAAAGCGTACCGACTCGTCTGGTTTGGGTACCAGGACTATTGGGGAATTCCACTCACTCACAGAGGATTCGATTATGTCCATCTGTAGCATTTTCTGGATCTCTTCTCGTATGGTTTGTCTACGGGCTTCTGGAATATGATACGGTCATAGGCGCACACGTTTCCCTGGGGAAGTCTTTATCGCATGTTCAATAAATGTCGTCCTACCAGGAGAGGTGGAAAGTGTATCCTGTAGGGGTTGTAAGACCTGTGATAGGTTTTCTCGTAGGGAACAAGGCAATACAGGGTCTACACATTGATCGAATAGGGTCGGCATTACCCGTGCCATGTTCACAGTGGTCGGGACAGGACCCTCCCATTTTTTTAATAGGTTAACGTGGTATACCTGGGATGTATGTCTGACCGGATCTCTTTCGAGGCGGTAGGTCACAGGAGTAACCCGTTCGATTATAGTATAGGGACCCTGCCATTGTCCTAACAGCTTATGGTCTGAAGACGCCATCATAAGTAGTACAGGCTCCCCTACTTGGAAGGTCCTCTCTTTTGCTCCTTTATCATACTGTTTCTTTTGGGCCACCTGTGCTTCCTCAAGGTTATTTCTGACAATAGTCCTAATTTGTCCCAGGTGTGTACGTAGGTTGGATACATATTCCGTGATGGGTTTGGAGTCATGTGGTTCTGTTTCCCATCTTTCTTGAGCCATCTCTAACAGCGTACGGGCTTTATGACCATATAACAATTCAAATGGTGAATACCCTGTGCTTTTCTGTTCTTTGCATCTAATAGCGAATAGAGCCAATGGTAACATGTCTTCCCACTTGCTGGATTCTAAAGCTAGGAGTTTCTTTAATGTGGTCTTTATGGTGGCATTATACCTTTCGACTAATCCATCCGTCTGGGGATGATAAGCCGATGTTCGGATTTGTTTAACTCCTAACTGGGTACACACCTGTTTCATTAAACGAGACACAAAGAGTGTCCCTTGATCAGTTAGGATTTCTTTTGGGAAACCTACTCTTGAAAAAACAGTGATCATGGCTTTAGCGATGTTCGATGCATCAGGCCTACATAGGGGTATGGCTTCTGGAAACCGCGTGGCGTAATCCACCATAACGAGAACGTATCTACACCCACTACGGGAAGGTAATAAAGGCCCTATTATGGCCATCCCTATTCTGTGGAAAGGTTCACCTATAATAGGGGTTGTAGGGGCCTCTGGTTGGATGGTACGTGCTATTCCGCTGACACACTGGGCATTCTCTACAGTATCTCTTTACTTGTTGATATATACCCGGCCAATAGAAGAGTTCTAGGATCTGTTTCTCTGTCTTATCGGCCCCCAAAATGTCCCCCGAGTAAGTGGCTGTGAGCTAAATACAACACTTTCTCTCTAAAAGGACCAGGGATCAACAATTGTGCTTTTTGTGTAGTATTTCCCTTCCGGTATAACAACCCGTTCTTCATAAAGAAATAAGGACCTACATGTTGGGGATCCTCCTCCTCTAGTGCTTGACTCCAGGCTTCCTGCAAAACAGGATCTTCTTGTTGGGCCGCATGAAAACTTCTGTCTGTTTCCCATGGGTTTTCATCCTGGAATACTGGTAGTGCCACTTGGTTCTTGTTTTTCTCCGCTCTCCTTCGTCTTATGCTTTTTCGTGTTTTAGCGACTGGCCATTCTTTTCCCTCTTCCTGCGCAAATGGGACATTGGCCCACCATTCTTCCTCTTGTGTAGGTTTGCCCTGTAGCAGCTGTGACAACTTTGGATAGTCATTCCCAAGAATAGCTTGTTCGGGCAACCTGGGTATTAAACTGACAGTCATGGTGGTTCCGTTATCTCCAGGGTGCTGTATTTTTACTTGAGCTGTAGGATAGGGTTTGGTATCCCCATGTACACATCTTATAGCGACTGCTCCATCAATGGGGCCAATATTAGAGCCCAGTTCTTGGGGTCGAACTACACTATGTAGGCAACCTGTGTCTGCCAGAGCGGTTACTTGTTGACCATTTACTGAGACAGTGCAATGATAAGGTGGTTGTTTTCTTTCCGAAGGAGAACAATAATAGTTACGAGCCACCCCAATTTCCATCGGTTCCTCTTTCTCTTTCTGTTGACAAAACCGAGCTATGTGTCCCATACCTCCACATTGGAAACACTGTGGTCCCATCGGGGCTCTAAAGATTGGGGTTCCAGGCACACTGGTCACTGGTTCTGGTTTCTTGATCGCTGGTGGTCGGGGAGGTCGATGGGGTACTTGTCCTCTGGTTTTCCCGGGAAAATCGTCCCGTCCTCTCTGGAGTTCTTGGGCTCGGCTATATGCACTGGCGATCTCTACCGCTGTCTCCAGGGTAAGGTTAGCTTGTTGGCGTACCCATTTTTGGATAGGGGATGTAAAGAGGTCAAATATTGTTCTAAATTGATTTTGGCCATAATCCCGTCCTTATCAGTCGTGGCGGGTCTTAACGAGCGGTCCGCCATATCCTTCACTCGGAAGTACAGAGCCCGGGGTGTCTTTATCGGTCCTTCTTTCATTTGTCGAAGTTTCTGTCTGTATGATTCATCGTCAACCCCTAGGCGTTCCATGATACATCTTTTTATTTCTGCATAGGTAACTCCCCCTTGAACTGTTGCAGCTTGATAAGCCGCCTGCAAGTCACCAGATAATAGAGGTCCCAAATATTGTCCCCATTTATCAGCAGGCCAAGATGCTGCAGCCGCCATTCTTTCGAAGTTGTTGAAAAAATAATCCGGATCTTCCCCACTCACATATCTTTGTAACACCACTGAGGGCAACGTGGTGGGGCCTCTCTGCTGTCCTAAAGCCTCTGTCAGTTTATTCATAGCGGCATCATGGGTTTGGCTTTGTCCGGACAGAACTTGTTGTATTTTACCACGGTCTTCTTCCACCACAGTCAGGAAGCGCTCCATTACCTTCCCCAGATGTTCTTGGTTGTCTGCCGTTTTTGCAAGGGCTGCCTCCATAGCGCCTTTAAATCCCACTTCTGACACCACATGTGGGAGCGCGGGTTTAATATACAAGCGAGGAGGCTGTATATATTTGCGAACAGGTTGAGGTTTATTTTGTAATGTAATGTCATGGTACTTATAGAGCGCATTGTCACCAGACGGTACACAGACAAAATATCGAAAATAAAATATCGATATGCAATAATATCGATGTTTTAATATCGATGGTACAGTATATCGATGTGCCATAATATCGACAGACAGAATATCGAGATTAAGGTATGTATGTTAGTAATATCGAAATTTTGTTGTTTAGTGTTATGTATTTTATTTTGTTGTTTATATGTTTGCTAAATATGTTTAGAAATGTATGTTTGAAAATTAGTCATTTTGTTAACATTTTGCGTTTTAGTATTAGAGCGGGTTGTGGGTTTATAGGGGAATAGGGTGGGAAGTAATTTAATAATAATTAATTAATTAATATATGTTTGTACATATTTTTAATTAATAATTAATTGGTAATTAATTAATATTAATTAGTTAATTAATTAATATAATTTTGTACATATTTTTCATTAATAATTAATTGGTAATTAATTAATATTAATTAGTTAATTAATTAATATAATTTTGTACATATTTTTCATTAATAATTAATTGGTAATTAATTAATATTAATTAGTTAATTAATTAATATAATTTTGTACATATTTTTAATTAATAATTAATTGGGAATTAATTATTATTAATTAGTTAATTACATTAATTAGATTAATTTTTTAATATATATAATTTTTTTTATTGTTAATTAATTATTTGGGAAAAATTAATATTAATTAGTAAATTAAATTAATTATAGCTAATGTGCTAATATATTTACTTTATTGTTATTGTTAATTAATAATTAATTGGTAATTAAATAATGTTAATTAATTTTGGGTAAAGGAGTATTTTTAGGGTTCAGGGTCAGTTTTCAGTTCTTGGGTAAAGGGGTATTTTTGGGGTTCAGGGTCAGTTTTCAGTTCTTCGGTAAAGGGGTATTTTTAGGGTTCAGGGTCAGTTTTCAGTTTTTGGGTAAAGGGGTATTTTTAGGGTTCAGGGTCAGTTTTCAGTTCTTGGGTAAAGGGATATTTTTGGGGTTCAGGGTCAGTTTTCAGTTTTTGGGTAAAGGGGTATTTTTAGGGTTCAGGGTCAGTTTTCAGTTTTTGGGTAAAGGGGTATTTTTAGGGTTCAGGGTCAGTTTTCAGTTTTTGGGTAAAGGGGTATTTTTAGGGTTCAGGGTCAGTTTTCTGTTTTTGGGTAAAGGGGTATTTTTAGGGTTCAGGGTCAGTTTTCAGTTCTTGGGTAAAGGGGTATTTATAGGGTTCAGGGTCAGTTTTCAGTTTTTGGGTAAAGGGGTATTTTTAGGGTTCAGGGTCAGTTTTGGGTTTTTGGGGTACAGGGGTATTTTTAGGGTTCAGGGTCAGTTTTGGGTTTTTGGGGTACAGGTGTAAAGGGTAAAAATAAAATAAATTTAAATTTAATTTAAATCAATTAAATGAAATTAAAAGAAATAAAATTACATTAAATTATTAAAATTTTAATTTATTTTAAATGTATATGTATTACTTTTAATTATTTAATTATGTTTTAATGTTTTTATTAATATTTGTTAAATTATATGTATTTTAACATTATTTTTACATTATTATTAATACATTTAAAAAAACGATATTTTTAATTTCGATATTTTTGTACTACGATATTATTTTTTCGATATTTTTGTACTTACCTTTATGAAGATAGGATCCCGATATTATTATCCTCGATATTTTTGCTCCGATATTTTTGTACGTCGATATTGTGAATCTCGATATTTTGTCAGATATTCTCACCAGACGGTCACCTTGCGGTGTCGCCTATGCGGCTTCCTGGCGCTGATACTCATACGCTGTGGAACCCCTCCTGGCTATCCCTGTGAAGTGTCCACTCCTGGGCACCCCCAGGGTGAAGCCAGGCATCCTTAGCGCTGTTGGGGCCTGTGTGGAGGCTAAGCAAGCTATTTCCCAGAGTTGCAGCGTGGGGCCTGTGATTAGAATAGGCACCGAGGCGAGAATTAACAGGTCCGAGGAAATTGAGCCTGAGACCCCGCTGAGGCGGGAATCAAACCCTGGACCCTGGCCAGAACTCTGCATCAGGGTCTGCCGCTCTAACCATTGAGCCACACTCCTCCACAAACTCCTCCAACAAACTTATTGTCAGGAGAAACAAATGTTCGTGCGTCACAATAATCTTCTTCAGGTGATTCTTTTTCTTTTAAAGTTGGGGTGGAGGGCAATGGTTCCAGCTCCTCATCTTCGGAGTCCAAGGGGTTTACATAGAGGCTCATAAAAGAGGAAAGAGAAGGGGTAACCCGTCACCACACCTTGGGAAGTGTTCCAGTATTTTGCTAAAAGTAAGTTTCTCAGGATAAGTGAATCGTGAAGGAAGGACTAGTGCGGAGAGGGGGGGTAAGAATGGGTTACAAGAATTTTACACCAAAAACAAAATATACCATAACCGGAGGTGTAACCAGGTCTTATCAGTTTAGTGTGCAATCTTTTAGTCGATAACCTGGTTCAGGGTACTGTGGGTCATGGTTAAGCTACAGGCTGTCGGAGGGATATCACACCCTAAACTGTAACATGCGCAACCAGCACTTTCCGTTCAATTACGCCCCTCCCGCAACCCTCGGTTACCTACCCACCTCCCTCCAATCCTCGTGGTACACCCTCACTCACCGACCCTGCCGCAAACTCTCCAGAGTTCGCGACCACTCTTCAGCATCCTCCGGAGGACTCCACCACTCCTCACACCAAGGCTCGTCTGGTTCCTCGTCCGCGATGTCTCCTCTCCTGGGCTCCTTCGCGCTGGCCTCTCCGCAGGGTTTCTCCACCTTCGCCACTCCTTCCGACGTCTTCTCACCCTCTCCAGCTTCATACAAGTGCCCGACTTCCTCCTCACAGTCCGTTGCTTTGATTGGTCTCTGCCGAAGATTTCCGGTGTCACTTCCATCCCCTTCCGGGTCCTGGCTCCCGGCTCTCTGTAGAGAGACGTAAAACAGCATGGATGCGTTCTTTCGGGATCGGGAGTTTTCTGTCTGTCATAAGTCCCGCGATTACCAGTCTTACCACGGAGAGCCATTGCCCATGGGGACACACCGGTGAGTCCCTCCTCACAAGAACATTGATGTTTCTGGGTATGCCCCCCTCCAATAGGAGTTGTATTTCGTATAAATGATGTGGAACACACCCTGGTATAAGGTGTTTCCACCGTGATGTGTTCACTCAGCACCGCTCCCACAAGACAGTCCATCAGGTTCCTGCACACTATTGTGGCTTCTGTCGTGCTGTCTACCATTGTCACTACCCATTCCCCGCTCTGAAGCAGAGTCCTCGATATCCGGGGCATATCTGACCTTTAGTCCGGAAACCATTTTGTTTTTTAATTGAGGTTTGGAAGGTTTCTGTTTGT
Source organism: Lissotriton helveticus (assembly GCF_964261635.1). Lineage (NCBI taxonomy): Eukaryota > Metazoa > Chordata > Amphibia > Caudata > Salamandridae > Lissotriton > Lissotriton helveticus. Next base: position 475,155,651 of record NC_136062.1, read on the forward strand.
CTTCCTGTTTAACCATGAAGTGAGACGGGTGTTGTGAGTCCTTCTTCAGTTTCATGTGCTCTTCGAATCAGCTCTCTGACCGTCCACCTTACTCCAAACGTTTATCGGACGACTCCTGAAAGGAATTAGATGAACGTCAATCAGTATCCTGATACCTGTCAGGTGGTGTAATATTATCATGGTTTCGGAGATCATATTGCTTTATAGTGGCTTCCTGTTAAGGAGATCCACCCAGTGTTTTTGTCTTATCTTTGCTTTTTTGTTTATTGTCCCCCTTCTTGTTTGTTGAAGAGTCGGGTACTTTTTAGACTTACTCTGCAATTGTGGTTTTCCAGGTCTGGCCCACAAATTATCTCTTCCTAGCGTAGCATCGGTTTCTTAGATACATTTAGGTAATTTGTCCTCCTGCTGTGCAGTAGCCAAATCCCATACACACTGGCATATAGCCAATGCTGCTGCTTCCTTCTATATATTCCTTAACATAAATACAGAAAATGCTTCAAAATTGGCCATCAGTTTCATCCCAAAGTCCAGGGCAGGTGCTGCCCCTTATTAATTATGGAGCTGTGTCAGCAATTCAGGCAAAACAGCCAGGGAGGGGATACCATGTGTTCTGGTATATATTGCAGTGAAGACTGTACCCCAAATCGCATAGTCTTCCTCAGGGGGAACCATCCCCATTGTCATGTATTTTGTTAATATTCTATGTTTATCCTGCGGGCCCTAATGTGGAAATTCTGCTTCAAGCTAACTTGTTTTTTTGTGCAATCCAGAACAGAATCTCCTCTGTCTGTTGGGAGGGTTTTCCCATGACCGCATTTAAAGTTTGTTGGCTTATGCCCGGGGTAACCAATTATGGTGGTGCAGTTTGAGCAGGATTAAGTGTTAGTGTTCACATAACGAACTGGGTAAGACATCTGTAAATTATTAGTAGGTCTTTGTATAGTGTTTGCACCTGTGCTGCTGTTAAGTTATCAACATTAGTATGCAGTGTGTATCCGTATAAGACTGGCCATGTTTCTCCCTAATTGCTGAGAGGACAGAGTCTACCGTTTTCTGTAGTGTTTGGGAGGGCACCATTAAAACTATTTATATGCTCTTGGTAAGTGAGAGGTATATCTATTTCTTCCTTCGTTGTATAATTATTTGGCACTTCACCTTCTTTGTAAGTGTGAAATAATCGTGTGGCTCAATTTGCAGCCGGGAATGTAACCCAGGAATAGAACATCTCTGTCCTAAAAGCTTTGTGAGTCTCTACCAGGAAGACAACATCCCCGCCTGCAACTGCGAGACCGTGTTGTAATAGCTTCTGAGTAACTGCATGACTGCAGTTCTCTGCTAAGTGCTCCTCATCTTTATCAGCCATGATTTAAAATGTATGAAATAAATAACAGAGATGGTAACACAAAGGGATTTAGATCCTTTAAGAGTTCAAGCTTGATCAGCCTACAGGGATACCTACTCAGCTGAGGAGGATGTTCCCTACCACCGCGGACGTTTCCAGTTTAGAAGTAAGTAGGGGCCTCTGAGAAGGTATGATTGAATTACTCTGACGATCCATAAAAATGAGAACTTAACACATGTTGGCGGTTCCATGTCATGCAGTTTCCGTCCTATGGTAGGACCTGACAGGCACATGCATCAATATTGCATTTTGCGATTCCTTAATTGCGAAAAATAAGGAATCGCAATTAAGGAATCGCAAAATGCAATGCATCAAGAAATCGCTAATAAAATTGCGATTTCGTAATGTTCCTTAATTGCGACTCGCAAATTGCGAGTCGCAATTAAGGAATACCTCCCCATTCATTCCTATGGGCCTAGAGGCCCATAGGAATGAATGGGAAGACATTCTCAATTTGCGATTAGCAATTAGCGAATCGCAAATTGAGAATGCGATTTCAAGGGTGCAGGGGTGTCCAAAAGACACCCTGTTGCACCCCTGAAATCAATCTGTGCACATATGTTGTGCACACACATGCCGTAAGGGCATGTGTGTGCACAACATTGAACTTTGAAAAATGCACAAAAGTGCATTTTTCAAAGTTTTCGCAAATTACCATGAGTTTCAACCTCATGGTAGTTTGCTCCCCCTAATTGCGAAATCGCAATTTTTTAAAGTTTCATGCATTGCATTTAAGGAATCGCAAAATGCTATTCCTTAAATGCAATCGCAATTTGAGAATTTGCAAATATTTGCGAATTCTCAAATTGCGAGGTCCTTCACCCTTCATGCATTCCAAAAGCAGATTTTGCGATCGCAAACGGCCGATTTTTGCGATTCGCACCGTTTGCGATCGCAAAATCCTTTGATGCATGTGCCTGTGAGTGTTTTTGTACATTATTATTATCGGAATGGTGCCAGACGGATTCTGTGCCCCCCTCAGGACATGTTGTCCTATAGGCCAGCCAGCTCACAGGGCCACCATAGGCAGCTCTAAACTTAGACGGGGAGCAAATGGATCTGGCAACCACTGAACATGACAACCCTGATCCCCCAGGAATCGTGGTAACAGATCTAGAACCCTTTTGCTCAGTCACTCGTGCTCTCTTTTGCTCAGCGAATTATACAAGGAACACACAGTGCGGTGTTTCCAATGTTTTATTGAACCAACAGGATTCTTTTATATAATATATGTGCTGCAATAATCAATAGAAACAGGTGAAAGTGATTAGAAGCATGAAAACAGTGAACAGAATATAAAGCTCCACCATCGTGCTAATGCAGTGGATATACGCAGGCATGTAAAACAGTATAGAAATTTGGGCGTGCTCCGACTATGCAGTCCCTAACCTACGTGTCTAGGGCGTGTGTGTGTGTGTATGTGTGTGTGTGTATGTGTGTGTGTGCACTGCCTAGAATACCAGTACTGGATGATCCAACCCCGGTTACCTGATGGGAAAGATTGGAAGTCCCCACCGTGGTCACAAACTGGACATCCCCGCAGAGAGAATCAGCAAGCTGCTAGGCCGAAGCGTCAGTGTGGAGAGAGTCCTTGCCAATGTCAGCAAAAGTGCTTTCTAGCTAAAAGCCGGAATTGCAAGTTTATTTATAATGAAAAGCATGCTTGCGAGTTCTGTGCATGCCAGCATTGTTTTGGTCTATAGATAGCCATGTCGCCCCATGGGTGAAAAATAGAACCACATTTGCACAATGTGTTTCGAGGCCTTGTACGGGTTGTACAAGGAATCGTAATAATGTTGGGCGAAGCCAAATGTGTAAGCAAAGCAGTTACAGAAAAACAAATCCAACATTGACACACATGCAAATGTGTGTACAAGGTTACTGTGTGAAAGGGAAGGCAATTTAAGAAAACGTGTTAAATGTAAATGTCGGAATTTGTAAAGCGCACAGCTACCTCCACCGGAGGTGTCCCGGCGCTGTCCGTATACTGCTTAGGAACCCTTCCTGGCTTTCCTGGGAAATGTCCACTCCTGGGCACCCCCCAGGTATCCCAGCGCTTTTGGGGCCGTTGTGGAGACTAAGCAAGCTATTGCCCAGAGTCGCAGCGTGGGACCCATGATCAGAACAGGCACTGAGGCGAGAATACCCAGTCAGGGGAATTAATGAGCCGGAGACCCGCCGAGGCGGGAATCGAACCCTGGTCCCTGGCCAGAGCTCTGCATCAAGGTCTGCCTGCTCGAACCATTGAGCCACACTTCTCCACAATGGTGAAGATTTTTTTTTTTGCGATTTGTAAAGCGCGCAAATACCTGTGGGTGTCTTGGCTCTGTGGACCGCGAGCAAAAAACCCAGAGACAATGGACTATTGGCTTAATAGCCATGTTTTTGTCAGTTTCCTGAAGGCAAGTAGAGTTGGGCTACATTTGATGTGTATAGGAAGGGAGTTCCATAGCTTGGCAGTGGCAACAGTGAATCGTCTGTCACCCTATGCGACTGTCTTGGTGTGGGTGACCCTTAGCAGGTTGGCTGTGGAAGACCGTAACATCCTGTTAGGGATGTAAGCATCCAAGGCATCCTTCAAGAAGCTAGGTCCAAGGTTACCGATGCCTTGTACGCGATACAGAGAGCCTTGATTTTAATGCGTTTTTTTATTGGAAGCCAGTGATACTGTTTGATCACTTTAAAATGGGTTAGTATTTCGGGGTTCCTGATAAGATTCTGGGTGCTGAGTTCTGGACTAGTTGTAGTTTGTTGAGAATTTTGCTCTGTGCATTCATGAGGAGATCATTACAGTAATGTATGGTTGACATGACTAAAGTGCTCACTAGTGTCTTTCCAGCACTGAGTGGGAGGAATGGTAAGAGCTTTTTTTATCATTCTCAGTTTGTGGAAGGATGAAGAGACCACCGAGTTGACATGAGGTACAAAGGAGAGCTTGTCGTCGAAGATAACGCCCAAGTTTCTGACCTTGGATACCGGTAGTGGAGGGGATCCTAATTTGAGTGGCCACCTGGAGGGGGACCAGCCTGGTGGCAGTTTGCCGAAAATCATGACCTCTGTTTTTCCAGAGTTGAGTTGTAGGCAGTTATGGGCCATCCATGTGCTGATTGCTACCATGCCATCCTGGAAATTGGCAGCTACTGCCCCTCCATCGTTATATACTGCAAGCACCAACTGTGTGTCATCAGCGTAGGACGTAAGCCCCATCCCGATAGCTTTGATGATTCTGGCCAGGTCCGACACATCAATATTAAATAGTGTCTGACTCGATGATGATCCTAGAGGCACGCCACACGGGAGGGCAAATTGTGGGGAGTTAAAAATCCCAAGACTCACTGCTTGAGTGTGGTTGGGGGGGAAGGAGATCAGGAGGGCTCTGGCTGTGTGTCTGATACCTATGTTTGTGACACGATCGATCAGGGTGGCATGGTCGACCGTGTCAAATGCTGCTGAGAGGTCCAGCAGAATAAGGACAGCTGCACCCCCCTGATCCAGTATCACTCTAATCTCCTCTGATGCCTTAATAAGCACTGTCTCGGTTCCATTGCCCTGGCGAAACCGAATTGCGTATCATCCAGGAGGTTATTATCCTCGATGTATGTGGATAGTTGGGAGTTCATGACTTTTTCGAAGGTTTTTGCTGGGACTGCGAGGCTGGCGATGGGTCTATAATTTTTTGTGTCGGTAGGATCTTGACTGTGTTTTTTGAGCAAAGGCTTGATGATGGCTTTTTTCCATGTCAGCGGGTAGATGACTGTTTTGAACATTGCGTTGCAGATGTAAGAGAGGCTAGGTGCTATAAGATCAGTGATGGGTTTCAAAATCCCGGGTGGGCACGGGTCGGTGGCCGATCCTGATTTAACAGTGGAGATTAGGTTTGAAATCTGGTCTGGTGAGATGCTATCAAATTCTAAGAAAGAGGGAGAAGGTTCAGAGATGACAGGATTTGAAAGCTGAACATTTTTCTTGGGTCGAGAGGAGAAGTTGGTGTAGATGTCGTTGACCTTTCAAAGAAGTGGCTAGCCAGTGAGTCGCATGGAGATTGCGAGGGGGCTATGGAGAGATTGGATAATTGCCCTGAGAGTTTGGCTACTACCTGATATAGTTGTTTGTTGGAGTCTTGAGTGGATTCCCTTTGTCCAATGTAATATTTACTTTTCTCCTTCACTTTGAGGGATTTATATTCGCAGAGCGCATCTTTGTAGCAGATTTTTTCGTCAAAACCGTAGTCTTTCCACCAGTGTCTCTCAAGGTTTCTACATCGTTGCTTCTCCATTCTGAGCGCCTCCGAGAACCAAGGAGCAGAAGGAGAAAGACGATTTTTGGAGGCTTTTTTTAGTGGGACCAGGGAATTAAAAGTGTTGTGAAACCATTCTAAGTAATTTGATGAGGCGAGGTCAGAGTCAGGTGTATGGTCTGGTTGCGTGGAGAGCAAGTGCGATTTCAGGAGATGAGGCTCTATGCTGTTCCAAGCCGTAAAAAATGTGGGTGAGTGCGGTGTGGGAATTACAGTAGATTTTTTAAAAAATTGTAAATCAAATAGAACAGCACAGTGGTCAGTCCAGACCAATGGTAGAATGCTCTTCAAGGAGATGGATTGAGAACTGGAGAACAGGCCGTCTAGTATATGACCCGCTGAGTGCGTGGGGCTTGTCACCAGTTGCGCGAGGCCTACTGCGTCTAGTTCTGAGATCAGAGAGTTAGTGTCTTATCTAGGTGGTTTTCTAGGTGAAAATTGAAAGCACCTAGGATCGTGAACGAAGGTTCGCCTGCTAAGGGCTCAAGCATTATGCTCAGAGTAGGGAGAAAAACTGCCCGGGTGCCCGGTGGGCGGTAAAGCAGGATGCCTTTGAAGGGTTGGGAGTGGGTGAGCATGATGGAGAAGTTCAGGGCTTCACAGGCCAGAGCGGGGATAGTCTCTATCCAGACGGTGTATTTGTTGCGATAGATTATCGCTAGTCCTCCCCCTTTTTTAATGGGTCTGTCTCGTCTGTAAGCTATGTAACCATTAGGGGTAGTAGCGCTAAGGTCGTGTTCGGACGAGGGATCGGTCCATGTTTCCGTGATGAAGAGTAAATCCAGATCATGGTCTTTTAGAAGATCAGATATCTCATATTTATGCTGAACTAAAGAGCGTGCATTTATGAGTGCTGCCTGAATGTGTTCCTGACTGGAATTCGAGGGGAGAACCTGAGAAGGGGACGATATAATCTGGGGTTCCAGTTTGAATGTGCAATTAGGGCAGATGGTGGAAGTGGGATTCTTTAGTGAGCCTAACTCTATGCGGGAGCAGGCGTGTGCATCAATTGCAAGACGATAGTTCTTAAGTTGCTTGCTAGAATAATGTATTCTCTTGTTGGGCAGGGCTGAGGTAGTAGAATCAATGGGGTGGCCCAAGGCCCGGCGCGGACGGGCGCGGACAGGCGCAGTCAAGCTTGCCTTTGGCGCACCTTTGGCGCGCCCGCTGCGCGTCGGGATCGGCATGAGGATTTTATAGGGAGAGATCAGCAACTAGAGCGCTGACCTTCGTGTATTCACCGGAAGTGGAGTTCGTTTCCGGAATGCGCGTAAGCTTCCCTCCACTCAAGCTGAATATTCAGTGTTGACTGGGGAAAGAGTGCAGGTGACGTGAGTGACTTGAAACAGTTCTTTGTGCAAGTGAAATAACAGATTAAAATGCGTAATTAAAATAAGCAAAGAGTGGTAACCTCGGAGCCCTTTGCCAGGCACTCCTACGTAAATTACACTCCTAATACTTTGCGCTGGTCTAAAAACAAATGGTATTCAAGAAGACAAATAGTAAATCAACGGAGCCCTTTACCAGGCGCTCCTGCTAACAGAGTCAGCCACACAGATAGTCTGAGTTTAATCACGCCCGCTGCGCGTCGGGACCGGCATGAGGATTTTATAGGGGGAGATCAGCAACTAGAGCGCTGACCTTCGTGAATTCACCGGAAGTGGAGTTTGTTTCCGGTATGGCTTTGGTTCTATGAGGGCCTCCCAAAGATACATAGCATTATGGCAGGTGGAATTGAGATGATTCGTGGAATGGGGGCGGGGTCTGTGAGCCTGGGGGCGGGTTCAAAGGAGTCGCTAAAAAGTACAAAAATGTTTACATTCTGGTAACTATATAAATAAAGGCAAACACAAATGAAAAATAAATGCAATCTAAACTAATCAGCTGTAGGAAATGCACTATTTTAAATTAGGAAACCTCCATTGGTAATAGCTCCTGGTTGATGCAGTGGGAAATACTGACTATTGCATTTTAGAGCTGTGAGGTCCCACAAAGTGACTGAAAACACTATGGGATATATTTATAAGGTGATGGTACCACCATAACGTCACTTTTAGCGATGTTCTGGTAGCGCTATGCCCTTCTCCATATTTCCAGAGCGGCGTTAAGCCACATTTTGTGGCATAATGCCGCCTTGTAAATACGGCGCCTTTACATGCATCACTTAGCGTAAAAGGGGCGTGCAATGGGTGTTGCTGCGGGTGTTCCACCACAACACTCATTGCTTTTTTACGCTGCCCCAGATTTTCAACAAGGTGTAAATCTGAGGTAACAGAAAAAATTAACCCCATGCAAGAACAAGTGTTAAAATCGCAAAACGAGGAGAAATTAGTTTATTTCTCCTCTTTTTTGCTTTTTTTATATGTTCTGCATTCTGCTATGTGTGCTGCAGAATGCCGCTCACATAGAGGAGCAAATCGCCATTCTGGATTGTTTAAAAGCAGGAAGGGGGACACCTTCCTGCATATAAACTTTAATTTCGTACAACGCAGGCACCCTTGCGCTATGATGCAAGCGTGCCTGCATTGGCACTAGGGAGCTAATTTTAATGCCAGCGCTAGGGAAAACACAGGGGTGCGCCGTATTGTTGAAATTGTGGTGCATCCCTGCGTTTTGGAAATGTCGGAGAACGGCGCTGCCAAATTTGGCGTCGCTCTGCGCTCTGACATTTCATTGTAAATATGCCCCTCTGTGTCTGTCATTACAGCACAGAATAAATTAAGCTGATCCAAATTGGTCAAAAAGATTTAGTTTAAAGACAAAACTGTTTTCAAAATATAGATTTTAGTAATACACAATCAGACTGTACCGAGAGCAAACATTTTTTGTAGCTGTCCATGAAAAGCACACACTCCAGAACTCAGCTGGTACAATACCTCTGAAAAAGAATAAATCTTTGTCACCCAAAGCTTCACTGGCTCCATCAATTCAAGCCAATCCCGGCTTCCAAGCAGCCTTTACATGTGCAGATTAACCAATTGCAATTGTTTGCATTTCTTTCAGGCAGGAGACACCCTGAAAGAAGGCCTATTTTCTGTTTAGCCGTCGCATGCCCCCCTCCCCCGTTTCAGTCAGGATATCTCAACTAATGGAATCCTGCAACAGTTGCCTTTTTTTGGAAGACTGTTTTTGTGAAATAAAAAATGACACGTGTCCACTGCACCCACATGAAGATGGTAATACAATGCAAGATGCTGAGTAGGAACACGGAACATTCATATTTATTTTTTTTGCCAATTTTATCTGTTTTTATCCATATTTTGGGGCCGATTAGGATGGAGGATTTTCCGCCTCCTCCGGGCCGGCGGAAGCCACCTCCGGCCCGGAGGAGACGGAAAATCCTCTGCGGAGTCACCAAAGACCCACCGCCGCATTACGATGGCTGGTGGGTCTTGGTTTCTGTCCGCTGCTTTTCCGCCGCGGTCGGATTACAACCGCAGCGGAAAAGCTCTCATTTGGCTGGCAGTGTCTATCAGACACCGCCAGCCAAATTAGGATGCATTTGTAAACATGCTTTTCCGCGGCGGTTTTTCCGCCGTGGAAAAGCATGTGTATTTTTGATTTTGGGGGCCCGTTGCGGGCCCCCAGGGTGTAGGCGGGTGGGGGGTGCACATGGGGGGTACCTATGGTACCCCCCAGTATTTACATGCACAAAGCGGCAGGCACCGCGCGGTGCCTGCCGCTTTGTGCATTTAAATGTTAAACATGCACTTTTCACATTGCGGCGGGTGCTGCTTGAAGCAGCACCCGCCGCAATGTTAAATATCCAGGATGTGACCGCCAGGGTGGCGGTCACATCCTGATTTGCACGGAGGGACCGCCGCAGCCCATGCGGACGGTCCCTCCACCTCTGGGATGGCGGACGGACGCAAGTCCGTCCGCCATTCTAATCGGCCCATTAGTTTGCACTTAGTGTCAAAAATGAAGCTGCAGTGGGTATATTTCCAAATGTATTTAATCGACCAATGTTTTATCTTGCTTGAATGTCCAATGGGTTTTAGCCAGTTACAGTATAATTAGAGCTCCAGGTTTTATGGTATTTATTTTTGGGTATTTCCTTCTGTATATATCCATATTTATTTTTTTGCTAATTTTATCTGAATGTATCCATATATATTTTGGGTTTTGTGAAAAAATGAATCTGAAATGAGTATATTTCCACATTTATTTGTCCAATAAATATGCACTCTTGCCTGAAGGACTGACCGTTTTCAGTGATATAAACACACTCAGATGATAAAGTATGCACAACCGTGATATTAAAATGTGCATGCTTTCTTATACGAGCATATATATATATTGCTATTTAAGGCTCTTTACTAAAATTCTCTTATTGTTTTAACCCTCTTTCTTTTAGATCGACAGAGCTATTGGCACGGTAGTCATGATTGATAGCATTTAGAATCACTCAAAAAATAACCCAATTTCCGTTTTTACCCACATTTTAAAATAAATACAGACAGGAAAATAAATGTTTTCTGTCTGTATTTATCTGTAAAAATCAGTAAAAACGGAAAACAGGGAGCCCTAAGTATAATACAGTCTTAGGAAATCATTTGCATTGCAGGCATTTAAACCACTGTACTGCTGCAGTTATTTCAGCTGCATTAAAAAATCTTTGTAATTTTTGTAGCTCCCCTGCCTGTCAATCTGCACAGCTGTTGGCCTAGGACTCATGATTGACAGTAATGAGAATTATCCAAAATAAAACCTATTTTCCATATTTATCCATATTAAAAATTAAATATAGTCAGGAAAATAGATTAATTTCTGTCTGTTTTTATCTGTAAAAATCAGTAAAAACTGAAAACTGGGAGCTTTACTTATAACTCAAAGGAATCTATAAACCCAGAGACAAAGAGACTCTGGAGTGTGAATCCATTGTAGATTCACCTGCTGTGCATTGATCCGGCCTCGAGTGGTTGGGGGTGCACATGTTCACCAAAAGGGTGGTGCGGAATGGATCACTCCTCACAGAATGGGTGATCCAGGCGTTTGAAGAAGATCTGAAGAGGATCCTTCACCCAACCAGGGCACCGGTCCGAGCACGGGGGTTTGTAGTGTTGACGCGTGTGAGCCCACCGATTAAACCAATCACTACAGGACTTTTTAAAGGGATGCCTCTGTAGCGCCAATCACACACCGCAGAACAGTTAGCGAACTACAAGTGGTACCAGCCGATGAACCCTCTATACAATTACCCTTGTAGAATGTGTTTCTATGAAGACACCGAAGATTCAGGTCTAAGCTGGTGTGTCTTGTTTGCGCAAATCTTAATGAAGGTCCAGTGTGGTTCTAATATTACTTGTAAACTGTGTGTTCATCCAAACATGCCCAATCTCTGTCGCTTAGAGTTACAAGCGTTGGAGGTGTATCGGAATTCAAGGCATACCACAGGTATTTCCACTATGTAAGGGCAGCAGACACCAGGGGTAGTTCAGATCTCTACTACGAGGAGGAATGCGGAATAGCCAACACCAGGACATCCCTTGTTCTGGTTCGCAGCGTAACCTGCCCCAAGTCACTTTTTGCAATGAAGGTGTCTCATGGCTAGGGTCAAAAAACCCATATTTACCAGCCTGAGATTTTGATAGGTGCACTCACTGGGTATTGCACATTGGGCTTTGCTTGTTGGGTGTTGCTCATTGGTTATCCCACATTAGGTATTGCTCAATGGGCTTTGCTCGTTGGGTGTTGCTCTTTGGGTGTTGCTCGTTAAGTGTTGCTCATTCGGTGTTGTTCAATGGGCATTGCTCGTTGGGTGTTGCTCAATGGGCATTGCTCTTTGGGTGTTGCTCAACGGGCATTGCTCTTTGGGTGTTGCTCGTTGGGTGTTGCTCAGTGGGCATTGCTCTTTGGGTGTTGCTCAGTGGGCATTGCTCTTTGGGTGTTGCTCAATGGGTATTGCTCGTTGGGTGTTGCTCAATGGGCATTGCTCTTTGGGTGTTGCTCAATGGGTATTGCTCGTTGGGTGTTGCTCAATGAGCATTGCTCTTTGGGTGTTGCTCGTTGGGTGTTGCTCATTGGGTATTGCTCATCCACTTATTCTACTGGATGGTACCTTTAGATACTGCCAGAGCAGGTGGATGTGTTTGGAATATTAGTGGTGAGTGCGTTGTCTATGTACACTATGATAAAGATGCATGTGTGATCCACGTACTCTACTGGATGGTATCTTTTGGATACGTCTAGAGCAAGTGTGGGACCAATGCAAAATTGATATGTTGGGAACAGGAGGGGTGAGTTCGTGGTCTACTCACAATATGAGGAAGACACGAGTGTGTGTACCACATACTCTACCGAATGTTACCTTTGGCTAGGTCTAGAGCAGGTGTTGGGCCAATACTCAATGGGTGTGTTTGGATTACTACGGGTGAGTGTATGGTCTACGTACACTAAGAGTGAGACACGAATGTGTGTTCCACGTACTCTACTGGATGGTACCTTTGGATACGTCTTGAGCAGGTGTTGCACCAATGCTCAAAGGATGTGTTTGGATTATTACTGGTGAGAGCGTGGTCTACGTACGCTATGAGAAAGACACAAGTGTGTGTTCCATGTACTCCACTGGATGGTACATTTGGATAAATCCAGAGCAGGTCGCTGCCAACACTAAATGGATGTGTAGGGAATAGTAGGGGTAGGCGTGTGAACGGTGTAACCAATTGAATGGGATTTCTGCCATATTTGGGATTGTGCCTATCCCTTTGTTTCTGTGTGTGAAACCTTGGTTGCGACTGCCGTTTCATCCACACTATCGGGTAGGCCAGAACAGGACCAAGGGCGTGTGCACATGCATAATTTTTTGGCATTTGTGGACTTGTTGAAGATCAGTGTGTTGTTTATTTATAAAATATTGGGGCAGATACAGACGGGACTGTATTTTGTGAACATTTTGGTGAATCATATGTTTGGTAATAGCATGAATGTGTATGCGTAAGTCATTCAACATATTCAGTTGGTGACGGAGTGAATAACTGGGCTGTGTTCATGCGGATAGGGTTGTTGTGCATGCGCTGGATAAACTTGGGCACACTATTATATATGGATGGAGCAGTTGAACGTTTTGCACGTGAATGCAATTATAATACATTAATGAGAATGGAGTGGCAGGCATCCTGGCATACACAATTAGCTAGAGGTGTATGGATTAGTAGTGGGTGAATCTGTGATCAGACAGGTTGTACTGGTGGTCTGAGTCCTATGAGCAAATTGAGTGGGGCACAGCAGGTGATCCTGTGGAGTGTTTAGTGCACTGCAAATGTTTGTTGCAGTGATTACCTTGTGTGCACAACTGAATGGCATTTTGGGTATTTAAAGCAATGAGTTTTGTCTACATAAACCACGTGGTTAGGGCAGTTGGCCAGAGTAGCGATGGATATACCTGGTGGGCAAACTGGGGGTGAGTTTGTGTGCTCTTTTGACCCCCTTAGAATGTGATCTTTGAGCAAACTATGGCACAAAATGTTGTCTATGTACTGTACTGGAATTAGGTTTTTGTACCAACCACGGATGAACGTGTGGTCTCTGAACACCATTGTACTCACATCTTGGTATATTGGTGGAAAAGATTGTGTTGCAATGGAGTCTTTCTGCTAACACTAAATTTGCTCTCTCCCAGTTTCCTTTCCATACAGACCCCTCATTTACAACTTTGAATGTTGCTAACGTTTACTTCTTTAACCAATCCAGGTGCAGAGTCCTTCGGCCTCTTCTCTTGCATCATTAATGGGGAAGAGAGAGAACAAACTCATCGCGCAGTCTTCAGGTGAGTGCCCGGTTATTGCTCAGGTCTTGACCCAGTCTGAGAACCATGACATGAATCTGAGACAAGCAAAGACCTTAAAGATGACCATGGCCTGGACCCTCAGCTCTGGGAAGAACCATCCCTTGTAAATAATGATTCCTGGCTGGCGCCTGCTGCACCAGGTTACTCGTTCACTAGATCGATGCAGGGCATGCGTTACACTTACTAAGGAAGAACGTACTACTACACGTACCCCTGGTTCCGCCAAGCCTTCGGCTTCACATGAAGGATCCCAGCAGATGTCAACAATCGACCAAAATGGGAACACGTGTAGATGTTCTATACCATTGTTGTAGACCCTTTGAATCAGAGAAGCAATTCTTGAAATCCTACAGAAGGATCCTCTTCTCAGAAGCACACAGATGTTGAGGCTTGACTATGTAGTTATTTATTTTTGTCGTTTTCTCAGCACGAACATGACCCAGCTGAGCACGCTATATGCGCGCAAATTCACACTGAATACTAGCTGTTTACATAAACACAGTTACAAAGAGGTACACATTAGAACAACAAGAACAACAACAATAGACTTCATAGTATCTGTAAAATTACATATATTAAAACAAAAAATTACAATAAAAGCTTCATAGCAAACGGTTTCTTGAGATCTACCTAGAGCAGCCGCGGACCATTCAGGTAACAGCTGTGGGGCGGTGGGGCCACGTGGGGCTGGATTTTGAGGGACGATGCAGAGGAAAAATTCATTATTTATTTAATTTTCCCTCTGCGTCGTCCCTCGAAATCCCCCTCACTGGCCCCACTGCCTCACCACTGTTACCTGCATGGGCCGCGGCTGAACTAGAGCATTTCTAGTTCTTTAGTTGTGTGTGAGGCGTCCTTCAGCATTCGTGCGGTGTAGGGTCTGATGAGCATTTGTGAGGTGTAGGGTCTGATGAGTCTTCGTGAGGTGTAGGTGGCATGTAGGGTGATCAGCTCTCTGCACAGGCTAGACTTTCCCCTCACGGTGACTGACAACATGGCCGCCACCATGTAGAAAGATTGATGGTCCCAGTCGTAGGCTGGACTGGGTTGGTGGATCCGCCAAGGGCCGGGCAGTGTAGGGTCCTCTCATCCACCAGGCATCCATCGCCATGTCCCCTAGCCATGATGACAGTATGGTACAACCACCAGGGACGTTTGTGGTGAAACCCCAAGCAGAAGGACCCATGTCTCATAGCATCACATCGTAGCTTCTGTTGGTGTCAAGAGGCGACGTGTGACGTGGACCACGGTGTCCACCGGCTGGTACCCTGCCTGCTTCTCTCACTGCTGCTCTCACCCACACTCTCCAGGTTCATCCCGCGACACGATGACGAGTTGGAGTTGGAGGTGGACGACCCGCTCCTGGTGGAGGTTCAAGCCGAGGACTTTTGGTACGAAGCCTTCAACATGAGGACGGGCAACCGGGGCATCTTTCCGGCATACTACGCCAATGAAGTCACCAAGGAGCAAGATCAAATGACAGGTACGGCGCTGCTTTCCATGAATTTTTGTCCACAGAAATACAAGAAGCAAAAGATGGACAAAACTAGCAAGCTTGGAACCACACCAATCCATTACAAGCAGGCCTTCCATCTACTCTGGGATATTCTTCACGAGAAGCCCAAGAGAAGTTCATATTTTTCAGAATAACAAATAAGGAGAAGAGGTTTTGTTACATATTCGACAAATATCGCTAGTATTAATCACATATTTTGTCGGAAACCTTAACAGGGGTGCTACTGGTGGTATTATTACAATTCACATGATTGTCTTAATGGTACTGAAGAAACATTTCCCCCTTCTGATGTCTCCCATTGCATTAAATTGAAGAGTGTTCTAACCCACTATGGCCCCTCCACAAGGGTTTAGGGTAATTGTGAAAACATTTATAAACCACTTAACAACGAAGGGGCTGATTTATATATTAGTGGTAAGGATGCTCCACCACAATTATGAAGGAGCATCCTCGCGACTGACGTAATGGTCTGCCCGCCCAATTCAGATGTGGGAGGGCCATAGGTTTGGCCATGGTGCCTTCTACTCCGTCACCGCCAAACCTGCCCAATGGAGTAAGAGCTGTCGGAGAAATGAATGTATGTCGAGGAAGGGGGGCAAATACCTGTTTTTTTTAGTGTCCGACGCGGCCAGGCAAACCCTGACAGTGAGGGGCAATAAAATGCTTATAATGCCCCCATGGTGAGGGCAGCATTACTTTTATTTATTTTGAGAAAAAAATCCTGTTTCAGTTTTCTTTTTGAAAATAAAATATGAAAAATGTTGGGTGCAGGGCGGCTTCAGCATATCACAGACCTGCACCAGGGAAATGCATTGGCAGGAACCGCCATGACGGCGCTTCCCACCAATGCATTATAAATGACCGCCTGCTTCGCAGTCATTTATTTATAAATGTGGCAGCTGGTCCCACCACCAGGGGGATGGAGTAATTCACTCCGTTCCCCTGGTGGATCACGGGCTGGCCGTCCCATAAATAAATCGGTCCCTAACTATACAACTATGAGACGCTTTGACCAGCATCTCCGAAGACTAGCAACTGATCAGTACCGTTCAGAGCCCCCAATAGGGTTTTCTAGGAGGTAGACGTGTATAGTTTACTCCTCCATGGTTGTCCCAAGTGTCGCAAACATGGCCATTTGTGGTGTGAAGGAGGCGTCTTTGTAGAGAGTAAATATATCAAGGAGGCGCTTCATCTCGAGAGCTGCTTCTGCCACATGAAAGAGATATTTCAGCAGAAGTGTGTGGATCTGTGGAGGTTCATTGTACACTGGGTGGGGACAGTGCTAGGAACTCAGTCATTGTACAGCAAACTATCTTACTCCTGGAACCATTGGAGGTTTCAGGCCTTCTTCTTATCCAAAATTAAAATTTCAGCAGCCTCTTTCAAGGCAGGGTATAACTCCAAACTGTGCATGAGCAAAGTCCTGAGGTCTTCTCTTAGAAAGTAAATATTCCCTGTGGCAAACCACAACAAAAGCTATGTTTATATACATCCGTCTTGGAAATTAAAGTGTGCACATGCCCCCCTCAGTGGTTTGTGGTCTTCAGTGTAATTTGTGGTGCTGTTGTGGTCAAAGCGAGCACTGTTGATGATTTTCTAGTAGATGTTCATGTGCAGGGCCCCAAGCGGCCAATCACATGCCTCCCTTCATGTGCCGCCCTTTTAGTCGTAGTAGTGACAGCGGGTGCAGACACAATGTGCGAGGCTCCTACACTTAGCTGTTCCTATACAAGAAGATCAGGGGTTTAGGAGGTAGAAATAGGCCACCTCAAATTCCAAGGACTGTTCTACTAAACCCTGAAGATGCTCCACCACTTGTTGTGATTATCCAGCCCTCTGTGTGGTAGCTTATATTGATATTCTTTTGATGCATGCTGTGGTTGATTTTGTAGAGTGTGGGTGTTGTCAGCAATTTATGTACATTTTAATAAATTATGTGAATAATCCGGGGTTACGCATGAGTGATGCACAAGTTTCTATATGGGCACATCTGCTTTACACAAGGGTCTTCTCACCTCTCTCTTCCAGCGACAGTAAAGAGCAGCGATTGGGTGGAGAAGTTCCGTGTGAAGTTTTTGGGCTCCGTGCAAGTTCCGTACCACAAGGGGAATGACGTGATGTGTGCAGCGATGCAGAAGGTAATAACTAAGGAAGCAAGGTAGGACATGAGCCCTGATGGATAGATGAAGTCCTTGGCGTGCTTACAGGGTCAGGGTGGGGCAATGCAGGGCCTGGCCTATGGTGCCAGTGACGATAGGACCGCACATTCTATGCCATGCACTTGAGTGTCGCTGGAGGGTGAAGGCCTTCTGCATGACTTGGGCCTGCCCTACAGTGTCCTCTCCACCTCATGCCGTGCCCTCCGTTCGCTGCATTAATGCAGGAACCTTATCATTCCTACGCTATGGTGCCAGCACTGACAAAGCAGCAGCCACCGTTATCCTGCTTTACCGTATGAGCCAGTATGAAAACACGAGCACTAGCTGCCCTGTATAGTGCCTGCATTAGGATAGTGCCTGTGCTAGTTCTTCCTTGTGTCAGCATTAGGATAGCGCCTGTGCTAGCCCTGCCCTGCAGTGTCTGCATTATGATAGCGCCTGTGCTAGCCCTGCCCTGCTGTGTCAGCATTAGTATAGCGCCTGTGCTAGTCCTGCCCTGAAGTGTCAGCATTAGGATAGCGCCTGTGCTAGTCCTTCCCTGTGTCAGCATTATGATAGCGCCTGTGCTAGCCCTGCCCTGCTGTGTCAGCATTAGTATAGCGCCTGTGCTAGTCCTGCCCTGAAGTGTCAGCATTAGGATAGCGCCTGTGCTAGTCCATCCCTGTGTCAGCAATAAAATAGAGCCTTTGGTAGTCCTGCCCTGTGTTAGCATTAGGATAGCACCCGTGCTAGTCCTTCCCTTTGTCAACATTAAGATAGCTCCTGTGCAAGTCTGGCTCTGAAGTGTCAGCATTAGGATAGCGCCTGTTCTAGTCCTTCCCTGCAGTGTCAGGATTAGGATAGCGCCTGTTCTAGTCCTGCACTGCAGTGTCAGCATTAGGATAGCGCCTGTGCTGGTCCTTCCCTGTGTCAGCATTAGTATAGCACCTGTGCTAGTCCTGCCCTGTGTCAGCATTAGGACAGCGCCTGTGCTAGTCCTGCCCTGTGTCAGCATTAGTATAGCACCTGTGCTAGTCCTGCCCTGTGTCAGCATTAGGATAGCGCCTGTGCTAGTCCTGCCCTGTGTCAGCATTAGTATAGCACCTGTGCTAGTCCTGCCCTGTGTCAGCATTAGGATAGCGCCTGTGCTAGTCCTGCCCTGTGTCAGCATTAGGATAGCGCCTGTGCTGGTCCTTCCCTGTGTCAGCATTAGTATAGCACCTGTGCTAGTCCTGCCCTGTGTCAGCATTAGTATAGCGCCTGTGCTAGTCCTGCCCTGAAGTGTCAGCATTAGGATAGCGCCTGTGCTAGTCCTTCCCTGTGTCAGCATTATGATAGCGCCTGTGCTATCCCTGCCCTGCTGTGTCAGCATTAGTATAGCGCCTGTGCTAGTCCTGCCCTGAAGTGTCAGCATTAGTATAGCGCCTGTGCTAGTCCTGCCCCGCAGTGTCAGGATTAGAATAGCGCCTGTGCTA
Organism: Lissotriton helveticus; assembly: GCF_964261635.1. NCBI lineage: Eukaryota > Metazoa > Chordata > Amphibia > Caudata > Salamandridae > Lissotriton > Lissotriton helveticus. Next base: position 475,174,271 of record NC_136062.1, read on the forward strand.
GCCCTGCCCTGCAGTGTCTGCATTATGATAGCTCCTGTGCTAGCCCTGCCCTGCTGTCTCAGCATTAGGATAGCGCCTGTGCTAGTCCTGCCCTGTGTCAGCATTAGGATAGCGCCTGTGCAAGTCCTTCCCTGTGTCAGCATTAGGATAGCGGCTGTGCTAGTCCATCCCTGTGTCTGCAATAAAATAGAGCCTTTGGTAGTCCTGCCCTGTGTTAGCATTAGGATAGCACCCGTGCTAGTCCTTCCCTTTGTCAACATTAAGATAGCTCCTGTGCAAGTCTGGCTCTGAAGTGTCAGCATTAGGATAGCGCCTGTTCTAGTCCTTCCCTGCAGTGTCAGGATTAGGATAGCGCCTGTGCTAGTCCTGCCCTGAAGTGTCAGCATTAGGATAGCGCCTGTGCTAGTCCTTCCCTGTGTCAGCATTATGATAGCGCCTGTGCTAGCCCTGCCCTGCTGTGTCAGCATTAGTATAGCGCCTGTGCTAGTCCTGCCCTGAAGTGTCAGCATTAGGATAGCGCCTGTGCTAGTCCATCCCTGTGTCAGCAATAAAATAGAGCCTTTGGTAGTCCTGCCCTGTGTTAGCATTAGGATAGCACCCGTGCTAGTCCTTCCCTTTGTCAACATTAAGATAGCTCCTGTGCAAGTCTGGATCTGAAGTGTCAGCATTAGGATAGCGCCTGTTCTAGTCCTTCCCTGCAGTGTCAGGATTAGGATAGCGCCTGTTCTAGTCCTGCACTGCAGTGTCAGCATTAGGATAGTGCCTGTGCTGGTCCTTCCCTGTGTCAGCATTAGTATAGCACCTGTGCTAGTCCTGCCCTGTGTCAGCATTAGGATAGCAACGAAAATTGGAAGCATCCCCTGGCGCTCCACTCTGTGTTGCTGGAGTAACCCAAACCAGCTAAATGTCGATCATAAATTTATCAAAGTCTTTTTTCGAAAAAATAGTCTTATTTTATTCATAAGTTCATGTTTTCATAGTTCATCTTAAGAATGAGCATTATTCAATCAACAGCCATATCTTTGGGTCCAATGCATTTCGGGCTAGATAGCCCTTCTTCTGGGACCTCACGCTAGGAGCAAGGCAAAATAATAATCTATTCAGTGTCAAACCATTCCAAACATAATATAAATACAAGAACAAATCGGCGCGATTCATGCTTCAATTACAGTGAAAAGGTGATTGTTAGAAGGGGCGATCTCAGAGGGCCAGGTTGTGCTCACCCGACCACCCCACTCTTATCGTGAGGTCCTCACCGGGGAGGACTTCGGGTCTAGGATCGTACACACTGAGTTCACACCACACTTACGAACGGACACCACACCGTTGGATTTCAGTAACAAGTTCTTTATAAGCAGTAAAAGGAAGAAACACTCTTATGTACAAGGATCGAGGGATCACAAAGTCTTTGAGAATTCGGGAAGAGGGAAGCGGGACAGTCTTTGGCCTTTGGGCCAGTATGAGGCGTACCCTGCGCACAGCTCTCAATCCTCGAGCCGGGGGATACGGGGAATGAGGGTCGTACTGGTTGCTTCACTCACGTCGAGTCGGTTCGGGTCGTGATGGTGGTCTCGATGGTCCAGCCGGACCAGAGTACCCCTCGAGCCGCGACGAGGTCAGCAGGGCCCGATCCGGAGAAGGTCTTGAGGAGCCGCGACAGCGTCAGCAGGGCTCAGATGGTTACAGGTTCAAGCTCGAGCCGCGACAGTGTCAGCAGGGCTCCGAGGTCTTAGAGATGGCGAGCCGCGACAGCGTCAGCAGGGCTCCGATGGTTACGAGTTCAGCTCGAGCCGCGACAGCGTCAGCAGGGCTCAGGTGGTTCAGTTCCTTGTTGCGAACAGGGAGCCGCGACAGCGTCAGCAGGGCTCAGCGATGCGAGTTTGAGTTCTTCTCAGGGTCAGCCGCGATCAGATCAGCAGGCTTCAGGTCCAAGATACAACTGCCCGCTAGTTGTCGGGCGGGTCCTGATATAGTCCATTGGCCCTTTGATGTCCGGACTCTCGCAGGCGGAGATCTTATGCCTTGGGGGCTGGTCGTTGGCGAAGTCCGGCGGTTGGCTCTTTGATCTCTTTGGAAGAGGCGTCCGGGGATTCCCAGACGCCCAGCAGGTCTGGAGCCAGCACTCGGGGAGGCCAGAGGTGCGATCGAAACTGGCCCACAGGGGGAGGCCAAAGGTGTGACAGAAACCAGTCTCTCAGGGGAGGCCGGAGGTGCCATCGAAACTCCCTGGCTTATCTCACTCGGGGAGCCCTTTACCCCCCAGCCGGGACTGGCGCGCCTTTGGAGTCTGGGTTTCGCTGGGGCCGGGGTCACGCTAGGCCCAGGGAGACAGGGATCTCGGGAAGGGAAAATGGCTGCCGGGCCTTGTGGGACATGTAGGTTGTAGGCGCTCGGAGCCGGGAGTGGGACGGGATAAGCGGGGCTGGTCGTCGGTTACAGGGTCTGGGTGTACAGGGAGCAGGACGACCAGGCTCGGGGTGCAGGCTACGCTATCGGGGTGCTGCGCAGGGGAACTCAGGGCGCAGGGCTACGCTAACAGGGTGCGGAGGAGCAGGGGCGAACCACGCCACGAGGCCGGGTCCAACAGTGATCATGAAGTGCACCCAGTGTATGTGCTCTGGTGAGCAAGCATTAAAAAGATGAAAATTTGTAAACACTCACATGTGTGTTCACGGCGTGATAATGAATTTCTTAAACAGCTGAAAACAAAATGCGATACATTGAAACACTATGACTTTCTCTTAGTTCACGAAAAAAGCAACCAGCTTATTCAACTCTGTTCTAGCGGTAAAGTTCAAAAGCTTACTTAAGAGACGCGAAGCGTCTTCTGCGATACGTTCAACGATAGATTTCCTTCTGATGCGAAGCAACCAAACCGGGCCGCCAATGGCAACAGAAGTATGATTCTTCGTATCACGCTGTTAAGCATAGAGTAACGTGATTGGCTAGAGTCCCGATCATGTGATCGGGAGTCAGCCAATAGAGCATTGAAAGGTGTTTTACTAAGAACCATAGGAGAACGAAGTGTTAGTTCTTGGTGACAATATATCGATAAAGTTAAATGATAATAAAAACATATGAAAACACTGTGAATGTAACGGAACATACTTTGTAATACCACCAGTATAAAGAATACCATACATATTAAAACAATTAACAAATGAAATGATGGTGGTTTGATGTTAAGACCACCCTTAAGTCTTCACAAAATCAGAATCAAGGCAATACTGTACCTAGAAAACGGTTTCACTTTTACAGATAACACATAAATTCAGTACGGTCATTAAGACCATGTGATTTACCAGAGTTCAACAGATAAATCCAGCTATTTTCTCTTTGTAACAAGAAACAGTTGTTATTTCTTCCTTCTTGTTTCTCCACGATTTCAAGAACCAAAAACTGTAATTGAGAAACATTGTGATGAGCTTCAACAAAATGTGTGGCCACCGATGATTTCACATTCCCTAGTCTAATGTTAGACTTATGTTCATTAAGTATTATTTTAATTTTTCGCTCTGTCTTCCCGACATAAACTTTGCCACACGGGCATTTCAACATATAGATCAGGTTAGATTAGTCAAGTCAAGTCAAGTCAATTAATTTATATAGCGCGCTACATACCCAGAGGGTCTCAAGGCGCTTGAAGAAGGGTGGGGAATTACATGTCGAATATCCAGGTTTTAAGTTGCTTTCTGAATGCTAGGTGGTTCTGAGTGAGGCGAAGGTGAATGGGAAGTGAGTTCCAGGTTTTAGCCGCCAGGTAGGAGAAGAATCTTCCTCCCATGGTTGTTTTGTTGATGCAAGGTACAGCAGCAAGGGCTTGGTTGGAAGAGCGTAGCTGGCGGGAGGGGGTGTAGAAGGAAAGTCGTGTGTTGAGGCATTCGGGTCCAAGTTCGTAAAGTGCTTTGTGTGCGTGGGTTAGGAGGCGGAATGTTATCCTCTTATTGACGGGGAGCCAGTGGAGGTTTTTCAGGTGACCAGAAATGTGGTCTTTACGCGGGATGTCTAGTATGAGTCTAGCTGATGCGTTCTGGATGCGTTGGAGTTTTTTCTGAAGTTTTGCGGTGGTACCGGCATATAGGGTGTTTCCATAGTCCAGGCGGCTTGTAACCAGAGCGTGGGTGACCGTTTTTCTAGTTTCGGTAGGGATCCAGCAAAATGTTTTTTTGAGCATGCGAAGAATGTTGAAGCAAGAGGATGAAACGGCGTTGACTTGTCTGGTCATCGAGAGTGAGGAGTCCAGGATGACGCCCAGGTTCCGTGCGTGGTCCGTCGGGATGGGTGCTTTTCCAAGGGCTCTGGCCACCAAGAGTTGTCCCAGGCGGAGGGGGAGGTACCTAAGATAAGGACTTCTGTTTTGTCTGAATTCAGTTTCAGACGGCTGTGCTTCATCCACTCTGCTACTTCTTTCATTCCTTCATGTAGGTTGGTTTTGGCGGTGTTAGGGTCTTTGGTGAGTGAGAGGATCAGTTGAGTGTCATCAGCGTAGGAGATGATGTTGAGGTTGTGTTGGCGCGCGATGGCCGCGAGGGGGCTCATGTATACGTTGAAGAGGGTGGGGCTGAGTGAAGATCCTTGTGGCACGCCGCAAATGACTTCAGTGGCCTCTGACTTGAATGGTGGGAGGTGGACTCTCTGGGTTCTTCCGGCAAGGAACGAGGTGATCCATTCCAGTGCTTTTCCTTGGATTCCGATGTTTCTGAGGCGTTGTAACAGGGTGCTATGACATACTGTGTCGAAGGCTGCGGAGAGGTCGAGGAGGATGAGGGCGACTGTGTGTCCATTGTCTAGTAGAATTCGAATGTCGTCTGTTGCTGCGATGAGTGCGGTCTCAGTGCTGTGCTTGGCTCGGAAGCCGGACTGTGAGGAGTCGAGGGAATTGTTGGTTTCGAGGAAGGCGGTGAGCTGGTTGTTGACAGCTTTCTCGATGACTTTGGCCGGGAATGGAAGGAGCGAGATGGGGCGGTAGTTTTTGAGTTCAGTGGGGTCAGCTGTGGGTTTTTTCAGAAGGGCGCTGAGTTTGGCGTGTTTCCAGCTTTCCGGGAAGGTGGCGGAGTTGAGGGAGCAGTTGATGACGTCTCGGAGGTGTGGTGCTATGATGGAGTCTGCTTTGTTGAAGATGTGGTGAGGGCATGGGTCTGTTGGGGATCCTGAGTGGATGGAGTTCATCAGGCGGATGATGTCCTCAGTGGAGATAGGGTTCCAGTCATTAAGGATGTTCAAGGGGGGTGAAGGTTCGGCAGAAGGTTGGGTGGGTTGGTCTCCGGGTTGGTTGTCGAAGCTGTTGTGGATGTCTGCGATTTTGTCGTGGAAGAACGAAGCTAGGGAGTCGCAAAGGGTTTGAGAGGGAGTGATGTTGTTGGAGTTGGCAGTAGGGTTGGTAAACTCTTTGACGATGTTGAATAATTCCTTGCTGTTGTGGGCGTTGTTGTCTAGTCGGTCTTTGAATGCGGCTTTCTTGGCAGTCCGGATCAGTTGGTGGTATATGCGGGTGGCGTTTTTGAAGGCGTCCCTGGTGCTGGTGTTTGGGTCTTTTTTCCAGGCCTTCTCAAGGGAGCGACAGAGTTTCTTGGATTTCTTAAGATCATCGTTGAACCAGGGGGCGTTTTTGCTGCCTAGTTTGGTTTGACGTTTTTTCAAAGGTGCTAGGTTGTCGGCGCTGTTGGTTAGCCATTGAGTGAGGTTAATGGCTGCTTGGTTGGGGTTCGATGAGTGGGCAGGGGGGTTTTGAAGAAGCGATGAGGAGATCTGGTCGATGGTGATTTTGTTCCAGTTTCTTCGCAGAGTAGGTTGAGGATGGTTGTGTGTTGTGGTCTTTTTGTAGACAAAGTGAACGCAGCTGTGGTCCGTCCAATGGAGAACTGTGGTGTGACTGAAGGAGATATGTTTGCTGGAGGTGAAGATAGGGTCGAGTGTGTGACCTGCGTAGTGAGTGGGGGTATTAACAAGTTGTTTGAGTCCGAGGTTGGCGAGATTGTCCAGAAGGGTGGTGGCGTTGCTGTCGTTGCTCTTTTCCAGGTGAAAATTGAGGTCTCCCAATAGAATGTAGTTCTCGGAGGGGAGGGCGTGTGGGGTGATAAAGTCAGTGATGTCTTCACTGAATTGTGCACGGGGTCCTGGTGGCCTGTAGAGGAGGGTGCCTCTGAGTGTGGACTTGGGGTCGGTGTGGATCTGGAAGTGAAGGTGTTCGGCGCTAGCGAGGTTGGCGTCTGAGCTGGTTGAGATGCGGATGGAGTTCTTATGAACGATGGCGATGCCTCCTCCTGTTTGGTGGGTGCGGTCTTTTCGGATGATCTTGTAGTCTTCCGGGATGGCAATGGTGATGTCTGGGGCTGATGAGTCGTTCATCCATGTTTCTGTTAGGAAGGCGACGTCCGGAGAGATGGTGTCTAGTGGATTCCAAAGGTCGACGGCGTGTCTGTGGACCGAGCGGGTGTTGAGCAGGATGCATTTTAGGTGGTTTGTGTCAGATCTCTGATTGGTGTTAGTGGTGAGGAGTTGGTCATGGTGCCGTCATACTTGCAGGAGTTGCATGTGAAGGGTCCATGGGTGTGTCCAGGAGCGGCTTGGGCGCAGTTGGGGAGTCGACCGGGGTTTAGGGCTAAGAGGGTGGAGGCGTCGTATTTAATGCGGGTGGGACGGGGGCCAGGGGGTCTGGCGCTGGGCGCGGTCCAGGCGCGGACGGGCGTAGAAGGGCTTACCTTTGGCGCACCTTCGGCGCGACTGGGGCGCGACCGCTGCGCGTGGACGTTGCGCGACAATGCATCTGACATATATGGATAAAGGATGGGGAGGGGCGAGGGAGGAGCAGCTGGGAGGCGGGTGCGTGGTGGATGGGGCGGGCTCCGGGCAAAACACCAACACTGATAGTGGCGGATGAAACGCGAGTGCAGATCGGGTTGGGGGAAAGTGATGAAGTTATTTACGCGGTGGGCAGCACAGCAATAAATAGACCAACGATGCGGCAATGCGGGCTAAGCAACACAGGCAATCTGAATGAATGATGCAATGCAGGCACAGTCGAGCAAACAAGCAGGCACGTCTAAATAATGAGATAATGCTAATGCAAACAATGAAATAATGCTACAGGCACGTTCAAGCGCTAAATGAGGTCAGCAGCGCAATGCAGACGATACCAGGCAGATTTAGGCAGGAGCCAGCAGGGCAGAAGGGAGCGACCGCTTCTAACAAGTGGCATTGACCTTCAACTTTATTTTGTGACCTTTCATTGGATGTGTTATATATTTCCCTCTGATTATGTTGTTGCAATTTCCACATTGCAAGTAGGGGCGAGTTCCATGATAGCTTTTCGAAGGATTTGTTTTACTTTTTGTTAGACGGCGACCCGGAGGGTCGGCCGAATACTGGGGGAGAGGCCTCCGATGAGGGCCGTCTCCGGCGATCGTACAGACAAGTCACTTCCCTCCCCACAGATAGACACCACACAAGGATGAGATCAACACTCTTTATATAGGGTTCTTGCGGCAAGGTTATCAGCGGTACAGGAGATTCAGGACTCGAGGGTCCTCTCAATTCTAGTCTCTGTAGGGAAAGGGGGTAGCGGGACAGTCTTGGTACCGGATCGGTACAGGGGGTGGCAGGAGGGGAGCTCACAATCCTCGAGCTTAGGAGTCTACAAGGTCGGGCCGCGGCAGCGCCAGCCGGCTAGGAGGAAGGTCCACAACGAAGGCGCCGCGGCAGTGCCAGCAGGCCGAGGCGATGGTTCAAATGGCAGAGGGCCGCGGCAGCGCCAGCAGACCAAGATGATGGTTCACGTTGCAGAGGGCCGCGGCAGCGCCAGCAGGCCAAGATGATGGTTCACGTTGCAGAGGGCCGCGGCAGCGCCAGCAGGCCAAGATGATGGTTCACGTTGCAGAGGGCCGCGGCAGCGCCAGCAGGCCAAGATGATGGTTCACGTTGCAGAGGGCCGCGGCAGCGCCAGCAGGCCAAGATGATGGTTTTCACGAGGCAGAGGGCCGCGGCAGCGCCAGCAGGCTAAGACGAAGGGTTCACAGGGCAGGGCTGTGGCAGCGCCAGCAGTCCGTCAAGGATGAGCTCTTCTCGGTGTCTCTCGACTCCAGGATACAACTGCCTTCCTGGTCTGGGGCTGCCCCAGTTATAGGTCTCGTCCCCTTTGATGTCCGGACCCTCGCGCCTGGGGGTCGGGAGGTCCGGAATGAGGGAGTCCCGACACCCAGCAAAGGGTGGAGCCAGCCCCCAGGGAGGCCGGGGGTGATCGACACCTGGCGGAGGAGAGCCGTTGACGCCTCCTTCTTTCATCGACCTGCCAAGTGGTCTCTTTACCTCCTGTGTGGAGGTTGGTGCCTCGATGTCGGGGCCTGGCCAGGCCCAGGGTTGGGGTCGAGTCGAGGCCACGTGGCCTCGTGCTGTAGTGTCCAAAGATGGCTGCCGGGCCGGGGCCATGGTGCTGACGGGGACCAGGGCCAGCCGGTACGGGAGGGTTCAGGAGCTGGAGTCCCGTTGTGGACGGGTTGTGGGTTACCTCGGGGGGGTTGCCGGGGTGGCTCTTGCTGGGGATTCAGGGAGAGCCGGGGTCCGGGCCCTGTTGTGCGGGGGGGGAACGGCCCGGCTACGAGGCCTGTCCAACATGCGTCCCCCCCAGCTGAAGGCAGGGAGAGTCAGCCATCCTCTTGGGGACTCTCCTCGTCGAGGCGGAAAAAGCGTGACAGGCCGTCTGCGTTGGCGTGGTCCTGGCCTGGACGATGCTCCACAGTGAAGTCCATCCCCTGTAGGGAGATGGACCAGCGCAACAGTTTCGGGTTTTCCCCCCGCATCTGCATCAGCCATTGCAGGGGTCGGTGGTCTGTCTGCACCCGAAAGGGGGTGCCGAAGAGGTAGGGCCGGAGCTTCTTGAGGGCCCATACTACGGCGAAGGCCTCCCTCTCGATGGTGCTCCAGCGCTGTTCCCGGGCCAGCAGGCGTCGGCTGATGAATGCCACTGGCTGATCGACTCCCTCGGTGTTGAGTTGGGAGAGGACGGCCCCCACGCCATGATCGGAGGCGTCCGTCTGTACGATGAATTCCCGGCCGTAGTCGGGAGCTTGGAGCACGGGGGCAGTGCACATGGCGGCCTTCAGCTTCTCGAAGGCCGATTGGCAGTCCGGAGTCCAGTTGACTGTTTTGGGGTTCTTCTTGGATGTGAGCTCCGTGAGGGGCCCCACGATGCTGCCATAGTCCTTCACAAACCGCCGGTAGTACCCGGTGAGTCCCAGGAAGGCCCGGACCTCGGTTTGGGTCGTAGGGGGTTGCCAGGCCTGGATGGCCGCGATCTTGGGCTGGAGGGGGGCCACCAGACCGCTTCCCACTTGGTGTCCTAGGTAGGTCACGGACCCTTGGCTAACCTGACATTTGCTGGCCTTGAGGGTGAGCCCGGCCTGCTGGAGGGCGTGTAGAACTTCCCGCAGGTGGCGGAGGTGGTCGGTCCAGTGGTGACTGTACACAGCGATGTCGTCCAGGTAGGCGGCGCTGAATTCTTCGAGGCCCGCCAGTACCTGGTTCACGAGTCGTTGAAATGTTGCCGGAGCGTTTTTCATGCCGAATGGCATCACCTTGAAGTGGTAGTGACGGTCCGGGGTAGAGAAGGCGGATCGTTCTTGGGCCCTGGGGGTGACGCCGATTTGCCAGTAGCCCGCTGTTAAATCGAAGATGCTCAGGTAGCGGGCGGCCCGCATACGGTCAATTAGCTCATCTGCCCGGGGGATGGGGTGAGCGTCGGTCCTGGTAACGGCATTCAGTCCCCGGTAGTCCACACAGAACCGGAGCTCAGGGGCAACGCCCGGGGCGGCGGCCTTGGGGACCAGGACGACTGGGCTGGCCCAGGGGCTGTCAGAAGGTTCGATCACTCCCAGTGCCAGCATCTTGGACACCTCGGTCTGGATGCAGGCGCGCACCCGATCTGGAAAGCGGTACGCCTTGTGGCGAATAGGGGGGCTGTCCCCGGTGTCCACATTCTGAAGGCACCAGGGGGTGACCCCAGGGGTGAGAGAGAACAAGGATTCGAATCGTGTCAGGAGAGCTTGACAGTCTTGGCGTTGCTCCGGGGACAAGGCCTCGGAGAGTCTGACCCCTTCCACGGAGCCATCCTGCTCGAGGGTCCTCAGCAGGTCCGGAAGGGGCTCGGAGTCTTCTTCCGCCCCATTATCGGTAGCCATCAGGAGGCTGAGTTCTGAGCGTACAAAGTGGGGCTTGAGTCTGTTGGCGTGGAGGACCCGTAGGGGGTTCCGGGAGGTTTTCATGTCGATTAAGTAGGTGACGGGCCCCTTGCGTTCGATCACCTTGAAGGGTCCGGACCATTTGTCCTGTAGGGCACAGGGTTCAACCGGGGACATCACCCAGACCTGCTGTCCCGGCTCGAACTCGAGGGAGGAGGCGTGCTGATCATACCATTTCTTCATGTCTTCCTGACTGGCTTCAAGGTTGACTTTGGCGATCTCCCTGAATCGCCGGGTCTGGTTGCGAAGGGCCAAGAGATATTTGTATACATCCGGGGGAGCTTTCTGGGGGGGCCTCTCCCAACCTTCTCTGACTAGGCTGAGGGGACCCCGGACGGGGTGCCCGTACAGGAGTTCAAATGGGCTGAAGCCTAGGGATTTTTGAGGGACCTCTCGGTAGGCGAACAGGAGGCACGGGAGTAGCACGTCCCACTGGCGACGGAGGGGCTCTTCTAGGCCCATGATCATTTCTTTGAGAGTGCGGTTAAACCGCTCGACCAATCCATTTCCTTGCGGGTGATAGGGGGTCGTGAATTTGTAGGTGACCCCGCACTGTTGCCAGAGAGACTTCATGTATTTCGAGATGAAGTTCGTGCCCCTGTCGCTGACGACCTCCCGGGGTAAGCCCACCCGGGAGAAGATCCCCATCAGGGCTCGGCCTACCACAGGCGCCGTCACGGTTCGAAGAGGGATGGCCTCGGGATAGCGGGTGGCGTGGTCCACCAGGACCAGGATGAACCGGTGTCCTTGGGCTGTTCGGGGGTCCAGGGGCCCCACAATGTCTATCCCCACCCGTTCGAACGGGGTGGTGACGACGGGAAAAGGCTGCAAGGGTGCTTTGGTTTTTCGGCCACTTTTCCCGCTGGCCTGGCAGGTGGGGCAGGCCTTGCAGTGGTTGGTGACATCCTTCCGCATTCGGGGCCAGTAAAAGTGGGTCACCAGGCGGTCGTATGTTTTGTCCTGTCCCAGGTGTCCGGCAAGGGGTACATCGTGGGCTAAGTTCAAGAGGAAATCTCTGAAGCGGAGGGGCACCACCAGCACCCGACTGGCCCCCAGTTCCGCAATCCTTTGCTCACTGTAGAGCAGGTCATTGTCCCAGTAGATCCAGTGGGCCCCCGAGGTGTCCCCTGCGCTCTGGGCCAGGGCTTGCTGCCGGAGTCCCTCGAGGGAGGGACAGGTTCTTTGTTCTTGTCGGAATTGTTCCTGGGTGGGACCCCCCTCTTGACGCCACTGGGCCAGGTCGGGGAGGTCCTGGAGCCGACCGGGTCCTTCTTCGGTTTGGGCCGGGGAGCTCGCTTCTGGGGTGGCCTCCTCTGGGACAATCGCGGGAGGAGGCTCCGGCCACTCGGGTTCCTCTGGACGGGGGACGGCACGGGCGGTCATGGACCGGGTCGTGGCACAGACCCATTCGGGGAGGCCCAGCATCCCCAGGTGCTCTCTCCGTTTGACGGCTGCCCAGAAAGAACTTTCGAGATCGTTCCCCAGGAGGCAATCCACGGGGGCATCATCGCGGACAGTCACTTTCAGCATCCCTGATACTCCTCCCCATTCGAAGGGGACGTAGGCCATTTGACATAGACTTTCTGAGTTGTCGGCCGACCGGACAGGGCAAAGAATGTTCGGCAAGATCTGGTCCGGGGCCACCAGATGACAGCGGACCGCGGTCACACTGGCCCCGGTGTCGCGGAGGGCTTCAGCCCGGCGGCCATTAATGTTGACCCACTGGCTGTACTTCTGCGTGTTGGCGGGAAGGGGGGCCCGAGGGATCAGGTCTCGTTCCCCTAGGCAAACCAGGGACATGGCGGCCGGTTCCCACTCAGGCTGGTCGGTTTCGTACTCTTCCTGGTCTTCTGGGGTTTGTTCTTCCCCCAGGGCTGCAGCAGGGACCTGGCAGGGTATAGTGTTCGGGTTCTTTGGGCAGTTGGGATCATTGGCGTAGTGGCCGGGTCGCTGGCATCGGTGGCAAGTAATGTTGGCTCGGAAGCCTGGTCGCATCGGGGGGTTTCCCCTGCTGGCCGGGGGCGGGGGGTTGCTTGCGGGAGTCACCGGGCCGGTGTCCCTCCCCTGACCCTGGCCTCCTCCTCCACGGGGGCGATGGGGCCCTTGGGCAGTTCTGTTCGGTTCGCTGGGTCCGTTTCGGCCAACTCGGGTGCTTTCCCATCAGTCCGCTTCGGCGGCGAGTTGCCGAGGTTCCGTTAGTTTACTGTCCAGGAGGTGCTGCCTGAGTTCGATGAAGCAGTTGTTAGAAAGGTGCTCCCACACAATAAGGTCAAAGAGCTGCTCGTAGGTGGTCACGTTGCTGCCCTTGATCCACCCCTCGAAGGCCCGGCTAAAGAAGTTCACGTACTCCACCCAAGTTGTACCCGGGATCCGTTTGCAGTCGCGGAACCGCTGGCGGTACATCTCGGGTGTGAGTCCGTATCGAGTGAGGAGGGCGGCTTTCATGTGGTCGTAGGATGTCATCAGATGGTCCGGGCGTTGCAGCAGGGCGTCTCGCCCTTCGTTGACAAACCTCCCCCATAACCCGGCTCCCCAGTCGCTCCGGGGAATCCGGTGGGAGGTCATGGCTACCTCGTACGCTGTGAACCATTGCTGGATATCATCGTTCTTGTAGTACTCTCTGACGACATCTTTGGGTATGTGGACCTTGGGGTCTGTAGGGCCAGGAGTGTTCGTGCGCTCGGGGACCCCGAGCTCCTTGTTGTGCTTCCGAATCTCTAGTTCTTTGAGGTTGCGCTCATGTTCGTAGGCTAGCTTCTTCTCTTCTAGTTCTCTCTGCCTTTGTTTCTCTTCTCGCTCCTCTCGGAGCCGTAAGTGTTCCAACGTTATTTTTTGTTCCGGCGATCGTACAGACAAGTCACTTCCCTCCCCACAGATAGACACCACACAAGGATGAGATCAACACTCTTTATATAGGGTTCTTGCGGCAAGGTTATCAGCGGTACAGGAGATTCAGGACTCGAGGGTCCTCTCAATTCTAGTCTCTGTAGGGAAAGGGGGTAGCGGGACAGTCTTGGTACTGGATGGGTACAGGGGGTGGCAGGAGGGGAGCTCACAATCCTCGAGCTTAGGAGTCTACAAGGTCGGGCCGCGGCAGCGCCAGCCGGCTAGGAGGAAGGTCCACAACGAAGGGGCCGCGGCAGTGCCAGCAGGCCGAGGCGATGGTTAAAATGGCAGAGGGCCGCGGCAGCGCCAGCAGACCAAGATGATGGTTCACGTCGCAGAGGGCCGCGGCAGCGCCAGCAGGCCAAGATGATGGTTCACGTTGCAGAGGGCTGCGGCAGCGCCAGCAGGCCAAGATGATGGTTCACGTTGCAGAGGGCCGCGGCAGCGCCAGCAGGCCAAGATGATGGTTCACGTTGCAGAGGGCCGCGGCAGCGCCAGCAGGCCAAGATGATGGTTTTCACGAGGCAGAGGGCCGCGGCAGCGCCAGCAGGCTAAGACGAAGGGTTCACAGGGCAGGGCTGTGGCAGCGCCAGCAGTCCGTCAAGGATGAGTTCTTCTCGGTGTCTCTCGACTCCAGGATACAACTGCCTTCCTGGTCTGGGGCTGCCCCAGTTATAGGTCTCGTCCCCTTTGATGTCCGGACCCTCGCGCCTGGGGGTCGGGAGGTCCGGAATGAGGGAGTCCCGACACCCAGCAGGGGGGTGGAGCCAGCCCCCAGGGAGGCCGGGGGTGATTGACACCTGGCGGAGGAGAGCTGTTGACGCCTCCTTCTTTCATCGACCTGCCAAGTGGTCTCTTTACCTCCTGTGTGGAGGTTGGTGCCTCGATGTCGGGGCCTGGCCGGGCCCAGGGTTGGGGTCGAGTCGAGGCCACGTGGCCTCGTGCTGTAGTGTCCAAAGATGGCTGCCGGGCCGGGGCCATGGTGCTGACGGGGACCAGGGCCAGCCGGTACGGGAGGGTTCAGGAGCTGGAGTCCCGTTGTGGACGGGTTGTGGGTTACCTCGGGGGGTTGCCGGGGTGGCTCTTGCTGGGGATTCAGGGAGAGCCGGGGTCCGGGCCCTGTTGTGCGGGGGGGAACGGCCCGGCTACGAGGCCTGTCCAACACTTTTCAACAATTCACCAAGATTCTTATTCCTAGAAAAGGCGAAGATGGGTGGATTCTCAAATGCATGTTTAAAGTCTGGTTCGGCCTTTAAGATACCCCAGTGATTTCTGATAACTCTCTTGAAATTTATGCTTGAGGTAGAGTATTTTGACACTACTGTCATTCTGTTTTCTCGACTCTTCAGCCTTTTTTTTAAAAGGTCTGTTCTCTGCATGTTGTTCACCTTCTTCTCTGCCTCTTGTGTCTCAGGATAACCTCGTTCCTGAAATCTTCGTCCCATCTCTGTGATTTTAATTTTGGCTTTTTCTGTATCGGATGTAATCCTCTTGGCTCTCATCATTTGAGATAGGGGTAAATGTCGTTTCAAAGATTGTTGGTGGAAACTGTGGTAGTGGAGGGTATTATTGCGATCCGTACTCTTACGATACATCTTAGTCTCAATCCTGCCATCATGTAAGTTCACTCGTACATCTAGAAAGGTGATGGAATCCGCTGATATCTCCCATGTAAACTGAATTCTGTCATCCTTCATATTTAAGTTTCTCAATGCTTCTTCTAAAAGCTCTCTTGAGCTTTTCCATATGATGAAGATATCATCAATGTAGCGTACAATCAGTTTAAGATTATCCGTCCATCGTGGGTCTGTGAGTATGTTATGTGTCTCATATGATCTCATGAAGAGATTAGCATATACAGGGGCTGCGCAATTGCCCATGCTGGTTCCAATGAGTTGCTGATACCAGGTGTCTTTGTACTTGAAGTAGCTGTGGTACAACGTAAATATTGTGAGTTCCATCAAAAAAGTTGATAGCTGTAAGTCGTAGTCAGTCGTAAGAATGGCCTCTTCCATAGCTTCAATCCCCAATCCATGTGGGATTGAAGTATAGAGCGATTTTACATCTGCGGTGCAAAGTAACAGTTGTTCATCACTTCCAAGTTCAAGTGAACTGAGTCTGTTTAGAAAGTCAGTATCTCTGACATACGTTACCATCTGTTGTACTGTAGGTTGCATGTAACGGTCAATAAATTGTCCAATAGGTTCATGCAAACTGTCTTTTGTTGACACTATAGGACGTAGAGGTGGGTTAAGTAAGTTTTTATGCACTTTAGGCATCATGTAGAACGACGGGCTCTTAGAATGCGATTTGATAAGAAATTTACTGGTTCTGTCATTGATCACACCTTCCTCTTTTGCTTTAGTGATTAACTCCATTAATTTTGCGAGGTATTCGTTGGTTGGATTATATAGTAGGGGTTCGTACGTATCGGTATCTTTGATATGTTCTTCGATCTTCTGATCGTACATAGTAGAGTTCATAATCACTAGACCTCTGCCTTTGTCGGCCTTGGTGCAAACAATGTCACTGTTGTTCGCTAGATTCCTCAAAATAGCCAAATCTTTGTTGGTAACATTACCATAGCCCTTCTTTTCACATTTGATTTTAAGAAGATCTTGTTTCACCATTGTTTCAAAGAGATCTAATGTCTTGTGGCTCATGGGGGCCATAAAGGTACTCCTTGGTCGCAAGCCTTTAAGCTGGTCTGGTTCTTGAGATGTAGGTTTAGGTGTGATGTTGTCAAAAAAATGACGTAACCTAAGTTTGCGCATCAACTTAAAAAAGCTGACCTCTAGTTCTAGGGTGTTAGTACGTGTTGTGGGAACAAACGATGTCCCCTTTTGAAGTAATTTGAGTTCTTCATTCTTCAAGATGTAATCAGAGATATTACTAACTAGTTGTTCTTGGTTGTCTGCTTCTTCCTGTCTTTGCCCTTGTTGCTGCCACTTCTCGTGTTTGGGGGATCTTTTTCCCCTCCTGGATCTTCGACTACTATGGGGCCTTGTTCTAAAAAAGGCACTTCCGGTGTGTGTGTTGTAGCCACAGTGGATGTTATACCTTCTCTCGGTTGTTCTTGCGATTAAAATACCAGAAAGCTCTTAGATTATTAATAGGATCAGGTCGAGGGAGCACTTATTTAATATTGCATACCACTTTTATGATATTTTATAAGTGTGTTCGCAAAATATCATAAATTACAACGCATACCAAGGGGACTACGCATCGCTCTGAAAACCATCCTTATGTAAAAACTCTCAGAAGTTCCAAGAAAAGTGGTATGCAATATAAAATAAGTGCTCCCTCGACCTGATCCTATTAATAATCGAAGAGCTTTCTGGTATTTTACTCGAACTAAAAAAAGAGATGGAAGATATCACAACTGAACTGTCCAAGCAAGAACAACCGAGAGAAGGTATAACATCCACTGTGGCTACAACACACACACCAGAAGTGCCTTTTTTAGAACAAGGCCCCATAGTAGTCGAAGACCCAGGAGGGGAAAAAGATCCCCCAAACACGAGAAGTGGCAGCAACAAGGGCAAAGACAGGAAGAAGCAGACAACCAAGAACAACTAGTTATTAATATCTCTGATTACATCTTGAAGAATGAAGAACTCAAATTACTTCAAAAGGGGACATCGTTTGTTCCCACAACACGTACTAACACCCTAGAACTAGAGGTCAGCTTTTTTAAGTTGATGCGCAAACTTAGGTTACGTCATTTTTTTGACAACATCACACCTAAACCTACATCTCAAGAACCAGACCAGCTTAAAGGCTTGCGACCAAGGAGTACCTTTATGGCCCCCATGAGCCACAAGACATTAGATCTCTTTGAAACAATGGTGAAACAAGATCTTCTTAAAATCAAATGTGAAAAGAAGGGCTATGGTAATGTTACCAACAAAGATTTGGCTATTTTGAGGAATCTAGCGAACAACAGTGACATTGTTTGCACCAAGGCCGACAAAGGCAGAGGTCTAGTGATTATGAACTCTACTATGTACGATCAGAAGATCGAAGAACATATCAAAGATACCGATACGTACGAACCCCTACTATATAATCCAACCAACGAATACCTCGCAAAATTAATGGAGTTAATCACTAAAGCAAAAGAGGAAGGTGTGATCAATGACACAACCAGTAAATTTCTTAACAAATCGCATCCTAAGAGCCTGTCGTTCTACATGATGCCTAAAGTGCATAAAAACTTACTTAACCCACCTCTACGTCCTATAGTGTCAACAAAAGACAGTTTGCATGAACCTATTGGACAATTTATTGACCGTTACATGCAACCTACAGTACAACAGATGGTAACGTATGTCAGAGATACTGACTTTCTAAACAGACTCAGTTCACTTGAACTTGGAAGTGATGAACAACTGTTACTTTGCACCGCAGATGTAAAATCGCTCTATACTTCAATCCCACATGGATTGGGGATTGAAGCTATGGAAGAGGCCATTCTTACGACTGACTACGACTTACAGCTATCAACTTTTTTGATGGAACTCACAATATTTACGTTGTACCACAGCTACTTCAAGTACAAAGACACCTGGTATCAGCAACTCATTGGAACCAGCATGGGCAATTGCGCAGCCCCTGTATATGCTAATCTCTTCATGAGATCATATGAGACACATAACATACTCACAGACCCACGATGGACGGATAATCTTAAACTGATTGTACGCTACATTGATGATATCTTCATCATATGGAAAAGCTCAAGAGAGCTTTTAGAAGAAGCATTGAGAAACTTAAATATGAAGGATGACAGAATTCAGTTTACATGGGAGATATCAGCGGATTCCATCACCTTTCTAGATGTACGAGTGAACTTACATGATGGCAGGATTGAGACTAAGATGTATCGTAAGAGTACGGATCGCAATAATACCCTCCACTACCACAGTTTCCACCAACAATCTTTGAAACGACATTTACCCCTATCTCAAATGATGAGAGCCAAGAGGATTACATCCGATACAGAAAAAGCCAAAATTAAAATCACAGAGATGGGACGAAGATTTCAGGAACGAGGTTATCCTGAGACACAAGAGGCAGAGAAGAAGGTGAACAACATGCAGAGAACAGACCTTTTAAAAAAAAGGCTGAAGAGTCGAGAAAACAGAATGACAGTAGTGTCAAAATACTCTACCTCAAGCATAAATTTCAAGAGAGTTATCAGAAATCACTGGGGTATCTTAAAGGCCGAACCAGACTTTAAACATGCATTTGAGAATCCACCCATGTTCGCCTTTTCTAGGAATCAGTATCTTGGTGAATTGTTGAAAAGTAAAACAAATCCTTCGAAAAGCTATCATGGAACTCGCCCCTACTTGCAATGTGGAAATTTCAACAACATAATCAGAGGGAAATATATAACACATCCAATGAAAGGTCACAAAATAAAGTTGAAGGTCAATGCCACTTGTGACTCGTCTAACCTGATCTATATGTTGAAATGCCCGTGTGGCAAAGTTTATGTCGGGAAGACAGAGCGAAAAATTAAAATAAGACTTAATGAACATAAGTCTAACATTAGACTAGGGAATGTGAAATCATCGGTGGCCACACATTTTGTTGAAGCTCATCACAATGTTTCTCAATTACAGTTTTTGGTTCTTGAAATCGTGGAGAAACAAGAAGGAAGAAATAACAACTGTTTCTTGTTACAAAGAGAAAATAGCTGGATTTATCTGTTGAACTCTGGTAAACCACATGGTCTTAATGACCGTACTGAATTTATGTGTTATCTGTAAAAGTGAAACCGTTTTCTAGGTACAGTATTGCCTTGATTCTGATTTTGTGAAGACTTAAGGGTGGTCTTAACATCAAACCACCATCATTTCATTTGTTAATTGTTTTAATATGTATGGTATTCTTTATACTGGTGGTATTTACAAAGTATGTTCCGTTACATTCACAGTGTTTTCATATGTTTTTATTATCATTTAACTTTATCGATATATTGTCACCAAGAACTAACACTTCGTTCTCCTATGGTTCTTAGTAAAACACCTTCCAATGCTCTATTGGCTGACTCCCGATCACATGATCGGGACTCTAGCCAATCACGTTACTCTATGCTTAACAGCGTGATACGAAGAATCATACTTCTGTTGCCATTGGCGGCCCGGTTTGGTTGCTTCGCATCAGAAGGAAATCTATCGTTGAACGTATCGCAGAAGACGCTTCGCGTCTCTTAAGTAAGCTTTTGAACTTTACCGCTAGAACAGAGTTGAATAAGCTGGTTGCTTTTTTCGTGAACTAAGAGAAAGTCATAGTGTTTCAATGTATCGCATTTTGTTTTCAGCTGTTTAAGAAATTCATTATCACGCCGTGAACACACATGTGAGTGTTTACAAATTTTCATCTTTTTAATGCTTGCTCACCAGAGCACATACACTGGGTGCACTTCATGATCACTGTTGGACCCGGCCTCGTGGCGTGGTTCGCCCCTGCTCCTCCGCACCCTGTTAGCGTAGCCCTGCGCCCTGAGTTCCCCTGCGCAGCACCCCAATAGCGTAGCCTGCACCCCGAGCCTGGTCGTCCTGCTCCCTGTACACCCAGACCTTGTAACCGACGACCAGCCCCGCTTATCCCGTCCCACTCCCGGCTCCGAGCGCCTACAACCTACATGTCCCACAAGGCCCGGCAGCCATTTTCCCTTCCCGAGATCCCTGTCTCCCTGGGCCTAGCGTGACCCCGGCCCCAGCGAAACCCAGACTCCAAAGGCGCGCCAGTCCCGGCTGGGGGGTAAAGGGCTCCCCGAGTGAGATAAGCCAGGGAGTTTCGATGGCACCTCCGGCCTCCCCTGAGAGACTGGTTTCTGTCACACCTTTGGCCTCCCCCTGTGGGCCAGTTTCGATCGCACCTCTGGCCTCCCCGAGTGCTGGCTCCAGACCTGCTGGGCGTCTGGGAATCCCCGGACGCCTCTTCCAAAGAGATCAAAGAGCCAACCGCCGGACTTCGCCAACGACCAGCCCCCAAGGCATAAGATCTCCGCCTGCGAGAGTCCGGACATCAAAGGGCCAATGGACTATATCAGGACCCGCCCGACAACTAGCGGGCAGTTGTATCTTGGACCTGAAGCCTGCTGATCTGATCGCGGCTGACCCTGAGAAGAACTCAAACTCGCATCGCTGAGCCCTGCTGACGCTGTCGCGGCTCCCTGTTCGCAACAAGGAACTGAACCACCTGAGCCCTGCTGACGCTGTCGCGGCTCGAGCTGAACTCGTAACCATCGGAGCCCTGCTGACGCTGTCACGGCTCGCCATCTCTAAGACCTCGGAGCCCTGCTGACGCTGTCGCGGCTCGAGCTTGAACCTGTAACCATCTGAGCCCTGCTGACGCTGTCGCGGCTCCTCAAGACCTTCTCCGGATCGGGCCCTGCTGACCTCGTCGCGGCTCGAGGGGTACTCTGGTCCGGCTGGACCATCGAGACCACCATCACGACCCGAACCGACTCGACGTGAGTGAAGCAACCAGTACGACCCTCATCCCCCGTATCCCCCGGCTCGAGGATTGAGAGCTGTGCGCAGGGTACGCCTCATACTGGCCCAAAGGTCAAAGACTGTCCCGCTTCCCTCTTCCCGAATTCTCAAAGACTTTGTGATCCCTCGATCCTTGTACATAAGAGTGTTTCTTCCTTTTACTGCTTATAAAGAACTTGTTACTGAAATCCAACGGTGTGGTGTCCGTTCGTAAGTGTGGTGTGAACTCAGTGTGTACGATCCTAGACCCGAAGTCCTCCCCGGTGAGGACCTCACGATAAGAGTGGGGTGGTCGGGTGAGCACAACCTGGCCCTCTGAGATCGCCCCTTCTAACAATCACCTTTTCACTGTAAGTGAAGCATGAAACGCGCCGATTTGTTCTTGTATTTATATTATGTTTGGAATGGTTTGACACTGAATAGATTATTATTTTGCCTTGCTCCTAGCGTGAGGTCCCAGAAGAAGGGCTATCTAGCCCGAAATGCATTGGACCCAAAGATATGGCTGTTGATTGAATAATGCTCATTCTTAAGATGAACTATGAAAACATGAACTTATGAATAAAATAAGACTATTTTTTCGAAAAAAGACTTTGATAAATTTATGATCGACATTTAGCTGGTTTGGGTTACTCCAGCAACACAGAGCGGAGCGCCAGGGGATGCTTCCAATTTTCGTTGGGATCACATGTTTATTGTTCCAAAGAGACGTCCATGACAAGAGACGCCACCTGGGCAGCACCCTCCATATTTGACTAATTGGTTGAACTTCATAAACTGATTTCAATAGGAAACTGGAGCTGTGCACTTCTCCTTCCTTTTGTTATATAGCATTAGGATAGCGCCTGTGCTGGTCCTTCCCTGTGTCAGCATTAGTATAGCGCCTGTGCTAGTCCTGCCCTGTGCCAGCATTAGGATAGCGCCTGTTCTAGTCCTGCACTGCAGTGTCAGCATTAGGATAGCGCCTGTGCTGGTCCTTCCCTGTGTCAGCATTAGTATAGCACCTGTGCTAGTCCTGCCCTGTGTTAGCATTAGGATAGCGCCTGTGCTAGTCCTGCCCTGCAGTGTCAGCATTAGAATAGCGCCTGTGCTAGTGCTTCCCTGTGTCAGCATTAGTATAGCGCCTGTGCTAGTCCTGCCCTGTGTCAGCAGTAGGATAGCGCCTGTGCTAGTCCTGCCTGCAGTGTCAGCTTTAGAATAGCGCCTGTGCAAGTCCAGCCCTGTGTCAGCATTAGGATAGCACCTGTGCTAGTCCTGCCCTGTGTCAGCAGTAGGATAGCGCCTGTGCTAGTCCTGCCCTGTGTTAGCATTAGGATAGCACCTGTGCTAGTCCTGCCCTGTGTCAGCAGTAGGATAGCGCCTGTGCTAGTCCTGCCCTGCAGTGTCAGCATTAGAATAGCGCCTGTGCTAGTGCTTCCCTGTGTCAGCATTAGGATAGCACCCTTGCTAGTCCTGCCCTGTGTCAGCATTAGGATAGCGCCTGTGCTAGTCCTGCCCTGCAGGGTCAGCATTAGGATAGCGCCTGTGCTAGTCCTTCCCTGTGTCAGCATTATGATAGCACCTGTGCTAGTCTGCCCTGTGTCAGCAGTAGGATAGCGCCTGTGCTAGTCCTGCCTGCAGTGTCAGCTTTAGAATAGCGCCTGTGCAAGTCCAACCCTGTGTCAGCATTAGGATAGCACCTGTGCTAGTCCTGCCCTGTGTCAGCAATAGGATAGCGCCTGTGCTAGTCCTGCCTGCAGTGTCAGCTTTAGAATAGCGCCTGTGCTAGCCCTTCCCTGTGTCAGCATTAGGATAGCGCCTGTGCTAGAACTCCCCTGCAGTGTCAGCATTAGGATAGCGCCTGTGCTAGTCCTGCCCTGTGTCAGCATTAGGATAGCGCCTGTGCTAGTCCTGCCCTGTGTCAGCATTAGGATAGTGCCTGTGCTAGTCCAGCCCTGTGTCAGCATTAGGATAGCGCCTGTGCTAGTCCTTCCCTGTGACAGCATTAGGATAGCGCCTGTGCTAGTCCTGCCCTGTGTCAGCAGTAGGATAGCGCCTGTGCTAGTCCTTCCCTGTGACAGCATTAGGATAGCGCCTGTGCTAGTCCTGCCCTGCAGTGTCAGCATTAGGATAGCGCTTCTGCTAGTCCTGCCCTGTGTCGGCATTAGGATAGTGCCTGTGCTAGTCCTGCCCTGTGTTAGCATTAGGATAGCACCTGTGCTAGTCCTGCCTGCAGTGTCAGCATTAGAATAGCGCCTGTGCTAGTGCTTCCCTGTGACAGCATTAGGATAGCGCCTGTGCTAGTCCTGCCCTGTGTCAGCATTAGGATAGTGCCTGTGCTAGTCCTGCCCTGCAGTGTCAGCATTAGAATAGCGCCTGTGCTAGTGCTTCCCTGTGACAGCATTAGGATAGCGCCTGTGCTAGTCCTGCCCTGTGTCAGCATTAGAATAGCGCCTGTGCTAGTCCTTCCCTGTGACAGCATTAGGATAGCGCCTGTGCTAGTCCTTCCCTGTATTAGCATTAGGAAAGCACCTGTGCTTGTCCTGCCCTGCTGTGTCAGCATTAGGATAGCACCTGTGCTAGTCCCGCCCTGCAGGGTCAGCATTAGAATAGCGCCTGTGCTGGTCCTGCCCTCCAGTGTCAGCATTAGGATAGCACCTGTGCTAGAACTCCCCTGCAGTGTCAGCATTAGGATAGCGCCTGTGCTAGTCATGCCCTCCAGTGTCAGCATTAGGATAGAGCCTGTGCTAGTGCTTCCCTGTGACAGCATTAGGATAGCGCCTGTGCTAGTCCTGCCCTGCAGTGTCAGCATTAGAATAGCGCCTATGCTAGTCCTGCAGTGTCAGCATTAGAATAGCGCCTGTGCTAGTCCTGCCCTCCAGTGTCAGCATTAGGATAGCGCCTGTGCTAGAACTCCCCTGCAGTGTCAGCATTAGGATAGCGCCTGTGCTAGTCCTGCACTGCAGTGTCAGCATTAGGATAGCGCCTGTGCTAGCCCTGCCCTGCTGTGTCAGCATTAGTATAGCGCCTGCGCTAGTCCTGCCCTGCAGTGTCAGCATTAGGATACCACCTGTGCTAGCCCTTCCCTGTGTTAGCATTAGGATAGCGCCTGTGCTAGTCCTGCCCCGCAGTGTCAGGATTAGAATAGCGCCTGTGCTAGCCCTGCCCTGCAGTGTCTGCATTATGATAGCGCCTGTGCTAGCCCTGCCCTGCTGTCTCAGCATTAGGATAGCGCCTGTGCTAGTCCTGCCCTGTGTCAGCATTAGGATAGCGCCTGTGCAAGTCCTTCCCTGTGTCAGCATTAGGATAGCGGCTGTGCTATCCATCCCTGTGTCTGCAATAAAATAGAGCCTTTGGTAGTCCTGCCCTGTGTTAGCATTAGGATAGCACCCGTGCTAGTCCTTCCCTTTGTCAACATTAAGATAGCTCCTGTGCAAGTCTGGCTCTGAAGTGTCAGCATTAGGATAGCGCCTGTTCTAGTCCTTCCCTGCAGTGTCAGGATTAGGATAGCGCCTGTGCTGGTCCTGCCCTCCAGTGTCAGCATTAGGATAGCGCCTGTGCTAGAACTCCCCTGCAGTGTCAGCATTAGGATAGCGCCTGTGCTAGTCATGCCCTCCAGTGTCAGCATTAGGATAGAGCCTGTGCTAGTGCTTCCCTGTGACAGCATTAGGATAGCGCCTGTGCTAGTCCTGCCCTGCAGTGTCAGCATTAGAATAGCGCCTGTGCTAGTCCTGCAGTGTCAGCATTAGGATAGCGCCTGTGCTGGTCCTTCCCTGTGTCAGCATTAGTATAGCACCTGTGCTAGTCCTTCCCTGTGTCAGCATTAGTATAGCACCTGTGCTAGTCCTGCCCTGTGTCAGCATTAGTATAGCACCTGTGCTAGTCCTGCCCTGCAGTGTCAGCATTAGGATAGCACCTGTGCTGGTCCTGCCCTGTGTCAGCATTAGTATAGCACCAGTGCTAGTCCTTCCCTGTGTCAGCATTAGGATAGCGCATGTGCTAGTCCTGCCCTGTGTCAGCAGTAGGATAGCGCCTGTGCTAGTCCTGCCTGCAGGGTCAGCTTTAGAATAGCGCCTGTGCAAGTCCAGCCCTGTGTCAGCATTAGGATAGCACCTGTGCTAGTCCTGCCCTGCAGTGTCAGCATTAGGATAGCGCCTGTGCTAGTCCTGCCCTGCAGTGTCAGCATTAGTATAGCGCCTGTGCTAGTCCTGCCCTGTGTCAGTATTAGGATAGCACCTGTGCTAGTCCTGCCTTGCAGTGTCAGCATTAGAATAGCGCCTGTGCTAGTCCTTCCCTGTGACAGCATTAGGATAGCGCCTGTGCTAGTCCTTCCCTGTGTTAGCATTAGGAAAGCACCTGTGCTTGTCCTGCCCTGCTGTGTCAGCATTAGGATAGCACCTGTGCTAGTCCTGCCCTGCGGTGTCAGCATTAGGATAGCGCCTGTGCTAGTCCTGCCATGTGTCAGCATTAGAATAGCGCCTGTGATATTCCTGCAGTGTCAGCATTAGGATAGCGCCTGTGCTAGAACTCCCCTGCAGTGTCAGCATTAGGATAGTGCCTGTGCTAGTCATGCCCTCCAGTGTCAGCATTAGGATAGCGCCTGTGCTAGTCCCGCCCTGCAGTGTCAGCATTAGAATAGCGCCTGTGCTGGTCCTGCCCTCCAGTGTCAGCATTAGGATAGCGCCTGTGCTAGAACTCCCCTGCAGTGTCAGCATTAGGATAGCGCCTGTGCTAGTCCTGCCCTGCAGTGTCAGCATTAGGATAGCGCCTGCGCTAGTCCTGCCCTGCAGTGTCAGCATTAGGATAGCACCTGTGCTAGCCCTTCCCTGTGTTAGCATTAGGATAGCGCCTGTGCTAGTCCTGCCCTGCGTCAGCATTAGGATAGCGCCTGCGCTAGTCCTGCCCTGCAGTGTCAGGATTAGAATTGCACCTGTGCTAGTCCTGCCCTGTGTCAGCATTAGGATAGCACCTTTGCTAGCCCTTCCCTGTGTCAGCATTAGGATAGCGCCTGCGCTAGTCCTGCCCTGCAGTGTCAGGATTAGAATAGCGCCTGTGCTAGTCCTGCCCTGTGTCAGCATTAGGATAGCACCTGTGCTAGCCCTTCCGTGTGTCAGCATTAGGATAGCGCCTGAGCTAGTCCTGCCCTGCAGTGTCAGTATTAGGATAGCGCCTGTGCTGGTCCTTCCCTGTGTCCGCATTAGGATAGCGCCTGTGCTGGTCCTTCCCTGTGTCAGCATTAGGGTAGCGCCTGTGCTAGTCCTGCCGTGTTTCAGCATTAGGATAGCGCCTGTGCTAGTCCTGCCCTGCAGTGTCAGCATTGGGATAGCGCCTGTTCTAGTCCTACCCTGTTATGTCAGCATTAGGATAGCACCTGTGCTAGTCCTGCCGTGTTTCAGCATTAGGATAGCGCCTGTGCTAGTCCTGCCCTGCAGTGTCAGCATTGGGATAGCGTCTGTTCTAGTCCTGCCCTGCAGTGTCAGGATTAGGTAAGTGTCTTTGCCAGTTTTGTAGTGCAGCACCAGCATAAGCACAGTTCCTGCCATATCTTTGCTCATTATTGTATTAGGACAGTGCCTGCTCTTGTCTACTTCTACACTGTGAGTATAAGAACAGCTCCTTCCATACATTTGTCCTGCGTAGTGAGTGCTAGTGCATCACTTGCTCTAGGGCTCCCCTAGAGTGTCTGCATTCGGACAGAACCTCCAATGCCTCACTGTGCGATGTCAGCATCAGGGCAGTGGTTTCTCCAGTCCTGTTCTGCAATCTCTGTATTAGGACAGGAGCTCCTATGTCACACTGTGCAGTGTCAGATTTAGGACAGCCCTTGCCCTCTATGCTCCATCAGCATTAGTGAAGAACTTGATCAAGTGCCAGCTTTAGGACAGCAACTCCTATGCCCCTCTGTGCAGTGTCAGATTTAGGACATTCCTGGTTCTAGTCTATATTGCTTCTATGTGTTGTTCAAGCCTGTGTTGCATACACGCGGGCCTCAGCTTTGCTAGAACTTGTTCTCTTGCCCATACCGTATGCTGGTCTCGCCTCCACCAGAATCTGTGCTTCTTGCCCCTATTGCTTCTGTGTGTCGCTCATGTCCGCTGGCCTCGCTTATCCTAGAGTCTGTACTTCCTGCCCATATTGCATCAGTGTGTAGCTCAAGCCTGTGTTGCATACACACAGGTCTCGTCTCGGCTTTACCTTCTCCTCTTTCCTAAACTCCTCTTTAGTGAGACCCACAAGCCTGTGCTGTGTCTATGGGTGCCTAGGCTCCACCGCTTTAGTTGACTTCCCAGACCAGATATATGTCAGAGGTAATGACCAGCCGGTGTCCTTGTATTTTGCAGATTGCCAATTCCCGGAGGTTGACGGTTCATTTCAACCCCCCATCCAGCTGTGTCCTGGAGATCAGCATGCGGGGGGTGAAGATCGCAGTCGTATCAGATGATCCTAGGGACCAGGCCAAGGTAAGGAACCTGCCCAGTGATAGACCCGTCACCAATGACCTTCTGCCCCCCCAACGCCCCCAACCCAACCCACCTTCCAAGAGGCCCCCACCCAATCCAACCCAACTCACCTTCCAAGAGGCCCCCACCCAACCCAACCCAACCCACCTCCAAGAGGCCCCCACCCAACCCAACCCAACCCACCTTCCAAGAGGCCCTCACCCAACCCAACCCAACCCAACCCACCTTCCAAGAGGCCCCCACCCAACCCAACCCAACCCACCTTCCAAGAGGCCCTCACCCAACCCAACCCAACCCAACCCACCTTCAAAGAGGCCCCCACCCAACCCAACCCAACCCACCTTCAAAGAGGCCCCCACCCAACCCAACCCAACCCACCTTCCAAGAGGCCCCCACCCAACCCAACCCACCTTCAAAGAGGCCCCCACCCATCCCAAACCCAACCCACCTTCAAAGAGGCCCCCACCCAACCCAACCCAACCCACCTTCCAAGAGGCCCCCACCCAACCCAACCCACCTTCAAAGAGGCCCCCACCCAACCCAACCCACCTTCAAAGAGGCCCCCACCCAACCCAACCCAACCCACCTTCCAAGAGGCCCCCACCCAACCCAACCCACCTTCAAAGAGGCCCCCACCCAACCCAACCCACCTCCAAGAGGCTTTAAATGGCGAGATACAAATACATGTTTTTGGTTCTTTTTGTTAGTATTAGCCTTAAAATAAGAGCTTTCCAGAAACATATTACCAAAGGAACCAGTGTACTTGAAATCACCAAGCATCAAGGGCCATATATGCAAAACTTTTTGGAAGGTTGCAAATGGCCCAATTCTTAGAATCAGCTAATGAAATGTTCAAAAGCCAAAATGCTATTAGGTAACAAGTTACCAAATCACAATTTGGCTCTGCGAATCGGTATTTTGAAGGGGCGTGTCAAGGGTGCCTCTTCCATTTCCTGATTAGTATGTATTAATGTTTTGCAACTAAATTCCTGTCTCAAAACATTAGTATTTTCTCAACACCCAAAGCAGATGACAACACATTTGGAAATGGGTAGGGGTTCACAAAGGACCCTTTCTCCTTTGAGAATGTAAACAAAAATATTTGTGAAGAGCAGGCAGTGGTCACACGGACCATTGCCTACTCTTAAAAAACGAAACTTTAAAGTTTAATTTTCTATTTTTATACATATCTCGTTTTCCTTTAAGGAAAACAAGATGGATTTTGAAAAAAAAAAATGTGCTTTACTAAGGAGCAATCAGAGACATGGTGGTCTGCTGACGCAGCGGGCCACCATCCAGGTGATGGCTATCATTCCTGATGTGAGGAAACAGCCACCTACCTCATTAATATTCATGAGTTAGGTTGATTTGTGACCCACTGGAAATTGCTTTTTAATAGTACAAAGTCTTCTTACATTAGGAATTGCAATTTCCTAATTGCGTTTCGCTAAGTTATGAATTCCTAATTTTTGTACATCTGGCCCATAATCAGTTAAAAGGCAAATCCTCTGAAAAACTCCAGAGCTCTCAGTCTCTCTGCTAGTGATGAAATTCAAGAGTGTGTGCGGTGGAGGTTCTGACGGGAGTTGCTCAGTCGTTGAGTCATAGGATTACAGTGAGCGTGATTAACCCCTCGCGTGCTGCCGTTGGCCAATGGCAGCACTACCTCCCTAGTGCTGCCGTCGGCCAACGGCCGACACAGCCCCGTCCACTCTTCAGAATTCCTGCACCGCGGGGGAAAAACCGCTGCGGTTAAGGCGTTAAAATAGTTTTGGGTAACAAGAATGGACTAGAGTATCGGGTTCAACTTGACCTGCTGGCGTTCCCCCAACTTGCCAATTTTATCCAGAGCTGCAACATGCCTGAAACAAATACGCATTAAAGACATTGTTTAGTGGAGATCAAATAAATCATTGTCTACTGGAGTAATTGGTGCACTTGTTTACTGTGAGACATACATACGCTTTGAGGGCTTAGAGTAAAGATAGCACATCCGCACAAAAGAGATTGTTCAGTACCTGGTCACCGGTGAAAGTCGCCAAAGTCACAGCTGGGTCTGAGGAATTATTGGTCACATGTAAAGCCTCAAGAGAACATGAGGAAAAATAAGTAATATTAAAAGTACATTCACATTTAGGTAAGTCACCTGTGATAAAAGAGCACTGGGGGCTGCCGGGGCAATCAACTCGTAAAGATGAAAAGGGAAGGGTCAAGCAAGACAACAAGCCAAATTTCAATCTGACTAGTTCCAAAGGTGAAGATATTGCAAATCCCAAGAACTTTCACAAAAGCAAACCCTTTATGGAATCAAACGGAGAGTTGGAGAATGAATTAAGGATCTAGAGATCATTCAAGAGATCTCCTACCCCTGGTAAAATCAGGGTTTCTTTGATGAAAGTAGAATCCGCTCGGCCAGGCGTATCTTATGTTTTGTGGATGGAAGATGATTCCAGTTCTAATAACTTGGCTGTAGAGTAATGTTTTTAGCTCTTTCAAGAGTTGGGAAGGCCCCGGCTCTCACTCAGTGATGGATCATTGGCTTTTGAGGTCTGCGTTCCTTGACACTGGCAGTCACATTTATGCTCAGGAGACTATGAAGGGGTGGCCGGATCCTACCTTCTGCCAGACATATCAAGGGCCCACTTTCTCTAGGCAGCTGGGGCTGTTTTCCCAGCAGATCTTGAAATCAAATTTTTAACTTGGGCCTGGATCCCACCAGCAGCCAGTGAATGGATCTCAGGACAGGTCCCTTGTGATCTGCGGGCCCGATACACAGAACTAACTTAAGACAAAACCCTAAACTTACTACCATTTTGGTATTCACAGAAGGCACTTACTCATTTTGGTATTCACAGACGACACTTACTCATTTTGGTTTTCACAGAAGGCACTTACTCATTTCGGTATTCACAGAAGGCTCTTACTCATTTCGGTATACACAGAAGGCACTTACTCATTTTGGTATTCACAGAAGGCTCTTACTCATTTCGGTATTCACAGAAGGCACTTACTCATTTCGGTATTCACAGAAGGCACTTACTCATTTCGGTATTCACAGAAGGCTCTTACTCATTTCGGTATACACAGAAGGCACTTACTCATTTTGGTATTCACAGAAGGCTCTTACTCATTTCGGTATTCACAGAAGGCACTTACTCATTTCGGTATTCACAGAAGGCTCTTACTCATTTCGGTATTCACAGAAGGCACTTACTCATTTTGGTTTTCACAGAAGGCACTTACTCATTTCGGTATTCACAGAAGGCACTTACTCATTTCGGTATTCACAGAAGGCTCTTACTCATTTCGGTATACACAGAAGGCACTTACTCATTTTGGTATTCACAGAAGGCACTTACTCATTTCGGTATTCACAGAAGGCACTTACTCATTTCGGTATTCACAGAAGGCTCTTACTCATTTCGGTATTCACAGAAGGCACTTACTCATTTTGGTATTCACAGAAGGCTCTTACTCATTTCGGTATTCACAGAAGGCACTTACTCATTTTGGTTTTCACAGAAGGCACTTACTCATTTCGGTATTCACAGAAGGCACTTACTCATTGTGGTATTCACAGAAGGCACTTACTCATTTTGGTATTCACAGAAGGCACTTACTCATTTTGGTATTCACAGAAGGCACTTACTCATTTTGGTATTCACAGAAGGCACTTACTCAATTTGGTATTCACAGAAGGCACTTACTCATTTTGGTATTCACAGAAGGCACTTACTCAATTTGGTATTCACAGAAGGCACTTACTCAATTTGGTATTCACAGAAGGCACTTACTCAATTTGGTATTCACAGGAGGCACTTACTCATTGATGAGTAAGTGCCTCCTGTGAATACCAAAATGAGTAAATGGTAGTAAGTTTAGGATTTTGTCTTAAGTTAGTTCTGTGAATCGGGCCCTGTATTTGTTCTGTTCAGGTAAAGCTTTCTGAGCCTTTGTTATGTGTAGTTTTTGGGGTTTGTCTCTTGAGATACCAACAGGGGGTTGTTGAGCCCTAGTAGTGGAGGGAAAGGGGATGATTCTCCTGGATGTGTGTGATTCAGATTCTAGTTCATGACCACAAGATTTACCAGCACTGACCTTGCCAGAGTGATGCTGACAGCCTCACCCTTGTTATTTCATATTTCTTTTTTAATCAGACAAGTCAAATATGACAAAACAAAGGAACGTTTGTTCCTTGGGCCACCAATAATCTCTGGACATACATATGTTACTAGCCACGGCTTAATCTCTCCCTTTCCTACAACCAGAGCCATCCTGCTCCCACATACACACTGCCCAGTCCCTTTTGCACACCTCTGAATCTATCACATATTGTGTTTATTTTTTGTGTTATTATTGTGTAAAGTATCAGAAATTAAATGAAAAAAGAATTTGCAAAGTGCCTGGTCAAAAAAGGTTTCAGAGCTCCAGGAAATGGGGAGACTAGTTAATTAGAAAAGAAACTGAGATAAAACGTCAGACACCATTAGTAAAATGGGGGGCATATTAACAATGAACAGGGAAAATTAACGCTAAGGGCGCTTAGCGTTAATTTTTTTAGCGCCCGCTATCGCATTATTAACAACGCTAACCGCCTAGGCGATAAAAAATCCAGCGATAGCGGCATTTTGGGAGGTTATCGCTGGTAATGCAGCCCTAAAACTACAAGGATCGGGATATCCTTGTTGATAGCCCATGGTGGATTTAGCCATGTAATCCACCTCCCATTGGATTACAAGGCTAAGTCTGAAAATTAGCAGACGTAAAAAAGCTGCGTTAACCGTGGTTAGCGCTGCTTTTTTGTCTCTAACAGGGTTAGCGTGAAGCTTGATAATAGGAGAAATGTCACTTAGCGACATTTCTCCTATTATTTTGCTCTGGAACGCTCACTTTGCATCTAATTAGAGATGCAAAGGGAAGCGTAGTGAAAAAGGGTGCTAACATGCCATTTTGCATGTTAGCACCCTGTTGTTGATAGAGCGATATTTTTATCTCCGCTTCTTTGGCTTTTCAAGCCAAAAAAGCGGAGATAAAGCTCTTGTTAATATGCCCCATGGTGTCTTAAGAGCCCTTCGTTAGGTGAGATGGTCAGTAATCTGGGACCAGTGCAGAGGAAGATGGGTCAGAACTTAAAAGGAGCTACTACCGACGCAGTGCAGTGCGAATAGTATCACAGCACACACTGCATCAAATCATTGTTGACAT
This sequence comes from Lissotriton helveticus, assembly GCF_964261635.1. Classification (NCBI taxonomy): domain Eukaryota; kingdom Metazoa; phylum Chordata; class Amphibia; order Caudata; family Salamandridae; genus Lissotriton; species Lissotriton helveticus. The sequence continues at coordinate 475,206,545 of NC_136062.1, forward strand.
TTCGTGAGCCATGTACCTTCCTCACAAAACTGATTATATGCATTGAGTTGTTTTTATGTATTTGTATTTTATGTTTTCCATGTGTTTAATGAGGTGGACAAGTTTTTATCCACTATCTAAAGAATGATGGGATTTGAAATATATTTAAAAGGATCTTTTTGAGTGTGTTGTATAACTCTTAGCTCCAATCTGTATGTATTTAGAGCGATATAAGCGAAGGTCTGGTGCATACGCAGAGCTGTGCAGTGACATAGGGGCATATTTATGGAGGAGTCTCATCGCGTTTGCGCCACGCGACGGGGCAAGAGCGACGCAACTCCTAAGTTTAATTGATCAAGCCTCGCAAGGCCACGTCCCGTGGCTCGATAAATCCAAAGTAACGCAGTTCAAATTGCAGCGTTGCGTTACTCTGCCCCAGGGAGGCGTTCCATGGGTGGAGCGTGGGTCTTCCCTCGCATTCAACGCTGGATTTTGGTGAATTGCCAGATCAACCATCCGAGGTAAACCTGGGAATGCGCTAAATTGCTACGCCTCCCAGGAGAGGCGTAACGAGGAGAAATATCTTTATTTCTCCTCCTTCCTCTTTCTAGATGTGCTCATTGTGCGAGCGCAATTTTTCATTTGGGATTCATCACCCCAAATGCAAAAATCGCAAATTGCGAAATCGCTAAATTGCGAGGAATTGCATTTAAGGAATCTCTATTTGAGATTCCATAAATGCAATTCATGTACCATTTTTGAATTCCGAAATCGCTATTTTTGGCCGCTATTTACCGCGAAGTCTGACTTCGTGGTAAATAGCGAAAACTTAGAAAAATGCACTTTAGTGCATTTTTCTAAGTGGTATGTTACACACACGCATGTTCTTTGGACATGTGTGTGCGCAACATCAGTCTACATTTACATTTCAGGGGTGCTACAGGGTGTCCTTTGGACACCCCTGGCACTCTTGAAATCGCATCCTTATTTGCGATTAGCAAATTGCTAATCGCAAATAATGAAGCTGTAGAAATCGCAAATAATATTGCGATTTCTACATGAATCCCGATTTGCGAGTCTTTAATAGCGATTCCTTAATAATCGCTATTAAGGACTCGCAAATCAGGACATTGATGAATCTGGCTGAATGTGTATTAATGCAATTGTATGGAAGCAAGCACACAGGATGTGGTATTGCGGTCCAGTGCAGCTGGAAGCGACTTATATTGATTTGGCGAGCCTCGGAAGGATATGTCCGGGACACTTGAGGCTTTTTGCTTTTATCATTTAAGTGCTCAGAATAGGGTTTTCAGAGCCCATTGATCTCTGCACGGATAGACAACTTGTCACTAGAGACATTATCTGCTCCCATTAACTCATCCAAAGACCTGTAATAGCTTTTAGAAGCAGGAGAATCCACTAGGGGATATCTCCAATGTTGGAACTACATTTCCCACCCTGCCTTAGTCATGGCGCATCATAGCCAGCACTAGAGATATAATGAGGCTTCTATAGACTTTACATATATTTTCTTCTTATTGCACCAAGGTATTGGCTGCCTACCCAATTATCGGATTGAGGGCCATATGTATCAACATTCCGTTTTGCGATTCCTAAATAGCGATTTTTAAGGAATCGCTATTTAGAAATCGCAAAATGGTATGTATGTAGAAATTAGCTTCATTTTAGCGATTTCTTTAAATTCCTTAATTGCGATTAGCAAATTGCTAATCGCAATTAAGGAATAATTTGCCATTCATTTTTATGGGCCAGGAGGCCCATAGGAATGAAGGGGAAATTTGCGATTCGCAATTTGCTAATCGCAAATTGTGAATATTTTCAAGGGTGCAGGGGTGTCCAAAGGACACCCTGTTGCACCCCTGAAATCGGCATGGGTGCACATGTGGCGCACATACATGCCCTAAGGGCATGTATGTGCGTCACATGGCACTTAGAAAATTTAAAAAATATGCATTTTGAAAGGAATTCGCAACTTACCACCAACTAGAAGTTGGTGGTAATTTGCGATTCCTTAAGGCCAATTTGCTAATTTTCTGGGGTTCTTGCATTGCATTTAAGGAATCGCAAAATTTGTGATTCCTTAAATGCAATCGCAAGATAAGGAATCACATATTTTGCGATTCCTTATTTTTCAAGCAGATTGGCTTGATGCATACCATTAGTCCAAATTATTGAATTTGCGAATTTCGGCGTTTGCGAAGTCAATTTGGCTTAATACATATGGCCCTGAATCTCTGGCTGTGCTTGAGACGTCTCCACTCTAATCTGTTCACCAGTAGAGACCCCATCAGAGATGCCTCAACGCATACTTGCCAACATCCAATCACATGAAATATCGTCCTAACCTAATCCATTTATGTAACTGTGTCACATAGAAACATGGTAAATCGGGTGAGAAATAAAGGTGGGAAGATACAGAATGAGATTGCAGTGACAACATGGTTGCACGTGTAGGGTTAGTGCTGGGGCATCAGAGTGTAATATCATGACAAAGCACACTGTCTGCAAATAGGGAGCAGTAATTGTGACAGGGCACCTGTGTGGTTCTAGCACACCCAATCCCTGCTAGTGCTTTGGGATGTGGGAAATTGTGCCTGTTCAGCATTCAGTTGCCACAAAAAAACTGGCTTGTGGCAACCAAGCACTTATAGCAACATTGCATTTTAGTCATTCGATGTTGGGGTTCCTATCAGTATAAAGCAGTATGCACCAAGTGTTGGATTGTTCACCCACTAATAGTGAACATAAACTAGGTTCATACTATTGTGAGACTGTTTTTTTGCCCTATTCATGATGTGTTATTGCAATAATAATCCTTCTCGGTAAGAGAGGATTAGCTGGTTCAGACATTTAGTGTATGTGTTCGTCAGAATTCAAGACTGTGCCTGGACAGCAACAGTGCCTCCAGCTCAACGCCCCATCGCTCTGCAAGCACGCCACTGAGATCTGGGACACCATCACCACCCTCACCCCAGACATTGTCTTCCTCACCGAGACCTGCCTCAAGCCTGCATCCACACCCGACATCACCAAGCCTAATGGCTATAAGATGGCACACGGGACCACATCAACAAACTTGAGGAGGAATCGTCATCATCCACAAACAAGTCATCCACTGCACCACCACCACAGACGGCACCACTCGATCATGAAACACCTCAATTTCCAACTGAAAACAGACTGGAAAGCCACCACCAGAGGAACCTTTGCCCACAGCCCTCGCTTCTGCAACACCATCCCTGAATTCCCTGCACCACAAGCCATCGACTCTGAACACTTTATCTTCCTATGAGACCTCAGTATTCACCTTGACGACCCCAAAAACGACAACAAAGCCAACTTCCTTGAAAGCTTGAACAACATCGGCCTCACCCAACTAGTCACCCACCCTACTCACAACACAGGATGCATGCTTTTCACAGCCAGCAGCAGAGTCAAGTACAGCCATGTCACCGAGCTCACTTGGAAGGACCCCTCCATCATCCACTTTACAATCACAGCAGCCTCCAGCACCGCCGCCAAGCCATCCAGCACCTCACAGCGCAGCTGGAACAAAGTATCTGAAAGCCAATGGACCAATGCCCTCAACACCTCCTAATCTAACACCACAATCAACCTTGAACGGGCGGTCAAAAACTGAGTGGCCCCATCAAACCCACCAAACTCAAGAGATGCACTAGACATGCTAATTTGGTAAACCATGGAACTGAGAACCACAAAACAAAACTGTAAACAACTACAAAGGAAAGGGTGCACCAGCAAGGAGACCACAGACCACACTCCCTTCAAGACCTCACTCAACCACTACCATCAACTACTGAAAGAGACTAAAAGAACGCCATAGTCAACTGAATCGAAGTCAGCTCTAACCACAGCAAAGAACTCTTCAACATCGTTAAGGAGTTCTCCAACCCCTCAGTTACCGAAAACATCACCCTACCCTCCCAGAACCTCTGCGAAACCATGGCGGACTTCTTCCAGAGCAAGATTACCACCATCTACTAATGCTTTGAGCCCTAACCCACTACCTCTGAGATCCTCAGCCTCCTCGCTCCCCCAGATGCGAACCCCGACCACCGGATCACAGCTTGGGACTAGCTCACAACACAGAGCACCACAGCCTTTATGCACTCCGTCCACTCAGGAGCACCCACAGACCCCTGTCCCCACCACATGTTCAGCCTCGGAATCAGGAATATCAGCCCCAAGCTCACAGCCATTTTCAACACATCCATCACCTGGGCTACCTTCCCAGAAGAATGGAAACACGCTCAAGTGAAGCCCCTCCTCAAGAAACTGCTGCAGACCACAACTATCTCAAGAACTACCAACCCATCTCCCTCTCCCCTTTCCTGCCAGAGTCCTTGAGAAGGCCATCAACCACCAACTAACAGAATACCTGGAGGATAACGATCTTCTGGACCCTTCCCAATCAGAATTCCGCATGTACCACAGCACCAAAACCGCCCTGATCGCGGCTACCGTCGACATCCGATACCCCTGGACTGCTGAGAAGCTGCCGCCCTGATCCTCCTCCACCTCTCAGCAGCCTTCGACACCATGTCCCACCACACCTTGACCAAGAGGCTTCATCAGATTGGAATCTAAGAAGACGCTCTGAAATGGATCGCATCCTTCCTCACCTGAAGAACACAGAGAATCTGCCTTTCACCCTTCACTCTGGAACCCAAGAACATCGTCTACAGAATCCCTCAAAGCTCGTCCCCCAGCCATACCTTGCTCAACGCCTACATGACCCCCCTAGCCAACATTGTTAGAGCCCATTGACTGAACATCATCTCCTATGCAGAAGACACCAATGCTCTCTCTATCTGAAGACCAACCCACCATGAAGGCCAACTTCCTCCTGTGCATGACCAGCATCGCCGACAGGATGCAAAACAGCTGCCTCAGACTCAACAAGGACAAAACAGTAGTTCTGATCATCTGGAACAACTCCTCCTTGTGTAACGACACCTAATGGCCTGCTGAACTAAGTTTGTCACCTACCCTGACAGATCATGCCTCAGCATCAACCTGGACAGCAAACTCACCATGAAAAACCAGAACAACACGTTCTCCTCCACTTGTTTCCTCACTCTTGGCGTGCTCTGAAAGATCATTTTTATTCATTTGCAAATATTTGCAGGCCACCATTACACTGCAGCGTTATGTGTTACTTTTTATTTCTTTGAAACTTTTAATGCCTGGTGCATATGATTTCAATAAAATAATAAAACGCAATGCTTGTTGTATAGGGCAAAACACCCCAGCCCTCTCTTCTAACGCCAACGAAGCCGCCGCCAACCTCACAATATGGCTATCCAACACCGCTGACACCTTAGCACCACTGAAGAAACGTCAAAACAAACCTGGCAGCAAGAAGGCCTCTTGGTTCAACGATGATCTCAAGAAGTCCAAGAAACTCTGCCGCTCCCTTGAAAAGGCCTGGAAAAAAGACCCAACCACTAGCACCAAGGACGCCTTCAAAAACGCCACCCGCACTCACCACCAACTAATCCGAAAGGCCAAGAAAACAGCTTTCAAGGATCGACTTGACAACAACGCCCACAACAGCAAGGAACTTTTCAACATCGTCAAGGAATTTTCCAATCCCTCGGCCAACTCCAACGACATCACCCCCTCTCAAACCCTCTGCGACTCCCTAGCCTCATTTTTCCACAACAAGATTGCAGACATCCACAACAGCTTTGACAACCAACTCGAAGACCAACCCACTCTACCATTTGCTGATCATCTTCCCCCCGTGAACACCCTTAACGACTGGAACCCAATCTCCACTGAGGACACCATCCGCCTGATGAACTCCATCCACTCAGGATCCCCCACAGACCCATGCCCTCACCACATCTTCAACAAAGCAGACTCCGTCATAGCACCGCACCTCCGAGACGTCATCAACTGCTCCTTCAACTCCGCTACCTTCCCAGAAATCTGGAAACACGCTGAACTCACCGCCCTTCTGAAAAAACCAACAGCAGACCCCACCGAACTCAAAAACTACCGCCCCATCTCGCTTCTTCCATTCCCGGCCAAAGTCATCGAGAAAGCTGTCAACAACCAGCTCGCCGCCTTCCTCGAATCCAACAAATCCCTCGACCCCTCACAATCTGGCTTCCGAGCAAAACACAGCACTGAGACCGCCCTCATCGCAGCAACAGACGACATTCGAACTTTACTGGACAATGGAGACACAGTCGCCCTCATCCTCCTTGACCTCTCTGCAGCATTCGACACAGTCTGCCACAGCACCCTTTTACAACGCCTCAATAACATCGGAATCCAAGGAAAAGCACTTGAATGGATCACCTCGTTCCTCACCGGAAGAACCCAGAGAGTCCGCCTTCCACCATTCAAGTCCGAGGCCTCTGAAGTCATCTGCGGCGTACCACAAGGATCCTCACTCAGTCCCACCCTCTTCAACGTATACATGAGCCCCCTCGCGGCCATCGCACGCCAACACAACCTCAACATCATCTCTTACGCGGATGACACTCAACTGATCCTTTCTCTCACCAACGACCCCAGCACCGCCAAAACTAACCTACACGAAGGAATGAAAGAAGTTGCCGAATGGATGAAACAAAGCCGTCTGAAACTGAACTCAGACAAAACAGAAGTCCTCATCTTAGGTACATCCCCCTCTGCATGGGACGACTCCTGGTGGCCGGAAGCCCTCGGAAAAGCACCCATCCCGACAGACCACGCACGGAACCTAGGCGTCATCCTGGACTCTTCACTCTCAATGAACAGACAAGTCAGCGCCGTATCCTCTTCCTGCTTCAACATTCTTCGCATGCTCAGAAAAACATTTCACTGGATCCCCTCCGAAACAAGGAAAACAGTCACCCACGCTCTAGTCACGAGCCGACTGGACTACGGAAACACCCTCTACGCAGGTACTACCGCAAAACTCCAGAAGAAACTCCAACGAATCCAAAACGCCTCAGCCAGGCTCATATTAGACATCCCACGCAACGAACACATCTCTGGTCACCTTAAAGACCTCCACTGGCTACCCGTCAATAAGAGGATCACTTTCCGACTGCTTACCCACGCACACAAATCACTCTACGACATCGGACCAGAATGCCTCAACTCAAGACTGTCCTTCTACACCCCCTCCCGCCAACTACGTTCTTCCAGCCAAGCCTTCGCCACCGTACCTCGCATCAACAAGACCACCATGGGGGGCAGATCCTTTTCATACCTGGCTGCTAAAACATGGAATTCACTCCCCGCTTACCTTCGCCTTACCCAGAACCACCTAGCATTCAGAAAGCAACTTAAAACGTGGATATTTGACAAGTAATCCTCCTCCCCTTCCTAAGCGCCTTGAAACCCTCTGGGTATGTAGTGCGCTATATAAATTATATGACTTGACTTGACTAGGGCGTGTCAGAAACATAAGTTGTTGGTGTTGTTTCTGAGCACTGGCAACATCAGGTAAGCGTAGTGCCTGTCACCAATACAATTTGAAAGACTTTAGTAAAAACAGAAGCCCGCCTCTACGGCTCGGCCTTGAATAGGTCAACGAGGATGAAGTCAGGTCTATTCTAATCAGACCTAAACTGGGCCATCATCTGGCTTCTGAAGGGTTTTTGCTCCTTGGGCAAAATGTGTGATCCAGTCTCGAGCTCCGATATATACAAGTCCAGGTAACTTCTAGTATCAGAGAATCCCCACGCAATAAGTATTCCAAAATATCTAGCTTTTCTCAGCAGCAGTGTGCTTCAGGTTACTCCAGACACAATGCTGCATTACAAGCGTCTATGATCCTGTCCTATCCGGCATCATCGGTCTCCGGTGCTCTGGTAGCGCACGTGAAAGCTCTCGCCTTCTAGCCCAGCGTTCTTCATCAAACCCTTTGGAAGCTTTGCTGTTCCCTCCTGCAGATTTAGAGGGTGTTGAGTAGTCAGGAAGAGCAGAGCCCTACCAAGGATTTGCAGCTAGATTCATCATTATCCAGTTTTGCGAGTCCTTAATAGCGATTCATAAGGAATCGCTATTAAGGACTTGCGAAACGGGATTCATGTAGGAATTGCAAAAAATATTGCAATTCCTACATCTTCCTTATTTGCGATTAGCAATTTGCTAATCGCTAATAAGGAATAACTCCCCATGCAGTCCTATGGGCCTACTGGCCCATAGGAATGAATGGGGAGTTATTCCTTATTTGCGATTAGCAGTTTGCTAATCGCAAATAAGGATGCGATTTCAAGGGTGCCAGGGGGTCCAAAGGACACCCTGTAGCACCCCTGAAAAGCAAATGTAGCCAGATGTTGCGCACACACATGTCCAAAGGACATGTGTGTGTGTAACATACCACTCAGAAAAATGCACTAAAGTGCATTTTTCTGAGTTTTCGCTATTTACCACGAAGTCTGACTTCGTGGTAAATAGCGGCCAGAAATTGCGAATTCGCAAATTGAAAATGGTTGATGAATTGCATTTAAGGAATCTCAAATAGAGATTCCTTAAATGCAATTCCTTGCAAATATGCGATTTCGCAATTAGCGATTTTTGCATTTGGGATGATGAATCCCAAATGCAAAAATTGCACTCGCAAAGGGCCAGATTCTCAGAATCTGACCCTTTGCGAGCCGTTTTCGGCTTGATGAATCTAGCTGTTGGTCACTCAGCACCATCACCCTTTCTTCACTGTCCCTGCTTGTCGTCAGACTTCCAGAACACTTCACATCATCCCCAAAAGAGCTGGTGCAAAGGTGCTCTGTTCTAACACCCACATTTGTTTCTGGGCAGCAACTACTAGTCACTCCCCCATTGTTGCCTACATCTACACTGACGCGGGAAGCAGTGAGGCATGATCACTCTTATCTGCATATTATGGACTGAGGCCAAAGCATCTACACTGGTCCTAATTCATCATAATATAATCTATAAAGCTTGCTCTTTTACCACCCTGTTCACCATACTGGCTCAGCCTTTAGAAGAACTGCAACCATCAAGAAACCATTGACCACATAACATCACCAAGGACAAGCGACGTTGCCCTGATCTCTCATTTCCTTCTGTCAACTTCTGTCAGCCTCCAGTACTCCCCAAACGGGTCTTCTGGAATCAGATTCCCATGCAAGTCTTTACCGGGAGAAATCTTAACGTCACCACAGATTAATATTCCATGGTACGACAAGTCATTATGGCTATATGTGGCCCAATCTTTATAGCCTTGCACCATAGTGGCAAGGATGTCTGCGTGCAGGGGAAGATTGTTTATGGGCAGGAAGGTCCCCCTTCCTGTACATAAACAATCTTTAACCCGTTAACCGCGGCCGTTATTTCAGCGCAGTGCTAGCGTTCTAAGGAGTGGGCAGGGCCACGTCGGCCGTTGGACATTCGCAGCACCAGCCAGGTAGTGCTCGCGATAGCCAACGGACGATGGGAGCACGGAAGGGGTTAAAGCCACTCTGTAACTTCTATGTGTGCTGCTTAATGCAAAACAGCATTTTTTTGTTTATGTGCAGGAAGGGCGACCTTCCTGAACAATCATTGGCCTTTTGCTGTTTTTATGTGTGCTGCACAACGCAGCACACATGAAAACAGCAAAAACTAGGAGAAATTAAACATTTCTCCTTGTTGCACCAGGGTAAGACCAAGTTTTCCCTGGTCTTAATTCTGGCGCTGCCTCCTATTTATGCCGTCAGAATCAATGGGTGTTGCAGTAGAACGCCCACCGCATCACCCATTGCCCTCCCCTTTCATGCTAAGCATAGTAGCTTAGCGTTGCCTTGTAAATAAGGTGAGGCCCCTATCGCCATCACAATGTCACTGAAAGGCGATAGGGGCTTTTAAATATGCCCCTAGGAGGCCTTTAATTCCTCGCTCTCGCTATCCTCCAAGTCAAGTGCAGGAAGGGTTATTTGGCTCAAGTTGCACAGGCGATTCTAAGACGGGTTTGAGTCATTGTTGTCTACTTACCCGCCCGATATAGTGTTTTTAGACAAACCTCATCGATAAAGTTGATAACCGAGGAACTGTAAGGTATTTTTAGAATATCTGAATCCTGCTTTGTCCAGTAGTTTTATTCAAGAACTTCCTCCTACCTCCAAGTCTTCGAGGAGGTCGAGTCCGCCCTGGCAGTACTATATTACCAGGGTGGGGGGAGTATGCTGGTGATGAAGCATGACACTATTATTTGTGTGAGACATCCTCTTCCATAAAGGATAACCTTCCCATTTACTCAGAATCCTGCTATCTAAAAAGATTGAACGCATTCTTAAAATCTAGGAAATTGTTTTCCTTGTGATGCTTTGGTTTATCGTATTAGCACCGTGCCTTGTTGTGATGTACTAGTTTTGTGTCGGCGGGACGTACGGGAGTCTTTCCTCCACCTCTCTATTGTGTGATAATAGCTCAAGGTGCACAGCCATAATAGGACAGACGTCAGGACTCTAGAGGCAGACGACCTCAACCAGTTTACCTGAGCTTGCCTAAGAAATTTGTTGCGCGTCTTCACCATATTCAGAGTGAAGCAGTGCACTCTTCGTTGAGGATTTAAGAAGTTTGACGAAGCATCAGATGCTTCGTTAACATCACTGGTCGATTGTATCCACGGGCATCTCTTTCAGAGTGACCTGCACCATGCATCACACACAAAAAACACACAAAAAGCATCTCGGCTCAGAAATGTAGAAAGTATACTCCTTGGAGAGCTCTTTAATGTATGGGTCAACCCATGGTGATAGTCCCTGAAGGTAGTCTTGAGAGGTGGAGTGGCAGAGCCTTCCGGGTGCAAAGAGCAATTCTTTCCTCTGATTTCTTCTCCTCTGTGGTCCACCTTACCCTTCTTCATCATCCCCAGACTCCACTATCTCAACATCCCTCAATATGACCATTGCGTATCTCTGTATCTTGCTTCAACACCACCGCCCTGTTTCTTCACGTAAACTCCTGCCTCTTTTCCTTTTAAATCGCTCTTTCTCTCTGCGCGCTCCCTTTTCGTTCACTCTTTCAACCAATGATCTCCCTCTTTCCTCGTCTCTCTGCCTGTGTCGCTCCTACTGCTTTCTACATATACTGATCAGTTTTCCATGTCTTCGATGACCTTATGTCTTCCCCTTTCTCTATCCCATCCCCGGCAGGTCTTTGTCTCTTTTGTTCTTCCTCCACCGCTCTCTTCCTTCTGTTCCTCGATCAGTCTGATCCCTTTACATCGGCATTATCTTGTTAGCATCCAGCTGTCCCGTGTACTTTGTTCGCACATGTACATGGTTTATTTAACCCATTGCTGTTCTTGTTTCACTCAGCGCGGTTACCTTCACGTTCGATTTGTTATCTATAAATAAATAAATGAATAAATATCCCTTTGAACACCAGGAAGGAGATTGTAAATATTAATTTTCATTAGCAAAAAAAACAGAATGGGCCCGATTCACAGAACTAACTTAAGACAAAATCCTAAACTTACTACCATTTTGGTATTTACAGAAGGCACCATGTTCCTCAAAGTACTCCATTTTGTGCTGATAATCTTCATGAATCGGTTTTCAGCCCATGTCAAGAGACTCACAGCGGACGTGCGATTGCTCTATACAATGAATATATGTCATTTGCTACCTGTTGAGGCATAGGATATAGATCATATATTATGTTAGAGCATTGCCTCTTCAACCCTAACATATGCTGGACATCAACAAATATCTTAAATGAGCCAGGCATTTACTTCCTGGTCCTTGTCTTCTGGCGTCCTGGGTAATACTGCCCCTGATTCAAGAAAAGGGGACTCTAGAGCTCTACAACTGGATGGCTCCCTGGACATTTCTATCATTAGCTTAAGGAAAAGGTGTGATTCCACCTGCTGCTGTTGTTGACAACCGTGTTTGGTGTACCTGTGCACCACAAAGTACTTACAGCTTGTCTCTAAAGATTTAGGGCCCGATGTAGGTCGGTCGGTAACGGCCGAAAATCTGTATTTTCGGCCGTTACCGACCGGTATTACAGAAATGGGATGTAGGGGCATGTGTAACTGATTCGGTAAAATTACCGATCGGTAAATTTACCGATCGGTATTTCTACCGAATCGGTAAATTTGAGATGTAGGTGGGACTCTTCTGAGTCCCACAAGCCTTACAGAATCGGTATTTTACCATCAAATCAATTTGATGGTAAAATACCGATTCCGGTGTGCATGCACATGTGTGCATGCACACCTATGCCATATGACAGGCAGACCTGCCCTTAGGGCAGGTATGCCTGCCACATGGCACCCGAGCCTCTTTTGGGGGTGCCAGAGGGTGTCAAAGTGACACCCCCTGCACCCTTGTGTAATTCGGTATTTACCGATTCGGTAAATACCGAATCGGTAATGCCCATTCATTCCTATGGGCTTCAAAGCCCATAGGAATGAATGGGCATTACCGGTCGGTATTTACCGAATCGGTAAATACAGATTTTTACCGATTCGGTAAATGAAACATCTGGATGCTCCTACATGTCCCCCCTTCTTATTTGCCGATTCTTAATTACCGAATCGGTAAAATTCGGTAATTAAGAATCGGTATACAAGTCCTACCTACATCTGGCCATAAATCCTTCTAGAATTTGCTTGAAGGATTTCAACTTCTCCCATCCTTGAAGGCCATCCATCATAGTCATGATTTATTATTTAAAACTGGATCATTTCTGAGACCACACGAAAGTGTGAAGATTTGACCCATAGTGCAGTGGTTTGTTTGTATCTTACTGTCTAAAAACAAAGGAGCCCCGTGTAGGAGAAATAAAGCATTTTTTATAAAACACTACCTGCAAGCTTTAACCACAATTATCTATTTGCATTTGCCAATACTCCGAATTGATTTCTGCCTTATAAGTTAAAAAATACAGGTATTGCAAATAATAACAACTATGGGGCCGATTAGGATTGCGGTGAATCTGCATTCTCCGGGCCGGCGGAAGCCACCGCCGGCCCGGAGGATGCCGATTCACCGCTGCGGTGGCTACAAAGACCCCCTGCCAGATTAGGATGGTGGTAGGATCAGCAGCGGACGGCAGGTCCGTCCGCCGCTGATCCGCGGGGTGTAGCCTGCTATTTGGTGGCGGTGTCTGCAAGACACCGCCAGCCAAATTAGGAAGCATGTGTAAGCATGCTTTTCCGCGGCGTTTTTTCTGCGGTGGAAAAGCATGTGGACCTTTGCTTCTGGGGGGCCCTTGCGGGCCCCCAGGGTGAAGGGGTGGTGGGGGTGCACATGGAGGGTACCTATGGTACCCCCCTGCACTTGCATTCACAAAGCGGCAGGCACCGCGCGGTGCCTGCCGCTTTGTGCATGCAAATGCAATGCATGCAGTTTTAACATTGCGGCAGGTGCTGCTTCAAGCAGCACCCGCTGCAATGTTTAAGTTACAGGATGTGACCGCCAGGGTGGCGGTCACATCCTAATACGCACGGAGGGACCGCCGCTGCCCCTGCGGACGGTCCCTCCACCTCTGGCGTGGCGGACGGACGCAGGTCCTTCCGCCATCCTAATAGGCTCCTAAGTATGTAGATGGCTCTTATTTTGAAAAGCCATAAATGGATTGGATTTATGTTGCGTTGTATTGGTTGCATACAACAAAGGGGCATATCAGCAGGAACCTCTTTAAAATTATCGCAGTTTTAGCGGCAGCAAAACTGCAGCTAAAACGGCGATAATGGGCTTGCTAATATGCGTTATAGAATACCAATAGATGTCCTGCAAATCTAACCTGGGCTTCTATTGGAATTCTAGAACGCATATTAGCAAGCCCATTATTGCCATTTTAGTGGAAGTTTCCTGCCGCTAAGACGGCGATAATTTTAACGAGGTTCTGGCTAATATGCCCCAATATTTTAGATTCCACCGCCCTTTGTTTGATAGAACTTGTCTCCAGTTAGATGATTTTGTCTGCAAAGTGTTTTCTCTCTATTGGAAAGATCAGAGGAGCACAGAGTGGTGCACCCTTGTTTTATAGAGAACATTTCTTGCACCTCCTATTTTACCCTTAACCATGCAGTTGGTCGATACAGAGTGATTTGATTCCTGCAGAATGGTTTCGGGGACATGTCTATCCTTTTTGATTGTGCAGAAACTCTCACAACACCCTTCCAAGCACCTTCTCTACATCTAAGGAACAAACATTGGCACATTGTGATGCTTGGTACTAGCAGCGTCAATGAATGCCACTCCTTTGGTTTCCTGCCTGGAACATGGTCGTATGGGGAGAAATAACCTCACTCCCGCCAGATTGTCACGGGTATTGGTGAGGCATGATATTCTCCTCGAGCGTGACGTGATGCAAGAGTTTAAGTCATTCTTGTATTAAAAACCAGGGGCCATATTATCATGAAAGGGCGATACATTATTGCCGCTTTTATCGGCAGGAAACTGCAGATAAAGCGGCGACAATGGGATTGATAATATGGCCTTGTGAATTCCCATAGAAGCCCAGGTTCTGGTGTCATTATTGCCGCTTTATCGGCAGTTTCCTGCCGATAAAAGCGACGATAATGGATCGCCCTTTCTTGATAATATGGCCCAAGAACCCTCTCCATAAAATGACCAACATCCTGTCTTGTGCTTGTTTCTGTTTCATCGTCGTTACCAGCAGGGAATTATCTCGCTGTTCATGTAAAAGATTGTGATGAGTCCATTTCCAACGCACTTTCATGAGAATAAATGTCTGATCGTGATTCATGTGGTTTCAGGCCAGGTGAAGGCACCAAGATGATCCTTATAGTAGTCTGGGATGACTTGGAGATTTTTAAGCACGACGGCGGGTCGCTGTTGTTCGTTCTGGACCGGTCTGCCATGGTCCACACAGTGGTCGTTCTCGGTGTCCGTTTGGATCTTGCTTGAAGAGGCCAAGGTCTCTCCTATCTCCTTGACGTCATTGAGTTTTGGATGAGATACCTCTGACTCGCCGCAGCCAAGACAAAAGTCATTTAATATGGATCCAAGCTTCCACAGAGCTTAGCACAGACCATTGACCTTTTTCTTTGTGAAGCTTATCTCTGTACATCCAAAGGGAAAATCTTGGCTTCATCTTGAATAGCACCATGACACGTAAACCTGAGATCAACCATGCGGAATAAAGTTTCTTTCTATCTGGGGCCTGCTTCTTTTGAAGAGTGTTCCTCCATCTGCCTCCACATAGGACACGGACATTGTTGGAGCTACCATCAACATGTTTTATATCTAGGTATTCTCTACATATAATTCAGCATTTTCACCAGCATGGGGCCGACGATGGTGCTATCATGTTCAGACAGCGCATACTTCTCCCAGTGAAGGACCACTGCTTGGGTAGCCCAGCTCAGTTTTAAGACTGTGTGTGACTTGCCTCTGCGCTGTATATTTAAGTGTTCAACTTGTGCTAAATTCTTGGGGGGGAAAGGAGCAGAGCTGTATCTGCTTATTTTATCAAGGACTTGTTTTTGTATTTAGGATCTGCATATTTGGGATGCACTGCCCATGACTCTGGAAACAGTTATAAATACTGTTGTTTTAATTGAGCCATTTCCTGACAGTTTTTAGGTCAACAGCTACAAGGGTTAGTAATGTTAGTCCTGTGTGCTATATAAATGTTTCTTTCATTCGTTCACTCATTGTAATGCATGTAAGCTCATGCCCCTTTGATTATTAAATACAGCTTCTTCTGTGGCCCAGCGTGCCGGCAGGTCCGTTTTAGTAAAGGCCGTAGCCACGGCATTAACTAAAATGGATGTCCCTTCGGACAGAGGATTGCAAAACGAATGTACGTTGTGATCCTGCAGTCTTTTTCGCCGCAGGGAATCATAACGCGGTTGTTACAACGACTGCGTTGTGATACTGCATACCATTACTCCGCAAGTCGGAACAACGACTTGCGGAGGGGGGAGCGCTGGATGTTGGAATAGTTTAATTTACTATTCCAACTCCAGTCTGTGCGGACACTAGGGAAGGTGTTTGATTTTAAATCCAACACCTCCCCCGCAGGTCGTTGTTCCGACTTGCAGAGTAATGGAATGCGGAATCACAACGTGGTCGTTGTAATGACCGCGTTGTGATTCCCTGCGGCGAAAAAGATTTGGGGTAAACTTTGTTTACCGTGCAAAACACCATCAAGGAGCCCTTTCACCGAGTAGGTTACATCACACATGTGCCTTGGAGACACAATGGGCCCGATTCACAAACTGCATTTTCGACAACGTAAAGAAGTCCTACAGTGGTACTACTTACATACTACAAAATGGAATTCACAAATCTACAGGTGGAAATCTCCCCCTCCACCTGTCCTATATTTCCTCCAGTGAGATCAGTCTACATGTAAGTTTACTACTTAGTAGTAAAGGTGGGAGAGACTGAGGGAATGTAGCTTAATGGGAAATATCTTCTATTAAGTGGGAGGGGCTTATGGAGGTGTAAGAAGGAGTGCTAATACAAACGCCCACCTACAAAAGTGTAAGACCATTGCTATTCATAAAATACACTTCTCCAGTTACAACTGCCATAAAGGCAAAAAACTGTAGCAGATGTACTCCAGCCCAGTTTTGCAGTAAGTCTTACAGGACTCAAGGCCACTTACAGGTACTGCAACACACTACCATAAAAAGTAATGGAGGCATGGACTTAAGTGGACACCCCAAAGGAAATAATGTTGAAATAATTCATCAATTTAACTTTGAAATTATGTGTACATACATATTTTCAGTTACAAATGTGGCAGAATTAATAATTAAATATTTTATAAATTTAAAAATGTCAACTCATTTTCAAAAGAATGTAAACTTTTATCAAAAATTAACATTTAATTTACATCAATTAAACAATATTTTAATTACATTTACTGAACATTAGTTAATTTAAAATAAAATTGATAGGTACAGTGTATTTTTTATTGTGTTTAACAAATAATGTAATTAAATAAATTAACATATTTAAATTATTTATTCAATACACATTTATTTTGAAGAGGTAATATCCCCTAAAAATTTATTTTATTAGTTCTAAGATAAAAATACCTATTTTCATTTTACATTTATATTTTACAGCAAAATAATGTATATATAATTTTTTTTTAATGAATGAACTTTAATAATGTTCCCTATTCATTTCCACAGAGAGATTTCCACCACAGTAGGGGATATGTCCACCACAGTTCTGGAGATCCCCTCCACATCAGTAGATATCTCCACCATGGTGGTCTAGGTCTGCACTATAGTGGTGTAGATCTCCACAATGATGGTTTAGATCTCCACCACGGCGGGGGAGATCTCTGCCTATGTGTGTAAAGTTACAAACAGTAACTTTACACTTTTAAATTTGGCTCCACCCCCTGGTATTCAAGAGTGAAGAGTAAGTCTAAACCTTGAAGTAAATTCACACTCTGAAATGGTGAATAGTCAAAAGCAGTAAATTTACTCCAAAGTACAAGAGTACATTTACATGTGTAGTTTTATTAATGTGTAGATTGACCTGTGTGACTAGGCCCCAATGTATTTAACATCATTCATTTAATTCCTTGAGACAGTAGCTAATACTTGTTACTAATGTTAAGGCCATTGATGCTCTGATTTTTATTTGTCAGTTTTACCATGAAGTATGTGCCCTCCTGGTAACTGCTGTCATACGTGGGGTTGTTTCTAGATTTTATCATTTTTTCTCATCTTCATGTTTTCATTGTTTTGCTTTTCGTTTTAGCATTGGTAGGTTGGGTTTTCTGAAGCCCTTTGACGTAGACTTCGGCCCAATGAATGCAAGTGCCAACAAAGTAAATTTTAAATACACAGAGACACTATAAACCTAAAATGAAGTACTACGGGTTGTAGTCTGAACTGATAAGCAGGAATAACATTAGCCTTTATTAGAACACTGGAATGTTGGGAGCTCCATTGAATACAATGGAGTGCTCCATGCTTTTACGGGCCGGCAAATTCCTGCAAAGCAACATTCCAATGTTGTTTTCAAAGGCCTCTCGGAGTCCAAGGGAATTTAAACCCCTCGAACTAAAACCCCTGGGCCTTTGTTTTATTTATTGGAACATTCTGCCCTCTAGTCATGTCAGATCTGGTACAAGATAATGGCATTTATGTTTTTAAGTGTATTACCAAATCTTGTCATGCTCTATCCCTGTAATAGAGTTTTGCTACTTAAACTGAACCTTGTCATTGTAAAAAACTGTTAATGGAAAAATACCAATGAAAATGTTGTAAACACAATACTGGAACTTCAAACAAAATATTAAATTCAATAGGCTCTCATGGGCAATTCACAAACAACAACACATCCTTTCCCATAAGGTTGCAACAATTGACCAGTAAACTGCCTTTCATTTTGCCATTTCTGTTACAGTGCCATTTGAGTCTCATAGTTAAGATTCAACACTTAACGTCTGTCGGAGGCATTTGTACTAAGCTAGAATGTCTTTAAATAATTCCATCCTGTGATTGAGGTACATCAAATTGTTTCTCATTCAAAGCCGGAATCTACTTAACAACTTGTCGCATTTGAGATTCAATTGCACAGCGGTTGGCTGCTGTGAATAATGAGGTTTTAGAACCGAGCTGCGTTTCCTTTTCCTTCCATTTCTTCTGATTTTTTCAGCATGCTTAGTCCTCTCTCTCATTTTGGGTGTGTATGTACATATGTATGTATTGGTATTATATATCGTAAGCCTAGCTATACCTCGCTATACAGCAAGGAGTGTCGCATCTTAAGTGGCGTGGGAAAGTGAGAATGGAAGTGTTCTTTGTCGGCTTCATGTGGGGTAAGCCATCGCAGTGTGTTTGTTGGAGAGTGGTAAGCTCTGCTTACAAATAGAAGGGGTGACTTGGTTGGTGTTTATGTGGAGTGAGCGATTGAAGTGTTTTTAAAGAGTTGTGGTAGGCTCTGCTTACAAATGGAAGGGTTCTCTTCATTGGCGTGTATGTGGGTAAGCCATTGAATTGCTGAAGAGGAGTGATAGGCTCTGTTTACAAATGGAAGGGTTCTCTTCATTGGCGTGTAAGTGGGGTAAGCAATCGAAGTGTTGTTAAAGAGGAGTGGTGGGCTCCACATACAAATGGAAGGGTTCTCTTCAGTGGCGTGTAAGTGGGGTAAGCAATCGAAGTGTTGTTAAAGAGGAGTGGTGGGCTCCACATACAAATGGAAGGGTTCTCTTCATTGGCGTGTAAGTGGGGTAAGCAATCGAAGTGTTGTTAAAGAGGAGTGGTGGGCTCCACATACAAATGGAAGGGTTCTCTTCATTGGTGTGTTAGTGGGGTAAGCAATCGAAGTGTTTTTAAAGAGGAGTGGTGGGTTCCACATACAAATGGAAGGATTCTCTTCATTGGTGTGTAATTGGGGTAAGTGTAAGTGGGGTAAGCAATCGAATTGTTGTTAAAGAGGAGTGGTGGGCTCCACATTCAAATGGAAGGGTTCTCTTCATTGGCGTGTAAGTGGGGTAAGCAATCGAAGTGTTGTTAAAGAGGAGTGGTGGGCTCCACATACAAATGGAAGGGTTCTCTTCATTGGCGTGTAAGTGAGGTAAGCAATCGAAGTGTTGTTAAAGAGGAGTGGTGGGCTCCACATACAAATGGAATCTCCTACGCTGATGACACTCAACTGATCCTCTCACTCACCAAAGACCCGAACACCGCCAAAACCAACCTACATGAAGGAATGAAAGAAGTAGCAGAGTGGATGAAGATCAGCCGTCTGAAACTGAACTCAGACAAAACTGAAGTCCTTATCTTAGGTACCTCCCCCTCCGCTTGGGATGACTCCTGGTGGCCAGAGGCCTTAGGAAAAGCTCCCATCCCGACGGACCACGCACGGAACCTGGGCGTCATCCTGGACTCCTCACTCTCGATGACCAGACAAGTTAACGCCGTTTCATCATCTTGCTTTAACATTCTTCGCATGCTCAAAAAGACATTTCGCTGGATCCCCACCGAAACTAGAAAAACGGTCACCCACGCACTGGTCACGAGCCGCCTGGACTACGGTAACACCCTATACGCCGGTACCACCGCAAAACTTCAGAAAAAACTACAACGCATCCAGAACGCATCAGCCAGACTCATACTAGACATCCCGCGTAAAGACCACATCTCTAGTCACCTGAAAAACCTCCACTGGCTTCCCGTCAATAAGAGGATAACATTTCGCCTCCTAACCCACGCACACAAAGCACTTTACGAACTTGGACCCGAATGCCTCAACACCCGACTTTCCTTCTACACCCCCTCCCGCCAACTACGCTCCTCCAACCAAGCCCTGGCTGCGGTACCTCGCATCAACAAAACCACCATGGGAGGACGATCCTTCTCCTACCTGGCAGCCAAAACCTGGAACTCACTTCCCACTCACCTTCGCCTCACTCAGAACCACCTAGCATTCAGAAAGCAACTTAAAACATGGATATTCGACAAGTAATTCCCCACCCTTCCTCAAGCGCCTTGGGACCCTCTGGGTATGTAGCGCGCTATATAAATTAATTTGACTTGACTTGACTTGACTTGAAGGGTTCTCTTCATTGGTGTGTTAGTGGGGTAAGCAATCGAAGTGTTGTTAAAGAGGAGTGGTGGGTTCCACATACAAATGGAAGGATTCTCTTCATTGGTGTGTAATTGGGGTAAGTGTAAGTGGGGTAAGCAATCGAAGTGTTGTTAAAGAGGAGTGGTGGGCTCCACATACAAATGGAAGGGTTCTCTTCATTGGCGTGTAAGTGGGGTAAGCAATCGAAGTGTTGTTAAAGAGGAGTGGTGGGATCCACATACAAATGGAAGGGTTCTCTTCATTGGCGTGTAAGTGGGGTAAGCAATCGAAGTGTTGTTAAAGAGGAGTGGTGGGCTCCACATACAAATGGAAGGGTTCTCTTCATTGGTGTGTTAGTGGGGTAAGCAATCGAAGTGTTGTTAAAGAGGAGTGGTGGGTTCCACATACAAGTGGAAGGGTTCTCTTCATTGGCATGTAAGTGGGGTAAGCAATCGAAGTGTTGTTAAAGAGGAGTGGTGGGCTCCACATACAAATGCAAGGGTTCTCTTCATTGGTGTGTTAGTGGGGTAAGCAATCGAAGTGTTGTTTAAGAGGAGTGGTGGGTTCCACATACAAATGGAAGGATTCTCTTCATTGGTGTGTAATTGGGGTAAGTGTAAGTGGGGTAAGCGATCGAAGTGTTGTTAAAGAGGAGTGGTGGACTCCACATACAAATGGAAGGGTTCTCTTCATTGGTGTTTAATTGGGGTAAGTGTAAGTGAGGTAAGCAATCAAAGTGTTGTTAAAGAGGAGTGGTGGGCTCTGTTTACTAATGGAAGGATTCTCTTCATTGACGTGTGAGTGGGGTAAGCAATCAAAGTGTTATTGAAGAGGAGGGATAGGCTCTGCTTACAAACGGAAAGGTTCTCTTCATTGGCGTGTAAGACTGGTAAGCAATCGTAGTGTTGTGGAAGAGTAGTGGTAGGCTCTGCTTACAAATGGAAGGGTTCTTTTCATTGGCATGTATGTGGTAAGCAATCAAAGTGTTGAAGAGGAGTGGTGGGCTCAGTTTACAAATAGAAGGGTTCTATTCATAGGCGTGTAAGTGGGGTAAGCAATCGAAGAGTTGAAGAGGAGTGGTAGGCTCTGGTTATAAACGGAAGGGTTCTATTTATTTGCATGCATGCAGGGTAAGCAGTCAAAATGCTGTTGAAGAGGAGTGGTGGAGCCTCTTATCGTTTTACTGCTCTGTACCACTGACCTGCTGACACCTTGGACGTTCTTTTCTGTCAGAACCTGCCCTTGCTGGATCTTCCTCTAGTCTCTCATACGTGTGCCTTTCATCATTGGTCGCTCAGTCTCTGTTAAATGTTATTTTTGTAGGCAAGTAGGATGACTTCCAGAAAGTTTTGAACTTTCTGGTTCTCCATTCATTTGCCAGCCACCTTAGGCTGCCTCACGTTAGCTGTCACTATGTTTTCTGCGCTCATTTTGATGCCTTTTATGTGTTTTTTTGTCATGATGAGTTGGTTTGGTGCAGAGGAGATTCCTTTTCTAATTTCTGACTTACTCTTGCCACAGGCTTTTCTGTTCTTGTGCCTTCCTCTTTAAATTTACTGACAGGCTGCTATAAAAAAAAATTCTTTTTTGCAGTCTTGCTAGAGAGAGCTCAGCTGTCTGTTGCAGACAGCACTGTTGTACACAGTAGCACACGTCCGCTTTTGCTCGTGATAAGAGCGCTTTCTTGTCAGTCTCAGTTCCTTTATCTTTATTAAGTGGTTTCCTCCCTATTCTGCAGTTGTGCCCTGAGTAGAGCATTTATAGACTTGCTCTGATTGGCTAGGGTGTAGCCTACCACTTCTGATGTCATAGAACTAAATTTTTGGTTTTTGTATTTTATTTTATCACTTGTTAATCACTCCATGGAAGTGCATGTCTTATTTTTCAGCGCGTGCTCTCACTCGTTACTGATTCCCTCAACTCGCCTCAACTTTCACCTTCCACCCTCCACCCTCCATCCTGTTGGTCCATGGCAGTCCCCCATGCTCCAGATGGTGGCTTTGCTGATGCCCTTTTTACCTTGTCTCTCCACTAGCACCTTTATTGCTGACACTCCTCCATTGCATGCCAGGCTCTAGATAGCAGCCTTGGTTACCTCCTGGGTCTTGACGCGTTGCACTTCCTACTGCTGCACTTCGCCATGGTGGTCATGGCTACTGGAGTCACTAATGCCAGAGGCTTTCAAACGCTGCCAAAATTGGAAAAGGCAAGAGTGAAAACCAGCCAAGCATTGATTCCTACACTTTCAAGATGGTTGTCGTACTGTGTTATGCAGCGTGCGTTGCATCAAGCACAGTGGTGGCCATCTTGAAGGTATAGAAAGCAATGTTTTCATTGCTTGCCTTACTTTTAACATGGACAGTCAGACATTGGCAAAGCCAATCATGTCACTCTCTCACTTTGGCGATGCTGCTTGTCATTTGTGGCTGTGTCCTTTCTTCTTGTTATCAGCAATCTACTTTTTTTCCATTTATATGGCTTTCTTTAAGCCGAAGCATTCTGTACATTTCTGGATTCCTTGAGAGTTGCTTCTGTGTCTCATAATAGTGGGAGAGAAGTAAAAGGATTCATCCTAAAGCCCTAGGGTACATTACATGTTGTGAAAGTCCCAAGGTGCTGCACTTGTCTCAGGTGTGCAAGAGGAATCCTCTGTCCACTGTGCCAGCAGCAGCCATCACTCCATTCAGCGATAAGTCTGACAGATTCTTTCCCACAGAAATGACTTTGATTGTAAATCACGTCACAGCGCTTATTAATTTAAAAAACAAAAAAGTACAGTTCATAGAAAGACACCTCCTTTAAAATGAACAACTATGTTTAGTCACCTAAGAATGCTTACCCTGGAAGAGTGAGTTACTGGTCACACTTCATTCTCAGGCCACCAGCAATTCTGATCCTATTGACATCTGTCTTTTCAACTTCCCCAGTCGGTCTCTGCCGTACTCCCTTAGACATCCACCTGCAGTCCAAAGATTGGCATTCTCCATGTACAGCCATATCTGAAAGAAACAGGTTAGTATTAGATTCCTTACCTTAGAATATTCCCAGGCATCAGACTGGATCCGGAAATTTTTGCGTAGCAGTACCCTTGCGCGTCGGTAGGCGTCGTCCGCATCCACGTCCGTTGTCGGCGTCGTGGGCGCCGTGATGACGTCGTCGGAGTACTTAGACGCCGCCTCCATGTGCTGACGTCAGTTCTTCTTTTTTCCGCGCCAGCAGCGCAGATCCGGAACAAGTGGTACCTTAGTCATTTTTTTTACTAAACTTTTTTGATCCCTTTTGATCATTCTTCGAGTCTTTGACTCCGAACGGTGCCGATAGGGATGCCTGGTTTTAAACCTTGTGAGGATTGTGACCGATTGTGATAGGCTGATGTCGGTTACCCACCCTCACTGTCGGTGTCTCCACTGTCTCGGCGTCGACCACGACGACAAGACCTGTTCCGACTCGAACTCCCGCAGTCGGCCCCGTGCCGCGAGAGGTCCCGGTCCAGCGGAGGTCGAGGGACCGGTCGCGGGATCGGAGCCATCGTAGCTCCGGGAGTCGCCATCACTCCTCTGGGTCGAAGTCGTCAGGTAAGCACAAGAAGTCGAAGAGACGTCATCGCTCTTCCGACTCCCCCCCCGATGCTCGCGCGACGCGGCCGGGGGTTCGGGTGACACCGCCCACGCGGCTCTGTCGGAGTCGCGGGCGTCACGTCCGGCTCCATACCCTCCGGTCCCTGGGCCTCACGCGGCATCGGAGGAGGTCGAGCGGTTCCTCATGGCCATGAGATCTCTCGCTCCTCCGACGGGCTCCGCGGCGCCTTCGGGCCCAGCGGATCCGTCTGGGGGCCCTTGCGGGTCGAGGTCTTCGGCCCCGATGCCGTCGGGTGCTTCGGCCCTGGCGCCGCCGGCGCCTTCGGGCCCGGCGCCGCAGGCCCCCGTTGAATCCGGTTCTGGATCCGGGTCGTCGCCGGTTGACCTCACGACCTCTCCGGCCCCCCAGGTGTCACATCTGGCGCCGTCTTTGGGCGGCATCGTCCCCGATGCCTCCCTCGATCCGGTTACGGCGCCGGAACGGCACCGCTGGACGCCACTTTCGACGCCGTTTGGAGAATTCTACTTCAACGAACCGGCCCCATCATATGACCCCCCTGAATTTCAGGAGATGGGTGACGAGGAGAATTGGGAGGGGTCTGTGGACCCTCTGACACGGGAGTGTCAGTCCCAGGAGGACTGGACAGGTGGACTTGGGGATGCCAGTGGTCTGGATACCTCACCAGACACTGGTTTTGTCTCACCTCCTACCGTGGCTACGGAGGAGGGGGCAACCTACAGTGTGGTGCTGATGCGGGCCTTGGGCCTTGAACTCCCCGTCGCGGCCGTGAGGACTTACCTCCTCACTGAGGTCCTTAAACCGCAGTCAAGCTCGGCTGAGCCTCTGCTGCCGTTTAATGAGGCCTTGACCGACGTTCTTTTGGGCACTTGGTCCAGGCCCGCTACAGGTTCGCCTGTAGATAGGAACGTGGCCAGACGCCACCGCCCGGCCCCGGGCGACCCTTGTTTCCTGTCCACCCACCTCACCCCCGAGAGCCTGGTAATTCAGGCTTCGAATTCCCAGACCGCATTTCCGTCAGCTCCGACTGACAGGGAATCCAAGAGGTACGAGCAATACGGCAAGAAGGTATTCTCCTCCCTGAGTCTGGGACTGCGGTCTTCCAACACTGCGTGCCTCTTGGGCCGTTACACCCACTCTCTGTGGGATACGGTCGCGGACTTGCTGCCAGAATGCCCGTTGGAGGTACGGGCTAAACTCGGCCAAGCCCTTGTGGAAGGCCGAGATGCGGCACAATACTCTATCCGGTGTGGACTGGATACCACCGACTCACTGGGCAGAGCGATGTCAACGACGGTGGCGATTCGTTGCCACGCCTGGTTGAGATCCGCCAACTTTTTGGCCGATGTCCAGAATATACTCATGGACATGCCGTTCGATGGACGTCGCCTCTTTGGCGACAAGGCAGACCATGCGCTTGAGCGCTTTAAGGACTCCAGGGCTACGGCCAGGTCCTTGGGCCTCTCGGCCCCACGCCAGCAAATGGGTGCCTTTCGCTCCTTTCGTGGCCAAGGAAGGGGCGCCCCCACATGTGCTGCCAGCCACGCACCGCAGACTAACATCCAGCGCGGTGGCAGCCGTGGAAACCGCCATGGAGGCGGTCGGGGACAACGGCGAGGTCAGTCCACACCTTCCCCCGCAGCATCCGCCTCAAAACCCTCCTAGTCCGTGCTTTCAGGCGCATGTGACGCCAGTGGGGGGCAGGGTTCGCCATCACCTCTTCCACTGGCGCACTGTCACTTCGGACAGGTGGGTGCTGCAAATCGTCCGAAGGGGCTACTCCCTCCCCTTCGAGGCGACCCCTCCAGCCATGCCACCGCAATACCACCGCGTGTCGGGGGATCCTTTGCGACTTCTGCAGGAGGAAGTTACGGCCCTCTTGGCCAAGGGGGCCATCAAGCGCGTTCCTGAGCCAGAAGTAGGGTTGAAGAACTGTAATCTTCATTCTCAGGGAATACTTACTAATATAACAAAGAACTTGGCACAGAAGCTGAAAATATGAAAAGACATCTTTATTAAATTTAATAAGTGAGGCCACGTCACACAGAAGCCGTAGCAACTGAATGAGGCAGTCTGAGGAATACAGAGGACAGAGGCCTTTTATATGTTTTAGTGTTACATGACTCAGCACAAAAGTAAGGGGCAGTCCTAGCTTTTGCAAGCATGCAAAAAATCCGACATTCCTTCTTACACAAGCTGAACAAACCCATAATAAAAGACCACAACCCATATCGTAAACAGGTCATAAAGAGAAGGAACAGAAACAGATGAGAAACAAGATAGAAGGGTGTGTGCATGTACCATAAACTCAGCAATGTCCTGCTCTTTGATCTCTATCTTGATCAGCTAAAGGGCAAAAACTGGTTTGGCAAGGTCAGCTTCAGGCGGCAGGGTCAGTTCACTTCAGGTCAAACAGGAGTCAGCTAAAGTCATCGGCCTATGTGAGGGCGACCACAAAATGGCTGCCATGCACAAAATGGAACCCAAGGGTTCAGAACGAAATCTTCAAATACACAGTGAATCCATCGGTGTAACATGACAAAAACACTCATACTTGCTGAGCTCACTGTTTACGGTTCGCTGTTACCAAAATCGTAACAGAACCACGACCTTTATGGCCCAGGTTCAGAATTCACGGAACCTCAGGGTGTGGTTGCTACTCCCACTACTTCCTGGTACCCAAGAAGGGCAAAGGGGGCCTACGCCCTATCTTGGATCTAAGGAACGTCAACGGCTTCCTCTGGAAGGAGAAGTTCAAAATGCTGATACTGGCTCAGGTCTTAGCTGCCCTGGACCAAGGAGACTGGATGGTAGGGTTGGACTTGCAGGACGCTTATTTCCACATGCCTGTCCTGCCAGCCCACCGGCGTTATCTGCGGTTCACGGTAGGCCACGAGCACTTTCAGTTTACCGTGCTCCCCTTCGGCCTTACCAGCGCCCCACGGGTGTTCACGAAGGTCAGCTGGGGTTTTCCATCAATGTGCCGAAATCACACCTGTGTCCCTCTCAGAAGCTCCTCTTCATCGGAGCGGTTCTCGACTCGGCGCAGTTTCGGGTTTATCCTCCCGAACAGCGGGTTCGGGACATTCAGGCTCTGAATCCACTCTTTCAGCCTTTGTCCCGGGTCTCGGTCAGGTTGACGCTGCGGCTTCTGGGGCTGATGGCCTCCTGCATCCTTCTGGTGCATCACGCCCGGTGGCGGATGGGGGCTCTGCAGTGGGACCTGAAGATTCAGTGGGCCCAGCATCAGGGCAACCTCTCCGACCATGTCCTGATCTCGGAGGGCACTGCGAGACAGCTGCAGTGGTGGCTCACGGACCGCGATTGGGTCAGCGGCAGATCCCTCTCCCTTCCCCAACCGGAGCACGTAGTTGTGAGAGACGCGTCCCTCCAGGGCTGGGGAGGCCACATGGGAGAGGCGGAGATCAGAGGCCTCTGGTCTCCGGCGGAGTCCAGGCTCCATATCAACCTTTTGGAGCTGCGGGCGATTCGTCTAGCACTGAAGGCATTCCTCCCCTCTGTCCGGGGGAGTGTAGTGCAGGTGTTCACGGACAACACCACCGCCATGTGGTACTGCAACAAACAGGGCGGGGTGGGGTCGTGGACCCTTTGCCAGGAGGCTCTGCGCCTCTGGCAGTGGCTGGAACATCAGGGCGTGACCCTGGTGGTTCAACACCTGGCAGGTTCTCTGAACGCCAGGGCTAACGAACTCAGCCGTCGGTGCATGATGGATCACGAATGGCGTCTGAACTCGGACGTGGCACAAGGCCTCTTTCAGCAGTGGGGAGAGCCCTGGTTAGATCTATTCACCACCGAAGAGAACGCGCAATGTCATCAGTTCTGCGCGTTGGAATTTCCAAGGCAGCACTCGCTCGGAGGCGCTTTTCGTCGCGAGTGGAGTTGCGGTCTGTTGTACGCCTTTCCGCCTATACCACTTCTGCCCAGAGTGCTGAAGAAGATCAAACGCGACCGGGCCCAAGTCATCCTTGTGGCTCCGGACTGGGCACGAAGGTACTGGTATCCAGAGCTACTCAGTATGTCAGTCGATCCCCCGGTCGTCTGCCTCTTCAGGAGGACCTTCTGTCGCAGCAGCAGGGGACGGTCCTCCACCCGAACCTGTCCAGTCTCCACCTCCATGCTTGGAGATTAAGCGGCGACAGTTGAGGTCATTTGACTTGCCTCCTGAAGTCTGTGACATCATCCTGGCAGCCAGGCGTGCCTCCACAAAGTCGGTATACGCCTGCAGGTGGAACAAATTTGTGGCATGGTGCACAGCAAAGGCTGTGGATCCTCTTTCTGCCCCTCTTTCTGAGGTTCTTCTCTTCCTTCTTTCTCTTGCCCGGCAGGGCTCTGCTCTGGGCACTATCAAGGGCTACCTTTCTGCCCTTTCATCCTTTCTAAGGCTGCCTGATCAACCTTCTTTGTTCAAGTCCCCTATTGTAACTCGCTTCCTGAAGGGCATCCCACACATGTTCCCTCCTGTTCCGTTTGTGATGCCTCAGTGGGACTTGAACCTTGTTCTTACATTTCTAATGTGTGCTCCCTTTGAGCCACTTCACAACTGTCCTCTTCGCCTTCTTACCCTGAAGACTGCTTTCCTGGTTGCCATCACCTCTGCCAGGAGAGTGAGTGAGCTCCAGGCTCTTTCATGTACACCCCCTTTCCTTTCTGTCCATCCGGACAAGGTTGTGTTACGGACTAAGCCGTCTTTCCTGCCCAAGGTTGTCACGGCCTTCCACATCGGGCAGTCCATCACCTTGCCCACCTTCTTTCCACCACCGCATCCCTCAAAAGAGGAAGAGCGGCTCCACCGTCTGGACCCAAAATGTGCGATTTCATTCTACTTGGATCGCACACACCAGTTCCTGGTGGATGACCAACTCTTTGTTGGTTACGTGGGCGCTAGGAAAGGTCCGGCGGTGCACAAGAGGAGCATCTCTCGGTGAGTCGTCTTGTGCATCAAGGCTTGTTACTCCTTGGCAAAGAAGGAGCCTCCTGTTGGGCTGAGGGGCCATTCCACTCGGGCCACGGCGGCTTCTACTGCTCTGGGCCGGGGAGTCCCCTTGCAGGACATTTGTCAGGCAGCTACGTGGGCCTCGCTGCACACGTTTGCAAGACACTACTGCCTGGACAGTCAAGTCCGGAGGGATGGCTTCTTTAGCCGTTCCGTCCTCCAGGACTTTCTGGTGCGATTATTGGTTCGCAGACCCACCACTGGGGTTGGTATTGCTGGGGTATCTATTCTAAGGTAAGGAATCTAATACTAACCTGTTTCTTTCATATGAACAAGTTACTTACCTTCGGTAACGATATAGCTGTAAGAAACAGTAGTTAGTATTAGATTCCTTACCGACCCACCCATCCTCCCCGTTCTGCGAACCGATATCTAGGGTTAAGGTCATCCCCCTTCAGGGCCCTAGTTTCAATGGCACCAGTGTTGGTTTTTAACATGGCTCTGCGTTTCTGGTGCAGAAAAGCTGTGTCTAAGAACTGACGTCAGCACGCGGAGGTGGCGTCTAAGTACTCCGACGACGTTATCACGGCGCCCACGACGCCGACGACGGACGCGGAGCCGCAGACGACGCCTACCGACGTGCAAGGGTACTGCTATGCAAAAATTTCCGGATTCAGTCTGACGCCTGGGGATATTCTACGGTAAGGAACCTAATACTAACTACTGTTTCTTACAGATATATCGTTACCGAAGGTAAGTAACTTCTTCGTTAGGCTGCATCTGTCCTAAAAGTAAATCTTTTCCTGATCTTGGAAGGAGATGACATCGGGTTCCTCTTTTCTCTACACGTATCATGGTGTGGGACTATAAATTCCCCTGCTCTGGCCCACCGTATTTGAGTGTGACCGGATGTTTCGGTGCATGTAGACATTTTTTTGAAATCCGATTCATACCTCTACGATCTGGTATTTTGTACTCACTATCGACTTGTCCAATCCACAACAATACTCTTAGACTGACCTTTCTTCATACGTACGGACATCTTGGCATTGTATATCAAGGAGCGCCTCACCATTGCCCTGAAGAAGTCCAATTTCTTTGGACGAAACGCGTTGGCTGATCGACTTGAAAAAGTTGTTTCTGTCTAATTAAATTACTACTAAATAAAAAGGATAATGTTAAG
Source organism: Lissotriton helveticus (assembly GCF_964261635.1). NCBI lineage: Eukaryota > Metazoa > Chordata > Amphibia > Caudata > Salamandridae > Lissotriton > Lissotriton helveticus. Next base: position 475,236,771 of record NC_136062.1, read on the forward strand.
AGCAACTCTGGACACAGTTTCTATATTTGTGTGATATTTTTTGTAAGGTGGTGCACCACTTGCTCTGTTTTTTGTCTGCCATTGTAAAGTCCAGTTGTTTGGACTGCACCGCGGCAGTGTGTGCTTACAGTGTGTGCACACAACTCTGGGATATTTCCCATCCCTTATAAAAATTTGGTGATTTTTTTTGGTTAGGTGCTCGTTCTCATAGGGTTTCACTGTCAACGATTGTATATAAATGTTTTCGAATGCCTGATATGTTTATTTTCCTAATGGACCTGCGCCCTGTCACCAGCCAATCCTGACTCTGTGCTTATCTGGATTTGGAAAGCAAGGGGTGCTACAGGCCAGAGCCCCATAGAGTTGTGGCTACAAATGAGGAGACATAGGTGTTGTCCATAAGGAGCAGCAGTTCACAGAGTTTTCCAGAACTCCGCTCTCTGAAAACTCTGCGAACATCGACAGCGAAGCAGAGTTTACTGCCCACCCCTATTTACAATACATAAACACATACATATATACATACATAAGTCCATACATACATACACGTGCTTGCCCGTGGAGAGTCAGTCTCCGACCTGGAGTGATAGTCGTTGCCCTGGAGACAAAGCATTTGGAGACATTTACATTCTAGATTAAAGTAAAGCAATTCAGATATTGCAGTTTCTAGGCACTATGGGATACATTTCGAGAGAAATATCTTTTTTGGCAACATCTGTCCTTACCTGGTGTTCTGCTCAAACTTGCAAAGTCCCTTATACAGAACTCCTGATTATTGTGTATGAAGAGATTGTGTGATAACCAAAGGCAGCTGGGAGCAATGACTAGTGGGCGGCGACGGGAGGTCTGAGTCCGTCCACCCACCCCTCCTAACCAGCACCCAATGGGGCAGCGGTTTGTGGCATCCCGGATGGTAGAGCCCCCCCCAGCGCTGCCAACAGGAACAGCCTTTCAATAGGAAGGCCGAAACGGAAATGGTGCTGCAGGGGCTGCTCAGGTAACGATGACCCATCTGATGTTAGACAGTTGTGTAAATGCCCCCCAGAGTGAGGGGAAAGAGCCAGCGTATGGAGGGTATTCGTTATGTGTTCTATCTCCAGGGGACACATCTGGTCATACATAACATAACAGAACATAACAGGTGTATTTGTAAAGCACACGTTCACCCGTAGGTATCCTGGCGCTGAATAACAGATGTTTATTGTTACCCAACTCAATGGTACTCATTTTATCGACCCCAGATGGATGAAAGGCTGAGTGGACCCACCAGGATTTGAACCTGTGACCATGAGGTCGAACACAGGCCCCTGCAGTGGACACATTAGTCCACTGAGCCACCAGACCCGGCATAGATGTCGTACCTTTTGCTGCCTGGTTTCCCACCACTGAAAGCTTCCCTTGTTTTAATTTCTGCTTTTCTGATGAGCTCTCCTTATAACTGTAGTCTTGTGTAAAACAGCTAAGTGTGCTAATACTCAAGAGAATGGAGAATGGAGGGGAGTTTTTGGGGTGTGGAGGACGCTTCCGAGTAATCATTGTTGAGTAGGAGAGAGTGTGGGTACCTACATCCCTCATTCACTGCCCTGTCTTTTTGTTTTTCTTACAGCAGGTGAACAAGTGCAGCCATTTTTTCCAGTTAAAGAACATTTCCTTTTGTGGCTACCATCCAAAAAACAACAAGTAAGTCTCCACCCTTCTCTCTCGCCCCGTTCTCAAAATATTCGACCTCGCGACTTTCTCACTTCACCCACTATGGGCCGGATGGACAGAGCTTTTTTGTTGTCTCAAACGGCCCGATTCAGAGAATCGGGCTGTTTGCGACCATATAGAAGCCTTTTTATATGTACAGAACCCTATTTTGTGATTTGGTAATCCATTACCGCATCACGAAATGGATTAGCGATTCAGTATCAGGAAGGGGCGTGTTCATGGCGTCCCTTCATAATAGCGACTCCCAGTGGCGTAGTTGGAATGTTTTACAACCGAAATGTGGTTGCAAAACATTCGCATTTTGCCACCTACTACAAGTAGATGGTAACCCAGTCGCAAACGGCAAGTGGACCCCTTTTTCTTTGGGACCCAGGGACCCCTGCCTGCTCTTAAAAATGAAACTGAAACGTTTCATTTTATTTTTGAAACACAGTCTCATTTTCAATGACATTGGGCCCAATTCCCAAAGTCTAACTTTACTACTCGTAAATGCCCTTTGTGAATAACGAAAGTCTCAGTTTGTGAATCAGGCCCATCGAGTATGTCCCAATACACCCTTGTATGGCGACAGTCACATGTCTGCTCTTGCTAGTTTCTTTCTCTATAGTAAACAACAGTGGTAGCAATGTGGTTACCTGACCTTTTAATTGGATGAGAAGTCAAGAGGCCACCTCGTTACCATAAAAGTCACCACATGAAGATATCTTTCAACAGACTAAAAAACATTTTTTTCTGGTAAAAGAGCAGAGATAGGCAAGAACCATTTAGATCTGATGTAGGAACAGTCTGTGCCGATACTGGTGCATTCACACTATGCTGATCATCCCTTCTATCAAAGGGGTTTAGTGTTTCTTTAGCCTTCATAGCTGTTTTGTTTGTCATTTCTTGACACAAACTGTGACGTTTTCCATTGTTCTTGGGCTGATAGATTCTGCTTGTTTTGTTCAAAGGGGGTACTTGCCCCAAACTACACACAGTATAACATCTTTCTTTCCTGCCACCCACTAGGATGTTCTGTGTACCTCTTTCAACCTCTGTTCCTACATTCGCTTGCTCTAATACTCTCCACCTTTAGTAAAGCTCCGACTATCAAGGTCTGAAGTTCTGAGGCCTTGGCAGGTCTGGGCCCTCAGATCCTAAGGTCTGAAGTTCTGAGGCCGTGACAGCTCTGGGCGCTCGGATTCTAAGGTCTGAAGTTCTGAGGCCATGGCAGGTCTGGGCACTCGGATTCTAAGGTCTGAAGTTCTGAGGCCATGGCAGGTCTGGGCACTCGGATTCTAAGGTGTGAAGTTCTGAGGCAATGACAGCTCTGGTCGCTCGGATTCTAAGGTCAGAAATTCTGAGGCCATGGCAGCTTTGGGCGCTCGGATTCTAAGGCCTGAAGTTCAAAGGTCATGGCAGCTCTGGGCCCTCAGATCCTAAGGTCTGACATTCTGAGTCCATGGAAGCTCTGGGCCCTCAGATCCTAAGGTCTGACATTCTGAGTCCATGGAAGCTCTGCACTCTCAGATTCTAAGGTCTGAAGTTCTGGGGCTTGGCAGCTCTGGTCCCTCAGATCTTAAGGTCTGACATTCTGAGGCCATGGTAGCCCTGGGCCCTCAGATTCTAAAGTCTGAATTTCTGAGGCTATGGCAGCTCTGGGCCCTCAGATTATAAAGTGTGAAGTTCTGAGTCCATGGCAGTTCTGGGCCCTCAGATTATAAGGTGTGAAGTTCTGAGTCCATGGCAGCTCTGGGCCCTCAGATATTAAAGTGTGAAGTTCTGAGTCCATGGCAGTTCTGGGCCCTCAGATTATAAAGTGTGAAGTTCTGAGTCCATGGCAGTTCTGGGCCCTCAGATTATAAAGTGGGAAGTTCTGAGTCCATGGCAGTTCTGGGCCCTCAGATTATAAGGTGTGAAGTTCTGAGTCCATGGCAGCTCTGGGCCCTCAGATTATAAAGTGTGAAGTTCTGAGTCCATGGCAGTTCTGAGCCCTCAGATTATAAGGTGTGAAGTTCTGAGTCCATTGCAGTTCTGGGCCCTCAGATTATAAAGTGTGAAGTTCTGAGTCCATTGCAGTTCTGGGCCCTCAGATTATAAAGTGTGAAGTTCTGAGTCCATGGCAGTTCTGGGCCCTCAGATTATAAAGTGTGAAGTTCTGAGTCCATGGCAGTTCTGGGCCCTCAGAATATAAAGTGTGAAGTTCTGAGTCCATGGCAGTTCTGGGCCCTCAGATCCTAAGGTCTGAAGTTCTGAGTCCATGGCAGGTCTGGGCCCTCAGATTATAAGGTGTGAAGTTCTGAGTCCATGGCAGTTCTGGGCCCTCAGATTATAAAGTGTGAAGTTCTGAGTCCATGGCAGTTCTGGGCCCTCAGATTATAAGGTGTGAAGTTCTGAGTCCATGGCAGTTCTGGGCCCTCAGATTATAAAGTGTGAAGTTCTGAGTCCATGGCAGTTCTGGGCCCTCAGATTATAAAGTGTGAAGTTCTGAGTCCATGGCAGTTCTGGGCCCTCAGATTATAAAGTGTGAAGTTCTGAGTCCATGGCAGTTCTGGGCCCTCAGATTATAAAGTGTGAAGTTCTGAGTCCATGGCAGTTCTGGGCCCTCAGATTATAAGGTGTGAAGTTCTGAGTCCATGGCAGCTCTGGGCCCTCAGATTATAAAGTGTGAAGTTCTGAGTCCATGGCAGTTCTGGGCCCTCAGATTATAAGGTGTGAAGTTCTGAGTCCATTGCAGTTCTGGGCCCTCAGATTATAAAGTGTGAAGTTCTGAGTCCATGGCAGTTCTGGGCCCTCAGATTATAAGGTCCGAAGTTCTGAGTCCATGGCAGTTCTGGGCCCCCAGATTATAAAGTGTGACGTTCTGAGTCCATGGCAGTTCTGGGCCCTCAGATTATAAAGTGTGAAGTTCTGAGTCCATGGCAGTTCTGAGCCCTCAGATTATAAAGTCTGAAGTTCTGAGTCCATGGCAGTTCTGGGCCCTCAGATTATAAAGTCTGAAGTTCTGAGTCCATTGCAGTTCTGGGCCCTCAGATTATAAAGTGTGAAGTTCTGAGTCCATTGCAGTTCTGGGCCCTCAGATTATAAAGTGTGAAGCTCTGAGTCCATGGCAGTTCTGGGCCCTCAGATTATACGGTCTGAAGTTCTGAGTCCATGGCAGTTCTGGGCCCTCAGATTATAAGGTGTGAAATTCTGAGTCCATTGCAGTTCTGGGCCCTCAGATTATAAAGTGTGAAGTTCTGAGTCCATTGCAGTTCTGGGCCCTCAGATTATAAAGTGTGAAGTTCTGAGTCCATGGCAGTTCTGGGCCCTCAGATTATAAGGTGTGAAGTTCTGAGTCCATGGCAGTTCTGGGCCCTCAGATTATAAAGTGTGAAGTTCTGAGTCCATGGCAGTTCTGGGCCCTCAGATTATAAAGTGTGAAGTTCTGAGTCCATGGCAGTTCTTGGCCCTCAGATTATAAAGTGTGAAGTTCTCAGTCCATGGCAGTTCTGGGCCCTCAGATTATAAAGTCTGAAGTTCTGAGTCCATGGCAGTTCTGGGCCCTCAGAATATAAAGTGTGAAGTTCTGAGTCCATGGCAGTTCTGGGCCCTCAGATTATAAAGTGTGAAGTTCTGAGTCCATGGCAGGTCTGGGCCCTCAGATTATAAAGTGTGAAGTTCTGAGTCCATGGCATTTCTGGGCCCTCAGATTATAAAATGTGAAGTTCTGAGTCCATGGCAGTTCTGGGCCCTCAGATTATAAAGTGTGAAGTTCTGAGTCCATGGCAGTTCTGGGCCCTCAGATTATAAAGTGTGAAGTTCTGAGTCCATGGCAGTTCTGGGCCCACAGATTATAAAGTGTGAAGTTCTGAGTCCATTGCAGTTCTGGGCCCTCAGATCCTAAGGTGTGAAGTTCTGAGTCCATGGCAGTTCTGGGCCCTCAGATTATAAGGTCTGATGTTCTGAGGCAATGGCAGTTCTGGGCTCTCAGATTCTGAGACCATGACAGCTGTAGTGCTCAGAATCTGAGGCTGTCTTAGCTCTAGGTCTCCAGCCTCAGCAGCCATGACAGCTTCAGCCTCAGCTGTAGGACACTAGCCTTTGAAGCTGTGACTGCCCCAGACTCCTAGATCTGAGCAGATGGCCCCGGGGACCAGAAGATATGAAAGCTGAAAAACTGTTCCTGGGCCATCAGACTCTGACCCTTTTACAGCTTCAGGCCTCCTGCTAAGTAAAAACAGGACAGCCTGAGCTCTCAGACACAAAGATGTGATAGCCACAGCCCTTGAGTCAGGGCTTCCTGGGCCCTCAGACTAGAAAGAAGTGATAGCCCCAGACATCAGATGCGGAAAGCATTGACCACCCCTTGCCCTGGGTCTTGGCATGCTCTGACCACCACATGCCCTCAAGCTGGAAAGCTGTGATATCCACGGTCCCTTATAGTTTTTAATCTCATAAGTACATCCATTCTCATCACTTCTCCTGTTCTAATAGCTTGTCCTCTATATATGACTCCTGTTATCATGATTCCTTCTCTTCTCATGATTCCTTCTCTTCTCATGATTCCCCCCTCGTCTCATGATTCCTTCTCTTCTCATCATTCCTTCTCTTCTCATGATTCCTCCTCATCTCATGATTCCTTCTCTTCTCATGATTCCTTCTCTTCTCATGATTCCCCCTCATCTCATGATTCCTCCTCGTCTCGTGATTCCTTCTCTTCTCATGATTCCCCCTCATCTCATGATTCCCCCCATCTCATGATTCCTCCTCGTCTCATGATTCCTCCTCATCTCATGATTCCTTCTCTTCTCATGATTCCTTCTCTTCTCATGATTCCTTCTTTTCACATGATTGCTTCTCTCATGATTCCTTCCCTTCTCATGATTCCTTCCCTTCTCATGATTCCTTCTCTTCTCATGATTCCTTCTCTTCTCATGATTCCACCTGATCTCACAATTCTAATTCTTCTTTTGCCTCCTCCACGTCTCACAACTCCACCACTTCTCACAACTCTACTATTTCGTCTGACTAGATCATTTCTCATGACTCCGCTTCTTTTCATGACTCCACCTCTTCTCATGACTCCACCTCTTCTCATGACTCCACCTCTTCTCATGACTCCACCTTTTCTCATAATTTCTCCTTTCTCTTCCTTCAGATATTTTGGGTTCATCACCAAGCACCCAGCTGATCACCGCTTCGCCTGCCACGTCTTTGTCTCGGAGGAATCCACTAAACCTCTTGCAGAGTCAGTAGGGTAAGTGCCAAAGATCACACGTGTCTCCTCAGGAGTGATGAGTGTACCTTTCCTATCATGTACAACTAATCAAGCCTTTCCAGTCATGTACCAAGTAGTGAGCAGGGCCTGTCATGTGTCACTGGCCAGAACGGGGTGCTTCGTGCTACAGGTGAACTTGTATCATCACGAGCCACAGGTCACACCTCTTCTGTCATTTTCTGAGGATTGAAGCTTTGCCAGACTTTACCCTGTTGCAATTATTGGTGATCTATTTTTGAGGATGTCGTGGGCCTCTGCTGGCAGCTGTAGAGCGCCGAATACTAGGGAGGCTAGGGAGGGCGGGAGAAGAGGAGATGAAGAGGTGAGTAGAAAGTAAGTAGTCAGAGCAGACAAGGTAGGTACTTTCATAGCCCCATACTACTTGTAATCTAGTTCCTGTTGCCCCATCAAGGCCTTGGGCTGAGGCCCACTGCACATTTTTGCCTAGAATAAAATATCCAATTATGATGCCTTCTCTGAATGCTGCCACGCCATTTCTTGTACAGATAATACTCACAGTATTTTGTGCCCCACTGCTTCATGTGCCTGTGGTTGGGGATAGAAGACATTCCTCCTTGCTACACGTCTTTCTCACTCTTGATTTTCCTTTCACATTTCCGTGCCGTTTTCTGAAACCACAGGTTTTCTGCCTACTGGTTTTCTCGTGAAGCTCTCTCGACTCTGACGTGTACAGCGTGTGAGCTGGTAGCAATTCTACAGATGCTAGCACCATCTCTCTTGCTTTTTGTAGCTGGGCTGTACTGGTCAGTGTAATACCTGGGTGGTTCCTTCCAGGTTTGGTGCTGCTCCAGAGATGCCAAGATGGTTTGCTTTGCACAGAGAGTTCTCCTGAGAGGCCTTGAGGATTCTGTAGCAGGCGTGAGACGCCCATCCTCTGAGCAGATACAGAACTTTATTCTGAGCTGCCCTACTAGCCTGACAACCGAAGGTCCTGCAATGTGTGTAGGTGGCCTTCGTCTGCCTTACTAGCCTGACAGCAGGCGTTCCTGCAAGGCATGTAGGTGGCCTTAGTCTGCCTTACTAGCCTGACAACTGAAGGTCCTGAAAGGTGTCTAGGTGGCCTTAGTCTGCCTTACTAGCCTGGCAGCAGGAGGTCCTGAAAGGTGTGTAGGTGGCCTTCGTCTGCCTTATTACCCTGACAACCGAAGGTCCCGCAATGTGTGTAGGCGGCCTTCCTCTGCCTCACTAGCCTGGCAGCAGGCAGTCCTGAAGGTGTGTAGGTGGCCTTTGTCTGCCTTGCTGGCCAGACTGCAAAAGGAGCCTTGTAGGTGGCCTTAGTCTGCCTTACTAGCCTGGCCACGGAAGGTCCTGCAAGGTGTGTAGGTGGCCTCAGTCTGCCTTACTAGCCTAGTTGTAGAAGGTCTGCAAGGCGTGTAGGTGGCCTCAGTCTGCCTTACTAGCCTGGCAGCAGACGTTCCTGCAAGGCGTGTAGGTGGCCTCAGTCTTCCTTACTAGCCTGGCAGCAGACGTTCCTGCATAGCGTGTAGGTGGCCTCACTCTGCCTTACTAGCCTGAAGGTGGCAAATAGCCTAACACCAGAACTTCCTCCAAAGTGTCTTCTTGGCCTAAGATTAATGAACCTTGTTTCAAGAATCCTGAATCAAGAAGTGCTAAGGATACACTAAGGGTACCATAAGGATTCTCTACTGTGTGTTCACAACCTCTACACAGGGTGGCAATCGAGGTGCTGAGAAAGTCTAACTTCAGTCCCTGGACAGGTCCCAGCATCATTGACACGTGTCAAGGAAGATGTCTACGGCTTGTGAAGACCCAATGATTTTGTCATAAAGTTTCAGAAAGTGGCACCAGCAGATTCAAAGACTTTAGTACCAACCTCATTCATGAGTCACCAACACAAAGCAGGGAGTAGCGGCCCAGTTACAAGATGGACAGATTTAGGCTGTGCCAATACCAGTACGCAACTTTTGATTCTGATCATTATCCCCAGACCTAACTCCAACCATTGAGAATTTTCTTCCTGAGAAAATTCCGGAGTCAATAAGAATTGAGAATTCCTGTGTCAATAAGGCCAGATTTGTCAGAAGCTCTGAGAGGTGTTAAACCTGAGATTGTGCACTTCAGGGGCTGAAGGGAGTGAGTGCGGGAGGGTCAGGCGAGCATCGGGGGGCTGGGCAGATCCTTCTGTGGCAGCAAGGAGCATTGCATCCTCCTCTTGCGGCGTTGGAGGGGGTCTGGTAGAGGCCAGACTGCAGCTCCACCTCCAACCTCTACCCAGAAGTTACTGTGGCCACCCAGTAAAACCAATCCTAGTCTCCCCCAGCTAGTCATTTAAGGTGTGGAAACACTGGAGGACTTGTGATCTGGCAGAACAGAACTCTCAGGGAATACCGCTCGCCATGAGGACCCCAGTCAGACCTTGCTCAATTGGATAATAAAAGTAAGAGCTATAAAAAGAATATATCCTGGACACCAAAGAAAAGTGAACTATTCAAAATGTAAATGTCTTAGAGCTATGGTAGAAATTTACAAATTAAAAACATGTATTTAGCACATAAAAATAGCTGCATTTTTAACAAAAACCCCTATTATAGAAGTTAACAATCATAATTCATTATTGTACATTGTTTAAGCATAGAGAACTCACACGTACTCGTCGCTCCCTTCAACCACCAGCCGCCACCCTCGGGGACCCTACACGTAAATTAACAGAAACATCACTAAAGCATTTTTTTTTGTTTAAGAAATTTTTTATTAAGGTTTAACAAATACAATAGAAAGCCATAAAATAGTTCAGGTAAACCAAAATGGGATAATACATGAGGCATATGATGAAAGTTAAAAAAGAAAAAAAGTTAAGAGAAAGAAGATACAAAGAAATAGACAGTAAAGATTAAGAGAAGAAGAAAGAAAAGAAAAGGAGAGGTGGGAAAGGGGAAAATAGAGGAAAAGAGAAAGCTAGATCAAGGCTAAGGAGAATAATTGCAAAGTAATCAGCTGGGAGATTGGGACGAGAGGTAGATAGTAAAAGGGAGCCATAGAAGATCAGATTTGATTTTTAAAGAGACAGAAGAAGAGGAAGCAACAGCAATCCTATGTTCGTCACAAATGAAATTCCACCAAGTAAGTACAGATAATTTGGAGTTATCTTTCCAACAAGAAAGAATCACTTTAAAAGCAATAGCAATGAAAAGATCAAGCAGTCTAGCACTAGAAGGTACAATATCGATATCAGCTGATACAGAGCCTAAAAACACATTTACGAATGATAAAGAAGAGGAGCAATGAAACATTCACATGCACATATTCCAAACAGAATTCCAAAAGGATAACACAGAAGGACACTCATATAACAGATGTTTGAGCGTGCCCGTTTCTAAAGAACATGACCAACAAAGTGTAGAAACTGATGACTAAAATTTTGAAATGCTTACAGGCGTGATAACAGCTCTATGATAAATAAAAAATAGTGATTGGGTAATGCGTGCAGCAATAGAAACTTTAAACAATTTGGACCATAAACGATCCCAAACATCAACAGATAAAGAAACAGACAAATCAGTTTCCCAAGCAAGCTCAGCAGTTGATTTAGGTCGATCAATAACAGTTGATAACAATAGTTTATATACAAGGGCAGCTTTAGGTTGATGTAGTGAAAACAAAGGATACAGGGGAGTAGAGGGAGAGAAAGACGGCAAGGTATCAGGTGCTGAAAGAGTAGTCAAGTGGGATTGAATGGCGGCAGTAATAATGGTATACTCAGTAAGACAGGTTAAGGGCAATTGATATAAAGCTTGTAAATCATGAAAAGGAATAATATTATTATTGGAGACAAATTGATGAACAAATACAATATCTTTTTCTTTCCAATATTTGTAATAGCAGGACTTGCCCTTGTATTTGAGGAATTTATTATACCATACAGTGGATGCCAAAAAACATTGAAGAGGGGATAGATTGTTAGAGAATGTGTTGTGAAGTAGTAATGCGCGATAAGGAATCAGCACCCATCCAAAGTATTTTCTGAAGTTACTTCAAAAGGTCCATCACATAAGTCAAAATGTATAATTTTGTAAGAATAAGTCCGGATTTCAGTGAAGTTTGCTTTTTCAAAGTTCTTTATTTTGATAATACAGGGTCAGGAAAAATCCAAGATCACATATGGATTCTCTTCTTAGCCGACGCGTTTCGTCTCACACATAGAGACTTCTTCAGGGCTCAAATATTGGGTGATAGTCAACATCCAATACACCTTGGTGATGTCTCTTAAATGTGGCAAAGTAGGCTAAATTCTTTATAACATGGTGAGACACCCACAAGATTATTATTCATACAGGTTTAGTTACCCCTGTCTCTAGTCTGTTTCAGTCTGTGATCACTGTTATTTTCGTGCTTGGTCTTGTCATACAGAAAAAGGCATGGTGGCCAGCTCAAAGTAACGCATCACACACGCGTTACTTTGAGCTGGCCACCATGCCTTTTTCTGTATGACAAGACCAAGCACGAAAATAACAGTGATCACAGACTGAAACAGACTAGAGACAGGGGTAACTAAACCTGTATGAATAATAATCTTGTGGGTGTCTCACCATGTTATAAAGAATTTAGCCTACTTTGCCACATTTAAGAGACATCACCAAGGTGTATTGGATGTTGACTATCACCCAATATTTGAGCCCTGAAGAAGTCTCTATGTGTGAGACGAAATGCGTCGGCTTAGAAGAGAATCCATATGTGATCTTGGATTTTCCCTGACCTGTATTATCAAAATAAAGAACTTTGAAAAAGCAAACTTCACTGAAATCCGGACTTATTCTTACAAAATTATACATTTTGACTTATGTGATGGACCTTTTGAAATAACTTCAGAAAATACTTTGGATGGGTGCTGATTCCTTATCGCGCATTGCAATCTTTGGGTTTTTGCCCTTGAAGGAACAGAAAGGGTTGTGTTCCTTGGATTCCCAAGCACCATCCCCACTACCTCCAAGCCACAGGTGAAAGCAGGTGCATTTATTTTGCCCCAACCCTTTTTCTGTGTAAAATGTGTTGTGAAGTAGTGTTTGTGAATATTTTAGAACCGGATGTTTGGCCAAAAAAGAACAATTTGACTTAAAAACTGTGTGTTGAAACGATATATCCTTTAACAGTGATCGTTCAAACACAACCCATGTGGGTAACAGGGTATCCATGAAATCATTAGCTAAAGAAAAGGATTGTTTGATCAGGAAAGTAGAATGATAAGCTTTAAAATTGAGGTAACGTACACTTCTTAGGGCGGTTGAGTTTGTGTAAGGCAATACGAAGGTGCTTATCATTCCACAAGAATTTAGAACAGATAAAGAGTTTATACGATTAAAATAGGAATTAGATATTTTTAGAGGGAGCATAGAGACAGTGTAAAGTATATGTGGCGTAATCATCATTTTAATAGTATCTAGTCTGCCCCACCAGGACAAAAACAAGGGAGACCAAATGCGTAGGAGGGATTGGATTTTTTGAATAAGGGCGGCAAACGTAAGTTTGAGTGTGGCTGCAAGGGATGACGAGAACCAAATGCTAAGGTATTTGATCTTGGAAGGGCACCATGTGAAATCAGTAGAGTCAAACATGTATTGATAGCAGATGGAATTTAAAGGCAAAACTTCCGTTTTGGATAAGTTAAGCTTATAGCCTGAAATGGAGGAATATAAACGAACTTCATCTAAGAAAGGAGGGAGAGAGGTAACAGGATTAGCCATATAAACCAAGATATCATCTGCATATGCCGAGATTTTTGTTTCAATAGAGGAGAGTTTAAAACCTATAACATGAGGGTTAGTTCGAATTCGTTCCAAAAAAGGTTCAAGACAAAGGATAAACAATAATGGGGAAAGAGGACAACCTTGTCTTGTACCCCTTGATAAGGAAAAAAAACTAGAAAATTGGTTATTAACAAAAATACTGGCTCGGGGAGAGGAGTACAGGAGCTTAACCAGGGAAATAAAAGCAGGCCCAAAACCAAACCAATGTAAGGTACGAAACATAAATTGCCAATTAATACGGTCAAATGCCTTCTAAGCATCCAAAGAAAGGGCTGCTAGAGGAGCTTTGAAACTATTACTGTGAGAGATAATGTTGGAAAACATACGTGCATTATCTGCTGCTAACCTGCCGTTCACAAAACCAACCTGGTCAGTATTGATCAAAAGCGGAATAAGAGAATCAAGACGGGAGACTAGGATTTTAGCAACAATTTTACAATCATAGTTAATCAGGGATATAGGACGGTAATTTTTGCACTGGGAGTGATCCTTGTCGGGTTTGGGAAGTATAATAATCAGAGCATCCAAAAAGGACCCAGACGCCTTAGCGTCAGCAATAAAGGAATTAAAAAGTTGCAGCAGTTTCGGCACAAAAATGGCATGAAATGCAGAGTAAAACTCAACAGGCAATCCGTCAGGCCCCGGTGCCTTTGATTTTTTGAGGGAGTTGATCGCTCAAAGAACCTCTTGATGAGAAATTTCTTTCTCTAACTGGCCAAATTCATCAGGGAGTGACGGAGGTGAGGGGAGACCATAAAAAAAACGTAAAATTTTGTTCAGAAGGGTGTGTGTCATCAGCATAAAGAGCTTGATAGTAATTACGAAACACTTCTGCGATGTCTTCATCCGATGAAACCAGTTTATTGGTAGAATCATTAAGAATAGGACCTACTGTCTTACGTTCAAATTTTATTTTGAGATAATTAGCCAACATTTTACCAGCTTTATTTTGGCCCCCATGAAATTTAGATTTGACTCTTAGCAAGGTATTGCATGCTTCAACTGTAACGATTTTATATAACTCAGATTTTGCTTTTATTAGGTTTTGAAGGGCATCAGTAGACTTAGAAGAGAAGTAAGAGTGTTCAAGCCGTTTGATGCTCTTGAGTTGGTCTTCATATTTAGTTCTATTTAGTTTCTTCTTTTTAGATACATAGGAAATAGTGAAGGCTCGGAGGGCGGCCTTAAAAGCATCCCAGTTATTAGGGATAGAGGTGTCTGAAGGGTTGTTAAAGGTGAAAAACTCATTAATAAACACAGTAATCTCTTTTACAAAAACATTATCATTCAGGAGAAAAGTATTGAATTTCCAACGACTGAATTTAGAAGAGGTAAGGGTAAGGTCGAGGATCGCATGGACAGGGGGCATGGTCCGAAATAAAAATAGAACTAATTTCGGAGTTTTGAATGGAGGGGAGTAAACTTTTACTAACCAAAATGTAATCAATCCTTGAGCGCGTATGATGAACATTGGAGAAAAAAGTGTACTCAAGGGAATCAGGATTACAAGTTTTCCATACATCATAAAGGGGACGAGAGGTAATGGCAGATTGGAAACATTTGTGGGATTTGTCAGGATGAAATTTGCTGGAGGAGAGTCTATCAGAAAAAGGGTCTAGCCACTGGTTAAAATCGCCAGCTATTACAATATTAGGGCAATCTATTGAGGAGATAAGAATTTTGATATCATTCCAAAATTTGGGGTCAGGACGAACAGGACCATAAATGTTAAGTAAAACCAATGTCTTATTCTGGATCACAATCTTAGCCATTACCCAACGACCCTCATCATCAGACTGAGAAGATACAATTTGGACGCTCAATCCCCTATGAAACAGTATGGCAACACCCCCTTTTTTGTTAATAGCAGGAGAGAACACAACTTGACCCACCCAATGCCTTTTTAGCTTAGCCGATTCAACATCCGTACAGTGGGTTTCTTGGAGAAAAACAACTTGCGAATTAAGCTTAGATAAATGAGACAATACCTTTTGATGCTTGACAGGATGCCAAGGCCTCGAACGTTCCACGTAACAAAATTACACATGATGGAATGTAGGGAAGAGGGTAGACACTAGGAGTATACACATTGCAGGAGAACCGCTACAAAAAAGGATACAACAAACAAATACATTACATAGGAATAAAATATCCAACACATTCACATTGATAGGATGAAACGCGTCCAAAGTCATAAAGGGCAGCACCACAAAATACGGAAACCATACAAAAAGAGAGTGAACAGGGAAAGGGTAACCGACGAGTACATGAGAAAGGAAAGAAATACAGAAAGGGGAAAAACAAGCAAGGAAGAGAAGAGAAAAGAAATAGGTAAGAAGAAAGAAATAAGTAGACAGATCAAGGCTAAAATGCCAGGTCTGAGAGAAAAGAAACAACCAAAACATTGGGAGCGAAGAGACGCCATAGAGTGTACGGGATCCCAGCGAGCAACAGGAGAGCAGAGAGGGGAGCAAGAGAATTAATCAAAAGGATGAAAAGACATAACATCAGGAAGAGAATGACATAGAACGGAAGGTCATAGCAGAGCCTGAGTAACCACAACAGCATAACTATTACAATCAAAAAGACGAAAACTATCAAGTATTAGTGTCTATGCTGGAGGAGGAAACAGTTTGAAGGTAAGCGTGAAGTTTCTGAGGATCCTCAAACGAGCGTGTATGGCCATTATGTGTGATCTTGCAAAAACATGGATGTAGGATACCATATTGGATGTTCAGCTGTCTCAATTGAGGACGAAGATTCAGAAATTCCTTGCGCCGAGCATTCGTTGCATTCGAGAGATCTTGAGAGATAAAAATGTTATGGCCAGACCATATGAGACGTCGTTTAAGTCTAGCAGCCTTCAGAACATTCATCAACTCAGTAAACGCAAGAAAAAGAATGATAATCCCACGAGGTTTGGACGCATTGGATGTAAGACGACCTCAACGGTGAGCTCTCTGGATGTTAAGAGGGTGAGACGCAGGTAGAAGATCTAGAAGTTCATGGAGGAACTTTCGTATGAAGGACACCATGTCGGACCCTTCCAAATTCTCCGGAACACCATAAATACGTAGGTTATTTCTACGATTGCGATTTTCAAGATCCTCAGTGTGTAGTTTTAGCTTTTGAATCTCTTGTTCCAGCAGAGGTATTTTAGAGGCGACATCCTGAATATCACTGACACGTTGTTCTAAATTCAAAACCTTGCCTTCCATAATGACCCATCTTTCTTCAATTTGCTTGAGTTTTTCATTAGTGGCAGACATAAAAGGTTGGAGACCCCGTAACTCCTCAAGGATAGAGTCCAAAACGGGATTTAGAGAGGTATGAATAGGAGAAGGCGGGTCATTCTTAAGACGATTTAGGTTTTGTTCCGGTGTGAGAAGATTTTAAATTGCCTGTGTCATGAGCCATTGCTATACCATTAGGGCACCCCAAAATTGAGGAAAGAGCGTATGATTTAAATAGGTTCAAAACTCTGACAAAAAAATATTGAGGCAGAGGTGACAGGTAAGGCTCAAGAAGGGCCCTAAAAATAACCAGACAGTGTCTACAGAGAGGCTCTCATACAAATAGATACCGGAGACCACAATGGAATGATTACGCACCAGGGTGAAGGCCGCAACCACCACCTCGTCTGGCGATAGATAGAGGAGTGCGCTGCCCAGTCACCACATCAAATTAGCTTTGGAAAGTCCACATTTATCTAGGGAAGGCACAAAACAACAAAGAGTCATTTAAATATGAACGATGTTGTGCCATTGAGGAGAAATCAGTGACAAGTAAAAGAGGAGCCAAGGTAGAAGTAAACCTCCAGATTAATAGTTAAAATGGCGGCCGCTGTTCCTCATAAACATAAAAATAGTTGCAGCTGTTGTAAACATGCTGGCACAAATGCAGCTGAAAACTCGCGAATTAAGCCATACCTTACTGTTGATGAGGGGAGGCAGGCAACACGAGAAGGATGCAGGCAAAACGGCATTAGACGGTGCTTGCACTGTTGTGAGGAAGGACGCGGGCACGGCGGCTCAAAATGGCGGCCGTCCGCGTCCTGTAGCCTGAGGAAAGTGCCAATGCAGAAATACACTGTGTAAAAACTGCAGGAATCCCGCTAATGGAGCCTCCAAACGTCACGGACCATGTTCCGCCGTGGATAAATGCGGTAGGCAGGCTCCGGAGGGCGATACTTGAGGTTCAAAAGCTGCTTCAAGCCCCCTAGCTCCACGGAGCTCACGGGAGATCCGCCATTCCCTCGGCGCGTAAACCACGCCCCCCAACATCACTAAAGCATAATGTTACATTTAAAGCGCCTACAATTTACACTTGAGTAGGGATATCTCCTCCTAACCGACCATCTTCTTCAACACCGTCCCAGCTCCTTTCGCGAACTGTATCTGAAATGTTTTCCATATTAAAATGAATAAGTTTCAATAAAAATGACACTATGTAAATTGAATGTTATCATAACGAGTTTACTTGAATTTCCTTTCTTCTGAGATCGCAGCAACGCGCGACGGGTAAGCTAGCCTTTATGAAATGTAACTGTTTTACCTACGGAGGTCGGTGAGGCCTTTCTAGCACAGAGTAGTGTGGGTATATTTCATTTTCAAATAGTTCTTTTAGAACAAAAACAGTCTTAACAAGAATGTTAGTGTCAATACCACCCTATTGGATGCATTCCATTCCACTGACTTCTTGCTCATCAAGAGATGCTTCAGTGAGGCAAATTATGGAAACGCTGCCCTGTTGGCACAAGGACATGGCAGCAGATGGACGCACCGTAGCGCACAGACCAGAGGCGTTCTCTGGGAAGCGGTACAGTGTTTCAGCCCACCAATATCCTAGATCACAGTGGACTTTCCTTAAAAAAAGTGCTGCATTATTCAGGACGGCGACAAGAGAACATATAGTCCTCGCAGGACTCACATTACATCTACATATGCCCTTGATTGCATTGTTAAGTCTCAATTTCTGCAGCGATAATCTGTTATGCGAGTAATTTGCTGTGCATTATTCCAACATCTAGTGGTCGAGTCCAGAAAAATTGAAAATAAGCATTATTTTAGGGTGTTACCATTGGCAAAGTGATGGTCAGTCATAATGACATCGATTGTAAGCCCACAGTGCCCCACTGCAAGGTCGCCATCTTTAGATTCTGTTTTCCACCATTGGATTTATATCATACACGCAGGAAGTGACTAGAAATAACATCAAACGAGGACCAAAAACACTGAAGAATAACAGAGATTTGTCAGACCACACAGCAGACTCAACCATAGGGAGAAACCACGTTGAGTAATGAAAGAATGATTGTTTCTCTTTGTTGTTATGGGGTTTTGGGATTTGTCTGTGTTTTGGATGATGGACAGATCGTCCTTTAGGTTCTGCATGGCTTTGTTTTTTTGTACCTGTTGGTTAACATGGACACAAAGTGTAATTTATGACTCACATTGGATCACAACCATACAGGGTGTCTGGACTGTGGTGTTTGTAAGTCATAAACTTGAAAAGAGAAGCAATGGGCCAGGTAGTCCATGATGTTGAGATCCATCTATGGAGGATTTGGGAGTGGCAGTATTTGGGTTTTGGCACCGAAGACGATGGCTCTGACACACATAAGTTAGACTTCATGTGGCGGCCATCTCTGAATGGACGAGGCGAACAAGAGATGTCACTCTTCACCGTTCCAGTCATCCATGCTTTTCTGGAGGGGATCAATCTAGCAGCGGTCCCACCTCATTTACACTAAACCACCTCAGACATGTATTCCAGCCTGTTCGTTACCTCCTTATGAACCAATCGTACTCTAAAGACATTGGGGCATATTATCAAGACATTTATCGCTGCTTTAGCGGACTTTTTCGGCCAAAAAGCGGCGATAATTCTATCACAGTATCAACAAGGACAAGCTAACAGGCTTTAGCGCGAGTTTCCTTGTGTTAGCACCCGTTTCACTAACGCCTTGCATCTCATCATCCCTAATGAGAGGCAAAGTAGGCGTTCCTCACATTCACTACATGGGAAACATTGCTAACACAGCTTTGCGCTAGTTACAACGATGCCCCATACCCGCCTAGCGACAATAGAAATCGTGCTAAGACCCCATTAGCGCTGGATTCTAACGTCAGAAACATTTCTGACTTTGCTATGTTACCCTATTGGAGGTGGAGGGTCAGGCTAAGTCCACCATGGCTTATTATCAAGGAATTCCCTATCGCTGAAATGTTATCGCTGGATTGCCAGCGATATTCCCTCATTTCGCCGCTATCGCTGGAATTTTTATCGCCCTGCAGATAGCCGTTGATAATAACGCACTATAAAATATAAAATCCAGCAATAGCTAAAATCGCGCAAAGCGTGCTTAGCGATATTTATCGCTGTCAGTTGATAATATGCCCCAGTGTGTTCAGTAGGACTGATAGGGTGTGAGCTTCAGATCTTCTGACAATCGCTCTGACACATCATGTTAATCATTATATGCATAGCAGCGCACGGGGGCTTTAGGACCAATGGAAATAGAAAGGACTGCGGAATGTGAGGGGTACTTAAAACACAGGATTTTGTTAAATAACCATGTTTTAAGACCTTCAAAACAGAAGAGTGTGTGATGGTTTTTGTCTGAGTGAGTATTTAAAAATCCCAGGTGAAAACCAACAGACACCTCACCATACCTGACAGAAATCTCCTGCACATTTATTAAATGTATTAGGGGTTGTAACACCCCAAATACCCCCTGAAGCTACACCCCTCTAGGACCTCCATGGAATGTCTAAAACATTTGACCGTCCTGAGATCCACGAAGGCGGTTGCTACCCACGCTGCTCCAAGCCCTAAACTGGTATCGTAGCGCTGCTCGCACTGCTTCTGCTGCACTCGTTTGGGTTAAGCTGCTCTGCCACTGCCTAATTGGAGACTGCGCATTATTTCTAGATTAATTGGACATTGCTGCCTCTGCCTTCAATTTCATTGTCACGCTGTGCCGCTAGACTGCTCATTGTTTATTTATTAAACGCACATTGCTGCCTGTGCCTGCGTGCCGATTTCACTGCTGATTTGGCCGCCGATACCTTGAACTGTGCCCCAAGCTCGTCCTGGTCGCCTTTTGGCTTGCAGCCATTTTGCTGTTGTTGTTGTGACCCCCAGCCGGGCTCTCCGCCCGCTCCCTGCCTCCCAGCTGATCCTCCCTCCCACTAATAGTATTGAGCCCGTCTCCTCGCACCTAGCGCTGTGACCGTCCTGAGATCCACGAAGGCGGTTGCTCCCCACGCTGCTCCAAGCCCTAACCTGGTATCGTAGCGCTGCTCGCACTGCTTCTGCTGCACTCGTTTGGGTTAAGCTGCTCTGCCACTGCCTAATTGGAGACTGCACATTATTTCTAGATTAATTGGACATTTCTGCCTCTGCCTTCAATTTCATTGTCACGCTGTGCCGCTAGACTGCTCATTGTTTATTTATTAAACGCACATTGCTGCCTGTGCCTGCGTGCCGATTTCACTGCTGTTTTGACCGCCGATACCTTGAACTGTGCCCCAAGCTCGTCCTGGTCGCCTTTTGGCTTGCAGCCATTTTGCTGTTGTTATTGTGACCCCCAGCCCGGCTCTCCGCCCCGCTCCCCGCCTCCCAGCTGATCCTCCCTCGACCCTCCTCCTCCCACTGCCCACATATGACAGATGCCTTTCCGCGCAGCGGACGCGCCCCATGCGCGCCGAAGGTGCGCCAAAGGTAAGCCCGTCTACGCCCGTCTGTGCCTGGACCGCGCCCAGCACCAGACCCCCTGGTCCTCGCAATACCCACCCCACTCGCTTAACGTATGACGCCGCCACTCTCCTCGCCCTTAACCCCAGACGCACCCCACAATGCTGCATAGCTACCCCAGGGAAAACCCACGGACCTTTCGCATGCCACTCATGCAAGTTCGACTGCATCAGGACCCACATCAAATCATCCTCCTCCAAACACAGCTCCGACCCTAACCACCTGAAGTGCATCCTGCTGAACACCCGCTCGATCCACAAACACGCCACCAAACTTTGGGACCTACTCGACACCACATCACCGGACGTCTCCTTCTTTACAGAAACCTGGATGAATGCATCATCAGCGCCCGACATCGCCATAGCCATCCCGGACGCTTACAAGATCATCCGAAAAGACCGCACCAACCAAACAGGAGGAGGCATCGCCATCGTCCATAAGAACACCATCCGAATCACGACCAGCTCCAACGATAACCTCGCGACTGCCGAACACCTTCACTTCCAGATCCACACCGTCCCCAGGACCACACTTAGAGGCACCCTCATCTACAGACCACCAGGAACCCGCACACAATTTAATGAAGATATCACTGACTTCATCAGCCCACATGCCCTCACATCCGAGAACTACATTCTACTGGGAGACCTCAACTTCCACCTGGAAAAGAATAATGATAACAACACCACCACCCTTCTAGACAATATGGCTAATCTCAGACTCAAACAACTTGTTGACACCCCCACCCACCTTGCCGGACACACGCTCGACCCTATCTTCACCTCCAGCAAACATTATCTCCTTCGATCGCACCACGGCTCTCCATTGGACGGACCACAGCTGCGTTCACTTCAGCTACAAAGAGACCACAACCCACATCCCACCACAACCTATTCCTCAAAGAAATTGGAACAAAATCACCACCGACCAACTCTTCACATCGCTTAACCAAAACCCTCTCACCATATCATCGGACCCAAACCAAGCTGCCACCAAACTCACACAATGGATCACCCACAGCGCTGACAAATTAGCACCCTTGAAAAACCACCAGATCAAACAAGGTAGCAAAAAGGCCCCTTGGTTCAACGATGACCTTAAGAAATCCAAGAAGCTATGTCGTACCCTCGAGAAAACTTTGAGAAAAAACCCAACCACTAACAACCTGGCCACCTTCAAGGACGCCACCCGCAAACACCAACAACTGATCCGATCCACCAAGAAATCAGCATTCAAGGATCGACTCGACAACAACACCCACAACAGCAAAGAATTATTCAACATCGTCAGAGAATTTACCAACCCCACCGCCGGCACCAATGACATCACTCCCTCCCAAGACCTCTGCGACTCCCTATCCTCTTTCTTCCACAACAAAATCGCCGACATTCATAACAGCTTTGGAAACCTGTCCGAAGAACAACCCACTCCACCCACCTCCAAACCAAAACAGGACTCTCACAACCTTTGCGCCTGGAACCCAATCACGATTGAAGACACCATCCGCCTGATGAACTCCATCCACTCAGGATCACCAACCGACCCATGTCCCCACCACATTTTCAACAAAGCCGACTCCATCATCGCACCCCTTCTCCGAGATACCATCAACAGCTCCTTCAACTCCGCTACCTTCCCAGAAAGCTGGAAACATGCCGAACTCAGCGCCCTTCTGAAGAAACCCACAGCGGACCCTTCTGAACTTAAGAACTACCGCCCCATCTCACTCCTCCCCTTTCCGGCCAAAGTCATCGAGAAAGCCGTCAATAGTCAGCTTGCCGCATTCCTTGCATCCAACAATTCACTGGACCCCTCACAGTCCGGCTTCCGAGCCAAACACAGCACCGAAACCGCCCTCATCGCTGCTACAGACGACATCCGAACGCTACTGGACAACGGAGAAACAGTTGCCCTCATCCTACTCGACCTCTCCGCCGCCTTCGACACAGTCTGTCATTACACCCTCATACAACGCCTCAGCAACATCGGAATACAAGGAAAAGTGTTGGACTGGATCATCTCATTCCTCGCTGGAAGAACCCAGAGAGTCCGCCTCCCCCCATTCAAATCAGAGGCAACCAAAGTCATCTGCGGCGTACCACAAGGATCATCACTCAGTCCCACCCTCTTCAATGTGTACATGAGTCCCCTCGCATCCATTGCACGAAAACACAACCTCAACATAATCTCCTACGCTGACGACACCCAGCTGATCCTCTCCCTCACCAAAGATCTTAACACCGCCAAAACCAATCTACACGATGGAATGAAAGAAGTAGCCGAATGGATGAAGTACAGTCGTTTAAAACTAAACTCGGACAAAACGGAAGTCCTCATCTTAGGATCATCCCCCTCTGCATGGGACGACTCGTGGTGGCCACCTGCTCTGGGCACAGCACCCATACCTACGGATCACGCACGTAACCTGGGCTTCATCCTAGACTCCTCCCTATTGATGAGCAGACAAGTCAACGCCGTCTCTTCATCATGCTTCAACATCCTACGCATGCTCAGAAAAATCTTCCGCTGGATTCCCACCGAAACAAGAAAGACAGTCACCCACGCACTAGTCACTAGCCGACTAGATTATGGAAACACCCTCTACGCCGGAATCACTGCCAAACTACAGAAAAAACTCCAACGCCTCAGCCAGGCTCATACTGGACATCCCCCGTCAAGGTCACATTTCCGGTCATCTGAAAGATCTCCATTGGCTTCCCGTCAACAAAAGAATAACGTTCCGTCTCCTCACCCACGCACACAAGGCCCTCTACGTCCTAGGACCCGAATGCCTCAACAAACGACTATCCTTCAACACACCCACCCGCCAACTACGTTCATCCAATCAAGCCCTCGCCACTATCCCGCGCATCAATAGATCCACCATGGGAGGAAGATCTTTCTCCTATTTAGCGGCCAAAACCTGGAATTCTCTCCCCACTCACCTCCGCCTCACACAGAACCACCTCTCCTTCAAAAAGCAGCTAAAAACCTGGCTATTCGATAAATGATGCACCCACCCTCACTCAAGCGCCTTGAGACCCTCTGGGTGAGTAGTGCGCTATACAAATTACTGAACTTGAACTTGAACTTGATCCCACCTAGAAGAGTTCCCACTATATTACCAAAGGTTGTCACCATTTCACATTAATCAGACAATAGTGTTCCCTAATCCATAAAACACAGCAGTACATTCTTTGCACATCCTTGATGCTAGAAAGGATGTCATGTGTTACATTTGCTTCTCTAAGGGCCCAATTTTCATTATAGGCGGTCGGCCATCCTCCTTCAGGGTGGCTGAGTATTTTACTCCATCGTCTTGGCAGAGGCCCTGGCAAACGAATTAGGAAATGCCCGTCAAGCTGGTGGACATTTCTAACATTCACAGGAACTGCCGTCAATGCGTAAAACATGATAGAACCATACAGTAAAGTTACAACTTTTTTTTTTATTTCCCCCCCCCAAAAAAATTTGATTTTGTTTTTGAAAGAAAAACAATGCCCCTTCTTCATGGGAGTCATCCTCCATGGAAAGGGGGGCATTTCTATGTTTTCACTGCCCCTTACTACAAGGATTTCCTGGCAGTGACAGTAAAAAAACAGCTATATGTCCTCCCATCTAAACTGGGCTTGCTGAGATACAGCAAAGTACTCAGAGCTGTCAGAAAACTAGGGTCCGCTGGCTTTTAAATTTAGTGAGAAGACCATAATGTTGGCAGGAAAGGTACTCTATCTCAGTTCCGACTGAGTTTCCTTTCCGCCAACTTATAAATTGGGCCCTAAATGCATCCCTGCCAACTTATTTTCACTGTGTGAGGAGGGGCTGAGGCTTTTGAGGGGGAAGGCCTGGTGCAGAGATCTAGGAAGCACTCTCCCCCTCACCAAAATGCACCACCCAATCCCAAAAAAACCAAAAGGGTCATCAGGCTGTCACTGATGTCCTGGGGTGTTTTCACACCTTTTATGGACATAGACTGCTTACAGCCTCTGAAAAGGAGCTGGAAATCCACGGTCTATAGTGGTTTTCAGCTTCTTTACCCTGCAACGTGTGATTTTGGCTCCTCACCGGGTGATCGTGTGGAGACAAAATCGTGTGACACACGGTGGCACCGTGTGAGATGGCGAGTCTGTCAATATTTTGGGGCAGGTTTACAAACCCCTTGTGTCGCTTTTGTGCCACCGTTGCAACACTTTTGTGATGCAGCAGCGGCGTAAAAGTTGCAGCCCATTTACAACGTGACGAGGGAGATGCGTCACGTTGTAAGCCCTGCTTCACATTATACCTGCGCCAGGTATAATGTATGCAGGGTAGGCGTTCCCATGCAAAAAGCCACATAGAACTGGCGCAGTGAAATTTACAAGATTTCACTGCGTAGCTCTACGCCTTCACTGCGTCAAAATTCCTGCGCCTGCTCAGACCAGGCGTAAGGATTGATGCAGGGCACTTTACATGGGACCTACTTATGTTTTCTGGCGCATTGCTGGAGTTGCGTCACTTTTGTGACAAACTCCAACAATGCGTCACTTTTCCTCCAACAGATACATCAGAATTTCCGACGCATCTGTAATTCCGTGTGCCGTGGTGCATTGTATTGTAAATACAGCGCATCCATGGTGGCGCAAGGACATTTGGAGGTGACGCAAGGAAACTGACGCATCTATGCAGATGCGTCAGTTCCTTATAAATCTGCCCCTTTGTACTATATGAGCAGATGTATCCTGCATACAAAACAAGCTTTGCAGGCGCCCATCATACTCGTCAAGGTCTACAAGACCACATCCTAAACATTAGAAGGGAGTAATAAAGGATCGATAATCACGTTAGTAGAGATGCTTTATTCGGACAAACAGAGATTCTAAAAACATTATTTACTTTCCATTCACTCGCACTACCAGTTATGGTGGATAAAGTTACTGCTTTATAGTCTGTGCACCGTGTGGGAGTGGACACATACTGCACACAGAAATAATTGTTATTGGTTGCTCGACTCCGGGTGATTTATCGTAAACCCTAAGTTGTGCAGTAGTTGGGTTGTGGTGTGTGTATGATGTACACACTGAGTATGTGACTTGGCTTTTATGAGCCAGTCGTCCAAGTATGGGATGACATGAATGTGTTGTCTTCTTAAATGGGCTGCTACCACTGCTAGATATTTTGTGAATACTCTGGGTACTGTGGTAACTCTGAATGGGAGAACCTTGAACTGACATTGCTGCCCATCCACTACAAACCGAAGATATTTCCTGTGAGCAGGCTGAATGGGAATGTGGCAAGGAAATCACCTTGTTTGAGTAGGGGGAAGGATTTTTTGAAGAGTGACCATGTGGAAATGGTCTGATGGTATGTATAGGTTCAATGGTCTGAGGTTTAAAATGGGTCTCAGGGTTCCATCCTTTTTTGGAATGAGAAAGTACAGGGAGTAAACTCCTGTGTTTTGATGCTGAAGGGGAACTGGCTCTATTGCATGTTTGTGCAGTAGGGAAAACAACTCTTGTTTTAGAAGTGTTAGATGTTCTGTTGACATGGGACGCTTTTTGGGTGGTATATTGGGGGATTAGCAGTGAGCTCCAGGCAATAACCAGATTGGATAATTTGTCTAACCCTCCTATTTGTGGTGATATTGTTCCAGACAGGTAGCAACTGGGTTAATCATCCCCCGACTGGAGTAGAATGGTCCGGGGGGAGCGACAGGAAGTCATTGTTTAGAGGTGGTGGCAGTACCAGTATTGGTAGTTTTACCCCTACCTTTGCTGTTATTGCCCCTGTAGCCTCCTCTGTAATAGCCTCTGATAGAGGAGGTTTATGTGAAACTTTTATATGAATTGGAGGCGTTATCTGTGTTGAAGCCTCTAGAAGCGCCCCTATAAGAGGAGCGACGAAAGGAACCTCTGGGAGCTTGCGATTGCAATGCTCCCATTGATTTGGCGGAGTCAGTGTCTTTTTTCCATCTTCTCTCAAGATGAATCCACCCCATGCCCAAATAAGTGTTCTTCATCAAAGGGTAGGTTCAGTATGATAGTCTGAACCTTTTGTTTAAACTCTACTATCCATAGCTAGGCATGTCTGCGTAAAAGTACACTGGTATTTATGGCTTGGGAGGCTGTATCTGAGGCATCTAGAGCACAGCGAATGGAGGTATTAGTTATTAGTTTACCTTCCTGTATAAGATCATGGGCTTTTGTCTTATATTTATCTGGAAGTTGTAGTAGGGTCTCTAGCTCATCATAGTGCGCCCTATCGTATCTGGCTAGTAAAGCCTGTGTATTGGCAATCCTCCATATGTTGGCCGCTTGTGACACTGTTCGTTTGGCAGATGCGTCCAATAGTTTTAACTCTTTGTCAGGTGGTGGAGCATCACCTGATGTTTGAGTGTTGGGCCTTTTCTGGGCGTTGGGAATAACTAAGGAATCTAGTGGAAATTGTCCCCTAATGTATGTGGGGTCAGTTGGGGCAGCCTTGTACTTTTTCTCTATTCTAGGATTAATGACTTTAGCTCTAACTGGGTCTTTAAAGACTTCAGGAGTGTGTTTAATTACCCCTTTTAGCATTGGTAGAATAGAGGTGGACCTTTGGGATGTTGTAAACATGTCCATGAGGAAGTGTTCTTCTATGGGGTCTGTATGTAAGTTTTGTTGCAGGGATTCTGCTCACACACAGAACTGTGCACAGAGACCCAGGACCTCAGTGAATTGTGGTGTACCAAAAAACTCACCTCAGTACCTAGAACCCCTAACCGACTAGCATCAGTGTCACATTAGCTCTTCGTCCTTTAGCAAAGGTACCAATGATTAGACAACCCAGAAAATGCGACTTAGGTTACTCTCAGGATGGTGGGAATCAAGAACACTCTTTCGTTATATTCTCATACCAGTCCACAACATGGGTAAAGAAAGAGACACGATAAAGTTTAAAATATTTATTTTAACGCTGTGCTCTAAGATGCAGTATTTTTGCAAACATGAGCAGCCATATGATTAAAAATAATACGATCAGCATTGTTACAATTCCATAAAACACAAAAGGAGAAATCATATTATAATGATGGTGGGAACAGGTTATATAGCACCTAGTATGCCACCCTCCCTAGCTAGGAACTATGTTTTATAAAATATAGAAGGTCTCTTAGGCTTGAATAGGGGACCCCATACCTCCAAGATCAGCAGAAGTGAATCACATCAGGATCTGCAATAGCTCTCTGTCTCTCTGGAAACGGGCTTCCTTCAGAGTGTCTAAATCATGCATGCAGTGTGATATTAAAGACGCCAGATTTTCAGCTATCTGCAGCTACGTGCATGTTATGTCTAGTGCATGAGTCAATCAGTCCGAACAACACCGAACAGTGTTTTGATAACCTTGCAGGCTTCAGCACTCACTGTGCAGACTAAGGTCGAGATGTAAGTCTAGGGACGTTGAAAACAAGCCATTCCTATGTGAAGCAATTCAAGCAGCCTAACTTACAACAACAGTTACATATAGTGTTGTTTGCAAAAGCAGCAAAAAGGTAAAATGGCGTTTACACGTCTAATAAGCCTATGCTAATATAGCAATGTGCGTAAGTAAGGCCCTGCCCTTACTACAGTTTACCCCATGGTATTGTGCAGCCCTGTGTACTAGCTGAGTGAAACCTATAGTGTCCTCTGGAGGGGATGGTCTAGATGGATATTCATCCTCCTGTGGTACATCAGGAACATCTGGTGTGCCATAATTTTCCCATGGATCATTTGGGATGTAATCAATAGGCTCTTCTAGAGGTTCATTATCTCCTTCCTTATCTCCTTCGTCTCCAGTGGTATCATCAGTATCTGGAGGTGGAGGAGATTGTATTGGTCTTGGAGATAAAACAGGAGAAATGTATTGTGGAGAAGGTGGAGAAGAGATCCTTAAAGGAGAGGTGGCAGTGTCTCTTTTCTTTAAGGAAAGTGGAGATGGTGTAGGTTTGTCCATTTTTCTTTTGTTGGAAGGAATAATCCTAAAATGACTTGTTTGTGGGTCCATTTCCAGAGTTTTTTGTGTAGGATCAGGTTCAAAAAGTTGTTCCTCGGAAGCGTGGTGTTTCGGTGCCAATTTTTTCGGGTCCGGAAGCTTATGTGCCACAGTCTTTGGAGTCATTTTATGCTCCTTTGTTTTGGCCTTAGGGGGTTTTGTGGGTTCCCAAGGTTTGGTTGGAGTCTTTGGAACCGGTTGCTTAGTTGGCTCAGATGATTTTTTCGGATCAGAGGTGTCGTGTGTTTTTGGAACCAGTTGTTTTTTGGGTTCCGATGTGTGTTTCGGAACCGGTGGTTTTGAGGATTTTTTCGGATCCGAAGTTTGAGTGTCTTTTGGTTTCGGTGCCGAATACACTGGTGCGGAACGGGGCTTCGGTGCGGTGGAAGACAATGATTTGTCTTTTGGTTTCTCTTTCGGTTTCTCTTTGGTTGGTGCCAATGATGGAGTTTTGGCACCGACAGAAGGCTGACTCGGTCCTGAGTGGCCTGAAGTCTTAATTGTGGATTTCTTTGCCGAGCCCAAAGGCGGAGCTTGGGAAGTTTTGTTATGGTGTGCACCTGGGCCCAAAGGTGAAGGTGTTACCAAAGCCTTTGGATGGGTAGGCGGGGGGGAAGGGTCAATGTCAGTACTTACGACCCGTTGCCCCAGGT
This sequence comes from Lissotriton helveticus, assembly GCF_964261635.1. Lineage (NCBI taxonomy): Eukaryota > Metazoa > Chordata > Amphibia > Caudata > Salamandridae > Lissotriton > Lissotriton helveticus. Next base: position 475,265,897 of record NC_136062.1, read on the forward strand.
TGATGTCTTCGACATCGGAGTGCTCGGTGTAGGAGTTGCTAAAGGTGCCTTCTTCCATCTGCTCCTGCTCTGGTACATCGATGCCTTCCTGGAAATGTCGTCTGGTATCGCTGTCGATGATCGAGCCATACTTCTCTCACTCGACGTTCTCTGAGGGTTTTCTTGGAGCGGAAAGAGGCACAAGCCAGACAGTCTTTGGCCTCGTGTTCAGGTGAAAGGCAGAGGTTACATACCTCAAGCAGATCAGCATGTGGAAACTTGGCTCCACATTGAGGAAATTTTTTGAAGGGAGTCCTTTCCATGAACCACAAAGGCCTGATGGCGCAGCTAAGCCTGAAGGCCTGCTTCGACGACTGAAACTGAAGTAGACGTTTGTGGAGATGCGCGTCGAAAGGGAAATGTGATCAAGACAATACGGAAGACTTGGGTAAGGATTGCGTGTCGAAAGTTAACTCGGTAACAATACCGAATTGGAACGAGTGGAACACATCCGAGCCAGATGGCAGAAAAAAACAATCTGAAGATGGAGTCGATGCACATGTGCACTATTGTCCAAAGGAGGAGTCACCTATCTCGTGACTTCCAAAGACTTTTCCAAGACAATAACAAACTGCAAACATCCGGGCCCAACACCAGATGGAGATCTATGCATAGTGGGTGAATCTGCAGCTCTACATGCCAAGAACAGATGGATACTGGTAAGTAGCATGTTCCTTATCGCCTGCTCTTGGCTTGGAGCTTGCTGTGTTGCAGATTCACACATGATCCCACCTTTCTCCCCAGCCTGGTGTAACAGAAGAGAAAGATAGCTGTTAACACAAGTTTAACAATAGAAAGAAGGATTAGGGCAAAATACCTATAATCTGAGATAGAGATGAAGTCCTGATATATCATTAGCTTCAGGGTGGCACGATTACAAGCCATGGGAGTCATGCATGAAGCCAGAACAAATAGTTTCAAGAAAGACAAGGTGTAATAATCCACTCTGAACTCTTCATGGTAGGAGAGTGCTCTGCAAGTAAAGAGAACAAACTGCAAACCAATGGTTACAGGTAGGTAGAATGTTCCTCATTTACTCTTGTGATGCATGTACTAGCCTGTTAAACTTCATTTTAAACCACCTTTGGTATAGTGACTATATGTGTGAGTGTCACATGAAGGCCGTATATTAGAAATCGAGATTTACATTTTTGTATAGCTCAATTGATTCTTTCTTCCTCAGACATTACAGAGCAAACCCATTAGCTTATATGGCTTGATACTCTCGCCAGCAGATCTCAAGGTTTTATTGTTGTGAAATCATGTTAGTTTTCCCTCATGCCATCAATCTTGACGTGTCTCGTCTCTCTCTCTCTTACAGACAGGCCTTCCAGCTCTTCTACAAGGAGTTTGTGGAGTACACCTGTCCCACAGAAGACATCTACCTAGAGTAGGCGCTGGACAGACGGCGGGGGTGCTGGGCTCCTGTCCATGTACATACTGTGTAATGTGTTCTAGTGGCTGGCTGTGCATGGTCAGAGCTGCTTGTAAAGCGAAGAGAAGCTAAGATGTGCTAAGAAGGCCTGGGCAAGAAGGGTTAGAGAAAGGGGAGCAGAGAAGACCCCCCCATTGGATTTACCTCTGCAGACATGGTTCTAGGCCTCAATGCAAGCGGTCTTCCCTGGGAGCTGTGCGGGGCCTTGTGTGCGCGCATTGAGGGGCGCGGTCTCTAGTGGCTGCGCACATGCTGACCAGTGGGGGTGACCGCGTGAGTGGAAGCATTGGCGTCTCTCAGTAGTGAATGACTGTCTGGAGGATGGTCAACTGGTGATCTACTGACACATCTGATGTAAAATATTTTTCCTGAATCCACCTTCCTGGACACATAGTCCATATTATCTTAATGGAGACCGTCTCCGTGCTGCGGCCGTGGTGGATTTTATACACTGGAGGTGCTCGTACCGCCACGGCTGCGGCATGGGATTTTTACTCTAAAGGCAGCCTCGGCGCTGCGGTCGTGGGCCGGCCTGTATATACTAAAGGTGATCTCACCATTTCAGCAGTGGCCTGTACATAGCAACATACTTTTTCCCAGGATTGCCCATGTGGCCTGGAGAGTATACAGTAAGGGAGGCCTCAGTACTATGAGTGACGTCTGTATATACTGCTGCGATTGTCAGCGCTGCGCAAGTGCCCGGCGCTGTACCACTAAGCATCCAGTGCTGTATCCGTGACCTGGATTGTATACAACTCAGGCAGCCGACACTGTGTCCGGCTCCTGTGTTCACTGATGGCGTTGTCAGTGATGGAGCCATGGTCTAAACCGGTGCACGCTGAAGGTGGTCTTGGCACTGTGGCCAGGGCTGTCTGGGACCTTACTGGTCTCAGTAATGCAACTAAGTGTAGGGCCATTTCTTAGGAGAGAGTGTACTGGGGACAGTGCAGTCCTGGTAGATATGAAGTAAGTACTGGGAAGAGCTGTAATGGTGATTGTTGACCTGGGAGAGAGCTGCGCTGGGGCCAGAGCTGGGAGGAGGGATACTATGGCAAGAAGGCATTACTCGGGATATTGTGCTGGAGGAGACCTTTAAAGGGGAGGGCGCTGAATTAAAGTTTCATTGGACAGGGAGTTTGGGGAATTTGTGTTGGTTGAGAGCTTTGCAGGTGTTTTGCCCAAGGGAGAGGGCTTTACTGCTGATACTGGGGCTAAAGGTTTGCTGTGGAGTGGATGTCCCTGGGAATGCTGTACAGGACAGGCATGCAGAGTGACATGGAAGGACAAGGTCAGGGGAGCGGTCTGAGCGTATGGAAAGACTCTGTGTCTGTGCGACAAACCTTGGGGTGATATAGCACAAGCACCAGACTCTGAAGCTGGCAAATGCACCCCTTCCCTCACCGGCTCCTTCCTTCCTAGACTCTATAAGACAGCAAAGCACAATTTTCATTCCTAGGGAGGGTCAGTACCTCACCCGAGTGTCCACAGTCCACCCAGAGCCACAAAAATCCCAAGCAACCACAGAAAAACACCTGGACCTGCACAGGCAGAAGACAGCAGTCAAAGGCAGAACAGGTGATATGTTGGTGCCTCATCCTGCCCTGTGCTGCCCAGAGGGTGCTTCTGTAAATTACACCCCAGTGTTCGGTATGCACAGACAACAAAGAGGCAGAGCCTTGCAGGTGTAACCCCCATTGCACACGGAGATGCACGAATAGGTGCTTCCGTGCCTTGGGAGGTAGCAACTTAAATTAGAGGCCGCATATGGGCCAGCGCCATTGTAACCAATCCACTTCCACTAGAACCTTGTGACAGATGTTTGGGTGAGTCGGACCAGACACATTGTGGGTTCAGAAGTGCTGCTGTGATGCTCTTTGGCCAGAAGTGATGGCATTGACCATATCATATGAGAAAATGGAACTGATTGCTGATCAGTGCGGAGAAACGCAACAGGCGTCCATTGGATGGCATTGTAAGGACTGCCTATTTTAACTCCCCCCACAGGACTGGATATTTACACACAACCGGCCCTAGTGAACTGGAATGAAATAAACTGTTTAACAACTAGCCCCATAGAATTGAATTGTAGGACAATGCATTTTAAACTTGAATTTGAAATGTTTCTTTATGAGAGAGAATTGAATTTCCGGTTCCTCTATAAGGTAAGGATGACACTTTCATTTAGGATGGAGTCGGTGTTGTAACAAAGGACCAGTATAGGAGTGAAGCACTAGCATTCACTAGAAGGCCCATAGAAACAATACAACAAGTCTTGTGGGACAGAATGATGGTGGTAGTATCATGGGAAATAATAGGATGCTTCGATGAATTATAAGCAGACAGTTCTAATATCAATGTGTTACTGCTCAGAAAGAGGAGGGTGATGCATCTATTCGCCTCACTAAATGCTGGAAGAAAATGTAAAATTATGGTTTAAATGAGACTCAAATGTATGTTAAGAAATGCAATTTTTGTTTCTAATACTATGAAATAACATAATGTATTGGAGTACGTTGATTCTTACTAATATGGCGTTATCCACACATGCACAACGTTGAAAAGACAACTGAGCTGTATTGGACTCGCCGTTGATCACAGGCACAAATGTTGCAAATTAAGAGAAGGTCCTAATGCTGAAATCAGCAATCTGAAGCAAAGGTCCAGTCAAATGCTTACCTCAGTTTCTGTTCCAAGGTAAATTCCTGTCTATCCCCTACCCTCTCTTTCTTGGGAAAGGGCGGTAGGCAAGTATAATCCCTCGTCTCCTTGTGAATGAGAGTGGTGGGTTTTTGTTGTATTGATGAGCGAAACACTGCGTCAGGGGTTGCTTTTATTCATTTCAGGTTGGCTTGAGTTGGTATTTTACCAATTCAAAGCTGAAATACGGTGCCTGGAGTGATAAATGGCTTTTGTCATTTTACAGCTCGGCAAGGACAGCACTGTGCTAGTCCTATGCTTAAAGACTTTGCTGTAGAAATGGCAAAAGACTTTGTCCTTTTCTATCTCGGCGTGGATGGCACTGTGCTAATCCTATGCTTAAAGACTTTGATAGAAAAACAGACACTTGAGGTGAGCAGATCTAGAGTGTCGCTGGTGTTGAGAGAGCTCTAACAGGAGCTGCTTTCCACCTAAACTTGAGAACTGCCCAGAGCTCTCTCCTTCTTTTTTGCATGATGAAAGAATGAGTAGCAATTATTGTTCAGGACCTTTCTGCAGCGCTGCCGATCACAGCATCATAACTCTGCTAATATATAATATGTGCCTGTGTGGGTGTGTTATTAAAAGCTGAAATCTATATTAGTATGAAGTATGACTTAATGGTCAGTGATGCCCACCTAAAGGCGGCACAATTGCTGTCATATTAAAATACACAACCTTTACTTAGCATCGCTAACCATGGATCATGACTGATTCTCCTCGGAATCTTTGGCAGTTTGTGTATATTTGAGTCCCATATGGCACAATAATGATCAGTGTACATATAAAGACTGCTTGAGGTTCTGCTTCCCAAAAGTCAGAGTCTAAGATTATTAAGAGGTGCTTGGCATGTCAATAAGTGCTTTAGAAGGCAAGGCTGCAGTCCCTTTCATCAGCATCAATGGACTGTGAAGAAGAAATTGAACGGAAACCCATTCTTTCCTCTCTGCCTCCTTTCTTATTGCATCCTGACTGTAAGACCAATGTATCTGCACTCCTAGGCTGATCAGACGCCCTGGAGAGGAGTGTACGTGTTATCTGGTAATGATGAGAAGTGCTGTTTATTAAAAGAGTATAAAACTAACTTCATCTCATGCAGCATCTGTGTCCTGTGTCGTTATTTCTTTTATGGTTCACTCTGGAAATGCATTGATGAACTGATAACAAATACAATTGCAGATGTACACACTTTGCTACAAGTAAGTATCCCACAGAGATATGTCTGCAGACCTACATACTTCCTCACCCTACAGCATTCTCTGTTAATTAGCCATCATTCAGGTACATCACTCATGCCATAATACATGTGGCATATTGGCTCGCAGACACAGAAATAGAGATCTCTCAATATTTGAATTACATTTTTGGTTCGTAGGCGATAGGGATTCATGCGGAAGGGTGGATTTGAATGTGAGCATTAACATTGTTAATCCAAGTGAGGTTGTGAGAAAAAAGTTAGAACTGTTACAGATAAAAATCATTACCTGGTGGGTAGACAAATATGAGTAATAAATAGGAGTCAACTAAGTGTAATCATTATTATTATTTAGAACACTACAATGTACGCTTCTGTTTAATATCCTACTTACAAGTGACATGGCCAAGGTACTCACCGTATGCACATAGAACCATACATTCTTTCATTGCAATTTATTTTTCCATAGGTATACTTAAAAGATTAAAGTAGGTTTGTGTTTGTGATATTTTCATTCACATCAAAACTTCCCGACGACAACTTCTAATCTATGGAACATAACATGCATCCAGAGCTGAAATATTGAGAATGGTGGCACAAGACCAGAACACTTTTAGAAATGTAAACACACCTAGTAAAACAAAAGTAATTGACTTTCATTTCTCCTTCAAGTTAGTTGGACAAGATGCTGTCTTTAAATCCAAAGTAGAGTAAAGTGACTGATTTCACCTCCTTTCCGTTCCTTCAAGGGGGCTTCTCACAAATCTTTTGGTGAAGACATAACATTCAACTTTGATTTGTAGTGTAGCTCCTATTTTCCCAATAGGCTCTGCGCATTGGAATAGTACCTACAGCAGTAAAGGCCTAGGCCAGACGTTAACTAGGTCTACTACTGTCGATACTAGACTTAATTTTGGGGTTTGCCAGCTAAGCTCAGAGTTCGCTAGAAACTTTCTCGAATGTTCAAGGAAGGAATTAACTCCCCTGATTAGACAAGAAGGGATTTAGTTTCTGACAACCATAGAACATGACAACTTTGCTCTCCCCTAATCAAGAGTCAATCTCGAGAGTCGTGTGAGCACAAGGCAATTATTTTACTCAGTCAGTACGTGCATTCTTAGTCTCATCAGAATGTAGAGAAAAGGAAGAGACGGGCGTGTTCAATAAAAAGGTGTTATTTATTGATCAGTCTCTTTTCTCATACATGAGAAATGGATCGATATTATTGCAATACTTATAGTTAAGTAAAGTGCATACATTAAAAGCAATAGTATAAAATAATACTGTAAAAACATTGATATGGTTTCTGAGCCATATGATGTTTAAAATGATTAAAATATATTTACATACACATATACATTTTGACTAAACGTGCTCAACTGGTGTTTCTAAATACGCCTACCCCGTGTACCTGACCTAAGTCTAATGCGTGGGCGGGAATAGAAAGTTACAGTTTAAGTTAAGTTTGTTTTTGCCAAGTGAATAACTAAAGAATTCTCTGTGAGGGGTTATTCAGTTCTGTACCTGGAATTTAGGATGGATGAGGAATAGTATCTCTTTCTCTGCTCTCGATATTCCAGGCTGCCTGCGAGGGCTGCCCGAAAGCGCCGGTGCTGGGTCTCTCGGCTTGAGATAGCAGCGCGTCTCTCAGCGCGTCAGGAAGGCGGGGCTGCTGCCAGCGGGGTCTGCTTCTGCTCTCGGCTTCGGCAAGTATGGCTGCTCCGTCTTGTCACCACGCGTGTGTTTACATAGGGCAAGGTCGGCAATATTTATACCTTAAAGGTGCCGAGATTGACGTAAGGATGGACATAGATACGTCAATAAAGATGTCATACGACTTGCTCGTTAGCACATTCTTTACTAAAGTTCTCTGTGAAATCAAAACAATGGCCGCACGGATTATCCAGGTTGTCATAGGTTTGATTTGTTATGAGAACGTCGTATGCCTTATCAGGGGCTGGAGGAATGTCGCTTGTCTAATTAGATCTCAAGCGTTATGACCTAATCAGATAACACGTTCCTGTGCCGTAGTGTGACTGCGTCAGATAACGGTATCTGCATCATGGGGGTTTTCTTGCCTCATGGGCTGACTGTTAGTTAACTTGATAGTTAGTTTAACCAGAATAGGGTCAGGAATAGGGGGACTGATTCAGAACCTATAGAAATACACGACACCCACTCCACGCTAACTATGGTCATATCTACTAATCTATGCATAGTATAACATAGTACAACATACTATAGAGTATAGTGTATACCTTACCACCCCAAAATACATAAATGCATTTCGAAATTTTTCAAATATACTGAAAAATTGCAGTCATATATATTGTATGCACTTAAGCTATGAATTAAATGCAAAAGTAAACACGCATTTTTACGCATTATTGCTTATTGGTATATGAGAAATACACATGAAATGGCTCTTAATATTGCTATACAGAAAGGAAGTTCGAGACCATTTCATCACATAATAAAATATTCGTGAACATCCCAGCGAGCAGCTAAAGTCTATAAAGTATCTAAAAATAGGAATTTTAGTTCTCTAGGAATAGTTTCTTACTTTAAGCAGAAGATCAGTGTCCCGGAAAAAAATATGTAGAAAAATATTTTAAGGGGCTTGCTGAAAAATATTGCTGTCCGTGAGCTGGAGTGAAATTGTTCATGTGACTTTATTTTTAAAGTTGAAGGCCGAATTCAGGGAACGCCGTGTGCGAGTTTACTCAAAAGTCTCTATTTCTGTTCTGGAGAGAACATCATATCATTCAGGCTTTCGAAAAAACTGTCAACAGCCTCATGGGAAAGTTCCACTAAGTCGGAAATAGGGGTAACCATGCATTCGTGCGCATGATTGTCTCCATTGACATTCTGATTCGCATTGCTGACAGAAGGTCGTACCTGTTCGATGCTGCTTTCATCTTGAACTTCACTACTCTTCAATCGTAGTGGTGAAGATTCCAGGAATGCCGTCATCAGGATTGGCAGCCTTTGAGGGCAGCACAAAGCGTGAACCTTGGTAGGAACCAACAGTGTATCTGCATCCACTGGCGCATCCGATTGTAGCGTCAGACAGGTGTCTAACACGCATTCTTCTCCGCATAGCAGACACCTTAGTACAGGTAAAACACACCTTTGCCACATTGGTCGAAATGATAGAAACCAAGTCATGTTCAGGTCTCTAAGCCGGGAGAGTCCCAGGATTTTTGATATCCGGTCCCGGTATCCAATGGCTAGGATCGTATCTTCCATTGTCGCGAGAGTTTGATCTGTGACATGGGTTGCCATAACGGAAAATAAGGACTAGGAATAGGATTCCTGCAATTAGTCCCAGGATCAGGGGAAGTCCGCCAAAAATCGAATGGACGAAATCTGGAAAAATACCCAGTATGGCTTTGAATGGTGTTAATGCCATCGAAAATACTGTCTTAAATACCTTTGAGACCCCAGTGGTATCAGAAATATTTAAGATTTCGCTTAGGATTTCCGCGAAATGTACGGGGGAATTAGTTGATAATAATGTATGTATCTCTGCAGTCGTCCTTGCGACTTGTAGATCATATGTTTCTTTTGATGACGTGAGCCTTGTAGGCGTCTGAAGAAGCACTGTTTTCATTCTGCTTAAAGTATCTATTCGAATAGAAGTAATTTTCAAACTGGGCCATGCCCTTGCCTCCCTGTCTGGAAAGGAGCTGGGGAATAAAGAGCGTCCACAGCACTTGACCTTCGCCGTTGTAGTTACTAGATAAGGAGTCCCGGGCATAAGACTGCAACATCTGCGGTCTACAATAAGAATGTAACTCCCATTATAGAGTCTTTGAAAGAATGGTTCTATTTCAGTTGCAGGTGCGCCTTGCTGGTGACATGAAAGGTTGTATGAATTCCCTTCACAGGCTCCATGCAAACTAATTCCGTTACACAGAAGCGTGCCGCTTAGTGACATAGCACAATTGTTGCCACTAAGAAACACTTTCTGTCCTTTATTACTGACACATGCATGTGAATAGGGCAGGTTCCAAGTTGTTTTAAGGTACCCCTTTCCCAATTTCTCGTACATGCCAGTCTGTATATATTTTTGGCAGTATTGAAACCTGAAGGTTGAGATTGGAATATTTATGATTCCGTGGATTATCCATTCACTGACAGGTCGTTCTGACATTGTCAACGGTAATCTTTCTAGTTTTTCAATGCTCAAGATTGTATAATCAGCACCCTTTTGCGCCATACCGATTTGTCTATCAGTAAGGTTAAAGATTTGGAATAGTGACGTTGTGTTGATTAAACGCCAAGGCACATAGCCTGAACGCAGATTTTGTAACGTCCAGCCAAGCTGTACAATGGAACGCAATTGTGACTGACCATGTTGTAATAACAGTAAGTCTTGCGATAATATATCGATTGCTGAAGACACAATGCTGTCCAATGAAAAAATTCTGGAGGACAGAGTCATTAACCCATTGTCCACTACAGAAAGTGATTTTTCCAAATTGATACGGTCAATTTCCCGTATTCTTTCTGCTGTTTCAATTTGAGTAACCTTCCAGGCCTCATTGTATGCTGCATATACAGAGGCTGCTATGAAACGCTTTTGACGCTGTTTGCGTGGTCCCAGTATGAAATCACGCAAGTCAGCACCATCAGTAAGTAAAGTTAGGTGTTGCTTAATTTCAGGCAGTGTGGAAGTCTGTAGCCATTGAAGGCATAATTTGCCCACACTGTAGGTTGTTATTATCCCTGGGTGATGTCTTTGGGGATATCTAGGGTCTGGCCTGGTCATTTTGAAACCCTGTGTTTTATTCAGGAATCTATCTTGACAGTGATTTGTATCTGTGGGCCAGATCAACCATTGTTTCCAATCAGGATGTGTTCTGTTTTGGTTTAATATATGGTTTACGTCTATCTCTTCATCTGTATCAGAGCTATTGCTAAACATTGTTGGCTTCGGAATAGACGGGTTATATAAATCTTTGATTTTGGCAAAACCAAGACAGGTGGTTTGTTGAACAGTGTCATTTAAAAATATCATTTGTTCTGGGATCATGCAGGCTCTAAACAAAGCTTCTAAACCCTGTACTTGCCATTCTTTTGTACCCCAAACACTTTTCAAATCAACATTTTTGTCCCAATAATCAAATCCAAAAGTATTCATTTTTTCAAAGAATGAATCTGAATATATCAATTTTGTGTTGGTTATCATGGTTTTCATCCCTGTCTTGTTTGACAATTTAAAATAAAATGTTTCAGCATTACTTGTGTTAAAACCTGAAAAATATGAATATTTGTCATAAACGGTTCTTGAGCTCCCTTTTGGAGGTGTAGCACAATGTTCCCATTGATTATAATTTAAAACATTTCTAGGTTGTGCAGATTTATGCAAAAAATGGTTACCATAATGGTTATAGCAATACATACTATCATAATTTGTAGAACCTTGCAAATAATCATGTTTTGTAAATTTAGCAGACATTACTAAGTCAGACATCATGTTGTTAATACTTTCGAAGTCCCAATCATCAGCAAATGAGTTTGGTTTTGCAAAATCACTCAATGAGATCTTGATTTGGTGTGGATATTTCAGGATCTCGACCGGACCATAAATTTCATAGTCAGTGTTGTCCCAGGCTACCCCACCAGGTATAGGATTGGCTGTGAAGTTGGCTGAAGAAAGTTCTGAAGAAAGTTCTCGTTTCTCGACGTGTGAAGATGTGTGTGGTTTGAGGACCAAGTTGATGTTCTGACTTGCTGTGTCCATTTTAGCATATTTTCCCTCAATGAAGCGTCCCAAAGTAAATACCATGATGAGCCAAAGTATGAGGATAAATGCGCCAAAACCCACCCAAAATTCAATCCATGGAGAAACCAGATATGTTTCTTTCAGTTGTTTCAAAAGTTCCTTAGCTTTGTCTTTAAAGGATTTTGATGATGGCTGTGTCTTTGATTCACTGAAGCCGTCAGAGGAATCATCGAAGTTGATGAAGTAACCGGATGCAGTTCTGTCAATTGTTCCAATTGGTTCAGGATTTTTGTTTCTTGCATTGTCACTTGGTACTTCAGTATAGATTGGTGTGTCTCTGCTAAATGTCTTTATTTGGGTTTTCAGAGGTCTGAGTTCTATTGCAATGTTGCATAGTCCTTGTTCTTCTTCTTTAGGCGTTTCGAATGTGATGAGCCTTTTTGTTAGGACCTCTGTGCTGGTAGCAAACCTTGGTGTTCTGCTACTTACTGGGAGTCCACTTGGCCTACTGTTTGTTATCGGCCACATGTTGTGGTTTTACCAGGTCGATGGATACAACTCGGTTCTCCTTTTTACCAGCAAGTGGCGGTAGTACAACTGATCTTGTCCCGTTGACAGACAAGACAGGAACTGCTTTTCTGTAGGAAGGCCCAAATTCCTTCTTTACCGCGATCTTTTCCCTGACTAGATCCCCGACTTTTGGAATCCAGACAGGTCTTGCTGGGACAGGTGGTGATTCTTCAGTGGTTGTTGGCTGTTGTTTCAACTGTATGTTGCTCAGGTCTTTTCTTGTTTTGTTTAAGTCCTGCAAAATAGCCAAACGGTCTTTGACATCAAAGGTTTTTTCTATTACCACTGAAGTCTGACTATCAAGGTCAGAGATCAACATCCTAGTTCCGAATAATAATTCGTACGGACTGAATCCCTTCAGAGAATTTCTTGGCAAGTTATTTAGACTACGTTGGACACTTATTAGATGTTTGACCCACCCAGCTCCCGAACCTAATATCCTTTCTATTATAGATTGCTTTCTGCCTTGGTTTTTTCTTTACACCATCCCGTACCCTCAGGAAGGAAGTGAGAAGATTCCCGCTGGGCTGTGCTCATTTGGCCATGTTTCCCCCCCAGGCTGGATTGCCTGAGTGAAAACAATGGTCAAACGTAACATGCTCTTAGCGTATATGCCAATTAGACTCGCAAATCTTGTATAATAGTCCGGACGTCAGCCGAGTGCTGGTGATCTACATTATAAGTGGAAACTAGCCTGTATATGTTAATCGCAAGCCATTCTTTTTGCTGGTAATATTATCTGCCTTGATACGACGAGGTATTAAACTGCTTCTCTCCCCACTGCGATCTCTGTTGCAGTTTGGGCAGTTTTTTACAAACATGGTGTAGTGCAGGCTCATGCCTGGCCACCAGTACCGTGATTGTAATTCTTCCAGAGAATCTTTTAATTTAAGGTGTCTGTGACCCTCGCCCATGTGTGCGTCGGCGATTAACAAGTTTCTCCTGTCCATGTTTGGAATCACTCTATCCCCCACTCCAGGGATTCGAGCAAAAGGGACGGAGTTTGCATCGATTATGTATGTATAATTGAGTGGATAGTTGATCGGTAACGCTGAGCAGTCGCCTTTTGATGACGTTTTCACCGCCAGCATTGTTTCACCGTCAATGTATTTTAATGTACGCTTTTTTCGATCTACGGGGGCCGGTTTAGTGGCTGCCGCTGCGGCTGTTTCAGCCAATGAATTCCCTACAACGTGAACGCCATCACGCTGATGACTCAGTGAGTGAGTCACGTGAGTCTTTGGTAGTTCTTTTTGTAAAAGAGCTATTTGTTCCCAGAGCAGTTTCTGTTTTATTTGTGCATCTGTGTCATCTTTGTAACCGTTTTGAATCCATGTCTGCAAATCGCTGTTATATGATTTGACGCAGTAATATGAATCTGACACTATAAGTGTCGGGAATTCGCGATCCGCATTATCTAGCGCCATTTTCAAAGCTATTATTTCAGTTTGTAGTTCTGAATTAGTTTCTACTGAGTGTGATTTTGTTAATAGAGGTCTTAGTTTACCTCCGCGCCACACTTCTTTTGTAATCTCACATGTGGGGTTGTATGCATGTTCTCCCCAAACGGAGGGTTGAGCATGTCCGTCTGTATAGATTACACAGGCGTAATGTCGTAGAGGAAGAATGTCGATTGGCAGAGGATACGTCTTTTCATATTTTAGATTTTTTAATTCTTCTAGTTCTGGATCAAAGTAGTAGTATACTTTGTCCGTTGTGATTGAATTCACCCATTGTATCCATTCCGGATTCAATGTTGTTGTTGGTAAATTACAAGGTGTTGTTAGTGCCTCAAAGGCTGATTCTGCTGTTCTGACTGTGATATGCCTACCGTCAGCTATGTCTTTTTCTCTAGCTATTGCGGTTTGAACTGCACGAATGATTTTTTCTGTATTACTGAATTTCTGTTCAGCTTCTGTGTACAAGTGTGATTTGAATGCAATTGGTACCTTTTCTCCCTCATTAGAGGTCAGGTATGTGAATCCGCATCTCCCTGGGATGACTCGGATCACAAGGTTGCGTGTGTTATCACGTGTTTCTAATTTTGTTTTAATTAGCATGTCTGTTTGTAAGGATCTCAAAATTTCTGTGTGTGTTTGAGTCCAATTGGATCTTTTAAAGTCTGGTTTAATTAGATCATAAAGGGGTTTGACCCTTTCTGCGTAATTTGCAATGTATGTTCTTCCGAAATTTAGGAAGCCTAGAATTGACTGTAGGTTTTTTAGTGTTTTAGGAGCTTGGATTACGGCACATTTCTCTAGGAAATTGTCTGCCAGGCTTTTACCTTAACTTGATAACTCATATCCTAAGAATAGGACCGTCAGATGGGCAATTCTGGATTTTTTAAAGTTGAATTTGTAACCCTCTGCAGCGAACCCAAGTATAATGGTGTTCACCCTTTTCAAGTGAGTCTCCAAGTCATCATCTGTTAAGTAAATGTCATCGACATAAGATAATGCTTCATCATCATATAGTTGTAGTAATTCTGTTACTCTCGCTGAGAATACCCCCGGGCTGTCCTTGTACCCCTGGGCTAACCGACAGAATTGTTTTTGAGTGCCATTTACTGAGAATGCAGTTAAATATCTGCTCTCTGGTGCTATGTTTTGACAAAAGAATCCATTGGAGATGTCCAGGGTTGTTTTGTATTTTTTGCGCACTATGTTATTCATTAGTGCAGCACTGTGTGAGTTTTGCACTGCAAAGGTTTTGCAACATGTGTTAAGGTGTCGGTAATCCAAAACTAGACGATATGAATTGTCTGGTTTGGAGACCGGAAACAAAGGATTGTTCATTTGTGAGGTGCAAGTTTCAATCACCCCCTGGTATTCTAGCTGATCTAGTATCTCATTTACTTGTTTTTTAGCTTCTTGCTTAATTGGGTACTGCCTTTGTGCAGTAGGTTGTGATTTTAACTGGATTTTGTGAGGAGGAGAATCCTCATCCCATCCTACATGATTTTTATATAAAGCAGGTGCTAAGGCCACTGCCCACTTTCTAGCAAGTGTGTATTTTTTATGAATCGGTATTTGATTCGAGAAGGCAGGCATAATTACTTCTTCGCCATGAGGGCACTCCCTGACAAACTCTGGTGGCCAGTCTTTTTCAGCTAGAAGGATGTCATAGCCTTTGGAGAGGTTATCCCAAAATAGTCCCCTTATTTTCCTAGTCTTATCTCCCTCTATACGTAATGTTATCTCGTATATCTTGTGGGGCTTGCTAACTCTGGTGTCTGCAGTTTCCACTTGAAGGTATTCATTCGTGTCCACTGTCTCCAGATGATTCATAAGGACTTTGCGAGCTATGCTCACCTCTGCTGCGCTGTCTAGCATTGTCTGAGCCCATTCTCCGTTTTTCGGTTGTGTCCTCAGTATTCTCGGCATTTTTAACTACCTTGATACTGGCTACCTTCTTTTTTGGAAATTGTAATTTCTTTTTTGGCTGAGCAGGTTCCTTGTCTTTGGACTTGGCGTGCTCTTCTGATCGTCCTCTTCTTTCCGATTTCTGCGAGGAATTCTGAAAAGATTGAGAGGGACGTGTATCAATGTCTTGATATCTATCAGGTTTTTTAATATTATCCCTATTTCTAAGGTTATATCTATTCCCCGAGGGGTCACTCTGCGGTGACCTCTGTCTTTGGTTTGGAGATTTCTCTCTTCGCCTGGGAGACCTCCCTCGGGACTGGAATTTCTTTTCTTTAGGATTGGATTGTTTGTTTCCATCCCAGTTCTTGTTTGGTGAATTATTATTAAAAAATATTTTTTCTGGACTTGTAGTCAGTTGCGGTTTTACTGGTATTCCACCTAGACTATCTCTGCCTAGTTCTTCATAGGATTTTTCTATGATTCTGGCAATTTCAGCTGGTTGGTCTGCTATATCTGTCTCTTTTAACCTCTGGCGGATCGCCACGTTTGCTGCTTCACCTTTTATGTTGGCTAGTAATATAGCCGAGACCTGCTTGAAGTCTTTCAGTAATTTCATACCAAGAGTTAAAGCAGGTTCTGGACCGTATTCATCTTGAATTTGTTTTAGCACATCTGGTATTACCGAAATGGATGGAACACCGTGCGTTTTTGTGTAGATGGAAGCAAAGACTGTACCCCAAGTGTCACAGTCCTCAATGTGTGGTGCGATTCCCATTGGGAGACATATAGTCAGAATCCTGTGTTTTTCTAATGGGGTGGTGTCAGGAAACACTGCCTCTATTTGGGTAATTTTCTGTGCCAGCCAGAATGGTATCTGTTCCCGTTTAGCTGGAACTTTACCTAGGCAGGATTGGATGTTCTGTGGTGTAATTTTATTTGTGTTCCCCTGGTGAGGGGTCAGCTGTGGAAGTTTAATCGCTGGCTGAATTGTTGAAGTCCGCATTACATACTGAACTAATTGTCTATGAATTTTTAGTAGTTGTTTTAGCTGTATTAACAGCTCTGCTGCAGGCATTCTATCGATGTCTGGATGTGGTGTGTATCCGGCTAAGACCGGCCACGTTGCTCCTGGTCTTCCTAAAGGACCGAGCCTTGTAATGTGATTGTTATGTATTAGGGCGCCATCAAATAAGAGCAAATGCTCTTGGAATTTGAGTGGTACTTCCACCTCCTCGAAAGGAGTGTATGTTTCAGGAGGTTCCTCTACTTTGTAATAGTGGAAGTACTTTGTTACAGCATTTGCTGCCGGAAAATGTATCCATGAATAGTATACCTCTGTCTGCCGATATTCGTGTGCCTCAATTACGAATATGACTGTGCCACCTCTAGGTGTCAGTCCATTTTCTATAAGTTTTAAGGTTATAGATCTCCTTTTAATGACCGGAATGAGTGTTATATTCGGGTCTGCTGCTTGCATGGTAGCATCAGCATCTGCGAGTTCAGTAGCTAATCTAACTGCCTCTCTTTCTTCATCACTGTCTCCCATTTTACAGACAGGATGGTATTATGTCTATTTGCAGATCAGGTTTCTTTATGGAACAAAGATTAGATGCACAATATTTTGGAACTGTTTATCCTTCAACGTTGACTTGACCAAGAACCATACATAGGAGTTCCCTCCTGCGAGGTTTTGGAGGATATAACCTTTCACCCACTCCAGACGTCTTTGGAGTTTTTGGGAAAAGGGGTCTGAGTGAGAAAGCACGACTGAGTTACTCTAAATGTCTTACGTTAGTTTTATCGCCCTTTCCAAACGCGTTGGGCGCCATGTAGTGTAGCTCCTATTTTCCCAATAGGCTCTGCGCATTGGAATAGTACCTACAGCAGTAAAGGCCTAGGCCAGACGTTAACTAGGTCTACTACTGTCGATACTAGACTTAATTTTTGGGTTTGCCAGCTAAGCTCAGAGTTCGCTAGAAACTTTCTCGAATGTTCAAGGAAGGAATTAACTCCCCTGATTAGACAAGAAGGGATTTAGTTTCTGACAACCATAGAACATGACAACTTTGCTCTCCCCTAATCAAGAGTCAATCTCGAGAGTCGTGTGAGCACAAGGCAATTATTTTACTCAGTCAGTACGTGCATTCTTAGTCTCATCAGAATGTGGAGAAAAGGAAGAGACGGGCGTGTTCAATAAAAAGGTGTTATTTATTGATCAGTCTCTTTTCTCATACATGAGAAATGGATCGATATTATTGCAATACTTATAGTTAAGTAAAGTGCATACATTAAAAGCAATAGTATAAAATAATACTGTAAAAATATTGATATGGTTTCTGAGCCATATGATGTTTAAAATGATTAAAATATATTTACATACACATATACATTTTGACTAAACGTGCTCAACTGGTGTTTCTAAATACGCCTACCCCGTGTACCTGACCTAAGTCTAATGCGTGGGCGGGAATAGAAAGTTACAGTTTAAGTTAAGTTTGTTTTTGCCAAGTGAATAACTAAAGAATTCTCTGTGAGGGGTTATTCAGTTCTGTACCTGGAATTTAGGATGGATGAGGAATAGTATCTCTTTCTCTGCTCTCGATATTCCAGGCTGCCTGCGAGGGCTGCCCGAAAGCGCCGGTGCTGGGTCTCTCGGCTTGAGATAGCAGCGCGTCAGGAAGGCGGGGCTGCTGCCAGCGGGGTCTGCTTCTGCTCTCGGCTTCGGCAAGTATGGCTGCTCCGTCTTGTCACCACGCGTGTGTTTACATAGGGCAAGGTCGGCAATATTTATACCTTAAAGGTGCCGAGATTGACGTAAGGATGGACATAGATACGTCAATAAAGATGTCCTACGACTTGCTCGTTAGCACATTCTTTACTAAAGTTCTCTGTGAAATCAAAACAATGGCCGCACGGATTATCCAGGTTGTCATAGGTTTGATTTGTTATGAGAACGTCGTATGCCTTATCAGGGGCTGGAGGAATGTCGCTTGTCTAATTAGATCTCAAGCGTTATGACCTAATCAGATAACACGTTCCTGTGCCGTAGTGTGACTGCGTCAGATAACGGTATCTGCATCATGGGGGTTTTCTTGCTTTATGGGCTGACTGTTAGTTAACTTGATAGTTAGTTTAACCAGAATAGGGTCAGGAATAGGGGGACTGATTCAGAACCTATAGAAATACACGACAGATTGAGATTTAGCAATTTGATACATAACCTTTATTCTCCATTTCTCTTTTTGACTACAACAATTTGTGATAACCTGTAGATTGACATCTTATTGTGTAACTTACATGTCTAGCCTTGGACCGAAATAGGTACTTTTCAGGCTCATGAGTCATGATTAACATAGCAGTGGCTTCCAACCAAAAGACAAAAGGTTTGCTCTTAAAGCATTTCTGAACTGAGGACTGTATTTCTGTAATACTTTATGAGGAGTACAAGGCAAACCAAGAAAGGAGTAAAAGCAGGAGACCCTGGTGCTTCTTATGAAAGCCCAGGTAGCCGAGTGCACCAACCACCTAGCAAGAAGAAGAGTCCCTGAAATAGATTGGGTATTTTGTAAATTTCAATAGACTTTTCAAACACTTTGCAATCAAAGAAAACGACAGTTCATATTACAATGACTGCGAGTATCAGCAGTAGCACGATGATTCAGATTGCTTAATTTTATGACCTACTGGAAGGGCCAAACTTTTGTGCCAGCCAAGGCTTGACTGCGTGCACCTAGAGGGGAGCTACCCAGATGGGTGTAACTAATAATATATTTCCAGAGCTAAAAGTGCAGATGTGATCAGTCAGGTAAAAAACGTAGCCAAATAGGTTTATTGACTTACAGCTTTAGGTTCAAATTTGTTTTTGTTGTTGCTTTACAAAGATAGTAAAAGTCAGTAGCATAAGCGAGATAGCACCTAAGTGCGCTCCTAATATAGCAAATGTTATGTTATGTTAAGAGGAATTATAAAAGCTTGCGAATACCCGAGGGTGTCTTGACACAAACTGAACCTGTGCATGCCGAAGATGGCGCATTTCGTTTTTAAAAAACCAAGTCTTAATCTCCTAACTAAAACCGAGAAGTGATGAGATGAATCTGATGTGGGCCAGAAGGCTATTCCAAACTTTGATGGTACTGAATATGAAGCTCCTACCTCCCCTAGCCTTCCTGATTTTGGGGATCCCTCACTAGGTACTGGAACTTGCAGAACGCAGGGATCTGTCAGGAATGTACCATCGGAAGGCATGCCTCAGAAATTCTGGTTGTGTATGGTAGAGACTTTGGTGTGCAAGGCAGAGGGTTTTGAATTTTACCCAGCTGCGTTTCGGAAGCCAGTGTAGCTTTCAGATAGAATGGAATTTCGGGAGATTCAGAATCATTCTGGCTGCGGTATTCTTCACTCACTGAAGTTTACTGCCATGCTTTTCTTCCAGGTTCATGTAGAGGCTATTACAATAATTCAACTTTGAGAGAGCTAAACAGTAATCGAGTTTTTCCTGGTATTGTCTGGAATATAAGTTAAACATTTTGTTATTATTCTGAGGGTATGACTGGATGAGGATATCACTGATGAGACTTGGGCTTTGAGATTGAGTTTGTCATCGATGATACCCCCAAATTTTTGGCTTTGGAGACAGGGATTGGGGGGGGGCAGCAAGACTGGCCACCAGGTTGGGGACCCGGTAAAAGAGAGGTTCCCAATTAAAATCACCTCTGTTTTTCCCTGAGTTTAGCTTTAAGCAGTGCTTGCTCATCCAGAGGCTGACTGCTTTGAGACATTCTTGACATTTTTGAGGTCCAGACAGATCGCTTTTGAAGGCTGCGACCACCAATTGGGTGTCATAAATGTGGGAGGTGAGATCCAGATTAAAGCTTTTGATAAGTGGGGCCAGTTTAGATACATAGAGATTAAAGAGAGTTGGGCTAAGTGAGGATCCCTGTGGCCATGACAGAGAGAAGAGTGTTGACTCAAATTTGCCTAGAGCTAGGGCTTGTCTCTAATCGGAAAGAAAGAAGGTGAGCAGGCAAAGGGCTATATCCTTGATCCCTATATTTGCTAAACAGTGAATCAAGGTCTTATAGTTCACCGTACCAAACGCGGCCGATAGTTCAATGGGAAAAAGGGCAGCAGGACCCCTCTGTCAAGAGGTATCCTTACCTCTTCCGTTTCTTTGACGAGGGCAGTTTATGTACTGTGTCCTGGTCTGTACCCAAACTGCATCGAGTGTAGGATATGATTATCCTGGATACATTTACATAGTTCTGTGTTCATGATTTTTCAAATAGATTAGAGGGGATGGGAAGACGTTATATAGGCCAATAGTTATTGGGGTCAGTAGAGCTGATTCAGCTTTTTTATAAGAGGGAGGATGGAGGCTTGTTCCCAAGCCGAAGGAAGCACACCTTTTGAAAACATTATGGTAAAGATATCAGACAGATTAGTTTCGATAATCTCTGGTGCCAAGTTGATTTTCTTGGGGGAGCGGGGGTCATAAGGGGACCCTGATTTAACTCTCATAAGAAGAGCAGCCTCTTGACTTGGGAAGGTGGCAGTAAATTCAGCGAATGCAATGTCGGCTTCCCGAGAGCTGTGTCCCCTGAATTATCAAATTTCAAACAAATTTTAAATGGATTCCAACCACCGCCCTCCTTCCCCCATGCCTCCCACTCGGTCCCATGCCTCCCACTCGGTCACTCAACACATAGTGAAGGTCGTTAATGAATGACAACATGCATACAGAAGATTACGAAGATGGGACCCCACCCCCCCGGCGGTGTAGCTGCTGCTTCAGTCAAACAGAACAATCTGAGATACCTAGGACAGGTCAGTCCCATACACTCCTGAGAAAAGAGTGAAATGAAAGGCCTCCAGATTTCTCTGTAAGCATCGCCATGTGCAGTTAGAGTCAAAGTGAGCCTCTTCATCCCCAGGAAATGCCGCATACGGTGAAGCCAACCCTGGCGAGTCAGCACCGTATCAGTTCCCCCAATTTACCGTAATCGTCTGATGTGCCACCCCCAATGCAAGACCCATTTGTCAGCCCTGCGAGATTAAAGTGGAAATGTAAGTGTATTGGGACAATCTAGAATAATGTATGCTGGGAATCTAGGCAATTGAGTTTGTAAATATGTATTGATGTCATTTAAAATCTCGCTCCAAAATTGGGCTAACTGGGGACAGTCCCACAGAATATGCAAGAGGGTCCTAGGTGCACCACACTCCCTCCAACATTCTGCGCTACACTCTGGGTTACCTCTATGCAGACGGACATGGGTCAGATACCACTAAGTGAAAATTTTAATGGAAGTTTCGCCCGTTGGCAGCGTTGCTAGCCGTATGCCCTGCTCTATGATATACATCCTGCCAATCCTTGGGGTACAGCTCTCTATATAGTTTAGATTCCCATCTGACCTGTTCTGCGGTTGTCAATTCGGGGGCCTGGTGGAGTAGCATAGCGTACAGTTCCGTAATTAAATGTTTTTTTGTATCGCTGGTGAGGAACCACTTTTCATACCTTGTTCGGTGCAGCTGCGCAGCTTCCTGACCGGATGATGCATATGCCATGTCTTGTTTGCAAATAGTGAAACCTCTTGGTCTCAGGAATGGCATAATCCAGACGTAGCCTGCCAAAAGATATTGGACCCTCAACATCAAAGAAGTGGCCAATTGAATAGCAACACACCTCCTACCATACCTTGAAGGCCACGCGGTGAAAAATCTGCGTTGCCTGCCACAGGATAAAGGGAAAATGGAATTGATGAGAAGCCATGCAGGTCTGTCTGACTATCCCACACCTTCAAGACCAATCTAGTTATTGGAGACACATAGAGACCCGGTGGACGGTGAATACGGGGCAAGAATGGAGTCCTCCACAGTGGGGTGCCTGCCACTGTCTACTCCCTAAATAACCAGGTTTTTCAGACTCTGCCCAAGATCATTCAACCAGATAGTGGAGAAGTGTGGCTCACTGGTTAGAGGAGGCAGACCTGGAAGCAGAGGTCAGCCCGGGACCAGGGTTCAATTCCCGGCTCTGCGGGGTCTTGAGTCCTAAAATGTCCATGGACTCGACAATTCTCGCTCCGGTGCCTACTCGATTCACGGGTTCACACTCTGCGACTCTGGGCAATAGCTTGCTTAATCTCCACAACGGCCCCTCGCGGCGGGATGCCTGGCTTTCACCTTGCGGATACCCTGTCGGGGTTATCTCACAGGGGAATACCAGGACGGGTTCCCTAAGCAAACGCTTAGAAACCGCTTGGTGATTTTCGCTATATAAATTCCTGTACATTTACATTTACATATTGAAGTTGTGTCACATAGTATTAGTGAAGCAAACTCAGAATGCCCACTCCCCCCACCCTTTGGGGACACCAACTCAATTCCTGTTGCATACGGGGCCGTCCATTAGCCCAGACAAAATGATGTAGCGCTCTTTGCAAAGATTATATTAACGCAGAAGTTGGCTGAAGTGGAAGGGTCTGAAAGAGAATTCTTGGGAACACTACCATCTTTAATGCTGCGATTCGGCCCAGTATAGGGAGAGGATATAGCCGCCAGTGGGCCAAGTCAGCTCGTATTCGCTTATCTGGAGTGCGATAGTTAGGAGTCCTAATTTCATCTAGTGTAGACACCAACTGTATGCCAAGATAGGAAATGTGGCCAGGTGACCACAGTATCTAATGACTCTGAGAAAATATGGTTTATAGAGTCGTGCGACAGAGAGAGGTTCATGGCCTGTGATTTATTCAGATTAATATGAAAACCCGGAGCTTCACCAAATTCCCTCTGTTCCTCTAAAAAAGGTGGAAGGGCCTCTCTGGGGTTATCAGTGGCCACAAGGACATTATCTGCATATAATGTGATGACGTGTTGCTCACCCCAAAATGCATTCCTGTGATACCAGGGTGATCCCTAACCGCCTGAGCATAAGGCTCCATATAAAGTGCGAACAGCATGGGTGACAAAGGACACCCCTGCCGTGTACCCCGCTGAATGAGAAAGGTGCGAGCTTCTCCCAATAACTCTTACCGAGGCCTGTGGTTCCCTGCAGTTGATCAGTACCCAGGCCCTAAATCTTTCTCCAAAGCCAAAATGTGTTAAAACCGCTGTCCGATATGGCCAGTGAACAAGGCCAACTAACTTCTCGGCTTCGCCGGAGAAGAGCATAACTTCCCTCTGGGATCGATGGGCCTTTTCCATGAGATGTAAGATTCTTTTTGTGTTGTGCCCACATTGGTGCTGTGGGATAAACCCAGCCTGGTCTGCGGCCACTAATCCAGGCATCAATGGGGAGAGGCAAGCTGCCAAAATACTTGTGAAAAGCTTACCATAGACGTTAAGCAAGGAAATCAGCCTATATCATCCACAGTGCCTTGTGTCTTTGCCAGATTTAGCGATGACTATGATCAAGGCGTCTAACATCAAAGGTGGGTTCGTGGCACGGCCCGTAAATGAGTTAAATTCCCTGGTGAGGAGGGGAGCTAACAGGACATTAAAAATGTTATAAAACAGCGCAGAGAAACCATCCATGCCTGGGAATTTAAGGGGCTTCTGTCTCGAGATGGCAGATATAACCTATTTGATTCGAATTGGTTGTTCAAGTCCTGAGGACTGGTCCGTTCTCAGCCGAGTAATATTCGCATGACTCAAATATTGAGGTGAGTTCTCCGTCAGTAGGTCCTGCGCCGTATTAGGGTCAGCGTAAAATTACCCGAAATGAGAGGCAACTGGCCCATCTTCCTCGATAAGGCCCCCCTCCTTTGTAAACAGAGATGTAGCAGCCCTACCTTGGCACTGGGCTTTAAGTTTGCTAGCTAATAGGTCTTCCACACTTATTCTCTCCTACGTAGTATGTATGTTTAAGGCAAAGCAAAGAGTATTCTACCTTATCAAGATTGGGAACCACTAGCTGTTTCCATGTGGATACCAATTGGCACCGTATTCTGCGGGAACCTGTACGGTGGTGAATATGTTCTAACTCTTTTGCTTGTCCTTGAAGTTGTTCGTTTACATTTTTGCAGTTTATTGACTGCTGTCGATACAGCAATAAACTCCCCTCTGAAGACTGCTTTTAGTGCGTCCCAGACCTTCGCTACTGGAACCTCAAGGCTATCATTAACACTGAGGTAATCTGATGTTGCCTTTGATTTGCCTTACTACCACAGGTCTATGTAGGAGGGTTTCTCGCAACCGCCAACTGTACCATAAATACCTGCCAGGCTGCCCCGGGCCACCGAAGGGGGCCACCTAAGAGGGCGGCCCTCCGTAGTGGGGAGGGGTGTGGACTGGAGGTCGGCCGGGGGGAAGGGGTTTGCCCTACCCCCAAAATTGACAACACCCCCGCAGTTAACACCACAGGGGGTTTATGGCTCATCAGGTGGGCAGGTGGCGAGAGGCGGCCTGACCCTAGATCGCCCGTAAGATAACATAATATGTTGGCATAATGTTTATGCAAATAAAGCTGCAACAACTTTCTCCAACAAAACATTGTGTGGTGTCTGTTATTATGGGAAATTGTTGTGAGCGGTTTGGGGTATGGGCCGATGTTGGCACTATGGCACCCTCAAATCCAGGGAGACACCGGAAGGGTTCGAAAGTGACCGGCGGACGCGCCGCCTGAACCTCATGAGAGCAAAAGAAAAATACCAATTGGGCATAAGAATTACATGCATGGGAATAAAAGGTATAAAGCTTTGTGCTCAGGTCGCAGTATTGCCACAGATCCTTCAGACGCATCTGTATCAATCAGAGAGCCCCATCCGATATGACCACTCCCACTCCTCCTTCTCCAGAGGCAGAATGGTCCTTGTTGTTATCAAAGACCAAGTTAAAATCGCCAACACACAAAACCCTTTGATCCTGCGCTGTCGTTGTCTGCCACGGCTCTGCGAATAAACTGTTCCTGCCGCTCATTGGAGGCATACAGAGAGTTCAGGACAAGAGTGTATGGGCCCATATGTATCCTGTAAACAAGGAGGCAGCCCCTAATTTCAGCAACCTTAGAGCCTATCCTACCCCTGAAAGGGTGTGAAACCAATTGTAACCCCAGCCGACTTACTTGTCATGAAAGAAAAGTACTGATGATGAAAGGTCCTGGTTTTAATCCAGTGCAAATCCCTCATTAGTAAATACGTTTCTTGAAGCCAGCAGATATTTGTTTTTGTCTGTTCCAGGTAAGTGAGAGTGGCCCGCTGTAGGAAAGTTAGATCTGTAGGGTCAGCGACCTCTGACCCTGCTCGCAGGCAAGTCGCTCCGCACGCTGCAGCACGGCTCTGCCTGCATTGTTTTTGCCTGATCTTGTATTTTTCCCCAGTGCCTAACTTGCTTTCTTGCCCAGACATGTTTTCATTCCCCTGTGCCTGTACTTGCTTTCTTGACCAGACTTGTTTTAATTCCCCTGTGCCTGTACTTGCTTTCTTGCCCAGACTTGTTTTTATTCCCCTGTGCCTGTACTTGCTTTCTTGCCCAGACTTGTTTTTATTCCTGTGCCTGTACTTGCTTTCTTGCCCAGACTTGTTTTTAGGTCAAGGACCGTCGCACTGTATAGCAGTGGGCGGAGCCCGTGATTTAATGTTTCTTAGAGGGGGCTTGGAACCCGCCCCTCTTCACCATTGGCTGGCCTAGTAAATGCTGGCCAGCCATTGGAGGAGAGGGGCGTCACTCGGTTCAAGCCCCGTCTTCTTCGGATTCGGGGCGTTTTTTTAAGCTTCTTTCTTGTTTTCTTTCTCTCCTCTTCCCATTGGCTGGAATTTTACCTTCCAGCCAATGGGAAGAGGAGAGAACGAAAACCACGCCTCCGAGTCCCGAGTCTGAAAAAGACGCTGGTTTCTCCTAGGCATTCCTGCCTCGCCTCGGAGAAACGTGGTCGTGTGGAGCGCTACTCTCGAAGTAATTTCTGCCCTCTGTTCTCTCGTTTTTCTTGCCCTCTGTTTGCTCGTCTCGTTTTTCTTGCCCTCTGTTGTCTCGTTTTTCTTGCCCTCTGTTCATTCATTTTTCTTGCCCTATGCTCTCTCATTTTTCTTGCCCTCTGTTGTCTTGTTTTTCTTGCCCTCTGTTCACTCGTTTTTCTTGCCCTCTGTTCTCTCGTTTTTCTTGCCCTCTGTTCACTCGTTTTTCTTGCACACTGCTTTCTCGTTTTAAGATTGGCGGGAGTCGCCCAAGGCCAACAGTCGCGGAGCCCCCCCCTCCACCTATCTCCCCCCCTCCCTCCAACCCAGGCGGGGATTTAAAGACATAACGTGGGGGCATCGTGGGGACCGTTATCGATGTCGGGTCCTGTTGGTTTGATATGTATTAGGAAAAGGGCGGTGTACCGGGACCCGTCCTAGGCCTTGTCGAGGCTTAGGAATAACTTGGTCCTGGAGCGAGGGTGCGTGTGTGTGGCATCGGCCAAGCAACACTTTGACCCCCGCACCCCCTGCTGATAATATTGGGGTGTTCGCAGGGCCCGCGGCACCCTCGTAGCGCACAAGATGGGGCTTAGATAACCCCCCCACCCCTTCCGATAATATTGGGCTGTTCGCAGGGCCCCTGGCACCATCGTGGAGTACAAGATGGGGCGGACATAACCCCCCTACCACCCCTTCCGATAATATTGGGCTGTTCGCAGGGCCCCCGGCACCCTCGTGGTGCACAAGATGGGGCGGACATAACCCCCCCCACCCACCACCCCTTTCCCCCCCTCCCCGGAAACACCAGCGATGATGCCGGACAACGTGGGCTCGCGAAGTGCGACCTCGCTGGCCGGAGGGACAGAACTGTGGCTACCACTCGACCCCGCTGGTGAATACCCTACCACCACCCTGTGTGGAAGGAAGAGAGCCGGGCGCCTCGCGAGGGTGGGGGTGTGGGCAGAGACTCGCGGGCGTTGCGTACGGCGTTCTGTGCCCCCCGAGTTATAGGACTGTGTCCCAAGGTGGGTGGCCACGAGGGGTGAGGCAGCCTGGTGCGGGGTTGTTTAGTTGCGGGTAAGACTGCAAAGGGTCCGGTTCGCAGGACCCTCCTGGAGACACGGGTGGTCCAAGTTGCAGTCATGTTGCAGGCCGCAGAGCAGGGTGTTGGTGTGGGGCTCTGTGTGTATGTGTGTGTGGGGCTCTGTGTGTGTGTGTGTGGGGGGCTCTGTGTGTGGGGCTCTGTGTGTGTGTGTGGGGCTCTGTGTGTTTGTGTGGGGCTCTGTGTGTGTGGCTCTGTGTGGGGTTGGGGCTCTGTGCATGTGTGGGGCTCTGTGGGTGTATGTGGGGCTCTGTGTATGTGTGGGGCTCTGTGTGTGTGGGGCTCTGTGTGTGTGTGGCTCTGTCTGTGTGTGGGGCTCTGTGTGTGTGTGGGGCTCTGTGTGTGTGGGGGGGGGACTCTGTGTGTGTGGGGCTCTGTCTGTGTGTGGGGGGGGCTCTGTGTGTGTGTGGGACTCTGTGTGTGTGGGGGGGCTCTGTGTGTGTGTGTGTGGGGCTCTGTGTGTGTGTGGCTCTGTGGGTGGCTCTGTATCTGTGTGTGTGTGTGTGTGTGGCTCTGTGTGGGTGGCTCTGTATGTGTGTGTGGGTGGCTCTGTATGTGTGTGTGGGTGTAAATGCAATAGGTCATGCATTTGGGAGCGATTAAGCTATTGGCATTGTAAATGACAATGCCATTTAATTACAGTTAAGCTATTGGCAATGTAAATGACAATGCCATTTATTTATGATTAAAAAAAAAAAATCATGGGCAATGCCAATAGCTCTAACTTTAATGATGCCGAGACCATTGCATTGTAAATGCTTGTTATTCCCCTGTGGCTGACTTGCTTTCTTACCCAGACTTGTTTTATTCCCCTGTGCCTGTACTTGCTTTTTTGCCCAGACTTGTTTTTATTCCCCTGTGCCTAACTTGCTTTCTTGCCCAGACTTGCTTTTTTCCTCTGTGCCTGTATTTGTTTTCTTGCCTACACTTGTTTTTCCTTCCTTTGCCCAGTTCTCCCGCGTCCCCCGCCTGGTTTTCCCACCACTGCGTCCCTGCGGCCCCACCCACTGCAATCCCATTCGCCGCCCCGCTCCCGCCTCCTAGCTGCTCCTCCCTTTCACATCCCCTCATATGGAGGCCACGCAGCGGCCGCGCCAAAGGCAAGCCCATCTGCGCCTGTCCGCGCGAACGTCACGACGCCCGACACCGCTACGATGCCAGAACCCTCTACGCACTCAACACCGGACGATCACACACCTGCTTCCTGGCTGCCCCGAAGTGCACCCACAGAGCTTTCACCTGCCGGAACTACAGCTTCACAAGCATCCGCCCCACCATGCTGCCGACCCGGAAAGAACCCAACCACCTCAGATGCATCCTTCTCAACACCAGCTCCGCCAGCAAACACGCCGTGGAACTCTGGGACCTACTCGACTCAACCTCCCCAAACGTCGGCTTCCTGCCAGAGACCTTGCTGAACCCCGCCTCGGCACCCAACATAGCCATAGCCGTCCCGGAAGGCTACAAGATCACCCGCAGCGGTCCCAACGGAGCAGGAGGAGGAATCGCCATCGTCCATAGGAACACTCTCAGAGTCTAGACCAACACCAACGACACCCTCAGCACCGCCGAACACCTGCACTTCCAGATCCACATTGACCCCAACACCAGCCTCAGAGGAACCCTTATCTACAGATTCCCCAGACCCTGACCACAGTTCAGCGACTCCATCGCCGATTTTGTCAGCACACATGCCCTCACCTCCACGGACTACATCCTCCTCAGGGATCTGAACTTCCACCTCGAGAACAACAACGACAACAACTCCACCACCCTGATCAACAACCTAGCCAACTGCGGACTCAGACAACTCGTCACAACACCCACCCACTCCACCGGTCACACGCTTGACCCCATCTTCTCCGCAAGCCCCCACGTCTCCTTCAACCACACCACCGAACTCCACTGGACCGACCATCGCTGCATCCACTTCACCTTAAAGAAACCCACCATGCACCACTGCACCCAAAAGATGCCTCGCCGCTGCTGGAGCAAAGTCACCGAAGACCAGCTAACCAACACCCTCGCCCAGAGCCCACCCGCCGACCCCACCAACCCCGACACCGCCGCCCGCAACCTCAGACAGTGGATCAACGACTGCGCCAACACCCTCGCCCTGATCAAGAAACCCTCCAACAGTCACACCAACAAGAAAGCCAGCTGGTTCAATGAAGACATCCGGGCCTCCAAGCAAACCTGCCGAAAGCTGAAGATCTGAACGAACACCGGACAGCCACGCAGCCCACAAGAACCCCACTCCCACACACCATCACCTCATCAGATCCGCCAAAAGGACCTCTTTCAAATACTGCCTTGACAACAACGCGCACAACAGCAAAGAGCTCTTCAACATCGTGAAGGAACTCTCCAACTTCAGCTCCAACACCAACGACGTCCCACCCTCGCAAAACCTGTGCGACTCGCTGGCCACCTTCTTCCACCGCAAGATCGCAGACATCCATGACAGCTTCAATACCACGACCGCCCCGACAACCACTAAGACCTCCGCCCCCGTGACCACCATCCACACCAACCGCCTGCTCTCCTGGACTAACATCAACGACGACACCATCAAGATCATGAACACCATCCAATCTGGATCTCCGTCAGACCCATGCCCACACCACATCTTCAACAAAGCCAGCACATCCATCACACCCCATCTCCGGAAAGTCATCAACACCTCCTTCGAGACAGCAACCTTTCCGGAGAGCTGGAAGCATGCAGAGATCAATGCCTTACTCAAGATACCCAAGGCGGATCCCAAGGACCTCAAGACCTTACGGCCCATCTCCCTGCTTCCGTTCCTGGCAAAGGTCATTGAGAAGACCGTCAACGAACAACTGCCCCGCTACTTCAAGGAGAACAACATCCTGGACCCTTCCCAGTCCAGGTTCCGCAGCAACCACAGCACCAAGTCTGCCCTCATCGCCGCCACCGATGTTATCAAGTCCCGGCAAGAAAACGAAGAAACGGCGGCCCTCATCCTCCTGGACCTGTCAGCCGCCTTCGACACTGTCTGCCACCACACACTACGAACACGCCTCCACAACGTCGGAATCCAAGAGAAGGCCCTGGACTGGACCACCTCCTTCCTCTCTGGCAGAACACAGAGCGTCCGCCTTCCCCCCTTCCGCTCCGAAGCCACCGAGATCATCTGCGGCGTACCCCAGGGCACATCCCTCAACCCGACTCTGTTTAATATCTACATGGCACCGCTCGCCCACGTCGCCCATCGGCATGACCTCAACATCATCTCCTACGCCGATGACACCCAGCTGATCCTCTCCCTCACCAAGGACCCCCACACCGCCAAAACCAACATTCACGAAGGAATGAAGGCCTCGCTGAATGAATGAGGAACAGCTGACTGAATCTGAACTCGGACAAGATGGAGGTCCTCATCCTCGGATCCACCCCTTCGGCCTGGGACGACTTCAGGTAGCCGACCGCACTGGGAACTGCTCCAACACCCACCGACCATGCACGCAACCTAGGGGTCATCCTCGACTTCACCCACTCCATGACTAAACAGGTCAACGCCGTCTGCTCCTCCTGCGTCAACACCCTCCGCATGGTCCGCAGGATCTACAAGTGGATCCCCACTGAAACTAGAAGAACGGTCACCCAGGCCCTCGTCAACAGCAGGTTGAACTACGGAAACGCCCTCTATGCAGGAGCCTCGGCCCAACTCCTGAGACTGCTCCAACGCATCCAGAACGCCTCTGCACGCCTGATCTTCGACATTCCTCGCCGCAGCCACATCACACCCACCTGAGAGACCTGCCATGGCTCCCGGTCAACAAGAGGATAACCCTCAAGCTCCTCACCCACGCACACAAGGTACTCCACAACACCAGACCAACTTACCTCAAAAGACGACCCAGCTTCTACACCCCCACCCGCCAGCTCCGCTCTGCCGACCTCGCCCTCACCACAGTCCCACGCTTCCAAAGAGCGACCTCTGGCGGCAGATCGTTCTCCCACCTCGCCAAGACCTGGAACACTCTCCCCATCCACCTAGGGCACGACCCAAGGACTGCTGACCTTCAGAAAACTCCTCAAGACCTGTTTTTTCGAGCAGTAGCAGCAATCCCGGGCACCGAGAGATCCCTTTGGGGATGATTCGTGCGCCATATAAATAAAAAATAAATAAATCCCCACCCTAGCGCCTTGAGACCCTCACGGGTGAGTAGTGCGCTTTACAAATTATATGATTCATTCATTCATTCATGGTTACCCCACTTTTTGCTGGTGTCATTCTGTTTTCTGACTTGTCTGACTGGGATCCTGCTAATCAGGACCCTAGTCACTGTGTTCTCTCCCTCAATTGGACATGGTAAGTACTTTGATACCTTCCCAATTGGCTTCTGGTGTACCCTTATAAGTCCCTAGTATATGGTTCTGAGGTACCCAAGGCACAACAGGGGTCTCCCATGGGCTGCAGCAAGTATTATGCCACCCGTGAAAGACCACTCAAACAGTGATTGCTGGATCACCATTTCAGCCTGTGTAAGCTGGTGCTAGTACCACTTACAACAGATATAAGTTTCCTTATATCTGAGATCACTGTGCTTCAAATCCATAAGTCACCTCTAAGGTGGGCCTTTCAATCCTGAAGGCAAAGTGCAAGGTCATAAGTGTGAGGGTGCCCTGTATGAGCAGGACACCCCTAAAAACCCAGGAGGCGATTCTCCAGGCTCTTTAAGTGCGGTCAGCCATTTTAAACATGGTGGACATCAAGTCAACTAAGAGATGTCTAACTATATAGTGGCTGCACCAAAACCAGTCATGTTCGGTATCAAACCTGTTGGAATCCTACCCCAACACCGATTCCAGTGTTGGATGTAGGATCCTATGTACTGGGGGCTCCCCTAGGGAGTGCCCCTGTATTCACTGTACCAGCCTTTCAGGGTCCAACAGCAAGCTACTGCTGCTGCCTACAACAGACATGATTCCGCCCTCTTGCTGCTGAGCCGAGCTCGAGCAGGGGAAGATGGAACAATAGGTTTCTTTTCGCAGTGAGGTATAACCACCTCCCAAACAAGGCTTTGTTTATTGGGCTGGGGTAGGGGCACTTGCCAGTACACCAGATTGCTCCTTGCATACTCCGGTTGAAACCAATTCAGGAAGCCGTTGATTCCTGCTCTGGCATGAAACTGGACAAAGGACATAGGAACATCCTCCCCTCGGTCCAGCACCTCCTCTGGGGGGAATCCCTGAGTTGTTCCAACCCTTACCTTTGGGTGCTTGAAAGCTTACCTGTATGTGGCTATTCAGATTTGTTGTGAGATAAGGTTTAGATCCAAAATAACTTCCACTTCAACCTTCTGGGCACCTTGGACTTTGTAGAACTTCACCTGGAACCGAGACTGCATCTAGAGAGATTCCTGCTGCTCCTGGTCTCGTCGTCCTGCCAGTCTTTTGATCGTCTGTACCTTTGCTTCATCCAGGTTCTTCCCCAGGCCAGTGGGCATCAAAGACACTTGAAGTAATCTCCCTCGGAGTGAAGGAGTCACTCCCCTGTATCTGCAGGCACCACAACAAAGCTGACCAGTCTGCTGCAACCGAGGACCCATAGACTCTGAAAGGCTCAGCAACACAGGTCGTGGTTCTGCAACTCCCTCAAGGCCTACACTGTCTTGTCTTCAAGTTTTAACCCAGTATCCCTCGTCAAAACCGCTGGAACAGAACCCCTCTGCACTACGTCAAGTTGCCGTTGCCATGGCTTGTTGACACTGTCCTCCAGAGATCTTCGGGCTACAAGAAGCTCCAGCCTCCAGCATCTCTTGCTAACAAGATCTTCATCCTCACTGCATCCTCTGCACCGTGGTCTTTCATCCTTGATGAAATGCTCAGTCATCTTGCGACTTGCAAAAGCTGCATCCCCAATACCAAAGATCTCCTCCCAGACTGTTTGTATGTCCTTATATCTCTTGACGTCCTGGAGATCGTCCAGCAGGGAAGCAAATAGTCTCTCCAAATATGAGCGAGTGACTGAGGCTTCAGCATCTCCAGAGACGCAGCCGCTGAATACAGTCGATTTGTCTCTAAGTGGGGGGGAGCCTTTGTGAACATATCTTTTAGAGAACTTGATTTTTTATTGTGTGCCAACCTCATCTCTGGGGGGCCTTTTAATATGCAAGAAAAGGTGCAATTAAAGTGGGTTGGTTCCTTGTGAGGGTGAGAAGCTACTTCAAACAAGGCACAGAGGAGGCTGCAATGGTAGGAGAAATACTCGCCTCTGTCAACTTGAACAGCGCTCTTCAGCAAGCTCACAAGTTCTTCTGCCCAGGTGGTTAGGTCTCCAGACGTTCCTTCTCAGCGGTTATCGAACGTGGACTAACCTTCCCCGGGATTCAGTACCCAACCCCTGTGGTACAGACAGGGCAGAGGAGGGCGTCCCACCACTCTCTTGTCCTGCAGGAGGCACTCAAGCAGTTCACACTTCAGGGCCCAAAGGCAACCCTGACGATGGCGCGTTTGCCACTCCAGACTCCCTCAGAAGGAAAAGACTATTTATTTATTTATTTATGCATTTTTATATAGCGCGGACTTTACCCGAAGGCGTCAGAGCGCTTCACAATAAGAACAGAAATAAAACATAATGAGAGCCATTACACAAGAACAGATTACAAAAGAATACGTTACGTTACATAAGGTAATAGTGACAATTGTGAGCAAACAAAATACATGAGGTAGTAAAAATTGTGAGCAACCAAAAATACATGAGGTAGTAAAAAGTGCACAAGAGGAAAAAGTGACAAGTGTGCAGTTACAAGAGAAAACAAAGTATAATTTGAGGTATAATACTGCAATAAGAGCTAGACACTATGCCGAGCTGCAGGGCCCAGGGCCACTCTCCTCTAGGGCCCAGCCCCTCGCCACGCAGGACTCCTTCAGAAGGAAAAGATGTAGTTGTTTATTTATTTAACGCAATTTTATATAGTGCAAAGTTTACCCAAAGGTGTCAGAGCGCTTCACAATAGAACCAAGTACGTTACATGAGAAAATGTACATACTTACACTTTACAGATGCACACGAGATAGATGAAAATGTGAAATAAAACAATAGGTGGCAGTCAAACAAAAATCAAAATCACATGAGGATCGTAGATTACATATTTACAACGGGGGCCGGGGCCACTCTCCCTTAGCGCCCAGCCCCTCGCCACCGCAGGCTCCCATCCGCACCACACGCCAACGCCTCAGGCCACGCAGCAACGGCAGGGACCCTAGCACGCGGCACAACGTCACATCCGGCGGAAGACGGGCCCCAGCACGCAGTACGATGTCATATCCGGCGGAAGACGGCTCCGCCACGCAGTTTGACGTCATATCCGGTGGAGGCAGGTGCGCTGAGTCTAGAGCTCGTGCCCACTCAGGACGCAGTGCGTCTCCCAGGCCCACAGCCCTCGCCTCAGTCCCGCGGCCGGGCCTCCCCCGTCCCAGGAGCCGCACCTCACTCCCTCCACCCCCGGCCAGGCCGACTTGAAACACAACCGGCCCCTCTGTGGCCTTGTGGTGCCCGGAGGCCCTCGGGTTCTCTCAGACCGTTGCCTGGGCTGATAAAAGCGAAAGAGCCGGGGGTTGCCGAGGTCGGGCCGGACGGACGGAGCCGACGGGCCTCGCTTGCCATCTTATCCCCACCCCTGTCTTGCTGCCTTCTAAGGCAGCATTAGTAAGAGTTGGTATGCAACATACGTGTTGCATGTAGATTCGCATGCTGGGCATTCTCTGACCATCGAGCATTGTGTTCAGAATGTTATACTTGTTTATTGTAATGCGCGAGGTCCGGGCCTCGCACGTGGCGTGAGACACACTATTAACTGACACACACACACAGGTTAGTGGTATGCCGGAAAGACCCCGAGCGGTCTTCCGCGCTTTTAATATATACCTCGGGGCGTGCCCGTCCCGAGGGTGAAGGCGTGCGTGTGTGTGTGTTGATACAATGTATGTGAGGGGCCGGGTGGCTCTCTACATCCCTCCTTCAATTCAGTTCACATGTACACTGTCCACACACAAGGGCTACGGGGACGTGCACATAAAGTCTCGGAGTCTTTGGCTTGGCCCAGGATTAGGCCTTAGGTGGTATCTGTGGTTGGACCGGACAGGGGACTCAACAGCCCCGGCCGGGGCTGTCGTTTCACCTCGGGAGGAAGAAGGGCACCCAGTTGTTTCGATTTGGGGCACACCGGGGTGATGTCCGTCGCTTCCTGGCTGGTCACCTCTCGGGCGGGGCACGGAGTTTTGGGCCCCCATTCTTCCATCACTCGGACCATCTGCGCCGACATCGATGGTTTCGTCGGCCTCCTGGGGAGTGCCAGCCGGCACTCCTATTCGTTTGAAACAAGAGATATTCCGTGTGACAGTCTGTTGGCCGAGGCGGGCCGTCACCATTGTTCCATGAATTCTCTCCACGATCCACCGTTCGGGCTCGAACGGGGTTCTAAATTTCCACCCAGGGTGCCGATCTTGTACCACCACGGTGTCTCCTTCTTGCAACCCCGGGTGTCTGGCATGTCTCTTTTCGCTTGCTTTCTGGTTAGTGACAGTTCTCCGTGCTTGGATAGCATCACCATCTCTCTCTTCCGGGGTCCATGTAGAGGATGCAGGGATGTTGCCTCTGGGTGCTCGTCTGAACAGAACATGTGCCGGTGCGCAATGGGTGGTGCTATGCGGGGTCTGTCGTTAGGCGTTCAGGAATTGGTCCAACGCAGCTTCCGGGTCTTTGCCATCGTTGACGGCGATGCGGAGCGCCCTGTTGAGAGTCCGCATGAGCCTCTCCACTTCGCCGTTTGCTTGCGGCCACAACGGTGTGATTTTGCGGTGCTTTATCCCTAGGCCTTCCAGATATGTCTGGAACTCTCGTCCTTGAAAAGGGGGTCCGTTGTCCGACTTCACCTCCTCCGGAAGACCCATAGTGGCAAAGACGTGATCCAGCGCTTTCTTGACTGGTCCAAATGCGGTGGAGGAGAGCAGTTCCACGATAGGGAATTTTGAGAAGGAATCCACGACGACCAGCGTGTGTCGACCATCCGGGAAGCTCCCGAAGTCTATGCTCAGCTGGGTCCAGGGTGTTGTCGCCGCTTCCTCAGTGATGACTGGGGCAGGGGCTGGATCTGATCCCGTGATGGTGCAGGCATGACAGGAGCGCACCATCTCATCCACCATGCGATCCATGGCCGGGAACCATACTTTGACGCGTAGTCTGGCCTTCGTCTTGGCCGTTCCTTGGTGGCCTGTGTGAGCGATGACGAGGGTCTGTTGTTGTAGGCTGGCTGGCACCACGATGAGATGCCCTCTCAGTATGACGCCTTCATCGCCGACACTCAATTCATGGCGGATCTGCCATAGCTGTTGTCGGGCGTGGCTAATCTCTGGACGAAGTCCTTGAGCTCCTTCCAGAAACCTGGTCCAGCTCCCAGTGTCCAAGGCGTTCTTGACGCGGATCAGAGTCTCATCTTCGGCGGTGGCTCTTCCAAGCTCCTGCAGGGTGAGGGTCTCCGGGCAAGCGGCCACGGACACCATGTGGACAAATTCCTCCACTAATGGACTGTCCGCCAGTGGGACTGCTTTTCTGGTGACATCCGGATGCCTGGACAGATAGTCCGCTGGATTATGGGCGCCGGGCCGGAAGACAAGGGTGAAATTGTAGCCTTGTAGCTGGACAGCCCATCGTTCAATCCGCGGTGCGGCAAGCCTGGAGGACCCGGTGAACAGGGGCAGGAGCGGCTTGTGGTCGGTCACAATGGTGAAGGGTTGGCCGCAGAGGTACAAGTGAAAGTGTTGGCAGGCCCACTTGATAGCTAGCGCCTCTCGCTCGATTTGAGCATAGCGCGTTTCAGTGTCCGTGAGCGCCTTGCTCGCATATGCGACAGGTTTCCAGTCATTCTGACCATATTCCTGTAGTAGAACAGCTCCAAGGCCTACGGGGCTGGCGTCCACGACTAATTCAGTCTTCCTGCGTGGCTGGAAGTAAGCCATCGTGGCTTTGTCTAGGAGGCTCGCTTTGATTTCCTGGAAAGCTTGGTTTGCTGCGCCAGTCCATTCCCATTCCTGGTCCTGTCTCGTGAGTGTGCGGAGAGGCTCGGCCAGGTCAGCCAGGTTGGGTATAAATCGGCCACAGTACGTGGCCATTCCGAGGAAGCTTCTCACCTCGGTGGGGTTTCTGGGCGTGCTGGCATTCTGGATAGCTTCCGCCTTCTTCGGGTCAACTCGGAGCCCTTCGCGCGTGAATCGGTAGCCGAAGAAGTCCACTGCTTCTTGGTAGAACGAGCATTTCTTTCTGTGGAGGGTTAGTCCATGTTCCTGTAGCCTCTGTAGGGTGGCCCTCAGATGTGCATGGTGTTCCTCCAGCGTGTTCGAATAGATCAGAATGTCATCGCTCAAGTTGATGACCCCACTCAGCCCGGACAGGACCTCCTTTATTGCATTCTGAAACACTTCGGCCGCCGATGACACTCCGAAACTCAACCTCTTGTATCTCCGGAGCCCGACATGAGTGGAGAAAGTCGTGATGTATCGGCTGCTCTGATCAAGTTCCAGCTGGTGGTAACCTGCGTTGAGATCAAGTTTAGAGAACCACTTCGCCCCGTTGAGGTCGGCGACGATGTCGTCCATGGTGGGCGTGATGTGGCGCTCCCTTTT
Organism: Lissotriton helveticus; assembly: GCF_964261635.1. NCBI lineage: Eukaryota > Metazoa > Chordata > Amphibia > Caudata > Salamandridae > Lissotriton > Lissotriton helveticus. The sequence continues at coordinate 475,303,573 of NC_136062.1, forward strand.
CACGGCGGTGTTCGGCAGCCTCATGTCGACGCACAGCCTGATGGCACCAGGCTGCTTGGGCTTCGGGGCAACCACCAGTGGAGACACCCACGGAGTCGGTCCCGACACCTTCTCGATGACGTCGAGGTCTTCGAGCTTCTTCAGCTCTTCTTCGACCTGAGCGCGGAGGTTGAAAGGCACTCTTCTGTGGCGCAGAGCGATGGGACGGATGGAGGTGTCTATGTGTAGTTTGATCTTCTTGCCTTTGAGCTTTCCAAGGCCACTAAAGAGCGCCGGGAACTCTTCAAGCATGGAGTCAGCGTGTGATTGGTGAACTTGGTTAGCGAAGAAGACCAACCCCAGGTCTTCCGCTGTGTTGCAGCTGAGTAGCGTCCCTTTCTTCCCTTCAGTGACGTGGAATCGGGTTTCAGTCACGTACTCCCCATTTCGAATGGTGGTGCTAATGACGCCACGCAACGGCATGGGTTCGGTGCCCCCATACGTGTATATTCGAGCGTTCGTCGGGGTCAGTGCAGGTTTTGGCGACATTCGTTCATACTGGTCCGAGTCCATGACGTTCACGGAGGCGCCTGTGTCGATGAGTGCTCTGACTTCTGAGCCTTCCACTGATATCGTGCACATGGGCGGCGGCCTCTTCCGGGTGGCTACTCGGCTGACGTAGGAGACTACGTAGACCTCATCGTCTTCTTCGTCTTCATAGTATGGCCTCCGGTCTTGGGCCTGCGTGTCCGGGGGCGGGTGCTCCTGCTCAAGCGACAGTTGCCTTACTCTGGACGTCATTGACCGAGACCCATGTCCGCCTCGCGACCTCTGAGCATTGGGCCTGTAACGTCCTCCCTGGCACACCGCAGCAAAGTGGTTGAGTCTACCGCACTTTGAGCACGTCTTTCCTTTCGCGTTGCACACGGCGGTCGCCGCATGGTCTCCTCCGCAGTAGGCACACTGGGCGTCCCGGGATTGCCACTGTCGAGGTCTTCCGCCCGCCGGTCTCCTTTGTATGACGTCGACAGTCTCTTCCTTGATGGGCGCCATTTTTGGTGCCGCTTGCGGGGCAATGGGGGACCGGAGTGCCATTTCCATCTCATCAGCTCTGGAGTCAGACAGGTCATGGGAGCGAGCGAGTACAAGGATGGCATCCAACGTGATGCCCGGTTGTCTGAGGATTAGCTTCCGAAGCAGTTTCGATTTGCACCCAACGATGATCTGGTCTCTGATCTCCTCACGCGGTTCAGCAAACGGGCAGCTGCTGGCCAGCCGGCGCAGCCTCGCATAATACATGTCCACGGATTCGTTCTCGGTTTGCCACGCCCGTTTGAACTTGAACTTCTCATAGTCGGTGTTGACCTGGGGGTCAAAGTGGGCATTCAGCGCGGTCACAGCCGCGTCATAGTCGTCGTCCTCCCCAGTGTTTGGGAGAGATTCGAAAAGGTCGTAAATCTCAGGGCCGCCATACAGGAGCAAGAGTGACCTCTTCACGGTGCTGTCCGTTTCTCGGGTCCCCTTAAAGTAGAGGCTCAAACGCCCCAGCCACGCCTTCCATCGCGGCGCCGCGATTGCTGGGTCTGTGGTCTCGCTAAAGGGCGGAAGCGGGGCCACTCCAGTGTGGGCATGGCTGACAATGTGGGTGGCAGCACTGCGCCGCGTAGGCGGGCGTGGCGTAGCGGCATGGGCGGCCGTCCACGTGGACGCACCTCCTGTGGCGGCGTCGTTCATGGTGGCGGTGGCCCCTTTCTCGGATCACACCCTACCTGCGCAGGTCGCGCAGCGTGGAACAGGGGCAGGACGGTGAGCACGTGGCCTCCTAGCTCACTACCTCGTGGCCCTCCGGGAGGCAGAAGCGGACTTGGCTGATGTCTGATTAACAGTCTGTCAGCAGCACACACCCCTTCAGGGCCCGAGCAGGCTGAGATAGTGGTGCGGGGGGAGGGGGGGGGGAAGCAGGCAGCAGAGGAAACAATCCGCGTTGGAGTGATGAGTTTGCCAATGCTTGATGGAACTCGGTTTATTATTTTTCTTTTTTTTTTTTTCCAGACGGAATCCCCCTTCCAGGCAGTCCCAGGGGCAGACCACAAGCTGAGGCCACGGAGCGGAGGGCAGGCGTGGGCGTTGGAGGCGCCGGCACACGGGGCCTCGGGGCTGACGTGCAGCGTTTTCCCTCTTCGCCCCACCCCCTCTGGGGCAGCACACCACAGGGAGCGCGCTAGCGCTGTGCGCGCAGCGGGGCAGGCCCCCCAGGCACCAGCACGCACAACGCGGGGGCGCCGGCAAGGACGCGGCGGGGGGGGTGAACCACTCACCGGACGGCTCCCGCCAGCTGAATACGCTCCGACCTCGGAGGCGCGTGGGCGGGGAGCCGGTCAGAGACGAGGCAGCAGGCCAGTGGACGAGCTCCGCGTTCACAGGGGCGCCAGGCAGGGATGGCCGGCAGCCAGCAGCAGGCGAGGGAGCGAGGAGCTCCAGCAGAAGGCCAGGCACGCGCAGGGGCAGAACCGGCCTCGTCGCCAGTGTAATGCGCGAGGTCCGGGCCTCGCACGTGGCGTGAGACACACTATTAACTGACACACACACACAGGTTAGTGGTATGCCGGAAAGACCCCGAGCGGTCTTCCGCGCTTTTAATATATACCTCGGGGCGTGCCCGTCCCGAGGGTGAAGGCGTGCGTGTGTGTGTGTTGATACAATGTATGTGAGGGGCCGGGTGGCTCTCTACATTTATCTTTATTTATTCTTTAGTTTTAGTTTCAGGCATTCATGAAGGGACTTACGATCAGGCCTTTCTGCAAACCACAATGCCCGGGTCACTGGCTCCATCTCAGATTATATTTTTCTGCCAGCAAGTTGGGAGTTGTTTTGAGTGCTCCATCAAAATACTGTGCATCCAGAACCAAGACTCATAATCTGGGACCAGAAAATGGGAGGATTTCTGGAGCAGAGTCCTTTAAGCAATGGAGACAGTAAATGTTTTCAACTCTGCAACATTTTCCGTCTCATCTACGAGATTGTATGAAGCTGACTTTAGGACTGGGTGAAGTTGCAAATGGGAAACACAATTAGACTATTCTGTAACACCCACCACCCCAGTATAGACCATCACATGGCCTGTAACCTTATCAAAGATAAACAGCAAAGGTAAGTGTAAGATGTAGAAACCTACTTCAAACTTAAAAAGACTATCTCCGTCTCGGTAAAGATAGATGCCAGGGCAGCTTAGGTCCTAATTTCCCAAAAGGCTGCAGAGATTCACATCAGGAAGGTTTTGTGGAGACGTTAATGGTGTTTGAAGTGGAGAAATAATCAGAGGTTTATTGCTACCCTGTTGTCTGGTAATTTACACTGAGAGGACATTTTTATCACGTTCCAAAATATAGTTGTCAAGACATCAATTCGGTACTATTCATAAATATTTTTCATGCACCGGTCGTCGATTAATACACCACACATAATTAAAGATATACAACCTAGATTGGGCAGAAAAATTCTACCAGCTTAAAAAAACCCACATGAGAAAAAAAAGACAAGAAACATATCATTCTAGCAACCTCCTAAGATAGACCGTGCCAAGTACATAAAGTCCTTCCAGAACTAAAATGTGCAAAGAAGCAATTTGGCAGTCAAGTCTGCTGCTCTTCTCCTTATTTTTACTCAATCGCCCCCCTCTATAATTTGTCAAAATTCTTAGTCCCCCCATTACACATTGCATATACCTGTTCGCTATTTCTGACTTGCTCCATATTTCGCACCCACTCCCCTTTTGTTGGAACCTGTCGTGAGCGCCATTTTTGGAGGGATCTGGCGACCGCCATTATGACAAATAAATGTTGCCCATCTGATGACTAGGCTGAGTGTCGGATCGTATCCCAAGACTTTCAACCAGGTGCTCAATACCAGTCTAATTTGGCATTCAGTCTCCAGATACAGGAATATTTCCTTCCAGAACCCCTGGAAGGGAGGACTCGGAGCAATGATATGAACCCAGTTGGCAGCAGGGGGGATATTTCTGAAAAGTGTCATGAGTTTAGATTGAAGTGGCCATTTTATTTCCTCATATTAGTGCATTGATGAGGTTTACTCTTATGAATTATTTATTATGTGTTTGTATTCATTTACTGCAGTATAAAGCTATTTCTGGAGATGATGGTTATGGTATTAGAATGTGGGGTGATCCACTTCCAGCAAGACTGCAGAATAGTGTCAAATGTCTGTTGATATCACAGAAGCCATGCTTGGCTTACAACTCTGTATGATTTCACGTGGACGCCTCTGTAATCTACTTGCAAAGCATGCATCCGTCCTTAGAATACTAGTCATAAGAGCCTCAAGGCAGCCTGTAGTAGAGGCATCTCACCTACAGCAATGCCAGCACCATTGTGACCCTGAACATTGTTAAAAACATAGGAGCGTATTGAGTAATGCTTTGTGTGGGCACTCACTTGGTCTAATGCGACATAAACGTTGCATCTGTTTATATTCTAAAGATCAGCCACCACAGTGCAAAATAGTGTTGCAAGAGGGTGTTAGGCAAGACAAAAAAGTCGGTGAAAAGAAATGCCTTGCGATGCATCCACCCATTCCAAGTGCTGCCTTTTATATGCCAAAAAAAAGAGCTGCCCGCAGAGGAAGAGACTACTACATCTAGGATTGGTATATTAATGGGATTCCCAATATAGAAGCCGCCATCTTGGATTGGACACCTTATATGGTCAAATTCGGTCTTACCCCAGATCTCCTCATGTCCTTAATGCTGACAAGAAGCCCTAGTTTGACATTCCATGCACCATCTGGTGATCTGGAGGCCCGCCATGTGCACTCCATACCATCCACTACCTGCAAGGATCCCCCTGGGCTCCTGCGGGATCCTTCAGGTGGAGAGGCACCAGAGCAACTCCGACAATCAGGAGGCCCCACTCTGAATTATGATTTGTAATCCAGCTATCAGTTAAGGGGATCATTAACAAATTCGAACACTACAATATCGAGATACAAAAATATAACGTCAAAAATATTGATTACAAAACAATATATTTTCCTTATACTTAAAATGATAAGTACAAAAATATCAAAAACAAATATTTTGTTTCACATTAATGTCATTAAATATAAAAGTTTTAATCTATATTTATAGTTTATAACAGTAAATAAATATTTTAATATATAACATTAATATGTTAATTAAATAAATAAAATTATATATAATACTATATATAAATATATGATGACAATGGTATTATATATACTTAAATCAACACACGTGTGTTTATATATCTATATATATATATATATATATATACATATATGTATGTATATAATATAACTATTATTTAAAAATATATATTTAACATATTACACGTTTCGTTTTTTTCCAATTTAATACTATAAAAAATATGTGTTTGTGTGAAACAAAAATTATTAACAAATCAACTACAAACATTAAATAAATTACCAAATTAATTATAAAAAACAGACATTTACTAAAAATATTATAAAATATATTATAAAAATTAAATAAACTTATTTATATTTATGTATAAACAAATAATATAAAATTAAACAAGTATTAATAATTGATATGTTTAAACAATATTAAGAAAAGTATTGAAGTCTGAAAATAATAGATAGTATATTCCCACTCCTATCTGTGTTATATTTCATACAGGTGCCAGATAAAGACTCCGGTAGCAGCTAGACCTTTCACCTATATTCCACTGACATTACACTACATAACGGTTCTTAGTACTGTCCTTTTACCTAGTTACGGTAATGCGTAAATTACATGGGGTTTTCTCTGAGAACTAGCCTCAATCCTTATGCATGAGGATTCTTAGAATCACAGTAGGACTACCATCTCCTGCATGATAACTATGTATAAGGATAAGTCCTTCCGTCATCCTAGTCCAACATGATATAGCAAGATATATCCCCTGGGGGTCCCACATTGGGTATATAAGCACCATATCTTTGCTGAGGCAAGAGAGGAGAAAAGGACTTACACTGATGCGAAACACTGAGGTTCCTGCAAGCAGACACTCTAGCTCGCAGTGTTCTGACATCCCTCGTGGGGTGTCCATCTCAAGACCAAGATGGGGTCCCACAGTCTCTCATTTCAGGTAAAGGGGTTGACTTTATCTTAGAGGGATTTTTGACTCTACACCCACATACATGCTAGGTACACTTAGGTACATCTAGTTAGGGTTGCATCGTAGCAGTACGCATTATTACTGACATGTATTTTTATACTTGCCTGAATTCTTTGTCTTAGCACGATGGTAGGAATCTACCATCCTTCTACTCTATTGGTGCTTACAATCATTTTATCTGTTTCTGCCTTATGGTTGTTTCAGCACATCTGTTTACATTAGAATGACGCTGGCTCAATAAATGCTAATTGAAAACGTCCCCATTGTTTATTCTGTGTATCTCTCGGAGACAAAAGTGAGCACAAGTGACTGAGCGAAAAGTATCGTACTATTTCCACGATCCCTGTTGGGAAAGAGTTGTCATGTTCGATAGTTGCCAAGAACTATTTTCTCCTTGGTAAGAGGGGTGCACAGTGGCACTGTGAGCTAGCTGGTATACAGGCTAACACACCCGGTGGGGGTGTCTGTAACCAGTCTGGACACCAATCCCTCAGTGTTTGTTGTCTAAACGTGCAGATCCTATATAGGTTTATAGTAACTACACAACATGGCGCAGCCAATGTTGGTTTGGTACTTCTTGAACGTCAAATCTGAGTAGTTCAGTCGTGCTTTTCTCGACCCCTACTCACATTTACCCCGAGATGTCTGGAGTGGGAAGGGAAGTATCCACCACAGCGGAGTAGGCATATCCTATGTATTGGTGGTATGTTTATCAAGCTTGAAGGACAAACAGTTCTCTGTTGTACATAAAACCGTATCTGTTTCCTTGAAACTTTTCCTTGGAAAACCCTTTTTCAACAATCAATCAATCAGGGGTTTATAAAGCGCGCTGATCACCCATGAGGATCTCAATGCACTGGGGGAGGGGTAGCAGCTCTGGATCAGTCGAAGAGCCAGGTCTTGAGGCTCTTGCTGAAGGTGTGCAGACTGGGGGAGCATCTGATGTTGACTGGAAGCTCGTTCCAGGTCTTTGCTGTGACGTAGGAGAAGACTTTTCATCCTGCTCTGGTTCTGCAGATGTGTGGGGTCTGTGCCAGACCGAGGTCGGCGGAGCGGAGGTTACTTATGGGTACGTGGAACGAGCCTCTTTCATTGAGATAATTGCGTCCGATGTCGCGGAGAGATTTGTAGTTGTGGGAGAGTAGCTTGAAGGTTACAATCTTCTCGATGGGGATTCAGTGGAGATCGCATAGGAGATTGGTTATGTGCACGTGTCGTGGGGTTCCAAGGACGAGTTTGGCTGCGGTGTTCTGGATGGTTTGGAGCTTATGTAGCAGGGTTTTGTTGATTCTGGCGTCGAGGGCATTTCCGTAGTCCAGTCTGCTTGTTATGAGTGCGTGGGTGACGGTCTTTCTGCATTCGGGGGATCCACTTGAAGGTCTTGCGGAGGGAGTTGCAACAGGTGGAGGTGACAGTGTTGATCTGGTGGGTCATGGTGAGGGAGGAGTCAAGGATGATGTCTGATGGAGTGCGTGGGTTTCCAAAGGCAGAAGGCCACCAGGTGTTGTCCCAAGCGGTGGAGAAGGGTCCAAGGACGAGGACCTCTGTCTTCTCCGATTTGAGCTTTGAGGCAGCTGTTGTTCATCCAGGCTGCAACATCTTTCATTCCTTCCTGGAAACTGAGACTGGCATTTTCGGAGTTCTGCATCAGGGAGAGGATGAGCTGGATGTCGTTGGCATAGGATACTATGCTGAGCCCATGTTGTCTGACTATGGCGGCGAGGAGGGCCATGTAGATGTTGAAGCGCGTGGGACTGGCTTGGGGTACTCTGCAGTTGAACTCTGTGGGTTCGGAGAGGAAGGGTGGGAGTCTGATCCTTTGGGTTCTACTGGTGAGAAAGGAGCAGATCCAGTCGAGGGCGGTTCCTCGTATGCCGGCGTCGTGGAGTCTGGCTGCAATAGTGCAGTGGGAGATGGTGACGGAGGCTGCGGAGAGGTCTAGCAGGATGAGGGCCGCAGTGTGGCCCTGGTCCAGTAGCATGCGGATGTCATCAGTGGCGGGCGAGGAGGGCGGTCTCGGTGTTGTGGTTGCTGCGGAATCCGACTGGGAGGAGTCGAGGATGGCGTTCTCTTCGATGAAGGTGGTCAGTTGGGTGTTGACGAATCGCTCAGTGACTTTGGCTGCAAAGGGAAGGAGAGATATGGGCCAGTAGTTTTTCAGGTCCGTCGGGTCAGCCGAGGGTTTCGTGAGGCGGGGCTTGACCTCTGCCTGCTTTCAGTCGGGGAAGATGCCGAATTCGAAGGAGGCATTGATGGTCCAGCATAGTTCAGGTGCTATGACGGCGGCGGCTCTGTGGTAGATGTGCGGCAGGCAGATGTCCGTGGGGGCTCCTCAGTGGGTATTCTTCATGGTCATGTCAGTGCCTTCATTAGTAGCCGGATTCCAGGTGGTGATGGTGGGCTGGTTGTCGGTGGTGGAGAGGTGTGTGGTGTCTGGAGTTTGTTCACTGAAGTTGTCATAGAGGGCCTTGATTTTCAAGTGGAAATAGGAGCTGACTGGGCTCTGCTTGCTGCCAAGGAGCTACAACTGTGCCCAGGAAAAGAGTAGCGGACGTTTGCAGCGCCGGGATTCTAAAGCGCTATGAGCAGATCCCGGCGTGTGGGATTCCCCCCTGCCTGCTTGGTTGACAGTGGGCAGCTGCAACATATTGGGAGGCATTGTACTTCTCAGGAGAAGAGAGAGAGGAGTGAGAGACACTCCTGCCCTGCCCCAGGGCTTTGCGCACTTTGCTTTTGCTGTTTTTGCAGCCAGCCCTGACTTTGCGGGACAACGGGCATTTGAGCCCCAGAGAGAGGCCAGTTGGCCTGGGGCCAGTTTCAGAGTGTTGTGCCCCTGATTGGGGCAAATTGTGTTTATTCTGGCGAGGCCTATTGCCCTATATGATTTCTTGCATAATATTGTTGCATAATGTATTTGTACCTAGGATCATACCTAATGCTTTTCCCTCCGGTTTGCAGAGCTGATTTTGGTAATTTGAGAGCCCCCGAGTAGGGTCTCCCCAGGCGCAGTAGCGCCAGAAGCGAATCTGCAACTTTGGGGCAGCTATTCCAGGTGTATTTACATTAAGTGTACTGTAAATGTTGCTTATGCCTAATGCATGTGGTTATATCGCTAATGGTTTCTTTCCCCCCTAAAGCTTATAGGATGTTTGGGGGTTACTAGGGATACTAGGGATACACCATTATGCTAATGTTCTGTCCTAATGTGTGCAATGATGAAATGCCTCACGTGTATGCCCCATTCTAATATGATTAGGCCCCATGTACCGCAGGAGGTGCCTTATGCATCTGCTAATGCATAGGGTGATGTTGCCTAGCGTTTTTACCCTAATGAGAATGCTTCATGACTACTATGTTTATGCCCACAGATTGATGCCTAATGCTTTTCCCGCCTAATAGGTTATTCATACTGTTTGTATGCCTAATGCATTAATGTTGGCAATGCTTTTACCCTAATGCTACCTTGTGGGGGTCCTGCGTAAAGTGCCCAATCTAAGGTGATTTAATGCTCCCATGGTTTAGGCCCCAGCTGAGTATGGTGTGCCTAATGATATGCAGAATATGCTCACCCGTTATGCCTAATGAATTTGTGCTTTCAGGTCCACTATGACAGTAGGCCTAAGGTGTTGATTCCGGCCTTATGCCTGCCCACTATGTGTTTTATGCCTAGTGCTAATGGTTTCTTTTCCCCTAAGGCTGCAATGCTGGTGTTCTGCATACTATGCCTAACCTGAGGTTCCCATTCCAGGCTACGGCAACGATGATTTATGCCTGAAGTTATGCATAATGTGTTTTCATGATTAATGCCTTTATACTACTGTTTTTCCCTAATGCCTACGTGGCTGGTTTCATGTTTAGGCCTACTTTGACAAATGCCTAAAGTGATTTATGCCAAATGCATGTCTACTCACCAATAGGTATGGCCTGTGAGACGTTATTGCTTATGGACTTTCAGTTATCCTTGGACTTGTGATGGTTCTGGCAACGGCCCGATTGGCGCTGCCCTGTATATAGTCCCCCTGTGAATTATTCCCCGGTGCCGGCTGCCACAGTTTATCTGCACCTGTGGTTTGTATTTGTATTTATGGTATTTATAGAGCGCAAACAATCATCCCCAATGGGATATCACGGCGCTATCCTGACAGTAGTGAATAGTTAACAGATAATAGAGTGGGGATTGTGTTTAATCAGATTTTGGAAAAATAAATGTTTTTAGTTGCTTCCTGAAGGACAAATAACAGTCTGTTAGTCTGAGTTCCTGCGGCAGCTTGTCCCAGTTATTTGGTGCCAGGTGGGAGAACGCCCGTCCACCCATCCTAGCTGTTTTCACACGAGTGTTGCTTGCTCTAGCAGCCGTAGAGGAACGCAGGTTCCTCGTTGGAGCATAGAATCTGATTTTATTTTTTAGGATGCGAGGGCCCGTATTGTGCAATGCTTTATGTGTTATGCACATTAGCTTGAAGATAGCTCTCTGTCTCATTGGTAGCCAGTGAAGCTCACGCAGGCAGCTTTTGGCTGGGTCGTACTTCCTTTTATTGCAAATGGCCTTTGCTGCAGCGTTCTGTACGACTTGTAGTTTCGTGAACAGATAGTACGCCATTCCCACAAACAGGGAATTTCCGTAATCCAGCCTACTCATTAATAAAGACTGGACAAGTATCTTCCTACATTCAGTGGGGATCCATGGAAAAACTCACCGGAGCATCTTGAGTATTGCAAAGCCTTTGCCACAGATTGTGGATACATGGGTTTTAATACTCAGGGTATTATCTAGAGTCACACCTAAATTGTTGGCCGTTGATGCTGGGATAGGGGCGGTGCCCAGAGTTGTGGGCCACCAGCTGTTATCCCATAGGTGTGTATGTCTACCAAACAGCAGAATCTCAGATTTGTCTGCGTTTAGTTTGAGACAATGGCTATGCATCCAGTTGGCTAGTTCGGTCAGGCAGTTCAGTAGCCTATTCTTAGGGTCGTCTTCTTCATCTAATGAAATCATTAGTTGGGTGTCGTCTGCGTAAGAGCAGATCCCAACACCCCGCTTTCTCCCTATATCGGCTAGTGAGGAGACAAACACATTGAATAGGGTTGGGCTCAATGAGGCCCCTTGTGGGACCCCATACTTGATGTTCAGGGGAGGGGAAACAAAATCACCCATTGGTACTGACTGTGTTCTGTCTTGCATGAAAGACTGCAACCATCCTAATGCCTTATCCCGGATACCCTTGGCTGCTAGGATTTCCAGGAGTCGGTGGTGTGGGACGGTGTCAAATGCCTCCGAGAGGTCTAGTAGAATCAAGGCGACTGTCCTTCCCTGATCTACCTTGGTTCTGATATTGTCTGACACTGCCAGGAGTGTTGTCTCAGTGCAATTGTTAGCCCGGAACCCTGTCTGGGAACTATCCAATAGATCATAGGTCTCTAAGAATTTGGAGAGCTGCCTGTTGACCAATTTCTCCAGCACCTTAGACAAATAAGGAAGTTGGGAAATGGGCTGATAGTTTGCCGGGTTATGAATATCAGATCCTGCTTTTTTTAGTAAGGGAGTAACTATGGCGTTTTTCCAATACTTCGGGAATTCAGCAGAGTTCAATGATAGATTGAAGACTTTGGTTACAGCTGGGCAGATTGTTGATGTTAATTGTGAGAAAATATGATGCGGGCATGGGTCCAGTGGGAAGCCTGATTTTACTTCCAACATAGCTTTGCCCACTTCCTCCTCTGAGAAAGGGCCGAATCTAGGACAGCTAGCCAGAACTGGGGATGTTACACAAGGTTGTGGTTGCTTTGATTCGATGTTGGAAAAAGAGGCATAGATCGTATCAATTTTTTCACAGAAATAATCATTAATTTTATTGCAGCCTTCCTGCGAGGGGGTAGGATCCACTGATAAATTAACTGGGCTGCATAACTCTTTGACTATTTTGAATAGTTCTTTTGACGAATTTTTGCTTTCTGTTATCCTCCGTGAGAAATAGTCTTTCTTTGCTTTCCTAATAGCTTTGTTGTAGAGCGCAAGTTCCCTTTTGTATATGGCTCTTGTTTCTAGGGTTTTATTGAGCCTCCAATTGTGTTCGCAAGATGTACATTTCCTTTTTAAAGATTTTAGTTCAGGTCCGTACCACTTCTCTGAAACTGTGCCTCTCCGTTTATGTTTAGAGAGCGGAGCTGAGCAGTGTTCCAGCGCACACTTGATATTATTATGGAGCTCTTCTATTTCATTATTAATATTGGTGTTTCCTACGGATACCTGTGAAAAATGATTCTGGAATTTTTCCACAGAATTTTTTTTCCAGCTCCTAGCTGATGCTGTTGATGGGGGCATGGATTTTAAAGAGTTTGGTAGGTACTTTAATAGTGAACAAAATCATAGAGTGGTCAGTCCATATCAATGGTTTAATTGCATTGATGTCAATGGCTCCTATATTGGAGAAGATGAGATCTAAAATATGTCCAGCCCTATGTGTTGGCTGATTAATTATTTGTGTCAGCTGAAGGATATCCATGTCCTCCACTAACTGTTTGGTTAATGGGTTGTTGCAGCTATCAAAGTGTACGTTAAAATCTCCTATCACAAGGATATTCTTGTTTTTGAGACAAACCGGTAGTATTTGGGTAAAAAGTTGGGCACTAAAATCTAAAGTGCTTGCAGGGGGGTTATAAACTATCACTCCCCCAAATATAATATTAGTGTTTACGGATACTGAAAATGCCATTGCTTCATGGCTGTTGGACTGTGTGATCGGTTCTTGTCTACAGGTAAGGGATTCCCTAAATAGCAGGGCTACCCCTCCGCCTCTTTTCCTCACTCTATTCAGATTGAGTATTTTATATTCCGCTGGAAGGGCTGTCGCGATGTCTGGGGTGCTGTGGGTATCGAGCCAGGTCTCAGTAATAAAAACTAAGTCTGGTCTGATTTCTGTCAATAAGTCCCATAGCTCTATCGCATGTTTGGGTAGGGATCTTGCGTTGAGATAGATGCATTTAAGGGCCAGAGTTGGGGTATTTTTTATACAGACTTCTGTCCCTATATCACTTCCCCATTGACAGTGCCGACAGCAAAAATGGCCCATAGCATCATATGGTCCCAGTCGAGCACAATGTGTTGTATTTCTTGCCCCTACTTGGTTCCCTTCTGATGTGTTGATCTTAGAATACACATACTATTTTTCACCCAAACTGGTGTGGTCTCCTTTTGCAGTGTGCCTTGTGTGTCACCTGTGTGTGCTGCGTGGATGCTTTACACATTTCCTCCGGAGTTTGGCCCACCCGCTCTGCACCACGCTACCCCATTTCTAACAAGAACAATACGGCAAAATAAACATTTCAGAAAATGTCAGAACTGCCCTTACTTTAAAACTAGCAGAATATGGAGTCACAGCTAGGGGTGGGGCAGTAACGTTTGTGATTGAGGTACCCAAATCACACAGAACAGAGGTATTCTATTTGTGGGTTAAATTTCCACCAGCAGATGCACGCACAAATACATTTAAGTGTTGTACTGAAGATGAAACACCAGATGTATACTGTCCGTATGAGGATATTGAAGTTTTGCTTACCTACCAGGACATATAAACTGGTTTAAAGACGCCCTCCCACACACAAAAGACAAAGTGAGACTCAGTCCGCTCGGAAGAGGCAGAGCCACTTGGTCAGTCCTAACGGCTTACACACCGCAGCCAGACATTGACTCAATGCCAGTAGCATTGGTGCCTGATATAGGTTCAGGTAGTTACCAGACTTTTCACCTATATTCCCCTGACATTACACTACATAACAGTTCTCAGTACTGACCTTTTACCTAGTTACGGTAATGCCTATATGGCATGAGGTTTTCTCTGAGAACTAGCCTCATTCCTTATGCATGAGGATTCTTGGAATCACAGCAGGACTACCATCTCCTGCATGATGACTATGTATAAGGGTAATTCCTTCCATCATCCTAGTCCGAAATGACCCAGCAAGGTATATCCCCTGGGGGTACCACACTGGGTATATAAACACCATATCTTTGGTGAGGCAAGAGAGGAGAAAAGGACTTCCATGCTGACACGCTGACGTGAAACGTTCCAGTTCCTGCACGCAGACACTCCAGCTCGCAGTAGTCTGACATCCCTCGGGGGGTGTCCATCTCGAGACCAACACAGTCTTGCACTTCAGGTAATGGGGTTGACTTTATCCTTGAGGGATTCTTGGCTCTACACCTACATACATGCTAGGTACACTTAGGTACATCTAGTTAGTGTTCCATCATAGGAGTACACATTATTACCGACATGTATTTTTATACTTGCCTGTAATCATTGTTTTAGCACTATGGTAGGAATCTACCATCCTTCTTAATTGGTGCTTACAACCCTTTTATCTGTTTCTGTCTTATGGTTGTTTCAGCACACCTATTTTACATTAGATTGACGCTGGTTCAATAAATGCTTATTGAAAACGATCCCACTCGTTTATTCTGTGTATCTTTCTGAGACAAAATTGAGCACTAGTGACTGAGTGAAAAGTATTGTACTGTTTCCATGATCCCTGACGGGACAGAGTTGTCATGTTCGATAGTTGCCAAGAACTATTCTCTCCTTGGTAAGAGGGGTTCACAGTGGCACTGTGAGCTAGCTGGTATACAGGCTCACATACCCTCTGGGGATGTCTGGAATCAGTCTGGACACCAATCCCTCAGTGTATGTTGTCTAAACGTGCAGATCCTATATAGGTTTATAGGAACTACACGACACAGGGAATGCATTGAACTTCGGAAAGGTGAGATTTACTATTCCTATTTCAGTCTTTGTGAACAGTAGGGAAAGCTCTGGACTTCGGAGAGGTAAGCTTTACTATTCCCACTTCAGACTTTGTGAACAGTAGGGAAAGCACTGGACTTTGGAGGAGTAATATTTACTATTCCCACTCCAGTTTGTGCCGCAATAGGGAAAATATTGGACTTCGGAGGGGTAAGATTTACTATTCCCACTCCAGTCTGTGCAATAGTAGCGAAAGCAATTCACTGCAAACACATAACATATTTGAATAACCGTGTTAATGTAAAACAAATGTAAAACTCTGAATAAGAACATTAATTAACCAAACAAATAATGTGTATATATATAGAGAGAGAAATTAAAACAATTAAAACTCACAAGATCATTAAACATTTTAATAATACATTATTTTTATTTTAATGTATTTATTCTTTAAGTGACTTCCAACACTATCCCCACAGACCTAGCAGCCACACTGAACATATAAATAAGTATAGTACAATAAGCATAATAAAAAATAAACTAAATAATTAACAATAAATTAAGAATAATTGTTAATTATTACTTAATTTCTCAATCTATAATCCTTCAAACCCAGCAGCCTGCACCTAATATGTAAATTACAAAATATACTTACTACTCAGTTTACATAATAATCAATGTAACAATGTATTGTTAATTATTACTTGATTAACTTTGCACCCTATACCCCTATAAACCCAATAGCCCGCACCTAATCTATAACTAAAAAATATATTATTGCACAATTTACATAATAATCAATTATATAATCAATAATAAATTCATAATTGTCAATTAATCATACTTAATCACTTTCCCACCCTATACATCTACAAACCCAGCTGCCCACACCTACTATATAATTTTAAATATTTAATTATTACACAATCCACATAATTACTAATCAATTAATTAATAATAAACTAATAATTAAATGGTAATTAATTGTACTTTTAACTTCCCATCCTATAACCCTACAAACCTAGCATTCGGCCATGAAATTATAAATTACTACTTCCATGCCCCATCCCCTGCAACTTTTTTTTTAAATGGAGGTACGGGGCTTTGCCGTTCAATAATTTCTGTATAATCACACATCACTTTGCTTTTTTTGCCCTGCTTATGATAGACCACGAAAACGATGGATTTGGCCAATATGTAAACTTTTGGGTTTTTGACATTATGATCAAGCACTAAGCACCTTACATTCGGACACGAGGGAGGTAATTGTTGTCTGACCACATTTTTTAATGCTGCTTGTTTTTATTTATTTTTATTTTAGGAGTTTTCTATAGCGCTGTCAAGACCCGAAGGTATCAGGGCGCTTTACAGTGGGAGCAAAGTATATATTCAACAGAAACAAGACAGTGAACGAGTGAAATAGTATAGAGCGGCCTAATTGTCATGTAGAGAGTCTATGGTTTGCCATAAACGTGCATTTTTCCTTTCTGTATCCATGCTGAATGATGCTTCAACCATTTAGGGTTTCACAATATTTATTCTTCCTTGTATTTTATTGATTGTGGTACTGTTGCCTGTATGAGATTATTGGTACTATTGTTTTTATCCATCTGTTTTTACTTTTTTATTTGCTGTACCATTTTTTATGCATCTTTGTATCCAAAATAAACAATGATGATGACTACTAGCAATTAAATTAAAAACTGTGAATCACTTAAAATTACAAACTATATTTAAAAATATTAACATTCATACAAACAATACAACAATACTATTGAAAATTATATTAACATCAATATTCTTGACAGTGATATTACTTACCTGAAAAAATCAATGTTCTTCACAACAATATTTCTGCATCTCTATATTTTTGTATCACAATATTTTTATTCCAATATTTCTGTAACTCGATATTTAAAACTTGATATTGTGTCCAAATACCGGTTGAGGTAACCATTGTTGTTTGTTGAACTTTTTATACAACCCAGATCTGTGATTGGGGGTGAATGTTTGATTTTTTTCAGCATGCCGTCCATCATCTGTTCTTTTTGGATCTTTATATACATACATATAATGTGTTTTTGTCATTTGTCTGATCACTAAAGACGCTAAGAAAATTTGCAGTTGTATTTTTTCTCTTTGTTATAATTATTATGTACTTCTATTATTGAATCCAATACTTACTTTAGAAAAGCTAGCAAACATAGGTGCATATTCACAACAGTATGGCGGTGTTATGCCATAATTGGTAACGCAGCGCTTCGACATTCTGAAAACGCTGGGATGCGCCAGATTTACAATAATACGACACACCCCTGCATTTCCCCTAGCGCTAAATTGAGTTGCCTAGCGCCAGCGCAGGCACCCTTACACCATATTACAAGGGTGCCTGTGTTTCAGGGAAGGATTGTCATGTGCAGGAAGGTGTCCCTTCCTGCATATAAAAAATTACCAATGGTGATTTGTAATTTCTATGTGTGCTGCAGCAGCACATATAAAAGTTGCAACTCATCATTATCTAATGATTATGTATGTGCAGTAAGAGACACCTTCCTGCACACGAACAATCACTAATTGCGATTTGCTCTTTATATGTGTACGGCAGAATGCAGCACCGAGAAAAACAGCAAAAACGAGGAGAAATTAGTAATTTCTCGTTGTTGCACCAGTTTAAGACCAGGTTTTCCCTGTTCTTATTTTTGGTGCTACTCCCATACCTTGTAATTAGAGGGCAGCGTTAAAAAGTGATGGGTATTGCGGCAGAAAGCCCACTGCAACATCCATTGCCCCCCCCCTTTTCAGTGCTGCGTGAATAGGGGCATTATTTACAAGGCGGCGTTAAGCTGCAGCAAGTGGCTGAAAACCGCCTTGTTAATAAGGTGAAGGGGTTATCGTCACCAGAACATAAAAAAGTGACCTTTTGGTGGTAATAACCCCTTGTAAATATGCCCCATAGTTTATACATTGAATGTTTCAGTTGTTTGTGCTGTTGTTAATATTGAATTGCTTCCCATTAAGTGCACATAGTAATCTAGTTACTATTCATAAGAAGAAAATAATACTAAATAATCCTTTACAAAAACTCTTGTCGTCTTTAATTCCCTCTCTGAACATGGCACAGTGAATAGGCACAAACTGAGCATCTCCCAGACTTCTCCCCTGGAATCTACATGACCTTGAGTAAATTCTACTTCTTTGTCTACCTCTGAGCACAAATGTGACATTATGCCAAACAATTCTGACCACTCTATCTCATTCTGTAAATGGGCAAAGAGAGAATAAAAATCCAATGTGTTGGACAGGCCCCACGAAGGGCTCGCTCCCTCCCCGCATGACAGGGCCCAGACACCGGCTCTCCGGGGGCTACCCGCAGAAGCAACCCGCAACCCGTCCCCTCCGGGACGCCTGCTCCCGGATGTCTCTGTGTCACGGGCCCGGGCCCCCGTCAGCCCCATTGCCCGGCCCAGCCGCCATCTTGGACACTGCACCACGCGGCCGCGTGTCCTCAGCTCGACCCCAACCCTGGACCTGGCCAGGCCCCGCCATCCCGGCACCACCATCCACCCAGGAGGTGAACGGACCACTTGGCAGGCTAATGGGAGAAAGAAGTGCCGATGGCTCTCCCCCCGCCAGGTGCCGATCGCCCCCAGCCTCCCCGGGTGCTGGCTCCACCCCCCTGCTGGGTGTCTGGACTCCCTCATCCCGGACCTCCCGACCTCCCAGTGCGAGGGTCCGGACATCAAAGGGCGCCAGACCTATAACTGAGGCAGCCCCAGAGCAGGAGGGGAGTTGTATCCTGGAGTCGAGAGACACCGAGAACTCATCCTTGACGGACTGCTGGCGCTGCCGCAGCCCTGCCTTGTGAACTATCGCCCTGCCTGCTGGCGCTGCCGCGGCCTTCTGCAACCTTCATCCTCGTGGGACCTGCTGGCGCTGCCGCGGCCCGTTGTAACCGTCATCCTCGTTGGGACCTGCTGGCGCTGCCGCGGCCCGTTGCCATCTACGACCTCTTCGGGACCTGCTGGCGCTGCCGCGGTCCGACCCGTCCGAACACCGAGCTCGAGGATTGTGAGCTACCGCCGTTTCACCTCAGTACCTGTCGGTACCAAGACTGTCCCGCTACCCCCTTTCCCTACTAGAGACTAGAATTGAGAGGACCATCGTGTCCTGACCTCCTTGTATCGTACTACCTTACTTCCAGAACTGTCTATAAAAGGTGTTAATCTGATCTTCGTGTGGTGTCCATCTGTGGGGGGGGAAGTTACTTGTCTGTACGATCGCTGGAGACGGCCCTCACCGGAGGCCTCTCCCCTTGTGCTCGGCCGACCCTCCAGGTCCCCGTCTAACATTGGTGGCCAGCGGCGCGATCCGAACCAACGCGTAACCGTACAGAGAGTAACTCACCCTACGAATAATCCACAATGACGACCAGAGAGAGCGGATCTGCAGAGAAATTCCAGATGGAAAAACTGGAAGAGTACAACCACCGAGAGCTAAAACAATTTTGCATAGAACTAGGCATTGCCACCACCGGTCTGAGCACGAAAGAGGACTTCAAACACGCCCTAGAATCCTGGGCAGAGACAAATATCGCCGGACCCCGGGACCCCGAAGCCCCGGAGACAAACACCACTCTGACGGAAGAAAGGAGAACGGATCTCTCCCGGGAAGAGATCCGAGAACGAGAGAAAAATAGACTACACGAGTTAGAGTTGGCACGGCTCAAATTAGACGGAGAATTGAAACTGGCAGAACAAAAGATGAACTTAGAACACTTACGGCTCCAAGAAGAGCGAGAGGAAAAGCAGAGACAGAGAGATCTCGAAGAAAAAAGACTGGCATACGAACACGAGTGCAAGCTGGCGGAGATAGAAATGCGCAAACAGAACAAAGACTTAGGGGTGCCCGAGCCACCGCGCCCCCCAGGGACTACCGAACAGAAGGTCCACATCCCCAAAGATGTGGTCCGTGAATATTATCGGAACGACGACATACAGCAGTGGTTCAAGGCCTACGAGATCGCCATGACTGCCCACCGGATCGCTCGAAGTGACTGGGGAGCCGGTCTATGGGGGAGATTCGTCAATGAAGGCCGGGATGCCCTGCTGCAGCTTCCGGACCATCAAATGACGTCCTATGACCACATGAAGGCTGCCCTCCTCAGTCGATATGGGCTAACGCCCGAGATGTACCGCCAGAGGTTCCGCAACTGCACCCGGATCCCGGGTACAACCTGGATAGAATATGTGAACTATTTCAGCCGAGCCTTCAAGGGATGGATCAAGGGTAGCAATGTAACAACCTACGAGCAGCTCTTCAACCTCATTGTGTGGGAGCACCTCTCCAACAACTGCTTCGTCGAGCTCAGGCAGCACCTCCTCGACAGCAAATTGACTGACCCACGGCAGCTCGCCGCCGAGGCTGACCGATGGGAGAGCACCCGAGTGACCCGGAGTGGGCCAAACGAGCAGAACAGAACCAACCAAGGTCATCATCGTCCCCGAGGAGGAGGAGGAGGACAGGGCCGGGGCAGAGACGCCGTCCCGGCCGCTCCCGCAAACAACGCCCCACCCCCGGCGGGCCGGGGCAACCCCCCGATGCGCCCGGGGTTCCGAGCCAACGTTACGTGTCACCGATGCCAACGAGTCGGCCACTATGCCAGTGACCCGACCTGCCCAAAGAACCAGACCCCCGGGCCCCGCCAGATGGCTGCCGCCGCCCTAGGGGAAGAGCAAGTCTCCGAAGAGCCTGACGAGTACGAGCAGGAGCAGCCCGAGTGGGAACCCGCCGCCATGACCCTGGCCTGCCTAGGGGGAAGAGACCTGATCCCGCGGGCTCCCCTACCAGCCAACACCAGGAAATACAGTCAGTGGGTGAACATAAATGGGCGTAAGGCCGAAGCCCTGCGTGACACCGGGGCCAGTGTGACGGCCGTCCGTTGTCACCTGGTGACCCCAGAACAAATCCTGCCAAACGTTCTTTGCCCCGTCCGATCGGCCGACAATTCGGAGAGCCTGTGTCGGATGGCCTGCGTCCCCTTCGAATGGGGAGGAGTGTCCGGTATGCTAAGAGTGACTGTCCGCGACGATGCCCCCGTGGACTGCCTCCTGGGGAACGATCTCGAGAGTTCCCCGTGGGCAGCCGTTGAAAGAAGAGAGCACCTGGGGATGTTGGGCCTCCCGAGCTGGGCGTGTGTAACAACCCGGTCCATGGCCGTCGACACCATCCCTGGATCTGAAGAACCCGAATGGCCAGCACCGCCTCCCCCGATCGCTCCAGAGGGAAGCTCCATCCCTACCGACCCCCCGGAACAAACCCAAGGAGAAGCCGCTCAGCCCCAAGACCTTCCCGACCTGGCTCAGTGGCGTCAGGAAGGGGGGCCCACCCAAGAACAATTCCGGCAAGAGCCAAAGACATGTTCCTCCCTTGAGGGACTGCGACAGCAAGCGCTCGCCCAGAGCGCAGGAGACACCGCAGGAGCCCACTGGATCTATTGGGACAATGACTTACTGTACAGCGAACAAAGAATAGCGGAGCTGGGGGCCAGTCGAGTGCTGGTGGTGCCCCTCTGCTTCAGAGACTTCCTTTTGAACTTGGCCCATGATGTCCCCCTGGCTGGACACTTGGGGCAAGACAAAACATACAACCGCCTGGTGACTCACTTTTACTGGCCGAAAATGAGAAATGACGTCTCCAACCACTGCCGGTCCTGCCCGACCTGCCAGGCCAGCGGGAAGAGCGGCCGCAAACTCAAGGCACCCCTGCAACCATTCCCCGTTGTGACCACCCCGTTCGAAAGGGTGGGAATAGACATTGTGGGGCCCCTGGACCCCCGAACAGCACAAGGGCATCGATTCATCCTGGTCCTGGTGGACCACGCCACCCGCTATCCTGAGGCGGTTCCCCTTCGAACTGTAACCGCACCAGTGGTGGGTCGAGCCTTAATGGGAATCTTCTCTCGGGTGGGCTTCCCCAGGGAAGTCGTCAGCGACAGGGGCACGAACTTTATTTCAAAATATATGAAATCCTTATGGCAACAGTGCGGAGTCACCTACCGATTCACAACCCCCTATCACCCGCAAGGAAACGGACTGGTCGAGCGATTCAACCGCACTCTCAAGGGGATGATCATGGGGCTGGAAGAACCCCTACACCGCCAGTGGGACGTGCTACTACCGTGCCTCCTCTTCGCCTACCGAGAAGTCCCCCAGAAGTCCCTCGGCTTCAGCCCGTTCGAACTCCTGTACGGACACCCTGTTCGCGGGCCTCTCAGCCTAGTTAAAGAGGAGTGGGAAATGGCCCCCCTGAAGACCCCTCCAGACGTCTACAAGTACCTCCTGACCCTCCGTAATCAGACCCGGCGATTCAGAGAGATCGCCAAAGCCAATCTTGAAGCCAGTCAGGAGGACATGAAGACGTGGTACGATCAACATGCCTCCTCCATCGAATTCGAGCCTGGCCAGCAGGTATGGGTGATGTCCCCCATCAAACCTTGTGCCTTACAGGACAAGTGGACGGGGCCCTTCAAGGTGATCGAGCGTAAGAGCCCCGTCACCTACCTCATCGACATGGAATCCCCCCGGAACCCCCTCCGGGTCCTCCACGCCAACAGACTCAAACCCCACTTCGTGCGCTCGGAGCTCAGCCTGCTGATGGCTACAGACAGTGGGGCGGAAGAGGACTCCGAGCCCCTCCCTGACCTACTGGGGACCGGGGAAAAAGATGGTTCGGTGGACGGGGTCCAACTCTCCGAGGCTCTGACCCCGGAGCAGCGCCAAGACTGTCGGGCCCTCCTGCGGCCATTTGCAAACCTATTCTCCCTCACACCCGGGGTCACCCCCTGGTGCCTGCACGACGTGGACACTGGCGACAGTCCTCCTATCCGACACCGGCCGTACCGAGTACCAGATCGGGTACGCACCTGCATCCAAGAAGAAGTCTCCAAGATGCTCGCACTCGGAGTCATCGAACCCTCGGACAGCCCCTGGGCCAGCCCGATTGTACTGGTCCCCAAAGCTGCGGCCCCGGGCACCACACCCGAGCTCCGGTTCTGCGTCGACTATCGGGGTCTGAACGCTGTCACCCGCACCGACGCTCACCCCATCCCCCGAGCCGACGAACTAGTTGACCGCATGGGGGCAGCCCGCTACCTAAGCATCTTCGACCTGACGGCGGGCTACTGGCAGATCGGCCTCACCCCCAGGGCACAAGAACGATCCGCTTTCTCCACCCCGGATGGACACTACCATTTCAGAGTGATGCCATTCGGCATGAAAAACGCTCCAGCCACGTTTCAACGACTTGTGAACCAGGTATTGGCGGGCCTCGAAGAGTTCAGCGCCGCATACCTGGACGACATCGCGGTGTATAGCCGCCACTGGTCAGACCACCTCCGCCACCTCCGAGGGGTCCTGCAGGCCCTCCAACAGGCCGGCCTCACCATCAAGGCCAGCAAGTGCCAAATCGGCCAGGGGTCCGTGACCTACCTCGGACACCAAGTGGGGAGCGGTCTGGTGGCCCCCCTCCAGCTCAAGATCGCTGCCATCCAATCCTGGCGCCCCCCCGTAACCCGAACCGAGGTCCGAGCCTTCCTGGGGCTCACCGGGTACTATTGGCGGTTCGTAAAGGACTATGGCAGCATTGTGAGGCCCCTCACGGAACTCACATCCAAGACCAACCCAAGAACCGTCAACTGGACTCCCGACTGTCAAGCGGCCTTCGAGAGGCTGAAGGCCGCCATGTGCACCGCTCCTGTGCTCCAGGCCCCCGACTACAGCCGTGAGTTCATCGTCCAGACTGATGCATCAGACCATGGCATCGGGGCCGTCCTCTCCCAACTGAACCCCGAGGGAGTCGACCAACCAGTGGCCTTCATCAGCAGACGCCTACTGCCCCGAGAACAGCGCTGGAGCACCATTGAGCGAGAGGCCTTCGCGGTAGTATGGGCCCTCAAGAAGCTCCGGCCTTACCTCTTCGGAACCCACTTCCGGGTACAAACAGATCATCGGCCCCTGCAATGGCTAATGCAAATGCGGGGGGAGAACCCCAAACTATTGCGATGGTCCATCTCCCTGCAGGGGATGGACTTCACTGTGGAGCATCGCCCTGGCCAAGACCACGCCAACGCGGATGGCCTGTCCCGCTTTTTCCGCCTCGACGAGGAGAGTCCCCAAGAGGATGGGTGACTCTCCCCGCCTTCAGCTGGGGGGGACGCATGTTGGACAGGCCCCACGAAGGGCTCGCTCCCTACCCGCATGACAGGGCCCAGACACCGGCTCTCCGGGGGCTACCCGCAGAAGCAACCCGCAACCCGTCCCCTCCGGGACGCCTGCTCCCGGATGTCTCCGTGTCACGGGCCCGGGCCCCCGTCAGCCCCATTGCCCGGCCCAGCCGCCATCTTGGACACTGCACCACGCGGCCGCGTGGCCTCAGCTCGACCCCAACCCTGGACCTGGCCAGGCCCCGCCATCCCGGCACCACCATCCACCCAGGAGGTGAACGGACCACTTGGCAGGCTAATGGGAGAAAGAAGTGCCGATGGCTCTCCCCCCGCCAGGTGCCGATCGCCCCCAGCCTCCCCGGGTGCTGGCTCCACCCCCCTGCTGGGTGTCTGGACTCCCTCATCCCGGACCTCCCGACCTCCCAGTGCGAGGGTCCGGACATCAAAGGGCGCCAGACCTATAACTGAGGCAGCCCCAGAGCAGGAGGGGAGTTGTATCCTGGAGTCGAGAGACACCGAGAAGAACTCATCCTTGACGGACTGCTGGCGCTGCCGCAGCCCTGCCTTGTGAACTATCGCCCTGCCTGCTGGCGCTGCCGCGGCCTTCTGCAACCTTCATCCTCGTGGGACCTGCTGGCGCTGCCGCGGCCCGTTGTAACTGTCATCCTCGTTGGGACCTGCTGGCGCTGCCGCGGCCCGTTGCCATCTACGACCTCTTCGGGACCTGCTGGCGCTGCCGCGGTCCGACCCGTCCGAACACCGAGCTCGAGGATTGTGAGCTACCGCCGTTTCACCTCAGTACCAGTCGGTACCAAGACTGTCCCGCTACCCTCTTTCCCTACTAGAGACTAGAATTGAGAGGATCATCGTGTCCTGACCTCCTTGTATCGTACTACCTTACTTCCAGAACTGCCTATAAAAGGTGTTAATCTGATCTTCGTGTGGTGTCCATCTGTGGGGGGGGGAGTTACTTGTCTGTACGATCCCTGGAGACGGCCCTCACCGGAGGCCTCTCCCCTTGTGCTCGGCCGACCCTCCAGGTCCCCGTCTAACACAATGTTACATATTTTGCCACTGATGCTGCATAAACAGAAGCCAGCTAAACTAGTTCAGAATATGTGTAGACCCATTTCATGCATCCCTAGATCATCGGAGGCCTTCAGAGACGTCCTCTACAGTCCTTGATGTAGTCATGATATCCTCTCAGCCAAAGACGAATGGATAGGACAACTGGGACAGTGCCTGCCAAACCCAACATCTGCCATCTGCAGGATACAGATTTCCCTCGATGTAGGTAAAATCCACTTCTCTGGGTCCTTCTGTTGCCCAAGGACCTTTATGGACAATGCAGAGGAAATTCAGAGTTTGAAGATAGCATTTATATAGCAACACACCTTCCCAACAAATCTTCCTCAGTTTGAAGGCTTACGCTAAGGTGAAAGACCTACCCTGACCATCTCTTGAGCCTGTACTTGTACCAACACCTGCCCCACAAATCAGAGTAGAGAGGGGTTCCATACACTCTTCTGTGTCCAAAGCAGAAGTAGGCACATGCATGCACCCTCAAGCAAACATGTGTACCATGGTGATGATGAGACTTGAAACCTTAACCCTCACGCTGGTAATCTGGAAAGGAGTAGATGCTGAGAAGGTTTTGTGAGTTCCTTTCTTGACTGTTCGAGGAACGGGCAAATGTTCCCATTGGCCATGATGCCACCCTGCACAGAATAATATTCACAAAAGTTGACTAGTGCCTCTTTTAGTTGGTCATAGCTTAGAGGAAAAACTCACAAAGGAGAAAAAACCTCCATTGGCAATCCTAGTTAATCATTATTGCAAATAAGGATAGTGTTAGTGAAAACAGCAAAGCTACAAACTCCTCCTGAACATCAGGGAGAAGAAGAGAGTCAAGCAAAGCTGCGGAAAGATCCACAAAGAAAAGTTATATAAACCAGATAGAGGAAAAAATAAGGGACACAAATTCACAGCAATTGGGCACCGAGTGCAATGAAAAATCAGGGTATGACGTGTTGCAATGCATCATACCCTACCCAGCACTTCCTTAAATACGCATTAAACAGTAACTGATATCACAGGAAGAAACTCTGCAACAACTAGGATTGGGATACTCCAAAAGTTTCTAATGGACAGACACCATCTTGGGAAGGGCATTTTTTATTGGGCTTAATCCCTCTCTTCTTTGACAATTCATGGTATATATTCCACCTCAAAGAAGAAGCCCAAGCTTATATCTAGTGCAACCATGCAGCATTTCTGAAACCCCGCTGCTCCACACTGCCTGTAACCTATAGTAAACCCCTTCGGGTCAACCGATGGCGCAGAAGCAGTGGTGCTTTCTGGTGGTGAGGCTGCTCCAGGTCTGACGGGACATGGTGTTCCTCATTGCGCTGATGTGAAGTGTGCAAGATATATCTTCCTTCTCTGAATACACATCATCTTAGGTGAGTTCTTGGTTCTGCCTTCTTCAAGAAAGTGACAGAGTCAGAGGTATAGACCAAAAAAGCATGAGTGACGCTCCTACCATCCAACACCCCTGCACTGACAATGGGGTGCTGCAGCTCAGAGGCACTCCCACCTCCATCACAGGACTACTGTTTTGGTGAACTGACGCTGAAGACACAGCGGGACCAGCTGATCTGTCCCTGCCGGCCCTCCACCAATGTGGGCTGACTTACCTGCCGTCAAACTGCAATACAGCTCCATGAAGCATGGATTCCAGGCACTAAGCCACTTCCATTGTCGGTGCCTGACCTATGATGCTGCTGCCCCTCCCCCTACCTGATCCAGTATTACAGTGGGCTGGCAATGATGAAACCTAAGAGAGCAGCCACATATTTCTTAATGGAATCCCTATCCATATTTACATTCACATCCATACCCACATCAATATCAACACTCATATCCATAGCCACACCTATATCTATATATATATATCCACACCCTTATCTATATCCACATCTACACACATATCCATAGCTACATCAATGTTAACACTCATATCTACACCCATATCTATATCCACATTCACATCCACATCCATATCCACATTCACATCCATACCCACATCAATATCAACACTGATATCCATAGCCAGATCCATATCTATAAATATATATATATATCCACATCCTTATCTATATCCACATCTGCATCTACACACATATCCATAGCTACATCCATAGCTACATCAATGTTAACACTCATATCTACACCCAAATCTATATCCACATTCACATCCACATCTATATCCACATACACATCTATTTCCACATACACATTCACACCCATATCGATATCCACATTCACATCCACATCTAAATATACATACACATCCATACCTATATCAATATCAACACTCATCCATATCCAAATCCACACTCATTCATTCATATATCCACATTCACACCCACACACATATCCACAGATAAATCAATATCCACATCCAAATCCATAACTATATCAATATCAACACCAATCCATATCCACATCAACACCCATATCTACATCCACACCCATATCTACAACTACATCTATATCCATACCTACATCAATATCAACACTTCTATCCATATCCGCAACCGCATCCAGACCCATACCCACACCCATATTCACATCCACAGCCACATCTATAACTACATTCATTTCCACATCCACAACTGCATTTATATCCCTACCTACATCAATATCAACGCTCATCCATATCCACAACTACATCTATATCCATACCTACATCAACATCAACACATATCCATATATACATCCACACCCATATCCACATCCACAACTACATCTATATCCACAACTACATCTATTCCATACCTACATCAATATCAACATTTATATCCCTACCTACATCAATATCAACGCTCATCCATATCCACAACTACATCTATATCCATACCTACATCAATATCAACACATATCCATATACACATCCACACCCACAACTACATCTATATCCACATCCACAACTACATCTATTCCATACCTACATCAATATCTACATGTATATCCATATCCACAGCCACACTCCTCTGCACCCATATCTATAACTACATCGATACCTATAACAATATCAACACTTGTATCACTATCCACATCCACACCCATTTCTATATCCACAGCAATATCCGCATCCAGACCCATATCCACATCTACATCTATATCCACAACCACAACTACATCTATTTCTTACCTACATCAATATCAACATTTATATCCCTACCTAAATCAATATCAACGCTCATCCATATCCACAACTACATCTATATCCATACCTACATCAATATCAACACATATCCACACCCATATCCACATCCACAACTACATCTATAGCCACATCCACAACTACATCTATTCCATACCTACATCAATATTTACATTTATATCCACAGCCACACTCCTCTGCACCCATATCTATATCGATAGCTACATCAGTATCATCAACACATATCTATATCCACATCCATATCCACATCCATAAATACATCTATATCCATACCTACATCAATATCTACATTTATATCTATATCCACAGCCACACTCCTCGGCACCCATATCTATAACTACATTGATACCTATAACAATATCAACACTTGTATCAATATCCACATCCACACCCATTTCTATATCCACATCAATATCCGCATCCAGACCCATATCCACATCCACAACTACATCTATATCCACAACCACAACTACATCTATTCCTTACCGACATCAATATCAACATTTATATCCCTACCTAAATCAATATCAACGCTCATCCATATCCACAACTACATCTATATCTATACCCATACCTACATCAATATCAACACATATCCATATACACATCCACAACTACATCTATTCCATACCTACATCAATATCTACATATATATCCATATCCACAGCCACACTCCTCTGCACCCATATCTATAACTACATCGATACCTATAACAATATCAACACTTGTATCACTATCCACATCCACACCCATTTCTATATCCACATCAATATCTGCATCCAGACCCATAGCCACATCCACAACTACATCTATATCCACATCCACAACTACATCTATTCCATACCTACATCAATATTTACATTTATATCCACAGCCACACTCCTCTGCACCCATATCTATATCAATAGCTACATCAGTATCAACACATATCTATATCCACACCCATATCCACATCCATAAATACATCTATATCCATACCTACATCAAAATCAATATTTATATCCATATCCGCAGCCGCACTCCTCCGCTCCCATCTCTATATCTATATCTACATCGATACCTATAACAATATCAACACTTGTATCCATACCCACATCCACACCCATATCTATATCCACATCAATATCCGCATCCAGACCCATATCCACACCCATATTCGCAGCCACATCTACAACTACATTCATTTCCTCATCCACATCCAGACCAACATCAATGTCCGCACTCATATCCATTTCCATATTCATATCCTTTCTATTTTCCTTTTATTTTCTTAATGTCTGCAAAGGGACAGTCTTATGTCAGCGGGGTCTTTGGCGTACCAAGATGCTGAAGGGCTTGGGTGAGCCCTTTCTTGTTTAGTTTGAGCATGAGTGCCTACCGATGTTTCGGAACTGCGTTGCAGTCAAAGAGAAGATGATGTCAAACGTAGCAGTGTAAGGGCAAGGGATGAGCTCAAGCTCAAGATGTTGATGGTATTCTGCAGCACACATACAAAGAGAAATAAGCCTGAAAGGATAGTTTTATGCAGAAGATACTCCTTCCAGCTCAAATAACTTTCCTAATGCTAGCACTCTTGCACAGTAGCGCAAGGGTGCCTGCTTCGGTGCGAGGCCCATCATAGTGTGGAGCATTAGGAGAGAGCAGAAATGTTCCAGATCTTTGTAAATAGTACATAGTTCTACTGTCTCCCTTTCACACAAGCAGCACAGCAATTTCTCTTACTCTTCTGTGTTCCATGAAATCTTAGTAAATCCGGGCCTCAGTTTTAATATTAAAACAGAATATTTGAGGTAATGCGCAAAAAGTAGAGGGAAGCAGGGTATGGATACAGTTAGTGGAGTAATAAGAGTACAGAATATTTACCCAAAAAAGAAATAGAAAGAGAGGAGAAGGTGGCAAAGGAAAAATGAACTATTCTTATAAATAATAGTTGAAGGAAGTGATCTAAAAAAAAAGAAAAATGGTGGAGGGATAAAGTAGAAGAACAAGGAGTTTGGACGAGAAACATGGGGTGGGCAATAGGAGTGGAAAGAGCTAAGACATTGCAGAGGTTACCCTGCCAGAGCAGTATTTTTTTTACAAACGGTGATTTGGTTACCTAGTTACCAGTGCTTGAAATGGAAAAATAGAAGTGCAGGTACTCTGTAACAGAGTACCTGTTTGTTTCTGAGAAGTGCCGGTACTCTGCAATTAAAAGTATAGCATTTCTCTTGAGAAGGGCCGGTACTCTCCCTTCCAAAATAAAAAAGTGCTGGTACTCCGTACCGGAGTGTACCCTCCCATTTAAAGCACTGCTAGTTACAGATTATGGGAACTTTAGGGGATACTAAGGAAAAAAGATCTAAGTAGTACATGTAGAAAACCCACTGTAGACAACCCACTTTCAAGATAAATTACAGCTACAATTAGAAAACATGAAAAAACAGTTCTGACAAACATAAATTTTATGATTAATTTTCATCAAATGGTCATCCATCTAGAAAGATTAGCTAAAATACATTCTGTGACATGGCTTTTCAAAGCTGGCCGTCTATGAAACCATTTTTGTATGATAGCGCCTATAAGCTGTCACTTGGCAACTAGCCCGGTCTCAGTTCGGGACTTGCAGTTATGTCGGCGTACAAAATGATCATCAATTTCCATGTGCATCTATTCTCATGATCTCAGTCTGCATGGTAATTGGGGTCACTTACCACAAATGCACACTTTGTGCTTAGTCACAAATTGCCCCGGCGCAACTTATGATTGACATAGCTTTTCTACCACTAGAGGACTCAGGTACGCAAAGACAAAGTGACTTGTCCAGGGACCAGAACTTGGTCAAATGCAGAACCCACGTCTCGTGGATCCAGTCATTGCTTCTCGACCATGTCGCTGCGGTACCAAGACTGCTCTTGTTTTGTTATGGACTCAGGTTATGGATCTGCTTTAGAGTTGTATGATGACAGGTTTGGGTGAGGGGGAGGAGGTAAATCCTCTTAGGAAGCATTTGTCTTCAGAGGACACTCCAGTTTCCTCACCCTAGGGATTGTACTGCTGAGGTGATTCTTCTGCTGGTGTCTTAACTCTTTTAAATAATCCTACAATGGATAACTTAGCACTTCTTCTGCACATCTGGGGGTGTTTCCACTACCACTTAACTTTAAAGAACCTAAGTTTCTTAAAACCACCCTTCTGTGGTTGCAGAAACTCAAGTTTGAGAACACTGAACCCAGAGAATTGACTATAAATTTACCAACTAATTGATGTCCTTTAATAACAATGATAATATAGATTTGGGGAGGTCTCGGCCTCCCATCTTTTACTAAGAGTTTGAATTGTCACAGTGGGAAGTGTCTAATTCAGGGAC
This sequence comes from Lissotriton helveticus, assembly GCF_964261635.1. Lineage (NCBI taxonomy): Eukaryota > Metazoa > Chordata > Amphibia > Caudata > Salamandridae > Lissotriton > Lissotriton helveticus. Next base: position 475,335,266 of record NC_136062.1, read on the forward strand.
CCTCGACTCTTTGTCCAGATACGAGCATGTTCTTCAACATGGAGGCCGGTGGCACCTGCTGGTCATGCTGTTGCCCAGGGCCCTGATCTCATCTTGATTGGCCTCTGTGAAGGCAGTCGAGCAGTCTTGGTGCCAGGTGGATGCTAAGGCCTGGTCCAGCTAGAAGATATTTGATGCCCGTGCCACATCTTTTCACCAGCGAATCACCATCACTTCTCATAGGAGGTCATCGTAGTAGTATTCGTCCAGGTCTGCTTCATCGCGTTTACTTTTCCCAACTTGAGCCAGGCCCTCCACAGTTTTCCTTGTCGCGCGATTCCGCAGCTTGGGAAATCTTGGCGCCAGGCCGTAATCTGGGGAAGAAATGAGTGGATGTGAGGACACATGAAGGGAAGGAAGAAACACTGAAAGGAGAGCAGAAGAAAGAAGGCTCTACTGTCAACTGGCTCCATGTCATTGGGTGTTTTTCAGACAATGGAACTAAGCATGCCGGGACTTCCCTACATTTGAAAAGTGAAACTACAAGTGACAGAATGCAATGTACCTCATTTACAAAACATTTGCGTAGGGCAGCGCCGCAAGTCTTTTTGCTGCACTGTCCTATGCCAATTTGAGAGGGCAGGAAAGCACCATATTTATTAGATACTGTGCCTTGTTGGCAGGATTGTTTTACAATTAATGGATTTGAATTCCTAGTTCTGTGTGCTGCAGAATACAACAGACATAGAATGACCTAAAATCTGCCGCAAAAGCACTGGTTTTGTCTAGACTAGATTACAGGATTGCCACCCTCACAGGCGCACCAGTTTTTTAAAATTTATTTAGATTTGTAGAGCGCCTTATCACCCTTGTGTCTCTAAGTGCTTATCGGAGGGCATACACTGATTCAGAGGAAGAGCTGGAGCCGCTAAGACCTACCCCAGGCCTCCCGAAAGAGTATAGTTTTAAGCTTCTTCCTAAAGCACACCTTGCCCCCCTAAGAACCACTCAAAATACAGCAGCAAGAATGTAAATGTAAATTGATACTTGTATAGCGCACTACTCACCCGCAAGGGTCTCAAGACGCTTGTACGAATACCGCTGTGGAACCCATCCTGGCTTTCCCTGTGAGGTGTCCACTCCTGGGCACCCCCAAGGTGGAGGCCAGGCATCCTTAGCGTTGTGGGGGCCATTGTGGAGATTAAGCAAGCTATTGCCCAGAGTTGCAGAGTGGGACTCCATGATTGGAATAGGCACCGAGGCGAGAATTATCAGGTCCGGGGAATTTTTGAGCCCAAGAACCGCCAAGGCAGGGAATTGAACCCTGGTCCCGGGCCAGACCTCTGCATCAGGGTCTGCCGCTCTAACCATCGAGCCACACTTCTCCACTCAAGCCACACTTCTCCACTGGTTACTGGAACCAAGAAATATAACCACAACTCTCCCTCACTAATAGGGGGCTTCCAGTAGAAGCAGGCTGCTCTTTCAAAACTCTTATCTCATCCACAAAGTTTTACACACAATGAAACCTTACTACCTACTTTCCAAACTCACAAAAGCTGGCCAAACAAGGAATCTAAGAAGCTCCAACACCCTTCTCCTTATCCTTCCCAAGAAACAGAAACAAAAAGTGCTCACACGCTCTTTTTGGGGCAATGCTCCCAAAATCTAGAACTCTCACCAGGAACACATCAGATCCAATCCCTACTTCAAGAGCTTCAAGAGACAAATAAAGGAATTCCTACTGAACCAGCACCTTAAACCTCCAGGAAACAACTACTAACCGACCATGGAATCTCCACCGTGGAATGTACGTATCCCTCAAAAAGCTTGAATTATGACTCAACTCCTGACTTTACAATTAGACTGTACTATCTCATACTGATAATGATGCGAACCTCGTCAATGCATGCATACTGTACCGTGACTCAATGTTAATGCTTGAAAAATGCTGTAAAGTGCTCAGATACTTTGGGTCCTGCCAGCACTATATAAATAAATAAATAGGTCAATATGATCCACAGTCCTTTATCTCATTGGTGGGTTTTATAATAAAAATGGTTTCTAGTTCTACCAAATTCTTTGTGTCTGTTGAAGATGTCAATAAATTGTTGCAGACTTTTGGCAATAACTCTCTGATGATGTGTTTAAAGGCCCTATAAACTGAGGCCTTCAAGTCACCAACACCTGGGGCTTACCTATTAGAAATATTTGTTAGGATACCTCACCTGGGGAGATAGGCTCATTCATTTGTTCTATATTCTCCTATTGTTGTGGTGAAAAAAGAATGCCCCTTAAGTACTCACTCTGGACCAAATCAAGAGCTTCTTCTCTCCTAAGCAGGTCAGACTGGGAGTTAAAAAATCTCTAGACCATACTCTCAAGAGTATCCTATGTGTTCTCTGAGGAATCAGCAATGTGTTTGTTTGATATTATTTTGTCGGATGTCTGAATGCTTAGTTCAATGGTCAAGAGCCTGTCAGCCTTAATGCCTTTTATAAAGTATTGTTTATTTGTTAGTAGCAGTCTAGGGCCCCGATGTAGGTAATCCTCATTTACCGACTCTAAAATACCGAATTTTACCGATTCGGTATTCTAGATTCGGTAAACGAGATGTAGCGAAAAATGTGGTATTTTTTACCGAATCGGTAGGATTCGGTAATTACCGAATCCGTATTTACCGATTCGGTAGTTGCCATTGATTCCTATGGGCCTTGAGGCCCATAGGAATCAATGGCAATTACCGAATCGGTAAATACCGATTCGGTAAAAATACCGAATTGTCAAGGGGAACAGGGTGTCACTTTGACACCCTGTTGCACCCCTGATTTTGGCTTGTGTGCCATGTGGCACAGGTGTACATGCACAGATGTGCATGTACACAGGAATTCGTTATTTACCATGCAATCGTATTACATGGTAAATAACGAATCAGTAATGGCCTGTGGCACTGTTTTCAGTGCCACCTACATCTGGATTTACCGAATCGTTAAATTTACCGATTCTCTAAATTTGAAGGCCCCTACATCTCGATTTGCAAATACCGGTCGGTAACGGCCGAAATCGGCCGTTACCGACCGGTATTTGCCGACCTACATCTGGCCCTAGGTGCTCTTTCACCTCGCAGGATTCCCTCAAGTACGCTTCTCGCTGACTGGAGCTGTCTGCATATATGTCTAGAACCTCATCATGTATGTTGTTTTTTAAGCTCTCTCATTTTTGTTTCAGTCCATGTCTATGTTTTGGCCTTGTTCGATTTAAAGAGAATGGAAGTGTGAGAAATATGTTCTCCCCATATCACTGCTTTAACTGCGTCCTAGGACCTGTCCATTGTGACGTTGATGTATTTTACTGAAAGTAGTATTCTATTGCTTCTCTATTGAAATGGCGAAGTTCTGGATCTTGAAAAGCCATCTCATTCATGAGCCCTTCTCTACTGAATGAGTGTGTATGGAATATTAAGTCTTTCAATGTCAGGACTACTGGAGCATGATCAGAAAGCAGTTGTGTCCCTATTTTGTAGGTTGTGAATGTTTGCAGGGCCAGATGTTGTACTAATAAGTAGTCGATTCTTGATTTATTATGTATGAACTTTAGAGTAAAATGTTTAATTTTTGTCATTTGGATGAAAATGACACTAAGGGGTCGATTACGATGTCGTTAGGAAAGGCTCCGAATGGCATTTGATTTGTCCTAATCCATTTCAGAACCCGCCTTTCCAACCGACTCGGACACCTTTCCCAATGAGCGATTACAATTGCTGGGAAGCGTTCGAACTGGCCGACTCGGTTCCAAAAGGCATTAGGAGTAACCGAGGCAGATGGAGCCGAATTGTAGCGGTCTACGGAGCGCATTTCCAGCCGAGCGATTAGGATGTTACATTCGGACAGCCTTTCCAAATCGGTTGTTCTGAAAGGAATCGGCAGTTGGAATCTGACTTTTGTGGGCCCAAGGCATCCCCCCCTTCTTCTTGGGCCCTCTGAATCGGGCCCATGGGGGTACCCAAGTGACCCCCCTTTCAGGCCATGCACAGTGTGGCTGGCACAATTTTCCTCCACCACCCCTTTTTTGAATGGGGGCCTTTGTTCTCGTTCGGAACACAGGCTATTATTTAAAGTCAATGGGAGTCTGACCAAATCGTATCCGGAAGCATCTGGATGCATCAAAATCGCTCGTTCGTACTCCCTCAATCTGAGTCGTTCGGAAAGCATTGTGGGAACCGATTCGGTCACAATGCTTTCCTGACAACATCGTAATCAACTCCTATGTGTCAACAAGGCTTAAGTCTTCTTAACATGTGTGAGGGATTGTGGAGGATGGATATTTCTAACGTTTGTGCCTGAGCGAACTCCAGCGGGATTCAGCGTAGCGGTAAATTTCCACCCGCGATCAATAAGAATCAGGCGAAGTGTGAGATGTGAGGAAATAATCCAGAGATAAAGACCTCTATGATTTCATTCTAGGCATATATACACACAGAAGGTATTTCCTTGTTTTCAAATTTCCCCTTTATTAAAAGGCTGTGGCAGTCTGCCGCCTGGTTAATTTCACAAAGGGTAAATTGAGTGACCCATTACATATTATGGACTCTTCTACTGTTTTAGTATGGATATAAGGAGATCTCAGCCTATATGTGTCACATGTACACAAATGAACAAATGGGCTTCTTATAGGTGTAATGTATGTATTTGCTTTGCATCTAGCCATTGCAGAAGGGTCTTGTGTTTCAATGAGGTTTGAGACCATGAAAATTAAGGAGGATTTTTAAATGCGCCATTCTGAATTGTGTGTGCATTTCTGAAAGCAAAGCTTATCATAACATGGAAGGGTAGTTAACTATTTGTGCTCCGGGCATTACAAGTAGTTGCCTGGAAGGCTAAACTGCATTTCCTGTCCCATGAAAAAGGGGAACGCAGAACTTAAACATGAAAAGAAAAAGTAGTATTTGAACATATTATCAAATGTTACCAATGAGGGGCGTGGCCAACCGCAGAGGAAGATTGACGCTTTCTGAAGCGGTTCCGAGACCCACTGGTGTAATCCCCCTGTATCCACGCATTAATCCGAGCGCCTTCGGCTCGCTCCTTCCATAGGTGCCATGTTAGTGTTGCGGCACAAGTGCAGGCAGCTGAGCTACTGCTCCGACACCCTGGGGGCGAGACTCACAGAGCGGCCTGGTGTCTTGGGCGAAGCTGGAGCCCCAATTTCCTTCCATGGACGGGGGGCCGCAGGCCTGTGGACCTCGCTGAGATTGCCACGACCCTGCCTATTCCAGGCTTTGAGCTGCATACTGCAAGGACGACAACGCCTGCTAGGAGGCAGAGACTCGAACGAGGAGGTGTTCGCCAAGGAAGATGAACCCTCCACTGCCAACATACAGGAAAGTGAGCCATCTGAAAAACGTGAGTCCCTTATCGGCGGCTGTTCATAGTAGGGTCCAGCCTTAGCCTCCTGGATGGCGAGATCCTGCCTGACTCGCAGCAAAGCTTGAGTGCACGACCGAGGTGAGCAAGCATTGTTGCTGGGACTGCGGGGACACCTGGAACCTGAGACTTTCCTCCTCACCGATGGGCTCCCCGTGTGGCTCAGGGGGGTGCAGATCATACTCCACAGGGCCAGATGTACTTTGCTGGGAAGACTTGAGCCCCCACAGTGCCCTGTACTCTGCAGTCTTTGTCTTGGCCTTCAGATTTACACTGCCGGTTACCACCATCTACTGGGGCAATGGAGAAGGAAGAGGAGAAAGACACTGCTTCGCCCCTGTCAACGTGAGAGACAGTAAGACGACACCCCGGATCCTGGTGGACTGAGATCCCCCCTGCGTTGCAGTGAAAACCCCTCAGAGGTGGAAGTCAATACAACCCTACAGAGGCTACCTGGTGCTGCGGAAGACACGTTCCTGAGAAGGGCCCCACAACCACTAAGCCACAACTGACTGTTCCGTGGGACCAGAGAGGTGGCACATGGGGAGAAACCTGAGAGGCTGCGTTGGGCCCTGGTGACGCCAACAGACAGGCGGTAGTAAATACCCCCATACATCCACACCGCACAGACACTTTCCTGCCCCCCAAACAAGATGATAGGTGGAAAGAATGCATGGGGTCCCATTAAACGATAATAGACAGATTTGCGCTCACCAAAGGGCCCGAAACACAGGAAAGCTCCCAGGACCAATCAACCTCCGAGACCCCAAAAACTCCAGGGGAGCCCTCTTTATCCCTTCACGATATCATGGCTGCCATACAAAGAGTTTGCACCGCACTAGTATCACACATTTCCTTTGTCAGGACGGAGGTCTCCCTGACGCGGGTGGATCTACGCAACATGGGAACAAAAGTCAAGGATGTGGAAGACTCAATGGCAACTTTACTGCAAGACACGAAGTGCCTTAGGGCACGGGTGGGGCAACTGGAGGAGCAACAAGGGGCAACAAGGTCTTGGAGGAGCGTCTGGAAGATTTCAAAGGTGGATCCCATTGAAATAATATCCGAATTTTAGGGCGCCCGGAACGCACAGAGGAACCAGCTGCAGACCTGTTTGTGGAGGACCTTATCCTCAAATCTTTCCAGCCTCGGGGACTCTCCAAGTATTTCTCTGTAGAGTTGGCTCTCAGTGTGCAGGGGGGTCATCCAGGACCCGTGGCTCCTCCGCGCCCCCTCTGCTTGCCCGGCTTTTTCACTTTCCAGACTGAGACTTAGGGCCAGATGTAGGTATCCAAATACCGGTCGGTCCGTTACCAACCGGTATTTGGATACGGAGATGTAGGGCCACCTAAAATACAGATTCGGTAATTTTACAGAATCGGCAATTTTACAGATTCGGTAAAATTACCGATTCTGTAAAATTACCGAATCTGTATTATGAGATGTAGGTAGCACTGTAATCAGTGCTACAGGCCTTTAAGAATTCGTTATTTACCACCAACTAGAAGTTGGTGGTAAATAATGAAACGCCTTGAAAAAGCATTTTTTTTGCTTTTCAAACGCTGCCATGTTGCTTTTCAAACGCTGCCATGTTGCAGACATACATGCCCTTAGGGCATGTATGTCTGCAACATGTGCACCCATACACAATTGAGGGGTGCAACAGGGTGTCAAAGTGACACCCTGCCACCCTTCAATGTTTCCCCCAATTACTGATTCGGTAATTTAAAAAGAGAAATTACCTACATCCCATTTACCTACTCTTAAATACCAAATCGGTATGATTCGGTATTTAAGAGTAGGTAAATCGAGATTACCTACATCTGGCCCTTATTGCTCAAAACGGCCCGAACTGCTCCACCAGTGCTGAATGACAATGAACATCTTATCTTCTTTCCAGACTTCACACTGAGAGAGTTGGACCCGGCCTCATGGCATGGTCCTACCCCTCCCGCACGGCAGGCCTGAGACGACATCGGCCCTCCACCGAGCCTCGGGCAGCCCCCTCTGCCCGACCCTGCACGCCCCAACACTGCCGGTCCGGTTACCATCCCGGACCACCCCTACCGGCCTGGCTCCATCTGGGGCCCATCACGTCCTGAGCACGAGGCCTCGCCCGACTCCATGTTGGGCCCACCACGTCACGCCCACGTGGCCTCGGCCCGGCCCAGGCCCCAGCGAAGCCCCGACATCGAGGCACCAAGATCCCCCCAGGTGGTCGAGTGGCCACTCGACAGATCCCAGGGGAAGGGGAGTTTCGATGGCCCTCCAGCCGTCCCCGGACGCCTGGTATCAATCGCCCTCCGGACTCCCTGGGCGCTGGCTCCACCCCCCTGCTGGGTGTCTGGACACCATCTTCCCGGCCCCTCTGGCCCCGAGGCGCGAGGGTCCGGACATCAAAGGACCCCAGTCCTATATCTGGGCCAGCCCCGGAGTAGGACGGGAGTTGTATCCTGGACTGGGAGCCCTGCTGACTCTGTCGCGGCCGACATCAGAAGAACTCATCCTCCCTGTAACCCGAAGCTACCCTGAGAGCCTGCTGGCGCTGCCGCGGCCCACCTTTGCGGAACCATCTTGAGAGCCTGCTGGCGCTGCCGCGGCCCACCTTCTCCGAACCATCTTGAGAGCCTGCTGGCGCTGCCGCGGCCCACCTTCTCCGAACCATCTTGATAGCCTGCTGGCGCTGCCGCGGCCTCCTCTCCGTGACGACCACATGTCGAGTCCTGCTGGCGCTGCCGCGACTCGACCTCTCGGAACCCCCGGCTCGAGGATTGAGAGCTGTGCGCAGGGTATCCCTTCCTGCCCCCCTATCGAGACCGTCCCGCTACCCTGACCCTTTTACGAGACTCTCCAGATCCCTAGATCTGCTTGTACATATCGCTGAGAACCAGCAACCTTTATTTCCTGATAAAGCTTACGAACTTAACCTCTGGTGTGGTGTCCATTTGTAGTGTGGTGGTTACTCTGCTGTACGATCCTAGGAGAGGGCCCTCACTCAGGAGGCCTCTCGGTAACGCTCGGCTACTTCTTGACGGAGAGGTGGACCTAGGGGTGGTCAGTTGGACATATGCCTCCCCCGGGATCGCCTTTCTAACATTGGTGGCAAGCGACGGGATCCGAGCCGACGCAGATCGTACAGAGAGCGATGCACTCACTACCGAGAAAAACTCACTACGACCATGACTACGCAAGAGACCAGACCGACTACGGAATTCCAGAAAGAGAAAATGGAAGATTACAGCCACAAGGAATTAAAACAATTCTGCAAGGACCTAGGCATCGCTACCACGGGCCTAAACACAAAAGAGGACTTTAAATCGGCCCTACAGGCATGGGTGGACGCCGGTGACACGCCACACCAGAATGAAGACAACCCGGCCCGAACGGACGCCCGGAGACCGACGCGAACCCGGCGGGAGAAAGACCCGCAAACCTAGACACGGGCCTCTCCCACGAAGACGCCCGAGAACGAGAGAGGAACCGGCTCCACGAGTTGGAGCTCGCCCGACTCCGACAAGAAGGAGAGATACAGCTGGCAGAAAGGAAATTAGCCCTCGAGCAACTACGGCTGGAAGGAGACCTGGAGGAAAGGCGAAGACAAAGAGACCTCGAAGAAAAGAAACTCATGCTCGAGCATGAGCGCGGACTCAAAGAACTAGAAATCAAGGACAAGACCTCACCCCCGCCGGTGGACACGAAGGTGCACATATCCAAGGATGTCGTCAAAGAGTACTATAAGAACAACGACATCCAACAGTGGTTCAAAGCCTACGAGGTCGCCATGACCGCCCATCGAGTACCCCTCAAGGACTGGGGCGCCGGCCTATGGGGGAAGTTCATCAACGAGGGGAGAGACGCCCTGCTAGAGATCCCCGACGCCGAGATGACCTCGTACGAACACATGAAGACCGCCCTCCTCACTCGCTACGGACTCACCCCCGAAATGTACCGTCAGCGATTCCGAGACTGTAAAAAGATCCCCGGTACCACTTGGGTGGAGTACGTGAACTTTTACAGCAGAGCCTTCGAGGGGTGGATCAGAGGCTGCCAGGTCACCACCTACCAGCAGTTGGTCGACCTCATTCTATGGGAACATCTTTCCAATAACTGCATCCTCGAACTCCAGCAACACCTCCTCGACAGCAAATTGACAGAGCCACGAAGACTCGCTGTCGAGGCTGATAGATGGGTGAGCACCCGAGTACCCCGGAGCCCGATGGGAGACTACGGCCGGGGATCCCCGGGGAACCACCGACCACAAGGCGGCGGAGGAGGCCAGAACAGGGGCCGAGACGCCCCCACGGGGTCCTCCCCTACCTCCCCTTCGCCATCCCTGGGCCGAAGGGGGGTTCCTCCAGCAAGACCCGGGCCCCGCCCGAATGTTACGTGCCACAGATGCCAGCGACAGGGTCATTACACGAATGACCCTCTCTGCCCGATGAACCAGCGACCTGGCACCACCGGTCCCCCGAACCGCCAGATCGCGGCCGCCGCCCTGGGTGCAGAAGGAGGCAAAGAAGAAGACAACGACCCCGAGCAGGCCGAGTGGGAGCCCGCCGCTATGATCTTAGCATGCCTGGGTGAACGAGACATGATCCCCCGAGACCCGATCCCAGGCAACACCCAGAAATACCGCCAATGGGTCACCATCAATGGATGCCGGGCCGAAGCCCTCCGTGACACTGGAGCCAGCGTGACGGCAGTCCGCTGCCACTTGGTGACCCCCGAACAAATCCTCCCCAACGTCCTATGCCCAGTACGAACGGCGGACAACTCCGAGAGTTTGTGCCAGATGGCCCGTATCCCCTTCGAATGGGGAGGGGTATCGGGTATGCTGAAGGTGACCGTCCGGGACGATGCCCCCGTGGACTGCCTCCTCGGGAACGACCTGGAAAGTTCCCCCTGGGCCTGCGTCGAGCGGAGAGAGCATCTGGGGATGCTCGGCCTTCCCGAGTGGGTCTGTGCGACCACCCGCTCCATGTCCGCCCGGGCCTCTGCCCCGAACGAAGACACCCCGCCTGAAGAACTAGAGTGGCCCGCACCTCCACCGCCCGCCGTCCCCGAGGACGCCGACCCTGAGCCTGGCCCCCAGGGGCCCAGCCATGAAGATCTCACCGAGCTCGGCCACCTTCCAGAACTAGCTCAATGGCGCCAAGAAGGTGGCCCCACCCGCGAACAATTCCGGCAGGAACAGAAAACCTGTCCCTCCCTCGAGGAAATCCGACAACTAGCCGCCACTCAAGCCGCTGCAGACCCTGCGGGGTCCCACTGGGTCTATTGCGACCACGACCGTCTCTACAGTGAGCAGAAGATTGCCGAACTAGGGGCCAGCCGGGTGCTGGTCGTTCCCCTCCGATTCAGAGACTTCCTCTTGAACTTAGCACATGATGTGCCCCTCGCTGGGCACCTGGGGCAGGACAAAACTTACATCCGCCTGGTGACCCATTTCTACTGGACGAAGATGCACAACGATGTGCATAATCACTGCAGAACCTGCCCGACCTGTCAAGCCAGCGGGAAGAGCGGGGGGAAAGTCAAAGCCCCGCTCCAGCCTTTTCCCGTGGTGACCACCCCCTTCGAGCGAGTGGGAATAGACATTGTGGGGCCCCTGGACCCCCGCACCTCTCAAGGGCACCGCTTCATCCTCGTTCTAGTGGACCATGCCACCCGCTATCCTGAAGCCATCCCCCTCCGAACCATCACGGCCCCAGTAGTAGGCCGGGCCCTAATGGGGATCTTCTCCAGAGTCGGCTTCCCCCGAGAAGTCGTGAGTGATCGGGGCACAAACTTTATCTCCAAGTATATGCGGTCCCTGTGGCAACAGTGCGGGGTCACATATAAGTTCACCACCCCGTATCACCCCCAAGAAAATGGACTTGTGGAGCGGTTTAACCGAACACCGAAGGGAATGATCAAGGGCCTAGCAGAGCCGCTACGACGCAAAGGGGATGTCCTGCTGCCTTGCCTCCTGTTTGCATATCGCGAGGTACCCCAGAAGTCCCTGGGGTTCAGCCCCTTCGAACTATTGTATGGGCACCCGGTCCGAGGCCCCCTCAGCCTGGTCAAAGAAGGCTGGGAGACGGCTGTCCGAGGTGCTCCACCAGATGTCTACCAGTACCTCCTGACCCTCCACAACCAAACTCGGAAGTTCCGGGAACTTGCCGAGGCCAACCTGGAGGCTAGTCAGGAGGAGATGAAACGCTGGTATGACCAGAACGCCTCGTCCATCGAATTCGAGCCGGGCCAGCAGGTCTGGGTCATGTCCCCGGTTGAAACTTGCGCCCTCCAGGACAAATGGACGGGGCCCTTCAAGGTGGTGGAGCGCAAGAGCCCCGTCACTTACTTGGTGGACATGGAGTTCCCCAGGAACCCCCTCCGGGTTCTACACGCTAACCGGCTCAAGCCCCACTTTGCCCGCACTGAACTAAGTCTGCTGCTAGCGACCGATGACGGACCTGAAGACGACTCCGAACCTCTACCAGATCTCATGAGCACCACTGAGAAAGACGGCTCCATCGAAGGGGTCACGCTCTCCTCCCCCCTGACCCCAGAACAGCACCAGGACTGCCGGCAGCTGCTGGAGCAATTTGCAGATCTATTTTCCCTCACCCCTGGGGTCACCCGATGGTGTGTCCACGATGTAGACACCGGAGACAGCCCACCTGTAAGACACCGAGCTTTCCGAGTGCCCGACCGAGTGCGGGCCTGCATCCAGTCCGAGGTGGCCAAGATGCTGGCGCTGGGGGTAGTCGAACCCTCCGACAGTCCTTGGGCCAGTCCCGTTGTCCTGGTCCCTAAAGCCGCCGCCCCCGGCACACCCCCGGAGCTCCAGTTCTGTGTTGACTACCGGGGGCTGAATGCAGTCACCAGGACCGACGCCCATCCCATCCCCCGGGCGGATGAACTGATCGATCGCCTAGGGGCTGCAAAGTATCTCAGCACCTTTGACCTCACGGCTGGGTATTGGCAGATCGGCCTCACCCCTGGTGCTCAAGAGCGATCTGCCTTCTCGACCCCTAATGGCCACTACCATTTCAAGATGATGCCCTTCGGCATGAAAAACGCCCCGGCCACCTTCCAGAGACTCGTGAATAGAGTGCTGGCCGGGCTAGAAGAATTCAGCGCCGCCTACCTAGACGACATTGCGGTGTACAGCCTCCACTGGGATGCGCACCTGACCCACCTCCGGGAGGTCCTGACGGCCCTCCGCCGGGCCGGACTGACAATAAAGGCCAGCAAGTGCCAGATAGGCCAAGGGTCCGTGACCTATCTGGGACACCAAGTAGGGAGCGGCCAGGTGGCTCCCCTCCAGCCAAAGATTGACGCTATCCAGGCCTGGGAGCCCCCGGTCACCCAGACCGCCGTCCGAGCCTTCCTGGGGCTCACTGGATATTATCGGCGCTTCATCAAAAACTATGGGAGCATTGTGGGGCCCCTCACAGAGCTGACCTCAAAGAGACTACCACAAAAGGTGCGCTGGACCCCCGAGTGCCAAGCCGCCTTCGAAACACTGAAGACTGCCATGTGCACCGCCCCTGTGCTCCAAGCCCCCGACTACAGCCGAGAATTTGTGGTCCAAACCGACGCCTCGGAGCACGGCATTGGGGCAGTCCTCTCCCAAGTGAACCCTGAAGGGGCCGACCTCCCCGTTGCCTTCATCAGCCGGCGGCTGCTGGCCAGAGAACAGCGATGGAGCACCATCGAGAGGGAAGCCTTCGCCGTCGTATAGGCCCTGAAAAAGCTCCGGCCCTATCTCTTCGGCATCCACTTCCGGGTCCAGACCGACCACCGGCCCCTGCGGTGGTTGATGCAGATGCGGGGAGAAAACCCGAAACTGTTGCGATGGTCCATCTCCCTGCAGGGGATGGACTTCACTGTGGAGCATCGCCCCGGCAACGACCACGCCAATGCTGACGGCCTGTCCCGATTCTTCCGCCTCGGCGCGGAGAACCCCCAAGAAGATGGGTGACTCTCCCCTGCCTTCAGCTGGGGGGGACGCGTGTTGGACCCGGCCTCATGGCGTGGTCCTACCCCTCCCGCACGGCAGGCCCGAGACGACATCGGCCCTCCACCGAGCCTCGGGCAGCCCCCTCTTCCCGACCCTGCACGCCCCAACACTGCCGGTCCGGTTACCATCCCGGACCACCCCTACCGGCATGGCTCCATCTGGGGCCCATCACGTCCTGAGCACGAGGCCTCGCCCGACTCCATCTTGGGCCCACCACGTCACGCCCACGTGGCCTTGGCCCGGCCAAGGCCCCAGCGAAGCCCCGACATCGAGGCACCAAGATCCCCCCAGGTGGTCGAGTGGCCACTCGACAGATCCCAGGGGAAGGGGAGTTTCGATGGCCCTCCAGCCGTCCCCGGACGCCTGGTATCAATCGCCCTCCGGACTCCCTGGGCGCTGGCTCCACCCCCCTGCTGGGTGTCTGGACACCATCTTCCCGGCCCCTCTGGCCCCCAGGCGCGAGGGTCCGGACATCAAAGGACCCCAGTCCTATATCTGGGCCAGCCCCGGAGTAGGACGGGAGTTGTATCCTGGACTGGGAGCCCTGCTGACGCTGTCGCGGCCGACATCAGAAGAACTCATCCTCCCTGTAACCCGAAGCTACCCTGAGAGCCTGCTGGCGCTGCCGCGGCCCACCTTTGCGGAACCATCTTGAGAGCCTGCTGGCGCTGCCGCGGCCCACCTTCTCCGAACCATCTTGAGAGCCTGCTGGCGCTGCCGCGGCCCACCTTCTCCGAACCATCTTGAGAGCCTGCTGGCGCTGCCGCGGCCTCCTCTCCGTGACGACCACCTGTCGAGTCCTGCTGGCGCTGCCGCGGCTCGACCTCTCGGAACCCCCGGCTCGAGGATTGAGAGCTGTGCGCAGGGTATCCCTTCCTGCCCCCCTATCGAGACCGTCCCGCTACCCTGACCCTTTTACGAGACTCTCCAGATCCCTAGATCTGCTTGTACATATCGCTGAGAACCAGCAACCTTTATTTCCTGATAAAGCTTACGAACTTAACCTCTGGTGTGGTGTCCATTTGTAGTGTGGTGGTTACTCTGCTGTACGATCCTAGGAGAGGGCCCTCACTCAGGAGGCCTCTCGGTAACGCTCGGCTACTTCTTGACGGAGAGGTGGACCTAGGGGTGGTCAGTCAGACATCTTCTGCCTCCCCCGGGATCGCCTTTCTAACAGAGAGTCTAGAGAAAAAGGCGTAATTTTCTAGTAGTGAAAAAGACCCTCAGAGAGAAAGTGGTGAAATACTCTATGCTCTTCCCGGCTAGATTATGCATTGAATCAGAGGGCAAAGCTTGGTTCATTATCACTGCAGAGGAGGCCTAGAAGTGGCTAAAGCAATGGAGGCCATTTAAGGGCATCAAACGGGGAACAGGACCTGGGTGATGAAGAAGTGGCTTGGAGACAACTGAAAACCAGGCAGTGGGAAATGCCATGGCACGAGGTGGTGATACAGAGCAGCGGCAGGAGGAATGATCGTCTGTTGGGCTGAGACTTTTAGCAATGGTGTATTACCCTTATGTCTGCATTGAAAGGAGCTGAATTGGTGTCAGAGCTTGGGACTGATATGTTCTTCATAACCGGGTGGATGGGATGCAGATCGATCCTGGAGGGCCGCGTTGGACAATGGGCAAACACTCCCCTCACATGACGGCGGGGGTTGGAGGGGGGCTATGGCTGGGTCATTAATTTTTTCATGGCACAGAACTCTGACTGCTTAGTGCATACTCATCTGAAAGAGAGTCCTAGAAGAGTGTTAGGCACCCTATGGGACCTACCACCAGCTGTGGGACACCACCCTTGTGGTATTTGTTCAGTCTGTCCTCAGACCAATCACTCCACCCAGGTTGACATAGGTACTGACAGACCCTGGTCACAGATCCAGTTTAGTAACTGCAATAGCGACAATTTGATTTATTTGCTAACATGTTCGTGCTCAATCAGATATGTGGGCATGACTACCTGTAAGGTACGAACACGCAGGTTAGAACATAAAAGCTCATTTCGCTGCAAAACAATCTATGACAAGGCTGACCAGACACTTTTTAGAAAAGCAACATGGAGAAGGAGACTTCCAGTGGACTGTCCTAGAGAACACGTTTATACCTTCACACACGAGCGATGTCTCTAGATATCTGTTCCTGAAAGAACGAAAATGGATTTATAAGCTTCATACAGATACTTTGGGACTTAATGACGACATACCTTGGACTTCACTGTCAGGTCCAGGACTGAAAAGTTTGAAAATCATGACAAGAGGAGTACATATATTACGGCCCTCGCCTCTGCTTATGTATGGGAGGTTTGATTATACACAACTTTC
Organism: Lissotriton helveticus; assembly: GCF_964261635.1. Classification (NCBI taxonomy): domain Eukaryota; kingdom Metazoa; phylum Chordata; class Amphibia; order Caudata; family Salamandridae; genus Lissotriton; species Lissotriton helveticus. Next base: position 475,350,997 of record NC_136062.1, read on the forward strand.
CATGGAAGTAAAGACATTAGAGGTCGAATGAGTCACAAGAAGCTCCCTATAGAGGAGCTATTTAGTCCTCTTGGTATATGTATGCCAACATTCAACACCTAGCAGATACATGTACCACACGAACAATTTTTTCCAGTAAATACACCTATGACATACTGATGGAGAGTTTAAGTTTTAGACACCATGCAACAACAGTGGTTGAATTAGTTTAGTATTAGTAATAACGTTCAAATAACTACAGGGATGGTCTAAATGTTGCCCTTATTCATTGCCGGTGCCTAATGTATTTGACTTTTGTAAATACCGTAATTGAACACCTTCAACATAAGCAGGATCTCGCATATATTCGGCGAGTATAGGCTTAGATAACAGTGACCGGTGTCAAGTTTGTATCTTTATTAATACATTTGACATAGTTTGAAGTAAGCAGTTATTGGTGAGGAGCATTGTTGGACCCGGCCTCGTGGGGTGGTCCTACCCCTCCCGCATGGCGGGCCCGTGACGACATCGGCCCTCCATCGACCCGCTGTCGGCCCCCCTGACATGAACCTTCACGAACCCTCGACGAGAGCAGCCCCCCTGGCAACCCACGGCTCTCTCCCCTGGGACCCCGGCGGACCCTGCTCGCCAACTCTGCCGGTCCGGCGACCATGCCAGGCCACCATTTCCGGCCCGACTCCATCTTGGGCCCATCACGTCCCGAGCACGTGACCGCAGCCACCCCTGGCCCCGGCCCCAGCGAAGCCCCGACATCGAGGCACCAAGATCCTCCCAGGTGGTAGAGTGGCCACTTGGCGGATCCCGGAGGAGGGGAGTTTCGATGGCCCTCCAGCCGTCCCCGGACGCCTGGTATCGATCGCCCTCCAGCCTCCCTGGGCGCTGGCTCCACCCCCCTGCTGGGTGTCTGGACACCTTCATCCCGGCCCCTCTGACCCCCAGGCGCGAGGGTCCGGACATCAAAGGCCTCCAGTCCTATATCTGGGCCAGCCCTGGATTAGGACTCCAGTTGTATCTTGGAGTCGAAGCCCTGCTGACCTCGTCGCGGCTGACCCTGATCCGAACTCTTGCACCTGGAACCTTCGAGGCCCTGCTGACGCTGTCGCGGCCTGACCAAGCTGAACTATCTTCGAGGCCCTGCTGACGCTGTCGCGGCCTGGCCAAGATGAACCACCTTCGAGGCCCTGCTGACGCTGTCGCGGCCTGACCGAGCTGAACCACCTTCGAGGCCCTGCTGACGCTGTCGCGGCCTGACCAACGCTGAACTACCTTCGAGGCCCTGCTGACGCTGTCGCGGCCTGACCGAGCTGAACTATCTTCAAGGCCCTGCTGACGCTGTCGCGGCCTGACCAAGCTGAACCACCTTCGAGGCCCTGCTGACGCTGTCGCGGCCTGACCGAGCTGAACCACCTTCGAGGCCCTGCTGAGGCTGTCGCGGCCTGACCAAGCTGAACCACCATCGAGGCCCTGCTGACGCTGTCGCGGCCCGACCCCTTGAACTATCCACACACCAGTTGGTACCAAGACTGTCCCGCTACCCCTTTTGCCCTGAGACCAAGACTTTAAGGATCCCTCGATCCCTGTGTATATACCACTACAAGAACGTGCTTTCATTCCTTATATAAAGATTCTTGAGACTATACCTTCGTGTGGTGTCCGTCTGTGGTAGCGTGATTGCTCGGCTGTTACGATTGTAGGAGAGGAGCCTCGCCAAGGAGGCCTCTCGACGGCGCTCGGCCTATTCCATAAAGAGAGGTGGGTCTCGGGTGGACAGTCAGACATCTTCTGTCTCCCCTGGGATCGCCTTTCTAACATTGGTGGCAAGCGACGGGATCCGAGCCCACGCGAATCGTACAGCGAGTAACTCGCCACTACTAACAGAGACCCACAACCACGATGACTACTAAGGAAGCTGGAACGACCACAGAATTCCAGAAGGAACTATTAGAGGAGTACACCCATAAAGAACTCAAAAATTTTGCAAAGCCTTGGGTATTGCTACCACTGGACTAAGCACAAAAGAAGATTTTAAAGAAGCGCTGCAAACCTGGGTGGAGACCGGAGCGACTCCACCCCAAACTAACGATGACGTTGTCCTAGAAGTACCCCCGAGAACAGTCATAGCCCCAGTGGAAGAAAGAACCACCAACAGAGAACCGGGCCTCTCCCACGAAGACGCCCGGGAGCGAGAGAGAAGCCGGCTCCATGAACTAGAGCTCGCCCGACTCCGGCTGGATGGAGAACTCCAATTGGCAGAAAAGAAAATGGCCATTGAGCAACTACGATTACAGGGAGATCTGGAAGAGAGGCGGAGGCAAAGAGAATTGGAAGAAAAAAAGCTCACATACGAACACGAGCGTGGCCTCAAAGAACTAGAGATCAAAGCCAAGAGCGAAGAGGCTGGCGCCGCGGTAACCCGGGACCCCCCACCTCCTGCCGACCCGAAGGTCCACATTCCCAAGGATATCGTCAAGGAATACTATAAGAATGACGATATCCAGCAATGGTTTAAGGCCTATGAAGTTGCCATGACCGCGCACCGCATACCACGAAAAGATTGGGGTGCCGGCTTATGGGGGAGGTTTGTCAGCGAAGGAAGAGACACCCTGCTAGAGCTGGCCGAGGACGTGATGTCCTCCTATGATCACATGAAGGACGCCCTGCTCACCCGGTATGGTCTCACCCCCGAGATGTACCGACAGAGGTTCAGAGACTGCAAAAAGATCCCCGGTACCACTTGGGTGGAGTACGTAAACTTTTATAGCCGGGCCCTGGAAGGATGGATCAAGGGCAGCAAGGTGTCCACCTACGAACAGCTGTTCGACCTCATCGTTTGGGAGCACCTCTCCAACAACTGTTTTGTCGAGCTCAGACAGCATCTCCTCGACAGCAAGCTGACCGAGCCCCGGAAACTCACCGTCGAGGCAGATCGATGGGTGAGCACCCGCGTCCCCCGGACTCCGATAGGAGAAACGGGACGGAACGACCAGGGGCACCCCCGCCAGCATGGCGGCGGAGGAGGCCAGAACAGGAGCCGAGACTTCCCGTCTGCCCCGGGCCGCAGCCCGCCCCCGGGGGCACCCCAGAATAACACTTCGCCATCCCTGACCAGAAGAGAGCCCCCCCCCAGCACGGCCGGGGCCCCGCCCGAATGTTACTTGCCACAGATGCCAGCGGCCCGGTCACTATGCCAGTGACCCCCTCTGCCCCATGAACCAGCGTCCCGGCACCACCGGGCCTCCGACCAGCCAGTTCGCTGCCGCAGCCCTGGGGGAAGGAGGAGAAGAAGACGAAGAGGCCTACAACGAGGATCAGACCGAGCGGTAGCCGGCTGCCATGGGCCTAGTCTGTCTGGGCGAAAGAGACATGGTCCCCCAGGCCCCGCTCCGAGCAACACCCAAAAATACCTTCAGTGGGTCCACATTAATGGACGACGGACCGAAGCACTCCGGGACACTGGAGCCAGAGTGACGGCCGTCCGCTGCCACTTGGTGACCCCCGAACAGATCATACCGAACGTACGATGCCCCGTGAGGGCCGCCGACAATTCCGAGACCCTGTTTCAGATGGCCCGAATCCCCTTCGAGTGGGGAGGGGTGTCAGGCACCCTCAAGGTGACCATCCGGGACGACGCCCCCGTGGACTGCCTCCTCGGAAACGACCTAGAGAGCTCTCCCTGGGCCCAAGTCGAGCGGAGAGAACATCTGGGAATGATGGGACTACCCGAGTGGGTCTGCGCGACAACCCGATCTATGGCAGCCCGGGCCCCGGCGGCGACCGAGGCCGCCCCGACCGAAGAGCCAGAGTGGCCCGCGCCACCGCCGCCCGCAGTCAATGAAGAATCTGACCCTGAAACCGGGCCATCGGAGCCCGACCGCGAAGACAGCGCCGAACTCAGCGACATCCCCGAACTAGCCCAATGGCGCCAGGAGGGTGGTCCCACCCGAGAACAATTCCGGCAGGAGCAGAAGGCCTGCCCCTCCCTCGAGGGGACCCGGCAGCAAGCCACAACCCAAGCTGCCGGGGACACCTCGGGGTCCCACTGGGTCTACTGGGACCACGGCCTCCTATACAGCGAACAGAAAATTGCCGAACTGGGGGCCAGCCGAGTGTTGGTGGTCCCCCTACGATTCAGAGACTTCCTCCTGAACCTGGCACACGACGTGCCCCTCGCCGGGCACCTGGGGCAGGACAAAACTTACAGCCGCCTGGTGACCCATTTCTACGGGCCGAAAATGCGCAACGATGTGCACAACCACTGCCGCACCTGCCCGGCATGTCAAGCCAGCGGAAAGAGCGGGGGGAAGGTCAAGGCTCCGCTCCAACCCTTTCCAGTAGTGACCACCCCCTTCGAGCGAGTGGGGATCGACATCGAGGGGCCCCTGGACCCCCGAACCTCGCAAGGGCATCGCTTCATCCTCGTCCTGGTGGACCATGCCACCCGCTATCCCAAAGCCATCCCCCTTCGAACTATAACGGCTCCCGTGGTGGGCCGAGCGCTGATGGGGATCTTCTCCAGAGTGGGGTTCCCCCGAGAGGTCGAGAGTGATCGGGGCAAAAACGTTATATCGAAGTATATGCGGTCCCTGTGGCAACAGTGCGGGGTCACATATAAGTTCACCACCCCGTATCACCCCCAAGGGAATGGACTTGTGGAGCGGTTTAACCGAACACTCAAGGGGATGATCCAGGGCCTGGAAGAGCCCCTCCGCCGCAAATGGGACATCCTGCTGCCCTGCCTCCTGTTCGCCTATCGGGAGGTACCACAGAAATCCCTGGGGTTCAGCCCTTTTGAATTCTTGTACGGGCACCCTGTCCGAGGTCCCCTCAGCCTGGTCAAAGAAGGCTGGGAACACTACAGTCCAAGACGCACCGCCGGATGTCTACCGGTACCTCCTGACCCTCCGAAACCAGACTCTGAAGTTCCGGGCCCTTGCCGAGGCCAACCTTGAGGCCAGCCAGGAGGAGATGAAACGCTGGTATGACCAGAACTCTTCGTCCATCGAGTTCGAGCCAGGCCAGCCGGTCTGGGTCATGTCCCCGGTCGAACCTTGTGCCCTCCAGGACAAATGGACGGGCCCCTTCAAAGTGATAGAGCGCAAGAGCCCCGTCACCTATCTGGTGGACATGGAGTCCCCCCGCAACTCCCTCCGGGTTCTGCACGCCAACCGGCTCAAGCCTCACTTTGCCCGCACGGAACTGAGCCTGCTGCTAGCTACGGATGATGGGGCCGAAGATGACTCCGAGCCCCTGCCCGACCTCCTGAAGTGCTCTGAGAAAGACGGCTCCATTGAGGGAATCTCCCTCTCCTCCGACCTGACCCCTGCACAGCGCCAGGACTGCCAAGAGCTGTTGGGGCAGTTTACGGACCTGTTTTCACTCACCCCTGGGGTCACCCAGTGGTGTGTCCATGATGTCGACACCGGGGACAGCCAGCCAGTGCGACACCGGGCCTACCGAGTTCCCGACCGAGTTCGGGCCTGCATCCAGACCGAAGTTGCCAAAATGCTGGCCCTGGGGGTGGTCGAGCCCTCCGACAGTCCCTGGGCCAGCCCAGTTGTCCTGGTCCCCAAAGCCGCTGCACCCGGTGCCCCTCCAGAACTCAGGTTTTGTGTCGACTACCGGGGATTGAATGCCGTCACCAGGACCGACGCCCATCCCATTCCCCGGGCCGATGAACTAATCGACCGCCTAGGAGCCGCCAGGTACCTCAGCACCTTCGACCTCACGGCCGGGTACTGGCAGATCGGCCTCACCCCTGGTGCCCAAGAGCGATCGGCCTTCTCAACCCCCGATGGCCACTTCCATTTCAAGGTGATGCCCTACGGTATGAAAAACGCCCCGGCAACCTTCCAGAGACTGGTGAATAAGGTACTGGCGGGGCTAGAAGAGTTCAGTGCCGCCTAGTTTAGTTTAGTTTAGTTTGTTTAGTTTGTATAGCGCAAACAGCTACCCAACAAAGGGTTTCCCGGCGCTTGTGATTCAGAGGAGGAAGTTTGGACAACTGACTAGATGTTAAACAGCCAAGTTTTAATGGCTTTCTGGACGAATTCGCGGTGTACAGCCTCCACTGGACCGAGCACCTGCAGCACCTCTGGGAGGTCCTGACGGCCCTCTGACGGGCCGGACTAACTGTGAAAGCCAGCAAGTGCCAGATAGGTCAAGAGTCCGTGACCTACCTGGGGCACCAAGTGGGGAGCGGCCACGTGGCTCCCCTCCGACCCAAGATTGACGCCATCGTGGCCTGGGAGCCCCCGGTCACCCAGACCGCAGTCCGAGCCTTCCTGGGGCTCACTGGATATTATCGGCGCTTCATAAAAAACTATGGGAGCATTGTGGGGTCCCTCACTGAACTGACCTCTAAGAAACACCCACAGAAGGTACAATGGACCTCCGAGTGTCAGGTGGCCTTCGAGACTTTGAAAACAGCCATGTGCACCGCCCCTGTGCTCCAAGCCCCTGACTACAGCCGGGAGTTTGTGGTCCAGACCGACGCCTCGGAGCACGGCATCGGGGCGGTCCTATCTCAAGTTGACCCCGAGGGGATTGACCATCCTGTGGCCTTCATCAGCCGGCGGCTGCTGGCCAGAGAGCAGCGATGGAGCACCATCGAGAGAGAGGCCTTCGCCGTCGTGTGGGCCCTCAAGAAACTCAGGCCCTACCTCTTCGGCACCCACTTCCGGGTCCAGACTGACCACCGGCCCCTGCGGTGGCTGATGCAGATGCGCGGCGAGAACCCGAAGCTGCTGCGATGGTCCATCTCCCTGCAAGGGATGGACTTCACTGTGGAGCATCACCCTGGCAACGACCACGCCAACGCTAATGGCCTGTCCCGCTTCTTCCGCCTCGACGAAGAGAATCCCCAAGAAGATGGGTGACTCTCCCCGCCTTCAGCTGGAGGGGACGTGTGTTGGACCCGGCCTTGTGGCGTGGTCCTACCCCTCCCGCATGGCAGGCCCGGGACGACATCGGCCCTCCATCGACCCGCTGTCGGCCCCCCTGACATGAACCTTCACGAACCCTCGACGAGAGCAGCCCCACTGGCAACCCATGGCTCTCCCCCCTGGGACCCCGGCGGACCCTGCTCGCCAACTCTGCCGGTCCGGCGACCATGCCAGGCCACCATTTCCGGCCCGACTCCATCTTGGGCCCATCACGTCCCGAGCACGTGGCCGCAGCCACCCCTGGCCCCGGCCCCAGCGAAGCCCCGACATCGAGGCACCAAGATCCTCCCAGGTGGTAGAGTGGCCACTTGGCGGATCCCGGAGGAGGGGAGTTTCGATGGCCCTCCAGCCGTCCCCGGACGCCTGGTATCGATCGCCCTCCAGCCTCCCTGGGCGTTGGCTCCACCACCCTGCTGGGTGTCTGGACACCTTCATCCCGGCCCCTCTGACCCCCAGGCGCGAGGGTCCGGACAACAAAGGCCTCCAAGTCCTCTATCTGGGCCAGCCCTGGATTAGGACTCCAGTTGTATCTTGGAGTCGAAGCCCTGCTGACCTCGTCGCGGCTGACCCTGATCCGAACTCTTGCACCTGGAACCTTCGAGGTCCTGCTGACGCTGTCGCGGCCTGACCAAGCTGAACTATCTTCGAGGCCCTGCTGACGCTGTCGCGGCCTGACCAAGCTGAACCACCTTCGAGGCCCTGCTGACGCTGTCGCGGCCTGACCGAGCTGAACCACCTTCAAGGCCCTGCTGATGCTGTCGCGGCCTGACCAACGCTGAACTACCTTCGAGGCCCTGCTGACGCTGTCGCGGCCTGACCGAGCTGAACTATCTTCAAGGCCCTGCTGACGCTGTCGCGGCCTGACCAAGCTGAACCACCTTCGAGGCCCTGATGACGCTGTCGCGGCCTGACCGAGCTGAACCACCTACGAGGCCCTGCTGACGCTGTTGCGGCCTGACCAACGCTGAACTATCTTCGAGGCCCTGCTGACGCTGTCGCGGCCCGACCCCTTGAACTATCCACGCACCAGTTGGTACCAAGACTGTCCCGCTACCCCTTTTGCCCTGAGACCAAGACTTTAAGGATCCCTCGATCCCTATGTATATACCACTACGAGAACGTGCTTTCATTCCTTATATAAAGATTCTTGAGACTATACCTTCGTGTGGTGTCCGTCTGTGGTAGCGTGATTGCTCGGCTGTTACGATTGTAGGAGAGGAGCCTCGCCAAGGAGGCCTCTCGACGGCGCTCGGCCTATTCCATAAAGAGAGATGGGTCTCGGGGTGGACAGTCAGACATCTTCTGTCTCCCCTGGGATCGCCTTTCTAACAAGCATCTTGCATAGACAGCATCAATTGCCGAACTACAGGTTTGGACGTTATGACATGGTGTGGTAGTTTAATAATTGGCGAGTGCAGGAGCCAAACTACACTTCCACTCCTAGCTGTCTACGCAATATTCACGAATTTAGGCAGAGCCAGCAATTTGCCAAAGAAGTTAAGGCACCTTACTCAATCTGACTCATAACGAGGAGAGCATCCACTATTTTTAGGGACACATGGCGGAACTACAATTGAGGACGTTATGACGTCACTTTGTAGTTCCGTGTTCTAGGTATTTTTGGATGCAGAATAAATTCAAATAATTCCAACATGTGCTGGCTTTACCGGTTTTTGGGACATGTATTAACTTTGATGGCTTGTGTGGGTGTGAGGCACAGCATGGATATGTCCCTTAACGATATTCGACATCGGACTCACGCGGAACTACAAACAGACGCATTGACGTCATTTTGTAGTCCCGCGATTCGGCTTCATTCCGGGAATGGCGGCGACTTGTCCAAACAAGGTTTGACTGAGCAGAAAGGTGGGCCGAATACTTAAGATTTGAACCAGATACACTAGCGCATTGTTGTATTCCTTCATTTTGAAGTTAAGGGCATGCCTAGATAAATGTTACGCGCATATTAAGAAAAGTAGTTCCCGATAGAGATACGGGATAAATACGCCGAATCCTCTCTGATCGGTGCCTCCCCCAAGTCTCAGGAGTGAGCTTGAGGTACCGACGGAGAGGTAAGACTGGAGCTTTTTTGCACAAGTAGGATAGGAGTGAGAGGGCTGCTTCCACTTTTTAATGCCTCAAAGATGAGTTAATTTAGAGTAGGTCAATACTAGCAGTGTTTTGAACATTAAGAAATCTTCTGAGGTATGTAGATGAATGCCTGCTGAAGTCAGACAACAGGCAAATGTCTCCTAGGATATATTTGAAGGAGTAAATGATACAATATGGATTAATCTTGAATAAAATGTGTGTTACTTTGATTATTGGACAAGCATTCTCTGGGATGCATGCCCAATGGGGGCATTTTGAGACTGAGGGGGTGTTTCATAACTGTATCTAAAAGTGGAGGAAGATGACATAATTAACAGAAGGGATTTGTTGACATTATAGGGACCTGCTGAGGTAGTAGCTGTATGATGTCTGTGCTTTCTGTTTGCATCTTTTTTAATCCATAGAGCGGGGCCTCGTAGACCTGAGCACAGTCCAGGTGAGGTGAGGCCCATTCCCCTGTCATATCGGGTGAGCAAAATTGAGCAATTTACTTATATCATGTATTTGGGAGCACCTATGTTTGGGAACTAGTGAATACTGTAACACCACATTAATACCAATGAATATATATTTTTTCCGTAGATTTACATAATTCCATTGACACGGAGGATTAGTGTGTTACGGTTGGTACAGGTTGTATCGTTTCCAACCTTTACTATTATTTTCATTGTTTGTGCTTTTGATTTGGTCACATCAGTATTTGATAGCAGTAGCAACACTTTGAGAGCAGAGGCCCTGATGAAAGCCGAGGGATTGATTGCCCATTAGGCAGAAACATGTTGGCCCTTTTACCGACAGATATTTGGTCATACTGTTGTTTGCACTGTTCTGGTTTTTAATTAGGAGATGTGCCCTGCCATTCAATAAAGTTTAAGTTTGAGGACACATCATCCTATTTTAACTCGCCACATCTGTTTATGTTGCACTTTGTGTTCACTATTATCACAACCATCGAAGATTAGCTATCAAAAGACGGTTCATAGATAGCTGTGGACCAGATCCAATACTATTAATTGACTGTGTGGCATGTGGTCTCGATGATCAAGGGACCAGCCTATTCACAAGGTGGACAGCCAGATGATATGACTGGTCACTAAGTCCTTTTTGATGGTAATCCACTATTTGATGGTTTGGATCCTGTCGACCAGCTTTGGATATATTTCGAGTCTGTTCAGGGATTCATGTGTTGTCAGACTGGTAGTTGTTCCCTGTTTTGAGGGTGTTCTGTGGGGACCTGGGGACCCTTTGACTTTATAGTCATTAATGACAGCCGAGCAAGATTAGTTGGCATCCAGACCCCCTGTGTTCTTTTGTGTTGATTATATTGTGTAGCTGGGGATGTGAACCAGGTACGGGTCTTAAAAGCCTGAATACACAGTGCACAAAAACATGAACATACACAATGAACACAACACAAGCATGCAAACACACAGTATAGCCAAGCATGACAATAAACAGTGAAAGCAAGCATGAAACACAAAGTGAACAGAAGTACTAACTACTAAACTACCAAAGTAAGAGCATCAGCAGTTACCATCCACCAGCCCAAAATGTGGCTCTTCCTTCTCCAGGGTGGCAACGAAGTCGTTGGGAACATCCTTCTTCTCCCTGCAGTGTGAAGAAAACACCAGGTGTGACATTTCCTTTAAGAGACATCTTCATCCACTGCCTGATTATGAGACAGTGGTCCCTCCACAAGGATGCAACGCTCTTTAACCATTTCTACAGCACACATCCCAGACCAGACCACCTCTAGGTGCTTATGTAGCATAGTCATTTTTACTAGTGATGTGTGTTTGGGGTTCCTGACATGGCTCATGCTGGTGGGAGACATGGCACAGGACTTTACCATGTTTAGCATGACCTCAGTAGGGGTTGGTGATGCCTCCCCTTGTCTGCTTTTAAAGAGGGCAACTGAGAAACTTGACATGACCGCACAAGTCAATGCAGTCAATGCCTCGAGCTGCCACACCCTGATGATACTGAGGAAGATTTTCAAATATCTCTCAATCAACAACCAGAAAACCGTCATGCACAGCATGGTCACAAACAAGTTTAGCTACTGAACACCCTCTTTGCCAGGATCAACAAAAAACTCACCAGAAGGCTGCAGACCATTCATAACTCTGCCCGGGCCGGACTGGGAACAGAAACCGGCCCGAGCAAACTGCTCAGTTGCCCCCCTACCCCCTGGGGTGAGGGGGAGTGCAACCGAGCAGTTAGCGAGGTCCGGTTTTGGACGATTTTGTTACAGGTGGCTGATATTGCCGACCCCCAGTAACAAAAACGGCCCCCCAGGGGCCCAGAACCGGCCCCCACCCTAGCAGCCTACCGGGGAAAGGCCCAGTGCCCACTATGGCCAGTCCGGCCCTGTACCCTGTACTCACTTCACACCACCCCTGAAGGAGCTCCACTGGCTCATCATACACAAATGAGCGCACTTCAGACTCCTCAGCCATCTTTTACGGCACTACTTAACACTGACCAAGCACGCCTCGACAATCTCATCCGCGTCCACAAACCTTCAAGACACCTCTGCATGTCCAGACTCCTACTGCACTCATCCCACGCGTAAGGAAAACCAGACGAGGCGGTCGCACCTTCTCCTACATCACTCGCAAAGCATGGAACCCCTGCTGCTACGCATCAGAGCCTCCTCCTCACTTCCTGAATTCTGCAAGAAGCTGAAGACCTGGCTCTTTGAGAAGTCCCACTGGGCCCTAGGTTTGCCTAAACTCACACCTGCTCAGTGCCAGGATGTCTGATCTGCATGAATGCCCTGCGTGTGCACCCCAGTGGGATAACGCCAGATTCATGATGAGCACATGGGCAGCTTCCCATGCGCTCCTATTTGGAGAAGAGCATTTTTTAACCAGTGGGGTGGGCAGAAAAGCAGTTGCAAGAATATTTTTGCAAAGAACCCATGGAAGAATTGTGCTTACCTGACAGTTTGCTCTGATCAGTCTGAGTTTGTACCTAAAAATAACGTGCCGTGCCTTAATTCGGTGCCAGCTGCAACACATCGGTTGCCAGGCGGCGTTGCCACCATGGGGTGGCACAGTAAAAATGTAGTGCAGTGTTTCCTATGCATGTTTACTACAGAAGCTACAAAGTGGAAAGGCCCAAGGAATATAATATCAGCGCTTAGAAATAAATCTGGGGCACCACTTGTGATGCACCACCAGGGGCGGCTCCTCCATGGAGCAGAAGAGCGTCGCCCCACTTAAATTACCCCCAAAGCCCCAGAGATGAAAAATAAAATGGTCATTCATGACCATTTTATTTTTCTTCCCACGTCCCGAACAGAGCATCAGGACTGGGTACGGCCTGCTGAGTGGCAGCAGGGCAGAGGATGGGGTGTATGTGCACCGTTTAAAGTGCGCATGTCTTTTTGGCCGGACGTCATGCAACGTCCAGCCACACATGCGCACTTTAAACATCTTTAAACCGGATGTCTTAAGACAGCTGGGTTAGAGCAAATGCAGGCCTCCAATGCACTGAGGATTCAGAAAAGGGGGGTGGTGATGAACAGAGTGTCTGAATTAAGCAGACCACTCTTACCCAGTCCAAAGATCAGGGCTTGATCCATCACCGTTATTTAGCTCACTGCCCCATCCCAGCTCAGAACCTGGCTATATGCAAATTAGTCTGTCCCTGGCCCAGTGCATCATGGGAACAGGGCAGACCAAACTACCAAGCCAATTCTTCACCAGAAAGGAGACAAGCTACCGGGGACCGGTTTCTGGCATTTCAGCCTCGTCGGCCCGGCTTGCTTAAATCCTGATGGAGCAGTGAGCAAGGGACTCATGTCTGAGTATACCCTGCCACACCTATAGTGGCCAAAAACGATTCAGAAAAGGGGGTGGTGATGAACAGAGTGTCTGAATTAAGCAGACCACTCTTACCCAGTCCAAAGATCAGGGCTTGATCCATCACCGTTATTTAGCTCACTGCCCCATCCCAGCTCAGAACCTTGGATCTAGCCCTGATCTCTTGACTGGGTGAGAGTACTCTGCTTAATTCAGAGACTCTGTCCATCACCACCCCTTGTTGTAAATATTTTTGTCCACCCTAAGCGTGGAAGGGTATACTCAGATGTGAGTCCCTTGCTCATTGCACCATCAGGATTCAAGCAAGCCGGGCCGAAGACGGCTGTAATGCCAGAAACCGGTCCCCGGAAGCTTGTTTCCTTCCCAGTGTAAGAATTGGCTTTTGTAGTCTGGTCTGCCCTGTTCCCATGATGCACTGGGCCAGGGACAGACTGATTTGCATACAGCCAGGTTCTGAAACTGGGATGGTGCAATGAGCTAAAAAACGGTGTTGGATCTAGCCCTGATCTCTTGACTGGGTGAGAGTACTCTGCTTAATTCAGAGACTCTGTCCATCACCACCCCTTGTTGTAAATATATCCAATGCACTGAGGAGCGCTGAGCAAGGCCGCCTCCTCCAATCAGGGTGCTGCTCTCACGCTGGTTGGGCAGCGCCAGGCTTGGTCATGGCAGTTTCGAGGTGGCCAGGCTGAAGTTGGTGAAAGAAGAGGTCTGGTGCGGAGGACTCGGTAAATGTTCAATTAATTTTTTTTTTATTTGGCCTTACATGCGCCCATTCCCCCTCCCCGTAGATGCCAGCCACCATTGTGCACCACCCCAGTAGTATAATATAACAGTTTAAAATCATAAATTCAGAGGCGCCATTATTTTACATTTTAAAAACTTATTTTAATTTAATTCCCTCAGGTCAGCTCTTGTACTTTAAAGTCAACACTTTTCCTGACTTATTTCCCACTTCATCAGGACTGCTTAACATGTAAAATAACGCAAAATTCTATGCATTATTATCACTTATCAGTTCTAGATCTTTTGCAAAATATGTTTAGAAAACATTGAAGTTCAAATTAATGTTTAAAATTAATGATTATTAATTAATTGAGTTTAATATATTTTTAGTTAAATAAATAAATTTCAAGTTAAAATATATTTGAAGTGATGCACGTATCTAACCTGGTACTAGATCTGGTTCATCAATATGTCGTTTAGCGCACCAGTATATAAACCCGCACAGGAAGTTACAACTTCAAACAGTTCAATATCTATGGTTTTTAGTTCCTGGTGAATCAAACCATAATGGTGTCATATTGGTTTCTAATTCCCTGCTGAATGCCAGGTTTTCTTTCTTGTTTCCCATGATAAGTGATGTATATATGTATCTATATGGTATTTCTATAACGCAAACCTAGCCAAAAGGCAGCCGAGCAATGACAGGAAACTGAGTTGTGGACGGTTAATGCAGTGTGATGTACTATTCTTTAAAGAGTTGAGTTATCAACTCTGGGGGGCATATCATCACGGGACGGCGATAAATAACGCAAAGCGCGCTTAGCGGTTTTTTATTTATCGCCCGCTATCTCTGGAATTCATCACCCTCGTAGCGCGTTAGTAACAGCGCGTTTCTCCAGGGCGATAAAAATTCCAGCGGTAGATCGCCGTTTTGAAAGGAACATCGCTGGTTTTACGGCGATAACCTTGCTGATACGACCCTGTGGTCATATCAGCATAATCCACCCCCAATGTTAGGGATAGGTAAGTCTGCATTTTAGCAGACGTTAGGTTTTGGCGAAACAGCGGTTTTCTCCAAAAATTAACGTCTGCTTAAATGCTGGGGCAGCCTTGTAAATATCGCGATGCGCATATCAACGATATTTGCAAGGTTGTACTGCCCAGTGACGCCCACTTTGCATCTCATTGGAGGGAGGTATCGGGTAAAAGGGTGATAACATGCGCTAATGCATGTTAGCACCCACTTGTAAATAGGGCGAAAAGATTATCTCAGCTTTTTTGGCTTTTAAAGCCAAAAAAGCGGAGATAATGCCCTTGTTAATATGCCCCTGGGGCAGTCCTGATCGATACAAGGATGCTGTTCCCGTCGGCGATCCTGGGTACATAGATGGAGACGGCTTTTTGTCTTGTTTTATTTCTTTTTGACATGTCTTAGTCCAGCAGTCTGATAGTGTCCTGGCTGCAGGTGTGCAGAGAGCCACCGGAGATGGTCAGTGTCCTATAGGGCAACCAGGCAGCGCCCGATGGGCTGATCTGACAGGTCAGTGTGTGGGCTGGTTTTTGGCTGTTTATGGGCCTCGTTCATGGTCTGCTTGCCCAGTTTTTATTGTTGATTTCCCCGATGTAAAAAAAAGCATTGTCTGCAGCAAGCTCAAATCCATGCAGCCCTCTATACATTGCAACAAAACATGCCGTTTTTTAATAAAACATAGGCCACTTTCTTAGCTATCTGATTTACTGGTGTGATGTCACACTGCGGCTCACAGCGCAGCCCACATGACCACCTTCCTCTTTCCCACTTGACTCAGTGGAATTCTGCCGGCTCGAGCCCACAGACCGCAGAGCGGTCCGTGGCTCACTCGACTACCACGGGCGTCCCACTTAAAAGAGTGTCACGCCCTTAAATCTTGTCTGCAGCCTGGATAGGTCATTCGTCGCCTTGCTCATCTGGTGGGCTAGAGGCATTCCTCTACCTGGAGCCACTTTCCTGCTCTCTGTAGTTCTCCTTCCCAGAATTCCTGGGGGAGGGTTTTTATTAAACCTATCCATCATGGAGACCCTATCATGCATTAGTGTCAGCATTTCCCTATCCATCATGGCTGCCTCACTTCTTCCTCGATGTCACTTCCTCTTTTTTGGGTATAAAAGGAGGAGGACTGTCTTCCTCTTTGAGTTGCTCATGCTGGTGTTTCCATGCTTCTGCTGGTGATTCCATGCTCTGCTGGTGAACTTTCTCCTGTTGTTCCTCTTCCAGGAACCTTTACTTTTCTTCCTGGTGTTTGGGTCTCTGCTTGCCTGATGCTTGCTTCTCTGAGGCTTGCTACAGTCCTGGGTTCAACCTCCAATCCAGTCCTCACCTGCCCTCTTGGAAGTCTCTCGTCTCTGTTTTTTCCCCTGTGGGGTTTTTCCTCTTGGGGACTCCTTCTGGAGGACTTTATCTGCTTAGACGTTCCATAGTTAGCGGAATCGTGGCTACCAGAAGTGGTCGCCCATATCTTTGGCAGACAAGGACTGGACACACAGATTTTCCCAACATTCCAAGGTTGCAAGCAGAAGGCTGTGTTTTGAGGAATCTGATATGTGGGGCCACTTTTAATTTGGTGCATTAGTCTACCCGTCAAACCTTGATCCACTGTCAGCCCTAACACACAATGTTGTACCGAGAGGTCCACAACTACTCTTGTTACCCTATGTAGCTCCCAGAGTACATCCCGCCAGATGTGGGACTGTGTGCAGAACCATGCTACCTGAGAAAAATCAGGGGGGGGGGGGGTTGTCTGGCATCTGGCACATCCCGCTCTTCTCGCCGGGTACACTCTGTGTAAACGAGACGTGTCAAATAGGCTTGGTAAAGGAAACAAAAGTGCACAATCCAAAAACAGGCATTGCTAGCTACTACGCGCACCTGTGCTTGTGACCTACGCCTTCCGTTAACGGAGACTCTAAGGGGCAGATTTAGAAGTACTTGCACATCTCTGCTAATATGCAGAGCTGTGCCAGTTCAGTTGTGTCACGTAAAAAACAGGATAGACAGATGCGTGACACATCTTTTGGCAGAAAAGCAGCGCATTGCTGGAGTCGTGTCATAAGCACGACGCAACTCCAATGGTCAGGAGTGCGTATTTCCATCATGCTGCATCACTCCTTATGCCTGCCTCAAGCAGACGCAAACATTTTATGCAGTGGTGTTAAAAAAATGACTCAGTGAAATCTTGTTGGTTTCACTGCGTCACTTTTATGAGGCTTCCTTGCGACAGAACGCCCACCCTGAAGCAGGTATAATGTAGCACAGAGCTTTACAACGTGACGCATCTCCATAGATTCATCACGTTGTAAATATGTCGCAACTGGTGCATTGTTTACTACGCCGCTGTGTCACAGAAGTGACTCAACGGTGGGGTGAAGTTGTCAAAAGGGGATTGTAAATCTGCCCCTAAGTCCAGGTCCCAGGCTGCCTTTTTAGGGTAACGTTTGTGTTTTTATTGGATTTTAGACATGCATTCAGTCTGGATAGAATACCCTTAAAGGATCTGAAGCCACCCGGGTTTCTTTGAAAAAGTGGGCCAGATCTTACATACCGTGCCGATATACTCGAGAATTAAAAGAACTGACGTTTGTCGATGCCATAGTGCAAACTCTACTTCCTCCGCAGATATAAAATTACCATTTAAATACAAATCTCCCACAATCTCACTTCCCTTTCTATCCAGCTTTCAACTTCCATAGTCTCCCGGATAAGTAGGAAGGGGCGCATCCACCAAAGCGGGAGGAGTGGGTTATATAGTGCCCTTTTCATGACTTTCCTGCCAGCTGTTTCTCACGCTTATGCCACTAGAGTAATACTGAATGGGGTTCCAGTAGGAAACTCTGACCGCACCTTACCAATTGGGCGAGGCGAGCGGTGTCAGTGGTTCCCGAAAGAAAACTCTCGGTCATATTGACAAGCCCCTTGCGCCACTTTTGCATCATTTTTAACAAGGGAAAAGTGACAAACGCGTGGCGCCAGGGGCTTGTAAATCTGCCCCTCTGTTTTCTGTTTGGTTCAGTGTCACATCACATAGCGGCGTACCATAACAGTCCAACTAAGTAGCGTAGTTGTAAATTGGGGTGACCCAGTCCGCCTCTGTCGAGCTCCAGCTTTAGGATCCCCAGTTTAACCCTACACCATTTGCCAACCCATATTAGGTCAACCAGCAGCTTAACTAGTCGCTGGAACGTTCTGGGCCGGCAGGATACAAAATAAATTCAGTACCGTATAAAGGCAGCGGGGTAGGAGGACCAATTTGCCCAAAACTACTCTGCCCATCGGCAACAGGGTCAATGTAGTCCAGAAGCGGGCAGATTTTGTGGGACCATCGAGATTCCTGCCCATTTTTAATTGATATTGTAGAGTCTGGCCATGAGTGATCTGGAGACCCAGATATAGGAAACTACGCATTTCCTGAGTCATCCTCGCCATCGAAAGATCGGTCACATCTCTGTTCACCAAGGCGGCCAAGAGATAGAGTACCATCTTGTGATGGTTGACAGGGAGTCCTACCACCCTGCCAAACTGTGCCAATAGCGGCATGATAAGAGGCAGTGAACGTTTCGGGGTCTCTTAGATAAATCAATGTATCATCCGCATATAATGACACAATGTGGTTGTTGTTCCCCACCAGTACGCCCCAATCCCTCAATTTATCCCTCAGGTATTTTGCCAGTGGCTCCATTACAAACAGGAGCGGTGACAATGGGCAGCCCTGTCGTGTACCCCTTTAAAATCTAAATGTCTTAAATACCTCTGGCTGTGCGTGGGTTATACAATAATTGGACCCAATTTAGGAACCAAGGGGCATATTATCAAGAACGGCGTTAAAATTATTGCCACCTTAGCGGCAGGAAACTGCTGCTAAAGCGGTTTTAATGGGCTTGATAACATGCCCTTGAGAATTCTTATAGAAGCTCAGGTTCTGGTGTGAACCTGCGCTTCTATGGGAATTCACAAGGGCATATTTTTGAGCCCATTATTGACGCGTTAGCAGGCGTTTCCTGCCGCAAAAGCAGCGATAATTTTTTTAATTTTTTTTTTTTTTTTTTATTTTAAAAATTATTTTTATTGAGAAATAAATCGCATACAGTAAACATGGACGCATATCTCATGAAATGAGCAACTCTCATACAAAACATTTTGCCGGGCATGGGCCGGGGGGTCAATGTGACTTAGATGGTACACAAAGCGAATAATACGGGACCTGACGATACATGACAATCCATAATTCGAGCCATCCAGACATGCAATCAATGCGACACGAAATACACAGGATTCTAACAACTAACGAAGAAAGTCATCATCAGGGGCAACAATTAAAGTGAAGAGAGAGACTTCGAGCATCATCCATCGGCAGCTATTAGAGGCATAACATTACGAGAAACTTAAAATGGCGTCAGCACCCCGATCCCACGCCCACCAGGTAAGGATATTGTCATGAGTAGCATCCAGCATACAAGTGAAACAGGAGATAAGGACAAAAAACACTATCTAGGACAATACAACACACACCCAACCCCCCCTCCCTGCACCTCTGCATAAGGCTTCCGCCCCACCCCAACTAGCAGTGTGCCTGTCGCCCCAACTAACTAGGTACCAAACATGGAAATAGAGGAGGAATACAGTTCACGATCCCGCTTGACCGCCATCGGGGTGAGCGATAAAAAACTTCCACTCCGGAAGACCGGACTCCGCCTGAGTCCCACGGCCGATGTTGTTCACTTGAGACCCGGCTGGGTCAACACTCGAGGCCCCGGCTTACACTCTGGGTTAGGCCGAAAAATGAAGTACGGTATAACTCCACCGTTCGAGCCCGCAGAAATTACCAGAGGCCACCTGTCAGGATCCACGCATCTTCAGCCACACGGGGGTCGGGTGCAAAATCAGGATAGATGACAGGATATTATGGCAAGCGGCGGAGGACAGCGGAGCCGGGAGCTTATGCGGCCATCTTGTTTGCTAGCGTAGCTTCTCCCGTGAAGCAGCGATAATTTTAACGCCCTTTTTGATAATATGCCCCCCGGTTACCACTCCCATACGAAGTAGTACTTCCCAGAGGTATGGACAATACAGGGTATCAAAAGCCTTTTCTATGTCAAAAGCCTCTAAAGCTACCTGAAATTCGGACTCCTGAGTTTCATGAGGCACAGGGTCAAGACTGATTTGCACATGGCTGGGTCTAAACTGGAGTGGCGTGGTGAGCAAAAGAAGCGATGGATTTAACCCAGATCTGTGACTGGGCATGAATGTATGATTCATTCAGCATTCCGTCCATCATTTGTTTGAGTTACACTAAAAATGAAGATGGCAAATTAAAGGACTGGAACACAGAGTATGGAACTGAAGCACACTCAATTTCAGACAGATAGGTACACATGATTAGGCACACTGCTGTCACTCAGAGGACAATAGAGCCAATGGCTGAAGTGGGTTACAATTGCAAGAGCCTAGGAAACAGCTAGAGCTGCCAGGCCAGATCTACAAAGTATGTTAATACACACAAAGCTAAATGCAATCTATGAAATTACAAATATGCGCAGAATTGCAATTAGTAAAAACATCCCCAACCCTCTCTAAGAGGTTCCTTCAAGGATTATCACATTGCAAACCTTCTTCCAGCAGGGCTTTCCAAACCCCTTGCTCTCTACAGTAATCCGTGAGATTCAATGTAACAAAATACATATCCACAGGCTTTACCAGCATGTGACACCCGACCTATAATGGTCTATTAGCTTTACCACATGCTTTCCCCGGGATATACGTCAGACCTACTGTCTTTGACAGAAGAAATAAGTTGATGCTAAAAGATCAGACACACAGCATCTGACATAACTTTTCCCAATGTTTGGCCCTAACAAGCCTTGTCATATTACACATCTTACGTCCCCAGGATTGGTCAGAGTGGGCAACCAACAAGAAAACACCACCTACTCTGGTAATCTTCAAGATTCCATGGAACAAAATCCCCACAGTGTAATAACAATCCCATCATAAAGGGCTGCGGGCTGTCGTTAATAAATAAACCAGGCCTCCTGCCTTTGTCATGAATGCTCATAATAAACAGAGCGACCTACTGAACCAGACATCATTTTTACCAATAATCAAATCTGGCCTACAGACTTTTCTGCTGGCATCCTGCATTAAGCATAAGACATCCCACAAGACGTTCATCTGGCTTACAGTAAGAACAAGCATTGAAAATGCAATAGGTCTCGCATTAGGAAAGTTTTTTATTTTTTTTATTTATGTGTTGGTTTTGAAAATAGCAAAATTAATACCTTTGTCAGGTGGATGTGGTGGTGGATGTGGTGGTGAATGCGATGGTGGTGGATGCGATGGTGGTGGATGTGGTGGTGGATGCGATGTTGGTGGATGTGGCGGTGGATGTGATGGTGGATGTGATGGTGGATGCGGTGGATGTCATGGTGGATGTGATGGTGGATGCGGTGGATGTGGCGGTGGATGTGGCGGTGGATGTCATGGTGGATGTCATGGTGGATGCGGTGGATGTGGTGGTGGTGGATGCGGTGGTGGATGTAGTGGTGTTGAATGCGGTGGTGGATGTAGTGGTGGTGGATGTGGTGGTGGATGTAGTGGTGGTGGATGTGGTGGTGGTGGATGTGGCGGTGGATGTGGTGGTGGTGGATGTGGCGGTGGATGTGGTGGTGGATGTGGTGGTGGTGGATGTAGTGGTGGTGGATGTAGTGGTGGTGGATGTGGTGGTGGTGGATGTGGTGGTGGTGGATGTGGTGGTGGTGGATGTGGTGGTGGTGGATGTGGTGGTGGTGGTGGTGGATGTGGTGATGGATGTGGTGGTGAATGCGATGGTGGTGGATGTGGTGGTGGATGCGATGGTGGTGGATGTGGCGGTGGATGTGATGGTGGATGTGATGGTGGATGTCATGGTGGATGTGATGGTGGATGTGGCGGTGGATGTGGCGGTGGATGTGGCGGTGGATGTGGCGGTGGATGTGGCGGTGGATGTCATGGTGGATGTGATGGTGGATGTGATGGTGGATGTGGTGGTGGTGGATGCGGTGGTGGATGTAGTGGTGGTGGATGCGGTGGTGGGTGTAGTGGTGGTGGATGCGGTGGTGGATGTAGTGGTGGTGGATGCGGTGGTGGATGTAGTGGTGGTGGATGTGGTGGTGGTGGATGTGGCGGTGGATGTGGTGGTGGTGGATGTGGCGGTGGATGTGGTGGTGGATGTGGTGGTGGTGGATGTAGTGGTGGTGGATGTAGTGGTGGTGGATGTAGTGGTGGTGGATGTGGTGGTGGTGGATGTGAATGCGATGGTGGTGGATGCGATGGTGGTGGATGTGGTGGTGGATGCGATGGTGGTGGATGTGGTGGTGGATGCGATGGTGGTGGATGTGGCGGTGGATGTGATGGTGGATGCGGTGGATGTCATGGTGGATGTGATGGTGGATGCGGTGGATGTGGCGGTGGATGTGGCGGTGGATGTCATGGTGGATGTGATGGTGGATGCGGTGGATGTGGTGGTGGTGGATGCGGTGATGGATGTAGTGGTGGTGGATGCGGTGGTGGATGCAGTGGTGGTGGATGCGGTGGTGGATGTAGTGGTGGTGGATGTGGTGGTGGTGGATGTGGCGGTGGATGTGGTGGTGGTGGATGTGGCGGTGGATGTGGTGGTGGATGTAGTGGTGGTGGATGTGGTGGTGGTGGATGTGGTGGTGGTGGATGTGGTGGTGGTGGATGTGGTGGTGGTGGATGTGGTGGTGGTGGATGTGGTGGTGAATGCGATGGTGGTGGATGCAATGGTGGTGGATGTGGTGGTGGATGCGATGGTGGTGGATGTGGCGGTGGATGTGATGGTGGATGTCATGGTGGATGTGATGGTGGATGCGGTGGATGTGGCGGTGGATGTCATGGTGGATGTGATGGTGGATGCGGTGGATGTGGTGGTGGTGGATGCGGTGGTGGATGTAGTGGTGGTGGATGCGGTGGTGGATGTAGTGGTGGTGGATGTGGTGGTGGTGGATGTGGCAGTGGATGTGGTGGTGGTGGATGTGGCGGTGGATGTGGTGGTGGATGTGGTGGTGGTGGATGTGGTGGTGGTGGTGGTGGTGGATGTGGTGGTGGATGTGATGGTGGATGTGGTGGTGGATGTGGTGGTGGATGTGGTGGTGGATGTGGTGGTGGATGTGGTGGTGGATGTGATGGTGGTGGATGTGGTGGTGGTGGATGTGGTGGTGGTGGATGTGGTGGTGGATGCGGTTATAAAGCCTGTGATTGATAGAACTTAGAAACGGCAAAACTATGATAGCAAGCATATGTTTAATTAAGCGCATGTGGACAGTGAATTGCATTGCATGAAATCCTTTCCTTAGTGTGGCATGTCAGATTTAGTCCAATCCCTAGTGCAAAATCAACATGAATCACTTTTCGTTCCAAAAACACATGTAGGAGCAAAAATCAAAAATCTAACTTAGGTGAACAGTCTCTAATGCAGCAAAGTAACCAAGTGTGTGGCATTTCTTATAGGTGTAAAATCACTCTGCATAGAGAGAAAATTTAGTTTGATGATGAATGAGTTGTGAAAAATGTGTATTCGTATGACATCCCCAGCACATAGAGGTGCAAAAATTACATTTAGTTGCAAAATCACACTTTGTGAAACATCGATAGAAGTGTGAACACACTGCGATGAGCTAAAATAAAATTAGTGTTATAAAGCAAAGCAAGCAGATATCGTTATTATCAACATCGGATTAAAAAAAAAAAAAAGAAAAGGCGACACGGCCGGCCAGCCGTGTATCTAAAAGCACGGCCGGCCGGCCGTGAAAAAGCCTTTGATGCAGCAGGGGGTAATTAGGGGAGGAGAATGGCTGGGCTGAGGCAGAGCGCCAAGCCTTTGATGCAGCAGGGGGCGGAGCGGGAAGAGCTGCTGGCGGCACTAAGCTGACGATTTGATGCTGTGCACGCGCATTTTAACTAATTGCGCTTGCGCATTGAGTTAAAAGTGCACATACACTTCATCAAATCGCCAGTGAATCGCCAGTGTAGGTAAGCTTTGTTTAAGCCCCCATAGTCTCGCTCTGCTCAATGCGCATGCGCATTGACAGGCGAGACCTAAAAATAGAAATATGTAAAAAGTACATTTGACAAAGCAGTGTACAACCCTCTTAGGAGGTTCAAATAACAATTATGACAGGGCAAATCTTCTTCCCCCGGGGCTTGCGTCAGGGGGTAACCAACACCAAAGTGCATCTTTTCTAAGGTAATTGGTGAGATTCTGTGTAACACAATATGAGCCTCATCCATACTAATATTATAAAGAGAGAGCCCAAACGTTTGAGGCGGGTAATCTCAGTAACCACAGCACCGATCACAACACCCAATACAACGTTTGAAAGGGCAGTTGCAGCAGAAGGACATAGGCTATGCAGACGGCCACCATATATTTTTTTTTGCAGAGTTTTATATAGCGCAAACTAGACCCGAACTGAATCAGGTATCAGAGTGCTTTACATAGCACCAGTTACGTTACATGAGGACACACATTCATTTTTGTTAGGCACGGGGAGATTAAGTGATTTGCCCAGAATCACAGGATGTTTGGCGTCGTTACCAAGACTCGAACCAAGATCCCCAGGTCTGAGGTCGAGCACCTTAGCCGTTAGGCCAACTCCTCTATACATTTAAAAAGTAAAAGAACCGTGCCAGCAAAGTAGTCCCTTGTGGGCGTGTCTGCGTTGTGCTGTGGGCGTGGGCTGGGTGCATGACTAACGCTGGTGGCGTGTGGTACGGCCATCACATTGTGGGTTGTGGGCGTGTGCTGGGGGCGTGACAAACACTGGGGGCGTGACAAATGCTGGGGGCGTGTGTCCGCCCTTCTTGCCATGTGAGTCGTACATACAAGCGCTAATTACGTTGCTGCGCAGCATCAAGGGGCAGGCTGGGGGCGTGACACGCTGGGGGCGTGTGTCCGGCCTTCATGCCATGTGAACGCAATTGCGCCGCATCAAGGGGCACGCTGGGGGCGTGAGAAACGATGGGGGCATGTGCTACATTCCGCCCTTCATGCCATGTGGGTCGTACATTAATCAGAAGATCGTCTGCTGTGGCCGTGTGCTGGGGGCGTGAAAAATGCGTTCACCTGGAGGCCTGGTAAGTAAAGTTACTGCAGCCTCTCCTGCGCGCTGTTACTGAACTCTCTCATTCAACGAAATTACACGTGCCTGCTACCATCAACCAAGGCTCTAGCAGGGCTCAGGCGGTGGATCAGTACACTAATTACACGCGCCTGATAACATCAACCAGGGCTGCAGCTGGGCATCAAGCGGGGGAACACGCGCCTGCTAACATCAAACAGGCCTGCATCTGGGCCTCAAGCGGGGGAACACGCAAATGAGCGTGTCTGCTGGGACAATTACTGCAGCCTGTCCTACTCACTGTCACTCAACTCTCTCATTAAACGGATTTACCCGCGGCTGATAACTTTCTCATTCAACAACATTACATGCGCCTACTAACATCAACCAGGTCTGTAGCCGGGCTCAGGCGGCGGATCACTACACCAATTACACGCGCCTGCTAACATCAACCAGGGCTGCAGCTGGGCCTTCTCCGTCCCTATTCTAATGAAACAAAAAATGTTGTCTACCGCGAGATTTTAAAATAAATTTTGCCCTTGCCAAATACACACATTACACACATTCTATTTCATACCCGGACAACGTCGGGATGGGCTGCAAGTTTACTATATTTTGATGCATGGCAGCACAGCAAGTTTTTCTGCCGCACTGCTGTGCTCCAAAAAAAAAGGGCAGGAATACGCCGTATCTACAAGATGCAGCGCATTCCTGTCCTCCCCTGTGCCAGCGCGCAAGCAGCAGCCGTGCACCAACGCAGACACCCATGCATCATTTTGCAAGGGTGCCTGCATAGCGGGGATGATTGGTTTTATGCAGGAAGGGACATCTTTGAAGGCATTTTTGTCTTTCTATGCATGCTACAGAATTCTCCTTCACTGCTTCCAGCTCCACAGCCGTCACCCCATCACAGGATCTCTGCACACATCTCCCCCACTACTTCAGTAACAAAATCAGCACCATAAACTACAGCAGTCCTCCCCAACTAGACTTAACAAAACTCACCGTTCTCCAAGCACCCCAGAATCCACTTTGAGCTGCTGGCCCAACACCACCTCCACGGAAACTGCCGACACCATGTGCTCCATCCGCTCAGGAGCCCCCTCGGACCCATGCCCACACTTCATCTTCACCAAATGACTCAACCTTTTTGCAAGGCCCTTACCCTGATACTCAATGGCACCCTCACACCACCACCTACCCAGATGCCTGGAAACACACCACCATACCACCTCTAGTCAAGAAACCATCTGCAGACCCAAAGGCCTGAGCCAGCCATGACCAATCTCCTTGCTACCCGGCAAAAGCTTCATCAACAACAGACCAGCTGAACATTTCATTGACAACCATCTCCTGGACCCTTCACGATTCAGACCCAACCATAGAAGCCCTCATGGCTGCTAATGGCAACATCTACCTCATCATGGACAGTGGAGAAATGCAGCACTCATCCTTCTTGTCCTCTCCTCCGCATTCAAAACCCACTTGCACCCCATGCTCATGCAATACCTCCACAAAACCAGCATTCATCGACTGGCCCGTCGATGGATCGGTTCCTTCCTCACTGAAAGCACTCAGACCATCTGCATGGATCATTACATGTCTTACGCATCCAACCTGATCTACGGAGTCAAACATGAATCCTTGCTCAATCCTATTTATTTATTTATTTCAAAAGTTTTATATAGCGCTACTGGACCCAGGAGTATCAGAGCGCTTTACAGAACAGATAAACATCATGATGTAAATTAAACGAATTACAAAGTGAGTAACAACTCGCAATGGGAAAAACTGTCATTAGTTAGACCAAGGAGTTTATGGAAAGAAAGTAATTGGTATGAGTGAGGGGGAAGGGGAAAATGGATGAAAGATAGGAGAGAGAGGGGTAGAGGGAGAGGGGGGAGAAGAGGGTGAGAGAGAAGGGGTGGGTTGATGAGAATAGAAAAACAGGGGACTGCATCATTATAGAGATGTTAGGTACCCCAATATTTGTTGAGAAGAAGTACCTTGAGTCTTTTTTGAAGAGAGGGAAGGATGGGTTGCAGCGAACGTCTTTGGGGAGAGAGTTCCAAATCGTAGGGGCATTACCAGAGAAGGCACGTGATTGTGTCTTTTTACATTTGAGTCTCAGGGGGATGAGGACAAGGGCATTGGTGCTTCTCAAGGACCTGGAGCAACCAGCTTTTTGTAGTTTGTCCGAGAGGTAAGAGGGGGTGTTTTGGTGAAGGGCTTTGTGAGTAATACAAGCCATCTTGAAGGTAGATCTACCTTCTATGCGAGCCTGTTAAGGTTTTTGAAGATAGGAGAAATGTGATCAAATCGTTTACAATCAGAGATAAGTCTGGCGGCCAGGTTGAGGACAGATTTAATTGGGGCAAGATGGACTTTTGGGGTGCCTACAAGGGTGGCATTGCCGTAGTCAATTCTGGAGAGTACAAGCGACTGGACAACAATTTTGGAGTCATCAGCTGGGATGAAAGGTTTGATATTTTTAAGGTGGAGAAGGGAGAAGAGAGCGCCTTTTGCAGCATTTTTAATGTGAGAGATGAGAGTAAGATTTGTGTCAATGCTGATGCCCAAGGATTTGACAGAGTTAGAGGAGGAGAGGGTGCAGTTGAGAGCTTTGATATCATTGATCCAGAGTTGAATAGGCAGAGAACTATTTGTGGGAGAGAAAAGGATGATTTCAGTTTTTTGGGGATTCAGTTTGAGATGATTAAGATGGAACCAGGCTTGGACTTTATTCAAGGTATCATTGAGGAGAAGAATGTCAGGGTGGGATTTGATCTTGTAATAAAGTTGAGTGTCGTCAGCATAGAGGTGGTAATTGATATTAGCTTGTTTGAGAATAAGGGTGAGTGGTTCCATGAATAGATTAAAGAGGGTAGGGGTAAGGATAGAGCCTTGTGGGACCCAAGTGAGACAGGTTGTGGTTTGGAAAGGCAGTGACTGAATTTGATTTGTTGGGATCTATGTTGGAGATAAGAGGTGAACCATTGGTGAACAATGCCCTCAAGCCCAAAGCGGTCTTTGAGAGTATTAAGAAGGGTAGGATGGTGGACAGTAGCAAATGCAGTAGAGAGGTCAAGGAGGATAAGGAGGGAGGATTCGCCTTTGTCAGGAGAGCGATGGATATCATCTGTGATATTGAGCATGGCGGTTTCCGTGCTGCATCCTTTTCTGAAACCAGATTGGAAAACGTCGAGGAGATTGAATGAAGTGATGTTTGTCTAACTGGGAGAGAACACATTTTTCAAGGGCTTTGGAGAGGAAGGGAAGATTAGAGATAGGGCTTAGATTGTTCAAGTCGTTAGGGTCAGCGGTAGGGTTTTTGAGGATGAGGGAGATTTGACCAAGTTGAAGGGATGCAGGAACACAGCCGGTGGTAAGAGAGGAATTGATGATCTTGGTCCAGATGGGTGCAATGATATGTTTGAGTTCCTGAACCAACTGGGCAGGAAGAGGATCATTGGTGTGAGACGAAGGTTTAAGTTTTGAGATAATGTTGAGGACAGTGGATTCAGATACTGGACAAAATTCGTTCCAGGAGGCATTATTTTTGGTAAGGGTGTCACTAAGGATAGGGTTGGGATGGGATGGAGTAGGGAGGGGTAGAGAGGAGTCGTGGCATGAAGGGGCAGAGGAGCGAGGTGAAGTAGGAATGTTAGGAAGGAGGTGTTGGCTAAGGGTAGATTGGTATGAGAGAGGAGGAGAAGAGAAGGATAGTTCGATCAAGTTGACTTTGTTCGAAAAGAAGCTGGCGATTTCTTCACATCTTTCAACAGTGTCAAGTATTTTAGGGGGGCCAGAGGAAGTTTGTTTTTAACGATGCTAAAGAGTTCTCTGGGACGGTTTTTGGCCTGGTCAAGTTGTGAACGGAGGAGGTGAACGCTCGCCAGTATTGTTCAAGCCCACAGCCTTAACATCATCTCATAGGTTGAAAACGCCCTACTCATTGTCTCCCACTCTAACACGCTCAACACCCAGATGAAGTTCACCTCCTGAATATGCGAAGTCACCAACTGGATGAAGACAGACTGTTGACAAACTCAACTCTGACAAGAAAGAAGTAGCACTCTTCGGAAAAGACACCTCCCTCTGGACCTCAGACAGATGGACATCCGAACAAGTGCGAACATCTAACCCATCAACCAAAACTACAAAACTTAGGGATTGTGATCGACAAGCAAGTCTTTGTGACCAGCCAGATAAACTTGGTCGCCTAAGTCTACTTCCACACCAACAAGCTCCAAAGTCAGGTGGCTTCTGCTGAACTCTAGAAGTACTGTCACACAGGGTCTGATCATCAGCAAGGGACTTTGTCAGTGAACGCACAATCCCCACACTCCTCGACAGGACACTCCAAGTCATCCAAAACGCATCAGCCAGACTCAAACACAACCTCCTACCCCACACTCACATCATCCCTCATCATAAAAACCTCCACTGCCTCCCTTTTCACAAGAGTGCACTTGTCACACATGGAGTGTCCAGTAGACCTCAGGCAGGGCGGTAGCTGCTCCTCCAGGTGTCGGGGTACCCTCACCAGTGACATGCCCACCCTTCCAATACTAATGACATGACATGAGCACTTGAAGGGGTCAACATGTAGGCGGAGCCTAACCTCTCTCGGTGGGGATTCTCAAAACTCTTTTTTCTCTTGATCGCATAAGGTCTGGGGACAAGTGCATTGTTTAGCCAAAAGTGACGAGGCTGACTTTACTGCTATAAGGAGGACAGCTGGGGCTATACTGCGACAACAGAGAGCTGTGTGCCTGGAGGAAGTTGACAGCAGATCTTCTGTGTTGTTTGTTGTTAACTTGTATTTGGGAATTGCATTTGTGCCTACCTCTCAGAGAAAGTGGTGTTCATAGAGCAGCGGTGGCATTACGTTTTCTATTTGAACTGAGGATACTTTTGTTCGTTGTGTCTACCTCCACAGGGGGTGATCCGCAGTAGTTTCACCTGAGCCTTAGTCTGCTTTCCATCTTCATTACAGCGGCCATCTTGGGTGAGGCTTTTCTGCCTCACCTGTGGGCATTTTGGGGACTATATAGAGGTGCAAGCAGCACCCCAAAGGCAAACCCTTCTGCGCATGTCAGCTCTATGCAGTTCGCATTGGACAAGCTCCTTACAGGGCAAACGATGAACACATTTCTGCCAATGTAGATAGCGCCTATCCGACTGTACGCACCCATGCGCTGGTGGTAGCCACTGTCATCGGCTTGTAATATTGTAGCAACTCTTAATGAGTACTTCCTCCCTGGTAGCAGATTCATCCTTAGCACGTTCCCTTAATCACAGCAAAGTGATGTGCAGTGCTGCCCTGCATCAAATTGTTGTAAATGAGGCCCTAAAGGTGTAATGCGGCCCTGACGGTGCATGTTGGTGGGGGAAGGGAAACCCCGGATGGGACCTCCCAACTCTTCAAGGGCCCTCCCATTCGGCCTGAGGCCAATGAATGCCTGTGAGACTGTGGGGCCCCTATTCACAGATTGCAGTGGCCCCCAATCATTTGCACTGCTGTGTTCTAGAGACACTTTTTCCCATATTAAAAGTGACGCACCAACGGCGCAAGGGGCTTGTAAATAAGCCCCTTGTAATACAGGAGGTGCCAGTGGGGAAGCATTGTGCCTTCTAACACTTTGTTACAGGGTAAACATGCACTCCACTACCAATCAACTGATTAAAGTAAAATGCATTGGCAAAGCCAAAAGGTCTTCTCTCAATAATGTGAGGGTGCTAAGCTAGCGACCTTGCCAATGCTTATTTGAAACGCACTGTTAAAATACAAAACAAAAGGAAAAAATATAGTTTAAAAATACTGAAGGAAAAACAAACACACATCCTAAAGTATTTCAAAAGTGAACTTTGAATATCATATCTTCAATCTCTCTGTCTCTTCACACACAACCTGTCTCTCTCACACACACTCTCCCACAACCATTCTGCTCACACACTCACACTCTCTCACACATTCTTACACACTCTCTAACAGACTCTTACGCACTCACACACACACACACTGACATACACCCTCTCTCTCACACACATACAGCCTGTCTCTCTCACACATACTCTCTCACAACTCTCTCACACGCTCTCACACATTCTCTCTTACACACTATCTCTCACACTCTCTTACAGACTCACACACTCCCTTGCACACTTTTCTCACACACACTCTGTCTCTCACACACATACACTTTCATTGATAGCATGTCTCTCTCTCACACATTCTCTCTCACACACTTTCTCATCCTCTCACACACTCTCTCACAAACTCTCTCACGCTCTCTCACACACACACTCACATACACTCTCTCTCGCACACACACTCTCTCACACACATACTCTCACCCAGAGACAGCCTGTCTCTCTCACACATACATTCTCACACATTCTCTACCACACATCTCTCTCACACACACTCTCCCTCACACTGACACTCTATCACACATAGACAGCCTATCTCTATCACACATTCTCTCTTACAGACTCTCTCACACACTCTTGCAGACTCACACACTCTCTCACACACTATGTCACACTATCTTTCCCACACACCCTCTTCCCACACACTCTCACACACAGACAGCCTGTCTCTCTCACACATACTCTCTCACACATTCTCTCTCATACATTCTCTCTTACACACTCTCTCTCACACACTCTCTTACAGACTCTCACACACACTTTCTCACACACACTCTCTCACACATACAGAATCTCACACAGACATCCCGTCTCTCTCTATCTCTCTCTCAATTACACATTCTCTCTCACGCACTTTCTCACACTGTCACAAACTCACACATTCTTACACACTCCCTCTCACACACTCTCTTACAGACTCAGTCTCTCACACACTCTCTCACATACTCACACACTCTCTCACACACACACTCTCCCACATTGACAGCCTGTCTCTCTCACACATACTCTATCACACACTCTCTCTCTCTCATGCTCTCACACATTCTCTTACACACTCTCTCACACACTCGCTTACAGCCTCTCACACACTCGCACACTCTCTCACACACACACTCTCACACAAACTTTCTCTCACACATACACTCCGACACAGACAGCCCATCTCGCTCGCACATTCTGTCACGCACTTTCTCACACTCTCACATACTCTCTCATGCCCTCTCACATACTCTCTTGTGACCTCTCACACACACACTCTCTCTCTCGCACATACACACACTCACACACAGAGAGCCTGTCTCCCTCAGTCATACACTCTCACACACTCTCTCTCACACTCTCACACATTCTCTTCCACACACTCACATACACTCTCCCTCACACCGACACTCTCTCACACATAAACAGCCTGTCCTTCTCACACATTCTCTCTTTCAGACTCTCACACCCTCTCATACACACACTCTTTCCCACACTCTCTCTCTCACACTAACTCTCTCACACACTCCCTCCTACACATACTCTTACACTCTCACACACTGTCTCACACACTCTCACACACTCACACAGCCTGTCTCTCTCTCTCACATTCTCTCTCTCACACTGCCACACACTCTCACACACAGTCTCTCATACACAGCCTGTCTCTCTCTCACACACACGCTCTCTCAAAGCCTGTCTCTCTCACACATATTTTTTCTCACACACTCTCTGTCTCAGGCACACTCTCACACACACACGATGCTCCCCGGTCCTTTGCTTCCCCTGTGCCCATCCATAGCTGTTTACAATGCATTCCTTGCTTCCGCCCCTACCACCTGTGCGGGGCTTGGGTGTGCATTACCATTATGGGAATATGTATCTGGTGACTGCCTTACCCCCACCTTTGGCCCTCAGGCAGTGGCCCCACCCTTCTGACGCGACCTGCTGGCTGCCCCCCTGCTGTGTGCTCTCTCCCTGCCCCCCCTGCTGTGTGCTCTCTCCCCCGCCCTTCCTACCTCTGCAGCCCTGGCCGGGCCCCGGCGCCCTGCAGGGACAGGAGCAGGATGAGCCAGGCTGACCACATGCTGATGTCCACTCCGACGGACCCCTCATGGACAGACCGACAGCCAGCGGCCCCTCAGACAGCACTGGCGGGGCCTCTCTGCCCGGGGGCCCGGGGCCACTCTCGGCCTCTGTGACGTCACAGGGACACACCGACGTCATAGAGGGCCCTGCCTCCGCACAGACAGCCATGGAATGCTCTCAGCAGCCCTGACACAGCGCCTAACAGCAAAGCACCTATGTTAGGGGGAATAAACAACTTAAAGAGAGGTTGAAGTCTTAACAGCAGGTCAGTAATGTGCCCACGTGGGGTCAGCAGCAACCCCTGCCTCGCCCGCTTCGGTAGACCCAGTCTGAGGGCCATGAAGGCAGGAACAGGGCTAGGAAGAGGCATCTCTGTGGAAAGTCTGAGGTAAGGGAGGTTCGAGAGGCAGCTGAGGCCAATGCAGGGCCAACCCCGGCCTTCATCCTGCAGCCAGGTGGGTCTAGAGTGCCATGGACGTCAAGAATCGAACACACATGGGGCCTCATTTATGAAAAGTGACGCATCGCTGCGTGAAAACAGCGATGCGTCACTTTTCACTGCGCTCTCCCTGCGACATGATTGATGCGTCATATTTATAATATGACGCATCATGTCGCAAGGAGTTACAGATACGTCAGTATTTCTGACGTATCTGTAGGCGCAAAAGTGACGCATTGCTGGAGTGTGTCACAAAAGTGACGCAACTCCAGCAATGCTTCCTTTCACATGGGGAAAGCCCCATGTGAAAGGGCTTGCGTCAGTCTTACGCCTGCTGTGAGGCAGGCGCAAGATTTTGACGCAACAGCATCCTAAAAGTGACGCAGTGAAATCTCATAGATTTCACTGCGTCACTATTACGAGGCTTTTTGCGGGGGAACGCCCCCTCTGCATACATTATACCTGACGCAGGTATAATGTGGCTCAGGAGTTTAAAAAGTGACGCATCTACCTAGATGCGTCACTTTTTAAATTTGGCGCAACAAGGCGCATGTTTTACGCCGCCGATGCGTCACAAAAAGTGACGCATCAGCAGCGCAAAACTGACGCAAGGCCTCATAAACGAGGCCCCATGGCTTCCAGCAGCGCGTGCAACACCGTCTAAGAACCCCCAATCCTGCTCCTCTCTTCAAGGCAGAGTGCCACAGTAAGACCATTGTTTTGTTTCGCTGATAACTTTAGCGTGGTTTGACGAATCTTCATGAACATTTCCCAAAAACGTCATCCACCTCAGCTCCTTCCTGGAAGGTTTTTGGGGTGATACGTCACGCAGAGGCCAAGAAAAAGAGGGGTCCCAAAACATTGACTTCCCAGGTTAATTCCCACAGAAAATGTTGAGTAGCAATGCAGAAAAGGAGCGAATAGATTCCGCTCTGCGAGATATATTACCATCGTTAATATTTGTTTAGACGTTGCTGTAGAGTACTGCTCAGCCTGTGCGTGTGGGTAGAGAATGTGGAATGTTCGAATGTTGGATGAATGTCAGTTGCAGTAGGAGTTGCAGTACGGGCTGAGCAGAGATCATACTGCTCCTGGTGGGGTTCTCTATTTGCTTACTTAAACTTGGAATAAATACTATCTTTCAACATACAAACCTCGGCTACTTAAATATCTGTTCATTACAGTTGCACAGCGGCGTGGGCTGCTGTACAGCACAGCTTAAACGAAAGAAAAAATGTGCTACGACTCGCCAGTGTTTACCGCGTCATAGCGCTTTTTAGGTCGAGGCTGGATAGCGCCTGCGCTGCTCTGCGAGGCAGCTGTTTTGGGTATGTTCCTTGAAGCACCGCCCACTCTCCGCCCATATTTCTCATTGGTTTGTGTTCTTGTCCTTCATAAACGCTGGCTTCTGATTTGTTAATAGGCTTGTTAGTCCCTCCTTAGTACCGCCTTGTCTTCATTTGTAACCTCTCATTGGCACCCCCCCTTTTACATGTGTTGTTGCTCTGTAGGCTTTAATTACAGCCTGCGAGCACTATTTTGTTTTAGTTTTCGCATGCCTGCTGCTGCAGACAGGACACGCTCTCTCGCAACAGCTTTATTTTTTTTTAGACAGCGTGGCACGCCACCTGATAGTGGCAGCCATACCTTTGCTTTACTTGCTGTGACAACACAGCTGCAAGTTTTTTTTAACAAGTATTTATGTAATTCTTTTTTTTTAATTGCACAAGTGTCGCACTTACACTTTAATGTTGGCCGTACCCCTTTCCTTAAACGAGCCGAGACTAAGAAAAGGGGCGTGACCGCCATTAAAGTAAAAGCGCGGCATGGGTGCATTTTACAAAATCAGCATTTGTTTGTCAACTTGAAAAACAAATGCTTCTTTTTTGTAACCCCATACCGCGCTTTCACTTTAATGGTGGCCACACCCCTTTCTTTAGACACGGCTCGTCTAAAGAAAGGGGCACAGCTTATATTAAAGTTAAAGCGCTGCATGGGTGTTTTTACAAAACTAGCATTTGTAATGCAATAGGTATCGCATTTACGAAACTCTTGTAAATGTGAGACCTGTTGCATTGCAAATGCTTGTTTCCTTTACTTTAAGCTAAAAAACATTGACCAAGCCAAATAGCTCTCACCTATGTGAGTGGTATTTGACTTTGATATTTTTTTTTCGGTGGCTGGGAAGGTTGAGGGGGAAGGAAAACTGTGGTGGGGGCAGGCTGCAACATAACAGGGAGGGAGAGGGTAAAAAAAAAAAAACAGGAAGTGGTGGGGGAGGGAGGTTGGAGTAAGGGTACAGATGGTGAAAAGAAGGTTTTGTAACCTGCATTTTTAATGTGTGTGTGATTACATTCCATCCTACGACTCACTTTATGATTGCGACCACAACGGAAATGGTAAAGTGAAACAATTATTATTTGTAGGTAGTTGTAACAGCACTACAGTAAAGGTGACCATAGCACATGAATGAGCACTGGGCGTGCTGGTGACAGGTGACGGCACAGTGACACAGGGGTGAGAAGATAACAGCGTGAACGGCGAGAAAGTAAGAACAAATAACAAAGTGGTCAATGATACAATACAATCATATACAATCGGTATTTTAGATTTGGGATAAATAAATTGACCATATCAGCGCCAAAGTTCTGTGCTGGGTAGTCGACGGCGTTTCAACCTGATTCATTTCAGGTCATCCTCAGGACAATGGTCACTGGTTTGAACAATAGCGCTGAGGAATGCAAGAAATAAGTCATGCAGGGCGGCCAAACGTCCAGCCGAGATAGAGCACAATCAATGTTTGTAGCCCGGCCACTGGTGAGGTAATCGGGTCTGGGCAAGGCATAATATATGCAAAAAACAACTGAGAATCTGGCGTGGGGGCATGAGGGCTGTAATTAATTCCCGGCGGGGTCTGTGAATCCCCGGGGTGTGGGCAAAGGTTTGATCAGTCTGAATTAAGACGATCCAATGTGCTCAAAGTCTGGAATGGAGCCGGCTTAGTGAACGCGTGTGCACTCAACCAGAGAAACGGGCGGATTCAGGGGGAGGAGCCAATCCTCTGGTTTGGAGTCAGGCAGCCCCGCAGGATTCCAGAGGGGTGTTGGTTGATGCCCTGCTCCTCCCCCTAAAAAGGTCCTCGTCGCCAATGTTAATTTCAAACAGCAAATCAGTTGTACTTTCCAAGACATTACCTTTATTCCACCAACATGCAGCACTGCTTCTTTAACCTCTTGCGTGCTGATGATGAGCTCAGCTCTGTGGCGCTGTGCTAATGACGAGCTGAGCTTGTCATGACCTCCGCGGAACGCCCACGCGGGGATAATCTCCCAGCTGTGCTGGGTGTTCCATTGAGCGGGCGTGGTCATGACGATCTCAGCTCGTCATAAGCACAGCACCACTGTGCTGCATGACGAGCAGAGCTCGTCATCAGCACCGCGGCGCCGCGCGCGGCCCCCGCGCCAAGGGGGAATTGGCCCGGCGGCGATGGGGTTAACAGTCCACTCCTTCACCGTTGGTCTCAACCACCACCCAACATTCTCAGCGTAACCATGGCACTCATTAACTGACAAAAGAAACAATTACAGGAGTGGAGCCATTTACCCAGGTGAGACCGGGTAAAGTTTGTAACAAAACAACAATGTCTCAACTGGAAATCATTTAACAATGTCAATTAAAATAGTAGTGTACATCACAAGGGACGGGAGAAAAGGAAGAAAGGGAGACCACAACGGAAATGGTAAAGTGAAACAATTATTATTTGTAGGTAGTTGTAACAGCCCTGACTTGGAATTGGTTAAGGAGTTTCATGAGGGGTTCGGAGATGAACTTGGCCGATCAATCAATCAATCAATCAATAAATCAATCAATCTATCAGTCAGTAGATTTGTAGAGCACTTCTTGTCACCTGTGTGGATATCCAGGCGCTGGCAGGGTCGAGGTGATTAGCCGAATAGCCAAGTCTTCAGACTTTCGGATCTCTGGAACAGATGGAGAGGTCGGTACATGAAAGAGTAGATCGTCCCATGTCTTTGCTGCTAGATAGCAGAAGGTGCAACCTCTGCATCTTCTATGTCGGATGCGGGGGTAAGAGTTAGAGAATGGGAGGTGGAGCATAGGTGTCTGGTGGGCTGATAGAAGTTCAGGCAGTGGGTAAAGTAGGTGGGTCGGCAGTTGTAGTATTGTGTTTATAGCAGAATGTCTAGTACAGGAGAATTCCTTGAGGAATTCTCATAGTTCATTCTCCTTGGAATGTTCTATGTGTAATGTTCTTTGTTTGGTTTGTATAGGGTTTGTAATGATACATCTGGAAATATCAGTTGTGATCAGTTGTACTGCTGATCTTCAAGAAGGTGGATGCTCAAATAAATACTGCTTAACTACAATCTGGATTGTCTGGATTATATTTCCTGCTGAACCCCTACTACATATTGGCGACGTTTGGGATTTTCTAAAGCAATGGAGCATCTACTGATCAACTTTTTGGGAAGCTTTCACCTTATTTTTCTAAAAAGTTATGGATAATTGAATTCTACTTGAATTCTAGACTTCCTTGCAGTGCACTCGAGTGAAGTACCTATGCTGGATTATTTCTGAGTATGCTTATTTAAAGTAAGATTTGGCATTTATTCGAGTTTTCTTCAAGAAACCATGGATAATGACATTTTGAAGAAAAGTTTGTTGTTTTCCGTCTAAAAGTGTTGCTGGAAACGTCACATTTTGTTCCAGCTGGATTATGTACTATCTGGCTGAGGCACACTTTGATTGGAATCATTGCTTATTTAAATCTTATCTACAGCGATGAACTTTTGACCTGTCGGCGTTTGGAAACGGGACTGACATGGTGTTATTGAGATTTGGCTGCCAGTAGTTCTTCGACGTTTGGGTCAAGTATTCATATTTTTTTTAGTTGTTGAGAGCCCGCGATCGCTCCAGTCAACAGTTGCTGCCTGTTTGCGTCTTTTAAAAATTAAAAGAACTCACCGTAAAGACTTCATCTTTGGAACTTGGAATTGGCTCACGCGAACATTGCCTTTCTTCGATCCTTCATTATCTTCGGAGAACGTTCCTGTGCGTCGCGGTGACGCGCACACCCTGTCTCTTCTATGTGATGTCGTCATCACGCTTAGGCGGCCATTTTGGGTTTTTGTTTGTTGCTTAGCAACCTCTCGATCTTTTGTTCGAGTGTTTATTTTGCAAATTACTTCTTGTTTCTATACTCTATATATATATATATTTATTAACGGTGTGTTCATTTAGGGTAAGTGCGATTATATTAGTTTTCAGTAGCTATTTATTAGCGCTTTAAAGCTCTTTATTCTTTCACTTTAGTTCCTGTTTCAGTTTACATTCATACAATGAGTACTGTTTGTGGCACACCTCCTCCTCCTTTCTATTCAGGTCCTAACCAGCCCAGCATGAAATGGGAAAAATGGTATAGATTATTTGATCATTATCTCTTAGCTATTGATGGGGCAAGTTTCACTGCTTCTAGGAAATTAGCTATTTTATTAACCTGATGCGTGCGGGCGGAATTCCGCTCGTACGCTGAGAATCTGTAAAGTGCATGTTACATGACGAGCTGGGCTCGTCATGAGCGTGCGAGGAGGCTACCTCATCACGAGCCCAGCTCGTCATCAGCGTCGAAGGGGTTAAACACTTTAGGGGGTCATGCTGAGGATGTGTTTATACATTTACCTATATCTCCTACTGCTGCTGGAATGGAAAGTGGAGATTATGATTGTTTTGCTGAAGCTATTGATAGATTAAAAAAGAGGTTTACCGAATAACCTCATATAGTTATGGAGAGATATAATTTTTACACTAGACATCAGTTAGTTAGTGAACCTGTTGATACATATGTTGAATGTCTTAGGGTTTTAGCTGCTGACTGTGACTTTGGAGACCAAGTGGATAAGTATATTAGAGATCAACTAATTATTCGTTGTTCAAATAAAAAGATTCAGGAACAGTTACTTAGACAACGAAATCCAAGTTTAGAGGAAACAATAAGAATTGCAAAAAGTGTAGAACGATCTATTATTTCTTTTAACACTATTAATGTTGATAAAATTACTGCTGGTGTCGCTGCTGTAAATGTGAAAGATTCAAAAACTCAAAATTATTCAAAAAGCAAAAATGCGTTTAAAGAATCTGTGGTGCAAGGTAATGTAAAGTCCCATGTTAATTCTAGGAAGATTTTTTGCAATCGTTGTGGTTCAAGAACACATTCTTTTCAATTCAAGCAATGTCCTGCTAGAGGGAAAGAGTGTTTTAAATGTAAGAAAATTGGTAATTTTGGAACATATTGTTTATCTAATAGGAGAATTGCTGTTCTTTGTGAGTCAGAAATTCAAGAGGAAACACCTTCAGAAGTTTTTTGTGAAGATGAGATTCTTGCTGTCACAGAAGTTCATATGTTGGGAAAAGTTGTTACCAATGATGGAGATGTTGATGCAGAACCTTATGTTCCCCCATTGTGTACTATTTCTGTTGAAGGTAGAGATATTGAAGTTATGGCGGACTCTGGGTCCCGTTATACTATTATTTCCGACACTTTCTTTTATAAGTCTTGGGATAAGAAAACTTTACTTCCAAATGATATTCGTGTTTTTGGATTGGGTGGTAAAGAAATTCAAATGTTTGGTTATTTTATTTCTGATATCATTCTTAGGCACAAAACCATTTGTGGCAAAGTTTATGTTGCTGTAGATGGTTTACAAGTACTTGGTTGGAAACACCAAAGAAAATTTGACATTACTTTATGTCCCAATGCCAAAGTTCAAGTTTGTTTCTTTGAAGATTTGCATGTGAATAGTCTTGAAAATAGAGACGATAAGACTCTTGTTTCAGATATTATTAGTAAACATAGCAATATTTTTAAAAAAGAACTCGGTAAGGTGAAAGGATTTTCACACAACATTGTGCTTAAAAAGAATGCAGTACCTTCAAAACACAGACTAAGAAATGTTCCTTTATCTGTCAGAGGTGAATTATCTGAAGTGATTAAAAAATTGCGCGAGGATGGTGTGATTGAACCTGTTGATGCCTCTGAATAGGTTTCTCCTATTGTTTTAGTTAAAAAAAATGGCGAGCTTAGAATGTGCACGGATTTGAGGTCTGTAAACAAACAAATTGTCATGGAGTGTCATCCATTGCCTAAAATACAAGATCTATTGGCCAAATTGGATGGGGCAAACTTTTTTACCAGCATAGATTTAAAATCTGCTTACCATCAGGTAGAACTTACGGAAGATTCACGAGACATCACTACATTTATTACTCCTGTCGGCACGTTTAGATACATTAGGATGCCTTTTGGGCTTTCATCTGCAGCTTCAGTGTTTCAGAAATTGATGTTTTCACTTTTTAAGGATATTGAAAATGTTATGGCTTTTCAGGATGATATTTTAGTATTTTCAGATTCGGTAGAACAACACAAGAATATTCTTGACAAAATATTGTCTATTTTAGATGAAAGAGGGATAACCATTCGGTTGGATAAGTGCAAATTTTTTGCATCTGAGGTTGAATATTTGGGACATATGATTAATTCACAAGGCATTTTTCCAAAAAATGATCTTCTTGCTTCTATCAAACACATGTGTGAGCCTAAAGACAAAGATCAACTCAAATCTTTTATAGGTTTGTGTGAATATTATTCGAGGTTTGTTCAGAATTTTTCGGATATTGTTTTGCCTTTAAGGTTACTGCTGAAAAAAGGGTGTAAATTTGATTGGTCTGGAGAACATTTTAAATCTTTCTCTGCTATTAAATCTGCAATAATTGATTGCAAACCCCTTTCTCCTTTTTCTCCTATTGCTTCATGTGTGATTACTGTAGATGCAAGTGCCACTGGTCTTGGTGCTGTTTTGAGTCAGGTAAAAAATGATAAAGAAGTAACTATTGCTTTTGCGTCAAGACCATTGTCAGCGGCTGAAGTTAAATATTCTACAATTGAAAGAGAGGCGTTAGGTTGTTCATGGGCAGTTGAACATTTTAAAACATACTTGTGGGGAAAGTCTTTTAAAATAAAGACTGATCATAAGCCTTTGATTTCTTTATTATTTAACAATGGTATTGGGAAAGAATCTGCAAGGTTGGTCCACATTCTTGCAAAATTATATGAATACAATTTTGATATTATTTATATTCCTGGCTCGCAAAATACCAGAGCTGATTGTTTTTCAAGGCTGTTGTCTAATATCAATTTTGTTAATCATTCTGAGAGGTTTGATGAGTGTGTTGCTGCATCTGTGGATGATGTTGTCCTTTCTATGTCTGATTTAGTTACGAAAGATGAGTGATCTAAAGCTATGGATTTGGATGAACAGCTTAAATTAGTCAATAAATATATTGTTGATTGTTGGCCAGTTGAGAAAAAACTTTCAAAGGAACTTGAAGTGTTTTGGAAGGTTAGAGATGATTTGACTTGTAATGAAAATTTGATTTTGAAAGGTGATTGTTTTGTACCTCCGGTGTCTATTAGACAAAAGATAATTTCTATTGCTCATTTAGGTCATTTAGGACAGTCTAGTACCATCAAGAAAATTTGAGATATTTTTTGGTGGCCTTATACGGATGATCAAATTATTCATTTTATTAAGAAGTGTTCTTTATGTGCTAATTCAGATAAAGTTTTGAAGCCTTTACATTCAAAATTGGTGAAAGTTGAGATACCTGATACCCCTTGGAATAAAATAGCTATTGATATTTTAGGTCCATATGAGGGCATTCAGGCACAAAAAGTGTATATTTTTGTGGTCATGATTATTTCTCGAAATGGGTGGAATATAAATGGTCCACACAAATTGACACTATTTCTGTGATCAATTTTCTCAAAGAGATATTTAAAAGAGGGTTTGCCATTGACTTTAGTGTCTGATAACGGGACACAATTTACCTCACATTTGTTTGATGCTTTTATCAAAAAGAATAATATTAAACATTGCAAGACTGCTTTATATTCACCTAACATGAATGGTCTTGTGGAAAGATTTAATAGAGTTATAGTTGAGGGTATTCAGTTAGCTATTAAATCTCACATTGATGTTAAGAATCATGTGGCTAATTTGGTTTGGTCGTATCTTTGTACTTCACATTAGTCTACTAAATTTTCACCTTTTATTTTGTTTAAAGGCAGGCGTCCTCAATAAGAGATTTCTCTTGCTTGAATTGAAAAGGACAAATCAAAAGATGACATGAATGTCATTTATAAAAAGGCTAAACTTAATGTTGCTGTTTCAAATAACATGACTCAGTCAACAGTTAAACCTAAGTTGTATGTTGGTGACAAAGTCAAAGTTAAACTACCCACTTTTGTTAAGAAAGGTCAATCTAAATTTTCAAATATTTTTGAAATTTGTAAGATTGGGAAAACTTCTGTGCTTTTGGATAATGGATCCTGGTGGAATATTTCAAAAATTGCAAAGGTTGATCCTTCTATTTTTAGACATTGTATGTCTATCGATCCTGATTTTGCGAGTGAGACAATTGTTGCAGAAAAAAGTTTACGTTCTGAGGTTGATCATATACTTAATGATGCCAATATTGTTCCTTCTTCAGTTATACAAACATCTTTTCAGGGAAATAATGTTCAACGTTTGTCTAAAAGGCAAAAATTTGTTCCTAGAAAGTTTGATGATTTTGTTTTGTACAAATAACTTGTTCATTCTTTTATTTTTTGCTTTCTTTTATTTTATAAAGGGAGGGGATGTGTAGTATTGTGTTTATAGCAGAATGTCTAGTACAGGAGAATTCCTTGAGGAATTCTCATAGTTCATTCTCCTTGGAATGTTCTATGTGTAATGTTCTTTGTTTGGTTTTAATTGGGTTTGTAATGATACATCTGGAAATATCAGTTGTGATCAGTTGTACTGCTGATCTTCAAGAAGGTGGATGCTCAAATAAATACTGCTTAACTACAATCTGGATTGTCTGGATTATATTTCCTGCTGAACCCCTACTACAGCAGTTGTTTAGGGTCTTGTGTGTATGGGTCCGGAGCTTGAACTGGCATCTTTTTTGTACTTGCAGCCAGTGTAGTTACCTGAGGTAGGGGGTGATGTGGGTTCATCTAGGTGCATCTAGGGCGAGTCTGGCTGTGGCTTTCTGTATGGTCTGTAATCATCGGAGGTGAACTGTGATCCCTGTGTAGACAGCGTTGCCATAGTCCAGTCGGCTGGGGATGAGGGCCTGGGTGATGGATCGTCTTGAGCTATGGGGTAGCCATTTGAATGTCTAACAAAGCATGCAGAGGATGAAGAAACAAGAGGAGGAGACTGCATTGACCTCAGTTGTCATGGTTAGCTTGTTGTCCAGAACGATCCCTAGGTTCCTAGTGCAGTCAGTGAAGGTAGGAGTAGGTCCGATTTAAGATGGCCACCAGGATGCGTTCCATGGGGAGCTTTAGATCCCTGAAAATCAATACCTATGTCGTAGTCTTTCAGGTAGCAATAATTCCCTCTGATTGAATGGCCTGCTTATCTTTAGAATTGTAAAGACCCTCACCTGATGGCAATAATACAATTTAGCATGAATGCTAAAAGGAGGGTCTGTTAGAATTGAAAATGTTATCGTCCCCTCACTCATGTTTTATTCTGTGTTAAGTTAGTATTCATGGCGCTATTTTAACATTAACTGCCATTCTGTTTCATGATCGAAGCTAAGCTCCTGCTTTGTGCTGCTTGCCTCAGCAGAAAACTGTCTCCATGCCCATTTGCTCGAGTTTCTCCAAGGGCGATTTCAGCTGCACTAATGAATGTACTCTCTATCGTTGCATACCTTATCTGTTAGATAGACTCGCTCCCACCTTAACTCTAATGGCGAGCATGGGTGAAATGACCTTGGAGTGAAGATAACATGTACCCGGTCACAGGACTGCAGCTCATCCATCTGTGCCCCCTTTGTTTGCTAGTGTCTGGACTGGAAATTTCCAGTTTGGGCATGTTCTCATTGTGTTTGGAAATGTATAATATCTTGTGTCATGTTGGGAGGAGTCAGTCCCTCTGCATCCATCTCAAGAGGCTGGTCAGACTGGGCTGCAGCGCTATACTAATAAATAACTTGGTTTACATTCTCTACTGTCTGACCGACTCTTCATTGTTTGGAAGGCTAAGAGATGGTCGCGAGTGACCCTCGTGACCCTAATTGGGCCACTTCTTTCAGTCCGTGTTGAGCTTCAGGCATTTGTCCTTCATCCAGTCGGCAAAGTCTGTCATGCAGTAGTAAAGTTGGCTGTCTTCAGAGAGGGAGAGGGGGAGGATGAGTTGTCGGCATAGGATTTGATGTTGAGTTCATGGGTTTTGGCGATGCTTGCCAGAGGTGTCATATAAGTGTTGTAGAGGGTGGGGCTAAGCGAGGATCCTATGGGTACTCCACAGATGATTGCCTTGGGTTTGGAGGTGAAGGAGGAAGGCAAACTTTTTGGGTTCTTCTGGCGAGGAAAGAGGTGATCCATATGAGAGGGGCAGCTTGGATACTTATGTTGTGCAGCCTTGTGTTGAGTGTGTGGTGAGAGACCGTATCGAAGCCT
Organism: Lissotriton helveticus; assembly: GCF_964261635.1. Taxonomy (NCBI): domain Eukaryota; kingdom Metazoa; phylum Chordata; class Amphibia; order Caudata; family Salamandridae; genus Lissotriton; species Lissotriton helveticus. The sequence goes on from NC_136062.1 coordinate 475,395,727, forward strand.
GCCGAGAGGTCTAGATGGATCAGAGCCGCAGTCTCTCCTCCATTTGAGAAATGATCAATGCTGGTGGTAGCTGCTATGAGGTCTGTCTTAGTGCTGTGGGTGCTGCAGAATTAGGATTGGGAAGAGTCGAGTAGGAGGTTCTGTTCCATGTGTGAGGAGAGTTGTTGGTTGAGGCTTTTTCTAATGCTTGGGCCGGAAACGGGAGCAGGGAGATCAGTCAGTAGTTGTTGAGATTGCTGGGGTCTGCCGATGGTTACTTTAGTAGGGCATTAACTTCTGTGTTTTTCCAGTCCTTACCGAAGACAGTCGTGGCAATTGAGGTGTTGAACAAGGTGGTGAGTACGTGGCTGATTCTTGCTTCACCTCGGTTGAAAATGTGGTGAGGGGGGATTCCCCACACCCAATACAGCTAAGTGTCGCTTGTTGAACATCTGGGAGGAACAGCCCGCACCCATGTACAGCAAACTGTGGCTGTCCCTTGGCTTGGGAGTAGCCAAAATCTGTATAGTTGAAACGGGGGGAGGGAGGGGGCGATATAGTCCCCGGAGTCAAATGATTGGAAGAATGACATTGTCTGGTGCATGTTGGCAGAAAAAACAATCTACCAAAGCAGGGGCTGCCCCAGAACAATGAGAGAAGGTGTGGTTTCCTTGGCCAGACTATAGAGGGCTAATGCAAAGGGGTGTTGGGTCCTGTCCCACCACCAGGATGGGAGACTTATGGAACGACACACAATGTACATCACCTGATGCATTAGACGTTTCTTGTTGACTGATTTATTAACGCATGCCCTATGTAGACGATTGTATATGGGTTCAACCCTGTCAACTGTTTTGTTGTTTCTGTTTGGTTTTTAAAACCAATAAAAATATATTTTTTAAATAAAATGTGGTGATGGCATAGGTTGTTAGGGGCCCCGGAGTGGACCGAGTTCATGATGGAGGCAGTGTCCGGTGGGGTGCACTGGCTCCATTCGGTCTGTCGGATGTCTGTAATGGTAGTGGGGTCATTGTGCTGCTTGAAGAAGTCGCTGGCCTTAGGCTGGTGTTTGAAGTTTCTGTAGATGTTGGCGATCTTGTAGTAGAAAAATTTTGCAACGTTGTTGCAGAGTTCCTGTGAGGAGGTAATGTTGTTGTTTGCAGCTGAGAGGTCGGAGAATTCTTTGATGATGTTGAAGAGTTCTTTGCTGTTATTGGAGCTTGATTGGATGCGTGAGTGTAAGAACTGGGACTGCCAGTTCTCCGGGGGGTAGCTTAGCTCAAGCAGGAAGGCAGCCAGGGGCTTACGTGTAAAGCAGCTACTCAACACACTCATCCACTCAGACAAGAAGTGGGTGCAATAACGGAGACCACACCAGTATTTGTGATTGAAAATCAAGTTCTTTATATAGGCTTTAGATCAAAGCAATTCAGGCATTAGCATTTCATTAGCATCTCCTTAACGTACTTCATTAAAGCGTTTCATGGAAGCCTTCCATTCTGCATTTCCTTTAAAGTGGTAAAGCATTTCATTAAAGTTGTAGAACATCCAATAACACAACCTGTCGCATTATACTCTTCAGCAGGCTAAGGGGGTACTTTCATAAACCAAGGATGAACACTTCAAGAAGCAGTTATAAACATTTCCCCTTGTAAATCTCAACCAGTCAATACCAGAAAGCATGTCATCAAAATAGTAATGAAGTAAATCAATCAGTATCAGAGCATAGTCCCCTTAGGATTCGTAGACGCCCGCCCCTGCAAGAAATTCAGTACAGGGAAAGATTATCTCCGCACCAGCAGTGCTTAAAGGTAATGAAGCGTGAAAAATTAATGTAGCAGGGGACTGTCAAAAAGGTAAATAGCTCGGGTGACACTTCGGGCCTAAGCAGTTAACCAGGCATGAAGAGTTAAGCAGGGGATGAACCTGTCCCCAGGCATACACAGACGATTGGACCGAGTCACCTAGACACTCAATTCAGGCCTCACAATCTCTAGAGGCACATCAGGGGGCCAACAGGGCCCAATCTCGCTTTCCCCAGGGGAGGGGCGAACTCGGGGCCTAAACCGGCCTTCCGCCCTCCTCCCCCAGGGTTACCTTGTGTTTTCGGCCCTCCAGGGCCCTTGCGCAGACACTGGGTGAGGGGGAGGGGTTTCAACTCTCCCGGGGCCTCACTCGACCCGGCGCGGGGCAGGTACAGCTTCAGGGCACCAGCGTGGGGGGAGAGGCGGGACCAGCATTCGGGGCAGATCGGAGGGGGCTTCCTGGCTCCACGGCCCCCTCCGCGACAAGTCTGGGCTTCCTCCGGGTCTCTGGATGCAGCTTCGGCCCGGGGGCCTATCAGAGGAGGGGCCGGGGCGGTTTCCGCCAACCGCGTCGCCCGCCTCGAGGGTGCGCCAGCCCGGTCCAATGGCTGCGCGGCGCTCGGGGGGTGGGGCGTAGGAGCTCCCCTGTCACGTGGGGGGGAGGCGCTGCCTTCAGGCCTACCGCGGCCTCGGTGCTGACAGGAATTTACTAGGCCCGGCGCTGGGGCCTTCAGTTTTGACCCAGCCGGGCCGGTGGTAGCGGCGGCCTCCTCAGAGCTCTGGAGACCGGCACAGGGACGGTAAAGTCTCGGGCCGGGCGTGGCCCAAACACAGACGGCGGCGGCCCTCTACTGGCACCGAGGGCCGCCCAGGGGCTATCTCGGCGCTTCGCCGGGCACCGCAGGTGAGGGCTCGAGGGGACACTCGGCGCTTGGTGAGGATCGCGTCTGGGGGGGAGTTTACAGCACTCCTTAGGGGTACAGCAGGGAAGCGCTTGAGGCAGTTCTAGGGCAGGATGATTCTTCAGGAGAAAACGCCTCCGGACTACAGTGCCTCACAGGGGATTACAGTGCTTGAACCACGGGTGCACACTTAGCTCAGAGAAGGCAGTGTGGAAAGCAGAGCAGTTCAGTCAGGGGGAGACAGGTGGGGCAAGATGGGCCCACTGCAGGCAGGGGGGTGCGCAGGGCAGCACAGTCCAGTACCTGGTCGATCCCCCAGCAGTCTCTGCTTAAAGGCAAGTAGTCTTCTTGGCGCTTGGATGGTTCTGCGCCCTTAGGTGATGGTTTCTTGAAGAAGAGTGGGGGGGGGCTTGAGTTGGAGGCTGGATGAGTTTTCCTCAGTCACTGCAGATGGACCCTGGGGTTCCCTACCGCTGGGCCAGATCAGGGGGCTAGTCTAGGACACCTCACTCAGCTTAAGAGGCAGCACCTAAATCCTGTCACTCCCAGTGGCATAAGTTCCTAACTAGGCCCTCCCGCCTAAATCTCCTGCGTGGGTTCCCCAGGTCAGTGATGCCCCAACTGACTAGAAAAAGTTCCCTCCCTTGCTTAAGTATGCCCAGGTCAGGTGACCACTCTCTAAGGCGGCAAAAATCAACTCCGCCTTTCTTCTGGAAGGTTCCAGGAGCTTCCACACTCTACCTATGGACAGGGGATGGGAGGCTGGCATTGCAACATTGTATGGGGACCCAGCCAGCTCCTGGCAACTAGGGTGCTACACTAAAAGACCACGCTGCAGTAGCAGGGGCCAGTGGCAGCCATGTTTGTAGTAGAGAGCACCTGCACCCTAACATAGATTAGCCATGAAAAGGTGCCCAAAGACTTAAGGGTCAACAAAAAGAAGGTGGGAAAAATGAGGCAAGGGCGAAAAAAACACAGGGAAAGACCACCCTAGGGCTGACAGGTCTAACAGTGAGGATAAAGCTTTTTTCTACGATTCCCTCAACTGTCTGTGGTAGAGATTGAGGGTGGTCTTGTCGGTCGTGTCCTTGCTTGTGTTCCATCTCCTTTCCAGTAGTTTGCAGTGTTATTTAGTGGTTCTGAAGTCTCAGTGTACCAGCTAGTCTGCTTGGTGGACCTTCTGTGAGTGTTGTTGCCAATGGGAGCAACACTGTTGGGGCAGTTGTTGATCCAGTTGTTGAAGTTTCTGACGTTCTGGTATAGGTTACTAGAGAAGATGGGGTGGGTGGTGTTGAGGTCGTTGATCCATGTGTTCTTTGGGATTTTGCTCCAGCTGCAGTGGAGGGTGTTGGACAGATTGGGGTGGAGGTTCATGAGCAGTTGATGTTGAAGTAAACAATGGAATGGCCGGTCTGGAAGAGTTCTGTGGTGTGGCTGTACCCGATGCTGTCGCTGGAGGTGAAAATGGGGTCTAGTGTATGGCCTGCGGTGTGTGTGGGGTCGTGGGAGATTTGGGTGAGTCCGATGCTGTTCATGCTGTCGAGGAGTTTGGTAATGTTAATGTCATTGCAGTCAATGAGATGGAAGTTGAGGTCGCCAAAGAAAATGTAACCGTTGGAGTGTATGGTGAGGCAGGCAATGAAGGGCTGCAATGAAGTTGCAGAAGGCTGGCCATGTTCCTGGAGGACAGAAGGGAAGAGTGCCTCTGATGGTGGTTTGCTGCCTATTTGAAGTCGGAAGTTTAGGTGTTCCATGGCTGGGATGACGTTGTCATTTGTGGTGGTGCATTGGATGGATTCCTTGTGTATGATGGTGATCCCTCCGCCAGGCTTGGTTGCGGTGGATGATCTTGTAACCTTCAAGTATTGCAGTGTCGATGTTGGGCGTGTAATTGGGGTTGTGTATAACCCACTGCAGATGTATATGATTGCACCTTTGGAACACAATAGTACGATGATACAAGTTAACAGTGTCCTACTTGTTCAGCGGGCAGGGATGTTAGGGGGGTACACCCGACCCGACCTCTTCGTCCTCGGACGGCCACAGACATCCCGCCCTTTGCCCGGGCTTAGCCCTGGGCGCACCCGCGCGCTCCCGCGCAGCGGGTGCACGTCCTTCTAAAGTAGTCGAGGAAAGACGTGATTGGCGGGTGGGCGGGGCCGGCAGGGAGAGCAGCCTAGGTGGAAGTGATCAGGGACTCCTGGTCCTCGGAGTCCCTGCCTTCAACTCGCAGCCCTGCCGGGATCCGCTGGACGCCCCTAGCTGTCCACAAAGAACAGAGAGCCCCACTCTGTCAGCAGCAGCTCCCGCGGCTATGACCGCGCTGCGGGACCCGCGGAGCGGGTCAGGCGAGTTGCTACGTTTGTTCCAGGGGTCTATGGCGCCAGGAAAGTGTGCAGCAGCAGGTAGGTAGAATGAGTGGCAGATTTTGGTTTAGACGGTCCCACCGGCACAGTCCAAATGCTCCCGTTTATCACCGTGGGCGGGTGGGCGGGGCCGGCAGGGAGAGCAGCCCAGGTGGAAGTGATCAGGCACGCAGGGACTCCTGGTCCTCGGAGTCCCTGCCTTCAACTCGCAGCCCTGCCGGGATCCGCTGGACGCCCCTAGCTGTCCACAAAGAACAGAGAGCCCCACTCTGTCAGCAGCAGCTCCCGCGGCTATGACCGCGCTGCGGGTCCGGCGAGTTGCTACGTTTGTTCCAGGGGTCTATGGCGCCAGGAAAGTGTGCAGCAGCAGGTAGGTAGAATGAGTGGCAGATTTTGGTTTAGACGGTCCTGCATGTCATATAAGTCCGCCTTTTAGCCTCTTTTGATTTGTTTGCTTTCAGTGCGCTCTCTTCTTTTCCTTTTGGTGGGGAATACACTCCCTTTGACCTTTTTGCCTGCCTCTATTATACCTCTAGTGGCTTTATATTTTTCTCTGTGGCTGTTGTTCCATGGCTGCAACTATGGGCCGTTCATCGACTACCAAAGATCCAAAAGATTCCGGTGCCTCTCTTAACACCTTGGGAGCTTCGTAAATAGACCTCCCCAGTGCTGCGCTGTCCATTATCCAGTGCTGAAATGGACGTCCAGCGGTCGCACGCAGCACTGGGGAGGTAGTGCCCGTGACGACCGTTGGCCGACGGCAGCACTTAAAGGGTTAAAAGACTCAAATCATTGTCTCCTCCGCCTGAGTCTTCTCAAACAGACACCAATACCACTCTTGACGCAATTTTAACGAGACTCAATGAGGTTCATGATATTGCGCAGTCAACTAAGACTAACACTGACTTACTGCAAGTGGAGGTGTCAGCTATCAGGAATGACTTCAAGGCTCTCTCTATTCGTGTTTCGGCCACGGAGTCACGTATTAGTGGTGCGGAGGATAATATGCAGAAGCAATCTAGGTCTCTTACCCACTTGGAGCGCTCATTGGCGGCATTGCGAAGAGATCTCACTGAGCAGGAAGATCGTAATCGCAGATCTAATCTGCGCATTTGTGGTCTGCCGGAAGATGCTGAGAAAACATCCTCTTCTATGATTGATTTTTTATACCAATGGATTCCTTCTACTCTGCAAATCTCTTTCCAGAGAGACTTTGAATTAGAAAGGGCACATCGTGTCCCCACCTTCCGTTCTAAATCTGCCACACAGCCAAGAGCGGTAATTTTTAAACCACTGCGTCATCAACACACGGAGCAGATTCTTGCCCACATGCGGAAGGTTAATGCTGTTTCCTGGGAAGGTCATCGAATTTCAATCTCTCAGGACTTCGCCAGAGATACAGTGATAAGGAGGAAGGGCTTTCTTAATCTGCGGAAACGTCTTTCTGAGATGAACATTCCCTTTTCTTTTTCTGGTCCGTCGAAATTTCGTATTACCTTCAAAGGTCGTTCCAGGATTTTCGATGAACCCGCAGATCTAGCTTCTTTCTTGGACAATCAGATGGAACTGCAGATGGAGCTTCAAATGGCTGCTTCGCTTGATCCTGGTGCTTCTGGCACCTGTACCTCCTTTGCTCTCTCTTTTTTATTCAGATCTATTGACTTAGTTGTCTCTTAGGATCTGTATGGTGGTTTATGTTCCTCTGTGGTTGGTATATTTGTGCTGTCTGTTTTGTGGCTCTTCCAATGGAGTTTTGATCTTTGTTTCCTGTTGGTTGTTCTTTCTTCTCCTTTTATGGGGTAGATGTTTGTCTTTTTGTTCATTTTGTTCATCTCTAAGTTCTGTCTTTCTCTCACTAGTTGGGACATTGACGCTTTCTCATCTCCTCCCTATTCCTGCTCTTCTTTTCCTGTCTTGTTCGTGGGCCTGTCTGTCCGGCCTTGGTATGGCTCTTCTGATCCTGTTTTTGTCTCTTATTTTCTTCTTTTTACTGTAAGTTCTTCTCTCTCCTCTCTTATTTTGTTGTATATGACTTGCTTCTTACTTTTTCTATGTCCTAGCTACGGTTCTTATTCCTTTATTGCTTACTCTATCCTTCTCCGTGTACTCTTTTGTGCTTGTTCTTTCTTTATTTATCACACTTTTGTATTTTCTTTTCATGACTTTCTAAATTTTTCTGCATGTGTCCTCATCCCAGTTAGTACTCCTTTTTCTGTTGCTCATACTCCACTGATAATATTTCATTATTATTTACTTGTCTCCCATGTTGGTATATTTCCGTCTTAATTCCTGGATTTTGCCTTATGTGTAAAATGCTTCTGCTCTTTTATCTTAGATCTAATTTGTTTTCTCTACCTATAAACAGTTATTTAGTAATGTTTAGGTTGCTTCTTCTTAGTGTTTCTCTATTTTCTAGAAGCATTAATTCCTTGCACTAGTTGTTCTATAGCTTCATGCATTACTTTGTTTAGTACTTAGTACTTATTGATTATTTCTTTTTCCTTAGGTCATGTTCTTTTTTTATTATAGCACTTTCTCTTCTTTTTTGCTACGTAACCCTATACATTATTATTAGTTTCTAGACTTAATCGGTGGTTTGCTTTCACATGGTTCTGTTTAGAGTTAACCTGTTTTTATGAGGTTCCTTCTTTCTCTACTTAATAATAATAAGTTTTGTATAATATGATGTTTGCTGCTGTATGGATTTCTACTAGCTTTTTGCCTATTTACTATGTTCTTATTTACAGTGTCTATTATCACTCATGATTCATTGTTTCTTACTTAGAGCACTTATTACCTGCTTTTTCTACAATATACCTACTTTATTGTATTTATATTCTATTTTTTCCTTCCTCTTTTGTAGCTTTTTTACCTATATTTACTCTTTATTGCAATTACATGATAGTCTATTTCTATAATATGTTTTTTTTTACTATTGATGCTTCTTCAAGATATTTTTCTGTCATTCATCTGTTTTCACGACATGATTTCTATTGGGGCTGATCATGCTGAAGGAGTAGTTTCTGTCCTGTAACTCCAGTTCAGTAGTAGGGGTATCTCTGTTATAGTCATAATCTAGTGAATAGTCCCGCCCATGTGCGTGGACCCCGGAGCAATCAAAAATAATCTCTTACAGTGTCAAAAAATGCAGAAAATGCATAGACACTTAAGAGAGAATTTAAAGACAGATAATGCAGCCAAAAAAGGCTACACTGTCCAGTACTTCAACTAGAAATTCCACCATAAAATCCACAAAACAGCAAAGTCTGTACAGATTTCCCTTGCTTAACAGCAAAATCCCTCAGGAATGATAGAGAGAAGAACCTGGACAGACAAGCCCCATAGGCTGCCATTATGTGGCTTAATTAGGATACTGTGCCTTTAAGGAACCTTCCAGAACCTTCTCCCAGTATCCCAGAATGCATAGCAGGTCCAACTTAGTTTCAGTTCTTTTTGAAGGCGTAGAAAACGCCAGACCTGTAGCATTATGAACATGAATAACTCTCCACCGGGGAGGCGGGAGGGCGCTTATGACTATAACAGAGATACCCCTACTACAGAACTGGAGTTACAGGACAGAAACTACTCCTTCTGTAGTAGGGGATCTCTGTGTATAGTCATAATCTAGTGAATAGAATGGCAAGCCCATCCCCACACCAAGCGGCGGTGGAGAATAAAATAACGCCACTACTGTGCGAACAGATTCCGCAGCGAAGCCTGCCCAACCTGAGCGTCTGCCCTGGCATCAGAGTCCAGGCAGTAATGCTTAGCAAAGGTATGGACCGACTTCCAAGTGGCCGCCTTGCAGATCTCTGCAATGGGAGCATTACGGAGCATAGCTGTCGTAGCAGCTTTTCCCCTGGTGGAATGAGCCTTAGGTTTGCCCCCTAAGGTCTTATTAGCTTTGTAGTAACACAACTGTATGCAGGACACAATCCACCTCGAGATGGACTGTTTAGAGGTAGCAAGACCAGTCCTGACTGAGCCATAATTGATGAACAATTGGTCTGACCTACGAATATCTTTAGTCTTATCAAGATAAAACTTCAGCACCCTCCGCACATCCAGGGAATGCAAAGACCTTTCCGCTGGAGATGAAGGGTTCTGAAAGAACGTAGGCAAAGTGATAGTCTGATTGATATGAAAATCAGAAACAACCTTGGGAAGAAACTTAGGGTGAGTACGCATAACAACTTTAGCATTATGAAATACAGTATAAGGTTCTTGGCAACACAATGCCTGAATCTCACTCACCCTGCGGGCCGATGTAATGGCCACGAGGAACGCCGCCTTCCAGGGCAGGTGCTGCAACGAAGCCTTATGAATGGGTTCAAAAGGCTCCTTCATCAATCTGGACAGCACCACATTCAGGTCCCATGAAGGCGAAGGAAGCCTGACAGGAGGGAACACTTTCTTCAAGCCTTCCAAAAAATCTTTGATCACAGGGATCTGGAAAAAGGAAGGGCCTTTCCTGTAGGCAGTCAAAGCAGCCAGATGAACCTTAATGGAATGGACATTAAGGCCCGACTGCGCCAGACGTAGCAGATATGGAAGGATGACATCTTCCTTGCATGTCGTAGGGTCATAGCTCTTAGACCTACACCAGATGCAAAACCTCTTCCACTTGTAAGCATAGGAAGTCCTAGTGGAAGGACGCTTAGACTCCTTCAGTATGTCCATACAATCCTCTGGGAGATTCAGATGGCCATATTGCACTATTTCAGGAGCCATGCCGCCAAACTCAAAGACGAGAGGTTGGGGTGCACCATCCGCCCCCTGAACTTCGTGAGAAGGTCCGGCCTGCACGGCAGCTTCATGTGAGGAAGGAGAGAACGGTGGAGCAGGTCCGTGAACCACCACTGTCTGGGCCATTCCGGGGCAATCAGAATCATTCTCGCCCTGGACTGGGACAGCTTGATGAGAACCGCCGGAATCAGGGGAATTGGTGGAAAAGCGTACAGAAAGCTGTTCGACCAGTTGATCCATAACGCATTCCCCAGCGTCCCCGGCTGGTAGTACCTGGAGGCGAAGCCTCGGCATTTGCTGTTTTCGGCGGTGGCGAACAGATCTACGTCTGGAGTTCCCCACCTTGCGAAGACTTCTCCTAGTACTTCGTCGTTTATGACCCATTCGTGGTTTTCCTGAATGAGTCTGCTCCGTTCGTCTGCCTGAACATTCTGCACACCTGGCAGATGGGTGGCCGTTATCGACAGTCCTCGAGCCAGAAGCCAATGCCAGATCGCCTGCGCCTCCTGCGACAGAGTGCGCGATCTCGAGCCCCCCTGCTTGTTGAGGTAATACATCGTTGTCGTGTTGTCCGTCTGAACAAGCAGAGAATTGGTCTGAAAGGACGGATGAAAGGCCTTCAGTGCCAAGTGAACAGCTCTCAGTTCCAGGAAATTGATGTGGTACGTGGGCTCCGTCGGGGACCACGTCCCTTGAATTTGCAGGTCTCCGGAGTGCGCCCCCCAGCCTTGGAGAGACGCATCCGTCACGATGGTCTGTGTGGGAATGTCCTTGTGGAAGGGAACCCCTCTGAGGAGATTCTCCTTCGAGCACCACCACTTCAGAGACTGAAGAGCATGTAGAGACAGTCGCATCTTGTCGTCCCAAGAACCTCTCCTCTGGTCCCACTGATCCTCCAAGCACTCCTGCAGAGGTCTCATCTGTAGCCGTGCGTGAGGAGTGAGGAAGATGCAAGAGGCCATCGATCCCAGCAGAGAAGACACCGTCCTCACTGTCGTGGACGGAGTGTCCATGAGAGCCCGAGCCTTCCGAACTAGCGATAAACGTCGCTCTTCCGAAGGAGACACGCTTGCTGACAGCGTATTGATGGAGGCTCCCAAGTACTGGATGCACTGGACCGGAATCGGGACCGACTTGGACATGTTGATGTGCAACCCCAGCTTGTTCAAGAGAACGCACGTCTTCTGGAAGTGTGCTTGAGCTTCCGAGAAGGAGGAGGCCTTGATCAACCAATCGTCCAGGTACGGGTAGACAAACACCTTGTTCTTCCGCAGGTGTGCTGCTACCACTGCACCATACATTTCGAGAATGTCCTGGGTGCAGACTTCAGCCCGAAGGGTAGCACCGTGTACTGATAGTGATTGGCGCCGACTTGAAATCGCAGAAACTTCCTGTGTTTGCATGCAATGGGCACGTGGAAGTATGCGTCCTGTAGATCTATGGCACACATCCAATCTCCTCGTTGCAGCTGAGGGTAGATCTGATGCAACGACAGCATGCAAAACTTTTCTCTGCGAACCCACTTGTTTGCCTGTCGCAAATCCAGAATGGGCCTGAACTCGTTTTTGTCCTTCTTGCGGACAAGAAAGAACCGAGAGTAAAGACCTCTTCCTCTTTGAGCCTTCGATCGCCCTCTTCCTTAGCAGAATGTCCGCCTCCGCCTGAAGCTCGCGCAGTTGATACTGCGAGCTGACGGGAGGAATCGATGGAGGAGGGCTGGTGAAACGTAGACTGTATCCATTGCAAACAATATTCATCACCCACTTGTCCTGAGTAATTTTTCTCCACTCTGCCAGAAAAAATTGAACGCTTCCCCCCACCGGAGCGGGTAACGGACGAGGGGGAAGTAACAGCTCAGGGACGGGACCCGGCTGGGCCCTTGGTCGCGGTAGAGGACTGTTGACGACCTCTACCACCTTGGCGTTTCTGGAAGGGCCGCCTGTACTGCTGCTGCTGTTGCTGCTGTTGATGTTGTCCAGCAGACTGACCCCTTCCACGACCCTGCGACCCAAACCGACGTTGGTACTGTCGGAAGGGTTTCTTCTCCTTGGGCTTCTCCAAGCCCACTGCCGTCAGGGTCTCCGCCTCGGCCTTCATCCTGGCCATCTCGTCATCCGCGTGTTTCCCGAAGAGGGTATCTCCGGAAAACGGGAGATTCGCCACGCGTTGCTGTGCTTTCGGTTTCAGTGACGTCAACCTGAGCCAAGCATGGCGTCTCTGGTGAATCCCGTGGCAATATCCGTGCGCGGACAGCAAGGATATGTCTGCTGCGGCGCCGATGGCCTGGTTAGAGACCAGCATCCCCTCCTGGACGATCTCCATGAAGTCCTCCTTGCGGTCTCGAGGGACAAGGTCTGCGAACTGCTCCATCGAGTCCCACAGGGACCGGTCGTAACGCCCCAGCAAAGCCGAGTCACTGGCGGCCTTCATCGACGAGGCGGATGTCCCACACGCCTTACGACCAGCAGAATCGATCCAACGGCTCTCCTTATCCGGAGGCACCGTGGACGCAGGGGAGGTGGCATGAAGCTTTCGTGCAGCAGTCACGATGACTGAATCCGGTACCGGGTCCTTCCTCAAGAAGGCTGGGTCTGAGTCCGGAGCCCTGTACTTTTTTAGGATCCTGGAAGACGCAGACTTCACCGCTGCCGGCGTCAGGAATAGCTGTTCGGCGGGCTCAAGGAGCCCCGGCACCAGAGGCAACAGGGGGCGAGACAAGTGCCTTTTGTGTAATGTCTCAAATATCACCGAGGTAGAAGTCGTAGGCGCTTCAACCTTGATGCCCAACTTCGCCGCTCCACGCAGGAGAACCTCCTGAAACGTGCTTATATCGTCTATCGGAGACACCCTAGTCTCCGGCGAATCGGACAGCGTGGGCGAGTAGGAACGGGTCCCAGAGGCAGAACGTGACCTGGACCGACGTCTCTTGTGGTGACGCCTGGATCGTGAGGAAGATCCATGCCCACTCCTCGATCTTTCCCGTCTCCCCGAGCGAGACCTCGACCTCTTGGGCCTCGGACGCTCCTTCGGCCTCCCAGGGTCAGGAGTCCTAGGCTTCCTAGGAGTCTTCTTCGGAGGCGTCGGAAACTTAGGCATCGACACCGCCCTCGGCGGGACCGGGGGTGGAGGAGTAACCGGACGCGGGGTCTGCGGAGCCGGCTTCGGAGATGGGGTCGGGGCCTTCGGAGGCGGACCCTTCGGCACAGCAGGCCGCGAAGGAGGTGTAGAAGGCTTCATCGGAGTATCCACCCCGGAATGCGCCGTTCCCGGCGAGCCACCATCTCTTCCGGAGCGTGGGGAGCCCCCCACAGTCCTGGGCCTGTCCTTAGGACTTCAGACGCTGAAGATCGGTGCCCAGACGACGACCGATGGCCCCTCGACGTCGAACGGTCCTTCGGCGTCGACCGATTCACACTTCTCGACGTCGAACCGTGTCTCCGTCTCGACGTCGACCCCGACCAGATCGAAGAGCCACGAAACCTCGACGACGGGCGATGGTGCCTCGACGGCGACCTCGACCTCTTCGCCGGCCTCGACGTCGACCTCTTGGATCGTCTCGACGTCGACCCTTTGGACCTTCTCGACGTCGACCTCTCGGACCTTCTCGACGTCGATCTCCTTGACCGTCTCGACGTCGGCCGTTTAGAATGCTTCGACGTCGACCTCTTCGGCGCCGGAGACGCCTTCCGTCTCGACGGCGGCCTCGACGACGAGGATCCCCTCGACGACGATGTCCTCGACGGCGAACGGCGGTGTCGCCTCGACGGCGAGCGCTGACGCCGGGCCCTCCGATGTCGACCACTCGACGCCGACACCGACGACGAGGAGATCGACACCGGCTTCGACGGCGGCCGGAACACGTTCCTCGACGTCGACGGGCGATGTTTTCTCGACCCAGAGCCCTGGGGAGACCTGGAACTGGCCGTTGACCGCCCCCTCGACGTCGTGGTCAGCGCAACCGACCCAGACGGAGATTTTGGCGAGGGCTGGTCTTCCTGCCCCTGGGGAGCCCCCCAGAGGCCTCAGCATGGGTAGAAGGAGCCCCTCCTGACCCACCTCGTGCCTTCAACCTTCTCTCTTCAAGTCCCTGAAGCCTGATCTTCTTCCTCTCCTTCAGGGTCCTTCCAGAGAAGCCTCTGCAGATCACACAGTCCTCAGGAATGTGGGAAGAGGGAAGGCAGAGAATACAGACCTCATGAGAGTCTGACTTGGCCTTCTTCCTTGAGCACTCAGGGCATTTGTCGAATAATGCAGGCATTATGGACAAAAAAGAGTGCAGAAACACAGAAAGAAAGTCACCAAAGTACTTTAAAAGCACCAAAAATCGAAATTAGTGTAAAACACTAACAAAAAACCCTTGAAAAGGGAGAGCTCAATGCTCCAGGGTCCTGCTTGCAGGAGCCGGAAAAAAGAACTGAAACTAAGTTGGACCTGCTATGCATTCTGGGATACTGGGAGAAGGTTCTGGAAGGTTCCTTAAAGGCACAGTATCCTAATTAAGCCACATAATGGCAGCCTATGGGGCTTGTCTGTCCAGGTTCTTCTCTCTATCATTCCTGAGGGATTTTGCTGTTAAGCAAGGGAAATCTGTACAGACTTTGCTGTTTTGTGGATTTTATGGTGGAATTTCTAGTTGAAGTACTGGACAGTGTAGCCTTTTTTGGCTGCATTATCTGTCTTTAAATTCTCTCTTAAGTGTCTATGCATTTTCTGCATTTTTTGACACTGTAAGAGATTATTTTTGATTGCTCCGGGGTCCACGCACATGGGCGGGACTATTCACTAGATTATGACTATAACAGAGATTCCCCTACTACAGAATCTATTCCTCCTCATATCGGCTTCCTTGATCCCCCTTTTCACGTTCCCCCTAGTATGAATTTGGTCTTTTTCAGACCTCCCTTCCTTGCTCTTCTTCCCCTTCTTCTTTCTTCTCTCTTGCTTTCTCTTTTTCACCTATCTTGTCCTCTTTTTTTCTCCTCTGTCTTCACCTTTCTCTCTTCTTGGACTTCTTTATTGAACTTCCCCTTTTTAATGTTCTTGTTTCGTGTTTGGAGGATTGCATCTATTCTGTTTGTTTATATATTATTTTCTAGGTATTTTCTTTTTTATCTCCTACATAGACCATGCCTGGTTTGAATGTATTATCCCTTAATGTTAAGGGTTTAAATCACCCAGTAAAAAGGTCGAAAATTTTGGACTATTGCAAATCTCTTTCTTCAGATCTCGTACTCTTACAGGAAACAAAGATTTCGGGTAGGGAGGCATTATTCCTGAGAAAGGAGTGGGTATCAGATGATGCTTGTTCAGATGCGTGTGGCAAAAGAAATGGGGTTATTACGTTGATTTCTAAAAAGTCTGGTTTGTCTATTGTCTCTTCTGAACAGGACTCGGAGGGTCGTTGGCTATTATCTAAGCTTTTTTTTTTTTTTTTTTAGTTTTATATAGTGCGAACTAGAACCGAACCGAATCAGTTATCAGAGCGCTTTACATAGAACCAGTTACGTTACATGGGGACACACTTTTTTTTTTTTTTTTTTTTTTTTAGGCACGGGGAGATTAAGTGATTTGCCCAGAATCACAGGGGGTTATTGGCGTCGTTACCGAGACTCGAACCCAGATCCCCAGGTCCGAGGTCGAGCGCCTTAGCCGTTAGGCCAACCCCTCTCCCACCTCTCCCAAGCTTTCTGATGGTACTGTTGATCTATTTGTCATGAATATTTATGCTCCTAATAAGGATGATCCGTTGTTTTGGAAATCAGTAACCAAAAAATTACATGACACTCCTCATTCTGGTAATCTTATTGTTGGTGGTGATTTTAATTTACCAATGGATCCCATCCTAGATAGGAATTCAGCCTTTCATTATTGCCCCCCGAAGTCACATAAACAAATGACTAATATGTGTTCCCTCCCCCATCTTCAGGATGTCTGGCGTCTCTTTAACCCCTCTGGTAGTGATTTTTCCTTTTTCTCCTCCCCTCATTCTACTTTCTCGCGTATTGACTACCTTTTGGTTCACTCCTCTCTTCTTCAATCTTCCTCCTCTCCTCTTATTCATCCTATTTTGATTTCCGATCATGCGGCGATTTCTTTCACGCTTGTGTCCTTTGCTCCCACGACAAGATCTCGTTCATGGAGACTGAATACCGAAATTTTGTATGATGATTCCCAGGTTTCTGAGTTTTCTAAGGAGATTGAAACTTTTTTCCTTGAAAATGAAGGCTCAGTTGCATCCCCAGTGGTGCTCTGGGATTCCTTTAAATGTACTTTCCGCGGTCAGGTCATTAAATGTATGTCAAGGAGGAATGCTGCTATTAAAAAGGAACTAACAGATTTAGCTGGTGAGATTAAAAGCCGAGAATCTCTTTTTCGTCAATCTAAAGATGAATCCTGTTTACAATCCATGAAACAATTAAAATATACATATAATACTATTGTTACCAGAAGAGCTCATATTGGATTTCAAGCTCAAAAATCTAAAGCGCTTTTATTAAAAAATCGAGCTGGCAAGATTCTTGCGGCTACATTAAAATTTCAGGACTCTTCTTGTAAATCTTCCCGGATTTCTTCTATTAATGACCACTTGGGTAATAAGAAATTTCAGACTGAGGAGATTCTTGAGGTATTTCGGAATTTTTATAATAAATTATATACTCCCTCTGAACAGGCTTCTTTTGAGTAATGTCAGGACTTTTTAAAAACAATTCCAATACAATCGGTATCAGTGGAGGAGAATTCCTTTTTGAATCGGCCAATTACTTCTGACGAAATCACTACTGCAATTAAAGCTACTCGTTCTGGGAAGGCCCCAGGTCCTGATGGTTACCCTATTCTGTTTTATAAAACCTTTCTTCCTGTAATTGTTCCCAAACTACAATCCGTCTTTGATGCTTTTGTTAAGGATGGCTCTGTCTCTGGTTCTGCCGCTGATGCTACAATTGTAGTGATTCCAAAAGATGGTAAGGATCATTCTGACCCCAAAAATTTCCGTCCTATATCTCTTCTTAACATGGAGGCTAAGATTTTTGCGAAAATCTTAGCTAAGCGCTTAGAATCCTTTATTCCTCATCTGATACATCCCTCTCAAACGGGTTTTGTAAAGGGTCGGCTGGCACGTGACAATATTCGAACATTCTGTCACATTCTCGGTTCGGCTAAACGGTCTCAGCTTCCAGCAGAGGCCTTGGCACTCGACGCTGAGAAGGCCTTTGATAAGGTCTCTTGGCCTTTCCTGCGTGCTATTTTATGTGCTCATAATCTTGGGGACTCCTTCATTCAGATGGTGATGTCTCTTTATTCTCGCCCTAGAGCTAACATAAGAGTTAATGGTGCTACATCATCCTTTGTTAACCTTCGCCAAGGTACTAGACAGGGCTGCCCTTTATCCCCTCTTTTATTTTTATTATCCATTGATCCTCTTCTCAGACTGATTGACCTCCACCCAGATATCAAAGGTTTTTCTTTTGGTTCTCACTGTCTAAAAACAGCTGCTTACGCAGATGATGTCCTTATTTTCTCTGATGACATTGCACTGGCCATCCCTGCTATTTCTGACACGATCTCTCTTTTTTCTAAGGTTTCTGGATACACCTTGAATAGGGACAAGACTGAGATGTTCCCTTTGAATGCGTATTGTTTCTCTCATCATATGGGCTCTGCGGGCTTTAAGTGGCAATCTAAACAATTAAAATATTTGGGTATTTATTTTTGTTCTTCCCTCTCTGCTACCGTCTCTTATAATGAATCTCAAACCATTCTTAAAGTACGGCGTCTTTTGGAAACCTGGTCTCCGAAACACATTTCTTGGTGGGGTCGCCTGCAAACGCTCAAGATGATGATTACCCCTATTATTAATTTTGTTTCCTCCATGCTTCCGGTTACATTTTCTGCATCCTTCTTTCATGAAATTGATGTTCTTACTTCTAAATTCTTATGGAATGATAAACGGGCTAGGATTGCTTATAAATCCTTACGTCAACCTTGTGACATGGGAGGGTGTAATCTTACTGACTGGGAGAAATACCAAGTTGCCTTTTTGGCGTCTCAAGGCGCTTTCTGGTTTTCTTCCCCTTCTGTTCAAGTTCCCTCTTGGCTGTTAATAGAACAAACTCTAGCCTCCCATTTACCGACTGCTTCTTTTATGACTACGAACACCCTTTCTATCCCTTTTTCCCGCTCCATTATTATAGATACTATTGCTGCGGTCCGAAAGATTGATAAAAAGGTTGCGGTTCCATTGCATAAATCTAGATGGTCGTCTATTTGGCAGAATTCTAGAATCAAAATCGATATTGATCCTTCTTTGATGTCTTATTGGGCTAACAAAGGGATATCGCTTGTTAAACATCTTTATGATGCTGAGGATCAACCATTGCCTTTTTCTTCCTTAGCGACCCAATTCTCTTTAACTAACTTGGATTTTTATACTTTCCTTAAAATTAAAGTGGCACTTGCCAAGGTGCGCCTTCTTCCTTCTTCCCCCACGATCACCCTTTTTCAACTTTGGATACGGTCTGGGCATGTAGCCTCCAAAATTTATAAATTCTTATCATCTTCTTTATTACCTATCCCAACTGTTGCTCAACGGAAATGGTTGCATCATTTTGATCATAATGTTACAAATCATATCTCTCCTGATACCTGGCAGTCTATTGGCAAGTTCTCTCTTCGGAATAAAATTGCCCCTTCACTAATGCAATCTAAATTTTTCTCTATGAATCTCCTTCACTGGACTCCTACTCGATTGCATTCGCTGAATCTTAAAGAGGATGACTTGTGTTGGAGTTGCGGTTTGTTACCTGGTGATTTTCAACATATGTTCTTTGGTTGCTCTCTTCTCCAACCCTTTTGGGATCTAATACACAAACATCTTATGCTTATTTTTGGTGTTCAGTTTCAACTTTCTTTTCCATTAATTCTTCTAGGTCCGTTAGCTTCCCCGTTCCCTCTCCCTTTGGATCCCATGGAATTGCAATTGTTAGACTTGTTGCTGACTGTTGCAGTGAAAGTCATTCTCATGGAATGGAAATCTTTTTCCTCAATCTCTTATCATAATTGGTGGGCTTGGGTTTCCTTTTTACGGAGTGCCCATACTTCGGTTGATCATGCTCATCTTTCTCCTTCCATATCTGGGGGTATTTGGTTTGCCTTAGATTCGTACATGGATTTAGCCTCGAAAGGGTTGGTTGCTCAATTTCCCTTTGACATGTCTGTTTAATGGTGTTTTTTCTTTTTGTGGATGGTTCTTTGGAAGTCCATTTTCTCTCACTCTCATTTCTTTCTTCCTTTCTCTGTCCTCTTTTTTCTTTCTTTGCTTCCCTGCTTCCTCTTACTCTTTTTTCTCCTTTTTTCATCTTTCCCTATCCTCTCTTCTCCTTCCCTTCTTCCCCTCATTTTAATACCTGATAGTGTTACCTTTGAGTTATGTCTGCTAAATATTAATTTTTCTTCTTTAGTTGACTTTGTATTTGACTTCAGTAGACCTAGTGTACTAGCATTCTTTCTCGTGCTAATTGATTTTGAGCCTCACATGTTGATTTGTCATTATCAGATTTCAATGGTATCACTATTGTTTGTACCTTATTTCCTTATGTGCTCTTTCAAAATAATAAAATCTTTTGAAATCAAAAAAAAAAATGAGGAGGTTCTTTGTGTCATAGAAATGATGGTTAGTTCTCTAGAAAGCTAAAGTGAGGACGCATTTCCTATGATCTCTCAAGTATCTTCCGCACCCATTTGAGTAAAACATTCTAACATGCACACTGAAGCCTGCACTTTCAACACCAGCCGCAGCCTAGCAGTAAAGTCCCTTGTGATCACCTGCAGCTTCTCACAGTGTTCTAATGAACAACTAGAGTGCTAACATCTTGTATTTATGACAAACATGTGACACACCAGAAGCCATCTTGACGGAATCAAAGCTGTAATTCTTAACAGAAATGAATCAGATAAACAGTACAGAAAAGTTACATTACTGGAACCACCAAATAGGCATCAAACGCCTCCCACGATCTTCAAAATTAAACTGAAACTCATCTGTGTACAGTACTGTCTATATTCTTTTCTCTGGCTGTATATCGAAGGGGAAATATATACTCATTTGTGAAGCTGATTTAATACTTAGTGACGGCTTTACTTAAGTGTTTTACTTTATTTTATAATTTCAGTAGTACAGCCAGAGAGAATGTAGACAGTACTATATACAAATGAGGTGCAGTTTAATTTTTAAGATAGCTGAAGATGTTACAAGATAAGTGGTGTTGAGCTAACATTTAATTTGATAAGGAATGTGTATTAGAGATTATTACTTACATTTTTCGGCACCATGATTTTCTTAAGCGCATTGCAAAGTTTGCATTACTTGGCAATAAAAATATAATTGTGAAACTTTGCATCAATTGATTGTGAATAGTGTTGGTTATTTCTGCCAATGATGTTTGCCCACTTGGGCGCAATGTCAAGAACAGCAAGCAGCATTGTAAATAATAATGATTCTTCCTGTAAATGCTTTCCATTTGATAACGTATGTTCCATAAACACAGAGTGACATGTATAAAGTGCAAGGTAACAGTTGACTACTCTAAGATGGTGCATTACTTTTGAAACAGCAATTAGTCCATTGTTTATGTTTAGTAAAAATTACAAGTTAAAAGAGACAAAGTAATGGCGGTAGGGTTGCTGAAACGCGTTGGCAGGCTTTGTCTATCAGCTTGGAATATGCCAGAAAATGCTTGAATAAATGCAATCAAATCCACTGTTCCACAGTGCCTACTTCATTCTTTGATTGTGGGGAGAAGAGTGATATATGGAAAATGCTACTTACCCAGTACGCATTTGTTCTTGGCATGTAGAGCTGTAGAGTCACATGCTGTGCATACCTGCCATCTAGTGTTGGGTCCAGATTTTTGCACTTTGTTTTTCTTCGAAGAAGTCTTTCCAGTCACGAGGTAGGTGACTCCTCCTTTAGGTGATAGTGCGCATGGGCATCAACTCCATCCCCAGATTGTTTTGCCATAAAGGGTGATGATGGAGTTAGTAAGAGTAGTGAACAAGATGTCCATGTATAATGTACCTAAGTAAGATAACACTGCAACAGGTATAGGTACCCGGGGAGGCGGGTGGGTGTGTGTGACTCTACAGCTCTATATGCCAAGAACAGATGCATACTGGGTAAGTAGCATTTTCAGTTCGAGGCATATGAGCTGCAGATCATATGCTTCAGCATAGACTATATAGCAGTTCTTTCCCTATTTATTTACTTATAAAGTTTTATATAGCCTGTACTTGACCCTAGTAGGGTATCAGAGCACCTTATAATTGGTTAGGCAAGATGAAAATGTGACAACCAAGCAATACAAATGCTGTCAATATCCATTGAAAATCGGGAGGTCAATGAGTTGACCACCCAGGCGACGAACGGCAAGTGTGAGCCCAGGTTGGGATACTGCAACAGTTCCATTCCATATGCTGAGTCAGAGAGTTCTAGTGTAGATATTTGTTCATCAGGCAGTTTTCTTTTTTCAATGAGGTGATTGACAGATTCAGTCTGATATAGCGGTGGCTAACCTATATCTGTTGCAGTGGTTTGAAATTGTGTTCTTAAATCTGCCTGGCCCACACTAGTTTGTTGTTTTGCTAACACATCTACAAAATAGTGCGTTGTGAATGTGTGTGGTCTAGACCATGTTGCAGCCTTACATATTTCCTCTAAGAGTATGTTCCCTAAGAATGCCATAGAAGCTCCTAGTTTGCGTGTCAAGTGCGCCATGGGGGAATTGTCAATGTGCGCTTAGCTTTAAAGTAGCATATTTGGATGCATTTAACTATCTTCCGTGCAATACCTGCTTTTGAGATGGGATTGCCTTTATGCGGTGGTGAAAAAGCAACAAAGAGTTGTTTAGTTTTCGTAAACTATTTAGTTCTCTCGATGTCATATAGTATGGCTCTTTTTACATCTAATGTGTGAAGAGCACATCTGCTCCGGAGTCTGGTTGAGGGAAAAACACAGGTAAGAGATTAAGATGTTGAGATGAAATGGAGAAACGACTTTTGGTAAAAATGTGGGGTTAGTCCTAAGAACCACTTTATTTTGGTGAATTTGGAAAAATGGTTCTTGTATAGTTAACGCCTGGATCTTACCTACTCTCCAAAGAGATGTGATGGCTATTAGGCAGGGACCTTTCCAGGTGAGAAATTGTATTTCGCATTTGTGCAATGGCTCAAAGGGTGAACCTGAGTCTTGTAAGGACTATATTAAGATTCCACACTGGAGAGGGTGGCAGTCTAGGAGGAATGATTCTTTGAGGCCTTCCACGAAAGCTTTGATAGCAGGAACTCGAAACAAAGACAAGTGTTGTCTGTTTTGAAGGTACACAGCTATTGCAGCAAGGTGTAAGCGTATAGATGTATATGCTAAGTGAGAACATTGTAGGTGTAACAAATAGCAAATGATGTTTTGGATGGAAGCATCCAGTGGATTGATTTTATTGTTAGTACAGTAAATTATAAATCCTTCCCACATAGCATGCTATTGTGATAGGGTGTCTAGCCTCTTTATGACATTCATGCAGTCTGGTGGGAGATTAAGGTAGCTATGATTTCAGGTATCTTATCTCTCCATGGTTCTGAGTGAGAAGCTTGGGGGAGAGGTGTCGTTTTTGGTGAGGAACTACTGATAGTTCCAGCAGAGTTGTGAATAATGCTTGTTGAGCCCATGCGGGATCAACTAGGATCATTGTCAGGGAATGTTGTTTGAGCTTCCGAACCACTAAGGGAATTAGCGGGAGAGGTGGAATAGCATAAGCACATTTTCCAGATCAATTCATCCATAGCACATTGGCTTTGGACAATGGGTGAGGATACCTGGAAGCGAAGCTTGGGCATTTTGCGTTGAGGTGTGTGGTGAAGAGATCGATTTCTGGGTAGTCCCTCATCTGGAAGAATGGGAGGAGACCTTGAGGATGTAGTTCCCACTCGTGGATCTGTTGTCTTTGACGACTGAGAAGATCTGCCATCTGGTTGTTTACTCCCGAGAGGTGTTCTGCAAGGAGATGTATATTTTGAAGTATGGCCCTTCTCCATATGTTTGAGCTAGTTGTGAAAGCTGTAGAGAGTGTGTCCCCCCTTGTTTCTGCATGTAGTACATTGCTGTCATGTTATCCGTATGAACCAGGACAGCTTTGCGTACTAGATGTAATTGAAAAGCTTTCAATGCTAGAAAAATTGCAAGTAGCTCCAGATGGTCTATGTGGAGTTGTTTTTGTTGTAGGGTCCAAATGCCCTGAATGGTATGCTTTTGAACATGAGCTCTCAACCAGTGAGCGATGCGTCTGCTGTTAGCACTATCTGTGGAACCGGGTTGATAATGACCGCCCTTTGGAAAGGTTTTGTGTATTCCACCACTGCAAAGAGAGATGGGTGTGGCCGTCCACCAACACTAGATCCGTTAACTGACCTTGAGCCTGGTTCCACTGACGTGCTAAGCATTGCTGTAGGGGACGCATTTGAAGTCTTGCGAAAGGAACGATTAGAATGCAAGAAGACATCATGCTGATTAATTGCATGAACACTCGGGCTGGCAGTGAGTGTTAGGGCTGAAATTGTAGTGTCAGATTTTGCATGTTGTGTATCCTGACTGGGTTGGGGTATGCTGGAGCCTTGTGAGTGTCTATTGTGGCTCCTAAGTACGCTTGCGTGTTGGACGGCTGAAGGTGAGACGTGGCAAGATTTACAGTGAATTCCAAGTCGTGAAGCAGCTGAACTGTTTTGTGTGTGTGGTGTATGCAGCTGCGTTGTGATGTGGCTTTTATTAGCCATCATCCAGGAAAGGTAAGACGTGAATGTGTTGTCTTCTTAAATGAGCTGCGACTGCTGCCAGGCACTTGGTAAGGACTCTGGGTGCTATAGTTACCCTGAATGGGAGTACTTTTAACTGATAATGTTGTCCGTCCACCACATACCTGAGATATCTCCTGTGAGCCGGGTGAATGACAATATGGAAGTATGCGTCCTTTAAATCTAGGGTGGATAGAAAGTCGCCATGCTGAAGCAATGGGAGCACCTGTTGGAAGGTGACCATGTGAAAGTGGTCTGACTGAATGTAGAGATTTAGCTGTCTGAGGTCTAGTATAGGCCTGAGAGAGCAGTCCTTTTTTGGAATTGAGAAATACAGGGAGTACGCTTCGGTCCCTTGATATTGTAATGGGACTTGTTCTATTGAATGTTTTGCAACAGAGCGAGAACCTCTTGTTTTAAAAGGGGGAGATGTTTCGGTGACGTTGCACGTTCTCTTGGAGGAATAGTTGGGAGAGTGCAGGCAGTAACCATACTGGATAAGGAATATGCTACTTACCATTATGCATCTGTTCTTGGCATGTAGGGCTGCTGACATTCATATCTGTGCATAGATCGCCGCCTAGCGTTGGGTCCGGATGATTGCACATTGTTGTCCTGGAAGAGTCTTCGAAGTATCACGAGATAGGTGGCTCCTCCCCTGGACTACAGTGCGCATGGGCATCCCCTCCATCCTCAGATTGTTTTTCGCCATTGTGGCAGAGATGGAGTATGATACAGTAAGTGATGCCCATGCTAGAGATTAATTCTGAGTGCTACAGCTGCGACAGGCACCGGGGAGGAGGGCGGGCGATATGAATGTCAGCAGCCCTACATGCCAAGAACAGATGCATACTGGTAAGTAGCATATTCCGTTCGAGGCATGTGGGCTTCTGAATTCATATCTGTGCATAGAATGGATAGCAGTCTCCCCCTTAGCGGTGGTTGCCCGTGCCAGCTGCAGCAGTCTGAAAAAGAGTCTTGAGAACAGCTTGTCCTACAGCTGCTTGCTGTTTGGAGTGTACATCCACGCAGTAGTGTTTGGTGAATGTGTGTATGGTAGACCAAGTGGCTGCTCTACATATTTCTTCTAGAGGAATGTTTCCTAGGAAAGCCATGGATGCCCCTAACTTGCGTGTTGAATGCGCTCTTGAGGGAGAACTGTTAACGTGCGTTTAGCTTTCTTATAACAAATCTGTATGCACTTAACAATCCATCTGGCTATACCTGATTTGGAAATGGGGTTGCCTTTATGCTGTGGTGAAAAGGCAACAAACAGTTGCTTAGTTTTCCTGAAATGTTTTGTCTTGTCTATATAGTACAGGAGAGCTCTTTTGACGTCTAGTGTATGTAGAGCTCTTTCTGCCACTGAATCTGGATTTGGGAAGAACACTGGCATTTCTATTGTTTGATTGATGTGAAACTGGGATGCCACCTTTGGCATAAATTTAGGGTTTGTACGTAGCACTACCCTATTTGCGTGAATTTGGATGAATGGCTCCTGAATAGTTAGGGCTTGCAGCTCACTAACTCTTCTAAGGGATGTAATCGCCACTAAAAAAGCCACTTTCCATGTTAGGAATTGTATTTCACACGAGTGTAGAGGTTCAAAAGGTGGTCCCATCAGTCTGGTTAGAACCACGTTTAGGTTCCAGACAGGTGAAGGTGGGTGTCTTGGAGGAATCACTCGTTTGAGTCCCTCCATGAAGGCTTTAATAGCAGGTACTCTGAAGAGTGAAAGGTGCTGCCTGTTTTGAAGATAAGCTGCCACCGCAGCTAAATGTATACGTATGGAACTGTAGGCTAAATTGCATCTGTGTAGATGTAACAGATAACATATGATGTTTTGAGTTGATGCATCTAGCGGATTTACGTCATCATTGTTGCAATAGATGACAAATCGTTTCCACTTTGCCGCATACCATGCTCTGGTTGTAGGTCGTCTTGCCTCCTTGATAATATTCATGCAGTCAGGAGGCAAGTTCAGGTAACCAAACTCTATGACTTCAGGAGCCAGATCGCACGGTTCAACTGTTGCGAATCTGGGTGCTGAATGTCTCCATGGCTCTGCGTTAAAAGACTGGGTGTTAATTGCAGCCTTTGATGAGGCACCACGGAAAGTTCTAGGAACGTGGTGTACCACGGTTGCCTCGCCCACGTTGGAGCAACTAGGATGAGGGTCATTGAGTGTTGTCGTAGTTTGCGTGCCACTAGTGGTATGAGCGGGGCTGGTGGAAAAGCGTACGCAAATATGCCTGACCAGTTCATCCATATCGCATTGCCCTGAGACTGCGGGTGTGGAAACCTGGCGGCAAAGCTTTGGCATTTTGCGTTTTCCCTTGTGGCGAACAGGTCTATCTCTGGGTGACCCCACTGCTGGAAGTACGGTTGTAGCACTGAGGGACGTATCTTCCACTCGTGCATCTGGAGGCTGTGTCTGCTGGGCAGATCCACCATCTGGTTGTCCCTGCCTGGGAGGTGGTCCGCCATGAGGAATATGTTCCTCTGAATGGCCCACTTCCACATGCTTTGCGCTAGATGTGACAACTGCGGAGAGTGTGTCCCTCCCTGCTTCTGTATGTAGTACATGGCAGTCATGTTGTCCGTGCGGATCAAACGACTTTGTTGCACGAATGTACTTTGAACGCCTTCATTGCCATAAAGATTGCCATCGGTTCCAGTAGGTGATGTGCATTCTCTTTTGCTGTGTCGTCCATTGTCCCTGCACTGTGTAATGGAGGACATGCGCTCCCCATCCCAGGAGAGATGCGTCCGTCGTCAGCACTATTTGTGGTACAGGCTCTTGGAACGGTCGTCCCCTGCAAAGGTTTTGTGGGTTCCACCAATGCAGAGAGTTGTATGCGCGACCGGTCACCAACACTAGGTCTTTCAATTGTCCTTGAGCCTGGTTCCACTGCCGTGCTAAGCACTCCTAAAGCAGGCGCATGTGTAGTCTCGCGTGAGGGACCACAAATATGCAGGAGGCCATCATGCCTATCAACTGCATAAACACCCTTGCTGTGAGCGAGTGTTGGGGGTCTGAATTTCTGAATCAGCAATTGAATGCTGTTGATTCTCGCTGAGTTTGGCTGCGCCTTTGCTGCCAGAGTGTCTATTGTTGCTCCCAGGTACTGTTGTACGTGGGCGGGTTGAAGATGAGACTTTGGGTAGTTTAATGAGAATCCGAGGCTGTGTAGGAGGTGAATAGTGCGGGACATGTGGCTGGCACATTGCTGGGCTGACTTTGCTTGGATAAGCCAGTCATCCAGATAGGGGTAGACGTGAATATGGTTCCTCCGTAGGTGCGCAGCTACTGTCGCTAGGCACTTGGTAAACACCCTGGGGGCTGTTGTCACCCCAAAAGGCAGTACCTTGAACTGGTAGTGCTGATTCTGTATGGTAAACCTGAGATATTTCCTGTGTGCTGGATGTATCGGTATGTGGAAATATGCGTCTTTTAGGTCTAGCGTTGCGAGGAAATCTCCCTGACTGAGCAATGGTAGAACCTGCTGTAAAGTAAGCATGTGAAAATGTTCTGACAAGATGTATTGGTTTAGGGGCCTGAGGTCTAGTATTGGCCTGAGAGACCCGTCCTTTTTGGGGATTAAAAAATACAGCAAGTATACCCCTGTACCCTGTTGCTGTACAGGTACGAGTTCTATGGCCCCTTTTTGCAGCATGCTGATGACTTCTTGCTGCAATAAGTGTATGTGCTCTGCGGACATAGGACGGTGTCTTGGGGGTATGTTGGGTGGAGTGGAGATTAGCTCTAGACAATAGCCGAACTGGATAAGTTGTCTCACCCACCTGTCTGTGGTAATGCTTTCCCAGACTGGCAGGAACTGTTGTAATCGTCCCCCGACCGGTGTTACATGGTCTGGGGGCAGTGACAAGGCGTCACTGTTTAGTATTGGCGGAGGATCTGGTGTTGTTATTCCCTCGTCCTCTGCCTTTGTTGCTGTTGCCACGGTATACACCTCTATTGTTTTTATTATAGATGGTCTGCGTGTTCCCTTTATTGTATGGAGTCTGCTGGGATGCTTGGCCTCGTGCGGCTCCTCTGTTACCTGAGCGACGAAAGGAGCTTCCTCTGAATTGTTGTGACTGCAAGGCACCCATAGACTTGGCTGTCTCTGTGTCCTTTTTAATCTTCTCTAATATTGTGTCCACATCTGGACAAAATAAATAATCAGGGTTCACAGGCTGATTTAATAATGTGGTTTGAATCTCAGGTTTGAACCCAGAGATGCGTAACCAAGCCTGTCTCCTGAGCATGACACTTGTATTGATGGCCCTGGCTGCGGTGTCTGCTGCATCTAGCGCACATTTAATGGATGCGTTAGATATGAGTTTTCCCTCTTGTATCAGTGTTTCTGCTCCCTCTTTGTAGGCATCAGGCAAATGTAGAAGCAGTTGCTCAAGTGTGTCATAATGTGCCCTATCATATCTGGCTAATAGGGCTTGTGTATTAGAAATTCTCCATATATTAGCTGCTTGAGCAGCCACCCTTTTTCCAGAAGCTTCTAATATCTTAGACTCCTTGTCTGGAGGAGGAGCATTACCAGTGGTTTGTGAGTTGGCACGCTTACGAGCATTTGATACCACCAAAGAGTCCAATGGCAGCTGTCCCTTAATATATGTAGGGTCCACAGGTGCCGGTCTGTATTTCTTTTCGATTCTGGGGTTAACGACCCTTGCTCTTGTGGGATCCTTGAAAATGTCTCCTGCATGTTTAAGGACACCTTTCAACATTGACAATGTTTTGACTGATTTCTCTGAAGAGGAGAAAGTGTCAAATAGGAAGTCTTGTTCAATTGGGTCAGCATGCATTTCCACATCATGATTGTGTGCTGTCCTTTCTATTAATGCGTTAAACGCAGCTGTATCCTCTGTTGGCGAAGTCTTGACAGGATAAGAAGGAGTGTCAGGAATAGTCTGTGAGTCCCCCAGGTCGACAGGGTCTGCCCAGGCTTGAGTCTGGTCATCCTGATCCGTGTCCACAGGGTAATTAAATTATTCATTGTAGTCATACCCCATATCCTCATCAGTGCGAGTGGGTGAGTATGCAGAGGTGTCCTGGCCATGGTACCTTACAGACTCAAAAAGGACAGGTGATGTGGAAGAATCCCTTTTCTTTTTGAGTGGAATTTTATATGTTTCAAGAGGATTTTCTGACCTGATCTTCCTCTGATAAATAGTAAGTCTGCCAGTGTCGGAGTCGATATGCAGCTTCGACTGGTCATCATAGGAGGGCTCTTGACACACAATGTCTTCTTCTAGAGAATGACTCCGTTTCCCCATCGACACCTTCTTGGACGTTTCGATCCCTGTTTTCGGATCGAGCGCTTTAGGCCGTGCAGTTGGGGGCAGTCCGAATTTTATCGGTGGCATAGTATTTGTAGACTGATTGACCTTTTTTGGGGCTGGCGTCGTCATTGGTCCGACCGACTTTGTCTTTTCGCCAATATGTTTTTGGCCTTGCGTCGACTTAGGCGCCAGTTGCGTTGGAGGCGCGGTCTTCTGCCTCGACTCGACGTGGTCCTTCGAGCCGCCCTTTGACTTCGGCTCGAGGCCTTTGACGAACTGTGGCCTGTCGACTCGGTGCTTCAGATCGGGAACCTTCCGAGACTGGAGTCCCTTATTTGTGTCGCTGTCCGTCGACGTCGACCTCGTCGGTTTGACGTGCCTGACTTTAGTTATGGACTTTAGCGTACCGATCTTCGGGTCGACACCCCTTAGTTGTGACCCCGCAGGGTCGTCGACACCTTTCTTCTTTGTCGAATCCGATGGATCCGAACTCTTCGATCCGAAGACTGTCTCCAGCAGTTTCGGTTTCGTTCTCGACTCCATGGCTTTCGGTTTCGATTTAACCAGTGACTGGTAATGTTCAACCGATGGCTTGTGTGATATATTCTTAGCCGGGCCGAGACGCGGGGCTATAGAATGTTCATCATGATCTTGGCTAAGGCCTGTTGGCGATGCCTCGACCTGAGCCCTTGGAAGTCTTTCCGTGTCTGTTATGGGCCCCGTACTCACTGTTAGGCCTGGTTCATCGCTCGAGTCGTCATCGACGGCTCCGATGGCCGATGCGTCGTCCCTTACCTCGACGACGTTTTCATCATCGACAATTTCTTCGTCGTCTTCATAATAGTTGGAGTCATGCTCCAAACCGGGATCCGACTGCTGTTCTGGATCCTCAGTCTCGACGACCTCATCGTCTTCTTCATCGAAGATATTCACCGGGTCGGGCGCTGGCCTCGTCATCGTCTGCCTCCTTGCGCGTCGAAGTCTAAGCGTCTTCTTCGACCTGAATTGAGCACAAGCTAGGAGGTTGGCCTCATTGTGCTCCGGAGATAGGCACTTGTTGCACACCGTGTGTACATCGATGTGTGGGTACTTAGAATTACAAAGGGGGCATCGTTTGAACGGGCTCCGTTTCATCGACGATCGGGCCTCTGGTGTCGAAAAGGCCACGCGGCTCTCTTCGACGTCCTGCTCGAAAGAACTGGAACAAAGTACTCGGCACCGATCGAAATGACAATACCGACGACCTTTTGGCCTTTTGGCCTTTAGAAAAGTTTCAGAACTTGAGTAAAGAAAAGTACATCCAAACCCAATGGCGGAAAAAAACAATCTGAGGATGGAGGGGATGCCCATGCGCACTGTAGTCCACGGAGGAGCCACCTATCTCGTGATACTTCGAAGACTCTTACAGGACAACAATGTGCAATCATCCGGACCCAACACTAGGCGGCGATCTATGCACAGATGTGAATTCAGCAGCCCACATGCCTCGAACTTTGTATTACCCACTCGTCTGAGGTGATTGACTCCTAGACAGGTAGGAACTGTGAGAGACGTCCCCCGAAGGAGTGGAGTGATCGGGGGTAGCGGAGGGAAGTCACTGTTTGTTGGCAGGGGAAGTGCGGTGGTTACCTCTGCCTCTTCCCTTATTATTATTTCTTCGTAGCCGCCTTGAAAATAACCTCTGGAGGAGATAGGTTGGTTATTACCACTATTAGAGGAGGAGGGATTCTCTGAGGACACTGTTTTTGAGCCACCCCTGTAAAAGGAGCGGCAAAAGGAACCCCTATTAGAGGGTAATTGTAAGGCCCCCATGGATTGCAGTTTCCATTTCATTTTTTTCTAGGGAAGTATTGACAGCTGGCCCGATATCAAAAGGTTGAGTAAGTATGGAGGACTGTACCTCCTGCTTGAATCCAGAGATTCTAAGCCAAGCATGTCTGCGCAGTAGTATGCTAGCGTTGATGGCACGAGATGCTGTGTCTGCCGCATCTGGTGCGCATTTGATGGAAGTATTAGTGAAAAGCTTACCCTCCTGAATGAGGTCATTAGCTTTGGCTTTATACTGATCTGGAAAATGTTGCCTGAGCTTTTCCAACTCATCATAGTGAGCCCTGTCGTAGCGTGCTAAAAGAGCTTAAACATTGGCAAAACGCCAATGGTTAGCCGCCTGCGAAGCCACTCTTTTACCTGAGGCATCAATGAGTTTAGACTCCTTATCAGGAGGGGGGCGTCGCCTGTGGCTTGAGAGTTAGCTCTCTTGCGAGCATTATATGCCACAAGAGAGTATAAGGGCAACTGGCCTTTAACATAAACAGGGTTTGTAGAAGCGGCCTTGTATTTCTTATCTACTCTAGGTGTGAGTATTCTGGATCTAACGGGGTCTTTGAGTACCTCATCAGTATGTTTTAACATGCCTTTGAGCACTGGTCTTCGTACCGAGGCTCTTTGGATGGAGTATCGTTGTCTTTAGGAGTGGACTGCAGCGTGGAAGACTTGGGCTGAGAGTCTTTGGGCGTGGAATGTTTTGAGTCTGAGTGCTTTTTAAGCAGTTTGGGCTCAGAAGCTTTTGGAGATGTACGTTTTTGCTCCGAACTTTTCGGCGCAGAGGATTTCAGCTCCGAGCCTTCAGGTGTGGATGATTTCGGTTTCGAGGATTTCGGCTCTGAAGCTTTAGGTTTGGAAGATTTTGGTTCTGAATCTTTAGACTTGAAAGATTTAGGCTCCGAGGCCTTCGGTGTCGAAGGTGTCCTTGGTGCCGGCAGTGTCTTGACTGGCAAATGCTTTGTCTTAAGTTTCGGTGCAGAGGGTGTTGGTTCGGCACCAGAATGGGGCTGGCTCGAGCCCGAAGGCTTGTGTTTGTGTTCCATAGCCGGGCTTGAGGGCGGGGCATCTGAAACTTTTTCTCACTGCCGATCTGAGCCAGAGGGCGAAGGTGAGAAAGGAGTCTTCGTTTTTTTTTTCTTGCTTTTTTAAAAAACTTTATTTATTGGAATTTTTTCATAGTGAAGGAATAGACCAGCATGATACAATATCTGTAAAGGAGACATGACTGAGATACTGGGAGGACATAGCAAAATAATACTGCGGGATAGAGGAATGCAACTCGACAGGCACACACATCAGCAGTGAGGGCAATTATAAACTACCGTAGGATTTGAGTAACATAAGGAACATTCAACACGCCATACAGTTGCCAGTACAGACTACAACAGAGTAAGTATGTCAGGGGGCTCTGACAGTATATGATGTGACCGTTATCATCTGACAGGCATTTCAAAAAGTAGGAACAGAGCGCACCGTGGTGTTGAGATGCCTGGAGAACAAGTGGAGGATCATTGAAACTAGGCATAGTCTGTGTAAGGGTGTTCCAACAAATATGTCTGCAGTGGAGCCCAAATGTCTAGGGGTCGAGAAGAGCGGGGGAGCAAGTCAGCATAAATGCATAGTTGGTCTTGCTATAGGATCATATCTGACAGCCAGTCTTTAAATTTAGGTGCACGACCCCTACCCCAGCGGCAGGCTATGCGTGGTTTAGCCAGAGGAAGACTGAAGGAGACAAACTTCCGATGCTTGGCAGGGAGTTGTTCAGTGTAGCCTAAGAGCGCTAACAGTGGTGATCGCAAAAGAGACAGTGAGACCATAGAGTCGAGGGCTGTCAGGACAGTGTTCCAGTAGTTTTGGATATCTGGGCAGTCTCAAGCCAGGTGTAGGAAATCAGCATGTTCCCTTTTGCATCTATTCCAGCAATGTGTATCTCGCAACCCAAATTTGTGTAGTGTAACTGGTGTGTAATAGCTGCGGTGTAAGAATCTATAATGTATAATACGGAGTCTGCTATTGGCCGAGATCGGTTCAGTTTGCTTACAACAATACAGCCATTGCTCATCTGCGAGTTAGTGGCCCAGTTTAGCCGACCACTTAATCCGTGCCGGGCACGGAGGGTATTCAGTGTCACCATATAGACTGTGATATAGTGTAGACATCAAATGTGAAGCAGTAGGGGTTAGCAATAGACTGTATAGAGGGGCGAATGTAGCAGTTTCGGACTGAAAAGCAGTGTTAGTAGCCTGAATGCCATGGCGGAAAGCGAGCATAGAGAAACGTCTCCAGGTGGTCAGGGGAGGATCAGGACACATTTGTTGAAGGGTTCGGACTTTACCATTACTGTACAGGTCCCCCCAACAAAGAACACTACCTGTACGCGCAGTGTTTTTGAAAAGCCCCTCTCGTAGCAGAGATATGTCTGGATGGTATGTGAGTGGAAGGAGAGGGGAGTAGAGACTGGATGCGTGCATACGAACCCGGATGCAAGTGTACAATCTACGGAGTTCGGAGCGCTGTTGCCGGAGCCTTAGTTTTTGATTGAGTGGGCACATGGGGATCTGTACTCACGGTACGTTGACCCAGAGTGATGTTCTCTTCTTCCTTGTCTGAGTCCGTTTCAGACAGGGAGACCAGTTCTTCGTCCTCAGCTTCGGCAGCTGGACGATCTGAATCTTCTCCAAAGATGTCCGATATGGAGCCGCTACCACTTTGCACCTCGTGGCGTGGAGCCAGAAGATCCCGAATGGTCTTTTTTTATCAGAATGATCGACACGCTTCACAGTCCTTTTCGTCGTGTTCCAGGGATAAGGAGAGGTTGCAAACCTGGTGCATATCGGTGCTTGGAAATTTAGCATAACACCCGGGACATAGTTTGAATGGAGTCCGTTATTTCGACTGCTGGGATGGTCGGCACGGGTAGGCCCAACGGGCCGCCTTCGAAGTTCCCGATCTAATGTTTTTTCAGTTGAACGATATGCATTGAATGGGGAACCGCGATCAAAGACAATACCGTTACGGGTAGAGGATAGCGCATTGAAGGTGTTCGAGAACTATACCAAACCGGAGCGCAGTAATACACATCTGAACCTGATGGCGGAAGAAAACAATCTGGGGATAGTCAATGCCCATGCTCACTTTCACCTAAAGGAGGAGTCACCTACCTCGTGACTGGAAAGACTTCTTCAAAGAGAACCAAAGTGCAAACATCCGGACCCAACACTAGATGGCCATCTATGCTAAAGCATACGATTCTACAGCTCATATGCCCCGAACATATATATATATTCGTATAGATTCATAGGCAACCTTTTTTGGGTCAGCCTTCTGCTACTGAACTGTCTTGGGTCTTTTTCACGCTGCTACCATCCATGGCAGTTATATTATGTTGTTATTTTCATTTCTAAGGCGCACAGAACGAATGGAGTGTCCCGGCATGAACCCGGAGAGATTGAAGAGGAGCCAAGTTTAGGGAAATAGGTACGTTTTCAGCTTCTTTTTGAAAAGACTCAGGTCCTGAATGCATCGAAGCGCGAGGGGCAGATCGTTCCAGGCCAAAGCGGCCTTCACAGCCAGAGAGCTGCCGCCCGTCCTTTGCAAGCAGAAATGCGAAACTTGAGCCAAGAATTGAGTGGAGGAACCCAGGTATCGTGCGGGGATGTAGAAGGAAAAAGATTTCTGAAGGTAACCTGTCCCTGTGGCATACAGAGCACGGTGGGCAATAACTAAGATCTTGAATCTGACCCTTTCTGCCACAGACAGCCAGTGTAAGACGCATAGGTGTTGTCTCACGCTACACCTGGCAGGAATGTTGAAGAGAAGTCTGGCAGCTGCGTTCTGCAGCACTTTCAGTTTATTTAGTAAGTAGCTCGGGCACCAGCATATAATGCGTTGGCTTAATCTAGCCGAGAGAGAGAATATGGGCTTGGTCACTGTCTCTGGCCGCCTGAGGAAAAAGGCGAAGAAACCTCCTGAGGATTTTTAGAAAACCAAAGCAGGTCCCTGATAGCTTCTTGATCTGGGTCAAGAAGAAGAGATTTTCCTCGAACCAAACCCCTAAGTTCTCAACAGGGTTCCCCGATGAGACAGGCAACACTGAATCGGAAGCCCAGAGTGTTTCCCTAAACCGTGGGGGAAACTTGCCAAAAAGGAGGATTTCTGATTTCTCCTAGTTACATTTCAATTCAGCCGCCGCCAACCAGTGAAAAACTGCAGTCAGTCAGTATTTGGTGCCCGAAATAGAGCCCTCGTTTTTTTCCCCATGTGAACAGGAGCTGGGTATCATTGGCGTTAGAGATTATTTTCGCCCCTAAGTCCTCAGCCAACTGAACCAAAGGGGTAACGTAAATATTAAAAAGAAGAGGACTCAGGAAGGAGCCCTGTGGTCACTTTCTTTGGTGAGGAGAAAAACTGTGGAAGCCACACCTGCTGTGTTCGATCCTCCAAAAAGGATTTGAGCCAGCCCCAAGCACTTCCTGATACGCCAATCTCCGCCAGTCGGGTAAGCAGCAATGTGTGAGGAACCATATCGAATGCCGCAGAGGTCCAGCAAAACCAAGGCGGCCCTCCCGCCAGCATCCAAACAGTCTCTGATGGCTTCAGAAATTTCCACCAGAGCTGATTCAGTGCACTGCGTGGGGTAATGGTTCAGTCCACATCGGTCATTTGCTCTCTTACCTTGTGAATGACAAAGGTTTCTGATCACATCTGAACATCTACCTGACAACGAATGCACTTCAATGTCAGGGCTGGTTGGCCTGTCCTTTAGTTTTACATTTTCTCCTTTTATGCTTCCCTTTTCATTCCTTTGCTTCTGATCATTGGATTGTAATTTTTCTTAAGAGGCTACTGTAGCTCTGTGGGTATTGCGAGCAAGTGGCTATCCTGTCACTCATTTCACCTGCAGTGTGTCGCATCCCATGCTGCCACTTCCTCTAAACCAGGCGGCTATTATAGAATACAGTTGTGCATAGTGCATCACTGTTTTAGAAGTCCATGATGGCCAACCTGTTGCTTCCAAATGTGGCAGCCATGCTGGAACTTTTGAGTACATAAGCCAGACCTATAGGCATTGCCAATGATTGTTTCAAGCATTTGATCGACCCGAGAGCCAAATAGATGCTCGCTATTTTTGGAAGCACTATAGCCGCACAAATCCTTTATAATCTGTTTATTGTGAAGATGTGTCCCTGGCACACAACCCTAGAAATCCTTTTCCATCAGCAGCCGCTTGTCCCCTCTGTCTTTGTTCCACAATCTAGAACCCAGCAAAGGAAGCATCATGCGAACACTTGTTGCTGTGGGTTGGTTACCTAGGAACAGAATACAGCAGAATGTAAATGTAAATCCAGTATTTGTAAAGCACGAACAATTGCCCAAGGGCGTCAAGGCGCTGGGGGCCGTCGGAAAGACTAAGCGAGCTATTGCCCAGACTCACATGGTGCTGGGCTGTCCTGCCGCTGTTGCTGGGGATCGAACCGTGAACCCCTGTGCTTTGGAGTCACACGCCATGGTCGCTGCACCACACCTCTTCCCAGCTGTCATGCTCAATCCTACATTTAGGAGATTCTATTACACTCTGGAATAAACCTTGATATCACCAGCCAGGCTGCCTACAAAGGAGGATACTAGTGTTAATCTCGCTAGCCACTGAATCCGCCACATCAAGGACACAACGTACATTAGCATTGCTTATTGCTTTGCCCGTTGGGACCAGATCCTGTTCCCTCCCCTTGTGGTGAGCTTCAGGACATGTTTCATGAGAGCATCCATTTTTTCCCAGTTGTACAAGTTTTATCTGAAGAGGAGGTCTCCACCAAGTTGGTGATTTGCCAATGTGTGGCTTCTCCCAAATGCCACTCTCTTCCTTGTAGCCTGATTTTTATCAGTTCTTGATCAGAGGGAGAAGTACCCCCGGTGGCCTTTGCAGAGGCCCTCTTATGGACAGCGTGCAACTGAAACTTGCCTCTGCTGTAGTGCTGTCTCCAAGAACTAGACGTCTTCTTCCCCACCACTGGAGGCCTTTGAGAAGAGGGCCTCGGGTTCTTTTTGGCCCTGGCCCAGGGGAATGCTGGCAGTGCCGGCCTCTTCCTACACGGTGCTGGAGATCTCTTCAGCCCCGAACATGGTCCATAATTCTCAGATCTGCATCTTTTAAAACACCCGCCTTCTCTCCTGCTTATGCCCACAAGTCTTCTTGAAAGGGTAGGCGAGGCTGGCACTGTAGGACGATTCTCTGTGTTCCAGGGAGAGGCAGAGGTTACAGACCTCATGGCGGTAAGCCCAAGGGTATTCTGTGTTGCACCTAGGACACAAATGGAATACTGCAAGTTCCATACCGCAGTCCTAGGTGCATTCTGGAGGAAAGTTTTGACCAACCTTGAAGGAAAGGAGCAAGTCAAGGCTGCGGTGAGGTAAAGTTTTACAGACTTTAAAGACTGATATAGAAAAAAAAAATCAAAGCAATATCGTTGTTTTCATCTCTAGTTTGAAAGAGGGAGTTGGAGAATCCAAAATAAAACCAAAAATATAAGTAAGCAATCTTTGCGTAGGACACTTCAAAGCAACACCCCGAACATCTGAGAGGAAGAAAATCCGAGGAGGAGCCCGTGTACTGTTGTATTCTGGACCGAAGGAAGAATTGCAGCAGGTCTTGTGACTCAAACGTCTTTAAAGCAAGTTTCAAATGTCCAGACCCATAACTTGATGGGAGGAGAATGTACAACATGTGTTTCTACAACCACACATGCTAAGAGCACTATGATCAGGAAGGCATGTCTTCAAAGATAGTTACCGATGAATGATGATAGAATGTCGTCTTCTTCATCGGTAGCCTTGATGTTAGCGAGTTCTGTGGTTGGAGGGGGCCAAAGACTGCTCACTTGTGATAAAGGGACGTGGGATAGGAGGTGGTGTGAATGTTTTGCATTTCCGATGTTCTATTGTGTTGAATTGCTTGATGAAGAATTGAATGACGGTGCTGTGCTACTGGCTGATGGTTGTATTAGTGTGTGGGAGTGGATTGATGCAGTGGTTGACAGCCTCCTCGAACTGTGCTCTGATTCGGTTATGTGCTTCATTAATGGATTTCCAGTACAAGGGGGCCTTAGTTATGGTGATGAGGAATCTGGAATGCAGAGCAGAGTACTAAAAGACTGGTAACTTAATGAGGACATTGGTTGTCCTCAAGGCCTCACCATGGTGGTCATTGTTTGGGTTGAAGGATTTTAGCGCTAGTTCGACTTCTACAAAGGTTTTTCAGAGTTGTGTTGTAAACTTCGAGGAGTAGGATGACACCCGTTGTGGGCTGCAGGGTGCTCGACGGACTAAAATGTTGTCCTAGGAGGGAAGCCATCTAGCAATCTTTGAATGAGTGCTACTTTGTTGAATGACAAACACCGCAGCGCTAGCGCTTGGCAGTGATCAAGGACTGCTGCAGTACAAAATAGAGTTGGTCCGAGTTGCAAGTTTGTAATATCATACAGTTCTAAGATATTTAATTCAACACACAATCATCATCAACTTTAAAATGATTGAAGGGAAGAAAATTTTCCGCAGAAATAAATTGTTCAATTCACTTTCATTGGCATTTATTCATGCAAAGTCATTGTTTGATCAAATTGCAGCCAATAGTTCATCATGTAAAACGAAAGTACTACCATGTAATTGTGAAATCATTACATTCGATATTCGAATCAAGTGCTCTCGGTGAAGAGGGGAGGGGTAAGTGAAAAGTGAGAGGGACAGGGTAAAGGTGTTGTGACATGTTCATAACATCATGTTAAAGTTGCAAAAACCTTTACAGTCAAATTAATGAGCAAAGGTTCCCAAATTACATCACACAGAGAAGAAGAGTCAATCTCATATTTTGATCCTATGGTGTGTGGAAAAAAGGCGTAGTTCTACGTTTCGACCCCCGATTACGCTAAAGGGTTGATTCAAGCCTCATGTTGGGGTCTTCATCAGGTAGGTAAGGAGAGCATCAAAGGACGGTCGCCATCTATACCGTCTGAAAATGGGCCTTGACAAAGCTCCAGAGGTTTTTGTGCGACGTACTCGTGGTCACTAAACCAATGTGTGCAGTGGGATCATTCCTCACGCCTGGGATTGTGAATGGCTTCTTACTTAGAACCGGGACCTCCTTGACGGGTTACCGCTCTGCTGGCGTGCTGCATCTGTGTCTGGCTGCAAGCGTTTTTTTAATCGTTTTTACTGCATTTCATTTATTTTCTAAAAAAACTTGTTTTAATACCTGTATTCTGGTCGCCCACTCCCCGGTCCACCGCAGCTACCAGTGCTGATTGTTGTGGAGGGAGGTAAAGCGGCACCACTTCCTGCTTGATCCACATTGGGCGTCCATCTTGGGAGGATGACGTGCTAATCTCCACCTTCGCCTAATCTATTTGGTCCCTCTTCTACCCGCGCAGCGGTGACGCGCAGCGGCAGCGCCAAAGAGAAGCCAGTCTGCGCCAGTCCGCGTCCAGACGCTTCCCGCTGGATCCTGGCCACGGCTGCTATCATGGTAGGGGAGCGCCTCTCCTATGACACTTTTTCGCTTCATGCCCTACGACCTCCCCCCAATCCTTCCTGTCGGCACTCGATTCTTCCTTCTAACGTAGACCATTCCTGTAAAAACTGTGATTGGAGTACCCTTTCCTCACACAGCCGTCATTCGTCCTCTGTACAGAAATGGAGAATGTTTCTCCTCAACTGTCGGTCTTTACCGAAACACTACACTGAGCTGTACATGCTGATAGAAGAGCTCAATCCTGATGCTCTTTTCCTAACGGAGACCTGGCTCCAAATAGATAATGACCCTGCCACAGTGTGGGCTACCCCTCAAGGATACACCCTCAAACGACTTGATCGTCAGACTGGGAGAGGGGGTGGACTTGCCATCATACACAGAGATAGCTTTAGGTGCTGCATCTCTCCCACCACCTCCCCAGCCTGTGAGAGTTTTTACTTTGTGTTAGAATTTTCTCTCACGACTACCTTCTCAGGTATCCTAGCCTACCGTCCTCCCGGTGCCCTTAATAACTTTATCACCAAGATAACAGAGCTTACGGCAAGTGTCGTGCTGACCTCGTCCAATCTAACCTTGCTTGGGGACTTCAATTTGCACCTTGACGACCCCCACGACTTGGCAGCAAATAACCTTCGCTCTAACTTGCAAGCTATTGCTCTTCACCAAAGGGGCTACCAGGCTACCCATAATAGGGGACATCTTCTTGACCATATCTACAGCAACATAGATGACCTCATGGTGGATACTCCCATTCCACTGCCCTGGACCGACCATTTTTTAATTCCTTTCACATGGTCCACCTACTCTCCTTCTCCCCCTCAAAATTTTGTTAAACACCTTGGTAGGAAATGGCCCTCACTCCCCGTCCCTGACTGGGCAGCTGCTCTCGCTCGAGATCCTCCTAGGATGGCAACTAACTCATTTATGGCCACCAACAATTTTGATAATTGGATTACCACCACCCTTGATCAGGTCCTTCCCAAACTCCCCCGTAAATCTATAACAAGACCCAAAGTTGCCCCGTGGTACACTCCTGCCCTCAGAATCATGAAACTAGAGTGCCGTAAACTTGAGAGAGCCTGGAGACAGAACCACTCCCAGCTCAGAAAGGTAGAATATAGGGCTGCTATAAAGCTCTACAAAATAGAGATTAAGGCAGCACAAGTTCTTTTTTATGAAGGGAAAATTAACTTAGCTGCTAATGCCCCCAAGGAAATTTTTAAGATAGTGAAGTCCCTTATCTCATCTCCTGCTGAGCGTCCCTCTGCTGAAGGCGCCCAAGACCGCTGTAATGATTTGGCTGCTTTCTTCTCTCAAAAAATTCAAACCATATATTCCTCATTCAGTAACCCTAAGGACAGCATGGGACCTATCTCTCCCATAGTTCCTGATCCTTTGGTCCCCTCTAGGCTTGACACTATCCCACTTCTTGACATCGGCAGACTAGACAGATTAATTCCTAAAATCAGTTCTGGGTCGCCCATTGACCCAGCACCTCCTCGGGCCCTTATTAAGGTCTGGGACGTTATTCGTCCGGTTATTATGGACGTACTTAATACGTCCATCATCTCTAGATCTGTCCCACCCTCATGGAAGTGTGCAATGGTGAAGGCCCTGATGAAAAAGCCTACCCTGGACCAAAGTAATCTGTCCAACTACCGTCCCATCTCCTTGCTTCCGTGGCTGAGTAAACTGCTTGAGAGGCACGTTAATAACATCTGAACGGACTACTTGGAGTCCAACGGTTTGCTGCGTGCCTCTCAGACAGGTTTTCGTCCTCAGCACGGAACCGAAACCGCTCTTTTAGCGGCAACGGAAGCAGCAAGAGCCGTGTTGGACCGGGGAGGAAAAGTCGCCATTATCTTATTGGACCTCAGCGCCGCGTTCGACACGGTCAACCATGCCACGCTATTACATCGATTGGCGTGCATGGGCGTGTCGGGCGCGGCCCTGGAATGGCTGACATCCTTCCTGGATGAACGCTTCTTTCGGGTCTTTGAGGGGGAGGTGGCTTCTCCCAAACACCCACTTAGGTGTGGGGTCCATCAGGGCTCCTCCCTAAGCCCCACCCTTTTTAATGCCTACATGGAACCCCTAGACAGGATAGTCCATCCCTTTGGTGTGCGTATTGTCACCTACGCAGACGATACCCAACTGGTGGCCTCTTTAGACCACCCGGAGGGCTCGTCCAACACCTTAGGTCCCTGTCTAGAGGCTGTTGCCAGGTGGATGCAATCTTCGTGTCTGAAGCTCAACGGGGAGAAGACTGACATCATCCTTCTGGGCAATTCCTCCCCGTCCGACCTTGCAACCATCTGGCCACCATGTCTGGGCCTGCCCCCTGTTCCCAAGCCCCAAATAAAGAGCCTCGGGATGTGGCTCGACAAAGCTCTAGACTTTTCGGTTCAAGCCACTAAGACTGCCGCCACCTGCTTTGGGCTAATGAGGATGCTCCGCAAGGTGCTCCCTCTGCTCCCATTCCAGGCGAGAAGGGTCATGGTTCAGGCCTTGATTCTCTCCCGTCTGGATTATGGGAATGCTCTTTATACAGAAGCTACAAGTTACACAAAACAGTGCTGCCCGCTTACTTTACAACTTGCCCCACTGGCAGTCAGTGAAGAAGGCCCTAAGGGAGCTTCACTGGCTCCCAATAGCGTCAAGAGTGCAATTCAAGGCCATGTGCATTTTGCACAAGTCCTTCCATCGAGTTGGCCCTGCAATTCTCCACTCTATAGTCAAGCCTTATATCCCTTCCCGTCCCCTTCGCTCAGGTACCCTTCAGTTGGCAACTTCGATCAAAGTCAACAGAGCCCGCTGGGGCGGCCGCTCCTTCTCCCACTCGGCGGCAAAACTTTGGAACTCCCTCCCTCTCCCTATCCGAGGAAACAGTAATTACATGTCCTTTAGGAAAGCCCTGAAAACGCACTTGTTTGCCAAAACTTGCTGAACTACCCTGAGCCCGCGCTAAACAACCAGTCACAAGCGCTGCGAGGCCTCCGGGTAGTTACGCGCTATACAAGTGCAATTTTTCATTTTTCATTTCATTTCATTTCATTTCAATGGGTCTAACTTTAGTTTTTCTTCTATCGTTTGACCTCA
The DNA here is from genome assembly GCF_964261635.1 of Lissotriton helveticus. Taxonomy (NCBI): domain Eukaryota; kingdom Metazoa; phylum Chordata; class Amphibia; order Caudata; family Salamandridae; genus Lissotriton; species Lissotriton helveticus. The sequence goes on from NC_136062.1 coordinate 475,438,112, forward strand.
GATGAGGGTTGTGGTGTGGCGGATGGCAGTGCAGATGGCATGGTAGTGTGTTAGTCTCACGGTATCAGGGCCTCGCAGTGGAATGAAGTCGAGGCCAACAAGATCATGTTGAATGCATGGATTTGGGGACGTGTTGGTTAATGTCCAGGGTACTGAGGAGTGCACCGAGTTAGACATGCAATGACTTTGTGCTTGGGTAGGCTGCAGAGTGGGTGTACTAAACAGAGACAGATGAGGTTTGATATTCCTTCTGTGAAGTTCCTATTGGGTAAAGAGACAAGGCTGGATACCAGACTGAAGGAAGCTGCCTGCACTGCAAGTGGGAAGAGAAAGGTGAGGATGTTGGAATGACTTACTCTCATAGAGTTGTTCAGAGTGCAGGGCCAGCTATGCTTAAGGATGATGCTGAGCCCTTCTCCAATTTAGTGAACAACTATGAAGATGGGGATGTTAAGCATGTGGGTGGAGGCGCGTCATGTTTCTGTGTTGAAGAGCGCACCTAGGATGTGCTGACTGAGGATAAAAGTTACGTCAAGGGCATGGATGACTCCGGATTGTGCTCTGATGAGCAACAGTTTAACTGTGTATGATGCTGGTGTTGTGTGTACTAATAAGCAGTACGAGGACGACGCTTTTGGAATTTGTTGTGCAACAACAGTCATTAGGTTTAGCCAGTGTGTGTATTTAGAGAACTGTAATGGGTGTGTAGGACAATGAGTTGACTGCCATCCTGAGGGGCCCAGATGTTGTTCTCAGGCCTTTACAATTCAAGCAAAGAAGGTATAAAAGCCCACCTACCCAAAACATCCCTTAGAAAGAGCAAACATTGCTGGCAGTGAGCAGGAATTTTCAATAAATGAATAACAAAATTCTTTTTTGTACCTCAAAAAAAAAAAAAAAATAAGGAAAGAACAAGACACAGGCATACACCACATTAGTCTTTGTTTTTCCCACTGCATGGGAAAAAGAAATGCAAACCTTTTGTACCGGACGGTCCCCTAACAACAAAGATATGCCACTTAAGTGTACATTTCGCAGCCCAAGCACTGACTGGCCACAACAAAGCATAATCACTCTGAAGATGAACAGTATTAGGGAATAGTTAAAATGAAAGATGCAGACCCTTTTATTACAAACCAATGTGCACATATACACTGAGGTCTTGGAGCAGGTTTAAAAAAAAAAAAAAGGATCAATGAGAGGTGAACAATTTTGATTTGTTCCGCAGTAGTGCAAATAATGAAATCCATGATTTTCCACCCCCCACAGCTGTTGACAGTGGGCTTGTTTGAGCCTTCAGTTGCTGTGTGTTTCAGGGCATTGCTTCCATGATTGACTTTAATCCAGTGTAGATTTTCATATCGAACAGTCGAATTCTTGAGGTGCTTTTCAATGTGAAGAGGCAGAGGGGCCAAAAGGGTCATCGATCGCCCTAAACAATTGCTAACGTTCATTAGAAGAGGACAAGGCCAGGATGAAAAGGTGAGAAACATAACAAGGGAGGCTAAGAGAGACTGAGGAAATGATAGCCAAGATTAGGAAAGAAATCAGAGGGAATAAAATGATAGAAGGTAAGAGGTTGGAGGAGATTAAGAGGCAGGGAAAAAAGAACAATGAAAAGAAGCAAGCTAGATAGGGGTGTTGAGGAGAAGAGGAAAGGAATGATGAAGTGAAAGCTAAGGAATGGAGAGGAAAGCAGAGAGATGGAACTGAGCAAGAGATGAGGGAACAGGGAGCTATGGAAGCACACCTCCCTGCTGTCCATCTACCGTTAATCAGGAGTGTCCTGGTCTTTCTCTGCTGAAATCTGGCTGAGAAGGGTCGGTTTATGGGGCGTTGCGGGGTGTCTTATTATAAGGCCGCGTCTTTCGGTGTACCACCACAGGTCCAGGAGCTTCTTCCCCTTTTGCCCGATCAGGAATCTTTCTTTGGGAAACTGTAAACACTTTCTTCTTTTAAAGAACATTTTAAAGCAAATATGCCAAGGCCCACTGTCCTGGGAAGTGTGTCCTCTTTCCCAGGCACTAGTGGCCTGTTGGCTAACAGGGAAATACCTTCTCCAGCCATCCAGTGCTCTCCACGTTGGGGCAAAACAAAACAGTCCACCTTGCAAACCCCAAAGCCCAAGAACGCCATGGATGGGCTGTCCAGGAGGATCATGGGGTCCTGAAGAGACGGTCTTGCTGTACAGAAATAAAATAGCTCAGGGACGCTGAGCGCAGCTGCCTTCATCATCCTAGCCCAGCGGTCTCCGCACCAGGAATGGAAGGGGTTTCTTGTGACAGCTCTGCATGGCAGCTTCATCTCTGTTCATCCCCAGTTATGAAAATACACCTTCTGCCAAAAGGGCAAGTAATCCATTAGTGGCCCTGTGGAAGTGGAGGCATAAGAGATACAAGTCAGCATAAAGAGGCCACCATATAAGGAAGCAAAAGTTACTTACCTGTAGCAAAACTTCTCTAGCATAGGCATCCTGCACGGTTATCTGTGAGAACATCGCATAAAGTTTCCACGCCTGCCTTAACAGTGCGGTCCAAACCACAAAGGCGTCTTTACAACGCACTCCTTTACCACGCATACTGTTGGGGCGGACGTCTTCTGCATGTCTTTGGAAAGCGTGCCTCCCCTGTCTTATGTGGATCTCCAGGCAAGCCACTTAAAGGTCACTGTATGGTTTCTAGATCCCTATCACAGTGAACATGACAGTCATACATGTCCACTGAGGGTCTCCCTGTTTACATAGATTGAGAATCGAGAGCTTAGCACAGAGGTCGAGGGGAGGCATGCATAGTGCACCCTCTCTGCACAGGCTGAGATAGACTGACTCGTGCCAGCAATAAATCCATAGTCACGAGTGGTGAGTCACCAGCCACCCTCCTGATCAAGTCTCTGCAGTCTATCCCTTGCCAGGGGCCCTGTTGCCTTTCTCTACCCGACGTGTGTTTGAGAGCCCCTGGGTCTACTGGGGAGGGATGGTGAGCTGAGCCATTGTGTGTAATGTGAGCTGTTCTGCTGGAAATCCCAGCTCCCCCGCGTCCCTCCCTATTCCTAGGAGAAGCCTGATGGGCTGGGGGTAGACACTCACTCTTATCTGGGTTTAGCTGCACTAACTCTGCTAGGAGGGACCCTTTCTGAAGGGTAATGGTCAGCCCCCCCTGGTCTGGAGTAAATAAAAATTTCACAGTGGGGAATCGCCCTGGCTGGCAGTAAGAACATGTCCGGGGTAGGCAGCAAGACATCTTCTGCATGCTTTGAACACGCAGTGAACATGCCAAAAATGTGCCTCGGGACTGGAGGGGCACCTGGGGTTCGAAAGTAGCAGGCCCTCTGATTGGATCAGCCTACCAGTCAGAGGTGCTAAAAGTCAGGCCTCAGTGGTCATTTTTTGTTCAAGACTGGTCTATAATTCTGAAGGGGCGACCCTACACAGGGTCCTTCTTAGGAAGCCATTTAGGGCCCACAGTGTAAAGGTGATATAAGAGGCTTGCTCACAGCGTCTCTGCACACCCTTGGATGGGGGTTAACTGGAGGAAGTTTTCTCTGTGACTGATAAATTATGCTGCACAGGAGTTTGCCAGAGTGACCAGGAACAAGGGCATCAGTCGGAAAACCAGCTGTTCCTATGAGGCTTATGGAGCTGGCGCTCTGAACAAGGAAAGTGCAGACAGCTGCGCAAAGAGAAAAGGAAGCTTGTAGCACATCAACTGAGGCAGGGGGAGATAGGGAAGCTTGATCCCAGTCCTTGAAGGGGGAGAACACTTTGCCCAGATGATCCCTCCCCTGTGCTGCAGGAGCCTGTGTGGTACTTCCAGTTACAAATGGTAACAGGTGGATACAGGCTCCCACCTTTCTTTTTGTGACAACTGGGGCTATCAGGGCGTGCTGGCACTCTGACAAGCCACTACCCTCCTACCTCTACCCAGTGGCTCCTGGACTAGTGGGATTCCAGTAAACTGTGCCAAGACATCAGGTACCTGAGATCGGATCCCTGACACCAATCCAGATGTGTCCTCACTCAGGACAGGAGGGCACTTCTTTTGCTTTGGGTGGGTGTTATGGGGCTGATCAAGAACCTTTGACTTCCTATCATATGTTGATACTATATCCAGAGATTGGTATCAAGGCTCTGGCGAATGGGAGCAACGCTGTGCAACATGGTCTGTAAGATGCAAGGTTAATTGTGTGTTTTCATGTTAACTGTGCTTTTATAGTGCTTGACGTCTAGGCGCTATAATACTGTTTGGGGTCAGAACTCTGGCCCAGAGGGTTGTAGAGACAACTGATTTTCACTGTTTATTCTAGTTTTATGTGTTGTATATATATCTCGTGTGTATTAAAGTATTTTTCTTTTATATAAAGCAAAGTACTGACTGGAAATTTAGTTTATCAGCTGGTGGTACGGTGTGCACTGTATTCTGAATGTCTAACCCCACCTCACGTCCTTGAGTAAGACTTGGACTGCTTTGTCTCGCTACCCTGAGAGAGTCAAGTGCCGCAGAGGAGTACTTGGTTATGCAGTTTTGGGTCCACTAGTACTGAGGCCCCAGGACACCATTGGGGAACACTCCAGTTGATGCGATTGGAGCGCACTAACACCTGAGTGCCCCTGTGCCCAGGTCTAACACCAGTCATTACAACGACTTTCCTTAGGGAAAGAGCTGGACTTTGGGTCAGTATAATTTACTATTCAAACTCCAGTCTGCACAACAGTAGAAAAGTGCTGGACTTAAAGTCCAACATTAGTCCAACAACGCTTTCCTTAAGTCAAGTGTTGTAACGGCTTGCATGGTAAACGAATGGATTGTAAAGATGCATTTGTGGTTTGGACCGCGTTCTTAAGGCACAGCGTGGTTCGAGCCATGATGTAAAAGCAGTTTCCCATCCTGCCCAGTCTCGTCTACTGTGAAAATACCCACAGAAGGTCCCGGAACACTTTTACCTTCATTTTCTTTTCTTTTTTCAAACAGGCACTCCCCATATACCCTCCTCCTACATGGCAGCCATTTTAGTTCAGATTCTGAAGGAAGCAGGTAAACCCTCCACTGACGAGGAGTAGATAGACAGGTTGTATAAAAAGATGAAGTGAACCACCATATCTCAAATCTACTGATACAGTCTAGTAACTTTGAATCGTAAGCATAGGTTGCGCGCACCCTAATCATAAACCGTAACCAGAATGCGACCAAGCTCTTTGATAAGGATGTTTTAAGAACCTCTGAAATGCTTCTACCAAGGCTATAACAAGTGCTAAAACCGCCAAGTCTTCTATAGATGGCTTTAACACGCCTGTGAATGGGTATGGAGAGGTATTAGATTTCAATAAAATCTTTTTGTCCTATTCTCTTTCTGCTTTTTCTGTGCTGTTCTTTACCTTATTCACAATGGTTGATGTCAGTGCACGGTGGCGCCTCTGAACGCTGTATTCTAAATGCGCTGGTGGAGAGGGTGGTTGAGCCTCCCACATGCTAGGACTGTAGACTCCAATGGAAATATAACAGGTCCAGAATAAGAAGCAGCTCTTCAGACAGGATAAAATGCGGTACACCTGTCAAAAGGCGGAATTGCCCAACTAAAATCTCTCTGTTGAGGAGGAATTTACAAGATTGATTCTATTTCTTCTCTCTGTCCAGGAGAAGAATATCACCAGGGAGAAAGTTCCCCCTCAGGGAGAGCACGCCCGCAGATACTACGTATAAAATACCAGAGTTTGAATTATGCAGGTCCCAAACTTCCCAGGGGAAAAGACAGCCGCGAAATGGGGGGTAATGGAAGCCGTCTTTTCATGAAGAGTCCTTCAAAGAGTAGTTAGCTGCAGGGTACTCTCCATACTCTCCATATGAGGTCAAGCTGAGTTCTGAGCAGACCTGTGGAGTAGAATAGTAGTAACCTTCCAAGAGGGGGAACTCTTGGTGGCGAGCAACTTGACTAGGTAGGTTAAAAGCAACAGGACAAAATGTGGGGGTATTGGCTGGAGACGCAGGGACATAAGGTTAGCCATCTTTGAATTGATTAACTAATGGGACAAAAAGTGGCCCTGTAGAGGCAATGCCACCTTGGAGTAAACACATTCCTTTCTGTTCACCGGCTCATGGTCTTATGCTCACCTAGCTCAGTTTTTCCTCAAAAGAAAGTCTGGATCCGGAGGCGGCCCCTGACCGGCTTTTGGTGCCACGGTCAGACCACGGCGCACGATCATTACTTGGCTATGGGACACTTGGGGGGCCAGCCTGAATAGGTAATGACTCCCTCCTCCAGGGTAACATTGTGTGTGGAGAGATTTGAGAAAGCCATTCAAAGCTACTGTGCTCTAAATAACAGGCAGGGTCAAAGGTCACTCTTTGGCAAGATTTTAATGCACACTTAATTCAGGAGCTGCATGCTGCGAGACAGTCTAGAAGAGACGAGGGATAGCGTCCCATGATAATGTTAGAAAGGGAGCCCTTGAGGATGCTGATGTGAAAGACTCGGGCCCGCTTTTAATGTTGGCGGTAAGCATACTCTGTCGCAACAGTGACACATGTCAGCCCGCTGGCAGCCCTGATAAGATCATTTGGACTGCAAGTTACATCCTATGCGGACACACAAATTGTGTTGTCCTTACAGCGAGGCAAAGAAGCCGAATCGGCCTCATGATGCCACGATTGTATGAAAACAATAACTGGTTGGATGTCCGCAAATTGCCTGAAACTTAATGCTGACAAAACAGGTTATTATATTTGGAATAACCCCAACCTCTGGACGCCAGACATGTGGCCCGTCGAAATGGGTAAGTCTCCAGCACCATCAGTGAAAGCCAAGAATCTGGGGGTGATTATGGATAATAAACGTACCTTTGGCGATTAGGATAGTGGGGTGGTCTCGAAGTGCTTTTTCCTCCTCAGAATCTTGAGGGAAATAAAATTCTTCCTACCAGAGGATAGCTTTAGGACTGCAGTCGCAGCCATCATTTTGTCACAGCTGGATTATTGCAATAGTCTGTTCTTGAACATTCAAAAGAAGCACCTGAACAGACTCCAACTAATGTAAAATGCGGCAGCCAGGCTGCTAACGGGCACGCCAAGGTTTGCTTCAGTTAGAAACGGACTTCGACACCTACACTGGCTTCCAGTTAAACAGCGTGCACAATTTAAATCGCTTGGCACGGTTTTTAAGTCCGTGTTGGGCATTGGTCCAGTATATCTGAGAAGTCACATTAAATGGTATGTCCCTGGAAGACTGCTGCGCTCCTCGGTAGGAAAACACGTGATTGTTCCCCGAGTGAAAAAAGCGAATTGGGGCGGCAGCAGTTTCATAGTCGGTGCCGCTAAAGCTTGGAACAACCTACCAGTGCAGCTCAGAAATTCCACTGAGCTCCTTTCCTTCAGGAAGGGGTTAAAAACGTGGCTGTTCTCTGAATAAGCCTCTGCACCCATGGAAACCGGTTAGACAGTGTTCAGCGCCAGGACACCCTTGGGTAAAAGCACGCTTTAAAATCTTTAACAACATAACAGTGTGTGCTTACTCCAGCATTGGGGTCTGCCCACCGAACTTAAAAGTGGGCAGACCATAGTTTGACTGCGGCGGAGACTACGTTATCTCCGCCAATGCCAAACTGCTCTGGCAGCACGACAAATTAAGGCCCGTCGGAGAACTGGCTCTATGACCATCCGCCTAATTACGATGGGCTAACATTTATCCATTATTTACTGTCTGTCACAGCCAAGCAAACTGTGGCAGTAAAAACAAAGAATGCCCTCCTTGCCATTGGAGGCAACTCTCATGGTGAGGAGGGCATTTTCTTTTTTGTTTACAAAAAGACAATCCAGCTTTTGGATTTTCTTTTTGAAAATAAAAAAAGGACAGTTTGCTGCAAGGCTTAATCATGTTTACAGAGCCCTGCACCAAACTGCACCATGTTGACGGACACTGAACCGAACTGCAAAAAACATTGACATGAACGCCGTGGCGGCGGTTCGTGACAAATGTTTAAGAAATGGCCGTCAGCTTGGCGGTCATTTCATGATTTTGAATGCGGAGGTGCAGTCAAGGCAGTGGAGTAATCTACTCCGTCGCCTTTACTGCAATACCTCCGTCCGCTGCAATATAAATCAGCCCATCCCAATCTTTTTGCCGGTGAGTTTGCTGATATGCAAACTGCGCATAACTCACACATAAAGCTGTACAGAAGTGGATTCTTGAAGCAAAAATACTATGAAAAGGGTGGAAGATTGGAGTCCATTCAGACGAAAGAACTACCTGAGCAGCAACAGGATGGGATTCTCCACAAAATCAGGCTTAGACAGGAAGAGAAGGCAAAGCCTTACCCAAGGAATAGGCAGCGAGCTGGGACAGGGTTGGAAAATAGATATCAATGCTTCCGTCTCCTATGAAGAGGTGTTTCGAGCAACTAAAACCTGAAAGTGGGTAAGCAACTTAGGACAGTAGATTCATTGCAATGTATTTTTACACCAACCAAGGGGACGTGTTCGGCTCCCTCATCTTGCACAGCTTTTCTATAGTGCCCAAAAAATGGCCTAATGCTGCCCGACAACACTACAGGTCTTAATAACCATAATTCTGAAACGGAGAAAGAATCAGCGCCATTGTAGTACCTATCGACCCATCTCACTCCTCAATGCTGATTCAAAGATCCTGAGGAAAGTCATGCTAAATAAACATAGTCTACATGTGTGTACAGAGACAATGTCATGCAAAATGGTGCCCATCCGGGTCTCTGCCGGATGGAGGATCGTTAGATCCATCTATCACAGATTGGGTTTGTGTAATAACTTATTTTTTTTAAAATGCAAACTCATCAGCACAGTTGTGAACTTGTGCCTGAACTAGGACCACAACGGTGAAACACAGACCAGCAGTTCCCAACCCCTAGTCCAAGTTTTACTGCCTTGGGTCAGTTTACATGTACAGCGTGGTTTACGGATGCTAGTGGATGTGGGTGCAGTTTGTGGCTGCACCAGCTTTGTCCTTGGAACGCAGCCGCAGTCTGCAACCTAAAGGGCACCCTTGGTGCTGCGCATTGTGCACCACCCAGGAGGTGCCACACTAGGTGTCCCACGACAGCCTGTGTGTCACTGTGCCCACGCCAGTAATACAGCCTGGGCAAAGGTGTTCCCTCATTGGCCGCTGGGGTTAGACTGTTCATATTGGAGCATAGTCAAGACCAATTGAATAAGGATGGGTTCAAACTGAGGTGGCATGATGTGCGAAGGAATGAAGAGTCGGAATTAGAGGTAGGCGAACCACCTCCCATGAGACACAGGGTCAAGACTGATTTGCATATGGCTGGGTCCAAACTGGGATGGGTTAGTTAGCAGAAGAATGATGATGGATTAAACCCAGATCTGTGAAAAGTTTCAGCACTCCGTCCATCAGTAAAGCACTTGTTCACCCAAGGGCATCTTGGCGCTGAATAACAGATGTTTATTGCAACCCACCTCAATGGTAGACATTTTATCTAACCCTGGGCGTAGTTCGCGTAGTGGCGATACGTTTAGCTACGCGAAGTGCACTTCGCACTACGCGAACTGCGTAGTGCACTGTGCAATCAGTGCAAACTGCATTTTTGCACAGTGCAAGCGGTCGTTTTCTGCTGCTCGAGTAGATTTCTACTAGAGCGGCAGCTTTCTCAACGCAGACTGGTAGTTTCTCATTGAGCGCCGTCGCAAGCATACATGACCACTCGCAATGAGAAACGTGACCTCCCCGTGTTGAGAATCTCGCCGGGAGGTTGATTTTCCACGCTTGCTATCAGCAACTTGCTGTTGCTGATCGCAAACCAGGAAAAAGTCTTGCCCGGTTGTCATTTTGCTTGCTCTTGGTCGCCAACTTGACGTGGACGACGGCGAGCAAGCAAAAAATGACCACTACGCATGTTTGCACTGTGCTACGTGCAAGTTGCATAGTGTAAAGTAGCGCAAACTACACGAGCGTAGCGTAGTACTTCGCCCAGGGTTAATTTTATCGACCTCAGATTACAAAGCCCCCGCTAGGATTTGAGCCTGTGACCATGAGGTCGAGCACAGGCCCCTACAGTGGACGCATAAGTGCACTCAGCCACCAGACCTGGCCTCACCAGGGATGGAAGATTGCCCCGGAGGACGGACGATGAGGGATATCCAGAAGCCCTCAGTGGAATTCGAAGAGGCGCTGCATCTGCAAAATGCAAAGGGATGGTTTTGAAATTATAGCACTAGAGGCTCCTTCGAAGCGCCCTGTACGTTTAGAAAAGACTGGGAAACAGGGAAGGGAACATCCGTCTCAGTTAATTTATAGAGCGGGGAATTTGTAAGGACATTTTGTGGTGAAAAATCGAGACAGGCTTTTAAGATTCCACATACATGCCAATATCCTCTACGTCATATCCGGAGCATGTGTGGCGCTCTGTGGGAACTTGTGCTACCCTGGAGCTGTGCTGAAAAAAGGACATACTATCAGAGGTGGTAGGGATGTAAAGTGGCGCAGGCGTACTACTTTACAACTCCGCCATATTCGATAGTCAGTGCAGGCGCACTACTTTACAACCCCACCACATGATAGTCAGTGCAGACACACTACTTTACAACCAACCAACTCACTCGATAGCGCAGGCGTACTACTTTACAACCACACTCGATAGTGAGTGTAGACATACTACTCTAGAAATCCCCACCACACTCAATAGTCAGTGCAGACATATTACTTTACAACCCTACCCAACTCGTTACTCAGTGGAGACATACTACATTACAACCCCACAATAATTGACAGTAAGACTGCTTTACAACTGCCACCACACTCGATAGTGCAGGCATACTCCTTTACAACCCCACCACACTGTATTCAGTGCAGGCGCACTACTTTACAACCCCACCATACTTGACAGTCAGTGCTGGCACACTGCTTTACACCACAGTTGATAGCGCAGGGGTACTACTTTACAACCTCGCCACACTCGTTAGTCAGTGCACACATACTACTTTACAGTCCTATCACAGTCGATAGTCTGTGCAGGCAAACTACTTTACAACTCCGCCACTTTCGATAGTAAGTGGAGGCGTACTACTTTACAACCACACCACACTCGATAATGAGTGTAGACATACTACTCTAGAAATCCCCACCACACTCGATAGTCAGTGCAGACATACTACATTACAACCCCACAACACTTGACAGTCAGACTGCTTTACAACTGCCACCACACTCGATAGTGCAGGCATACTACTTTACAACCCCACCACACTGTATTCAGTGCAGGCGCACTACTTTACAACCCCAACACTCAACAGTCAGTGCTGGCGCACTGCTTTACAATCCCCACCACAGTTGATAGCGCAGGAGTACTACTTTACAACCTCGCCAAGCTCGTTAGTCAGTGCAGACGTACTACTATACAATCCCACCACACTCAACAGTCAGTGCACACATACTACTTTACAACTCCGCCACATTCGATAGTAAGTGGAGGCGTACTACTTTGCAACCACACCACACTCCATGCAGACGTACTTGAAGGAGATGTTGTAGTGGATTAACGGTGTCACATATGTGGGACTGTCCCTGGACAGAGTTAACATGTGTTAGGAACACCAGCAGAGAAGTTGGTGACCATGAAACCTCCTAAAAGCATCAATTTGAAGCTTACTGCTGGTAGGACAGTATATGCTGACTGTAGAAAACCCTGGGCCTTGCAGGAAAAATGCAAAATAACTGTATAAAGTTTGGGAAGTTTAAGCTACGGAGAACCGAATGCTTCACGAATGAGGAACACTGATGGAGTTTCTGAAGGACTGGAAAGGGCTCATGAGTGAGTTCTCCGATGCACCACACCTTCTACGCGCCAGATATCCCAAGGCCATTCTGCGTATATTACCTCTGGTCAGGTGGGGGCCTAATTTTAGGTTAATACTACTGGGGTTCAAAGAGGGGAGACATGTCTAAAAGGATCTTTGCAGAGATGGGAACCCTTTGGGCTGGTGGGCTGGCTGTGCTGCTTGCTTGAGCAGGGCAAGGCTCCTTGAAGGTTTCTTAGACGTAGGGGCTTGCCCCGCCAGTTTCAGCCAGACCTAACCCTCTACATCCTTTCGTCTTAATCGCCTACTCCATATTTTCTTTTTCTATTACTCTTTCTTCCATTCTTCTCGCCAGCTGTCATTAATGTGCTACACTGGGGGTGATAGTCCTGGTCTTCTTTGTAGACCTACACAGTTTGTCTACTGCTGAGACTGAGGGGTGCTTAGCTACAGGGCTGACTGACAGCACAGCAACCAAAATCTTTCCACGTAAAGGGAATAATCTGAGACATTTCTATATGAAACTCTCCAAAAGAGAAGATATTCATTGCCAAGACTTCTTCCCCCTTTATCCATCTTAGAGGCGGTGCCAAACTCTTGTATGAGGACAGGGACAAGAGCCTCTTCGTTGATCCAGACTCATTTGGCCTCATCTAGTGCCACATGTAAGTAGCTTTTTTGATAATACGAACTAATTGGGCCGTTTGCGACTGCAAAAAAGCCTTTTCGTATGTGGCAGACTGTCATAAGCACAGGTGCTCACAATTAAGTGCCGGTGCCGAGCACCGGAGACTACTGGCTCAAATTAAGGACCAGTCTGTAGAACCATGAATCCATTGACACATTGCACCAATCTGTATTCCTCTGCAGCACGTACCACCAGGTGTCCCAGCAGCCGGTCACTCTACGCCTCCCTCTGGATTGCGCTCCCCCATACTCCCCCTTCTAACTCGTGCTTACCCTCGCCCCTGAGCTGCGCAAGCCCCCTGTGCCCAAATGCCCCCTTCACAAACATTTAGCCCTTCCCCTTCTTCTCAGTGCGGTTTACTCACGTGCTACGAAGCCGATTCCAGGCACATAGTCTGCCAGCAGCCGCAGGAGGAACTGGATTCTGGCCCTATGAGAAGAGAAAGGAGATGAGTAAACCATTAGCTCCATCTGCAGACGTCATATGCGGATATACGTGTGTACATGACATGCGCACAGAGGTGGAGGTGACACTGACTTACCAAGGGGGTCCCTGTCTCATCTCAACAAAGACCTTGCATCAGCAATAGTCCTATCCTCAAGAGCACATGCACCAAACTAATGCTAACCACTTATAACATCTTTGAAAGCGACACCAGCAACTCACAGGATTTTGGCTCTAGAAAATGACATCTTTTCCATCCATGACGTAAAACACCACAGATCCCAAGAGCCCATTCTAGAACCTCTGTCAATGACCACATCAAAGGGACACCTTTACATCTACACCCTGGGGGAAAAACCTTCACCCTCCTGACTTACAACAGCCCACATCACACGGCTGATATGGTGAAGACAAGCTCCCCCATTCCCCAATCTGGGAACTCACCTCCGTGTCCGACAGTGAGAGGCGAGCTCTGTCTCACTGAAGACCAGCGAGACTCACCCAGGTGATCAAACCGAGATCGGACTCAAGATGAGAGCTTGGCGGTGGGTACCAGGGTGAAAGAGGGTTATGTGAAGATTGTGTTAGGACGTTACCAGGCACATTAGGAGCACCCCCAACATACAAGGCGCTGCCTGGCATATACCAATTCAACTAGATGTTCTGAAACATTCACTTTACATGAGCCATTAACTGGCACAGAGTTGAAAACGAGACTTCAATGGTTCTTTCCATCGGAGTGCGGAGCTGCACGATGCATCTGGTGCTGGTGTTGCTCACACGGAGTTGTGCCTCAGGCAAGCATTTCTTATGGACATACAAAAGATGTACTGTTGTCTCAGCAAAATTATGCTCTTAAGTTCTGGCTTGGCAGTTCGGGCTGGACTGTTCCCATGAGGCACAGGGTCAAGACTGATTTGCATATGGCTGGGCCCAAACTGGGGTGGCATGGTGAGCAAAAGAACAATGGATTTAACCCAGATCTCTTGAATAGGGATGAATGTTTAATTTGCTTTGAATTCCGTCCATCATTTGTGTACCTTTTGCTTACGTTCTGTGTCAGAACCTAAAATATTTGAACATTTCAAGGGTTCCAATTCTGCAGTGAAAAAAGATGAACCACATACTGCAAAATGTGGGCAAATTTATTTACACACACCACCAAAAGTACCTTCTGGAAGGGGGAACCGTGACATAGTGCGCACAACCCTTCCACTGGTTCCTTAATAAAAAAAATTTAAGGGCTAAGACAGTTAAAAATACCTCTGAGGTGGTCCAAGCATGCTCTCCTACTGTCCCCTAATGGGAATTATTAAAAAGACAGGAGATAGTTCAACATGAAATGAGGTCGACATGTTTCAGCCCTGAAATGCATGCCACTAGTGAATGCAAAATAGGCTTTCTTCAGGACGAATGAAAAAAATTATTAAACTCTGTACGAGTGATGCCACAATGGATTGGAAAAAACAGAGTTCTACAACCATTGTGTAACAGAGAGAGGACCTACTACAGCTTCTCCACATAATGAGAACAAAGTAACTGGACGACATTAGCGGCTACAGAAGAGTTAAGGGTCATGTACCTTCTAACTCGACTGCCACGTGGTATCGTTCAACCCTGTTTTTATGAAACAAGAAGATCTGGCCACTTGACAGATGCATGTAGGCTTGAACGCAACAAACTGTCGTACTGGCAACTAGCAGCATAACTGCGATGCCGCAGAGACGTCATGATATTCAATGTCAGGTGTGACCAGACTATGGAGATACAGAACAATGGAAAATTATTTTAATTAAATCAGAACCACACCATGAACAACAAGAAAATACTGTCATACTCCGCTATTATACTGTAAGACACGATAACGTCTTCATTTTTAGCTGAAGTTAGATGTTTTATCATCAGCCACACCTAGATTCCTATGGCTTTGAAGATTACAGGTACCTTAAGCCACCAGGAAATTGGCCTACGTACACCTAAGTAATAAGGGAAGGCATCGTCGTTGTGCACATTAACACGAAGGGAGGCACTTCATTGACCTGAAGATCATCAGATAAGTTGCTTCCAACCTCCTCCAGAAGGTTGCGGAGAGAATATTAAAAATAAACCTCTTCATTCACCTCAGACCAAAGGCGGCCAACCGTAGCCATATCAATGAGAAACCACCATTATCTATCTCAAGAATTTCACAGAGACGCCTCCTCCATGCTGAAGCCTCATAACAGTCCCAATCGAGGCGGATTCATGCAACACTACAACAGAAATTCACACCGTTTCCTCGTGACCATCCCGAGATCCACGAAGGAGGTCGCTCCCCTTGCTGCTGCGAATCCCACCCTGGTATTGTAGCGCTGCTCGCACCGCCTGTGCCCGTACCTTACTTGTGATCACTGGACATTATTCACTTATTTATTTAATTAGCGCTGCTCGCACTGCTTGTGCCTCGATTGGGATAATTGGATTGTATTTAATTATTAAGTCTGCTGCCTGTGCCTGCCGTGCCTTACAGCGCCGATCCCACTGGCGCTTGCCGACCGCCTTTGCCTGACCTGTGCCCCTAGCTCGTCGCGCTCGCATTTTGGCTTGCAGCCATCTTGTTGTTATTGTGGCGACCCCCAGCCCGGCTCTCCGCCCCGCTCCCCGCCTCCAAGATCACCCTCCCTCGCCCCTCGCCCCTCCCACCATCCGTATATGACTGATGCTTTTTCGCGCAGCGTCCACGCGCAGCGGACGGGCCCCATGCGCGCCGAAGGTGCACCAAAGGTAAGCCCGTCTACGCCCGTCCGCGCCAGGACCGCGCCCAGCGCCAGACCCCCTGGCCCCCGCGCTGCGCCCTCCACCAACATCACGTATGACGCCGCCACCCTCCTAGCCCTCAACCCCGGACGCATCCCTCATTGTTGCGTAGCTGCCCCCGGACACACCCACGGACCCTTCGCCTGCCACTCCTGCAAATTTACCAGCATCAAGACCCATACCACTAACCCCAAACTCAGCTCCGACTCTAACCACCTGAAGTGCATCCTGCTGAACACCCGCTCGGTCCACAGACAAGCCACCGAACTCTGGGATCTACTCGACACTACATCACCGGACGTCGCCTTCCTTACTGAAACATGGATGAACGCATCATCAGCACCCGACTTCGCCGTAGCTATCCCAAACAATTACAAGATTATCCGGAAAGACCGCGCCGTCCAAACGGGAGGAGGCATCGCCATTGTCCATAAGAACACCATCAAAATCACGACCCGCTCCGACGATAACCTTACAACCGCCGAACACCTCCACTTCCAGGTCCACACAGACCCTAGAACAACACTTAGAGGCACCCTCATCTACAGGCCTCCAGGAACCCGTAAACAATTCAACGAAGACATCACCGACTTCATCAGTCCACATGCCCTCGCCTCGGAGAACTACATTCTACTAGGAGACCTCAATTTCCACCTGGACAAGAAAAGCGACTACAACACCACCACCCTTCTTGACAACCTGACCAATCTCGGCCTCAAACAACTTGTTGACACCCCCACCCATGCAGCCGGACACACGCTCGACCCAATATTCACCTCCAGCAAACACATCTCCTTTGACCGCACCACAGCTCTCCACTGGACAGACCACAGATGTGTTCACTTCAGCTACAAAACAACCTCGACCCACAACCACCCACAACCTATCCCCCGAAGAAAATGGAACAAAATCACCACCGACCAACTCCTCACATCGCTCAACCAAAACCCACCCGCCCTTTCATCGGACCCAAACCAAGCTGCCATCAAATTCAAACAATGGATCACTCACAGCGCTGACGAACTAGCACCCTTGAAAAACCATCTCACCAATCAAAACAATAAAAAGGCCCCATGCTTCAATGATGACCTTAAGAAATCCAAAAAGCTATGCCGCACGCTTGAGAAGACATGGAGAAAAAACCCAACCTCCGACAACATGACCACCCTCAAGGCAGCCACCCGCAAACACCACCAGCTGATCCGATCCACGAAGAAATCAGCATTCAAGAAACGACTTGACAACAACGCCCATAACAGCAAGGAACTATTCAACATCGTCAAAGAATTCACCAACCCCACTGCAGCCTCAAACGACATCACTCCCTCCCAAGACCTCTGCGATTCGTTATCCTCCTTCTTCTACAACAAAATTGCCGACATACACAACAGCTTCGAAAACAGCTCAAACAGACAACCCTCTCCACCCCCCTCAGAACCTAAACCGACCTCTAACTACCTCAGCGCCTGGAACCCAATGACTGGTGAAGACACCATCCGCCTCATGAACTCTATCCACTCTGGATCCCCAACCGACCCATGTCCCCACCACATCTTCAATAAAGCAGAATCCATCATCGCACCCCATCTCCGTGATATCATCAACTGCTCCATCTCTGCCACCTTCCCAGAAAGCTGGAAACATGCCGAAGTCAGCGCCCTCCTGAAGAAACCCACAGCAGACCCATCTGAACTTAAAAACTACCGCCCCATATCCCTCCTCCCATTCCCGGCCAAAGTCATCGAGAAAGCCGTCAATAGCCAACTCGCCGCCTTCCTTGAATCCAACAACTCCCTCGATCCCTCACAGTCCGGCTTTCGAGCCAAACACAGCACCGAAACCGCCCTCATCGCAGCAACAGACGACATCCGAACACTACTGGACAACGGAGAAACAGTGGCCCTCATCCTACTCGACCTTTCCGCTGCCTTCGACACAGTATGTCATAGCACACTCATACAACGCCTCAACAATGTCGGAATACAAGGAAAAGCTTTGGATTGGATCATCTCGTTCCTCGCTGGAAGAACCCAGAGAGTCCACCTCCCCCCATTCAAATCAGAGGCCACCGAAGTCATCTGTGGTGTACCACAAGGATCTTCACTCAGCCCCACCCTCTTCAACGTATACATGAGTCCCCTCGCATCCATCGCGCGCCAACACAACCTCAACATCATCTCCTACGCAGACGACACCCAACTGATCCTCTCCCTCACCAAAGACCCAAACACCGCCAAAACCAATCTACACGAAGGAATGAAAGAAGTAGCCGAATGGATGAAGAACAGCCGTTAAAAACTTAACTCGGACAAAACGGAAGTCCTCATCTTAGGATCATCCCCCTCTGCCTGGGATGACTCATGGTGGCCACCGGCCCTGGGTACAGCACCCATACCTACAGATCACGCACGTAACCTGGGCTTCATCCTAGACTCCTCCCTCTCGATGACCAGACAAGTCAACGCCGTCTCATCTTCATGCTTCAACATCCTACGCATGCTCAAAAAAATCTTCCGCTGGATCCCCACCGAGACAAGAAAGACAGTCACCCACGCACTGGTCACCAGCCGATTGGATTATGGAAATACCCTTTACGCTGGGACCACAGCCAAACTACAGAAAAAACTCCAACGCATCCAAAACGCCTCAGCCAGACTCATACTCGACATTCCCCGTCATGCTCACATTTCCGGTCACCTGAAGGATCTCCACTGGCTCCCCGTCAACAAGAAAATAACGTTCCGTCTCCTCACCCACGCACACAAGGCCCTCTACGACCTAGGACCCGAATGCCTCAACACACGACTGTCCTTCTACACACCCACCCGCTAACTACGATCGTCCAATAAAGCCCTCACCGCAATTCCGCGCATCCACAGATCCACCATGGGGGGGTAGATCCTTCTCCTATTTAGCGGCCAAAACCTGGAATTCTCTCCCCACTCACCTCCGACTTACACAGAACCACCTCTCCTTCAGAAAGCAACTAAAAACCTGGCTATTCGATAAGGAATGCACCCACCCTCCCTCAAGCGCCTTGAGACCCTCTGGGTGAGTAGTGCGCTATACAAATTCCTGAACTTGAACTTGAACCGTTCACCAAAGAACATCAGAGTAAATCACAGAGAAGCACACTACACACACTTCGCGAAGGTGGGATAGAAGTTAAGTGCCCGGGTGCCAACTTCCAGCTCCTTGAGAAAATCAGCCTTTAACAAAAACAGAAAATGTACCTTCACCCACCTCATGAAGCCTGAAGAAAAGACACCACAATAACATCACAGGAATGCCCACCAACCAGAGCAAGGTTATCAAAGTTAGTTCCACTGAGGCAACTACCAACCATCCTTCCCTCTGGATCTTCATCCAATCACAGAGATGGGGCGTGTCTCCTAGTCCTTCTCGCTCTTAAAAATTGGGGCATGGCCCAAACAGAGCGGTGTTCTCCCACTAAAAAACAAAAAGCCACAGTCTCACAGACTCCTTCTCCACCCGCCCCCCCACCTGACCCCACTGCGAGGAACAGCGTAAGACAGCGGGCTCTTACTCAGCATATCGGTCGTAGAAGGGAGAACGCAGCATGTAGTAGAGCAGCAATATGCTTCGCCTCCTCAGCTCCGAGCGCTCTCTCCGGTTCAAGGCCTTCATGTCGCCTACTAAAGTAAGACTGCAAAAACAAGAGAAGCAGAGTTGAAACAAGGTGGGGAGCAAGAAAGGGAA
Organism: Lissotriton helveticus; assembly: GCF_964261635.1. Taxonomy (NCBI): domain Eukaryota; kingdom Metazoa; phylum Chordata; class Amphibia; order Caudata; family Salamandridae; genus Lissotriton; species Lissotriton helveticus. The sequence goes on from NC_136062.1 coordinate 475,457,531, forward strand.
TTAAGAACTGATAACAGAATGGAGCAGAGAAGAATGGGCAAGAAGAGGGTGTTCACATTTGAAAAAGGGAAACACTGAGCCAAAGCACAAGTGAGAGAGGAAGAAAGGAAACAAGGGCATGGGGAGAGGATTGTGAGTTGCAGAGGGAACAGTGTTTAAAAGAGAGGGGATAGGGAAGGACAAAATGATGAATGAAGAGAATGAGACAAAAATCATTGTGCAATGTGTAGGGATAATCAGCAATAAAGGGGTGTGCATGAATAAAGTGAAGAAGCAGACAATGGTAGTGGAGGAACATGCGAGGAAGTGATGAAAATCAAGAAGTCGAAGAGGAAAAACAAAGTGAAAGAGGGGAAATGAAGAGAAAGGGTATGGAAGGAGGGTACGTGAGAAAGACATGTGAAATGAGAAAAAGGGGGGCAAGGCTAAAGGATGAGAAGGAAATGGGAATGAGGGAAGAGGGTGGGGAGAGTTTAGGGACATCAGACAGGGAAATGTTAGTAAAAAACAAAACACTGAAGTAGAAGATAAACATAACAAAGTGAACACTCTTCTGTTCGAGAATCAAGACCATGTCCCTGAGGTCAACCAGCATTAATGTACGGGTTTGAAGACCCCCTCAACCCTCTCATTCTATGGCCGTGTGTGAACAGAGTGATGGGTCCCAGAAACAGGAGGGGGGATTTCAAGAAGCTAGCCCCTCCTTTCCCCATCTACTCTACAAAAAAGACTGGGTTCTTTGGTAGTCCTACCCTCACGGCTGAGACCAGATTAGGGCAAAGCATTTGTCTAAAATGCCCCTGATGTTGGACACCTGTAGCCAGGAAGCGCTTCTTGAGACGTATCAGGCGTTGCTCTTAGACTGGTCTTCAGTGCATAAGAACTACGACACAGCCTCTTATCCACCATCTTGTGAATAAGCTGCAGAAAGAGATGTGCTCTAGGGCTGTCTGCAGTATCTCTCTCCTGGAGAATCCTCTCATCAGATCCAGTGTTCTGCAGGCAAACGGATGTCAAGCTACTAGAGACGATTGGCACCAAGGCGCTATGTAAACACAGTATTCACTCCATCATTGGCCAATGGTGATGTACTCTCTGGACCGAGCGCGGAATCCCCTAATACAAAAAGCTTCAGCAATATGCAATGGAGCAGAATATGATGCATGGTGTCTCCTCCTCACTATAAAACCAAATTTCAATGGTCTTGCTACCCTGAAAAGGCAATCTGATATCCCACGTTCTACCACTCATTGACATATAACCGGTGGGGTAAGGGGGGGGGGGAGCGAGGGGGTTAGTTCATATTATATACCTTGATATTTTGACATACGGCGGAGGAACTGCTCTTTCTGCAAATAAGCCGTTAATTTTCCTCTTAAATCCAGGTATCTGTTTACCTAACAAGAGCAGTCCTCCACAACAGATGCTGTCCTAGGCAATCTTTGGCCTGCAGGAGACTAGGAAAACATGGCGTCTTTATAGAAAGATAGTGTACCCAAGAGACGAGCCAAGCTACATCTAAAGAAGAGAAACCCCCTGTAGATTCAGAGAATATATAAACCTTGATCAAGGTGCTAGAGGAAGTAACACTAGAGTAAAGACATGAAAATAACTCCGCCATTGGGCAAGAGTCAAGGAGACACGGCTTTCAGGGTAGGGGACGATAAGACGAAACAGACCAAGACGAAAAAGACTATGACAAAGGAAGTATTGCACGAAGGCTACTAAGAGAAACCTTCCTTTAGAATTAGTCGGCTTAAGACACTTGTTAGCTAGTACTGAAATCCTGTCAGAGCTACAATCCACCTGGCTGAGCAGCAAGATAAAAACCTTTTTAAATTCAAGAACTAAGAATTATGCAAAACTCACTGGATGTAGATACAATCCGAGAAGGGAAAAAAAGGTTATCCTGTCTATCAGAAGCAAAAGAGAAGGCTAAGAATTCCCGCATGAGGGTATCCACAAAGTGGCCTTGGTTTCACACACGGAATTTCGGTTTAGTTCCTAAAAGTAAGGTGCGAACACAAGGACAGCCTCCCTGCCCCAAGATCCTTCAAGGATAACCACAGCCCAGTTACAGGGATTGAAAGCTCCAAGGGATTTGGCCAAGAAGGTTTGTGCTCCAACAATCTCAAGAATTATATAGATAGATGGATCTAATAGGGACTCTTTTGTTATGGGTAATCCTTTCTACTTATAACGCCTCTAGCCCACTGCAGGGCAGTAGTCAGAACTATACACAAACAAGGTAAACATGTGCCCTCTAATTATTGTTTGCAATCCATGTCTGATTCTTAAAAAAATACATGTAGTTGATCAATCTGCAGGACTGGCTGAAAGAAAGGAAGTTATTCCTGAAGTCCAAACTGGGACTCATGCATTTGTTGGTTTCTCCACAGACTGAACCTAGCAAGAGGAAAGTTCCCCCGGAAAAGAAGATGTGCTTGGGGCGTCGTGAGCGGTTGTGTTCATCTTAGTAACCGGTACAGACATACATAGTGTGCTGAGTTTGCGTCTCCTCCTGATGTGCATTCAGGATCCAGGAGTGGTCTTGTTGGCATGAGTCGATCTTACAAGGGAAGCTCGATGCAAACACACAAGCTGCTTGTTTTATGCCAACACCATGGTCCTAATTGATAGGACACCAGTGAGCCTACAGCAAGGTCTGAGTTATCTGGAAATGTCGTCACAGGCAAAGAGCCTTATGGTTAACTTATCGAAGGCAAAGTCCTTGGCTTGTTCCACGACACAATCAGGTACCAATGGTGAGTGAATGAGGCACATTGGAAGCCGTTGGCACTTCGCATCGTCTGGGTCTCACTTTTGATAATAAATTGAAACGGAGTCTTAAGTTCTCAGAAAAAAAAAGAGTTTGGCTGGTTTTCTGGCGCCAAAATGTAACCAGGTCTTTGATGCTGCTCTCGTTTAACCTACAGGAAGGACTACTTGGCAAACTTATAGATAATCCTCACTTTGTGAAATTTGGTTTCCAGGCTGGATGAGGTAAACCCCTGATCTGGAGAAAGGCACTCAGTCGGAGTAGCTCAGTTCCTCTTGAAGCTAGAATGCTGAATAATCTCTTAGTCCCGCGTGGGATTGCGCTCTGGAAAGGTATTTAAACCGGAAGCGCCTAGTTTTCAGTGCAACTCCTGATTTTGTTTACTTCACAGTTCAGAGAGAACAACATATTAGAGCTGCTTACAAGAGATATCAAAAGCTTCAAGAGCTTAATTACATCTTGGAGTTATTGGGTTTTAGAGATAATATAATATGTGAAAAGTAACCTGTTTAAAATACCAATCTGCAGTACAAACGCGCAAGAAGAGAAACGATACGCGGATTAGCGCTGCTACACAACAGAGCCATTGTTGGTATGTATGCCCATGGACTTCACCACTGCCAAGAAGGAGTAAGGGAGGGCGGCGTCACTTTACCAGTCTACGATTGACTGTTCCTCCCTGTCAATCCATAGAAAGTCTTGTCTCCTAGCTCTTAGCAAAGGGTGGACTGGGAAATGGTGGAAACTGGTTTACGAGTTTTGATCCCCAGTCTTACAAAATGAGTAAACTGCCTCAAGCTCAGCACATTATAAGCAACTGCCCTGCATGCTTGCAGGTCAGCAGCAGTATCACCTTCAAACGACCTATAGCGCTGAGGCAATGTTTAATGTTTGTACCACTAGCTTTGTTTATAGTGTCCTATGTCAATTTTACACTTTTTATATAACTGTTTGTGTGGTTTACATATATTTTATTTTAGCTGCTGTGCAGCAAGGAAGAACAAAGAGGCGAGTGACTTGAAAAGCAAACTGCACTTCAACACTTAACACAAAAAATGTCGAAGAGTTGTGTCTACACTACAATACCCTGAGACTGTTGAAAACTTTTAAAAATCTTCCAAAGATAGCTCCCAAGGCACCAGAGATTCTGATCTACTCGTCTGGCAACCTACAAATTGGTAGCGTGGTTCATGTTTTTGGTTATAAGTGGAAGTAATTTAATTTCCCCGTTGTTTATAATACTTTTACCCAAAGATGTAAAGCAACCCATTACACTTCGGCTAAATAGATAAATAAACACTAATGTTTTTACATACTCAAGAGTTTTCTACTTTGTATGGCTTGGGTTTTCCTTCACAGACCGAGTTTGTGGCTTTGGAGTTTCTGCACAGTGTAGCTAAGACTTGTTGTCCACCCAGAAAGAGGACAGCTGTATTAACATACAAACAGCAGTCTTCCACAATCATGAAAGACCTACCTTATATTTTTGTGTTGGTATAGAAGAACCTAAAACAATTATGTTACTTTACCTGTAAGCATCTGTTCTTGGGATGTAGAGCTGTAGATTCACATGCCTTGCATACTCCTGGCATCTAGTTTTAGGTCCGGGTGTTTGCAAGTTGTTTTTCTAAGAAAACGTCTTTTCCAGTCACAAGGTAGGGGACTCCTGCTTTCAGTGATAGTGCGCATGCGCATCAACTTCCTTGTTAGATTATTTTCCCTCAGGCGGGTTAGTATGGAGTGAATGTAGTTTAGAGATGTCTATGCGTATGTAATGTGAATAAGAACTACAACAACCACATGTGTCTGGGGAGGAGGGAGGGTGCATGCGACTCTACAGTTATACATGCCAAGTACAGATGCTTACACAGTAAGTAAAATAATCCATTTGAGGCATGTGTGCTGTAGATACACATGCTTTGCATAGACTGTATAGCAGTACTTTCCAAAAGCGGTGGCTAACCAGTGGGTGTTGCAGTTGTTTGAAAAGGTGTTTTTTTTAAGCACTGCTTGTCCTACATTAGCTTGTTGACGAACTAACACATTCACACAATAATGTTTGGTAAACGTGTGTGGTGTGGACCACGTAGCTGCTTTACATATGTTAGCTATGGGAATGTAACTTAAAAAGGCCATAGATGCTCCTATTTTGGGAGTAGAATGTCCTCTAGGAGGTATAGATAAAGTTCTTTTAGCTTTCATATAGCAAGCTTGAATACATTCAACAATCCATCTAGAAATACGGGATTTAGAGATAGGATTTCCTTTATGTGGAGCAAATGCAACAAAAAGTTGTTTTGTGAAAATCTTTTGTTTTAACAATATAGCATAATAGTGCTATTTTGACATCAAGTGTGTGTACAGCTCTTTCTGCTACTAAATCAGGTTGAGGGAAGAACAAAGGTAACTCAACTGATTGATTAATATGAAAAGTAGAAATTACTTTTGGATTGTACGAAGAACCACTCTATCTTTATGAACGTTCTTCTAAAGTTAATACCTTGAGCTCACCAACACGTCTTAATGAAGTGATAGCAATTAGAAAGGCAACCTTCCATGAAATAAACTGTAATGAACAATTGCATAGTGTCTAAAAAGATGGACCCATAAGCCTTGTGAGACAATGTTATGGTTCCAGACAGGTGCAAGCAGTATTATTATTTTAAGGTCTTCCATAAAATCATTAATTACTGAACTTTGAATAAGGATAAATGTCTGTTTTGCAGATATGCAGCTACTGCCGCAAGGTGTAGTCGAATAGATGTGAGGAGGATTCGCCATCGTCCACAAGAACACCCTCAGAGTCTTGACCACCTCCGACGACACCCTCAGCACCGCCGAACACCTGCACTTCCAGATTCACACCGACCCCAACACCACCCTCAGAGGAACCCTCATCTACATACCCCCCCGGACCCCGACCACAGTTCAGCGACTCCATCGCCGACTTTATCAGCATACAAGCCCACGCCTCCACAGGCTACATCCTAATCAGGGACCTGAACTTCCACCTCGAGAACAACTCCCTGATCGACAACCTCGCCAACCTCGGACTCAGACAGCTCGTGACAACACCCACCCACGCCGCCGGTCACACACTTGACCCCATCTTCTCCGCAAGCCCCCATGTCTTCTTCGACCACACCACCGAACCCCAATGGACCGACAATCGCTGCATCCATTTCACCTTCAGGAAGCCCACCACGCACCACCGCACCCAACAGATGCCCCGCCGCTGCTGGGGCAAAGTAACCGAAGTCCAGCTAACCACTACTCTCGTCCAGATTCTACCCGCCAACTCAGACACCGCCGCCCGCAACCTCAGGCAGTGGATCGACGACTGCGCCAACACCCTCGCCCCGCTGAAGACACCCTCCAACAGCCATACCAGCAAGAAAGCCCCCTGTTCACCGAAAACATCCAGGCCTCCAAACAAACGTGCTGAAAACTGGAGAAGAAGTGGATCCGCGATGGAACACCGGACAGCTACGCAGCCCACAAGACCGCCACCCACAGACACCATCTCCTCATCAGATCCGCCAAGAGGGCGTCATCCAAAGATCGCCTAGATAACAACGCACACAACAGCAAAGAGCTCTTCAACATCGTGAAGGGACTCTCCAAACCCTGCTCCAACACCAACGACATCTCACCTTCGCAAGGCCTGTGCGACTCACTGGCCACCTTCTTCCACCGCAAGATCGCCGACATCCACAACAGCTTCAACACCTCAACCACCCCGAGAACCACCGTCCCCACGACGACCACCTGCACCAACCGCCTGCTCTCCTGGACGAGCATCAACGACGAGGAAACCAGCGAGATCATGAACACCATCCACTCAGGATCACCGTTAGACCCTTGCCCTCACCACATTTTCAACAGAGCCAGCACATCCAATCGCACCCCATCTCCGGAAAGTAATCAACATCTCCTTCGAGACAGCAACCTTCCCGGAAAACTGGAAGCACGCCGAGAACAACGCCCTACTCAAGAAACCCAAGGCAGATCCCAAGGACCTCAAGAACTTCCGACCCATCTCTGTGCTCCTATTCCCAGCGAAGGTCACCGAGAAAATCGTCAACAAACAACTGAACCGCTACCTCGAGGCGAACAGCATCCTGGACCCATCCCAGTCCGGGTTCCGCAGCAACCACAGCACCGAATCGCCTTCATTGCCGCCACCGACGACATCAGGACCCTGCTGGACAACGGAGAAACAGCAGCCCTCATCCTCCTGTAACCATCAGCCGCCTTCGACACGGTCTGCCACCGCACACTACGAACACGCCTACACGACGCCGGGATCCAAGAGAAGGCCCTGGACTGGACCACATCCTTCCTCTCCGGCAGGTCTCAAGAGTGTCCACCTCCCACCCTTCCGCTCCAATGCCACCGAGATCATCTGCGGCGTACCCCAGGGCTCATCCCTTAGCCCGACGCTGTTCAACATCTACATGGCACCCCTCGCCCACGTCGCCCGACAGCACGACCTCAACATCATCTCCTATGCCGACGACACCCAGCTGATCCTCTCCCTCACCAAAGACCCTCACACTGCAAAGACCAACCTCCATGAAGGTATGAAGGCCGTCGCCGAATGGATGAGGAACAGCCGACTGAAGCTGAACTCGAACAAGACTGTGGTCCTCATCCTCGGAGCCACCCCTTCAGCCTGGGACGACTCCTGGTGGCGGACAACACTGGGAAAAGCCCCGACGCCCACCGACCACGCACGCAACCTAGGGGTCATCTTCGACTCCACCCTCTCCATGACTGAAGAGGTCAACGCCGTCTCCTCATCCTGCTTCAACACCCTTCGAATGCTCCTAAGGATCTTCAAGTGGATCCCCACCAAAACTAGAAGAACGGTCACCCAGGCCCTAGTCACCAGCAGGCTAGACTACCGAAACGCCCTCTACACAGGAACGTCGGCCAAGCTCCTGAGACGGCTGCAACGCATCCAGAACGCCTCGGCACGTCTGATCCTCAACATCCCTCGCCGCAGCCACATCACACCCCACCTGAGAGACCTGCACTGGCTCCCCGTCAACAAGAGGATCACCTTCAAGCTCCTCATCCACGCACACAAAGCCCTCCATAACACCGGACCAGCATACCTCAACAGACGACTCAGTTTCTACACCCCCGCCCGCCAGCTCCGCTCCGCCAACCTCGCCCTAATCCCCCGCATCCTAAGAACGGCCACCGGCGGCAGATCCTTCTCTCACCTCGCCGCTAAGACCTGGAACACCCTCCCCATTAACCTACGGCAGACCCAAGACCTACTCGCCTTCAGAAGACTCCTCAAGACCTGGCTCTTCGATCAGTAGCAGCTCCCTCTGCTCACCCCCTCCCCCAGCGCCTTGAGACCCTCACGGGTATGTAGAGCGCTTTACAAGTGACCTGACTGATTGATTGGTTATGCCAGCTTGCTGTAAATTCAAAAGATAACAAGTAATAATATTTTGTATCGATGCATCCAGTGGATCAATATAACAAACCTTTTCTACTCTGCTGCATTCCACGCCCTAGTGGTAGGCATTCTTGCCTCTTTAATAATTGTCATACGATTTGTTGATAGGTTTAGGTATCCAAACTCTATGACATCAGAAGCCAATTCGCTGGGTTGAGCTCCTTGGGGTTTGGATGTCTGATTTCTCCATGGGTCTGTGTGAGAAGGTTGGAAGTGAGGTGCAGCTTCTGATGTGGAACCACTGACCGTTCTAGTAGTGTGGTGAACAATGGTTGATGAGCCCATGGGGGAGCCACTTGAATCAGTGCGAGTGATGTCTGCCTGAGTTTCCGAACCAGAAATAGAAGGAGAGCTAGAGGCGGAAAAGCGTAAGCAAATATCCCGGACCAGGTCATCCATAGGGCATTGCCTTTGGACAGATGACATGGGAAACTGGATGCGAAGTTTAGGCATTTTGAGTTTTCTGCTTGTGGCAAAAAGGTCTTTTTGTGGGAAACCCCATTCTTGGAAGTATGGAAGGAGAACTTGGGGATGAAGTTCCCATTCGTGTACATGCTGCCGCATTCTGCTGAGGAGGTCGGCAAACTGGTTGTGCATGACTGGAAGGTGTTCTGACAGAAGATGAACTTTGTGATGTATTGACCAACGCCAAAAGGACTGAGAGAGGAGTGACTGCTGCAGAGAGTGTCCCCTCCCCTGTTTTTGTTCATAGTACACAGCTTTCATATTGTCCGTCCAGACTGACAACTTTTCCTACTAGGTGAGGGTGAAAAGCTTTTAGTGCTGGTGGAACAGCTGAAAGCTCCAAGTAATGGATGTGGAGACTCCTGTATTTGGTGTCTCATAAACCCTGAATTATTAGATGTAGGGAGATGGGCACTGAACCTGTGAGAGACGCATCTGCTGTTACTACGACTTGTGGAATGGGGTCGATGAAAGCCCGCCCTTTTGATAGGTTTTGTGTGTTCCACCACTGCAGAGAGCTGTCTACCAACACTAGATCTGTTAATTGACCCTGTGATTGATTCCAGTGACGTGCTAAGCATTCATGTAGAGAACGCAAGTGTAATTTTGCGTGAGGCACTATTGCAATGCACAATGTCGTCATCCCTAACAGTTGCATGAAAGTTTTGACTGTTAGGCAATGGTTGTTTTGAAACTGTAGTGATAAAGTTTGAAAGTTTTGAATTCTGGCTGCACTGGGAGAGGCTGGAGCTGTGTGAGTGTTTAGCGTTGCTCCCAGATATGGTTTCAGTTGTGAGGGTTGAAGATTGGACTTTTGTGTGTCGACTGTAAATCTTAATTGATGTAGAAGGATTATGGTATCTTGAGCGTGTAGTAAACACTTCTGCTGTGTGTTGGCTTTGATGAGCCAATCATCTAGATATGAGAAGACATGAATTTGTTGTCTTCTTAAATGAGCTGCTACTACTGCTAGACATTTTGTGAATACTCAGTGCAGTAGTCACTCCGAATGGGAGTACTTTGAATTTATAGTGATTTCCTGCCATCACAAATCTGAGATATTTGCGATGCGCTGGGTGGATAGGAATATGGAAGTATGCATCCTTTAAGTCTAGTGTGGACATAAAATTTCCTTGTTGTAGAAATGAAAGCACTTGTTAAAGGGTAACCATCTGACAGCATGTATAGGTTTAACATTCTGAGGTCTAAGATTGGTCTTAGATAACCATCTTTTTGGGGGATTAGGAAGTAAAGTGAGTAAACTCCTGCTCCTTGGTGTTGTAAGGAACTGATCTTTAGCTCCTTTATTAGAAGAGCTTGTACTTCTTGTTTTAGGAGATGTTGGTGTTGCAGCAGGAGTTTGTGAATGCGAGGTGGAATATTGCCTGGTGAGCTCCAGGCAATAACCATGTTGGATAATGTTCAACACCCATTTGTCTGTTGTGATGGATTGCCAAATGGGAAGACATTGTTGTAATCTTCCCCCGACAGGTGATGAATGGTCGGGGGGAAGTGCTAGCAAGCCACTGCTCGTTAGTGGATGGAGAGGTGCGTGTGGGTGTACCTCTACCTCTCCCCTTACAATTGTTCCCTCTGTATCCCCCTTTGTAGAATCCTCTAGGGCAGGATGATAGTGTTGGAGTCTTGTATGAAGATGCGGCCGCATCGGTGGTGTTAGTTTCAAAGCCTCGTCTGTAAAAGGAGCCACAAAGGAACCTCTGGTAGAAGGAGATTGAAGTGCTCTCATAGATTTAGCCACTTCTGTATCCTTTTTCATCTTTAAGGGATTGGTCTATTTGAGGCCCAAACGAGGCGTTCCTTATCAAAAGGGGCATTAAGAATGGTTTGCTGAACTTCTGGTTTGAAACCATAAATTCTGAGCCGCGCAGGTCTCCTGAGCAGAATGCTAGTGTTGATTCCTCTAGCTGCAGTCGCTGCAGCATCGAATGCACACCTGATAGAGGGATTCGAAATACGTTTACCGTTCATGTACTATTTCCCGACTCCTCTTTTTGTGTTCTTCTGGGAGATATTGTAATAATTCTTCCATTTCATCCCAGTGAGCTCTATCGTATCTGGGCAACAGACCCTGTGGGTTAGCTGTACGCCAATGACTGGCTGATTGAGCAGTTACTCTCTTCCCTGGCGCATCTATCGGTTTGGATTCTCTATCAAGGTGGTGCTTCCTCTGATGTTTGTAAAATTGCCCGCTTATGGGCATTAGAGACCACTAGGGAGTCCAAAAGGCAACTGACCCCTAATAAAAACTGGGCCAGAAGGGGAGGCGAGTTATATTTTTTGTCCACACTAGGTGTTAGTACGCGCACTCTAACTGGGTCTTTAAAAATATATTGACAATATATTTCATCTTACCTTTCAGCATAGGCAACTTTTGTGTTGCTTCGTGTGTGTTTTTTCTAAGGTTTTAATAGGAAATCTTCTAGTGCTTCTGTATGTAAAGGCACTGCGTGGTAATTGGCCACCCTAGCAATCAACTCCTGATATGCGGTATCATCATCAGGAGGGGATGGTTTTGCTGGGTATATATATATATCCGGGTCTGGATCCTGAGGTGCATCTATATTGTAGTCACCCCATGGATCTGGTGATGGCTGATTATAATTGTCGTCATCCTCTCCTAGATCAGGATTTGTGTTAGGAGAACATAATGGTGTGATGTGTAGAGGATCTGTATCTGGTGTAAGGGTATTGGTGAAGAAGGTGGAGGGGTTTGAGGAATGTTACCATGTCCTTTTTCGTCTTCTGAGGGATTTTGTATTCAGTGTCTGCCTTCCTCTTTGAAGGTATTACTTATTTAGCTGTTATGTCTCCAGAATCAGGATGTATATGAATCTTCTTTTGTTTTGTATCCAGCTTTTTTCATTTTTTCCAAAATCGGCTCCGGTGGCTTTTAGGGAGCATCTTTTTGTTTTGGTGCCAAGCTGGATTTGGCTCTTTTCTCCTTCGATCCAGAATGCTTCTGAACCGAAGGGGTACCATCTCGGCTCGTGCTTGACTTGCTGTTTCGGTGCTGAGCGGGAAGTCGGGGTGTTTGTATCAGAATCTTGGTGCCTACAACGGCCTGATGGCAGTTGTGGCCCAACAGCCTTTGGTTTAGTGGACACTGGTTTGGTGGGTAAAGGGGCTTTGGTACTCACGGCACGCTGTGCAGCTGGACCATCCTGGGACTCCAGTGTGATCTCCAACTCGGAATCGGAGTCCTGAAGGGAGAAGGCCTCTTCTTCCGCTAACGACGCTACCATCTCGTCTTGCTCAATATCTCCTCCGAAGATATCAGGGGTGTCCTCAATAGTTTGCCGCTGCACGTCTCTCCGTCGAGCCCGACAGTCCCGAAGAGTCTTTTTGTGTTAGAACAAATCGACACGCATCGTAGTCTTCCTCTTTATGTTCCGGGAAGAGACAGAGGTTACAGACCTTATGCTGGTCGGTGAGCAGGTATTTCGAATGGCATTGAATGAATGTGGAATTTATATTGCGTGACTTTGCCCGGAGGCGTCAAGGCGCATAGGATGGAAAACAGCTGAGTGAAATGTGTACACAGATGAAGGGTTACAGGTAGGCTTCTGCGAAGAGCTACGTTTTTAGACCTTTACGGAACAAGTCTAGGGATGCCAGGCCCTTAAGTTCTGCAGGAAGCAAGTTCCAGAGTTTCGGGGCCAGGGAAAAAAAAGCCTTCCCTCCCCATCTGGCCCTAACGGTCCGAGGGACAGACAGAAGGTTTTTATTGGCGGAACGCAGGGCCCTGCCCGGGGTGTAGAGGGACATAAGATAGCTAATGTCTACTGCACCAGATCCGTGAAGAGCACGGAAAGTAAGAATAAGAACCTTGAAGTTTATCCTGGCCTGCACAGGAAGCCAGTGAAGGTTCTTTCTAATCAGGGATCCTGAGGACCGTCTGGGAGCATCAACAACAAACCTTGCTGCTGCATTCTGGACAACTTGTAAGCGATGGACCAGTCTTTTGCTAATGCCCAGATATAGGGCGTTACAATAGTCCAGACGAGGGGAGCTGAGAGCCACCGAGACTTGTTTGCATGCTTCCGGGGAGAGATAGTGTGTAAGTTTTCTCAGAATCCTTAGGACACCACAGCAAGTAGAGACAGTCCTGTTAACTTGCTTATCAAAGGAGAGTGTGGAGTCGAGGATAACACCCAGATTACGAGCAACAAGAGAGGGCTTGGGGCATGTTCCAAGGGCAATGGGCCACCAGTCGGCCGACCAGACATCTTGTTTACCTCCAAAGATGAGGACCTCGGTCTTTTCCCCATTTAATTTGAGGAAATTAGAGGTCATCCAACCTGCTACTGCTTCCATACAATTCCTGAAATTAGAGGCCGTGTTCTCCACAGATTGCGAGAGGGAGACCATGATCTGGGTGTCGTCAGCGTACAGAATTGAAAAGACATCCGTTCCATCAGAGGAAGGCTGGACGCTGGGCTTTGAATTAGATGTCGATCGAAGAAACAAGCTGGGCCCAAAGGCCGCAGTTAGCTTTTTCAATTAGAGAGTTAGAGTTTTCATAAATTTCAACACAAAAAAGGTGGAAGACGCTATTGCAACAATACTGATGAGGGTAGAGTGAATTGTGCACCGAAGGGATCCCTACTGACTGTTTCAAATCGGTGCACTGCAATATACGTCCGAACCTGATGGCGGAAAGAAAGGAATGTGCTACTTACCAGTATGCATCTGTTCTTGGCATGTAGGGCTGCTGATATTCATATCTGTGCATAGATCGCCGCCTAGTGTTGGGTTCGGATGATTGCACATTGTTGTCCTGGAAGAGTCTTCGAAGTATCACGAGATAGGTGGCTCCTCCTTCGGACTACAGTGCGCATGGGCATCGTCTCCATCCTCAGATTGTTTTTCGCCATTGTGGCAGAGATGGAGTATAGTACAGTAAGAGATGTCCATGCAAAGAGTGAATGCTGCAGCTGCGACAGGCACCGGGGAGGCGGGTGGGCGATATGAATGTCGGCAGCCCTACATGCCAAGAACAGATGCATACTGGTAAGTAGCATATTCCGTTCGAGGCATGTGGGCTGCTGAATTCATATCTGTGCATAGAATGTATAGCAGTATCTCCCCTAGCGGTGGCTACCTGTGTCAGCTGCAGCAGTCTGGAAAAGAGTTTTGTGAACAGCCTGTCCTACAGCAGCTTGCTGTTTTGAATGTACATCTACACAATAGTGTTTTGTAAATGTATGTGTGGTTCACCATGTGTCTGCTCTACAGATTTCGTGTAAAGGAATATTATCTAGGAAAGCCATGGATGTCCCTAGCTTGCGTGTGGAATGCGCTCTAGGGGGAACTGTTAAGGTGCGTTTTGCCTTTAAATAACATATTTGAATGCACTTAACAATCCATCTGGCTATACCTGATTTTGAAATAGGGTTTCCTTTGTGTTGCGGTGAGAAAGCAACAAACAACTTTTTCGTTTTTCGAAATGCCTTAGTTCTGTCTATATAGTATAGCAGAGCTCTTTTGACATCTAGAGTATGCAAGGCCCTTTCAGCAACTGTCTGTGGATTTTGAAAGAACACTGGCAGTTCTATGGTTTGATTTATATGGAAATGGGACACCACCTTTGGCATGAATTTAGGGTTTGTTCTGAGAACTACTCTATTTGCATGTACTTGAATGAATGGCTCTTGAATAGTGAGTGCTTGCAGCTTGCTAACTCTTCAAAGCGAAGTAATGGCAACAAGGAAATCCACTTTCCAAGTAAGAAATTGTATTTCGCATGAGTGTAGTGGTTCAAAAGGTGGTCCCATAAGTCTGGTTAAAAAAATGTTTAGATTCCAGACTGGTGAAGGTGGGTGTCGTGGTGGAATAACTCGTTTAAGTCCCTCCATGAATGCTTTAATTGCTGGCACTCTAAACAGTGAAAGGTGTTGCCTGTTTTGAAGATATGCTGCTAACGCAGCTAAATGTATCCTGATGGATGAATAGGCTACATTGCAACGTTGTAGGTGCAAGAGATAGCAAATGATGTCTTGAGTAGAAGTATCAAGTGGGTTAATGTCATTGTTACTACAGTAAATGACGAAACGTTTCCACTTTGATGCATAACATGCTCTGGTAGTGGGTTTTCTTGCCTCTTTGATAATATTCATGCAGTCTGGAGGCAAGTTGAGGTATCCAAACTCCAGGACTTCAGGAGCCAGATCGCCAGGTTCAGCTGTTGCGGGTCTGGGTGTTGGATTTCTCCATGGCTCTGAGTTAGAAGATTAGGCGTGAGTCGCGGTCTTTGATGAGGCACCACTGACAGTTCTAGGAACGTTGTGTACCATGGTTGCCTCGTCCATGTGGGAGCAACTAGGATCAGTGTCAGCGAATGTTGGCGCAATTTGCGTGCCACCAGCGGTATTAGTGGAGCTGGGGGAAAAGCATATGCAAATTTGCCTGACCAGTTCATCCATATCGCATTGCCCTGCGACTGCGGATGTGGGAACCTGGCGGCAAAGTACTGGCATTTTGCGTTTTCGCTTGTAGCAAACAGATCTATCTCCGGGTGTCCCCACTTCCGGAAGAATGGTTGGAGCACTGTGGGGTGAACCTCCCATTCGTGCATCTGTTGACTGTGCCTGCTAAGGGGACCTCCCTCTTGGGAGATAGGGTAGGGAGCGATATTACCAAGAGGCCTATTTTTCATATTTTCAATAGAACGTCGACGTTCTGCCCTACGCTCCGACAGGGAGTTCTCCTTATCCACATCACCCACATCGCCATGTGCCCGTGAGAAATAATTATCAAGAGTCCCATTTCTAAGTCCACCCGCCTTCGCCGGTGTTCCCTCCATAGCTGATGTCGACATGTCCACTACCTATATCAGGGTCCACTGGCACAGCCGAAGACCTGCAGACGAAAGAGTGGGCCCAGCCCAGCCTACTCCGGCCTACGAGGGCCCGCCCTTTGCCCGGGCTTCTCCCGGTCGCTCCCGCGCAGCGGGGCAAAGCCGGTTAATATGTGTGTGGTCTGGGGAAGAAGAGGGGGGAGCCTGCAGGGAGAGCTGCCCAGGTGGCTTCAATGAGGGCGGGCGGGCGCTCCTGGGACAGGTAGTCCTGCGCCTCCGCCTGCTCGCAGCCCTGCAAGTTTGCTTCCCCCACGACGCGGGACCCGCGTAGCGGGTACCGCTAGCCGCTGACAGACACAAAGGGGAGAGAAGTCAGTTCCGCTGCCACTAGCAATCCGCTGCCAGGGAAATGGTTCGCAAGGTATCCCACTGGTAGCCCGGTTCAGCTGCCTTTTCTTCAGTCCAGTGAGGGAGGAGCCTGCAGGGAGAGCTGCCCAGGTGGCTTCAATGAGGGCGGGCGGGCGCTCCTGGGACAGGTAGTCCTGCGCCTCCGCCTGCTCGCAGCCTTGCAAGTTTGCTTCCCCCACGACGCGGGACCCGCGTAGCGGGTACCGCTAGCCGCTGACAGACACAAAGGGGAGAGAAGTCAGTTCCGCTGCCACTAGCAATCCGCTGCCAGGGAAATGGTTCGCAAGGTATCCCCACTGTTTGGTGTTAGTGGAGGATCTATTTGCATTGCCTCCACGACCCCTTCCTTTGGTATTATTTCCTCTGTATCCACCCCTGTTCGTGTTTTTGTTGTATGTGGATTGCGTGTTACCCTTGTAGGTGGAGGATTGCTGTGATGCATTACTTCGCGCTCCTCCTCTATAATTGGAGCGACGAAAGGAGCCCCAGTGTTGTAGGGACTGGAGAGCTCCCATGGACTTTGCTGTTTCTGCGTCCTTTTTCATTTTGTCCAGAATTGAATCAACTGCTGGACCAAATAAAAAGTCTGGGTTGATGGGCTGATTAAGAATTGTGGATTGAACTTCATTCTTAAAGCCTGATATGCGAAGCCATGCGTGGCGTCTTAGCAGCACGCTTGTATTGATGGATCTGGCAGCTGTGTCTGCCGCGTCTAGGGCACATTTAATTGAGGCATTAGTGATGAGCTTCCCCTCCTGTATAAGTTCATCTGCCTGCTGTTTGTAAGGATCAGGTAAGTGTTGGAGTATTTCTTCTAAGCTGTCATAGTGCGCCCTGTCATATCTGGCCAGCAAGGCCTGTGTATTGGCAATTCTTTAAGAGTTTGCTGCTTGAGCTGCTACTCTTTTGTCTGATGCTTCAAATATCTTTGACTCCTTGTCTGGAGGAGCGGCCTCTACAGTAGTTTGGGAGTTTGCCCGTTTACGTGCGTTGGATACCACTAGGGAGTCTAGGGGTAGCTGCCCCTTGATGTATGTAGGATCTATAGGCGCAGCCCTATATTTCTTTTCAATTCTAGGGTGTATGACCCGTGCCCTAGCAGTGTCCTTAAAAATGTAATTTGCGTGTTTTAAGACGCCCTTTAACATGGGGAGTGTTTTTACATGTCTTTCAGATGTAGTCAGTGTATCAAAGAGAAAGTCTTCTTCAACAGCAGAGTGCATATCTACATTATGGTAGGTAGCTGCTCTATCTAGTAATGAATTAAAGGCCACCGTATCTTCAGTGGGTGATGGCTTAGTTGGGTAAACTGCAAGGTCCGTAATGGGCAGAGGCCCTTCAGTGTCTGGTTCTCCTCCTCCACCCCATGGCTGTAGGTTGGGGTCTCCAGTTGGGTTTTGTGGATAACCAAACCCCACATCAGCATCCTGATCTTCATCTGGGTTGTAGTCAGGTGATGTCGGGGCATATGGAGTTGTAGGCATAGCTGGAGCGATAGGTTCAAAAAGTATAGGAGAGGTAGCACAGTCTCTCTTCTTTTTGAGTGGTATTCTAGGAAAGTCTTCTATTGGCAAAGGCCTTTTCTTTTTTGCGTAAACAGTCACTTTACCAGTTTTTGGGTCAATATACAGTTTGGACTGTTCTTCTGTGGAGGGGTCTGGATGAATAATCTCTTCTTCCACAGTTTTTGGCCTTGGTGCCTTAGCCTTTGGTTTTACCTTTTCCGAGTGGATAGGTTTAGTGCTTTCGACCGCTTTTGGTGGTTGGATCGGTTTTTGATGTTTATCGACAGGTTTTGTCGGTTGAACGTCTTTGGCTGGCTTCACCACCTTTTTCGGATCGAGCGGTTTGGTCGGTTCGACAGTCTCTCTAGGTGTTTTCGGGGTTTTTGGTGTTGGCTCGATGCCCTTTTTCGGTTCGATGGGCTTCGGCTCGACCGACTTGTTTTGGTCCACCTTCGGTTTCACTTACGGTTCGACGTTAGTTTTGGGAGTAGGCCTTTTACTTTCGTCGACCGTTTTTTCCCCTTTGTCGATATTCGAGGCTCCTTTGCTCGATTCGACGTGCTTTGTCTTTGGGGTCCAGTCGACGTACTTTTGTTTCGGTGTCGATTCGACGTGTCTTGGCCGTGAGGTTGACTCGACGGCTTTTGGCTTTGAGCTCGACTCGACAGCTTTTGTCTTCGATGTCGACTCGGCGGTCTTTGGCTTCGAAGGTGGTGTCGGGACTACGGCCTTCGGCTCGACGACCTTTGGCTTAATTACTTTCTGTTCGACGACTTTTGGTCCGAAGATGGTATTGTCGACTACTTTCAGTTTTGATGGAACCGATGTGGTATGTTGTGTCTCAGAGAGCTCTTTGAATATGTTCTTAGCCGGGCGGTATGGCGGGGCTGTAGAACGTGAACGTTGATCTTGGCTAAGGCCTGCTGGCGATGCCTCGACCTGAGTCTCTGATATTGGTGTAGTGTCTATATGGGGCGGTGTACTCACGGTTCGCCCCTCGTCGTCATCGGAGTTGTCTTCAACAGCTACGATGTCTTGATCGTATTCCTCGAGATCGACGATTTGTTCCTCCTCTTCGAGGTAATATTCGGAGTCGTGCTCCGAGTATTGTTGTTCGTCTTGATCCGAGTCGTCGGCGCTAGCTAGTTCTTCGTCATCGTCGAAGATATTCTCGGGCTCTGGCGCCGACCTCTGCATTTCTTGCCTCGCCGCCCGTCGATTCCGGATAGTCTTTTTTGACCGGAACTGGGCACAGGCTAGGCAACTATCTTCGTTGTGATCTGGAGATAGGCATTTGTTGCACACGGGATGCTTATCTGTGTGCGGGAACTTGGAGTTGCACTGCGGGCAGTATTTGAATGGACTTCGTTCCATCGACGGTCGGTCCACGTGGTGTCGAGAAGACCTCACGGCCCGATTTGACGACTGGAGTGCAACAGATGTTCAGAAAGTGTATCGGTACCGAGCGCTGAACAATACCGACGGATCCGAAGGCCTTTTGGCCTTTAGAGAAGTTTTTGTTGATTCCAAATTTGGACTGTTGGAAAGTACATCCGAACCCAATGGCGGAAAAAAACAATCTGAGGATGGAGACGATGCCCATGCGCACTGTAGTCCGAAGGAGGAGCCACCTATCTCGTGACACTTCGAAGACTCTTCCAGGACAACAATGCGCAATCATCCGGACCCAACACTAGGCGGCGATCTATGCACAGATATGAATTCAGCAGCCCACATGCCTCGAACACAATCTAACAATGAAGTTGATGACCATGCGCACTAACACCAAAAGGAGGAGTCACCTTACCTCATGACTGGAAAGGAGTTCTTCGAAGAAAAACAACTTGCAGACATCTGGACCGAACACTAGATGGCAGGAGTATGCAAATGTATGATGTGAAGCTCGGACGACAGCCTGTATGATGTAGCAGGCTAATCATGGCTCCATAACAAGTATCAAGCAGAAGTACAGCTGACAGCAGGGGCCTACACTAAGGGATCCTCTGCAGGGAGACATTAAAGTTGTCGCACAACAGGCGTAAGTGCAAATGAGAAGGTCTGGCATAAGTGAGCATAGGTGCAACTTAGGAGATGTGGCACAAACAGCTTTGTCCACAACTTTGCACAGTGATGGATAGCTGCTAGAAACCAGGTCAATGCACTAGCTCTATGGAGAGACAAGGGGCCTTTAGAGCCAGATATTCCATTTAAAAGCAGCCTCGTTGTTAGACGGGGACCTGGAGGGTCGGCCGAGCACAAGGGGAGAGGCCTCCGGTGAGGGCCGTCTCCAGCGGTCGTACAGACAAGTAACTTCCCCCCCACAGATGGACACCACACGAAGATCAGATTAACACCTTTTATAGGCAGTTCTTGAAGTAAGGTAGTACGATACAAGGAGATCAGGACACGATGATCCTCTCAATTCTAGTCTCTAGTAGGGAAAGGGGGTAGCGGGACAGTCTTGGTACCTACGGGTACTGAGGTGAAGTGGCGGTAGCTCACAATCCTCGAGCTCGGCGGTCGGACGGGTCGGACCGCGGCAGCGCCAGCAGGTCCCGAAGAGATCGTAGGTGGCAACGGGCCGCGGCAGCGCCAGCAGGTCCCAACGAGGATGACGGTTATACCGGGCCGCGGCAGCGCCAGCAGGTCCCACGAGGATGGAAGTTACAACGGGCCGCGGCAGCGCCAGCAGGTCCCACGAGGATGAAGGTTGCAGAAGGCCGCGGCAGCGCCAGCAGGCAGGACGATAGTTCACAAGGCAGGGCTGCGGCAGCGCCAGCAGTCCGTCAAGGATGAGTTCTTCTCGGTGTCTCTCGACTCCAGGATACAACTGCCTTCCTGCTCTGGGGCTGCCTCGGTTATAGGTCTGGCGCCCTTTGATGTCCGGACCCTCGCACTGGGAGGTCGGGAGGTCCGGGATGAGGGAGTCCAGACACCCAGCAGGGGGGTGGAGCCAGCACCCGGGGAGGCTGGGGGCGATCGGCACCTGGCGGGGGAGAGCCATCGACACTTCTTTCTCCAATTAGCCTGCCAAGTGGTCCGTTCACCTCCTGGATGGATGGTGGTGCCGGGATGGCGGGGCCTGGCCGGGCCCAGGGTTGGGGTCGAGCTGAGGCCACGCGGCCGCGTGGTGCAGTGTCCAAGATGGCGGCTGGGCCGGGCAATGGGGCTGACGGGGGCCCGGGCCCGTGACACAGAGATATCCGGGAGCAGGCGTCCCGGAGGGGACGGGTTGCGGGTTGCTTCTGCGGGTAGCCCCCGGAGAGCCGGTGTCTGGGCCCTGTCATGCGGGGAGGGAGCGAGCCCTTCGTGGGGCCTGTCCAACACTCGTCTACTCCCTTGACGCCCACAGGAAACGATTACCCGCAGGTCACTCCCAACCCACCACACTTAGATTACACAGATCCCGCGTCACTAAAAGGGTCGGTCCTTGACTTTACGTTGTTTTGCACAAAATGGCAAAGTATAAGAAAGAAGAGGCTCTCTCCAGGAGCCATGGCCTCTTGCTGTACCAAACATTTGCCAATAATATACTGTGCCGTGGCATCGTTTATCTGGCCAGTATGGACGACTACGAAGGACCTACAGGAGCGCACCATGTTTCAAGATTTTACTATTAACTGCGTTGTTAATCTTGTGATTTTTATACATGAACTTATTTTATGGTCAGTGTCCAAACGTTAAACACGTATTTTTTTTTATATTGCATGACTTGTGTCAAACAAATTGAGATATTTTCCTAGAGTCTTGAGTAACTCACCTGGTCACATCCAGGGCTCCTGACAGCAGCCACGGCCTCCACGACTTCTGTCCCCACACAGCCAGCCCGAGCACTGGGTGTCCTGGAGTCAAGGAGTGAAACAACTGGGAAGGAAAGGGAGGCTGCATGAGGGGAGGGTGAGGCAGAAAGAGGGGGGCAGCATGAGGGAAGGGGCGAGGCTGCATGAGGGGAGGGTGAGGCAGAAAGAGGGGGGCAGAATGAGGGGGGAGGAGACAGAAGGAGAGGGTAGCATGAGACAGGAGGGGGAGGCCGCATGAGGGGAGGGGAGACAGGAGGGGGAGGCAGCATGAGGGGAGGGGAGCGGGAGGGGGAGGCAGCATGTGGGGAGCTGGAGGGGGAGGCAGCATGTGTGAGTGGGAGGCAGCATGTGGGGAGGGGGAGGCAGAGGGAGGGGCGAGGCGGCATGAGGGGAGGGGCTGAGGCAGCATGAGGGGAGGGGGAGGCAGAGGGAGGGGCGAGGCGGCATGAGGGGAGGGGCTGAGGCAGCATGAGGGGAGGGGGAAGCAGAGGGAGGGGCGGGGCAGCATGAGGGGAGGGGCTGAGGCAGCATGAGAGGGGAGGGAGACAGCATGAGGGGAGGGAGAGGCAGAAGTGGAGGGTGAGACAGAAGGGAGGCAGCATGGGGGACTAACGAGACAAGAGGACAAAGGAGACAGATATTTATGCCAAAATCAAGAGGGCGGACGAGAACACAGACTACGGTTTGGGTGGTACGCACATCCACAAGAAAGAAGGGCACTCACTACAACCGTGAAGGGGCAGAAACTGAAACACCCAGAGCCTAGGTGCCACATTTCACTTAAGTGTGCTGTGACTTACAACACCCATTTCACTATTTACCTGTTGAAATTTCCTTGCAGCATAGTGTAACAAGCATTTACAATGCAATAGGTCTCCCAGCTTTAAAGTTTGAGCTATTGGCATTGTATATTACAATGTGTTACATTAACTTGTTATCAAACTCTGAATTGTTGTATAAAGATGATTTGCAAACTGTCAAATGTTGCTGAATAGTAAGCAACGTTGTGAATAATATTGTTTGCTAGTCATCCTTGGGTACCAGAGTACTTCACTTGAGGCAGCTCACTACTCTGCACTCACTACTCTGCACTCACTACTCTGCACTCACTGCTCACTACTCTGCACTCACTACTCACTACTCTGCACTCACTACTCACTACTCTGCACTCACTACTCACTACTCTGCACTCACTACTCACTACTCTGCACTCACTACTCTGCACTCACTACTTAAATGGGTTAAATGTACTATTCCCACTCCAGTGAGTGGGCTTCCCTCCTTTTACACTCCAGTGAGTGTAAAAGGAGGGAAAGTGTTGAATAGCATAGGTGTAAAAATTACTATTCCTACTTCAGTGGGTGCAAAAGTAGGGAAAGTGTTGGATAGCCTAGGGGTAAAAATTACTATTACCACTCCAGTGAGTGCAACAGTATGGAAAGTGTTGGATAGCGTGTGGGTTAAAATTACTATTCCCACTCCAGTGAGTGCAACAGTAGGGAAAGTGTTGGATAGCGTAGGGGTAAAAATTATTATTCCCACTCCAGTGAGTGCAACAGTAGGAAAAGTGTTGGATAGCGTAGGGGTTAAAATTACTATTCCCACTCCAGTGAGTGCAACAGTAGGGAAAGTGTTGGATAGTGTAGGCATAAAAATTACTATTCCCACTCCAGTAAGTGCAACAGTAGGGAAAGTGTTGTATAGCATAGGGGTACAAATTACTATTCCCAATCCAGTGAGTGCAACAGTAGGGAAAGTGTTGGATAGCGTAGGGGTAAAAATTACTATTCCCACTCCAGTGAGTGCAACAGTAGGGAAAGTGTTGGATAGCGTAGGGGTAAAAATTACTATTCCCACTCCGTTGCTGGCCTAGCTCTATCATTGATAGACTGATGCAGTAAAACATTGCAAAAATAAACCAACGTAGCACGGGGTTTTGTGTCCAGAAATGCTTTAGATAGCATATCAACCATGTACAACCGGGTACCCGACCCTTCCTTTCCCTCTGGTACACCAAGTACCCGCAGGTTTTTACTACTGTGTGTGTCACTACACTGTCCGAACACCGTTATCTTACTGGGACATGTGGTATGGTAACAGTTATGTATTACACTGGTGGCCAAAGGAGCTAATGTGCCTACTCCAAGGATCTGTGTTTGCTCTCCTATACTCACATGTTCACTTGTTTGATTCCACATGAGTTTACATGGCTTTTCATCCTTCTAAGGTCGATAAAATGAGTACCATTGAACAGAGGATCTTTGACCATTCAATAGCACAACTAAACTTTTCAGTGAGCTTACAGAGAGCGCAGAGTAGTGAATGCAGAGTAGTGAATGGAGAGTAGTGAGTAGTGAGTGCCGAGTAGTGAGTAGTGAGTGCAGAGTAGTGAGTAGTGAGTGCAGAGTAGTGAGTGCAGAGTAGTGAGTAGTGAGTAGTGAGTGCAAAGTAGTGAGTGCAGAGTAGTGAGTAGTGAGTGCAGAGTAGTGAGTGCAGAGTAGTGAGTAGTGAGTGCAGAGTAGTGAGTAGTGAGTGCAGAGTAGTGAGTGCAGAGTAGTGAGCAGTGAGTGCAGAGTAGTGAGTAGTGAGTAGTGAGTGCAGAGTAGTGAGTTTTTTCAGGGATGCCGATTTTCATGGTCTTCTAACTTCCATTGTATGTCAGTTAGTTGAGCATCATGTGCAATAGTAATTTCGCATGTGTCTGCCAGGTCGTTCTCCAGAGTTTCTGTTCTTGGTTACAGGGTTGTCAGGCACTCATTGATTATACAGCATGACTTTGCGACTTTCCTATCAGCCCCTTGAATCTTCTGCATGGCTGTCTGCGCTCGCCTGTTATCTTGGCGCGTCTCCTCACAATGATAGAGTATATATTGAAGAACAGTTTCTAGGGTTGGGTGTATTGAGGGAAGTGTGCTATCACCTTGGGGGTGGTGTTGTCAGGCTAGTGAGTAATTCTTACCCTGAATGATACCAATTTAGGCTTTTTATGCAGATTGGGGTGGCTTGTTCTTCTTGTTGCCTTACGCATTGTGACTGTTGGGTCTCTTTTATCACTGTCCGAAATCTCCTCGCTCGAGTCACCTAGTGAATCTGATCCTGAGCCTGACTCTGATCAGATTCCATCTGAGAGGGAAAATAAGCAATCCATTTCTTGCTCACTATGGTTCGAGGAGGCGGCTTGGGTCGTGGTTAGGGCATTTTCCTGATAGGGGTTTAGTGTGGTGGTTTCTAAGGTTGTTTCCTCCACTTGAGCCCCAGACCCCTCCGTCTTACACCCATCGTCGTCCCTTGGCCCGGTTGCAAGCAGGGGGAAGCGGGAGGCAATTGACTGCTCGCTGTTACCACGCTGATTTCAAGTAGAAATACGGGCACAGATATGAATAGAGATACAGTCTCGAGAAAAGCCTCATGCCCATCTACCAGTTGTTATGGCAACATCCACCCCATCACACCACTGCCTGTAACACTACCCCCTCGGCTTTGCTCACCTGTTCCATCTCCATCTTCTTCTTGTCGTTGTGACTGCGGAGTCACGGCATGCTTAGCTCCTGGTGCGGCTCTCAGCAGGTCCAGGACAGAGGGCTGACTTGCGTGCGGCTGAGATGGAGCTCCGCCCTTGGTTTTTCTATCCTCCGCCTACTCCATCCGGGTTGTGGAATTTCATACAGACTGCTTCTTTCCCCCGCCGGGTCTGGCCTGAGGGTCAGATGATGTTGCAGATTTTGGAGAGGAGCCAGCACTCACATCGGAGCGCGTCTTCCCCTTCATTCCTCCTCCGACCGGGACTTTTGGTGCCATTGTTTCCTGGGAGTATGGCTGGCACTGACCCACATATGCTAACCAACCTCCTTGCTCTTCGCTGCTGCGTGTCAATGTGGTGAAAAGGCAGAATAGTGCCTTGATGAGTTCTGTGCGGCAAACAGCACCCCCCCACTTGCTGGGACCGCGGCAAAGCTGCAGATAGGAAGACAGAGTTTCCATTCACTCTTTCGCTTTATCTTCCCCTGCCTTCTTAGCTTTTTCACAAATTTTTTTCTCATAGCATTGAGCCTGAAAACGAATAGTTTTCTTACCTGTCGGTGTAGTTTTGCAGCTTGAAGATCTTTCTGGATTCACTATGCTGTGCATTATTCCGCGGTCTTGTGGTTGGGTCCGGATTCGTAGTCTTTTCTTTGTTTTTTTTTGTTTTTTTCTCTTTGCCCAGGTGGGCGTCGGCGTCACACCCCCTTTGGGTGTATTTCCGGTGACGTCGGCATGCTTCCTGCGGAAGCTCCCACTCTTGGGCGCCATCTTCGGGTTCTTTTTTTCCGTGTTTCTTTCGTTTCCGAAGTAATGGCAATGTTCTTCTTAGTTTGTATTTACCGCTTTGTACTTTCAAAGTCTATTCTTTAGTTAACCACCTCTTCTCTCTCCAGCCTCATCTTTCTGGCGGAGGTGGGTGGGTTCGCTAGTGAATCCAGAAAGATCTTCAAGCTGCAAAACTACACCGACAGGTAAGAAAACTATTCGTTTTGCAGCGTGAATCTTTCTGGATTCACTATGCTGTGCATAGATTTTGTAGCGGTTTCTCATCTCTGTGGCGGCTGGGTGGAAGATGAGCGTTGGGTGTTGAATATGTGCTGTAGCACCTTCTGTCCCACTTGAGCTTCCTTGTTCATTTGTATGTCCACACAGTAGTGCTTCGTGAACGTGTGCACCGAAGCCCATGTTGCCGCCAGGCATATGTCCTCTATGGGTGTGTTAGCCAGGAAGGCTATTGTAGCGCCCTTCTTCCTGGTGGAGTGGGCACGTGTCCCCTCAGCCAGTTCCTGTCCTGCCCGTTTGTGGCAGAGTTGGATTGTTTGTGCGATCCATCGTGCAATGGTCCTTTTGGTTACTGCTTTGCCCATGAAGCTGTTTGCGAAGGACACAAAAAACTGTTTCGTTTTCCTGTGCCCCTTTGTCCTTTCAATGTAGTGCATGACTGCCCTTCTGGCGTCCAGGGTGTGCAGAGCTCTCTCTGCGCTGGTTGTGGGTTTTTGGAAAAAACTCGGTATCTGTATAGACTGGTTCATGTGAAAATTGGATACCACCTTCGGCATGAAGTGTGGGTCAGTCCTCATCACAACTCTATTGTTGTGTATTTGTATGTATGGTTCTTGTAGCGTCAGCGCTTGAAGCTCGCTTACTCTGCGTAAGGACGTTATCGCAACCAGGAAGGCTGTTTTCATAGTTAGCATCTTTAGGGAGGCCTTGTGAAGTGGTTCAAAGGGCTCTTTCATGAGTTCCGTTAGGACTGTGTTCAAGTTCCATGCAGGTGGCGGCACCCGC
Source organism: Lissotriton helveticus (assembly GCF_964261635.1). Lineage (NCBI taxonomy): Eukaryota > Metazoa > Chordata > Amphibia > Caudata > Salamandridae > Lissotriton > Lissotriton helveticus. The sequence continues at coordinate 475,484,091 of NC_136062.1, forward strand.
TTGGGTGGTGCGATCCTTTTCGCTCCTTCTAGGAATCTCTTCACCACCTGTGATGTGAAGAAGCTCCTGCACGTTTCTCCCCTTGTGTAGGCTACTATCGCTGCCAAGTGAACTCTTAACGAGGATGAGCTAAGGTTCTTCTCCAGTAAGTGCGTCAGGTACCTTAGCACCGTGGAGTCCCTCTTCATCTTATTGTGGAGTCTTTCCTGTCTGCACCATATTGTGAATCTTTTCCATTTCGCAACGTAGCACTTTCGAGTGCTGGGCCTTCGTGCCTCCCGAAGTACCCTCAGGGTGCTTTCTGGTAGTCTCAAATGTGCGAACTCTATGTCCTCAGGAGCCACGCTACTAGGCTCATGCTCTCTGGCTCTGGATGCAGTACCTCTCCGTTCTGCATGGACAGTAGATCTTTCCTCCTGCTGAATCTGTGGGGTGCACACTGTGTCATCTCCATGATCTGCGAGTACCAGGTCTGCCTCGCCCACTGCGGTGCGACCAGTATCAGTGTCATGTTGCTCGCTCTGCACTTGCTCAGTACTCTGTGCATCAGTGGTATCGGGGGAAAGGCGTAGGCAAATGTCCTTGACCAATCTATCCATAGGGCATTCCCCAGTGTCCCCTCCTCGGGCTGCCTGGATGCGAAGTTTTGGCATTTTGCATTCTGGCGTGTGGCAAACAGGTCCACCGATGGTGTCCCCCACCTGTCGAACAGGTATCTTGTCTCCTGAGCATTGAGCTCCCACTCGTGGGATGCCGATGTCTGCCTGCTGAGCCAATCGGCTTGTATGTTGTCCTTCCCTGGTAGGTGTATGGCTAGCAGGTCTATCTTGAGAGGGATGGCCCATCTCCATATCTCCTGCGCCAGCGTTGAAAGCGGTGCGGACTGTGTGCCCCCCTGCTTGTTGATGTAGAACATCGCAGTGGTGTTGTCTGTTTGTATCAATACCTTGTGCTTGTACAGTCTTGTTTGAAAGGCCTTCAGTGCAAGGAAGATTGTCTTCAATTCTAAGTAATTGATGTGCTTTGTGGCATCCGTCGGTGTCCACAGTCCCCTCACCTTGAGCTCCTCCATGTGAGCGCCCCATCCCTTCAGGGATGCGTCTGTGGTGATGGTCACTGTTGGCGTTGGGGGCGTTAGAGGCTTTCCCCTTGCTATGTTCTCCATGGTCCACCATGTCATCTCCTTCTGCACTGCGTGCGTTACAACCACTAGATCCTCCCAACTGCCTGTAGCTTGTGACCATTGCTCCTGTAGCCATTCTTGAATGGGTCTCATGTGGAGTCGTACATTCGGTACCAGGTGGATGCATGATGCCATCATCCCCATGATCTTGCTCGCCGTCCTCACTGTCCGAGCTTGTCCCTTCCGGTAGAGGCGAGTTTCCTTCACCAGCGCCCTCGCCCTCTTCTCGCTGGGGAACACCTTGCCCTGTAAGGTGTTGATCTGTGCTCCCAGGAAGATCTTCACTTGTTCCGGCTCCATTGATGATTTCTTCCAATGGATGGAGAACCCCAGGTTTATGAGCGTGCTGGTCACTGTATGTGCGTGCAGCTTGCATTTCTGGTATGAGTTTGCTTTCACCAGCCAGTCGTCCAGGTAAGGGTATACATGTATTCCCTGCCTTCTTAGGTGCGCTGCGACTGCTGCGAGGCACTTTGTGAAAACTCTTGGTGCCGATTTTAGACCGAAGGCCAGTGTCGTGAACTGGTAGTGGCTTTCTCCGACGGTGAACCTGAGCATGTGCTTGTGCTTCCTGTTCATTGGGATGTGCAGGTATGCGTCTTTGAGGTCTATAGTGACCATGAAGTCCCCGGTCTGCAACTGTGGGAGCACCTCTTGCAGGGAGGTCATTTTGAATTTTTGCGTTCTTATGAATTTGTTCACGAACCGTAAATCGAGAATGGGCCTCATTGTCTCGTCTACTTTTGGTACCAGGAAGTATGTTGAGTATACTCCTGTGTTTCTTTCCTTGAAGGGTACCCTTTCTATGGCCTGCTTCCGCAGGAGTTCTTTTGCTTCTTCCTGAAGGCACTGCAGCTGCTTGCTTGCTAGCGGCTTTCTTCTTGGTTTTCTGCTTGTTGGCCTCGCCTCCAACTCTATGCAGTATCCGAATTGGATAATGTTGAGGATCCATTTGTCTGATGTGATTCCTCTCCACTCCTGGAGGTGGAATCTTAATCTTCCTCCCACTGGTGTCCTGTGGTCGTAGGTGTCTAGTTTGTCTTGACCCATCTGTACGTGCTGCCCCCTGGGATCTCTTTTGTGGGTGGGCACACGGATTTTTTTGAAGTCACTTGGAGGTGGGCTGCTGGCCCCCTCTTCTATTTTGTCCCCGTCCATTTCTCCCTCGAAAGGACTGGCCTCTTTGTTGGTACTGCCAGGGCTGTTTCTGATGGCCCTGCTGACCCTGCGAGTCTGCCTGGTGCGTTTGCTGGAAAGCCTGGTGTGATGTACCTGGCTGGTTTCCGCCTCTTCCGCCGGGCCTCCGTGACGGGGTGCCCCTCTTGTTCCCTCTGAACTGCAATGCTCCCATGGATCTTGCTGTTTCGTTATCCTTCTTAAGTTGGCTGAGTTGCTCATCAACTGTTTGTCCGAAAAGCGTACTGCCGTTGAACGGTGTGTTCAGGATGCTGTGTTGCACCTCCGGTTTGAAACCGGATATCCTGAGCCAGGCGTGTCTCCTTTCCGTGACGCCCATCATCATGAGCCTGCTGGCGGTGTCTGCCCCATCCAGGGCCGTCTTAAGGCAAGAATTTGCAGCATTCTTCCCCTCTTCAATTAGCTTTTCGGCTTTCTGCTTGGCATCCTGGGGCAAGTCCTTCACCAACTGCCCCAGTCCCTCCATGATTTGGTACATGTGTCTGTTTACCAGGGCGTTGGAATTAGCCATGCGCCAGTGGGTCGCGGCATTCCGTTCGATCCTTCTGCCCACCAGATCCATCCTTTTGCTCTCTTTATCCGGTGGCGGGCCCGAGGTAGTGGGTACGTTAGCCCTCCTCCTTGCTGTGGCCGTGATAATGGAGTCTGCGGAGACCGTGCCCTGAATGTAGGCCGGGTCCTTTGCGGCATGCTTGTACTTCTTCTCAGTTCTGGGAGTTACTGCCTTGCATGTTGCGGGCTCCCTGAAAGCTTCCTTCCCCTGAGCCAAGACGCTCTCGAGCATCGGGAGGAACTGGCTCCTCGTTTGTGTTGGGAGCAATGTTTCCAGAAGGAAGTCTGCTTTCTGCTTCTCTTCGTCGAGCTTGAGCTTGAAAGCTGCTGCGGCCGATTGTATCACCGCGTTGTAGGCCCCGATGTCGTCCGGCGGCGAGGGCCTCGAGGGGTAGGTGTCGACCACCTCCTCCGGGCTGTCGGTGTCGACATCTATGTAATCTACCTCCTGAAGGTCATAGGGCGCCGACTCTGTGTCTGTCCTGCCCTCATCTTCCTCCCCATAGCTGTAGCTCTCGTGGGGATTCTCGTACTCCTCCTGGTCGTCGAACACCTCGACGTCCTGGTCTTGCTCGGTGACTTCGGCGACCTCTTCTTCTTCCTCCTCGACCGCCTCCAGCACTGGTGGCTTGGTCTTGTGAGGGATCGTGAAGGCCTTCATCCTTGCGTCGAAATCTTTTTTCCGCTGCATGAAGTTCTCCATTTCTGCCTCGAGGCGCCTTCTTTTCTTTTCCATCTCGGCCGCGTGTTCCGCGTCGGATGGTTCCGCCGCTCTCTTCGACGGATGGCTCGTCGCCGTGCCTCTCGGAGTCGAAGTTTTCGACGTCGAACCGGATATCGGGTCTCTGGTCGTCGTCGACAGTTTCGGGTCTTTCTCCCTCGTCGATCGATCCTTTTCGGGGACGATTTTCGACGTCTTCTGCTGATCAGCAGCTCTCGGCGCCGGGGACTCCTTCTCTGAGGATCCGCTGGGCCTGGGAGTAGTCGCGGACGCCGCCTTTTTTGGCGTCGGCGCTTTCGGGGTCTTGCCCTCGATTTTTCGAGACTCAGAGTCTTTCGGGTTCTTGGGGGCCGAAGAGTCTCCTACCTTGTCAGAAGTCTTCGTGTAATCGGTCTCTACGACCGTGTAGCTGTCGTCTTCGGCGGCAGCGTTGTCTTCTTCCTCGGAGGACATCCCCAGCTCGTAGAGCGACGGGGTCGGGGCCTTCCCCTGCAGGGCGGCGTGTGCTACCCTCTGCCTCTCTCTCACACGAAGGGTCTTCGGGGTGAAGGCGGAACAGGCGTTGCAGTCTCCGCTTTCGTGGTCCACCGGTAGGCAAAGGTTGCATACCGGGTGCTGGTCCTTCTGCGCGTACTTGTGGTGGCAGTTACGGCAGAACTTGAACGGCGTGTTGTCCATCCTCGAGCGTCCAGGGCCTCTCTGGTCGCGTGTTCGTCGACGGTCGTCGAAGATCTGGATGGAAAACGCCTTATCTTTGCTTGTCTTTCGTCGGTGAAGTCCCCTGGAGTCTTCAGATGACTTCTCCTCGTCTTTTCTGTATTTTCTTTCTTCTTTCTCCAAAAATGTCTGGAGCCCAAACGGGAACGATCCAGACCCGACCGCGGAAAAAAAGAATCTGAAGATGGCGCCCAAGAGTGGGAGCTTCCGCAGGAAGCATGCCGACGTCACCGGAAATACACCCAAAGGGGGTGTGACGCCGACGCCCACCTGGGCAAAGAGAAAAAAAAAACAAAAAAACAAAGAAAAGACTACGAATCCGGACCCAACCACAAGACCGCGGAATAATGCACAGCATAGTGAATCCAGAAAGATTCACGCTGCAAAACCAGTGTTTCCTGCTGTTCCTCTCCAATATCTTTTTACCTTTAGAGCAGCAAGTTAAATGCGACGCCGTCCCTTTAATCCATGCTCGAGGACGTGGGTCCCACGTGGAGCACGAGGAGTGGAGGGGAAGTCAGGCACGGTCGCCTGTGACGGGGGCGGGGCCACGTCCAGACCGGAAGAGGAGGCAGGCGGAGTCGATGCGTCTCGCGGCCCGGGGCTCCTGTGAGCGGTGTGGAGACCCGGGGCCGCGCTAGCAGGAGGTTGGGCGCCGCGTGCTGAGAGAAGAGTCCCCGACATTGCCCAGGTAAGTTTCAAAAGGCTGGGGGGGCTTGGTGCACTTGTGTGTGTGTATGCTCGTGTGTGTATGCGACGGCGACGGCGGGGGAGGGGGGGCCTCGGGGATGCGCGCGCCCCAAACTGTCTGTGTGTGTGTGTATGCGACGGCGGGGGGGCCTCGGCGCACTCGTGTGTGTGTGTATGCATGGGAGAGTGTGTGTCTCTGTATGTATGTATGTATGTGCGTGCGTGCGTGCATGGGTGCTCGTGTGTGTGTCTGTGTCTGTGTGAATGCGCATGCGTGTGGGAGCTTCCCAGGAGACAGCAGCTGGCCACAGCGCTCGTTCGCGTGCGCGTGGCCAGCTCTAATCGCCTCCTCGGAGACAAAATGCGCGCGGCCAGTACTGTCTCCTGGGGAGCACAGTCAGTGACAAAAGATCTCCTGGCGGACACAGCGCTGACGCGCTGTTAAACGCCAGGAGACCTAAAAAGCTGGGGGGCAGGAGTGTGTCCCTGCGGCATAATGTAAAGAGCTGGGGGGCAGGAGTGTGTCCCTGCGGCATGGGGTAAAGAGCTGGGGGCAGGAGGAGTGTGTCCCTGCGGCATGGGGTAAAGAGCTGGGGAAGGAGGAGTGTGTCCCTGAGGCATGGGGTAAAGAGCTGGGGCAGGAGGAGTGTGTCCCTGCGGCATGGGGTAAAGAGCTGGGCAAGGAGGAGTGTGTCCCTGCGGCATGGGGTAAAGAGCTGGGGAAGGAGGAGTGTGCCCCTGAGGCATGGGGTAAAGAGCTGGGGCAGGAGGAGTGTGCCCCTGAGGCATGGGGTAAAGAGCTGGGGCAGGAGGAGTGTGTCCCTGAGGCATGGGGTAAACCGGTGGGGGCAGGAGGAGTGTGCCCCTGCGGCATGGGGTAAAGAGCTGGGGGCAGGAGGAGTGTGTCCCTGCGGCATAATGTAAAGAGCTGGGGGCAGGAGGAGTGTGTCCCTGAGGCATGGGGTAAACCGGTGGGGGCAGGAGGAGTGTGCCCCTGCGGCATGGGGTAAAGAGCTGGGGGCAGGAGGAGTGTGTCCCTGCGGCATGGGGTAAAGAGCTGGGGGCAGGAGGAGTGTGTCCCTGCGGCATGGGGTAAAGAGCTGGGGCAGGAGGAGTGTGCCCCTGAGGCATGGGGTAAAGAGCTGGGGCAGGAGGAGTGTGCCCCTGCGGCATGGGGTAAAGAGCTGGGGCAGGAGGAGTGTGCCCCTGAGGCATGGGGTAAAGAGCTGGGGCAGGAGGAGTGTGTCCCTGCGGCATGGGGTAAAGAGCTGGGGCAGGAGGAGTGTGTCCCTGCGGCATGGGGTAAAGAGCTGGGGCAGGAGGAGTGTGTCCCTGGGGCATGGGGTAAAGAGCTGGGGCAGGAGGAGTGTGTCCCTGCGGCATGGGGTAAAGAGCTGGGGCAGGAGGAGTGTGTCCCTGCGACATGGGGTAAAGAGCTGGGGCAGGAGTAGTGTGTCCCTGCGGCATGGGGTAAAGAGCTGGGGCAGGAGGAGTGTGTCCCTGCGGCATAATGTAAAGAGCTGGGGGGCAGGAGTGTGTCCCTGCGGCATGGGGTAAAGAGCTGGGAGCAGGAGTGTGTCCCTGCGGCATGGGGTAAAGAGCTGGGGGCAGGAGGAGTGTGTCCATGAGGCATGGGGTAAAGAGCTGGGGCAGGAGGAGTGTGTCCTTGCGGCATGGGGTAAAGAGCTGGGGGCAGGAGGAGTGTGTCCCTGCGGCATGGGGTAAAGAGCTGGGGGCATGAGGAGTGTGTCCATGAGGCATGGGGTAAAGAGCTGGGGCAGGAGGAGTGTGCCCCTGGGGCATGGGGTAAAGAGCTGGGGCAGGAGGAGTGTGTCCTTGCGGCATGGGGTAAAGAGCTGGGGGCAGGAGGAGTGTGTCCCTGCGGCATGGGGTAAAGAGCTGGGGGCAGGAGGAGTGTGTCCCTGCGGCATGGGGTAAAGAGCTGGGAGCAGGAGTGTGTCCCTGCGGCATGGGGTAAAGAGCTGGGGGCAGGAGGAGTGTGTCCATGAGGCATGGGGTAAAGAGCTGGGGCAGGAGGAGTGTGTCCCTGCGGCATGGGGTAAAGAACTGAGGGCAGGAGGAGTGTGTCCCTGCGGCATGGGGTAAAGAGCTGGGGGTAGGAGTGTGTCCCTGCGGCATGGGGTAAAGAGCTGGGGGCAGGAGGAGTGTGTCCCTGAGGCATGGGGTAAAGAGCTGGGGCAGGAGGAGTGTGTCCCTGGGGCATGGGGTAAAGAGCTGGGGGGCAGGAGTGTGTCCCTGCGGCATGGGGTAAAGAGCTGGGAGCAGGAGTGTGTCCCTGCGGCATGGGGTAAAGAGCTGGGGGCAGGAGGAGTGTGTCCATGAGGCATGGGGTAAAGAGCTGGGGCAGGAGGAGTGTGTCCTTGCGGCATGGGGTAAAGAGCTGGGGGCAGGAGGAGTGTGTCCCTGCGGCATGGGGTAAAGAGCTGGGGGCAGGAGGAGTGTGTCCTTGCGGCATGGGGTAAAGAGCTGGGGGCAGGAGGAGTGTGTCCCTGCGGCATGGGGTAAAGAGCTGGGGGCAGGAGGAGTGTGTCCCTGCGGCATGGGGTAAAGAGCTGGGGCAGGAGGAGTGTGTCCCTGCGGCATGGGGTAAAGAGCTGGGGGCAGGAGGAGTGTGTCCCTGCGGCATGGGGTAAAGAGCTGGGAGCAGGAGTGTGTCCCTGCGGCATGGGGTAAAGAGCTGGGGCAGGAGGAGTGTGTCCCTGCGGCATGGGGTAAAGAGCTGGGGAGGAGAGGAGTGTGTCCCTGCGGCATGGGGTAAAGAGCTGGGGGCAGGAGGAGTGTGTCCCTGCGGCATGGGGTAAAGAGCTGGGGAGGAGAGGAGTGTGTCCCTGCGGCATGGGGTAAAGAGCTGGGGAGGAGAGGAGTGTGTCCCTGCGGCATGGGGTAAAGAGCTGGGGATAGGAGTGTGTCCCTGCGGCATGGGGTAAAGAGCTGGGGCAGGAGGAGTGTGTCCCTGCGGCATGGGGTAAAGAGCTGGGGGCATGAGGAGTGTGTCCATGAGGCATGGGGTAAAGAGCTGGGGCAGGAGGAGTGTGCCCCTGCGGCATGGGGTAAAGAGCTGGGGCAGGAGGAGTGTGCCCCTGCGGCATGGGGTAAAGAGCTGGGGAAGGAGGAGTGTGTCCCTGCGGCATGGGGTAAAGAGCTGGGGCAGGAGGAGTGTGTCCCTGTGGCATGGGGTAAAGAGCTGGGGCAGGAAGAGTGTGTCCCTGCGGCATGGGGTAAAGAGCTGGGGGCAGGAGGAGTGTGTCCCTGCGGCATGGGGTAAAGAGCTGGGGGCAGGAGGAGTGTGTCCCTGCGGCATGGGGTAAAGAGCTGGGGAGGAGAGGAGTGTGTCCCTGCGGCATGGGGTAAAGAGCTGGGGAGGAGAGGAGTGTGTCCCTGCGGCATGGGGTAAAGAGCTGGGGGTAGGAGTGTGTCCCTGCGGCATGGGGTAAAGAGCTGGGGCAGGAGGAGTGTGTCCCTGCGGCATGGGGTAAAGAGCTGGGGGCAGGAGGAGTGTGTCCATGAGGCATGGGGTAAAGAGCTGGGGCAGGAGGAGTGTGCCCCTGCGGCATGGGGTAAAGAGCTGGGGCAGGAGGAGTGTGCCCCTGCGGCATGGGGTAAAGAGCTGGGGAAGGAGGAGTGTGTCCCTGCGGCATGGGGTAAAGAGCTGGGGCAGGAGGAGTGTGTCCCTGTGGCATGGGGTAAAGAGCTGGGGCAGGAAGAGTGTGTCCCTGCGGCATGGGGTAAAGAGCTGGGGGCAGGAGGAGTGTGTCCCTGCGGCATGGGGTAAAGAGCTGGGGGCAGGAGGAGTGTGTCCCTGCGGCATGGGGTAAAGAGCTGGGGGCAGGAGGAGTGTGTCCCTGCGGCATGGGGTAAAGAGCTGGGGGCAGGAGGAGTGTGTCCCTGCGGCATGGGGTAAAGAGCTGGGGGCAGGAGGAGTGTGTCCCTGCGGCATGGGGTAAAGAGCTGGGGGCAGGAGGAGTGTGTCCCTGCGGCATGGGGTAAAGAGCTGGGGGCAGGAGGAGTGTGTCCCTGCGGCATGGGGTAAAGAGCTGGGGGCAGGAGGAGTGTGTCCCTGCGGCATGGGGTAAAGAGCTGGGGCAGGAGGAGTGTGTCCCTGCGGCATGGGGTAAAGAGCTGGGAGCAGGAGTGTGCCCCTGAGGCATGGGGTAAAGAGCTGGGGCAGGAGGAGTGTGCCCCTGAGGCATGGGGTAAAGAGCTGGGGCAGGAGGAGTGTGCCCCTGAGGCATGGGGTAAAGAGCTGGGGCAGGAGGAGTGTGTCCCTGCGGCATGGGGTAAAGAGCTGGGGCAGGAGGAGTGTGTCCCTGAGGCATGGGGTAAAGAGCTGGGGCAGGAGTAGTGTGTCCCTGCGGCATGGGGTAAAGAGCTGGGGGCAGGAGGAGTGTGTCCCTGCGGCATGGGGTAAAGAGCTGGGGCAGGAGGAGTGTGCCCCTGCGGCATGGGGTAAAGAGCTGGGGCAGGAGGAGTGTGCCCCTGCGGCATGGGGTAAAGAACTGGGGGCAGGAGGAGTGTGTCCCTGCGGCATGGGGTAAAGAGCTGGGGGCAGGAGGAGTGTGTCCCTGCGGCATGGGGTAAAGAGCTGGGGCAGGAGGAGTGTGTCCCTGAGGCATGGGGTAAAGAGCTGGGGCAGGAGGAGTGTGTCCCTGCGGCATGGGGTAAAGAGCTGGGGGCAGGAGGAGTGTGTCCCTGCGGCATGGGGTAAAGAGCTGGGGCAGGAGGAGTGTGTCCCTGCGGCATGGGGTAAAGAGCTGGGGCAGGAGGAGTGTGTCCCTGCGGCATGGGGTAAAGAGCTGGGGCAGGAGGAGTGTGTCCCTGCGGCATGGGGTAAAGAGCTGGGGCAGGAGGAGTGTGCCCCTGCGGCATGGGGTAAAGAGCTGGGGGCAGGAGGAGTGTGTCCCTGCGGCATGGGGTAAAGAGCTGGGGGCAGGAGGAGTGTGTCCCTGCGGCATGGGGTAAAGAGCTGGGGCAGGAGGAGTGTGTCCCTGAGGCATGGGGTAAAGAGCTGGGGCAGGAGGAGTGTGTCCCTGCGGCATGGGGTAAAGAGCTGGGGGCAGGAGGAGTGTGTCCCTGCGGCATGGGGTAAAGAGCTGGGGCAGGAGGAGTGTGTCCCTGCGGCATGGGGTAAAGAGCTGGGGCAGGAGGAGTGTGTCCCTGTGGCATGGGGTAAAGAGCTGGGGCAGGAGGAGTGTGTCCCTGCGGCATGAGGTAAAGAGCTGGGGGCAGGAGGAGTGTGTCCCTGCGGCATGGGGTAAAGAGCTGGGGGCAGGAGGAGTGTGTCCCTGCGGCATGGGGTAAAGAGCTGGGGCAGGAGGAGTGTGTCCATGAGGCATGGGGTAAAGAGCTGGGGCAGGAGGAGTGTGCCCCTGAGGCATGGGGTAAAGAGCTGGGGAAGGAGGAGTGTGCCCCTGAGGCATGGGGTAAAGAGCTGGGGAGGGGAGGAGTGTGTCCCTGAGGCATGGGGTAAAGAGCTGGGGCAGGAGGAGTGTGCCCCTGAGGCATGGGGTAAAGAGCTGGGGAGGGGAGGAGTGTGCCCCTGAGGCATGGGGTAAAGAGCTGGGGGCAGGAGGAGTGTGTCCCTGAGGCATGGGGTAAAGAGCTGGGGGCGCAGGAGGAGTGTGTCCCTGCAGCATGGGGTAAAGAGCTGGGGGCAGGAGGAGTGTGTCCCTGCGGCATGGGGTAAAGAGCTGGGGGCAGGAGGAGTGTGTCCCTGCGGCATGAGGTAAAGAGCTGGGGCAGGAGGAGTGTGTCCCTGAGGCATGGGGTAAAGAGCTGGGGCAGGAGGAGTGTGTCCCTGTGGCATGGGGTAAAGAGCTGGGGCAGGAGGAGTGTGTCCCTGCGGCATGGGGTAAAGAGCTGGGGCAGGAGGAGTGTGTCCCTGCGGCATGGGGTAAAGAGCTGGGGCAGGAGGAGTGTGTCCCTGGGGCATGGGGTAAAGAGCTGGGGCAGGAGGAGTGTGTCCCTGCGGCATGGGGTAAAGAGCTGGGGGCAGGAGGAGTGTGTCCCTGCGGCATGGGGTAAAGAGCTGGGGGCAGGAGGAGTGTGTCCCTGCGGCATGGGGTAAAGAGCTGGGGGCAGGAGGAGTGTGTCCCTGCGGCATGGGGTAAAGAGCTGGGGCAGGAGGAGTGTGTCCCTGAGGCATGGGGTAAAGAGCTGGGGGCAGGAGGAGTGTGTCCCTGAGGCATGGGGTAAAGAGCTGGGGGCAGGAGGAGTGTGTCCCTGCGGCATGGGGTAAAGAGCTGGGGCAGGAGGAGTGTGTCCCTGCGGCATGGGGTAAAGAGCTGGGAGCAGGAGTGTGTCCCTGCGGCATGGGGTAAAGAGCTGGGAGCAGGAGTGTGTCCCTGCGGCATGGGGTAAAGAGCTGGGGCAGGAGGAGTGTGTCCCTGAGGCATGGGGTAAAGAGCTGGGGCAGGAGGAGTGTGTCCCTGCGGCATGGGGTAAAGAGCTGGGGGCAGGAGGAGTGTGTCCCTGAGGCATGGGGTAAAGAGCTGGGGGCAGGAGGAGTGTGTCCCTGAGGCATGGGGTAAAGAGCTGGGGGCAGGAGGAGTGTGTTACTGAGGCATGGGGTAAAGAGCTGGGGGCAGGAGGAGTGTGTCCCTGCGGCATGGGGTAAAGAGCTGGGGGCAGGAGGAGTGTGTCCCTGCGGCATGGGGTAAAGAGCTGGGGGCAGGAGGAGTGTGTCCCTGCGGCATGGGGTAACGAGCTGGGGGCAGGAGGAGTGTCCCCCCGAGGCATGGAGTAAACAGGTGGGGGCAGGAGGAGTGTGTCCCTGGGGCATGGGGTAAAGAGCTGGGGCAGGAGGAGTGTGCCCCTGAGGGATGGGGTAAAGAGCTGGGGCAGGAGGAGTGTGCCCCTGAGGCATGGGGTAAAGAGCTGGGGCAGGAGGAGTGTGTCCCTGCGGCATGGGGTAAAGAGCTGGGGCAGGAGGAGTGTGTCCCTGGGGCATGGGGTAAAGAGCTGGGGCAATAGGAGTGTGCCCCTGAGGCATGGGGTAAAGAGCTGGGGCAGGAGGAGTGTGTCCCTGCGGCATAGGGTAAAGAGCTGGGGCAGGAGGAGTGTGTCCCTGCGGCATTGGGTAAAGAGCTAGGGGCAGGCCTGTGTCCCTGCGGCATGGTGTAATGAGCTGGGGGCAGGAGGAGTGTTTCCCTGCAGAAGGTGCATTGCAGCAACGCCTCGGCTGCGCAATGCACGCACTGTCCTCGCGCCAGAACACTGAACCGCTGACGCGTCATACGAACTGCAGTCAGTGTGAAATAGAATATCACTTTTACTGACACTTCCGGTGCACGTGGGCAGACGTGCACAGATACTGCTCAGCAAACCTGAGAAAGGGCTTGAGTCTGTAACATGAAACCGATCCGAAAAGAGCTGCACTGGCAACATGTGCAAGGGGGCATTAATGAAATCTGAGACACACACTGAGAGGGAACAAAGTGAAAGGATAGAGTGCTGTGCTGAAAGATTTGCAAGTGATCACAGAGTGAATGTGAGTGCAGACTTTACTTTGAATGGGCAAACCCTGCAGCCAGAGGTGGGTGCTGAGGGTGAGCACTACAGATGGCGGTGCAGGTGGGTAGTCATGGCAAACAGTAGAGTGGGCATGATGAGGAAAAAAAGAGGGACTGGAAGCACTGCCAGAAGAGGTGACTAATGGGGGCGCATGGTGTGTGTGGGGGTGGGAGAGATGGTCACTGCAGCGGGAGACGAGAGGCAGGCGCTGCAGCCGGAGGAGACGAGAGGCAGGCGCTGCAGCCGGAGGAGACGAGAGGCAGGCGCTGCAGCCGGAGGAGACGAGAGGCAGGCGCTGCAGCCGGAGGAGACGAGAGGCAGGCGCTGCAGCCGGAGGAGACGAGAGGCAGGCGCTGCAGCCGGAGGAGACGAGAGGCAGGCGCTGCAGCCGGAGGAGACGAGAGGCAGGAGCTGCAGCCGGAGGAGACGTCAGGCAGGCGCTGCAGTCGGAGGAGACGTGAGGCAGGCGCTGCAGTCGGAGGAGACGAGAGGCAGGCGCTGCAGCCGGAGGAGACGTGAGGCAGGCGCTGCAGCCGGAGGAGTCATGGGTGATCAAGGTAGAGACAGCAGCTGGAAGGGCAGGGGCGGTACCAGCAGATACTCTAGCTTGAATATAAAAGGGCAGTAAAAGAAGTTGAAGCTGGTTACAAGCTGTGATGAGGGCAAAGGCATCAATGACACAGAAGATGATGGAGGAAGGCTTGCAAAATGTCCCACTGCTGACAATCGTTCAGGGTAGCATTTCAACCCATTGTTTTCCCCCCCTGTGCCACTCTAGACAAAGACCCGCCTTATGCAAATCAGTACTGACCCTTCTCCTCATGGGAACATGTGCCACTCTAGACAAAGACCCGCCTTATGCAAATCAGTACTGTCCCTTCTCCACATGGGAACATGCGCCACTCTAGACAAAGATCTGCCTTATGTAAATCAGTACTGCCCCTTCTCCTCATGGAACATGCGCCACTCTAGGTAAAGGCCTGCCTTATGCAAATCAGGACTGCCCCTTCTCCTCATGGTAACATGCCCCACTCTAGACAAAGACCCGCCTTATGCAAATCAGTACTGCCCCTTCTCCTCATGAGAACATGCGCCACTCTAGACAAAGACTCGCCTTGTGCAAATCAGTACTGCCCCTTATCCTCATGGGAACATGCGCCACTCTAGACAAAGACCCGCCATATGCAAATCAGTACTGCCCCTGCTCCTCATGAGAACATGCGCCACTCTAGACAAAGACCCGCCTTATGCCAATCAGTACTGTCCCTGCTCCTCAGGGGAACATGCGCCACTCTAGACAAAGACCACCTTATGCAAATCAGTACTGACCCTTCTCCTTATTGGAACATGTGCCACTCTAGACAAATACCCGCCTTATGCAAATCAGTACTGACCCTTCTCGTCATTGGAACATGCGCCACTCTAGACAAAGACCCGCCTTATGCAAATCAGTACTGACCCCTCTCCTCATGGGAAAATGCGCCACTCTAGACAAAGACCCGCCTTATGCAAATCAGTACTGACCCTTCACCTTATTGGAACATGTGCCACTCTAGACAAAGACCCGCCTTATGCAAATCAGTACTGACCCTTCTCCTCATGGGAACATGCGCCACTCTAGACAAAGACACGCCTTATGCAAATCAGTACTGACCCTTCTCCTCATGGGAACATGCGCCACTCTAGACAAAGACCCGCCTTATGCAAATCAGTACTGACCCTTCTCCTTATTGGAACATGTGCCACTCTAGACAAAGACCCGCCTTATGCAAATCACTACTGACCCTTCTCCTCATTGAAACATGCGCCACTCTAGACAAAGACCCACCTTATGCAAATCAGTACTGACCCCTCTCCTCATGGGAACATGCGCCACTCTAGACAAAGACCCGCCTTATGCAAATCAGCACTGCCCCTTCTCATGGGAACTGTTCTCATGGGACCAGTTCATACTGAACTACAGTGCAGTGCAGCTGGCGGAGATGCTAAGAACGCAGAGCGGATGGGAATGGCAGAGACTGCACCTGGGGGAGATGGAGAGCGTCATCATAAGGTCAGTCGTTGCAGTTTGGCAAGATGGCGAGGGGCGGATCTTAAGACTAGACCACAGGAGATTTAAAGGGGATGAAAAATAAGGACACTGTTCATAAATGTGACCTGGCGATGAAATCAATGACAGACTAATTCTAGCTGTGCGGGATGACAACGGGCAAGGAGCTGCTATAAACATGAGGGGTGGGACCGGCTCTGCAGGTGGTTGGAGTGGGTGGTACGAAGAGGAGAGCTGGAAGTGATGGTAGACTGCATCTTCAGCAGATGTGTATGGCTAGGGAAGGCATTGTGGGCAACAGCAGACGCTGTAGCTTTTGGGCAGAAGTGGGTGATTGCTGCAGAAGGGCAGATCAGGGAGGATACAAGAACAGAGACTTTAGCGGGACATGACGAAGGCGAGTGGTCAATGCAGACTCCGCAGCTGAAACAGGAGGATGTGGGCGGGGGAAGGGTAATGTTAAAACAACAGCCACAGGAGACGGCCTGAGGGGCAGGCAGTCTGAGCAGACTCTGCAGCAGGAGATGCAGAGGTTAAGTGCTCAGTGTTGACACCACAGCTGGAAGAGGTATGGGTGGGTCACCGAGGCGTACTGCAGGGTAGGCTGGAGACACTAGAGCTGGAAGAGGTATGCGTGGGTCCCCGAGGCGTACTGCAGGGTTGGCTGGAGACACTACAGCTGGAAGAGGTATGGGTGGGTCACTGAGGCACACTGCAGGGTTGGCTGGAGACACTAGAGCTGGAAGAGGCATGGGTGGGTCACCGAGGCGTACTGCAGGATTGGCTGGAGACACTAGAGCTGGAAGAGGCATGGGTGGGTCACCGAGGCGTACTGCAGGGTTGGCTGGAGACACTAGAGCTGGAAGAGGTATGGGTAGGTCACCGAGGCGTACTGCAGGGTTGGCTGGAGACACGACAGCTGGAAGAGGTATCGGTGGGTCACTGAGGCACACTGCAGGGTTGGCTGGAGACACTAGAGCTGGAAGAGGCATGGGTGGGTCACTGAGGCATACTGCAGGGTTGGCTGGAGACACTGCAGCTGAAGATGTATGGGTGGGTCACTGAGGCACACGGCAGGGTTGGCTGGAGACACTAGAGCTGGAAGAGGCATGGGTGGGTCACCGAGGCATACTGCAGGGTTGGCTGGAGACACTAGAGCTGGAAGAGGCATGGGCGGGTCACCGAGGCATACTGCAGGGTTGGCTGGAGACACTACAGCTGGAAGAGGTATGGGTGGGTCACCGAGGCACATGGCAGGGTTGGCTGGAGACACTAGAGCTGGAAGAGGCATGGGTGGGTCACTGAGGCATACTGCAGGGTTGGCTGGAGACACTACAGCTGGAAGATACATGGGTGGGTTACCAAGGCACACTGCAGGGTTGGCAGAATACACTACAGCTGGAAGATACATGGGTGGGTCACTGAGGCATACTGCAGGGTTGGCTGGAGACACTACAGCTGGAAGATACATGGGTGGGTTAACAAGGCACACTGCAGGGTTGGCAGAATACACTACAGCTGGAAGATACACGGGTGGGTCACTGAGGCATACTGCAGGGTTGGCTGTAGACACTACAGCTGGAAGATACATGGGTGGGTTAACAAGGCACACTGCATGGTTGGCAGAATAGACTACAGCTTGAAGATACATGGGTGGGTCACTGAGGCATACTGCAGGGTTGGCTGGAGACACTACAGCTGGAAGTGGTATGGGTGAGTCATTGAGGCACACAGCAGTGTGGCTGGAGACACTACAGCTGGAAGTGGTATGGGTGAGTCACCGAGGCATACTGCAGGGTTGACTGGAGACACTACAGCTGGAAGAGGTATGGGTGGGTCACCGAGGCGTAGTGCAGGATATGGTTAGACACCAGCTAGAATACATGTTCGTAGGTGATAGGCACACTGAGATTGAAGAGCAGCAGAGTGGGCTCTGAGAGAAGGCATGGCTCCTGGTGGTGGGTGGGTAAAAAGATATAATACTGCATCTGAAGAACAGATGGAGTAGAAGACACGCAAGGACACTGCAGATATAAACGCGCTCCGGGTCCAGGAAAGTCTCCTGCGAGAAGGGATGCACTCAGGGACGCAGTGAAGTAGACGTTGTGGACAGATAAGGAACCACAGGCACGATGAAGAGCGCAGTATACACTGCAGACTAGTGGAGGAAAACTCTTTCTAGAGGATCGGCCTGCAGCATTTAAATTCAGAGTAAAACAAAATTAAAAACACATGCCGGGGAACCCAAATAATGTAAAACAAATTAGTAGAAATATAAATAAATCAAAAAGAACAATAAGAAAACAAGTCTGCAAGTGGGAGTAGTTACCCTCGGGAGAAGTGCTGCAGGTGAACGTGGCAAGTACATGGTTTGGAGGTTTATAAACAGCAGAAGACCAAAGAAGCACGGAAGACATCAGCTCAAGGTTTTGCATAAGGCACACGCAAGTTTCCGCTCTGGTTCTCATTTGAAAAGCGCAGGGAGTATCAAAATATTTGCTTTCTGCTCCGATTACGAGGGTCTGCTCACGTTTAATAAAGGTGGGGATGGGTCGATCAGTTAAACTACCACCTGCCCATTTTATAACGAGCTCTCGGCATTGCTGTGGTGGGGGGCGGGGGAGCGGGAGTGCATTCCTTTGAAGTCTGATGGGGTGAAGGGGGAGCGGCTTGAGAGCGGATTCCTTTCAAGTCTGATGCCGAGGCTCAGACAAATGGTGGTGTGCGAGCGGCTTCCTTTGAAGTCTGATGCCGAGGCATGGTGTGGGATGTGGCTGGCGATAATGTGCACACGCCTGCCTCACATGAACTGTACGCGATCCGCAGTTTGGTAGAATTTTTGACCCGCTTACTATAGTCTCGCCTGTTCAATCCCTAACGGGATAGAATAGGCAAGACCTAAAAAATATTGATTTACAAAAAAGAAAAACAGTAAGAAAAATGTGTATTCAATTGTGAACCCCATTTAGGAAACATGGGTTAGGGGGAATGCTGTGGTGTTGGGGAGGAGTTGCAAAGGTAGAGGGAGGCGCGATAGGGTTAGGCTGAATAGAAAGAATTGTAGGATAGAGCCCCTCCGACACAATTAAAATAATAAAAAGAAGGATGGTAGGTACAAAAGAGAACTGGGCGCGGGAACCGCCCTCACAAAAAAAAAAAACAGTATGAATGGGAGGGCCGATGGAGGAAAGTGGGAACTTTAATGTCAATTTAAAAAGTGAAATGTCACCCAGTGGCAGAATGTGTGAAGAGAAGAGGGATCTATACACACTGTGCAGAAAAAACAATAGAGAGAACCCAATTTCAAGATAAAATGATATTTACACCTTTAAAAGTGCATATAAAATGCAATTGAAAAAACAAATGCATTTCTATAAAGTGGTTTCTATCAAATGGTAAATACCACACATTTTGAAAAGGGTTTTTTAACAGTTTGGGTGAAATAGTTTCTCAGAATTGGTATTTTATGAATCTAACTTTCTACAGAATCACTTACAACCATCTCAGAGAGCTCACTCAAGGTTAGGGTAGGAAAAGGGAAAACAACGTATCCTAAGTAAAAAGGGCTGATAACATCTAAACCTTCTGGGTTCAAAGCAGCTGAAAGAGGAATGGCTGAGTCAACTCAAAGAAATATAATTCGGACCCCCTGGATGGGACAAAGGACACCCACACTGTTTTACAAGCGGTCTAAAAGGGATCAGGTGGGACTGATTTGTAGCCCTGGTGGGCGAAGACAGCCTAAAGTCTATTCATATTTAAAGTGTAAACTGTTTTTTTTTTTAAGTGGCAATAGCCCAGTGCTTAATTTGTGCCGGTTTAATAATTCTAAAGGCATTATAAGTTAATAATACCTTGCGTCCCAGCTATTCTTGCAGCTTTGGGGCATGGAAGAGTCTGAATTGTTACAGTTGTAGGAGTGTGATTGCTAGAAGTTGTGTTGGTACAGTTACAGACATCACTGGCAGGGTCCATGGGTAGGGCGAGCTGTGGTCGCCTCATTAAGAGAGCCCTGGCACATATTGTTTTACAAATTAAGCACTGCTTTAGCCCCCTCCGAAAGACCGATATCAGATACAGCAAGAAGGGACAATTGAAACAAGTAGAGAAAGAGACAAGGTGAGCAGGGAGATTGGAAAGAGCCTGGCATGTGGGGATGGGCTGTTTCCAGTGCCAAGCTTGGTCGCCAGTGCAAGGGAACCCCTGTCCCTGGCACGGTGCCCTCGCAGGGCATCTGCAGGTTGAGGATACAGTGCACCAGGGGCCGGGCGATGTAGATGGACTCTGCGATGGTCTCCTGTAGGCCCAGGGGCGTGGGGGTCCGCTCGCACTCTGCTGCCCGCCGCCGGCTCTTCTTTCGCTCTTGTCGCTGTGGGCACCCCCAGAGTCTTTCGCGAGAGGAGGCCGCTGCAAGAGAAAGAGCCACCCTTAAAACCATGTGCCAGTTTGTCAACATCAAGGTGTACAGGGCTTAGTACCATGCATCCTGCCACCCAAGCCACAGAGTACCAGCATCCACAGACGTGCCACCCCCCCAAAGCACGAAAACTGGAAACACTTTCCATTAAGCACCCCTCCTCCGCCAGTGGGTACATCCATACATCCCTCAGTTCATCATAAGAGTTCTAGAGTAAACCCAATGTGCCACTCTGCCACTCACAGGTCTAACCACACTGCTTACACCTTGGCAAAAGGCTTCTGCTGAAGACAACCCAAGTCAAAGCCATAGACCACACCATGGAGGAGAAAAGCGAGCCAGTCCACTGGTCATCCTGCCTAGGCTGAAAAGAATCGTGCCAACCCCTACTACGAGTCCCTCAAACTGAGCCAAAAACTACCATGGTGAAATACAGTCCCTTTTTAACAAACTAATAGCTGTGTCTGTAGGTAACCAGATTATTTGGGAGGGAAAGATTGAGTGTTAAATGGCTAAAGTAACTTACCACCTTGTTAGGCAGTTATCGTTTCTATAAGGAAAGGTTAGCTTATTTCTGATAGAGGCAGCATGACAAGTAGTTTTTTTTCTCCGGAGAATGCGAGTTAAGGAAGGAGACAGTTGTAAACTAACACTGGCGTCAAGAAACCGACCAGTAAAACCCAATTGTGTAAAATGCAATAGGATTTTACTTTGAAAACAATTTTTGGGAGAACAGACATATCAGAAGGGTACCTGTAAAAGTGCAACAGAAATATACAATATAAAACCTGAAAGTCAGTTTCAGTTTCAAAACTTTATTCGATTAAAAAAGATCAATCATAAAAGCAAACAGTACATATACTTCATAATAATACAAACTAATATGATTACCCCATAAAAGGAAGTTTGGTGCAGCTCAGTACAATAAAACAGAATAATTAAAAGACAATACTTTTTCTTGCAGCGACAGATTTCAGAATAAACGTAGCTGTATGAAAACAAATGTCAGGATCATCCAAAGAAAACAACATCCTCATTGCCGAATTTACTGTTGTAATTGCCCGTTTAATAAATAGTGGTTTTAAATAGGCAACGCGTAGATGTTTGTAGAGGTCACACAAGATTAAAAAGTGAACAGTACTCTGTTTGGTGACCCCATCACATGGGCATGGAATTGAGGGATAATTTTTCATAACTGGGAACGCAACCAGATGGTGGACAATTCCGAGTCTCAATCTAATAAGGACAAAACGATGGTATGGTCTAGTGACAACCTTTAAATATTCGGAGAAACCAGATGAATCCGTATTGGAGTGATAATACTGAGGGATGGTTAACTGTGAAGTAGAGTCTGTACGCACTTGAGCTTTCTTATATAAATAGGAACACTTAAGCTCTTTCTTTCTAGGCGCCTTGACGCCCGTTGGGCAAAGTTTGCACGTTATAACTTATGTTTCATTCATTCATTCTTTGAGATATCAGAAAAGCTCTCCTGACAGCCAGGAGATTAAGATTGAATAAATCCCTGGCTGTTGTCACAACGTAGTTGATCCATGGGATCAGTGAGCTTTTTTCTAGGCGGAGACAATCAGTGATAATACTCCTAGTAAAGCTAGTTTCTTTCTTATGCCAAATTGCTCTCCACACCAACAGAGGTCTGAAGCAGATTAAATCCGACAAAAACTCCAGGCCCAGTTCCTGGTGTATTATTTGATTGGAGGCAGATGTAGGCAAGCATAACAATCTTTTTAAGAAACTATTTTCTTCTGTTTGCAAATCCCTATGGCGACAGTGCCCCCAGACACCAGATCCGTAGGGCGCGATTGCAACGCATCTACAGCGGTATATGTGGAGCATATCATATATACGGCGGTCACCAAGCTTATTTGCAAATTTGAAAACGCCATGGGCACACTTAGACATCTTGGCTTGTACATTAGATATCTCCTCAGATCACATACCATTGCTACTAAAGGTGATGCCCAAATAACAGAACTTATTTACAGTTTCTATTTTTTGTCCCTCTATATAGAATGATTTTAGTTTCCTCGTTTTCTTTCCACAAGGCATAATAAACGTTTTGGTATTATTCATTTTTTATTTTTTATCCTTGATAAAACCCGCAAACTTGTCCATTAGGTTCTGTAAGCCGCGAGGGGTTCTAGATAGGAGCACTGAGTCATCAGCATAAAGCAGGATGAGAACAGCCTGACCGTCCACTAGCGGTGCATCAGAGTTAACCTGCTTAAGCTCGGAATCTATAGCGTTAATGAAGAGGGAAAAGAGAAGGGGCGCAAGGACGCAGCCTTGCCTAATTCCTAACTTCACGCTGATACAGTCGGTACATTCCCCCCCTTGGCCGTATCTAATGTGGGTTGAGAGTTTAGAGTACAGTCTGGCCAGGAAATAAATAATCTCTGTTGGGGCCCCTTGTTCTAATAAGGTTGCCCATAGCAGCGCGTGGTCGACGAGGTCGAACGCGTTGCTCAAGTCAGCGAAACAGAGAAAAAGCGAGCCCTGCTTGGCACGGGTATACTTCCCTATTAGAAGATCTAAGTTTATGCATTGTTCTACGGTGCCAAGACCCTTTCGGAATCCAAATTGGGACCGCGCAAGAATACCACAACCCTCGGCCCACTCTTCTAACCTGGCCAACAGCACCCTGCTCATAGTTTTGAGCGAAGAATCTAAAAGGGAGATAGGGCGGTAGTTTTTGGCATCCGACCTATCCCCCTTTTTATGAATCGGGATGATTACTGATTCCCCCCAACTAGTTGGAGTGTTTTCCATGGCTGCCGCATTAAAGACCCTGGTTAAGACGGGGCCCCACAGTGATGGATCTGCCTTGAAAAGGTCTATGGGAACCCCATCGGGACCAGAGGCTTTAGCTCCTTTGCTAGTTCTTATAGCAAGGTCTACCTCCGATATTGTAATACTTAAAGGGACTATTGGCCATGGGTCCGCCTCCGCCAAGTGTGAATCCACCGCCCCCTGCGGGTCAAAAATACTAGTAAAGTTGTGGAAAAGTAAATTTTGCCATGTTCTGTGTCCCTACGTGTCCCCCATCCTATGTTATGTATGCATGATTAATATGCATATGCATTCCCCATGATCGATTAAAGACGCAATTACAGTTGTGTCCAACTCTAGTATGCCAGTTCCAGCTCTCGTGAAAGCTACGAGTATTAGGCCTATGTAAAGTTATGTTGCCACGTTTCACAGTGTGCACGTTATTTCATTGTAAAATCCCCGTTTCCAGGCCTCAAAAGGGCCCGGACCCAGATTCAGCTCCTGTCTTCTGAACCCTCGCTGAGGAGCGATACAGCCCCCACCTGTATCCCTGACCCTTCACTTACTTACTGCCTCACAGTGCCCGGCTCGGACTGGCTCTGCCTGCCAGTCTGCCAAGAGTATGTTATGATTCCAGTTATCAGTCCAGCCCTCCTTCCCTGCATTCCTAAGCTACTGAATCGCATCAATAGTTTCAGTCATCGTCTAGCCTTTACGTCTCCATGTAAGAGAAATACTGTATTTATGGTCATTTAATATTCCTCAACACACACTACATGTAGAATAATGCATGCACCAGTCTTAGTGTCTGTTAGCCTTTACCCTGATAACTTTTGGATTCTATCAATATGTTCTCTAAACATCAGATACTAGATAGCGTTTAGGTACATGTCGCTCTGACTCTCCAGACTTCAGTCTCTCCTTCTAGGCAGAAGTCATAGCCCCCAGCTTCTCCCTAGTAACACGTCATTGTCAGTTTGCGCGCACCACTAGGTTAGAGGTCCCGGCTCCTTAGGTAGCCCCCTCCATGTTTCCGCCCCATTCATGACATATTCTGTTACGTTTACATCACATGTCTATGTATACGCCCTGTTCACGCCTCTTGTTACACCTACCTTCACCCTTATCTTTCGCGACTGCTACAGGCCCTGCCCACTGCTACGCCTATTGTATTGAACATCATGTATTTTGTTTAACTATATATGCTTGTGCACGGTTATTAAAAGTTGCTAGCCATCCCAGATCTTACCCGTGCAGGTTGTCCTGTTCCTGTCCTTTATGCTGTATTAAACCTGCAAACTCCTACTACCTCGAATCTTGACTCTTATTTATTGAGCTATCTGTTATTGTTATATCCAGTCAAAAATAGAGGTATTATTTATTTATTTACCACATAATGGCGCCCGAATAGGTACTTGCCCTTTCCCCACGCGCCGGTGAAGCCACGCAAGCCCCCTGATCCTCTGCAGCCGTGACGGAACCATACCGTGCACGTGCAGATATTTCTGCTTCAAGTATCCCTCAGGCCCACGGAGGAGACGGAGGTTGCGGTCCAGCATCCAGACGAGGCGGTGGAGGAACGCGGCGAGTCCCGACCAGAGCCCAAGCCGAGAGTCCAAGGTCCGAGGTATCCGGAGGCCCACCCGTAACAGAAGTCCGAAGTTCGTCCGTCCGGCGTCGTAGCAGTCCAGTCCAGTCCGAGGCCTTCCGTTCTTGCTGCCCGGTGAGTACCGTTGCTGGGGTAGTATCTAGACAGGGTCAATTGCATTGTCTCTGGTCCGTGGGTTTGGGTACACAGATGCAACACGAAGTGTCCACTTAGGTGGATGCGGGTCCTGACGTGTCTCTTTATGAGACCGGTAAGTTTCGTACTGTTTTAGCAGTGCATCTAGTTTCTGTTCTAGTCCGTTCTGTTCTCGAGAAATTCATGTATTCTGTTTTCAGTATTCCAGGTAGTATTTTGTCCGAACTGTTATTTTAAATGTCATTTATGTATTTCAATGTCGTGGTATGAAAGTGGTGTAATTATCGTGTTCATTGTGTATTGTATTGTGTTTAGACTCCAGCCCAGTCATGCCTTTGTTTTCAAAACTACGTCAGTTAAAAACTAGAAAAGGTCTGTTAGAAGAAGCAGTTCCTGTCCCGCCTAGGGACAGTGCAGGTCATTTTATGTATCAAAAGCATGGCATAAGTGCCATATTATATCTAGATTTATGGGTGGAGTACACCAAACAGTTAGAAGAAAAGTATAGATGGCCCGTATCGGGTACATGGGATGCCGAGTGCATCATGCGAGTAGAAGAAGTATTATGGAAAAAGAAAGCCAGACAGTCACAGAAAGATGCCATCGAGTTATGGCGCAAAGAATCTCATAAAAGAACCGAAAAAGAAATCAGAAAGTCAGAACTAAGTAGAGAATCCTTAGAAAGAGCCCAAGAAAGGGAATTGATCGAAATAGGTGAACGAGTTAAAACCGAACAGTCAGACAGACAGAGAAATGCCCTCATTAAGGGTATGTATCCTCTTCTTGCCGAGGGTTTGCCAAAAGCAACCCCGGAGGCATCCAGTAATTTCCCGCCACCCTTAGTTCCGACCAAGCTACGTCACAAACCGACCGCAGCTGATATTTTTCTCTCGTCCTATTTGGACGACACAGTTCCAGAATATGCAAATCCTGTTCCGCCAGCTCCTGTAAATAATGTAATCCATGGTCCTCCAGTCACCGGGGCACCTGTTGCAGTACCTGCCACGGTACCCCCGGTCCAGCCCGTAGTACAACTTCCCGCTACATCAGTCACTCTGCCAGCACGAAGAGTATCAGTCGACGATTCCAGTTTAGGGGCCGCGGGAGGAGGTCCTCCTGGTACCCCGCCGCCAAGTAGACGTCTAGGGGCAGTCGAGTTACATGAACGTGCGTTACAGCGTACGCCTAAATATCAGTCCATTGCAGAAATCAGGCGAGCTCTTACTGAATGCTGTTATGATCCAGTCCCAGGCGAGGATAGTATGGTTATATATTCCGTACGTATAAGACAGGTGTCCGAGTATTTGGTCACCCTACCGAATATGAAAGAAGATCTAGACAGAATGTATCGTTTCATTCGTACAGGAGACGATCCAGAAAGTATTGCTGAAGTCATGTCTCTCAGGAAATCTGAGATCCAGTTTATGCTATTAAAGTTTCTGATCAATTGTTTAATACGGGAACAAGATTCCCCGACTAAAGATCCGACCGAAATGAAAGTTCTGACAAGGTGGAGTGATAATATAGCCGAGGGTAAGCACAAGACACTCAATAGTATAGAGAATATGTACAAGAAAATTCGTAAAGAAATAATAAGGTTACACGAACAACGCAAAGAAGCTCTAGGGAGCGAGAAAGAAAATGACTCTTCTACTGAAGAGGTAGAGGACGAGAATACCGCCAGAATAGCGTATGTAGGTAAAGCTAGATTTCCAGACCGACAGTCACGCCTAGAACACAAGAAAGTCTGTCATCTTCCAGCACCAGAACAAGGCTCCCTAGAACAAGTATTTCAAGCCACCGATCACATTCTGAAATCACGAATCGGTTATAGTGAGTTAAGTACCATGCATGAACAAGAACTAGCCCGATCAGCAGTCCGATGGATTACTGATTCTACCACTTTTCCAGACGAAATAGTGGCACAAATGTTTCTGAAACTGCCCCCAGCCGAGCAGCGACTGGTGGGTATGTATATGATCCAGCACCTCATTACACTGTATGAGGGTCAACATTCTGATCCAGGTCCGTTACATGATGTCCTGAACGAGCTACTCCAGTATAGATGGAAAGGTTTAAGTACCGATTTAATTAGTGTCATTCTAGAACAACGCCATAAATATAGAACGTTTCTGAACCCACATTTTGTTCATGTCTCACCTCCAGAAAGTAAACCGTTTTACATAGATAGACAGCATCCGTTACGAGAAGTACACCCAGTTAGGACAGCGGATGGTGAAATGCAACGAGTATTTGTTTACACCCCAGTTACCAAGATGGAACTCTTAGAGATGAAGAAATTAATTCCCTGTCACGATAAAGATCCAGCAGGGTTCCACCGAGAATTAAAGGACATGCTCCGTATGGGAGAATACACGTATCCAGATATTATTAAAATGTTAAAAGTCTTGTTGCCTGCGGGCATATACGAAAAACTCAAGGAAAAAGATTGGGAGGTGGGAGAGAAAAAGATCGATTGGACAGCTCTAGAAGCTGAAGATAAGATACGAGTACCAGGTACCGGTCTTGGAGACAAATGTAAAGAATTACCAGAACTGTTAATACAAGTTTTGCCTAGATTATTAGCCACTAAAAAGGAAGACTGGGATGCAATCTCAGCCTGTAAACAGAAACAAGACGAAGACACTAGTGATTTTTATTCTAGATTTGAGAAATGTTTTATCATAAACAGTGGTCTCAAGACGAGTAGTGAGTCATACCCTCACCTTTTTGTTACTAAATTAGTCGAGAATTCAAGTCCACAAGTTAAGAATCGAGTTTTGAAAGTCGAAAGTACATGGCAAGCTAGTACTCCGTCCCAGATGTTACAGATGCTCCAGTATCACCAGAATAGAATCAGAGAAGAGCAAGAACACGAGAGAAGACGTATGAAAGACACGAAAATGAAAGTACTAGTTGCACAATCTGTTCCTCAAGACAGTCAGAAGAGGGGTCCGAATCAAGCCAGTCATCCTGCAGCTCCCGTTAAAGGGACATGCAATTATTGTAAACAGCCAGGTCATTTTATAAACGAGTGTGCAGTTCTGAAACACAATATAGCCACTGGTAAAACTAAAGAAAGACCACGTCCGCCTAGACAAGAACAAGTTTCACAGACTTCTCAGCCACAGAATGTACAACAGACAGTTCCAGCACCGCAGCCTATTGCTGCAACACAGCATGTTACACAGCAGATGTACCAGTATGCACAGTCCGAGTATCCAGAGTATCAAGCGTATTCATGAAACAGCCTAGAGAGGGAGGTAGGCTTGCCTCTCATAGAGATTCCTGTAGATCAAGAAGGTCCCTATGTTCATAGTCAAGTATTAGGGAAAGACAGAAAGTTTCTGATTGATACAGGGGCAAGTAGGACTACTATTAGTCACGACGAGGTTCCAGGGGCTCCGCTCTCAGGCTCTAGAAATGTTTCCCTTGGATTTTCAGGAAAGCCTATTGTAAACGAGATATCAAAGCCAGTTACTCTAGAAGTAGGTCCATTGTCCCGAACTACTGATCTATTGCTTACGAAGTCGTGTCCAGAAAATTTGTTAGGTATTAAGACACTGAAAGAATTAGGTGCAGTTATTTGCTGTTCCCCAGAGGGAATACGTTTGTTTTTACGTCACTATGTTTTACGAGATTTTGATCCAAGATTGTCTAATGTTCCGCAGCATCTATGGGCGCAAGGTCCAACTGATGTTGGTTTCATGCAAATCACACCCCATCGTGTGACTCTCAAGCAAGGTATAGTCCTGCCACGAATCAGACAGTACAGATTGCCACCTGAGGCTGTAGCAGCCTTATCCAAAATTATTGACGAGCTCATGGCTCAAGGAGTAGTTGTAGAAACTGACTCCAATGTATGTAATTCTCCTATCATTCCAGTCATGAAACGTACTGATCCAAATGCACCCCCAGTATATCGATTAGTGATTGACCTTCGAGAACTTAATAAATGTATTATTCCCCAGTACCCAGTTGTTCCAGATATTTCATCCCTATTGACAGCCATTGATTCTGAGGCAATATTCTTTACCGTAATCGACCTCAAGAATGCATTTTTCAGTGTTCCCATTCATCCAGACAGCCAGTACCTTTTCGGTTTTTGTTTAAATGGAAGGAGCTATAAATTTACACGAGCTCCTCAAGGTTTCACAGAAAGTCCTAGTATTTACAGTCAAGCACTTAAGAGACAACTAGACAGTATTCACATGCCAACTGACACTGCCCTGCTCCAGTATGTCGATGATCTACTGATCACAGCCCGTTCTGAACGTGCTTGCGAGCGAGCATCACTTACAGTCCTGTATTTCCTAGCCGAGATGGGGCACAAGGTGTCCCCTTCAAAGCTTCAATTCTGTGTCCAGCAAGTGATCTACTTAGGCCACTTACTGTCCAAGTGGGGTAGGCAGTTGACACCCGATCGCATCCAGTTAATAGCGAGTCTTCCTCAGCCCAAGACACAGAAGGAGGTACGTGCTTTTATCTGCCTTACTTCTTATTGCAGACAATGGATTCCTCAGTATGCATTTCTAGCCAAGCCACTGATACAGTTAACGACACAGGAGGCAGCCGTATCGACTGTCCTCCCTTGGACATCTGAACATACACTTAGTTTCAATGAGTTGAAGAAAGCTTTATGCCAAGCTCCTGTTCTAGCTACACCGAACTACAGTAAGCCTTTTACGCTTTTTGTCACAGAACGTGATGGTACAGCATTATCTGTTCTTACACAAGATCAAGCCGGACAATACAAGCCCTGTGCTTATTTTTCTAGCACATTAGATCCTGTAGCCCAGGCTTTGCCTGCGTGCCTCAAGTCAGTTGCAGCCACAGCACTAGCTATCAGACAAAGTGATTCCATAGTATTAGGACACTCCCTGACAGTACAAGTTCCACACTCCGTGGAAGTTCTTTTAAATCGAACACAGACTCAGCACTTGACAATTGCACGTTTAACAGGTTATGAACTGACACTGTTCCAGCCACACATAGAAATCAGACGCTGCAACGTTCTAAATCCTGCTACATTGTTACCGTCAGTTATTTCAAATCCTGCCACACATGACTGTGTGGAAGTAGTTAACACCATGACTAAGCCAAGACAAGATCTGACAGATATTCCATTACCAGATCCCGACCTGACACTCTATGTGGATGGTTCATGTATGAGAACAAGTACAGGAGAACTAGTAGCCGCGTATGCAGTGACTACTGACACTGAAGTTATTGAAACACACCGTATTGACACCCTGTCTGCTCAAGCAGCAGAGCTAGTTGCTCTGACTCAAGCCTGCATACGTGCCAAGAACCTGAAAGTTAATATTTACACAGATTCACGCTACGCATTCGGAGTTGTACACGACTTCGGAGTGCTCTGGCAGGAGAGAGGTTTCATGACTTCTCATGGAACTAAGATTCAGCATGGTCTCCTTATTCAAGCTCTGTTAGATGCAATACATTTACCGACATCTATCGCTATCATGAAGTGCAAGGCACATACGAAAGTTACTGACATTATTTCTCAAGGTAATGATCTAGCAGACCGAACAGCCAAGCTTACAGCTCAGACTCCAGACATACCAGTTAACAAGACACCGACATCCACTCCAGAACAGACTACCTGTATGACAGTTAAGGACCCTACACAAGATGTCATAGATATACAGTTACATGCTACTCACGAAGAAATTAAGAAATGGTCTGAACAAGGAGGGGTCCAGACAGATCAGGGATGGTTGACGAAGGGAAAAGCCACATGGTTTCTCCCCGACTCAATGGTTCAAGTCATTATCAATACCGCACATAGTCCAGCTCACTTAGGAGAAAAAGCCATGTTAGACAGTATCCAGAACATTTGGTTTAACAAGCATTTACGAGCTGCAGCCAAGCAGAAAGTCCGTACCTGTAGGATATGTTGTCAGTTCAATCCAGGTAAAAGTATCCCGGTGGAACAAGGTGGATTCCAGCCCCCTGACCACCCTTTTGAAGTCCTCCAGATGGATTATATTCAGATGGAGCGATGTCGAGGTTTCAAGTATGTCCTTGTAGTTGTATGCGCTTTGTCCAGGTGGACAGAAGCATATCCAGTCCCAGATTACACAGCCGCGACCACTGCCAAGCAGTTGGTTCGTGAATATTTCCCCCGTTATGGACTCCCAAGGGTCGTATATTCTGATAACGGCCAGCCATTCTCATCTGAACTCATGAAGCACGTTTCCCTTTTGTTAGGGTACCAGTGGAAGTTCCATTGTGTACGCCATCCAGAAGCAGCCGGTCTCGTAGAGAGACATAATCAAACCTTGAAAATCCGCATTGCCAAAGTCTGTCAAGAAAAAGGTGTAGACTGGTTAGTTGCCTTGCCAGTCGCTCTGTTTTATATGCGCATGGTCGCACATTCCAGATCAGGTCTGTCCCCTTATGAGGTCGTATTCGGCCGCCCCCCGAACATGTGGGGTACACCTAGACCCCGAAGTATTACAGATGTTTCCAGTAATATGCTGACAGATTACCTAGCTTCCTTGATGTCTGCCCTACACTCTTGTCGTTCACAGGTCGCCGCCGCATTTCCAGACAATACCGAGGTGAAACCGCATGAAATCGTTCCAGGAAGCTTGGTTCTCGTCCGGAATTTTGATCGTTCAAGTCCGCTGGAGCCTCGCTGGAAGGAGCCGAAGTTAGTCCTTTTGGCCACCCGCAATGCCGTCAAGTTGGAAGGCAGGAAGGGGTGGGTCCATCTGTCGCACGTCAAGAAATTTCACGGACTCCGACAAACTGTTTCCAAGAACTTTTCCAAGGATTGTCAAGATTTTAAAGACTGCCAAGATACTATTCTTAAGGACTGTCCCTCAAATGACATTGATACCAAGCCCTCCCTGTTAGAGAAAACTCCGCAGCAGGAGTATAAGTTGAAGCTCCGGTCTAGTAAATTAAGTCAGCCAGTTTAATTGTCTAAGTCCTCCCCTAGGTGAAACGGTTAGACAGGTATCGGACATGTATGAAATAGACCCCCATAGTGAGAGAGTTAGTCAAAACTCAATCCGATGTATCGTTTTTCTAAGTTTTATATTATTTCTCAGCCTGATGGTTACCTGCACGAGTTATGCATTTCATTTATGTTTTCCAATTTCTCATGTAAATAAGTCTTCTAATGCTACAGTAGAGCACACGTTTAGTGATCTGCCTCCTCATGAACTATCTTATCGTCTTGCTATGCGCAACAATTCATTTATCCGTATGTTACATTATTCACACCAGACCAACAATGCCACTAATTGTTGGGTGTGTGGTCGACTCCCCCCTTTCCAGACACCGAAGGGAGTTCTGCCACTGTTTCCTTATCCATTTTCACATAACGGTTCGTGTGGAGCCTGGTCCATGTTAACGTCATCCTCAACTGATATGTCCCTTCTGAACAGTACATGTTTTCCAGACAAGCAACGTCTTCCCCACAGAACAGGGTTAGATCTAGAAAATGAAGTTTATAATTTGGGTAATTATTCTTCGAATTTCATGGTCCTGAATGTTCAGTCTGATCCTACTCCAGACTTACCTGCTATTTCAATACTACCAGTCAAAGGAGAATTATGTGTCAGAAATAATGGTTCCGTACATGTAGGACACAGTGATTGTATTACTATTGTCGAGTATAGTGACAGTGGGAAATCTATTTTCAAAGCCTCACGTCATTCTTATTTTGTTTGTGGTCAGACCGCATATGTTCGTCTGCCCCTCGATTGGGAGGGAACCTGTTACATTGCCTTCCTACTGCCACCAGTTTTCCTAGCCCCGTCCGATTATCACAGAAACACACATCTAGTACACATTAGACATAGAAGGGAGATCGAGCCCCCAATTGTCGATCAAACTGAAACTGCTCTAGAACAGTATACAGATTTCAATAAAGGATTCTTCTTCTTTATAGGACCTATCCAGAATAGTAAGTTAATACGTAGATTAACCAGAACCCTTGAAGCAGTAGTGAATGAGACTGCCTCTGCCCTAGGTAACTTAACGGAAGAGCAATCTGCTATGAGATTTGTCGTGCTCCAAAATCGTCTTGTTCTTGACGTCATACTGGCCGATAGAGGAGGAGCATGTAGAGTCATCGGATCTAGTTGCTGCATTTTCATTCCTAATAACGCGCCGTCTGTTTATTCAGCTATAACCAGACTTCATAAAATTGCCCATCAGTTACACCAGAATCCAGGCACCTGGACATGGTCCGGTTGGTTTTGGAGTATAGTTTCCGCCTGGGGATGGAAAATACTGTCATTTCTAGGTATTGCAGTAGCGATCATATTCAGTTGCTGCCTCTGTATACAATGTGGCCCTGCGATTTGCGGCATTTGTGCTACCTCTTGTATTCCTAGTCCCAAGTCCCGTCCTAAAACCCGTTCCAAGACAATTCGAGACGAGCAAATGATACTGTATGAAATGATAGATGGTATCATGAATATTGATGTTTCCTGATGGAAACGTAGTGACAAGGAGGGAATGTGGAAAAGTAAATTTTGCCATGTTCTGTGTCCCTACGTGTCCCCCATCCTATGTTATGTATGCATGATTAATATGCATATGCATTCCCCATGATCGATTAAAAGACGCAATTACAGTTGTGTCCAACTCTAGTATGCCAGTTCCAGCTCTCGTGAAAGCTACGAGTATTAGGCCTATGTAAAGTTATGTTGCCACGTTTCACAGTGTGCACGTTATTTCATTGTAAAATCCCCGTTTCCAGGCCTCAAAAGGGCCCGGACCCAGATTCAGCTCCTGTCTTCTGAACCCTCGCTGAGGAGCGATACAGCCCCCACCTGTATCCCTGACCCTTCACTTACTTACTGCCTCACAGTGCCCGGCTCGGACTGGCTCTGCCTGCCAGTCTGCCAAGAGTATGTTATGATTCCAGTTATCAGTCCAGCCCTCCTTCCCTGCATTCCTAAGCTACTGAATCGCATCAATAGTTTCAGTCATCGTCTAGCCTTTACGTCTCCATGTAAGAGAAATACTGTATTTATGGTCATTTAATATTCCTCAACACACACTACATGTAGAATAATGCATGCACCAGTCTTAGTGTCTGTTAGCCTTTACCCTGATAACTTTTGGATTCTATCAATATGTTCTCTAAACATCAGATACTAGATAGCGTTTAGGTACATGTCGCTCTGACTCTCCAGACTTCAGTCTCTCCTTCTAGCGCAGAAGTCATAGCCCCCAGCTTCTCCCTAGTAACACGTCATTGTCAGTTTGCGCGCACCACTAGGTTAGAGGTCCCGGCTCCTTAGGTAGCCCCCTCCATGTTTCCGCCCCATTCATGACATATTCTGTTACGTTTACATCACATGTCTATGTATACGCCCTGTTCACGCCTCTTGTTACACCTACCTTCACCCTTATCTTTCGCGACTGCTACAGGCCCTGCCCACTGCTACGCCTATTGTATTGAACATCATGTATTTTGTTTAACTATATATGCTTGTGCACGGTTATTAAAAGTTGCTAGCCATCCCAGATCTTACCCGTGCAGGTTGTCCTGTTCCTGTCCTTTATGCTGTATTAAACCTGCAAACTCCTACTACCTCGAATCTTGACTCTTATTTATTGAGCTATCTGTTATTGTTATATCCAGTCAAAAATAGAGGTATTATTTATTTATTTACCACAAAGTGAGTAACCCAGCAGGCTTCGCTAACTTGGGCTGTGAGGACCGGGGTTTCATCACTCTTAAGAAAGGTACAGTTAACCGTTTCCCAAAACAATTTACTGTCCGATAGTTCAACAGCCTTGGTCAAGTTGCCCCATGCTTCTTCCCGCAGTTCCAGCTTTTGGCGATTTAAATGCCCCTTATAAGTTGCCCTTAGGGTTTTAATACTCGACCTGTCTCTAGGCCTACAGGATAGAGCCTTCTTGAGCTTCTGCAATGACTTAGTACACAGAGAGTCAAACCAACCCATCATTGGTTTATGGTTAGTATGCTTGGTGGTGGTCAGGGTATTTTCAACTATATTAGTAATTTTATTAAAACTGGTTAAAATACCACAAGAGTCTGTACCATCGTCCAGACAATTATACAAGTCGGGTAAGCATGCTGCAACAATTTTAATCAGCAGTTTTTTGGAATTTTCACCCTTCCATTTTATCCTATGACCATTTGGTCTACAAGGGGCAATATTGGCGACGACAGGTTGAACTGCTGGTGCTCTATTACTCCATACGTGCAATGTTACAGTGATACAATTATGGTCGCTGATCGCAAGATCCAGTACGACCGGTGTATCATAGTACATACAAGTGTCATCTGATACCAAAAGATGGTCAATGACTGTGGCCGCATTCCTCCCAGTGAAGGTGGGGACGGGGTTACCGTCACTATCTCCTAAAGGTTGCAACACAACCAAGTCAAATTTTGCAAGGACGGAGTTCAGAGACTCTCCATAAGGGCTATGCTTAAAATGAAAATACACTTCTCCTCTATCATCATATACCCCGTGCACCTTGGTCGATAAAGGACACAATGGAACATTAAAATCCCCACCCCACAAAAATACGAAGTTGACATGATTGGCCCGAACAATCCCATCCAAGGTCTTAACAACCTCGCACACCGCGGTCATTCGCATAGAATCAGGCAAATTATTATAGAAATTAATCAATAAGACATTACATTCTTATGTCTCAACCACAACAATTGGGCATAACTTCCAATCATGACATATCTTATAACAAGCACAGGGAGGCTAACAGAAAGCAAAATAAGTAAACCCCCTTTAGCTCTACCCATATTCGAGCCTTGTGCTGGGAGATTGTAAGCGACATAACCGTCATAGGTGATGTCGTCTACACTCCAAGTCTCCTGCAGGCATAGGATGTCATAAGATTCCAATGTTTCTTTCCTTCTCAGGACACCTAGTTTGTTATTCCAACCAGCGATGTTCCAACTTGCTAGATTATACCCTCGTCTGTCATTGTGTGCCCCTGCCTCGGGCATAGTATCCCTATCCTGAGATAAGACATCTACTAACTCTATATTTATCAGATTGGGGGGTGGGTTACTGCATCCTTGCTGGTGGAGTAAACATGTGTTAGTTGTGTTACCCTGGTCTACGTACTTGTGCAGTACTAGATCTTCATCTCCACTGCGTTCACAGTACTCAATCATATTAGGTGATACACAATCTGACAACTTTGAGGTGTCCAGGGATCTTTCTTCTACTCCCCCTATATCCTTGGAGTTTTTTTCTTCCTGGTTAGGAAGGTTACGAGGGATAACATTTAGGGCTTCGGGGTCCTTCATTGGAATACCACCCGCTAGGGGGGTCTGAACTAGATTCTCCCCAGATTTCTCTCCTAATTTCTCCTCTGTTTTCTCCCTCGGTGGTGGTTAATCTACCATCTCTAGGCAGCTATATCTATTCGTCATCGGGATACTACTCCAGCCATCCCAAAGAGGGCCCTCTCTGGGCCGGTTCCTGGGAAAATTACCTCCCCACTCCTCCCAGTCTGCACCCCGAAAACGGGGGCCCACTGTATGCCAAGTTCCCTCGCGGGGCGGTATATTACAGTATCTGGAGGGATAGAAGAAGGAAAGATGCTATGTACCTATACCGTTGTTTATATCGGCCTGTCCCCATGAGCAAATATAGTCAACTGTTCGTGGATCTTCAAAGTTGACGATGACACAGTCTCCTTGAATCGATTTCTTTCCGTACCCCACCCAAGGGGCCCTGCGGACCATGAGGATCTTACTCGACCAAATGGGGGGTAGTGGGTGGTTCGAGTTTAACCAGTGTTGTACCTTGTTTTTTAAAGACCAACTGGATTCTGCGGTTGGATCGGCCAGTTCTGGTACTCCGGTCATCACGACCACATAGGGGCTTACCTCAGGGGGCTAGTTAACGGGATATCGGTTATCGGGGGTCCCCTATCCCGATACCTGTTGGCATTTAAGGCAGGAGGCTTAGGGGTCTTATTATTTTGTACCTGGTTTATCTGTGGTATTGGGTTTGGGGATCTTTCTATAGTCTTATTATTTTGTGCCTGAATAGTCTGGAGTTGTGTTTGTAAGCCTTTCCACAGTGTGCCTTTCCTTTGCTATCAGAGGAGTAGATTTTACCGCAGGCCCTAGGAGTACTGATTTTTTGACTTGTTGTACAGATGGTTTATTACAAGTCTGCTTATTCTGCTTTTGGGGCCCATGGTTTGGGGAATTTTTGATAAGGGCTGTCAGATCAGTTAACTGTTTTTCAATTAGTAATAATCTAGTTTCTATAGGGGTGAAACAAGATTTAAATAGTTCCCGCATTTTTTTTTAGTAGTTGACTATCAACCTCGTTTACAACATTACCCTCTATGGAAATAACCGATGTATCCTGGGTTGCGGGACCAGGTGTCTCTTCTGAGACTTGATTATGGGGCATCGTGCACCTATCTCCCTCCCCTCTCCGTGCAGTATGATCTTGCTTCTCTGTTTGATTTAGTGGTGTCTCTCTATTCTGTTGGGTTTTAGGTTTTTTTGTTTTTTCCTTTTTTTCCGCACTGCACCCTCCCTCCTACCCCTCAGCTGCCTAGCTTCCTCTGGTGTAATTTGGGTAGCTAAGTCAGGGTTTTTTTCCAAATCCGAACTTAACTGGGAGTCGGATAGTAAGTGCGAGGCCGATAAATCGACTGTGTTTGGGAGGGTATGGATGTCAGCATGGACTTCCATCAGCCCTTGGTCCCTAGCACGCTCGGGTGTTCTAGCGTTTGCCAGGAGGCCCAGGGAAGATCTTTTAGCATTGGCTAAGGCTAAGTCCTGTGACACTCTTTGTTCCATAATAGAGATCTGAGCCCCGAAACAGCTCTGCTTGAGGTCTCCGAAGCAATCAAAGAAACATTGGACAGGGGAGGAAAAGCCATTCTGGTGATGCTTGACCTGTCCGCAGCCTTCAACACCGTCCCCCACGACCGCCTCCTTTCTAGACTCTGGGAGGTGGGTCTAAGGGGGACGGTGTTCAGATGGTTCAGGTCTTTCCTCTCCAACCGCCAGCAAACTATCTGGGCCCCTCCTTTTTCTGCTGCGATGCCGCCTCTGGACGTCGGAGTTCCGCAGGGCTCAATTTTGAGCCCTTCGCTCTTCAACATCTATATGACCCCTCTGGGGGCACTAGCGAAGGATTTTGGGGCCCAGATCGTGTCATATGCGGATGACACTCAACTCCTGTTCACCTGCGACAGGGGCCACGACTTCGATGGGGCGTCTATTCGGGGCTGCCTTGGGGCTGTGTTTGACTGGTTCAGTCGTAACAGCCTCAAGTGCAACTCGATAAGTCCGAAGTTCTTTTTTCCGGCGGCCCCGCAGACCCCAGATGGAAAGAGTGGTGGCCTGCCGCCATGTTCCCTCCTGCCAGCGATTATGGGGCTGCTAAAAATCTGGGTATCCAGGTTGACAACAGCCTTTCTTTCAGGGCTCAGGTGTCTAGCCTGGCCGGCAGGTGCTTTGCGATCCTGAAGATGCTGAGGAAGTTCTTGCCGCTCTTATCCGTAGAGCACAGAAAGACCACGGTGCAGGCCTTGATTGGCTCGCGCCTGGACTACTCCAACGTTCTGTACCTAGGCCTTTCGGACTACCTCCTTGCGCGTCTCCAGGTTGTACAAAACTCTGCGGCCCGGGCCATTTTCGGCCTCACTAGGAGAGCCAGGGCCAGTGAACTCCTTAGAACTCTTCACTGGCTGCCCATTAAGAAGCGGATCACTTTCAAGGCCCTGACCATCGCCTTCAAAGCCCTTCATGGGACAGGTGCCCACTATTTCCAGAAATGGATCAGTTTCTATCTTCCTTCTAGATCCCTGCGCTCCTTGACCCAGGCCAAGGCAGTCACTCCTGTGATCCGACGTGCTCGCTGTGGGGGGCGCTCTTTCAAACATCTTGCCCCCCGGCTGTGGAACGCTCTTCCTCTTTCTCTCAGATCTAGCTCCAACCTGCTGGCATTCAGGAAAGATCGGAAGACTCTGCTTTTCATGCAATAATCCGCCCGCTCTGAGCTACGCTCTCTCGCTCGTCCCTTTCTCTACCCTGGATCTGTGAGGTTCCTCCAGCGCCGGGACACTCCCCGGAGTAGCCGTGCGCTATAAAAGTACCCCCCTAACATAACATAACATACCTTGGTCTATGAAGCTATTTGCCCCGTGTTGACATAATATAAGCTTTAGTACTGGGTATGATCCCTAGCATAATGATTACTACATATATCAAATAAGCTGGTTTAACTAATATTGAATACAGAGTACCTACAAATTTGCATCAAGTCCGGTGTGGGGTGATTAGAG
Source organism: Lissotriton helveticus (assembly GCF_964261635.1). Taxonomy (NCBI): domain Eukaryota; kingdom Metazoa; phylum Chordata; class Amphibia; order Caudata; family Salamandridae; genus Lissotriton; species Lissotriton helveticus. Next base: position 475,521,989 of record NC_136062.1, read on the forward strand.
GAGGGGCCCGGTCCGGTCTCTCACGATCTATAACGGGCTAAAACGGGCCCGAGCTTCGCCCCGTGCTCCGTCAAGCGCGCGTCCCGCGGTAGCGTTATGGACGTTCCTTAAATGGGAGAGGAGGAGGGGCGGGAAGAGGCACCAGGTGCGCGTGATGTCAGAAGCGCAAAGAACCCTGGGCCCCCGAGTCCTAAAGCAATTTACAGCGGCAGTGCAGGGTGCGGCTTTCCAATCAGCAGCAGTCCCAAAAGACAGAAAAGGAAGATCTTTAAAAGCGCCTGGTAAAAGGAGTTCCTTAGCAAACGACTTCGAGTGGCACCCCTGAAAGTCAACAATTGGATAAGTCAATCTAAAGTGAACATTTTTTGAGAATATGTCACAAAATGCACGTCACCTTCATGTAGGTGTAAAAGGCAAAGGAGTTGTATGTGCTCTGCCCACAAGGGGGCACTGGAGCCCCGTCTCTCAGTAGTTCAGTACAGTTTGCAGCTTACACCTTAAGTCTGTGCACACAGCTCCTTCTGGGGGCCCCTGGCTGAAGACAGGCCAGAAACTTGGTCTCTGCTTCTGTGTCAAAGTGTTTGATAAGCTCTTATGAGCGGCACAGAGAAGGGGGTGCAATGCGTGAACTCGGCCCACTAATGTTAGGAGGAGTCTTTTTAAAGTCCAGTGCAGTCCACTTCAAACCACAGAATGTCATTTTCTACTGAAGTTTTTTCTTCACGTTTTCACTCATTAAGACTAAAAGAGGCCATCTTATTTTGGCATTGTAATAACTTATTTAAATTCTGGCGTTTTGTAGGCTCAAAGACAATGATTGTGGTCTAATTTTTAAACACCAACTAACATATAGCATTAAGTCGAAAAAACCCTTTAGAAATAAGGGTTAGATAAATGCGTGTGCTGGTAGCGAAATCAATAATGGGGCACCTTCAAGTTTGTTACAGTGTTCCCATCAGAGTTCCATCCTGTACCGCCCTACATCATTTGGGAAAGCCACCATAAGTACACAAGGAGAGGCCCAATGTACGATTTGGCGCAGCGTAAGCCTGGTGGTGAGCAATTACCCAATGAACTACGTATAGCAGGTCGGGATCAGGAAGTAACTAGTAAGCAGTGCTAAATGATAAAGAAAATAAATTTTTCAAAAAGGTGGTGATTTAAAAAGGGGTGGAAGAAGGAAAATAAATTTATTAACAACCTTCTGCTCCCACTCTCTAAAAACAGTGCAAATGGTAGTGTCAACAAATAACTACCTGGACAGTTCTCATAGTCAGGGTCGACATGTTTCTGCAGCTTTACCTGTGCCCCGGGGTCACCTACTGCTTCGTCAGGACCTAAATTGCTACTGCATGGTTGGTGCCTCATAAACAGGGAAACTCAAAAGGTTAAAATAAATGTCACCTGTGATTCTCCTGGTGAAAGGACCATTGAATTTCACAAGCTCGCACACACATAGAAAAAAAGAGAGAAAGAACACGCTTGTTAGCAAATCTCTCAGCGAGGCTGAGAATCCCTACAGTGTCTCGCTTTGGATGTCAAATGATCCATCCCATTTCACTTATCTTGTTATAACAATAATTCACAAGAGAGCCAAGTTGCCAATCGTGTAAAAAAAGGCACTCACCCTATATTAAGGAGAATGTTGCCCCACCTCACCCGGCATTAGCTCAGGTAATACGGAGCCCCGCTCTGTGTAAACAACAAACACACGTAAAAAACCAGTTAAAAGGAGGTAATATCGAGCCAAGGCAAGCCAATCATCATAGCATGGTTCTCCAAAACACTCAAATGTGCCTCGTGACTCACCTATCCGTCGGTACTCCAGACGTCCAACTGGGCTGTCTGTGGGAGGTACCGACGGCGGGAATAAGCTTGCTTTTATAAGCTAAAGTGTACATACCGGGTCGTGGACGCCGCGCTCATGGCTGGAAGCGTCGTCCGTCCACTTCCGGGTATCTAGGGTGTCTCCCCATTGGTTCGCGCAGCGCGATGACGTGTTAACGTTACGCTCGGATTGCCGGGCAATGTAGTTCTCCTAAAGCCCATTTGCGGTCATACTCGCGGACTACTTAATATCAGAAATGATGTTCCGGAGTGTTTAAATTCACGTTGTTAAGTGACCGCATCATTCTACAAAATATAGTGTCCTACTGATAAATTGGGCAGAGTTACTGAACTTTCCCCAAAATCACGCATGACAATTTGGACAACGGCGCTTAGTGTATCTTACTTCAGACGCCCTGTAGTTAGACTATAACGATCTATTGAATGACCGCGTCATCTTCACATGTAGCTAGAAATAGTTAGCCATAGCGAGGTCCTTCATAGGATACCTATGAGTGATCGCGCCTCATGTCATCTGAATGGTGTGCTGATAACATTAGGGCAGAGTTATTGAACCTTCCCCCAAATCGCGCATACCAATCTAGATAGCGGCGCTTAATGTATCTTCCTCCAGACGCGCTCATTTGGACTATATCGATCTAATCAGTGACAGTGTCATCCTCACATGTAGCAAAAAATAGTTAGCCACAGCGAGGTCCTCCATAGGAAGCCTCTAAGTGATCGCGCCATTCCTGCATCATCTCATCTGAACGGTGTACATAGAGCTTGTACACGCAGGGAGCTCCCAAGTGTAACGTCGCCAGCATTCAAGGGACTGTTGGGCAATCTGGATCTGCCCACGACATCTCCCAATAGGGGACGACTAAGTTTTATTACTTGCTAACAACTCTACCCAACAAATAAGGTCGTACCCAATGTCAGTATATAATGGCACATCTCTGGCGTCATGTCCTCATATAGATTGTATACAGAGAAAATTATTACAAATCACATGACATGTGTAACATTGGGAAGATTAATTAGAAATGTCGCAGAAGTACATCTCTTGAGGTAGACAGCTCATACAAGTCACAACACTAATAATCAAGTGCAGCTAACTCTAGAGTGACATCCAAGGAATATCCTCTTTCAACCCTTGCTTGTCTGTCCCCAATTTGTAAACCCATCTTTGTTCACGCCGGAACAAAAAACTTTTGATGTCCGTAATATGAGTTGGTATCAATGGTTGTTCTATCACAGTCCAATACAGATCAGACAGAGTGTGTTTGGCTAGTAAAAAATGATTCGTCAATCTGGTTGACTGTCTAGAACACCGAATAGAGCTTTTGTGTTCACAAATGCGTGTCTTAATTCTACGGGTAGTCATGCCCACGTACCTCTTATTACAAGGGCAACTGATCAAGTACACCAAGTTGGAGCTGTTACAATTTGTAAATCTCCGCTGCTCCCACGGTCTTCCAGTCCCTATGTCAATAGTCTGTGATCTGGTTGTATTAGGACATGCTGCGCAATTCCCACAGGGATGATGTCCTGTGGCCGCAGGCATGCCCCACAGTGTGCCCAAAGATCGTGGTAACTCTCCTTTTGGCCGCGTATGGACTAGTTTGTCCTTGAGATTTTGCCCTCTTTTGAAGGCGAACAGTGGAGCAGGAATAGTGTCGCCTCCAGTATTGAGAATACTCCAACGTTTCTTTATTATTCTCTGAATCTCGTTGGACTGTGTGGTAAACGTACTCACACAGGTCATCCGATTGTGCTGAGGTTTAGGTGGCAGTATATCTAATAATCCCTCACGGTTATTATTAGATGCTCTCTTTTTTGATCTCCGGACCAGATGTCTGGGGTAATGCTTTTGTCCGAGATCTTCCTCCAGGCATTCGGCATGATGTCTGAAACGGTCTTTGGTGGAACAGTTTCTTTGTATGCGCAAGAATTGCCCATAGGGCAGATTATCTCGAAGAGATTTCGGATGACAGCTGTGGTAATCTAGTAGAGAACTCTGATGGGAACACTGTAACAAACTTGAAGGTGCCCCATTATTGATTTCGCTACCAGAACACGCATTTATCTAACCCTTATTTCTAAAGGGTTTTTTCGACTTAATGCTATATGTTAGTTGGTGTTTAGTAGTTTGAAGGGACATAGCATTTTGGTCGTTAAATCTCCCTTTTGACCCCCCCTAGTGATTGTTGTAGTTTGAGCAGCCGCATGGCTGCGGGTCAGCTTTGTTTTATTTTTCTTCTTTCTAGATAGTGTGTACATGTAATTACATGACTACTCACATTTTCATACACACACGTAGATAGTCCTAGTGGAAGTTGAGGTACGTTTGAGGTCGAGGCACTAGGCCTTGAAACACCGTGATTCTTTAAGAAAATGGCAATGAATTTAGGCTTGGCCTTTGATGAAGACGAGATACAGAGTATCTTACAAGAGAATCCTAGTATTGTTGATATGCTACCAGTTGCACAAGCTAATACTGATGAAGGTTGGACTAAAGTTCTTGTGCTTAAAAAGAACCAAGCCAGGGTATGTGTGCATGGCACCATAATGGCAGAATACTTGCGTGGTAATTGCGCCCCGAGTGGGCTAATAGTTAACAACGCACCTCGCCTTTTTTTAGACGATAAAGACTTCCTAAGGGACTGGTATCTGATAGCGTGGCGATGCACACGCGACTGGCTAGTCTTGATTATCAAGACGGCCAAAAGAACAGCAGATAATATTCTGGTAGAAATCCAGACCCTGGAAGGGCAGATAAGAGCTACTATATCCTCTAGCAAAGTGTTCTCGAAAAAACAGGAAGAAGGGAATAAAACTAGTAAGGATTTCCGGGACTCAATTTTATTCACTAAATTAGAGAAATTCAAAAAAGATCTGGCAAACTTTAGTACGAGTAAGATCTATCCTTACACAAGTGATGATTACTCTCCCCCTACTTATAATAAAAATTCAAAAGGAAGTTCCAGTTATGGCTCCACTGGCTCAGACAATAGCTCGAGCGATTCAGATACCCCTCAACAACAAGGAGACCCCTCTAAGAAGCAGAGAGGAAGAGGTAACAACAGGAGGAATTGGAGAGGCTATGGTCAACAGTTTGGACCGCCACCACCTCCCTGGTGGCAACCCTCACCATGGGGACCTCCAGCTTATCCTCCGATGATGGGATATGATCCACATCAATCCTTCCAAACATATGGACAGCAACCTTTTTTAGGGTCTGGCCGGAGGGGACGAGGACGTCAACGGACGGCGCAACAAGGTCACGTGCGCTGGAATCTTCCTCAACCACCACCCCAGGCAATGGGATTGAGGAGCGGGAAGGTAGTAGGGCAAGATCAAGCAGGGACGTCGAGCGGGCCAACATCGTGATCAATTTAAGCTCGCATCACCTTACAGAGATGGAAGAGAAAGCTCTGAACAAAGGTTTAGGCTTTGTCTCCACTAATAAAAGTGATCCCTTCATTACCCAAATTGAAATGGGTAAGTTCTATCGGAAGATAAGACTACACTACCTTTTCGCGCATAAACAGGCCTCAAGCCAAACGACTATGACAGTCGTAAATACTGGTTTAAAAAAACCCTCAACCTTTAACCCAACCACGATGGGGATGCCAGCCAAAGTTATCACTTTTGAAGAAGCTGTAGACCAAGACCTCAAAGAGCTTTTTCGAAAAGAGCATAGACCTTTTCAAAATTTCTCACGAAGAGAACATGATGCAGTCAAAGATCTAGCCAACAATCCATCTTTGGTCATTAAACCGGCCGACAAGGGTGGGGCAACTGTATTACTCGACTCCGATGCCTACAGGCGGGAGTGCCTTCGCCAACTAGAGGACACCAGGGCATACAGGAGACTAACCTTAGACCCCACTGAGAGACTTACCAGACAAATAGCTCAGATAGTGGAGGAAGCCCTCGGGGAGGGTTGGATTACAGCAAAAGAAGGGCAGTTTCTTTGCACTGTGAACCCCAAAATTCCCTACTTCTACCACTTACCAAAAATACATAAGCCCCAGCGCCCACCTCCTGGTCGCCCTATCATTTCAGGGATAGGCTCTCTTTTAGAGCCCCTTTCAACGTTTGTTGATGTATTTTTAAAGCCAATGGTGAGTGAAATGCCCACTTATCTCAAAGATACTAAGGATGTTTTGAGATTATTGAAAGATATCGAATTTGATTGTAGAACTGACATCCTAGTATCATTTGATGTGGAGAGTTTATACACCTCAATCCCACAGAGAGAGACCTTAGAAGTAATTGAAGCACTCCTAACAGAGAGAGATCTGGATTCAATCACCCCGGTTAGGCTGATAATGGATTTGGCTACCATAGCCATGACTGAAAATTTCTTCCAATTCGAAGATTCGCTTTATCTCCAAGTAAGTGGGACGAGCATGGGCAGCATTTTTGCTCCGTCGTTAGCGAATCTGTATATCCACAAATTCGAATCAGACAACATCTTCTCAGACACCAACCCTTTCACAGACTAGGTGCGTTTGTGGAAGCGGTATATCGATGATATTTTGGTGATCTGGAGAGGGAGTGAAGATGAATTAACAACATTTCACGAATGGCTCAATAAGAGAAATCGGTTTCTACGCTTCACTATGGAGCAAAGTAGATCCGAATTAGCGTTTTTGGACATTCTGATAACGCCTTCTGCCACCGGTTTGTCATCAGAATTATATCGTAAACCGATGTCACGGAATTCTCTACTAGATTACCACAGCTGTCATCCGAAATCTCTTCGAGATAATCTGCCCTATGGGCAATTCTTGCGCATACAAAGAAACTGTTCCACCAAAGACCGTTTCAGACATCATGCCGAATGCCTGGAGGAAGATCTCGGACAAAAGCATTACCCCAGACATCTGGTCCGGAGATCAAAAAAGAGAGCATCTAATAATAACCGTGAGGGATTATTAGATATACTGCCACCTAAACCTCAGCACAATCGGATGACCTGTGTGAGTACGTTTACCACACAGTCCAACGAGATTCAGAGAATAATAAAGAAACGTTGGAGTATTCTCAATACTGGAGGCGACACTATTCCTGCTCCACTGTTCGCCTTCAAAAGAGGGCAAAATCTCAAGGACAAACTAGTCCATACGCGGCCAAAAGGAGAGTTACCACGATCTTTGGGCACACTGTGGGGCATGCCTGCGGCCACAGGACATCATCCCTGTGGGAATTGCGCAGCATGTCCTAATACAACCAGATCACAGACTATTGACATAGGGACTGGAAGACCGTGGGAGCAGCGGAGATTTACAAATTGTAACAGCTCCAACTTGGTGTACTTGATCAGTTGCCCTTGTAATAAGAGGTACGTGGGCATGACTACCCGTAGAATTAAGACACGCATTTGTGAACACAGAAGCTCTATTCGGTGTTCTAGACAGTCAACCAGATTGACGAATCATTTTTTACTAGCCAAACACACTCCGTCTGATCTGTATTGGACTGTGATAGAACAACCATTGATACCAACTCATATTACGGACATCAAAAGTTTTTTGTTCCGGCGTGAACAAAGATGGGTTTACAAATTGGGGACAGACAAGCAAGGGTTGAATGAGGATATTCCTTGGATGTCACTCTAGAGTTAGCTGCACTTGATTATTAGTGTTGTGACTTGTATGAGCTGTCTACCTCAAGAGATGTACTTCTGCGACATTTCTAATTAATCTTCCCAATGTTACACATGTCATGTGATTTGTAATAATTTTCTCTGTATACAATCTATATGAGGACATGACGCCAGAGATGTGCCATTATATACTGACATTGGGTACGACCTTATTTGTTGGGTAGAGTTGTTAGCAAGTAATAAAACTTAGTCGTCCCCTATTGGGAGATGTCATGGGCAGATCCAGATTGCCCAACAGTCCCTTGAATGCTGGCGACGTTACACTTGGGAGCTCCCTGCTTGTACAAGCTCTATGTACACCGTTCAGATGAGATGATGCAGGAATGGCGCGATCACTTAGAGGCTTCCTATGGAGGACCTCGCTGTGGCTAACTATTTTTTGCTACATGTGAGGATGACACTGTCACTGATTAGATCGATATAGTCCAAATGAGCGCGTCTGGAGGAAGATACATTAAGCGCCGCTATCTAGATTGGTATGCGCGATTTGGGGGAAGGTTCAATAACTCTGCTCTAATGTTATCAGCACACCATTCAGATGACATGAGGCGCGATCACTTAAAGGTATCCTATGAAGGACCTCGCTATGGCTAACTATTTCTAGCTACATGTGAAGATGACGCGGTCATTCAATAGATCGTTATAGTCTAACTACAGGGCGTCTGAAGTAAGATACACTAAGCGCCGTTGTCCAAATTGTCATGCGTGATTTTGGGGAAAGTTCAGTAACTCTGCCCAATTTATCAGTAGGACACTATATTTTGTAGAATGATGCGGTCACTTAACAACGTGAATTTAAACACTCCGGAACATCATTTCTGATATTAAGTAGTCCGCGAGTATGACCGCAAATGGGCTTTAGGAGAACTACATTGCCCGGCAATCCGAGCGCAACGTTAACACGTCATCGCGCTGCGCGAACCAATGGGGAGACACCCTAGATACCCGGAAGTGGACGGACGACGCTTCCAGCCATGAGCGCGGCGTCCACGACCCGGTATGTACACTTTAGCTTATAAAAGCAAGCTTATTCCCGCCGTCGGTACCTCCCACAGACAGCCCAGTTGGACGTCTGGAGTACCGACGGATAGGTGAGTCACGAGGCACATTTGAGTGTTTTGGAGAACCATGCTATGATGATTGGCTTGCCTTGGCTCGATATTACCTCCTTTTAACTGGTTTTTTACGTGTGTTTGTTGTTTACACAGAGCGGGGCTCCGTATTACCTGAGCTAATGCCGGGTGAGGTGGGGCAACATTCTCCTTAATATAGGGTGAGTGCCTTTTTTTACACGATTGGCAACTTGGCTCTCTTGTGAATTATTGTTATAACAAGATAAGTGAAATGGGATGGATCATTTGACATCCAAAGCGAGACACTGTAGGGATTCTCAGCCTCGCTGAGAGATTTGCTAACAAGCGTGTTCTTTCTCTCTTTTTTTCTATGTGTGTGCGAACTTGTGAAATTCAATGGTCCTTTCACCAGGAGAATCACAGGTGACATTTATTTTAACCTTTTGAGTTTCCCTGTTTATGAGGCACTAACCATGCAGTAGCAATTTAGGTCCTGACGAAGCAGTAGGTGACCCCGGGGCACAGGTAAAGCTGCAGAAACATGTCGACCCTGACTATGAGAACTGTCCAGGTAGTTATTTGTTGACACTACCTTTTGCACTGTTTTTAGAGAGTGGGAGCAGAAGGTTGTTAATAAATTTATTTTCCTTCTTCCACCCCTTTTTAAATCACCACCTTTTTGAAAAATTTTATTTTCTTTATCATTTAGCACTGCTTACTAGTTACTTCCTGATCCCGACCTGCTATACGTAGTTCATTGGGTAATTGCTCACCACCAGGCTTACGCTGCGCCAAATCGTACATTGGGCCTCTCCTTGTGTACTTATGGTGGCTTTCCCAAATGATGTAGGGCGGTACAGGATGGAACTCTGATGGGAACACTGTAACAAACTTGAAGGTGCCCCATTATTGATTTCGCTACCAGCACACGCATTTATCTAACCCTTATTTCTAAAGGGTTTTTTCGACTTAATGCTATATGTTAGTTGGTGTTTAGTAGTTTGAAGGGACATAGCATTTTGGTCGTTAAATCTCCCTTTTGACCCCCCCTAGTGATTGTTGTGGTCTAATTTTGCCAGAAAACCCCTTTTTATGCACTGCACATGTATTTAAAATACATACTTATTTATTTATTTATTTATTCAAAGTTTTATATAGCGCGAACAAGATCCTTACAGATATCAGAGCGCTTCACAAAGACAGGGAAGGGGCAGTAGGAGTCAACAGAGATAATAGGAACAGTATAATAGTCAATAACATGGTAATAACATGGCTAATAAAAACATACATAAAACCAATCCATATACAATCAGGTAAGGAAGTAATATAGGACAGCACAAGTCATTGATCCCACTACAGAGGTGTACAGGAGGATCAGTAAACCAACGTGTATCATATCTTGGTCGGTAGTAAGAGAGTAGCGTAGTGGAGCCCCCAACAAGTAGAGTATAGTGCCAGGGGATAGGGTGAGCAGTGATACAAAGCAATGCAGAGTCTCTGAACCAACATCTATAACGATCAGGGGATCTTGGCCAGAAGGATGGTTTTCACCTCTTTCTTGAAGAGTGCAGTGGAGGAGATCAGCCTGGTTTCAGGAGGGAGCGCATTCCAGATCCTGGGTGCCATTCCTGAGAAGGAGCGCTTGTAGGTTTTCACTTTCCGGAATCTACGAGGTTTCAGGAGTAGATTTTTTGTGCTCCTATTGGATCTCGAACCTCCTGATATAGACAGCTTTTGAGCGAGGTAGTTGGGTGCCTTGTGGTGCACGGCCGCGTGTGTCATAACTGCAATTTTTAGCTGTATTCTGGCTTCAAAAGTCAGCCATTTTAGAGACTTTAAGTCTGGGGATATGTGCGAATGCTTTCTAGAGCCAGTAATGAGTCTCGCGGCAGCGTTCAGGGAGGCTCTTAAGGGTGCTGTTGTGGATAGCGGGAGACCGCTGAGGGTCGCAATTCCGTAGTCTATTCGAGGGATGACTAAAGCTTGTACAGCAGTTTGGAAGTCTTTGGCCGGGAGGAAGGGTTTAATTTTCCTCAGCGTGTTAATTTGGAAATTAGCTGCTTTTGTGGCTTTGCGGACGTGCTGCTGCATGTTGAGCTTGGCGTCGAGTGTGATGCCTAGGGATTTCGCCGAGTCCACGATGGTAGGTTGGACATTGAGTGCTGTTAGGTTGTTGAGGTCGGATTTTGATTCAAGATTGTCTAATGTTCCGCAACATTTATGGGCGCAAGGTCCAACTGATGTAGGTTACATGCAAATCACACCCTATCGTGTGACTCTCAAACCAGGTGTAGTGTTACCCCGAATTAGACAGTACAGATTGCCACCTGAGGCTGTAGCAGCCTTATCCAAAATTATTGACGAGCTCATGGCTCAAGGAGTAGTTGTAGAAACTGACTCCAATGTATGTAATTCTCCGATCATTCCTGTTATGAAACGTACTGATCCGAATGCACCCCCAGTATATCGATTAGTGATTGATTTACGAGAGCTTAATAAATGTATTGTTCCTCAGTACCCAGTTGTTCCAGACATTTCTTCCCTGTTAACTGCCATTGATTCCGAAGCCATGTTTTTCACTGTTATTGATCTCAAGAATGCATTTTTCAGTGTTCCAATTCATCCAGACAGCCAGTTTCTTTTCGGATTTTGTTTAAATGGAAGGAGCTATATGTTTACACGCGCTCCTCAAGGTTTCACAGAAAGCCCTAGTATTTACAGTCAAGCACTCAAGAGACAACTAGACAACATTCACATGCCAACTGACACTGCCCTGCTCCAGTATGTCGATGATCTACTGATCACAGCCCGTTCTGAACGTGCTTGCGAGCGAGCATCACTTACAGTTCTGTATTTTCTAGCCGAGATGGGGCACAAGGTGTCACCTTCGAAGCTTCAATTCTGTGTCCAGCAAGTGGTATACTTAGGACACTTGCTGTCCAAGAGGGGTAGGCAGTTGACACCCGACCGTATCCAGTTAATAGCGAGTCTTCCCCAGCCCAGAACCCAGAAGGAGGTACGTGCTTTTATCGGCCTTACTTCTTATTGTAGACAATGGATTCCCCAGTATGCATTTCTAGCCAAGCCACTGATACAGTTAACGACACAGGAGGCAGCCGTATCGACTGTCCTCCCTTGGACACCTGATCATACACTTAGTTTCAACGAGTTAAAGAAAGCCCTATGTCAAGCTCCAGTTCTAGCTACACCGAACTACAGTAAGCCTTTTACACTTTTCGTTACAGAACGCGAAGGTACAGCATTATCTGTTCTCACACAAGATCAAGCAGGTCAATACAAGCCCTGTGCTTATTTTTCGAGCACATTAGATCCAGTCGCCCAGGCGTTACCTGCGTGCCTGAAGTCAGTTGCAGCCACAGCACTAGCTATCAGACAAAGTGATTCCATAGTTTTAGGACATTCCCTGACAGTACAAGTACCACATTCAGTAGAAGTTCTTTTAAACCGAACACAGACTCAGCACTTGACGATTGCACGTTTGACAGGTTATGAATTGACATTGTTCCAGCCACACATAGAAATTAGACGCTGCAACGTCCTGAATCCTGCTACACTGTTACCATCAGTTAGTTCAAATCCAGACACACATGATTGTGTGGAAGTAGTTAACATTACGACAAAGCCAAGACAAGATCTGACAGACATTCCGTTACTAGATCCTGACCTGACACTTTATGTGGATGGTTCATGTATGAGAACTAGTACAGGAGAACTAGTCGCCGCGTATGCAGTGACTACTGACACTGAAGTTATTGAAACACAACGTATTGATACTCTGTCCGCTCAAGCAGCAGAGCTAGTCGCTCTAACACAAGCCTGTATACACGCTAAGAACCTGAAAGTTAATGTTTACACAGATTCACGTTACGCATTCGGAGTTGTACACGACTTCGGAGTGCTCTGGCAAGAAAGAGGTTTTATGACGTCTCATGGAACCAAGATTCAGCATGGTCTCCTTATTCAAGCTCTGTTAGATGCCATACATTTACCGACATCTATTGCTATCATGAAGTGCAAAGCACACACGAAAGTTACAGACATTATTTCCCAAGGTAATGATTTAGCAGACCGCACAGCCAAGCTTACAGCACAGACACCAGACATTCCAGTTAATCAGACACATACTCCAGATCTGATTACATGCATGACAGTTAAGGACCCTACACAAGATGTCATAGATATCCAGTCACATGCTACTCCCGATGAAATCAAGAAATGGTCTGTACAAGGAGGGGTCCAGACAGATCAAGGATGGTTAACGAAGGGTAGAGCCACATGGTTTCTCCCCGATTCTATGGTTCAAGTCATTATCAATACCGCACATAGTCCAGCACATTTAGGAGAAAAAGCTATGTTAGACAGTATCCAGAACATTTGGTTCAACAAGCATTTACGAGCTGCAGCCAAGCAGAAAGTCCGTACCTGTATGATATGTTGTCAGTTTAATCCAGGTAAAAGTGTCCCGGTGGAACAAGGTGGTTTCCAGCCCCCTGACCACCCTTTTGAGGTCCTCCAGATGGATTATATTCAAATGGAGCGATGTCGAGGTTTCAAGTATGTCCTTGTAGTAGTATGCGCTTTGTCCAGATGGACAGAGGCATATCCAGTCCCAGATTACACAGCTGCGACCACTGCCAAGCAGTTGGTTCGTGAATTTTTCCCTAGATACGGACTCCCTAGAGTCGTATATTCTGATAACGGTCAGCCATTCTCATCAGAACTCATGAAGCACGTTTCCCTGTTGTTAGGGTACCAGTGGAAGTTTCATTGTGTACGCCATCCAGAAGCAGCTGGTCTAGTCGAGAGACATAATCAGACTCTGAAAATCCGTATAGCAAAAGTCTGTAAAGACAAAGGTGTAGACTGGTTAGTAGCTTTGCCAGTCGCTCTGTTCTACATGCGCATGGTCGCACATTCCAGATCAGGTCTGTCCCCGTATGAGGTCGTTTTCGGCCGTCCCCCTAACATGTGGGGTACTCCTAGACCCCGAAGTATTACCGATGTTTCATGTAATATGCTGACAGATTACCTAGCTTCCTTGATGTCTGCCCTCAACTCATGTCGTTCACAGGTTGCCGCCGCATTTCCAGACAATACCGAGGTGGCACCGCACGAGATCGTTCCAGGATCGATGGTTCTTGTCCGCAACTTTGACCGATCAAGTCCGCTGGAACCACGTTGGAAAGAGCCACGTCAAGTCCTTTTGACCACCCGAACTGCCGTCAAGCTAGAAGGCAGGAAGGGGTGGGTGCACCTCTCCCATGTAAAACTTTTTAAAGGATCAAAGCCAGTCGTCAAAGACATTGCCAAGAACATTTCCCAGGATTCGAAGGATTGCCAGAACATTGTTTTAAAGGACTGTCCCGCACCAGACTTTGTTACAACCCCTCCCTTGTTAGAGAAAACTCCGCAACAGGAGTATAAGTTAAAGCTCAGGTCTAATAAGTCAGCCAGTTTGATTGTATAAGTCCTCCCCTAGGTGAAACGGTTAGACTGTTTCTGACATGTATAAAATAGACCCCCATAGTGAGAGAGTTAGTCGCAGTTCACTACAATGTATCGTTTTTCTGAGTTTCATATTATTTCTCAGCATAATGATTTCCTGCACCAGCTACGCATTTTTCCTGTATTTACCTGTTCCTCATGTAAATATGTCTGCTAATGCTACAGTAGAGCACACGTTTAGTGATCTGCCTCCTCACGAATATTCATACCGCCTTGCCATGCGTAATAACACATTCATCCGTATGTTACATTATTCACACCAGACCAGCAATGCCACTAATTGTTGGGTGTGTGGTCGACTCCCCCCTTTCCAGACATCGAAGGGAGTTCTGCCACTCTTTCCTTATCCATTCTCACACAATGGTTCGTGTGGAGCATGGTCCACGTTAACGTCATCCTCAACAGATATGTTTTTTCTTAACAGTACATGTTTTCCAGACAAGCAAGGTTTCCCCCACAGAACCGGTTTAGATTTAGAAAATGAAGTATATAATTTAGGAAATTATTCGTCGAATTTCATGGTTCTGAATGTTCAGTCTGATACTACTCCAGACTTACCTGCTATTTCAGTACTACCAGTTAAAGGCGAATTATGTGTCCGTAGTTATGGTTCTGTACATATAGGACATAGTGAATGTACTACTGTTATCCAGTATAGTGACAGTGGGAAATCTATTTTTAAAGCTTCACGTCATTCTTATTTTGTTTGTGGTCAAACTGCATATGTCCGTCTGCCCCTCGATTGGGAGGGAACCTGTTACATTGCCTTCCTACTGCCACCTGTTTTTCTAGCCCCACCTGATTATCATAGGAATTCTTTCTTAGTACACACTAGACATCGAAGAGAGTCCCCAATTGTCGATCAAACTGAAACTACTCTAGAACAGTATACAGATTTCAATAAGGGTTTCTTCTTTTTCATAGGACCTGTCCAGAATAGTAAACTGATCCGTAGGCTAACAAGAACCCTTGAAGCTGTAGTAAATGAGACTGCCTCTGCTCTAGGTAACCTCACCGAAGAACAATCTGCTATGAGATTTGTCGTTTTACAGAATCGTCTCGTCCTTGATGTCATACTGGCCGATAGGGGCGGGGCCTGTAGAATTCTCGGATCCAGTTGTTGCATTTTCATTCCAAATAACGCGCCGTCTGTTTATTCAGCTATAACCAGACTCCATAAAATTGCCCACCTGTTACATCAAGATCCAGGCACCTGGACATGGTCCGGTTGGTTCTGGAATGTAATTTCCGCATGGGGATGGAAAGTCCTGTCCTTTCTAGGTATTGCAGTAGCGATTATATTTAGCTGCTGCCTCTGTATACAATGTGGCCCTGCGATTTGCAGCATGTGTGCTACCTCTTGTATTCCTAGTCCCAAGCCCCGTTCTAAATCCCGTTCCAAGACAATTCGAGACGAGCAAATGGTACTGTATGAAATGATAGATGGTATCATGAAAATTGATGTTTCCTGATGGAAACGTAGTGACAAGGAGGGAATGTGGAAAAGTAAATTTCGCCATGTCCTGTGTCCCTACGCCTCATCCATCATATGTTATGTGTGCATGACCAATATGCATATGTTATTCCCCATGTCTGATTACTGACGCAATTATAGTTGTGTCCATCTCTGATATGTCATTTTCCAGTCCTCGTGAATAATACGAATATCAGGCCTATGTAAAGTTATGTTGCCACGTTTCTCAGTGTGCACGTTATTCTATTATAAAGTCCCCGTTTCTAGGCCTCAACAGGGCCCGGACCACAGATTCAGCTCCTGTCTTCTGAAAGCCTCGCTGAGGAGCGATACAGCCCCCACCTGTATCCTCGACCTTTCACTTACTTCCTGCCTCGCAGTGCCCGGTGCAGCTTGGCTCTGCCTCTGAGTCTGCCAAAAGTATGTTATAGTTCCAGTTATCAGTTCAGTCCTCCTCTTCTGCATTCCTAAGCTACTGAACTGCATCAATAGTTTCCGTCATTGTCTAGCCTATTCGGCTCCACGTTAGAGAAATACTGTATTAATGGTCATTTAATATTCTTCATCACGCACTACGTGTAGAATAATGCATGGTCCAGTCTTAGAATCAAGTTAGCTTTTCCCCTCCTGACTCTTAGTTTATATCAACATGTTCCCTAAACATCAGATACTAGATAGGGTTTAGGTACATGTCGCTCCGACCCTCCAGACTCTAGTCTCTACTCCTAGCACAGAGTTCGTAGCCCCCAGCTTCTCCTAGTAACACGTCATTGCCCGTTTTTCGCGCACCATTAGGTTAGAGGTCCCGGCTCCTTAGGTAGCCCCCTCCTATGTTTCCGCCCATTCATGACATATTCTGTTACGTTTGCATCACATGTCTATGTAAACTCCCAGTTACACCCACTTTTACTGTTATCTTTCGCGACTGCTACACGTCACGCCTTCTACTCCACCCACTGTTACGCCTACTGCAATGTACTGCTATGTGTTTGCGCTATGTATATATGCCTGTATCTTGTTATTGAATGCTAGCGCGCTCATTCCAAGCTCATCCCAGACCTAGCCCCAGCAGCTGCTGGGCATCCTTTTCCCCTACTGGGTCCCAGTTGTCCTGCTGGGCCCTGTCATTCTGCTCTTCCTATGCAGGTTGTCCTGATCCTGTCCTTATGCTGTAATAAACCTGCAAAAACTCCTACTACCTCGAATCTTGACTCTTATTTATTGAGCTATCTGTTATTCATTTAAGCATTCAAAAATAGGGTATTATTTATTTATTTACCACATTTGGGTGGTGGAGATTTTCGCCGGGGGTGAGATGAGTAGGAACTCAGTTTTCAGAGCATTTAGTTTGAGGTGATTATCGGCCAGCCAAGATTGGGTGTTAATAAGCGTGGAATTCAGATGTTTGATATCTTCCGGGGATTGTAACTTTAGATAGAGTTGTGTGTCATCGGCGTACATATGAAATTGAACATTGGATGCTTGAAGCAAGGTGGCGAGCGGTTCCATAACGAGGTTGAACAGTGTAGGGGAGAGGGTGGATCCTTGTGGAACACCTAGATCTGCAGGCACAGGTGTAGATAGCACATTGTCGATCTTGAACCTCTGAGACCGGTTGTGAAGGAAGGACGAAAACCACTTGAGAACAGTTCCCGAAAGCCCCATTCTAGTACTTAGCAGCTCCAGCAAGTTCTCATGTTTGACCGTGTCAAATGCTGACGAGAGGTCAAGAAGGATGAGGAGGCAGGACTCATTGCGATCCAGAATTTGGAGGGCGTCATCAATTATGTGTGTCATAGCTGTTTCCGTGCTATGTTTCGCTCTGAAGCCTGATTGATGAGGGTTGAGGAGGTCATATTGATCAATGTGTTTTGTTAGTTGGAGTTGGACACATTTCTCCAGCAGTTTGGCCAGCGTGGGGATATTGGTGATGGGCCGATAGTTGTTTAGGTCAGACGGATCAGCTGTAGGTTTCTTGAGTTATAGGCGTGACTTGCCCCACCTTAAGGGAGTCTGGAATGTGGCCTTGTTGCAGAGAGCTGTTGATGATCTTGGTCCAGAGAGGGAGGAGCAAGGGGATAAAGTCTTTTACAGCATTAGCAGGTAGAGGGTCTGTGAGGTTGTGAAAAAGTAAATTTTGCCATGTTATATGTGCCTACGTGTTCCCCATCCTATGTTATATGTGCATAATTAGATATGCATATATCCCCCTATGATCGATTAAAGACACAATCATAGTTGTGTCCAACTCTAGTATGCCAGTTTCCAGTTCTCGTGAAAGCAACAAGTATTAGGCCTATGTTGCCACGATTTACAGTGTACACGTTAATTCACCGCATGGTCCCCGTTTCTAGGCCTCAAAAGGGCCCGGACGCCAGATTCAAGCTCCAGTCTCCTGAACCCACTCCGAGGAGTGATACAGCCCCACCTGCATCCCTGACCCTTCAATTACTTCCGCGCGGTGCCCGGCCCGGCCTGGCCTGGCTCTGCCTGCCTGTCTGCCAAGAGTATGTTATGCTTCTAGTTATCAGTCCAGCCTCTCGTCTTTGCATTCCTAAGCTACTGAACCGCATCAACAGTTTCAGCTATGGTCTAGTCTTTCTGTCTCCATGTAAGAGAAATACTGTATTAATATTCATAGCACACGCAATACATGTAGAATATATGCATGCACCAGTCTTAGTGTCAAGTAGCCTCTGCCCTGATAGCTTTTAGTTTCTATCAACATGTACTCCAAACACAAGATACCAGATATGCCATAGGTACATGTCGTCCTGACACCGCAGACTTTAGTCTCCTCTTCTAGTGTAGAAGTCATAGCCCCCAGTTCTCCCTGGTAACACGTCATTGCCCGTTTGCGCGCACCACTAGGTTAAAGGTCCCAGCTGCTCTCAGGTAGCCCCCTCCATGTTTCCGCCCAGTTATGACACTTCTGTGACGTTTCATACCACATGTCTATGTATACGCCCTGTACACGCCTTCTTGTCACACCCATTTTTGTTCTTATCTTTCGCGACTGCTACGAGTTACGCCTACTGCTACGTCTATTGTATGCAATGTAATGTAATGTATTATACTATATATATGCTGCACTGTCGATGAGGCATTGCAGCTGCCATCCATTCTATTTCCGTGCAGGCTATCCTGTTCCTGTCCCTTCCCTTATGCCTGATTAAAGCCTGTTAGACTCAGATACCTCGAATCCTGTCTCTTATTTATTGAGCTATCTGTTTTATTCAATGTATTCAAAAATAGTACCGGTAATTAATTATTTATTTACCACATAATGGCGCCCGAATAGGGACTTGCCCTTTCCCCACGCGCCGGCGAAGCCACGCAGGCCCCCTGACCCTCTGCAGCCGTGACGGAACCATACCGTGCACGTGCAGATATTTCTGCTTCAAGTATCCCTCAGGCCCACGGAGGAGACGGAGACTGCGGTCCAGCATCCAGACGAGGCGGTGAGGAATGCGGCGAGTCCCGACCAGAGCCCAAGCCGAGAGTACAAGGTCCGAGGTATCCGGAGGCCCACCTGTAACTGAAGTCCGAAGTTCGTAGTCCGACGTCGTAGCAGTCCAGTCCAGTCCGAGGCCTTCCGTTCTTGCTGCCCGGTGAGTACCGTTGCTGGGGTAGTATCTAGACAGGGTCATTAATTTGTCTCTGGTCCGATGGGTTTGGGTACACAGATCCAGTCCGAAGTATTCACTTAGGTGGATACGGGTCCTGACGTGTCTCTTTATGGGACCGGTATGTTCTGTACTGTTTTAGCAGTGCATCCAGTAATTCTAGTAAGTCTGTTCTCGAGAAGTCCGAGTATTATGTTTTAAATGTACCAGGTAATATTCTGTTCGAACTGTTATTAATGTTATTTAATGTGTTCTCAATGTCGTGGTATGAGTGATTTGTTTTGCTATTCATTACTGTGTTTATCGTGTATTGTATTGTGTTTGGATTCAAGTCTAGAATGCCTCTGTTTTCCAAGTTACGTCAGATAGGAACCCGGAAAGGGTTACTCGAAAAATCAGTTCCTGTCCCGCCTAGGGACAGTCCAGGACATTTTATGTATCATAAGCATGGCTTAAGTGCCATATTGTATTTAGATTTATGGGTCGACTATACCAAGGATCTAGAAGAGAAATATAGATGGCCTGTATCAGGTACATGGGATGCCGAGTGCATCATGCGAGTAGAAGAGGCATTATGGAAAAAGAAAGCCCGACAGTCCCAGAAAGATGCCATAAGGCGCAAAGAATCTCATAGAAGAACCGAAAAAGAAATCAGAAAAACAGAGTTAAGTAGGGAATCCTCAGAGAGGGCCCAAGAAAGGGAACTTCTAGAAGAAGGTGAACGAGTTAGAGCAGAACAGTCAGGCAGACAGAGAAATGCTCTTATAAGGGGCATGTATCCTCTTCTTGCCGAGGGCTTGCCGAAGGCAACCCCGGAAGCATCCAGTAATTTTCCTCCACCATTGGTCCCGATTAAGCTACGTCATAAACCGACCGCAGCTGAAATTTTTCTTTCGTCCTATTTGGACGATACAGTCCCAGAATATGCAAATCATATTCCGCCTGTTCAACCTCAGCACCCTGTTAATAATGTAATTCCTGTTCCTCCAGCCACTGGTCCCGGGGACCAAGTTAATGTACCCCCGGCCCAGCCTACAGTAAATGCACCCGTTTTACCAGTCACGTTACCAGCACCCGCACGTCCGGTATTACCTGACGACTCTAGCCCAGGAGGGGCGGCGGGAGGCGCTCCTACCACCCCGCCTCAAACGAAACCATTGACGCTGAGAGAAGCAGCGTTACAACGTACACCGAAAGTCTCTACGTACGCAGCCCTCAAGAAATACCTTACTGATTGCGTATATGATTCAGTACCAGGTGAAGATTACATGATACTGTATTCAGTGCGTTTACGACGAGTTACCACCTTTTTGGTTACTCTGCCAGACATGAAGGACCATCTAGATAGAATATATCGTTTTATCCGTACAGGGGAGGATCCAGAAAGTATTCACGAAGCTATGGCACACAGAAAAGTCGAGACTCAACATCTGATTTTACAGTTTTTAATTAACTGTTTAATAAGAGAACAAGACTATCCTGAGAAAGATAAAGATAAGATGAAAGTCCTGACAAAGTGGAGTGATAATATAGCCGAGGGAAAACACAAGACACAGAATTGTATAGACGCTATGTACAGAAAAATCCGTAAGGAAATTCTAGACATACACGAAAAAGAGAAAGCAAGGAAAATAGCCGAGAAAGAGAATGACTCTTCAAGTGAAGAGGTAGACAGCGAGAATCCCGACAGAATAGCGTATGTAGGTAGAACTAGACTTTCCGACAGACATTCACGTCCAGATTACAAGAAAAGTTTTCCTCCTCCAGTGCCAGAACAATGTTCTCTTGAGCAAGTATTCCAAGCTACCGATAAAATTCTGAAATCACGAATAGGTTATAGTGAACTTAATACCATGCATGAACAAGAACTAGCCCGATCAGCAGTCCGATGGACTAGTGATTCTACCACGTTCCCAGGTGAAATCGTGGCACAAATGTTCCTGAAACTGCCCCCAGCCGAGCAGCGTCTGGTGGGTATGTATATGATCCAGCACCTCATTACACTGTATGAGGTTCAGCATTCTGATCCAGGTCCTTTACATGATGTATTGAACGAGTTACTCCAGTACAGATGGAAAGGTCTAGGTACCGATTTAATTAGTGTCATTCTAGAACAGCGCCACAAATACAGTACGTTCCTGACTCCGCATTTTGTTCCCGTTCCACCCCCAGTAAGGAAGTCATTCTACATAGATAGACAGAATCCGTTACGAGAAGTACATCCAGTTAGGACAACGGGGGGTGGTCTAGAACGAGTATTTGTTTACACCCCCATCACGAAAATAGAACTCTTGGAAATGAAGAAGTTAATTCCCTGTCATGATAAAGATCCAGCAGGGTTCCACCGTGAACTAAAAGACATGCTCCGTATGGGAGAATACACGTATCCTGATATCATTAAAATGTTAAAGGTCTTGTTGGCTGCGGGCATATATGAAAAACTTAAAGAAAAAGAATGGGAGGTGGGAGAGAATAAGATAGATTGGTCCGCATTAGAAACTGAAGATAATACACGAGTACCAGGTACCGGTCTTGGGGATAAAGCTAAAGCTTTGCCCGAACTGTTAATTCAAGTCTTGCCAAGATTACTAGCCACGAAAAAGGAAGACTGGGATGCCATCTCAGCCTGTAAACAGAAACAAGATGAAGATACTAGTGACTTTTATTCTAGATTCGAGAAATGTTTCATTATTAATAGTTGTCTGAAAACAAGTAGTGAATCGTATCCACATCTTTTTGTCACCAAACTAGTCGAGAATTCAAGTCCACAAGTTAAAAATCGAGTACTGAAAGTCGAGAGTTCTTGGCAAGCTAATACTCCGTCACAAATGCTCCAGATGCTCCAGTATCACCAGAACAGAATCAGGGAAGAGCAGGAACATGAAAGAAGACGTATGAAAGACACGAAAATGAAAGTATTAGTTGCACAGTCTGTTCCACAAGACAGTCAGAAGAGGGGTCCGAATCAAGCCAGTCATCCTGCAGTTCCCGTTAAAGGGACATGCAATTACTGTAAACAGCCAGGTCATTTTATAAACGAGTGTGCAGTTCTGAAACATAACATAGCTACTGGTAAGACTAAAGAGAGACCGCGTCCGCCTAGACAAGAACATGTTTGACAGACTTCCCAGCCACCGCAGAACGCACAACAGACAGTTACAGTACCGCAGCCTATAGCTGCCACACAACATGTTACACAGCAGATGTACCAGTATGCACAGTCAGAGTATCCAGATTATCAGCCGTATTCATGAAACAGCCTAGAGAGGGAGGTTGGCTTGCCTCTCATCGAGATTCCTGTAGATCAAGAGGGTCCCTATATACATAGTCAAGTATTAGGGAAAGACAGAACGTTTCTGATTGATACAGGGGCAAGTAGGACTACCATCAGTCATGACGAGGTTCCAGGGGCTCCGCTCTCAGGCTCAAGAAATGTTTCCCTTGGATTTTCAGGAAAGCCAATTGTTAATGAAATATCGAAACCAGTTACTCTAGAAGTTGGTCCACTGTCCCGAACTACTGATTTGTTACTTACGAAGTCATGTCCAGAAAATTTGTTAGGCATTAAAACATTAAAAGAATTAGGAGCAGTCATTTGCAGCTCCCCAGAAGGGGTCCGACTGTTCCTGCGAGATTTTAAAGGTCATTATGTATTACGTGATTTTGATCCAAGATTATTGAATGTACCACAGCATTTATGGCGCAAGGTCCAACTGATGTAGGTTGTATGCACATCACACCCTATCGTATCACTCTGAAGCAAGGTGTTGTATTACCACGAATCAGACAGTACAAATTGCCACCTGAGGCTGTAGCAGCCTTATCCAAAATTATTGACGAGCTTATTGTTCAAGGAGTGGTTGTAGAAACTGACTCCAATGTATGTAATTCTCCTATCATTCCAGTCCTGAAACGTACTGATCCAAATGCACCTCCAGGGTATCGATTAGTGATTGACCTTCGAGAACTTAATAAATGTATCATACCACAGTACCCAGTAGTCCCAGATATTTCTTCCCTATTGACTGCCATTGATTCTGAAGCCACGTTCTTTACTGTAATTGATCTCAAGAACGCATTCTTTAGTGTCCCCATTCATCCAGACAGCCAGTACCTTTTCGGTTTCTGTTTAAATGGAAGAAGCTATAAATTCACACGAGCTCCTCAAGGTTTCACAGAAAGTCCTAGTATTTACAGTCAAGCACTTAAAAGACAACTAGACAATATTCACATGCCAACTGACACTGCCCTGCTCCAGTATGTCGATGATCTGTTAATTACGGCCCGTTCTGAATGTGACTCCGAGCGTGCGTCACTGACAGTCTTGTATTTTCTGGCCGAGATGGGGCACAAGGTGTCCCCTTCCAAATTGCAATTCTGTGTCCAGCAAGTGGTATACTTGGGACACTTACTGTCCAAGAGGGGTAGGCAGTTGACACCTGACCGTATCCAGTTAATAGCGCATCTTCCACACCCCAAGACTCAGAAGGAGGTACGAGCTTTTATCGGCCTCACTTCTTACTGCAGACAATGGATTCCTCAGTACGCATATCTAGCCAAACCACTGATACAGTTAACGACACAGGAGGCAGCCGCATCGACTGTCCTCCCTTGGACCCAGGAACATACACTTGTTTTTAATGAGTTAAAGAAAGTTTTATGTAATGCACCTGTTCTAGCAACACCAAACTACAGTAAGCCTTTTACACTTTTTGTTACTGAACGTGATGGTACTGCATTATCTGTTCTCACACAAGATCAAGCAGGACAATACAAGCCCTGTGCTTATTTTTCGAGCACATTAGATCCAGTGGCCCAGGCTCTGCCTGCGTGCCTCAAGTCAGTTGCAGCCACAGCTCTAGCTATCAGACAGAGTGATTCCATAGTGTTAGGACATTCCCTGACAGTACAAGTCCCACACTCCGTGGAAGTTCTTTTAAACCGAACTCAGACCCAGCACTTGACAATTGCACGTTTAACAGGTTATGAACTGACACTGTTCCAGCCACACATAGAAATCAGACGCTGCAACGTTTTAAATCCAGCTACACTGTTACCGTCAGTTACTTCAAATACTGCCACACATGACTGTGGAAATTGTTAACACCATGACAAAGCCAAGACAAGACTTGACAGATATTGCATTACCAGATCCCGACCTGACACTTTATGTGGATGGTTCATGTATGAGAACAAGTACAGGAGAACTAGTAGCCGCGTATGCACTGACACTGAAGTTATAGAAACACATCGTATTGATACCCTGTCTGCTCAAGCAGCAGAGCTCATCGCTCTGACCCAAGCCTGTATACGTGCCAAGAACCTGAAAGTTAACATATATACAGATTCACGTTATGCATTCGGAGTCGTACACGACTTTGGAGTGCTCTGGCAGGAACGAGGTTTCATGACTTCTCATGGAACCAAGATTCAGCATGGTCTCCTCATTCAAGCTCTGTTAGATGCAATACATTTACCGACAGCTATCGCCATCATGAAGTGCAAAGCACATACGAAAGTTACTGACATCATTTCCCAGGGTAACGACCTGGCAGATCGTACAGCCAAGCTTACAACTCAGACTCCAGACATTCCAGTTAACAAGACATCGACACACATTCCAGATCAGACTACTTGTATGACAGTTAAGGACCCTACACAAGATGTAATAGATATCCAGTCACATGCTACTCCCGATGAAATCAAGAAATGGTCCGAACAAGGAGGGGTCCAGACAGATCAAGGATGGTTGACGAAGGGAAAAGCCACATGGTTTCTCCCCGACGCTATGGTTCAAGTCATTATTAATACCGCACATAGTCCAGCACATTTAGGAGAAAAAGCTATGTTAGACAGTATCCAGAACATTTGGTTCAACAAGCATTTACGAGCAGCCGCCAAACAGAAAGTACGTACCTGTATGATATGTTGTCAGTTCAATCCAGGTAAAAGTGTCCCGGTGGAACAAGGTGGATTCCAACCTCCTGACCACCCTTTTGAAGTCCTCCAGATGGATTATATTCAGATGGAGAGATATCGAGGTCTCAAGTATGTCCTCGTAGTTGTATGTGCTTTGTCCAGATGGACAGAAGCATATCCAGTTCCAGATTACACTGCCGCGACCACTGCCAGGCAGTTGGTTCGTGAGTATTTTCCCCGCTATGGATTACCTAGGGTCGTGTATTCAGACAACGGCCAGCCATTCTCATCCGAGCTCATGAAACATGTTTCCCTTCTGTTGGGGTACCAGTGGAAGTTCCATTGTGTACGCCATCCTGAAGCAGCCGGTCTCGTAGAGAGACATAACCAGACTTTGAAAATCCGCATTGCAAAAGTATGTACAGAAAAAGGTGTAGATTGGTTGGTAGCACTGCCAGTTGCCCTTTTTTATATGAGAATGGTTGCACACTCCAGATCAGGTCTGTCCCCTTATGAGGTCGTATTCGGCCGTCCTCCTAATATGTGGGGTACACCTATGCCCCGAAAGATTACAGACGTTTCCAGTAATATCCTGACAGATTACCTAGCTTCCTTGATGTCTGCCCTACACTCTTGTCGTTCACAGGTTGCCGCTGCATTTCCAGACAACACTGAGTTGAAACCGCATGAAGTCGTTCCGGGAGAATTCGTCCTGGTGCGCAATTTTGATCGTTCAAGTCCGTTGGAGCCCCGTTGGAAGGAGCCCCAGCTGGTGTTATTACCAACAAGGACCGCAGTCAAGCTCGAAGGACGCAAAGGCTGGGTGCATACCAGCCACATCAAGAAATTCCATGGATTACGGCCAAAGACATTTATCAAAGACTGCCCCGTTCTTAAGGACTGCCCAGACACAGACTCTAAACTTCCCCTGTTAGAGAAAACTCCGCAGCAGGAGTATAAAGCAAAACTCCGGTCTAGTAAAATAAGTCAGACAGTTTAATTGTTTAAGTCCCTCTCGGGTGAAGCGGTTAGACAGGTTCCTGACATGTATGAGATAGACCCACATAGTGAGAGAGTTAGTCAAAACTCTAAAAGATGTATTATCGTTCTATTCTTTTTATTGTTTCTGAGTCTTATGGTTACCTGCATAAGTTATGCTTTTCATTTATGTTTTCCTATTTCACATGTACATATGTTTCCTAATGTTACAGTAGAGCACACATTTAGTGACCTGCCTCCTCACGAGTTATCCTATCGTCTTGCTATGCGTAATAACACATTTATCAGAATGTTACACTATTCACACCAGACCAGCAATGCCACTAATTGTTGGGTGTGTGGTCGACTTCCCCCTTTCCAGACACCGAAGGGAGTTCTGCCACTCTTTCCTTATCCGTTTTCACACAATGGTTCGTGTGGAGCATGGTCCACATTAACGTCATCCTCCACCGATATGTCCCTTTTGAATCGAACATGTTTCCCAGACAAGCAAAGTTTTTCCCATAGAACAGGATTAGATCTAGAAAACGAAGTATATGATTTAGGTAATTATTCCTCGAATTTCATGGTTCTGAATGTTCAGTCCGATACTACTCCAGATTTGCCCGCTATTTCAGTACTACCAGTTAAAGGCGAATTATGTGTCAGAAAGAATGGTTCCGCACATGTAGGACATAGTGATTGTACTACTGTGGTCGAGTATAGTGACAGTAGGAAATCTATTTTCAAAGCCTCACGTCATTCTTATTTTGTTTGTGGTCAGACCGCATATGTTCGTCTGCCCCTCGATTGGGATGGAACATGTTACATTGCCTTCCTACTGCCACCAGTTTTTCTAGCCCCATCCGATTATCACAGAAACACACATCTAGTACACGTTAGACATAGAAGGGAGACTGAGTCCCCAATTGTCGATCAAACTGAAACTGCTCTAGAACAGTATCAAGACTTCAATAAAGGATTCTTTTTCTTTATAGGCCCTGTCCAGAATAGTAAGTTAATACGTAGGTTAACCAGAACCCTTGAAGCAGTAGTGAATGAGACTACTTCCGCTCTAGGTAATTTAACCGAAGAGCAATCTGCCATTAGATTTGTCGTGCTCCAAAATCGTCTCGTCCTTGACGTCATACTGGCCGATAGGGGAGGAGCTTGTAGAGTCATCGGATCTAGTTGCTGCATTTTCATTCCTAATAACGCGCCGTCTGTTTATTCAGCTATAACCAGACTTCATAAAATTGCCCATCAGTTACACCAAGATCCAGGCACCTGGACCTGGTCCGGTTGGCTCTGGAGTATCATATCTGCCTGGGGATGGAAAGTATTGTCATTCCTAGGTATAGCAGTAATGATCATATTCAGTTGCTGCCTCCGTTTACAATGTGGCCCTGCGATTTGCGGCTTGTGCGCTACATCCTGTATTCCTAGTCCTAAGTCCCGTTCCAAGACAATTCGAGACGAGCAAATGATGCTATATGAACAGATAGATGGTATCATGAATATTGATGTTTCCTGATGGAAACGTAGGGCACAAGGAGGGAATGTGGAAAAGTAAATTTTGCCATGTTATATGTGCCTACGTGTTCCCCATCCTATGTTATATGTGCATGATTAGATATGCATATATCCCCCTATGATCGATTAAAGACGCAATCATAGTTGTGTCCAACTCTAGTATGCCAGTTTCCAGTTCTCGTGAAAGCAACAAGTATTAGGCCTATGTTGCCACGATTTACAGTGTACACGTTAATTCACCGCATTGTCCCCGTTTCTAGGCCTCAAAAGGGCCCGGACGCCAGATTCAAGCTCCAGTCTCCTGAACCCACTCCGAGGAGTGATACAGCCCCACCTGCATCCCTGACCCTTCACTTACTTCCGCGCGGTGCCCGGCCCGGCCTGGCTCTGCCTGCCTGTCTGCCAAGAGTATGTTATGCTTCTAGTTATCAGTCCAGCCTCTCGTCTTTGCATTCCTAAGCTACTGAACCGCATCAACAGTTTCAGCTATGGTCTAGTCTTTCTGTCTCCATGTAAGAGAAATACTGTATTAATATTCATAGCACACGCAATACATGTAGAATATATGCATGCACCAGTCTTAGTGTCAAGTAGCCTCTGCCCTGATAGCTTTTAGTTTCTATCAACATGTACTCCAAACACAAGATACCAGATATGCCATAGGTACATGTCGTCCTGACACCACAGACTTTAGTCTCCTCTTCTAGTGTAGAAGTCATAGCCCCCAGTTCTCCCTGGTAACACGTCATTGCCCGTTTGCGCGCACCACTAGGTTAAAGGTCCCAGCTGCTCTCAGGTAGCCCCCTCCATGTTTCCGCCCAGTTATGACACTTCTGTGACGTTTCATACCACATGTCTATGTATACGCCCTGTACACGCCTTCTTGTCACACCCATTTTTGTTCTTATCTTTCGCGACTGCTACGAGTTACGCCTACTGCTACGTCTATTGTATGCAATGTAATGTAATGTATTATACTATATATATGCTGCACTGTCGATGAGGCATTGCAGCTGCCATCCATTCTATTTCCGTGCAGGCTATCCCGTTCCTGTCCCTTCCCTTATGCCCGATTAAAGCCTGTTAGACTCAGATACCTCGAATCCTGTCTCTTATTTATTGAGCTATCTGTTTTATTCAATGTATTCAAAAATAGTACCGGTAATTAATTATTTATTTACCACAAGGTGATTAGAGGGCTTCAAGGTGCAGAGCAGTTTGTGTATTGCTTCTTCCGAATAGGTATCGAAGTACTGCCAGGATGCCTTGTTTTTAGGTTGAGTGTCTGCCATTCTGGTGTGGTTGGGGTATCGGCTTACATCCATGATGAGGTCATTTCTTATGTTGTCAGTCTTTAGTTTAAAGAAAGCAGAGAAGGCTTCACAGTGTGGGGTGTCATTTGTTGTGCTGTTTGATTGTGTGGGTTGTGCCTTTGTTTGGGTCTTGATTAGCTCGAACAGCTTTCTTGGCCTGTTCTTCGCTTGGTCCAACTGGCGGCTGAAGAAGTCCGACTTTGTGCGTTTTATTTTCCTAAAGTAGGCATTTCTCTTGTTCTTAAGCTTTTTGAGATGCAGTGCTG
This sequence comes from Lissotriton helveticus, assembly GCF_964261635.1. Lineage (NCBI taxonomy): Eukaryota > Metazoa > Chordata > Amphibia > Caudata > Salamandridae > Lissotriton > Lissotriton helveticus. The sequence goes on from NC_136062.1 coordinate 475,551,201, forward strand.
AAGGGTCCGATCTTCAGGTGCGCTCTGCCATTCGCATATTACGCCTTTCGTCATTGAGTCTGTCATCATACCAGGGGTTAGAGATTTTGGTGGAGACTCTCTTCAGTTGCAGAGGGGCGACTTCATTGACTATTGTATTCATAGAGTCAAGGTAGTGGTCAGTCAGTGATTGTACATCTGAGGCACCTGAAGGGGGAAGGAGGAGGTTGCCGATGTGGGGAGGTAGGGTGGAGGGGTTAAGATTCTTCAAGTCCCTTTTCCATGTTTTGGATTTGATTGGTTGAGTAGGGTTAGGTTTAACTTTTTCGTTGATAAAGAAGGTGATAATGTGGTGATCTGACCAATCGCAGGGTAGAATCGCCTCCAGTTGAATAGCGTTCTCTTTGGCAATGATGAGATCGAGTATCGCGCCTTTGTCGTGTGTTGGTTTATCGCATAATTGGGTGAGGTCAAGCGCATTGAGGAAAGTTTTGAGACTATTCACCATGGTGTCTTTCTGATCGTTCCAGTGGAGATTGAAGTCACCCAGGTAGACTTGAGTGGTCTGCCGACCGGCATTGGAAGTGATCAGGTCCATGCATTGTTGGGTGAATATGAGATTGTCACCAGGCGGGTGATAGATGAGATGTAAAGCACAGACTTGTTTGCCCTCACTGGTGATGTCGAGGCAGAGGAGTTCACAGGAGGAAAGGGAGGGGGAGGTGACTTGAGTAACGGAGAGGTTGCTCCTAAAAATGCATGCAATTCCCCCGCCCGTCTTGCCAGGAGACCTGTCCAGCCTAATGATGTGATAATTGGGGGGGACAAGTATGTCCATAATCAGGGTAGAGGCTTCAGTGAGCCACGTTTCCGTTAGAATGGCTAGGTCCAGCTCCCTATCTGAGACGAGATCCGCGATGTCGGAGGAATGTCTCTGGGCCGATCTGCAGTTTAGTAGGATGCATTTGAGTTTGGGAGAGAGAAGGGTGGTCGAGCTTTCTAGTGTGAGGGGAACTTTTCTGAGGTTGTTAGGGACGGAGCCTCTGTTGTTGAGTGTTGGGAGCCTCAGAGGGTTTGTAAGAATTGTGGGTATGGGGATGTGTGAGTTGGAAAAGTCTTTTACCGGACCTGGGCCATAAGAGCGTAGGAGAGAGCGTAGGTCGCGGTCCGACAAGGGGTTGAGAACACGACGGGGGCGGTGGGAATTATTGCGAACGGGGATAGTAGGCCATTGCTGGTGTCGTCGGGGGCGAGGGTATGTAGGGAGGGTGCGTCGTTTGTAGGGTAATGGGATGGTGGGAGGTAGACTGGGCTGTGAGGAGAGAAGGTCTTTGATTGCGTGGACGTCTTTTTTGATTTGTAAGACTTCCTCTTTGACTTGTTGGAGGGTGGATAAAGTCAGGTCAGGAAGGTCATTGGGGAAGGTGTTGGTGGAGAGAGCCGTTGGTGAATGGTGGAGTAGTGAGCTGGAGAGCAGGCAGGGTATCGGGGGGGGGGGGGGTATACTAGCGTTGTTGAGGGGTTCCGCGATGCTAATGAGTGGGATGGTATTCAAGGTGTGGACGTGTTTGTGGGCGAGTGGTGTGGGTGATGAAGGTGAGGCAGGGGGTGGGTGGGAAGCATAGGTAGTGACTTCAGTGGGAGACGGTGCTGGTGAGTAGAAGAGTGAGTGAAGGCTGAAGACAGTGGGGGAGACAGGAGGGTAGTGAGGGCTGAGAATAGGAGGTGGGAGAGAGGGGGATGCTAAGGTAAGGGAGGAGGTATGTTCTGTATCTTTTGTTGGGAGGGAGATAGAGTTGTGAGTGGGAGTGGGGAGGGGGCAGGGAAGGGAGAGGTGTCTGCCGTGGGGGGGATGGGGGGGATGGGTGGATAAACTCCGAGTGATGGTGTGTGCAGATGTAGGCGTGTTGTGGGTGGGAGTTGTTGTGTCAGGTGTGAGAGACTCGTGGGTGGGAGTGGAGAGGGAGATGGGGAGGGAGAGGTGTCTGTCGTGGGGGGGATAGAAGGGGGGGGTGGATAAACTTTGGGCGGTGGCTTGTTCAGATGGTGGTGTGGTGTGGGTGGGGGATGTTCTGTCCGGGGAGAGAGGGATGGAGGGGGTATGGGTGGGGATAAGAAGGGTCATGTTAGAGGAGCTGCTAGTATGTGCGGTGGAGATATTTGTGACTGTCCTTGGGGAGTGGGGGGCGTTAACAGCAGGTCGGCCATTTACTGGGGTGCTGGGGGTAGAAGTGTAGTAGGTGGTGGCTGCGACGTCAGGGGTGATAGTGCTGGCGGAGTTCTGGGTGGGGGTCCGCAGCTTGGAGAGGTGCTCTTTGAACTTGGGGAACAGGTTGTCTAGTAATTCCAGGTTCTTGTCCGTGGATTGGATTAGGACAATCCCGTTATTGTAGATAGTAATGGTAGACCTGCCAGGGAAGAGGTGGGAAGGTGTGATGGTGAGAATTAGGCCATGAGTTGTTTTCCTAGTGGTGGAGACTGTGAGTAGGGATAGGAAAGTTTTTCTCCATTGGGCTCTGCGTGAGGTGTGGAAGATGATCAGTATTCAGGGCTCCATTGCCCGATGAGAAGTAAGTGTCGGCAAAGGGTGTTTCAGGGTGCGACCTCAAGAAGTTGTGTTTAAAACGTTTAGTGGCATTTTTGGAGAGAGGAGTAGAGGGGTAGTTAATTCTAAAAGTGTGCTTGCCATTGAGCTCCATTTTAGAGAGGCTGTGGTGTTAGGTGTAGGAAATAGGACGATAGTACAAACTGTCAGCCGCTAGTTACAGGGTCAGGGAAGACACTAGTGAGTGGTCAAAGATATAAGAGGTAGAAGTCAGTGTGATCCCCGAACAAACAGTGCGTAGGTGCATCTTACCAAATGTATCCTATATACGAGGTAGCAGTCAGCTTACACCGTGTAACCAACTATGAGAGGTAGGACCGATTAGGTGGAAGCCAAGTTACATATTAGAATGTACGAGGTGACAGCAGTGTAGTCTAGGCGTAGAAAGTGGCTGGGTGCAGCTTACATGACAGAGCGAATTGAATGAGGTAGTAATAATCATACTTAACACTATTTAACAAACAATTGACTTTATACCTCATTGTTTCTTTAGATTCATAATGCCAAATGTCTGCAGTTCTCACATCAATTTCACATTCATTTTGTCAGAAAAACAAACAATTTTTCACATGTAAACAAAGACAAGACATCAAGTGATTTTATAACCATGCTCTAATTCACTTAGTGCTACAGGCACCCGGTTCAAGTGACAAAGTGGTTTTGTAGGCTGCCTCAGCCCTCTTAAGCAGCCCACTAGAAGTTTCGGTACTTGCTGCGCTGTTCCAAGGTCTGCATCAGGACGTCTATTAATGGCCTGCCTGTCTTCTGAAGTGCACCAGAGTGTTATAACCGGCATTTATGATGAGAGGGTGGGTGTTTGTGGATATTTGGGTGAGGTGTGGGTGCAGTTAGAGTTCACTGATGTGCACACACGCAGCCAGACAGGCTATTAGCCTTTCTTACTACAAGTGTTTGTCCTCCTCAAGCCACAGCAAACCGTCTCCTTGAACCCAGTAATAGACACTGAAGGCCACCGGGCACCACAATGTGCATTTACGCTGCAGACATACCCCCGCCGTGGCGGAACTAGGAATCCACTAAAGAATTTCAGAATTATGACTGGCAATCTGTAACTGTTGTAGCTCCCCGGAGTACTCCTGGAATATTTTGCAAATTGGAAAGTCGTGAATCTACTGCAAATGTTGGGGTAAAGCAGCAGGAGTTGATGTAACCTTTTTGTGACTCGGACTACATGTCGCATACCGTTGCCACAATCTGTATTTTACTTTTTATTGACACTCAGTATCAGTTGTGTGGCGCGAACCACCGGCTGCACATCGCTGCTCCTTTCACTAGTCTTGTGAGTCCGCACAAGTCATTGCATCTTCCTCTGCGCTGGGTTCCTACTCGGACAAAAAATAAGAGCGGGAGGAGGGGATGCAGTTTGAGGAAAACAGAGTAGAAATACCCTCTCCCGTCCTGCCAATGAAAGCCGGACTCTTTACAGATACAAATGGGGCTAAACAGGAACACAATATTTCAAGAATAAATGGCTAAGTGAGGTTTTAGAGACCTTTCTGAAGGAGAACAAGTTTAGTGTCCAAACACTTCCGTGTCTTCCTGAGTTCTCGGAAGCTTCATTTCTCCGACTTTCCAGGCTCGCTGCCAGGGACGTTTGTGAATAGGAAATACATTGTAAAGTACAGTCAGTTGGAGGCATAATCCTGCACACGTACTTTTCTGTTTGTTTGCGTGAATCCGCCTCAAACAAGGTACACCATGGGCAGCCTCGTGCAGGTGTGCCCAGCTGCTGCCACGTGGCACCAAGTCATGAACCAGTCCGTCCTTTATGTCTAACAACTCTCTGCTGGCTTTGAAGCAAATGTTAATATAGATTCAAACAAAACTGCACGTCCCAGAAGGCAAATATCTGTGTTTAAAAAAGGCTGGGAGCAGAGGCCTCGTGTGATGGGCGTCTGTGAGTGGCACCGGTGTGGACATGTGATGACTGAAGGCAGCGCTGGGCACAGTGACTGCCAGAGTGGTACTAAGTGGTTTTCTAGGGAATTAAATGAAATATGTATATTAAAAGGAAAAACAAGCCTTTGTTACCAGGAGGCCTCATGGTCTGGGGAACAAGTAAGCAAAGAAGTGCCTTAATGCTTCACCCAGGAGGGTCCCTACTCCCGAGGAGGCACCCCAGGGGCACAATGCTTCACCCAGGAGGGTCCCTACTCCCGAGGAGGCGCCCCAGGGGCACAATGCTTCACCCAGGAGGGTCCCTACTCCCGAGGAGGCGCCCCAGGGGCACAATGCTTCACCCAGGAGGGTCCCGACTCCTGAGGAGGCGCCCCAGGGGCACAATGCTTCACGCCAGAGGGTCCCTACTCCCAAGGAGGCGCCCCAGGGGCACAATGCTTCAGGCTGGAGGGTCCCTACTCCCGAGGAGGCGCCCCAGGGGCACAATGCTTCAGGCCAGAGGGTCCCTACTCCTGAGGAGGCGCCCCAGGGGCACAATGCTTCACGCCAGAGGGTCCCTACTCCAAAGGAGGCGCCCCAGGGGCACAATGCTTCACGCCGGAGGGTCCCTACTCCCGAGGAGGCGCCCCAGGGGCACAATGCTTCAGGTCGGAGGGTCTCTACTCCCGAGGAGGCGCCCCAGGGGCACAATGCTTCAGGCCAGAGGGTCCCTACTCCTGAGGAGGCGCCCCAGGGGCACAATGCTTCACGCCAGAGGGTCCCTACTCCCAAGGAGGCGCCCCAGGGGCACAATGCTTCACGCCAGAGGGTCCCTACTCCCGAGGAGGCGCCCCAGGGGCACAATGCTTCACGCCAGAGGGTCCCTACTCCCGAGGAGGCGCCCCAGGGGCACAATGCTTCAGGCCGGAGGGTCCCTACTCCCGAGGAGGCGCCCCAGGGGCACAATGCTTCAGGCCGGAGGGTCCCTACTCCCAAGGAGGCGCCCCAGGGGCACAATGCTTCAGGCCGGAGGGTCCCTACTCCCGAGGAGGCGCCCCAGGGGCACAATGCTTCAGGCCAGAGGGTCCCTACTCCTGAGGAGGCGCCCCAGGGGCACAATGCTTCACGCCAGAGGGTCCCTACTCCCGAGGAGGCGCCCCAGGGGCACAATGCTTCACGCCAGAGGGTCCCTACTCCCGAGGAGGCGCCCCAGGGGCACAATGCTTCAGGCCGGAGGGTCCCTACTCCCGAGGAGGCGCCCCAGGGGCACAATGCTTCACGCCAGAGGGTCCCTACTCCCGAGGAGGCGCCCCAGGGGCACAATGCTTCAGGCCGGAGGGTCCCTACTCCCGAGGAGGCGCCCCAGGGGCACAATGCTTCAGGCCAGAGGGTCCCTACTCCTGAGGAGGCGCCCCAGGGGCACAATGCTTCACGCCAGAGGGTCCCTACTCCCAAGGAGGCGCCCCAGGGGCACAATGCTTCACGCCAGAGGGTCCCTACTCCCGAGGAGGCGCCCCAGGGGCACAATGCTTCAGGCCGGAGGGTCCCTACTCCCAAGGAGGCGCCCCAGGGGCACAATGCTTCAGGCCGGAGGGTCCCTACTCCCGAGGAGGCGCCCCAGGGGCACAATGCTTCAGGCCGGAGGGTCCCTACTCCCAAGGAGGCGCCCCAGGGGCACAATGCTTCAGGCCGGAGAGTCCCTACTCCCGAGGAGGCGCCCCAGGGGCACAATGCTTCAGGCCGGAGGGTCCCTACTCCCGAGGAGGCGCCCCAGGGGCACAATGCTTCAGGCCGGAGGGTCCCTACTCCCGAGGAGGAGCCCCAGGGGTACAATGCTTCGGGCCGGAGGGTCCCTACTCCTGAGGAGGCGCCCCAGGGGCACAATGCTTCACGCCGGAGGGTCCCTACTCCAGAGGAGGAGCCCCAGGGGCACAATGCTTCAGGCTGGAGGGTCCCTACTCCCGAGGAGGCGCCCCAGGGGCACAATGCTTCACGCCGGAGGGTCCCTACTCCGGAGGAGGCGCCCCAGGGGCACAATGCTTCAGGCCAGAGGGTCCCTACTCCCAAGGAGGCGCCCCAGGGGCACAATGCTTCACGCCGGAGGGTCCCTACTCCCGAGGAGGCGCCCTAGGGGTACAATGCTTCACGCCGGAGGGTCCCTACTCCCGAGGAGGCGCCCCAGGGGCACAATGCTTCAGGCTGGAGGGTCCCTACTCCCGAGGAGGCGCCCCAGGGGCACAATGCTTCACGCCGGAGGGTCCCTACTCCCGAGGAGGCGCCCTAGGGGTACAATGCTTCACGCCGGAGGGTCCCTACTCCCGAGGAGGCGCCCCAGGGGCACAATGATTCACCCAGGGGGGTCTCTACTCCCGAGGAGGCGCCCCAGGGGCACAATGCTTCAGGCCGGAGGGTCCCTACTCCCGAGGAGGCGCCCCAGGGGCACAATGCTTCAGGCCGGAGGGTCCCTACTCCCGAGGAGGCGCCCCAGGGGCACAATGCTTCAGGCCAGAGGGTCCCTACTCCCAAGGAGGCGCCCCAGGGGCACAATGCTTCACGCCGGAGGGTCCCTACTCCCGAGGAGGCGCCCTAGGGGTACAATGCTTCAGGCCAGAGGGTCCCTACTCCAGAGGAGGTGCCCCAGGGGTACAATGCTTCACGCCGGAGGGTCCCTACTCCCGAGGAGGCGCCCTAGGGGTACAATGCTTCACGCCGGAGGGTCCCTACTCCCGAGGAGGCGCCCCAGGGGCACAATGATTTGTTGAAAGTTGGGCTGAAACCGTCAACATTATCGGCGCCCTCTTGCTCTCCTTAAACCTTTTGTGCGCGTAAAACAGCCGCCATTTTGGGCACCATGGCTTCCCTGCTCTCGCCGAGAGCCAGCGCGCCTCTCTCTCCCTCCTAGCTTCGCTGACAACCCCCCCTGCCTGCACCTGCCGCGAATCATAAAACCCCTCTTCGGCGCTGCTCTGCCCCAGGCCCTCGTCCTGTTCCCAGCGCAACACCTCCCTTCTTCCCATTTATGATCCCCGGCCCTTTGATGCAAACCCCTTTTCCCCGTGTGCCCGTTTGTCTTCCCCGTTCCCAGGCCGACACCCAGCTCTGCCGATACCAATCCTTGCCCCTCCCCGTACAATAGAAAGTTTCCCCCCCAGCAAGGGATCCCCGGGTTGATCAAAGCCCCCCGCCCTACGAGATCCGATCGAACCCCACACACTCCGTGAATCGGCGGAATATCCAGCTGCGCGATGATCATCACCTGTTGTGAACGGGGCGGGGACTTCCACTGTAACCTTGCGTGGGAACGGGCTGGGAAGGGGGGATTCTGAGGATGTCTTTCCGTACATCAAAGTATCGACGAGAATGTGTTACATGCAATAAAGAGATAAACGTGTGTATAAGAGGCCAGGCCTCAGGGATGCAGTTAGAGCACCTCAGAACGATACCTTCTGTCCGTTTCGTTGTGTTCTCCTCCGGAGAGAATAAAAACCTTGTTTCCTGCCTTCCAGTCTCCAGCGCCTGCCTCTTCAATAGTTTAACTTCTTTGTGGGTTCAAGAGGCGACACCGCCGGGCAATACTTAAGGATCTTATATTCTGGTTGGTAGTGTCCCCCCATATTTTCAACAATTGGCGTCCCAAGCGTGGGGCCCATCAGCGACCCATGGATCCAGTGGGAGAGGTCCTGACGACAAAGTGAACGACTGCAACGATCGGGAACGCGTCTGTCCGATAGACCCTCGTCTGACAGCCGATCATCCGAACTTCACTGGTTCCGAACAGACCTCTCTCGAGTGATCTACGGTCCTGACTGGGAACCATCAGGAGTGCCGCGAGGATAACGGAGAAGAGGGGACGATCGGGCGCTGGATTCGGAAGACAGGAAACTGTCCATGCGGTCCGGGTAAGGTCGTGTAACCACGACAAGTTGCGAAATGTTTGCTTGATTGCTTGTTTGTTTAAAAATACTAGTATTGCTCTTTTTATTTATTTGGAGATTCACTGTCTGCAAACGGAGAAACAACGGGCTCTCTCTTTGCAAGCAGTGGAGGATAGGTAGGGCAGCAGCCGTGCTTATTTTTTCTCCCCCACTCAATAATCACTTGAAACTGAACTGTTGTTCGCAAAACTATTGTTTCCTGGAGATTCCCTGTCTGCAAACAGGGAAGAGACCACCCTTTTTGCAGATAGTGAAAAGGGTAGGTAACGCAGATCTTTGCGGACCTACTCATTCTCCCCATTGTTATTTATTGGTCTTTTGTTATTTTGATCCATGAGGTATTCACTGCCTGCAAACAACGTAGAATAGAAATATTCTGTCCAGTCTTTGCACCTAGTGATAAGATAGGCAGTGCTGACTTTTTAGTCCCTCGTTACGAGCCGTCATGTCTGTCTTCTCCCCACTGATTAGTAGCCTGTTTAGCCCGGACCGCCTATTAGAGATGGACCATCCAGCCCCACTGGAAGGCACCCCTAATAAGGACATGTTCATGAAGCATGGATTGACCGCTATAGCCTATAGTAAACTATGGCATAAATATACAAAAAAGGGTCAAGAAAGTCAATGGCCCCTGATAGGATCCTTCGATGACGATAAAATAAAAACGCTAGAAACTGCCCTGGGTAAAAACAAGACAACACCTACTATGCTTGACAGCTTCGGCATGTGGCGAAAAGAAACTGAACAACGTAAAAAGAAAACTGAGAGTAGGTTGGAAAAAGAGCTGCGAAAAGCAGCCCACCTAGCTGCTCAGAAACTAGAAAAAGAGATAAAGGAAAGAGAGAAAGCTAAACAGAAACTAGAAATGGAAACGCCAAGCCAGTGTCCGGTTAGAACCCCCTCCATGCTCTACCCTGATTTACCCTCGAAACAACGAGCCAATGAGGACCTGCTGTTAGGTCCTCCTATCATCTACATGCCCCCTCCATATGCCCCTTCTCAACCCTTGGCGCAGCACGCGCCACCCCCAGGTACAAACGAAGGTACCGCCACAGCGTCGGCCCCAATGGCCTCTGTGCCAGCCGAACCCCTTGTATTAAAACCCGCATCAACAACAACGTTAGACGACCATGAGACTCGAGGGGCTGGCCCTGCAAGAACAAACAGACTAGACAAAGATGAGCGAGCGGGGATCGACAAAATAGCAAGGACACTGGTAGAAAGAAAGGATGATGAAGAGTACATCACAGATATGTTCAGCTCGTATACAGGGAGTCACAGACGACATTTTACCGTACGACTGTGTTATCATGTCTTGAATGCATACGAGGACCGATATCGAGACAAAGGTCCCGAGAGCCTAAGGACTCTGTACCGGAAGGTCGATATCGGGGATGAGGGCGAGTGTGATGTGTCGGACCTCCTTACGCGTACGCTTGAGGTTTTCCGCCACCTCACTGAACGAAAGCCGGGAGCTAAATCCGCAGCCTCCGTAGTGACCGAACCACCAACCGAGCAATCTAACACCATGATGCCGATACGTGAGGCTGCCCCTTACTGGGTTCCTCCTCGGGGTACAGGGACTCACGATGATGCAAACAACCAAGATGCGAAGGGAAGGGTAGTGTACAACTGGGTCTACCAGCCATGGGACCGGCAAGAGATACTGACATTCCGGAAATCTCTACCCGACCTACGTAAAAACCCCACTGCCTTCTATACTGAATTGGGTACAGCCCTGGGCTCAACGATTATGACCCTGGCTGACATCGACTTGTTCTTCGGGTTATGTCTACCAGCTGATGTGTGGAAGCAAATCCGGAAAGTCGACCACCTTGAGCTGTTTGGACATACCTGGTCACAACTCGATGACCTGGACAAACAACGGGGACCAGGACAAAAGCCGTTGAAATCCATTCTAGACCTCCCAGATAAAATCGTAGAGAAATTAAAAACCCTAATCCCAGAAAAGAAAGTGGACTGGTCGATAGTAACAGCCTGTCGCCAAAAACCCCAGGAGGATGTATCGGAATACTTCTCCCGGTTTGAAACGGTGTTCTCCGATTACAGCGGCCAGGACATGACCACTGCAACCGGACACCATCTGTTTGTCCAGAATTATGTTAAGGGCCTATCATCGGAAATCTCCCAGAAACTACAGGCCAGCGAGAGTAGTTGGGCAGCCTCCAAACCTACAGCGATTCTCCAAATGGCCCAATATTATGAGCATCAGAAAAATGAAAACGATAGGGCGACAGAGAAAAAGAAGAAGGACTTAAAAGAGAGGGTGATGATTGCCAAACTGCAAGGGGTGACTATAGGACGAGACCAATACCGGGGAAACTACCAGACAAACGTCCCTAAGACTACATTTCCCCAGGACCGCACTCTGACTTCCTACAGTGGACGCACAGACCTTAGAGAAGACCAGTGCGCTTTCTGCAAAGGGACTGGCCATTGGAAATCCCAGTGCCCAGTTCTTCTGGAAATGATCAGAAACAAAGACCCCAGGGATGTAGCAAACGGACCGAGACCTAAGGGACAACAACGAGGGCCCCCAAATGACGCGACTAATGACAGATCAAGCAGACCAAATACGTTCGATCGACCCAGGCAGAACCAATATCAACAATCTGACTATGACGACACTCACACCTTCGCATAGGACAGCCAAGGGCGAGGGAGGGATCCAGTCGAGCTCTATGTTGACCAGCAGGGCCCTTATGTCACTGCTAAGGTCCTGGGTACCAAGTCTCCATTTCTGGTAGACACTGGCGCAACACGTAGTGCGTTATCTAAACGACTGATTCCAAGGGCACCCTTGTCTGGCTCACTCATAACATCGACAGGTTTCGATGGAACGCCCTCCACCAACCCTTTGTCTGCCCCGATTCTCTTTGACGTAGAAAACAACACCACCGACACCACGTTCTTGCTTTCCTCCAATAGCCCTGACGCCATTATGGGACTTGACTTACTGAAACACTTCCGAGCGACGATCAGGTGTTCTCAAGATGGAGTTCGAGTGTTTCTTTACGACAACCCCGTTCTGCTTAGACATTGCTCCCCCCGACACATGTTTTCCATCACCGACGTTGACGCGTCCCTGCTTGACACTCTACCTCCGTGTCTGTGGGCCAAAGCGGATTCGGACGTAGGGCGTATGTTAATTGACCCAGTGCACATTACTGTCCGACCAGACGCAACACTCCCAAAACTCCCACAATATCGGATATCGCCAGAGGGCGAGAAGGCATTGGTAATGATTATCCAGTCACTGATAGACGCAGGAGTGGTAGAGGAAGTGGTTAGCAACGTTTGCAACAGCCCTATCTTGCCCATTATCAAGAAGCAGGGAGAGGGAGATGAGAAAGCATACCGTTTCATCATCGACCTCCGAGAGATCAACAAAGTGGTGGTACCCCAGTACCCTGTGGTCTCAGACATCACCACCATCCTGACCTTGATTCCATCCACTGCCACCACCTTTTCCGTCATCGACCTCAAGAACGCATTCTTCTCCATCCCCATCCACCCAGACAGCCGATATCTCTTCGGCTTTACCCTAAAAGCCCGCTCATATAGGTTTTGCCGAGCGCCTCAAGGCTACACGGAAAGCCCTAGCATCTACAGCCAGGCCCTCAAAAGACAACTAGACCAAGTCCAGTTACCCGACGGAGTGGTGTTGGTACAATATGTCGATGACATCCTTTTGGCAGCCGACACCACCCCTCTAGCGGTTACCGCCACCATTCAACTCTTGCACTTCCTTGCGGAAAATGGCCACAAGGTCTCCAAGAAGAAGTTGCAATTCTGCCTACCCCAGGTCACTTACCTAGGCCACCTTTTGTCCAAAGATGGAAGAAAACTCACCCCTGATCGAATCCAAACCATTCTAGATACCCCTGTCCCTAAGACCCAGAAGCAGGTTCGCTCCCTATTAGGCCTCACCTCCTTCTGCCGACAATGGTTACCAAACTTCAGCCTCGTTGTAAAACCACTGCTTTCTCTGCTAAACAAAGACGGCCCTTTCCCACTCCCTTGGACTCCTGAGTGTCAAACTTCCTTCACAGAACTGCGAGATGCCCTTTGCTCAGCCCCTGTCCTGGGTACCCCTGATTACAAAAAGCCCTTCTCCCTTTACACTCACAAAAGGGAGGGGTGCGCTTTATCTGTCCTGACCCAGGCCATCGGCCCTAAGCAACGACCGTGCGCTTACTTCTCTGCCACTCTTGACCCTGTCGCCAGAGCCTTGCCTGCCTGCCTTCGAGCTGTAGCTGCTGCTGCAGTCTCTATCCGACAGAGTGAGGGGATTGTACTCTCGAATTCCCTCACGGTACTGGTACCCCATGCAGTCGACACCCTCCTGAACCAAACCAAGACGCAACATCTGACGAGTGCACGACTGACTGGATACGAACTGACCTTGCTTGCCCCCCATATCACCCTGAAAAGATGCACCACACTGAACCCAGCAACTCTGTTACCCTTGCCAGAGAACGATCCCAATGTGCACCCCGTACATGACTGCGTGACTCTTACGGACGAACAGACCAGGAGTAGGGTCGATCTCAGAGACACAGCTTTCCCTGACCCCGACGGGGAGTTGTGGGTGGACGGTTCTTGCATCAAACTCTCCGATGGTACCACTTCCGCTGCCTATGCAGTCACCACGGCTCGAACTGTAGTAGAAACAGCCCGCATCACCCAACGATCTGCCCAGGCAGCGGAACTGATTGCTTTGACGCGAGCCTGCATCCTGGCAACAGGAACCACAGCGAACATTTACACCGACAGCCAGTATGCCTTCGGGGTGGTTCACCATTTTGGGCTCCTCTGGAGGGAGAGAGGATACTTGACCTCACACGGCACACCCATTTTGCACGGGGATTTAGTCTCCGCCTTAATCGAAGCTGTCCTCCTCCCCAACAAACTTGCCGTTATCAAATGCCAGGCACACAAGAAAGTGACAGACATTATTGGACAGGGAAATGCACTAGCCGACATCACCGCCCGAACGACAGCTGAAAATAGAACGACAACACATATGTACGTGACCAGGTCACAAGCAGAAAACTGGACTGACGCCAAGGACACAATTAGAGACATACAAACGGCTAGCACACAACACGAATTGACTGAATGGACACGGGTGGGATTGAAAGACGATGAAGGCTGCTGGCGGACAAAAGACACGAACAGATGGTTGCTACCTGATTCGTACTTGGATTCCCATATTAACCATGGCACACTCCCCTGCCCACATAGGATCAGCCCCCATGATCGGACTTGTCTCCAGGGTTTGGCACAATGACAAGATCCCAGATTCCGCCAAACGCCTGGTCCAACAATGCTTAATATGCCTGCAACACAACCCCGGGAAAGGAACTGTAGTACCCCGGGGGGGGATTTGGGGTCCCAAACCACCCATTTGAAGTCCTGCAGATGGACTACATCCAGCTAGACAGATGCCAAGGCCTGAAATATGTACTCGTCGTGGTGTGCGCATTTAGCAAGTGGGTGGAAGCATATCCAACCCGTGACAACACCGCTATGGCCACTGCAAAGGTTCTGCTAAAGGAGTTTTTCCCCCGTTATGGCCTCTGTCGTGTTTTATGGAGTGATAATGGCCCCCACTTTGTAGCCAAAGTTATCCAGCTCATCCTAAATGGGCTGGGTATTAAACAGAAATTCCACGCAGTCTTCCACCCTCAATCTGCTGGGCTTGTCGAACGACACAATGCCACACTAAAGCTTAAACTGGCCAAAATAGTGGCTACGACGGGCCTGAAATGGCCAGACGCCCTCCCATTGGCATTGCTATCGATGCGCTCTACCCCCACCCGACATCACTTAACCCCTTATGAAGTTGTCTTCGGTCGGCCCATGAGCGTCTGGTCTGCCCCGAAACCAACTTCCATTCATGACGTTCCGGACGTCCTAATGTCTGATTATCTGTACAAATTGACTGAAACTTTGTCTGTCCTTCATCAGCAGGTGCAGCAGGCCATCCCCGATGCTTCCAGGGGTCCGGGTCACGCCATCCAGCCGGGGGACTTCGTGCTGATCCGAAATTTTCAGCGATCAAAGAGTTTGGAACCCCGGTGGACGGGCCCCTGGCAAGTGCTGATCACCACTCGGACCGCACTTCGAGTGGAGGGGAAGAAACACTGGCTGCACGCTCATCACTGCAAAAAGGTCTCTCCAGCCCTGGCCACGACAGACACCGTCAACACCCAAGAAGAGCTCCTGAACCAGGACCGACCATCGTTGAACTGCTACCCTGATACTGAGACACTTGAACTTTCAAAACATCCTGACCCCACTGTGCCATCTCGAGAAGGGTATTTCCTGCGTCGAAAGGAGGGAGCTTCGGCTAAGTAGGCCACGGACTAGGTTAAAGGATCTCAGAACGGTGACCCAAACTACCAAGGGTTACCTGGAGAGAAGCTAAAACTAAGTCTGTGGTCCTGCCCACTACCGAGCACCTTGAAGATGATGGAAGCGCCAGATAAGAAGATGATGGAAGCGCCAAATAAGAAGCCGACGGAGACAGCAGGAAATACCCACTACAGAAATCCGAGAACAGACAGACTCCATAGCTCAAAGACAATTGCACTCTTCATCGTAATCCTCCTCTGTTTTCTCCTCATGACTACGCTCTGGATTATGGAAGAACACGCACCTGCTCACGAAACATTCCTAACCACTGCTCAGCCTACCACCATGAAGGAACATTATCTAATTTCGCTCTCTCCTCAACTAAGAGAGAGGCGAAAGGAGTTTTGGAACAACTCTTTCGTGCAGCTACTTCACCAGCACAATCTTGCCACCAATACCACCAACTGCTGGATCTGTGGGTTGCTACCCCATGCCACTGGACATTCAATACCATTCATCCCTTCACCCTTCTCTGTCCACGGCTCCTGCCTTGCCTGGCTGATCCTCCTGCAAGAGAGCTATACGGGCAATGCCACCTCCAGCAGAACTGCAGCACATTCTTCTCATGGGGCCGGGCGAAACAAGACAAAGACACACTTCTGCCCGCTGACCCCCAGCGACTCGATCCAGATGGACATCCCGGCTAAAGAACGAATCGAAATGCAGGTGTTCAACAATCCAACCAGACCCACCTTCTCCTATCTGCGGAAACGAACGGCTGCCACCCTGACTGTGGCCCTGTCGGTCATCAACGTCACAGGCCACATGTGTGTAGAAGGACTTGGGACACAGCTGGTGGGTCGCAGCGCTTGCCGCTTTACCAGCACTCTGGATTCCACGGATCCACCTTCCTTTGTGTCATCCCCAAACATGTATTTCATCTGCGGCACGAAGGCCTACACCTGGCTCCCCAAAGGCTGGGGGGGCACTTGCTACATCTCCTTCGTCCTTCCTCCAACTTATGTGGCCCCAGCGAATCACCACAGGCAAAAACGAGCCAAAGACGTTGAGCAAGCCGACTCAACAGGGGCGCAGTTCCTCGATGCTATGAAAGGACTCGTCCCCCTCTGGGGCCCGATGGCAAACAGCCGTGCCATCCGACATTTGACTCAGGCAGTCGAGACAACCATGAACATCACAGCGGGCATCTTTGCCAACAACACTGCCGAGCTCCAAGCGGTCCGTTTGGTGGCTCTTCAGAACCGCCTCGTTCTAGATGTGGTTCTGGCGGACCGTGGAGGAGCATGCCGCATTATTGGGTCCAGCTGTTGTACATACATACCGGACAACTCACCCTCAGTGTACAAAGCCATCGAACATCTTCACAGACTCTCTTCGGAAGTTCACCAAGAGCAAGAAGAATGGTCGCTTGGTGGTTGGTTCTGGGACACCGTCAAAAGCTGGGGCTGGAGACTGCTCACCATTATCCTGATTCCCGTAGTTGTAATATGTGGCCTATGCTTAGGAATTCAATGTCTGCCACCTATGTGTTCTTTATGTGCGAGTTGTATTTTTCCCAAAACTGTGGACATTGGAAGCGAACATATGAGAGCATTGTATGATACCGAAGTTAGGAATTTGATGAAAATTGACATTGAGTAAAGCAAGGTGGCTAGATATGTTGAAAAGGGGGGACTGTTGAAAGTTGGGCTGAAACCGTCAACATTATCGGCGCCCTCTTGCTCTCCTTAAACCTTTTGTGCGCGTAAAACAGCCGCCATTTTGGGCACCATGGCTTCCCTGCTCTCGCCGAGAGCCAGCGCGCCTCTCTCTCCCTCCTAGCTTCGCTGACAACCCCCCCTGCCTGCACCTGCCGCGAATCATAAAACCCCTCTTCGGCGCTGCTCTGCCCCAGGCCCTCGTCCTGTTCCCAGCGCAACACCTCCCTTCTTCCCATTTATGATCCCCGGCCCTTTGATGCAAACCCCTTTTCCCCGTGTGCCCGTTTGTCTTCCCCGTTCCCAGGCCGACACCCAGCTCTGCCGATACCAATCCTTGCCCCTCCCCGTACAATAGAAAGTTTCCCCCCCAGCAAGGGATCCCCGGGTTGATCAAAGCCCCCCGCCCTACGAGATCCGATCGAACCCCACACACTCCGTGAATCGGCGGAATATCCAGCTGCGCGATGATCATCACCTGTTGTGAACGGGGCGGGGACTTCCACTGTAACCTTGCGTGGGAACGGGCTGGGAAGGGGGGATTCTGAGGATGTCTTTCCGTACATCAAAGTATCGACGAGAATGTGTTACATGCAATAAAGAGATAAACGTGTGTATAAGAGGCCAGGCCTCAGGGATGCAGTTAGAGCACCTCAGAACGATACCTTCTGTCCGTTTCGTTGTGTTCTCCTCCGGAGAGAATAAAAACCTTGTTTCCTGCCTTCCAGTCTCCAGCGCCTGCCTCTTCAATAGTTTAACTTCTTTGTGGGTTCAAGAGGCGACACCGCCGGGCAATACTTAAGGATCTTATATTCTGGTTGGTAGTGTCCCCCCATATTTTCAACAGATTCACCCAGGGGGGTCTCTACTCCCGAGGAGGCGCACCAGGGGCACAATGCTTCAGGTTGGAGGGTCCCTATTCCCGAGGAGGCGCCCTAGGGGCACAATGCTTCAGGCCGGAGGGTCCCTACTCCCGAGGAGGCACCCCAGGGGCACAATGCTTCAGGCTGGAGAGTCCCTACTCCCGAGGAGGCGCCCCAGGGGCACAATGCTTCAGGCCGGAGGGTCCCTACTCCCGAGGAGGCGCCCCAGGGGCACAATGCTTCAGGCCGGAGGGTCCCTACTCCCGAGGAGGCACCCCAGGGGCACAATGCTTAAGGCCTGAGGGTCCCTATTCCAGAGGAGGCGCCCCAGGGGCACAATGCTTGGCATTGGAGGGTCCCTACTCCCAAGGTCTGCACCCCACACGCAGAGCAGGGGGGGCTCTAGGCTCATGGCGGCCCTGGGCAGGGAGCGTAGGTAGGGGGCCGCCAGAGCTCAGGAAGGTGTTTGGAAGTGGAACAGAGCCGGAGGCCGCCAAATCCCTGCCCGGGGCCGCCACGCAAATATGTATCCATCCTCAGAGGATTATTATGTTAAGGATATATATTGGCGTTGGTGACCCTGGGGTTTGGCGGCCCTGTGCAGGTGCACAGCTTGCACATGCCTAAGGCCGCCCCTGCGCAGAGCCCTACTACTACTACCCTCTGGATTCCACTGCTCTCCAGTCTCGGGTCAGAGCCTGATATAGGCACATGGACATTTTTAGTAGCACAGAAAGGATCTCTACTTCCGGTGCACAGCCCCCACCTGCACTCTGTAACTGCACTTAAGTGACAGAGGGGCAGCCTGGTGCCCACTCATACCTGCCCATCCAACCCCGACTTGCAACTGCAGGTTCAGGTGAACAGCTCCAGCCATCACTTTCTTTCAAAGTGTTCTTTGCTTAGCCAGTAGATGGCCCTGTAGGAGCCACAGTGATGGAGGAGGCAGGGGTTTAGAGGAATGCGGCTGGGGATTGTTCGCGACCCTGGAGACGCCACAGTCCAACATCAAGCGGTGTTCTGAAGCCCTCAAGCAAAGAGCCTGTAGACATTGTGAAAACCATAGGAGTAGAGGGTTGACTGTAGGTCTGCTGTGTCGCCTCCTCGGTTTACTACAGGGACTCTTAGGCAGGGACGTTCCTGAGCCTTTTCAAGATCTCAGTAGCCTTTGGACCCTGTAGGGGGATCAGGGGGCCGACCACGGGTGGACCTATCTGGAGCCAATCTCTCCCCTATGAGACCAATGAGGACACAATCGTAACCCGGCGCCAAACAGGGTGCGGCCGCACCATGTATCTCCTTCGTGCTACTCAGTGCCACTCCTGGAGCCCTGACGCTCAGCTTCGCTCATCCTGCCCTTCGCATTCATGAGATAACGCCTTGCTTCTCCCAGAGCGGTCTCCGCCTTTCATCACTCTGGAGTACCAAAGGCTGCCAGGCGAGTGGTTAATATTTAATCTACTTCAGCTCGGATTCAAGGTCACTCCTCCAACCTCTTCAGGTGACAGAGGCAGTTTTCACTGGTGCGGATGTGACACCCATTAATGGGAACACTTACACGGAACCATGAAGGTCTCATATGAAGCTCAAGACCTTCAGGTTTGAGGTCAAACAGGTCATTAAAAGAGGTTTATAAATTATAGGTAGTCTTCTAAAGTCAGGTCCACCGCCCTATTATGAGGCTGAAATATTCCACATACAAAATTTAACTCTGCTCTGGGGCAGCACATTTACTGAAAGTCAAACTACAGCAATAGGGCGAAGACATATTTTAATGGGCAGAGCACTTGCGCCAAGAGGCCGGTCAGTGATGTAACAGTGCGCAGGTCAAAACACCAGCAACTGCGGTGAAAGAACATGGTACGGGCGCCACACCAAAAGCAGGCCTGTCCAACGTGGCCTGTCCCAAAAGGAAGGGTGGTCAAATGTACAAGATGGGCATAAAAACGTTTGCCCAACCAAGGTGCCACTGAGCACATGGGAAAAAACAAGCATTTACAATGGAACGGTTTCGCCTTTGTAAAAGTTTGAGCTATTGGCATTGTAAATGACACATTTTGTATTTATGTGTTGGTTTTGAAAGCAGATAAATAAATGGCATTGTCATTTACAATGCCAATAGCTTAATCTCACAAATTTGAGACCTATTGCAGCTGCATCAGACCCCACTACACATCTATCCAGCACTACAACACACGTGCAGCTGTGTCACCATTAAAGTGTTACAAAGCACCATAGACAACTGCACCAGCCATTGCACCCTGAAGGAGCCCCAGTCAGCACCCCCCAGCTTTGCACCAGTGTTCTTCCACTGCACGACACCCCATCTGTGCACTAGTGCACCAGCCATCGCACCCTGCAGGAGCCCCAGCACCCCCAACAGCTTCTAAGCAGTCCAAAAACTTAGCAGCTCTAAGCATATGAGATATCAATGATAGCTAAAGCGGTCTGGAGGCAAGACCCAGAAGAGCATCTCGGCCAATCAAATTAAAATGTCCTTTCAGAATTGGATTATCCCACCAAACTGTCACCATAGAATTGTGCTCTACAGATCGACACTAGACCACAAAAGGATTTCAAGTTGCACCAAACCACTGTTATGAAGTAGGTTCATGGTTTCGATGATGATATACCGCAGAGAATTATCCTTCAGCTTTTCTATTTGCTGCAAAAACTTATAACGTTTTAGGTATCAAACTTGGGAAAGATGGAGATTTTAGCCTGACATTTGTTGTGCCTGCTCTCATTTAAGCTGGCGGGAACGGGCACACATGGACAGCGGGAGGGGGGGCAGGAAAGGCACGGACAGCGGGAGGGGGGCGGGAAAGGACAGCGGGAGGGGGGGCAAGAACGGGAACCCTCATTCACATGACTTCCCGCCATAGAGGTTGATCAGGAGCCGCCCAACCCAGAGCAATTCAAGTGAAGCAACAGCGTGCGCCATTTTAGACTGCGAGAAATGGGTTAGAACACGTGACCGGATCTGTATACCAACCCCCACTCTGAAGCACAAAGTAACAAACGCGGTCTTCCTGTATACTGCAAAAGGGCACGCAAGAGGTGCTCCATGGCAACCATCCCGAAAAAAACACTACGACAGTTAGAACGCAACAATCCCCGCCTAGAAGTAGTTCGAGTGAACGGTACAAACACCATTGCTATAACTACGTCCAGCCAACAACGCATCTTCGTCCATACACCACCCGTACAGTCGTAACAAGGACTTGTCCAATGAATCGTCTCAATAATATTAGGTGCGTCATTTGTGGTGGTTTGCGAAGATAGAAGCAATACGCGCATACGTTGGGCAGGATCATGTTTTTTGGAAGGAATTCTAAACTCAAACAAAACCTTTCAATAAATATTTAGCCAACATACAACCAGAATTACACATAGACTTAAAATGGCGCGCGTGACTATGTGAGGAAACTATTGCCAACGACATCAAACAGCAAAACATCATACCCTCGTCTACCATTGTAACCCGTTGCCTCCATCGCAAGAAACCCCCTCGGACACGCTGCAACCCCACCGACAAAAATGTTAGGGTCAGAAAGGTGACTCACCTGAGCAGTAAGGGACACGTCCACCACCCCGAACGACCAAAGGAGAAAGAGAGAAGACGAGCAAAAAAATAAACCCCGCCCACCGCCGCACTGACGTCCTAAAAGGGGCTGGATGAGAAAAAATCTCAGGAACGCCCACGAGTCGCCTCGCAGAATGACGGACGCCTCTCTCTTCCAATGGCTAGCCTCCATTTATGGAGCTAGCCAATGGAACAGAGAGGCGGGAATAAGCCACATACTGGTAAACAAAAGTTTTCGCCTGCGCAGCTTTCGACGAGGCGAAACCTAAAAAAGGGGGGGAACCACAATCAAACCTGAACACATCTACTTTGATGCTAGAAAACTGGGTGTAACTCGGACCATGAATTGTCACATGGCGCGCCATTACATTCTACCTATGTCACAAAGTACAGCAAGCCAACCTCTCATACAATGTCACCCATGTGAACCACAGTGATACTCAAGTCTAAACATGCCACACCCTGCAGATGCCACCCCTGCACACACTCAACACTGCAGCCGGGGACTTTAGGTGCTAAAGGGTGGATTTTGGAACGAGGCCACATTCCTTGAGCATCTCAACTACACCAGACAACAGGTAAATCTAGTCTCCCAAGACACAGTGACGTAAAAAAATAGGAAAAATAGATCTCTCACGAGCAATGTCACATTTGCCTAAAGCATGTGAAACATAAAAGCTTAAGTTGCTCGTCCACTGAATTTGAAAAACATTTGAATAAAACAATTTGTAAAAAAATCATAAAGTTTGGCAAGAAAATGGAGAAGTCTCAGGTAAAGGATTAATTGTTGGTAGCTACCACAAGACTTACAGGTCTTCACAAGAGCTCCAGCTTCAGCCTGCACGTCCAGCCTCCTCCAAATCTCTATTCATCTCCCACAGAGGGATCCCTGAACCTCTCATCTCCCACAGAACCGCTCATCTCCCACAGAGGGATCCCTGAACCGCTCACCTCCCACAGAGGGATCCCTGAACCGCTCACCTCCCACAGAGGGAACCCTGAACCATTAATCTCTTACAGAAGGATCCCTGAACCGCTCATCTCCCACAGAGGGATCCCTGAACCGCTCACCTCCCACAGAGGGAACCCTGAACCATTAATCTCTTACAGAAGGATCCCTGAACCGCTCAACTCCCACAGAGGGATCCCTGAACCATTAATCTCTTACAGAAGGATCCCTGAACCGCTCATCTCCCACAGAGGGATCCCTGAACCGCTCACCTCCCACAGAGGGAACCCTGAACCATTAATCTCTTACAGAAGGATCCCTGAACCGCTCATCTCCCACAGAAGGATCCCTGAACCGCTCAACTCCCACAGAGGGATCCCTGAACCGCTCATTTCCCACAGAGGGATCCCTGAACCGCTCATTTCCCACAGAGTGATCCCTGAACCGCTCATCTCCCACAGAGGTATCCCTGAACCGCTCAACTCCCACAGAGGGATCCCTGAACCGCTTATTTCCCACAGAGGGATCCCTGAACCGCTCACCTCCCACCTCCCACAGAGAGATCCCTGAACCGCTCATCTAACACAGAGGGATCCCTGAAGCATTAATCTCTTACAGAAGGACCCCGGAACCGCTCACCTCCCACAGAGGGATCCCTGAACCATTAATCTCTTACAGAAGGATCCCTAAACCGCTCACCTCCCACAGAGGGATCCCTGAACCGCTCAACTCGCACAGAGGGATCCCTGAACCATTAATCTCTTACAGAAGGATCCCTGAACCGCTCAACTCCCACAGAGGGATCCCTGAACCGCTCATCTCCCACAGAGGGATCCCTGAAGCATTAATCTCTTACAGAAGGTCCCTAAACCGCTCACCTCCCACAGAGGGATCCCTGAAGCATTAATCTCTTACAGAAGGTCCCTGAACCGCTCACCTCCCACAGAGGGATCCCTGAACCGCTCCTCTCCCACAGAGGGATCCCTGAACCGCTCACCTCCCATAGAGGGATCCCTGAACCGCTCATCTCCCACAGAGGGATCCCTGAAGCATTAATCTCTTACAGAAGGATCCCTGAACAGCTCACCTCCCACAGAGGGATCCCTGAACCGCTCATCTCCCACAGAGGGATCCCTGAAGCATTAATCTCTTACAGAAGGTCCCTAAACCGCTCACCTCCCACAGAGGGATCCCTGAAGCATTAATCTCTTACAGAAGGTCCCTGAACCGCTCACCTCCCACAGAGGGATCCCTGAACCGCTCATTTCCCACAGAGGGATCCCTGAACCGCTCACCTCCCACAGAGGGAACCCTGAACCATTAATCTCTTACAGAAGGATCCCTGAACCGCTCAACTCCCACAGAGGGATCCCCGAACCGCTCAACTCCCACAGAGGGATCCCTGAACCGCTCATTTCCCACAGAGGGATCATGTGCATAACCACACACGCTATTTACGCGCCATCAGCCGCTCCTACTCAAGACCTGGGCAGTGGCATCTCTAGGAGTGACTACTGAGGGGGCACAAACTGGGACGCAAATAAAACTGGTGGGACCACCTTCAAAGAGCAATTGTAAAGCGTGTGTGTTCTATATGCATGTTTGCTTCGGACTTTATATGGATGTATTTATATATCTTTATACATATAGAGATGCATCTATATGTGAAGTCATAGAAGCACGTAAACAAAGAAAGACAGATGTAAACAGTAAGCAAAATTGCAGGTTCATGTGTTTGCCTCAGGCACTCATTTGAGTCCACTTCTTTGAGGCCAAACATCGACACGCTCTGGACGCCGGTCTTTGCCCTGCAGTGATTGACATTTTTTTCTTTTTCATGGGAGGGCGTTACCCCTCCCCTGTACCCTCGCTGCCCCCCCCCCCCCCGCTGTGCCCACAGGCATTTCACCACCCTCTGCAGAGCTATCCGGTACACCTCTCAATAATCATGCAGTACTTGTATTGCACAGCTCGTCTCCCGTGAGGGTGTGAGGGTGTCCAGACGCTGGGGTGCAGGACCTCTAATGATGCCACTGGCAACTTTGGCGCAGCAGCACTGCAACTACCAGCCCATTCAGAAGCGCCTTGAGACCCTCACAGCGCCTTGAGACCCTCACAGCGCCTTGAGACCCTCACAGCGCCTTGAGACCCTCACAGGTGAGTAGCGCGCTTACCATTCCCTGATTGATTGATTAAAATACTTATAGCTTATGGGGAACTTAGATCTTTTGATCCTCTTGATTGAATGAATTACATTGACAAATTAGCTGTATGGATGGATTTGTATATATTGGCAAACATAAAGAGGTTTTACCTCGAAACAAATGCTGTCTGTTTGATATTTATGATGAACTAAAATTTTATGAACTGAAGAACATAAACTGGCGTACACCGTCTTTGGATTTTAATTCTGATGGATCATTCCTCTAGGTTTACCTCCCTATAAGAAAGATTGCCCCAGGACTAGATGGCGTTTTGACTTAGAGTTTTGTAGCTCAATGTAAGAATCATAATTCAATTAGCCCCCTCCATGGCTACGTAGTCACGACTCCTCGAGTCCCTAACCCGGCTATGTCGAAACCTCTGGACCTGTGGTTTGATCCTCATGACTAAATACAAAAAAAAATTGAAAACAAGTATTATTTCTTACAATGGCCACTAATTTGCTGAGTCCTGTACAATGGAAGACAGGACAGCTGAACCCTTGTGCATATTCACCCTATGTGGGAAGTGTAAGCCCAGATGTGGGTCCCATGCTCTCCACACCACTGGAGTCAAGTTAGCCTGGATGATGAGCCAGAAACCGGTCCTATGATTCCGGTCCAGGGAAGACATGGCTTTGCAGTTCGGTCTGGACTGTTCCCATGAGGCACAGGGTCAAGACTGATTTGCACATGGCCTTGTCTGAACTGGGGTGGCTTGGTGAGCAAAATAACGATGGATTAAACCCAGATCTGTGACTGGGGGTGAATGTTTTGCCATTGTGCAACATTCCGTCCATTATCTTATTTGTTTTACTGTTCACCCTATGTGCGAAGGGTATGCCCAGACGTGGGTCCCGTGCTCACTAAGCCACTGGAGTCAAGCTATCCTGGCTGAAGACGGCTGATAGCCAGAAATCGGTCCTAGAATGCTTGATTCCGGTCCAGGTACGACATGGCTTGGCAGTTCGGGCTGGACTGTTTCCATGAGGCACAGGATCAAGACTGATTCGCATATGGCCTTGGGTGGGTGGAGAAGCGTGGCTCAATGGTTAGAGCGGCAGACCCTGATGCAGAGGTCTGGCCCGGGACCAGGGTTCAATTCCCGCCTCGGCGGGTTTTTGGCTCAATTTCCCCGGACCTGATAATTCTCGCCTCGGCGCCTAGTCTAACCATGGGTCCCACTCTGTGACTCTGGGCAATAGCTTGCTTAATCTCCACAACGGCCCCAGCAGCGCCTGGATGCCTGGCTTCACCTTGGGGGTGGCCAGGAGTGGACATTTCACAGGAAAGCCACGATGGGTTCCACAGCGGTATGAATACAGCGCTACGAGACCTCTGGGTAGAAGTGCGCTATATAAATACAAACACATTTACATTTACTTGTCTGAACTAGGGTGGCTTGGTGTGCAAAATAACGATGGATAAACCCAGATCTGTGACTGGGAGTGAATGTTTTGCTATTGTGCAACATTCCGTCCATCATCTTGTTTGTTTTGCTGTCAACTGGAGTACAGCCAACTGTAACGGGGAGGACCCGGATCCGCCAGGCTTACCGGTTTCACCTCTTTCCAACCAGCACACAGGGGCCTGGAGAAACACGGACATCCTCGGAGACAAGGAGCCCGCAGAGAGTGGTGAGCCCTGTTTCTTTAACTGGGCGGAGTTGGATGAGGACTACGTCACAGGGTACGCCCCCGTATCCCAGGTAAAGGCAGCCCCAGAAAACACACAGGTGTGTGTTACACCCGGAGGCGACGGAGGTGAGAGCGACGAAGAAGAGGACGAGTGAGAGGAGATCGGCGAAGAAGGAGGAGGAGAGGCGGGAGCAGAGCAGAGGAGACGAAAGCGGAGCAGAACAGAGGAAGGAGGCGGAGAGGAGACCGGAGCAGGAGAGTGACCATCGGAGGAAAGAGGCGAAGAGGAGACCGGAGCGGGAGAGAGACCATCGGAGGGAGGAGGCGGCGGCCGGAGAAGGGGACGGAGAGCGGAGAGGCGGAATCGGAGGATCCAGAGGAGACGAACCCAACAAGCCAGGAGGCCAACAGGAAGGCGCATCGCCCAGCCACACTTCAAGGGAAGTGTGGCTACCAGAGGTACGATCAAGGTTTTCAAGTTGGGCGGGATTTAAGTGGGCCAAACCACCGTAAAAGCACCTCACACCTCCCGTGCACTACCATTCCTTCACCACCCAAACACAGCGGACCCTAGTTGATTCTTCGTGCACGTGTGTTCCCTCACTCCCTTCCCTGTGCCTTTTTGGTAGCACAACAAACTAAAACGGTGCTATCTTTTCTTTCTTTCGGAGTGACACAAAGGCTCGACATCGTGGAGGAAAAGGTCCCGACTACAAGTCCCAGAAGACACCGGGACGACCGCCGGACAGCTGTAGAGAAGCGACAGCTTAGACACACGGCGGAATCTGAAGGCCCCCTGCCCTACTACAGGAAAACGATACACAGGAAAAGTCCCTGTGTCAGTAAGTCTGTTTGAAGGGAGCGTGATAGCGCCTACACTGACCCCAGCGAGTAGGGGCGAACCCGAGGTGTTACACCAACCCACCCAAGAATTCCAGCAGAACTGGCAATCTCATACTCTCCACACTCGATCAGAGCTTCTACTCACTGTCGGCGAGAGGACGCACCACCCTGTGCGATCTTTTTCCCACATACGCCTCCTCCTTCTCCTCTGACCCTGAATCTGGACCTGGAGGAAAAAAAAGAAAAGTGAGCATCAAGTAAAAAACGATATTCTCCAGTTTTTCAAAGCATGAGTATGCGCTTTTGTCAGTGATTGTAGAAGAGATTAAGTATGTGTTAGTATCTGTATGAATAAGTGAGGTGGTGTGTGTATAACTGTATAGGTGAGTAAATTGCAGTGTGATTTGATTCTTTGGGTGTCTCACTAGGTGTGCGAGTAACTATGGGTGAGTCATGGTGTGTGAGTGTCTGTATGGATGTACGAGTTCATATATAAGTGGCTGTATTGCTAAGTTACTGCGTGTATGAGAGACTGTATAGGTGAGTGTGTGGATGTGTGTGTAGACCTATGAATCAGTGAGTGGGTATGCACTAACTGGCATTGGTGTGTCTATGGTTTTGAGAATGGTAGTCTGTATTTTAAAGTGAGTGTATGAAAGGTTATATAAGGGTGTGAGGAGGTGCATCAGATATTAAGTGGATGTCATCTGTGATGTCACTGACCATGTCATGAGTGATGTCACTGACCATGTCATGAGCGATGTAATATTTGACATCAGCAGTGCATTGCGGGGGCGTGAGTTATAGTTAGCTCAGCTCACTAGAACGGCTGAATTTGTCTGGTTTTGTACGAGGAAATGTCCGCCTAACTAGAACATCCCTGAAACTTGTGTTTTTTTCAGTGAATTTTTAAGTTTTTTTAAATGCTAATAACTAACTCGTCACTAAGTCACGAGAGCACGTAGACCTTTAAACTTGACAGCTTGCACTTCCCATTTGAAGTACAGAAAGAAGCATGAGAATTGTAGAAAAAATGAGAGGAACAGAAAGAGACAAATAGAAGTGCAGAAAGAGGCAAAGAGGCGCAGAAAGAAGGAAAAGGGGTGCAGAAAGAGGGAAAAGGGGTGCAGAAAGAGTCAAGAGAGGCAGCAAAAAGAGGCAAGAGAAGGGCAAAAAGAGGCAAGAGAAGCGCAAAAAGAGGCAAGAGAAGCGCAAAAAGAGGCGCAGAAAGAGGCAAGAGAGGCACAGAAAGAGGCAAGAGAACTACAGAAAGAGGGAACAGGGCTGCAGTAAGAGGCAAGAGAACTACAGAAAGAAGCAAGAGTTGCAGAAAAAAGGTGCAGGAAGAGGGGTGCAGACATTTGCAAGAGGGGTACAGAAAGAGGCAACAGAGGTGCAGTAAGAAGCAGCAGGGGTGCAGTAAGAAGCACCTGAGGTACTGAAAGAAGCAAGAGAAAGCAAAAGAAGTGCAGAATAAAGTAACAGGGGTACAAAAAGAGGCAAGAGAAGTGCAGAAAGAGGCAAGAGAAGTGCAGAAAGAAGCAACAAAGGTGCATAAAGAAGCAAGAGGATTGTAGAAAGAGGCAAGAGGGGTGCAGAAAGAGTCAAGTGAAGTGCAGAAAGAGGCAAGAGAGTTGCCGAAACAGGCAAAAGAGATGCAGAAAGAGGGAACAGGGGTGTAAACAGAGGTAAGAGGTGCAGGAAGGGGGGTGCAAAAAGAAACAAGAAAAGTACAGAAATTTCCAAGAGAGGTCCAGAAAAATGCAACAGTGCATAAAGAACTAACAGAGGTACAGAAAGAGGCAAGAGGGGTGCAGAAAGAGGCAAGAGAAGTGATGAAAGAAACAAGCGAGGTTCAAAAAGAGGAAAGCGAGGTTCAAAAAGAGGAAAGCGAGGTTCAAAAAGAGGCGAGCGAGGTGCAAAAAGACGCGAGCGAGGTGCAAAAAGACGCGAGCGAGGTGCAAAAAGACGCGAGCGAGGTGCAAAAAGACGCGAGCGAGGTGCAAAAAGACGCGAGCGAGGTGCAAAAAGACGCGAGCGAGGTGCAAAAAGACGCGAGCGAGGTGTAAAAAGACGCGAGCGAGGTGCAAAAAGACGCGAGTGTGGTGCAAAAACAGGCAATAGGAGGCGGCAAGAGAAGTGCAGAAAGAAGCAAGTGAGGTACAGAATGAAGCAAGAGAAGTGCAGACAAAAGCAAGTGAGGTACAGAATGAAGAAAGAGAAGTGCAGAAAGAAGCAACAGATTGCTAAAAGAGGCAAGAGGGGTGCAGAAAGAGGCAAGAGGGGTCCAGAAAGAGGCAAGAGGGGTGCAGAAAGAGGCAAGAGGGGTCCAGAAAGAGGCAAGAGGGGTCCAGAAAGAGGCAAGAGGGGTGCAGAAAGAGGCAAGAGGGGTGCAGATAGAAGCAACTGAGGTGCAGAAAGAGGCAAGCGATCTGCAGAAATAAGCAAGAGGAGTGCAGAAAGAAGCAAGAGAAGTGCAGAAAGAAGCAACAGGTGCAGAAACAAGCAACAGAGGTGCAGAAAGAAGCAACAGAGGTGTAGAAAGAAGGTACAGAATGAAGCAAGAGAAGTGCAGACAAAAGCAAGTGGGGTACAGAATGAAGAAAGAGAAGTGCAGAAAGAAGCAACAGAGTGCAGAAAGAAGCAACAGAGGTGCAGAAAGAGGCAAGAGGAGTGCTGAACGAACCAACAAAGGTACAGAAAGAAGCAAGAGAAGCGATGAAAGAGACAAGACAGTTGCAGAAAGAAACAAGAGAGGTGCAGAAAAAAGCAAAGTGCAGAAAGAGGCTAGTGAGGTTCAGAAAGAGGCAAAAGAGGTGCAAAAAGACACCAGCGAAGTGCAGAAACAGACAATAGGGGGCAGAAAAAGGCAAGAGAAGTGCAGAAAGAAGCAACAGAGGTACAGAATGAAGCTAGAGAAGTGCAGAACGAAGTAACAGAGGAGCAGAAAGAGGCAAAAAGGGGTGCGGAAAGAGGATTGCAGAAAGAGGCAAGTGAAGTGCAGAAAGAGGCAAGAGTTGCCGAAACAGGCAAAAGAGATGCAGAAAGAGGGAACAGTGGTTTAAACAGAGGTAAGGGAGGTGCAGGAAGGGGGGTGCAAAAAGAAACAAGAAAAGTACAGAAATTTCCAAGAGAGGTCCAGAAAAATGCAACAGTGCATAAAGAACTAACAGAGGTGCAGAAAGAGGCAAGAGGGGTGCAGAAAGAGGCAAGAGAAGTGATGAAAGACAAGAGAGTTGCAGAAAGAAACAAGGGAGGTTCAGAAAGAGGCAAGCGAGGTGCAAAAAGACGTGAGCGAGGTGCAAAAAAACGCGAGTGTGGTGCAAAAAGATGCGAGCGAGGTGCAAAAAGACGCGAGCGAGGTGCAAAAAGACGCGAGCGAGGTGCAAAAAGACGCGAGCAAGGTGCAAAAAGACGCGAGCAAGGTGCAAAAAGACGCGAGCAAGGTGCAAAAACAGACAATAGGAGGCAGAAAGAGGCAAGAGAAGTGCAGAAAGAAGCAACAGAGGTACAGAATGAAGCAAGAGAAGTGCAGACAAAAGCAAGTGAGGTACAGAATGAAGAAAGAGAAGTGCAGAAAGAAGCAACAGAGTGCAAAAAGAGGCAAGAGGGGAGCAGAAAGAGGCAAGAGGGGTGCAGAAAGAAGCAACTGAGGTGCAGAAAGAGGTAAGCGATCTGCAGAAATAAGCAAGAGGAGTGCAGAAAGAAGCAAGAGCAGTGCAGAAAGAAGCAACAGGTGCAGAAACAAGCAACAGAGGTGCAGAAAGAAGCAACAGAGGTACAGAATGAAGCAAGAGAAGTGCAGACAAAATCAAGTGGGGTACAGAATGAAGAAAGGGAAGTGCAGAAAGAAGCAACAGAGTGCAAAAGGAGGCAAGAGGGGTGCAGAAAGAGGCAAGAGGGGTGCAGAAAGAGGCAACTGAGGTGCAGAAAGAGGCAAGCGATCTGCAGAAAGAAGCAAGAGGAGTGCAGAAAGAAGCAACAGAGGTGCAGAAAGAAGCAACAGAGGTGCAGAAAGAGGCAAGAGGAGTGCTGAACGAACCAACAAAGGTGCAGTAAGAAGCAAGAGAAGCGATGAAAGAGACAAGATAGTTGCAGAAAGAAACAAGAGAGGTGCAGAAAAAAAGCAAAGTGCAGAAAGAGGCTAGTGAGGTACAGAAAAAGGCAAGTGAGGTTCAGAAAGAGGCAAAAGAGGTGCAAAAAGACACCAGCGAAGTGCAGAAACAGACAATAGGGGACAGAAAAAGGCAAGAAAGTGCAGAAAGAAGCAACAGAGGTACAGAATGAAGCTAGAGAAGTGCAGAACGAAGTAACAGAGGAGCAGAAAGAGGCAAGAAGGGGTGCAGAAAGAGGAAAGAGGATTGCAGAAAGAGGCAACTGAGGTGCAGAAAGATGCAACTGAGTTTCAGAAAAAGGTAAGAGATCTGCAAAAACAGGTAAGATCTGCAGAAAGAAGCAACAGGGGTGCAGAAAGAAGCAACAGGGGTGCAGAAAGAAGAGAAGTGCAGAAAGAAACCACAGAAGTGTAGAAAGAAGCAGCAGAAGTGTAGAAAGAAGCAGCAGAAGTGCAGAAAGAGGCAAGCGAAGTGCAGAAAGAGGCAAGCGAAGTGCAGAAAGAGGCAAGCGAAGTGCAGAAAGAGGCAAGCGAAGTGCAGAAAGAGGCAAGCGAAGTGCAGAAAGAGGCAAGCGAAGTGCAGAAAGAGGCAAGCGAAGTGCAGAAAGAGGCAAGAGAGTTGCCGAAAGAGGCAAGAGAGTTGCCGAAACAGGCAAAAGAGGTGCGGAAAGAGGGAACAGGGTGTAGACAGAGGCAAGAGAGGTCCAGAAAAAAGCAAGAGTAGCGCAGAAAGAACCAACAGAGGTTCAGAAAGAGGCAAGTGGGGTGCAGAAAGGGGCAAGAGAAGTGCAGAAAGAATCAAAAGAGTTGCAGAAAGAGGCAAGCAGGATGCAGACAGAGGCAAGAGAGGAGCAGGAAGAGGGGTACAGAAATTTAAGAGAGAAAGTTACCATGGCCTACACTGCTAGTTTCAGATCATCGGAGGAGAGAATGTGTCTAAGATTCTCGAGGTTGTGGGGTGATCCAGTGATGATGATAGAGCCTCACTGAAGACAGAAGGGGACAGTGGCCTCCACTGCCAGCAGCAGATCTTGGAAGGAGAGAATGTGTTTGAGATTCTTGGGGTTGAGGGGTGATCCAGGGAGGGTGGAGGAGCCTTACTGCAGACTGAAGGTTACCAAGGCCTCCACTTCTAGCTTCAGATCTCGAAAGGGGAGAATGTGTGTGAGATTCTTGAGGTTGTTGGGTGGTGCACGGAGGGTGGAGGAGCCTTACTGAAGACAGAAGGTTACCATGGCCTCCACTGTTAGCTTCAGATCTTGGAAGGAGAGAATGTGTCTACGATTCTTGAGGTTGTGGAGATGACACCAGGCCAGTGTAGCCATGGCTTGGGTATGGCTTTCAAGGTAAACATTAGCCATGAAAGAAACCCCTAGGTATAGCAGAGATACCCAGGTTTGGAGTGATATTTGCCAAATTTACGGATTTAAGCCAGAAAATGCCAGTAGCTGATGCGAATGTGGGTGCTTGCGGCTCCTCTGTCAATGCAGAGGGTTGTATTCGACCACGGACGGGCAGTGCTACTCACCCTCGCCCTCAAGCTGCAGCTCCCGGTCCAGTGGCACGATGGGTGGGGACGTCTGTAAGCCAGCCTTGTGGTACCACAGCAGAAGGATCCTTAAAATGGCCCTGAAAAAGGAGTGAAAACTTTAAAACATCCAGAATGCACAACACCACACTGATGATGGGGAAGCAGTCAAAGCATAAACAAGTGAGAATATAAATCACTCTAATAAGCAGAAAAGATGAGAGAAAGGGATAAAAGGCACAGAATACAAACAGCACTGGTGCACAGGAAGGAGTGGCTCTTCAGGCTACAGGGGGAGAAACAGGACATGCTCGTAAAGTCTACAGCAGATGCCACGGTCACAAAATGGCAGCGGGCGGCCAGGCCAGTTTAACCGGATTCTCTGTAACAGAGGGCAGCAGAAGTGGTGGTGCTTCTGCAAATCCAAAATAGGACCAGACCAATTGCCTACAAAGGGGTGGTGCTTGAAACTAATAGCTAACTAACTAGAGCTAATCTTGCATTAGAGAAATGCGCAAAACTGCCCAGCTGAGGATGCGTACTCTTCAGCCTTAATATAAAACCCTTCTCCCAATTCAGGGATACCCTTGCTCCAGAGTTACAGGCTGGTGCCTCTGCTGCACCTCTGGCGATGATCCCACAGCTCCCACCCAGGGCCAATGAGTGTGGGCTGGTAGGAGATGAAGATACTGCCTGAGCAGACTGGCATCCAAGCCTCTGGGACCTTTGCTGCTGGTCAAACCTGGGACTGGTCCTGCACTATTTTGGGGCAGGGAGATGAGATGTGCAAAGACATCTGCTTAAGGAGTCCTACCACATTGTATATTTTGTGATTAATATCAGGCGCATCGAATAATCATTACTTTGTTTGTGATTATAAGGAATTATAACTTACGCGCTATAAGGACTACCTTGGTTGTGATACTCCACTCAAATTGAGGAGTGGGTATTGACAGAAAATTGATTGTGTTCTTCCCTTTTTCTTTTGTTTAGGGTACACTGTTGTATATATATGTATATATTGCAATTATAGATTTTTTTGGTCTTTTTTCTATTGTATATATTATGGCCACCTTGTCCTGTGATTCATAACATTGTCCTTCTTAAATTATATCATTTAATGACGACACAAATAACTGTAGAAAACAGGATAATAAACTGTATCCTGTTTTGAAGTAGTCCATGCTTTATTTTTTCCTCAGTACCACTTACTCTACTTTTCCATCCTTGTGATGCTCCTTGCCCAGGTAAGGGAGGGTAATTTGGGCAGAACCCCTGTTTATTACGTAGTAGTGCAAAGTCTGATTGGCATAGAACCACCTGCTCCAGACAAACAATTGTTGGTACCAGTGACGAAGGCTGAAGAGCCCTTTGCTCCCCTTACCATTTGTGTCCCTCAGTGCGCTCCCTCTCCTGATCTACCACTGTTCTTGGGTGCAGTTATTCTGCCCATATTTACTAATGTGGTGAAATGCACGCTTATGGGCCCTCACCCAGGAGACCTGCGCACCATTC
This sequence comes from Lissotriton helveticus, assembly GCF_964261635.1. Lineage (NCBI taxonomy): Eukaryota > Metazoa > Chordata > Amphibia > Caudata > Salamandridae > Lissotriton > Lissotriton helveticus. The sequence goes on from NC_136062.1 coordinate 475,584,954, forward strand.
CCTAGCCACCAACTGACTGTCGGCCAAGCACTACGACTGCGAGTAGGACATCGTCAGGAGCTGAGCTAACAAGGCTGAGCAGCAGAGAGCCCACAGATGGCACATTAGGTGCCTCACTAAAGCCCAGGCAGCTCTGCTGCTAGGGAAAGATCTACACAGACTTTCACACAGTTACAAGAGTCTGGTAGCTGCCAGGGCTTGGTGTAATACAGAGGAAACACCTGCAGCAACACATGTAGCAAGTTCATCACTCATTCAAGGCTTTGCAGGAAAAGAGTAGAGTACAGAAGGTACAACATAAAGGTTTAAAAACCACTGGTGAAGCAGAGGTATGTGCCAACAGAAAATGCTCACAGGGAAAGAGACAGAGTGTGACTGGAAATGGTACATGTACAGGTAGAGAAAGAAAAAGAAGGGCAGAGGGACAGCTCCTTGTGCTGGAAAGGACCATCTTTCCAAAGCCCACAGGATTGAGCAGTCGCTCCCATACAAGAACACTTACTTCGCCAGCTGAATGAGAACGATGACTGCCCACCGGCCCACGTCGCCCCACGCCTTGGCAGCGCCCAATTCGATAAACACTTCTACACACTCCAGCACACTAAGCCACGTCATCAGCTTCTGCTGGGACAGGGGCTGCCAAAAAAGAGACAGGAAGTGAGATATGTTTGGGGCAGGAACCACAAGGGACAAGAGGGAAGGATTGTGGCCTAGGAGAAGAGCCTCTGGCTGGGGAGGGCGAAAGGGAATGTGTTGGAGGGCTGCGGGCTTGTGATGGGCAATAGGAGCAAGAGATGAAAATGGGGGTGGTAAACAGTGAGAAGGGAGCAGGAGCCACAGATGACAAAGAGGAGAGCAATGGAGAGGATGAGGGGAAGGAAGGGCACAAGAAAGAGTTAAAGAAACAAGGCCTATGGTGGAGGTGGGCACTGTGGAAGGCACTGAGACAGAGAAAGCGAGACAAGAACAGAAGAACACCAGGTTTAGAAGATTGTGCCAGAAAAGAAGGAGACGGGTCTACGAGTGACCGAGGGAACAGAGTCCCAGCGGGGTTGTTATTGGAGGATGGACATCAGGAGAAGCGACAAGAGGCAGAGAGTAGAAACCAACTCACCACAGGAAGGGACTGCCGGAGCTGCTTCCGCAGGATTGCATCATTCAGGAGCACGAGCAGATTGGATGCAGAGTAGACTAAAGAACAAGAGGGGGAGAGGCGTTTCAGTCGACTATAGAGTAGAGCTCTGGACTTGCTCCAACTACTACAAGAACCTCTCAAGGTTCCTCATCTGCAACACTATTTACAACAGAACACTCCACTCCAAACACTGCACCACCAGTTGCCCAGCCATCATCCTTCTGAAAGCTCAGCCACAACAGTCACCCGACCACCAACTCCCAATAACCACCACTCCTCTGCAGTCATCCACCCTGCAGCGCCTTCCCACAAAAAGCTCAACTTACTGCCACTGGACACCAACCGTACAGCACATAACAGACCTCTCCCAATGCCACCTTCATTTTGTTGCCCAACACCAAACGCCAGTCTCGCGAGTACCCTCTACCGGAAATCACTTTTAAGAAGACCATCTGATACACCACAACTTACTAACTCATCCCAACTGATGACCCCTACAAACACCTTCCAATAACAGCACCACAACCAAACTCCATGCCTCTTCAAGGAATACCACATTGTTGAAGCTCGAACCGACATCTGACATTTCCCTCATCCACCCAAGTAAATGAGAACGATGCAGAACCCCAAATCATAGTATCGAATCAAACATGCTCCATACATACCAAGCTCTGAGAGTTCATGGGAATCCGACGAGCGACCTGGAGGGAAAACATGTAAACGTTACAAAGAGCAAACGCTGGAGACTGGGCGAGCAGCGATTTCGACAAGCAGTAACTTTCTCCACAGTCTCACATATACTCATGGCTAGACAGTCTTTAAACTCCACCAGTTATAGAAAGCGCAGGGCACCGCACTGCTCTGAGTTTTGAAAGAGAAGGAGAGATTCAGTACAGCAGCTAGACTGCTCTCACCACTGCTCATACTGACCTGGGAGTTAAACCTATACATCTCTGATTCACTTTTTACAAGTTTGCTTCAGGGAATCTAGGCAGCTATGCCTGTCTTTGCTAGGTAGGGCTTCTAGGTAAAGGGTGACAGGTTAAGGAGATTGCCTGTTCGGGCCTGAAAATGGCCTTGGACAAGAAACTCTTCCATTCCACTTCCAGAGCCCTGAGTAAGCGGCCCCTCAGCATCACAGGAGACTTCTGTTCCTGGCTGGAGGGAACTATTATTCCTGGGTACAGACACCTTTACACATCCACAGGGGGGCGGTGACAGCGAGCACTTACCGGCTGTGGGGGTTTATCACTCATGTAAATGTAAATTGATACTTGTATAGCGCACTACTCACCCGCAAGGGTCTCAAGGCGCTTGGACGAATACCGCTGTGGAACCCATCCTGGCTTTCCCTGTGAGGTGTCCACTCCTGGGCACCCCCAAGGTGCAGCCAGGCATCCTTAGCAAGCACTCATGGGTTCAATCATCTTACTGGGCACTATGGGGGTCTGCACTCCTGCATACACCCCTTTATTGAACACCAGGGGATTGTCACTCCTGGACACACCCCTCATACACATCCAGAGGGTGGGGGTGGCTCTCCAGGGCGCTAACACTCCACTAACCCACCACTTGGGTTCCAAGGGATTACAATGCCTGACTACAGACCACCTCCTGGGCGCTAGAGGTTTGTCGCCCTGGATGCAGCCCACCAGATCAACTAGGCGCAGAGCCGCCACCATGTCCAATGCACCTCCTGTTTCATAAGGAGAAGAAGAATAGCATTCCCCGGACATCCCAGGTATATCCAGATGCAAGATCAGGTCCACAGGACGTGACTTGGTGCCTCTGGATCGGATAACTCCTGCTGCGCCTGGGCTAGAAGGCCACTAAGGAGGTCTGTGGCCACAGTCTCCACTGCTGTACCTGCCTACATCATCCCACAGCTCTGTACCCCGCCAGCTCTCACTCCAATCCTAGCTCAGGCCACAGCCAAAGCACTCCATATTGACCCCACGCCCTCGCCCCACCAATATTGCTCCTTCTACACCAGGCCCTACCTCAGCAAAGCATTAGCAAGAGGGCAGAGACAAGCACCCTACTCCTCAGAGTTAGAGGCGTGAACCAGAACGGTCTCAACATATCTATTCTACTTTCAGAAGCAGCGATCGACCTCGCTTTCATCACGGAAACAAGGCGGTGAGGACTATGCACCCACGCGCCACAAAGCCATTCCACCTGTACGTTGAACCATCAACGAAAATGGTATCGGCAAGATTGGGGAAGGCCAATGAGCCATCCACCAGCTTGGTGGTGGACGCCACTCCAGCTTTCCCTGGTTCTCTCCTCTACATCTATAAAACACCTCCTACCAACGGACAGGTGACTAGAAGCAATGTCCAAGACTGTACCCTGACCCATACAACCTAGGTTACATAAGCACTCTGGTTCGACAAGATGTACTTAACAACAATCATAGCCACAAAGACCAATCTCTTTTCTTCGACTTATTGCAACCTCCAACAAATCCCATCTGGTGCAACTCGTTCAAGTGCTCGTGTCCTGGATGTCATATTCACCCCACACCCTCCCAGAGGGTCGCACTGGTGACTGATGACCCAGTCAACTGGACCAACCAGAGCGTTATTACCTTCAGGATCAACGCACTGACCTATTACAGCACCTCAAAGAGAGCAACAGGGGTCAACAACGCCACAGATAGTGAAATCAACTGGACTGCCAAACACCTAACTCCCACCCTGAAAGAACCACAATCAATATCTGAACGCCCCACCTCCTACAAGCAGCTCAAGACTGCACCGGACCGCCAGGCCCCTCTGAAGAATCACACCCCGGTCAGGCCTTGAGAAATGTGCTCGCACTATCGCTTTGGCAAGTCAGATTTGATCAGGGTGAGCTATTTTCACAGCCTACTGGCCCGGTCTGGCAAGACTTCTGGGGCTGGCAAAGTTCATTCAAAAAGCGTATGACCAATAAAGGGGTCTTTAAATCTTGATTTTATCTTGCTATATCGGTTACGTGTTAAAAGACAAAGGTCTTACGTCACATTATGTCTTCTTACAAATTGCTGCTTATTTTATCCTGGAGATTGTGGTTTATTTTTCTTTCTCTGACTGCAAAGTTAGAAGATTTGGTAAAGTGAACCGTCTGTGAATTATGCTGGACACAATAAATTTAAATAACTTGTAAATAAACTGTACAAATATTTCAAAATATATATTTTAGTAGAAAGCACATTTGTGTACTTCTGAAGTGAGATGAAAACAAGGATTTAATAGGATCAAAACAAATTAGAAAAATGTACTCGGCAATCTGCAAATTAGATTTTTTTGTTTTTGCTGAAACCCAAATTCAACAGATTTTTGGTTACACACTATATATATATATATATATATATATATACACACACACACACACACTCACTATATATATCTATCTATCTATCTGCAGGTCAGTGGGAATGTTTGTGGCTATTTCAATGGAAATTGTCTGCCTGTAAATGACAGTCTGCTACCACATCAAGCTTTAATAAAATATTTACTAAATGTGAGAGTTTTAAAATATGCACTAACATTTCTGCCCCGATGACAATGCTATTACTGAACTAAAAAGACAAGGCAGGGGTCGTGCGTACCCTAGATGTGGACTAGATTATAATTATTAAACATTTAGCAAAAGTTTAGACTATTAAATCAAAACAAATGAGTTTTTGTGTAGGGGTTGACAATAAATTCTGCTCTGCCAGCAGAGTTTTGCCCACCCAGATTTACACTTATAATGGGGAGTTTTGGCAAAACTCCACCAACCGCTGTGTGGCGGAGTTTATTTTTAGTGCGGCTCACCAACGGTAACTTAACGAGCGAGAACTGTTGCCCCCTGGCGGGATTTTCAGCATCAGGACAGCACTCTGTGAGATTTTCTCAACGCAGGCAGCCGCGACAGTCTGCAGGCGAGAAAGCTGCAGTTGGAGAAGATAATCTACTCGAGCTGCAGCAAGGAAGCAACGCTCTCTGGTGCGCCGCATGGTGCTGTTCGCACTGATTTTGCAGCCCGGAAAAAGCTCCTGGTGCTAAATAACAGCGTGACGTGCCAATTCTGCCTGCTCACAGAACTCCGCGGAGTTTTCATGTAGCTCTGCAAAATTCTGTGGAGTGAAACACTGCGAGTTTCACCCACTCCTATTTTTGTACAGCCGACATGCTGAACTCACACTTTTGCAGGCGCTCTTGTACGTAATAAATAATAAAAAATGTGACTCAGTGAAATAAAATATTTGCTTAGGATCACACAATTTTAGACAAGTTTAGGGGTCAAAAGCATTTAGTTAGGTCGAGTAGAATAGGCAATCACTACTCCTGCAGATCTGGTAATATATTTTCCTGATTTTTTTCGGCCTGCAGTGTTCAGGTCAAGAAGAAAGCCACATATCTTAACTGCATGCGCGCTAGCGGTTTTCCCGCTGCGCGCTGCGATTTTAAAAAAGCTGCGTTACACGACGAGCTCAGCTCGTCAGCGTGCGAGCGGCGCAACTCATGACGAGCTGAGCTCGTCATCAGCGCCGAAGTGGTTAATAAGAAGATAGGCAAATATGCAGCACTACTCCACACGTTTAACTGATGCGGAGTGCCTATCAAAGGAACTCCACAAGACCCTAGAAGCATTCTGCAATCCAGAGTGCTAAAATACAGATGTGGCACCATTGCAAGCTACTATGACCAAATATTAAAGGAACTGATCTCAAAAGCTGGAGACAAGAAACTATCTACACTTCTCCTACACCACACAACCTCCCCTGAGATGGCCGCCACCAACCTCCCATCTCTCACCACCTTTAGCGTCTCCTATGAGATAGAATTCTACCTCATCAACGCAGTCCACCAACAAGATTAGCGGCAGGCCGAGCTTCCTAAAAATCCTTCAAGGTACGTTCTGCACAACCTGCACATGGGAGAACTACAGGCATACTAAACAAGTCCTTAGGACTTTATAAAAAGTAATAAACTTACCCTATACTTTACCATAGGGAGATCTCTGCCTACATATCAAAAATTGCAAGTACATATCAAAAATTGCAAGTAGTAAGTTTACATGTGGAAATTAAGTTGACATGTAAGCTTAATATGTTCTGTAGAAAATGCAGACCTCTAAATGGTGAGCAGTGTATAGTACTTACGACAAAGTGTAAGAGTAAAGTTACAGATGTAGAAGAACTCACTTATAAGTTAACGTCTGTGAATAGGCTCGGTCGCACACGCAAGCATGGTGCACTCGCTTCATCCACATGCACTGGTGACCCGCAGAAGCAGAGGGGACTCGTGCCAGGTGTGCCCTCAGCCCGCCCCTGGTTTCTTGGCACATACTTATGTTTGTCACCTACCTCAGCAGGTATATGTGGCACAGATAACATAACAGAACATGTGTATTTGTAAAGCGCCCTCAACCCAGAGGTCTCTTGGCGCTGAATAACAGATGTTTATTGTTACCCAACTCAATGGTACTCATTTTATCGACCTCAAACGGACGAAAGGCTGAGTGGACCCGCCGGGTTTTGAACCTGTGAGCATGAGGTCGAACACAGACCCCTGCAGTGGCTGCTTCACCCACATGCACTGGTGGCAAGCAGGGGGTACTCGTGCCAGGTGTGCCCCCAGCCCGCCCCGGCTCCTTGGCACAGACTTATGATGGTGTCGGTCACCTCCATCAGCAGGTGTCTGTGGCACGTGAGCCCAGGGGCGCTGCACGCACAGGTGCCACGTGCCCGGGGGCACTCGGGGCGCCCTGGGCGCGCGCACAGGCGCCTTCACCACACATTCAAGGCGCTGCCGCGTGCACGCGCGCACTCACTGGCCAGCAGGTAGGAGAGCGCGCGCACGGCGCCCTCCAGCTGCGCCGCCGCGCCCGGGGTCCGCGCCACGTAGTCCTGGTAGCGCCTCGGGAGCTGCAGCAGCCTCTGGGCGCAGCGCGCGGCCATGGCTGCACCTGGACCCGGAGCAGTGTGCGGGGCTTCCTGTTCCTGCATCCGGGGCCTGGGGCAGAGGGAGGGGGCGGGGCCACACGGGCGGGGGGGAGAGGGAGGCGTGGGCAGAGGAGGGCCAGAGGGAAGGGGCCTGGAGGGGGCGGGGCCACACGGGGGAGGGGAGAGGGAAGGGGCCTGGAGGAGGAGACCGGGCTTTAATGGGATGAAAAACTGGGGCAGGCTCTCAAAGGGGCGTGGCCGATGCAAGGGCGTGGCTTAGAAAGTAAGCTACAAATCTGGGCTTTGCATAGTGTGTCACCCCCCACTGGCAATGTGCTGCTTCTGTCAATGCAACCGACAAGTTACATTATACCTACAAGAAACCAGGATTATTGATTTTGCCAGTGGTTGTTAGTTGGATAAGATAAAGAAGCAACAACTAAGGCTTCATAGAATGTAATATTGGAAATGCTTCAGCTGTGAAATGATGAGACTCTGAAAGAACTCTAAGGAGTCTCTTTGAAGTTACATCAGAGGCAGTGAAGGGCGGCGCCGCTGCAGAGGTCAAGAGTTATTTTTCACCCTCAGGGTGAGGGCAAAATTGGCAGCCTGTAGTGTTGTTAATTGCTTCCCCCACAGAGGACAGGACACCAGGGTAGATGAACACTGCCTTTATTCTCTTTCTTCTATTCCGCTATAACAAAGAGCGCCGAGCGTCTAACTTTCTCGAGCTCCGGTGGCTTCTACCGCTTCCTCGCCTTCGCGCGGTTTCCTCTCACCCCTGCGCGCATGCGCCAGTGTTCCGCTCCTGCTCCGGCGCTCCACGTCATCACACCGGGCGCCGGAGACTAGAGCGCAACACTACATATCTCCTTTTTTTCCAACAACATAAACAACACTTGAATCCCAACTTCAATAGTCACTCATCTCATAGTCTTTGAATCGAGGGGGCAGGTTGACCGCCCTCCCTGCACGGGTTCGTCTTACCGGTGTGAGCTCTTCCCTGTTATCTTCACCGGGAAGATGCTTCGCTCCCTTTTGTGTGCCCGCTTCCTTGTCCCCAGCCGGGGTCGCGTTCACCACTGCTCCTTCGTCTGCCTGTGCTTCCTCAGTCTCTTCCTTGTCCTCTGGAGCAGGTCTTTCTTTCTGCCTCTCATTCCCCATCACGGTCTCATCATCTCCGTAGGTTTGCTTCTGGCCTTCATTCTCTTCCTCCTTGTCTGCCGGCCACTGCAGTATCCTGTTGACCTTTGCCATGCGGTCTTGGGACCACACTCTACCATCACTGAGCAAGGCCGCTCTTCCGTACACTTCTTGAACCTGTAGGAGTTTGCTGTACTTGCTTTCGCATTTTCTTTGGAGTGTTGCTAGCTTGACTCTAACCCATTCCCCTTTTTCCAGATCAGTGTCTTTGGTGTTGTGCTGTTTGTTGTAATGTGTAGCGCACACCTTTTGGGCCCTCTCCAGGTTGTGCTGTACCACCGCCGGCGACCATTTGCTCGTCACTGTTTTTTCTCTCCACACTACATTGTCTCTCGTGAAGGGGAGCCCACCTCTCTGGATTTGGAAGGGGCTGTACCCAAGCGCTGTTGGGGTGATCCTGTAAGCACACAGCATGCTCTGAACTTCCGTTTCCCAATCTTTCCCTTGCATTATGGCCGCCTGTATGGATCCCATCAGTACACGGTTAAACCGTTCCACTTGACCATTGCAAGCGGGATGATACACTGCCGTGTGTTTCGACGTTATCCCGTTCCTCTCCATGTACTTGTTCCATTTGTCCGATGTGAACTGCGGTCCATTGTCACTTAATATAGTTCTCGGTATTCCTTCCCTTAAGAAAAGTGAGGTGAGGAATCTCTGCACCGTGTCCGTGTCCATGGTTTCTTGCACTTCTATCTCTGGCCATTTAGAGTATTTGTCTATGACCACGCACATGTATTTGGCAATACCTTTGTTGTCGAGGACGGGACCTAAAATGTCTACTGCTATATCTTCCCAGGGATTCTGGGGTCGATCGAATTCCCCCAAGGCCGGCCTCAGTGGTCTCAGTATTTTATCAGCTCCTTGGCACTGGCCACATTCTCTCACTTGCCTTTCTATCTGACTGTCCATTCCCGGCCACCAGTACATTTGTTTCGCTCTCAACTTCGTCTTTACAATGCCGAGGTGACCTTCGTGAAGTTGATTCAGAAGCAGGGGGATTAGAGTCATTGGCGGTATTACCTTGTCTCCCCGGTACATGAATATGCCCGAGTCACTCATCGATAGCTCCTCCCGTATCTCATAGTACTTCCTCAGGTCCGCTTTGAGGTGTCTTTTTTCTGGCCATCCAGAGATCAAATGTTGTTTAACCTCCTCCATTTCTCCATCTTTCTCATAGGCAAGGGCCTATTCCTGCCTGCTGATGGTCTTCTCCGCGTCCTCCATCACTGCCACCATCTCGTCAGTGTCAGGTGAGACCGCAGGTACATCCTCCATGGCAGAGGCTCGGCTCAAATAGTCCGCTACTTTATCTCGTGTCCCCGGTAGGTACTCCACGTCATAGGTGTAGTCTAGGAGCTTGAGTGTCATCTTCGTGATGCGTGGGGTTGCTGTGTCGTGGCCGCATGAGGTTAGCACCTTGACCAGTGGCTTATGGTCCGTTTGCAGTTTGAAGTGCCCTAGACGAATTGTCTAAATTTACCCATGGCCCAAGTGACCGCCAGCATTTCTTTTTCAATGACGCTATATTTCTGCTCCGTGGGGGACAGCGCTCTGGATGCAAAACTGAGTGTTTCTACAGCGCCATCTGCCCTTTCCTGTGCCAGCACTGCTCCCAGTCCTCTTTCACTGGCATCCGTTGTCAAGATGGTGCTGCTTGTGGGGTCATATCCATGCAGGGGTACTGCACTACTTATGTCGTACTTCAATCTTTCGAATTCACTCTGTGCTTCTTCATCCCATGTGAACTGTGACTTGTCTCTGATGAGCTGGCGGAGTTTGTGAGTCTTGGTGGCAAAGTGTCTTACGAATTTACTATAGTACTCCGCCATCCCGAGGAATGACCTCAATTCTTCCTTGTTGACCGGGGCTCTGGCATCGCAAATAGCTTTAACGTTTTGTCTTTTGGGGGAAATTCCTTGGTTCCCAATTTCATGTCCTAGATAGGTGACGGATGACATGCCCAGCCTGCACTTGCTCCACTCATCTGTGAGACCTCTTTCTTGAAGCACTGTTAGTACTTTAGTTAGCTTCTCGTCATGATCAGCTTGGCTAGTTCCCATGATCAGGATGTCGTCCTGAAAGTACTGGACACCTGGTAAGTCCTTGAATAGGCGGTGCATCAATTTCTGGAACACCGCAGCCGCTGAGGCCAGCCCAAACGGCACGCGGCGGAATTGATAACACCCAAAGGGTGTGATGAATGAGGTTAGTTTGCTTGACGGGTGTAAGTCGATCTGATGATACGCCGATGTGAGGTCTATTGTTGAGAACCATGATACTCCCTTAGTTCTAGCCAACATTTCCTCAATCCTTGGTAGGGGAAACTTCTCTACAATTAAGCATTTGTTGAGCTCGCGGAGGTCCACACATAAGCGTACCTTGCCGTTGGGCTTCCTGGCCACGACTAAGGGGGCCAACCATTCTGAGCTGTCTATCAGTTCTATTATCCCCTGTCCTTCCAATCTTTGGAGCTCCTGCTGGACTGCCTCTTTAACAGCAATGGGGATGTTTCTGACTTTGTGGGATACTGGTCGGGCGTCCTCCTTGAGGAGTATTTTGTACACGAACTTGTCCAGTTTTCCCACTGTACCTCCAAATACTTTGGGGAAGGCCTGCTTTAGTTTGTCTTGCTGTGGCCAGGGGTAGTCTTCTGTCAGCAGGATTTGCTCTTTGCCGCCCGGATCTAGCTTGATGCCCAAATCGCCTTGGTCTCTCCAGCCTAGCACTGAGGGTCCCTGCTCTGCCACATACAACTTGCAATACGCAGATCTGCCTCTAAATTCAAACTTCAAGGTGCGGAAACCCACCATGGGGATTGCATTTTCAGTGTATGAAATGGGACGAATGTCTGGCGGATCTAGCTGGGGACCCAGGATGGGCACAAACTCTTCCTCCCATACTGATCGTTGGACAATGGAGTTCGGGGACCCCGAGTCAATTGCAATGTGGACTTTCACTCCCCCTATCAGCATGTCCGTGCGCGGTTTGTCAGAACGCCTGCCTGTCACATCCAACACCTGCTCCTCGACGCATAAAACCATGTCGTCGTCTTCCAGGTATTCTTCATCCGGGGCCTCCAACGAGGACTGCCCTATGTACTTCACCACGGTTCTCCTTCCTTTCTTGCGGCACACTTTCTCAAAATGGCCGACCAGGCCGCAGAAAGAGCACCTGGCGCGAAATGCAGGGCACCGTTTGTTCTGCGCTGAATGGTCCGCACTCCCGCACCTGTAGCATGAAAATTTGCTGTCCGTGGGTTGTCTTCCTGGAGCTGCTTGTTTCCCTGTCCACTTAGATTTTTGCCTTCTTTCTCCTGTGGCTCCTTTGTACCTCGTGGTTGAGGGCGCATCTTCTATCTTGTTGACCATCTGCCTCTGCGCGCACTCCTTTTTTGCTGATTTTGCACAGCGCTTCGAAAGTTCCGCCTTCTTTACCATGGCGATTACGTCTTTGAGCGATGTCTCTCCCTGTGCCCACAACTTGTCCTGAACCGACTTGTTCGTGGTGTGCATGACTATTTGGTCTTTGATATATTCATCCTGTAGTTGCCCATATTTGCACGTGATGGCTAGTCGTCTCAAGGCCACCACATAATCATCTATAGACTCTCCTTGCTCCTGTTTCCTTTGTTGGAAGTTGTACCGATCGACGGATACACATACTGCCGGGCGATAGTGATTGTCTAGGTCTTCTAAGGCGTTCTTGAAGACGTCATCGGCTGCGGCTGATCTCTCTGCCGGCACTATGTTCGTGTACACACGTACTCCTTCCGGGCCCAGGTTATGCAGCAGCAGCCTTTTCTTTCTAGCGCTGGGGAATGGCTCACCGTTTTCATCTTCCAAGGCCTCCACGTAGTTCTTGAAATACTCCCTCCAGTCCTCCCACTTCATCAGGGGTTCCCCTGGTCTGGGTAGGAAGGGGACGGGCGCTGTGAGAGATGTCATCTGGTTGCTCATTCTGGGCGCTGTTCCTGGCCCTCCGTCACGATTCCCTGGGCTGCCCGGTGCACTGGGGTTTCCTTCTCTTTCTGAGTTGTCCCCTTGGCTATTGGGACTGCCAGGTGCACTGATAGTTCTATCTCGTGTGGTGCCGGGGAGGTGTACCTTTCCTTCCTCCCTATCACTGTCTCTTCTTTCTGCCAGGGTCTCAGCTACGTGCCCCTCTGCGTTGTGCTGGCTTGGACCCGCCTTGGTGTGGCTTGGCTTTCATGTATGCCGGATGCTGGTGTAGTGCGCTGCTGCCACGCTCTTTTGTTAATAGCGCTGTGTTTCTGGGTGCGCTCACAGTGTGGAGCTCCTTACACAGCCTCTGACCTGTTTTATTTCTTGTGTACCTTGCTGCTGCCTCTCCCGTATCTCTGTGTGGGGGTTGGTGGGGTGATCCCAGTCCTCGTCGCCACTGTTGTGTTGTTAATTGCTTCCCCCACAGAGGACAGGACACCAGGGCAGATGAACACTGCCTTTATTCTCTTTCTTCTATTCCGCTATAACAAAGAGCACCGAGCGTCTAACTTTCTCGAGCTCCGGTGGCTTCTGCCGCTTCCTCGCCTTCGCGCGCTTTCCTCTCACCCCTGCGCGCATGCGCCAGTGTTCCGCTCCTGCTCCGGCGCTCCACGTCATCACGCCGGGCGCCGGAGACTAGAGCGCAACACTACACAGCCCTGCCAAGTACCACGCATCAGGCGTTACACTAACGCATTTCAGGTAGGTGGTCTGCATCACCGCACTGCAATGCTAAGTGATGCATAATAGCGCCTCCTGAGCTGTCAAGGAGCGCTAGTAATCAATATAAAAAAGCACATAAACTGCACATGCTCTTCCAGAGGGGGGCGCTGGCTCAGAGTTGCAGCTCTAGCTGCTGCTAATCTCAATTAATCAATCAATCAGGGGTTTATTAGCGCACTACTCACCCATGAGTGTCTCAAGTCGTGGGGGGGCAGGGGGCAGCTATGCGTCAGCCGAAGAGCCAGGTCTTGAGGCTCTTCCTGAAGGTGTGCAGAGTGGGGGAGCATCTGATGTTGACTGGGAATTCGTTCCAGGCTTTGGCTGTGACGTAGGAGAAGGCCCTTCCCCGGCTCTGGTTCTGCGGATGCGTGCGGTCGTTACTAGGGTGAGGTCTGCGGAGCGGAGGCTTCTTTTGGGTGCGTAGAAAGAGATTCTTTCGTTGAGGTATTTGGGTCCAATGTCATGGAGGGATTTGTAGGCGTGGGTGATGTAGTAAGGCGGGGCCACGTGGGTACAGGCCGCAGTAGCGCTGGAATAAGGTACGCCATACTGTTGATTGGGTGATGGCTGGAAGACCCCAACCGGTCTTCCGGCCGTTCATTTATCCCCTCGGGTCGAGCCCGCCCGAGGGGTGCATGGATGCGTGTGCATGCGTTACATTGTTTAGGAGAGCCCGGGTGGCTCTCTACATCCCTCCTTTCTTTTAGTGACTTGCGACCAGGTTCTTCAAGTTCATGGAGAGGGGCACACAAAGTCTTTGAGTCTTTGACCCGGCGCAGGGTTCGAATAGAGACCATACCTCTGGCTCCGGGAGCTGGAACTGCCCACTGCGCTGGATGGAGTATTTGGGGGTGACTCGGTCACCTCGTCGAGACGGGTTGAACCAGCCACGGAAACAGCCTCTTCTTTCTCCACTTGCGAGCCCCTCGGCAACGGACTCACCGTTCCTGGCGAGACTGGTGGGGAGAGACTTGGGGTGTTCTTTGGATAGTCCAATACTTCTTGGCCAGAATTGTTCTCCCAGACCTTCTTGAAGCTAGACACATTTCTCGTGACAGACTGCTGCCCACGCTGGGCAGTGACCATGGTCCCTTGAATGCCAACAACTGTCCCACTCCTTTGGCTCCTAGGGTGTCCTGAACTTCCAGCCAGGGTGCCTGTCCTTGACCACCACACGATTCCCCCACTCTTAGCTGTGGCTCTTGTGCCCGGCGGGCCTCACTGGCCTGGAGGTTGGTCATTGCCCTTCTTTCCTGAACCACTTTGTTGTCTCGTTCCGGGGGCACCCATGTTGGGTCTGACGGGATGCTGTCTCGCGGGTGCCGCTTGAACAGTAGGTGGGATGGGGCACATTTGGTGGTGCTGTGGGGTGTCTGTTGATAGGCGCCAAGGAATTGGTCTAGTGCCGCTTCTGCATCTTCTCCTTGGTCTACGGCAATGCACAATGCTCGGTTGAGCATTCGCATCAGACGTTCCACCTCCCTGTTGGCTTGAGGCCACAATGGGGTGATCTTTTGGTGATGAATCGCTTAACTTTCTAGGTATTCTTGGAATTCCTGGCCCTGGAACGGGGGCCCAATGTCTGACCTGACTTCCTCGGGCAGACCCATCAGTTTGAATGTATTGTCCAAAACTCTCTTTACGTGTGTGAACGCCGTCGATCCGACTACCTCCACAATGGGGAACTTCGAGAAGGAGTCAACCATTACCAGCATGTTGCGTCCATCGGGGAAGCTCCCAAAGTCAAGGCTGACTTTGGCCCAGGGGGTCTCACTGGGTTCTTCGGTGATTACCGGCACCGGATCTCCCCCTGGGATTGTGCAGGCATGGCACTGTCTCACCATTTCCTCCACCATGGAATCCATAGCCAGAAACCAGACTTTATTCCTCAGCCTGGCATTCGTCTTGGCCATCCCCTGGAGTCCAACATGCGTCAGCAGGAGTATACGCCTCTGCAGTCTTTCCGGAATTACAATCAGATGTCCTCTCAGGATGACTCCCTGCTCACCTATGCTGAGTTCGTGGCGCACTTGCCAGAGTTGTTGTCAAGCGTGGCTGACTTCTGTCCTGAGAGCTTGGGTTCCATCAATGAAATGTGCCCAGCCGTTGTTCACCAGCACGGTTTTCGCCCCGGACAGTGTCTCATCTTCAGTAGTGGCACGGCCGATTTCCTCGAGTGTCATGGCCGTGGGGCACGCTCCTTGTGAGACCATCTTCACAAATGCCTCTGAGTGGAATGCATCCGTTGAGGATCCTGGAGGCGACATCGATTCAGGGTGGAGTGATAGGTAGTCAGCCGGGTCGTGAGCCCCAGTATGAAAAATGACCTTGAAATTGTTGGACTGCAGCTGCACCGCCCATCGCTCTATCCTCGGGGGCGCCAGCCTGGACAATCCTGCAAAGAGCGGGAGTAGGTGCTTGTGGTCGGTCACAACTTGGAATTCTTGGCCGCACAGGTATGGGGAACATCCTTTACTACGAAACTTTTACAACGTGGTACCATTACCACTCAACTTTTACAACGCAATTCGTTACAACGAATTGCGCTGGGGGGCGCTCTAGGATAGGGAATAGTTTTATTTACTATCCAACACCTTCCCTACTATCCACGGGGACTGGAGTTGGAATAGTAAATTAAACTATTCACTATCCAGCGCCCCCAACGCAAGTCGTTGTATTGACTTGCGTTGTAAAACCTGCGTTGTAATGGTACGCGTGGTAATACCACGCGTTGTACCGTTTACATCCCACAAGTATAAGTGAAAATGTTGAAACACCCATTTTATCGCCAGGGCCTCCCTCTCGATTTGGGCTTACCTTGTTTCAGTGTCTGTGAGGGCCTTACTGGTGTACGCTACCGGCCTCCAGGCTTCTGGGCTGTGCTCCTGCGGAAGGACGGCTCTGAGGCCAACTGGGCTGGCGTCAACGATCAGTTCAGTACGCCGCCCCGGATGGAAGTAAGCCATTACCGTCTTGTACAGCAGCGCTGCCTTGAGGTTGTTGAATGCCGTGTTGGCGGCCACAGTCCACTCCCACTTGTGGTCATTGTGTGTGAGAGCATGGAGCGGTTCTGACAGGGCAGCGAGGTTCGGAATGAATCTTCCACAGTATGTGGCCATGCCAAGAAAGCTTCTCACTTCTGTGGGGTTCTTCGGGGTGCTGGCTGCTCGGATGGCTGCGGCCTTCTTGGGGTCCACTAGTAGTCCTTCTCTGGTGAAAGTGTAGCCAAAGAAATCAACAGATTCCTGGTAGAATGAGCACTTTGACTTGTGAAGTGTTAGCCCGCAGTCTTCCAGTCTCTTCAGGGTGGGTCAGAGGTGAGTGTGGTGATCTTCTAGGGTGTCTGAGAATGCCAGAATGTCGTCACTGAGGTTAATCACGCCTTGCAGACCCAGCAGTGCTTCCCTGATGGCGTTTTGGAAGACTTTGGCTGCCGACGATACCCCAAAGCTGAGTCTCTTGTACCTCCAGAGGCCGATGTGCGTCGAGAATGTAGTGATGTATCTACTCTTGGGTTCATGTTCTAACTGCTGGTATTCAATATCCGGTCAGTGGCTCTTAAGGTAAGTGCCAACTCCTTGAGCACAACGTTGCAACATCAAAAAATTGCGCTTTACGCCAAAGTTGTATCAACTATTGTTCATGTTTAATTCACATGGATTAAATGCCATTCACTGTGTTTTATTCATTCCAAAGCTTTAAATACGAAATCCATTATCATAAATGCATGGTTTCACCATTTCCCTTCCCGATGCATTTCGGACCCACGGTCCTTCGTCAGGGGAATCCTGCAAAATAATAACCCAATCTAAGTATTGTGCCCCGAGGTCTAGTCAGAATATACCAACATATCAGTACGTGCAAAATCAATAAATCAATTGCAAAATATAAACTGCAAAATATAAACACGTTATACACATAGCTCCTTGAATCGAGGTCACGGCGTGCTATTCAGAACGGTTTGTGTACACCACGATGTGTGAGTGCCATTGTAATATATGCCGATCCTACCGGCTCCATCGAGTCCCGTGCCGTTTTTATTAAATAAACGCCCTTTAATAGAAAATACAACCATTCTCAAACCCAAAACTCCGTGTTGAGCAAAGTTAATGCCAAAAGTTGTTGTCGGCGTGCAAATAAGTTAAATACCATGCCTTACGAGAAAGGTGAAGTAAGAGCTCGTGTCCCCCTCGTGCACCCAAAGTTTTAATCGGCATGCAGATAGAAGAAGTATAATAACTTACTAAGCAGGTAGAGTGAGAACCCGTGTCTCGCTCGTGCGCCCTTCGCAAACACAGTTCAGTGTGAAACCCGGAAGTATATATGAAGATGTCGAAGACATGCAAAGCGGACTGTGCAAGTGGCGGCCATCTTGTAGGGGTGTTTAAATGATAAACGATGTGACTCACGTAAGTTAATGCATTCTGTAGCGTGGTAAATGTACGGTGTGACTAACAAGTGAAAAATCAATTCCAAACCCGATTGGGCTTGTTGTAATCAGGAGTCTATGACGCAACTGTAAGAAAACTTGTAAAAAATAAGCAGGCTTATAAACATCAAAATAAAAATGACAGTAGTAAATATAAATGCATGTAATTAATGTTTCGAAATAAGTCAGTGTCCACAAGGTGCTCTACAGATAGCATGCAAATTCCATCCGGTCATTGAGACCGGACGGTTTCATTGATTGAAGAAATTTGATCCAGTGGTTTTCACGTTGCAATAGAAAATCATTGTTGTCTCTACCATCCCGTTTGTTGACCACTTCCACAGCAGCGAATCTCAGTTGGCTGATGTTGTGCCTATGTTCTTTGAAATGTACAGCAAGGTTAGATTTCAAATTCGCTGTTCTTATGTTGCTCTTATGTTCATTTACTCTCAATTTTAATTTGCGAGAAGTCTTACCAGTGTATACCAGTCCACATGGACATTTGATGATATATATCACATTCTCAGTGTCACATGTTGCGTTCAATTTCAGTTTGATATCAGTACCCTTGAGGGGATGTTTAATCACAGAACCCTTGATCATATTGTTGCAGTTTTTGCAATTAAAGCAAGGTTGATTGCCTTTGTAGGTAGTGTCTGTAGGATGTTTAACTTTCTTGATGATTTCTTTGAGGTTATTGCCCTGACTTGCCCATCATAAATAGCTGGACTCCCAGAATCATCCAACTAAATTCCCTCACTTTAGAGCATGGCCTAAGGGCAGCCAATGGGAGGACACCATCAGACCTAGTGGGGGCTCATACATATAACAGGGTCGGCCATTCTTCCCGGATCGATTATATCCTTCTAAATTTTTCTTTGTGGGCTCATATGAAGGATATGGTAGTTCTTCCCTCCCTGGACAGTGATCATAACGCCCTTTCTTTGACCTTATCAATCTGGTGGAAAGAGAACTTCCCTGGAAGTGGAAACCATGATGCTTTCGCAACAGGGCCACTGGGAGGAGTGGTCCCAACAAACTGCTTAAGACGCTTGAAATGGGACAAAGTGGCAATAGATGAGGAGAAAATGGCATGTATCAGAACTGTTACTTCCACAGCCAGTGCCATTTTAAAAAGTCAGCCTATTTGCCCTAATCAGATTACAGCATTGTTCTGTGAGGTCGCACTCTCAATTGGGGACCTTTTCAAGGCCAAAGTAAAAAATGGGAACCCTAATCGTAATAACCAAAAAGGCAAGTCAGGATGGTACACGAAGGAGTGTCGTGCCAAGAAGAGAGCCCTGATATTGGCGGTGAAAAGTGGAAATGCTATCCTAATATCCACTGAACGGAAGGGCTATAAATCGGAGCTTAAAACAGCAAAGAGAGACTGGGAAGACAAGTTCTGGCAGGATCTCCGAACTGCCAGTGGCGGAAAAAACGCAAAAGCTTTCTGGGACTTAGTTCACAAGAAGAACAGACCCCTTGATACAGTTATCACCTGTAATATAACCGAGGACTTATGGTTTACACATTTTTCGAAATTGTATACGGCAACCGCAGTTGAAGCGTTGGATTTCGTTTTACCTCAGCCCCTCAGAGTGATGGAAAGATTCGAGGAAAGTCTGTTCACTAAGATAGAAGCGGAAAGTGCAATAAAATCTCTGGTTCCACGCAAGGCGGCTGGCCCCGATGGTCTTCCGGGTGACTTGCTCCGAGCGGATATAGATGATTGGAGCACACTGATCTCCTCGGTTTTGAATGCTGCTTTGGAAAGCGCACCTCTGCCTGCCTCTTGGATGGCCGCTGAAGTGGTTCCCCTTCACAAAAAAGGTTCGAGAGATGACCCAGGGAACTACAGGCCAATCAGCCTGATCGACTGCTCACAAAAAGTCGCAGGCAAGGTTCTTTTAACAAGAATACAACAATGGGCAGATGAGAACAGGATCCTCTCGGATTTTCAGGCAGGGTTCCGTGCTGGCACTGGAACAATTGAACAATCACTAAGGCTTCTTATGATCCACTGGAAGGTCGTCACAATTGGGAAGGGTACATTATACTTGGCCTTCATCGACCTCCGGACGGCCTTCGATTTGGTCCCCAGAAATAATCTATGGAAGGTTCTTAATGATCTTGGCCTGCCACCTTACCTGCTCCACCTGGTCATGAAGTTTCATGAAAACAACTACGCCCAAATTCGCTGGGGTCCCAATGGCCAAAAAACCCGAAGAATAGATGTGAACAGAGGAGTGCGGCAAGGGTGTGTCCTTGCCCCAACACTCTTTTCGCTCTATGTTAATGGGGTGGTGGACCACTTGTTAAGGATTCCAGCAGATGCCCCTCGTCTGGCAGGTCGCTTTATTCCCACCCTGCTTTTTGCGGACGATACTTTGCTCCTGTCAAAATCGCCAATGGGCCTACAACAGCTTCTCTTAGGCTTTGACGATTTTTGTAAACAAAGAGGACTCTGTATAAATACAGACAAAACAAAGTACCTTATTTTGAACCCTCCGCAAAAACTGGGCCCTTCGCCAACATTGGGCTCTGTGGCATTGGACAGGACAAAACCTTCGATTATCTGGGCATCAGGTTGGTGGATTCCATGAAATGGGACCAGCATCTGCTTAAAATGTTGTTAAACCTAAAAAGAATAACTGGGACCCTGCTAAAAGAGCAGAGAGCAGCCTCAACTAAACCCATAGCTGCAGTATTGGACATCTACGCGGCCAGAGGAGTAAGTGCTGCCTTGTATGGGGCGGAATTATGGGGAATGTCGAACTTGAAAGACCTTACTCGAGCTGAGAATTCCTTCTTGAGAAGCCTGATGTCCCTTGGCCCGTCTGTCCCCATCTTGCCTCTGCAATTGGACATGGGCTGTCGGGCCATAGAAGATCTAGCGAAGTTACGCCCTTTGCTTCTGTGGGCTCGCATCTGGAGAGTTCCTGAACTCTCAAGTTATGCGGATGGTCTACGGGAGATACTAAGATCGACAGGGTGGGCGAAAATAAAGTGGCTAACGGACATTAAAGCCTTACTTACCAATTTGGGGCTAGAAGAAGCATGGCATCAACAGTCAGCCCCTCCCAAATCCACAATTAAACAACTTTACTGGAATTGGGTAACAAACAGAAGGAATTCCTCCACCTCGATATGCAAGTCGACTAGAAACTTCATGGAGTCCAAAGATACCCCCTATAGAGAACTGTATCTGGACACCATCTCAGCCCCTTGGGAAAGGTCCTTGTATTTTAAATTCAGAACTGGTCTTCTCCCTGTAATGGAATTTACTTGTCATTGGAAAATCCCATACCAGACTGCTCCGTGGTGTCCCTTCTGCCCACAGCGCAGAGAATCTGTCCCCCACTTTTTATTTGAGTGTCCTGCATACATAGTTCCACGGTCAAAATGGCTTAAGCCTATGTGTCGTACTCTGGGCACTAGGCATTGCAACGTGGCCTTAAGGATTCTCTATTCGGACACCCGTACTTTTTACGCATGTGCCACCTCGAAGTACCTTGGGTGGGCATGGCGAATCCGGTCAAAAAGACTTAGGCAAATTGTTTAATTACACTTTTTACCATGGTCTGTTTTAAACTAAATGCTTATTTTAAAACCTACAGATCCATTTTCTGATAGCAGAAAGTTACGGTTTATTTTAAATGTACTGAAAAGTATTTTTTCTTATTGTATGTATGCTTTTTAAGATATTGTTATATGTCGAAATAAAGCCTTTTTGACTGACTGACTGAGAACCCTTGATCATATTGTTGCAGTTTTTGCAATTAAAGCAAGGTTGATTGCCTTTGTAGGTAGTGTCTGTAGGATGTTTAACTTTCTTGATGATTTCTTTGAGGTTATTGCCCCTTTTGTACGCAAACAGTGGTTGTTCATCAAAGATGCCATTAAAATCTTGCTCTTTGCTGACAATTGGCCAGTGTTTCAATATTGAGGCCTTGTATGCCTTTGATGCTTCAGAATATTTAGATACGACCACTGGTCTTTTGGTGTCACTTTTCTGTTTGATAGCGAGCGTTTCCTCTCTTGTTAAGTTGTCACACCTTTCTTTGGCTTTGGTCAAAATGATCCTGGGGTATCCTCTTCTCTCAAAACGTCTCAACATGTTATCAGCCTGCACTTCATATTCAGCTTGATCGGATACGATCCGTTTTACTCGTAAGAGCTGTGAATACGGAAGGTGATTCTTCAGTGATCTTTGGTGATAAGAGTTATAGTGAAGAATGTTGTTCTTGTCTGTTCCTTTTCTGTACAAATTGGTTTCCAAATGATCTCCAGATCTTGTCAGTCTGACATCCAGGAATGTGATAGTTTGTTGGTCCACCTCATGGGTGAACTGGATACGTTCATTGATATCGTTAAGGTTCATTAGTGCCAATGTTAGAGACTCACGGTCTCCTTGCCACACAACGAAGATGTCGTCTATATATCTCAGAAACATCTTGGCATGCTCAATCCATGGAGTCTGATTCAGGATATTGTTGTTCTCAAAGTATTGCATGAATGCATTGGCATATACAGGCGCTGCACAGTTGCCCATGGATGTCCCGGACAGCTGTGCGTAGAGTTGATCATCCCAAGAGAAATAACTCTGGTACAAGGTGAAGTGCATCAGCTGCATGATGAAAATTTGCACATCGTTTGCGAGTTCGGAATGTAGCAAAATGTTCTCTATTGCTTCCATTCCCAAATCATGGGGAATGCTGGTGTACAAGGATTTGACGTCTATGGAACAGAGCCATATGGTCTCATCTTGTTCAAATTTGATTTCGTTAATTTTCTGCAGAAAGTCAGTGATGTCTTTCACATATGTACGGGATTGTTGTATCAAAGGTTGTAGGTATCTGTCGATAAGTTTGCCAGTGTTTTTGTGTATGCTACCGCGTGTGGACACAATCGGTCTAAATGGTGGTAAGGTGAGACTTTTGTGCACTTTTGGAAGCATGTACATGCTTGGAACACGTGGATTGTTGTTGATTAGAAATTTCTTTGTTTTTTGATTTATGGTTCCACCCTCTTCTGCCATTGCCACTATGTTCATCAATACCTCATTGTACTGGTTAGTGGGATCAGTCTGCATGAGACTGTAGGTGTTAGAATCTGCAAGATGTTCTTGTACTCTGTCCCTGTAGAAGGTTGTGTCCATGACGAACTATCACAAGCCTTGGAAGAATTGAACAAAGACATACAGCAATGCAAACAGGAACTAAGCGACATGCTATCCACAGAGGAATGGTCCAAGATATTGGAGGACATCACCATTCAGATGGACAAACACACACGAGAAATAAATGAACGAAAAATACGGAAGTATCGCAGAGATACTATAGACTACAAACTGGGGGAGGTATACTCCTGGGCTGAGGTCTATGCCAGGAGGCGGCAGAATAGACCACAAAGAGACCACACAAATACCACAACAGAAACCTCATCCTCAGAGGAAGACGCTCGCGGTGAACAAAGACGGAAGAACGCAAACAAACCTTCAACTAGCGCTGAATCCACTACCCCCTCTGCGGTTCCTTTTTTAGGGGAAGGACTGGAAGAAAGAGAAGACCCAGGAGGAGCAAGGCAAAAGGAAAAGGAAAAAGAGACAGAAAGAGACATGAGGAGCACAACCTTGAACAAGAGGGTAGAGAAACCAAAGAAGAAGATACCTTAGTGATTAACATTTCATCGTATACCTTATCTGAACAAGAAACAATGGTATTACAGAAAGGTACCTCATTCATCCCCACTAGTCACACGAATGAACTAGAGCTGGAAATTAGTCTATTTAAGTTTATGCGCAATTTGCGCCTTAGACATTTCTTCGAGAACGTGTTGCCGCCACCGGATGGTGACCGCATGGATCAACTGATGGGATTGAGAGCGAGGAGTACATTCATGGCACCTGTTAGCCACAAGTCCTTAGATATATTTGAAAGCTTGGTGAAAAATGACATCAGTGGCATTAACTTCACTAGAAAGAAGAAACATCTGAATTTGACCAACAAGGAATACTCTATATTGAACAACCTGGCAAGGAGAGAAGAAATCACTTACCAAACTGCTGACAAGGGGGGCGCGCTAGTCCTCATGGACACAACCTTCTACAGGGACAGAGTACAAGAACATCTTGCAGATTCTAACACCTACAGTCTCATGCAGACTGATCCCACTAACCAGTACAATGAGGTATTGATGAACATAGTGGCAATGGCAGAAGAGGGTGGAACCATAAATCAAAAAACAAAGAAATTTCTAATCAACAACAATCCACGTGTTCCAAGCATGTACATGCTTCCAAAAGTGCACAAAAGTCTCACCTTACCACCATTTAGACCGATTGTGTCCACACGCGGTAGCATACACGAAAACACTGGCAAACTTATCGACAGATACCTACAACCTTTGATACAACAATCCCGTACATATGTGAAAGACACCACTGACTTTCTGCAGAAAATTAACGAAATCAAATTTGAACAAGACGAGACCATATGGCTCTGTTCCATAGACGTCAAATCCTTGTACACCAGCATTCCCCATGATTTGGGAATGGAAGCAATAGAGAACATTTTGCTACATTCCGAACTCGCAAACGATGTGCAAATTTTCATCATGCAGCTGATGCACTTCACCTTGTACCAGAGTTATTTCTCTTGGGATGATCAACTCTACGCACAGCTGTCCGGGACATCCATGGGCAACTGTGCAGCGCCTGTATATGCCAATGCATTCATGCAATACTTTGAGAACAACAATATCCTGAATCAGACTCCATGGATTGAGCATGCCAAGATGTTTCTGAGATATATAGACGACATCTTCGTTGTGTGGCAAGGAGACCGTGAGTCTCTAACATTGGCACTAATGAACCTTAACGATATCAATGAACGTATCCAGTTCACCCATGAGGTGGACCAACAAACTATCACATTCCTGGATGTCAGACTGACAAGATCTGGAGATCATTTGGAAACCAATTTGTACAGAAAAGGAACAGACAAGAACAACATTCTTCACTATAACTCTTATCACCAAAGATCACTGAAGAATCACCTTCCGTATTCACAGCTCTTACGAGTAAAACGGATCGTATCCGATCAAGCTGAATATGAAGTGCAGGCTGATAACATGTTGAGACGTTTTGAGAGAAGAGGATACCCCAGGATCATTTTGACCAAAGCCAAAGAAAGGTGTGACAACTTAACAAGAGAGGAAACGCTCGCTATCAAACAGAAAAGTGACACCAAAAGACCAGTGGTCGTATCTAAATATTCTGAAGCATCAAAGGCATACAAGGCCTCAATATTGAAACACTGGCCAATTGTCAGCAAAGAGCAAGATTTTAATGGCATCTTTGATGAACAACCACTGTTTGCGTACAAAAGGGGCAATAACCTCAAAGAAATCATCAAGAAAGTTAAACATCCTACAGACACTACCTACAAAGGCAATCAACCTTGCTTTAATTGCAAAAACTGCAACAATATGATCAAGGGTTCTGTGATTAAACATCCCCTCAAGGGTACTGATATCAAACTGAAATTGAACGCAACATGTGACACTGAGAATGTGATATATATCATCAAATGTCCATGTGGACTGGTATACACTGGTAAGACTTCTCGCAAATTAAAATTGAGAGTAAATGAACATAAGAGCAACATAAGAACAGCGAATTTGAAATCTAACCTTGCTGTACATTTCAAAGAACATAGGCACAACATCAGCCAACTGAGATTCGCTGCTGTGGAAGTGGTCAACAAACGGGATGGTAGAGACAACAATGATTTTCTATTGCAACGTGAAAACCACTGGATCAAATTTCTTCAATCAATGAAACCGTCCGGTCTCAATGACCGGATGGAATTTGCTTGCAATCTGTAGAGCACCTTGTGGACACTGACTTATTTCGAAACATTAATTACATGCATTTATATTTACTACTGTCATTTTTATTTTGATGTTTATAAGCCTGCTTATTTTTTACAAGTTTTCTTACAGTTGCGTCATAGACTCCTGATTACAACAAGCCCAATCGGGTTTGGAATTGATTTTTCACTTGTTAGTCACACCGTACATTTACCACGCTACAGAATGCATTAACTTACGTGAGTCACATCGTTTATCATTTAAACACCCCTACAAGATGGCCGCCACTTGCACAGTCCGCTTTGCATGTCTTCGACATCTTCATATATACTTCCGGGTTTCACACTGAACTGTGTTTGCGAAGGGCGCACGAGCGAGACACGGGTTCTCACTCTACCTGCTTAGTAAGTTATTATACTTCTTCTATCTGCATGCCGATTAAAACTTTGGGTGCACGAGGGGGACACGAGCTCTTACTTCACCTTTCTCGTAAGGCATGGTATTTAACTTATTTGCACGCCGACAACAACTTTTGGCATTAACTTTGCTCAACACGGAGTTTTGGGTTCGAGAATGGTTGTATTTTCTATTAAAGGGCGTTTATTTAATAAAAACGGCACGGGACTCGATGGAGCCGGTAGGATCGGCATATATTACAATGGCACTCACACATCGTGGTGTACACAAACCGTTCTGAATAGCACGCCGTGACCTCGATTCAAGGAGCTATGTGTATAACGTGTTTATATTTTGCAGTTTATATTTTGCAATTGATTTATTGATTTTGCACGTACTGATATGTTGGTATATTCTGACTAGACCTCGGGGCACAATACTTAGATTGGGTTATTATTTTGCAGGATTCCCCTGACGAAGGACCGTGGGTCCGAAATGCATCGGGAAGGGAAATGGTGAAACCATGCATTTATGATAATGGATTTCGTATTTAAAGCATTGGAATGAATAAAACACAGTGAATTTTTTGATGTTGCAACGTTGTGCTCAAGGAGTTGGCACTTACCTTAAGAGCCACTGACCGGATATTGATTACCACACCTTCTTGTCAGGGGGTGATACCTTGATGCACACCACAATTTAATCAACGTAGTTATAAGGAGGAGTGCGTGACCCATACCATATTTCTAACTGGTGGTATCCCGCATTTAAATCCAGTTTTGAGAACCACTTGACTCCGTTCAGGTCTGCCACTATGTCGTCCATGGTGGTGTAATGTGGCGTTCTCTCCACTGGCGTAACGAAAAGTGAGGGGGCCTCCCTGAACAGTACTTAGGGGGGCCCCCTCTGGGCTCAATCAGGAGCTCTCCAGGCCAGAGTTCAGTGCCAAGGGGGCCCCTTGGAGCTAGGGGCCCCCCTGCACCGCGTGGGCTGCGGGGGCCTGTGTTACACCCCTGGTTCTCTCTTCACTGCTGTGTTGGGTAGCCTCATGTCCACACAGAGCTCCGGGCTTCTTGGGTTTGGGAGCCACGACCAGCGGGGACACCCACGGGGTGGGGCCAGATCAATCATGTCGAGATCCTCAAGCTTCTTCAGCTCTTCCTCCACCTGCGGGCGGAGATTGAACGGCACTCTCTGGTGCCTTAGGGTGACCAGTCTCACTGTGGGGTCGATGTAGAGTTTGAATTGGGTTTTCCTAGTCCAGTGAACAGTGTTGGAAACTCCCTCAGAATGGCTTTGTCGTGGGAGTCATGGATCTGGTGGGCAAAGAAGACTAGCCCCAGGTCTTCAGCTGTATGGTAGCTGAGCAGTGTACCCTTCCTTCCTTCTGTGATGTGGAACCTGGTCTCCGTGGTATACTTCCCGCTGGAAACTTGGCATGGATGACTCCTCGGAGGGGAAGTGGATCTGTCCCTCCGTACGTGTAAATCCGAGCCTTGGAGGGCATGAGCGGTGGCTGTGATGACAGACGGTCATATTGCTCTGAGTCCATCACATTGACAGAGGCAACGGTGTCGATGAGGGCCTGAACAGCCATCCCTTCCACCGAGACAGAGCACATTGGTGGTGGCCTTCGGCGATTGTCGGTCCTGCTGACATACCACATGACAAACACTTCGTTGTCATCATCCTCGAGAGCAAGGCAGCATTCCTGCTGCTGGACCTCCCTTGTCGATGGCGGGTCATCGATGGAGACCTGGCGAAGGCGTTGCAACATGCCTCGCGGCCTCGAAGGAGACTGCCTGGACCGACTGCTGTGGCCCACCTTGGCGAAGTGGTTGATCTTGCCACAGCGGGAGCATGTCTTCCCTCTCGACCCGCAAACGGCCGTCGCTGAGTGATCATCACCACAGTAGCCACATCGCCCTTAGGGCTGCGTTCTCGGTGCTTGGCGAGCCGTGTTGGGGCATCGTTGGATTGCCTCCACCCTCTCTTCCTTGATGAGCACGTGCCTGGATGCATGTGGCGCTGCGATGGGTGTGTGTAGGGTGGCCTCAATTTTTTCAGCCCAAACATCCAACAGCTCGTGTGACCGGGCCAAGACAAGGATCTCGTCCAGCGAGATCCCGGGTTGATGAAGGATCAGCTTCCGCAGGAGTTTGGAATGGCATCCTAGGATGATTTGGCCTTGTATCTCTTCCCTATGATCCGGGAAGGTGCACGTGCTGGCCAGCCGGCGCAGCCACGCGTAAAACATTTCAACGGACTCCTTGTACGACTGGAACGCCCGTCTGAACTTGAACCTCTCGAAGTCAGGGTTAAGTTGGGAGTCAAAGTGCCTGTTGAGCGCAGCGACCGCTGCTTCGTAGTCGTCGTCATTACCTGTGTTGGGGAGTGTTTCAAAGCGGTCATAAATTTCTGAGCCTCCGTAGTAGATGAGTAGTGACCTTTTCACGGTGCCATTGGTCTCCCTGGTGCCTTTGAAGTAATGGTTGAGCCTTGCGACCCACGCCTTTCATTATGGTGCTGCTGTGGCGGGGTCTGAGGCTTCGCTGAAGGGCGGCAGTGGTGCAACAGCCGTGTGACCGTGCCCTGGGGGTGGTGCGTTGACACCCTGGTCCGGGTTTCCTCCCCCAGCCTGCTGGACAGCAGCAGCGTTCGGAGCAGGGTCGCCCATGATAGCTGCGCGGCTGTGCGCAGGCGCGGTGGCGCAGTCTTGGCGCTAGGGGATCGCAAATTTACTTGTTTGTCGCCTCGGGCCACGTGTGGCTGACTGGTCTATGGGCCTTGAGATTGTGAGTGGGGTGCCTTCGCTCCTTGCGTCAGCGGAGGCAGCGAAGTCTCCCTGGTCGGACGGTGTCAGAGCCTTGACGACGAAGGACCCCAGTGTGTTCTTGTGTGTTCTCTTCCCTTTCCTTATTTTTTTCAGACCACTGATTCCTTTCTTTCTGTTTCCCTTTGCAGATAGCAGGCAGCACACGGGGCAGCTGTGGGAACTGGGGGCCTGGCACCAGACGAGGAGTAGGGCCGGAGCAGAGGCCTGCAGGGAACCGTCTCCCCCCTTCGATGCTGCCGGTGATGGGAGTGGGAGGCTGCAGTACTGCAGCTGGCCACTGCGTTGAGGGCTCAGACGCGTCAGGTCACTCACCGCGTAAGGGGCCTAGGCCGCCGGCTGAACACGCTCCCGATGCACAGGGAGATGCATGGGGGGGGGCGCAGGGCTAGGCAGCAGGGTGTGCGAGCCGGTCCACGTGGGCCTCAATGATGGCAGCAGCCACGGCGATGAGCAGAGACACCAGCACAGGATCTCCTACCCACACAGGAACGGAGCGTTGCGGATGGGCTCCGCAAGCTCCCAGCTAACCGGAGGGCAGGAGGCAGTGCATGCGTGCAGTGCGACCGGCCTCGTCACCAAAGTAGTGCGGCGGGGCCACGTGGGTACAGGCCGCAGCAGTGCTGGAATAAGGTACGCCACACTGTTGGTTGTGTGATGGCTGGAAGACCCAGAGCGGTCTTCTGGCCGTTTATTTATCCCCTCGGGTCGAGCCCGCCCTGTGGGGTGCATGGATGCGTGTGCATGCGTTACATTGTTTAGGACAGCCCGGGTGGCTCTCTACAGGTGAGTAGTTTGAAGGTTACTCTCTTCTCAATGGGGAGCCAGTGAGGGTCTCGCAGGTGTTGGGTCATGTGCTCGTGTCGTGGGGTGCCGAGGATGAGTCTGCCTGCGGTGTTCTGGATGGCCTGGAGTTTCTGTAGCAGGGATTTGTTGATTCCCACGGAGAGGGTGTTTCCGTAGTCCAACCTGCTGGTAATGAGTGCGTGGGTGAAGGTTTTTCTGGCTTCGGGTGGGATCCATTTGAAGGTCTTGTAGAGGATGCAGAGGGAGTTGAAGCAGGTGGATTGACCTGGCGAGTCATGGTGAAGGAGGAGTCCAGAATGATGCCGAGGTTCCGGGCGTGGTTCATCGGGGAGGGTGGGCATCCAAGGGCGGCGTGCCACCAGGTGCTGTCCCTCCGCAGTGGGGGAGGGTCCAAGATGAGGACCTCTGTTTTCTCTGAGTTCAGTTTTGGGCAGCTGTCGCTCATCCAGGCTACGATGTCTTTCATTCCTTCTTGGAAGCTGAGTCTGGGGTCTTCGGGGCTCTTCATGAGGGAGAGGCTGAGCTGGGTGTCGTGGGCGAAAGATGCTATGCTGAACCCATGCTGTCTCTGACGATGGTCGTGAGGGGAGCCATGTAGATGTTGAAGGGCGTGGGGCTGAGCGACGATCCTTTGGGTACTCCGCATCTGGTTATAATTATGTAACAATATTATATAAGGATCATCACCACCCAGGTCGCGGTCAAGCGTGACAACATATTTCAATGCATTCACTGCCGAGACGAGTCTGTGTGCCCCATCGCGCGAAGAGAATCAGCCTGTTGGGGTGGGCTCAAGCCTATTACTCAACACAATAGTCTTGCTTACAAGAGCGTATGTGCTAGCACATGCTCACGCAGGCAAGACCTAAAAAATTAGTCCTTTGGCTAGTAATAAATACTTCTTGTAAGTGCTATCTAAATGGTCACTGGTATATTTAGTCCTACAGTCAGATATATCTGATGTTTTTACATAGCATGTGTGTCACTTTCCTACGAAGTTGTGAAAAGTATAATACCTGGTATGAAATCACACTTTACTTCTCAAGCTCTTGTGAAGTGACAACAAGCTGCGTGCCTTTGCTGCCTCGATCGCAGTGGCATCAAGATGTTTGGCTCCACTACTGACTGTTCCCAACTAGGATGAAACTCAAACTCAGTTCTTTTCACCTTGTTTCAAAAGAGGGTGAATGATGAGTTGAAGGACGAACTTGTCAGAGTAGTGAGGTCAGCCTTCTTGCAAGACCTTATTCAATCTCCATCCAGATTAAACGTCATCTTCAAGTAAGTCAGTCGCAGTTTATACCTCTTTCCATACCTGCAATCAAGGCATTATCCAAGGCCTCTGATCCTGCAGACAACCTCATACGAGTGGGTATGACTGGAGGTCCTCTCACTGATGAAGAAAGATCAAGACGGCAAAAACAAGTGTTTATACTGTGGACAGAAAGATCTTCTGAGTCCTTGCCTGTTTTCCTTAGCAGCCGTAAACCCAGAAAGCATGTCCCTAGTACAGGGAATAGAGACATTATCAATTAAACATTCCTGCCTTCTCCTCTGAAATCTTCTAGTTTTGTCCTGCTGCAAGGGGAACTACTAATTCAGTCTCAACATCTTTTATTGCCCGTTTTTGTGGACTCTGGAGCACCCAGTGTCTATTTTGATATTCAGTGGGCTTCAGAAAGAAAGAAGTTCCAGTTGCAGTAGAAGCTGTTCATGGAACTTTAGTGGCTCCGGGTCTAGTCACTGAAGAGACTGAAACCTTGCCTCACCGGATTGCTGCCCCCCATTTTGAGAAACTCATCCTGATTTCATTTCTTCCCCTTGTTATCCTAATGCTTTAAATATCAACTGGCTAGCTAGACAAATCCTTATATAAACTGGTCTGCAAAAACCTTGGTCTTGTGCTTCAAGTTCTATGTTTCTCATTGTACAGCTGATCACTGTTAGAAATGGGATTTCTGGCTAGCTGAGACTTGCGTCAAAGCGATGCAGAAACCACCATTCTAGTCAGGATATGTCTGTTACACTCCTAAAATAACCCCTGCTCACCCCCTTGGTAGCTTGGCACGAGCAGTCAGGCTTATCTTAGAAGCAGTGTGTAAAGCATTTGCACATAACCAACAGTAATACAGTGTATGCACTACAAAAGGACACCACACCAGTTTAGAAAAATAGCCAATATTTTTATATACTTTAAGGGAAGACCAATTACGATAAAAATCCACAATACTATACTAAAAAATTTGTAGTTATCAAAATAAGTTTCAAACACAGTTCCTTGATGTCGATAGCTATGTCTGGGGCTATCACGGCGTCGTGAACAACAAATCCAACTGTTCTGGCTGGTTGCGGGGGCGCAGGCCAGCTACGGTGTCACGAAGACCCGCAAACAGTACCTGTGAGAGATGCAGGGCGATGAGGCCCTTAAAGTCACTCATGTTGCAGGTCGAGCTCCTCTCTGGTGGAATCAGGAGTGCTGACGCTGGCAGGCGTCGTGTGCTGCGGTGGGAATTGCAGCAGTGCGGCGTGCGGTGCCCCACGGTCGCCATGCGAGCTGCGGCTCAGTGACAGCGTCAGATGGTGTCGTCAGTGAAACCATGGTCGCGGTGCGGGATGAAGGCAGTGCTCACCACTGTGCTAGCCGGTCATGGTGCAAGCAGCGGCGTCATTGTTGCTAAAGCGCTGTCGTAGGCTGACGAACTAGAGTCGATGGCACCGATGTCGGTAGGCCAAGGCTGCGGTGCGGGATGAGGGTGCTGCGTCGGGTGACTTATGAGCGGTGCCCTCGAACCACTGTGCAAGCAGCGGCGTCGATTTCGGGATGATGCAGCGGCGTCAGGGAGGCCAAGGCGTCCTCGTGAAACAAGGTGGTGCGGAGTGTGGTGCCCACAGGTCGCGGTGCGAGCAGCAGCTTGGTGGTGGCGTCAATAGGCTTCGCCAGTGAGATGAGGATCGCCGTGCGGCGTTGCGCCAGTGCCCTCTACAGTGGCAAGGCGTTGTTGTGAAGTAAGGCGGTGCGGAGTGCGGTGCCCACAGGTCGCGGTGCGAGCAGCTGCTTGGTGGTAGCGTCAATAGGCTTCGTCGGTGAGACGAGGATCGCGGTGCGGCATTGTGCCAGTGCCCTCTACAGTGCCAAGGCGTCATTGTGAAGTGAGGCGGTGCGGAGTGCGGTGCCCACAGGTTGCGGTGCGAGTAGCGGCTCGGTGGCGGTGTCAACAGGTGTCGTAGGTGAGACCAAGGTCACAGTGCGGCATTGTGGCGGTGCTCTCTGCAGTGCCAAAGCTTCGGAAGGAAGCGAGGCGGTGCGGAGTGCAGTGCCCACAGGTCGCGGTGCAAGCAGCGGCTCAGTGGCGGCATCAACAGGCGTCGTAAGTGAGACCAAGGTTGCGTTGCGGTGGTGCCCTCAAGGATGCCTTCAGGACACGGAGTCGGCAGTGACATCGTAGATGGCGTCAAGTTGCTTTTCCTCTGTTTGCAGTACAAAACACACAGTCCCCAGTGCTGCGGGCAGAAGAGCTTGAAGCCTTTGTTGTTCCTCAGACGTTGTGAACAGGGGGCAAGCTCTACCTCAAGCCCTTGGAGAGACTCACAATTTAGGTTGCAGGAAGTCCAGTCCAGGCCTTTCACTTCCCAAGATAGAAGCAGCCAATGCAGGTCAGCCCAGCGAAGTACCCAGCTAAGCAGTCGTTCCCCTTCGCAGCATCTCCGGCTCTTCTTCTTGGCAGTGTTCTTGATCCAGATGAGTTCTAAAGTTCAGGGGTCTGGGCCCCAGTATTTGTATCCAAAAATCCTTTGATCCTCTAGGCAGGGGTGTCTGTGCCCAGCCAGAACCAATTCTGCCTTCTCTGGTGTGAATTCCTGGCAGGAGGGGGAGACGGCATTGTCAGAGGCAGACCAGGCCCTTTGAGGTGCAAGGAAATCTCCTCCCCATTCCCCCATTGCAGCCCAGGTCTATTTAGCCCTTTCTTGACCCAACCTACACTATCTGGAGCCCTCCTGCTCCCCAGTCTTCTGTCATACGAAACCCAGACAGGCTATCCACATTCCAGCAGAGGCACACGGGATGACTGAGCAAGAAAATACTTACTTTCTAAAAGTGGTATTTTCAAACACAGAATGTAAAAATCACCTTCACTAAAAGATGTATTTTAACATTCTGAGTTCAGGCATACAGAACTCGAATCTCTACCTTGTTCCCTGGGTCAGTTTAGAATTATAAGATGTTATAATCAAACTGCCCATTCTGGCCTATGAGAACAGATAGCCTTGTAATAGTGAAAAACGAAATTGGCTGTTATTCACTATCAGGACATGCCACACACACCCGGGTATGTCCTACCTTATTACATACACTGCACCCTGCCCACAGGGGTACCTTGGTAATTCCTTAGGATTGACTGACATGTAGAAAAGGGAAGGTTTAGGACCTGGTAAGTGTGTGGACTGGCCAAGTCATCATGGCAGTTACAAACTGCGTGCAGACTCTGCAATGGCAGGTCTGAGTCACCTTTTTAAGGCTACTCACTTCGGTGGCACAATCAGTGCTGCCGGCCTACCAGTAGCATTTGATTTGCAGGCCCTGGCAAACTCAGTGCACTTTACTAGGGGCTAACAAGTTGATCAAATATCCATTCATGGAAACACCTTCCATAACACAATTTACCCAGAGAGCATATGCACTTTAGCACTGATTACCAGTGGTAAAGTGCCCAGAGTCCTAAACCCAACACAAACAGGTCAGAGAAAAATAGGAGGAAGAAGCAAAAAGTTTGGGGATAACCCTGCAAAAAGGGCAATTTCCAACATTCACCTTTCTGCAACTATAGGTTCTTTATAACAGTCCCTCCCAGTGAGTTAGACAACTGTCTGAAATCCCTGACATATATTGTGAATATTTTGATGATTTCCAATAGTTCATTTTGAAGGAGTGTCCTCCTCATCGTCCCTTTGTTTGTGCCATTGAAATTCTTTCTGAGGCTACAGTTCCTTATCAGTGCATTTTTTCCCTGTCTCCTGCGGAATTACAAACTCTAAGCAAGTACCATGACACTAACTCAGAGAATGGTCTTGTAGCAGGGATTCTGCTCCTACACAGAACTGTGCATAGAGACTTAGAACCTCAGTGAATTAAGGTGAGCCAAAACTCACCTTAGTAGCCAAAATCCCCTACCAGACTAACAATCAATGTCTCACTGGTTCTTTCATACCCCCAATGATTAGACAACCCAGAACATGGACTTAGAACACCTCAGGTAACGTGGAACACATGAACACTCTTTCGTTATACTATCATACCAGTACAAAAAGATCAGTAAATGAAGACACGTGCAAGTTTGAAATATTTATTTCTAATGCAGTGTTCTCAAGCGCAGTATCTTAGCTAATATAATAATAATAGGGGCAATTGTAAAGCGCTGAGTTACGCACACCGGCGTGTCCCCGCGCTAACGATGAGAGGGCATAAACAGAGGAAAGGGGCTGCCAACGTGGGCTTGCTTATCTGACATATAGGTGGGTTTTTAATTTAGCTCTAAACCTGGATTCTACAGGTTCCAAGCGAAGAGCTACTGGAAGTTTATTCCAATGGTAGGGTGCTAGCTGCCTGAAAGATCTGCCGCCCACACGAGCAAACATATTATTAGCAACAAGGTTATCAGCATAGTTACTATTCCCTAAAATACAAAAGGAGAAAGCATGTTAAAATGCTAATGGAAAGAAGGCTAAATGGTACTGCAATCTTACCCTCCCTAGCTAGTATATTATATTATATCTACAGAAGGTCTCTTTGGGTTTACAAGGACGGCCCCATACCTCTGGTTCTAGTAGAAAGGGATCACATCATTTTCTACACCAGCCCTCTGCATGCGAATGTCATTCAGAGTGTTTCTGCATGCTGTGCGGAGTGCATTATTAAACGCGCTAAAATCAGAGAGGTAGCCACAGCTGCATATGTGTTATGTCTAGGACGTGCGCTGATCAGACCGAACAACAACCACTGTGTTGAAATAACCTTGACGGCCTCGGCACTCACTGTTCAGACATAGCTTACTAAGCAAAGCTGAAAACATATTATTCTCGTGTGAAGCAAAATACACTGTGAGACTCTAAACATTTATAACACTGTGTGCCGTGTGCAAAAGCAGCAGAGAAGAAAAATGGTGTTTAAACTTCTAATAAGCTCATGCTAACTTAACACAGTGTAAAGGCAAAACCTATCTCCCTGACAGTCTGACTACTCCATCTAAACCTTCTGCTAGAGCCTCTTTATTTTTTATACCGAAAAAAGGTACTTCTGAACTTAGGCTTTGCATTGATTACTGTGGTTTAAATCTAGTGACTGTCAAGGACCGTTATCCCTTGCCTCTCAATTCTGATATTGCGGAGGCTGTCCAAGGGGGTAAAGTGTTAACCAAGTTGGATTTGAGAGTAGCCTATCACGACCCAGATATGATCGGTTGGTGAGTGGAAAACAGTATTCAGAACACCAATTGGGCACTTTGAGTAGCGGATGATGCCATACTGCTTCTGTAACACCCCCATATTGTTTTCCAGCTTTTTATGAATGCTATTTTCTCAGATGTAATCCTCCAGACGATGTTCGTCTACTTAGATGACATCCTTGTTTTTCCCTAAAACCCGGTAGATAATACATCTCATGTCAAGCAAGTCCCACAGCATCAGAGAGAAAACAAATTGCTCCCCAAACCTAAAAATGTCTGCAGAGGGAGGTTGTGTTCTCGGATTATTCCCTTACATGTAACTCGCCATGTCTTCCTCCAGACAGCCTCCTTCAGCGTCACAAGACCTGGAAGGAAAAAGGAAAAAGGGTTAAAAAGCCCGCACCACAGTCACCCAGACAGTAACAGATGAGTGTTTCTTTAAACAGGAAGGAGGGTTCACAGAAGAGGAGCGCCAACCCAAAGAGGCAGGCGAGAGAAAAACAGAACCACAAAAAACGGAAGAGGGGAAGAAGAAGGAAGATGCCTAAATCAGGAGAGACAAGACGGAAGCCCCCAGAGGACAGGGGACCACTGCTCGGAATCCCGTGGAGTGGAGGAAGGGTGCCGACTATCCAGGAGGACATCAGAGAAACCGTTGAGTAGGAGAGAGCCAAAGGATCTGGTCCTCAAGGAGAAGAAGACGAGTCCGGTCCTAAGGAGTGGAGGATCGCCCCAGAAGATGCTGGTCAGCTGCCACAAGTCTGTAGTGTTGCGGCGTAGCAAGTGAGTACACTGGGACAGAATTGCTGGCGTTATTTACGAGATGGGAAGAGGGAGGAGGGTATGGGAGGAGACGCTGTACACAGAAGGTGTTGGTGGTGGGTTACATGGCCAGACTAGCTAGACTATTGTTTGTCTATTTAGTTAAAAGCACCTTGCATGCAGAGCACTACATATCCCAGAAGGCACTGGGGTAAGAAATATAATTTAAGAACAGATTCCTTATTTTTAAAAGGGACAAAGATAATTGAGGAGCCCTTCAAAACTCTCAAGCCTCCCTTGATATTTTCTGGAAATTCTCATAACACAAATGGGTACCAAATCAATTCTAATACTCTAAGAAAGACAGGAAAAGAAATAAGGAGAGGAAAGTATTATTATTAAAAAGAGAAAACAGAGAGGATAACTGCGACTCTTCCTGTCTTTTGTAGCTTCATCTATCTTCTTCTTTTATTCTACTTTGGCACATCTCTTTCCCTCCTGCACACCCAAGGAGATGGTGGAGGGAAGTTATTGCTTTTTTCCATTAATAGTTACTTACTGCTCCTTACCTTTGCTTGACAATCCGGGGAGTCCGTCTACATATGAGGACCCAGAGGGAGAGAAAAGAAGAAGAGGAAGAATGGCTCAACATAGTTTCAGGAAGATTCCTCACAGCCACATGTATATTTTCAGCCGCAATAAATCCAAAATAAAGACACCTTTGTGAAACAAAGCAAGCCCCCTCGCTTAAACATACATCCAGTCTCCTACAAGTGGTGTCAGAAGTGGGATCAGGAAGTATGGAGGCCACAGGGAACAGGATGGCTGAAAGTCACAAGAAACTGGAACGTGTTATGGAGAAATTTCTCCACGCAGCAGCAGAGGATTGAGAATCGATACACAAGGCTCCGACCACACAATCAACTACTCATGAGACGGCCTTGGGGCAATTGACTGACACCCTGGGACAACAAAGGGGGCATACTGCGTTGCCCTCAATAGTCCTAGAAAGATTTGTTAGCAGAGAGGATCTGTTTTTCTTTTTTGAGAACCTCAAGAGGATGTCTCAAGCCGCTGCCTGCCTTGCCGAGCGATGGGGTCCATATCTAGATCCTTTACTAGCTGAGGTGTTTCAGTCCACCTACCAGGCTTCAAATCCACAAGGGACTACTTTATATAATGACATTAAGAGGAACATTCTCGAGTGACTTGTAGTAGACAACAAGACTTGCTGGATGAAATTTTGTCACCTCAAGTAAGGAGCCCAAGAGACCCCCAAAGCAATGTATTACCAGGTGAAAGATCTGACAGACAGATGGCTAATACCACATTCAGCAACCAAGGATGAAATAATGGAGAAAATGTGTCTTGAGCAATATCTTACCTCCCTTCATCCCCCAATACAAAAATGGATCAGACAACACACCCCATTGGCTTTGGACCGAGCCGTAGAACTAGCTAGTGCCTACATTCAGGCTCAGGAACTACAGAAAGGAAAGGAAGAACCGAACTGGAGAAGATTGAGGTCTTTGCTTATGTTCGTCATCCCCATCCTCTTCCTCAGAAAACCCCAGAACTAGTGACCCTACTGCCTGGTCACACATTAAGGACTCCTACGCCTAG
The DNA here is from genome assembly GCF_964261635.1 of Lissotriton helveticus. NCBI lineage: Eukaryota > Metazoa > Chordata > Amphibia > Caudata > Salamandridae > Lissotriton > Lissotriton helveticus. The sequence continues at coordinate 475,623,101 of NC_136062.1, forward strand.
GCCCCAATGCTTCCAATATCGAGGGTTTGGCTATATTGCCCAATACTGCCCTCAAAGAGGCAATGGAAATAGTAATGACTTGAGTTTTGCATAAAAATCCTCCCGGGGAAAAAGCCTCCTTTCCATTGTGACCTATCAGTAAATGATGTGCCGGTCACTGCCCTGGTAGACAGCGGATGTCTACAAAGTATAATGCAACCCCAAGGCCTGTCAAACAAAGTCCTCGAGACCCGTTAAATGGTGAACATTCAGTCTGTTCACAGGGACAGTAAGAGATACCCTGTAGCAGAAGTGCACCTAAAGCACCAAGACCTGCCTGTTGTTCGCCTCAAAGTAGGTCTCATGCCAAGGTTACCGGAACCACTGTTGTAGGCAGTGATTATCCTCATCTTAATTCTCTGGTACAAGAAACCTGGAAAGAGGGAGATGAATGGTGGAGCACTGCTCCTTTCTCTCATGTGTACTATCAGGAGTGGTCGCCCACAAAACAGCGAAAAAGCTCAAAAAAAGCGATGATAGGAAAAAGGACGAACCCCTTTGAGGGTTTTATCCAGCAAATCTGAGGACTTTATCTGGGACACAAACTACAATTTTGAAGCTGCCCAAAGGGAAGACCCTATATTTCATGAGGCATGGCGTATTGCATATGAACAGGAAGACCCAACAAAAGTAGGTCCCCAATTTTGTGTACACAACGGGTTATTATAAAGAATAAGGGGCTCTAATGATCCTGCACAGTTGTTATTTCCCACTCCTTTTAGGGGTAAAGGCCTGCTCCTAGCTTATAGCCATTTATTGGGAGGACATTTTGTTAAAGAGAAAACCGAGCAGGCTATTCTAGATAGATTCTACTGGCCGGGTATCTTTTAACAAGTACAAAAATACTGCAAAGCATGTCCTAAAAATTTAGTGGGTATAGAGTGCCCATGATGCCCTTGCCAATAATAGAGGTTCCCTTTAGCCGGGTAAGGATGTATATTATAGGTCCTCTATTTCACTCTAGGAGTGGTTGTCAATATGTATTAGTGCTTGCTGACTATGCCACACACTGCTCTGCGTAACCCCAATACTCTGAATGTAGGAAAAGCCATGATAGATGTATTTGCAAGAGTTGGCTTTCTAAAAGAAATATTGACAGATCAAGGTATCCCCTTCATCTCCAAGTTGATGCTACAAGTATGTCACATTGTGGGGGTTACCCAAATACACATGGCAGCCTATCACCCCCAAACAGATGGTCTTGTTGAGAGATATAATGTCACATTGAAAAATACTCTTGGAGGAGCTTGGCGGGCATCCGAGATGGCCGCGTGAGCTCAGCGCTCCCCGGACCCCCGCCACTCCCGGCATGATATCCTGAACTAATCCTGACTTTTTACGAGGATTTGTGTAGAGGACACTGGGCTGATTGCCCTGGACTTCTTGAAATTTGATTTGGACCCGGGGTGCCGGAGTTACATCGATTCGGACTTTCGGGCTCCGCCCACGAGGTACGCCCGGGACTGGGTGAGGCTCAGTGGCCGTCTTGCAGTTGAACAACAACGGCAGGGGGATTCGACTTGTGGGTCCCCCTCTTAAGTTTCGGTTTCGTTTCTGCCTCGGACTGAGACATCTGGCAGAGGAGCCTGGCCTGGGCTGAAGTCGGGGCACGGACCGGCTGTCGGGCCTTTGGCTGGTTTATTCTCCTGTCTGTTGACCCTCTCCATAGTGGTACCCTTGCTGCGGTTCTTTGGTCCCGAGGCCCTGCTTTCCTGTGGCCATTCTATCGAGCCTGGTTGATCTCCTAGTGACGCAGTTCTATCATGGCTGGCAGAGGGGACCGAGAGACTCGGAAGACCAAGACGCCCCTGCGTGGGGGCCCGGTCCAATCCAACGTTATGGACCGCTACACCCATTCCAAGGGGTCCCCCGGAGCCGCCCTGCCCGGATCAAGTAACGCTGATCACACTGTGGATGCGTCAACGGAGCCATCCTTGCAGGACGTCATGGGCGCCATTTCTGCCATGAAGGAGACGATCGGCCAACAATATGAAGCTTTGGCCCACAAAATTGACACCGTGGCCATTGATGTGAACTTGATTCGTGCTGACCTGTCGAAAACCAATGAGAAGGTGAAGTCGTTGGATCTCAAGTCATCCAGTCTCATGGAAGACGTTTCGGAGATACAGACGGAGATCGGCAACCTTCGTAAGGTGAACGACTTCATGACCCGGCGCTTGGAGGACTTTGAGAACAGGGCCCGCCGCTGTAACGTGCGCGTGGTCGGCGTTCCGGAGAATCCAGAACCTCACTCGGTTGATCTCCTTGTTGAGGACTTGATCCAGAACCACCTCTCCCCGTCTGGTTTGACTAAGTTTTTCGCAGTGGAACGTGCCCATCGTGTTCCGGGGGGCAAGGGTAAGCCGGGTGCCCCGCCGAGGCCTATGTTGCGAAATTCTTCCATTATAGGGATCGGGACGCTATCCTGCAAGCATCGCGTGTGAAGGGCCCGGTGGCATTTGAGAACGCCACGGTGAACTTCTATCTGGACTTTTCTCAACAGGTCCAGAGACAGCGTATGGGCTTCCGTGATGTCAAGAAACGTCTTCGAGACATGGGGCTCCGCTACGCCATGCTTTTTCCGACCAGGCTGCGCGTCGAGCACAACGACCGAACCTTCTTCTTTGATCGGCCAGATTCTGTAAATGACTGGATGGACTCTCTGCCTGACCGACCTCCTGAGACTGAGTCCGCCGCCCACCCGGGTGGTGCTGAGGGTGGCGTGGAGAGCTGAACAATCCGCCTACGCCTGGGCCCTCGAATAGAGTAAACTCTTCAGGGATTTAATGCCTCAGTGCCTCTACTGTTTGGGTGTTTTCCTCATTATCTGTCCTACTCGGGGTGGCGGGTGGGCCAGAGCCTTTCCTCCTCCGGGGTTCTTTTTGTAGAATAGGGGTTCTTGGGCGACAGGCACACTGCATGTTGGGGTGGCTATTTAGCATTTTGCAGGGGTGCAGGGTGGGGGGTGTTTTCTTAATTGTTGGGGGGTGGGTGATTGGGATGTTCGATGTTTATGTGTTCTGTTTTCAAGGCGAATCAATCTTGCTTCTGATATTTGTTATGTCATGCTCATCACGGGGGGGTTTCGGCGTTGCTGTGTGGGATGGGGGTAGCGGGTTGAGGCTGGTTTCGTGGAATGTTAATGGTCTGGGAGATCGCATTAAGCGGAGCGTGGTGTTAAAATGTCTACGCCGTTTATCTCCAGATGTTGTTTTTTTGCAGGAAACTCATTTGGTGGGCAATTCTTGTCGTGCGATGAATAGGTGGGGATATCGCCTTGCTGCACATTCGGGGTTTACCACTGGTTCCAGGGGGTGGGTATCCTTGTTCGGGCTTCCCTCCCCCTAGCCATTGATGATGTGATCCTTGATGATCGGGGGCGTTATGCTGTCCTCGTGGGTCGCTATGAGGGTCGTACCCTCTCCTTGTTTACTGTTTATGTGCCCCCCGGCCTACAGACTTCCACCTTTTCCGATTTGGGCCGTGTGTTGCTGAACCTTCCTGAAAGTACTCTTTTTCTTGCAGGCGATTTTAATTCTGTGATCTCCGGTCTACATGATCGCTACCCCCCTAGGGATACTCCTTCGGCCCAACAGTGGCTAGGTGGGTTTTTGGACACGTTTGGTTTGGTGGATTGCTGGAGGCTCATGCATCCTACCCGGCTCCAATACACCTTCCATTCGGGGGCCCATGGGAGTCTGTCTAGACTGGATTATTTCCTGATGCCCGCGGCGCAGACGCCGGCGGTGCGTGAGATCAGACACCTCCCCCGGGGCATCTCCGATCATTCTCCGCTCTGGCTTTGTTTTGAGTTTGGGGTGGAAGCGGCGGGCCGAGTGGCTCCTATCAACCCCTGGTATATTGCCTCCCCTGAGACCCGAAACCTTTTGACTAAGTCTTTAGATGCCTATTTTTTGGACAACGAGGGGTCGGTTTCCTCGGCTGTGTCACTGTGGGAGGCCTTTAAAACAGTGATACGTGGGCAGGCCCTTTCCCTTATTGCTCAATCCAAGAAGGCTAGGAATCGGGAGGTGGTGGACCTTGAGACAGAGATTGCGGAGAGGGAGGCCGACTTAGAGTCTGAGGTCACCTCTGATAAACTCCACGCCCTGGGTCTGAAACAATTTGCTTATAAATCCTTGGTCACGGATGCGGCTAGACTGATGTTTCGGGAACAGCAGGGTCGTCTATATGATGTGGGGGACAAAGCGGGTAAATTGCTGGCGTGGTTGGATAAGAAAGAGAGAGCGAATCGTGTGGTGCCTGTGATTCAGTCGTCGAATGGTGTCGAAGTGACAGACCCGGTTGGAATAGTGGAATGTTTTGCAGAATATTTTCGTGTGGTTTATACCCCCGTGTCAGGACGGGATGTGGCTGACTCTCGCCTTTTGCTGCGCGATATAGCTTTGCCCAGTGTTTCCGATCTAGACCGTGTCTCGTTGGAGTCCCCTTTTACTACGGATGAAATAGCGACTGCCATTCGTTCACTCCGTTCGGGCAAGGCCTTGGGCCCGAACGGATTGCCAATTGAGCTGTACAAGCTACGCCCTGACAAGGTAGCGCCCCATCTTCGTGCCATGTTTTTGGAGTCCCGGGAACGGGGTATTCTCCCGTATGACCAGCGTCTTGCTACGATAGTCGTAATTCCCAAGGACGGGAAACCGCGGGACCTTTGTTCGTCTTATAGGCCCATTTCCCTGTTAAATGTTGAGCCTAAGGTCCTGGCTAAGCTCCTGGCGACCCGCCTACTGACGGTCATTAGCGACTTGGTTCATCCGGATCAGCCCGGATTTATCCCACATCGCAACACGGCTCTTAACTTACGTCGTCTCCACGGTGCTGTTGCGAGGGCGGGGCGTCTGACGGAGCCGGCCATTTTGGCCTCGTTGGATGCCTCGATGGCTTTTGACACGGTCGAGTGGCCCTATCTTTGGGCAGCCCTCGAAAAATTTGGTTTTGGACCTGAATTTATTGGATGGGTGAAGTTGTTGTATGTGGAACCCTTGGCGCAAGTGGTGGTGAACGGTAGAGTTTCTGTCCCCTTCAGCCTTGGTAGAGGGACCCGGCAGGGTTGCCCCTTATCTCCATTGCTTTTTGCGCTGGCCCTGGAACCGTTAGCTGCGTGGCTTCGATGGGAACCTTCACTCAAAGGGATCCGTTGGTCCCCGGACTTTGAAGACCGTGTCTCTCTTTACGCGGACGACATTCTTCTATATCTTACATCCCCGCGTAAATCCTTGAACGTCTTATTTGATGTTCTTACTTCGTTCGAAGCTAACTCGGGCCTTGTTATTAATTGGGCTAAGTCCTGCGTGTATGTTCTCTCGGGTGTTTTGCCCTCTTTGCCGGCCAGGTTCCCTATCCAGGTGGTCCAGTCTGGCTTCAAGTATTTGGGGATTTTTATTACCCTGGACCCCTCCCTCCGGTTTGAGCGCAATCTCCTCCCCCCGCTTCTTAGATTACGACTGGATGTGGCCCATTGGCGTAAGCTACCCCTGTCTCCTCTGGGTAGGGCGGCTCTATTTAAAATGATGTCCTTGCCGCGGTTCCTCTACGCTCTTCAGAACTCCTTCGACGACATTCCCGCTACTTATTTCAGAGAAATCGAGAGTCTGCAAAGACAATTGATTTGGGACGGGCGCCCACGTATAGCCCTCGCGAAACTTACTATCCCTTGGTACGACGGGGGCATGGCGCTCCCCGACATCAAGAGATACTACTGGGCAGCCCAGCTCGCGGCCATTAACCACGCGATGTACTCGCCGGGTCGCGATCCGGCTTTTGAGATGGATAGGCTCCAGTTGCCGGGAGGGGACATTAATAGAGCGCTATATTCTAGATCGGCCGGGAGCCATCTTGTGGGCCCGTCCAGGGCTGCGGTCAAAGTGTGGCGTGCTGCGAATGTGAGTTTGGGGTGGGAGAATCGACTGACGCTGGCGACTCCGCTTTATGCTTCTGAACGTTTGGGATGTCTCTGGTCTACTAAGGGTTTTGAACGCTGGGATATGATTGGGATTTGTAAGGTGGGTGACGTTTGTGTGAATGGTCGCGTGAAGTCATTCCAGGCCCTAAAGGCGTAATACGACTTGAGTGATAGAGAGTTTTTCCGGTATCTGCAAGTCCGACATGCCTTGGCCTCGGTTCTGACTCCTGATGCGACCCTACCCGAGTCTTCCCCCCTCGAAGATCGTATACTAGATGGACACTTGCCCGACAGCACTATCTCGCTCATCTATAAGAAACTGATTCATAATCGTGCGGATTTGTTGGTCCGACTCCGGGAGATGTGGGTCAGTGATGGATTGGAACTGGATGACGAGGACTGGCAGTCGGCACTCTCCTCCCCAAAGGAGGTCGCCATTCCCGCCCGTCTTCGTTTGGTGCAACTTAAGATCCTCCACCGGGTGTATGTAACTGGTCCGCGTCTGGTCGTGATGGGTTTTTCCCCGGATGGCTTGTGTAAGCGTGGCTGTGGGATGAGCGCTACCTTTCTGCACATACTTTGGGAGTGTCCTGTGGTGGCGGCCTATTGGGTGGATGTGCTTGCGATAATGACTGTAGTGACGGGTGTTGCCCTGCGGCCTGAGGCCCGACGGTGCCTGCTGAATGTGTGGGAACCCTCTGATTACTCTGTGGCCCAGACTAGATGGGCGACCCTGGGTTACATGGTCGCGAAGCGCGACATTGCGCAACTCTGGGGCGTATCCCGACCTCCTGACGTTTCGGTGTGGGAGGACAACATGGACTGGTCCATGTTCCGAGAGAAGACAGTCTACGTGGCTAGGGGCAGGCCAGGGGCGTGGAAGAAAATCTGGGGTCAATGGAATGCATACCGTGGAGATATTTGTACCCCTCCCTTGGTTGCCACCTCCGATATTACCCTGTCTCCTTAGGCCGACGTTCCCGAAATTTTTCACTCTGTTCTAGGATTTTCCTGTCCTCCCTGCTCCCCCCCCCCTCACGGCCTTACCGAAGCTCATTGATTTATGTCTGGTCTCCTGTTTAGTGACCTCCCCCTCTGCTATTTGGGCTGACTTGATTACTGTACTCGCCTTGTCTTTGTGTTTGTTATTTTCATGTTTTATATAGAAAATTGTTGTATTCTGTCTTATGTCTGGAGCAATTTTATTCTATGATTCGGCCTGGCCTCGGAAATGATTGTTTATTTCATGTGTCGTGCTATGTGACTTAGCGGCCAGCCCGTGTGGTTGTGGGCCCATCTTTGTATTTTTATGTGATTGCTCAATAAAAAATTCTTAACCAAAAAAAAAAAAAAGAAAAATACTCTTAAAAAATTATTGGATCTCGAGACAAGACACTGGGAAGATATGCTATTACTGGCCTCGTTTGCCAGAAGGATCAAAGTCCAAAAGTGTACGGGTTATTCTCCTTTTGAACTCCTGTATGGATACCAACCACATGATCTATTAGATATGGCAAGTGATTAATGGGAGAGTGAAATAGATGGAACTAAGGCATTACCAGAATATGTAAACAGATTAAAAATGCATCTAAGTCAGATTCAGAGCATAGTTAAGGATAACCTGGAACGGTCTCAAATTAAACAAAAGGACAGTATGACAAAAAAGCCAAAGAAAGAGAGTTTAGTGTGGGAGACCACGTCTTGATCATGACACCCTCACCAGATCACAAGTTATTAGGCCAGTGGCAAGGACCTCACAGAGTACTCGCAAAAGTAACTCCAGTCACCTATCAAATAGAAATTGACTCCCACAGGAAGACAACACAAATATACCAAACAAATATCCAAAAGAAATGGGAAGGCCCCTTGCCAGTATTGACAGGAATAATCTCAGAATATGCTCCCCTTTTGCTGTAAAGCATAGATCCAAGCCTAACCCCACTCCTTAGACAGGAGTTGATACAACAGCTACAAACCCGGGGTTGGGTGTTTTCTCTTCTCCCAGGTAGGACTACAGCAGTCAAACATGCTATTCATACTCCCCCGTGTAAACAGTGAGATTAAAATCCTATCATATACCGGAAGCCCGTAGGGAGTTTATAGAAACAACAGTAGTCCCATGCTTATGTGATACACCACACCAAATAAATATAGACGAAATCACTTCTATATTTTCAGAAGGACATGTCCAGCCGGACAGAGGTCTTCCAGGTTTACTTAATAAACACAATTCTCCAAGGAATAAAATGTCAAGAATACCTTCCACAATGCCCCTGTGTGGTGCACAAGCCTGTGCCCGACACTAACGGGGTGAACACAAGTGAAAATAGTAGAAAGGTTCAAGGCAAAACAAACGTTTTTCTGTTTACATATAAATTTGTACAGAAAATATCAAGCTGCACCATTACATAAAATCAGACAATCAGATTTGTATCGGGTGCACAAGCAAGTCGACGGCGTTTCGGTTTCATAAAGAAATCATAGAAACCATCATCAGGACAATTTAAATACTTTGCCTTTACATTAAACCTCAATTTTGCCTACGAGAAGAAAAATAAAAGTACTTTAGTAACAGAGAACATACAAGAATAAGTGATGTGACTCTTCGTGCACAGTGCACATGCTGACTCGTCAGGGAGTGATATTTATTCATAACCTGGTTGTTGAAGCAGTGACATAACTCACAAGTCTAAAACATGCGACCTAGGTTGCTATCATGTGCCTATGGGCCATAAGTGAATGATATGGATATTGATCGTCGTGCCAGTGGACTAAAGTCGTGGTAAATTCGTGTAGCTAGCACTTGCCGGCAGGTGGGGCTATCTAAGAATGAGCGTCTCGCACTTCTTACCGAGGCATAGCGCGTGTGGGCTCAGATATCAATAATGTCAGAGTGCCCGGACCAGCCACCCTGTAAAACGAAGGGTGTATATTAAAGCAGGCCAGTTGTATGGGAAAAACCGGCGGGCGGAAGAGGAAAAAAGACAACCATCTTACCAAAATACAGCGTCTGGTAGACCCGGTTTACACGATCGTAAACGGGCGACGCCAGGACATGCCTGAGAGAAGATAAAGTCTATTAGGGCCCGGGCAGCGGACTATAGTCACAGTAATGACCAGGTCGCGGAGTAAAACTTACCGATAGCTTAGGTGAAGAGATGTAACCCTGGCGTGCTCGTGCCTTGGAAACCAGGAAGTAAAGAAGGGGGTAGGGAGCGCTGTGATTGGAGCAGTGCGCCGGAGTGGAGGGCATAAAAATAAAAGAAGGACTAAGTTCCAGGGGCCATATTAAAGTGAAACTTTATGTGAACACCATGCAGAGTGACATTATAGTGTCAAATTATTTCAGGATTTTCGAAGATAATTATAATTAACCATCCATTCCTGAGTGACACGAAAAAAGGAAATTATTTTAGAAACTGTAGATTTCAGGAAACAATAACAATTGAACAATCGTTTTTGAGCAGCATGAAGAAGAGAAAGAGTCAATTCAGATTAGTGACGTCCAGTCCTCTTGCAGGTTTAGCCCGGAATTCAGGCTATCGGTCTTCAGTATCCACTTTAGTTCCTCCTTGTTGAGCAACCGGCTCAGGTCTCCACCCCTGGGTGGGACAATAATCTGTGTGATGACAGTCCAGCGGATATCATTCTCAGTGTGTCCCTTGTCCATAAAGTGTTCAACCAAGGGGGCGTTAGGGGTTTTGCACCGAATACGGCTGCGGTGCTGGGAAATCCGTAGTTTGATCTTTTGTTTTGTCTGACCAACATAGATGTAATCACAAGGGCATAAAATCGCATATACAAGATTACAGCTGTTGCAATTAGTAAACGTGCACAAATCATTTTTTACATCCCTATACACAAACTCTTTTCCTTCTATTGTATATTCACAGACTACGCAAGAGCCACATCTAAAGTGACCCCTCACGGGTGGTAATGACCAATGGTCATGCAATGTGACACTCTTCTGATGTGTAGCAGGTAATGCTGCCCTGACTAACTGGTCCTTCAAGCTTTTATTCTTCTTGAAGGCAAAGAGAGGAATTTCCCAGTCAAGGGGGCCCGAATTCAAAATGTGCCAGTTTTTTCTAATACACTGCGTTACCTGGTGAGAAATGGTTGAGAAAGTGGTTACACAAACTGTTTTCACATCAGTAACTTTCTGTTTAGGTTCTAACAGGGTGTCACGTGGACAGTACCAGGCCCTTTTCATAGAGTTCTTAACCAGGCGTTTAGGATACCCTCTAAACCTGAGTTTCTCAGATAAGGTGTTTGCCTCTAGAAAATAGTCCTCTTTCTTATAACAGTTCCTTCTGAGCCTTAGGAACTGTGAGTAGGGAAGGCTATCCCTCAGAGCTCTGGGATGGCAGCTCCTGTAACTGAGCAGTGTATTCCTCTCTGTGGGTTTACGAAATAGGGATGTGTACAAAGCCCCTTCCTGATGTTGGATGTTCAGATCCAGGAAAGGGATACAGTTTTTATCAGAGGTTAAGGTAAAAGTGAGCCCATTGCAATTATTGTTCTGGCTCAACAATAATTGCAATGGGCTCACTTTTACCTTAACCTCTGATAAAAACTGTATCCCTTTCCTGGATCTGAACATCCAACATCAGGAAGGGGCTTTGTACACATCCCTATTTCGTAAACCCACAGAGAGGAATACACTGCTCAGTTACAGGAGCTGCCATCCCAGAGCTCTGAGGGATAGCCTTCCCTACTCACAGTTCCTAAGGCTCAGAAGGAACTGTTATAAGAAAGAGGACTATTTTCTAGAGGCAAACACCTTATCTGAGAAACTCAGGTTTAGAGGGTATCCTAAACGCCTGGTTAAGAACTCTATGAAAAGGGCCTGGTACTGTCCACGTGACACCCTGTTAGAACCTAAACAGAAAGTTACTGATGTGAAAACAGTTTGTGTAACCACTTTCTCAACCATTTCTCACCAGGTAACGCAGTGTATTAGAAAAAACTGGCACATTTTGAATTCGGGCCCCCTTGACTGGGAAATTCCTCTCTTTGCCTTCAAGAAGAATAAAAGCTTGAAGGACCAGTTAGTCAGGGCAGCATTACCTGCTACACATCAGAAGAGTGTCACATTGCATGACCATTGGTCATTACCACCCGTGAGGGGTCACTTTAGATGTGGCTCTTGCGTAGTCTGTGAATATACAATAGAAGGAAAAGAGTTTGTGTATAGGGATGTAAAAAATGATTTGTGCACGTTTACTAATTGCAACAGCTGTAATCTTGTATATGCGATTTTATGCCCTTGTGATTACATCTATGTTGGTCAGACAAAACAAAAGATCAAACTACGGATTTCCCAGCACCGCAGCCGTATTCGGTGCAAAACCCCTAACGCCCCCTTGGTTGAACACTTTATGGACAAGGGACACACTGAGAATGATATCCGCTGGACTGTCATCACACAGATTATTGTCCCACCCAGGGGTGGAGACCTGAGCCGGTTGCTCAACAAGGAGGAACTAAAGTGGATACTGAAGACCGATAGCCTGAATTCCGGGCTAAACCTGCAAGAGGACTGGACGTCACTAATCTGAATTGACTCTTTCTCTTCTTCATGCTGCTCAAAAACGATTGTTCAATTGTTATTGTTTCCTGAAATCTACAGTTTCTAAAATAATTTCCTTTTTTCGTGTCACTCAGGAATGGATGGTTAATTATAATTATCTTCGAAAATCCTGAAATAATTTGACACTATAATGTCACTCTGCATGGTGTTCACATAAAGTTTCACTTTAATATGGCCCCTGGAACTTAGTCCTTCTTTTATTTTTATGCCCTCCACTCCGGCGCACTGCTCCAATCACAGCGCTCCCTACCCCCTTCTTTACTTCCTGGTTTCCAAGGCACGAGCACGCCAGGGTTACATCTCTTCACCTAAGCTATCGGTAAGTTTTACTCCGCGACCTGGTCATTACTGTGACTATAGTCCGCTGCCCGGGCCCTAATAGACTTTATCTTCTCTCAGGCATGTCCTGGCGTCGCCCGTTTACGATCGTGTAAACCGGGTCTACCAGACGCTGTATTTTGGTAAGATGGTTGTCTTTTTTCCTCTTCCGCCCGCCGGTTTTTCCCATACAACTGGCCTGCTTTAATATACACCCTTCGTTTTACAGGGTGGCTGGTCCGGGCACTCTGACATTATTGATATCTGAGCCCACACGCGCTATGCCTCGGTAAGAAGTGCGAGACGCTCATTCTTAGATAGCCCCACCTGCCGGCAAGTGCTAGCTACACGAATTTACCACGACTTTAGTCCACTGGCACGACGATCAATATCCATATCATTCACTTATGGCCCATAGGCACATGATAGCAACCTAGGTCGCATGTTTTAGACTTGTGAGTTATGTCACTGCTTCAACAACCAGGTTATGAATAAATATCACTCCCTGACGAGTCAGCATGTGCACTGTGCACGAAGAGTCACATCACTTATTCTTGTATGTTCTCTGTTACTAAAGTACTTTTATTTTTCTTCTCGTAGGCAAAATTGAGGTTTAATGTAAAGGCAAAGTATTTAAATTGTCCTGATGATGGTTTCTATGATTTCTTTATGAAACCGAAACGCCGTCGACTTGCTTGTGCACCCGATACAAATCTGATTGTCTGATTTTATGTAATGGTGCAGCTTGATATTTTCTGTACAAATTTATATGTAAACAGAAAAACGTTTGTTTTGCCTTGAACCTTTCTACTATTTTCACTTGTGTTCACCCCGTTAGTGTCGGGCACAGGCTTGTGCACCACACAGGGGCATTGTGGAAGGTATTCTTGACATTTTATTCCTTGGAGAATTGTGTTTATTAAGTAAACCTGGAAGACCTCTGTCCGGCTGGACATGTCCTTCTGAAAATATAGAAGTGATTTCGTCTATATTTATTTGGTGTGGTGTATCACATAAGCATGGGACTACTGTTGTTTCCATAAAACTGTTCCCCTAGGTCCCTGTTTGACTTGATTGGGGTCCCTTGTTGTTTAAAAACCGTAGGGAGTTTATAAGCACAGAAGTAAAACAAATGCTACAAATGGGGGTTATTGAGCCCTCCACCAGTGAGTGTAATTCCCTTTTAGTGTTTGTGCCAAAATCAGATGGGTCCGTCCTGTTTTGCATTGATTTCAGGGAAGTAAATAAGATTTCACTATTTGATGTCTATCCCCTTCTCAGGGTAGGAAAGATGGTAGAATGTCTGGGAGAAGCACATTGCATTAGTACTCTTGACCTATGTAAAGGGTTTTGGCTGGTGCCCTCTGAGCCTAAGGCATAGAAAAAAACAGTGACTCCAGAAGGACTGTATCCTTTTAAAGTGTTTGCCTTCGGGTTGCATAGCGCTCCCACCCCATTTCGGCGACTTATGAATATGATCCTTCAGCCCCATACCCAGTTTTCCCTATCGTATATCGACGATATCATCAGATAGAGCCGGACCTGGAGCCACCATCTACAACATTTACAGGCTGTCATGCATACATCAGACTACTATGGTTTAAAGATCAATCCGAAGAAGAGTTTGTTAGCTGCAAAATCGTTGAAACATCTGGGATATTTCCTGGTATGCGGACACATAAGGCCTACCATGTCCAAGACAAAAAAGAACGACATGCCTCTTTGGGCCTATTAGACTCTTAGAGGTGCTTCAACATTGCTTTTTGCAGTTAGCCACCCCTCTGACAGACCTTCTTAAAAAATCTACCAAGACAGAAGTAGAGTTACATCATCCCTCAACTGCAGTGATTAATGTCTTTAAATCTCTCAACAAGCGCTGTTGTCTGAACCAGTCTTAATCAGCCCAAACGATAACAAGCCTTTTATAGTCCTAACTGATACTTCAGATACAGGTCTTGGGGCAGTGTTACCCCAAGCTGAACATGGAGAAAGACGCCCCATAACATATATTAGTAGGAAACTGTTCCCTAGGGAAAGACAGGATTATCAAGAAAGAAGCCTTAGCCGTTAAGTGAGCCATTAACACTGCGATATTATTTATAGGGTTGAGAGTTCATTCTCTTCACAGACCATGCCCCGTTGGAATGGATGGCACACAACAAGAGTAATAATGACCGCATCCTCAGGTGCTTTTTGGCCCTACATCCTTTTCCCTTTAAAGCCCTCCATCGAATGGGTGTTCATCAAATCAATGCTGACTATTTGTCCTGATATCTCTATGATAGTTTTCTTGGTATCAAGAATGCAAGGGAAGGGAGATGTGAGAGGTTGTTCCTATGGGATAATTCCCTTACCTTTACCTCACCTTGTCATCCTCCAGATGGACTACCTCGGTGTCACGAGACCTAGAAGAAAAAAGGAAAAAGGGTTAAACAACCCTGCACCACAGTCACACAGACAGTAAAAGGTGACTGTTTCTTTAAACAGTAAGGAGAGTTTACAGAAGAGGAGAGCCAGTCCTACGAAGGTGTGCGATAGAAAACAGAACCACAGAAACTGGAAGACAGAACGAAGAAGGAAGACGCCGACATCAGGAGAGACAAGACCGAAGACGCGAGAGGAGAAGGAACCGCCACTTAGGATCTCCCGGAGTGGAGGAAGACCTTGACTATCCAGTAGGCCGCCAGAAACCGTTGAGCAGGAGCGACCTGAAGGATTCGGTCCTCAAGGAGAAGAAGACAAGTCCGATCCTGAGGAGCGGTGGATCCCCCCGGAGGTTGCTGGTCAGCAGCCACAACTGTGGATAGTTGCAGTGTAGTGAGTGATACACAGGGACAGAATTGCTGGGTTTATTTACAGGAGGAAGGTGTGGGAGGGGACACTGTACATGGGAGGTATATTGACTGGTTGGTTGGTTGGCCAGACTATTGTTTTGCTATTTAGTTAAAAGCATCTCACATGGACAGCACTACATATCCCAGAAGGCACTGGGGTAAGAAATATAATTTAAGAAGGGATTCCTTATTTTTAAAAGGGACAAAGATAATTGAGGAATCCTTTGAAACTATCGAGCCTCCCTTGATATTTCCTGGAAATTCTCATGATGCAAATGGGTACCAAATCAACTCTCATACTCTGCGAAAGAGAAGCAGAGAAACAAGGAGAGGAAAGTATTATTATTACAAAGAGAAAACAGAGAGGATAGCTGCTACTCTTCTTGTCTTACGTAGCTTTATCTATCTTCTTCTTTGATTCTACTTTGGCACTTCCCTTTCCCTCCTGCACACTCAAAGATATGGTGGAGGGAATTGACCGATTTTTCCTGTGAATAGTTACTTACCTCTCCTTTCTTTTGTCTGAGCATCCAAGGAGTCTGTTCACACCTGATGACCAAGAGGGAGAGAAAAGAAAAAGAGAAAGAAAGGCATACCATCAATTCAAGAAGATTCCTCACATCCACATGTATATGTTTTCAACTCCAATACATTCAAAATAAAGACACCAAATCAAATCCAGCCTTATACATCCGTCCCAGGTTCCTATAGTCTATTGGAACAAGATTCTGTAGATTATTTGGGCTATCTTCCTTCCTTCTAAAGGAATAGCCATGGACACTCAGAAGGTTCAAGCTATTCTGGATTGGCCCACTCCTACTGTGATAAAAGAAACAGAGAGATTTTTATGCCTAGCCAATCTCAAATTTCTCTAATCACCAATTTTCTAAAAAAGAACAAGACTTTTCCGTGTAATAACAGTGCCACAATAGCCTTCAAAAGGATTTAGAAAGAGTTCATTCGAGCTCCCCTATTCCAACAACCTGATTTCTCCGAGTCTATCATTCTCAACACTGATGCCTCAGCAGAAAGAGACTATTGTATTTTGGAGAAATAACTTCTGGCTGTAAGGCAGCCTTTATTGAATGGAGAAATGTTTTGCTTGAATCGCATTTTCAAGTAACTATCTACACTGACCACAGAAATCTTCAAGTGATCGAACTGGCTAAATGTCAGAATAGTAGACAAGCTCACTGGCCATTTTTTTTTGTCAACAAGTTTACTTTTTCCTTACCTAAACTCCTGGCTATGAAAATGTTATCGCTTTTTCCCTGTTTAGGTGATATCAAGAATCAGAGAATTTCAGGACGGTTGACAAACTCATGATTCCTCAAGTCTTTATTTCCAAAACTACATCCACATTTCTTGAGTCAATTCATCAAAAAACCAAAGGATTTAGGGCCTCATTTATGGGGCCCGATCGGCACTTTTGCGCCACCAGAATGTCACTTTTTTGATGTTCTGGTGGCACAATATGCCATGACATATTTATAATGCCACGTAAAGCAACTTTACATGGCTACTCACGGCCTTATAAATATGTGCCCCTTTCATGCAGAAAACTGCATGAATGGGGCATTCTATGGGTGTTGCTGTGGGTGTTCCCACGAACACCCATGGCAACCCGACACATTCCCAGATTAACGAGATATTGTAAACCTGGGAATGCGTCAGAAACTAACGCCACCCCAGAAGTGGCATTGGGGAGGCGCAGCAAGAAGAAATGTTTTAATTTCTCCTCATGCTTTTTCCTTTTTTGCGGTACAAAAGGGGGTGGTGATGGACGGAGCATCTGAACCAATCAAACACTCACACCCAGTCAAAAGATCTGGATTTGATCCATCACCGTTCTTTAGCCCACTCAGCCCCCTTAGTTCAGACATGGCTATATGCAAATCAGTCTGACCCTGTGCCTCATGGGAACAGTCCAGCCCGAACTGCCAAGCCATGCCTTCCCTGGACCGGAAACAAGGTTCCGAGGACCGGTTTCCGGCATTCCAGCCGTCTTCAGCCCGGCTTGCTTGAATCCAGTGGCAAAGTGAGCAAGGGACTCACGTCTGAGCATACCCTGCCACACTTATGGTGGCCAAAGCGGTACAAAAGGGGGTGGTGATGGACGGAGCATCTGAACCAAACAAACACTCACACTCAGTCAAAAGATCTGGGTTTGATCCATCACCGTTCTTTAGCCCACTCTGCCACCCCAGTTCAGACATGGCTATATGCCAATCAGTCTGACCCTGTGCCTCATGGGAACAGTCCAGCCCGAACTGCAAAGCCATGCCTTCCCTGGACCGGAAGCAAGCTTCCGAGGACCAGTTTCTGGCATTCCAGCCGTCTTCAGCCCGGCTTGCTTGAATCCAGTGGCAAAGTGAGCAAGGGACTCACGTCTGAGCATACCCTGCCACACTTATGGCGGCCAAAGCGGTACAAAAGGGGGTGGTGATGGAGGGAGCATCTGAACCAATCAAACACTCACACCCAGTCAAAAGATCTGGGTTTGATCCATCACCGTTCTTTAGCCCACTCTGCCACCCCAGTTCAGACATGGCTATATGCCAATCAGTCTGACCCTGTGCCTCATGGGAACAGTCCAGCCCGAACTGCAAAGCCATGCCTTCCCTGGACCGGAAACAAGCTTCCGAGGACCGGTTTCTGGCATTCCAGCCGTCTTCAGCCCGGCTTGCTTGAATCCAGTGGCAAAGTGAGCAAGGGACTCACGTCTGAGCATACCCTGCCACACTTATGGCGGCCAAAGCGGTACAAAAGGGGGTGGTGATGGACGGAGCATCTGAACCATTCAAACACTCACACCCAGTCAAAAGATCTGGGTTTGATCCATCACCGTTCTTTAGCCCACTCTGCCACCCAAGTTCAGACATGGCTATATGCAAATCAGTCTGACCCTGTGCCTCATGGGAACAGTCCAGCCCGAACTGCAAAGCC
Source organism: Lissotriton helveticus (assembly GCF_964261635.1). Lineage (NCBI taxonomy): Eukaryota > Metazoa > Chordata > Amphibia > Caudata > Salamandridae > Lissotriton > Lissotriton helveticus. Next base: position 475,640,754 of record NC_136062.1, read on the forward strand.
ATGCCTTTCCTGGACCGGAAACAAGCTTCCGAGGACCGGTTTCGGGCATTCCAGCCGTCTTCAGCCCGGCTTGCTTGAATCCAGTGGCAAAGTGAGCAAGGGACTGGGAAGGCATGGCTTGGCAGTTCGGGCTGGACTGTTCCCATGAGGCACAGGGTCAGACTGATTTGCATATAGCCATGTCTGAACTGGGGTGGCAGAGTGGGCTAAAGAACGGTGATGGATTAAACCCAGATCTTTTGACTGGGTGTGAGTGTTTGATTGGTTCAGATGCTCCGTCCATTACCACCCCCTTTTGTACCGCTTTTGGCCGCCATAAGTGTGGCAGGGTATGCTCAGACGTGAGTCCCTTGCTCACTTTGCCACTGGATTCAAGCAAGCCGGGCTGAAGACGGCTGTAATGCCAGAAACCGTTCCTCGGAAGCTTGTTTCCGGTCCAGGGAAGGCATGGCTTGGCAGTTCGGGCTGGACTGTTCCCATGAGGCACAGGGTCAGACTGATTTGCATATAGCCATGTCTGAACTGGGGTGGCAGAGTGGGCTAAAGAACGGTGATGGATTAAACCCAGATCTTTTGACTGGGTGTGAGTGTTTGATTGGTTCAGATGCTCCGTCCATTACCACCCCCTTTTGTACCGCTTTTGGCCGCCATAAGTGTGGCAGGGTATGCTCAGACGTGAGTCCCTTGCTCACTTTGCCACTGGATTCAAGCAAGCCGGGCTGAAGACGGCTGTAATGCCAGAAACTGGTCCTCGGAAGCTTGTTTCCGGTCCAGGGAAGGCATGGCTTGGCAGTTCGGGCTGGACTGTTCCCATGAGGCACAGGGTCAGACTGATTTGCATATAGCAATGTCTGAACTGGGGTGGCAGAGTGGGCTAAAGAACGGTGATGGATTAAACCCAGATCTTTTGACTGGGTGTGAGTGTTTGATTGGTTCAGATGCTCCGTCCATTACCACCCCCTTTTGTACCGCTTTTTTCCTTTTTTGCAGCACACATAGAAAAAGGAAATTGTTTGAATTGATTGATTTTGTGCAGGAAGGTGTCCATTCCTGCACAAAATCAATTAGCCCCACAACGCATGCACACTTGCATCATGGTGCAAGGGTGCCTATGTTGGCGCATGGCAGCCCATTCTGCAGTGGCAGAGATAGAGAGGCTGCGCAGTTTCGATTATAAGAATTATGCAGCAAGGGTGCATGCGGAGGGAGATAAAGCCGGATCATTGTTAGCGTGGCTGGCTGACCCGACGCCGAGGGGTTGCCCGATACTGGCCTTGGAAATGGTACCTGGCACTATAGTATACACCCAGTGCGAGATCTTGCAGCGGTTCTTGGGTTACTATGAGTTGGTGTACAGGAGTGGCCTGAATGTCGAGGGAGAAGCAATAGATGACTATCTGGGGGAATTCCACCTTCCGCAGTTAGAGGACGAACTGGCTAAATTATTGGGACGGGAGGTCACATTGGAGGAGATCCGTGGTGCAATCAAGCACATGGCTCGGAACAAAACTCCGGGAGTAGATGGACTGCCAGTGGAACTTTATGCACACTTTTTAGATCTGCTCGCTCCTCGTCTCCTTGAAGTGTATGCAGAGGCAAGGGAGTTAGGCCGGCTGCCGTCCTCCATGCGTGAGGCATTGATCGTACCCCTTATGAAACCGGGTAGGCCCGGGGAGGACGTAACGTCTTATAGACCGCTGTCCATGTTGACGACGGATTATAAGATATTGAGTAAGATACTGGCCACCAGATTGCTGCCGCACATGACCACGCTTGTCCACCCAGATCAAGCTGGATTTATTCCGACTAGGAACACTTCCTCGAATATAAGACGGCTCATGCGGATAGTGGGCACTGACCACAGTGCTCTTGAGGCGCCGGCGGTGTTATCAGTAGACATAGAAAAAGCTTTTGATAGCCTAGAATGGATGTATTTATATAAAGTGCTGGAACGATTTCGTTTGGGTGCGCTGTTTGGGACCTGGGTCGGCGTCCTGTATTCTTCAGCGGTGGCGAGGGTGAGGTTGGGGGGACTGATCTCTGACCAGTATCCGGTCCTGAGAGGTACGCAACAGGAATGTTCCCTGTCCCCGTTGTTGTTTGCGCTGGCCATAGAGCCCCTAGCAGTGCAGGCCAGACTGGGAAGGAGCTTTGACGGGCTATGGCAGAACACGATACCACATCGTATCTCGTTATATGCAGATGACCTGCTTCTATATCTGGAAGACATGGGAGGAGCGCTGGGGGGAACGATCGCTTTGCTGACTAGGTTTGGAAACTTCTCAGGGCTTAAAGTGAACTGGAGTAAGACTAGTCTGCTTCCGGTAAGACCTTGTATGGAGGCTCCGACCCTTCCCCAGGGGATCAAATAGTAACCGAGATGCTTCACTTACCTTGGGGTCCGGATTTATCACGACGCCAGAGACATCCTAGAAGGGAACATAGGGTGTTGTGTACGGGCCCTAAAATGGAACCTGGCATTCTGGTCCACACTTCCGTTATCAGTCTTGGGGAGGATAGCCTTACTTAAAATGGTGGTGTTGCCGAGGCTACTTTATTATTTCCGAACACTCCCCGCCTGGATTCCGCCGGCGCTGTTCAGGGAGCTCAGGACGATGACTATAGGATTCCTGTGGGCAGTTGGCAGGAAGCGAATAGCCTTAGATAAACTGATACGTCCAAAACTGGAGGGGGGGCTGGCAGTTCCGGGCTTTGAACTCTATTATTTAGCAGGTCAGCTGCAGGTCCTCACACAGGCGGTTGCACTGGAGTTCCGGGGCCCTGAACATCAGAGAGGCTCGGGAATACAGAGACATGTCCTTTCATATATAGTACTACAGCAAGCGCTTCTACCCAGGGACCTGTCACTAGAGGAGAGTACTTTGAGGTCCTGTTGGAATCGCAGTCAACGTAAGGCAGTCCTCCATCCCTATGCTCCAGAGATCCCGCTGGGGATGCTGACAGCACTTCCCCATGGGAGTGACTGGTCGGCTCTCGAGGAATGGGAGCAACTAGGAATCCAGATGGTGGGGGACTTGTATGAGGAGGGGGAATTACTGTCCTTTCAGGCACTACGGGAGAGATATGACCTCCCGATAGGCGATTTTCTGCTCCACGCGGCGGTGGTGGCGGCAATTCGGAGGCATTGGAGGGAGGGGCAAGCGGAACCCAAGACTACCATGGCATGTCAATATGTGGTAATGGCATCAGGGACTTTTAAGGCAGTTACATGCCTCCATTCCAGGATGCTGCACGAAGGGTTGCTGTGATGTATTCCTATAGGTTCTGTATCGATCCCCCTATTCCTGACCCTGGTTTGGTTAATAATTAACTAGCAGCCATCCCACGGTGCAAAAACCGTTATCTGATTAAGCCACACCACGGCACAGAAACGTGTTATCTGATTAGGTCATAACGCATGCCATCTAATTAGGCAAGCACTATTCCTCCAGCCCCTGATAAGGCATACGGAGTTCTCAAAACAAATCAAACATATGACAACCTGGGAAAATCCCGACAGCCATTGTTTTGATTTTACCGAGAACTTCAGTAAAAGAATGTGCTAACGACCAGTTCGTATGACATCCTTATTGACGTATATATGTCCATCCTTACGTCAATCTCGGCACCTTACAGGTATAAATATTACCGACATTGCCTTAAGCAAACACACGCGGTGGTGACGAGATCGGAGCAGCGAGACTTGCCGAAGAGCCCAGCACAGAGCGAAGCCCACTGGCGCTGCCCCGCCTTCCTTGCGCGCTGAGAAGGAGACGCTGCCTTTCTCCTGCCGAGAAATCCAGCTCCGGCGCTTCCAAGCAGCCCTTGCAGGCAGCTGGAATATCAAGACCAAAGACGAGAGATACCAGCCCTCAACCATTCTAGATCTCAGGTACAGAACTGAATAACCCCTTGCAGAGAATTCTTGAGTCAGTCACTTGGCAAAACAAACTTAACTTAAACTGCTACTTATCTACTCCCGCCCACGTATTCGGCTTAGGTCAGGTACACCGGGGTAGGCGTGGTTAGAAGCACCAGTTGAGTACGATTAGTCAAATGTATGTATGTATGTATCTATTTTATCCATTTTAAATATCTTATGGCTTAGAAACCATATCAATGCTTTTACAGTATTATTTTATAATTCTGCTTTTACTGTATGTACTTTACTTAACCATAAGTATTGCAATAATATCGATTCATTTCTCTTGTACGAGAAAAGAGACTGATCAATAAATAACATCTTTTATTGAACACGCCCGTCTCTTCCTTTTCTCTACAATCTGGTGAAACTAAGAATGCACTGAACTGACTGAGTAAAATAAGTTGTCTTTTGTTTTCACACGACTCTAGAGATACACTCTTGATTAGGAGAGAGCAAAGTTGTCATGTTCTATGGTTGTCAGAAACTAAATCCCTTCTTGTCTATCCAGGGAGGTTAAACTCCTCCTTGCCTATTCGAGAAAGTTTCTAGTGAACTCTGAGCTAGCTGGCAAACCCAAAACTTTAAGTCTAATATCGTCAGTAGAAGACCTAGTTAACCTCGGCCCTAGGTCTATACTATTGAAGGTATTATTCCAATGCGCAGAGCCTATTGGGATAATAGGAACTACACTACATGGCGCCCAACGTTTGGAGAGGCAATAAAACTAACGCAAGACATTAGAGTAACTCAGTCGTGCTTTTTCACACAGAACCCCTTTTTTCCCATAATACTCCAAAGACGTCTGGAGTGGGTGAAAGGTCATATCCGCCAAACCTCGCAGGAGGAGACTCCTATGTATGGTTCTTGGTTTAGTCAACGTTGAAGGATACACTGTTCCAAAATATTGTGCATCTAATCTTTGTTTCCATAAGAAACCTGATCTGCAAACAAACGGAATAACCTTCCTGTCGGTAAAATGGTAGACAGTGAAGAAGAAAGAGAGACAGCTAGAATAACAGCTGAACTCATAGCAGCTGATACTACTCTGCAGGAAAATGACCCGGATATAATAATCATCCCGGTCAACATAGGAAAATCTATAACTTTAAAACCTATAGAAAATGGACTGACACCGAGAGGTGGCACAGTCATATTCGTAATTGAGGCACACGAATATCGGCAGACAGAGGTATTCTATTCATGGATAAACTTTCCAGCAGCAAACGCTGTAACAAAGGACTTCCACTATTACAAAACAGAGGAACCTCCTAATGAGTACACTCCTTTCGAGGAGGTGGAAGTACCACTCAAATTCCAAGAGCACCTGCTCTTGTTTAATGGCGCCCTAAAACATAATAATCACATCACCAGGCTCGGTCCACTAGGTAGACCAGGAGCAACGTGGCCGGTCCTAGCCGGATACACACCACATCCAGACATTGAAGAAATGCCTGCACCAGAACTTTTAATACAGCTAAAACAACTAATCAAAATACATAGACAATTAGTCCAATATGTAATGCGGACTTCAACAGTCCAACCAGCAATTAAAATTCCACAGCTGACCCCTCATCAGGGGAACACAAATAAAATTACACCACAGAACATACAGTCCTGCCTAGGTAAAGTACCAACTAAACGGGAACAAATTCCATTCTGGTTAGCACAAAAAATCACTCAAATAGAGGCGGTATTTCCAGACACCACTCCTCTTGAGAAACACAGGATTCTGACTATCTGTCTTCCAATGGGAATCGCACCACACGTGGAGGACTGTGACACTTGGGGTACAGTCTTTGCTTCCATTTACACAAAAACACATGGTGTACCATCCATGTCAGTAATACCAGATGTGCTAAAACAAATTCAAGATGAATACGGTCCAGAACCCGCTTTAACTCTTGGTATGAAATTACTGAAAGACTTCAAGCAGGTCTCGGCAATATTACTAGCCAACATAAAGGGAGAAGCAGCGAATGTGGCGATCCGCCAGAGGTTAAAAGAGACAAATATAGCAGACCAACCAGCTGAAATTGCCAGAATTATAGAAAAATCCTATGAGGAACTAGGTAGAGATAGTTTGGGTGGAATACCGGTAAAACCCCAACTAATTGAAAGTCCAGAAAAAGTATTTATTAAAAATAATTTAAACACTCAAAAAAAGAGCTGGGATGGAAACAAACAATCCAATCCTAAAGAAAAAAGATTCCAGTCCAGAGGAAGGTCTCCTCGGCGGAGAGAAAGATCTCCGAACCAAGGACGCAGGTCTCCCCAAAGTGAGCCCTCTGGGAAAAAATACAACCTTAGAAATAGGGATAATATAAAGAAACCTGATAGATATCAAGATAATGATACACGTCCCTCTCAATCTTTTCAGACTTCCTCGCAGAAATCGGAAAGAAGAGGACGATCAGAACACAGGGAAGAGCACGTCAAGTCCAAAGACAAGGAACCTGCTCATCCAAATAAAAAGTTACAATTTCCAAAAAAGAAGGTAGCCAGTATTAAAGTAATCAAAGATGCCGAGAATACTGAGGACACAGCTGAAAAACGGAGAATGGGCTCAGACAATGCTAGACAGCGCAGCAGAAGTGAGCATTGCTCGCAAAGTCCTTATGAATCATCTAGAGACAGTGAACACGAATGAATATATTCAAGTGGAAACTGCAGACACCAGAGTTAGCAAACCTCACAAAATATATGAAATAACATTACGTATAGAGGGGGATAAGACTAGAAAAATAAGGGGTTTATTTTGGGATAATCTCTCCAAGGGCTATGACATCCTTCTAGCTGAGAAAGACTGGCCACCCGAGTTTGTCAGGGAGTGCCCTCATGGCGAAGAAATATTATGCCTGCCTTCTCAAATCATATTACAATTCATAAAAAATATACACTTGCTAGAAAGTGGGCAGTAGCTCAAGCTCCTGCTTTATATAAAAATCATGTAGGATGGGATGAGGACTCTCCTCCTCACAAAATCCAGTTAAAATCACAACCTACTGCACAGAGGCAGTATCCAATTAAGCAAGAAGCTAAAAAACAGGTAAAAGAGATCCTAGATCAACTTGAATACCAGGGGGTGATTGAAACTTGCACCTCACAAATGAACAATCCTTTGTTTCCTGTCTCCAAACCAGACAACTCTTATCGTCTTGTTTTGGACTACAGACATCTTAACTCATGTTGCAAAACTTTTGCAGTGCAAAACTCGCATAGTGCTGCACTAATGAATAACATAGTGCGCAAAAAATACAAAACAACATTAGACATCTCTAATGGATTCTTTTGTCAGAATATAGCACCAGAGAGCAGATATTTGACCGCGTTCTCAATAAATGGCGCTCAAAAAAACTTCTGTCGGTTACCCCAGGGGTTCAAGAACAGCCCAGGATTATTCTCAGCGAGAGTAACAGAGTTACTACAAACCTATGATGATGAGGCATTATCTTATGTCGACGACATTTACCTAACAGATGATGACTTGGATACTCACTTGAAGAGAGTGAACACCATAATACTTGGGTTCGCAGCAGAGGGTTACAAATTCAACTTTAAAAAGTCTAGAATTGCCCATCTAACAGTCCTGTTTTTAGGATATGAATTATCAAGTGAAGGCAAAAGCCTGGCTGACAATTTCCTAGAGAAATGTGCTGTACTCCAAGCACCTAGAACACTAAAAAACCTACAATCAATTCTAGGCTTCCTAAATTTCGGAAGAACATACATTGCAAATTACGCAGAAAGGGTCAAACCCCTTTATGATCTAATAAAACCAGATTTTAAAAGAACCAATTGGACTCAAAAACATACAGAAATTCTGAGATCCTTACAAACAGACATGTTAATTAATACAAAATTAGAAACACGTGATAACACACGCAATCTTGTGATTCGAGTCATCCCAGGAAGATGCGGATTCATATACCTGACCTCTAATGAGGGAGAAAAGGTACCAATTGCATACAAATCACACTTGTACACAGAAGCTGAAAAGAAGTTCAGTATTAAAGAAAACATTGTTCATGCAGTTCAAACGGCTATAGCAAGAGAAAAAGACAAAGCTGACGGTAGACGTATCACAGTCAGAACAGCAGAATCAGCCTTTGAGGCATTAACAACCCCATGCAATTTACCAACAACAGCGTTGAATCCAGAATGGATACAATGGGTGAATTCTATTACAACGGACAAAGTAAAATACTACTTTGATCCAGAATTAAAGGAATTAAAATATCTAGAATATGAAATGACATACCCTCTGCCAATCGACATTCTGCCTTTACGTCAGTACGCCTGTGTAATCTATACAGACGGCCATGCTCAACCACCAGGGTGGGGAGAACAAGCGTACAACCCCACATGTGAAATTACAAAAGAAGTGTGGCACGGAGGGAAACTGAGACCTCTGCTAATAAAAACACACTCAGTAGAAACTAATTCAGAAGAACAAACTGAAATAATAGCATTGAAAATGGCGCTAGATAATGCAGATCGCGAATTCCCGACACTTATAGTGTCCGATTCATATTACTGCGTCAAATCATATAACAACGATTTGCAGAAATGGATTCAAAACGGTTACAAAGATGACACAGGTGCAACAATAAAGCAAAAAGTGCTTTGGAAACAAATAATTCTTTTGCAGAAAGAACTACCAAAGACTCACGTGATACACTCACTGAGTCATCAGCGTGATGGCGGTCACGTAGCAGGGAATTCATTGGCTGAGAAAGCCACAACGGTAGCAACTGAATTGGCTTCCGTAGTTAGAAAAAAGCGTGCAGTAAAATACATTGACGGTGAAACAGTGCTGGCGGTGAAAACGTCATCAAAAGGCGACTGCTCAGCGCTACCGATCAACTATCCACTCAATTATACATACATAATCGATGCAAACTCCGTCCCTTTTGCTCGAATCCCTGGAGTGGGGGATAGAGTAATTCCAAACACGGACAGGAGAGGCTTGTTAATAGCAGACGCACATATGGGTGAGGGTCTCAGACACCTCAATCTAAAAGATTCCCTGGAAGAATTACAATCAGTGTACTGGTGGCCAGGCATGAGCCTGCATCATCACATCTTTGTAAAGAACTGCCCAGACTGCAATAGAGATCGCAGTGGCGAGAGAAACGGTATATTACCATGGCGTTTCACTCCAGAATGGATCAACAATAAAAAATAATGCGTCCAATTAACATATAAAGACTAGTTTCCACTTGTAATGTAGACCCCAGCACTCGGCTGACGTCTGGACTGTTATAAAAAGATTTGCGAGTCTATAATGGCATATACGCTAAAGCATGCTACGTTTGGCTAATGTTTTTTCCTCTTGCCCTAAAGCGTGTGGAAAAACATGGCCAAATGAGCATAGCATAGCGGGACTCTTCTCACTTCCTACCTGAGGGATACGGGATGGTGTAAAGAAAAAACCAAAGGCATAGAGCAATCTATAACAGCGAAGGTATTAGGTTCGGGAGCTGGGTGGGTCAAACATCTAATAAGTGTCCAACGTAGTCTAAACAACCTGCCAAGAAATTCTCTGAGGGGATTCAGTCCGTACAAATTATTGTTTGGGACTAGAATGATGATCTTAGATCTTGACAGTCAGACTTCAGTGGTTAAAGAAAAAAGCTTTGACATCAAAGATCGTTTGGCTATTTTGCAGGACTTAAACGAAACAAGGAAAGACCTGAGCAACATAAAGTTGAAACAACAGCCAACAACCACTGAAGAAAAACCACCTGTCCCAGCAAGACCTGTCTGGATTCCAAAAGTCGGGGATCTAGTCAGGGAGAAGATCGCGGTAAAGAAGGAATTTGGGCCTTCTTACAGAAAAGCAGTTCCTGTCTTGTCTATCAACGGGACAAGATCAGTAGTACTACCGCCGCTTGCTGGTAAAAAGGAGAACAGAGTTGTATCCATCGACCTGGTAAAACCACAATCATGTGGCCGATAACAAACAGTAGGCCAAGTGGACTCCCGATAAGTAGTAGAACACCAAGGTTTGCTAAAAATACAGAGGTTCAAACTAAGAGGCTAATCACATTCGAAATGCCTACAGAACATCAAGAAAGACTATGCAACAAAGCAATTGAACTTAAACCTCTAAAAACCCAAATAAAAACATTTAGTCGAGACACACCAACCTACAATGAAGTAACATATGACTATGCTGATGAAACAAAGGAAACTTCTAGAACAAAAAATAATCCAGAAGCAATTGGAACAATAGACAGAACAGCATCCGGCTACTTCATCAACTTCAATGATTCATCTGAAGATCTGAGTGAATCAAAGAAACAGACATCAACAAAAACTTTTAAAGATAGAGCTAAGGAACTTTTTCAACATCTGAAAGAAACCTATCTAATTTCTCCATGGATTGAATTTTGGGTGGCCTTAGGTGCATTTATCCTCATACTTTGGCTCATCGTGGTACTATGTTTGGGACATTTCATTGAGAGGAAAATATGCTAAAATGGACACAGCAAGCCAGAAAATTAACTTGGTCCTCAAACCACACACATCTTCACACGTCGAGAAAAGAGAACTTTCTTCAGTCAACTTCACAGCCAATCCTATACCCGGCGGGGTAGCATGGGACAACACTGACTACGAAATCTATGGTCCGGTTGAAATCCTGAAGTATCCACATCAAATTAAGATCTCATTGAGTGACTTTGTAAAACCAAGCTCATTTGCTGATGATTGGGACTTTGAAAGTATTAATGATATGATGTCTGACCTAGTGATGTCTGCTAAATTTACAAAACATGATTATTTGCAGGGTTCGTCTAATTATGATAAGATGTTCTGCTATAATCACTTTGGTAACCATTATCTGCATAAATCTGCACAACCTAGAAATGTTTTAAATTATAATCAATGGGAACACTGTGCAACCCCTCCAAAAGGTAGCTCAAGAACTTTTTATTACAAATATTCATATTTTTCAGGGTTCAACACAAGTAATGCAGAAACATTTTATTTCAAATTGTCAAACAAGACAGGTACGAAGACCATGCTTACAAACACTAAATTGATATATTCAGACTCATTTTTTGAACAAATGAATACATTTGGTTTTGATTACTGGGACAAAAATGTTGAAGTAAAAAGTGTTTGGGGTACAAAAGAATGGCAAGTACAAGGTATGGAATCATTGTTTAGAGCCTGCATGACCCCAGAACAAATTATATTTTTGAATGACACTATTCAACAAACTACCTGTCTTGGGCTAGCCAAAATCAAAGATTTAAACAAACCGTCTATTCCAAAGCCAACAATGAACAGTAATAGCTCTATAGATGAGGAGATAGACGTAAACCATGTATTAAGCCAAAACAGAACACATCCTGATTGGAAACAATGGTTGATCTGGCCCACAGATACTAATAACTGTCAAGACAGATTCCTGAACAAAATACAGGGGTTCGCATTGACCAGGCCAGACCCTAGATATTCCCAAAGACAACACCCAGGGATAATTACCACGTACAGTGTGGGCAAGCTCTGCCTTCAATGGCTACAAACATCCACACTGGCAGAAATTAAGCAACACCTAACTTTACTTACTGATGGTGCTGACTTGCGTGATTTCATTATGGGACCGCGCAAACAGCGTCAAAAACGCTTCATAGCAGCCTCTATATATGCAGCTTATAACAAAGCCTGGAAAATAACTCAAATTGAGATAGCAGAGAGAATACGGGAAATTGACCGTATTAATTTGGAAAAATCACTTTCTGTAGTGGACAATGGGTTAATGACTCTGTCCTCCAGAATTTTTTCATTGGACAGCATTGTGTCTTCAGCAATCGACATAATATCGCAAGACTTACTGTTGTTACAACACGGTCAGTCCCAATTGCGTTCTATTATACAGCTTGGCTGGACGTTACAAAATCTGCGTTCAGGCTATGTGCCTTGGCGTTTAATCAACACAACGTCACTATTCAATATCTTTAACCTTACTGATAAACAAATCAGTATGGCACAGAAGGGTGCTGATTATACAATCCTGAGCATTGAGAAACTCGAGAGATTACCATTGACAATGTCAGAATGACCTGTCATTGAATGGATAATACATGGGATAATTAATATTCCAATATCTACTTTCAGGTTTCAATACTGCCAAAAATATATACAGGCTGGCATGTACGAAAAATTGGGAAAAGGGTACATTAAGTCAACATGGAACTTGCCCTATTCACATGCATGTGTCAGTAATAAAGGCCAGAAAGTGTTTCTTAGTGGCAATAATTGTGCGATGTCACTAAGCGGTACACTTCTGTGTAATGGTATTAGTTTACATGGAGCCTGTGAAGGGTCTTCAAATAACCTTTCATGTCACCAGCTAGGCACACCTGCAACGCAAATAGAACCATTCTTTAGGAGACTATCGAACGGGAGTTACATTCTAATAGTAGACCGCAGATGTTGTAGTTTGCTGCCCGGAATACCTTATCTCATAACTACGACTGCGAAGGTCATGTGCTGTGAACGGGTATTGTTCCCCAGCACCACGCCAGACAGGGAGGCAAGGTTATGGCCCAAATTGAAAATTACTTCTATTCGAATTGATACTTTAAGCAGAATGAAGACAGTGCTCCTTCAGACGCCGACCAGGCTCACGTCATCAAAAGAGACGTATGATCTCCAAGTTGCAAGGACAACGGCAGAGATTCATTCATTGTTATCAACTAATTCCCCCATACATTTCGCAGAAATCCTGAACGAAATCTTAAATATTTCTGATACCAGTGGAGTCTCAAATGTATTTAAGACAGTGTTTTCGGGGGCTTTAACACCATTCAAAGCCATTCTGGGTATTTTTCCAGACTTCGTCCATTCCATCTTTGGCGGACTTCCTCTCCTTTTGGGACTAGTGGCAGGAATCCTATTTTTGATCCTGTTATTTCGTTATGGCAAACCGTGTCACAGACAAAACACCTGCGACAAGGGAAGAAACAATCCTAGCCATTGGATACCGGGACCGGATATCTAAAATACTGGGACTATCCCGGCTTAGAGACCTAAACATGACTTGGTTTCTTTCATTTCGACCAATGTGGCAACGATGTGTTTTACCTGTATTAAGGTGCATGCTGTGCGGAGAAGAATGCGTGTTGGACACCTGTCTGACACTACAATCGGATATGCCAATGGACGCAGAAACCTTGTTGGGTCCGGTAACGGCTCATGCATTGTGCTGTCCCCAGCGGCTACCAATCCTGATGACGGCATTCGTGGAGACTTCACCACTACGATTGAGGGGTAGTGAAGTTCAAGATGAAAGCAGCATCGATCAGGTACGACCTTCTGTCAGCAATGCTAATCAAAACATCAATGAAGGCAATCATGCTCCTGAATGCATGGTGACATCCTTTTCCGAGTTAGTGGAACTTTCACAGGAAGCTGTTGACAGCTTTTTCGACAGTCTAAATGATATGATGTTCTCACCAGAGCGAAATAATGACTTTTGAGCAAGCTAGCACACGGCGTTCCCAACACCCTGAATTTGGCCTTCAACTTTGATAATAAAGTATCATGAACAATTTTTCTCCAGTTTATGGACAGCGGAACACAATTTTTTCAGCGGCCCCAAAATATTTTTGCAATTTTTCGGGACACTTATCTTCTGCTTAAGGTTGAAACTATTCTTAGAGAACTAAATTTCTATTTTTAGGAACTTTAGAGACATTAGCTGCCCTCTGGCATGTTCATAAATATTTTATTCTGTGATGAAATGGTCTCGCGCGTTTTCTTCTGTATTAAGAGTCATTTCATGTGTAATTCTCATATTTGATTAATAATAATGTATGGATATGCGTGATTAATTTAGCATCATTCTACTGCTTGAGTACATATAGTACATATGATTATTTTTTTTTCTCGTATATTACATAATTTCAAAATGCATATGAATGTATTTTGGGGTGGTACGGTATACACATACACTACTGTATATTTACTATGCCTAGACTTGTAAATATGGACATAGTCTGCGTGGAGTGGGTGTGATGTATTCCTATAGGTTCTGTATCGATCCCCCTATTCCTGACCCTGGTTTGGTTAATAATTAACTAGCAGCTATCCCACGGTGCAAAAACCGTTATCTGATTAAGCCACACCACGGCACAGAAACGTATTAGCTGATTAGGTCATAACGCATGCCATCTAATTAGGCAAGTACTATTCCTCCAGCCCCTGATAAGGCATACGGAGTTCTCAAAACAAATCAAACCTATGACAACCTGGGAAAATCCCGACAGCCATTGTTTTGATTTTACCGAGAACTTCAGTAAAAGAATGTGCTAACGACCAGTTCTTATGACATCCTTATTGACGTATATATGTCCATCCTTACGTCAATCTCGGCACCTTACAGGTATAAATATTACCGACATTGCCTTAAGCAAACATACGCGGTGGTGACGAGATCGGAGCAGCGAGACTTGCCGAAGAGCCCAGCACAGAGCGAAGCCCACTGGCGCTGCCCCGCCTTCCTGACGCGCTGAGAAGGAGACGCTGCCTTTCTCCTGCCGAGAAATCCAGCTCCGGCGCTTCCAAGCAGCCCTTGCAGGCAGCTGGAATATCAAGACCAAAGACGAGAGATACCAGCCCTCAACCATTCTAGATCTCAGGTACAGAACTGAATAACCCCTTGCAGAGAATTCTTGAGTCAGTCACTTGGCAAAACAAACTTAACTTAAACTGCTACTTATCTGCTCCCGCCCACGTATTAGGCTTAGGTCAGGTACACCGGGGTAGGCGTGGTTAGAAGCACCAGTTGAGTACGATTAGTCAAATGTATATATGTATGTATCTATTTTATCCATTTTAAATATCTTATGGCTTAGAAAACATATCAATGCTTTTACAGTATTATTTTATAATTCTGCTTTTACTGTATGCACTTTACTTAACCATAAGTATTGCAATAATATCGATTCATTTCTCTTGTACGAGAAAAGAGACTGATCAATAAATAACATCTTTTATTGAACACGCCCGTCTCTTCCTTTTCTCTACAATCTGGTGAAACTAAGAATGCACTTAACTGACTGAGTAAAATAAGTTGTCTTTTGTTTTCACACGTCTCTAGAGATACACTCTTGATTAGGGGAGAGCAAAGTTGTCATGTTCTATGGTTGTCAGAAACTAAATCCCTTTTGTCTATCCAGGGAGGTTAAACTCCTCCTTGCCTATTCGAGAAATTTTCTAGTGAACTCTGAGCTAGCTGGCAAACCCAAAACTTTAAGTCTAATATCGTCAGTAGAAGACCTAGTTAACCTCGGCCCTAGGTCTATACTATTGAAGGTATTATTCCAATGCGCAGAGCCTATTGGGATAATAGGAACTACACTACATTGCAACCATTAGCCGCTCTGAAACTGAAATGGGAAGAGGGGATGGGCAGACCCATACCAGACACGACATGGGGACACATCCTTAGAAGGGCGTGGAAGGGCACACGAAATGCGAGACTTCTACTGATACAGTTCTTCATAGTACACCGGGCTTATCTGACGCCGGGGAAGATTCAGAGGTACTTTCAGGCGCGAGACGCAGCATGCCCCAGATGCTTCAAGGAGGGAGCGGAATTGGAGCACATGCTTTGGGACTGCCCACAGATAGGGACTTATTGGGTGGAAGTGGGAGCACTTTTAAATGAAGTCACGGGCAGGGATCTGACCTATGACATGGCTACATGTATGTTACTCTGGTTTCCACACACGCCCAAAACAAAAATAACGAGTAAATGTATAGATTTGGGGCTCATGTTGGCAAAGAGGGAGATTACCCTACACTGGAAATCTAAGGAAGGTCCATCCTATAAGCGCTGGAGGGCGGAACTTGGTAAATGGGCAAGGTGCGAGAGCACTGTCCGGCTGCGACAGGCTCGGTGCTCCAAACAGGAAAAGGCCTTGGAGCACGCGAGAGCATGGGAAACGCTGGTACTGGCCTTGTCGAAACTACAGATAGAAGAAGTAAGCTAGAGCACTAGGAATGCATGAACGACACCCAGAGACCCCATTAAGTTGAGCACTCATCCATGACAACTGCATAACACATGAGGCACTTTTTTGTATTGCTACGCCCACACCACCTGCGGGGTAAGGGGGGTACGTTTTGGACTTTGTTGGAGTATAACTGAGGACATGTTTGGTCATTGAGGGCGTTGACTTTCGTAATATTGCTGCATGATGAAAACCTTCAATAAAATATGTTTACAAAAAAAAAGAAAATGGCAGCCTATTCTGCGCCGGCGCTGGTGAAAAGGACAGGAATGCACTGTATCACATAGATACGATACATTCCGCCCTTTTGTTTTGACAGAGGGCACCGTAGCAAGATGCCTTGCGGTGCGGTCCTACGTCAAAACCTCATAAATGAGGCCCTCAATCTACACAACCAAGAAAGGCATATTCCTCGATTCCAGATAAACAGTACAAATGGTAGATTTTTGTTCAAGACAAACTCTTTATTCTGTCAAAACATTCACAAAGACGTATATTTCAACCAGTAGCCGCTGCTGGTGGAAGTGCTGCGGGCGGTGGGACAGGGCGGGGAAGAAGCAGGGTGGGGGTTAGTAAACTACTGCATACGGCCGAACAGAGACAAGTAAACGAACAAATAAATAAAACGAATTTCATTGCGGGCGCTGCATTGCCAAATGCGATGCAGCGAGCACAACAATTTTTTTAAATTTATTTATTTGTTTACTTACCTCCGTTGGACCGTATTCCATAGTTTACTACCCCCCACTCTGCTCCAACCCCGCCCCACCGGGCGCTACTGACTTCAACTATGCCATGATTTCTTTATATATGTAAACACAGAGGTCGAAGAGTCACTGAGAAGCAAATTCGATGACCTCTTCACTGCTTTGTAATGTGGTGAGGCTGCGGGATTCACTGCCGACATTGCGAAGTTAGCATAGGTTAGCACAAACTTGGGCGCCATGATGCCGCTGTTGTGCACGTTACCAAATGACTTTGTTTTCGCAAAACCTCTGCTTGTGTATGTTCACATAAGAACTGTCTGCGTTTCACGTTCCTGGTTGTACTCGGTGGTGTTCGTCTGCACATGATGTTCAAGGTCGAAAAACAATGTCCCTTGTTACTCTGCTTTGGTCAGTCCCCCGCACTTAGAGATTTCACGAAAACACAGCTGCACTGCTGAAAATCGATTGATTTTAATATTTGCATGCATGCATGTTAGATGCACTCGGAGAAAACCTTTCCAGAGAGAAGAGCTGTGCTTGTCCGGAGATGTAAACTTTTGCATCTAGACTTGGAGGTATGGGGTACCCCTGACAAAGTCCAGAGGGCTTCTTTTTTATAATAAACTAGTTCCTAGCACGGGGAGGGTGGTAAGGTACAATAGGCCTTTTCCCACTGTGTTTATAAAATTATATCCCTGTTTATTTTCTATTGAATTGTAACAATGCTGACTATATTGTGTGTATGCATTATGCTGATAATACTGGCACATGTACTGCATTTTAGAGCACGTTAGTTAAAATAAACATTTCAAACTATACCGTGTCTCTGATTACTCATGTTGTGATACCAAAGGGGATGATGGACGGAGTGCTTGAGCAAATCAAACACTCACACCCAGTCAACTGATCTGAGTTTAATCCATCATCATTCTTTAGCTCACTCCACCACCCCAGTTCAGACATGGCCATATGCAAATCTGTCTGACCCTGTGCCTCATGGGAACAGTCCAGCCCAAACTGCCAAGCCATGTCTTCCCTGGACCAGAAACAAGCATCCTGGGACAGGTTTCGGGTTCATAACCCTCATCAGCCAGGCTATCTTGAATCCAGTGGCAAAGTGAGCAAGGGACCCACGTCTGGGCATACCCTGCCAACTTAGGACGAACAAAGCGATACCAAACGGGATGATGGACGGAGCGCTTGAGCAAATCAAACACTCACTCCTAGTCAATTGATCTGGGTTTAATCCATCGTCATTCTTTAGTTCACTCCACCACCCCAGTTCAGACATGGCCATATGCAAATCAGTCTCACCCTGTGTCTCATGGGAACAGTCCAGCCCGAACTGCCAAGCCATGTTTTCCCTGGAGCGGAAACAAGCATCCTAGGACCGTGTTCGGGTCCATAACCCTCATCAGCCAGGCTATCTTGAATCCAGTGGCAAAGTGAGCAAGGGACCCACGTCTGGGCATACCCTGCCAACTTAAGGCGAACAAAGCGATACAAAAGGGGATGATGGACGGAGCGTTTGAACAAATCAAACACTCACCCCAGTCAACTGATCTGGGTTTAATCCATCATCATTCTTTAGCTCACTCCACCACCCCAGTTCAGACATGGTCATATGCAAATCAGTCTGACCCTGTGCCTCATGGGAACAGTCCAGCCCGAACTGCCAAGCCATGTCTTCCCTGGACCGGAAACAAGCATCCTGGGACCGGTTTCGGGTACATAACCCTCATCAGCCAGGCTATCTTGAATCCAGTGGCAAAGTGAACAAGGGACCCACGTCTGGGCATACCCTGCCAACTTAGGGCGAACAAAGCGATACCAAAGGGGATGATGGACGAAGCACTTGAGCAAATCAAACACGTGGACAAGTATGAGTGAGTGAGCGAAAGAGTGTTCTTGCTCCTGCGATTCCTGAGAGAGTCGGAGTGACATTTTCTAGGATGTCTAATCATTGATAGCTTCGCTGTAGTACGGAGAACGAATGAGACACTATGGCTAGTCGGATTGGGGTTCTGGGCCCTAAGGTGGGTAGTTGGTACACCACTATACACCGAGGTCCTAGTTTCCTGCGCATAGTTCTGTATATGCAAAAAACACAGTTGATGGACAGAATGTAGAACGATGTCATACATTCATCCCAGTACAAGGATCTGGGCCTAAATCCATTGTTTTTTTGCACTCCACACCACCCTGGGTTAGACACTGGCTATATGCAAATCAGCTCTGACCCTGTGCCTCATGGGAACAGTCCAGTCCGAACTACCAAGCCATGTCTTTCCCAGACCGGAATCAAGCATCCAAGGACCGGTTTCTGGCTATCAGCCTTCATCAGCCTGGATAGCTTGACTCCAGTGGTGTGGAGAGCCTGGGACTCACGTCTGAGCATACCCAGCACACTCGGGGTGAAAATTGCAAAAAACACAGTTGATGGACAGAATGTAGAACAATGTCATACATTCATCCCAGTACAAGGATCTGGGCCTAAATCCATCGTTTTTTTGCACTCCACACCACCCTGGGTTGACACTGGCTATATGCAAATCAGCTCTGGCCCTGTGCCTCATGGGAACAGTCCAGTCCGAACTACCAAGCCATGTCTTTCCCAGACCGGAATCAAGCATCCAAGGACCGGTTTCTGGCTATCAGCCATCTTCAGCCAGGATAGCTTGACTCCTAGTTCTGTATATGGGCAGAATCCCTGCAACATGGCCCCACCAACGTTTTTTGGTCTGGTTCTTAACTACGAGACGCTTGAGTAGTGCTTGTGCTTCTCCACAAAACCCTCACTTCTGTTTCCGGAAACAGTTGTGACGGTGTAACCTCCTATATTGATATTATTAAAAGGTGTTTACTCTTAATTGTTAACCCTTTATTGCGCTGCCACGCAGTAGGCTCTTATACGTCCTTTGTCTACATGGCTGATATATATATATTACAGCACATGGCCGTGCAGCACTCCATCGACATTAGAGCCTGCTGGTATGCAAATTGTTACCTTGTAGACACATGGACCTCACAGATATTGGGCGCAGACTATATTTACAGGGTTAGTTGCCACCTGGGATATTTAATTAAATATCTGATTTGTGTTCTGATTAATATGCAGGACCCCTATAGAAGAGGTTAACATTTGTAATTTTACTTGAAATCTTGCATATGTTTGTAATTTTGAGAACAGTAGTTGGTTGTTGGTTGTGTTTGCATTAAAGTATTATTTTTTTTCAAAGAAAGGGCATTGGTTGCACATTAATTTAGTATGTGTTATTTTGGGGTGTTGTCCAGGTCTGAGTTGCTAGCTCACAACACATTCCTGGATCAGCGTTCGACTGTTCTGCCTCATTGCTGTAAGGTGGCTTTCAGAAATAATGTGGCTCACATTGTGAACCGCCTGCCAAATGCAAACGGAAAGGGTTTTACATTGAAAACTCAGTGGCAAGCACAATACGCAGACTTCTTGTTGAGAACTCTTGGAAGGACACCGTAGGGAAGGGCTATACATTATCTAAAACTAAGACCACATTGTACAGATCTCTAGAACAGATGGTGCCAGAGAGGTCTTGTTTTCATTGTGTACATTTGTCATTTTATATTTAGTATTTAATTGTGTGTGAATTAAATAAGTTTTATTTATTTTTTAATTAGGGACACTGGAATTGATTATGGATTATTTGGTAATCCTGCGATGTTAATTTTACCCATTTAGTTGCTTTAATTTGCACTTGTGACTCTATTTCTTTGCTGTTCCTATTCCATTCCTGATAGAACAAAGTGTTAGCAATTCTGAGTTTCCCGTAGAACTTTGTAAATATCTTTCTTGAGTCGCATGCTAGATTACTTATA
Source organism: Lissotriton helveticus (assembly GCF_964261635.1). Taxonomy (NCBI): domain Eukaryota; kingdom Metazoa; phylum Chordata; class Amphibia; order Caudata; family Salamandridae; genus Lissotriton; species Lissotriton helveticus. The sequence goes on from NC_136062.1 coordinate 475,661,267, forward strand.
ATCATTTGAAGCTGAATGCAGGTGAAATTGAGATGTTGATTCTATGGAATTAAACTTAGATCTCTCTTTGGTAGTCAGTTGATTTTGGGTCAACTGGAGTCTCTACTAACATGACCAAAAATATTGGTGTCATGTGGAACACTAATCTTAACTTTTGCCAGCTTGACAAAGAAATGACTGGTACATTACTCACTTTTAAAGATTTTCTTTGCCTTTGAGTTGAAGGGAGAAGGTTGGCTATCCAGGTAGCTATCTCCTCTTTTTGGATTACCTGAATGCAATCCTGCCTGACTTACCTAAACATCTTGTCATATTTAGATTGTGCAAAATGCAACTGCCAGGCCTATTACTTAATTCACCTCAGCTCCTCAGGTAACCAGGGAATAAACAGATCCTATGTAAGACACTTTGCATGGTGCCTTTATGCAGGTGCTGGCATTTATTTATTTATTTATAAGTTTGTAACGCGCTAGGAATCGACTCCCGAAGGAGTATCTCTGCGCCTGTAACCTAGAGAGCGCTTTCTGCAAAGTCCAGAGGAAATGTTTTATGATTGAAACAAAAAGGTCTTAAGTTGTTTCCTGAAACTCAGATGTTCTGTACATTTCCTAAGTGCCAAAGGTAATCCATTCCACAAAGTGGGACCAGCATTGTCCTGATAATCTCAGCTGTTGGCTTCAGCCCTGTCTTGATATGTTCTTTAGGGTCCCCCTAGAGTCTCAGGGGTCAGATTTCTATCCTCCTGATACTAAGGATTTATTGTGCCATCCCAAATTAGAAATACAGTGGCACTTCAACTATATACAACCGACTGAGCAATACTGCGTAGGAAGAGTTTCCTGGCAACAATCAGTCCCATAGGATGAGTTCAGGGACAGAGTGGAACTCCAAACCCTCTTTTGTTAATAAATAACACACTAAAATAGCCCTAAGAAACAGGATATGTATTTAAAATACGTTTCTTTTAAAATCCTACTCTAGTGCATAAACCTGAATGATAACCACACAGAATATGAACAGTAATGCAACTAAACCGGTTATGGATGAAAATAATTAGAACAATTCTAGCATTGTTGTTGAGTTCTCTAGTCCTAAAACCCCAATCTGCTACCTCTACGGGCGATGCTAGCTTTAGAGGAATCCGTACATAATATGTCCGTTCTCGCGATTCAGACGTGGTGCGCACAGCATACCAGTTTTTAGGATAATTTGTTCTCGAATAGCAAAGTTGCTATTTTCTATTGCAGTTGTGCAGCGTATTATTATTATTATTGTATTTATTGAGCGCACAGCTACCCGAAGGTTTCCCGGCGCTAAAGATAAACAGAGAATGAGTGAGTTGAGGGGGGAGTGAAATACAAAATTAAGTGTTAAAAAGCCAGGTCTTTATTCCCTTGCGGAATAACAGGTAACATGTTTCAGAACGCAGGGACTGGGGCATAGAGTTCCATAGAGAGGGTGCCAAAAGAGCAAACGAGCGGCCGCCCATTTTAGCTCTGTTGACCCGCGGGGTCGTAAACTTATTTTGTGTAGAAGATCTCAATGTACGGGACGGAACATACTGCTGGACTAGGGAAGATAGATATTCAGGAGCTTTACCCATTTTAATATGGTGAATTATGCAGAGCGCTTTAAACTTTACTCGCCTCTCAATGCGCAACCAATGCAACTTGCGCAGATGGATAGAAGCCGATGACCTAGCAGGCAAGTTACAGAGAAGTCGGACTGCCACATTCTGGACCACCTGAAGTTTCTTTGTTACCTCTTTACAGGCACCCAGAAGCAGAATGTTCCCGTAGTCCAAGCGTGAGGTGACGAGGGCCTGGACTACTATCCTCAGGGTATCAGCTGGAAGCATCCACCTGATTTTTCTCAGCCACCTTAAGATGGTAGTGCAGGTGGCAGAGACTTTTACCACGTGTTGCTTAAAAGACAGCTGGTTGTCAAAAATGACCCCAAGGTTGCGAACTGAGGCTGAAGGGGTAGGAGTGGGACCCATCTGATGAGGCCAATGTTGAGGGCCCCAAAGCGAAGTGAGAGGGCCGAATAGGAGTAACTCCGTTTTATCGCCATTCAATTTTAATTTATGGCAATGCATCCAGTTGGCAATTTGCTCTAGCCCGGACTGTAAGGAGGACGTAGGGAGATGTTTGTTAGTGGATAGCGAATAGACGATTTGTGTATCGTCAGCGTAAGAATAGATTGTGAGGCCTGCTTGTTCTGCCAAAAAAGCAAGAGGTCTCACATAGAGATTGAAAAAAAGAGGGCTGAGAATAGACCCCTGGGGCACACCGTGAGGGGAGGAAAAGATAGAGGAGACAGATGAGGAAGAAAAGACTTGAAAAGTACGATTAGAGAGAAAGCTAGCAATCCAGGCCAGGGCGGCGCCATCAATACCCACAGATTTCAAAGTGGACAGCAGGATGGCATGGGAGACGGTGTCAAACGCGGCACTCAAATCTAACAGGATGAGTGCCACAGTCTCCCCGCAGTCCACTTGTCTTCTGATAGTCTCAGACACACCAAGTAAAGTGGTCTCGGTAGAGAAGCCAGCCCTGAACCCAGATTGAGAGAAGTGTAAAAGATTAGAAGATTCAACATAGGAAGTAAGAAGAGAATTAACATGTTTCTCCAGAATCTTAGAATAGCAGGGGAGAAGAGAAATGGGACGGAAATTGGCAGGGTTATTAGGGTCCGCGTTGGCCTTCTTTATTAGTGGGACCACCATCGCATGCTTCCATTCGCTGGGGACCGTCGCTTCAATCAAAGAAGCATTTAGAAGGTTTAGAATGATTTGGAGGGTGGTTGGGGCCATAGTACGCAGTATTTGTGGTGGCATGGGGTCCAGGGGAGAGCCAGATTTAATTTCTTTAAGGTAGTTTTGTAAGAGTGAAAGCGAAATCGGCTCCCAAGAGTGACGAAAAGGGGCCATGGGAGTTGAGTCAGGTGTATCGCTAGTACCAATATTGGATAAATACGACATGGAAGTGGAAGAAACAGTAGGAGTAGTATTGAAGATAGCGTAGATTTTATCTATTTTCTCCACGAAAAATTTAGCCAGAGCATTACATTGGAGTAAGTCCAGACAGGGATCTTTAGGTGCAGAGGACATGCCTGAAAGGTCTTTAACCACCTTAAACAAAGCCTTTGGTCGATTTTGGGCATTGAGTATGGTCGAGTTGGCATGGTTCGCTCTGGCGGTATCACAAGCAGAATGGTAAGACCGCAAGGCGTTCTTGTATATTGTTTTGTTAGTCGTACAGTAATTGGAGCGCCAAATGCGTTCCAATTTTTTACAACTGGATTTTTCCGCGCGAAGTGAGTCATTAAACCAAGGGGCCGGAGGGTGATGAATCTGAGTTTTGTTTTTCTGAGTAGGAAGACAGGAATCTAAGGCTGATGTCAACCAGGAGCTGACAATGGACACTTCCTTCGTAGTGGTAATAGGGCATGTGGGTTTGGAAATATCAAGGCAGATGTTCAACTTGTCCTTGTCTAATCGTTTCCAATTCCTACTAGCCTTGTGAGGGTCTGAACTCATGGAAGAGTAGCAAGAGGGAATTCTAATTGAAAAATCAATAATAAAATGATCCGACCAAATAACAGGAGAAGAGGAGTGATAAATTATACACTCGAGATTTGAAATAAGGGGATCTAATAAATTACCTGCTTTGTGAGTAGGGCCTGAATTAAGTAAGTGAAGGTCCAAGGCAGCTAAATCCAATAATAAGCGTGTACTAATGGGGCAAGAAACTTGATTAAAATGGATATTTAAATCTCCCACTATAAGGAGATTAGTGGATTGTACAATCAGAGGGGCAATAAGCTCAGGAAGAGCAGAGCCCATGCAGAGGCTGACCCAGGAGGACGGTAAATAAGGATTCCTGTCAGGGTGAAAGAAGGAGAGAGAAGAAGTTTAAAAATACCTGCTTCGCACCCTGGAAAATCAAGGTCTTCCCATGAGCAGGAGAAATCTCTTTTAAAAATAACAGCAATCCCTCCACCCTCCTTGAGCGCACGGTTTCTCCCCACAAAGGTGTAGTTATTGGGGAGGGCCATGGCGATGTCAGGGCCGGAGCTCTCGTTAAGCCATGTTTCTGTAACAAACATGGCAGCCGGGCTAGAGGACTCAAGGAGGTCAAAAATATCTCTCCTATGTTTAGGGAGAGATCGGCAATTAATGCTGAGGAAGTTCAAATCAAGGCATTTCGACTTTGAAAAGGAAGCCTGATGTAAAATAGGCGGAGTGTCCCAAAAAGAGGATGAGGGAGAATCTGTGACCGAGGTAGCAGAATCTAATGTAAGAGCACATTTGGGACATTTTAACGGTGCATCTTGACAATTCAGGGCAGGGGTAAAAGTGCAGGGGGGTGGCTGTAGGCTCAATAGAGCTGAGCGCGAATAGCAAATGTATTCGGGAGCAGAATGAATGGCCCCTGGTCCCGGCCTGGCGCGGACGGGCGCAGACGGGCGCGGACGGGCGCAGACGGGCGCAGACGGGCGCAGACGGGCGCAGACGGGCGCAGACGGGCGCAGACGGGCAGGACTTTGGCTCGACTTCGGCGCGAAGTCGGCGCTCCCGCTGCGCTCGTCCGCTGCGCTTCCGGTACAGGTGAGCCATTTAAGCTTGTGGGGCGGGAGGGGCAGAGCACTAGACCGCTCGCCGCCTCCTCGCCTCACACAAGATGGCGCCCAAAGTAGTTCTACCCAACCAGACCTTGATCGTCTGTGGTGGGGGCTACAGCGCTTCAGGAGGAGTCAGGAGATACCCCAAAAGTGAGCGCCGAGTGCGCAAAGACAGTAAGCTAATTCGTTAAAATTGTGAGCCAAAATAAAACAAACACAATATTAAATGCAATTTTTTTAAAATTATGAGCATCCGAGCGCAGAAGCGCGAACAACAGAAATCCTGCACGCAGAGTCCCGGCTTTCCGCCTCAGGACTTACTCACTCAGCTATCAATCAAGCGTAAAACATAAACAGCGACTGGGAAAGACCACTCGCCTAGCTGAAGCCTTCCACTAAAGCAGGTGCTGTAATCTGGCTAATGTGCCCTTGTCTGGGATAGCCCTGGTGCAAAGCTCCTCTCTAATACTGGAGATTTTATAGGATTTAGTCAGAGATCTTGTTGATACGGGTTTAAACTAAATAATAGACACTAAGTTAAGACAAAATCCTAAACGTACTACCATTTACTCATTTTGGTATTCACAGAAGGCACTTACTCATCGATGCGTAAGTGCCTTCTGGGAATACCAAAATGAGTAAGTGCTTTCTGTGAATACTAAAACGGTAGTAAGTTTAGGTATGTGTCTTAAGTTAGTTCTGTGAATCGGGCCCTAAAAGGCATAGCTATTATGTTGTTTTTATAGTAGAAAACAATGATGGAAATTGCAAACACTATATTTGAAAACAACAAGATGTTATACTAAACTTGACATGTGGGATAAATAACATTGATTTGATTGTGTCAGCTTATTGTATATGTCTGCTAATTTTATCATATTAAACAATACTGAAAAGTAGGTTCACTTAATGCAAGCATTTCTGAACATTTTCTAACTATCTATTAACATACATGTTATTCTAGAATTAGAAACATGTGAAATAAAAAAGCACAGTGTTTACTACAACCTGATATCTCATATACTTTGTTCCCCTTCTCATGCACTCCTAGTTATGCCCATTCCTGCCAAGTACCACGCATCAGGTATTAGACTACCGCATTTTGGTATGGTAGTCCACATCACCGCACTAAAATGCAAAGTCACGCATTATAGCACCTCCTTGACACTACCACTGCTGAGGCAGAAAAAAGCAAGAAACACTCATTTAGCAAGCAGGCTCTTGTGGCAGAGTCTGAGAAGGCAGCTGTTCATAGCAGAATTATATGGCAGGTGAGTGTGCAGCGCCGGCCTGGGGCTCAGCTACGCGGGTCAAGTCATGGCGCAAGCGATAGTTATGTATCTTTAGTTTGCCAGCATGCCTGTACCGCTGCCTGTGCCCAACCTGCATGCTAGGGCACCAGTTTAATCAATGCCACAACTCACCGTTGACGGTTAAAGTGACCAGAGTTGCATAGGGACGTACGTTGTTACAACGCATGCGTTTACTATGCATGCCTTTACAACGCAGGTTTTTCAACGCAAGTCGTTACAACGACTTGCGTTGGGGGGTGCTGGATAGTGAATAGTTTAATTTACTATTCCAACTCCAGTCCCCGTGGATAGTAGGGAAGGTGTTGGATAGTAAATTAAACTATTACCTATCCTAGAGCGCCCCCAGCGCAATTCGTTGTAATGACTTGTGTTGAAAAACCTGCGTTGTAAAGGCACTGCGTGGTAAAAGTTGCGTTGTAAAGGATGTTTCCCGTTGCATAGTTATCCTTCTCATTGCTCAGAGGCTGTGCAGCACAGGATCCTTATTTACATAACTGGGTGATCCAGTAAGTAAGTTATGCGAATAATAATCCTTTGTTTGCCTCTCTGGTGGTCTGTGCCGTGTGCAGTCTGGCAGCAAGCATGATGCTGCAAGACTCCGGGTCCAGCACTTGGGTAAAGTTATTTTTGTTGAGAATATAATAGTTATTTACAGCCTGAGCCTGTACGTCACTGCTCACCTTAGGCAGATGGTGCCCACCACACCGGGCTCGTTTCAGCTGACTGAATCAGACTGTACTCGTGCTCACAGTGTGGCACGGAGTCTGCATGCTCAGTGGAAGATGTGTTGCTCAGCCGCCAGTTGTGCCCACTTTTAATCATCATTGGTGGTCATTTCGCCAAAAAGAAGAGAAAGTGTCCAAAAAGAAAACTAAGTGCAGTGAAGTGAAGAAGGTTGCATCTCCCGACGTGACCTCGTGCAATTAAGATAGACAAATAGACTCTAATAGCAACCACTTTATTATTAATTTATTTGTTCTCTTATTTATTTACAGAGTGTATTTTGTAAAATTTAAAACCAGTTGCTAAACATGCATACCGTTTCAAGCGGTTCTATCTTAATTGCACGAGGTCACATCGTGAGATGCAACCTTTTTCACTTCACTGCAGGCACAACCCCGGCATTACGAAAGCTAGTATATCGGATCCCAGCGATAAAGTTCAGCCCTGGCCAGTACGGTTCGTCAGAAGAGTCTTTGCCACTCGAGCCGCCATTTTGAGGAAAAAGGCAAAGCGTCCATAAAAGTTCTTTTCAGCACAGGAGGATCGAATACAGGATAAAGTTCACGGCTCGAACGAGGAAAGATGTCCGAGAACAGCGAGTATCCGAGACCATCACCAAGGAACTCGTAGCCACATGGAAGACCGTCTATAGATGTGTTAGGCGGCAGCAGGGTCAGACAAAAGACGCTAGCGAGAAGCACGGGCTGGCTTGCCGGTGATAGGGGACCGTCAAGGTTCATGAGTTCCGGGTTATGCGCGGGGACCTCGACTTCTGATATGCAATGCACCGCTGGCACCATCACTTGCTGGAAACTAAACGAGGTGTCGTCCTGAGGTTCCAGGATAACGTCCACTTTCACCATCAGTGTCCGGAACACAGCGACTGTGTGCGAATGGAGCGCCCTAATCGCGGCCACAATGGCCTGTAGCGATGGCGTGCCCTCCGTCCGCTCCATCTCCTCTCAATAGGCGATAGAGCCGGACTTGAACCCCGGAGGCCGGCTGCTCCGGAGTCGCAGGCCACGCAAATCTGAGAACAAATAATGGGCGCTCCTCGTCTTACAGAAACACACCTTCGCCGTCAGAGAGGACCCCAGCCCGTCGACCCCGAGGGGGCAGCAAGGTCTCCGGGCACCGGGCCCCCACCACAGCAGCCGGCGTGGCACGATGACGTGTCCCGGGTGTAGATCGGTCAAAGGATCGTCACGAAAAGTCAACAATTCAGGCACTCTTCGGGAGACCGGGCTCAGTCCAGGTCTCACGGCCGGTGTTGTTCAACTCGGACTCGGGTAGTCTAGAAATCGAGGCCCCGGCTTCCACACGTTGTTAGGCCGAGAATGGAAACACGGCGTATCTTCGTCAGCCGATGAGGTAGAAATCCCGGGATTGCACCTTTGGAAGCAGTAGACCTTCATAAACAAGGAAATCAGGTGTAATGTCAGGATGAAAGATAGGATAATCGAGCTGCTGGCGGAGGTCGGCGGAGCCGGGAGCTTATGCGGCGATCTTGATTCGTAGCGTAGCTCCTCCCTGAGACATAGTAGATTTAAAGTGGCAGATCCTAGACACATTTTGATGGCCAGGAGGATCTCCTGGATTGGCTGGGCCAATAAAACAATTGAGGAAGATAGTGTGATTGACACATTTAGAATCCCAGAACTTGCACAAGACATTTTGAGTCATACCTCCCAGTTCCCTTTTCATGCATCTGAAATCAAGCTACTTCCATTGGGTTTCTTCTATAGGCATACCCTCAATATATTAAAAAATAGTCATGCATTAGGCCCGGGTGGAGGTGCTCAAGTCTTGGTGGGAATAGAGGCAACACCTAACACTTACCGCCCCTGTTGGATCTGAATGGTCTGGATGGGCAAAAAGAGGTTAATAATAATAACACTTTAGTGGTTGTCATGCCTGATGAATTACCGACACAAGAAAGAAAGGTTAGAGAGCCTCTGCCCTGCACAAAAGAAGGTCATCACTCTAGTTGCCCAAATTCACCTAGGCCGATAGACCCCGATGTGGAAGCCACAGTCCCTCATATATCCCACAGTTTGGAATACCGAGGAGATTTAAGTCTTATTTCCTAGAATGTAGCAGGTCTAGCCTCTAAATTTGAAGATGATAGGTGGATTCAATTTATTAGATAATTTAACATTATTTGTATTCAGGAGACCTGGGAGATGGAAAACAAATTCTTTATTGATGGTTATAAGACGTTCTTCCTATCAGCAGAGGAATCTATTTCAGGCAGTGCTAGGGGAGGTTCAGTTACATAGCAATGGGGCTCTGTGGGTCTGTGAAGCAACTGAACTGGGACTCTAAAGTAGCACAAGTTCTTAAACTAGTGGTAGGAAAAGTGTTGCAGTTAACATTAATTAACTTCTACAACGATAAAAGTAAGAAGCAGGGTTCCTCTAGTCTTGCGGAGTTGAGTGGCCTTCTTGAATCACTGCAGGGTGATGGCCTCCCTCAGGAGACTCTTAATCTGCTAGGAGATTTGAATTGCCATTTATGCTCAAACATTGGACAAAACTCACAAGACCTCCTTATAAGCATGGTGACGGAGGAACAGCATATGGGGCACTCCCCAAATGGCTGTGAATTAAACGCTCTTTTGCACACCCATGGTTTAATTTTCACGTTAGATAAGGTACCCAACTACTCAAATTGTGCCCTGACGCCATCCTATGAAGGGAGGGGAAGTGCTAGGACCCTTGATTTCATTTTTTCGTCTCATTATCCTTAGGTCGGCACATATACCCTTTTAAGATTTAACATAGCCCGTTCAGTGACCAAAATCCTCTGATTCTGGTACTTGATTTAGAGGGCACTCACATAGTGCCAGGTAGCATGAATGTGGGCACACTATCATCAACAGATCAGGGGAGGTGCTTACGGTGGTCGTAGGTGGACAGTATTGCTTTTAACCGCTTCCATGCCCCTCCGCCTCCATTTTGTTTATTTGTTGTGGTCGTCGTCCTCGTGTGCCCGCCCCGCCTCCCAGCTGAGACGCCCTCCCACTGACCAGAAGTAGCGCTCCTCACCCTTCGCTCACCGTGACTCGCTCCTCTCTGACGAGCCGAGTGGTCGCTCCCAGTGCCTCTGCTGAGACCTGGTATCGTAGCACTGCATTGCCTCACAAGCTGCTTTTCACCTGTCTGCCTGTGCCTAGCTAGCGCTAAATATCTTTGTCGCTGTATTTTATTTAACTGTGCTGTGTTTTACGTGATCTGCGCATCAGCCTTCAGCGCTCCGCTCATTGCCTGCAAAGTTGCTTTTTGTCTTGCCTGCTTGTGCCCAGTTGCTATTGGACTCATTGGCGCTGTGTTGTGATAGTTTCTGCTGTTTTATCGTGGTTTGCGCGTTGTGCTCCGCTCTGTTCCCCCCCTCCGCCTCCATTTTGTTTATTTGTTGTGGTCGTCGTCCTCGTGTGCCCGCCCCGCCTCCCAGCTGAGACGCCCTCGCCCCTCCCCCTCCCCCATCCATATATGACAATAGTTCCCGCGCGCAGCGTTTACGCGCAGCGTTCGTGCCCCAGTCGCGCCGAAGGTGCGCCAAAGGTAAGCCCGTCTACGCCCGTCCGCGCCTGGACCGCGCCCAGCGCCAGACCCCCTGTCCCCCGTCCCTCCCAGCCCCCCCGCATTACCTACGATGCCGCCACCCTCCTAGCCCTTAACCCCGGTCGCGCTCCCAACTGCGTCCGAGCCACCCCTGGCCAAACACATGGACCTTTCTCCTGCTACTCCTGCAAATTCATCGGCACCGACAACATCTCCGCCACGACCACACCACAGATTCCTGACCCCAACCACCTACAATGCATCCTTCTCAACACCCGATCAGTCCACAGGCACGCCATTGACCTATGGAATCTACTAGACACCATCTCTCCAGACGTCGCCTTCCTAACAGAAACATGGATGAACACTTCCTCCGCCCCAGACATCACCATTGCCATCCCGGAAGACTATAAGATCACTCGCAAGGACCGTACCGGCCACACAGGAGGAGGAATCGCTATCGTCCATAAGAACTCCATCCGAATCTCTACCAGCTCTGACGCCAACCTCGCTAACTCCGAACACCTTCACTTCCAGATCCACATCGACCCCAAGACCACACTCAGAGGCACCCTCCTCTACAGACCACCAGGACCCCGCGCAAAATTCAGTGAAGACATCACGGACTTCATCACTCCTCATGCGCTCCCCTCCAAAGACTACATCCTTCTGGGAGACCTCAACTTTCACCTCGAAAAGATCAACGACCACAACACCGCCACCCTCGTGGACAACCTCGCCAACCTCGGACTTAAACAACTAGTCACTTCCCCCACCCACATCGCAGGTCACACACTCGACCCCATCTTCACATCCAGCAACCATGTCTCCTTCAGCCACACCACGGACCTCCTCTGGACTGACCACAGCTGCGTTCACTTCACCTACAACAAGCCGAAACCCATCAACCACCCCCAACCTACCCTGCAAAGAAACTGGAACAAAATCACCACGGACCAAATCTCCGCATCACTCCATCGAAACTCCCCAGCCCTCTCTTCTAACGCCAACGAAGCCGCCACCAACCTCACCCTATGGTTATCCAACACCGCCGACACCTTAGCACCACTGAAAAAACGTCAAAGAAAACCTGGCAGCAAGAAAGCCTCATGGTTCAACGATGATCTCAAGAAGTCCAAGAAACTCTGCCGCTCCCTAGAAAAGGCCTGGAAAAAAGACCCAACCACCAGCACCAAGGACGCCTTCAAAAGCGCCATCCGCACTCACCACCAACTGATCCGAAAAGCCAAGAAAACAGCATTCAAGGATCGACTTGACAATAACGCCCACAACAGCAAGGAACTTTTCAACATCGTCAAAGAATTCTCCAATCCCTCGGCCAACTCCAACGACATCACCCCCTCCCAAACCCTCTGTGACTCCCTAGCCTCTTTTTTCCACAACAAGATTGCAGACATCCACAACAGCTTTGACAATCTTCCCGGAAACCAACCCACCCTACCATCTGCTGACCATCTTCCCCCCGTGAACACCCTTCACGCCTGGAATCCAATTTCCACTGAGGACACCATCCGCCTGATGAACTCCATCCACTCAGGATCCCCCACAGACCCATGCCCTCACCACATCTTCAACAAAGCAGACTCCGTCATAGCACCGCACCTCCGAGACGTCATCAACTGCTCCTTCAACTCCGCTACCTTCCCAGAAATCTGGAAACACGCTGAACTCACCGCCCTTCTGAAAAAACCAACAGCGGACCCCACCGAACTCAAAAATTACCACCCCATCTCGCTTCTTCCATACCCGGCCAAAGTCATCGAGAAAGCCGTCAACAACCAGCTCGCCGCTTTCCTCGAAGCCAACAAATCCCTCGACCCCTCACAATCGGGATTCAGAGCAAAACACAGCACTGAGACCGCCCTCATCGCAGCAACTGACGACATTCGAACTCTACTGGACAATGGAGACACAGTCGCCCTCATCCTCCTCGACCTATCTGCTGCATTCGATACAGTCTGCCACAGCACCCTTCTTCAGCGCCTCAGAAACATCGGAATACAAGGAAAAGCACTTGATTGGATCACCTCCTTCCTCTCCGGAAGAACACAAAGAGTCCGCCTCCCACCATTCAAGTCCGAGGCCACTGAAGTCATCTGTGGCGTACCACAGGGATCCTCACTCAGTCCCACCCTCTTCAACGTATACATGAGCCCCCTCGCGGCCATCGCACGCCAACACAACCTCAACATCATCTCCTACGCCAGTGGTTCCCAAACTTTTTTGACCCGTGGCTCCCTTGACCTAATTGGCAGTTGGCCGTGGCTCCCCACCATTTTTTTACCCGCGCACCGGGGTGCCGCGGCGCACCCTTTGGGAACCACTGGTCTAAATGAAGAATGAAGCCTAGACGTGATGAAGGATTCAGAGAGTAGCCATCACTATCATAAAACTTTATTTGCAATCACAAAGACCTTATAAAGTACATCTCAATGCATACAACACCATCATAGAGTAGTATAAAGCACTCCCACTAAAAGTAACCAGGCTAGAGAAAGGCTCAAGGAGCTCTGTGGCGTTACAAGAAGTTTACGTGAGGTGGGCTCTGATCATGGGCATCCGCAGAAATGTTTTCGGGGGGGGGGGTATTTTTAACTTTATCACCATCCCCCTCGCACCCTTTTCCCCTCTGCCTTACACCCTTCTCTCCCTCCACCTTGCACCCTTCTCCCTCTCCCCCTTGTACCCTACTCCACCTCCGCCTTGCACCCTTTTCTACCTTGTACCATTCTCCCCTCTGCCTTGCACCCTTCTCCCCTCTGCCTTGCACCATTCTCCCCACTGCCTTGCACCCTTCTCCCCTCCGCCTTGCACCCTTCTCCCCTCCGCCTTGCACCCTTCTTTTCTCTGCCTTGCACCCTTCTTTTCTCTGCCTTGCACCCTTCTCCTCTCTGCCTTGCACCCTTCTCCTCTCTGCCTTGCACCCTTCTCCTCTCTGCCTTGCACCCTTCTCCTCTCTGCCTTGCACCCTTCTCCTCTCTGCCTTGCACCCTTCTCCTCTCTGCCTTGCACCCTTCTCCGCCCTGCCTTGCACCCTTCTCCGCCCTGCCTTGCACCCTTCTCCGCCCTGCCTGGTACCCTTCTCCGCCCTGCCTGGTACCCTTCTCCCCTCCACCTTGCACCCTTCTCCCCTCTGCCTTGCACCTTTTCCCCTCCGCCTTGCACCCTTCCCCCCTCCGCCTTGCACCCTTCCCCCCTCCGCCTTGCACCCTTCCCCTCTCTGCCTTGCACCCTTCTCCCTCTGCCTTGCACCCACCCACCCAATACTCTCCACCAGGACCTGACCCTGCACCCACCCACCCAACGCTCTCCAGCAGGCCCCTCACCCTGCACCCACCCATCCAACGCTCTCCAGCATGCCCCTCACCCTGCACCCACCCAATGGTCCGAGGAATAAGAGATGTGCTTGAATTGCAACCTTATATGTGTCCCTGACATTCCACCTGAGTCCCTTTCGAAATGCTGGGCCTTGTCTTTCAGAAAGCAGGTCTCTGGCAGTACATGAGCCTCGCGCACACAAGACCTTCGCGCTCCCAGTTCAGCTACTGAACAATGTGGAAGGACCCAGCCCACCCCCGGGCTCTTATAAATTATTTGTGGGGTCTTAAGCCCTAATAACCTACGGCCTACGCATGCCACTGAGGCTCAGCCCCTCTGCTTGACTCCTGGCACGCTGGATGAGAGCGGGCAGTGTGCCAGTCTTGGAACACTTCGAACCAGAAGCCAACAGGCTCTCCAGGGGTCGATCTTGAACGGGAGCCCTGCCATACAGATGACAAGACGTGAAAGCTTCTTGGGTTCAAACACGCGGCGACGACTGATTCTCCTGTTAGAAAGGGGTATTATTAATAGAGCTTGCTGGACATTAAAGCGTATCATTAACTATTCATATAGCACACCCCAAAAAATGCATGTTTGCAGATGGTCACCATAAACAACCAGAGTTTTGCATTGGAATTACGAAGGGTACGTGTTATACACACACAGTTCAAATGCTGAAAGCCGTCGAAAGGTCCCTTGTGAAAGGCCAATAGAAAAATACGCAGGAATCGATGCAGGAACACAGATTATCACATGCGCGTTCACAAATTATGAAAAACCCTATTATTTCCCTACCTATGAAATAACGGGGGCCGGTTATGGTAAATTGGGAGAACCTGGCCTAACATGGGATTTTAACGAGCCACTTGGAAAGAGAGCCTGACAGCAGGGTCGGATTTGGATGAAAATTTGGCCCGGGCACACAAAAAAATAGTGGCCCACAATTGCAGTTCGCAACCATTTATGCCGAAAAAGGTGATCGGTTTCTTCTTAGCCGCTTGTAGTTAGATTTTTTTTTATTGCAAAGTTATTTAAAACTTTTGCGTTTCTTGTTTTTTCTCTTATTCCATTGCAAAGTATTAGAAATGGACTCCTAACCTCAATCTGAGAAATCTGTGAGCAGGCACCTAAGGCTTGTCTGTCTGGTCCTTGTAACCTGCTGTGGGGGGACAAAAGCTTCCTCCCCACACTGACGACGTGTTAATCACACTGGTCAAAAGACACAACTCTCTCAAAAGGCTTACTGATTTGGAGTTTGAGCCACAGCCTAAAAAAATCGGCCCACAAGCTGGCCTCTGCCACAGGCCCCTCGGGCACAGGCCAACTGCCCGTCCTGCCAATCCGACCCTGCCTGACAGTGAAACTCTTAAACTCTGGGTGTGGCAGGGCTAAGCGCTGCGTGAAGCGCCTGTGCTTCGGGTGTGGGAAAACCCTGACTCAAAGTGTGAACCACGCATGCCCTGCCCTTTGTCAGTCACATACTCTGAATCCCACGTGCTCTATGTATGTGCTTGGCTTTGGACCACTGTGGGTCTGGGTGTCGCCGCCGCGGTCCCTGACTCTGAGGGTCATCAAACACACCACGTCTCAGGAAGAAGGCCCCCCACTCCGGGTGTAAACGGGATTCTAGGAAAGCCTCTTAACTCGGACTCAGAAACCCGGCAGCGCTTATTGCTCCCTGGAACAAGTCAGCGCAACCATGCCTAACTCCGAGGTGGAGCTTTGAAACATGCATTCTGCATATGGCTCCGTGTGTGAAACATATGCGTGGCGACCCGGTCTCTTGAAACATGCATGCTGCATATGATGCGGTGGTGCCTGTCTCGACGCGTGTGAAACATGCTCTGCGTGTGACTCAGAGCCAATCGTGCTCTGTGTGGCAGTACCATAACTGAAACACACGTGTGTGCATCGTGTTTGGTCCCGGGGTGTAGCTTCCATTGGTGAACCAGCTGCAGTGCCAGTGTCTCTACGCGACTTTTCTCAGATCCACATCCTGCGCGGCGGTGCGGCGCCCCTGGCTTCCCTTCACGGCGCACCAGGGCGCCGCGGCGCACACTTTGGGAACCACAGTCCTACGCTGATGACACCCAACTGATCCTATCACTCACCAAAGACCCCAACACCGCCAAAACTAACCTACACGAAGGAATGAAAGAAGTTGCCGAATGGATGAAACAAAGCCGTCTGAAACTGAACTCAGACAAAACAGAAGTCCTCATCTTAGGTACATCCCCCTCTGCTTGGGACGACTCCTGGTGGCCGGAAGCCCTCGGAAAAGCACCCATCCCCACAGACCACGCACGGAACCTAGGCGTTATCCTGGATTCCTCACTCTCAATGAACAGACAAGTCAACGCCGTTTCCTCTTCCTGCTTCAACATTCTCCGCATGCTCAGAAAAACATTTCGCTGGATCCCCTCCGAAACAAGGAAAACAGTCACCCACGCTCTGGTCACGAGCCGACTGGACTACGGAAACACCCTCTACGCAGGTACCACCGCCAAACTCCAGAAGAAACTCCAACGAATCCAGAACGCCTCAGCCAGGATCATACTAGACATCCCACGCAACGAACACATCTCTGGTCACCTTAAAGACCTCCACTGGCTACCCGTCAATAAGAGGATCACCATCCGACTGCTTACCCACGCACACAAATCACTCTACGACATCGGACCAGATTGCCTCAACTCTCGACTGTCCTTCTACACCCCCCCCCCGCCAACTACGTTCTTCCAGCCAAGCCCTCGCCACTGTACCTCGCATAAACAAGACCACCATGAGAGGCAGATCCTTTTCATACCTGGCTGCTAAAACATGGAACTCACTCCCCGCTTACCTTCGCCTCACCCAGAACCACCTAGCGTTCAGAAAGCAGCTTAAAACGTGGATATTTGACAAATAATCCTCCTCCCCTTCCTAAGCGCCTTGAAACCCTCTGGGTATGTAGTGCGCTATACAAATTTTGTGACTTGACTTGACTTGACGAGCTCAGCTCGTCATGGCATATACCGCTCAGGTGCTCATGACGAGCTGAGCTCGTCATGACCACACCCGTTTTCGTTGCTGTCCAGCACAGCAGGGGAAACTACCAAGCAGCGATGTGGTTAATCATTCCCATTTTAAATTGTGGCAACATGAGATTTAAAATGCCTAGATATGTCAGTCTTAGGAGAGGAAATAGTTAAGTCATTTATTGTTATTGCACAGTCAGTTGCAAGTTTGCTAACTGTCCCAGTAGCTACTACCTGCCTGGAAATTCCGAGATGGTTTGACAGCGAATGCTCCCGGGCTTTACGAAGCCTTAAGTTGACCTTGAAACATTCTACACACAATAGGTCTTGGTTGGCTAGTTGGCGGAGTTATTATATAAGGGCCATTAAGGGTCGGAGGTGCCTGTTACAAAAACAACAAAAAACACAAGATGATCGACGGAATGTTGCACAATGGCAAAACATTCACCCCTAGTCACAGATCTGGGTTTAATCCATCGTTATTTTGCTCACCAAGCCACCCCAGTTCAGGCATGGCCATATGCAAATCAGTCTTGGCCCTGTGCCTCATGGGACCAGTCCAGACCGAACTGCCAAGCCATGTCTTCCCTGGACTGGAATCAAGCATCCTAGGACCGGTTTCTGGCTATCAGCCTTCATCAGCCAGGATAGCTTGACTCCAGTGGCGTAGTGAGCACGGGATCCACGTCTGGGCATACCCTTACCACATAGGGTAAACAGCAGAACACACAAGATGATGGATGGAATGTTGCATAATGGCAAAACATTCACCTCCAGTCACAGATCTGGGTTTAATGCATCGTTATTTTGCTCACCAAGCCACCCCAGTTCAGACATGGCCATATGCAAATCAGTCTTGGCCCTGTGCCTCATGGGAACAGTCCAGACTGAACTGCCAAGCCATGTCTTCCTTGAACCGGAATCAAGCATCCTAGGACCGATTTCTGGCTATCAGCCTTCATCAGCCAGGATAGCTTGACTTCAGTGGCTTCGTGAGCACGGGACCCACGTCTGGGCATACCCTTCCCACATAGGGTGAACAGCAAAACACACAAGATGATGGACGGAATGTTGCACAATGGCAAAACATTCACCCCCAGTCACAAGCCTGGGATGAGCTAATACAAGTAGGTGAATTAAGAGATATTACTCTGTTTTGGAGGGTCATTAGCAGCCCTTGTTTCTCTGAACCGGATAAACTGAACATACGTCACCATAATAACTCTGATCAATGGAAGGCCCATTTTCAGGATGTTTACAACTACGGTCAAGGGGAGGAATTTATTAATGAATTACAGCTCTTTCCCTGCGAGGCGCCCATTAATTTCCTTCTTGATGAGGTTAGGATTGGCATCGAGGAACTATCCCAGAACAAGACCCCTGGTCCCAATGGGATTCCTCCAGATCTGTACCGGAATAAAATTGACGTGTGGGCTCCAGTCCTGACCAGGGTATTAAACACCGTTGTAGCATCTGCTATGCCACCCTCATAATCCACTGCCACTACTGTCCCAATCTTTAAGAAGGGAGACGGATAACCCTCACTGTTATCACCCGATATCCCTCATTGACTCCACGGTTAAATTTCTGGGTCGGGTTCTATTAAATAGACTCTCCAAGCGGGCGGACAAAAATCAAATCATCTTCAAGGTGCAATATGGTTTCCGTATAGGCAAATCTACAATAGATCAGTGTCTGAATCTTTACCTTTTAATTGCTAAATACTCGATCGCCAAATCGGGAGCCCTTTCCTGGGTTTTATGGACCTTACTGCAGCATTTGATTGAGTGAATCGCAACAAATTGTGGTTGCTACTTGGTGATTTAGGAGAGGAGCCAGCAATCTGGGGACTGGAGTTGGAATAGTAAATTAAACTATTCACTATCCAGCGCCCCAAAGCACTATGCGTTGTAAAGGTATTCGTTGTAAATACTGCGTTGTAAAGGCATGCATGGTAAAAGTATGCGTTGTAACGTCATACATCCGTTTTAATGGCTCTTTACGCCCATACCACAGCTGCAGTTAGGTTCACCCAAGAAGGGGGACTAACAGATCATTTTATTTGCTCTAGAGGGGTGTGCCAAGAGTGTATTCTTGCTCCTTTTTTATTCACTTTATACATTAATGGCTCTGAATCCGTTCTTACACCTTTACAGGCTGATACACCCGGAAAAGGCAGGAGACCGGTACTTGTCCTGCTGTAAGCGGACGACGTAGACTAATAGCGCACACACCCATGGCCCTGCAGGCCCTAATAGATGGCTTTGTTTCCTTTATGAGTGGGTTGGACCTGTCCCCTATTTTTTCTAAATCATATGTGATGGAGGTACTCATAACTTAGTTAAGGTTCCATCTTTTTCATACCTTGGGAGCTTATTCAATGCCAAACTAATTTGGAAAAACATGCAGGAGGGGATGCAATTGGATATGAAAAAATCAATGGGCACTATTGCAAATTATGGAGATTGAATAAATCCATGGTCTCTGGGGATGATTTTAAAATGATATCAGTCTTTTTCTATCTCTAAGGTTTTGTATGCAGCAAGGACTGGGGGTATATGGTGGTTGACAAATTACAGACGGTACAAAACAAATATCTTAGATGGATTTTGAAAGTCTCCCAGGGTACCCCATGTATTCTGTACAGGAAGAACTAGGCACTAAGTACATAACTGACCTAGTTACTGTCAAGCCTTTGCTGTGTTGGGTGAATGTCTGGTCTAATGAGGAGGTATCCTTAAATCGAGCAGTCATTTTGGATTGCCTCTCACTTGACCGAGCTTTTAAAGTCCAATGGCTGTGGTATGTCAAGGAGGCTCTTACGGTCCTGGGAAGAGCAGACTTTTTTATGAGATATGTCACTGTGAAGAAACAGGACAAGAAATTGGTCATAGAGTTGTTTTTCCTGGATGAAAGACAGCTGCCTGAAGCTAAACTCAGAGAAGACCGAGGTCCTCATCCTCGGACCCTGCACCTCTGTCTGGGACAACACCTGGTGGACCTCCGCCCTCCGCCCTCGGAAGCCCATCCACCCCTACAGACTATGCTCGGAACCTCGGCATCATCCTTGACTCCTCCCTCTCCATGAACCGCCAGATCAACACTGTCGCCTCCACTAGTTTCAACTGCCTTTGCATCCTCCGTAAGACCTTCAAATAGATCCCCCTGACTGCAGAAGGACTGTCACCCACGCACTCATAACCAGCAGACCGGACTACGGCAATGCCCTCTACCCTGGAATCAACAAAACTCTTCTACACAAACTCTAAACCATCCATAGCGCCGCAGCCAGACTCGTCCTCGGGATACCGCGCCACGAGCACAAGACCCAACACCTACGAGGCCTCCACTGGCTCCCCGTCGAGAAGAGGGTCACCTTCAAACTCCTCACCCACGCCTACAAAACCCTCAACAACATGGAACCCAAATACCTCAATGAGAGAGTACCCTTCCACGTACCCAAGAGGAACCTCCCTCCACTGACCTCGCTCTGGCAGAGGTCCCCTGCATCCTCAGAAACAGAACCGGCGGGAGAGCCTACTCCTACATCGCAGCCAACACCTGGAACGAGCTCCCTGTCAACATCAGACGCCCCCTAACCCTGCACACGTTCAGAAGGACCTCAAGACTTGGCTCTTCGACTGAACCAGAGCCGCTAACCCCCTACCCCTCAAATGCCTTGAGACCCTCACGGGTGAGTAGCACGCTTTATAAACCCCTGATTGATTGATTGGTTTTTGAAAAAGTAATGGCCGATTGTGAGGGTAAGGAGCTTAGTAAACCTATGGTATGGGCATTCACCTTAGTCAAATCAGTACAGGGCATGGAGACTTACCTCTCTATTTTAAACAGTGCCCATTATAGATTCTTCATTACTTGTTTTAGACTAAACATGTTCCATCACTTAGTGACATCCCTGGCAGGCTTTGTTTTACACGTAGAAGACAGAGGACTCTGTGGCTGTGACAATAGGTCTCCACAGGATACCTTACATTTTGTATTTTTATGTAAATATTTTACTTATTCTAGGCGATTGTATCTTAAACCTTTTTTAAAAGATTTGGGATTCAGTCATGCTCATGTAGCCCATTTGTATTTGCAATTATTACCCAATGTTCAAACAGTATTTGCTGTTACGAATTTTTTAAGAGCAGTAGTAAAATCAAGGAACTCAAGACATGATTGATGTATCTAGAGACTCTTACGATTTTGCAGAGGTGATGATATATTGTTTTTAAATTAATTTGTTATTGTATTTTTATTTGTGTATGGCTGTGATTACCACCGAATAAAGATTATTATTATTAGTTACAGTTTTCACAAAAGCCCATGACCCACGCATATTTGCAAAACAGTATTTTATGAGGATTGGGTGTGAGTTACTTCTTTTTGCTACGTTAGTACTCTTCCATTTCTGGTGCTTTGCAGCAGTTTTAAGACCTTAGAGTTTCTAGTTGCTAAATTGGTTGTAATTTCTGATATTTATATGTTTCCCTCGTCTTCATTGCTTGAGTGTGCTTGCGAGAAGTGTCACACATAGTCTTTAATGTCACTCATAATTACACTGAAATTATGAAAATGTCACACACAAGCCATCTCAAACCATGTCGTGCCCACATTCCATTGCACCAAGCAGGCAGATTTTTTTTTTTTGGGGTAGTTGGGGTTATATAGCACAAACTTGACTCAAAGGTATCAAAGCACTTTACATAGCACCAGTTACGTTACATGAGGACACACATTCATTTTGTTAGGCACGGGGAGATTTAGAGATTTGCCCAGAATCACAGGAGGCTCTGGCCCAGTTTATTTATTTATTTTATTTTGAAAGTTTTATATAGCGCGAACAAGATCTTTGCAGATATCAGAGCGCTTTACAAAGGCAAGGGGTAAGAACAGGAGAGTGCCTAACAGGCATTTGGGCATAGCGTAATTGTAGGTAATAAGTGAGTGGTAGGGTAGGTACACAAGGGAGCATAGTCAGGCAGGTAAGTCAGTAATACAAATAGTACAAATAAGAGGGAGCATAGACAATCAGGTAAGTCGATAATACAAGTAATACAAATGGGCAAAGAGGTCAAACAAGTAGTATAGATTGACGCAGAGTCTTAAAAAGGTCCAAAGTAATAGTTCAAGTGTATTTAGCCATGAGGATAGCTTTTACTTCTTAGTGGAGGAGATGAGCCTGGTTTCAGGAGGGAGTGAGTTCCAGATCCTGGGCGCCATTCCTGAGAAGGAGCGTTGTAAGTTTTTTCCTTCCGAAATCTTCGAGGCTTCAGCAGAAGATTGTTTGTGCTTCTGGTGGTTCTGGAGCCGCCAGAAATTGTCAGCTTCTGAGTGAGGTAGCCAAGTGAGTTCAGGTGTATAGCCTTGTGCGTCATGCAGGCAATTTTCAGATGTATTCTGGCTTCAAAAGGCAGCCAGTTCAGGGATTTAAAGTCAGGGGAAATATGTGAGTGTTTTTTAGATCCAGTGATGAGTCTCGCTGCCGCGTTTAGCGAAGCTCTTAGGGGTGCAATTGTAGTTAGGGGGAGACCGCAGAGGGCGATGCTGCCGTAGTCTATGCGAGGGATGACTAGTGCTTGTACTGCAGTTTGGAAGTCTTTGGCTGGGAGGAAGGGTTTAAGTTTCCTCAAGGTATTTATTTGGAAGTTCGCTCCCTTAGTTGCCTTGCTGATATGCTGCTGCATGTTAAGATTGGCGTCAAGTGTTATGCCTAAAGATTTTGCTGAATCCACGATGGTCGGTTGGACATTGGGTGCAGTTAGGTGCTTAAGCCAAGCTTGAGTGGTAGAGATTTTCGCGGGAGGTGAGATCAGAAGGAACTCAGTTTTCAGAGCATTGAGTTTGAGGTGGTTATCGGCAAGCCAGGATTGGGTGCTTCTGATCGTTGAGTTCAGAAGCATAATGTCTTTGGGGGATTGTAATTTGAGATATAGTTGGGTGTCAGTTCAGTTCAGTTCAAAATACTTTATTCGGTTAAAAAACAAAATAACCATAAAAGTAGCATGAAGAAAATACAGTTTTACACGGGAGTCATATATTCGTTGTTTAAAATGCATATGTACAATAAGGAGGTTAATTCATTGAGATCGATTTACGACATTTAAAAGTAGATTTAAAAAATTCGCCCAAAGAGGCTACCATAAAAACAGTTTCCATTTTCTGGCATTCAAAGAACGCTAAGCGACATCTTCGTATATTTAAGTCTTTGAGAATCGGGATGATAAGTTTCTTCCGAGAGAAAGTATAAAATTTACAAAAGAATAAAATATGAATATCGGACTGTGGGGAGACATCATCACATGGGCAAAAGGGTAATTCTTTCAGCCAACAATTCATCACAGGAAAGGACAAGACTCTAAAAACAATGTTGAGTCTAAACCGGGTTAAGAGGAAACGTTCATGATTAGACATATATAGGGACAGATATGGCTGTAATTTGTCTCCACATAAAATGTCCTGGTGAGCAGAGACAGTCTTTTTTCTTGCCTCCTCTAAGTGTCTTTTGTCCCTAAGATGGGCAATACACAAATTTTTCAAGTCTCTTCTCGATATGTATGCCATAGTTGGTGGGTCCTCGAAGTATTGAACACAATTTATTTCACTGAGAAAGTTCTTGACATAGCATATCCATTTGGAATCATTGATATTGTCCAATACTAAAACGTCCTTTAAAATAGCCCGATTAACCAGACATTCATCATTTGTCCACACCCTGTGCCAAAGAAGGATTGGCTGAATCTTGATCGTATCAGTAACATAAATTACTCCCAATTCAACATGGCATATCATAGTTGCTGTACTCTCAGGTACAGACAGGATGTGGCGTAAAAATTTATTTTCCATAGTTTGAATTGTGTTAATATTTGAGTAACCCCACAGCCCTGATCCATAGGTGGCTACTGCTAAGCAGGTAGCCCTATAAATAGTTAAAATCTCTTTTATGGGTTTTTTCCCTAATTTTCTCATAAAGCATTTTAAGGCCATAATAGTTTTGGAAAACAGCAGAGATCTAGCCTGGATTGCACTAGTCCATGAACCACTTTCATGAAACAGAATTCCCAAATAGGGAAAAGTGGAGGTCTTTTCCAGGGGATTGGAATTTATAAAAATGGGTTTCAAATGCTTGTTTGATCTTGGCCCACAAAACATGGACAGTGTTTTTGAGCAGTTAATCTTTAAGTCTAAGCCAAGCATGAAACTGTTAAAAGAGGTGACCAAGGTTTGTAACGCCATTGGAGTTCGTGCCATCAAAACGGCATCGTCCGCGTACATCAAGGCGGGGACAGGCCTTCCACCCACCATAGGCATGTCCCTACCCTCCTGCACCAGTCGTTTCTCCAGACCATTTATATAGAGCAAAAATAAAAATGGGGCTAAAACACATCCTTGACGTACACCCCGACCAATCCCAAATTGTCTAGTGCATTCACCATCATTCCCAAAACGAACACTTGCATTGGCCCCGGAATATAGATCTCGCAAAAAGCAGATAATGGCATTGTCTACCCCCAACTCAGTCATAATTGACCACAATTTATTGTGTGAAACACAGTCAAAAGCTGACGATAAGTCAACAAAGGTGAGATATAGACGTTGTTTTTTAACCTTTACATACTTCTGCTGCAGGATTAACAAATTCAATCCTTGTTCTATAGTCCCTAAGCCTCTTTGGAACCCAAATTGAAAATCACATAGCACCCCATTCTCTTCTGACCAGATTCGCAATTTATCTAAAACAACTCTCCCTAAAATTTTGATAGATGAGTCCAGTAAAGAAATTGGCCTATAACACATGCAGTTCTGCCTGTCCCCTTTCTTAAATATTGGGACTATAATCGATGTAAGCCAGGTAGGAACTAAGCCCTTAGCCAGAGCAACATTAAAAAGCTGGACAAGCAAAGGCCCCCATAATTCAGTGTTGGCCTTATAGAGGTCTGCTGGTATGCCATCTGGTCCAGCAGCCTTACCCCCTTTGGTTGCCTTCAAGCTCGCCAGAACTTCGGGCAGGGTTACGACCAGTACTTTAGTTGGATCTATGTTTGGGCACGTAAAGTCCTGACTTATGTCACAGACTGGTTCCACAGCCTTATAGAGCGAGGAAAAATGCGCCACCCACTCATCTTCAGGGATGGCAATTTCCATCCGTGCCTTATTTTCATAGAGGAGCGGGGTATTAATTACCCTCCAAAAAGCTGCCGGGTCCTTTGATTGTGATGCCTCGCATAAATCATCCCAAGCCTCGTTTCTTATAGCCGCCTTCCTATCCTTCAGTGCTGTGTTATAGTCCCTCCTCAGGATTCTAATTCGAGTTACATCCCGCGGTGTTTTATGGATCGCTTGTCTAAGCCTTGATAGGGCAGTAGTACATTTATTATCGAACCATTTTCTATTGTGCTTTAGGGAGTTTTTCTTTGCAACCCACAGCGCCTCCTTGATTGCAATAGAAATAATATAAAAATTATTTAAAATTTCATCACTGTCAGCATGCTCGTTCAGGCAGGTCAAAAAATTACTCCTACACTTATTCACTAATTTGAAAAGAAAATCAGCCGGGACCACTCTACTCCATTTAAGGCTATATCCATTTTGGGTACCTAGATTCACGTCCGGCGCCTTAATATTGGGACCTACAACATGATCCACAGCGGAAAAAAGATTCTCCATTTTTAGTACCTGTGGGTAGTGGTCACTTAAGGGTAAGTTCATGATACTGGAGCTAATCAGTCTGCCCGCCGAGCTACTTGTACAAAGGCTAAAATCAATGGTAGTCGAAGCCCCCCGCCCCACAAATGTTGGAACAAATGGCATTGTGTGGTGGGCTAGCTCATTCGTAAAACCAAGATCAAAATTAAAAATCATCTCATTTAATGAATCACCTAGAAGGGTATGTTCAAAATGCGTCAAGCTGATGTCCTGCTCCAACATCAGACCGCAAATACCCTTCTGACCCTTTTTGCACAAAGAACAATTAAAATCACCCCCCCCCATAATACCATGACTTCACCCTTTTTTTCCTCAAAAACATTCTGTATATCTGTACTTATATTAGCAAAAACATCCTTGATTACGCTACTTAAACAGTTATTGTAAAAATTAAAAAGAACAATCGTAAGACCCTTCCTTGTATCAATGACAATTTTCTGGTAATAACTGGAACCAGGAAAAAAAGTAATTTTATCGGTAACTAGGAGGTTCGATATATACACGGACAGTCCCCCCTTTGGTCTTCCGTGTGCTCCCCCCACTGCAGGTGTAAAATAAGTTCTGTAACCATTAAGGTGTATTGCTGTGGTGGTCCAGGTTTCTTGTAAAGCTAATATACCTACTTCAGCAATAACATTACACCAGGACGGGTTTAAAATTTTCTGCTTTAGTCCTGCCACATTCCAAAAAACCACCTTACAGTGTTCTTCTGTAAGTGGGTCTTCGAGAATAGCTCCAGTGACACTGATGGGACTCCCTAGTATAGTCTCATCCACCCCATGGGTTACTTGTGGCTCAACATATAGTTCCTGAGTCGCATCATGCCCCAGAGATGTTATAGGCCCCAGATGCACAGATTTAGATGACCTTAAAGCCTCATTTTTTCTCGTTGGGAGTCAATCCACTGCTTCCAAACAATCAAACCGGTTAAAACACGGGAAGATTGGAGGGAATTGTGGGTTGCCCAACCATCCTTGGTCAAAACTCTGTGGTCGATAATGAGGGGACCTTGATCTATGTTTCACTACATTCCAACCATCCTCTCCTCTCCCTCCTCCTTGCGTGTTATACTGATTTCTATCGGGAGCCCAACCCATATTACCCCCTTGATATCTGTTGTCCCTAGTCCAACTCCACCTATTGTCAGGGTGTTCGCCCTCAGGATAAAAATAAGATAATGCCCTAGCCGTAACAGAGAGACCATGATTTCTAGGGGGTCTTGTAGTAATATATTTAGCAGTCAATGGATTCTCGAATGTTATTACCACACAATCGCCGTGTGCCCTTTTTTTATTGTACCCAATCCATGGGGCCCTTTCAACCATCAGAATATTACTTTTAACTGCTGACGGGAGAGGGTAATTATCATTCAACCAATGGATGGTTTTATTTACAAGTCCGCTATTATTTTCATTAGAATTATCATTTAAATGCGGGACTCCTGTTAGGACCACAACGTATGGTGCGGCTTGTGGGGGTAAATGTATATTTCTGCGGACATCCCGCTTATTAGGCTTATCTTTATCTTTATCATGTGGTGGTTTGGGAAGTTCTTGGACTGGCACTACTATATCAGTCGGGACAGGAGTTTTAGGGGTTGGTATGGTTTTTGGGAGTGATTTTGTGATAGTTACATTTTTAGCAGCTGGTGGCGGCCTAGTCATTTGGTTTGTTCCAGATGGAATTCTATTATCTAGATTAAAGCTAGGGGCACTTATATCTTTATGGATGTTTTTTAGTATGGTTTCCAAACACCGTAGCCTAGCCTCAATTGGTTCGAGGAGGGTCTTTAACATGACCAAGATGTTATTGTTAGCCATATTTAGGCTACAATTGTCCTCGCTACCTTCATCTAGATTCGTGACAGCGCCGCTTAAATCCAAAATATCCTCCAGACTGCTATCTAGGACAGTATCATCTGGAAGACTCAGTGGTAGGCCAACATTGCAATGATGGACTGCCCCATGGTCACTAGTATGAAGAGCTCGATTGATGTTCGAATTTGGAGGCACAGGTTCTGATGTGGCCGGGTCATTATTCTTGCTAGTATCTACCTTTCTCCCTTTGCTCGTGTTAGATTTAACAATTTTTTGAGTGTTAATCTTTTGTTTAGGGATCGCCCCCTCTTTCAAACCCCTATGGGTTAAATCACTAGCTATAGTTAAAATATCGGTCTCCTTTTCAGCTAAGGTGCTAGTCACAAGCAAAGAAAGATTAGGTGTAGCCTCCAGGTCCTCCTGTGAGCCTGGGGCGACATGACCCCTATCAGTATGTACATCTCTAGGATTGGCCAAAGCGGAAACATTGTTAGGAGTCATCGGCGTACATGTGAAGTGTACATTGGATGCTTGTAGCAAGGTGGTGAGAGGTTCCATAACTAGGTTGAACAAAGTTGGGGATAGGGAGGATCCTTGGGGGACACCTAACGATACAGGTTCTGGACAGTTCTTGCTCGTATTACCTGAGCATGCATGTGAGTGGTGAGTCCCTGAAAGTAGAAATTGCAGCACATGAAAAAGCTTGTCATAGTGGCTGTGGCATTACCAATGCTTGTTAATAATCTCCATTCTGCGTTTTTTCCTCCATTTGTTCCAAAATCAGTTTATCTCGTACCTTTCTGTAATTAACGTTTCCCGCCTTCCATGGATAAAGAGCGCCATCTACTGGTGTCTCTAATATTTCAGGGTCATGGCGACATTTAATTCAATATATGTGTACACATTTGTGGCCGTCTGCCAGGTTTTTTGGTTGGTGAATTTTGCTTCTCGTCCTCTTTGCATAAATGAAGTGAAGGCGCCGTTCTGTGTACACTCTCTGCAATGCATACGTTTACCTCATCTTATTTTTCTCCTGACCTGCTGCTGGCAGGCTTTGTTTACAGTTCCTTCCCCTGACTGCTTCCGCATCCGTCCCCTATTGGCTGTTGAGCTCCAAAGGCCGCAACTTCCGGACACCGAACTATCCAATCGGATCATAAGTACGGAATGACACGCTGGACCCCTGTCCTGTTGTTGTGGTTCCGTGACTCCGCCTCCCCTGCACTCTCCTCCAATCAGGCGGCCTGCAGCTGTACTCTGCACGCGCCGGCGTTTTTTAGGGCTCGCCTGCTGATGCGCTTCAGCGCATAGCTGGCGAAGCTCTATAGGGGCTTATCCAGTGTTTATCCACCACTGGCGATTCCACTGGCGATTCCTTCAAGTGCATGTGCTTTTTAGGTCATTGCGCTTGCGCAAGCCCTAAAAAGCGCGTGCACAATGCCACCAGCCGCCTGCCTGCCTGCCTCGCATTACCACATCAAAGGCAGCCCTCCGAGCGCATTTCTCACCCCCTAATTATTCACGGCCGGCCGGCAGGCACATCAAAGGCTGCTGCTGCCGTGACTCGCATTTCTCCTCCCTCCTCCCCTATCACTGCCCAGGCCGGCCGTACTTTCTCTTTACAAGGGCGCCCATTCCTGAATCACTTGAAATCTCTCCACATTATTTGCATTTTGTTAATTAAAAAAATTAACTACAACACAGCGTTGCACATTTTTCTCGACTTCGGAAGGATGAGTCCCAATCTCATTTGTACAAAGTGTTGTAATGGGATTATTGGAGAGTTAGAGAAACGTGCTCACAAGTTACATTTTTATGCAAATCATCTGAGTAAATAAACAATAGCATGGTGCCGTTTGCGTCCTTGACTTGATCTGGTTTTTATTTTTATTTTGCTATTATTCTCACAAAGGCTAAGAAGGTCTGCCTACTTTAGTATTAAGTGCTATACGTCGCATAAGCAACAGCTAACCATTCACTCACCCACGCAACGCCACTCACCCACGCAACGCCACTCACCCACGCAACGCCACTCACCCACGCAACGCCACTCACACACGCAACGCCCACACACACACGCAACGCCACACACACACGCAACGCCACACACACACGCAACGCCACACACACACGCAACGCCACACACACACGCAACGCCACACACACACGCAACGCCACACACACATGCAACGCCACTCACACATGCAACGCCACTCACACATGCAACGCCACTCACACACGCAACGCCACTCAACCACGCAACGCCACTCAACCACGCAACGCCACTCAACCACGCAACGCCACTCAACCACGCAACGCCACTCACCCACGCAACGCCACTCACCCACGCAACGCCACTCACCCACGCAACGCCACTCACGCCACGCAACGCCACTCAGCCACGCACGCCACTCAGCCACGCAACGCCACACACACACGCAACGCCACTCAGCCACGCAACGCCACTCAGCCACGCAACGCCACACACACACGCAACGCCACACACACACGCAACGCCACACACACACACGCAACGCCACACACACGCAACGCCACACACACGCAACGCCACACACACATGCAACGCCACTCACACACGCAACGCCACTCACACACGCAACGCCACTCACACACGCAACGCCACTCACACACGCAACGCCACTCACCCACGCAACGCCACTCACCCACGCAACGCCACTCACCCACGCAACGCCACTCACCCACGCAACGCCACTCACCCACGCAACGCCACTCAGCCACGCAACGCCACTCAGCCACGCAACGCCACTCAGCCACGCAACGCCACTCAGCCACGCAACGCCACTCAGCCACGCAACGCCACTCAGCCACGCAACGCCACTCAGCCACGCAACGCCACTCACACACGCAACGCCACTCACACACGCAACGCCACACACACACGCAACGCCACACACACACGCAACGCCACACACACACGCAACGCCACACACACACGCAACGCCACACACACACGCAACGCCACACACACACGCAACGCCACTCACACACGCAACGCCACTCACACACGCAACGCACACACACACGCAACGCCACTCACACACGCAACGCCACTCACACACGCAACGCCACTCACACATGCAACGCCACTCAACCACGCAACGCCACTCACACACGCAACGCCACTCAACCACGCAACGCCACTCACCCACGCAACGCCACTCACCCACGCAACGCCACTCAGCCACGCAACGCCACTCAGCCACGCAACGCCACTCACACACGCAACGCCACTCACACACGCAACGCCACTCACACACGCAACGCCACTCACACACGCAACGCCACTCACACACGCAACGCCACACACACACGCAACGCCACACACACACGCAACGCCACACACGCAACGCCACACACACATGCAACGCCACACACACACGCAACGCCACACACGCAACGCCACACACACACGCAACACCACACACGCAACGCCACACACACGCAACGCCACACACACATGCAACGCCACTCACACATGCAACTCCACTCACACATGCAACGCCACTCACACACGCAACGCCACTCACACATGCAACGCCACTCACACACGCAACGCCACTCACCCACGCAACGCCACTCACCCACGCAACGCCACTCACCCACGCAACGCCACTCACCCACGCAACGCCACTCACCCACGCAACGCCACTCAGCCACGCAACGCCACTCAGCCACGCAACGCCACTCAGCCACGCAACGCCACTCAGCCACGCAACGCCACTCAGCCACGCAACGCCACTCAGCCACGCAACGCCACTCAGCCACGCAACGCCACTCAGCCACGCAACGCCACTCAGCCACGCAACGCCACACACACACGCAACGCCACACACACACGCAACGCCACACACACACGCAACTCCACACACACACGCAACGCCACACACACACGCAACGCCACACACACACGCAACGCCACACACACACGCAACGCCACTCACACACGCAACGCCACTCACACACGCAACGCCACTCACACACGCAACGCCACTCACACACGCAACGCCACTCACACACGCAACGCCACTCACCCACGCAACGCCACTCACCCACGCAACGCCACTCACCCACGCAACGCCACTCACCCACGCAACGCCACTCACCCACGCAACGCCACTCACCCACGCAACGCCACTCACCCACGCAACGCCACTCACCCACGCAACGCCACTCACCCACGCAACGCCACTCACCCACGCAACGCCACTCACCCACGCAACGCCACACACACACGCAACGCCACACACACATGCAACGCCACTCACACATGCAACGCCACACACGCAACGCCACTCACCCACGCAACGCCACTCACCCACGCAACGCCACACACACACGCAACGCCACACACACATGCAACGCCACTCACCCACGCAACGCCACTCACCCACGCAACGCCACTCACCCACGCAACGCCACTCATCCACGCAACGCCACTCATCCACGCAACGCCACTCATCCATTTGCAAAACGAAAAATGTCAAACTCTTCTATTGCGAGACCTATTGCATTTTCAATGCTTGTCTCAATCAGCGATGGCGGAGCAATGGATGAGGCAGGGCAATGAATCGAGAGACGATGGCATCGAACCGTTAGTATGTGATTTAAAGGGCTGGTGAGAGCCGGAGAGAAGGGGCTGAGGAGGCTGGGGGGAGTGGAACCCGCCGGGCAGAGAGGGCACAGACTGACCAGAGACCCTGAACAGACGAGGGTGCTGGGGAGGGACCTTCAGAGACCCAGAGTCTGGCTGTGGACTGGCCAGTAGGGACTGGTGCTCACTGGAAGCGATGGACCTGCTGAAGGACCGGATACTGATTTGAAGCAGCTGATGCAGGTAAGATCCAACACTGGTTTACATTGTTTGCTACTTATTGTGATTTAGTGTACTGAGTGTGGGTGGTCAGTGCCCCCCAGGGCTGATGGTGATTTAGTGTACTGAGTGTGGGTGGTTAGTGCACCCCATGGCTGATGGTGATTTAGTGTGCTGAGTGTGGGTGGTTAGTGCACCCCATGGCTGATGGTGATTTAGTGTACTGAGTGTGGGTGGTTAGTGCACCCCATGGCTGATGGTGATTTAGTGTACTGAGTGTGGGTGGTTAGTGCACCCCAGGGCTGATGGTGATTTAGTGTACTGAGTGTGGGTGGTTAGTGCACCCCAGGGCTGATGGTGATTTAGTGTACTGAGTGTGGGTGGTTAGTGCACCCCATGGCTGATGGTGATTTAGTGTACTGAGTGTGGGTGGTTAGTGCACCCCATGGCTGATGGTGATTTAGTGTACTGAGTGTGGGTGGTTAGTGCACCCCAGGGGTGATTGTGATTTAGTGCACGAGTGTGGTTGGTTAGTGCACCCTATGGATGATTATGATTTATTGTACTAAGTGTGAGTGGTCGCCCCCCCCCCACCCCGTATGGCTGATGGTGATTTAGTGTACTGAGTGTGGGTGGTTAGTGCACCCCATGGCTGATGGTGATTTAGTGTACTGAGTGTGGGTGGTTAGTGCCCCCCATGGCTGATTGTGATTCAGTTTACTGAGTGTGGGTGGTTGAGGGTGATTTAGTGTACTGAGTGTGGGTGGTCAGTGCACCCCAGGGCTGATGGTGATTTAGTGTACTGAGTGTGGGTGGTTAGTGCACCCCAGTGCTGATTGTGATTTAGTGTACTGAGTGTGGGTGGTTAGTGCACCCTGGGGCTGAATGTGAATTAGCATACTGAGTGTGGGTGGTTAATGCACCCCAGGGCAAATTGTGATTTAGTGTACTGCGTGTGGGTGGTCAGGGCAGCACAAGATGGCAGGAACAGGGCAGCTGGTAGCCTGGTGCCGACTGTGATCGACCAGTAACACCTGGCAGTGGGTGGGAAGCAGTAGGAGGGTCTGAGCAGGAGGAAGCTCACTGTGTGTGAGAGGGGAGGGGTGTTTGGAGATAAGCCGGCATAGACCTCCTGGGACCTACCTCCAGGAACGGGTGCTGTGGATCTGAGCTTAGGGGTTAGGAGCAGGCCCGGCTCCAGGAATTTGTATTTGGGTGGGTGTTGTAATCTATTACTTGATTAGGGATCCTCTCTATTGATGTCCTCTGCCTTGCTGCTCAGCTAATAGCTAATGGCGATGTCATCGGAATGTTTGGAGAGTGTGAGTCTGAGAGAGAGTCAGTTGGAATGGATGGGCTGAGCAGCAAGGAGGCTGCTCCTTGTGGGGTCTAATATGGATCTAACTTGTTTCCTGTCACCAACCAACAAGGAAGTAATCTTATGAATAAATCTACTATCCTGTTCTACATAACTCAACCTACGTATCATTCATCTTTGTAACAGTGGGCCAAGGGTGCATTTGGGTGGGCCACTGCAGGCCCAATTTGTTGCTTATGTGTCTAGTCAGGCCTGCTTCAGGGCCCTCATTTATCTCTTTTTTAGCCTGTGTCTCTAGCAGCACTGAGCCCTGCTGCCTATGCCTCTAGGAGCAGTGACCTCTGCAGCCCGTATCAGTGGGAGCCCTGGTACCTGCAGTGTGTGCGACTAAGGCCTGTAACTTGTATCAGAGGCAGCGCTTAGACTTGCTGCCTGTGTCTCCAGGAGCACTGAGCCCTGCTGCCTGTGTCTCCAGGAGCACTGAGCCCTGCAGCCTGTGTCGCTAAGACACCTGTCGCCTGCACCAGTGGGAGCCCTGGTACCTGCAGTGTGTGCGACTGGGGCCTGTAACTTGTATCACAGGCAGCGTGGGGGCTGCTGCCTGTGTCTCTAGCAGCACTGAGCCCTGCTGCCTATGCCTTTTAGGAGCAGTGACATCTGCAGCCTGTATGAGTGGGAGCCCTGGTACTTGCAGTGTGTGCGGCTGGCGCCTGTAACTTGTATCACAGGCAGCGCGGGGGCTTGCTGCCTGTGTCTCTAGGAGCACTGAGCCCAGCTGCCTGTACCAGTGGGAGCCCTGGTACCTGCAGTGTGTGCGACTAGGCCTGTAACTTGTATCAGAGGCAGCGCTTGGACTTGCTGCCTGTGACTCTAGGAGCACTGATCCCTGCTGCCTGTGTCTCCAGGAGCACTGAGCCCTGCTGCCTGTGTCTCCAGGAGCACTGAGCCCTGCTGCCCGTGTCTCTAGGAGCACTGAGCCCTGCTGCCTGTGTCACTAAGACACCTGCGCTATTTGTAAAGAAGGGGGACCCCTACTAATGATGCATTCACTACTTGTAGGGAAACATGTAAGAACTTTCTTGCAAAACCATAAGTAGTGAGAATAATTCTAAAGCCAAAAACCCAAGAAGGAAACTGAGTGACTACAAGGTAATTATGACCTGTAGTAAAGAACTGATAAGAACACAAAACATTTCTATATTATAAATTGATATTTTTGTTTTATTTCCAAAATATTTTTTATATATCATTTTTGTAGAACATATTCAGTTTATAAAAATATACATTATCAAGTTAAAAAGTATGTGGTATACATATTAATTTGTCAAATGAAAAAATACAAAAACGAAAATTACAAAGTGAACAACAAAGATGACTCCGATGTTAAATGGGTCTTGAGTGTAATAAGCAAAGCGGTAGATGGGACTCTACGCGCGTTTCGGCATAAGCCTTCTTCAGGAGTCCGTCATTTGCAGTGAAAACATATAAGCACAACACTACAAAAAACACAATAGAAAAAACATGTCATATATCACAAATTTCTTATTCGTTTATATGTTCATACTGTACACAGTATCTCCGTCTTGGGTCTAGATCATAATTTATTAAATATCACAAAATTTGATCTAATGATCCTATTGAGATTATAAACACACTATAAGCAGCTATAGGATAATATATCAATCTTATATAGTCATTTTCCAATCACAACAATGGTCGCATTCCTCTGTTTATCTATAAACTGTACAACAGATCTTACTATATTAGTTGAAATCTACTGAAAAAAAGAGAATCTATTAGACATAGACAGTGGTAGTCAAAATTAGGGTAGAAGGGGGTAA
The DNA here is from genome assembly GCF_964261635.1 of Lissotriton helveticus. Classification (NCBI taxonomy): domain Eukaryota; kingdom Metazoa; phylum Chordata; class Amphibia; order Caudata; family Salamandridae; genus Lissotriton; species Lissotriton helveticus. The sequence continues at coordinate 475,696,388 of NC_136062.1, forward strand.
GAGTATAGGCTGTGTTGGAAGAATTTAAATATGTGAGACATTTGGTGTTCATAAATGGCCATTCTTACTATAAGAAGACACCTGCGGCCTGTATCATTGGGAGCTCTGGTACCTGCAGTGTGTGCGACTGGGGCCTGTAACTTGTATCACAGGCAGCGCGGGGGCTTGCTGCCTGTGTCTCTAGGAGCACTGAGATCTGCTGCCTGCGTCCCTGGGAGCAGTGACATATGCAGCCTGTATCAGTGGAAACCCATGGGCCCTGCACTCTGTGCAACTGCGACCTGTAACTTCATCACAGACAGGTCAGGGGCTTGCTATCTCATCAGGATCACTGACCCCTGCTGCCTGGTATGTTGAGATAACTTACTGCACGCATACCCAAGGGTGTCTTGGCGCTGGCTGAACTGAAGCGCAGAAGTTGGACGTATTCGTTATTAAAAAGCCAGGTCTTGAGCTCTTTCCTAAATGCAAGCAGGGATGGGGTGTCTCTGTGAGCAGGGATGGGATGTCTCTGTGAGCAGGGATGGGATGTCTCTGTGAGCAGGGATGGGATGGCTCTGTGAGCAGGGATGGGATGGCTCTGAGAGCAGGGATGGGATGTCTCTGTGAGCAGGGATGGGATGGCTCTGTGAACAGGGATGGGATGTCTCTGTGAGCAGGGATGGGATGTCTGTGAGCAGGGATGGGATGGCTCTGTGAGCAGGGATGGGATGGCTCTGAGAGCAGGGATGGGATGTCTCTGTGAGCAGGGATGGGATGGCTCTGTGAACAGGGATGGGATGTCTCTGTGAGCAGGGATGGGAGGGCTCTGTGAGCAGGGATGGGATGGCTCTGTGAGCAGGGATGGGGTGTCTCTGTGAGCAGGGATGGGGTGTCTCTGTGAGCAGGGATGGGATGGCTCTGTGAGCAGGGATGGGATGGCTCTGTGAGCAGGGATGGGATGGCTCTGTGAGCAGGGATGGGATGGCTCTGAGCAGGGATGGGGTGTCTCTGTGAGCAGGGATGGGATGTCTCTGTGAGCAGGGATGGGATGGCTCTGTGAGCAGGGATGGGGTGTCTCTGTGAGCAGGGATGGGATGGCTCTGTGAGCAGGGATGGGATGGCTCTGTGAGCAGGGATGGGTTGTCTCTGTGAGCAGGGATGGGATGGCTCTGAGCAGGGATGGGATGGCTCTGTGAGCAGGGATGGGATGGCTCTGAGAGCAGGGATGGGATGTCTCTGTGAGCAGGGATGGGATGGCTCTGTGAGCAGGGATGGCTCTGTGAGCAGGGATGGGATGGCTCTGTGAGCAGGGATGGGATGTCTCTGTGAGCAGGGATGGGGTGTCTGAGCAGGGATGGGAGGGCTCTGTGAGCAGGGATGGGATGTCTCTGTGAGCAGGGATGGGATGGCTCTGTGAGCAGGGATGGGATGGCTCTGTGAGCAGGGATGGGAGGGCTCTGTGAGCAGGGATGGGGTGTCTCTGTGAGCAGGGATGGGAGGGCTCTGTGAGCAGGGATGGGATGGCTCTGTGAGCAGGGATGGGATGGCTCTGTGAGCAGGGATGGGATGTCTGTGGGAGCAGGGATGGGATGTCTCTGTGAGCAGGGATGGGATGGCTCTCTGAGCAGGGATGGGGTGTCTCTGTGAGCAGGGATGGGATGTCTCTGTGAGCAGGGATGGGATGTCTCTGTGAGCAGGGATGGGATGGCTCTGTGAGCAGGGATGGGAGGGCTCTGAGCAGGGATGGGATGTCTCTGTGAGCAGGGATGGGATGTCTCTGTGAGCAGGGATGGGAGGGCTCTGTGAGCAGGGATGGGATGTCTCTGTGAGCAGGGATGGGATGTCTCTGTGAGCAGGGATGGGAGGGCTCTGTGAGCAGGGATGGGATGTCTCTGTGAGCAGGGATGGGATGTCTCTGTGAGCAGGGATGGGGTGTCTCTGTGAGCAGGGATGGGATGGCTCTGTGAGCAGGGATGGGATGTCTCTGTGAGCAGGGATGGGATGGCTCTGTGAGCAGGGATGGGATGGCTCTCTGAGCAGGGATGGGGTGTCTCTGTGAGCAGGGATGGGATGTCTCTGTGAGCAGGGATGGGATGTCTCTGTGAGCAGGGATGGGATGTCTCTGTGAGCAGGGATGGGGTGTCTCTGTGAGCAGGGATGGGAGGGCTCTGTGAGCAGGGATGGGATGTCTCTGTGAGCAGGGATGGGATGGCTCTGTGAGCAGGGATGGGATGTCTCTGTGAGCAGGGATGGGGTGGCTCTGAGCAGGGATGGGATGGCTCTGTGAGCAGGGATGGGATGGCTCTGTGAGCAGGGATGGGTTGTCTCTGTGAGCAGGGATGGGAGGGCTCTGTGAGCAGGGATGGGGTGGCTCTGTGAGCAGGGATGGGAGGGCTCTGTGAGCAGGGATGGGATGGCTCTGTGAGCAGGGATGGGAGGGCTCTGTGAGCAGGGATGGGATGGCTCTGTGAGCAGGGATGGGGTGTCTCTGTGGTCAGGGATGGGATGTCTCTGTGAGCAGGGATGGGAGGGCTCTGAGCAGGGATGGGTTGTCTCTGTGAGCAGGGATGGGATGGCTCTCTGAGCAGGGATGGGATGGCTCTGTGAGCAGGGATGGGAGGGCTCTGTGAGCAGGGATGGGATGTCTCTGTGAGCAGGGATGGGGTGTCTCTGTGAGCAGGGATGGGATGTCTCTGTGAGCAGGGATGGGAGGGCTCTGAGCAGGGATGGGTTGTCTCTGTGAGCAGGGATGGGATGGCTCTCTGAGCAGGGATGGGATGTCTCTGTGGTCAGGGATGGGATGGCTCTGTGAGCAGGGATGGGATGTCTCTGTGGTCAGGGATGGGTTGTCTCTGTGAGCAGGGATGGGAGGGCTCTGTGAGCAGGGATGGGATGTCTCTGTGAGCAGGGATGGGATGTCTCTGTGAGCAGGGATGGGATGTCTCTGTGAGCAGGGATGGGATGTCTCTGTGAGCAGGGATGGGAGGGCTCTGTGAGCAGGGATGGGGTGTCTCTGTGAGCAGGGATGGGATGTCTCTGTGAGCAGGGATGGGATGGCTCTGAGCAGGGATGGGATGTCTCTGTGAGCAGGGATGGGATGGCTCTGTGAGCAGGGATGGGAGGGCTCTGTGAGCAGGGATGGGATGTCTCTGTGAGCAGGGATGGGATGGCTCTGTGAGCAGGGATGGGGTGTCTCTGTGAGCAGGGATGGGATGGCTCTGTGAGCAGGGATGGGGTGTCTCTGTGAGCAGGGATGGGATGTCTCTGTGAGCAGGGATGGGATGGCTCTGTGAGCAGGGATGGGGTGTCTCTGTGAGCAGGGATGGGATGGCTCTGTGAGCAGGGATGGGATGGCTCTCTGAGCAGGGATGGGGTGTCTCTGTGAGCAGGGATGGGGTGTCTCTGTGAGCAGGGATGGGATGTCTCTGTGAGCAGGGATGGGGTGTCTCTGTGAGCAGGGATGGGATGTCTCTGTGAGCAGGGATGGGGTGTCTCTGTGAGCAGGGATGGGAGGGCTCTGTGAGCAGGGATGGGATGTCTCTGTGAGCAGGGATGGGATGTCTCTGTGAGCAGGGATGGGATGGCTCTCTGAGCAGGGATGGGGTGTCTCTGTGAGCAGGGATGGGATGGCTCTGTGAGCAGGGATGGGATGGCTCTGTGAGCAGGGATGGGGTGTCTCTGTGAGCAGGGATGGGATGGCTCTCTGAGCAGGGATGGGGTGTCTCTCTGAGCAGGGATGGGGTGTCTCTGTGAGCAGGGATGGGGTGTCTCTGTGAGCAGGGATGGGATGGCTCTGTGAGCAGGGATGGGATGGCTCTCTGAGCAGGGATGGGGTGTCTCTGTGAGCAGGGATGGGGTGTCTCTGTGAGCAGGGATGGGATGTCTCTGTGAGCAGGGATGGGGTGTCTCTGTGAGCAGGGATGGGATGTCTCTGTGAGCAGGGATGGGGTGTCTCTGTGAGCAGGGATGGGAGGGCTCTGTGAGCAGGGATGGGATGTCTCTGTGAGCAGGGATGGGGTGTCTCTGTGAGCAGGGATGGGATGTCTCTGTGAGCAGGGATGGGATGGCTCTGTGAGCAGGGATGGGATGTCTCTGTGAGCAGGGATGGGGTGTCTCTGTGAGCAGGGATGGGATGGCTCTGTGAGCAGGGATGGGATGTCTCTGTGAGCAGGGATGGGAGGGCTCTGTGAGCAGGGATGGGATGGCTCTCTGAGCAGGGATGGGGTGTCTCTGTGAGCAGGGATGGGAGGGCTCTGTGAGCAGGGATGGGATGTCTCTGTGAGCAGGGATGGGTTGGCTCTGTGAGCAGGGATGGGATGTCTCTGTGAGCAGGGATGGGATGTCTCTGTGAGCAGGGATGGGATGGCTCTGTGAGCAGGGATGGGATGTCTCTGTGAGCAGGGATGGGATGTCTCTGTGAGCAGGGATGGGATGGCTCTGTGAGCAGGGATGGGATGGCTCTCTGAGCAGGGATGGGAGGGCTCTGTGAGCAGGGATGGGATGTCTCTGTGAGCAGGGATGGGGTGTCTCTGTGAGCAGGGATGGGAGGGCTCTGTGAGCAGGGATGGGAGGGCTCTGTGAGCAGGGATGGGATGTCTCTGTGAGCAGGGATGGGATGGCTCTGTGAGCAGGGATGGGATGGCTCTCTGAGCAGGGATGGGATGTCTCTGTGAGCAGGGATGGGATGGCTCTCTGAGCAGGGATGGGATGTCTCTGTGAGCAGGGATGGCTCTGTGAGCAGGGATGGGATGTCTCTGTGAGCAGGGATGGGGTGTCTCTGTGAGCAGGGATGGGGTGTCTCTGTGAGCAGGGATGGGAGGGCTCTGTGAGCAGGGATGGGATGTCTCTGTGAGCAGGGATGGGGTGTCTCTGTGAGCAGGGATGGGAGGGCTCTGTGAGCAGGGATGGGATGTCTCTGTGAGCAGGGATGGGAGGGCTCTGTGAGCAGGGATGGGATGGCTCTGTGAGCAGGGATGGGATGGCTCTGTGAGCAGGGATGGGTTGTCTCTGTGAGCAGGGATGGGATGTCTCTGTGAGCAGGGATGGGAGGGCTCTGTGAGCAGGGATGGGATGGCTCTGTGAGCAGGGATGGGATGTCTCTGTGAGCAGGGATGGGATGTCTCTGTGAGCAGGGATGGGATGTCTCTGTGAGCAGGGATGGGGTGTCTCTGTGAGCAGGGATGGGATGTCTCTGTGAGCAGGGATGGGGTGTCTCTGTGAGCAGGGATGGGGTGGCTCTGTGAGCAGGGATGGGGTGGCTCTGTGAGCAGGGATGGGATGTCTCTGTGAGCAGGGATGGGATGTCTCTGTGAGCAGGGATGGGATGGCTCTGTGAGCAGGGATGGGATGGCTCTCTGAGCAGGGATGGGAGGGCTCTGTGAGCAGGGATGGGATGTCTCTGTGAGCAGGGATGGGGTGTCTCTGTGAGCAGGGATGGGATGTCTCTGTGAGCAGGGATGGGGTGTCTCTGTGAGCAGGGATGGGATGGCTCTGTGAGCAGGGATGGGAGGGCTCTGTGAGCAGGGATGGGATGTCTCTGTGAGCAGGGATGGGAGGGCTCTGTGAGCAGGGATGGGGTGGCTCTGAGCAGGGATGGGATGGCTCTGTGAGCAGGGATGGGATGTCTCTGTGAGCAGGGATGGGAGGGCTCTGTGAGCAGGGATGGGAGGGCTCTGTGAGCAGGGATGGGAGGGCTCTGTGAGCAGGGATGGGAGGGCTCTGTGAGCAGGGATGGGAGGGCTCTGTGAGCAGGGATGGGAGGGCTCTGTGAGCAGGGATGGGATGTCTCTGTGAGCAGGGATGGGGTGTCTCTGTGAGCAGGGATGGGGTGGCTCTGTGAGCAGGGATGGGATGTCTCTGTGAGCAGGGATGGGATGGCTCTCTGAGCAGGGATGGGATGTCTCTGTGAGCAGGGATGGGATGTCTCTGTGAGCAGGGATGGGATGGCTCTCTGAGCAGGGATGGGATGTCTGTGAGCAGGGATGGGATGGCTCTGAGCAGGGATGGGATGTCTCTGTGAGCAGGGATGGGATGTCTCTGTGAGCAGGGATGGGATGGCTCTGTGAGCAGGGATGGGATGGCTCTGTGAGCAGGGATGGGATGTCTCTGTGAGCAGGGATGGGATGTCTCTGTGAGCAGGGATGGGATGTCTCTGTGAGCAGGGATGGGATGGCTCTCTGAGCAGGGATGGGATGTCTCTGTGAGCAGGGATGGGATGGCTCTGTGAGCAGGGATGGGGTGTCTCTGTGAGCAGGGATGGGTTGTCTCTGTGAGCAGGGATGGGATGGCTCTGTGAGCAGGGATGGGGTGTCTCTGTGAGCAGGGATGGGATGTCTCTGTGAGCAGGGATGGGATGTCTCTGTGAGCAGGGATGGGATGTCTCTGTGAGCAGGGATGGGATGGCTCTGTGAGCAGGGATGGGGTGTCTCTGTGAGCAGGGATGGGAGGGCTCTGTGAGCAGGGATGGGATGGCTCTGTGAGCAGGGATGGGATGGCTCTGTGAGCAGGGATGGGATGGCTCTGTGAGCAGGGATGGGGTGTCTCTGTGAGCAGGGATGGGTTGTCTCTGTGAGCAGGGATGGGAGGGCTCTGTGAGCAGGGATGGGATGTCTGTGAGCAGGGATGGGATGGCTCTGTGAGCAGGGATGGGATGTCTCTGTGAGCAGGGATGGGATGTCTCTGTGAGCAGGGATGGGATGTCTCTGTGAGCAGGGATGGGAGGGCTCTGTGAGCAGGGATGGGATGGCTCTGTGAGCAGGGATGGGATGGCTCTGTGGTCAGGGATGGGGTGGCTCTGTGAGCAGGGATGGGATGGCTCTGTGAGCAGGGATGGGGTGTCTCTGTGAGCAGGGATGGGGTGTCTCTGTGAGCAGGGATGGGATGGCTCTGTGAGCAGGGATGGGGTGTCTCTGTGAGCAGGGATGGGATGTCTCTGTGAGCAGGGATGGGATGGCTCTCTGAGCAGGGATGGGGTGTCTCTGTGAGCAGGGATGGGATGTCTCTGTGAGCAGGGATGGGATGTCTCTGTGAGCAGGGATGGGGTGGCTCTGTGAGCAGGGATGGGGTGGCTCTGAGCAGGGATGGGTTGTCTCTGTGAGCAGGGATGGGATGTCTCTGTGAGCAGGGATGGGTTGTCTCTGTGAGCAGGGATGGGATGGCTCTGTGAGCAGGAATGGGATGGCTCTCTGAGCAGGGATGGGGTGGCTCTGTGAGCAGGGATGGGATGGCTCTCTGAGCAGGGATGGGATGTCTCTGTGAGCAGGGATGGGTTGTCTCTGTGAGCAGGGATGGGATGGCTCTGTGAGCAGGGATGGGATGGCTCTCTGAGCAGGGATGGGGTGGCTCTGTGAGCAGGGATGGGATGTCTCTGTGAGCAGGGATGGGATGTCTCTGTGAGCAGGGATGGGGTGTCTCTGTGAGCAGGGATGGGATGTCTCTGTGAGCAGGGATGGGATGTCTCTGTGAGCAGGGATGGGATGGCTCTCTGAGCAGGGATGGGGTGTCTCTGTGAGCAGGGATGGGATGTCTCTGTGAGCAGGGATGGGATGGCTCTGGGAGCAGGGATGGGATGTCTCTGTGAGCAGGGATGGGATGTCTCTGTGAGCAGGGATGGGATGGCTCTGTGAGCAGGGATGGGATGGCTCTCTGAGCAGGGATGGGATGTCTCTGTGAGCAGGGATGGGATGGCTCTCTGAGCAGGGATGGGGTGTCTCTGTGAGCAGGGATGGGATGTCTCTGTGAGCAGGGATGGGGTGTCTCTGTGAGCAGGGATGGGAGGGCTCTGTGAGCAGGGATGGGAGGGCTCTGTGAGCAGGGATGGGAGGGCTCTGTGAGCAGGGATGGGAGGGCTCTGTGAGCAGGGATGGGAGGGCTCTGTGAGCAGGGATGGGATGTCTCTGTGAGCAGGGATGGGGTGTCTCTGTGAGCAGGGATGGGATGTCTCTGTGAGCAGGGATGGGATGTCTCTGTGAGCAGGGATGGGATGTCTCTGTGAGCAGGGATGGGGTGTCTCTGTGAGCAGGGATGGGAGGGCTCTGTGAGCAGGGATGGGATGTCTCTGTGAGCAGGGATGGGATGTCTCTGTGAGCAGGGATGGGATGTCTGTGAGCAGGGATGGGATGTCTCTGTGAGCAGGGATGGGATGGCTCTCTGAGCAGGGATGGGATGTCTCTGTGAGCAGGGATGGGGTGTCTCTGTGAGCAGGGATGGGAGGGCTCTGTGAGCAGGGATGGGATGTCTCTGTGAGCAGGGATGGGATGGCTCTGTGAGCAGGGATGGGATGTCTCTGTGAGCAGGGATGGGATGTCTGTGAGCAGGGATGGGATGGCTCTGTGAGCAGGGATGGGGTGGCTCTGAGCAGGGATGGGATGGCTCTGTGAGCAGGGATGGGATGTCTCTGTGAGCAGGGATGGGATGTCTCTGTGAGCAGGGATGGGATGTCTCTGTGAGCAGGGATGGGAGGGCTCTGTGAGCAGGGATGGGATGTCTCTGTGAGCAGGGATGGGATGGCTCTGTGAGCAGGGATGGGGTGTCTCTGTGAGCAGGGATGGGATGTCTCTGTGAGCAGGGATGGGATGTCTCTGTGAGCAGGGATGGGATGTCTCTGTGAGCAGGGATGGGATGGCTCTGTGAGCAGGGATGGGGTGGCTCTGTGAGCAGGGATGGGATGTCTCTGTGAGCAGGGATGGGAGGGCTCTGTGAGCAGGGATGGGAGGGCTCTGTGAGCAGGGATGGGAGGGCTCTGTGAGCAGGGATGGGATGTCTCTGTGAGCAGGGATGGGATGTCTCTCTGAGCAGGGATGGGATGGCTCTGAGCAGGGATGGGAGGGCTCTGTGAGCAGGGATGGGATGTCTCTGTGAGCAGGGATGGGGTGTCTCTGTGAGCAGGGATGGGATGGCTCTGTGAGCAGGGATGGGGTGTCTCTGTGAGCAGGGATGGGAGGGCTCTGTGAGCAGGGATGGGATGGCTCTGTGAGCAGGGATGGGGTGTCTCTGTGAGCAGGGATGGGATGTCTCTGTGAGCAGGGATGGGATGGCTCTGTGAGCAGGGATGGGATGGCTCTGTGAGCAGGGATGGGATGGCTCTGTGAGCAGGGATGGGATGTCTCTGTGAGCAGGGATGGGGTGTCTCTGTGAGCAGGGATGGGAGGGCTCTGTGAGCAGGGATGGGATGTCTCTGTGAGCAGGGATGGGATGGCTCTGTGAGCAGGGATGGGATGGCTCTGAGAGCAGGGATGGGGTGTCTCTGTGAGCAGGGATGGGAGGGCTCTGTGAGCAGGGATGGGATGTCTCTGTGAGCAGGGATGGGATGGCTCTCTGAGCAGGGATGGGATGGCTCTCTGAGCAGGGATGGGGTGGCTCTGAGCAGGGATGGGATGTCTCTGTGAGCAGGGATGGGATGTCTCTGTGAGCAGGGATGGGATGTCTCTGTGAGCAGGGATGGGGTGGCTCTGAGCAGGGATGGGGTGTCTCTGTGAGCAGGGATGGGAGGGCTCTGTGAGCAGGGATGGGGTGTCTCTGTGAGCAGGGATGGGGTGTCTCTGTGAGCAGGGATGGGATGTCTCTGTGAGCAGGGATGGGGTGTCTCTGTGAGCAGGGATGGGAGGGCTCTGTGAGCAGGGATGGGGTGTCTCTGTGAGCAGGGATGGGAGGGCTCTCTGAGCAGGGATGGGGTGTCTCTGTGAGCAGGGATGGGAGGGCTCTGTGAGCAGGGATGGGATGTCTCTGTGAGCAGGGATGGGGTGGCTCTGTGAGCAGGGATGGGAGGGCTCTGTGAGCAGGGATGGGGTGTCTCTGTGAGCAGGGATGGGAGGGCTCTCTGAGCAGGGATGGGGTGTCTCTGTGAGCAGGGATGGGAGGGCTCTGTGAGCAGGGATGGGATGTCTCTGTGAGCAGGGATGGGATGGCTCTCTGAGCAGGGATGGGGTGTCTCTGTGAGCAGGGATGGGAGGGCTCTGTGAGCAGGGATGGGATGTCTCTGTGAGCAGGGATGGGGTGTCTCTGTGAGCAGGGATGGGATGTCTCTGTGAGCAGGGATGGGATGTCTCTGTGAGCAGGGATGGGATGTCTCTGTGAGCAGGGATGGGATGTCTCTGTGAGCAGGGATGGGATGTCTCTGTGAGCAGGGATGGGAGGGCTCTGTGAGCAGGGATGGGGTGTCTCTGTGAGCAGGGATGGGATGTCTCTGTGAGCAGGGATGGGGTGTCTCTGTGAGCAGGGATGGGATGGCTCTGTGAGCAGGGATGGGATGGCTCTCTGAGCAGGGATGGGGTGTCTCTGTGAGCAGGGATGGGAGGGCTCTGTGAGCAGGGATGGGATGTCTCTGTGAGCAGGGATGGAATGGCTCTGATGTGGTCAGAAAGGCTGTTGCAATGCTCAGCTGTACTAGGAACAAAGCTCCTACCTTCCCAGGTAGCTTTCCTGACACTGGGATTGTAGGTGTTCTGGACCCCTCAGTACACAGGGGTCTGTTGGGTGCAGACCACTGGAAAGAGGGCCTTAGGAAGTCAGGTCCTGAGGGGTGCTGGCCCTTGTGAGCCATGCAGAGGGCCTTACATCTGACCCGATTGTGGACCGGGATCCAGTGCAGCTTCCGGATTCCAGGAGAGATCGAGTGGAATTTGGAATTTTGAGAGGTCCGGGATACTTCTGGCTTCAGGATTCTGAAGCCTCCGACATGCTTTTCTTGTAAGTTCATGTAGAGGCCATAACAGTCGTCCAATTTTGAGAGGACTGAGATGATCGCGTTCTTCCTGGTCTTATCAGGAATGTATGGGAACATTTTCCTTATCCTCTTTAGCTTGTGAAGGAAGATGAAACCACGGCAGGGACTTGGGATCCAAAAATGAGCTTGTCATCCATAAGGAAGCCCAGATTTTTGGCTTTGGTCACAGGTATGGGGCGGGCAAGCTCATCAGGCCACCAGGTGGGGGACCACAAGGGAGAGAGACTCACAAATAATACTACTTTAGTTTTCCCAGTATTGGGTTTCCTGTGACATTTCCACCCACAGCTCCGAAAGTGCACATCTGCCCTATTCTTTAACATTCCCATTCACAGCTCTGTCAGTGCACCTCGACCCAGGTCTGTGACAGTCCCATGCACAGCTCTGTCAGTGCACCTCGACCCAGGTCTGTGACAGTCCCATGCACAGCTCTGTCAGTGCACCTCGACCCAGAACTGTGACAGTTCCATGCACAGCTCTGTCAGTGCACCTTGACCCCCGAGTTCTGCTCACAATGTACAAGATTTCTTCTGCACAAAATATTTGGAATTGTTGTCCCAAAGTACTAGGTCTGGACTGGAGACGGTGCATCTAGCAGAGTTCAGGTCTGGTCTGGAGACGGTGCATCTAGCAGAGTTCAGGTCAAGACTGGAGACGGTGCATCTGGCAGAGTTATAGGTCTGGACTGGAGACTTACTAGAGACGTTAGATCTAGCAGAGTTCAAGTCTGGACCGTAAACGATGCATCTAGCAGAGTTAAATGTCTGACCTGGAGACGATGCGTCTAGCAGAGTTCAGGCCTGGACTGGACTGGAGACGGTGCATATAGCAGAGTTCAAGTCTGGACCGTAAACGATGCATCTAGCAGAGTTAAATGTCTGACCTGGAGACGATGCGTCTAGCAGAGTTCAGGTCTGGACTGGAGACGGGGCATCTAGCAGAGTTCAAGTCTGGACCGTAAACGATGCATCTAGCAGAGTTAAATGTCTGACCTGGAGACGATGCATCTAGCAGAGTTCAGGTCTGGCCTGGAGACGATGCATCTAGCAGAGTTCAGGTCTGGCCTGGAGACGATGCATCTAGCAGAGTTCAGGTCTGGCCTGGAGACGATGCATCTAGCAGAGTTCAGGTCTGGACTGAAGATGGTGCATCTAGCAGAGTTCAAGTCTGGACCGTAAACGATGCATCTAGCAGATGGCCTCGAGACGATGCATCTTGCAGAGTTCAGGTCTGGCCTGGAGACGATGCATCTAGCAGAGTTCAGGTCTGGACTGGAGATGGTGTATCTATCAGAGTTAAATGTCTGACCTGGAGACAATGCATCTAGAAGAGTTCAGGTCTGGACTGGAGATGGTGCATCTAGCAGAGTTCAAGTCTGGACCGTAAACGATGCATCTAGCAGATGGCCTGGAGACGATGCATCTAGCAGAGTTCAGGTCTGGCCCGGAGACGATGCATCTAGCAGAGTTCAGGTCTGGACTGGAGATGGTTTATCTAGCAGAGTTCAAGTCTGGACCGTAAACGATGCATCTAGCAGAGTTAAATGTCTGACCTGGAGACGAAGCATCTAGAAGAGTTCAGGTCTGGACTGGAGACGATGCATCTAGCAGAGTTCAAGTCTGGACCGTAAACGATGCATCTAGCAGAGTTTAGGTCTGGCCTGGAGACGATGCATCTAGCAGAGTTCAGGTCTGGCCTGGAGACGATGCATCTAGCAGAGTTTAGGTCTGGCCTGGAGACGATGCATCTAGCAGAGTTTAGGTCTGGCCTGGAGACGATGCATCTAGCAGAGTTCAGGTCTGGACTGGAGATGGTGCATCTAGCAGAGTTCAAGTCTGGACCGTAAACGATGCATCTAGCAGATGGCTTGGAGACGATGCATCTAGCAGAGTTCAGGTCTGGACTGGAGACGATGCATCTAACAGAGTTCAGGTCTGGCCTGGAGACGGTGCATCTAGCAGAGATAAAGGTCTGGACTGGAGACTTACTAGAGGCGTTGGATTTAGCAGAGTTCAGATCTGGACTGGAGACGGTGAATCTAGCAGAGTTCAGGTCTGGACTGGAGACGGTGCATCTAGCACAGTTCAAGTCTGGACCGTAAACGATGCATCTAGCAGATGGCCTGGAGACGATGCATCTAGCAGAGTTCAGGTCTGGACTGGAGACGATGCATCTAGCAGAGTTCAGGTCTGGACTGGAGACGATGCATCTAGCAGAGTTCAGGTCTGGCCTGGAGACGGTGCATCTAGCAGAGTTAAAGGTCTGGACTGGAGACTTACTAGAGGCGTTGGATTTAGCAGAGTTCAGATCTGGACTGGAGACGGTGAATCTAGCAGAGTTCAGGTCTGCACAGGAGACAGTGGATGTAGCAGAGTTCAGGTCTGCACAGGAGACGGTGCATCTAGCAGAATTAAAGGTCTGACCTAGATACGGTGCATCTAGAAGAATGTAGGTCCAGGTTGGGGATGGTGTATCTAGCAGACTTCAGGTCTGGACTCGGGTGGAATTCATTTAACAGCCTGGTCTGGAGTCCCATTTTGAATTTCTGCAGAAAGTGTGCAGTCCGGGTGGAGAGGTAGTTCTAGGATTTCGCGGAGAGGTAGGAAAAAGAACTCTACTGTTGCTTCGGCAGACGCAAAGGGTATGAGCGATGGAGAAGGAGCTGGAGCGCAAGTGTCTGGATGATTGATGGAAGCTCGGGCGGTTGTTGATTTATTCTGGTCTTTGATTGTGCAGTGCTTTGTAGGCATGTGTCAGCAGCTTGAATCGACATCTCTTGTGGATGGGGAACCAGTGGAGTTTTCTTGAGGTGTGGGTCCATTTGAGGTTGTTGTGGATGAGTCTGGCTGCTGCGTTCTGTATGGTCTGAAGTCTCTTCAGGAGGTGAGGTGGGATTCCTATTTAGAGTGTTGCTGTTGGACAAGCGGCTAGCGATGAGGCTTGAGTGATGGTCGGTCTGATGCTGACTGAGACCCATTTGAAGATCTTTAGGGGCATGCAAAGTGTGAGGAAGCAGGCGGAGGAGACTGCATTGATATGATTTTTCTGGGGGAGTTTGCTGTCTAGGATGTTGTCAGGGTTCCAGGCTTTGTCGGTGGGAGTGAGTGAGGGTCCTAATTCCGTGGGCCGCCAGGAGTTGTTCTATGGGGACGTGTTGTTCCTCAAGATCCGTACTTCTGTTTTGTCTTGTTGAGTTTGAGGCAGTTCTTTTGCAGTCAGTCGGTGACTCTGGTCATGCGCGGGTAGAAGTTGTTCCTTGTGGTGGCTGGGTGTTCTGATGGAGAGAGAATGAGCTTGGTGTCGTCTGCGTAGAATACGATGTTTAGTCCCTGGGTTCTGACAATGTTGGCAAGGGGGGTCATGTAGGCATTGAAAATTTTGGGGCTGAGGGACAAGCCTTGAGGGGCACTCTAAAATGGTGGTCTTGGGTTAGAAGATAAAAGGTGGATTCTCTGGGTTCTTCCGGAGAGAAAGGATGCAATCCATTTAAGGACCTTCTCTCAGATTGCGATCTGGTGGAGCCTCCAATCAGGGTGTGGTCTGTCATGGTGTCAAAGGCGGCTGAGATGTTGAAGAGGATCAAGGTGGCCATTTCCCCCCGGTCTAGGAGGGTTCTAATGTCATTGTGATCAGGGCGGTTTCAGTGCTGTGGGTTGTCCCAACTCCGGATTGGGATGAGTCTAGAAGGTCGTTGTTCTCCAGGTATTTCAAGAGTTGGTGATCAATGGCCTTCTCAGTGACTTTGGTGGATAATGGGAGCAGAGCGATGGGCAGGGAATTCTTGAGCTTGTTGGGGTCAGCTGAAGGTTTCTTGAGGAGGGGTTTGAGGTCTGATTGTTTCCATTCTTCTGGGAAGGTGTCCACGGTGATGGATGTGTTGAAGGCGGGGAGTTTATTTCTGATAGCCAAGTTTCAGAGGTTGGACATGTGGTGGGGACAGGGGTCTGTGGGTGCTCCTAAGTTGACGGAAGGTAGTGGTGCTATGAGTGGTGAGCTGGTTCCACGCTTTGAATCAGTGGTTGGAGTTAACTTCTCTGGGAGTAAGGAGGCTGAGGTTGTCGGAGGCTGCGGGTTGGGGCTCAAAGTGTTTTTAGGTGGAGGAGATCTTGTCGTGGAAAAGTCAGACAGGGTGTCACAAACTTCTTGAGAAGGGGTGATGGTGTTTTCAGTTGCTGAGGGGTTGGAGAACTCCTTGAAGAGGCAGAAGAGTTCTTGGCTGTGGATAGTGCTGGCTTCAATGTGGTCGGCTAGAGCTTTTTTTTTGTTGTCTTTTTCAGGAGTTTTGATAGTGGTTGAGTGATGTCTTGAAGGTGGTCTGGTCTGTTGGTTCCTTGCTGGTGCGCCACTTTATTAGTAGCTGCTTGCAGTTGTGTTTGCTGATTCTATGATCCAAGGTGTACCAGCTGGGAGGTTTGGTGGATATCTTGAGTTTGGTGGGTTTGATGGGGGCGACTTTGCTGGTGCTGTCAGTGATCCAGGCGCTGAAGTTCTTCACAGTCAGTTCCAGGTTGGTTGTGCAGTCAGGGTGGGCGTTGAGGGAGTTGGTCCATTGGCTGTAGGATGCTTTATTCCAGCCGTGGTTTGAGGTGCTGGGAGGCTTGTTGGCAGGGCTGGGATCTGCTGTCGTGGTAAAGTGGACGATTGAGTGGTCCGTCCAATTGACCTCGGTGATATGGCTGTATTTGACTCTGTTGCTGGTTGTAAAGATTGGGTGTTCTGCGATGTGAGTGTTGTCGGTGACTATTTTAGTGGGGTGATGTTATTCATGCTTTCGAGTAGGTGGGCCATGTTGGGGTCGTAGAGCAGAAAATTGAGGTGTAGGGGAAGATGTAGTGTTTGGTGTCGATGGGAAGTGGTGCATAGAAATCCGAAATGGTGTTGTAGAAGCCGAAGCATGTTCCTGGAGGTTTTTAGGCGAGGGCGCCTCTGATGGTGGTTTTGGCATCTGTTTTTAGTTGGAAGATGAGGTGATCCATGATCGGGGTGGTTTCGTCTGCGGCATTGGTGCAGTGGGAGGATTCTTTGGGGATGATGATGATCCTACCTCTGTGTTTATTGATGCGGCTCCGGTGTGCTATCTTATATCCGTTGGGTGTGGCCGTCTTGATGTCGTTTGCGGATGCTGGGCTAAGCCAGGTGTCTGGGATGATGGAAGCGATAGTGTCCCAGATCTCGGTTGCGTGTTTGCAAAGTGATCAGTTGTTGAGCAGGAGGCAGTGGAGTTGTTCTGGCGCGGTTGTGGTAAGTGTGGTGGTGGTGTGTTCGGATGCTCCGGTGTTGCATGAGAAGAAACAGTGGTGGTAGGAAAAGAGTCCAACTGTTGAGCGTGGAGAAGTGCGGCAGCAGTTGTTTTTGCGGAGTCTGGGGTCTAAGGCAGTGAGCTCTGCGCTGCTGTGGTAACGGGGTCCAAGGCAGTGAGCTCGGCGCTGCTGTGGTAGCAGGGTTCAAGGCAGTGAGCTCGGCGCTGCTGTGGTAGTGGGGTTCAAGGCAGTGAGCTCGGCGCTGCTGTGGTAGCGGGGTTCAAGGCAGTGAGCTCGGCGCTGCTGTAGTAGCGGGGTTCAAAGCAGTGAGCTCGGCGCTGGTGTAGTGGCGGGTTCAAGGCAGTGAGCTCTACGCTGCTGTGGTAGTGGGTTCCAACGCAGTGAGCTCGGCGCTGCTGTTGTAGCGGGGTTCAAGGCAGTGAGCTCGGTGCTGCTGTAGTAGCGGGGTTCAAAGCAGTGAGCTCGGCGCTGGTGTAGTGGCGGGTTCAAGGCAGTGAGCTCGGCGCTGCTGTGGTAGTGGGTTCCAAGGCAGTGAGCTCGGCGCTGCTGTGGTAGCGGGGTCCAAGGCAGTGAGCTCGGCGCTGCTGTGGTAGCGGGGTTCAAGGCAGTGAGCTCGGCGCTGCTGTGGTAGCGGGGTTCAAAGCAGTGAGCTCGGCGCTGCTGCTGTGGTAGCGGGGTCCAAGGCAGTGAGCTCGGCGCTGCTGTGGTAGCGGGGTTCAAAGCAGTGAGCTCGGCGCTGCTGCTGTGGTGGCGGGTTCAAGGCAGTGAGCTCGGCGCTGCTGTGGTAGCGGGGTTCAAAGCAGTGAGCTCGGCGCTGCTGTAGTAGCGGGTTCAAGGCAGTGAGCTCGGCGCTGCTGTGGTAGCGGGGTTCAAGGCAGTGAGCTCGGCGCTGCTGTGGTAGCGGGGTTCAAAGCAGTGAGCTCGGCGCTGCTGTGGTAACGGGGTTCAAGGCAGTGAGCTCGGCGCTGCTGTGGTAGCGGGGTTCAAAGAAAGTGAGCTCGGCGCTGCTGTGGTAGCGGGGTTCAAGGCAGTGAGCTCGGCGCTGCTGTAGTAGCGGGGTTCAAAGCAGTGAGCTCGGCGCTGGTGTAGTGGCGGGTTCAAGGCAGTGAGCTCTGCGCTGCCGTGGTAGTGGGTTCCAACGCAGTGAGCTCGGCGCTGCTGTGGTAGCGGGGTCCAAGGCAGTGAGCTCGGCGCTGCTGTTGTAGCGGGGTTCAAGGCAGTGAGCTCGGTGCTGCTGTAGTAGCGGGGTTCAAAGCAGTGAGCTTGGCGCTGGTGTAGTGGCGGGTTCAAGGCAGTGAGCTCGGCGCTGCTGTGGTAGTGGGTTCCAAGGCAGTGAGCTCGGCGCTGCTGTGGTAGTGGGTTCCAAGGCAGTGAGCTCGGCGCTGCTGTGGTAGCGGGGTCCAAGGCAGTGAGCTCCGCGCTGCTGTGGTAGCAGGGTTCAAGGCAGTGAGCTCGGCGCTGCTGTGGTAGCGGGGTTCAAAGCAGTGAGCTCGGCGCTGCTGCTGTGGTAGCGGGGTCCAAGGCAGTGAGCTCGGCGCTGCTGTGGTAGCGGGGTTCAAAGCAGTGAGCTCGGCGCTGCTGCTGTGGTGGCGGGTTCAAGGCAGTGAGCTCGGCGCTGCTGTGGTAGCGGGGTTCAAAGCAGTGAGCTCGGCACTGCTGTAGTAGCGGGTTCAAGGCAGTGAGCTCGGCGCTGCTGTGGTAGCGGGGTTCAAGGCAGTGAGCTCGGCGCTGCTGTGGTAGCGGGGTTCAAAGCAGTGAGCTCGGCGCTGCTGTGGTAGCGGGGTTCAAGGCAGTGAGCTCGGCGCTGCTGTGGTAGCGGGGTTCAAAGCAGTGAGCTCGGCGCTGCTGTGGTAGCGGGGTTCAAGGCAGTGAGCTCGGCGCTGCTGTGGTAGCGGGGTTCAAGGCAGTGAGCTCGGCGCTGCTTTAGTAGCGGGGTCCAAGGCAGTGAGCTCGGCGCTGCTGTAGTAGCGGGGTCCAAGGCAGTGAGCTCGGCGCTGCTGTGGTAGCGGGGTTCAAGGCAGTGAGCTCGGCGCTGCTGTAGTAGCGGGTTCAAGGCAGTGAGCTCGGCGCTGCTGTGGTAGCGGGGTTCAAAGCAGTGAGCTCGGCGCTCCTGTAGAGGCGGGTCCAAGGCAGTGAGCGCGGCGCTGCTGTACTGGTGGCTGACAAAGCATCCAGGGTTCTTGCGCGCGGTCCAGCTGTGAACATTTTGTTTATCTATCCAGCTGCCTCAACTTGAACTTTCAAAGCTCACATGACATTGGAATGCTATTAAAATGTCTCAGATAACTTGATAATTTATGTTGTTTTACTCTGGCAGCAGCACAGATGGGAGGAGGGCAGTCACTAATTTACATGGAGTTTTAATTCTGGCTTGACAGTGCAACAGTCATCTGACCTTTTAACCTACTCCGATATTATTCTACAGTTCTTTGCTTCCACACAAATACATATTTATTCCCACATGATCTCCTTGTAATGCTTCGCACTAGCATGCAACATTCCTTTCCAGCCAGACCAATCGGCATTGCCAGTGCTTGTTACCTTGAAACCACCCACTCTCAAAAATAGCTGGAATTGTGTATCTACTGTATTTGAGGCTGATGTTGAGAAGGTGAAATCAAGAAACTGAGCTTCCATTTTTAATTTTTATGAAAGTGTATGATGCATTTTAACACATTGATGGATAAAATATCCGTGCTAGTGAGTAAATCCACGCGCTCGCTTAGTTTATCCGCGTGCTTGGTTTTTTGTGGAATACAATGCGCTCTTTGGATCAGAGGAACGTGTCCTCCTGACCAGATCTCCTCAGCACTAATATATGTCATAAACCGCCCGTTCATAGTTTCTGCCCCTCACACATCCGCGCGCCCTCTTGGGCTGAACTTTGTTCAGCGAATGGTTTGATTTACGAGCGTAATCCGCGTTGGAATTCACAAAATGTAAATGGAACACTCATTAAAAACAGATTCCCCCACAAATGCTTATGGAGGGGGGGGGGGAGTTCTCTTGTGGGGTGGGCAGTGCGGGATGAAGTGAGCAGTGAAACTCGTGCCCGCGCACAATTCTTCAGGGCCCCAAACTAGTGAGAAAGAAGTTTAAAGTGCACTTTACTGATTTCTGTGGACATTTACGTAGCTCAAAATGTTTTACATTAAACAGAAGGAGTTTACAAAAGAATTGTAGGTGCGCTTTAAAAAGATCTGTGAATTCTAAAAAGTCAAAAAATGTGCTCCAATCCTAAAAGAATCTGCGTGAGTAAATCTGTGTTTACGGTAAAACAGGTACACGCGCTGGAGGCGGGGGGGGGGGGGGGGGGGCCTGGCTCGGATAAGAGACAGCGCTGTAATAGGTGCTAGGTACATGTCACCGCTTAGCACCAGACGTGAATCTCTAGTTTGTACCAGGTACATGTCACCGCTTAGCACCAGACGTGAATCTCTAGTCTGTGCCAGGCACATGTCACCGCTTAGCACCAGGCGTGAATCTCTAGTTTGTGCAGGCACATGTCACCGCTTAGCACCAGACATGAATCTCTAGTTTGTACCAGGCACATGTCACCGCTTAGCACCAGACATGAATCTCTAGTTTGTACCAGGCACATGTCACCGCTTAGCACCAGACATGAATCTCTAGTTTGTGCAGGCACATGTCACCGCTTAGCACCAGACGTGAATCTCTAGTTTGTGCAGGCACATGTCTCCGCTTAGCACCAGGCGTGAATCTCTAGTTTGTGCAGGCACATGTCACCGCTTAGCACCAGGCGTGAATCTCTAGTCTGTGCCAGGCACATGCCACCGTTTAGCACCAGGCGTGAATCTCTAGTCTGTGCCAGGCTCACGTCACCGCTTAGCACCAGTCAAGAATCTCTAGTTTGTGCAGGCACATGTCACCGCGTAGCACCAGACGTGAATCTCTAGTCTGTGCCAGGCACATGTCACCGCGTAGCACCAGACGTGAATCTCTAGCCTGTGCCAGGCACATGTCACCGCTTAGCACCAGACGTGAATCTCTAGTCTGTGCCAGGCACATGTCACCGCTTAGCACCAGACGTGTATCTCTAGTCTGTGCCAGGCACATGTCACCGCTTAGCACCAGACGTGAATCTCTAGTTTGTACCAGGCACATGTCACCGCGTAGCACCAGACGTGAATCTCTAGTTTGCGCAGGCACATGTCACCGCTTAGCACCAGACGTGAATCTCTAGCCTGTGCCAGGCACATGTCACCGCGTAGCACCAGACGTGAATCTCTAGTTTGTACCAGGCACATGTCACCGCTTAGCACCAGACGTGAATCTCTGGCCTGTGCCAGGCACATGTCACCGCTTAGCACCAGACGTGAATCTCTAGCCTGTGCCAGGCACATGTCACCGCGTAGCACCAGACGTGAATCTCTAGTTTGTACCAGGCACATGTCACCGCTTAGCACCAGACGTGAATCTCTGGCCTGTGCCAGGCACATGCCACCGTTTAGCACCAGGCGTGAATCTCTAGTTTGTGCCAGGCACACGTCACCGCTTAGCACCAGACGTGAATCTCTAAACTGTGCCAGGCACATGTCGCCGCTTAGCACCAGACGTGAATCTCTAGACTGTGCCAGGCACATGTCACCGCTTAGCACCAGACGTGAATCTCTAGTTTGTACCAGGCACATGTCACCGCGTAGCACCAGACGTGAATCTCTAGTTTGCGCAGGCACATGTCACCGCTTAGCACCAGACGTGAATCTCTAGCCTGTGCCAGGCACATGTCACCGCGTAGCACCAGACGTGAATCTCTAGTTTGTACCAGGCACATGTCACCGCTTAGCACCAGACGTGAATCTCTGGCCTGTGCCAGGCACATGTCACCGCTTAGCACCAGACGTGAATCTCTAGCCTGTGCCAGGCACATGTCACCGCGTAGCACCAGACGTGAATCTCTAGTTTGTACCAGGCACATGTCACCGCTTAGCACCAGACGTGAATCTCTGGCCTGTGCCAGGCACATGCCACCGTTTAGCACCAGACGTGAATCTCTAAACTGTGCCAGGCACATGTCGCCGCTTAGCACCAGACGTGAATCTCTAAACTGTGCCAGGCACATGTCGCCGCTTAGCACCAGACGTGAATCTCTAGACTGTGCCAGGCACATGTCGCCGCCTAGCAAACAGAAACACCAGTGCACTTCCAATATAGTCTCTTTGATCCCTTCGCTATTTTAGCGATTCATTAACAATCCCAGTCTTTGGTCAAAACTGTCAAATTCACAGACATCAGATGTAGTGGAAATTTCAAGCCTTTATTTGTTTCATTTTATGGTCCACTGCCGACGCGCGTTTCGCCCCCTTCGGGCTTTCTCAAGGCTGTCAATCATACATCTAACAAAAAAGAAAATATATATACTAAATACTAAGTGTAAAAATGTAAACAAACACACATAAAACTTAATGAATCACATATGCATTTTATGCATGCAAAATCGATTGGTTGATATGTAATGGCCATTTAGTAAGTTTTCACCTATTGTGCCCATTATTTGATAATCAACAACCCCATATCATGGAGCTGTTGAGAAAATAATTCATATCAATCGGAGAAACCAAGGGAGGCCGTGCAATCCAAGTCATCCAACCCTGATTGATTTGTACCTGAAATATACCATGTGCATAATAATGTGCAATGAAACAATTAAGATATAAACCACGGCTTATCACCTATGTGAATTGCCACCAATACCGTGTCGAGAAAAAGAAACAATAAAGAGAGAGAGAAGATAGTAAAATAGTTCTAACCTGTACGTCTATTCTTAAATATTAAACTACAGAATGACTATTGGTTACAATAACATATTTCCGCTCACCTTTGTGTTATGTACAAGTAATCCTCAGTTCCAATATATATGTGTACTTTTTGAAAATATATTCATAATGTTTTATGCAATCGATCTAAAACATAAACTGCAGACAGAGAAGTCTGTCGTCATTCACCATTATTTAGAAACTATTTTAAAATTGTTTACTTATCTCTATTTTCTTAAATTGTAACACAGTCCTACCTTATTCTGTGACTTGATATATGTTGTTACAGGATCGTAGTATCAATTTTTCCCATAGTTAGTCTTGATGTGGAGCCATATTACGTTCCACAATCTGAGAAATAAATGATGCAGCAATTCAAAACAATGCCCATGAATGATAATATGGACATTTATTCACGTCAATTCTTAACTTCGGGTACTGATTAATAGTAATTAAATATAAGCATTTATTATGTGTATGTGGCCATGTCAGTCTATGCTCGCAGATTATTGGAATTATGTTTTTATTCGGTAAATATTATAAAGGCACATGTCACCGCTTAGCACCAGACGTGAATCTCTAGTCTGTGCCAGGCACATGTCGCCGCTTAGCACCAGACGTGAATCTCTAGTCTGTGCCAGGCACATGTCACTGCGTAGCACCAGACGTGAATCTCTAGTATGTGCCAGGCACATGTCGCCGCTTAGCACCAGACGTGAATCTCTAGCCTGTGCCTGGCTCATATCACCGCTTAGCACCAGACGTGAATCTCTAGTCTGTGCAGGCACATGTCACCGCTTAGCACCAGACGTGAATCTCTAAACTGTGCCAGGCACATGTCACCGCTTAGCACCAGGCGTGAATCTCTAGTTTGTGCAGGCACAGATCACCGCTTAGCACCAGACGTGAATCTCTAACCTGTGCCAGGCACATGTCACCGCTTAGCACCAGACGTGAATCTCTAGTCTGTGCCAGGCACATGTCACCGCTTAGCACCAGACGTGTATGTCTAATCATTGATAGCTTCGCTGTAGTACGGAGAACGAATGAGACACTATGGCTAGTCGGATTGGGGTTCTGGGCCCTAAGGTGGGTAGTTGGTACACCACTATACACCGAGGTCCTAGTTTCCTGCGCATAGTTCTGTATATGCAAAAAACACAGTTGATGGACAGAATGTAGAACGATGTCATACATTCATCCCAGTACAAGGATCTGGGCCTAAATCCATTGTTTTTTTGCACTCCACACCACCCTGGGTTAGACACTGGCTATATGCAAATCAGCTCTGACCCTGTGCCTCATGGGAACAGTCCAGTCCGAACTACCAAGCCATGTCTTTCCCAGACCGGAATCAAGCATCCAAGGACCGGTTTCTGGCTATCAGCCTTCATCAGCCTGGATAGCTTGACTCCAGTGGTGTGGAGAGCCTGGGACTCACGTCTGAGCATACCCAGCACACTCGGGGTGAAAATTGCAAAAAACACAGTTGATGGACAGAATGTAGAACAATGTCATACATTCATCCCAGTACAAGGATCTGGGCCTAAATCCATCGTTTTTTTGCACTCCACACCACCCTGGGTTGACACTGGCTATATGCAAATCAGCTCTGGCCCTGTGCCTCATGGGAACAGTCCAGTCCGAACTACCAAGCCATGTCTTTCCCAGACCGGAATCAAGCATCCAAGGACCGGTTTCTGGCTATCAGCCATCTTCAGCCAGGATAGCTTGACTCCTAGTTCTGTATATGGGCAGAATCCCTGCAACATGGCCCCACCAACGTTTTTTGGTCTGGTTCTTAACTACGAGACGCTTGAGTAGTGCTTGTGCTTCTCCACAAAACCCTCACTTCTGTTTCCGGAAACAGTTGTGACGGTGTAACCTCCTATATTGATATTATTAAAAGGTGTTTACTCTTAATTGTTAACCCTTTATTGCGCTGCCACGCAGTAGGCTCTTATACGTCCTTTGTCTACATGGCTGATATATATATATTACAGCACATGGCCGTGCAGCACTCCATCGACATTAGAGCCTGCTGGTATGCAAATTGTTACCTTGTAGACACATGGACCTCACAGATATTGGGCGCAGACTATATTTACAGGGTTAGTTGCCACCTGGGATATTTAATTAAATATCTGATTTGTGTTCTGATTAATATGCAGGACCCCTATAG
The DNA here is from genome assembly GCF_964261635.1 of Lissotriton helveticus. Lineage (NCBI taxonomy): Eukaryota > Metazoa > Chordata > Amphibia > Caudata > Salamandridae > Lissotriton > Lissotriton helveticus. The sequence continues at coordinate 475,720,313 of NC_136062.1, forward strand.
AAGAGGTTAACATTTGTAATTTCACTTGAAATCTTGCATATGTTTGCAATTTTGAGAACAGTAGTTGGTTGTTGGTTGTGTTTGCATTAAAGTATTATTTTTTTTCAAAGAAAGGGCATTGGTTGCACATTAATTTAGTATGTGTTATTTTGGGGTGTTGTCCAGGTCTGAGTTGCTAGCTCACAACACATTCCTGGATCAGCGTTCGACTGTTCTGCCTCATTGCTGTAAGGTGGCTTTCAGAAATAAAGTGGCTCACATTGTGAACCGCCTGCCAAATGCAAACGGAAAGGGTTTTACATTGAAAACTCAGTGGCAAGCACAATACGCAGACTTCTTGTTGAGAACTCTTGGAAGGACACCGTAGGGAAGGGCTATACATTATCTAAAACTAAGACCACATTGTACAGATCTCTAGAACAGATGGTGCCAGAGAGGTCTTGTTTTCATTGTGTACATTTGTCATTTTATATTTAGTATTTAATTGTGTGTGAATTAAATAAGTTTTATTTATTTTTTAATTAGGGACACTGGAATTGATTATGGATTATTTGGTAATCCTGCGATGTTAATTTTACCCATTTAGTTGCTTTAATTTGCACTTGTGACTCTATTTCTTTGCTGTTCCTATTCCATTCCTGATAGAACAAAGTGTTAGCAATTCTGAGTTTCCCGTAGAACTTTGTAAATATCTTTCTTGAGTCGCATGCTAGATTACTTATAATCATTTGAAGCTGAATGCAGGTGAAATTGAGATGTTGATTCTATGGAATTAAACTTAGATCTCTCTTTGGTAGTCAGTTGATTTTGGGTCAACTGGAGTCTCTACTAACATGACCAAAAATATTGGTGTCATGTGGAACACTAATCTTAACTTTTGCCAGCTTGACAAAGAAATGACTGGTACATTACTCACTTTTAAAGATTTTCTTTGCCTTTGAGTTGAAGGGAGAAGGTTGGCTATCCAGGTAGCTATCTCCTCTTTTTGGATTACCTGAATGCAATCCTGCCTGACTTACCTAAACATCTTGTCATATTTAGATTGTGCAAAATGCAACTGCCAGGCCTATTACTTAATTCACCTCAGCTCCTCAGGTAACCAGGGAATAAACAGATCCTATGTAAGACACTTTGCATGGTGCCTTTATGCAGGTGCTGGCATTTATTTATTTATTTATAAGTTTGTAACGCGCTAGGAATCGACTCCCGAAGGAGTATCTCTGCGCCTGTAACCTAGAGAGCGCTTTCTGCAAAGTCCAGAGGAAATGTTTTATGATTGAAACAAAAAGGTCTTAAGTTGTTTCCTGAAACTCAGATGTTCTGTACATTTCCTAAGTGCCAAAGGTAATCCATTCCACAAAGTGGGACCAGCATTGTCCTGATAATCTCAGCTGTTGGCTTCAGCCCTGTCTTGATATGTTCTTTAGGGTCCCCCTAGAGTCTCAGGGGTCAGATTTCTATCCTCCTGATACTAAGGATTTATTGTGCCATCCCAAATTAGAAATACAGTGGCACTTCAACTATATACAACCGACTGAGCAATACTGCGTAGGAAGAGTTTCCTGGCAACAATCAGTCCCATAGGATGAGTTCAGGGACAGAGTGGAACTCCAAATCCTCTTTTGTTAATAAATAACACACTAAAATAGCCCTAAGAAACAGGATATGTATTTAAAATACGTTTCTTTTAAAATCCTACTCTAGTGCATAAACCTGAATGATAACCACACAGAATATGAACAGTAATGCAACTAAACCGGTTATGGATGAAAATAATTAGAACAATTCTAGCATTGTTGTTGAGTTCTCTAGTCCTAAAACCCCAATCTGCTACCTCTACGGGCGATGCTAGCTTTAGAGGAATCCGTACATAATATGTCCGTTCTCGCGATTCAGACGTGGTGCGCACAGCATACCAGTTTTTAGGATAATTTGTTCTCGAATAGCAAAGTTGCTATTTTCTATTGCAGTTGTGCAGCGTAAAACATAAACAGCGACTGGGAAAGACCACTCGCCTAGCTGAAGCCTTCCACTAAAGCAGGTGCTGTAATCTGGCTAATGTGCCCTTGTCTGGGATAGCCCTGGTGCAAAGCTCCTCTCTAATACTGGAGATTTTATAGGATTTAGTCAGAGATCTTGTTGATACGGGTTTAAACTAAATAATAGACACTAAGTTAAGACAAAATCCTAAACGTACTACCATTTACTCATTTTGGTATTCACAGAAGGCACTTACTCATCGATGCGTAAGTGCCTTCTGGGAATACCAAAATGAGTAAGTGCTTTCTGTGAATACTAAAACGGTAGTAAGTTTAGGTATGTGTCTTAAGTTAGTTCTGTGAATCGGGCCCTAAAAGGCATAGCTATTATGTTGTTTTTATAGTAGAAAACAATGATGGAAATTGCAAACACTATATTTGAAAACAACAAGATGTTATACTAAACTTGACATGTGGGATAAATAACATTGATTTGATTGTGTCAGCTTATTGTATATGTCTGCTAATTTTATCATATTAAACAATACTGAAAAGTAGGTTCACTTAATGCAAGCATTTCTGAACATTTTCTAACTATCTATTAACATACATGTTATTCTAGAATTAGAAACATGTGAAATAAAAAAGCACAGTGTTTACTACAACCTGATATCTCATATACTTTGTTCCCCTTCTCATGCACTCCTAGTTATGCCCATTCCTGCCAAGTACCACGCATCAGGTATTAGACTACCGCATTTTGGTATGGTAGTCCACATCACCGCACTAAAATGCAAAGTCACGCATTATAGCACCTCCTTGACACTACCACTGCTGAGGCAGAAAAAAGCAAGAAACACTCATTTAGCAAGCAGGCTCTTGTGGCAGAGTCTGAGAAGGCAGCTGTTCATAGCAGAATTATATGGCAGGTGAGTGTGCAGCGCCGGCCTGGGGCTCAGCTACGCGGGTCAAGTCATGGCGCAAGCGATAGTTATGTATCTTTAGTTTGCCAGCATGCCTGTACCGCTGCCTGTGCCCAACCTGCATGCTAGGGCACCAGTTTAATCAATGCCACAACTCACCGTTGACGGTTAAAGTGACCAGAGTTGCATAGGGACGTACGTTGTTACAACGCATGCGTTTACTATGCATGCCTTTACAACGCAGGTTTTTCAACGCAAGTCGTTACAACGACTTGCGTTGGGGGGTGCTGGATAGTGAATAGTTTAATTTACTATTCCAACTCCAGTCCCCGTGGATAGTAGGGAAGGTGTTGGATAGTAAATTAAACTATTACCTATCCTAGAGCGCCCCCAGCGCAATTCGTTGTAATGACTTGTGTTGAAAAACCTGCGTTGTAAAGGCACTGCGTGGTAAAAGTTGCGTTGTAAAGGATGTTTCCCGTTGCATAGTTATCCTTCTCATTGCTCAGAGGCTGTGCAGCACAGGATCCTTATTTACATAACTGGGTGATCCAGTAAGTAAGTTATGCGAATAATAATCCTTTGTTTGCCTCTCTGGTGGTCTGTGCCGTGTGCAGTCTGGCAGCAAGCATGATGCTGCAAGACTCCGGGTCCAGCACTTGGGTAAAGTTATTTTTGTTGAGAATATAATAGTTATTTACAGCCTGAGCCTGTACGTCACTGCTCACCTTAGGCAGATGGTGCCCACCACACCGGGCTCGTTTCAGCTGACTGAATCAGACTGTACTCGTGCTCACAGTGTGGCACGGAGTCTGCATGCTCAGTGGAAGATGTGTTGCTCAGCCGCCAGTTGTGCCCACTTTTAATCATCATTGGTGGTCATTTCGCCAAAAAGAAGAGAAAGTGTCCAAAAAGAAAACTAAGTGCAGTGAAGTGAAGAAGGTTGCATCTCCCGACGTGACCTCGTGCAATTAAGATAGACAAATAGACTCTAATAGCAACCACTTTATTATTAATTTATTTGTTCTCTTATTTATTTACAGAGTGTATTTTGTAAAATTTAAAACCAGTTGCTAAACATGCATACCGTTTCAAGCGGTTCTATCTTAATTGCACGAGGTCACATCGTGAGATGCAACCTTTTTCACTTCACTGCAGGCACAACCCCGGCATTACGAAAGCTAGTATATCGGATCCCAGCGATAAAGTTCAGCCCTGGCCAGTACGGTTCGTCAGAAGAGTCTTTGCCACTCGAGCCGCCATTTTGAGGAAAAAGGCAAAGCGTCCATAAAAGTTCTTTTCAGCACAGGAGGATCGAATACAGGATAAAGTTCACGGCTCGAACGAGGAAAGATGTCCGAGAACAGCGAGTATCCGAGACCATCACCAAGGAACTCGTAGCCACATGGAAGACCGTCTATAGATGTGTTAGGCGGCAGCAGGGTCAGACAAAAGACGCTAGCGAGAAGCACGGGCTGGCTTGCCGGTGATAGGGGACCGTCAAGGTTCATGAGTTCCGGGTTATGCACGGGGACCTCGACTTCTGATATGCAATGCACCGCTGGCACCATCACTTGCTGGAAACTAAACGAGGTGTCGTCCTCAGGTTCCAGGATAACGTCCACTTTCACCATCAGTGTCCGGAACACAGCGACTGTGTGCGAATGGAGCGCCCTAATCGCGGCCACAATGGCCTGTAGCGATGGCGTGCCCTCCGTCCGCTCCATCTCCTCTCAATAGGCGATAGAGCCGGACTTGAACCCCGGAGGCCGGCTGCTCCGGAGTCGCAGGCCACGCAAATCTGAGAACAAATAATGGGCGCTCCTCGTCTTACAGAAACACACCTTCGCCGTCAGAGAGGACCCCAGCCCGTCGACCCCGAGGGGGCAGCAAGGTCTCCGGGCACCGGGCCCCCACCACAGCAGCCGGCGTGGCACGATGACGTGTCCCGGGTGTAGATCGGTCAAAGGATCGTCACGAAAAGTCAACAATTCAGGCACTCTTCGGGAGACCGGGCTCAGTCCAGGTCTCACGGCCGGTGTTGTTCAACTCGGACTCGGGTAGTCTAGAAATCGAGGCCCCGGCTTCCACACGTTGTTAGGCCGAGAATGGAAACACGGCGTATCTTCGTCAGCCGATGAGGTAGAAATCCCGGGATTGCACCTTTGGAAGCAGTAGACCTTCATAAACAAGGAAATCAGGTGTAATGTCAGGATGAAAGATAGGATAATCGAGCTGCTGGCGGAGGTCGGCGGAGCCGGGAGCTTATGCGGCGATCTTGATTCGTAGCGTAGCTCCTCCCTGAGACATAGTAGATTTAAAGTGGCAGATCCTAGACACATTTTGATGGCCAGGAGGATCTCCTGGATTGGCTGGGCCAATAAAACAATTGAGGAAGATAGTGTGATTGACACATTTAGAATCCCAGAACTTGCACAAGACATTTTGAGTCATACCTCCCAGTTCCCTTTTCATGCATCTGAAATCAAGCTACTTCCATTGGGTTTCTTCTATAGGCATACCCTCAATATATTAAAAAATAGTCATGCATTAGGCCCGGGTGGAGGTGCTCAAGTCTTGGTGGGAATAGAGGCAACACCTAACACTTACCGCCCCTGTTGGATCTGAATGGTCTGGATGGGCAAAAAGAGGTTAATAATAATAACACTTTAGTGGTTGTCATGCCTGATGAATTACCGACACAAGAAAGAAAGGTTAGAGAGCCTCTGCCCTGCACAAAAGAAGGTCATCACTCTAGTTGCCCAAATTCACCTAGGCCGATAGACCCCGATGTGGAAGCCACAGTCCCTCATATATCCCACAGTTTGGAATACCGAGGAGATTTAAGTCTTATTTCCTAGAATGTAGCAGGTCTAGCCTCTAAATTTGAAGATGATAGGTGGATTCAATTTATTAGATAATTTAACATTATTTGTATTCAGGAGACCTGGGAGATGGAAAACAAATTCTTTATTGATGGTTATAAGACGTTCTTCCTATCAGCAGAGGAATCTATTTCAGGCAGTGCTAGGGGAGGTTCAGTTACATAGCAATGGGGCTCTGTGGGTCTGTGAAGCAACTGAACTGGGACTCTAAAGTAGCACAAGTTCTTAAACTAGTGGTAGGAAAAGTGTTGCAGTTAACATTAATTAACTTCTACAACGATAAAAGTAAGAAGCAGGGTTCCTCTAGTCTTGCGGAGTTGAGTGGCCTTCTTGAATCACTGCAGGGTGATGGCCTCCCTCAGGAGACTCTTAATCTGCTAGGAGATTTGAATTGCCATTTATGCTCAAACATTGGACAAAACTCACAAGACCTCCTTATAAGCATGGTGACGGAGGAACAGCATATGGGGCACTCCCCAAATGGCTGTGAATTAAACGCTCTTTTGCACACCCATGGTTTAATTTTCACGTTAGATAAGGTACCCAACTACTCAAATTGTGCCCTGACGCCATCCTATGAAGGGAGGGGAAGTGCTAGGACCCTTGATTTCATTTTTTCGTCTCATTATCCTTAGGTCGGCACATATACCCTTTTAAGATTTAACATAGCCCGTTCAGTGACCAAAATCCTCTGATTCTGGTACTTGATTTAGAGGGCACTCACATAGTGCCAGGTAGCATGAATGTGGGCACACTATCATCAACAGATCAGGGGAGGTGCTTACGGTGGTCGTAGGTGGACAGTATTGCTTTTAACCGCTTCCATGCCCCTCCGCCTCCATTTTGTTTATTTGTTGTGGTCGTCGTCCTCGTGTGCCCGCCCCGCCTCCCAGCTGAGACGCCCTCCCACTGACCAGAAGTAGCGCTCCTCACCCTTCGCTCACCGTGACTCGCTCCTCTCTGACGAGCCGAGTGGTCGCTCCCAGTGCCTCTGCTGAGACCTGGTATCGTAGCACTGCATTGCCTCACAAGCTGCTTTTCACCTGTCTGCCTGTGCCTAGCTAGCGCTAAATATCTTTGTCGCTGTATTTTATTTAACTGTGCTGTGTTTTACGTGATCTGCGCATCAGCCTTCAGCGCTCCGCTCATTGCCTGCAAAGTTGCTTTTTGTCTTGCCTGCTTGTGCCCAGTTGCTATTGGACTCATTGGCGCTGTGTTGTGATAGTTTCTGCTGTTTTATCGTGGTTTGCGCGTTGTGCTCCGCTCTGTTCCCCCCCTCCGCCTCTATTTTGTTTATTTGTTGTGGTCGTCGTCCTCGTGTGCCCGCCCCGCCTCCCAGCTGAGACGCCCTCGCCCCTCCCCCTCCCCCATCCATATATGACAATAGTTCCCGCGCGCAGCGTTTACGCGCAGCGTTCGTGCCCCAGTCGCGCCGAAGGTGCGCCAAAGGTAAGCCCGTCTACGCCCGTCCGCGCCTGGACCGCGCCCAGCGCCAGACCCCCTGTCCCCTGTCCCTCCCAGCCCCCCCCGCATTACCTACGATGCCGCCACCCTCCTAGCCCTTAACCCCGGTCGCGCTCCCAACTGCGTCCGAGCCACCCCTGGCCAAACACATGGACCTTTCTCCTGCTACTCCTGCAAATTCATCGGCACCGACAACATCTCCGCCACGACCACACCACAGATTCCTGACCCCAACCACCTACAATGCATCCTTCTCAACACCCGATCAGTCCACAGGCACGCCATTGACCTATGGAATCTACTAGACACCATCTCTCCAGACGTCGCCTTCCTAACAGAAACATGGATGAACACTTCCTCCGCCCCAGACATCACCATTGCCATCCCGGAAGACTATAAGATCACTCGCAAGGACCGTACCGGCCACACAGGAGGAGGAATCGCTATCGTCCATAAGAACTCCATCCGAATCTCTACCAGCTCTGACGCCAACCTCGCTAACTCCGAACACCTTCACTTCCAGATCCACATCGACCCCAAGACCACACTCAGAGGCACCCTCCTCTACAGACCACCAGGACCCCGCGCAAAATTCAGTGAAGACATCACGGACTTCATCACTCCTCATGCGCTCCCCTCCAAAGACTACATCCTTCTGGGAGACCTCAACTTTCACCTCGAAAAGATCAACGACCACAACACCGCCACCCTCGTGGACAACCTCGCCAACCTCGGACTTAAACAACTAGTCACTTCCCCCACCCACATCGCAGGTCACACACTCGACCCCATCTTCACATCCAGCAACCATGTCTCCTTCAGCCACACCACGGACCTCCTCTGGACTGACCACAGCTGCGTTCACTTCACCTACAACAAGCCGAAACCCATCAACCACCCCCAACCTACCCTGCAAAGAAACTGGAACAAAATCACCACGGACCAAATCTCCGCATCACTCCATCGAAACTCCCCAGCCCTCTCTTCTAACGCCAACGAAGCCGCCACCAACCTCACCCTATGGTTATCCAACACCGCCGACACCTTAGCACCACTGAAAAAACGTCAAAGAAAACCTGGCAGCAAGAAAGCCTCATGGTTCAACGATGATCTCAAGAAGTCCAAGAAACTCTGCCGCTCCCTAGAAAAGGCCTGGAAAAAAGACCCAACCACCAGCACCAAGGACGCCTTCAAAAGCGCCATCCGCACTCACCACCAACTGATCCGAAAAGCCAAGAAAACAGCATTCAAGGATCGACTTGACAATAACGCCCACAACAGCAAGGAACTTTTCAACATCGTCAAAGAATTCTCCAATCCCTCGGCCAACTCCAACGACATCACCCCCTCCCAAACCCTCTGTGACTCCCTAGCCTCTTTTTTCCACAACAAGATTGCAGACATCCACAACAGCTTTGACAATCTTCCCGGAAACCAACCCACCCTACCATCTGCTGACCATCTTCCCCCCGTGAACACCCTTCACGCCTGGAATCCAATTTCCACTGAGGACACCATCCGCCTGATGAACTCCATCCACTCAGGATCCCCCACAGACCCATGCCCTCACCACATCTTCAACAAAGCAGACTCCGTCATAGCACCGCACCTCCGAGACGTCATCAACTGCTCCTTCAACTCCGCTACCTTCCCAGAAATCTGGAAACACGCTGAACTCACCGCCCTTCTGAAAAAACCAACAGCGGACCCCACCGAACTCAAAAATTACCGCCCCATCTCGCTTCTTCCATTCCCGGCCAAAGTCATCGAGAAAGCCGTCAACAACCAGCTCGCCGCTTTCCTCGAAGCCAACAAATCCCTCGACCCCTCACAATCGGGATTCAGAGCAAAACACAGCACTGAGACCGCCCTCATCGCAGCAACTGACGACATTCGAACTCTACTGGACAATGGAGACACAGTCGCCCTCATCCTCCTCGACCTATCTGCTGCATTCGATACAGTCTGCCACAGCACCCTTCTTCAGCGCCTCAGAAACATCGGAATACAAGGAAAAGCACTTGATTGGATCACCTCCTTCCTCTCCGGAAGAACACAAAGAGTCCGCCTCCCACCATTCAAGTCCGAGGCCACTGAAGTCATCTGTGGCGTACCACAGGGATCCTCACTCAGTCCCACCCTCTTCAACGTATACATGAGCCCCCTCGCGGCCATCGCACGCCAACACAACCTCAACATCATCTCCTACGCCAGTGGTTCCCAAACTTTTTTGACCCGTGGCTCCCTTGACCTAATTGGCAGTTGGCCGTGGCTCCCCACCATTTTTTTACCCGCGCACCGGGGTGCCGCGGCGCACCCTTTGGGAACCACTGGTCTAAATGAAGAATGAAGCCTAGACGTGATGAAGGATTCAGAGAGTAGCCATCACTATCATAAAACTTTATTTGCAATCACAAAGACCTTATAAAGTACATCTCAATGCATACAACACCATCATAGAGTAGTATAAAGCACTCCCACTAAAAGTAACCAGGCTAGAGAAAGGCTCAAGGAGCTCTGTGGTGTTACAAGAAGTTTACGTGAGGTGGGCTCTGATCATGGGCATCCGCAGAAATGTTTTCGGGGGGGGGGGTATTTTTAACTTTATCACCATCCCCCTCGCACCCTTTTCCCCTCTGCCTTACACCCTTCTCTCCCTCCACCTTGCACCCTTCTCCCTCTCCCCCTTGTACCCTACTCCACCTCCGCCTTGCACCCTTTTCTACCTTGTACCATTCTCCCCTCTGCCTTGCACCCTTCTCCCCTCTGCCTTGCACCATTCTCCCCACTGCCTTGCACCCTTCTCCCCTCCGCCTTGCACCCTTCTCCCCTCCGCCTTGCACCCTTCTTTTCTCTGCCTTGCACCCTTCTTTTCTCTGCCTTGCACCCTTCTCCTCTCTGCCTTGCACCCTTCTCCTCTCTGCCTTGCACCCTTCTCCTCTCTGCCTTGCACCCTTCTCCTCTCTGCCTTGCACCCTTCTCCTCTCTGCCTTGCACCCTTCTCCTCTCTGCCTTGCACCCTTCTCCGCCCTGCCTTGCACCCTTCTCCGCCCTGCCTTGCACCCTTCTCCGCCCTGCCTGGTACCCTTCTCCGCCCTGCCTGGTACCCTTCTCCCCTCCACCTTGCACCCTTCTCCCCTCTGCCTTGCACCTTTTCCCCTCCGCCTTGCACCCTTCCCCCCTCCGCCTTGCACCCTTCCCCCCTCCGCCTTGCACCCTTCCCCTCTCTGCCTTGCACCCTTCTCCCTCTGCCTTGCACCCACCCACCCAATACTCTCCACCAGGACCTGACCCTGCACCCACCCACCCAACGCTCTCCAGCAGGCCCCTCACCCTGCACCCACCCATCCAACGCTCTCCAGCATGCCCCTCACCCTGCACCCACCCAATGGTCCGAGGAATAAGAGATGTGCTTGAATTGCAACCTTATATGTGTCCCTGACATTCCACCTGAGTCCCTTTCGAAATGCTGGGCCTTGTCTTTCAGAAAGCAGGTCTCTGGCAGTACATGAGCCTCGCGCACACAAGACCTTCGCGCTCCCAGTTCAGCTACTGAACAATGTGGAAGGACCCAGCCCACCCCCGGGCTCTTATAAATTATTTGTGGGGTCTTAAGCCCTAATAACCTACGGCCTACGCATGCCACTGAGGCTCAGCCCCTCTGCTTGACTCCTGGCACGCTGGATGAGAGCGGGCAGTGTGCCAGTCTTGGAACACTTCGAACCAGAAGCCAACAGGCTCTCCAGGGGTCGATCTTGAACGGGAGCCCTGCCATACAGATGACAAGACGTGAAAGCTTCTTGGGTTCAAACACGCGGCGACGACTGATTCTCCTGTTAGAAAGGGGTATTATTAATAGAGCTTGCTGGACATTAAAGCGTATCATTAACTATTCATATAGCACACCCCAAAAAATGCATGTTTGCAGATGGTCACCATAAACAACCAGAGTTTTGCATTGGAATTACGAAGGGTACGTGTTATACACACACAGTTCAAATGCTGAAAGCCGTCGAAAGGTCCCTTGTGAAAGGCCAATAGAAAAATACGCAGGAATCGATGCAGGAACACAGATTATCACATGCGCGTTCACAAATTATGAAAAACCCTATTATTTCCCTACCTATGAAATAACGGGGGCCGGTTATGGTAAATTGGGAGAACCTGGCCTAACATGGGATTTTAACGAGCCACTTGGAAAGAGAGCCTGACAGCAGGGTCGGATTTGGATGAAAATTTGGCCCGGGCACACAAAAAAATAGTGGCCCACAATTGCAGTTCGCAACCATTTATGCCGAAAAAGGTGATCGGTTTCTTCTTAGCCGCTTGTAGTTAGATTTTTTTTTATTGCAAAGTTATTTAAAACTTTTGCGTTTCTTGTTTTTTCTCTTATTCCATTGCAAAGTATTAGAAATGGACTCCTAACCTCAATCTGAGAAATCTGTGAGCAGGCACCTAAGGCTTGTCTGTCTGGTCCTTGTAACCTGCTGTGGGGGGACAAAAGCTTCCTCCCCACACTGACGACGTGTTAATCACACTGGTCAAAAGACACAACTCTCTCAAAAGGCTTACTGATTTGGAGTTTGAGCCACAGCCTAAAAAAATCGGCCCACAAGCTGGCCTCTGCCACAGGCCCCTCGGGCACAGGCCAACTGCCCGTCCTGCCAATCCGACCCTGCCTGACAGTGAAACTCTTAAACTCTGGGTGTGGCAGGGCTAAGCGCTGCGTGAAGCGCCTGTGCTTCGGGTGTGGGAAAACCCTGACTCAAAGTGTGAACCACGCATGCCCTGCCCTTTGTCAGTCACATACTCTGAATCCCACGTGCTCTATGTATGTGCTTGGCTTTGGACCACTGTGGGTCTGGGTGTCGCCGCCGCGGTCCCTGACTCTGAGGGTCATCAAACACACCACGTCTCAGGAAGAAGGCCCCCCACTCCGGGTGTAAACGGGATTCTAGGAAAGCCTCTTAACTCGGACTCAGAAACCCGGCAGCGCTTATTGCTCCCTGGAACAAGTCAGCGCAACCATGCCTAACTCCGAGGTGGAGCTTTGAAACATGCATTCTGCATATGGCTCCGTGTGTGAAACATATGCGTGGCGACCCGGTCTCTTGAAACATGCATGCTGCATATGATGCGGTGGTGCCTGTCTCGACGCGTGTGAAACATGCTCTGCGTGTGACTCAGAGCCAATCGTGCTCTGTGTGGCAGTACCATAACTGAAACACACGTGTGTGCATCGTGTTTGGTCCCGGGGTGTAGCTTCCATTGGTGAACCAGCTGCAGTGCCAGTGTCTCTACGCGACTTTTCTCAGATCCACATCCTGCGCGGCGGTGCGGCGCCCCTGGCTTCCCTTCACGGCGCACCAGGGCGCCGCGGCGCACACTTTGGGAACCACAGTCCTACGCTGATGACACCCAACTGATCCTATCACTCACCAAAGACCCCAACACCGCCAAAACTAACCTACACGAAGGAATGAAAGAAGTTGCCGAATGGATGAAACAAAGCCGTCTGAAACTGAACTCAGACAAAACAGAAGTCCTCATCTTAGGTACATCCCCCTCTGCTTGGGACGACTCCTGGTGGCCGGAAGCCCTCGGAAAAGCACCCATCCCCACAGACCACGCACGGAACCTAGGCGTTATCCTGGATTCCTCACTCTCAATGAACAGACAAGTCAACGCCGTTTCCTCTTCCTGCTTCAACATTCTCCGCATGCTCAGAAAAACATTTCGCTGGATCCCCTCCGAAACAAGGAAAACAGTCACCCACGCTCTGGTCACGAGCCGACTGGACTACGGAAACACCCTCTACGCAGGTACCACCGCCAAACTCCAGAAGAAACTCCAACGAATCCAGAACGCCTCAGCCAGGATCATACTAGACATCCCACGCAACGAACACATCTCTGGTCACCTTAAAGACCTCCACTGGCTACCCGTCAATAAGAGGATCACCATCCGACTGCTTACCCACGCACACAAATCACTCTACGACATCGGACCAGATTGCCTCAACTCTCGACTGTCCTTCTACACCCCCCCCCCGCCAACTACGTTCTTCCAGCCAAGCCCTCGCCACTGTACCTCGCATAAACAAGACCACCATGGGAGGCAGATCCTTTTCATACCTGGCTGCTAAAACATGGAACTCACTCCCCGCTTACCTTCGCCTCACCCAGAACCACCTAGCGTTCAGAAAGCAGCTTAAAACGTGGATATTTGACAAATAATCCTCCTCCCCTTCCTAAGCGCCTTGAAACCCTCTGGGTATGTAGTGCGCTATACAAATTTTGTGACTTGACTTGACTTGACGAGCTCAGCTCGTCATGGCATATACCGCTCAGGTGCTCATGACGAGCTGAGCTCGTCATGACCACACCCGTTTTCGTTGCTGTCCAGCACAGCAGGGATGTGGTTAATCATTCCCATTTTAAATTGTGGCAACATGAGATTTAAAATGCCTAGATATGTCAGTCTTAGGAGAGGAAATAGTTAAGTCATTTATTGTTATTGCACAGTCAGTTGCAAGTTTGCTAACTGTCCCAGTAGCTACTACCTGCCTGGAAATTCCGAGATGGTTTGACAGCGAATGCTCCCGGGCTTTACGAAGCCTTAAGTTGACCTTGAAACATTCTACACACAATAGGTCTTGGTTGGCTAGTTGGCGGAGTTATTATATAAGGGCCATTAAGGGTCGGAGGTGCCTGTTACAAAAACAACAAAAAACACAAGATGATCGACGGAATGTTGCACAATGGCAAAACATTCACCCCTAGTCACAGATCTGGGTTTAATCCATCGTTATTTTGCTCACCAAGCCACCCCAGTTCAGGCATGGCCATATGCAAATCAGTCTTGGCCCTGTGCCTCATGGGACCAGTCCAGACCGAACTGCCAAGCCATGTCTTCCCTGGACTGGAATCAAGCATCCTAGGACCGGTTTCTGGCTATCAGCCTTCATCAGCCAGGATAGCTTGACTCCAGTGGCGTAGTGAGCACGGGATCCACGTCTGGGCATACCCTTACCACATAGGGTAAACAGCAAAACACACAAGATGATGGATGGAATGTTGCATAATGGCAAAACATTCACCTCCAGTCACAGATCTGGGTTTAATGCATCGTTATTTTGCTCACCAAGCCACCCCAGTTCAGACATGGCCATATGCAAATCAGTCTTGGCCCTGTGCCTCATGGGAACAGTCCAGACTGAACTGCCAAGCCATGTCTTCCTTGAACCGGAATCAAGCATCCTAGGACCGATTTCTGGCTATCAGCCTTCATCAGCCAGGATAGCTTGACTTCAGTGGCTTCGTGAGCACGGGACCCACGTCTGGGCATACCCTTCCCACATAGGGTGAACAGCAAAACACACAAGATGATGGACGGAATGTTGCACAATGGCAAAACATTCACCCCCAGTCACAAGCCTGGGATGAGCTAATACAAGTAGGTGAATTAAGAGATAGTACTCTGTTTTGGAGGGTCATTAGCAGCCCTTGTTTCTCTGAACCGGATAAACTGAACATACGTCACCATAATAACTCTGATCAATGGAAGGCCCATTTTCAGGATGTTTACAACTACGGTCAAGGGGAGGAATTTATTAATGAATTACAGCTCTTTCCCTGCGAGGCGCCCATTAATTTCCTTCTTGATGAGGTTAGGATTGGCATCGAGGAACTATCCCAGAACAAGACCCCTGGTCCCAATGGGATTCCTCCAGATCTGTACCGGAATAAAATTGACGTGTGGGCTCCAGTCCTGACCAGGGTATTAAACACCGTTGTAGCATCTGCTATGCCACCCTCATAATCCACTGCCACTACTGTCCCAATCTTTAAGAAGGGAGACGGATAACCCTCACTGTTATCACCCGATATCCCTCATTGACTCCACGGTTAAATTTCTGGGTCGGGTTCTATTAAATAGACTCTCCAAGCGGGCGGACAAAAATCAAATCATCTTCAAGGTGCAATATGGTTTCCGTATAGGCAAATCTACAATAGATCAGTGTCTGAATCTTTACCTTTTAATTGCTAAATACTCGATCGCCAAATCGGGAGCCCTTTCCTGGGTTTTATGGACCTTACTGCAGCATTTGATTGAGTGAATCGCAACAAATTGTGGTTGCTACTTGGTGATTTAGGAGAGGAGCCAGCAATCTGGGGACTGGAGTTGGAATAGTAAATTAAACTATTCACTATCCAGCGCCCCAAAGCACTATGCGTTGTAAAGGTATTCGTTGTAAATACTGCGTTGTAAAGGCATGCATGGTAAAAGTATGCGTTGTAACGTCATACATCCGTTTTAATGGCTCTTTACGCCCATACCACAGCTGCAGTTAGGTTCACCCAAGAAGGGGGACTAACAGATCATTTTATTTGCTCTAGAGGGGTGTGCCAAGAGTGTATTCTTGCTCCTTTTTTATTCACTTTATACATTAATGGCTCTGAATCCGTTCTTACACCTTTACAGGCTGATACACCCGGAAAAGGCAGGAGACCGGTACTTGTCCTGCTGTAAGCGGACGACGTAGACTAATAGCGCACACACCCATGGCCCTGCAGGCCCTAATAGATGGCTTTGTTTCCTTTATGAGTGGGTTGGACCTGTCCCCTATTTTTTCTAAATCATATGTGATGGAGGTACTCATAACTTAGTTAAGGTTCCATCTTTTTCATACCTTGGGAGCTTATTCAATGCCAAACTAATTTGGAAAAACATGCAGGAGGGGATGCAATTGGATATGAAAAAATCAATGGGCACTATTGCAAATTATGGAGATTGAATAAATCCATGGTCTCTGGGGATGATTTTAAAATGATATCAGTCTTTTTCTATCTCTAAGGTTTTGTATGCAGCAAGGACTGGGGGTATATGGTGGTTGACAAATTACAGACGGTACAAAACAAATATCTTAGATGGATTTTGAAAGTCTCCCAGGGTACCCCATGTATTCTGTACAGGAAGAACTAGGCACTAAGTACATAACTGACCTAGTTACTGTCAAGCCTTTGCTGTGTTGGGTGAATGTCTGGTCTAATGAGGAGGTATCCTTAAATCGAGCAGTCATTTTGGATTGCCTCTCACTTGACCGAGCTTTTAAAGTCCAATGGCTGTGGTATGTCAAGGAGGCTCTTACGGTCCTGGGAAGAGCAGACTTTTTTATGAGATATGTCACTGTGAAGAAACAGGACAAGAAATTGGTCATAGAGTTGTTTTTCCTGGATGAAAGACAGCTGCCTGAAGCTAAACTCAGAGAAGACCGAGGTCCTCATCCTCGGACCCTGCACCTCTGTCTGGGACAACACCTGGTGGACCTCCGCCCTCCGCCCTCGGAAGCCCATCCACCCCTACAGACTATGCTCGGAACCTCGGCATCATCCTTGACTCCTCCCTCTCCATGAACCGCCAGATCAACACTGTCGCCTCCACTAGTTTCAACTGCCTTTGCATCCTCCGTAAGACCTTCAAATAGATCCCCCTGACTGCAGAAGGACTGTCACCCACGCACTCATAACCAGCAGACCGGACTACGGCAATGCCCTCTACCCTGGAATCAACAAAACTCTTCTACACAAACTCTAAACCATCCATAGCGCCGCAGCCAGACTCGTCCTCGGGATACCGCGCCACGAGCACAAGACCCAACACCTACGAGGCCTCCACTGGCTCCCCGTCGAGAAGAGGGTCACCTTCAAACTCCTCACCCACGCCTACAAAACCCTCAACAACATGGAACCCAAATACCTCAATGAGAGAGTACCCTTCCACGTACCCAAGAGGAACCTCCCTCCACTGACCTCGCTCTGGCAGAGGTCCCCTGCATCCTCAGAAACAGAACCGGCGGGAGAGCCTACTCCTACATCGCAGCCAACACCTGGAACGAGCTCCCTGTCAACATCAGACGCCCCCTAACCCTGCACACGTTCAGAAGGACCTCAAGACTTGGCTCTTCGACTGAACCAGAGCCGCTAACCCCCTACCCCTCAAATGCCTTGAGACCCTCACGGGTGAGTAGCACGCTTTATAAACCCCTGATTGATTGATTGGTTTTTGAAAAAGTAATGGCCGATTGTGAGGGTAAGGAGCTTAGTAAACCTATGGTATGGGCATTCACCTTAGTCAAATCAGTACAGGGCATGGAGACTTACCTCTCTATTTTAAACAGTGCCCATTATAGATTCTTCATTACTTGTTTTAGACTAAACATGTTCCATCACTTAGTGACATCCCTGGCAGGCTTTGTTTTACACGTAGAAGACAGAGGACTCTGTGGCTGTGACAATAGGTCTCCACAGGATACCTTACATTTTGTATTTTTATGTAAATATTTTACTTATTCTAGGCGATTGTATCTTAAACCTTTTTTAAAAGATTTGGGATTCAGTCATGCTCATGTAGCCCATTTGTATTTGCAATTATTACCCAATGTTCAAACAGTATTTGCTGTTACGAATTTTTTAAGAGCAGTAGTAAAATCAAGGAACTCAAGACATGATTGATGTATCTAGAGACTCTTACGATTTTGCAGAGGTGATGATATATTGTTTTTAAATTAATTTGTTATTGTATTTTTATTTGTGTATGGCTGTGATTACCACCGAATAAAGATTATTATTATTAGTTACAGTTTTCACAAAAGCCCATGACCCACGCATATTTGCAAAACAGTATTTTATGAGGATTGGGTGTGAGTTACTTCTTTTTGCTACGTTAGTACTCTTCCATTTCTGGTGCTTTGCAGCAGTTTTAAGACCTTAGAGTTTCTAGTTGCTAAATTGGTTGTAATTTCTGATATTTATATGTTTCCCTCGTCTTCATTGCTTGAGTGTGCTTGCGAGAAGTGTCACACATAGTCTTTAATGTCACTCATAATTACACTGAAATTATGAAAATGTCACACACAAGCCATCTCAAACCATGTCGTGCCCACATTCCATTGCACCAAGCAGGCAGATTTTTTTTTTTTGGGGTAGTTGGGGTTATATAGCACAAACTTGACTCAAAGGTATCAAAGCACTTTACATAGCACCAGTTACGTTACATGAGGACACACATTCATTTTGTTAGGCACGGGGAGATTTAGAGATTTGCCCAGAATCACAGGAGGCTCTGGCCCAGTTTATTTATTTATTTTATTTTGAAAGTTTTATATAGCGCGAACAAGATCTTTGCAGATATCAGAGCGCTTTACAAAGGCAAGGGGTAAGAACAGGAGAGTGCCTAACAGGCATTTGGGCATAGCGTAATTGTAGGTAATAAGTGAGTGGTAGGGTAGGTACACAAGGGAGCATAGTCAGGCAGGTAAGTCAGTAATACAAATAGTACAAATAAGAGGGAGCATAGACAATCAGGTAAGTCGATAATACAAGTAATACAAATGGGCAAAGAGGTCAAACAAGTAGTATAGATTGACGCAGAGTCTTAAAAAGGTCCAAAGTAATAGTTCAAGTGTATTTAGCCATGAGGATAGCTTTTACTTCTTAGTGGAGGAGATGAGCCTGGTTTCAGGAGGGAGTGAGTTCCAGATCCTGGGCGCCATTCCTGAGAAGGAGCGTTGTAAGTTTTTTCCTTCCGAAATCTTCGAGGCTTCAGCAGAAGATTGTTTGTGCTTCTGGTGGTTCTGGAGCCGCCAGAAATTGTCAGCTTCTGAGTGAGGTAGCCAAGTGAGTTCAGGTGTATAGCCTTGTGCGTCATGCAGGCAATTTTCAGATGTATTCTGGCTTCAAAAGGCAGCCAGTTCAGGGATTTAAAGTCAGGGGAAATATGTGAGTGTTTTTTAGATCCAGTGATGAGTCTCGCTGCCGCGTTTAGCGAAGCTCTTAGGGGTGCAATTGTAGTTAGGGGGAGACCGCAGAGGGCGATGCTGCCGTAGTCTATGCGAGGGATGACTAGTGCTTGTACTGCAGTTTGGAAGTCTTTGGCTGGGAGGAAGGGTTTAAGTTTCCTCAAGGTATTTATTTGGAAGTTCGCTCCCTTAGTTGCCTTGCTGATATGCTGCTGCATGTTAAGATTGGCGTCAAGTGTTATGCCTAAAGATTTTGCTGAATCCACGATGGTCGGTTGGACATTGGGTGCAGTTAGGTGCTTAAGCCAAGCTTGAGTGGTAGAGATTTTCGCGGGAGGTGAGATCAGAAGGAACTCAGTTTTCAGAGCATTGAGTTTGAGGTGGTTATCGGCAAGCCAGGATTGGGTGCTTCTGATCGTTGAGTTCAGAAGCATAATGTCTTTGGGGGATTGTAATTTGAGATATAGTTGGGTGTCAGTTCAGTTCAGTTCAAAATACTTTATTCGGTTAAAAAACAAAATAACCATAAAAGTAGCATGAAGAAAATACAGTTTTACACGGGAGTCATATATTCGTTGTTTAAAATGCATATGTACAATAAGGAGGTTAATTCATTGAGATCGATTTACGACATTTAAAAGTAGATTTAAAAAATTCGCCCAAAGAGGCTACCATAAAAACAGTTTCCATTTTCTGGCATTCAAAGAACGCTAAGCGACATCTTCGTATATTTAAGTCTTTGAGAATCGGGATGATAAGTTTCTTCCGAGAGAAAGTATAAAATTTACAAAAGAATAAAATATGAATATCGGACTGTGGGGAGACATCATCACATGGGCAAAAGGGTAATTCTTTCAGCCAACAATTCATCACAGGAAAGGACAAGACTCTAAAAACAATGTTGAGTCTAAACCGGGTTAAGAGGAAACGTTCATGATTAGACATATATAGGGACAGATATGGCTGTAATTTGTCTCCACATAAAATGTCCTGGTGAGCAGAGACAGTCTTTTTTCTTGCCTCCTCTAAGTGTCTTTTGTCCCTAAGATGGGCAATACACAAATTTTTCAAGTCTCTTCTCGATATGTATGCCATAGTTGGTGGGTCCTCGAAGTATTGAACACAATTTATTTCACTGAGAAAGTTCTTGACATAGCATATCCATTTGGAATCATTGATATTGTCCAATACTAAAACGTCCTTTAAAATAGCCCGATTAACCAGACATTCATCATTTGTCCACACCCTGTGCCAAAGAAGGATTGGCTGAATCTTGATCGTATCAGTAACATAAATTACTCCCAATTCAACATGGCATATCATAGTTGCTGTACTCTCAGGTACAGACAGGATGTGGCGTAAAAATTTATTTTCCATAGTTTGAATTGTGTTAATATTTGAGTAACCCCACAGCCCTGATCCATAGGTGGCTACTGCTAAGCAGGTAGCCCTATAAATAGTTAAAATCTCTTTTATGGGTTTTTTCCCTAATTTTCTCATAAAGCATTTTACGGCCATAATAGTTTTGGAAAACAGCAGAGATCTAGCCTGGATTGCACTAGTCCATGAACCACTTTCATGAAACAGAATTCCCAAATAGGGAAAAGTGGAGGTCTTTTCCAGGGGATTGGAATTTATAAAAATGGGTTTCAAATGCTTGTTTGATCTTGGCCCACAAAACATGGACAGTGTTTTTGAGCAGTTAATCTTTAAGTCTAAGCCAAGCATGAAACTGTTAAAAGAGGTGACCAAGGTTTGTAACGCCATTGGAGTTCGTGCCATCAAAACGGCATCGTCCGCGTACATCAAGGCGGGGACAGGCCTTCCACCCACCATAGGCATGTCCCTACCCTCCTGCACCAGTCGTTTCTCCAGACCATTTATATAGAGCAAAAATAAAAATGGGGCTAAAACACATCCTTGACGTACACCCCGACCAATCCCAAATTGTCTAGTGCATTCACCATCATTCCCAAAACGAACACTTGCATTGGCCCCGGAATATAGATCTCGCAAAAAGCAGATAATGGCATTGTCTACCCCCAACTCAGTCATAATTGACCACAATTTATTGTGTGAAACACAGTCAAAAGCTGACGATAAGTCAACAAAGGTGAGATATAGACGTTGTTTTTTAACCTTTACATACTTCTGCTGCAGGATTAACAAATTCAATCCTTGTTCTATAGTCCCTAAGCCTCTTTGGAACCCAAATTGAAAATCACATAGCACCCCATTCTCTTCTGACCAGATTCGCAATTTATCTAAAACAACTCTCCCTAAAATTTTGATAGATGAGTCCAGTAAAGAAATTGGCCTATAACACATGCAGTTCTGCCTGTCCCCTTTCTTAAATATTGGGACTATAATCGATGTAAGCCAGGTAGGAACTAAGCCCTTAGCCAGAGCAACATTAAAAAGCTGGACAAGCAAAGGCCCCCATAATTCAGTGTTGGCCTTATAGAGGTCTGCTGGTATGCCATCTGGTCCAGCAGCCTTACCCCCTTTGGTTGCCTTCAAGCTCGCCAGAACTTCGGGCAGGGTTACGACCAGTACTTTAGTTGGATCTATGTTTGGGCACGTAAAGTCCTGACTTATGTCACAGACTGGTTCCACAGCCTTATAGAGCGAGGAAAAATGCGCCACCCACTCATCTTCAGGGATGGCAATTTCCATCCGTGCCTTATTTTCATAGAGGAGCGGGGTATTAATTACCCTCCAAAAAGCTGCCGGGTCCTTTGATTGTGATGCCTCGCATAAATCATCCCAAGCCTCGTTTCTTATAGCCGCCTTCCTATCCTTCAGTGCTGTGTTATAGTCCCTCCTCAGGATTCTAATTCGAGTTACATCCCGCGGTGTTTTATGGATCGCTTGTCTAAGCCTTGATAGGGCAGTAGTACATTTATTATCGAACCATTTTCTATTGTGCTTTAGGGAGTTTTTCTTTGCAACCCACAGCGCCTCCTTGATTGCAATAGAAATAATATAAAAATTATTTAAAATTTCATCACTGTCAGCATGCTCGTTCAGGCAGGTCAAAAAATTACTCCTACACTTATTCACTAATTTGAAAAGAAAATCAGCCGGGACCACTCTACTCCATTTAAGGCTATATCCATTTTGGGTACCTAGATTCACGTCCGGCGCCTTAATATTGGGACCTACAACATGATCCACAGCGGAAAAAAGGTTCTCCATTTTTAGTACCTGTGGGTAGTGGTCACTTAAGGGTAAGTTCATGATACTGGAGCTAATCAGTCTGCCCGCCGAGCTACTTGTACAAAGGCTAAAATCAATGGTAGTCGAAGCCCCCCGCCCCACAAATGTTGGAACAAATGGCATTGTGTGGTGGGCTAGCTCATTCGTAAAACCAAGATCAAAATTAAAAATCATCTCATTTAATGAATCACCTAGAAGGGTATGTTCAAAATGCGTCAAGCTGATGTCCTGCTCCAACATCAGACCGCAAATACCCTTCTGACCCTTTTTGCACAAAGAACAATTAAAATCACCCCCCCATAATACCATGACTTCACCCTTTTTTTCCTCAAAAACATTCTGTATATCTGTACTTATATTAGCAAAAACATCCTTGATTACGCTACTTAAACAGTTATTGTAAAAATTAAAAAGAACAATCGTAAGACCCTTCCTTGTATCAATGACAATTTTCTGGTAATAACTGGAACCAGGAAAAAAAGTAATTTTATCGGTAACTAGGAGGTTCGATATATACACGGACAGTCCCCCCTTTGGTCTTCCGTGTGCTCCCCCCACTGCAGGTGTAAAATAAGTTCTGTAACCATTAAGGTGTATTGCTGTGGTGGTCCAGGTTTCTTGTAAAGCTAATATACCTACTTCAGCAATAACATTACACCAGGACGGGTTTAAAATTTTCTGCTTTAGTCCTGCCACATTCCAAAAAACCACCTTACAGTGTTCTTCTGTAAGTGGGTCTTCGAGAATAGCTCCAGTGACACTGATGGGACTCCCTAGTATAGTCTCATCCACCCCATGGGTTACTTGTGGCTCAACATATAGTTCCTGAGTCGCATCATGCCCCAGAGATGTTATAGGCCCCAGATGCACAGATTTAGATGACCTTAAAGCCTCATTTTTTCTCGTTGGGAGTCAATCCACTGCTTCCAAACAATCAAACCGGTTAAAACACGGGAAGATTGGAGGGAATTGTGGGTTGCCCAACCATCCTTGGTCAAAACTCTGTGGTCGATAATGAGGGGACCTTGATCTATGTTTCACTACATTCCAACCATCCTCTCCTCTCCCTCCTCCTTGCGTGTTATACTGATTTCTATCGGGAGCCCAACCCATATTACCCCCTTGATATCTGTTGTCCCTAGTCCAACTCCACCTATTGTCAGGGTGTTCGCCCTCAGGATAAAAATAAGATAATGCCCTAGCCGTAACAGAGAGACCATGATTTCTAGGGGGTCTTGTAGTAATATATTTAGCAGTCAATGGATTCTCGAATGTTATTACCACACAATCGCCGTGTGCCCTTTTTTTATTGTACCCAATCCATGGGGCCCTTTCAACCATCAGAATATTACTTTTAACTGCTGACGGGAGAGGGTAATTATCATTCAACCAATGGATGGTTTTATTTACAAGTCCGCTATTATTTTCATTAGAATTATCATTTAAATGCGGGACTCCTGTTAGGACCACAACGTATGGTGCGCCTTGTGGGGGTAAATGTATATTTCTGCGGACATCCCGCTTATTAGGCTTATCTTTATCTTTATCATGTGGTGGTTTGGGAAGTTCTTGGACTGGCACTACTATATCAGTCGGGACAGGAGTTTTAGGGGTTGGTATGGTTTTTGGGAGTGATTTTGTGATAGTTACATTTTTAGCAGCTGGTGGCGGCCTAGTCATTTGGTTTGTTCCAGATGGAATTCTATTATCTAGATTAAAGCTAGGGGCACTTATATCTTTATGGATGTTTTTTAGTATGGTTTCCAAACACCGTAGCCTAGCCTCAATTGGTTCGAGGAGGGTCTTTAACATGACCAAGATGTTATTGTTAGCCATATTTAGGCTACAATTGTCCTCGCTACCTTCATCTAGATTCGTGACAGCGCCGCTTAAATCCAAAATATCCTCCAGACTGCTATCTAGGACAGTATCATCTGGAAGACTCAGTGGTAGGCCAACATTGCAATGATGGACTGCCCCATGGTCACTAGTATGAAGAGCTCGATTGATGTTCGAATTTGGAGGCACAGGTTCTGATGTGGCCGGGTCATTATTCTTGCTAGTATCTACCTTTCTCCCTTTGCTCGTGTTAGATTTAACAATTTTTTGAGTGTTAATCTTTTGTTTAGGGATCGCCCCCTCTTTCAAACCCCTATGGGTTAAATCACTAGCTATAGTTAAAATATCGGTCTCCTTTTCAGCTAAGGTGCTAGTCACAAGCAAAGAAAGATTAGGTGTAGCCTCCAGGTCCTCCTGTGAGCCTGGGGCGACATGACCCCTATCAGTATGTACATCTCTAGGATTGGCCAAAGCGGAAACATTGTTAGGAGTCATCGGCGTACATGTGAAGTGTACATTGGATGCTTGTAGCAAGGTGGTGAGAGGTTCCATAACTAGGTTGAACAAAGTTGGGGATAGGGAGGATCCTTGGGGGACACCTAACGATACAGGTTCTGGACAGTTCTTGCTCGTATTACCTGAGCATGCATGTGAGTGGTGAGTCCCTGAAAGTAGAAATTGCAGCACATGAAAAAGCTAGTCATAGTGGCTGTGGCATTACCAATGCTTGTTAATAATCTCCATTCTGCGTTTTTTCCTCCATTTGTTCCAAAATCAGTTTATCTCGTACCTTTCTGTAATTAACGTTTCCCGCCTTCCATGGATAAAGAGCGCCATCTACTGGTGTCTCTAATATTTCAGGGTCATGGCGACATTTAATTCAATATATGTGTACACATTTGTGGCCGTCTGCCAGGTTTTTTGGTTGGTGAATTTTGCTTCTCGTCCTCTTTGCATAAATGAAGTGAAGGCGCCGTTCTGTGTACACTCTCTGCAATGCATACGTTTACCTCATCTTATTTTTCTCCTGACCTGCTGCTGGCAGGCTTTGTTTACAGTTCCTTCCCCTGACTGCTTCCGCATCCGTCCCCTATTGGCTGTTGAGCTCCAAAGGCCGCAACTTCCGGACACCGAACTATCCAATCGGATCATAAGTACGGAATGACACGCTGGACCCCTGTCCTGTTGTTGTGGTTCCGTGACTCCGCCTCCCCTGCACTCTCCTCCAATCAGGCGGCCTGCAGCTGTACTCTGCACGCGCCGGCGTTTTTCTCAATCAGCGATGGCGGAGCAATGGATGAGGCAGGGCAATGAATCGAGAGACGATGGCATCGAACCGTTAGTATGTGATTTAAAGGGCTGGTGAGAGCCGGAGAGAAGGGGCTGAGGAGGCTGGGGGGAGTGGAACCCGCCGGGCAGAGAGGGCACAGACTGACCAGAGACCCTGAACAGACGAGGGTGCTGGGGAGGGACCTTCAGAGACCCAGAGTCTGGCTGTGGACTGGCCAGTAGGGACTGGTGCTCACTGGAAGCGATGGACCTGCTGAAGGACCGGATACTGATTTGAAGCAGCTGATGCAGGTAAGATCCAACACTGGTTTACATTGTTTGCTACTTATTGTGATTTAGTGTACTGAGTGTGGGTGGTCAGTGCCCCCCAGGGCTGATGGTGATTTAGTGTACTGAGTGTGGGTGGTTAGTGCACCCCATGGCTGATGGTGATTTAGTGTGCTGAGTGTGGGTGGTTAGTGCACCCCATGGCTGATGGTGATTTAGTGTGCTGAGTGTGGGTGGTTAGTGCACCCCATGGCTGATGGTGATTTAGTGTGCTGAGTGTGGGTGGTTAGTGCACCCCATGGCTGATGGTGATTTAGTGTACTGAGTGTGGGTGGTTAGTGCACCCCATGGCTGATGGTGATTTAGTGTACTGAGTGTGGGTGGTTAGTGCACCCCAGGGCTGATGGTGATTTAGTGTACTGAGTGTGGGTGGTTAGTGCACCCCAGGGCTGATGGTGATTTAGTGTACTGAGTGTGGGTGGTTAGTGCACCCCATGGCTGATGGTGATTTAGTGTACTGAGTGTGGGTGGTTAGTGCACCCCAGGGGTGATTGTGATTTAGTGCACGAGTGTGGTTGGTTAGTGCACCCTATGGATGATTATGATTTATTGTACTAAGTGTGAGTGGTCGCCCCCCCCCCCACCCCGTATGGCTGATGGTGATTTAGTGTACTGAGTGTGGGTGGTTAGTGCACCCCATGGCTGATGGTGATTTAGTGTACTGAGTGTGGGTGGTTAGTGCCCCCCATGGCTGATTGTGATTCAGTTTACTGAGTGTGGGTGGTTGAGGGTGATTTAGTGTACTGAGTGTGGGTGGTTAGTGCACCCCAGGGCTGATGGTGATTTAGTGTACTGAGTGTGGGTGGTTAGTGCACCCCAGTGCTGATTGTGATTTAGTGTACTGAGTGTGGGTGGTTAGTGCACCCTGGGGCTGAATGTGAATTAGCATACTGAGTGTGGGTGGTTAATGCACCCCAGGGCAAATTGTGATTTAGTGTACTGCGTGTGGGTGGTCAGGGCAGCACAAGATGGCAGGAACAGGGCAGCTGGTAGCCTGGTGCCGACTGTGATCGACCAGTAACACCTGGCAGTGGGTGGGAAGCAGTAGGAGGGTCTGAGCAGGAGGAAGCTCACTGTGTGTGAGAGGGGAGGGGTGTTTGGAGATAAGCCGGCATAGACCTCCTGGGACCTACCTCCAGGAACGGGTGCTGTGGATCTGAGCTTAGGGGTTAGGGGCAGGCCCGGCTCCGGGAATTTTTATTTGGGTGGGTGTTGTAATCTATTACTTGATTAGGGATCCTCTCTATTGATGTCCTCTGCCTTGCTGCTCAGCTAATAGCTAATGGCGATGTCATCGGAATATTTGGAGAGTGTGAGTCTGAGAGAGAGTCAGTTGGAATGGATGGGCTGAGCAGCAAGGAGGCTGCTCCTGGTGGGGTCTAATATGGATCTAACTTGTTTCCTGTCACCAACCAACAAGGAAGTAATCTTATGAATAAATCTACTATCCTGTTCTACATAACTCAACCTACGTATCATTCATCTTTGTAACAGTGGGCCAAGGGTGCATTTGGGTGGGCCACTGCAGGCCCAATTTGTTGCTTATGTGTCTAGTCAGGCCTGCTTCAGGGCCCTCATTTATCTCTTTTTTAGCCTGTGTCTCTAGCAGCACTGAGCCCTGCTGCCTATGCCTCTAGGAGCAGTGACCTCTGCAGCCCGTATCAGTGGGAGCCCTGGTACCTGCAGTGTGTGCGACTAAGGCCTGTAACTTGTATCAGAGGCAGCGCTTAGACTTGCTGCCTGTGTCTCCAGGAGCACTGAGCCCTGCTGCCTGTGTCTCCAGGAGCACTGAGCCCTGCAGCCTGTGTCGCTAAGACACCTGTCGCCTGCACCAGTGGGAGCCCTGGTACCTGCAGTGTGTGCGACTCGGGCCTGTAACTTGTATCACAGGCAGCGTGGGGGCTGCTGCCTGTGTCTCTAGCAGCACTGAGCCCTGCTGCCTATGCCTTTTAGGAGCAGTGACATCTGCAGCCTGTATGAGTGGGAGCCCTGGTACTTGCAGTGTGTGCGGCTGGCGCCTGTAACTTGTATCACAGGCAGCGCGGGGGCTTGCTGCCTGTGTCTCTAGGAGCACTGAGCCCAGCTGCCTGTACCAGTGGGAGCCCTGGTACCTGCAGTGTGTGCGACTAGGCCTGTAACTTGTATCAGAGGCAGCGCTTGGACTTGCTGCCTGTGACTCTAGGAGCACTGATCCCTGCTGCCTGTGTCTCCAGGAGCACTGAGCCCTGCTGCCTGTGTCTCCAGGAGCACTGAGCCCTGCTGCCCGTGTCTCTAGGAGCACTGAGCCCTGCTGCCTGTGTCACTAAGACACCTGCGCTATTTGTAAAGAAGGGGGACCCCTACTAATGATGCATTCACTACTTGTAGGGAAACATGTAAGAACTTTCTTGCAAAACCATAAGTAGTGAGAATAATTCTAAAGCCAAAAACCCAAGAAGGAAACTGAGTGACTACAAGGTAATTATGACCTGTAGTAAAGAACTGATAAGAACACAAAACATTTCTATATTATAAATTGATATTTTTGTTTTATTTCCAAAATATTTTTTATATATCATTTTTGTAGAACATATTCAGTTTATAAAAATATACATTATCAAGTTAAAAAGTATGTGGTATACATATTAATTTGTCAAATGAAAAAATACAAAAACGAAAATTACAAAGTGAACAACAAAGATGACTCCGATGTTAAATGGGGCTTGAGTGTAATAAGCAAAGCGGTAGATGGGACTCTACGCGCGTTTCGGCATAAGCCTTCTTCAGGAGTCCGTCATTTGCAGTGAAAACATATAAGCACAACACTACAAAAAACACAATAGAAAAAACATGTCATATATCACAAATTTCTTATTCGTTTATATGTTCATACTGTACACAGTATCTCCGTCTTGGGTCTAGATCATAATTTATTAAATATCACAAAATTTGATCTAATGATCCTATTGAGATTATAAACACACTATAAGCAGCTATAGGATAATATATCAATCTTATATAGTCATTTTCCAATCACAACAATGGTCGCATTCCTCTGTTTATCTATAAACTGTACAACAGATCTTACTATATTAGTTGAAATCTACTGAAAAAAAGAGAATCTATTAGACATAGACAGTGGTAGTCAAAATTAGGGTAGAAGGGGGTAAGAGTATAGGCTGTGTTGGAAGAATTTAAATATGTGAGACATTTGGTGTTCATAAATGGCCATTCTTACTATAAGAAGACACCTGCGGCCTGTATCATTGGGAGCTCTGGTACCTGCAGTGTGTGCGACTGGGGCCTGTAACTTGTATCACAGGCAGCGCGGGGGCTTGCTGCCTGTGTCTCTAGGAGCACTGAGATCTGCTGCCTGCGTCCCTGGGAGCAGTGACATATGCAGCCTGTATCAGTGGAAACCCATGGGCCCTGCACTCTGTGCAACTGCGACCTGTAACTTCATCACAGACAGGTCAGGGGCTTGCTATCTCATCAGGATCACTGACCCCTGCTGCCTGGTATGTTGAGATAACTTACTGCACGCATACCCAAGGGTGTCTTGGCGCTGGCTGAACTGAAGCGCAGAAGTTGGACGTATTCGTTATTAAAAAGCCAGGTCTTGAGCTCTTTCCTAAATGCAAGCAGGGATGGGATGTCTCTGTGAGCAGGGATGGGATGTCTCTGTGAGCAGGGATGGGATGTCTCTGTGAGCAGGGATGGGATGGCTCTGTGAGCAGGGATGGGATGGCTCTGTGAGCAGGGATGGGATGTCTCTGTGAGCAGGGATGGGATGTCTCTGTGAGCAGGGATGGGATGTCTCTGTGAGCAGGGATGGGATGTCTGTGAGCAGGGATGGGATGGCTCTGTGAGCAGGGATGGGGTGGCTCTGAGCAGGGATGGGATGGCTCTGTGAGCAGGGATGGCTCTGTGAGCAGGGATGGGGTGGCTCTGAGCAGGGATGGGATGTCTCTGTGAGCAGGGATGGGATGGCTCTGTGAGCAGGGATGGGATGGCTCTGTGAGCAGGGATGGGGTGGCTCTGTGAGCAGGGATGGGATGTCTCTGTGAGCAGGGATGGGATGTCTCTGTGAGCAGGGATGGGATGTCTCTGTGAGCAGGGATGGGATGGCTCTGTGAGCAGGGATGGGATGGCTCTGTGAGCAGGGATGGGATGGCTCTGTGAGCAGGGATGGGATGGCTCTGTGAGCAGGGATGGGATGGCTCTGTGAGCAGGGATGGGATGTCTCTGTGAGCAGGGATGGGATGGCTCTCTGAGCAGGGATGGGAGGGCTCTGTGAGCAGGGATGGGAGGGCTCTGTGAGCAGGGATGGGATGGCTCTGTGAGCAGGGATGGGGTGTCTCTGTGAGCAGGGATGGGATGTCTCTGTGAGCAGGGATGGGATGTCTCTGTGAGCAGGGATGGGGTGTCTCTGTGAGCAGGGATGGGAGGGCTCTGTGAGCAGGGATGGGAGGGCTCTGTGAGCAGGGATGGGATGGCTCTGTGAGCAGGGATGGGATGGCTCTGTGAGCAGGGATGGGATGGCTCTGTGAGCAGGGATGGGATGGCTCTGTGAGCAGGGATGGGATGGCTCTGTGAGCAGGGATGGGATGTCTCTGTGAGCAGGGATGGGATGTCTCTGTGAGCAGGGATGGGATGGCTCTGTGAGCAGGGATGGGATGTCTCTGTGAGCAGGGATGGGATGTCTCTGTGAGCAGGGATGGGATGTCTGTGAGCAGGGATGGGATGGCTCTGTGAGCAGGGATGGGGTGGCTCTGAGCAGGGATGGGATGTCTCTGTGAGCAGGGATGGGATGGCTCTGTGAGCAGGGATGGGATGTCTCTGTGAGCAGGGATGGGTTGTCTCTGTGAGCAGGGATGGGATGGCTCTCTGAGCAGGGATGGGATGTCTCTGTGAGCAGGGATGGGATGTCTCTGTGAGCAGGGATGGGATGGCTCTCTGAGCAGGGATGGGGTGTCTCTGTGAGCAGGGATGGGAGGGCTCTGTGAGCAGGGATGGGATGGCTCTCTGAGCAGGGATGGGAGGGCTCTGTGAGCAGGGATGGGGTGGCTCTGTGAGCAGGGATGGGAGGGCTCTGTGAGCAGGGATGGGATGGCTCTCTGAGCAGGGATGGGATGTCTCTGTGAGCAGGGATGGGATGGCTCTCTGAGCAGGGATGGGGTGTCTCTGTGAGCAGGGATGGGATGTCTCTGTGAGCAGGGATGGGATGGCTCTGTGAGCAGGGATGGGATGGCTCTCTGAGCAGGGATGGGGTGTCTCTGTGAGCAGGGATGGGATGGCTCTCTGAGCAGGGATGGGGTGTCTCTGTGAGCAGGGATGGGAGGGCTCTGTGAGCAGGGATGGGATGTCTCTGTGAGCAGGGATGGGATGTCTCTGTGAGCAGGGATGGGATGGCTCTCTGAGCAGGGATGGGGTGTCTCTGTGAGCAGGGATGGGAGGGCTCTGTGAGCAGGGATGGGATGTCTCTGTGAGCAGGGATGGGGTGTCTCTGTGAGCAGGGATGGGATGTCTCTGTGAGCAGGGATGGGATGGCTCTCTGAGCAGGGATGGGGTGTCTCTCTGAGCAGGGATGGGGTGTCTCTGTGAGCAGGGATGGGAGGGCTCTGTGAGCAGGGATGGGGTGGCTCTGAGCAGGGATGGGATGTCTCTGTGAGCAGGGATGGGATGGCT
This sequence comes from Lissotriton helveticus, assembly GCF_964261635.1. Taxonomy (NCBI): domain Eukaryota; kingdom Metazoa; phylum Chordata; class Amphibia; order Caudata; family Salamandridae; genus Lissotriton; species Lissotriton helveticus. The sequence continues at coordinate 475,751,706 of NC_136062.1, forward strand.
CTGTGAGCAGGGATGGGATGGCTCTGTGAGCAGGGATGGGGTGGCTCTGTGAGCAGGGATGGGATGTCTCTGTGAGCAGGGATGGGATGGCTCTGTGAGCAGGGATGGGTTGTCTCTGTGAGCAGGGATGGGATGGCTCTGTGAGCAGGGATGGGGTGTCTCTGTGAGCAGGGATGGGATGTCTCTGTGAGCAGGGATGGGGTGTCTCTCTGAGCAGGGATGGGTTGTCTCTGTGAGCAGGGATGGGGTGGCTCTGTGAGCAGGGATGGGATGGCTCTGTGAGCAGGGATGGGATGTCTCTCTGAGCAGGGATGGGAGGGCTCTGTGAGCAGGGATGGGGTGTCTCTGTGAGCAGGGATGGGATGTCTCTGTGAGCAGGGATGGGATGTCTCTGTGAGCAGGGATGGGGTGTCTCTGTGAGCAGGGATGGGATGGCTCTGTGAGCAGGGATGGGGTGTCTCTGTGAGCAGGGATGGGGTGTCTCTGTGAGCAGGGATGGGATGTCTCTGTGAGCAGGGATGGGATGTCTCTGTGAGCAGGGATGGGATGGCTCTCTGAGCAGGGATGGGGTGTCTCTGTGAGCAGGGATGGGATGGCTCTCTGAGCAGGGATGGGATGTCTCTGTGAGCAGGGATGGGATGTCTCTGTGAGCAGGGATGGGATGGCTCTCTGAGCAGGGATGGGGTGTCTCTGTGAGCAGGGATGGGATGGCTCTCTGAGCAGGGATGGGGTGTCTCTGTGAGCAGGGATGGGAGGGCTCTGTGAGCAGGGATGGGATGGCTCTGTGAGCAGGGATGGGATGGCTCTGTGAGCAGGGATGGGATGGCTCTCTGAGCAGGGATGGGATGGCTCTGTGAGCAGGGATGGGTTGTCTCTGTGAGCAGGGATGGGATGGCTCTGTGAGCAGGGATGGGATGGCTCTCTGAGCAGGGATGGGGTGTCTCTGTGAGCAGGGATGGGATGGCTCTCTGAGCAGGGATGGGGTGTCTCTGTGAGCAGGGATGGGAGGGCTCTGTGAGCAGGGATGGGATGGCTCTGTGAGCAGGGATGGGATGTCTCTGTGAGCAGGGATGGGGTGTCTCTGTGAGCAGGGATGGGATGTCTCTGTGAGCAGGGATGGGAGGGCTCTGTGAGCAGGGATGGGATGTCTCTGTGAGCAGGGATGGGATGTCTCTGTGAGCAGGGATGGGATGTCTCTGTGAGCAGGGATGGGATGTCTCTGTGAGCAGGGATGGGATGTCTCTGTGAGCAGGGATGGGGTGTCTCTGTGAGCAGGGATGGGATGTCTCTGTGAGCAGGGATGGGAGGGCTCTGTGAGCAGGGATGGGATGTCTCTGTGAGCAGGGATGGGGTGTCTCTGTGAGCAGGGATGGGATGTCTCTGTGAGCAGGGATGGGAGGGCTCTGTGAGCAGGGATGGGATGTCTCTGTGAGCAGGGATGGGATGTCTCTGTGAGCAGGGATGGGATGTCTCTGTGAGCAGGGATGGGATGTCTCTGTGAGCAGGGATGGGAGGGCTCTGTGAGCAGGGATGGGATGTCTCTGTGAGCAGGGATGGGGTGTCTCTGTGAGCAGGGATGGGATGTCTCTGTGAGCAGGGATGGGAGGGCTCTGTGAGCAGGGATGGGAGGGCTCTGTGAGCAGGGATGGGATGTCTCTGTGAGCAGGGATGGGGTGTCTCTGTGAGCAGGGATGGGATGTCTCTGTGAGCAGGGATGGGAGGGCTCTGTGAGCAGGGATGGGATGTCTCTGTGAGCAGGGATGGGATGGCTCTCTGAGCAGGGATGGGGTGTCTCTGTGAGCAGGGATGGGATGTCTCTGTGAGCAGGGATGGGAGGGCTCTGTGAGCAGGGATGGGATGTCTCTGTGAGCAGGGATGGGATGGCTCTGTGAGCAGGGATGGGAGGGCTCTGTGAGCAGGGATGGGATGGCTCTGTGAGCAGGGATGGGATGGCTCTCTGAGCAGGGATGGGGTGTCTCTGTGAGCAGGGATGGGAGGGCTCTGTGAGCAGGGATGGGATGTCTCTGTGAGCAGGGATGGGATGTCTCTGTGAGCAGGGATGGGATGGCTCTCTGAGCAGGGATGGGGTGTCTCTGTGAGCAGGGATGGGATGTCTCTGTGAGCAGGGATGGGATGTCTCTGTGAGCAGGGATGGGATGTCTCTGTGAGCAGGGATGGGATGGCTCTGTGAGCAGGGATGGGATGTCTCTGTGAGCAGGGATGGGATGTCTCTGTGAGCAGGGATGGGAGGGCTCTGTGAGCAGGGATGGGATGTCTCTGTGAGCAGGGATGGGATGTCTGTGAGCAGGGATGGGAGGGCTCTGTGAGCAGGGATGGGAGGGCTCTGTGAGCAGGGATGGGGTGTCTCTGTGAGCAGGGATGGGATGGCTCTGTGAGCAGGGATGGGGTGTCTCTGTGAGCAGGGATGGGATGTCTCTGTGAGCAGGGATGGGAGGGCTCTGTGAGCAGGGATGGGATGGCTCTGTGAGCAGGGATGGGGTGTCTCTGTGAGCAGGGATGGGATGTCTCTGTGAGCAGGGATGGGAGGGCTCTGAGCAGGGATGGGTTGTCTCTGTGAGCAGGGATGGGATGGCTCTCTGAGCAGGGATGGGATGGCTCTGTGAGCAGGGATGGGATGGCTCTCTGAGCAGGGATGGGGTGGCTCTGTGAGCAGGGATGGGATGGCTCTGTGAGCAGGGATGGGGTGTCTCTGTGAGCAGGGATGGGGTGTCTCTGTGAGCAGGGATGGGATGGCTCTGTGAGCAGGGATGGCTCTGTGAGCAGGGATGGGTTGGCTCTGTGAGCAGGGATGGGTTGTCTCTGTGGTCAGGGATGGGATGGCTCTGTGAGCAGGGATGGGATGGCTCTGTGAGCAGGGATGGGGTGTCTCTGTGAGCAGGGATGGGATGTCTCTGTGAGCAGGGATGGGGTGGCTCTGAGCAGGGATGGGATGTCTCTGTGAGCAGGGATGGGAGGGCTCTGTGAGCAGGGATGGGATGGCTCTGTGAGCAGGGATGGGATGGCTCTGTGAGCAGGGATGGGATGTCTCTGTGAGCAGGGATGGGATGTCTCTGTGAGCAGGGATGGGAGGGCTCTGTGAGCAGGGATGGGATGTCTCTGTGAGCAGGGATGGGATGGCTCTCTGAGCAGGGATGGGAGGGCTCTGTGAGCAGGGATGGGAGGGCTCTGTGAGCAGGGATGGGATGGCTCTGTGAGCAGGGATGGGGTGTCTCTGTGAGCAGGGATGGGATGTCTCTGTGAGCAGGGATGGGATGTCTCTGTGAGCAGGGATGGGGTGTCTCTGTGAGCAGGGATGGGAGGGCTCTGTGAGCAGGGATGGGAGGGCTCTGTGAGCAGGGATGGGATGGCTCTGTGAGCAGGGATGGGATGGCTCTGTGGTCAGGGATGGGGTGGCTCTGTGAGCAGGGATGGGATGGCTCTGTGAGCAGGGATGGGATGTCTCTGTGAGCAGGGATGGGATGGCTCTGTGAGCAGGGATGGGATGGCTCTGTGAGCAGGGATGGGTTGTCTCTGTGAGCAGGGATGGGGTGTCTCTGTGAGCAGGGATGGGAGGGCTCTGTGAGCAGGGATGGGATGTCTCTGTGAGCAGGGATGGGATGTCTCTGTGAGCAGGGATGGGATGGCTCTCTGAGCAGGGATGGGGTGTCTCTGTGAGCAGGGATGGGATGGCTCTGTGAGCAGGGATGGGGTGTCTCTGTGAGCAGGGATGGGGTGTCTCTGTGAGCAGGGATGGGATGGCTCTCTGAGCAGGGATGGGGTGTCTCTGTGAGCAGGGATGGGATGTCTCTGTGAGCAGGGATGGGATGGCTCTCTGAGCAGGGATGGGGTGTCTCTGTGAGCAGGGATGGGAGGGCTCTGTGAGCAGGGATGGGGTGTCTCTGTGAGCAGGGATGGGATGTCTCTGTGAGCAGGGATGGGATGTCTCTGTGAGCAGGGATGGGATGGCTCTCTGAGCAGGGATGGGGTGTCTCTGTGAGCAGGGATGGGATGTCTCTGTGAGCAGGGATGGGATGTCTCTGTGAGCAGGGATGGGAGGGCTCTGAGCAGGGATGGGATGGCTCTGTGAGCAGGGATGGGATGGCTCTGTGAGCAGGGATGGGAGGGCTCTGTGAGCAGGGATGGGATGTCTCTGTGAGCAGGGATGGGAGGGCTCTGTGAGCAGGGATGGGGTGTCTCTGTGAGCAGGGATGGGATGTCTCTGTGAGCAGGGATGGGATGGCTCTGTGAGCAGGGATGGGAGGGCTCTGTGAGCAGGGATGGGATGTCTCTGTGAGCAGGGATGGGAGGGCTCTGTGAGCAGGGATGGGGTGTCTCTGTGAGCAGGGATGGGGTGTCTCTGTGAGCAGGGATGGGAGGGCTCTGTGAGCAGGGATGGGAGGGCTCTGAGCAGGGATGGGATGTCTCTGTGAGCAGGGATGGGGTGGCTCTGTGGGCAGGGATGGGATGGCTCTGTGAGCAGGGATGGGATGTCTCTGTGAGCAGGGATGGGGTGGCTCTGAGCAGGGATGGGATGGCTCTGTGAGCAGGGATGGGATGGCTCTGTGAGCAGGGATGGGATGGCTCTGTGAGCAGGGATGGGGTGTCTCTGTGAGCAGGGATGGGAGGGCTCTGTGAGCAGGGATGGGGTGTCTCTGTGAGCAGGGATGGGGTGGCTCTGTGAGCAGGGATGGGATGGCTCTGTGAGCAGGGATGGGGTGTCTCTGTGAGCAGGGATGGGAGGGCTCTCTGAGCAGGGATGGGGTGTCTCTGTGAGCAGGGATGGGATGGCTCTCTGAGCAGGGATGGGGTGTCTCTGTGAGCAGGGATGGGAGGGCTCTGTGAGCAGGGATGGAATGGCTCTGATGTGGTCAGAAAGGCTGTTCCAATGCTCAGCTGTACTAGGAACAAAGCTCCTACCTTCCCAGGTAGCTTTCCTGACACTGGGATTGTAGGTGTTCTGGACCCCTCAGTACACAGGGGTCTGTTGGGTGCAGACCACTGGAAAGAGGGCCTTAGGAAGTCAGGTCCTGAGGGGTGCTGGCCCTTGTGAGCCATGCAGAGGGCCTTACATCTGACCCGATTGTGGACCGGGATCCAGTGCAGCTTCCGGATTCCAGGAGAGATCGAGTGGAATTTGGAATTTTGAGAGGTCCGGGATACTTCTGGCTTCAGGATTCTGAAGCCTCCGACATGCTTTTCTTGTAAGTTCATGTAGAGGCCATAACAGTCGTCCAATTTTGAGAGGACTGAGATGATCGCGTTCTTCCTGGTCTTATCAGGAATGTATGGGAACATTTTCCTTATCCTCTTTAGCTTGTGAAGGAAGATGAAACCACGGCAGGGACTTGGGATCCAAAAATGAGCTTGTCATCCATAAGGAAGCCCAGATTTTTGGCTTTGGTCACAGGTATGGGGCGGGCAAGCTCATCAGGCCACCAGGTGGGGGACCACAAGGGAGAGAGACTCACAAATAATACTACTTTAGTTTTCCCAGTATTGGGTTTCCTGTGACATTTCCACCCACAGCTCCGAAAGTGCACATCTGCCCTATTCTTTAACATTCCCATTCACAGCTCTGTCAGTGCACCTCGACCCAGGTCTGTGACAGTCCCATGCACAGCTCTGTCAGTGCACCTCGACCCAGGTCTGTGACAGTCCCATGCACAGCTCTGTCAGTGCACCTCGACCCAGAACTGTGACAGTTCCATGCACAGCTCTGTCAGTGCACCTTGACCCCCGAGTTCTGCTCACAATGTACAAGATTTCTTCTGCACAAAATATTTGGAATTGTTGTCCCAAAGTACTAGGTCTGGACTGGAGACGGTGCATCTAGCAGAGTTCAGGTCTGGTCTGGAGACGGTGCATCTAGCAGAGTTCAGGTCAAGACTGGAGACGGTGCATCTGGCAGAGTTATAGGTCTGGACTGGAGACTTACTAGAGACGTTAGATCTAGCAGAGTTCAAGTCTGGACCGTAAACGATGCATCTAGCAGAGTTAAATGTCTGACCTGGAGACGATGCGTCTAGCAGAGTTCAGGCCTGGACTGGACTGGAGACGGTGCATATAGCAGAGTTCAAGTCTGGACCGTAAACGATGCATCTAGCAGAGTTAAATGTCTGACCTGGAGACGATGCGTCTAGCAGAGTTCAGGTCTGGACTGGAGACGGGGCATCTAGCAGAGTTCAAGTCTGGACCGTAAACGATGCATCTAGCAGAGTTAAATGTCTGACCTGGAGACGATGCATCTAGCAGAGTTCAGGTCTGGCCTGGAGACGATGCATCTAGCAGAGTTCAGGTCTGGCCTGGAGACGATGCATCTAGCAGAGTTCAGGTCTGGCCTGGAGACGATGCATCTAGCAGAGTTCAGGTCTGGACTGAAGATGGTGCATCTAGCAGAGTTCAAGTCTGGACCGTAAACGATGCATCTAGCAGATGGCCTCGAGACGATGCATCTTGCAGAGTTCAGGTCTGGCCTGGAGACGATGCATCTAGCAGAGTTCAGGTCTGGACTGGAGATGGTGTATCTATCAGAGTTAAATGTCTGACCTGGAGACAATGCATCTAGAAGAGTTCAGGTCTGGACTGGAGATGGTGCATCTAGCAGAGTTCAAGTCTGGACCGTAAACGATGCATCTAGCAGATGGCCTGGAGACGATGCATCTAGCAGAGTTCAGGTCTGGCCCGGAGACGATGCATCTAGCAGAGTTCAGGTCTGGACTGGAGATGGTTTATCTAGCAGAGTTCAAGTCTGGACCGTAAACGATGCATCTAGCAGAGTTAAATGTCTGACCTGGAGACGAAGCATCTAGAAGAGTTCAGGTCTGGACTGGAGACGATGCATCTAGCAGAGTTCAAGTCTGGACCGTAAACGATGCATCTAGCAGAGTTTAGGTCTGGCCTGGAGACGATGCATCTAGCAGAGTTCAGGTCTGGCCTGGAGACGATGCATCTAGCAGAGTTTAGGTCTGGCCTGGAGACGATGCATCTAGCAGAGTTTAGGTCTGGCCTGGAGACGATGCATCTAGCAGAGTTCAGGTCTGGACTGGAGATGGTGCATCTAGCAGAGTTCAAGTCTGGACCGTAAACGATGCATCTAGCAGATGGCTTGGAGACGATGCATCTAGCAGAGTTCAGGTCTGGACTGGAGACGATGCATCTAACAGAGTTCAGGTCTGGCCTGGAGACGGTGCATCTAGCAGAGATAAAGGTCTGGACTGGAGACTTACTAGAGGCGTTGGATTTAGCAGAGTTCAGATCTGGACTGGAGACGGTGAATCTAGCAGAGTTCAGGTCTGGACTGGAGACGGTGCATCTAGCACAGTTCAAGTCTGGACCGTAAACGATGCATCTAGCAGATGGCCTGGAGACGATGCATCTAGCAGAGTTCAGGTCTGGACTGGAGACGATGCATCTAGCAGAGTTCAGGTCTGGACTGGAGACGATGCATCTAGCAGAGTTCAGGTCTGGCCTGGAGACGGTGCATCTAGCAGAGTTAAAGGTCTGGACTGGAGACTTACTAGAGGCGTTGGATTTAGCAGAGTTCAGATCTGGACTGGAGACGGTGAATCTAGCAGAGTTCAGGTCTGCACAGGAGACAGTGGATGTAGCAGAGTTCAGGTCTGCACAGGAGACGGTGCATCTAGCAGAATTAAAGGTCTGACCTAGATACGGTGCATCTAGAAGAATGTAGGTCCAGGTTGGGGATGGTGTATCTAGCAGACTTCAGGTCTGGACTCGGGTGGAATTCATTTAACAGCCTGGTCTGGAGTCCCATTTTGAATTTCTGCAGAAAGTGTGCAGTCCGGGTGGAGAGGTAGTTCTAGGATTTCGCGGAGAGGTAGGAAAAAGAACTCTACTGTTGCTTCGGCAGACGCAAAGGGTATGAGCGATGGAGAAGGAGCTGGAGCGCAAGTGTCTGGATGATTGATGGAAGCTCGGGCGGTTGTTGATTTATTCTGGTCTTTGATTGTGCAGTGCTTTGTAGGCATGTGTCAGCAGCTTGAATCGACATCTCTTGTGGATGGGGAACCAGTGGAGTTTTCTTGAGGTGTGGGTCCATTTGAGGTTGTTGTGGATGAGTCTGGCTGCTGCGTTCTGTATGGTCTGAAGTCTCTTCAGGAGGTGAGGTGGGATTCCTATTTAGAGTGTTGCTGTTGGACAAGCGGCTAGCGATGAGGCTTGAGTGATGGTCGGTCTGATGCTGACTGAGACCCATTTGAAGATCTTTAGGGGCATGCAAAGTGTGAGGAAGCAGGCGGAGGAGACTGCATTGATATGATTTTTCTGGGGGAGTTTGCTGTCTAGGATGTTGTCAGGGTTCCAGGCTTTGTCGGTGGGAGTGAGTGAGGGTCCTAATTCCGTGGGCCGCCAGGAGTTGTTCTATGGGGACGTGTTGTTCCTCAAGATCCGTACTTCTGTTTTGTCTTGTTGAGTTTGAGGCAGTTCTTTTGCAGTCAGTCGGTGACTCTGGTCATGCGCGGGTAGAAGTTGTTCCTTGTGGTGGCTGGGTGTTCTGATGGAGAGAGAATGAGCTTGGTGTCGTCTGCGTAGAATACGATGTTTAGTCCCTGGGTTCTGACAATGTTGGCAAGGGGGGTCATGTAGGCATTGAAAATTTTGGGGCTGAGGGACAAGCCTTGAGGGGCACTCTAAAATGGTGGTCTTGGGTTAGAAGATAAAAGGTGGATTCTCTGGGTTCTTCCGGAGAGAAAGGATGCAATCCATTTAAGGACCTTCTCTCAGATTGCGATCTGGTGGAGCCTCCAATCAGGGTGTGGTCTGTCATGGTGTCAAAGGCGGCTGAGATGTTGAAGAGGATCAAGGTGGCCATTTCCCCCCGGTCTAGGAGGGTTCTAATGTCATTGTGATCAGGGCGGTTTCAGTGCTGTGGGTTGTCCCAACTCCGGATTGGGATGAGTCTAGAAGGTCGTTGTTCTCCAGGTATTTCAAGAGTTGGTGATCAATGGCCTTCTCAGTGACTTTGGTGGATAATGGGAGCAGAGCGATGGGCAGGGAATTCTTGAGCTTGTTGGGGTCAGCTGAAGGTTTCTTGAGGAGGGGTTTGAGGTCTGATTGTTTCCATTCTTCTGGGAAGGTGTCCACGGTGATGGATGTGTTGAAGGCGGGGAGTTTATTTCTGATAGCCAAGTTTCAGAGGTTGGACATGTGGTGGGGACAGGGGTCTGTGGGTGCTCCTAAGTTGACGGAAGGTAGTGGTGCTATGAGTGGTGAGCTGGTTCCACGCGTTGAATCAGTGGTTGGAGTTAACTTCTCTGGGAGTAAGGAGGCTGAGGTTGTCGGAGGCTGCGGGTTGGGGCTCAAAGTGTTTTTAGGTGGAGGAGATCTTGTCGTGGAAAAGTCAGACAGGGTGTCACAAACTTCTTGAGAAGGGGTGATGGTGTTTTCAGTTGCTGAGGGGTTGGAGAACTCCTTGAAGAGGCAGAAGAGTTCTTGGCTGTGGATAGTGCTGGCTTCAATGTGGTCGGCTAGAGCTTTTTTTTTGTTGTCTTTTTCAGGAGTTTTGATAGTGGTTGAGTGATGTCTTGAAGGTGGTCTGGTCTGTTGGTTCCTTGCTGGTGCGCCACTTTATTAGTAGCTGCTTGCAGTTGTGTTTGCTGATTCTATGATCCAAGGTGTACCAGCTGGGAGGTTTGGTGGATATCTTGAGTTTGGTGGGTTTGATGGGGGCGACTTTGCTGGTGCTGTCAGTGATCCAGGCGCTGAAGTTCTTCACAGTCAGTTCCAGGTTGGTTGTGCAGTCAGGGTGGGCGTTGAGGGAGTTGGTCCATTGGCTGTAGGATGCTTTATTCCAGCCGTGGTTTGAGGTGCTGGGAGGCTTGTTGGCAGGGCTGGGATCTGCTGTCGTGGTAAAGTGGACGATTGAGTGGTCCGTCCAATTGACCTCGGTGATATGGCTGTATTTGACTCTGTTGCTGGTTGTAAAGATTGGGTGTTCTGCGATGTGAGTGTTGTCGGTGACTATTTTAGTGGGGTGATGTTATTCATGCTTTCGAGTAGGTGGGCCATGTTGGGGTCGTAGAGCAGAAAATTGAGGTGTAGGGGAAGATGTAGTGTTTGGTGTCGATGGGAAGTGGTGCATAGAAATCCGAAATGGTGTTGTAGAAGCCGAAGCATGTTCCTGGAGGTTTTTAGGCGAGGGCGCCTCTGATGGTGGTTTTGGCATCTGTTTTTAGTTGGAAGATGAGGTGATCCATGATCGGGGTGGTTTCGTCTGCGGCATTGGTGCAGTGGGAGGATTCTTTGGGGATGATGATGATCCTACCTCTGTGTTTATTGATGCGGCTCCGGTGTGCTATCTTATATCCGTTGGGTGTGGCCGTCTTGATGTCGTTTGCGGATGCTGGGCTAAGCCAGGTGTCTGGGATGATGGAAGCGATAGTGTCCCAGATCTCGGTTGCGTGTTTGCAAAGTGATCAGTTGTTGAGCAGGAGGCAGTGGAGTTGTTCTGGCGCGGTTGTGGTAAGTGTGGTGGTGGTGTGTTCGGATGCTCCGGTGTTGCATGAGAAGAAACAGTGGTGGTAGGAAAAGAGTCCAACTGTTGAGCGTGGAGAAGTGCGGCAGCAGTTGTTTTTGCGGAGTCTGGGGTCTAAGGCAGTGAGCTCTGCGCTGCTGTGGTAACGGGGTCCAAGGCAGTGAGCTCGGCGCTGCTGTGGTAGCAGGGTTCAAGGCAGTGAGCTCGGCGCTGCTGTGGTAGTGGGGTTCAAGGCAGTGAGCTCGGCGCTGCTGTGGTAGCGGGGTTCAAGGCAGTGAGCTCGGCGCTGCTGTAGTAGCGGGGTTCAAAGCAGTGAGCTCGGCGCTGGTGTAGTGGCGGGTTCAAGGCAGTGAGCTCTACGCTGCTGTGGTAGTGGGTTCCAACGCAGTGAGCTCGGCGCTGCTGTGGTAGCGGGGTCCAAGGCAGTGAGCTCGGCGCTGCTGTTGTAGCGGGGTTCAAGGCAGTGAGCTCGGTGCTGCTGTAGTAGCGGGGTTCAAAGCAGTGAGCTCGGCGCTGGTGTAGTGGCGGGTTCAAGGCAGTGAGCTCGGCGCTGCTGTGGTAGTGGGTTCCAAGGCAGTGAGCTCGGCGCTGCTGTGGTAGCGGGGTCCAAGGCAGTGAGCTCGGCGCTGCTGTGGTAGCGGGGTTCAAGGCAGTGAGCTCGGCGCTGCTGTGGTAGCGGGGTTCAAAGCAGTGAGCTCGGCGCTGCTGCTGTGGTAGCGGGGTCCAAGGCAGTGAGCTCGGCGCTGCTGTGGTAGCGGGGTTCAAAGCAGTGAGCTCGGCGCTGCTGCTGTGGTGGCGGGTTCAAGGCAGTGAGCTCGGCGCTGCTGTGGTAGCGGGGTTCAAAGCAGTGAGCTCGGCGCTGCTGTAGTAGCGGGTTCAAGGCAGTGAGCTCGGCGCTGCTGTGGTAGCGGGGTTCAAGGCAGTGAGCTCGGCGCTGCTGTGGTAGCGGGGTTCAAAGCAGTGAGCTCGGCGCTGCTGTGGTAACGGGGTTCAAGGCAGTGAGCTCGGCGCTGCTGTGGTAGCGGGGTTCAAAGAAAGTGAGCTCGGCGCTGCTGTGGTAGCGGGGTTCAAGGCAGTGAGCTCGGCGCTGCTGTAGTAGCGGGGTTCAAAGCAGTGAGCTCGGCGCTGGTGTAGTGGCGGGTTCAAGGCAGTGAGCTCTGCGCTGCCGTGGTAGTGGGTTCCAACGCAGTGAGCTCGGCGCTGCTGTGGTAGCGGGGTCCAAGGCAGTGAGCTCGGCGCTGCTGTTGTAGCGGGGTTCAAGGCAGTGAGCTCGGTGCTGCTGTAGTAGCGGGGTTCAAAGCAGTGAGCTTGGCGCTGGTGTAGTGGCGGGTTCAAGGCAGTGAGCTCGGCGCTGCTGTGGTAGTGGGTTCCAAGGCAGTGAGCTCGGCGCTGCTGTGGTAGTGGGTTCCAAGGCAGTGAGCTCGGCGCTGCTGTGGTAGCGGGGTCCAAGGCAGTGAGCTCCGCGCTGCTGTGGTAGCGGGGTTCAAGGCAGTGAGCTCGGCGCTGCTGTGGTAGCGGGGTTCAAAGCAGTGAGCTCGGCGCTGCTGCTGTGGTAGCGGGGTCCAAGGCAGTGAGCTCGGCGCTGCTGTGGTAGCGGGGTTCAAAGCAGTGAGCTCGGCGCTGCTGCTGTGGTGGCGGGTTCAAGGCAGTGAGCTCGGCTCTGCTGTGGTAGCGGGGTTCAAAGCAGTGAGCTCGGCACTGCTGTAGTAGCGGGTTCAAGGCAGTGAGCTTGGCGCTGCTGTGGTAGCGGGGTTCAAGGCAGTGAGCTCGGCGCTGCTGTGGTAGCGGGGTTCAAAGCAGTGAGCTCGGCGCTGCTGTGGTAGCGGGGTTCAAGGCAGTGAGCTCGGCGCTGCTGTGGTAGCGGGGTTCAAAGCAGTGAGCTCGGCGCTGCTGTGGTAGCGGGGTTCAAGGCAGTGAGCTCGGCGCTGCTGTGGTAGCGGGGTTCAAGGCAGTGAGCTCGGCGCTGCTGTAGTAGCGGGGTCCAAGGCAGTGAGCTCGGCGCTGCTGTAGTAGCGGGGTCCAAGGCAGTGAGCTCGGCGCTGCTGTGGTAGCGGGGTTCAAGGCAGTGAGCTCGGCGCTGCTGTAGTAGCGGGTTCAAGGCAGTGAGCTCGGCGCTGCTGTGGTAGCGGGGTTCAAAGCAGTGAGCTCGGCGCTCCTGTAGAGGCGGGTCCAAGGCAGTGAGCGCGGCGCTGCTGTACTGGTGGCTGACGAGGCATCCAGGGTTCTTGCGCGCGGTCCAGCTGTGAACATTTTGTTTATCTATCCAGCTGCCTCAACTTGAACTTTCAAAGCTCACATGACATTGGAATGCTATTAAAATGTCTCAGATAACTTGATAATTTATGTTGTTTTACTCTGGCAGCAGCACAGATGGGAGGAGGGCAGTCACTAATTTACATGGAGTTTTAATTCTGGCTTGACAGTGCAACAGTCATCTGACCTTTTAACCTACTCCGATATTATTCTACAGTTCTTTGCTTCCACACAAATACATATTTATTCCCACATGATCTCCTTGTAATGCTTCACACTAGCATGCAACATTCCTTTCAAGACAGACCAATCGGCATTGCCAGTGCTTGTTACCTTGAAACCACCCACTCTCAAAAATAGCTGGAATTGTGTATCTACTGTATTTGAGGCTGATGTTGAGAAGGTGAAATCAAGAAACTGAGCTTCCATTTTTAATTTTTATGAAAGTGTATGATGCATTTTAACACATTGATGGATAAAATATCCGTGCTAGTGAGTAAATCCACGCGCTCGCTTAGTTTATCCGCGTGCTTGGTTTTTTGTGGAATACAATGCGCTCTTTGGATCAGAGGAACGTGTCCTCCTGACCAGATCTCCTCAGCACTAATATATGTCATAAACCGCCCGTTCATAGTTTCTGCCCCTCACACAGCCGCGCGCCCTCTTGGGCTGAACTTTGTTCAGCGAATGGTTTGATTTACGAGCGTAATCCGCGTTGGAATTCACAAAATGTAAATGGAACACTCATTAAAAACAGATTCCCCCACAAATGCTTATGGAGGGGGGGGGGAGTTCTCTTGTGGGGTGGGCAGTGCGGGATGAAGTGAGCAGTGAAACTCGTGCCCGCGCACAATTCTTCAGGGCCCCAAACTAGTGAGAAAGAAGTTTAAAGTGCACTTTACTGATTTCTGTGGACATTTACGTAGCTCAAAATGTTTTACATTAAACAGAAGGAGTTTACAAAAGAATTGTAGGTGCGCTTTAAAAAGATCTGTGAATTCTAAAAAGTCAAAAAATGTGCTCCAATCCTAAAAGAATCTGAGTGAGTAAATCTGTGTTTACGGTAAAACAGGTACACGCGCTGGAGGCGGGGGGGGGGGGGGGCCTGGCTCGGATAAGAGACAGCGCTGTAATAGGTGCTAGGTACATGTCACCGCTTAGCACCAGACGTGAATCTCTAGTTTGTACCAGGTACATGTCACCGCTTAGCACCAGACGTGAATCTCTAGTTTGTACCAGGTACATGTCACCGCTTAGCACCAGACGTGAATCTCTAGTCTGTGCCAGGCACATGTCACCGCTTAGCACCAGGCGTGAATCTCTAGTTTGTGCAGGCACATGTCACCGCTTAGCACCAGACATGAATCTCTAGTTTGTACCAGGCACATGTCACCGCTTAGCACCAGACGTGAATCTCTAGTTTGTGCAGGCACATGTCTCCGCTTAGCACCAGGCGTGAATCTCTAGTTTGTGCAGGCACATGTCACCGCTTAGCACCAGGCGTGAATCTCTAGTCTGTGCCAGGCACATGCCACCGTTTAGCACCAGGCGTGAATCTCTAGTCTGTGCCAGGCTCACGTCACCACTTAGCACCAGTCAAGAATCTCTAGTTTGTGCAGGCACATGTCACCGCGTAGCACCAGACGTGAATCTCTAGTCTGTGCCAGGCACATGTCACCGCGTAGCACCAGACGTGAATCTCTAGCCTGTGCCAGGCACATGTCACCGCTTAGCACCAGACGTGAATCTCTAGTCTGTGCCAGGCACATGTCACCGCTTAGCACCAGACGTGTATCTCTAGTCTGTGCCAGGCACATGTCACCGCTTAGCACCAGACGTGAATCTCTAGTTTGTACCAGGCACATGTCACCGCGTAGCACCAGACGTGAATCTCTAGTTTGCGCAGGCACATGTCACCGCTTAGCACCAGACGTGAATCTCTAGCCTGTGCCAGGCACATGTCACCGCGTAGCACCAGACGTGAATCTCTAGTTTGTACCAGGCACATGTCACCGCTTAGCACCAGACGTGAATCTCTGGCCTGTGCCAGGCACATGTCACCGCTTAGCACCAGACGTGAATCTCTAGCCTGTGCCAGGCACATGTCACCGCGTAGCACCAGACGTGAATCTCTAGTTTGTACCAGGCACATGTCACCGCTTAGCACCAGACGTGAATCTCTGGCCTGTGCCAGGCACATGCCACCGTTTAGCACCAGGCGTGAATCTCTAGTTTGTGCCAGGCACACGTCACCGCTTAGCACCAGACGTGAATCTCTAAACTGTGCCAGGCACATGTCGCCGCTTAGCACCAGACGTGAATCTCTAGACTGTGCCAGGCACATGTCACCGCTTAGCACCAGACGTGAATCTCTAGTTTGTACCAGGCACATGTCACCGCGTAGCACCAGACGTGAATCTCTAGTTTGCGCAGGCACATGTCACCGCTTAGCACCAGACGTGAATCTCTAGCCTGTGCCAGGCACATGTCACCGCGTAGCACCAGACGTGAATCTCTAGTTTGTACCAGGCACATGTCACCGCTTAGCACCAGACGTGAATCTCTGGCCTGTGCCAGGCAAATGTCACCGCTTAGCACCAGACGTGAATCTCTAGCCTGTGCCAGGCACATGTCACCGCGTAGCACCAGACGTGAATCTCTAGTTTGTACCAGGCACATGTCACCGCTTAGCACCAGACGTGAATCTCTGGCCTGTGCCAGGCACATGCCACCGTTTAGCACCAGACGTGAATCTCTAAACTGTGCCAGGCACATGTCGCCGCTTAGCACCAGACGTGAATCTCTAAACTGTGCCAGGCACATGTCGCCGCTTAGCACCAGACGTGAATCTCTAGACTGTGCCAGGCACATGTCGCCGCCTAGCAAACAGAAACACCAGTGCACTTCCAATATAGTCTCTTTGATCCCTTCGCTATTTTAGCGATTCATTAACAATCCCAGTCTTTGGTCAAAACTGTCAAATTCACAGACATCAGATGTAGTGGAAATTTCAAGCCTTTATTTGTTTCATTTTATGGTCCACTGCCGACGCGCGTTTCGCCCCCTTCGGGCTTTCTCAAGGCTGTCAATCATACATCTAACAAAAAAGAAAATATATATACTAAATACTAAGTGTAAAAATGTAAACAAACACACATAAAACTTAATGAATCACATATGCATTTTATGCATGCAAAATCGATTGGTTGATATGTAATGGCCATTTAGTAAGTTTTCACCTATTGTGCCCATTATTTGATAATCAACAACCCCATATCATGGAGCTGTTGAGAAAATAATTCATATCAATCGGAGAAACCAAGGGAGGCCGTGCAATCCAAGTCATCCAACCCTGATTGATTTGTACCTGAAATATACCATGTGCATAATAATGTGCAATGAAACAATTAAGATATAAACCACGACTTATCACCTATGTGAATTGCCACCAATACCGTGTCGAGAAAAAGAAACAATAAAGAGAGAGAGAAGATAGTAAAATAGTTCTAACCTGTACGTCTATTCTTAAATATTAAACTACAGAATGACTATTGGTTACAATAACATATTTCCGCTCACCTTTGTGTTATGTACAAGTAATCCTCAGTTCCAATATATATGTGTACTTTTTGAAAATATATTCATAATGTTTTATGCAATCGATCTAAAACATAAACTGCAGACAGAGAAGTCTGTCGTCATTCACCATTATTTAGAAACTATTTTAAAATTGTTTACTTATCTCTATTTTCTTAAATTGTAACACAGTCCTACCTTATTCTGTGACTTGATATATGTTGTTACAGGATCGTAGTATCAATTTTTCCCATAGTTAGTCTTGATGTGGAGCCATATTACGTTCCACAATCTGAGAAATAAATGATGCAGCAATTCAAAACAATGCCCATGAATGATAATATGGACATTTATTCACGTCAATTCTTAACTTCGGGTACTGATTAATAGTAATTAAATATAAGCATTTATTATGTGTATGTGGCCATGTCAGTCTATGCTCGCAGATTATTGGAATTATGTTTTTATTCGGTAAATATTATAAAGGCACATGTCACCGCTTAGCACCAGACGTGAATCTCTAGTCTGTGCCAGGCACATGTCACTGCGTAGCACCAGACGTGAATCTCTAGTATGTGCCAGGCACATGTCGCCGCTTAGCACCAGACGTGAATCTCTAGCCTGTGCCTGGCTCATATCACCGCTTAGCACCAGACGTGAATCTCTAGTCTGTGCAGGCACATGTCACCGCGTAGCACCAGACGTGAATCTCTAGCCTGTGCCTGGCTCATATCACCGCTTAGCACCAGGCGTGAATCTCTAGTCTGTGCAGGCACATGTCACCGCTTAGCACCAGACGTGAATCTCTAAACTGTGCCAGGCACATGTCACCGCTTAGCACCAGGCGTGAATCTCTAGTTTGTGCAGGCACAGATCACCGCTTAGCACCAGACGTGAATCTCTAGTCTGTGCAGGCACATGTCACCGCTTAGCACCAGACGTGAATCTGTAGTCTGTGCCAGGCACATGTCACCGCTTAGCACCAGACGTGAATCTCTAGTCTGTGCCAGGCACATGCCACCGTTTAGCACCAGACGTGAATCTCTAAACTGTGCCAGGCACATGTCGCCGCTTAGCACCAGACGTGAATCTCTAGTCTGTGCCAGGCACATGTCACCGCTTAGCACCAGACGTGAATCTCTAGTCTGTGCCAGGCACATGCCACCGTTTAGCACCAGACGTGAATCTCTAAACTGTGCCAGGCACATGTCACCGCTTAGCACCAGACGTGAATCTGTAGTCTGTGCCAGGCACATGTCACCGCTTAGCACCAGACGTGAATCTCTAGTCTGTGCCAGGCACATGTCACCGCTTAGCACCAGACGTGAATCTCTAGTCTGTGCAGGCACAGATCACTGCAAGGTACCCGGAAGGAGCCCCACTCTGGATTTAATCCGGAGCTTTATGGCCTAAGTACTGGGCTAGGGGGGCCTTGGATCCGTCTGGTCTGAACCTGCCTCTCTGGTGGTTACTTTTAAGCTGCATGTATTGGGAGTATATCCATACCAGTCTTTATTGTAGCCTCCTGATTGGCTGACAGGCCAATTCCTAAGAGTCGTCCCCCTCATAAACCTTTCTTGACCTCCCGCTCCAGCAATTAGCAAAAACCTTATATTTAAAATGACGCTGCGACTCACTGGAACTTGTGTCCTTCGCGGCACTATGGAACTCCCATAGTATTGTTGTTCACTCACTTTTATGCAGTCTGAGGCCGCGATCTGTAAATGAAACTATACAGGCGGCTGTTGTTCTGTCCAGCGCATGGAAAGCCAGGAGGGACACGGATCCGCCCGCTGTGCAAGTATTCTGGCCTTCGGGGGTACCTCAAGGCAGTGGGGGTCTTGACGGGTAACCCAGCCATTGACACTGCTTTTGCTCGAAGTAAGTTGCTGTTCATGGCAGGGCTTGTACGGAAAGCGAAAGGTCTCAAATCCTAGCGCTGGAGACGTCGGTGGCTCGCCCTGGCTGCTTCTTTTAAACATGATCGTGTTTGTGACTCCTCGCTGTGTTGTGGGAATCGTCTTCTACCTTTTTTCAAGTGTTTTTATGACCGATTTTAAGAGATTTTTAAAGGTCTTCACAATCTTGAAATGTTGTGTTCTGAAGATTGTTTTATACCATCCCGACTCCCTCGCCCCCTCAACCACCCCCACCCCCCCAGCGGGGTGTCTGCTTTGACACAAGGCTATAAACTCAAACTAGGCTCGCCGCTATAGAACCTTCTTGTGTCCTCTCTCCACCCTTTCTTTCCTATTCTCTCTCTTTCTATCATCCTTTGCCTCATTTCCCAGCAAGTACATGTAGAGGGGATTAGCTAAACATGTATTCCGAAGTACCTGTAATCACTGCAACACAAGCTAAGTTTAGCTAAACTTCGAAACAGAAATGCTAATGTACTTGTTTATAAAAAAAATAATAAAATACTTTGAAGTAAAAAAAAAAATAGTCTAAGTTTTAAGGAATCAATTTTCCGAAATAACCTTTATGTAGATTGAGCTAAGGTGAATCCCTGCCAAGGGCAGATGCTAGGGTGCCACCAGGTGCGGGTCACGAGAGAGCCTGGCACACACCGCCAGCTCGCACCAGTATCCGAGCACTGCTAGCGCCTGGCTCAAGTTACCACTAAGAGGCGCTACAGATGCATCTTGGAGCCAGACACAACTCCCCAGCTAGCACCAGTATAGCGCCTGGCTCAAGTTACCAGCAATAGGAGCTAGAAATGGGTCTCGGAGCCAGGCAAAACTCTTCAGCTAGCGCCAACGTGTCTTTTTGGCAGCGCCTCAAAGGCAGCCGGTTAGACACCATCCTGAGATCCGGGCTTCAGGGATTAGCGTTTCCGGAGGGGGGTGGGGGGGCCCACAGAATCACATGACCCCGCCTCACATGGGACGACGGATACGGGAGATTAATTCTGAAAGTTAATGAACACTCAGTGAGAGTGGAAGTGAGCAGAGCCCCAGCCCTGCCCCCGGCTCAGTGCCTCGAAGGGTTCAGCTTCAGAGGCCAGGCACAGGGCCATGAAGGCTGTCCTGTGACCACATGTCCTCTGAGGCCTTTTCTTGGGAGCCTGGGGGCAGTGAGCTGTTACCGGGCAGTTTCCCAGCAATCCGAGTCACCGTATTCCTTCAACTATAAATTGTTCAATATGAGTTTAACCAGAACTACAGCTCCCACAATCCTTTGTCTACTTAAGGCCAGGACTGAAACATAAGGTCTCTGATGACGTGGTGGCCAGTCACCTTCAGGAACCCGTCTGGAGGCGCACGCCTTGCATAGACCCCTAGGTGGTAATGCCTGGTATGACAGAGAGATTCACACCAGACGCCTTGAAACCGAGAGATTCACACCAGACGCCTTGAAACCGAGAGATTCACACCAGACGCCTTGAAACCGAGAGATTCACACCAGACGCCTTGAAACGAGAGATTCACACCAGACGCCTTGAAACAGAGAGATTCACACCAGACCCCTTGAAACAGAGAGATTCACACCAGACCCCTTGAAATCGAGAGATTCACACCAGACCCCTTGAAACAGAGAGATTCACACCAGACGCCTTGAAACCGAGAGATTCACACCAGACCCCTTGAAATCGAGAGATTCACACCAGACCCCTTGAAATCGAGAGATTCACACCAGACCCCTTGAAATCGAGAGATTCACACCAGACCCCTTGAAACCGAGAGATTCACACCAGACCCCTTGAAACCGAGAGATTCACACCAGACCCCTTGAAACCGAGAGATTCACACCAGACCCCTTGAAACCGAGAGATTCACACCAGACCCCTTGAAACCGAGAGATTCACACCAGACCCCTTGAAACCGAGAGATTCACACCGGACCCCTTGAAATCGAGAGATTCACACCGGACCCCTTGAAATCGAGAGATTCACACCGGACCCCTTGAAATCGAGAGATTCACACCGGACCCCTTGAAATCGAGAGATTCACACCGGACCCCTTGAAACAGAGAGATTCACACCGGACCCCTTGAAACAGAGAGATTCACACCGGACCCCTTGAAACAGAGAGATTCACACCGGACCCCTTGAAACCGAGAGATTCACACCGGACCCCTTGAAACCGAGAGATTCACACCGGACCCCTTGAAACCGAGAGATTCACACCAGACCCCAGACCCCTTGAAATCGAGAGATTCACACCAGACCCCTTGAAATCGAGAGATTCACACCAGACCCCTTGAAATCGAGAGATTCACACCAGACCCTTTAAACAGAGAGATTCACACCGGACCCCTTGAAACAGAGAGATTCACACCGGACGCCTTGAAACCGAGAGATTCACACCGGACCCCTTGAAACCGAGAGATTCACACCGGACGCCTTGAAACTCAGTGAGAGTGGAAGTGAGCAGAGCCCCAGCCCTGCCCCCGGCTCAGTGCCTCGAAGGGTTCAGCTTCAGAGGCCAGGCACAGGGCCATGAAGGCTGTCCTGTGACCACATGTCCTCTGAGGCCTTTTCTTGGGAGCCTGGGGGCAGTGAGCTGTTACCGGGCAGTTTCCCAGCAATCCGAGTCACCGTATTCCTTCATCTATAAATTGTTCAATATGAGTTAAACCAGAACTACAGCTCCCACAATCCTTTGTCTACTTAAGGCCAAGACTAGAACATAAGGTCTCTGATGACGTGTGGCCAGTGGAAGCCTTAAGGGACCGGTCTGGAGGCGCACGCCTTGCATAGACCCCTGGGTGGTAATGCCTGGTTTGACAGAGAGATTCACACCAGACGCCTTGAAACAGAGAGATTCACACCGGACCCCTTGAAATCGAGAGATTCGCACCAGACCCCTTGAAATCGAGAGATTCACACCAGACCCCTTGAAACCGAGAGATTCACACCAGACGCCTTGAAACAGAGAGATTCACACCGGACCCCTTGAAATCGAGAGATTCGCACCAGACCCCTTGAAATCGAGAGATTCACACCAGACCCCTTGAAACAGAGAGATTCACACCAGACCCCTTGAAACAGAGAGATTCACACCAGACCCCTTGAAACAGAGCGATTCACACCAGACCCCTTGAAACAGAGAGATTCACACCAGACCCCTTGAAATCGAGAGATTCACACCAGACCCCTTGAAATCGAGAGATTCACACCAGACCCCTTGAAACAGAGAGATTCACACCAGACCCCTTGAAACAGAGCGATTCACACCAGACCCCTTGAAACAGAGAGATTCACACCAGACCCCTTGAAATCGAGAGATTCACACCAGACCCCTTGAAATCGAGAGATTCACACCAGACGCCTTGAAACCGAGAGATTCACACCAGACGCCTTGAAACCGAGAGATTCACACCAGACCCCTTGAAAAAGAGATTCACACCAGACGCCTTGAAAAAGAGATTCACACCAGACGCCTTGAAACAGAGATTCACACCAGACGCCTTGAAACAGAGATTCACACCAGACGCCTTGAAACAGAGATTCACACCAGACGCCTTGAAACAGAAAGATTCACACCAGACGCCTTGAAACAGAGAGATTCACACCAGACGCCTTGAAACAGAGAGATTCACACCGGACCCCTTGAAACAGAGAGATTCACACCAGACGCCTTGAAAAAGAGATTCACACCAGACGCCTTGAAAAAGAGATTCACACCAGACGCCTTGAAACAGAGATTCACACCAGACGCCTTGAAACCGAGAGATTCACACCGGACCCCTTGAAACAGAGAGATTCACACCAGACCCCTTGAAACAGAGAGATTCACACCAGACACCTTGAAACCGAGAGATTCACACCAGACCCATTGAAACAGAGATTCACACCAGACACCTTGAAATCGAGAGATTCACACCAGACACCTTGAAACCGAGAGATTCACACCAGACCCCTTGAAACAGAGATTCACACCAGACCCCTTGAAACAGAGATTCACACCAGACCCCTTGAAACCGAGAGATTCACACCAGACCCCTTGAAACCGAGAGATTCACACCAGACCCCTTGAAATCGAGAGATTCACACCAGACCCCTTGAAATCGAGAGATTCACACCAGACACCTTGAAACCGAGAGATTCACACCAGACACCTTGAAACCGAGAGATTCACACCAGACACCTTGAAACCGAGAGATTCACACCAGACCCCTTGAAACCGAGAGATTCACACCAGACCCCTTGAAACCGAGAGATTCACACCAGACCCCTTGAAACCGAGAGATTCACACCAGACGCCTTGAAACCGAGAGATTCACACCGGACCCCTTGAAACCGAGAGATTCACACCGGACCCCTTGAAACCGAGAGATTCACACCGGACCCCTTGAAACCGAGAGATTCACACCGGACCCCTTGAAACCGAGAGATTCACACCGGACCCCTTTAAACAGAGAGATTCACACCGGACGCCTTGAAACTCAGTGAGAGTGGAAGTGAGCAGAGCCCCAGCCCTGCCCCCGGCTCAGTGCCTCGAAGGGTTCAGCTTCAGAGGCCAGGCACAGGGCCATGAAGGCTGTCCTGTGACCACATGTCCTCTGAGGCCTTTTCTTGGGAGCCTGGGGGCAGTGAGCTGTTACCGGGCAGTTTCCCAGCAATCCGAGTCACCGTATTCCTTCATCTATAAATTGTTCAATATGAGTTAAACCAGAACTACAGCTCCCACAATCCTTTGTCTACTTAAGGCCAGGACTGAAACATAAGGTCTCTGATGACGTGTGGCCAGTGGAAGCCTTAAGGGACCGGTCTGGAGGCGCACGCCTTGCATAGACCCCTAGGTGGTAATGCCTGGTTTGACAGAGAGATTCACACCAGACGCCTTGAAACCGAGAGATTCACACCAGACCCCTTGAAACAGAGAGATTCACACCAGACCCCTTGAAACAGAGATTCACACCAGACGCCTTGAAAAAGAGATTCACACCAGACGCCTTGAAAAAGAGATTCACACCAGACGCCTTGAAACAGAGATTCACACCAGACGCCTTGAAACAGAGAGATTCACACCAGACGCCTTGAAACAGAGAGATTCACACCAGACGCCTTGAAACAGAGAGATTCACACCGGACCCCTTGAAACAGAGAGATTCACACCGGACCCCTTGAAACAGAGGGATTCACACCAGACCCCTTGAAACAGAGGGATTCACACCAGACGCCTTGAAACCGAGAGATTCACACCAGACCCCTTGAAACAGAGAGATTCACACCAGACTCCTTGAAAAAGAGATTCACACCGGACCCCTTGAAACAGAGAGATTCACACCGGACCCCTTGAAACCGAGAGATTCACACCGGACGCCTTGAAACCGAGAGATTCACACCGGACCCCTTGAAACCGAGAGATGCACACCGGACCCCTTGAAACCGAGAGATTCACACCGGACCCCTTGAAACCGAGAGATTCACACCGGACCCCTTGAAACCGAGAGATTCACACCGGACCCCTTGAAACCGAGAGATTCACACCAGACCCCTTGAAACCGAGATTCACACCAGATGCCTTGAAACAGAGAGATTCACACCAGACCCCTTGAAATCGAGAGATTCACACCGGACCCCTTGAAACCGAGAGATTCACACCAGACCCCTTGAAACCGAGAGATTCACACCAGACCCCTTGAAAAAGAGATTCACACCAGACGCCTTGAGAAAGAGATTCACACCAGAACCCTTGAAACTGAGAGATTCACACCAGACCCCTTGAAACTGAGAGATTCACACCAGACCCCTTGAAACTGAGAGATTCACACAAGACCCCTTGAAACCGAGAGATTCACACCAGACCCCTTGAAACCGAGAGATTCACACCAGACCCCTTGAAAATGTGTGATTCACACCAGACCCCTTGAAACAGAGAGATTCACACCGGACCCCTTGAAACCGAGAGATTCACACCGGACGCCTTGAAACCGAGAGATTCACACCGGACCCCTTGAAACCGAGAGATGCACACCGGACCCCTTGAAACCGAGAGATTCACACCGGACCCCTTGAAACCGAGAGATTCACACCGGACCCCTTGAAACCGAGAGATTCACACCAGACCCCTTGAAACCGAGATTCACACCAGATGCCTTGAGAAAGAGATTCACACCAGAACCCTTGAAACTGAGAGATTCACACCAGACCCCTTGAAACTGAGAGATTCACACAAGACCCCTTGAAACCGAGAGATTCACACCAGACCCCTTGAAACCGAGAGATTCACACCAGACCCCTTGAAAATGTGTGATTCACACCAGACCCCTTGAAACTGTGTGATTCACACCAGACCCCTTGAAAAAGAGATTCACACCAGACGCCTTGAAACAGAGAGATTCACACCTGACGCCTTGAAAAAGAGATTCACACCTGACGCCTTGAAAAAGAGATTCACACCTGACGCCTTGAAACAGAGAGATTCACACCAGACGCCTTGAAACAGAGAGATTCACACCAGACCCCTTGAAACAGAGAGATTCACACCGGACCCCTTGAAACAGAGAGATTCACACCGGACCCCTTGAAACAGAGAGATTCACACCAGACCCCTTGAAACCGAGAGATTCACACCAGACCCCTTGAAACCGAGAGATTCACACCAGACGCCTTGAAACCGAGAGATTCACACCAGACCCCTTGAAACCGAGATTCACACTAGACCCCTTGAAACCGAGATTCACACCAGACCCCTTGAAACAGAGAGATTCACTCCAGACCCCTTGAAACCGAGAGATTCACACCGGACCCCTTGAAACCGAGAGATTCACACCGGACCCCTTGAAACCGAGAGATTCACACCGGACCCCTTGAAACCGAGAGATTCACACCGGACCCCTTGAAACCGAGAGATTCACACCGGACCCCTTTAAACAGAGAGATTCACACCGGACGCCTTGAAACTCAGTGAGAGTGGAAGTGAGCAGAGCCCCAGCCCTGCCCCCGGCTCAGTGCCTCGAAGGGTTCAGCTTCAGAGGCCAGGCACAGGGCCATGAAGGCTGTCCTGTGACCACATGTCCTCTGAGGCCTTTTCTTGGGAGCCTGGGGGCAGTGAGCTGTTACCGGGCAGTTTCCCAGCAATCCGAGTCACCGTATTCCTTCAACTATAAATTGTTCAATATGAGTTTAACCAGAACTACAGCTCCCACAATCCTTTGTCTACTTAAGGCCAGGACTGAAACATAAGGTCTCTGATGACGTGGTGGCCAGTCACCTTCAGGAACCCGTCTGGAGGCGCACGCCTTGCATAGACCCCTGGGTGGTAATGCCTGGTATGACAGAGAGATTCACACCAGACGCCTTGAAACCGAGAGATTCACACCAGACCCCTTGAAACAGAGAGATTCACACCAGACCCCTTGAAACAGAGAGATTCACACCAGACCCCTTGAAATCGAGATATTCATACCAGACCCCTTGAAATCGAGAGATTCACACCAGACCCCTTGAAACAGAGAGATTCACACCGGACCCCTTGAAACCGAGAGATTCACACCAGACCCCTTGAAACCGAGAGATTCACACCGGACCCCTTGAAACCGAGAGATTCACACCAGACCCCTTGAAACCGAGAGATTCACACCAGACCCCTTGAAACCGAGAGATTCACACCAGACCCCTTGAAAAAGATATTCACACCAGATGCCTTGAAACAGAGAGATTCACACCAGACCCCTTGAAACAGAGATTCACACCAGACCCCTTGAAACAGAGATTCACACCAGACCCCTTGAAACCGAGAGATTCACACCAGACCCCTTGAAACCGAGAGATTCACACCAGACCCCTTGAAACCGAGAGATTCACACCAGACCCCTTGAAACAGAGAGATTCACACCAGACGCCTTGAAACCGAGAGATTCACACCAGACGCCTTGAAACCGAGAGATTCACACCGGACCCCTTGAAACCGAGAGATTCGCACCAGACGCCTTGAAACAGAGAGATTCGCACCAGACGCCTTGAAACAGAGAGATTCACACCAGACGCCTTGAAACCGAGAGATTCGCACCAGACGCCTTGAAACCGAGAGATTCGCTCCAGACGCCTTGAAACCGAGAGATTCGCACCAGACGCCTTGAAACCGAGAGATTCGCACCAGACGCCTTGAAACCGAGAGATTCGCACCAGACGCCTTGAAACCGAGAGATTCGCACCAGACGCCTTGAAACAGAGAGATTTTTACTGTAAAGTAAGTAAAAGGAATTCAAGCTAGTGAAGGTCAAATGTAACGACTACCCAATGCCAGGCTAGATACTTGCGGGGCTCTAACTTTAAAAATATTCACTTATGAAAATGTTGGTTCATGGAAAATGGAATGAATAATTCATTATATAATTTTAGGCAGCTTGGCTGGGTGTTGGAGAAAGGAGACCTGATCAGCATGGGGGGGGGGGGGGCGGCCGCGAAATGTGCCATCTCCTCAGCTGTCACAAGTGTATTTTGTGGAGCCTGAGAAAATCGTTTAATAAATCAGTCGATCAAATCAGAGGTCTCGCGTTGCTCCGCCCCTCTCACTTTCAAATTCCGGTAGGTTGACATTTAAATAGGGGTTGGCGGAATTTGCGTAATCGCGTTACGCAAACCTCCGCGAAAAGGTAAAAAATCTCCGTGAATAGACTTCGAAAAGGACGCAGTGGTCCTGCCCAGGAATTGTGAAAGTGGCGTTTGCGCAGGAAATGCAAGTGAGTCACTTGCATCGAGCCACTGCGCTCTTCACCCGTGACTCCCGGATCCCATGCCGACCGGCACCGTCCGAATTCCTATCCTTTAAGGTAACTTGGCACTCGCCTCCCGGCAAACGCCGCTTTCATAATTCCCGGGCAGGACCACCGCGTCCTTTTTGAAGTCTGTTCCGAACTCGTCGAGACTGCTGCCATTATTTAGATCACTATGGCAGCATTCCAATTCTGACGCCTAAGTTATGTTGAATTGTTAATTCAGGCTGACATTACCACTGTCCTGATGATGATCCCTATTATTTTGTGAATGGGATCGAAACGTCGTTGACCTTAAAGCACTGTGCACACAAACCATTCCAAACTATATGTGTCACGGTTGCTGTTGTTTATCATGCTTGTCCTACTATGCACAATTAAGAACAAGCAAGTCTTTTTGTTCCGCCTGATTGTACTTATATGTTGTTTGTTGTTTTCAATGTAAATTATCACCTTGTCACACTTTTTATATTGTCTTGCTTCGTACACAGGACTGTATCCCACTGGATATTACAATTTGTCCCTTAACAAAAATCTATTTATTCTGAATAAATTGCACTATCCGGCTGGATAGAACATATAGAATCGATTCTGATCTATATTTATTGCTTACGCTGTTTTTTAGGTGTCGTGGCGTTCAGTGCGTAAGAGTTGTCTCACCGAGACCTATTGTCACTGAGTCTGCTTCCCAGGAGACAGCACCTGGCCGCGCGCTTTTTCTCTCCGAGGAAGCGATTTGAGCGGGCCAGCTGCTGTCTCCTGGGAAGCTCCCACACAACACACCCATGCGCATTTACAGACACACACACACACGAGCGCCCATGCAAGCACATACATACAGAGACACCCCCCCCACGCATACACACACGCGCACACACACACACACACACACACACACACACGAGTGCCCCGACCCCCCCCCTGCCGTCGCACACATACATACACTTGCACACACACACACAAGTGCACCGAGACCCCCCCAGCCCTTTTCAACTTACCGGGCCAATCACGGGGGACTCCGCTCTCCGCACGCGGCAGGCACCGGCTTGCGCAACCTTCTTCTGGCGGCCCCGGGGCTCTCCACCGCTCACAGGAGCCCCGGGCCGCGAGACGCGTTCTCTCCGCCTGCCTCCTCTTCTGGTCCGTACGCGGCCCCGCCCCCGTCACAGGCGACCGTGCCTGACTTCCGGTGAGGCTGCTCATCGTTCGCGGCGCTTCAACGCTCCTCCCCCCCCACCACCACAGAGCGTGTCTCGTTATCATGGCTTTAGCAGACGCGCAGCCAATGCTTTTTTCCATTTTTTATCATGTAAGGCCCATCTAGTGTCCAATTCCCATTTAACCCATAAAGCTTATAGGGAGGTTCCAGTGTGTTCTTAAATCGCCTTATAGTGCAGTGTGATAAGCTTTCCCCTATTCCCCATTGCGTTAATTGTTTGCAACACTGCCTACTTCTGGGTTCCTGTTTGGTCACAATCCCATTTTCTTTGGATTGCATGTTGTATTTTGCCATAAAGAAGGAACTAGCCTGCATGCAGAGCATAATTCTCTACTAGGGATTGGTAGCTGTCAAGAGAATGGTCCTCCTAGAGATCGTCAGTGGTGCTAATACCCACTGCTTCCCAAGCTGTCAGCTGCCTAGATGTTATTATATTTTTATTTATTTATTTATATTTGCGACAGAGAGGAGAGGCCATGCTATGTATGGCTCCTCTATCACTCTCCTGTCCCTGTGTAGTAGTTGCAAACCGGGGAAGATGATTTTGGGTGCCATGCATAATCTAACATTATTGATGGGTTAAAGGTGACTAACTGATTTTTTCATCTTTGGTTTCTGAAGCACCAGCAATGTCTAGATATGAAGATTAAGCCAAAGGCATTATTTTCTTCCCTGGTTTATTTGGCATTCTATTCTAGATGGTGTCAGCTTCAACGTGTTAATAACAAAGGATTGTCGAAAGAGGCTGTGACACGGGTCAAGGGCAGTAAAGGAAGAAAGGGGACTAGTAGTTTGTCTATAGCATAACATCAGCAGAACAGACCTAAAGCAAAAGTAAAATCCAGTCTGGAATTGGTGGTTTGGTTTTTTTGATGGATGAATTTGCCCTTCAATTAATCTGTTGGAACAGTAAATGTTGTAGCTGGTAAACATTGTGAAAAACCATAAAGTTGAATCTTTTCTTTACACAAGGGTTTGTCCACCTCTTTATACCGTCTTTGATCTCAGGGCAAGTAATAGCTATCCTCTGTAACTGAATTTTCTTCTGAGCTGTTAGCTTTCAAAGAGGCAGTCAACGGTTGGCTGTTTTCAGGTCTAGCTCAAGGCCCCTGAGAGCTATCTGCCTAGATGGTGGCTACATCCATTTCTGGAAACTTGGCCTGCACAAATGAATTGCAGCTTCCCTCAATTAGATGTTCTAAATCTGGGTGGTGTAAAAGGAATGGTCCAAAACTCTGCACGAGCGGGGCAGGACTTTGATTCCCTTCCTGTTGATTTCAAAAGCCAATGTGTGAGTTAATATGGATTGTTGCTGAAGTTTGGAGGAAGTGGAGACCGTAGTCATTGGTAAACTGATTTTGCTAAATAGACAGCAACGTCATCCAATGTGCTAAATATCACATTGTTTATAAATGGTATCTGGCAGCCGAGTTTGACACTTCTTTTTCCCAGTTCTAGAAAAAAAGCTGATCCAAGTCACAGTGTTTATTCGGTGGCATCAGATAGACAATGATACTGCAGTTTATTCACAGCCATTTTACCTGCCTGACAGAGGTTGTGTTGGTCTCACTGCTCACCAATTCAAAGTTTGCTAAAAAATTTATACAACGCATTGTCATACACAATGCCAATAACTCAAACTTTAATGCTGCGAGACCTATTGCATTGTAAATGCTTGTTCCTTTTACAAGTACCACTGTTTTTGAAAATAAAAAGACCAGCAAAAACGAAATCCAGCACACAGCAGAAACATTGGAGGCAAAGGCAAAAATGCAGGGGAAAACCACGCCAAGGAGGCCAAGTCTAACAGGTGCCCATGAGTGCACCCTCTGCTCTGCTTGGGATGAGGTGGATTTGAAAGATTGGACCCCAACTTCCGTCCCCTACGTATTACTCCTGAGCGGTGCCTGTGAATACACCTCTGCTCTGTTTGGGGTGGGGTTGGTTTTGAAGGATTGGCCACGACTTCCATCACCTGTACTGTATGCCACGGGGGATGCCAATTAATATGTTCTCTTCTCTGCTCTGCTGAGGAGTTTGTATTCCATGGTAGCACCCTTAATATTAGCCCTGACGCCCTCCCACACACCCTTGGCCCAGGACAACACCTTCCACTTAATTCTGAGATCATAAAGCCGGTTCTTAAATGCGGAGGTCTGAAGACTGAGGTTTATTGGGCATGAAGAGGGGAGAGGAGAGTTGGCCATTTTAGGTCTTGCCTTCCCACCAGCTCAAGCTATGTGGTTGAAAAGACTTATTGTGAACTTACAGCGGCTTAGAGCCCGCCCATTGGTTGGCGTTACTATCACTCCCTTGCTTCCTATTCGCCGGCTTGCTTCCTCTTCCTGTGTTTTTCCCTCCACTGGAGCATAGCCTCTTTACGATCCTTTTGATTGGATGATTTGTATCCTCCATTGCCCACATTCATAAAACAACTTTTTTCTTTTTCATTCAGCATTCGAATAAAGTGCATGTGTTTTCTTGGTTTATTCCTCCACCTTATCCCTCCCACCTCCCCATTCTTCCTCCTCCCCCCGCCCCTAAATGTGTCTGCTTCTTTCTGCCCCTCCGAGCTTGCCTGTAAAAGGACAGCAGCGGGGATATTTTTGCTGGGATGTGGCTGAGGAGTGGAATGTAAGAGTTGTTATTGTTTTATCTCCGTCATTCGACACATTGCCTGGAAGCAGAAGCCATGTCACCAAACCCTTTATGGTGCTGGTGGGAGGGTCTATCTGCTCCGCTCCTATTGGCTGGTATCTGAGGTGGAAGGTGTACTTAGTATGAGACTTCTCCTGGAGGCTCATAAATCTGCTCCATGGCCTTCTGCAGAAGACAAAATAGCTGAACACTGTGGAAAGTAAAATAGGCAACATAAGTGTTTCCCTTTACATTCTTACATGCTTATTCTTTTTTAATTCTGCTTCGAGTTTCCTGAGGGACAAGTTCTTGGAAACGTTATGTTATCCGGATTTATAAAGCGCACAGATGCCCCAGCAAAGGGGCGTCCTGGCGCTAGAAACTAAATCACGCCACTTATACATTTTGAGAATATTGAATTCAATGTACAGTTTTGAGATGCCATACAAATACTTACTTTTCCTCCGGTATTGTGACTTTGGTTCTTTTCCTTTTTTCTTTAACCGCATGCGTGCGGGCGGAATTCCGCTCGTACGCTGATATTTTTCAAAGCGCATGTTACGTGACGAGCTGGGCTCGTCATCAGCGTAGCAGGAGGCTACCTCATGACGAGCCCAGCTCGTCATCAGCGTGGAAGGGGTTAAACAACATTTTGCTGACTAACAGTAGCAGGGCCAAATGCTCTGCACATGCATTGGATATTTGAAAGCTGTTACTTTTGCCAATGCTTGATATTTTCATGTACAATTTTGTAGCAATTATGTATCCGTTTTTTCACTTTTGTTAATTTTTTATTTTATTTTAATTGTAATTTTGATTGCCTAATAGTTTGGATATGATCCGCATACATACTTCATTTACCCAATGTAAACATACATTTCCACGGCCATTCACATGTAGACAGACGGGCTTTCAAAACCGCGATCACACATGACGGTCAGAAGGATTCTGAATTTCTACACGATGTCCTACACTTATTTCTAGCATACTCGATCGGCAACAACCCGTCCGTTTTCACTGTCCATACGTTTGACACTTGATATGACGCGACTTCTAGTCACATGATCGGAACTCGAAAAAGCCGCAGACCCGACAACGAGACGAGAACACATTGATTTGTGCAGGTAAAACGCCGTTTGGCGTAATTTTGATTACATTTACATAGACCATCGTAGAAATGCACATGTAAAACCTGACGGTCGCATATTTACTTTCTAGATCGTGATTTCGAAACAAAAAACTTATTTGAAAGCCACTAACGATCGTGCAAAGGTCAGTTCGCCTCTCTCAAAAATATTTCTGACTGGTCATGTTCACGGTTGGGTTATAAGGTTACACACCTCACAAACTTTTTCTTGTTTATCACAAACGTAACTTACTACATGGCTCGTGGTTGGTTTCAACAACATTTATGCATTTGGTGTAAACAAAGTATACAAGATCACAATATGAACTATTGTACTCCAGACGCTTAAAATTTCTTATATTAACTGTTTCAGAGAAAGAATCCCCTGAGGAAGGGCATTATTGCTTGAAATGCCTTGGGAATTATAAAATGTACAAAATATGGTATGAAAATAATACACAAGGAAGAAATCATGAGTATTGAAAACAATGATAACGATTGAAAATAAAATATGATGAACGAACTTATCTGACTGGATTAACTATTTAAGGAAAATATAAAGGAGTGCGAGGCAGGAGTGATTCTTGAGTGCCAGGAACCACATGGGACATTGATATTTTCATGCCTCATTCTGTTGATGATGGGAAACTACTTGGGCTAAGGTGGTGTGGGGTGGGGGGGCGGGGGGGGGGGGGGTTGTCGCCGTCACGGTCCCGCTGCTTCTGAGCGGCTCAGACATAGTTTCTCTGCAGACGCGGCTCTTAGCAGTGCTTTTCTTTCCGGGTCGCTGCCACTGGTTCACAAACATGAACAGGCCTCCTGTATGTGCACGGTGGGTGCGTCTGTTACGCGCTCACGGGTGGAGAAGGGGGCGTCACGCCTGGTGAAGGGCAGGGTGGGCACAGTTAATTATTTGCTTCTAGTTTAACCCTTCCCATCAGGCATGCCTCCTTGGCACCATTGGCTGAATACCAGCTCTCAGAGCGGGTACCGGTGCCTTCTGTTGGCACATTGAATGGTACGAAGGGGAGACCCCCGGAGACACCCTCCTGGCCCCTACAAGCTCTCAGAGCGGGTACCGGTGCCTTCTGTTGGCACATTGAATGGTACGAAGGGGAGACCCCTGGAGACGCCCTCCTGGCCCCTACCAGCTCTTCAGCATCTCTCTTGTGCTCTGAGCGCATTGCTTCCTTATACGTTTTTAGGTCTCGCCTGGGCAGCACTTACGCTGTCTCTTCAAGACCTGCTGTATTCAGGCAATGGGCTTTAAGCTCCGCCTATGTTCCATCCATGTATTTTATTGGCTCCTCTGAGTGCCTTTTGGAATTGTTTTTATTTCATTGGTTTATTTGTTTAGTAGTCTCTCCTTAGTACGTCATTCTCTCCTGTTGTGACCTCCCATGAGGACTTCCCCTGTTACATGTGTTTTTACTCAGTATGTTTTATTTACGGTTTTTCGGCCCTACTTTCTTAATTACTTTCTCCTAGCTGCTTTTCAGGCACAATGTGCTCTCTCGCTTCCCAAACCATCACGCTGCACAGGAGATCAAATTTGTTACAAGCGATTCAGTACGCGGCGTGGTTTATGTCTGCAACACTGCGTCTGCTGAGTTTCAACTTTTAACGTGGCAGCCACGCTTTTTTCTTCAGCTACGCAGCTCTTGTTAACACTCAGCGCGGTGCCCGTTTTACGAGTGCCGCGCTTTGTCTTTTACTTGCAGCTTTGGCGCTGCATCTCCCCGTGGGGATGCCCTCCCTCCCACCACCAAAAAAACACTGCCTATTCATAGCTCCTGCTGCTTGCTATGGGAGACCGCGTGTTCATCGGCGGGCCGCCTGCCATGGGTGGGGCAGTGCAATGCTTTGTTCTTTATGCGTCTGGCACACTCTGTAAGTCTATCGTGGTTGTGTAACTGTATTCTCTAGCGTTTCAAATGCTACTATTCATGAACTTTTCAGTAGCAAGATCTTCATTTCCAACTCCTTACGTGGTCAACGGCAACACACGCTGTCCAATCAGAGTTCTGCTGTGCACTCTCGCTAGTTGTCGCGCCCAGATGACGTTGAAGTGTCTGAAGGTAGATAATGAGAGCCTTCTGTTTATGGTATCTTCCTTAAACGGCTTACAGTCCGCTGTTGGGAGACGTGCTGGCCATGGGTACGTTCTTCATTCTGTTTACCTCTGTACTCGTTCATGTTTGAGGCCAGACATATCCTACATTGAGCAGTTGTTTGTGGTGTGAGATGTGGTAGTGCATCACATTTGCTGCACACTTTTAAAGGCTTTGTTAGATGCACTTCGGTGGCCTGCATTATTTTGCTGATTATGGTGGCGTGCAACACGAAGGTAGTTCTGGTCCCTGACTGCATGGATGATCAGTGAGAATTCAGTGTACAGATGGATGAGTGAGAACATGGATGGAAACGTCAAGGTGCTGTAAGCGATAGGCCCGACCTACTGGCTTTGTCAGTGCTCCAAGTTACAGAACAGCAGTGTTAAATGCTTGTTCTATAAATTCCTTTTGTGTCGCTCAGCAAGATCCCTGATGCTGCTGTACTGCTAAAAAAAAAAGAGTGCAGTACCTTATGTGGCCAAAAGAAGGCCCAAGGGCCCCTAGTGGCAGGCTGTGGTACTGCACCCTTTCCCTGCTTTGTGCACATTAGAACAGCAAATGTTGCTGAACCCACAATGTTGTCTTATTTTCATGCAGTGCTTTCTTCCCCTCCCCCTTCTCCTCACTGGACTTGGAACGGAGTTCATATGAAGTCGGGCTGTAACTTATGAGCGTCTCTCAGTACAGGACTGGTCCTCCGCAGGAAGCGCTGGGCATGTCTCTTCCCCTCCTCTCTCTTTACACTCACCCTTGCTGCTTTTGTAACTCTCCACCCTCTTTCTTCACACAGCCTATCTCTCGCTCACATAAATACACCCCACATAAAACCAGTATATCCCACATAGTAACAATCCACATAAACACACTCCACACCATGCCACATATTTCCAATCAGCATAATTTCACTCCAAGCTTCACAGTTCCACATAATTCCAATACACTAAATACCACATAACTATCCACATAATTCTACTGTATACCACATACATTCCCTCCGCAATACATAAGTAAAAAAGATTTACATTTACGCCAATAGCTCTAAAGCTCATTTTCTATATCAATCTACTGCAGACAAAAAAAGAAGTAAACATTATCATTTACAACGTCAATAGTTCGTTCACAAATATGAGACTGATTGCATTGCCAGTGCTTATTTTGAGTTTACTTTTTGTCCGAGCTGTGGGTGAGGGACGTGGGTGGGGGTGGCACAGCGGAGAGTGCGGCTGTTGTACTCTGGACGTTGGCAGTAAGATTGCCCATTTAGAGCTGCTGGTGTAGCAGACCCTATACGTTCCCTTTAATATATATGTGGGATATAATATATAATCTCACAAACTCGACTGGACGGTATTGGAGGACTTTACATGAACACCAGTTACATTACACAAGGACTCGTTCATTTTTGGAAGGCAAGGGGAGATTAAGTGATTTGCCCAAAATCACAGGATGTTGAGCCGTCACTGAGACTCGGATCTGGTTCAACAAATCGAAAGATGCAGCTCTGGCCCTTATGCCACAGAAGCTGGAGATTTGTATAGCGCTCCAATGCCGTATGAGCGCACAGCTGTCCCAACCCATAGAGACCAACAATCACAGACACCTCCAACAACACACAAACATACACACCCACCACAGCTAAGAGGCAACAAAGAGGTGACAGCGGTCCCAACCCAGAGAGAACAACAATCACAGACACCGCAAACAACACACAAACATACACACCCACCACAGCTAAGAGGCACCGTATGAGCGCACGGCGGTCCTAACCCAGAGAGACCAACAATCACAGACACCTCCAACAACACACAAACATACACACCCACCACAGCTAAGAGGCAACAAAGAGGTGACAGCGGTCCCAACCCAGAGAGAACAACAATCACATACACCGCAAACAACACACAAACATACACACCCACCACAGCTGAGAGGCACCGTATGAGCACACGGCGGTCCTAACCCAGAGAGACCAACAATCACAGACACCTCCAACAACACACAAACATACACACCCACCACAGCTAAGAAGCACCGTATGAGCGCACAGCTGTCCCAATCCATAGAGTCCAACAATCACAGACACAGCAAACAACATTTCAAACATACACACCCGCCACAGTTAAGAGGCACCGTATGACTGTCCCAACCTAGAGGGACCAACAATCACAGACACCTCCAACAACACACAAACATACACACAGCTAAGAGTCACAGAAGAGCCGACAACGCTCCCAACCCAGAGAGACCAAGAATCACAGACCCCTCCAACAAAACACAAACCTACACACCCGCCACAGCTAAGAGGCACCGTATGACTGCATGGCTGTCCCAGCCCAGAGAGACCAACAATCGCAGACACCTGTAACAACACACAAACATACACACCCACCACAGCTAAGAGGCACTGAAGAGCTGACAGTGGTCACAACCCAGAGAGACCAACAATCACAGACACCTGCAACAACACACAAACATACACACCCACCACAGCTAAGAGGCACTGAAGAGCTGACAGTGGTCACAACCCAGAGAGACTAACAATCACAGACACCTGCAACAACACACAAACATACACACCTACCACAGCTAAGAGGCACTGAAGAGCTGACAGCGGTCACAACCCAGAGAGACCAACAATCACAGACACCTGCAACAACACACAAACATACACACCCACCACAGCTAAGATGCACTGAAGAGCCGACAGCGGTCCCAGCCCAGTGAGACCAACAATCACAGACCCCTCCAACAACACACAAACATACACTCCCGCCACAGCTAGGAGGCACCGTATGAGCGCACAGCTGTCCCACCCCATAGAGACCAATAATCGCAGAAACCTCCAACAACACACCCACCACAGCTAAGAGGCACCGTATGAGCGCACGGCTGTCCCACCCCATAGAGACCAACAATCACAGACACCTGCAACAACACACAAACATACACACCCACCACAGCTAAGAGGCACTGAAGAGCTGACACTGGTCACAACCCAGAGAGACCAACAATCACAGACACCTGCAACAACACACAAACATACACACCCAGCACAGCTAAGAGGCACTGAAAAGCTGACAGTGGTCACAACCCAGAGAGACCAACAATCGCAGACAACTGAAACAACACACAAACATACACACCCACCACAGCTAAGAGGCACTGAAGAGCTGACAGTGGTCACAACCAGAGAGACCAACAATCACAGACACCTGCAACAACACACAAACCTACACACCCACCACAGCTAAGAGGCACTGAAGAGCTGACAGTGGTCACAACCCAGAGAGACCAACAATCACAGACACCTGCAACAACACACAAACATACACACCCACCACAGCTAAGAGGCACTGAAGACCTGACAGTGGTCACAACCCAGAGAGACCAACAATTGAAGACACCTGCAACAACACAAACATACACACCCACCACAGCTAGGAGGCACCGTATGAGCGCACAGCTGTCCCACCCCATAGAGACCAACAATCACAGACACCTGCAACAACACACCCACCACTGCTAAGAGGCACTGAAGAGCTGACAGTGGTCACAACCCAGAGAGACCAACAATCACAGACACCTGCAACAACACACAAACATACACACCCACCACAGCTAAGAGGCACTGAAGAGCTGACACTGGTCACAACCCAGAGAGACCAACAATCACAGACACCTGCAACAACACACACACATACACACCCACCACAGCTAAGAGGCAATGAAGAGGTGACAGCGGTCCCAACCCAGAGAGACCAACAATCACAGACACCGCAAACAACACACAAACATACACACCCACCACAGCTAAGAAGCACCGTATGAGCGCACAGCTGTCCCAATCAATAGAGTCCAACAATCACAGACACAGCAAACAACATTTCAAACATACACACCCGCCACAGCTAAGAGGCACCGTATGACTGTCCCAACCTAGAGGGACCAACAATCACAGACACCTCCAACAACACACAAACATACACACAGCTAAGAGTCACAGAAGAGCCAACAACGCTCCCAACCCAGAGAGACCAAGAATCACAGACCCCTCCAACAAAACACAAACCTACACACCCGCCACAGCTAAGAGGCACCGTATGACTGCATGGCTGTCCCAACCCAGAGAGACCAACAATCACAGACACCTGCAACAACACACAAACATACACACCCACCACAGCTAAGAGGCACTGAAGAGCTGACAGCGGTTCCAACCCAAAGAGAAAAACAATCGCAGACACCTGTAACAACACACAAACATACACACCCGCCACAGCTAAGAGGCACCGAAGAGCCGACAGCGGTCCCAACCCAAACAGAAAAACAATCACAGACACCTACAACAACACACAAACATACACACCCACCACAGCTAAGAGGCACTGAAGAGCTGACAGGGGTCACAACCCAGAGAGACCAACAATCGAAGACACCTGCAACAACACAAACATACACACCCACCACAGCTAGGAGGCACCGTATGAGCGCACAGCTGTCCCACCCCATAGAGACCAACAATCACAGACACCTGCAACAACACACCCACCACTGCTAAGAGGCACTGAAGAGCTGACAGTGGTCACAACCCAGAGAGACCAACAATCACAGACACCTGCAACAACACACAAACATACACACCCACCACAGCTAAGAGGCACTGAAGAGCTGACAGTGGTCACAACCCAGAGAGACTAACAATCACAGACACCTGCAACAACACACAAACATACACACCCACCACAGCTAAGAGGCAATGAAGAGGTGACAGCGGTCCCAACCCAGAGAGAACAACAATCACAGACACCGCAAACAACACACAAACATACACACCCACCACAGCTAAATGTAAATGTAAATGTGTAAATGTATGAAACTTATATAGCGCAGGACTTACCCTGGGGCATCTCCGCGCTTGCTTAGGGAACCCGTCCTGGTATTCCCCTGTGAGAAACCCCGGCAGGGTATCCACAAGGTGAAAGCCAGGCATCCCGCCGCGAGGGGCCGATGTGGAGATTAAGCAAGCTATTGCCCAGAGTCGCAGAGTGTGACCCCGTGAGTCGAGTAGGCACCGGAGCGAGAATTGTCGAGACCGTGGAATTTATGAGCCCTAGACCCGCCGAGGCGGGGAATCGAACCCTGGTCCACGGTCGATCTCAGATTCCGGGTCTGCCGCCTCTAACCACTGAGCCACACTTCTCCACTCCACAGCTAAGAGGCACCGTATGAGCGCACGGCGGTCCTAACCCAGAGAGACCAACAATCACAGACACCTCCAACAACACACAAACATACACACCCACCACAGCTAAGAAGCTCCGTATGAGCGCACAGCTGTCCCAATCCATAGAGTCCAACAATCACAGACACAGCAAACAACATTTCAAACATACACACCCGCCACAGCTAAGAGGCACCGTATGACTGTCCCAACCTAGAGGGACCAACAATCACAGACACCTCCAACAACACACAAACATACACACAGCTAAGAGTCACAGAAGAGCCGACAACGCTCCCAACCCAGAGAGACCAAGAATCACAGACCCCTCCAACAAAACACAAACCTACACACCCGCCACAGCTAAGAGGCACCGTATGACTGCATGGCTGTCCCAACCCAGAGAGACCAACAATCACAGACACCTGCAACAACACACAAACATACACACCCACCACAGCTAAGAAGCACCGTATGAGCGCACAGCTGTCCCAATCCATAGAGTCCAACAATCACAGACACAGCAAACAACATTTCAAACATACACACCCGCCACAGCTAAGAGGCACCGTATGACTGTCCCAACCTAGAGGGACCAACAATCACAGACACCTCCAACAACACACAAACATACACACAGGTAAGAGTCACAGAAGAGCCGACAACGCTCCCAACCCAGAGAGACCAAGAATCACAGACCCCTCCAACAAAACACAAACCTACACACCCGCCACAGCTAAGAGGCACCGTATGACTGCATGGCTGTCCCAACCCAGAGAGACCAACAATCACAGACACCTGCAACAACACACAAACATACACACCCACCACAGCTAAGAGGCACTGAAGAGCTGACAGCGGTCCCAACCCAAAGAGAAAAACAATCGCAGACACCTGTAACAACACACAAACATACACACCCGCCACAGCGAAGAGGCAATGAAGAGGTGACAGCGGTCACAACCCAGAGAGACCAACAATCACAGACACCTGCAACAACACACAAACATACACACCCACCACAGCTAAGATGCACTGAAGAGCCGACAGCGGTCCCAGCCCAGTGAGACCAACAATCACAGACCCCTCCAACAACACACAAACATACACTATCGCCACAGCTAGGAGGCACCGTATGAGCGCACAGCTGTCCCACCCCATAGAGACCAACAATCGCAGAAACCTCCAACAACACACCCACCACAGCTAAGAGGCACTGAAGAGCTGACAGTGGTCACAACCCAGAGAGACCAACAATCACAGACACCTGCAACAACACACAAACATACACACCCACCACAGCTAAGAGGCACTGAAGACCTGACAGTGGTCACAACCCAGAGAGACCAACAATTGAAGACACCTGCAACAACACAAACATACACACCCACCACAGCTAGGAGGCACCGTATGAGCGCACAGCTGTCCCACCCCATAGAGACCAACAATCACAGACACCTGCAACAACACACCCACCACTGCTAAGAGGCACTGAAGAGCTGACAGTGGTCACAACCCAGAGAGACCAACAATCACAGACACCTGCAACAACACACAAACATACACACCCACCACAGCTAAGAGGCACTGAAGAGCTGACACTGGTCACAACCCAGAGAGACCAACAATCACAGACACCTGCAACAACACACACACATACACACCCACCACAGCTAAGAGGCAATGAAGAGGTGACAGCGGTCCCAACCCAGAGAGACCAACAATCACAGACACCGCAAACAACACACAAACATACACACCCACCACAGCTAAGAAGCACCGTATGAGCGCACAGCTGTCCCAATCAATAGAGTCCAACAATCACAGACACAGCAAACAACATTTCAAACATACACACCCGCCACAGCTAAGAGGCACCGTATGACTGTCCCAACCTAGAGGGACCAACAATCACAGACACCTCCAACAACACACAAACATACACACAGCTAAGAGTCACAGAAGAGCCAACAACGCTCCCAACCCAGAGAGACCAAGAATCACAGACCCCTCCAACAAAACACAAACCTACACACCCGCCACAGCTAAGAGGCACCGTATGACTGCATGGCTGTCCCAACCCAGAGAGACCAACAATCACAGACACCTGCAACAACACACAAACATACACACCCACCACAGCTAAGAGGCACTGAAGAGCTGACAGCGGTTCCAACCCAAAGAGAAAAACAATCGCAGACACCTGTAACAACACACAAACATACACACCCGCCACAGCTAAGAGGCACCGAAGAGCCGACAGCGGTCCCAACCCAAACAGAAAAACAATCACAGACACCTACAACAACACACAAACATACACACCCACCACAGCTAAGAGGCACTGAAGAGCTGACAGGGGTCACAACCCAGAGAGACCAACAATCGAAGACACCTGCAACAACACAAACATACACACCCACCACAGCTAGGAGGCACCGTATGAGCGCACAGCTGTCCCACCCCATAGAGACCAACAATCACAGACACCTGCAACAACACACCCACCACTGCTAAGAGGCACTGAAGAGCTGACAGTGGTCACAACCCAGAGAGACCAACAATCACAGACACCTGCAACAACACACAAACATACACACCCACCACAGCTAAGAGGCACTGAAGAGCTGACAGTGGTCACAACCCAGAGAGACTAACAATCACAGACACCTGCAACAACACACAAACATACACACCCACCACAGCTAAGAGGCAATGAAGAGGTGACAGCGGTCCCAACCCAGAGAGAACAACAATCACAGACACCGCAAACAACACACAAACATACACACCCACCACAGCTAAATGTAAATGTAAATGTGTAAATGTATGAAACTTATATAGCGCAGGACTTACCCTGGGGCATCTCCGCGCTTGCTTAGGGAACCCGTCCTGGTATTCCCCTGTGAGAAACCCCGGCAGGGTATCCACAAGGTGAAAGCCAGGCATCCCGCCGCGAGGGGCCGATGTGGAGATTAAGCAAGCTATTGCCCAGAGTCGCAGAGTGTGACCCCGTGAGTCGAGTAGGCACCGGAGCGAGAATTGTCGAGACCGTGGAATTTATGAGCCCTAGACCCGCCGAGGCGGGGAATCGAACCCTGGTCCACGGTCGATCTCAGATTCCGGGTCTGCCGCCTCTAACCACTGAGCCACACTTCTCCACTCCACAGCTAAGAGGCACCGTATGAGCGCACGGCGGTCCTAACCCAGAGAGACCAACAATCACAGACACCTCCAACAACACACAAACATACACACCCACCACAGCTAAGAAGCTCCGTATGAGCGCACAGCTGTCCCAATCCATAGAGTCCAACAATCACAGACACAGCAAACAACATTTCAAACATACACACCCGCCACAGCTAAGAGGCACCGTATGACTGTCCCAACCTAGAGGGACCAACAATCACAGACACCTCCAACAACACACAAACATACACACAGCTAAGAGTCACAGAAGAGCCGACAACGCTCCCAACCCAGAGAGACCAAGAATCACAGACCCCTCCAACAAAACACAAACCTACACACCCGCCACAGCTAAGAGGCACCGTATGACTGCATGGCTGTCCCAACCCAGAGAGACCAACAATCACAGACACCTGCAACAACACACAAACATACACACCCACCACAGCTAAGAAGCACCGTATGAGCGCACAGCTGTCCCAATCCATAGAGTCCAACAATCACAGACACAGCAAACAACATTTCAAACATACACACCCGCCACAGCTAAGAGGCACCGTATGACTGTCCCAACCTAGAGGGACCAACAATCACAGACACCTCCAACAACACACAAACATACACACAGGTAAGAGTCACAGAAGAGCCGACAACGCTCCCAACCCAGAGAGACCAAGAATCACAGACCCCTCCAACAAAACACAAACCTACACACCCGCCACAGCTAAGAGGCACCGTATGACTGCATGGCTGTCCCAACCCAGAGAGACCAACAATCACAGACACCTGCAACAACACACAAACATACACACCCACCACAACTAAGAGGCACTGAAGAGCTGACAGCGGTCCCAACCCAAAGAGAAAAACAATCGCAGACACCTGTAACAACACACAAACATACACACCCGCCACAGCGAAGAGGCAATGAAGAGGTGACAGCGGTCACAACCCAGAGAGACCAACAATCACAGACACCTGCAACAACACACAAACATACACACCCACCACAGCTAAGATGCACTGAAGAGCCGACAGCGGTCCCAGCCCAGTGAGACCAACAATCACAGACCCCTCCAACAACACACAAACATACACTATCGCCACAGCTAGGAGGCACCGTATGAGCGCACAGCTGTCCCACCCCATAGAGACCAACAATCGCAGAAACCTCCAACAACACACCCACCACAGCTAAGAGGCACTGAAGAGCTGACAGTGGTCACAACCCAGAGAGACCAACAATCACAGACACCTGCAACAACACACAAACATACACACCCACCACAGCTAAGAGGCAATGAAGAGCTGACAGCGGCCACAACCCAGAGAGACCAACAATCACAGACACCTGCAACAACACACAAACATACACACCCACCACAGCTAAGAGGCACCGAAGAGCTGACAGTGGTCACAACCCAGAGAGACCAACAATCGCAGACACCTGCAACAACACACAAACATACACACCCACCACAGCTAAGAGGCACTGAAGAGCTGACAGTGGTCA
Source organism: Lissotriton helveticus (assembly GCF_964261635.1). Taxonomy (NCBI): domain Eukaryota; kingdom Metazoa; phylum Chordata; class Amphibia; order Caudata; family Salamandridae; genus Lissotriton; species Lissotriton helveticus. The sequence continues at coordinate 475,795,717 of NC_136062.1, forward strand.
CAACCCAGAGAGACCAACAATCACAGACACCTGCAACAACACACAAACATACACACCCACCACAGCTAAGAGGCAACGAAGAGCTGGCAGCGGCCACAACCCAGAGAGACCAACAATCACAGACACCTGCAACAACACACAAACATACACACCCAGCACAGCTAAGAGGCACTGAAGAGCTGACAGTGGTCACAACCCAGAGAGACCAACAATCGCAGACAACTGCAACAACACACAAACATACACACCCACCACAGCTAAGAGGTGTAGGAAGGTAGATCCCTGACTATGGTTGCCCCCAACTTTTTGCCTGGTGTTTTGCTGATTTTCCGACTTAGTTGACCTGGGACCCTGCTGTTCAGGGCCCCGGGCCTACTGCTCTCTCTGTAAAATGGATTCCATGTGCCCTAGGTACATATCCAATTGGCACTGGGCCCTCTCTGAGTCCCTGTACCCAGGGCTGAGGTGCACCCAGAGGTCTCCCAGGGGCTGCAGCATGTATTATGCCACCCCTGGGCTGACTAACTAAACAGACACAACTGGCTGCTTGACAGCTGGGAGCAAGGTGGTGTAATCACCCTTTGCTTTAGATATAGTATCCCTATATCTAAACCTAAATGGGCACACAGATCTCCTATCAGTCACTCCTATGGCAGGCCTTAACAATCCTGAAGGCAGAGTGCTTGGAATCGTGTGAGATAGGTTCGAGGCATGTGGGCTGCTAAATTCATATCTTAGCATTAGATCGCCGCCTAGTGTTGGGTCCGGATGATCGCACATTGTTGTCCTGGAAGAGTCTTCGAAGTATCCTGAGATGGGTGGCTCCTCCCCTGGACTACAGTGCGCATGGGCATCGGCTCCATCCCCAGATTGTTTTTTTCCGCCATTGGGTTCGGATGTGGTCTCGACGTCTTTCTGTCGAAACCGAGAAAAACTTACTTTTAGCGGCCAAAAGGCCTCGATTTTTGCGTCGGTATTGTCTGCGCACGGTCTCGAGTCTTCCGTCTCTTTGAGCCGGAATAAGCGGAGTTTTCTTTCGCTTTCTGAACTTTGAGGCCTTCTCATCGCGACACGACTGCAAAACTTTTCGGACATGGAGCGGAGCCCGTTTAAGTACTGCCCGCTTTGTGGGTCTAAGTACCCACACATCGATCTACACCCCGTCTGTAACAAATGCCTTTCGCCTGACCACGACGACGGCAAGTGCAAGGCATGTGCACAGTTCCGCTCAAAGAAGACTCTCAAGCTTCGGCGCGCGGTGCGCATGGAAGCTAGACAAGCGGCCCCAGATCCGGAGAACATCTTCGGAGACCAGGAAGAAGAGGACCAGGGTCATCATCTTCAAATCTCACCACCCGAGACGGAGGTCGAGGCGGATCCGGGAGACGACGACGGAGTCGTGGGTCAAGGCCTTGAATACGTCGACGAGGTAGGAGACGACGATGAGATTTATGGGGCCGCGGCAGACAGCTCGGGGGACGAGCTCTGCCCCGAAGGTTACGAGGATAACGACCGGGTCACGGGATCGCCTGTTGGCCTTACCCAAGACCCGTTGCCGCAAGCCACGGCCCCGCCTTCTGGCCCGGCCACGGACTTACTTGCCGAGCAGACTGTTTCGAAACCGAAACCGAAACCATCGGGATCGACAACACCTAAGATGGCCGACCCGAAAACGAAACCGAAACTTAAGGACTCGAGTGTCCCTAAGATGGCTGCCGTACCGGCAAAAACGACTGTGCCCGCTGCTCCATCGACTCCGTCGACCTCCGGTCCGCAGAAGTCGAAAAAGTCCGTCGATTCCGCCGCTGCAAAATTGAAATCGACGCCAGAGGAGGGGTCCTCTAAGAAAGATGGTAGGCACGGATCGACAGCTGCGCCGCCGTCCAAGCACGCCAAAGCCAGCTCCAAAGAGGCTACGCAAGCGCACGGATCGAAGACTGGCACGTCGACGCCCCGGTCCCAGGAATCGGGGTCGGTGGCGACGGGATCCGCGCCCAAAGCGCACAAGGCCTACAAAGACGTCGGATCCGAGGGAAAGCTCAGAACATCCTCGACGGCGCCAAAACAAACTGTGAGTGAGACGTCCCCCATCGCCGAATCACTACAGCGAATCAGGGAGAAGGCCTCTGCTCCGTCGGCTCCGATACCATCGCCGCAGCCGCAGAAGGACAATCCAGCAAAACCTTCTGGGAAACTTCTCTTTATTTTGCCGCCGAAGGAGGCGCCGAAGGCTTTTTCCACCAAATCGGCGCCGAAACAGGTGATTTCTTCACCGGCTGGCCCTCTTCCACGTCGGGTACTCGAATCTGAGGATGATTCAGAGCATTTCATCGACGCAGACACAGGAAAACTGACCCTCTATAAGAGGAAAATCACTTCGGAGTCAGTGGACTCATATGTCATCCCACTGAAGAAGAGGGTGCCCCTTGATGCTTCAGGCCTCATGGAACCAATCCAGCCTCCTCCGAGACGGAGCCCTACTCCCTCACCAGAACACTCTGCGGGTGAGGGGTATGATGAGGACGAGCAATACAATTTCCCTATCAATGAACCTGATGCACAACAGGATTCATATGATGACACTGGTGACCAAGGCACCCAAAGTGTGGGGCAGGACCCGCAGCTCTTTAATGCACGTGCATCCCCAACTGAGGATTCAGCAGGTTTTCATGCACTACTCGAAAGGGCAGCTGCCAATCATGATGTGGACATGCATGCTGACCCGGTTGAGGAAGACTTCCTTTTCGACACATTTTCAGTCTCTGAAAGGACAGTAAAGACACTGCCTATGCTTAAAGGAGTCCTCAAGCATGCTGGGGACATATTTAAGGAGCCTACAAGAGCAAGAGTGGTCAATCTACGTATTGATAAAAAGTACAGACCTGCACCTGCAGACCCCGCATACATTCGGGGACAGTTGCCACTGGACTCTCTTGTGGTCGCCAATGCCAGGAAACGTGCCAACTCCCAAACCACGGGTGAAGCTCCTCCCCCGGATAAGGAGTCTAAAGTGCTAGAGGCAGGGGGCAAAAGAGTAGCTGCGCATGCATCAAACTTTTGGCGCATTGCCAATACACAGGCACTCTTAGCGCGTTACGATAGGGCGCACTACGACACCCTAGAACAGATTATACAACACCTGCCTCCACAGTTCCAAGAAGGCACTAAACTGCTTATTGAGGAAGGGAAGCTAATCTCAAACGCAGCCATCAAGTGTGCCCTTGACGCAGCAGACACAGCTGCTAGAGCTATCAACACTAGCGTTATGCTGAGACGACAGGCGTGGCTACGCATCTCAGGGTTTAAACAGGATATTCAGACAACAATTCTTAATCAGCCAGTCAATCCTGATAGTCTGTTTGGTCCAGATGTTGACACCACCCTAGAGAAAATAAAAAAGGACACAGAGACTGCTAAGTCCATGGGGGCCCTACAGTCACAACAGTTTCGTGGCAGCAATTTTCGTCGCTCAGGTGCACGTGGAGTCACCAGAGGACAAATGGGTCAACAATCTCAGTTCTCAAAAGGTGGAGCACAATCCTCGTTCACGAAACAGAACAAGGGAGGTTACAGAAACAACAGCAACAGAGGTCGCGGCAGAGGAAACAACAGCTCCCGCACCTCTACCCCAAGCAAACAGTGACTCTCTGTCACTGCCCCCCGACCACTTAACACCCGTCGGGGGGAGACTGCAGCAGTTCCTGCCCATCTGGAGAAACATCACCACAGACAGGTGGGTGCGACAACTAATCCAGTATGGTTATTGCCTAGAGTTGAAATCCACTCCACCCGACATCCCGCCAAGGCAAAGACCTATGTCCGCAGAGCACTTGCTCTTATTGCAGCAGGAGGTAGTGGTGATGCTGCAAAAAGGCGCAATCGAGCTCGTGCCGGTGGGAGAGGAAGGCACAGGGGTGTATTCCCTGTACTTCCTTATTCCGAAAAAGGACGGATCTCTCAGACCCATTCTGGATCTACGTCCCCTCAACCTGTATATACTATCAGAACATTTCCACATGCTTACACTCCAACAGATTCTTCCCTTGCTAAACCAAGGGGACTTCTTAGCAACCTTAGATCTCAAGGATGCTTATTTCCACATTCCACTACACCCGTCCCACAGGAAATACCTCAGGTTCACTATTCAAGGCAAGCATTACCAGTTCAAGGTACTACCCTTCGGAGTCACCACAGCCCCAAGGGTGTTTACCAAGTGTCTGGCGACAGTAGCAGCGCACCTCAGGAGGCAGAACATCCATGTCTACCCCTACCTGGACGACTGGCTCGTGCAAGCCAAGTCGGAGCAACAGTGCGGCGCGGACATGTCGACTACAATTCACCTTCTTCACAATCTGGGTTTCTCGCTGAACTACCCAAAGTCGCATCTACAACCAGCACATGTCCGGCAGTTCCTAGGTGCGACGATCAACACCCTGACGGCCATGGCTCAGCCAAACCAAGTCAGGATAGACAGCATGCAGTCTCTGATCCAAAAGTTCAGACCACAACACTCGCTTCCAGCGAGAGTGTTCATGCAGTTGATAGGCATGATGGCCTCCTGCATCTTCATAGTCCCGCACGCACGGTTACATATGCGCCCGCTCCAGGAGTGCTTAGCGAATCAGTGGACACAGGCTCAAGGGCAATTGACAGACCTAGTGTTGGTTACCAGTCGGGCATACGACTCTCTGCATTGGTGGACTCCACACAACCTTTGCAAGGGCCGACTGTTCCAAGAGCCTGTGCCGCAGATTACCCTGACAACGGACGCATCTCTCCAGGGATGGGGAGCTCATCTGCTCGATTACACAGTGCAGGGACTATGGACGACGCAGCACCAGAAGATGCACATCAACTATCTGGAACTGATGGCAATCTTCATGGCGATCAAGTCCTTCATTGTACATCTGTGCAACAAGGTAGTGTTAGTCCGGACGGACAACATGACCGCGATGTACTACATTCAAAAGCAGGGAGGCACCCACTCGCCACAGCTGTCTCATCTGGCTCAGAGCATGTGGAAGTGGGCCATTCAGAGGAACATTTTCCTCATGGCAGAACACCTCCCAGGGAAGGACAACCAGATGGCGGATCTGCTCAGCAGGTACAGCCATCAAATGCACGAGTGGGAGATACACCCATCTGTCCTCCACCCGTACTTCCAGCAGTGGGGTCATCCGAAGATAGACCTGTTTGCCACAAAAGAAAACGCAAAATGCCAACACTTTGCCGCCAGGTTCCCTCACCCACAGTCGCAGGGGAATGCGATATGGATGAACTGGTCAGGCAAATTTGCGTACGCTTTTCCGCCAGCCCCTCTGATACCGCTGGTCGCAAGAAAGCTAAGGCAGCACGCGATGACTCTCATCCTAGTTGCTCCAACGTGGGCGCGCCAAGCATGGTACACCACGTTCCTCGAACTCTCAGTGGTGCCGCATCAAAGACTGCGCCTCACGCCCAGTCTTTTGACGCAGAACCATGGAGAAATTCAGCATCCAGATCCACAACAGCTCAACCTGGCGATCTGGCTCCTGAAGTTCTAGAGTTTGGATACCTTAACCTACCTCCAGAATGCATGGACATCATCAAGGAGGCAAGGAAGCCAACTACCAGAGCGTGCTATGCTGCGAAATGGAAGCGTTTTGTCATTTACTGTACTGCCAATGACATCAACCCGCTAGATGCATCTATCCCTGACATCATTTGCTATCTGTTGCATCTTTACAAGTGCAATCTAGCGTACACTTCCATTCGGATACATCTATCCGCCATAGCGGCTTACCTTCAAAACAGGCAGCACCTCTCTGTCTTCAGAGTGCCTGCCATTAAAGCCTTTCTTGAAGGCCTGAAACGAGTCATTCCCCCAAGAACACCACCAGCTCCGGTGTGGAACCTCAACGTGGTCCTCACCAGACTGATGGGACCACCTTTTGAGCCACTGCACTCGTGTGAACTCCAGTTCCTAACGTGGAAAGTGGCTTTCCTAATAGCTATTACGTCACTGAGGCGTGTTAGTGAGCTACAAGCGCTCACAATCCAAGAGCCATTCATTCAGATTCATCCAAATAGGGTAGTGCTACGCACTAACCCCAAATTCCTTCCGAAGGTGGTGTCACAGTTTCATCTCAACCAAACTATTGACTTGCCGGCATTCTTTCAAAACCCACAAACGGTGGCGGAAAGAATGCTCCATACCTTAGATGTACGGAGGGCGTTGATGTACTACATAGACAGGACACAACCCTTTAGAAAGACAAAACAACTTTTTGTTGCCTTCGCACCACAACACAAAGGCAACCCTATTTCCAAAGCAGGAATAGCCAGGTGGATTGTTAAGTGCATCCAGATATGTTATCAAAAGGCCAAGCGCACTTTAACGATACCCCCAAGGGCGCACTCCACACGCAAATTGGGGGCATCCATGGCTTTCCTAGGGAACATTCCTTTAGAGGATATTTGCAGAGCAGCCACGTGGGTTACACCACATACCTTTACAAAACACTACTGTGTTGATGTACATTCCAAGCAGCAAGCTGCTGTAGGACAGGCTGTTCTCAAAACACTTTTTCAGGTTTCTGCAGCTGGCACAGGCAACCGCCGCTGATGGAGGGACTGCTATGTATTCTATGCTAAGATATGAATTTAGCAGCCCACATGCCTCAAACTGAATATACTACTTACCAGTATGCATCTGTTCTATGCATGTAGGGCTGCTAACATTCATATCGCCCGCCCTCCTCCCCGGTGCCTGTCGCAGCTGCAGATATACTATTGTATTTATTCATTAGCATGGACATCCTTTACACTTTTCACTCCATCTTCTGCCACAATGGCGAAAAACAATCTGGGGATGGAGCCGATGCCCATGCGCACTGTAGTCCAGGGGAGGAGCCACCCATCTCAGGATACTTCGAAGACTCTTCCAGGACAACAATGTGCGATCATCCGGACCCAACACTAGGCGGCGATCTAATGCTAAGATATGAATGTTAGCAGCCCTACATGCCAAGAACAGATGCATACTGGTAAGTAGCATATTCATTCTCTGGCATGAGCTGAGCCTGTCTGCGGCTTTCGGGATCCATCCCTTAGCCGTTTCCATGACAGCGTCAGACCATATACTCTTAAGTGCCTTATAATCCTCGCGGTTATGGTAACTTTGGACTGACATTATCTAAACATGTCGTGTAAGGTGTCATACGCTTTGGAATACTACCCCCTCGCCAGTTCTGGCTACGGGGGTAGCATTCCACCCCTCTAGAGGGAGAAGACATGTTGGTAACCTGTAACCCCGGTTAAAGTCAGACATAGCCTTAGCTACACAAAATGGATGCTGCCACCGAGACACAAGTCTGCCCTCCTGTTGCTGGGAGTCCTCCCAGCGCAGGAGGCAAGGACAAAGGGTTTCCTGTCAGGGGCGGTGCCAGCACCATCCCAGACAGGATTTTGTGTATCCTAGGTAGGCAGGGCGTTAGAGGAAGGTGACTGCAAGTGGCACCCCGGTGCTCACTATGCATAGGCCGGCTTGAACCAGTTCCAGGGGCACACCAGACACTGAGCTGGGGAAAAGCCCGCCAAAGGAGAGGGGTGTAACCACCCCCCTCCTAGTCCCACCCATAGGGCAGGACTTAGTCGCGTGCCAACCCCCTTTTTCAGGATAAAGGTAGGAACTGGCCCCCTTCCAAATTAGATCATCTTTGAATCCTGAACCGAATTTCCACGAAAGGAACTCAAGACTCTTCTCAAGATTTCTCCCTTGTGGCTAAGGAGTAGTCACCCTGCAGCAGCAGGCACCATCCAAGCATCGCGGTCTGCTGTAAGTCTCTCCTCCGGATCAAGACTGCCCAGCACGACGAGAACTGGCTTCCCTGGCACCTCTGACCTCAACCTGCATCATCAGCTCAGCTGTGATCCGTGGGTGTGACGAGACCTCGAGGGACCGGCCATCTTTAAAGACTGCACGACGCTTGTCCAGCACGACCACCGAGTGACCCTCGACTGAGTGCTTTGGGGTAAGAGAAGCCCTGACCCTGAGCAGCTCCAGCACCGAAGTCCAGCCCCCCTGCATCCACGAGATCTGCGTGGGGCCCTTCTGCTCTTAGCTGCTCACCGCGTTGTCCAGGGCACTTGCCCGTTGGCTAGTGGCCCTCCCGACGACGAACTACGACGACAACACCGCTGGTCTGGTTGCTCCAGACTGGCCCTTGCTTCCCTCCATCAGAGAAGCACCCCGGACCCTCCTGGTCCACTCCAGACTCCATTTTAGGTCCACCGCGTGGGCTTGCATTTGCCAAGACTTGTTGCCCCAATCCTGGGTCCAGCGACGTCGACAGCAGATATCTTCGTGGGACAGCTCGCACCTCCATCCTGGTCGCCGACAACGCCTCCTGGTCCGAGAGACTGCAGAGCCCAGCAGCGCCCACTCACCTGGTCGAGGTGACCTCGTCCGGTGCCACTCTGGTGCCCACTTAATCACTGGCTAGTGATTCAGAACTTGGTCCCCTCTGCTTTCAGGTCTTCCTCTTCACTGATCCAGGCTTGGATCCTCACGAACTTCTTCACTGGTCGCCTGCTAGCAACTTCTTTCTTCAGGCTCCATAGACTGCAACGAGGATCTCCGACGTCTTTTCAGCCCTATGCAGCCGCAGCCTCTGGGCTAGGTAACCTGAGCATTTCGGTGCTCCAGCATAGTTTAACTATCCAAGTGTCAGAATCCTTTGTCGTTACAGCTCTACCTAGTCGGGTTCGCCCGAGAACACTAACTTTAACTTTACTAGCCTCCATAGACTTTTTCCCGCCTTACGCGTGAGAGTTCCCACTCTGCACACGACGTCCCTAGACCTCCTGCTTCTAATCTAAGGGTTCAGCATTGTAGGTCTAGCGTTTCTAAAGCCTATGAGAATAGTACTTACCTGCTAGTAATTTCGCATTCCACTTTTGTAATATATGGTTTTTCGTGCCCCTCGGGCATTTGTGTAAATCGTGCGACTTGAAGTATTTTCGTAAGAGTTTTGTTGTGTGCTTAGCTCCCTGTCTCATAAAGAGCCAGGGTAGTCTTGTTATAAATAAATATCTGTTTATTTTCATAACAACTTGTGTGGTGTCCTTTCACTTGGTGTTCAAGGGGTAATGTGATGGTAAAACAGCTGGCTTAACACGCCCTCTAGAGTCTTAGCCTTAGACTGCTCGTATCCATGCTACTAGGATAGCTGGTCTATAAGGTTGACTTACAACCAATCATCAATAAGGGTTGTTGGAATGATACATAGTGATCACTAGAATAGTGAGCACTGCATATCAGGCCAACTTCTCACAAGAGGCACTGAAGAGCTGACAGTGGTCACAACCCAGACAGACCAACAATCGCAGACACCTGCAACAACACACAAACATACACACCCACCACAGCTAAGAGGCACTGAAGAGCTGACAGTGGTCACAACCCGGAGAGACCAACAATCGCAGACACCTGCAACAACACACCCACCACTGCTAAGAGGCACTGAAGAGCTGACACCAGTCACAACCCAGAGAGACCAACAATCACAGACACCTGCAACAACACACAAACATACACACCCACCACAGCTAAGAGGCACTGAAGAGCTGACAGTGGTCACAACCCAGAGAGACCAACAATCGCAGACACCTGCAACAGCACACCCACCACAGCTAAGAGGCACTGAAGAGCTGACACCGGTCACAACCCAGAGAGACCAACAATCGCAGACACCTGCAACAACACACCCGCCACAGCTAAGAGGCACTGAAGAGCTGACACCGGTCACAACCCTGAGAGACCAACAATCGCAGACACCTGCAACAACACAAACATACACACCCACCACAGCTAGGAGGCACCGTATGAGCGCACAGCTGTCCCACCCCATAGAGACCAACAATCACAGACACCTGCAACAACACACCCACCACTGCTAAGAGGCACTGAAGAGCTGACAGTGGTCACAACCCAGAGAGACCAACAATCACAGACACCTGCAACAACACACAAACATACACACCCACCACAGCTAAGAGGCACCGAAGAGCTGACAGTGGTCACAACCCAGAGAGACCAACAATCACAGACACCTGCAACAACACAAACATACACACCCACCACAGCTAGGAGGCACCGTATGAGCGCACAGCTGTCCCACCCCATAGAGACCAACAATCACAGACACCTGCAACAACACACCCACCACTGCTAAGAGGCACTGAAGAGCTGACAGTGGTCACAACCCAGAGAGACCAACAATCACAGACACCTGCAACAACACACAAACATACACACCCACCACAGCTAAGAGGCACCGAAGAGCTGACAGTGGTCACAACCCAGAGAGACCAACAATCACAGACACCTGCAACAACACACAAACATACACACCCACCACAGCTAAGAGGCACTGAAGAGCTGACAGTGGTCACAACCCAGAGAGACCAACAATCACAGACACCTGCAACAACACACAAACATACACACCCACCACAGCTAAGAGGCACCGAAGAGCTGACAGTGGTCACAACCCAGAGAGACCAACAATCGAAGACACCTGCAACAACACACCCGCCACAGCTAAGAGGCACTGAAGAGCTGACACCGGTCACAACCCAGAGAGACCAACAATCGCAGACACCTGCAACAACACAAACATACACACCCACCACAGCTAGGAGGCACCGTATGAGCGCACAGCTGTCCCACCCCATAGAGACCAACAATCACAGACACCTGCAACAACACACCCACCACTGCTAAGAGGCACTGAAGAGCTGACAGTGGTCACAACCCAGAGAGACCAACAATCACAGACACCTGCAACAACACACAAACATACACACCCACCACAGCTAAGAGGCACCGAAGAGCTGACAGTGGTCACAACCCAGAGAGACCAACAATCGCAGACACCTGCAACAACACACCCGCCACAGCTAAGAGGCACTGAAGAGCTGACACCGGTCACAACCCAGAGAGACCAACAATCGCAGACACCTGCAACAACACAAACATACACACCCACCACAGCTAGGAGGCACCGTATGAGCGCACAGCTGTCCCACCCCATAGAGACCAACAATCACAGACACCTGCAACAACACACCCACCACTGCTAAGAGGCACTGAAGAGCTGACAGTGGTCACAACCCAGAGAGACCAACAATCACAGACACCTGCAACAACACACAAACATACACACCCACCACAGCTAAGAGGCACCGAAGAGCTGACAGTGGTCACAACCCAGAGAGACCAACAATCACAGACACCTGCAACAACACAAACATACACACCCACCACAGCTAGGAGGCACCGTATGAGCGCACAGCTGTCCCACCCCATAGAGACCAACAATCACAGACACCTGCAACAACACACCCACCACTGCTAAGAGGCACTGAAGAGCTGACAGTGGTCACAACCCAGAGAGACCAACAATCACAGACACCTGCAACAACACACAAACATACACACCCACCACAGCTAAGAGGCACCGAAGAGCTGACAGTGGTCACAACCCAGAGAGACCAACAATCACAGACACCTGCAACAACACACAAACATACACACCCACCACAGCTAAGAGGCACTGAAGAGCTGACAGTGGTCACAACCCAGAGAGACCAACAATCACAGACACCTGCAACAACACACAAACATACACACCCACCACAGCTAAGAGGCACCGAAGAGCTGACAGTGGTCACAACCCAGAGAGACCAACAATCGAAGACACCTGCAACAACACAAACATACACACCCACCACAGCTAGGAGGCACCGTATGAGCGCACAGCTGTCCCACCCCATAGAGACCAACAATCACAGACACCTGCAACAACACACCCACCACTGCTAAGAGGCACTGAAGAGCTGACAGTGGTCACAACCCAGAGAGACCAACAATCACAGACACCTGCAACAACACACAAACATACACACCCACCACAGCTAAGAGGCACTGAAGAGCTGACAGTGGTCACAACCCAGAGAGACCAACAATCACAGACACCTGCAACAATGCAACAACACACAAACATACACACCCACCACAGCTAAGAGGCACTGAAGAGCTGACAGTGGTCACAACCCAGAGAGACCAACAATCACAGACACCTGCAACAATGCAACAACACACAAACATACACACCCGCCACAACTGTTATTGTTGGTCTCTCTGGGGTGGCACAGCTGTCAGCTCTTCGGTGCCTCTACGTGACGGCGAACTTTGTAGGTTCACCCCCCCCCCCCCCCCCCCCCCACACACACACACACACACCCTCGCGATCCTTAGCCACAAACACCCGTCCACTCCCCTTCCCGAGGCCCTGATGCTTGCAGGAATGTTCTGCATGAAATGATTACATTATTAAAGCCCCTTTGTGACCTCTGACCCCTTGGAGGGGCCCTGCCCTCTGCCGGGGAGTGACCCGTCCGGCGCTTGTAGCGCCTGTGGAATGTGAGAACTGCTTGGAATGTGCCTGGGCGCCCCAGCGTGACGTCCAGTATGCAAAGCGACCCACGGAGGACGGTTCCACCTCTGCTCTAGAAACGAAAGATGGCACGGGGGCACGGAGGCGGGCAGGGCCGAGGCAGAGTCAGTCGCATGTCGGGCCTCTGTGAGGCCGGCCGGGCTGGGAATCAGCAGCATGGCAGGACCGTGGCTGGTCAGTCAGTCGCATGTCGTGGCTCGTTGGGCCTCTGTGAGGCCGGCCGGGCTGGGTGCATGTCAGGACCGTGGCTGGTCAGGGTCGGTCCCATGTCGTGGCTCGTTGGGCCTCTGTGAGGCCGGCAGGGCTGGGTGCCTGTCAGGACCGTGGCTGGTCAGGGTCGGTCCCATGTCGTGACATGTCGGGCCTCTGTGAGGCCGGCCGGGCTGGGAATCAGCAGCATGGCAGGACCGTGGCTGGTCAGAGTCAGTCCCATGTCGTGGCTCGTTGGGCCTCTGTGAGGCCGGCCGGGCTGGGTGCATGTCAGGACCGTGGCTGGTCAGGGTCGGTCCCATGTCGTGGCTCGTTGGGCCTCTGTGAGGCCGGCAGGGCTGGGTGCATGTCAGGACCGTGGCTGGTCAGGGTCGGTCCCATGTCGTGACATGTCGGGCCTCTGTGAGGCCGGCCGGGCTGGGAATCAGCAGCATGGCAGGACCGTGGCTGGTCAGAGTCAGTCCCATGTCGTGGCTCGTTGGGCCTCTGTGAGGCCGGCAGGGCTGGGTGCATGTCAGGACCGTGGCTGGTCAGGGTCGGTCCCATGTCGTGACATGTCGGGCCTCTGTGAGGCCGGCCGGGCTGGGAATCAGCAGCATGGCAGGACCGTGGCTGGTCAGAGTCAGTCCCATGTCGTGGCTCGTTGGGCCTCTGTGAGGCCGGCAGGGCTGGGTGCATGTCAGGACCGTGGCTGGTCAGGGTCGGTCCCATGTCGTGACATGTCGGGCCTCTGTGAGGCCGGCCGGGCTGGGAATCAGCAGCATGGCAGGACCGTGGCTGGTCAGAGTCAGTCCCATGTCGTGGCTCGTTGGGCCTCTGTGAGGCCGGCAGGGCTGGGTGCATGTCAGGACCGTGGCTGGTCAGGGTCGGTCCCATGTCGTGACATGTCGGGCCTCTGTGAGGCCGGCCGGGCTGGGAATCAGCAGCATGTCAGGACCGAGGCTGGTCAGAGTCAGTCCCATGTCGTGACATGTCGAGCCTCTGTGAGGCCGGCAGGGCTGGAGAGTCAGTAGCATGTCAGGACCGAGGCTGGTCAGAGTCGGTCCCATGTCGTGACATGTCGGGCCTCTGTGAGGCCGGCCGGGCTGGGAATCAGCAGCATGGCAGGACCGTGGCTGGTCAGGGTCGGTCCCATGTCGTGGCTCGTTGGGCCTCTGTGAGGCCGGCAGGGCTGGGTGCATGTCAGGACCGTGGCTGGTCAGAGTCAGTCCCATGTCGTGACATGTCGAGCCTCTGTGAGGCCGGCAGGGCTGGAGAGTCAGTAGCATGTCAGGACCGAGGCTGGTCAGAGTCAGTCCCATGTCGTGGCTCGTTGGGCCTCTGTGAGGCCGGCAGGGCTGGGTGCATGTCAGGACCGTGGCTGGTCAGTCGGTCCCATGTCGGGCCTCTGTGCGGCTTGTATGTTTGGAAGCGTCCGCCATATGTCTGAGGCAGTGAATCAGTTGTCGGGCCTGTAACATTCCCAGAAGGGGGCTGTGAAGAGCTGGTAGGGCCGGGAGAGAGTCAGTCTGTGACCGGTCAGCGGGGCTGGGGCAGATTCGGTCACTTGTCCTGCCTCCTGCCTGATCATGTCTGGGAGGGCTGGGACAGTGACATGTTAAGTTACGGGTCTGAGGCGGGTCAGGAGGGCTGGGGAGAATCGGGCACTATTATTTATTTATTTCTTTGTTTATTTATTTATTTATTTATTTATTGATGCGTTTTTATACAGCGCGGTCTTTACCCGAAGGCGTCAGAGCGCTTCACAATAGGAACAGAGATGATACATGAGGAGAACATTACAAGTGAACAAATTACAGAAACAAACATTAAATTACATGAGCAAAAGTGACAATTGTGAGCAAACAAAATACATGAGGTAGCAAACGGTGCATTACAAGAGGAGAAAGTGACGTGTGCAGGTTACAGGAGAAAACAAAGTACAAGTGGAGGTAAAATACTACAATATATGGCAGACACTGAGACACAAGAACAAACGTTACGTAGGCACTGGTGGCTCTTGTGCAAGTATCGAAAGCAAACAAAAAGTGAGAGGTAGCAAACCGAGTGTTACAAGTGTTACACTTGACCTGCTGATGGCATCTGGAGGGTGAGGGTGTCCGTGATGTGTACACGAAGGCTGAGAGCTTTCAGTAGGAATGCACTATTAATCCGTAGCTGCCTGCATGCCCCCCCCCCCTTGATATTACAGGCAGTAATCCGGGCTCCAGCAGTGCGCCCCCCTCGTCTCCCGGAAGTGTCCCGCCTGAATGCAGGACTCTGCCCCAGCCCCTATGGCCGTTTACAGTCTGTCCTCCCTCTGTACGAAGCACCGTGACAGGGGTGTAGTATGCGCTCTAGTCTATGAGCGTGAACGCGATGACGCGTCACGCCATAGACGAGAGTGTGAGGCGCGCGCAGGCGCAGAACGGGGTTTTGGTGAAGGCGCGAAAGGAAGAAACGACAGTTGGCGACCGGAGCGATTGTGGTTAGACGCTCGGCGCCCTTATGCTCATAATTGCTTGATAACAAATGCAAATAAAGAAGTTATCAATTACAGAGCCTCAGTGTGTAGTGTGGGGGCAAAGGAGAAACATCACAGTGGCGACGAGGCTGGGACCACGAACACCAGGGAGCGCAGTGGTCAGGAGCAGGGACTCTACAACAGCCCCACACCAACCAGAGGGACAAATAGCAACAAGGACGAGCAGAGGGCGTGGCAGCAGCGAAACAGCACTAATATAAGCCACACCACAGCTCCAACAACCAGGTCAGTGCTGGGATAAGGAACGAAGAGCACAGCTAGCACCCTGGCAGCCAAAGGCATCACCCCCAAGACAGAGGAGGGGGCACAAACTGACAACCCCACGCAGGCCATAAGGGACAACACTCCAGGTAGTCCCAGAGGGCAAGGTGACACGGCAGGGAGTGCAGGGGCATCCGGTGTACCCATTCAACAAGGTGCCCAAGTGGTAGACCCCAGAGGTGAAGTCAGGATGGCGAATCAAGCGTCGGCCCTGATGGCCCCCGTCCCATTCCTGCCTAGACCGGGAGAACCACAGTTAAAATGGGAAGATTGGAAGGAATACTTTCAAAATTACATTGAGGCACTTGAAGATGAAAATGAGGGGGCATTCACCCCGGAAAGGAAGAAGAGACTGCTACTCCACAACCTGGGCCCGGAAGGGGTGAGAGTATTCAAGAACCTGGTGCCCAAGGAGAGGGGAGCGACTGAAACAGATGTCTTTAAAAATGCACTAGATGACTTGGACAGCCATTATCGTCCAGCAGTTTGTGTCTCCATAGACAGGTATAATTTCCAACAGAGGAGGCAGGAGACGGGTGAATCGATTGATGATTATGTGGCAGCACTCCGGCGCCTGGCCATAACGTGCCAGTATGGTGCCCTTCAAGAGGAGTATATCAAAGACCAGATTGTCATGCATACCACCTGCAGGGCTGTCCAGGACAAACTTTGGGCGCAAAGCGAGACGTCACTCAAAGAGGTTGTTGCTATGGTCAAAAAGGCTGAAATGTCAAAACGCGGCGCTGATGCAGCCAAACGAGAGGGCGCACCGAGACAGATGATTAACAAGATAGACGAGGCGCCCCAGCCCAGCAAACCCAGAGGGGTGTATGGAGACCAGAGGAAGGATTCGAGATGGACAGGGAAACAGATGGTCCGCCCAGGCTCAGACAACAAGTTTGCATGTTACAGATGTGGCAGCACGGCACATTCGGCACAGGATAAACGCTGTCCCGCGTTCCGCGCCAGATGCTCGTTTTGTGGCCTGGTTGGCCACTTTGAAAAGGTATGCCGCAAGAAGGGGAAGAAGTCCACGGTCAAGTGCGTCGATGCGGCCACAGCAGACGTCAGCGAGGAGGACGACCTGGAAGATGGAGATTTGGTGCTATGCATCGAGGACCAGGTACTTGAAGTGGCGGGGAAGCGAAGAGACAAGCCTCGCACGGACATGCTGATCAGGGGAGTGAAGGTACATGTGGCCGTCGATTCAGGATCCCCTTGGACTATCGTGCAAAGATCCATTTGGGAAGAAGACTTCGTGCCAGTAGTGGGGCCAGACCTATGGCCGCCGGACATCAAACCAATCTCGTATACCGAGAATGCCATTCCACTAGTGGGGTGCCGAGACTTTGTATTTGAATTCAGAGGGAGGTCAGCCACGTGCACCCTGTATGTGGCAGAGAGAGGTCCTTCAGTGCTGGGGTGGAGAGACGCAGGAGATCTAGGAATCATACTCAACCCAGGTGGAAAAGAGCAGATTCTCTTGACGGACGAGTGGCCCCTCACGAGAGATGAAGACTGGAAATCTGCTTACCCCAAGGTTTTCGATGGCTCAGTCGGAAAACTGGACAAGTTCGTCCACAGAATGGTCCTCAAGGAGGGTGCAGTACCAGTAGTGCACAAAGTCAGAAACATACCCATATCCACTAGCGGAGCGGTGCAACAAGAACTTCGGAGGCTGGAAGAGCAAGGCATCATAGAACCGGTGGACAGTGCAGAGTGGCTATCCCCCTTGGTGGTGGTCAAGAAACCCAATGGACAGGTTCGTCTCTGCGTTGACCTCCGCGAGCTCAACAAAAATCTCATAGTAGAGAGATTTCCCCTGCCCAGGATCGAGGAGATGCTCGCCAAGACGAAAGGTGTAACCCACTTCTCCACTATAGATCTCACATCTGCATACTATCAGATTGAGCTGCATCCGTCGAGTAGGAAGTACACAGCCTTCATTACACCCTTCGGGTGCTACCAGTTCCGGAGGATGCCCTTTGGCCTGGCATCCGCAGCGGCTGTATTCCAGAAGCTGATGCATCGGCTGTTCAAGGACATTTCGGGGGTACAGTACTTTCAGGATGACATCCTGGTGATGGGCTCTTCTAAAGGAGATCACGACAGCAAGCTGCATAGAGTTCTGGGAGTACTGCAAAACAGGGGGCTAACAGCGGAATGGAGCAAATGCAAGATTGGTACCCACACAGTGACATACTTGGGTCATGAGATTGGTACGCTGGGAATTTCACCCAAGGAACAGAATGTGAAGGCCATAAGAGATGCCAAGGCTCCCAGCACCAAGGAGGAAGTGCGGTCATTCCTTGGAATGGCCGAGTATTATAGTAAGTTTGTGAGGCACTTCGCCACCAGGACATATAGAATGAGGCAACTCATCAGAGACAAGACAAAGTTTGAGTGGGACTCAGAAGCGCAAGTGGAATTTGATATGATAAAAGACTGCATCAGCCATGCTGTTCCACTGCAAGGGTATGTCCCCATGGGCAAGACAGTGGTGACTACAGATGCCAGTGATAAGGGCTTAGGAGCGGTGTTGGCGCAAGTGAGAGAGGATGGAGCTACTGAAACAATCAGCTTTGCTTCACGAGCATTGTCCCCGACGGAGCAAAGGTACAGCGTCATTGAAAAAGAGATGCTGGCAGTCACCTGGGCCTTAGGCAAGTTCCGGCAGTTCGTGTGGGGCACAAGATTCAAGCTTCAAACCGATCATAAACCCTTGATCAAAGTCTTGACGTCCTCGGGTCATGAGACAGCGACCCCGAGAATAGCAAAGATGACTCTCAAGCTGCTCGATTACACCTATGATGTGGAGTACCTGCCAGGAACGCAGAACAGGGTAGCCGATTATCTCAGCAGAGCTGCGGCGATGGAGGCGGCGCCGGTGGATGCCCTGGATAAGGAAGAGATGGTGGCCAGCATGGAGGACCATGAGACGTCGATAAGTATCCAGGAATGGGCGGCAGCCTATGATCAGGACGTGGAAAAGGTAGAGTTAAAGAGACATCTGACGTCGGGCTGGCCTGACAAAAGGAGGCTCACCGATGGAGTACGGAGGTTTTATGAAATGAGAGAAGAGCTGTCCCTGAGTGACTCGGGAGTGTTCATCTACAGAGGTGAGAGGGTCGTGCCTCCAGATTCAATAATACCCAGATTATTAACTCTACTTCACGAGGGGCACCTGGGTATCGTGAAGACCAAGGCACGTGTCAAGCAAATGTATTGGTGGCCAGGCATGGATGTCCACATAGAAAGGCAAGTGAGGGAATGCGGCCAGTGCCAAGGAGCGGATAAAGTACTGAGACCACTCCGGCCCGCCTTAGGGAAGTTTGACACGCCACAGGGCCCCTGGGAGAACGTGGCCATTGACATATTGGGACCTGTACTGGACAGCAAAGGTGTGAACAAGTATTTATGTGTGGTAATAGACAAGTATTCTAAATGGCCTGAAGTGGACATTCAAGAATCCATGGATACGGACACGATTCTGAAATTCCTGACGACGGTGTTCTTAAGAGAAGGTATTCCCAAAAACATCCTCAGTGACAATGGCCCGCAGTTTGTCTCGGACAAATGGATCAGATTCATAAAGAGGAATGGGATTGAGTCTAAACACACGGCAGTATATCATCCAGCATGCAATGGTCAAGTGGAGCGGTTCAACCGCGTGCTAATGGGCTCCATACAGGCGGCCATCACGCAGGGAAAGGACTGGGAGACCGAAGTGATGAGTATGCTGTGGGCCTACAGGATCACCCCCACGGCTGTGGGGTACAGTCCATTTCAAGTGCTGAGAGGACGGCATCCATTCACCCGGGACAATGTAGTGTGGAGGGAGAAGACCATCACTAGCAAATGGTCCACCGCGGTGGTTCAGCACAACTTGGAAAAGGCCCAAAAGATCTATGCTGCACACTATGACAGACGTCGCAATGTGAAAGAGGCAGAGCTGGAAGAAGGAGAGTGGGTCAGGGTTAAACTCCCTACTCTACAAAAGAAAGGTGAAAGCAAGTATAGCCAGCCGTTACAGGTCAAGGAGGTGCGAGGCAGGGCAGCACTCCTCAGCGATGGCAGGGTGTGGTCACAAGACCGCATGGCCAGAGTAAACAAGATAGTAGTGTGGCCCAAAATGGAGGAGATAGAGACACCAGTGGATTCCCGTGAAACCAGGCCTCGACCAGAGCAAGGTGATGAAATCCTGCCCGATGGAACAGGAGAGGACAGTGAGACGGAAAACCCAATCACAGGGCTTACAGCCAGAGATGGTGCACCGACCGAGGTAACACCGAGCGGAGATCAGAGAGACGGTGCGAGATCAGGAGGTGAAAGAGAAGCGGACGAGAACATGCCGGTAAGACACACCCGTAGTGGCAGGGCGGTCACTGTGCCCTCTCGATATAGAGACTTTGAAATGAGTGGACACTAGTCATAGACATTCAGACCCGAGTGCCCTCCAGAGACTATTGGTGACCATGGACACTCAGTGAGAGTTGGGAAAAAGGGACACTTTGTTTATTGTTGAAAAGGGGAGATATGTAGTATGCGCTCTAGTCTATGAGCGTGAACGCGATGACGCGTCACGCCATAGACGAGAGTGTGAGGCGCGCGCAGGCGCAGAACGGGGTTTTGGTGAAGGCGCGAAAAGAAGAAACGACAGTTGGCGACCGGAGCGATTGTGGTTAGACGCTCGGCGCCCTTATGCTCATAATTGCTTGATAACAAATGCAAATAAAGAAGTTATCAATTACAGAGCCTCAGTGTGTAGTGTGGGGGCAAAGGAGAAACATCACAAGGGGCTGTGGAGGGCGGAGCTTCGAGGCGTATTTTCATATTCCACTGCTGATGGTTGACAAGTCTATATCACAGTAATGGTAAGTTATATTGTATTTATTTCCTTGCTTTATTTAGCGCCTGTAGCCGCTTCGCCCTCCTCGAAGCGCTATGGAGCTGGGCACGGCGAGGCTGAAGGCCACGTGCCTGGTTGGACAGGCCGGGGGGGGGGGGGTCCTCTGTTGCCTTAAGAGATGGGTGGTATGCGCTGGGATCCGGGCGGGGTCACTGGCAGAGGTCAAGGGTCACTGTTAAACCACAGGGGCAGTTAGTTTGTAAAGGTTGTCCGACGCTGGGGGGCCGGGTGTCGGGTTACTCTGCGCTCCTGTTGTTCCAGTGCGCTGTGTGCACTTTGCAGTGCACTTCAGTGAGATCAGAGACCGTGTGTGTCTTTCTGTGTCTGCCCTGCCAGTGTGAGATTAAAGACCGTGTGTGTCTTTCCGTGTGTGCCCTGTCAGTGCGTGCAGTTTCTGCATATGCCCTCTTGCTCATATGCGCGGTGCAGTGCACTTCCAGTGTGATCAGAGACCGTGTGTGTCATTCTGTGTCTGCCCTGCCAGTGTGAGATTAAAGACAGTGTGTGTCTTTCCGTGTGTGCCCTGTCAGTGTGTGCAGTTTCTGTGCGTGCCCTCTTGCTCATATGCGCGGTGCAGTGTACTTCCAGTGTGATCAGAGACCGTGTGTGTCATTCTGTGTCTGCCCTGCCAGTGTGAGATTAAAGACAGTGTGTGTCTTTCCGTGTGTGCCCTGTCAGTGTGTGCAGTTTCTGTGTGTGCCCTCTTGCTCATATGCGCGGTGCAGTGCACTTCCAGTGTGATCAGAGACCGTGTGTGTCATTCTGTGTCTGCCCTGCCAGTGTGAGATTAAAGACAGTGTGTGTCTTTCCGTGTGTGCCCTGTCAGTGTGTGCAGTTTCTGTGTGTGCCCTCTTGCTCATATGCGCGGTGCAGTGCACTTCCAGTGTGATCAGAGACCGTGTGTGTCATTCTGTGTCTGTCCTGCCAGTGTGAGATTAAAGACCGTGTGTGTCTTTCCGTGTGTGCCCTGTCAGTGTGTGCAGTTTCTGTGTGTGCCCTCTTGCTCATATGCGCGGTGCAGTGCACTTCCAGTGTGATCAGAGACCGTGTGTGTCATTCTGTGTCTGCCCTGCCAGTGTGAGATTAAAGACCGTGTGTGTCTTTCCGTGTGTGCCCTGTCAGTGCGTGCAGTTTCTGCATGTGCCCTCTTGCTCATATGCGCGGTGCAGTGCACTTCCAGTGTGATCAGAGACCGTGTGTGTCATTCTGTGTCTGCCCTGCCAGTGTGAGATTAAAGACCGTGTGTGTCTTTCCGTGTGTTCCCTGTCAGTGTGTGCAGTTTCTGTGTGTGCCCTCTTGCTCATATGCGCGGTGCAGTGCACTTCCAGTGTGATCAGAGACCGTGTGTGTCATTCTGTGTCTGCCCTGCCAGTGTGAGATTAAAGACCGTGTGTGTCTTTCCGTGTGTGCCCTGTCGGTGCGTGCAGTTTCTGCATGTGCCCTCTTGCTCATATGCGCGGTGCAGTGCACTTCCAGTGTGATCAGAGACCGTGTGTGTCATTCTGTGTCTGCCCTGCCAGTGTGAGATTAAAGACCGTGTGTGTCTTTCCGTGTGTGCCCTGTCAGTGCGTGCAGTTTCTGCATGTGCCCTCTTGCTCATATGCGCGGTGCAGTGCACTTCCAGTGTGATCAGAGACCGTGTGTGTCATTCTGTGTCTGCCCTGCCAGTGTGAGATTAAAGACCGTGTGTGTCTTTCCGTGTGTGCCCTGTCAGTGCGTGCAGTTTCTGCATGTGCCCTCTTGCTCATATGCGCGGTGCAGTGCACTTCCAGTGTGATCAGAGACCGTGTGTGTCATTCTGTGTCTGCCCTGCCAGTGTGAGATTAAAGACAGTGTGTGTCTTTCCGTGTGTGCCCTGTCGGTGCGTGCAGTTTCTGCATGTGCCCTCTTGCTCATATGCGCGGTGCAGTGCACTTCCAGTGTGATCAGAGACCGTGTGTGTCATTCTGTGTCTGCCCTGCCAGTGTGAGATTAAAGACAGTGTGTGTCTTTCCGTGTGTGCCCTGTCGGTGCGTGCAGTTTCTGCATGTGCCCTCTTGCTCATATGCACGGTGCAGTGCACTTCCAGTGTGATCAGAGACCGTGTGTGTCATTCTGTGTCTGCCCTGCCAGTGTGAGATTAAAGACAGTGTGTGTCTTTCCGTGTGTGCCCTGTCGGTGCGTGCAGTTTCTGCATGTGCCCTCTTGCTCATATGCGCGGTGCAGTGCACTTCCAGTGTGATCAGAGACCGTGTGTGTCATTCTGTGTCTGCCCTGCCAGTGTGAGATTAAAGACCGTGTGTGTCTTTCCGTGTGTGCCCTGTCGGTGCGTGCAGTTTCTGTGTGTGCCCTCTTGCTCATATGCGCGGTGCAGTGCACTTCCAGTGTGATCAGAGACCGTGTGTGTCATTCTGTGTCTGCCCTGCCAGTGTGAGATTAAAGACCGTGTGTGTCTTTCCGTGTGTGCCCTGTCGGTGCGTGCAGTTTCTGCATGTGCCCTCTTGCTCATATGCGCGGTGCAGTGCACTTCCAGTGTGATCAGAGACCGTGTGTGTCATTCTGTGTCTGCCCTGCCAGTGTGAGATTAAAGACCGTGTGTGTCTTTCCGTGTGTGCCCTGTCAGTGTGTGCAGTTTCTGCATGTGCCCTCTTGCTCATATGCGCGGTGCAGTGCACTTCCAGTGTGATCAGAGACCGTGTGTGTCATTCTGTGTCTGCCCTGCCAGTGTGAGATTAAAGACAGTGTGTGTCTTTCCGTGTGTGCCCTGTCGGTGCGTGCAGTTTCTGCATGTGCCCTCTTGCTCATATGCGCGGTGCAGTGCACTTCCAGTGTGATCAGAGACCGTGTGTGTCTTTCCGTGTGTGCCCTGTCGGTGCGTGCAGTTTCTGCATGTGCCCTCTTGCTCATATGCGCGGTGCAGTGCACTTCCAGTGTGATCAGAGACCGTGTGTGTCATTCTGTGTCTGCCCTGCCAGTGTGAGATTAAAGACCGTGTGTGTCTTTCCGTGTGTGCCCTGTCAGTGTGTGCAGTTTCTGCATGTGCCCTCTTGCTCATATGCGCGGTGCAGTGCACTTCCAGTGTGATCAGAGACCGTGTGTGTCATTCTGTGTCTGCCCTGCCAGTGTGAGATTAAAGACCGTGTGTGTCTTTCCGTGTGTGCCCTGTCAGTGTGTGCAGTTTCTGCATGTGCCCTCTTGCTCATATGCGCGGTGCAGTGCACTTCCAGTGTGATCAGAGACCGTGTGTGTCTTTCCGTGTGTGCCCTGTCAGTGTGAGATTAAAGACCGTGTGTGTCTTTCCGTGTGTGCCCTGTCAGTGCGTGCAGTTTCTGCATGTGCCCTCTTGCTCCTATGCGTTGTGTGCACGGTGCAGTGCACGTCCAGTGTGACTCTTTTCCCGCTCCTGCCAGTGACCGGTACTCCCAGGGCCACCGTAGTTCTGCACTCGTGCGGCTGCACTGATTTTCGCAGTTATAGATTCGCCGCATTCAATCTATCCTCTGCCTCATATTCTGCAAGTTTTAACAAAAAATAAATTGTTTGACTCTCAAACGGCTCAAAAGTGACTAAAGATGCAGTGACGCGTGTTGCACGCGGTGGAGCCCTTTGCTATATTTGGGTGTTGTTCTGGTCCTGGTGTGGCACAGCCAATGCCCTGATGATGTTAGCAACTTTGAAAATGACGAAATAATGAACTAATACTATTACACATTGTGCCGCGTGATTTGACTTTTCTCGCCACGTGATGTGCTGCACCTGCCGCATAGCTGGGCCTCACCTGCCGCATAGCTGGGCCTCTCCTGCCGCATAGCTGGGCCTCTCCTGCCGCATAGCTGGGCCTCACCTGCCGCATAGCTGGGCCTCACCTGCCGCATAGCTGGGCCTCACCTGCCGCATAGCTGGGCCTCACCTGCCGCATAGCTGGGCCTCTCCTGCCGCATAGCTGGGCCTCTCCTGCCGCATAGCTGGGCCTCTCCTGCCGCATAGCTGGGCCTCACTTGCCGCATAGCTGGGCCTCACCTGCCGCATAGCTGGGCCTCTCCTGCCGCATAATTCCAAGGTTATGCCATGACATGTGTGTCTGTTGGTGGGGGCATGCTGGGGGCATGAAAGGAGCCTCGCTTCAGCGCCCTCGGTGGGTGCAGCCTCCAGGACTGATGTTCATTGTCCATGACGTGTCCTCCAGCTGCAGGTGGTGACCCCCGGGCCCCTCCACCGGAAGCCCGCAGCTGGCACCGCTGGAAGGCGCTGAGGCCGGGACGCGTCTCTGTTTTGTCTCCGCATCTCTGGTCCGGGGTCTGCTTGTGAATGCTTGGCTTCCTGCGATGGGGGTCCCCCCTCCCTTCCACCCAGGGGCCCCCACGCACCCCCACATACCTGTGGCTCCTACGGGCGGGGCCGGGGCGGAGCAGAGCTGCGGGCCCTTCTCCCCTCTGTGGCTGAGGCCCCCACACACCTGGGCGGGTTCTTCCACCAGCTGCAGGTGAGGGGGGTCCTGGGCGGGCCAAGTCTCGGCCCCATTCATTATCTGCAGATTGACAATGGAGGCGGGAGGACGCACATCATGGGGTGACACCCCCCCCCCCCCCCCCGCCCGGGACCCCAGGCGGGGGCCGCGAGCCTTGGAGGGAGGTGGTCAACTATTAGCATCAAAATTAACACGTCTTCGGTGTGGGGGGGATAAGGGGGGGGCTCTGGTCTCACACAGCTGGTCAGCGCCCAGCCCTAGTCAGTCCCCCTGTTGGGGGGGCTCGGGCCCTCCACAGCTGGTCCGCGCGATCCCACAGCCAGCCCGCAGGATTGACACTGGGAGTTTCATTCAAATACTGTGCAGAGAAAGGAGAGAAAAACAAGAACTACAGCGGTGTAAAAGACATTTGCAGTTAAAAAAAATATGATTAAAAACGGATAAAAGAAAAATAGCCTTTTTAGACCGTGTTTCTGTTACAACAAATACAAAACCAATCAACCCCCATTCTGGGATAAAAGGGGAGAGAATAAGGGAAGGAGAACGCAGGACACAAAAGGGAACGAGCGCCAGAGCGGGGGGTGCAGAGACAAACCGAGGAATGGAGAGGAAAGGTTGAGTGGTGAGAAGGGTTGACTGATGCAGATGTAAAGTGCGTAAAGGAGGGGAGCAGCAGTGGAGAGAAAAGGGATGGAAGACAGAGAAAAGGAGTGCCCAGCAATGATGAAACAGCGTTGATGGAGAAGAGGAGGTCCTTAGCTCCGTGGTCGGTGGGTCAGTGCCTCACACTCACTCCTTAGCTTCGTGGTCGGTGGGTCAGCGCCTCACACTCACTCCTTGGCTTCGTGGTCCGGTGGGTCAGTGCCTCATACTCCCTCCTTAGCTCCGTGGTCGGTGGATCAGTGCCTCACACTCACTCCTTGGCTTCGTGGTCGGTGGATCAGTGCCTCATACCTCCTCCTTAGCTTCGTGGTCGGTGGGTCAGTGCCTCATTTTCACTCCATGGCTTCGTGGTCGGTGGATCAGTGCCTCATACCTCCTCCTTAGCTTCGTGGTGGGTGGATCAGTGCCTCACACTCACACCTTAGCTTCGTGGTCCGGTGGGTCAGTGCCTCACACTCACTCCTTGGCTTCGTAGTCGGTGGGTCGGTGCCTCCCACTCACTCCTTGGCTTCGTAGTCGGTGGGTCAGTGCCTCATACTCACTCCTTAGCTTCGTGGTCGGTGGGTCAGTGCCTCACACTCACTCCTTAGCTTCGTGGTCGGTGGGTCAGTGCCTCACACCTCCTCCTTAGCTTTGTGGTCGGTGGGTCAGTGCCTCACACTCACTCCTTGGCTCCGTGGTCGGTGGGTCAGTGCCTCACACTCCCTCCTTAGCTCCGTGGTCGGTGGGTCAGTGCCTCATACTCACTCCTTAGCTTCGTGGTCGGTGGGTCAGTGCCTCACACTCACTCCTTGGCTTCGTAGTCGGTGGGTCAGTGCCTCACACTCACTCCTTGGCTTCGTAGTCGGTGGGTCAGTGCCTCACACTCACTCCTTGGCTTCGTGGTCGGTGGGTCAGTGCCTCACACTCCCTCATTAGCTCCGTGGTCGGTGGGTCAGTGCCTCACACTCCCTCCTTAGCTCCGTGGTCGGTGAGTCAGTGCCTCATACTCACTCCTTAGCTTCGTGGTCGGTGGGTCAGTGCCTCACACTCACTCCTTTTTATATTTTTCATACAATCTCATGTCTCCTCATGAACCACAACACGCCTTAGAATTTCACTGAATGATTTTTTATTTTTATTTTATCAAATGAAAAGATTTTTTTATATTATATTTTCATTTTCAAGCACATTTGTATATACATATATTCTTTATATATATACAAGAAAAGCCCTTCGTTTCTAAATTAGGATGTCTCACTGAAAAAATAATAATACCCGACATTCCTATAGAGATCAAACAGACTTCTGTGAGGGAACAACAGGTATGTATTATTCAAAACCAGTATCTTTTTGAATTCCCAAACAAATTATTTAAACTAATCAAGTTTTTTTATATCTGGTGTCTCTTTCAAGTCGACGCGTTTCAGCCAATCAATTCTGGCCTCTTCAGGACTAGGGCTAATTCGTAATCCATCTCACACTCACTCCTTGGCTTCGTGGTCCGCTGGGTCAGTGCCTCACACTCACTCCTTGGCTTCGTGGTCCGCTGGGTCAGTGCCTCACACTCACTCCTTGGCTGCGTGGTCTGGTGGGTCAGTGCCTCACACTCACTCCTTGGCTTTGTGGTCGGTGGGTCAGTGCCTCACACTCCCTCCTTAGCTTCGTGGTCTGTGGTTTCAGTGCCTCATACTCGCTCCTTAGCTTCGTGGTCTGTGGTTTCAGTGCCTCACACTCACTCCTTGGCTTCGTGGTCCGGTGGGTCAGTGCCTCACACTCTCTCCTTGGCTTCGTGGTCTGTGGTTTCAGTGCCTCTCACTCACTCCCTAGCTTCGTGGTCGGTGGGTCAGTGCCTCATACTCGCTCCTTAGCTTTGTGGTCTGTGGTTTCAGTGCCTCATACTCGCTCCTTGGCTTCGTGGTCAGTGGGTCAGTGCCTCACACTCACTCCTTAGCTTCGTGGTCCGGTCGGTGCCTCATACCTCCTCCTTGGCTTCGTGGTCGGTGGGTCAGTGCCTCACTCCTTGGCTTCGTGGTGGGTGGATCAGTGCCTTATACCTCCTCCTTGACTTCGTGGTCAGTGGGTCAGTGCCTCACACTCACTCCTTGGCTTCGTGGTCCGGTGGGTCAGTGCTCTTACTCACTCCTTGGCTTCGTGGTCAGTGCCTCACACTCACTCCTTGTCTTCGTGGTCCAGTGGGTCAGTGCCTCTCACTCACTCCCTAGCTTCGTGGTCGGTGGGTCAGTGTCTCATACTCAGTCCTTGGCTTCGTGGTCGGTGGGTCAGTGCCTCATACTCACTCCTTAGTTTCGTGGTCCGGTCGGTGCCTCATACCTCCTCCTTAGCTTCGTGGTCCGGTGGGTCAGTGCCTCATACTCACTCCTTGGCTTCGTGGTCGGTGGGTCAGTGCCTCACACTCACTCCTTGGCTGCGTGGTCTGGTGGGTCAGTGCCTCACACTCACTCCTTGGCTTTGTGGTCGGTGGGTCAGTGCCTCATACGCCCTCCTTAGCTTCGTGGTCTGTGGTTTCAGTGCCTCATACGCCCTCCTTAGCTTCGTGGTCTGTGGTTTCAGTGCCTCACACTCACTCCTTGGCTTCGTGGTCCGGTGGGTCAGTGCCTCACACTCACTCCTTAGCTTCGTGGTCGGTGGGTCAGTGCCTCACACTCACTCCTTAGCTTCGTGGTCCGGTTGGTCAGTGCCTCACACTCTCTCCTTGGCTTCGTGGTCTGTGGTTTCAGTGCCTCTCACTCACTCCCTAGCTTCGTGGTCGGTGGGTCAGTGCCTCGCTCCTTGGCTTCGTGTTCCGGTGGGTCAGTGCCTCATACTCACTCCTTAGCTTTGTGGTCTGTGGTTTCAGTGCCTCATACTCGCTCCTTGACTTCGTGGTCGGTGGGTCAGTGCCTCACACTCACTCCTTAGCTTCGTGGTCGGTGGGTCAGTGCCTCACACTCACTCCTTAGCTTCGTGGTCCGGTTGGTCAGTGCCTCACACTCTCTCCTTGGCTTCGTGGTCTGTGGTTTCAGTGCCTCTCACTCACTCCCTAGCTTCGTGGTCGGTGGGTCAGTGCCCCGCTCCTTGGCTTCGTGTTCCGGTGGGTCAGTGCCTCATACTCACTCCTTAGCTTTGTGGTCTGTGGTTTCAGTGCCTCATACTCGCTCCTTGACTTCGTGGTCGGTGGGTCAGTGCCTCACACTCACTCCTTAGCTTCGTGGTCCGGTCGGTGCCTCATACCTCCTCCTTAGCTTCGTGGTCCGGTGGGTCAGTGCCTCATACTCACTCCTTGGCTTCGTGGTCCGGTGGGTCAGTGCCTCATACTCACTCCTTGGCTTCGTGGTCGGTGGGTCAGTGCCTCATACTCACTCCTTGGCTTCGTGGTCGGTGGGTCAGTGCCTCACTCCTTGGCTTCGTGGTGGGTGGATCAGTGCCTTATACCTCCTCCTTGACTTCGTGGTCGGTGGGTCAGTGCCTCACACTCACTCCTTGGCTTCGTGGTCGGTGGGTCAGTGCCTCATACTCACTCCTTGGCTTCGTGGTCCGGTGGTTCGGTGCCTCACACTCACTCCTTAGCTTCGTGGTCTGGTGGGTCAGTGCCTCACACTCACTCCTTGGCTTCGTGGTCGGTGGGTCAGTGCCTCACTCCTTGGCTTCGTGGTGGGTGGATCGGTGCCTTATACCTCCTCCTTGACTTCGTGGTCGGTGGGTCAGTGCCTCACACTCACTCCTTGGCTTCGTGGTCCGGTGGGGCAGTGCTCTTACTCACTCCTTGGCTTCGTGGTCAGTGCCTCACACTCACTACTTGGCTTCGTGGTCCAGTGGGTCAGTGCCTCTCACTCGCTCCCTAGCTTCGTGGTCCGGTGGGTCAGTGCCTCATACTCACTCCTTGGCTTCGTGGTCGGTGGGTCAGTGCCTCATACTCACTCCTTGGCTTCGTGGTCAGTGCCTCATACTCACTCCTTGGCTTCGTGGTCGGCGGGTCAGTGCCTCATTCTCACTCCTTGGCTTCGTGGTCCGGTGGTTCGGTGCCTCACACTCACTCCTTAGCTTCGTGGTCTGGTGGGTCGGTGCCTCACACTCACTCCTTGGCTTCGTGGTCCGGTGGGTCAGTGCCTCATACTCCCTCCTTAGCTTCGTGGTCCGGTGGGTCAGTGCCTCACACTCACTCCTTAGCTTCATGGTCGGTGGATCAGTGCCTCACACTCACTCCCTAGCTTCGTGGTCGGTGGATCAGTGCCTCACACTCACTCCTTGGCTTCGTGGTCGGTGGATCAGTGCCTCATACCTCCTCCTTAGCTTCGTGGTGGGTGGATCAGTGCCTCACACTCACACCTTAGCTTCGTGGTCCGGTGGGTCAGTGCCTCACACTCACTCCTTAGCTTCGTGGTCGGTGGATCAGTGCCTCACACTCACTCCTTGGCTTCGTAGTCCGGTGGGTCAGTGCCTCACACTCACTCCTTGGCTTCGTGGTCGGTGGGTCAGTGCCTCACACTCACTCCTTGGCTTCGTGGTCGGTGAGTCGGTGCCTCACACTCACTCCTTAGCTTCGTGGTCGGTGGATCAGTGCCTCACACTCACTCCTTGGCTTCGTAGTCCGGTGGGTCAGTGCCTCACACTCACTCCTTGGCTTCGTGGTCGGTGGGTCAGTGCCTCACACTCACTCCTTGGCTTCGTGGTCGGTGAGTCGGTGCCTCACACTCACTCCTTAGCGTCGTGGTCCAGTGGATCAGTGCCTCATACTCCCTCCTCGGCTCTCTGACCGTCCAGGACTCTAGGGTTTGAGTTTGAAGTTGGCGGACACCCAGAGGAACCGCTGAGCCCTCAGCAGGACCACCAAAGCAGTGTCCATCAAGAACGGATGGCACGGTAAAGGAAACAGCACCTCTGGTTTAGACACTTCTTCCAGACATGGGGGACTTCTTCATCAACGCCCAACTCAGAATCAGGCTCTGGGTCTGTCCACTCCAGGGCCAGAACAAGGTCCGCCACTGCCCCGACTCACCTTTGGGAGACCGCAGAGGGTGACACTCATTGCATTTCAATGGGGAATGGAGGTCTTCAGAGAATGTTATGGTTTGCTCAAGCAGGTGGCGTCTGACTGCAGGAGTCACTGGTGCAATCAGGAGCCTTTAAAGACCCACGAGTGAGCAGGTGTGAGAAGGTGGCTCTATTTATACTGGACTAGAATGAAGTACAGTGTGTATAGAGTCCACCAGCCCCAGAGGTATAACAGAGGTTAAAGTCAGAACTGACCTTACTCTCCAAAGTGGTAGCTTGGTCGAGCAGTAAGGCAGTACCAGAGGACAGGGTAAAGCATTTGTTGTACTCACTCAGTCAGCAAAAGGTGTCACACACTCAAGGCCTGAACTCCAGGCCAATTGTTGTTATATCCTCAGATATAGTGGTTTTATTTTTAGAACCAACAGTTATAAAAATATACTTTTCAAGTTATGAATACACTCATGTAAATACTTTGCAAAGGAGCAATAAAGTTTGTGCACACAATAATTACAGGATAGCTAAGGAGCAACACAGTTCTGAAACACACTCTAGCATTGAGCTCAATGGGTTTTTCACAGATAAGTACAGTTGATTACTTTATAGATTACTTTGGTAGTTCCAGGGCCAGATCTTAGATTCAGTCCTGGGGTCTAAGCTGAAACGAGATTAGCAAAAACGTTTTAGTTACTGTGATAAATTTTCATGAATATAAAGCTGTTTTAAAAGTTCACACTTCGAAACTTTTCAATGTGAATCTGACAATGTTATTCAATGGGAAGAAATTCAGGTTGCAGGTAAAGTACGATCGCGTTACTTTTGTAACCCAGCGCTGGTCTCCTAGTGCCAGCACTGGGGGCTTAACTCAAAACAGGTAGATAATTGCGTTTCAGTATTTCGTACAATTTTTAAAGAATATTTGCAGTTTTCAAAAGTAGACAGAAGAAATTTCATAGAAAAGCAGACAATGGGTTCCTATGGAGAAAATACAGATTACTAGTAAACCCGCTAGGGATTACTTTTGCGGTTCAGTACTGGGCTGAAAGGTACAGTACTGGCTTCTCCCCTGATCACAGGTGAGTACTTTGGAATTCGAACTTTGGCTGATTTTATAGGAATATTTTCAGTTTTCAAAACTTCACACTTGGGGTCAATGTTATCCAATGGCAGGTAAGTGAGTTACTGGTTTCCAGGTGAGTACTTGGTTGATGAAGTTAAGGTTCTGGGTATAGACTCAGGGGTCCCCCAGGGTCAGGTGGGTACAGTTAGTTCAGTACCAGTGGCACAGGGGCGGCTAGGTGCAGAGGTAGGTAGGCCCAATGATATCCAATGAGGGAAAGGGGGCCTTCGGTTGGTGGCTGCTGGCTAGCAGGCCACGCGGCTGTGGGAGCTGGGCTCCTGGTCTCCTGCTCAGGGCAAGGGGGGGAAGTAAGATAGGACAAAGGGGTCACAGCCAGCGGCACTCGGGCGGCTGGGTGCTTTTGAGCCGTCGGGCGCTCAATGTTATCCAATGAGGATCTTGAAGAGGGAACAAAGGCTGCAGGCTCAGGGACGGAGACTCTCCAGGGGCGACCAGCACTTCGAGAGGTAAGTTGGGATCTTGGAGCATGGGTAGGTACCCCAAAGGGATGCACAGGGGGCTGTAGGGCGCCGGGTGCAGGGTTGTCTTTGGGTGTCGGAAAAGCTTACCCTCGGCTGGTCGCGGTTGGGGTGGCCCCTGGTTCTGAGTCTGCAGGCGTCGGCTGGTTCGTCGAGGTGGGTCTTTGGGCACTGAACTTTGGGTCCCAGTCGCCGGGGGGACGTCCTCGTGGTCTTGGTTCGGGTTGGCCCATCCCGGACTCTGCTGGTGCAGAGTGGGCTGGTCCGGAGCTTCCTGGTGGGCACTAGGTGGGTTGTTGCAGCAGAGCCTCTGTTGATGGGAGTCCCAATCTTCAAGAGGGTCAAGGCAGGCAGGTCCTCTAGGGGTCCCAAGGTTGCTGTCCGTGGGGGTCGCCGGGTATAGGCAGGAGCAGGTTCCAGGATCACTAGGCTGGTAGGGCTAGGGCCAAGTCAGTTGGTGGGGTTGGCACAGGCTGGCACCCCCCTTCCTGACATAGTTTTTCCCGCCAGTCTTCCCGCCAGAGTGGGGGGCAGGACTGGAGGGGCTGCTTGCTGGGTACAGCAAATGGTCTGGAGAGGCTCCCCGAGGCGGCATGCCTATGAAGCTTCCCCTTGCCCATCCTGGGGGGGAGACTTAGCACCTCACCCAGGATGTGCATTGTTGCAGGCCCAGGAGAGCAGGGGCGCTCCTACCGAGGGGTGGGTCCAGCAACATGTTGTTGTGACAGCCTCTGCAGCCACTCAGCCAGACATGGATTGTAGGTTAGGGTTTCAGAGGGCATCTCTAAGATGCCCTCTGGTGCATTTTGCATTTTAAATCCCACACTTGCATTAGTGCGGGTTTAATGTGCTGAGAAGTTTGATACCAAACTTGTCAATCTTCAGTGTACCCATTATGGTGTTGTGGAGTACATAATGCCAACCTCCCAGTACCATATACTCTTAATGGCATCACTGCACTTACAGTGACCAGGAATGGCCCTGGTTACTATAGGGGCACAGGGCTCATGCACCTGTGCCCCCACCTCTGGCATAGGGCACCCAGCTAGAGGGGTGACTGAAGTATGCCAGGGCCGCGGGTTTGTGGGCATGGCACACACGGATGTGTGCCATGCTGACTCTTTGTTTAGTTCTGTACCTAGGCACTCACCCTGCAAAGGCAGTGTGTGGGTACCAAGGTACAGGGCCCCTAAGGGTGGCACAATAAGTGCTGCAGCCCTTAGGGGTCTTCTCTGCTCACCATGCCCTGGGTACCTAGGGTACCGTTTACTAGGGGCTGATAGGTGGCCAGAGATGCCAATTGGGTTTTGTTTCAACACAGTTTTTAGGGAAAGGAACACAGGCCATGGGTACCTGGTTGGCAGGAACCCAGGGACACTCAGTCAAAGCACATCAGCAGTTCAGAAAAAAGTGCGGGCATACCAATGCAAGAAAGATGGCACTTTCTCAGAGCAAGGCTTTGGGTAACGGAGTGAGCGTGAACCCCAGGAAGCTCAGGGTGAGCGGCAATTTGTTGTCCCAATCCGACCCTGCCTGAGGTTTCGTCGAGTTCACGCCGTATGTAGAAGCAACTCTTCAGTCAAACTTTGTTGTTTTTCTTTTTCTACTTTTGGCATACACTTATGGTATTTTCTGCAATTTTTAATAGTATATGTATATGACTCCATGTTTGTTATAGTTATTTTTTTTTCTCCTTGTATACCTGCCACCTGCCCCGTGCCTCATATGGCATTAATCTTTCACTAACTACTCCTTTACTCTCTTGTTTTTCGAAAAATCCAACAGTGCCCGGCTGGGTCACTTGTAAGTGTTTGAATCTTTTTCCTTTCACCACGCATGGGTGATCATAGGAATAGAAACCAGGTATTTAGGTCCCCACTTTTTCTAAATTAATTAAATTAATATATACCATGGTCATACAATAACTCATAGCCCCTTTTGTATTTTAATTTTTAGATGTCCTAGAATTTCCTGTCCTGACGAGACCCCAATCCCATAGGGTCGAAACGCCGTCGACGCCCACGTGAAAAAGAACCCTTAAAAGAGAGTGCCTATGATTGTGTAGATTCACTCATTATATTTATAGTAATTTTTCTGGGTCTTTTTCCAAAATATATATATTCAGTTTGAAACCACTGTGCCTTTTGAGCCTTCATGTTTTATGTACTGTGAGTTTGGTTGTTGTTTTTTACACACTTGGGACACACTGCACCCTTATGTACTGTTTGTGTTTTTCCTATGAATCAATATGTATGAAAAAAATTTTTTCCTTCAATAAGAGTCTATAAAAGTTGAAAGTATACAATATAATTGTGAGTGCATTTCTTTCCGCCATTTTCAATCCTCATTTGTTATAATCATTGCCATTGAGCATAACAATTAAAAGTTATCAATTTAGATTACGCCACTGGAACCAATGTTCTTGATATAATTAATCGCCCTGGTTCCTCGTGAGTAGGGTCTCCCTTGTCCTTTGTGAAAGACCGTGCCACAGTGTGACACACGATATCGGCGGCCATCACACGGTCACTCGGTGAGGAGCCGATATCACACTGTGGCAGGGGCGACGAGCTGAAAAACCACTTTAAATAGTGATTTTGCGTCTCGTTTCCGAGGTTTTGAATTTCCTTTGTCCATTGAGGGGTGTGACAACACCCCAAGACGTCGGCACCAGCCTCCTAATTTTTTGGGGGGGCGGGTAGAGGGGAAGGAGATTTGAGGGTGGGGTTCATTTCAAAGTGTCTCGTAGGTACTTCTCAGCACAAGGCCTCCCCCCTCCAAGGCCCGCCCCCTCCTCACACTGACCTTGTTCTTCAGGTTGGCAGGTATGTCTTTGGAAGTTTAAGGGCAGGGTTTACCAAGGGATAGAGCCAGGGTACCTCATCTGTTTAGCCCAGGAATATTTCTAGAAATATTTTTAATGAGCATCATTGCAGCCCCTGAGTAAACTGCCTTATTGGAGCCGGAGGACGTTCACGCAAAGCGAGAGGGCCAGAGCTGCACCTGTCCATATCAAGCAGCTCCGAGGCAGCCCACAAGATAAGTTAAGTGACTGATAAAAACGTCATTTAAAAGCCGGCTCCTAAAGTAAAGCATCTCGGGTACCATTAGCGCAGCCGGTCTCCCCTGAGTGTTTGCCTTTCCCGGTGTTTGTTTGATTACAAGAGATGTGTTTGATTACAAGAGAGGGGGTTGGGAGGTGGGGTAGTGGGGGGTGTGGTGTGTGCTTGTGTGCATACACACACACTAGGCCTTGCATAGCTATGGGAGCGTGGACGTGTACCTAGCATGTGTGTAGGTGTTAAGCCAAGATTCCCTCTAGGATAAAGTCAACCCCATTACCTGAAGTGAGAGACTGTGGGACCCCATCCTGGTCTCGAGTTGGACACCCGCAAGGGATGTTTTAGGCCACTGCGAGCTGAATTGTCTGCATGCAGGAACTTCATCGTCTCTGGTCAGTGTACTCGCTGGGAAGTCTTGGTCTCCTCTCCCTTAGCAAGATGTGATGTATATATACCCATACGTCTCCCCAGGGGTCCTACCTCGCTGTATTACTGTGTCGCCCTGAGGATGAAGTCAGTCATTAACTTTATCCATAGATATTATACAGGAGATGGTAGTCCCGCTGTGCTTCCAGAATCCTCATGCATAATGTCTGAGATTTCGAACCGGGGAAAACCCGCGTTCTGAATGCAGTGTCATATCTAGGTAAAAGGTCAGTCCCTGTAAACCGTTATCAGTGTAATGTAGGGAAGAATATAGGTGAAGGGTAACAATGTTACCTGGTCCTATATTATGGTACCTATATGGAATATAACACCCACTCCTCTTCCGAATGGACGTTTAATTCTCAACCTGCTACTAGGTTGACTAGATACTGGTACACAAATACTCTAAAAGAAAATATCAGTTTTTACTCAAAAATACTTAAACATTTCTAAGACATTTAAAATGAGCATTGGCATTGCCAATAGGTCTGCCTTTTGGGAACTTATAAGTATTTAGTTATGCAGCACAATATCCTTGGTGTAACAACATCAACTGTTGCATGAATAAACACTTATAAGATACAAGGTTTAGCCATGCAACAGCTGATGTTGTTGCTCAAAGAATATTGTGCTGCGTAACGAACTATTTATAAGGTCCCAAAAGCGAGACCTATTGGCTATGACAATGCTTGTTATTCAGAAGGGTGTGTCAGACAGGTTGTTGGACCCAGAGACGATAGTACCTCGCACTGTGGTTAGAGAGGCTCAGACGGGGCATGAAATACTTCTGGCAATTATTGTCAGTAGGCCCTCCTTCACCAAAGTACTTGTAAGCCCTAGAAACGTCTTGTGCCAAAATTATAAAGCTCGGCTTTGTAAGCAAGTGAGAAGGATTTTGCAGTCCTGTGCAGGAAGGGTTGTGCTGCAGGAGGTTGAGCCTACGTGGCCAAAAGTCAATTAAAACATGAAAACTTGTTGTCTCGGTCAGCAAACAATATGTCCTGGGCGTCGGGTCATAAGAATTCCCCACTCTTGGGGAAAGAAAATACCTTTCAAGACCTTCCTGGGCAGCTGTAGTTTGGGGGATGGAGAGTAGGGATTGGGCATATCCACCGCTTGTGGGGAGACTACAGAGGAAGAGTGAGTTTGGGGCTTTGGAGCAGGAGAAAGGGAAATTAAAAAAATTTAATTGGATTCAGCCAAACCCGAAAACTTCCGCCCTATTTCACTACTCCCTTGCGTAGCTAAGATCACGGAGGCGCATGTCAACTCACTCCTCTCAGACTTCTTGGCCAAGAACGGCACGCTGAACCCCTCTGTAGTCGTGGGGTGTGTGCGGGCCGGAATAACAGGCGTGGAGGCCGTATATAGTGGGCTATGTCTCTTTATTTATCTGTGTACAGAGTTATTGAGAAGAAAAAGAAAGGACAGGAGGTAGCTCCGACAGGGAAGGTGCTTGGCTGGAGGTCACAACGACGGTTCCTCATTGAGGGCTGTATCACGGCCGGACGTCGGTTGGGCGTCGTCCACCAGGTCGAGTTGGTCCTTCAGCGGGGTGGTGGTTCCTCGGAGGTGGGGCAAGGAGAGAAAGAAGAAAGGGCCGTTAGTCCGACCGCTCTTAACTGCGTTGGCACCTAGTACCGTCACCAGGAGTGCAGAAGGGGAACGGACCGTGAGGGAGGTATGGGGAGGGGAACGATGAAGATTAGGAGGAGAGAAGGGTGATGTAGTGCTGAGTCGGTGCGGGGAGTTTTATACAAGTGCCGGTGACTGAGAGTAGCTACTCTACACTGTCTACAGTGGTCGGTGAGAAAAAGGGAGGTGGTGTCTGTTTACACTAGGGCTATTTACACGCTACCTATACTAAGGAGTTCGTTACTCACATGCCCCCGCCGCAACTCTCCCGCGAGTTACGGACGCTCTCCAGCGTCCTCCACTGGACTCCACCAGTCCTCCGTCCAGACTTCCTCGTCTTCTCCCTCTTCACCGTTCTGTGGTAAATAAATAAATAATACCTCTCTTTTTGAATGCATAAATGATTAACAGATAGGTCAATAAATAAGAGTCAAGATTCGAGGTAGTAGGAGTTTTGCAGGTTTTAATATAGCATAAAGGACAGGAACAGGACAACCTGCACGGGAACAGAATGGCAAGCCCTGGCAGCGCTGCCGGGGTCAGGATCGGGAAAAGGACAAGCTAGCTTTTAATAACAGTACATGAGCATATATACATAACGCAAACACATAGCATTACATTGCAATAGGCGTAGCAGTGGGTGGAGCAATAGGCGTGACGCGTAGCAGTCGCGAAAGATAAAGGTGAAAAGAGGTGTAACTGGGCGTACACATAAACATGTGATGCAAACGTAACAGAATATGTCATGAATGGGGCGGAAACCATGGAGGGGGCTACCTAAGGAGCCGGGACCTCTAACCTGATGGTGCGCGCAAGTTGGCAATGACGTGTTACTAGGAGAAGCTGGGGGCTATGAACT
This sequence comes from Lissotriton helveticus, assembly GCF_964261635.1. Taxonomy (NCBI): domain Eukaryota; kingdom Metazoa; phylum Chordata; class Amphibia; order Caudata; family Salamandridae; genus Lissotriton; species Lissotriton helveticus. The sequence continues at coordinate 475,833,786 of NC_136062.1, forward strand.
CTGTGCTAGGAGCAGAGACTGAAGTCTGGAGAGTCAGGGCGACATGTACCTAAACTCTATCTAGTATCTGATGTTTAGAGAACATGTTGATATAAACTAGAAGTCAGGAGGGGAAAGGCTAACAGACTATAAGACTGGAGCATGCATTATTCTACATGTAGTGCGTGATGAAGAATATTAAATGACCATTAATACAGTATTTCTCTTACATGGAGACGTAAAGGCTAGACAATGACGGAAACTATTGATGCGGTTCAGTAGCTTAGGAATGCAGAGAAGGAGGACTAAACTGATAACTGGAACCATAACATATTCTTGGCAGACTCAGAGGCAGAGCCAGGCTGAACCGGGCACTGCAAGGCAAGAAGTAAGTGAAGGGTCGAGGATACAGGTGGGGGCTGTATCGCTCCTCAGCGAGAGCTCAGGAGACAGGAGCTGAATCTGGTGTCCGGGCCCTTTTGAGGCCTGGAAACGGGGACTTTATAATGAAATAACGTGCACACTGAGAAACGTGGCAACGCAGCTTTACATAGGCCTGATATTCGTAGTATTCACGAGGACTGGGAACTGGCATACTAGAGGTGGACACAACTATAATTGTGTCTTTAATCGAACATAGGGAATACATATGCATATTAATCATGCACACATAACATATGATGGAGGAGGCGTAGGGACACAGAACATGGCAGAATTTACTTTTCCACATTCCCTCCTTGTCACTACGTTTCCCATCAGGAAACATCAATATTCATGATACCATCTATCATTTCATACAGTATCATTTGCTCATCTCGAATTTTCTTGGAACGGGATTTAGAACGGGGCTTGGGACTAGGAATACAAGAGGTAGCACAAATGCCGCAAATCGCAGGGCCACATTGTATACAGAGGCAGCAACTGAATATGATCGCTACTGCAATACCTAGAAAGGACAATACTTTCCATCCCCAGGCGGAAATTATATTCCAGAACCAACCGGACCATGTCCAGGTGCCTGGATCTTGGTGTAACAGATGGGCAATTTTATGGAGTCTGGTTATAGCTGAATAAACAGACGGCGCGTTATTTGGAATGAAAATGCAGCAACTAGATCCGATGACTCTACATGCCCCGCCCCTATCGGCCAGTATGACGTCAAGGACGAGACGATTTTGCAAAACTACAAATCTCATAGCAGATTGCTCTTCGGTTAAGTTACCTAGAGCAGAGGCAGTCTCATTTACTACAGCTTCAAGGGTTCTTGTTAACCTACGGATTAGCTTACTATTCTGGATAGGTCCTATAAAGAAGAAGAAACCTCTATTGAAATCTGTATACTGTTCTAGAGCAGTTTCAGTATAATCGACAATTGGGGACTCGATCTCCCTTCTATGTCTAATGTGTACTAGATGTGTGTTTCTATGATAATCAGATGGGGCTAGGAAAACGGGTGGCAGTAGGAAGGCAATGTAACAGGTTCCCTCCCAATCGAGGGGTAGACGAACATATGCGGTTTGACCACAAATAAAATAAGAATGACGTGAAGCTTTGAAAATAGATTTCCCACTGTCACTATACTTGACAATAGTAGTACAATCACTATGTCCTACATGTACGGAGCCATTATTTCGGACACATAATTCACCTTTGACTGGTAATACTGAGATAGCAGGTAAGTCTGGAGTAGTATCAGACTGAACATTCAGGACCATGAAATTCGAAGAATAGTTACCTAAGTTATACACTTCATTTTCTAGATCTAACCCGGTTCTGTGGGGGAGACCTTGCTTGTCTGGAAAACATGTACTGTTAAGAAAAGACATATCTGTTGAGGATGACGTTAACGTGGACCATGCTCCACACGAACCATTATGTGAAAACGGATAAGGAAAGAGTGGCAGAACTCCCTTCGGTGTCTGGAAAGGGGGGAGTCGACCACACACCCAACAATTAGTGGCATTGCTGGTCTGGTGTGAGTAATGTAACATGCGGATAAAAGAATTATTTCGCATAGCGAGGCAGTAAGAGAGTTCATGAGGAGGTAGATCACTAAACGTGTGCTCTGCTGTAACATTAGAAGACTTATTTACATGAGGAACTGGGAAATACAGGTGAAATGCATAACTGGTGCAGGAAATCATAATGCTGAGAAATAATATAAAACTTAGGAAAACGATACATCGGATTGAGTTTTGACTAACTCTCTCACTATGGGGGTCTACTTTATACATGTCAGAAACAGTCTAACCGTTTCACCTAGGGGAGGACTTAGACAATCAAACTGGCTGACTTATTTTACTAGACCGGAGTTTCAACTTATACTCCTGTTGCGGAGTTTTCTCTAACAGGGGGGGTGCAGTATCATTGTTCTTTGCGGGACAGTCCTTAAGAATAGTACTTTGGCAATCCTTCAAATCCTGGGAAATGTTCTTTGAGACCGGTTTCAGTCCATAAAATTTCTTTACGTGCGAAAGGTGCACCCAGCCTTTGCGTCCCTCCAACTTCACGGCTGTACGGGTGGCGAGGAGGACCTGTCGGGGCTCCTTCCAGCGAGGCTCCAGCGGACTTGATCGGTCGAAATTACGTACTAGGACCATGGGTCCGGGAACGATTTCATGCGGTGCCACCTCGGTATTGTCTGGAAATGCGGCGGCAACCTGTGAACGACAAGAGTTGAGGGCAGACATCAAGGAAGCTAGGTAATCTGTCAGCATATTACTTGAAACATCGGTAATACTTCGGGGTCTAGGTGTACCCCACATGTTAGGGGGGCGGCCGAAAACGACCTCATACGGGGACAGACCTGATCTGGAATGTGCGACCATACGCATGTAAAACAAAGCGACTGGCAGGGCTACTAGCCAGTCTACACCTTTTTCTTGACAAACTTTTGCAATTCGAATTTTCAGGGTCTGATTGTGTCTCTCTACGAGACCGGCTGCTTCAGGATGGCGTACACAATGGAACTTCCATTGGTATCCTAACAGAAGGGAAACATGTTTCATCAACTCAGATGAGAATGGCTGGCCGTTATCAGAATATACGACTCTAGGGAGTCCGTAACGGGGGAAAAACTCACGAACCAACTGCTTGGCAGTGGTCGCGGCTGTGTAATCTGGAACTGGATATGCTTCTGTCCACCTGGACAAAGCGCATACAACTACAAGAACATACTTGAAACCTCGACATCGCTCCATCTGAATATAATCCATCTGGAGGACTTCAAAAGGGTGGTCAGGAGGCTGGAATCCACCTTGTTCCACCGGGACACTTTTACCTGGATTAAACTGGCAACATATCATACAGGTACGGACTTTCTGCTTGGCTGCAGCTCGTAAATGCTTGTTGAACCAAATGTTCTGGATACTGTCTAACATAGCTTTTTCCCCTAAATATGCTGGACTATGTGCGGTATTAATAATGACTTGAACCATAGAGTCGGGGAGAAACCATGTGGCTCTACCCTTCGTTAACCATCCCTGATCTGTCTGGACCCCTCCTTGTTCGGACCATTTCTTGATTTCATCGGGAGTAGCATGTAACTGGATATCTATGACATCTTGGGTAGGGTCCTTAACTGTCATACATGTAGTCGGATCTGGAGTATGTGTCGGTGTCGGGTTAACTGGAATGTCTGGGGTCTGTGCTGTAAGCTTGGCTGTGCGATCTGCTAGATCGTTACCTTGAGAAATAGTGTCAGTAACTTTCGTATGTGCTTTGCATTTCATGATAGCGATGGATGTCGGTAAATGTATTGCATCTAACAGAGCTTGAATAAGGAGACCATGCTGAATCTTGGTTCCATGAGAAGTCATGAAACCTCTCTCCTGCCAGAGCACTCCAAAGTCGTGTACAACTCCAAATGCGTAGCGTGAATCTGTGTAAACATTAACTTTCAGGTTCTTGGCGTGTATGCAGGCTTGAGTCAGAGCAACTAGCTCTGCTGCTTGAGCGGACAGCGTATCAATACGGTGTGTCTCTATAACTTCGGTGTCAGTAGTCACTGCATACGCGGCGACTAGTTCTCCTGTACTAGTTCTCATGCATGAACCATCCACATAAAGTGTCAGGTCGGGGTCTGGTAACGGAATATCTGTCAGATCTTGTCTTGGCTTTGTCGTAATGTTGACTACTTCCACACAATCGTGTGCGGCAGAATTTGGATTAGCTGATGGTAACAGTGTAGCAGGATTAAGGATGTTGCAGCGTCTGATTTCTATGTGTGGCTGGAACAGTGTCAATTCATAACCTGTTAAACGTGCAATTGTCAAGTGCTGAGTTTGTGTCCGGTTTAAAAGAACTTCCATGGAGTGTGGAACTTGTACTGTCAGGGAGTGTCCTAATACTATGGAATCACTTTGTCTGATAGCTAGTGCTGTGGCTGCAACTGACTTGAGGCACGCAGGCAGAGCCTGGGCTACAGGATCTAATGTGCTCGAAAAATAAGCACATGGCTTGTATTGTTCTGCTTGATCTTGTGTGAGAACGGATAATGCTGTACCTTCACGTTCAGTGACGAAAAGTGTAAAAGGCTTACTGTAGTTCGGTGTAGCTAGAACTGGAGCTTGGCATAAAGCTTTCTTTAACTCATTGAAACTAAGTGTATGTTCAGATGTCCAAGGGAGAACAGTCGATGCGGCTGCCTCCTGTGTCGTTAACTGTATTAGTGGCTTGGCTAGAAATGCATACTGAGGAATCCATTGTCTACAATAAGAAGTAAGGCCGATAAAAGCACGTACCTCCTTCTGGGTCTTGGGCTGAGGAAGACTCGCTATTAACTGAATACGGTCTGGTGTCAACTGCCTACCCCTCTTGGACAGTAAGTGTCCTAAGTATACCACTTGCTGGACACAGAATTGAAGCTTCGAAGGGGACACCTTGTGCCCCATCTCGGCCAGGAAATACAGAACCGTCAGTGACGCTCGCTCGCAGTCACGTTCAGAACGGGCTGTGATCAGTAGATCATCGACATACTGGAGCAGGGCAGTGTCAGTTGGCATATGAATGTTGTCTAGTTGTCTCTTGAGTGCTTGACTGTAAATACTAGGACTTTCTGTGAAACCTTGAGGAGCTCGTGTGAACATGTAGCTCCTTCCATTTAAACAAAATCCGAAAAGAAACTGGCTGTCTGGATGAATGTTAACACTGAAAAATGCGTTCTTGAGGTCGATTACAGTAAAGAACGTGGCTTCGGAATCAATGGCCGTCAATAGGGAAGAGATATCTGGGACGACTGGGTACTGGGGAATAATACATTTATTAAGTTCTCGTAGGTCAATCACTAATCGATATACTGGGGGTGCATTTGGATCAGTACGTTTCATGACTGGAATGATCGGAGAATTACATACATTGGAGTCAGTCTCTACGACTACTCCTTGAGCGATGAGCTCGTCAATAATTTTGGATAAGGCTGCTACAGCCTCAGGTGGCAATCTGTACTGTCTGATTCGTGGTAACACTACACCTGGCTTGAGAGTCACACGATGGGGTGTGATTTGCATGTAACCTACATCAGTTGGACCTTGCGCCCATAAATGCTGTGGAACATTGGACAATCTGGGATCAAAATCTCGTAATACATAGTGACCCTTAAAGTCACGTAGGAACAATCGTATTCCCTCTGGGGAACAGCATATAACTGCACCTAACTCTTTCAGTGTTTTAATGCCTAATAGATTTTCTGGACATGACTTAGTAAGTAACAGATCAGTAGTGCGGGACAATGGACCTACTTCTAGAGTAACTGGCTTTGATATTTCATTTACGATAGGCTTTCCTGAAAATCCAAGGGAAACATTTCTAGAGCCTGAGAGCGGAGCACCTGGAACTTCGGCGTGACTAATTGTGGTCCTACTTGCCCCTGTATCAATCAAAAATTTTCTATCTTTCCCTAATACTTGACTGTGAACATAGGGACCTTCTTGATCTACAGGTATCTCGATGAGAGGCAAGCCTACCTCCCTCTCTAGGCTGTTTCATGAATACTGTTGGTACTCTGGATACTCGGACTGTGCATACTGGTACATTTGCTGTGTAACATGCTGTGTTGCAGCAATAGGCTGCGGCGCGGTAACTGTCTGTTGTGCATTCTGTGGCTGGGGAGTCTGTGAAACTTGTTCTTGTCTAGGCGGACGTGGTCTTTCTTTAGTCTTACCGGTAGCTATGTTGTGTTTCAGAACTGCACACTCGTTTATAAAATGACCTGGCTGTTTACAATAATTGCAGTTCCCTTTAACGGGAGCTGCAGGATGACTGACTTGATTCGGACCCCTCTTCTGACTGTCTTGAGGAACAGATTGTGCAACTAGTACTTTCATTTTCGTGTCTTTCATACGCTTTCTCTCGTGTTCTTGCTCCTCTCTGATTCTATTCTGGTGGTATTGGAGCATCTGTAACATCTGGGACGGGGTATTAGCTTGCCAGGTACTTTCGACTTTCAAAACTCGTTTTTTAATTGGTGGACTTGAATTCTCTACTAGTTTAGTAACAAAAAGGTGAGGGTATGACTCGCTACTGGTCTTGAGGCCACTGTTGATGCTAAAACATTTCTCAAATCTAGAATAAAAATCACTAATATCTTCGTCTTGTTTCTGTTTACAGGCTGAGATTGCATCCCAGTCTTCCTTTTTCGTGGTTAACAGTCTGGGTAAAACTTGAATCAATAATTCAGGTAATTCTTTACATTTCGCTCCAAGACCGGTACCTGGTACTCGTGCCTTGTCTTCAGCTTCTAGAACTGCCCAATCTATCTTTTTCTCTCCCACCTCCCATTCTTTTTCCTTGAGCTTTTCATATACCCCTGCGGGCAACAGAACTTTTAACATTTTAATTATATCTGGATACGTGTATTCTCCCATACGGAGCATGTCTTTTAATTCTCTATGGAACCCTGCTGGATCTTTATCATGACAGGGAATTAATTTTTTCATCTCTAAGAGTTCCATCTTTGTAATCGGGGTGTAAACAAACACTCGTTCTAGTTCGCCACCCGTTCCTCTAACTGGGTGGACTTCTCGTAACGGATTCTGTCTCTCTATGTAAAATGGTTTACTTTCTGGGGGTGAGACATGAACAAAATGCGGGTTCAGGAACGTTCTATATTTGTGGCGCTGTTCTAGAATGACACTAATTAAATCGGTACCTAGACCTTTCCATCTATACTGGAGTAACTCGTTCAGGATATCATGTAACGGACCTGGATCAGAGTGCTGACCCTCATACAGAGTAATGAGGTGCTGGATCATATACATACCCACCAGTCGCTGCTCGGCTGGGGGCAGTTTCAGAAACATTTGTGCCACTATCTCGTCTGGAAAAGTGGTAGAATCAGTAATCCATCGGACTGCTGATCGGGCTAGTTCTTGTTCATGCATAGTACTTAACTCACTGTAACCGATTCGTGATTTCAGAATGTGATCGGTAGCTTGAAATACTTGTTCTAGAGAACCTTGTTCTGGTGCTGGATGATGGAAAGTTGACTTGTGTTCTAGGCGTAAATGGCGATCTGGAAATCTAGATTTTCCTACATACGCTATTCTGCCGGGATTCTCGTCGTCTAACTCTTCAGGATCAGAGTTACTTTCTTTCTCGCTTACTTGTGCTGCTTTACGTTGTTCGTGTAACTTTATTATTTCTTTACGGATTTTCTTGTACATACTCTCCATAGCACCGATGGTCTTGTGCTTACCCTCGGCTATGTTATCACTCCACTTTGTCAGGATTTTCATTTCAGCCGGATCTTTGGATGGGTAATCTTGTTCTCTTATTAGGCAATTGATCAGAAACTTCAATATCATAAGCTGGATCTCAGCTTTCCTTTGAGACATGGCTTCGCCAATGCTTTCTGGATCATCCCCTGTACGGATGAAACGATATATTCTGTCTAGATCTTCTTTCATATTCGGTAGGTTGACTAGATACTCGGCCACCTTTCTTACGCGTAATGAATATAAAACCATATTATCCTCGCCTGGGACTGGATCATAGCCGCATTCATTAAGGGCTTTTCTTATTTCTGCTACAGTCTGATATCTGGGCGTGCGCTGTGACACTTGTGCATGTAATTCGACTGACGTTAAACGCTTGTGTGGCGGCGGGGTCTGAGGAGGACCTCCTCCTGCGGCCCCTAAACTAGAATTGTCAACTGATGCTCTTCGTCCTGGCAGGGCGGGAAATTGAAATGCGGGCTGAACTTGTGTGGCGGGCTGGACCTGGGGGACCGTAGCAGGTACTGCAAGGGGTGCCCCGGTGTCTGGAGGAGCAGGAAGTGCCTGATTTACAGGGACTGGCGGAGCGCGAACAGGATTTGCATATTCTGGGACTGTGTCGTCCAAATAGGATGAAATGAAAATATCAGCTGCGGTCGGTTTGTGACGTAGCTTGGTCGGAACTAGTGGTGGCGGGAAATTACTGGATGCCTCCGGGGTCGCTTTTGGCAAGCCCTCGGCAAGGAGAGGATACATACCCTTAATGAGGGCATTCCTCTGTCTGTCTGACTGTTCAGTTCTAACTCGTTCACCTATCTCGATTAATTCTTTTTCTTGGGCTCGTTCTAAGGATTCTCTACTTAATTCAGACTTTCTGATTTCTTTTTCGGTTCTTTTATGAGCTTCTTTGCGCCATAACTCGATGGCATCTTTCTGTGATTGTCTGGCTTTCTTTTTCCATAATGCCTCTACTACTCGCATGATGCACTCGGCATCCCACGTACCTGATACGGGCCATCTATACTTTTCTTCTAACTCTTTGGTATACTCTACCCATAAATCTAGATACAATATGGCGCTTATGCCATGCTTCTGATACATAAAATGACCTGGACTGTCCCTAGGCGGGACAGGAACTGCTGCCTCCAGCAGACCTTTTCTGGTTTTTAACTGACGCAGTTTTGAAAAGAGTGGCATGACTGAACTATAATCTGGACACAATACAATACACAATGACCACGAGAATCACTTCGCACTCATACCACGACATTAAAATACATGAAGAACATTATGAATAACAGTTCAAACAGAATACCACCTGGAATACGGAATACAGAAAACAGAATACATGAATTTTCTCGAGAACAGAACTGACTAGAACAGAAACTAGATGCACTGCTGAAACAGTACGGAACATACCGGTCCCATAAAGGGACGCATCAAGACCCGTATCCACCTAGGTGAACACTTCGTTTGTGAGTCTGTGTACCACCAACCCACGGACCAGAGTCAATTTAGATTGACCCTGTCTAGATACTACCCCAGCGACGGTACTCACCGGGCAGCAAGAACGGAAGGCCTTGGATCGGACTGGACTGCTACGATGACGGACGACGAACTTCGGACTTCAGTTACGGGTGGACCTCCTGATACCTCGGACCTTGGACTCTCGGCTTGGGCTCTGGTCGGGACTCGCCGCGTTCCTCCACCGTCTCGTCTGGATGCTGGACCGCCTCCTCCGTCTCCTCCGTGGGCCTGAGGGATACTTGAAGCAGAAATATCTGCCGGTGCGCAGAAGAGTTCCGTCACGACTGCAGAGGGTCAGGGGGTCGGCGTGGCTTCACCGACGCGTGGGGAAAGGGCAGGTCCCTATTCGGGCGCCATTATGTGGTAAATAAATAATACCTCTCTTTTTGAATGCATAAATGATTAACAGATAGCTCAATAAATAAGAGTCAAGATTCGAGGTAGTAGGAGTTTTGCAGGTTTTAATATAGCATAAAGGACAGGAACAGGACAACCTGCACGGGAACAGAATGGCAAGCCCTGGCAGCGCTGCCGGGGTCAGGATCGGGAAAAGGACAAGCTAGCTTTTAATAACAGTACATGAGCATATATACATAACGCAAACACATAGCATTACATTGCAATAGGCGTAGCAGTGGGTGGAGCAATAGGCGTGACGCGTAGCAGTCGCGAAAGATAAAGGTGAAAAGAGGTGTAACTGGGCGTACACATAGACATGTGATGCAAACGTAACAGAATATGTCATGAATGGGGCGGAAACCATGGAGGGGGCTACCTAAGGAGCCGGGACCTCTAACCTGATGGTGCGCGCAAGTTGGCAATGACGTGTTACTAGGAGAAGCTGGGGGCTATGAACTCTGTGCTAGGAGCAGAGACTGAAGTCTGGAGAGTCAGGGCGACATGTACCTAAACTCTATCTAGTATCTGATGTTTAGAGAACATGTTGATATAAACTAGAAGTCAGGAGGGGAAAGGCTAACAGACTCTAAGACTGGAGCATGCATTATTCTACATGTAGTGCGTGATGAAGAATATTAAATGACCATTAATACAGTATTTCTCTTACATGGAGACGTAAAGGCTAGACAATGACGGAAACTATTGATGCGGTTCAGTAGCTTAGGAATGCAGAGAAGGAGGACTAAACTGATAACTGGAACCATAACATATTCTTGGCAGACTCAGAGGCAGAGCCAGGCTGAACCGGGCACTGCAAGGCAAGAAGTAAGTGAAGGGTCGAGGATACAGGTGGGGGCTGTATCGCTCCTCAGCGAGAGCTCAGGAGACAGGAGCTGAATCTGGTGTCCGGGCCCTTTTGAGGCCTGGAAACGGGGACTTTATAATGAAATAACGTGCACACTGAGAAACGTGGCAACGCAGCTTTACATAGGCCTGATATTCGTAGTATTCACGAGGACTGGGAACTGGCATACTAGAGGTGGACACAACTATAATTGTGTCTTTAATCGAACATAGGGAATACATATGCATATTAATCATGCACACATAACATATGATGGAGGAGGCGTAGGGACACAGAACATGGCAGAATTTACTTTTCCACAGTTCTGCTTCACAGGGTCACCGCAAACCGTCTCCTGCCACGAGTCGAACTCTCTGCACACCCCGTTGTCTTCGTTTCCGGTTTTTCCCTCCCCCGTCTCTGAGTAGGGGGAGGGACTTCCGGGGTTACTCGGGAGTCCTTCCGGTTTTCCTTTCTTCCTGATTGGGTCCTGAAATGAGGGAGATAAGAATGGAGTCCGGGTTGCTAGGGACGCCGATGGATCGGACTGCGAGGTCCGGGATTTTGAGGGAAGCGTCGGGGTATGCGAGGTAGGGACCGTATTCTGTTCACACCCTCCCAGAATGGTTTTCGACCTGGTCACAGCATGGAGTCCGCTCTCTTGGCTGTGACAGAACATCTTTGGTCCACACTGGATGCTGGGCAAACGTCTGCGCTGATCCTTCTGGATCTCAGCGCCACATTTAACACAGTGTCTCATGCCATTCTGTTGCAACGCCTTGAGGAGGCAGGGATTGTCGGCTCGGCCTTGAAGTGGTTCACCTCGTTCCTTAGCGAGAGGTCATTTATGGTCACCGTTCCCCCTTTTGTTTCAGGCACTCACCCTATTAAACAAGGTGTGCCACAAGGTTCCTCCCTCCGTCCACTTTTATTTATTCTCTGTCTAACCGCTGGCCACGGTGGCCAGAAATAGGGGACTGACCATGGTCTCCTACGCCGATGACACGCAGCTGGTAGTGACACTCTCAAGCGACACCAAGAGGGATGCCCCGAAATTTCGGGGCAATCTGGCGGTGGTCGCCGAGTGGATGACCACTAACTGCCTCCAGCTGAATGCTAGTAAATCAGAGGTGCTGTTGGTGGGAAAGGACCGTGGTCTGTGGAGCGAACTTTGGTGGCCAGAAAGTCTGGGTAGTGCCCCTCCTCCCAAGCAAGCCGTAAACAATCTAGGGGTATGGTTGGATTTTTCGCTCAGCTATCAGGCCCAAATCAAAAAGGTGGCAGGGACTTGCTTTGGGCTTCTACGAGGGCTTAGACCCCTTTTAGGGTTTTTTGACCCCCGACGCGCCAGACTATCATTCAGGCAGCCATAATGTCCAGATTGGATTATGCCTGCTCTTTGTATTTGGGGGCAAATAAGGCCGAGATTGTTCGGCTACATCGGGTACAGAACGCAGCAGCCAAATCGCTGATTTGGCTGCTGCCACAATCCATCGTTTACATTGGCTGCCGATGGCCAGGAGAATTGAATTTAAGGCCCTTTGCATTACCTTCAAAGCCCTGAAATTCAACACCCCTAGTATTCTGACAAACCTAGTTATCCCCTACGTCCCCACAGGCCAGCTACTTTCTTTTGGCCAGCACCTGGTGAGGGTCCCAAGGTTCTGGAGAGTGCGGGCAGGAGGCCGTTCCTTCCGCAGCAGGGCAGCGCTCCTTTGGAACGCACTGCCCACTCATATTCGAAGCCTTACTAATTATTTGGCTTTCAGGAAGGCCATAAAAACGTACCTATTCCCCACTCTGTAGCCTTTGCCTTCCACTGTGTTAGTTCTCTGCTTACAGTGCCGGGATGCACATTTGCTGGAGCAGCTGTTGCGCTATTCAAATGGCAGTAACATAACATAACAAATGACTTGGGGATGCAAGGTGATGTGGGAGAGAGAAAGAGAGATTGCGGAATGCAAGGGAAGGGGATCGATAGAAAAAATATAGATTGGGTTATGGAAAGTTGTTTTGGGGGAGGGTTTAAGGAAGGCAGGTCGTCGGAATTTATATTGTATTCGTAGATTGATTTTTATGGGTATTTCAATCCCATAAGTTGAAACTACTAGTAAAGTGGCTTTTCTGCTACCAAAGGTTTCTGGTATAGTTTTTTTTTAGCACAATGTGAAAACAGCTAGTCGGTGAATGACAATAGCATTCTCAATCCTGCTTATTTAGTGCTGGGCTTCGAGGTACATAAGAATCCAAAAGTTTAAAAAAAAAGGCATTTATCAATAGGCTAGAAATTCATAAAATAACTGTTAGTTAGTGTTTCATTACTTATTATTCACTAAAGGTGTTTCAACTAACCCTGTACCCCCACTTTCTGAGAGCCTGGAGCCTCGGGATAGCCAGGTCACACAGATTATTTACACTCATAAAGGCAAACACGCATCCCCTCTTTTCACAGAACTTACATACAGCAGGGATTCGCCAAACTCTGTAAGCCACTGTGAGTTTGCGCTGAAAAGAGCTACGAGTGAAATTCTCATACCTCAATCTCCTGGGCTGGGCTCTGCCAAAGTGTACTACTTTTGGATCTACTGACCCGTGTTACCATACCGGGAGGTCGCTACCTTTGACCAGGCACCATAAAGGTCCCCGTGGCTGCGGTTTGGATTCAGACGCAGGCCAAGCATCCTTTCCTATATAGGAGACAACACACATGATCTAAAGATTCCACCTTGTATCTATTTATCTTGGGGAATTTCGGAAGTGCTAGGAGGTGATACACACTTTTTAGAGGTCGCTTTCCACTACCTATTCAGAAGATTGCCTCTGTTCCAGTGCTTCCCTTCCTTTTGGTTGTGGAATGGGTAATTTCCTTCCATGATCATGCCCATCACTGTCAGCTCTCTGATTTATCCTTATCAAGTAGAGCAATTGTGTCTCCTACAACATGTGGACCTGTGAATTTTGTCCGTGATTGTGTCACTTAGCTGTTCAGCTCTCTGGCTTGACTTCTACATGAGAACATAGGCACTTCCCAATTTTGTGGAATTGCAACTACATCCTTTTTCAACTACAACCGGCTCTCAGTTTGAACATAAACAGTAGAGCACATGCCCTGACGAAGTTACAACGAAGTAACGAAACGCGTTGGCTGTATATGTGTATTGGGTATAATTACCTAAATAAAGAAGAAAAAACTCTCGGACTTTAAGCATCTGTGTAATTCCTTAATGAGTGCGCCTTCCGCCTTTTGTTTATAATTTGCTGACCGGATTTGTGCCTGGGGACAACGGGCACGGGAAGTGTGCTGCACCAAAACTACTTGGATTATTGTTTTGGTTGTGCTGAACCTTGGTCAGGTTGTCCTGTTCTTCTTGGTTTCAAAGTGTACTGCTGACTGAGAGAAAGAGAGAAGGAAGCGAGTGAGATGAACCTGGCGGGTCTGAAGGGAGAGCGGGGCGACGAGGGCTAAACACCGAAGAGAGGTCTCCTTTCACGGGGCCAGGCATGGTGCGCAGGGGCTGAGAGCGGGACTTATAAGGTCATGCTGGGACTGCGCACTAACTGGGAAGGAGTCAAGCTTCTCCTGAGAGGAAGGGTGCAGAACGCAGCTGCTTGACTAGGGGGTGGGGGGGTACGTTGCGTTTTGCTTTGTGGGGACCGGTTGATGAACTGCAGTGGGGTGGGCTGCGACGGAACAGGAGTTTGCTAGTTCTGCCTCGACCCGGGGAAGGGGTTGCATCATATTGAAGATATCCTGTAAAAGGGGAAGGGGCTGCGCATAGTTAGTTGTAGAGGCAAAAGAAATTGGAGCGTGTTGCCAATTTCGCAAGACACACAGCTGCGAGACGCGCTCTGTGGTGGGGGAGCGTCGAGCAAGACACAGAGGCAGAGCGAGGCACGCAGGAGAGCGAGAGGAAACCCAGATGGCGCCTCTGCTCATGCCTGTGCAGTAACCGCACGCAGAATGCCAAATAAAAAGCTGTGGTTGGACTTTTAAAAACCCACTAACTAAATATCTCGCAGAGCATTGCATGCGCTGGCTCAGGCGAGACCTAAAAAGGTTAAAGAAAAATTGTCACTCAAGCCATAGCTCTGATGTGTCTGTAGGTATTGTTCGAACTACTACAAAATTTGAAAGCCATGCATGCTCAAAAGAATGTCAATATTCCAATTTTCTGTTTGTTTTTCGAAAAAGTCGCATTTCTCCCAGCACTCAACGATCCAAAATGAGTCAAATGTTTGTGTCCTGGTTGGTAGATGTAACATTCTTGTTGCCGCAGACGACGGTCCCTGTAACACGTCGCAGATTATGTCAATCGAGCACAGATGATCTTTTGCACTCTCCACAACCGATGCTCGGGCAGTCTGTGCTCCATTCTAGGCCTGGGTGTCAGAGTTGGAGCCGATGTACATACCAACAGGAGCCGATACTACCTGTGGTGGTTCTAGGAATGCCGCCATCAACATTGGAATACACTGGGGACACTGCAGAACTTGGGCCATTATCTGGTCCAGTAAAGCATTAACGTCCGGTTGCGCACATGATGGGAGTGTCAGACAGAAATCCAACACGCATTCTTCTCCGCAAAACAGGCATCGGAGGACAGATAAGATGCAGTCCATCCAGACTGGTCTAAAGGATCCTCTGTGTAACAACTGGCCAGTGGTTGGGCTCTTGCCATTGAGTTGCAGTTGATGGGAGTTAGAATACGGTGGTTCAGCTGTTGAGGTTCTTGATGACTTTCAACAAGTTGCTGGTGTGCTGGAGTCAATGTGCGGAGAGGATGGAAGCCCAGTCTTCTTGATGGGTATTCTGAAACTGACGAAGGTGTGGCTTGTCTAAGTCATAGTCTGTTCAAGTCATAGTGTCTGCCTTGTTGACTGTGATGCTGCTGATTGAGAAGATAATTTAATCCAATAGGTGTCCGGCAGTGTGAGTGGGATTGTTGGACTTGGGCCTTCTGCAGGGTCACCCCTGAACTTTTTGCCTTGAAATTATAGTGATTTCTGGTCTTTGCGCACTTTGACACTGTGGCGCAGTGTAAAGTGCGTGCTCTCCCTGAGTGCGTGTGTGAGATTGGCCTGCCCTCCCATAGGAATGCATGGGGAATGTCTGTGTCCCTGGTAGTTCC
Source organism: Lissotriton helveticus (assembly GCF_964261635.1). Lineage (NCBI taxonomy): Eukaryota > Metazoa > Chordata > Amphibia > Caudata > Salamandridae > Lissotriton > Lissotriton helveticus. The sequence continues at coordinate 475,849,376 of NC_136062.1, forward strand.
TGGTGCGTGAGGTGTGCATGGTCAAGTTTGGTATGTGTGAACTCGGGGGAGTGAATGCTGCGAGATGGTGTATGCAGCATGTATGTGTCTAGTAGGGAAGCGCCATTTCTAGACATGGCTGTACGTGTGCTGTGAGGGTGCTGGCGTGTGATTGGCTGGAGCTGGCTGGGATGCCAGGCTCCAGGAAGTCTGTGTGGGTCTGCCCCGGTGGTGAGTGGGAGATTAGCATGAGTGATGTGTGGGAGGAGTGTACCTGTGTCCTGGATGGGTTGGGTTTTCCCCACACAATGCTGGCTCCGCCCCCCTGTGGTGTGACTGATGACCCAAGCCCTGCCAGTGAATAGAATGGGTGGTTGGGCCATCAAGAGTGCTCCAGAACCAGCTGCGACTGGTTCTGCCCCCACCCTGCATCTAAAGACAAAGGGAAAAGGTGTATAAAAGAGGGGCTGTGACCCCATGAAAAGCTTCTTGTTTGCTGCTTGAATCTTGCCAGGGGCGTGCTGCTGCTTGGGCTCAGGGATGGCTTGCCTCCCTGAGCCCTGCCCAGCCCCTGGACTTCTGATGACCACCTCCTGAAGGACTTTGTGGCTTTTTGTGCCTTCATAGCGCTGGGAGCGCTGTATTTTCCTTCCTAGCGCTTGGGAGCGCTTTCCATTGACCCCTGGTGCAGGAGAGCGGTATTCTGTGTGCCTAGCGCTGGGCGAGCGCTTTATTTGCCTTTGAGCGCTTGGACGCGCTATTGATCTCAGCCGGTGCCCACCCGGCGTTATTTGCCCGTTTATTACTTAAAACGAGCGAGTGCCCACCTCGCTGTTTATTTTAATCTCGAGGGTGCCACCCCTCGTAAATACCCCCGATAAATCACCGCTGCAGCCGCGGGCAAAACCAGGAAGTCAGGCGGCATCGCGCCTGACTGTAGGCGGGACTTCCGGTTTCCCGGAGGAAGTCCCGCCCGCCGCCGCGCTGGGATTGGCTGCCGCCGACCGGAAGAGGATTGAGGCGGAGCGATGGCCGCCCGGGGCTCCTGTGAGGTGAGGAGAGCCCGGGGCAGCCAGCCAAGTGCAGCGCCGGTGTTGCGGGGCTCCCATGCAATGGAGGGAGCCCCGGCCAAGCAGTCCAGCCCGCAGCACAGGAGAGCCCCGAGGAGCGGGAGCTCTCCTGCCCCCCAGCCGCCGCGAGACCGGTGAGTGCCCACAGAGTGTTTTGGAGCCCCAGAGAGGCCCGTGGGGGCCCCCCGTGATATCGAGTCCCCGAGAGGGACTCCGCCTACCTTTGCCCCGGCGAGCCTGCGAGGTTCGGTCCCCGCATTCTTTGATAGAGCCCAGAGAGGCTCAAGAAGGCGCCACAGTTGTTTGAAGAGCCACAGAGGCTCTTGAGGGCAGTTCATTGATTTTGAGTCCCCGGAGGGGGGACTCCAACATTGGCCCCACATTTGCTCGAGCCCAGAGAGGCTCAGGGGCATTGCTTAATTTGAAGGCCTAGTGGGCTCCAAACTGCGCCTATGTATGTTCTAGAGCCTAGAAGGCTCCCCGTTTGCACAGTTTTGCTTCCTGAGGGGCCAGTGAGGGCCCCTGGCGCAGATTTGTTTCCAGCTGCCCAGCAATTAGTGGGCAGCTGCACCGTTTAGGTATTTTGCTTCCTAGGGACATGTTCTGGACTTTAGGAGTGAGGCGCACTCCTTCATCCCTGGCCTTTCCCCAGCTGCGCAGCATTTAGTGCCAGCTGCAGCGTTTAGGCCCCCTGTTCTGTCCCTCAGCTGCCCAGCACTTTGTGGGCAGCTGCTACGTTTAGGTCTTGGCGCAGTGGCGCAACCTGGACTTTGTGAGTTCTACGCTAAAGGTTTAGATGCTGTTATGATCTATGTCCTATTGCTTTTGGGTGTTAGGAAATGTACAATGTGTAGTATGTTTTGCGCACCCTGTGTTCTGCACCTCTGAATGTGTTGTTGATACATTATGTGCCCTGTTCCTTACACCGCTGAACGTGTGTTGATGCGTCATGTGTTCCTTACACCGCTGAATGTAGGTTCTGCATCATGTGTTTTGTCCCCAGGTCTATGCCCCTATGTGTATTGTGATACTGAGGTGGTTGTTCTTGCTAGTGCAGGTGGTGCTAGTAAGGTCCTGGTTCCCTGCGTGACCTGTTCCTAGGGTGGTTAGGATTGCGTAGGGGGGACTTACCAGTTACCAGTGGGTACTGGTTTTGTGCTTTATGTCCTATTTTGTGTTACAGTGATCTTCTGTTATAAGTGATCCCAAGGGCTTGATACTAAGCTTGCCCCCTGACCAGAGTCCCAGGACCAGTGGACTCTATGGTGCCTTCCCTGCCAAATTGATGGGACTTGTCTGATCTCCCTGGGCCCCTGGGGCCTCGCTGAAGTGTGCCTCGCTCGTTCCCCTCGGCAGCTCGTGCCGGCAGCCCGTCCAAGCCTCGAGCAGTGCCGCTCTCCCTGAGCCGCGCCGCTTCGCTGGGTCGCCCGCATCCTGCCTCCCCCTCCTCTTCTGAGCCGCACACATTGGTCGCCCCAGAGAAACGCTTGTACCGTGCCGGCAGCCCGTCCAAGCCTCGAGCAGCGCCGCTCTCCCCTGAGCCGTGCCGCTTCGCTGGGTCGCCCGCTCAAGCTTACTAAGGAGGTCACTCGCATTATCCCGTGCAACCAGGACGGAAGGTACTGTCTGATAGGCTATGTTCTAAGTTCTAGGCCTACAAGTATTGTATTGTTACTTCTAAAAGTTCTGATTCCTGACAGTGGTCCAGGTGGCCCTGTCTTGTAAATAATCCCTTGTAAATTCTGCCCGTGCCTCTGGCACATTGTAAAGTGTGTTTTATCTAATGTGTTTTGGTGTAATACAAAGGCTATTTTTATATAACCTTGTGTGGAGTTTCCTTTGTGGTGGGCCTTTGGATGTTGTTGCTGGGGTGCGTGCGCAAATACTTAACTTACATCGCCTCCAAGTTTAGCCTTGCTGCTCGCGCCACGTTACCTAGAGGGTGAGCAGGGGTTATCTTGGCGTGTAACTCCCTTGCCCTGACTTGGGAGTGGTGGTCTCTGACTGACTTTGGCGAAAGCCCTGGCCAGCCAGGGATCCCATTTCCAACATTGGCGGCAAGCGGTGAGGATAAGGATTTGTGTTTGCGTTGTACCACAGTAGCGGCTGGCTGCACCACAAAACTCTGCATTTTAGATAAAAACATTTTGGGGATTATTGTATGGAGTTTGCTAAAAATGTCATTTCTGTGGAAATGTGTTTCTTGTGCACTTTGAGTTAGGTATCCCTAGCTCGGGAGGGTAGATCATCCCCCTAATTGCAGTGTGTTTTCTGGATTCACCAGAAGGGTGGGATCCAGTGGTGGCAGCATAAGTGTGTCCAGTGCATGTGTCCCCCGTCCCTGCCCTGGAGTAATGGTACCTGTGTCAAGTGTGGTCAGGTTGAGAAGTCAGGGGTGGTAGAAACTGCCTTACCAGTCTGGGGAGGGGTGTGTGTGGATGAATGGTGTGTGGCACTGGATGTGTTTGTGAGTTCTCTGGATGGGGAGCTTGCTGAATGCTAGTTTTGCTCAGATATTCAAGTCCTGTGTGTTGAACTTTTCCCAAGAACGTCTGCAGATAGTGGAGCCTGCTTTTTGATTTCTGTGGTCTGTTGAGAGACAGAATTTTGGAGTTGGTAATGTTCTGGGAGGAGAGAGTCATAGGGGATGGAGTGATTCCAAAAGGAGTGTCTGAGGTGTCTTCCAGCCCAGCGTGGTGGAAGAGGCTCAGTGTAGCCCAGCTAGGTCTCGGTGTAGGGGCCCACGTCCTGTCTCAAGAGGAGAAGGAGTGGGTGGGACTGCATGTCTCCAGGTGCCCGAAACCCAGTGTCAGGGCCTGGATTGTTTCTGAAGGGAACATCAGGTCGGGGGCCTAGGCTGTACCAATAGGTCATTTGAGGAGGATCTTCCAGAGTGTCTGGAGAACATGGAACCTCTGTAACCAGGGTTCCAGTAGTTCTGGTGTCTGGCAGTACCGCTCCAGTTGGGAGGGTGCAGAAGTCCAGATGGAGGGGTGCGAGGGGGATAGGTTCCCCAGTGGAAGAACCAGGGGGTCAGGGGCCAACCAGAAGGGTTGTGTCGCCAGGGAGTGACCATGGTGATGCCACTTCTGTCCTGAGTGTCAGGGAGACTTGTACACGACACATTAGTTGTGTCACCCTCAAGGAAGTCCTGGTGCGCCAGGCATCTGACCAAAGGGTACGTCCCTCGGTTGGGGAGCCAGTAGCCGGTGTTTCCGGATCTGGACGTCAGGGCAACTGTATGTAGTGTCCTGAAGTTACAAGAGGGAACTCCTGCCTGAAGAGAAGGAACCGGGTAAGCTGTATGGGGTATTGACCTGCAGTGGTTGCCTTGCTGCTGAAGGAGGAGAGAAAGTCTTAGATTTTTGTTTCCAACTTGTGGAAGTCCTGGTGCGCCAGGCATCTAACTAAAGGGTAGCGTCCCTAGGTTGGGGAGCCAGGGTCAGGTGTTGCCTGTCCTGGACGGCAGGGCGACTGTAGCCAGTGTCCTGGCCGGTTTGTCTTCTAGGGGTACCCCTGTGAACACAGGTGGGGCTCATCTTAAGTGAAGAGACCCTGTGTTTCCCAGAAGGGGTGGTACAGGCCTAGCAGGGATCTTTAGGGTTCTTGGCTGAGTGTTGTGGTACTACCCTGAGAGCAGGTGGGGCCTACCTTAAGTGGAGGGACCCTGTTCTACAGTGGGAGGGTGCAGAACTCTGGAAGGGGGTCAGAGGGAGTCTGACCCCTGTGCATCCGGTGAATGTGGACTCCCGGTGGGAGAAGTTGTGTTCTGGAGGGTGCTTCAGAAGTAGAGGTAGGGTGGGGCAATCTTGCCCGTGACCTCTGGTCAGCCTGAGGGTGCGGACCCTAGGTTGAATGATCAGTGGTAGTTTGGAACTACACTGAGAGGGAGTGGAGAATGGCTAGTGCAGGCCAGGGGTTACTACCCCCCACTCTGTGGATGGGCATGGACCAGTGGTATCTGGGTGGCCTAGGGCCTGGTCCTAGCCGTGGACAGCTAAGGAGTACCAGTGGGGTAGCCTAGTTGGGCCTGTGTTTTTTTTAAGGATGTGCTTGTCTTATGGATCAACTTGGCGTAGAACCGGAGGGTGTCCCTGCAGTGCGGGCCCGCGTCCGTGTTCTATCGCCCCAAGCAGGGAAGTGCATCACGGTGGTGATTGGCCTACCCTGCGTTTTGGCTGGAAGGGGGTCGTGTTGGACTTGGGCCTTCTGGCAGGGTCACCCCTGAACTTTTTGCCTTGAAATTATAGTGATTTCTGGTCTTTGCGCACTTTGACACTGTGGCGCAGTGTAAAGTGCGTGCTCTCCCTGAGTGCGTGTGTGAGATTGGCCTGCCCTCCCATAGGAATGCATGGGGAATGTCTGTGTCCCTGGTAGTTCCTGGTGCGTGAGGTGTGCATGGTCAAGTTTGGTATGTGTGAACTCGGGGGAGTGAATGCTGCGAGATGGTGTATGCAGCATGTATGTGTCTAGTAGGGAAGCGCCATTTCTAGACATGGCTGTACGTGTGCTGTGAGGGTGCTGGCGTGTGATTGGCTGGAGCTGGCTGGGATGCCAGGCTCCAGGAAGTCTGTGTGGGTCTGCCCCGGTGGTGAGTGGGAGATTAGCATGAGTGATGTGTGGGAGGAGTGTACCTGTGTCCTGGATGGGCTGGGTTTTCCCCACACAATGCTGGCTCCGCCCCCCTGTGGTGTGACTGATGACCCAAGCCCTGCCAGTGAATAGAATGGGTGGTTGGGCCATCAAGAGTGCTCCAGAACCAGCTGCGACTGGTTCTGCCCCCACCCTGCATCTAAAGACAAAGGGAAAAGGTGTATAAAAGAGGGGCTGTGACCCCATGAAAAGCTTCTTGTTTGCTGCTTGAATCTTGCCAGGGGCGTGCTGCTGCTTGGGCTCAGGGATGGCTTGCCTCCCTGAGCCCTGCCCAGCCCCTGGACTTCTGATGACCACCTCCTGAAGGACTTTGTGGCTTTTTGTGCCTTCATAGCGCTGGGAGCGCTGTATTTTCCTTCCTAGCGCTTGGGAGTGCTTTCCATTGACCCCTGGTGCAGGAGAGCGGTATTCTGTGTGCCTAGCGCTGGGCGAGCGCTTTATTTGCCTTTGAGCGCTTGGACGCGCTATTGATCTCAGCCGGTGCCCACCCGGCGTTATTTGCCCGTTTATTACTTAAAACGAGCGAGTGCCCACCTCGCTGTTTATTTTAATCTCGAGGGTGCCACCCCTCGTAAATACCCCCGATAAATCACCGCCGCAGCCGCGGGCAAAACCAGGAAGTCAGGCGGCATCGCGCCTGACTGTAGGCGGGACTTCCGGTTTCCCGGAGGAAGTCCCGCCCGCCGCCGCGCTGGGATTGGCTGCCGCCGACCGGAAGAGGATTGAGGCGGAGCGATGGCCGCCCGGGGCTCCTGTGAGGTGAGGAGAGCCCGGGGCAGCCAGCCAAGTGCAGCGCCGGTGTTGCGGGGCTCCCATGCAATGGAGGGAGCCCCGGCCAAGCAGTCCAGCCCGCAGCACAGGAGAGCCCCGAGGAGCGGGAGCTCTCCTGCCCCCCAGCCGCCGCGAGACCGGTGAGTGCCCACAGAGTGTTTTGGAGCCCCAGAGAGGCTCGTGGGGGCCCCCCGTGATATCGAGTCCCCGAGAGGGACTCCGCCTACCTTTGCCCCGGCGAGCCTGCGAGGTTCGGTCCCCGCATTCTTTGATAGAGCCTAGAGAGGCTCAAGAAGGCGCCACAGTTGTTTGAAGAGCCACAGAGGCTCTTGAGGGCAGTTCATTGATTTTGAGTCCCAGGAGGGGGGACTCCAACATTGGCCCCACATTTGCTCGAGCCCAGAGAGGCTCAGGGGCATTGCTTAATTTGAAGGCCTAGTGGGCTCCAAACTGCGCCTATGTATGTTCTAGAGCCTAGAAGGCTCCCCGTTTGCACAGTTTTGCTTCCTGAGGGGCCAGTGAGGGCCCCATGCGCAGATTTGTTTCCAGCTGCCCAGCAATTAGTGGGCAGCTGCACCGTTTAGGTATTTTGCTTCCTAGGGACATGTTCTGGACTTTAGGAGTGAGGCGCACTCCTTCATCCCTGGCCTTTCCCCAGCTGCGCAGCATTTAGTGCCAGCTGCAGCGTTTAGGCCCCCTGTTCTGTCCCTCAGCTGCCCAGCACTTTGTGGGCAGCTGCTACGTTTAGGTCTTGGCGCAGTGGCGCAACCTGGACTTTGTGAGTTCTACGCTAAAGGTTTAGATGCTGTTATGATCTATGTCCTATTGCTTTTGGCTGTTAGGAAATGTACAATGTGTAGTATGTTTTGCGCACCCTGTGTTCTGCACCTCTGAATGTGTTGTTGATACATTATGTGCCCTGTTCCTTACACCGCTGAACGTGTGTTGATGCGTCATGTGTTCCTTACACCGCTGAATGTAGGTTCTGCATCATGTGTTTTGTCCCCAGGTCTATGCCCCTATGTGTATTGTGATACTGAGGTGGTTGTTCTTGCTAGTGCAGGTGGTGCTAGTAAGGTCCTGGTTCCCTGCGTGACCTGTTCCTAGGGTGGTTAGGATTGCGTAGGGGGGACTTACCAGTTACCAGTGGGTACTGGTTTTGTGCTTTATGTCCTATTTTGTGTTACAATGATCTTCTGTTATAAGTGATCCCAAGGGCTTGATACTAAGCTTGCCCCCTGACCAGAGTCCCAGGACCAGTGGACTCTATGGTGCCTTCCCTGCCAAATTGATGGGACTTGTCTGATCTCCCTGGGCCCCTGGGGCCTCGCTGAAGTGTGCCTCGCTCGTTCCCCTCGGCAGCTCGTGCCGGCAGCCCGTCCAAGCCTCGAGCAGCGCGGCTCTCCCTGAGCCGCGCCGCTTCGCTGGGTCGCCCGCATCCTGCCTCCCCCTCCTCTTCTGAGCCGCACACATTGGTCGCCCCAGAGAAACGCTTGTACCGTGCCGGCAGCCCGTCCAAGCCTCGAGCAGCGCCGCTCTCCCCTGAGCCGCGCCGCTTCGCTGGGTCGCCCGCTCAAGCTTACTAAGGAGGTCACTCGCATTATCCCGTGCAACCAGGACGGAAGGTACTGTCTGATAGGCTATGTTCTAAGTTCTAGGCCTACAAGTATTGTATTGTTACTTCTAAAAGTTCTGATTCCTGACAGTGGTCCAGGTGGCCCTGTCTTGTAAATAATCCCTTGTAAATTCTGCCCGTGCCTCTGGCACATTGTAAAGTGTGTTTTATCTAATGTGTTTTGGTGTAATACAAAGGCTATTTTTATATAACCTTGTGTGGAGTTTCCTTTGTGGTGGGCCTTTGGATGTTGTTGCTGGGGTGCGTGCGCAAATACTTAACTCACATCGCCTCCGAGTTTAGCCTTGCTGCTCGCGCCACGTTACCTAGAGGGTGAGCAGGGGTTATCTTGGCGTGTAACTCCCTTGCCCTGACTTGGGAGTGGTGGTCTCTGACTGACTTTGGCGAAAGCCCTGGCCAGCCGGGGATCCCATTTCCAACAGGGATCATCAGCGTGGCGGGGGCGGCGGAGGCCAAGGGTTGCAAGGTTTTGTAAAGGGACGTAGAGTTTGGTCAGTGTGGTCTTCTAGGTAAAAGTAAAGGAACCCGAGGAGAATGAAGGTGCTAGGCTGATGATGACGGGTGCCACATAGTCTGTGATGTCTCCAGCAAAATGAATGTGGGGTCCTGGTGATCTGTATACAAAGGTTCTGCCTAGGACGATGATGGCGGTGTTGCATATCTTGAACGTGAGGTGTTGCAGCTGATGGTATCTTTGAATATGAGGATGACTCCACCTCTGGGCATGTGCTGATGGTCTTGACGGGTATTCTTATAGCCGCCAGCTACGACTGTAGTAATGTCCAGTGCTGGGGTCAGGTTTAGCCATTTTTTCACGAGGAAGAGCAGGTGTGGTACTTGGCAGTGCAGTAAGTCCCATATCTCCGGGCGTGATTGGTGAGCTAGCGGGTGTTGAGGAGCGCGATGAGAGTGTGGTCTGTGTGAGTGAGTGGCTGGTTTCTGTAAATGTGGGTGCCTGGGGTGCTGGGTGGTGTTGGCACGGGACAGTGCATGACGGCTTCCATGAGGTTCATGTGAATGCTACTTCCGTGCTGTGCGGTGCGGCAGCATTGCGGCAAGTGGAGGCCCGTGTTGAGAGCACAGAGGAGCGGGGCAGGTTAGCGGTCAGTAGGGGGAGTACCAGGGTTCTATGCGCTGTTGCGGCCTGGTGCAAATGGGCTTGCCTTTGAAGCGCCTTTGCGGCCCAACAGTGCGTCCGCGTTGCAGCTACCATTAAGTAGACCCAGGGTGGCGGGAGGAGCGTAAGGTGCCGCGGGCGGGAAACCAGTGGTGTCACTTCCTGTGCAGATGGATGCCCGGGTCTCCTGCTCGCCTGACTCTGCTGTTGTCTAGGACTAGATTGTTCCGTTTTCAAATAGAAGTAACTGCTCCCCTATCCTCACACAGTAGTCCACCACAGAATGTAAAATGATAGTTATTCGTAATATGTAATTCAGCCTCAGGATGTGGAAAAAACTGCTCTTGCACAAGTTTGGGCTCAGATACCTGGCCCAGCGCTCCTCGTGCCCAAACCTGTGTGCGCTCTCACTGTGCTGCTGAGGGACCTGCGTCCCTGGCACATCCTGGGAGGGAACTCTGCCAACCCCCCCCCCCCGGTCTCTGTCTGAGCCCCCACCACCGTTTCTTTGTCTGGAACAGCTCTCCCGGCCTCTCCCTGGTCTCTGTCTGGAGTGTCCCCAAAAGTGTGTGTTCCACAGCCTCAGAGTCGCTCAGTCTGGAGCTCCCTCGCACCCCTAGTTTCTCTCTCTGGAGCCAGTTCCAGTGTCTATCAGGAACCCTTTCCTCAACCTGAACCATGCCTCTGTCTGACATGATCGTCTGAAGCATCACATAATTTCTGCTGCCTGGGTGCCCCCCGGCGGTCTCTGCTGCCTGGGTGCCCCCCCGGCGGTCTCTGCTACCTGGGTGCCTCGACGGTCTCTGCTGCCTGGGTGCCCCGGCGGTCTCTGCTGCCTGTGTGCCCCCCCTCGGCGGTCTCTGCTGCCTGAGTGCCCCGGCGGTCTCTGCTGCCTGGGTGCCCCGGCGGTCTCTGCTGCCTGGGTGCTCCGGCGGTCTCTGCTGCCTGGGTGCCCCGGCGGTCTCTGCTGCCTGGGTGCCCCGGCGGTCTCTGCTGCCTGGGTGCCCCGGCGGTCTCTGCTGCCTGGGTGCCCCCCCTCGGCAGTCTCTGCTGCCTGAGTGCCCCGGCGGTCTCTGCTGCCTGGGTTCCCCGGCGGTCTCTGCTGCCTGGGTGCCACGGCGGTCTCTGCTGCCTGAGTGCCCCGGCGGTCTCTGCTGCCTGAGTGCCCCGGCGGTCTCTGCTGCCTGGGTGCCCCGGCGGTCTCTGCTGCCTGGGTGCCCCGGCGGTCTCTGCTGCCTGGGTGCCCCGGCGGTCTCTGCTGCCTGGGTTCCCCGGCGGTCTCTGCTGCCTGGGTGCCCCCCGGCGGTCTCTGCTGCCTGGGTGCCCCCTGGCGGTCTCTGCTGCCTGGGTGCCCCCCCGGCGGTCTCTGCTGCCTGGGTGCCCCCCGGCGGTCTCTGCTGCCTGGGTGCCCCCCGGCGGTCTCTGCTGCCTGGGTGCCCCGGCGGTCTCTGCTGCCTGGGTGCCCCGGCGGTCTCTGCTGCCTGGGTGCCCCGGCGGTCTCTGCTGCCTGGGTGCCCCGGCGGTCTCTGCTGCCTGGGTGCCCCGGCGGTCTCTGCTGCCTGGGTGCTCCGGCGGTCTCTGCTACCTGGGTGCCCCGGTCTCTGTCTGAGCCCCCACCACCGTTTCTTTGTCTGGAACAGCTCTCCCGGCCTCTCCCTGGTCTCTGTCTGGAGTGTCCCCAAAAGTGTGTGTTCCACAGCCTCAGAGTCGCGTAGTCTGGAGCTCCCTCGCACCCCTAGTTTCTCTCTCTGGAGCCAGTTCCAGTGTCTATCAGGAACCCTTTCCTCAACCTGAACCCTCCCTCTGTCTGACATGATCGTCTGAAGCATCACCCAGGCGGTCTATGCTGCCTGGGTGCCCCTCGCGGTCTATGCTGCCTGGGTGCCCCGGCGGTCTATGCTGCCTGGGTGCCCCTCGCGGTCTATGCTGCCTGAGTGCCCCGGCGGTCTCTGCTGCCTGGGTGCCCCGGCGGTCTCTGCTGCCTGGGTGCCCCGACGGTCTCTGCTGCCTGTGTGCCCCCCCTCGGCGGTCTCTGCTGCCTGGGTGCCCCGGCGGTCTCTGCTGCCTGGGTGCCCCGGCGGTCTCTGCTGCCTGGGTGCCCCGGCGGTCTCTGCTGCCTGGGTGCCCCTCGCGGTCTATGCTGCCTGGGTGCCCCGGCGGTCTATGCTGCCTGAGTGCCCCGGCGGTCTCTGCTGCCTGGGTGCCCCGGCGGTCTCTGCTGCCTGGGTGCTCCGGCGGTCTCTGCTGCCTGGGTGCTCCGGCGGTCTCTGCTGCCTGGGTGCCCCGGCGGTCTCTGCTGCCTGGGTGCCCCGGCGGTCTCTGCTGCCTGGGTGCCCCGGCGGTCTCTGCTGCCTGTGTGCCCCGGCGGTCTCTGCTGCCTGGGTGCCCCGGCGGTCTCTGCTGCCTGGGTGCCCCTGGCGGTCTCTGCTGCCTGAGTGCCTCGACGGTCTCTGCTTCCTGGGTGCTCCGGCGGTCTCTGCTACCTGGGTGCCTCGACGGTCTCTGCTGCCTGGGTACCCCGGCGGTCTCTGCTGCCTGGGTGCCCCGGCGGTCTCTGCTGCCTGGGTGCCCCCCGGTGGTCTCTGCTGCCTGGGTGCCCCCCGGCGGTCTTTGCTGCCTGGGTGCCCCCCGGCGGTCTCTACTGCCTGGGTGCCCCCCGGCGGTCTCTGCTGCCTGGGTGCCCCCCGGCGGTCTCGGCTGCCTGGGTGCCCCGGCGGTCTCTGCTGCCTGGGTGCCCCGGCGGTCTCTGCTGCCTGGGTGCCCCGGCGGTCTCTGCTGCCTGGGTGCCCCCCGGCGGTCTCTGCTGCCTGGGTGCCCCCCGGCGGTCTCTGCTGCCTGGGTGCCCCCCGGCGGTCTCTGCTGCCTGGGTGCCCCCCGGCGGTCTCTGCTGCCTGGGTGCCCCCCGGCGGTCTCTGCTGCCTGGGTGCCCCCCGGCGGTCTCTGCTGCCTGGGTGCCCCGGCGGTCTCTGCTGCCTGTGTGCCCCCCCTCGGCGGTCTCTGCTGCCTGGCTGCCCGGCGCGGTCTGCTGCTTGGGAGTGATTTTTGCGCATTTATGTTTTTTGTGCATCATTAACAACTTGCAGAGTGTCGTTTTATTCTTGATTTTACACATACCCTCTGATATTGTGTTTTTGTCTCCCCTGCATCCCTCCAAGGAGGAGGAGAGACTCCATCTGCGCTGCCTTTTCATCTTGATCGTACCTAAGACTTTCGGGTGGATGATGAACTCTTCGTTGGCTGTGGTTGCCAAGAAAGGTCGGGCTGTGCAAAAACGGACCATCTGTCGATGGATTGTCCTCTGCATAAAAATCTGCTTTGCAGTTGCATGCTCACTCCACTAGAGCAACAGCGGCAACCTCTGCGTTAGCACGCGGAGCCCCACTCCTTGATATCTGTCAGGCAGCGACGTGGGCATCCCTGCGCACACTTACCTGGCACCACTGTCTGGACAGCCAAGTCCAAATGGACAGGTACTTTGTCTGTTTGGTTCTCCAAGAATTCCTGGTGCGATCTTGGTTCACAGACCCTCTTTCTTCTGGGGAAGGTATTGCTGGGGTATCTTTTCTAAGGTAAGGAATCTACAACTAATTGTCTCTATCATATGAACAAGTTACAAGATGTATCTGGGCGAGACATATATTAGTTGTATATTCCTTACTGCCTCACCCTTCCTCCCCGCTCTGTGAAGTGAGATCTGTGGATTGGGCCTTCCCTTCATGGCCCTAGTTGCGGCGCACCAGTGGTTCGTGTCTTGCATGGCTCTGCGCTCTGGCGTGGAAGGTCATGTTAAGAACTAACATCAGCGCGAATGGGCGGTGTCGATATAGGTCCTGCAACATCATCCGGGAGCCCACAACGCCATTGAAGGACGCAGAGACAACCGACGCTCAGTAGTGCTGTTCATGAAAAATCTGTGGATCCAGACTGACACCTGGGGGAAATATGTCTCTACCAGATACATTGTTACCGAAGGTAAGTAACTTGTTCATCAACTTTGTCCTACCATCTCCTAGCTTGGGGTGGGCAGAATCCATATTCATGCAGTGGGATAGTGCTCGGTGCTAAGGCAGTATGAGTTTTAAAAAAACTGTGCTCCGATTTTCTGAGAATGTAACATGTTTTATCATACCACGATGAGTGTGCAGGTTTAGTGATTTAATATTCGTAAATAGTGTATATAAACCCTCGATTTTGTGGGAGAGTCAGAGAACCTGCTGTGCTGCTAGGGATGCTGCACATTTCTCTTTTGGTTTTGCTGCCTACGTGGAATCAAGAATAGTTTTGCACTGTAATGTTCTATTTGCAGAGACCCTTCATGACAATCACTCGGTGCATTTGTATTTAACAATTCTGTACCATAGCTTTTGAATGTTTTTAGGTCTCGCCTTTCTCATTCCGAAGGAATGGGAAATGGCGAGAATTCAAGTGCTCGAAATCCTCGTGAAAGCACCGCTTTTTTCGTGCTTTTTTCATCGAGTTCACGTGGCCACAGGCACGCGCTTTTGGCCCATAAACTTTCATGGCCATCTGTTCCCCAATGTCCCTCCCACCCTTCCTTTGATCTTGCCGCGAGTTCTTACAGGCTAATGGCCCTCCCCCAGCACAGAGCGCGCATCGCTTGTTTTTGAGAATCATTGTACACGCGTTTGTTTAGCCTCCCTTTTTATTTTAAAAATTACAAACAGCCAATTAGGATTATAAATTTACTAAGCATCCTGCCTTTAAAATTGCCTTTTGCGACCCCCTCGTTTACAGTTTCAGCAGGCATACGCAGCACACTTCCCCCACTTGCAATAGACTTCAGTTCACGTAAGCGTGAGAAAGGGAATGCCTTCTCAGTATTGTTCGGGCAGGCAGCAACTCACCAAATGTTTCACGTCTCACCAGCATGTGCAGGGTGCCAGTCAGGTCACGACCATGCTATGGTTTACTACACTGACGTGTTTCCACCTTTGAGAGCTTTAGAAGTGCTTGGGGTTCAAAGCCCTGCACAAAAACTGAGGCTTCTTTGACCCTTCAGGAGTAGGAAATGTCAGGGCCTTTGATTGTTTTTTTTTGTTGACCCCGTCGATACCCACCCGCACTTCCCGAGGTAGTCGACCCCCACATTGTGTGTGCCCCCCCCCTCCTTTGAGCACATACCTGGGGGCACTCGTGCTCAGACGGCATTACGGAGAACCTCTCGGCAGAGGTCCTGATTGCTGCTATGAGTACGCTCGCTCTATGTGGGAGAGCTGAAAATGACCATACTACTTGTAGTAGGCGCACAAGTGCGTCTGCTGCCTACGATTGCTGTATGCATTGTTCTGTCTCTGCCATCACATTCCGGGAGACCCAGGAAGGCTCCGGATGTGCTGAACTTGGAGCACTTGTCCTTAGGTGGCATTGCGCAGTGAGCTCAGGATGGCCCCCCTCCCAGTAGGAACTTGCCGCATTTAACTAAGAGATATTACCATATTCACTGTAGAAGGTGCGCGTGTGTCCTGTAATCCACGCTGGGCGCTCACATAAGTGCCTTTCCATGTTTCCTCCCCAATATCCCCTTCGTTCCTTTATCCCTTACTCTCTCATACCCAAGCCTTCACAACCTTCTTTCTCTCTCTTTCTCCTCCCCTCCCCCACCTCCTCCGTGCCCCTCCTTACCCCCTCTGATTCTCTATGCCTCCCCGGAGCTCAGACCTCCCTGCCTCTGGTTTCACGCTGGCCCCGGGGCCTGCTCCCCAGCCTGTCTCCTGGATGTGTTTTGTTTCCTGCTGTCTGTGTTTGCGGAGTCGGAACGGGACTCCTTTCACAGCAGTTTTTGCCCAAGACCATTCAGATGTCACGTCATACAATTTTAGTGCAGTGCAGAGTTCAGGATTTACATTTTGTCAGTGTGCTCGTGAGTGTTGGCTCACAGATTTGTGTCTGGAGGTTGGTAGTTTGCCCTGTGGCAAGAACTGCGCCCCAGTGTGTGATCTTGCACCCTTCCACAATGTACATGAGGGTGCACAGTGCATACTGGAGTGTGAGACAGTAAACGTCCCTTACAAGCGGTGCGCAACTGGGCAAAGCTGAAAAATACCTCCCACTTATCACAGCCTGTCACTTAACGGTTGAGCTTGACCCCAGCAGACAGGCCTCAAGTTGTCCTCCTTGCCTTGCGCCAGTAGCCGAGCCAACCTTTTCCCGCCCTTGGCTCCTGGTCCCTTTAGAAGCTTTTCCTTAAACACCAGGTCCCCGAGGCAGTGCAAAGCAGGATTTAGAAGTCCGAATGCCCTGGAATCAGATGTCCCTACAAGGAGTTAAGGAAACCAGAGGAAGTCTATCTGACTGCCAGAAGACACGGCCGTGACGTCAGCCGCACGCCCAAAGATTATCTGCAGATGGGCAAGGGCGAAGGTTCACCTTTCTAACACAACCTGTTGCAGCATTCATCCTGGGCACGAGGTCTGGGCCTTGCACACAGCTTGTGACTACAGAGACGATGCCCCAGTCGTGGAAGTCCTGACATTGTCACTCAAACTTTAAGAAAAGTCACTACTTTTTTTTCACGACGATAAAAGTGAAATGTGTGACAAGTGAGATAAAATATATATATTAGGTTTAATGTAGGTTTATTGACTTAAAGTGAAACCAAAGAGTACATACTAGTGCATGAAACAGCTCATGTCATCTATATGACGTCAACACTGTTTTATAATTACTGTCCCTCTAGCCATTCATTCATCATTCACCCACGTTTGTATGACAGTCATCCGCAGATATGTTGCTGCAGACCAATCACCCATCCACGTATCCAAACCTTTCCTCCTATTTCTCATGTCTCTGTCCATCCATCCAACCACCTATTGCTTGTCGCATTAAGCCAATAATTCTGCAGACTACATGAAGCCACTTTCTTCGAACCAAAGAGAGACAGAAGACAGACAGAGAACGCCTATAGGCAGAAACCAGACAACAAGTTAAAAGCTTCTTCAAATAGATATGGATGCTCATATTTTTAGCATTTTTTTAATTAGGTCTGGGTTATTAGTGCAGCCGTGTCAACCTGCTCTTACTCTTTAACAAAATTAACTCAGAGTGCACTTTGGCTCAGTCAGTCTGATGCTATTAGCTGTTTGGTGTATCAGACCTCCTACGGAGTGCTTCTTGAATGAGGGACTATTTTAAATCTGAAAAAATGCTTTCCATCATCACACTTTTTTTTACAATCAATTCCTTATTACCCATTTTCTATAGAAAATGCAATCCTTTTTTGATGCTTTTTTTGTTTTTCCAGTCTTTGCAAATACATTATGTCTGGCTTATGCATGTGGTGTGAGACCCTGGCTTTGAGTGAAACTCAGTTTCGGTCATGAAAAACAATGCCCTGCAGTGTTGTGGTATGTGTCATATATACAAGACTTATTTTTAATGCCACTGCACAGAGTACATGAAAAATGCTAAGTTACAATATAGAAATATTTGGTGGGTTGTGAGCACATTTTAGGAGCGTAAAAGTGCAATGATGTCTGTGATGATGTCACGCCCATCACCAATGACAACAAGCATTGGCATAGCCAATAGGCCTCGCCTTTGGGACCTTATACGTGCTTAGCCATGCAACAGTTGATGTTGTTGCACCAAGGATATTGTGCTGCATAACTAAATACTTATAAGGTACCAAAAGCGAGACCTATTGGCTATGCCAATGCTTGTTAATACATATTTTACATTTATTCCATTGATCTAGAGCTCAATTTTTAAGTGCGTTCTTACTTAAGTAACTGCATTTTTGATGGGTTGGGAGGCGCCTTATCTCGGGGACACATTGCCTCATTAGAAGTGAGATTTAACACCGTCTCCCATTCGTCAACCCGCAGGTGTTCTATTCAGGTAATGTTTTGGGGTGCAGAAATGGCCCCATTCCCCATGCTGTTTGCTGCCTTGAACCCTGCTGCCGAGGTCTGGCAGGAATACTGCATGGATTCCAGCAGCGAATCCCCTCGCGTGAGAATACTGATGCTTGAACGAAACGCAGGCGAAAAGCAGTTGAGCAAGAGGTGATGAGGAAGAGAAAGTGGGAAACTGGTCCTGTACCCCCGGAGCCCTCGCGCATTGCCAGCATCCAGATATACAGTCTCCATTTTTGCTGTCCGTAATATGAGTTGCTGACCTTCGATAGCGTGATGCATACTCATCACTGTAGGCTAGTTTGAAAGAGTGACCCACCAGGTGAGACTGATACTCTCCATAGTATTGACCCCCCCAAACCGCCCAAAACTAAAGAATGAATATCCCATAGGTACGCTGTTATACCTGGCTGGTGCTAGAGATTGGAGAAAGCAGAGGTTGAGATGTTCCCAGAAGAGTCCTTGAGGTAAGTTACAAAAAGGAAAACCAAACTCCCCAGAGGTGCACACAAAGGAAGGCTGACTGCTAACTAAGACCGGATTCAGAGACACTCCAGCAAGCCATCTATGCTGGTGCTGATGGTCTTGACCCCGACGTTCCTGTCTGAAGTGTTGGCGCCATCGAAGTTATGTCCAGTGACAAGAGCGCCATCTTGGATTGGAAGAAGATTCTGAGATACTTGCTAGTGACTTCAGGCTTCGGCTGGTGTATGGGACTAGCGTTTACGATACCTCTACCGATGTAGTGGCAGACGTAGGCGCCGTCCTCTGTGGACATGCCGGGAAGCGCCAACTTTCTGTTGTATCTTACGTAACAAATGTGTAAGAGCAGTATTTGATCCAACTTTAAATTTATTGAAGACGTAATGTCAGACCAACACTCTGACCCGGCAGTAGCAGTCGGCCGTCCTATCCATTTGGGGAGACGTAAAACTCACAGTGGACAAGAACGGAGTGGCTGCCCTTTCACTTCTGGGTTTGTGAACTGGATTGCTTCTTACCTCTGGAACAAGCGAAGTGTAGTTTATCCATCACCAACTCACACCCAACACTGTGGTGCCCCTCCAGGGTACATTATATTCCCTCAGTCATTCAAAATCCACTAGGCCTCCTTAACAGACCTGATTAAATCATTCAACCCCACCTGTTAGTTATGCAGATGACAAACAAATCAAAAAAATGGATGGCCCAGAAAATCTCTACAACTCTGAACTTGACGATGGCCTTCGCGACATAAATACATGGATGATGAGCAATCACTAAACACTCAACAATGCAGACACAAAAATCATAATATGTGGACAACGGCAACCATTCGAGCCTACAGTCATATGGCTCAAAGAACTCTAGGCCCATCCAACATCATCCAGGGAAGTCGGGAACCCAGGGGAAACCTTTCATTCAGACCTATCCTTGAAACCATGTCCTCTCCATCACAAAGAGTGTCTCCTACACAATGTAAACACTGCTCCACATCTAAATACGAACCAACACGACACGCCGTCCTCTCTCTTGTAATCTCCAAGCTTGACGATGCCAACAGACTGCACATTGGTGCCCAAGATGCATCAAATGCAAAATACAACTCTTCCTAAACGCTGCCACAAGGCTCACTCCACCATGTATGTCAGAATTTGTAAAGCGCACGGCTACCTCCAACGGAAGTGTCCTGGCGCTGTCCGTATACCGCTGTGGAACCCATCCTGGTTTTTCCCTGTGAAATGTCCACTCCTGGGCACCCCCAAGGTGGAGGCCAGGCATCCATGCGCTGCTGGGGCCATTGTGGAGATTAAGCAAGCTATTGCCCAGAGTCGCAGAGTGGGACCCATGATTGGAATAGGCACCGAGGCGAGAATTAACAGGTCCGGGGAAATTGTGTCCAAGACCCGCCGAGGCGAGAATTGAACCCTGGTCCCGGGCTAGACCTCTGCATCAGGGTCTGCCGCTCTAACCATTGAGCCACACTTAACCACCTTCTCCACCTTCACCCAAGGGAACACCGCGCTGCAGTCCTGCAATCACTCCACTGGCTTCCTATAGC
Organism: Lissotriton helveticus; assembly: GCF_964261635.1. NCBI lineage: Eukaryota > Metazoa > Chordata > Amphibia > Caudata > Salamandridae > Lissotriton > Lissotriton helveticus. The sequence continues at coordinate 475,868,517 of NC_136062.1, forward strand.
TGGAAGGGCGCTGTCCAAGGCGCTCTGCAGTGTCCACAGAGCCTCCTAATGAAAAGGACCACTACAAGTTAAATTCAACCTATAAACACTGGACAGGAAGCTGCCCTCCAGGCTTGCACCACCGAGCATCACATCACCTTACCATGAGAAATCCGCAGGGGGTGAAGCTTTCTCAGACAAGCTGCCAACCTCTCGACTCCTGACCAGCCAAGAGTCGAGGCTTCCAAGAACAGATCTACCTCAGAAGACAGTTGAAAACATGAATATTTCCAAAATAACTACATCATCCTACAATGCTCAGGTAGACCCAGGAAACTTACTCACACATTCAGTCGACTGTTTATAGCTCACAGATAAAAAAACAATTCAACCAGTACATGTTCTATGGAAGTAGGTTCTGAAGGTCTGACTTGCAGTTAGTACATAGTGTTGTCCATTCATATATAACTCTTCGGCCCATCCTAGTACCATAACACGCCGCGGTCGGCATTGAACTATAGCTCGGTCGTCTCATAAGACACATATGCCACAGGTCGTGTCCATCAGCCAGTAGTGAACCAGTCAGAGGACTCTGGTTGACTCCACCACTGCAGGTCACAACTAGCTGCATACTGCGACCGATCGTCGCAATTCACGATGTCGCCCACATTTGTGATGATTGTAATAAAGGCCATCCCAGGAGATCTCCCCAGCCTCGCCTGCTCCGGACATAGACTTCAAACAAGATATAAGTTTGAACGAGTCGCCGGAAAAGGAGTCTGATCATGAGAAGTGCCATAAAAGCACCTGCGGAGCGGCTCAAAGCTGCCAGTTTACTGAAAACCAATGACGGCGCGTCTTTCTCCAACCTCTTCATCCACCACAGTGCTAAGCGCTGCGTCCCATAACATGATAACCACACCCCAGTGGTCATCACGCATGACATGGAATCACCTCCGTCCAGTGGTCATCACGCATGACATGGAATCGCCTCCAATGTGCGATTAGTAAAGAAGACACATTTAACCAACATGCCCTGCATGGCATAGCTTGCTCGACACGTAGGCAAGCGCTTCAGTGCCCCACATAGAGGTAGTAAGTGCTATATAAGTGCTGCACTATAATCCACTGCAGTACAATGCAATTCTTCTTGCACTCCTGCAAGGAGGACTTGTCAATCTAGTTGACTGGCGAGTATTCACATCGTTTCTGACACCCAAGGTGTCTGCTCTGGTTCCTCTGGCCCTGCAGCAATGGGCCTCAGGCCGTGCGCCGAAGACTCTGACAGTGTGCTGCTGCTGCAGGCCCTGTGCAGCAACCTTGGGCCCGTGCCACAGCCATGGGCCCTGCACGGCAGCTTCGGGCCCTGCGCTGCAGTCACGGGCCCCTCGTTTCAGCCAGGGGCCCCGTGCTGCAACCACAGGCCCTGCACCGCTGCCTCAAGCTTCACTTCATGCTGTTTAGTGGCGGATGGTAGGGAAAAGTAGTGGTAGGGTGGGATGAGGGCGTGGGAATTAGAAATAAATAAAATCTCACTTACCGGAGTACAGCCGCCGCCTCTCCTCCATCCTCCCTCTGTTTCTGGCTCACGGCAGCACACAGGCTCCCAGACTCCCCTAAGCCAATCACGACGTTGCTATCACCAGCATGACAGCATCATCGTGATTGGTCTGAGCGGCCGGGTTCGACTCTTAGACAGGGAGTGGGATCCTGTGCATGTTCTCCAACCAACTGTGCAATACAGCCGGGTGGAGAAATGCTAAGTGCGCATGTCTGTTTGGCTGGCCCAAGATGTCATTTGCACTTAAGTCCATCGACCACTCCTCCTCCTGCTTGTCACATAGCCCAGCCCCGCCCGAACCTAAAAATAAAATTATAATAACGTTATCATGTTGTGTTATTATCATTTTATTTCTCCCTCTTGCACTTAGTGGGGCGACGCTCCCCCGCCTCAGTGGAGGAGCCGCCACCGCTGTTTTGTCGCCACGTTCTTTGAACCCTCCTGTCCAATGTACCTGAAATGGTCCATCATGTGAACAGTCAAGGGCGGGGCCTGATCGCCCTCGGTGACGTCACTTATGGCCACAGACTAATATCCTGCAAGCCCTTTAAACCCCCGACCCCCCCCCCCCCCATTTTTAGATCGAATGGAGTTTCCCCCTGTGTCAGGCTGATGCTGTTATGGTTTAAAGTGTCTGAGTGTTTTCAAGGTTTGGATTATATGAGGCAGGATACCTGGATGTGAAAAGTCTGCTGATAAATCGATTGTATCTATTGTGTTACAGATGGAAGCTGACATGGAGAGAGGCTGGTGCTGACCCCCCCCCCTCTCCCCCCCCCCTCGCCCCACCCCACAGCAGAGGAGGAGCCTGGACGGAGGAGCATCGTCTAAGTGACCCCCGTGACGGTAAGGTCCCGTTGTACGAGAACTTGTATTGTATTTTATAGCGCTTACTACCCCAGACGAGGCGTCGAAGCGCTTTTTCGGCGGGTAGCACGCTACTCCGGGACTCAGAGGATTAGTGTTGAATTAGTGTAGTGAAACATGCGAGTACATTTTAAGTTGCGCAATGGCTCAGCACCTACCTAAAAGTCCATATGCAACAAGGAAATGACACAGAGCAACATCTGGAATACTAATCAAACCTGAAATAATCTCCCAAATGAATGAGTCAAGTCTTCAAATTCTTGTGAAGAATTGTTTTCCTTTTTTAATTCCTTTATGTGATATTTTGTGTTTTTGGTCATCCAAATTACTGGGAACTAGGAGGGTCAAGTTCTCCGCTCTCAAACTTAAGACTTCCTGGTGCAGGCCTTGAGTGCCCCGACCTTCTATCTCCTGCTGTAAGTAACTTTAAGTGGTGGATGGATCCGTCAGTTATTTGGATTCAGAAAGATAGCAGAAGGATAGAGGAGGAAAAAAGGTTTGTATCAATATAGCGCTTGCTACCCCTGTGGGGTGTTGAAGCGCTTATTTTTTGCGTTCACTGCGTGTGGCAGGCAGAGAGGCCCTTAAAGGGATGGGCAAAGCGGGTCATTGTCTAGGGCCCCAACCTTTCAAGGCACCCCCCCCCCCCTTCCAGGAACGTAACCTTTCTCTCCACTTCAACCTCTAGCCTCTGCCTCTACCTCTGCCTCTACCTCTACCTCTGCCTCTACCTCTGCCTCTGCCTCTGTCTCTGCCTCTACCTCTGCCTCTACCTCTGCCTCTACCTCTGTCCCCGTCTCTACCTCTGTCCCTACCCCTACCTCTGCCTCTGCCTCTGCCTCTACCTCTGCCTCTACCTCTACCTCTGCCTCTACCTCTGCCTCTGCCTCTGTCTCCGTCTCTACCTCTGTCCACACCTCTGCCTCTGCCTCCGCCTCTGCCTCTGCCTCTACCTCTGTCCCCGTCTCTACCTCTGTCCCTACCCCTGCCTCTACCTCTACCTCTGCCTCTACCTCCGCCTCTGCCTCTGCCTCTACCTCTGTCCCCGTCTCTACCTCTGTCCCTACCCCTGCCTCTACCTCTACCTCTGCCTCTACCTCTGCCTCTACCTCTGCCTCTGCCTCTGCCTCTACCTCTACCTCTGCCTCTACCTCTGCCTCTACCTCTGCCTCTACCTCTGCCTCTGCCTCTACCTCTGCCTCTACCTCTGCCTCTACCTCTGCCTCTACCTCTGCCTCTACCTCTGCCTCTGTCTCTACCTCTACCCCTGCCTCTGCCTCTACCTCTGCCTCTACCTCTGCCTCTACCTCTACCTCTACCTCTGCCTCTACCTCTACCTCTGCCTCTACCTCTGCCTCTGCCTCTGCCTCTGCCTCTACCTCTGCCTCTACCTCTGCCTCTACCTCTGCCTCTACCTCTGCCTCTGTCTCTGCCTCTACCTCTGCCTCTACCTCTGCCTCTACCTCTGCCTCTGCCTCTACCTCTGTCCCCGTCTCTACCTCTGTCCCTACCCCTGCCTCTACCTCTACCTCTGCCTCTACCTCTGCCTCTACCTCTGCCTCTGCCTCTGCCTCTACCTCTGCCTCTACCTCTACCTCTGCCTCTACCTCTGCCTCTGCCTCTGCCTCTGCCTCTGCCTCTACCTCTGCCTCTACCTCTGCCTCTACCTCTGCCTCTACCTCTGCCTCTGTCTCTACCTCTACCCCTGCCTCTGCCTCTACCTCTGCCTCTACCTCTGCCTCTACCTCTACCTCTACCTCTGCCTCTACCTCTACCTCTGCCTCTACCTCTGCCTCTACCTCTGCCTCTGCCTCTGCCTCTACCTCTACCTCTACCTCTGCCTCTGCCTCTGCCTCTGCCTCTACCTCTACCTCTGCCTCTGCCTCTGCCTCTGCCTCTACCTCTGCCTCTGCCTCTACCTCTGCCTCTACCTCTGCCTCTACCTCTAGCCTCTGCCTCTACCTCTGCCTCTGCCTCTACCTCTGCCTCTGCCTCTACCTCTGCCTCTACCTCTGCCTCTACCTCTACCTCTGCCTCTACCTCTGCCTCTACCTCTGCCTCTGTCTCTACCTCTACCCCTGCCTCTACCTCTGCCTCTACCTCTGCCTCTACCTCTGCCTCTGTCTCTACCTCTACCCCTGCCTCTGCCTCTACCTCTGCCTCTACCTCTGCCTCTGCCTCTACCTCTGCCTCTACCTCTGCCTCTGCCTCTACCTCTGCCTCTGCCTCTACCTCTGCCTCTACCTCTGCCTCTGCCTCTGCCTCTGCCTCTACCTCTGCCTCTGTCTCTACCTCTACCCCTGCCTCTGCCTCTGCCTCTACCTCTGCCTCTACCTCTGCCTCTGTCTCTACCTCTACCTCTACCTCTGCCTCTACCTCTACCTCTGCCTCTACCTCTACCTCTGCCTCTACCCCTGCCTCTACCTCTGCCTCTACCTCTACCTCTGCCTCTACCTCTGCCTCTACCTCTGCCTCTACCTCTACCTCTGCCTCTACCCCTGCCTCTACCTCTGCCTCTACCTCTACCTCTGCCTCTACCTCTGCCTCTACCTCTGCCTCTACCTCTACCTCTGCCTCTACCTCTGCCTCTACCTCTGTCTCTACCTCTGCCTCTACCTCTACCCCTGCCTCTACCTCTGCCTCTACCTCTACCTCTGCCTCTACCCCTGCCTCTACCTCTGCCTCTACCTCTGCCTCTACCTCTACCTCTGCCTCTACCTCTGCCTCTACCTCTGCCTCTACCTCTACCTCTGCCTCTACCTCTGCCTCTACCTCTGTCTCTACCTCTGCCTCTACCTCTACCCCTGCCTCTACCTCTGCCTCTACCTCTGCCTCTGCCTCTGTCTCCGTCTCTACCTCTGTCCACACCTCTGCCTCTGCCTCTACCTCTGCCTCTGCCTCTACCTCTGTCCCCGTCTCTACCTCTGTCCCTACCCCTGCCTCTACCTCTACCTCTGCCTCTACCTCTGCCTCTACCTCTGCCTCTGCCTCTGCCTCTACCTCTGCCTCTACCTCTACCTCTGCCTCTACCTCTGCCTCTACCTCTGCCTCTGCCTCTGCCTCTGCCTCTACCTCTGCCTCTACCTCTGTCCCCGTCTCTACCTCTGTCCCTACCCCTACCTCTGCCTCTGCCTCTGCCTCTACCTCTGCCTCTACCTCTACCTCTGCCTCTACCTCTGCCTCTACCTCTGCCTCTGCCTCTGCCTCTGCCTCTACCTCTGCCTCTACCTCTGCCTCTACCTCTGCCTCTACCTCTGCCTCTGTCTCTACCTCTACCCCTGCCTCTGCCTCTGCCTCTACCTCTGCCTCTACCTCTGCCTCTACCTCTACCTCTACCTCTGCCTCTACCTCTACCTCTGCCTCTACCTCTGCCTCTACCTCTGCCTCTGCCTCTGCCTCTACCTCTACCTCTGCCTCTGCCTCTACCTCTGCCTCTGCCTCTACCTCTGCCTCTGCCTCTACCTCTGCCTCTACCTCTGCCTCTACCTCTAGCCTCTGCCTCTACCTCTGCCTCTGCCTCTACCTCTGCCTCTGCCTCTACCTCTGCCTCTACCTCTGCCTCTACCTCTACCTCTGCCTCTACCTCTGCCTCTACCTCTGCCTCTGTCTCTACCTCTACCCCTGCCTCTACCTCTGCCTCTACCTCTGCCTCTACCTCTGTCTCTACCTCTACCCCTGCCTCTGCCTCTACCTCTGCCTCTACCTCTGCCTCTGCCTCTACCTCTGCCTCTGCCTCTGCCTCTGCCTCTACCTCTGCCTCTACCTCTGCCTCTGCCTCTACCTCTGCCTCTGCCTCTACCTCTGCCTCTACCTCTGCCTCTACCTCTACCTCTGCCTCTACCTCTACCCCTGCCTCTGCCTCTGCCTCTACCTCTGCCTCTACCTCTGCCTCTGTCTCTACCTCTACCTCTACCTCTGCCTCTACCTCTACCTCTGCCTCTACCTCTACCTCTGCCTCTACCCCTGCCTCTACCTCTGCCTCTACCTCTACCTCTGCCTCTACCTCTGCCTCTACCTCTGCCTCTACCTCTACCTCTGCCTCTACCCCTGCCTCTACCTCTGCCTCTACCTCTACCTCTGCCTCTACCTCTGCCTCTACCTCTGCCTCTACCTCTACCTCTGCCTCTACCTCTGCCTCTACCTCTGTCTCTACCTCTGTCTCTACCTCTACCCCTGCCTCTACCTCTGCCTCTACCTCTACCTCTGCCTCTACCCCTGCCTCTACCTCTGCCTCTACCTCTACCTCTGCCTCTACCTCTGCCTCTACCTCTGCCTCTACCTCTACCTCTGCCTCTACCTCTGTCTCTACCTCTGCCTCTACCTCTACCCCTGCCTCTACCTCTGCCTCTACCTCTGCCTCTGCCTCTGTCTCCGTCTCTACCTCTGTCCACACCTCTGCCTCTGCGTCCGCCTCTGCCTCTGCCTCTACCTCTGTCCCCGTCTCTACCTCTGTCCCTACCCCTGCCTCTACCTCTACCTCTGCCTCTACCTCTGCCTCTGCCTCTGCCTCTACCTCTGCCTCTACCTCTACCTCTGCCTCTACCTCTGCCTCTACCTCTGCCTCTGCCTCTGCCTCTGCCTCTACCTCTGCCTCTACCTCTGCCTCTACCTCTGCCTCTACCTCTGCCTCTGTCTCTACCTCTACCCCAGCCTCTGCCTCTACCTCTGCCTCTACCTCTGCCTCTACCTCTGCCTCTACCTCTGCCTCTACCTCTACCTCTGCCTCTACCTCTGCCTCTACCTCTGCCTCTGCCTCTGCCTCTACCTCTACCTCTGCCTCTACCTCTGCCTCTGCCTCTACCTCTAGCCTCTACCTCTAGCCTCTGCCTCTACCTCTGCCTCTGCCTCTACCTCTGCCTCTACCTCTGCCTCTACCTCTGCCTCTGTCTCTACCTCTACCCCTGCCTCTACCTCTGCCTCTACCTCTGCCTCTACCTCTGCCTCTGTCTCTGCCTCTACCCCTGCCTCTGCCTCTACCTCTGCCTCTACCTCTGCCTCTGCCTCTACCTCTGCCTCTACCTCTGCCTCTGCCTCTACCTCTGCCTCTACCTCTGCCTCTGCCTCTACCTCTGTCTCTACCTCTACCCCTGCCTCTGCCTCTACCTCTGCCTCTACCTCTGCCTCTGCCTCTACCTCTGCCTCTACCTCTGCCTCTGCCTCTACCTCTGCCTCTGCCTCTACCTCTGCCTCTACCTCTGCCTCTACCTCTACCTCTGCCTCTACCTCTGCCTCTACCTCTGCCTCTGCCTCTACCTCTGCCTCTACCTCTGCCTCTGCCTCTACCTCTGCCTCTGCCTCTACCTCTGCCTCTACCTCTGCCTCTACCTCTACCTCTGCCTCTACCTCTGCCTCTGCCTCTGTCTCTACCTCTACCCCTGCCTCTGCCTCTACCTCTGCCTCTACCTCTGCCTCTGCCTCTACCTCTGCCTCTGCCTCTACCTCTGCCTCTACCTCTGCCTCTACCTCTACCTCTGCCTCTACCTCTGCCTCTACCTCTGCCTCTGTCTCTACCTCTACCCCTGCCTCTACCTCTACCTCTGCCTCTACCTCTGCCTCTGTCTCTATCTCTACCCCTGCCTCTGCCTCTACCTCTGCCTCTGTCTCTATCTCTACCCCTGCCTCTGCCTCTACCTCTGCCTCTACCTCTGCCTCTACCTCTGTCCCTACCTCTATCTCTACCTCTGCCTCTGCCTCTACCTCTGCCTCTGCCTCTACCTCTGCCTCTACCTCTGCCTCTGCCTCTACCTCTGCCTCTGCCTCTACCTCTGCCTCTACCTCTGTCTCTACCTCTACCTCTGCCTCTACCTCTACCTCTATCTCTACCTCTGCCTCTGCCTCTACCTCTGCCTCTACCTCTGCCTCTGTCTCTACCTCTACCTCTGCCTCTACCTCTGTCTCTACCTCTACCTCTGCCTCTACCTCTGCCTCTACCTCTACCCCTGCCTCTACCTCTGTCTCTACCTCTACCTCTGCCTCTACCTCTGTCTCTACCTCTACCTCTGCCTCTACCTCTACCTCTATCTCTACCTCTGCCTCTGCCTCTGCCTCTGCCTCTGTCTCTGCCTCTACCTCTGTCTCTACCTTTACCTCTGCCTCTGTCTCTACCTTTACCTCTGCCTCTACCTCTGCCTCTGCCTCTACCTCTGCCTCTACCTCTGCCTCTGCCTCTGTCTCTACCTCTACCTCTGCCTCTACCTCTGTCTCTACCTCTACCTCTGCCTCTACCTCTACCTCTACCTCTGCCTCTGCCTCTACCTCTGCCTCTACCTCTGCCTCTACCTCTGTCTCTACCTCTACCTCTGCCTCTACCTCTGCCTCTACCTCTACCCCTGCCTCTGCCTCTGCCTCTGCCTCTACCTCTACCTCTGTCTCTACCTCTACCCCTGCCTCTGCCTCTGCCTCTACCTCTGCCTCTACCTCTGCCTCTACCTCTGTCCCTACCTCTATCTCTACCTCTGCCTCTGCCTCTACCTCTGCCTCTGCCTCTACCTCTGCCTCTGCCTCTACCTCTGCCTCTACCTCTGTCCCTACCTCTATCTCTACCTCTGCCTCTGCCTCTACCTCTGCCTCTGCCTCTACCTCTGCCTCTACCTCTGCCTCTGCCTCTGCCTCTGCCTCTACCTCTGCCTCTACCTCTGTCTCTACCTCTACCTCTGCCTCTACCTCTACCTCTATCTCTACCTCTGCCTCTACCTCTGCCTCTACCTCTGCCTCTGTCTCTACCTCTACCTCTGCCTCTACCTCTGTCTCTACCTCTACCTCTGCCTCTACCTCTGCCTCTACCTCTACCCCTGCCTCTACCTCTGTCTCTACCTCTACCTCTGCCTCTACCTCTGTCTCTACCTCTACCTCTGCCTCTACCTCTACCTCTATCTCTACCTCTGCCTCTGCCTCTGCCTCTGCCTCTGTCTCTGCCTCTACCTCTGTCTCTACCTTTACCTCTGCCTCTACCTCTACCTCTGCCTCTACCTCTGCCTCTACCTCTGCCTCTACCTCTGCCTCTGCCTCTGTCTCTACCTCTACCTCTGTCTCTACCTCTACCTCTGTCTCTACCTCTACCTCTGCCTCTACCGCTACCTCTACCTCTGCCTCTGCCTCTACCTCTGCCTCTACCTCTGCCTCTACCTCTGTCTCTACCTCTACCTCTGCCTCTACCTCTGCCTCTACCTCTACCTCTGTCTCTACCTCTACCTCTGCCTCTGCCTCTACCTCTGCCTCTACCTCTACGGCTCTCTCATTGCCTAGTAGCATCCTAAGGGTTTTTGGTGCCATAAAAATGCAAATTTCAACTGTTGTTGTGTGAACCCTGTTTCTGAACGTTTCTTTGGCATCATGAGACCTACAATTAGCAGAAGACGGGCTGTAAAATTACGAGCAAGGGCCCCAAAATATGTCTTTTCGAGGGCCCCGAAGATGGCACTGATGGTGGGTGTGCCCTCAACTGCCCTAGGATCCCGACTCTGCCCCCAGAGCCTTCCTTTCACTCTCACTGGGAGAATTCCCGCCCTCGTCCATGGATGAGTCCATTGGAGCCACCGTCCAAGGGGAGGGTTCCTGGGCCTCTCCGGTCTAAAACAGCTAAAAAGAAAGTGCTCTTGGCTAAAAAAGAGTGAGTGGCGCTCGAACCCCCCACGCCTTCTTTCTCAGCGCCTAAATCAGATTTCATCTTTGGCCAGTCCATGTGTGTTAACAATGGAGATGTGTTTTTTTCCTGGTGGCTACAAGGGGGCAGTGGTGAACTGCTCATCCTCTTTGGCTCCAGTCAAACCTTCATCTCCTTGTCGAACCTTTAGCCAAGATGGCCGAATAAATCTGCTTTTGTTTTGTGTTTGAGGTCTGGGCATGGCCACTGGAAATATGCAATTGTGCGGCTGCTGCATTTTTCACATAAATATTAATTTGCCAAATAATCTATCACCAGCTGCATAATCTGCAGATTGTGACAAAAAATGTCGTTTCTACCCCAAATGGTTCAAAAGTTACTAAAAACGCAGCAACACATGTAGCCGTACGGTTCAAGACCCTTTGCAACGGTTGGCTATCACCTTTGTATTGCTTATTTTATATCCGGTTGTTAAACTGCTGTTAATGAGGCGAAACCAATGCCCAGCCAGTGTTACTAGTCTAAAAATGTCCAAATAATGAAGTAATACTATTATAAAATGTGCCGCATTACGCCGCATTTTTTGGCTTTTCTAGCCGCATAATTTACTGTACCTAGCCACTTACTTTGGCCCTCCCCACCTTATTCTAGTGGCCCTAGGTGTGGGCAATCTTTTTAACACATGTTTGCTCTAAAAATTGATTATTCTGGTGTATGTTAGGGTGAGTCCACCAACGATGAGTTACGTAATATACGTAAAGAGCTGGACTGGACAGGAGTTGGGTGATGCCAGTAGTCTGGATACCTCTCCAGACCTCGGTAGGCTTTCTCCCACTGCCCTGGCTATGGATGAGTGAGCCTCCTACACTGTGGTTTTCCGCAGGGTGGCTGAGGCCCTGGGCCTTGAGCTTCCTACGGTGGCAGTCAGGACTAACCTCCTGACTGAGGTGCTTCAGCCGGCGGCTGCCTCTTTGGATGCCCTGCTGCCTTTCAATGAGGCCCTCACCGACATCACCCTAGGCACTTGCTCCAAGCCCACACAGGGGCTCCTGTGGACAGGATGACTGCCAGAGTACACCACCCGGCTCCAGGTGACCCACTTTTCCACTCCCAACACTCTACCCCCAAGAGCTTGTTGGTCGAAGCCTCATCCTCAAAAGGAAGCGCATTCCCTACAGCTCCCTAAGATAGGGAATCCAAGAAGCAGGACCATCTTGGGAAGAAGATGTTTTCTTCCACCAGCTTAGGACTGGGGTGGGTGAACACCGAATGACTGACTCACACACACGCACACGAGACGCAGCAAACTTCACCATCCGGTGTGGACTAGATACCGCCAACTCGCTGGGTAGAATGGCTTCCATGTCGCTATCGCTGAGTCGCTATGCCTGGCTGAGGACCTCTGGCTTCTCTGGGGTTGTCCAATCTACCCTTTTGGACATGCCCTTTGATGGCCGTCGCCTGATGCTGACAAGGCGGACAACACTCTCGAGCATTTCAAAGACTCTAGGGCTAAGGCCTGATCCTTGGGCCTCGCAGTCACTTCTCGCCCCATGCAGTCTGCCTTTTGCCCTTTTCATGGCTTTGGAAGGGGTGCCTCACTACGTTCCTCTCAGAGCCAAAGGCCCGCTCAAGATGCCACTGACCCCGTGGGACATTTGTGGGGTTCACTGTGCAGGTGGGAGGGTGCTACTGACCCCTTGGGACATTTGTGGGGTTCACTGTGCAGGTGGCAGGGTGTCACTGACACCGTGGGACATTTGTGGGGTTCACTGTGCAGGTGGGAGGGTGCCACTGACACCGTGGGACATTTGTGGGGTTCACTGTGCAGGTGGCAGGGTTGTCACTGACACCGTGGGACATTTGTGGGGTTCACTGTGCAGGTGGGAGGGTGCTACTGACACCGTGGGACATTTGTAGGGTTCACTGTGCAGGTGGCAGGGTGGCACTGACACCGTGGGACATTTGTGGAGTTCACTGTGCAGGTGGGAGGGTGCCACTGACCCCGTGGGACATTTGTGGTGTTCACTGTGGAGGTGGGAGGGTGCCACTGACACCGTGGGACATTTGTAGGGTTCACTGTGCAGGTGGCAGGGTGTCACTGACACCGTGGGACATTTGTGGGGTTCACTGTGCAGGTGGGAGGGTGCCACTGACACCGTGGGACATTTGTGGGGTTCACTGTGCAGGTGGCAGGGTGTCACTGACACCGTGGGACATTTGTGGGGTTCACTGTGCAGGTGGGAGGGTGCTACTGACACCGTGGGACATTTGTAGGGTTCACTGTGCAGGTGGCAGGGTGGCACTGACACCGTGGGACATTTGTGGAGTTCACTGTGCAGGTGGGAGGGTGCCACTGACCCCGTGGGACATTTGTGGTGTTCACTGTGGAGGTGGGAGGGTGCCACTGACACCGTGGGACATTTGTAGGGTTCACTGTGCAGGTGGCAGGGTGTCACTGACACGGTGGGACATTTGTGGGGTTCACTGTGCTGGTGGGAGGGTGCCACTGACCCCGTGGGACATTTGTGGTGTTCACTGTGGAGGTGGGAGGGTGCCACTGACACCGTGGGACATTTGTGGGGTTCACTGTGCAGGCGGGAGGGTGTCACTGACCCCTTGGGACATTTGTGGGTTTCACTGTGCAGGTGGCTGGGTGTCACTGACCCCTTGGGACATTTGTGGAGTTCACTGTGCAGGTGGGAGGGTGCCACTGACCCCGTGGGACATTTGTGGGATTCACTGTGCAGGTGGCAGGGTGTCACTGACACCATGGGACATTTGTGGGGGGATCACTGTGTAGGTGGGAGGGTGTCACTGACCCCGTGGGACATTTGTGGGGTTCACTGTGCAGGTGGCAGGGTGTCACTGACCCCGTGGGACATTTGTGGGGTTCACTGTGGTGGTGGGAGGGTGCCACTGACCCTGTGGTACATTTGTGGGGTTTACTGTGCAGGTGGCAGGGTGTCACTGACCCCGTGGGACATTTGTGGGGTTCACTGTGCAGGTGGCCTGGTGTCACTGACCCCATGAGACATTTGTGGGGTTCACTGTGCAGGTGGGAGGGTGCCACTGACACCGTGGGACTTTGATGAGGTTCACTGTGCAGGTGGGAGGGTGCCACTGACCCCGTGGGACATTTGTGGGGTTCACTGTGCAGGTGGCAGGATGTCACTGACACCGTGGGGACATTTGTGGGGTTCACTGTGCAGGTGGGAGGGTGTCACTGACCCTGTGGGACATTTTTGGGGTTCACTGTGCAGGTGGCAGGGTGTCACTGACACCGTGGGACATTTGTGGGGTTCACTGTGCAGGTGGGAGGGTGTCACTGACCCCGTGGGACATTTGTGGTGTTCACTGTGGAGGTGGGAGGGTGCCACTGACACCGTGGGACATTTGTGGGGTTCACTGTGCAGGTGAGAGAGCGTCACTGACCCTGTGGGACATTTTTGGGGTTCACTGTGCAGGTGGCAGGGTGTCACTGACCCCGTGGGACATTTGTGGGGTTCACTGTGCAGGTGGGAGGGTGCCACTGACACTGTGGGACATTTGTGGGGTTCACTGTGCAGGTGGCAGGGTGTCACTGACACCGTGGGACATTTGTGGGGTTCACTGTGCAGGTGGGAGGGTGCTACTGACACCGTGGGAAATTTGTAGGGTTCACTGTGCAGGTGGCAGGGTGTCACTGACCCCGTGGGACATTTGTGGTGTTCACTGTGGAGGTGGGAGGGTGCCACTGACACCGTGGGACATTTGTGGGGTTCACTGTGCAGGTGGGAGGGTGTCACTGACCCCTTGGGACATTTGTGGGGTTCACTGTGCAGGTGGGAAGGTGCCACTGACCCCGTGGGACATTTGTGGGGTTCACTGTGGAGGTGGGAGGATGCCACGGACACCGTGGGACATTTGTGGGGTTCACTGTGGAGGTGGGAGGATGCCACGGACACCGTGGGACATTTGTGGGGTTCACTGTGCAGGTGGCAGGGTGTCATTTACCCCGTGGGACATTTGTGGGGTTCACTGTGCAGGTGCCAGGGTGTCACTGACCCCGTGGGACATTTGTGGGGTTCACTGTGCAGGTGGGAGGGTGCCACTGACACTGTGGGACATTTGTGAGTTTCACTGTGGAGGTGGGAGTGTGCCACTGACACCGTGGGACATTTGTGGGGTTCACTGTGCAGGAGGGAGGGTGTCACTGACACCGTGGGACATTTGTGGGGTTCACTGTGCAGGTGGCAGGGTGTCACTGACCCCATGGGATATTTGCGGGGTTCACTGTGCAGTAGGCAGGGTGTCACTGACCCCATGGGACATTTGTGGGGTTCACTGTGCAGGTGGGAGGGTGCCACTGACACCGTGGGACTTTGGTGGGGTTCACTGTGCTGGTGGGAGGGTGCCACTGACCCCGTGGGACATTTGTGGGGTTCACTGTGCAGGTGGCAGGGTGTCACTGACACCGTGGGACATTTGTGGGGTTCACTGTGCAGGTGGGAGGGTGTCACTGACCCCATGGGACATTTGTGGGGTTCACTGTGCAGGTGGGAGGGTGTCACTGACCCCGTGGGACATTTGTGGGGTTCACTGTGCAGGTGGGAGGGTGTCACTGACCCCGTGGGACATTTGTGTGGTTCACTGTGCAGGTGGCAGAGTGGCACTGACACCGTGGGACATTTGTGGGGTTCACTGTGCAGGTGGGAGGGTGCCACTGACACCGTGGGACATTTGTGGGGTTCACTGTGCAGGTGGGAGGATGTCACTGACCCCGTGGGACATTTGTGGGGTTCACTGTGCAGGTGCCAGGGTGTCACTGACCCCAAGGGACATTTGTGGGGTTCACTGTGCAGGTGGGAGGGTGTCTCTGACACCGTGGGACTTTGGTGGGGTTCACTGTGCAGGTGGCAGGGTGTCACTGACCCAGTGGGACATTTGTGGGGTTCACTCTGCAGGTGGCAGGGTGCCACTGACACCCTGGGACATTTGTGGGGTTCACTGTGCAGGTGGGAGGGTGTCACTGACCCCGTGGGACATTTGTTGGGTTCACTGTGCAGGTGGGAGGGTGCCATTGACACCGTGGGACTTTGGTGGGGTTCGCGCAGTATAGGTGGTAGGGTGTCACTGCCGTGGGACATTTGTGGGGTTCACTGTGCAGGTGGGAGAGTGTCACTGACCCCTTGGGACATTTGTGGGGTTCACTGTGCAGGCGGCTGGGTGTCACTGACCCCATGGGACATTTGTGGAGTTCACTGTGCAGGTGGGAGGGTGCCACTGACCCCGTGGGACATTTGTGGGGTTCACTGTGCAGGTGGGAGGGTGTCACTGGCCCCGTGGGACATTTGTGGGGTTCACTGTGCATGTGGGAGGGTGCCACTGACACCGTGGGACATTTGTGGGGTTCACTGTGCAGGTGGGAGGGTGTCACTGACCCCGTGGTACATTTGTGGGGTTCACTGTGCAGGTGGGAAGGTGCCACTGACCCCGTGGGACATTTGTGGGGTTCACTGTGGAGGTGGGAGGATGCCATTGACACCGTGGGACATTTGTGGGGTTCACTGTGCAGGTGGCAGGGTGTCATTGACCCCGTGGGACATTTGTGGGGTTCACTGTGCAGGTGCCAGGGTGTCACTGACCCCGTGGGACATTTGTGGGGTTCACTGTGCAGGTGGGAGGGTGCCACTGACACTGTGGGACATTTGTGGGGTTCACTGTGCAGGTGGGAGGGTGCCACTGACCCTGTGAGACATTTGTGAGGTTCACTGTGGAGGTGGGAGTGTGCCACTGACACCGTGGGACATTTGTGGGGTTCACTGTGCAGGAGGGAGGGTGTCATTGACACCGTGGGACATTTGTGGGGTTCACTGTGCAGGTGGCAGGGTGTCACTGACCCCATGGGATATTTGTGGGGTTCACTGTGCAGGTGGCAGGGTGTCACTGACCTCATGGGACATTTGTGGGGTTCACTGTGCAGGTGGGAGGGTGCCACTGACACCGTGGGACTTTGGTGGGGTTCACTGTGCAGGTGGGAGGGTGCCACTGACCCCGTGGGACATTTGTGGGGTTCACTGTGCAGGTGGCAGGGTGTCACTGACACCGTGAGACATTTGTGGGGTTCACTGTGCAGGTGGGAGGGTGTCACTGACCCCATGGGACATTTGTGGGGTTCACTGTGCAGGTGGGAGGGTGTCACTGACCCGTGGGACATTTGTGGGGTTCACTGTGCAGGTGGGAGGGTGCCACTGACATCGTGGGACTTTGGTGGGGTTCACTGTGCAGGTGGCAGGGTGTCACTGACCCCGTGGGACATTTGTGGGGATCACTGTGCAGGTGGGAGGGTGTCACTGACCCCAAGGGACATTTGTGGGGTTCACTGTGCAGGTGGGAGGGTGCCACTGACACCGTGGGACATTTGTGGGGTTCACTGTGCAGGTGGGAGGGTGCCACTGACACCGTGGGATATTTGTGGGGTTCACAGTGCAGGTGGCAGGGTGCCACTTACACCGTGGCACATTTGTGGGGTTCACTGTGCAGGTGGGAGGGTGTCACTGACCCCGTGGGACATTTGTGGGGTTCACTGTGCAGGTGGGAGGGTGTCACTGACCCCGTGGGACATTTGTGGGGTTCACTGTGCAGGTGGGAGGGTGTCACCGACCCCGTGGGACATTTGTGGGGTTCACTGTGCAGGTGGGAGGGTGCCACTGACCCCGTGGGACATTTGTGGGGTTCACTGTGCAGGTGGGAGGGTGCCACTGACCCCGTGGGACATTTGTGGGGTTCACTGTGCAGGTGGGAGGGTGTCACTGACCCTGTGGGACATTTGTGGGGTTCACTGTGCAGGTGGGAGGGTGCCACTGACCCCGTGGGACATTTGTGGGGTTCACTGTGCAGGTGGGAGGGTGTCACTGACCCTGTGGGACATTTGTGGGGTTCACTGTGCAGGTGGGAGGGTGCCACTGACCCCGTGGGACATTTGTGGGGTTCACTGTGCAGGTGGGAGGGTGTCACTGACCCCGTGGGACATTTGTGGGGTTCACTGTGCAGGTGGGAGGGTGCCACTGACACCGTGGAACATTGGTGGGGTTCACTGTGCAGGTGGCAGGGTGGCACTGACCCCATGGGACATTTGTGGGGTTCACTGTGCAGGTGGCAGGGTGCCACTGACCCCGTGGGACATTTGTGGGGTTCACTGTGCAGGTGGGAGGGTGCCACTGACCCCATGGGACTTTGGTGGGGTTCGCGCAGTGTTGGTGGTAGGGAGGGTGCCACTCTGACATTATGGTAGTTTTGTTGGACCCCTGGGGTTCGGTGGGGAAGGCTAGGGTGCCGCAGTGGGGGAGGTGGGGGGGGCGGAGTTGGACCCAGCCCTGCCCCCACCTGGAGCTCTTTGGCAGATCAAAGCTCTCGAGTACAGCGTTTCCTTCAGGTGTAATCCGCCTCCTTCCTCCCCTTTCATCCCCCCCTCCCCCGGCACCCCACGCTCCTGCGGGGGGGGGGGGGGGGGGGGTCTGTGAGCCCCCACTTGTCTTTGTTCTGTCCGGATCTGGGATCGCCTGAGCCCGGCTGGGATTATTCGGGGTAATATTTCATCTCCCGCCTCATTTTGCAGTTCTGCCTGAACTGGGGGGAGGGAGAGGGGGCACAGGGGTTCAGGACAGGCGTGGGGGCTGCACTAAGGGGTGGGGGTGACTCGGTAGGTACTATTGTTTTCGAGTCGTGTTCAGTGCGCCCCGCGCGCTGCACCGTGCCTTCTCTCGATGCACAAACTGAGCGCAGTCCACAGGTCTGCACAGAGCACCTGTGTTGGTTAGTTCTGCCCTATAATCTGTACTCGGTGCATTTCATTGCAATGTCCTTACAATTCAGTACAAGGGCGGCCCTCGAACCTTCTGGGTGTTCTCTGCTCTTCCAGGCCTCGCTGGTTGTTTTGTTGAATGATGACCCGCGCTGCCTCACTCACCTTCCTGCACTCATCCCTTCATCCATATTTGAATTATTCCTTTTATCCAATCCACTTAAAGGCCGCATTTTCCCATCGCTAAAGTCCACCCTAAAAGGTTCTGGGAAGCCATCTCTCCCTTTTGCACCTTTCTCTCCTCCTCACTTTCACCCAGTTTCTTTCAGGCTTGGTTGGCTAAATCTAATTTTCTTTTTCACACCTTCTGGAAAACTCTCTGCCAACTTGGCCAGTGGCATCCATGCCTCACCCTTGCTAAGGGCCGGGGTACACGCCCTCTCATTAAAACAAAGGGGCTTTTATCAGTTCTAAGATTAGGAGTATTTCTGAAGGCACATAACATTTGTAACACTTCAGTTTGCCAGTCTAAACTATTACTAATGGACAATTGTGTGGACCTCTTATTTATTCAGAGTCTTATATAGCGCGAACCAGATCCTTACGGATATCAGAGCGCTTCACAAAGACAGGGAGGGGGCAGTAGGAGTGAACAGAGACAATGGGAGCAATATAGTCGTCACTAACATGGTGGGGTAATAGTGACATACATGAAACATATCACAATACAATCAGGTAAACAAGTAATATAAGATGGCACAAGTCATTGATCCCACTACAGGGGTGTTCATGTGTACCTTGGGTGTGTGGATGGCTTATACCAAAGTCTTAGTGTAGCGAGACCACTGAGTAAGGGCATCTGGAGAGTGAATCAACGTGTGTCATATATTGGTAGTGACAACATCAGGTTAGAAGTATAGTGCCAGAGGACAAGGTGAGCAGTGATACAGAGCAATGCAGAGTCTCTGGTCCAGCACCAATCATGTTCAGGAGATCTTGGCCAGGAGGATGCTTTTCACCTCTTTCTTGAAGAGTGCAGTGGAGGAGATCAGCCTAGTTTCAGGCGGGAGCGCGTTCCAAATCCTGGGTGCTATTCCAGAGAAGGAGCGCTTGTATGTTTTCTCTTTCCGGAATCTACGAGGTTTCAGGAGTAGATTTTTTGTACTTCTATTGGATCTCGCACCTCCTGATATAGACAACTTTTGAGCGAGGTAGTTGGGTGCATTGTGGTGCACGGCCGCGTGTGTCATAACTGCAATTATTAGCTGTATTCTGGCTTCAAAAGGCAGCCATTTTAGAGACTTTAAGTCTGGGGATATATGCAAATATTTTCTTGAGCCAGTAATGAGTCTCGCGGCAGCGTTCAGGGAGGCTCTTAAGGGTGCTGTTGTGGATAGCGGGAGTCCGCTGAGGGCCACAATTCCGCAGTCTATTCGAGGGATGACTAAAGCTTGTACAGCAGTTTGGAAGTCTTCGGCAGGGAGGAAAGGTTTAATTTTCCTCAATGTGTTGATTTGGAAATTAGCTGCTTTTGTGGCTTTGCTAACGTGCTGCTGCATGTCGAGCTTGGCGTCGAGTGTGATGCCTAGGGATTTCGCCGAATCCACTATGGTAGGTTGGACATTGAGTGCTGTTAGATTATTGAGCCATGTTTGGGTGGTGGAAGTTTTCGTCGGGGGTGAGATGAGTAGGAACTCGGTTTTCAGAGCATTTAGTTTGAGGTGATTATCTGCCAGCCAAGATTGAGTGTTAATAAGCGTGGAGTTCAGATGTTTGATATCTTCCGGAGATTGTAGCTTTAGGTAGAGTTGTGTGTCGTCGGCGTACATATGAAATTGGACATTGGAAGCTTGGAGCAAGGTGGTGAGCGGTTCCATGACGAGGTTGAACAGTGTGGGGGAGAGGGAGGATCCTTGTGGGACGCCTAGATCTGCAGGCACAGGTGTGGATAGCACATTGTCGATCTTGAACTTCTGTGATCGATTGTGAAGGAAGGACGAAAACCATTTGAGAACAGTTCCCGATAGACCCATTCTAGTGCTTAGCAGCTCCAGCAAGTTCTCATGTTTGACCGTGTCAAATGCTGACGAGAGGTCAAGAAGGATCTCTTGATCTCCCCATTAAAGCACTCCACACGCCCATTGCATTGGGAGTGGTACACTGAAGTGGTCCTGTGTATGATATCATTTATTTCCCCCCAAAAAAACTTTAAATGAATCTGGCATCAATTGGGTCCATTATGAGAAATTATGCATTTTAGTATACCCTCTTTTAAAAATACCTTGTGTAATACATGTGTGATCCTTACACCACCTGTTTTCCATACTGTGAATTTCCCACCAATTTGAAAAATGATCGCTCACTACAATAATGTCTTTTTTTCTGTCATTTCACCTTCCATTGGACCCATAATGTCCATCCTAATCGTTTCCCATGGCATGTTTGGACAAGATATGGGTCACAGCGGTGGACGAAACGTCCACTGACTCTTATCTAAACTATTGCATTTAATTCATTCTCCTACCAATCTTTCTGTACCCCCATCTAAACCTGGCCACCAATACATATTTTTAATTCTCTGCTTCTTCTCTGAAATACCGAAGTGTCCTTTTTGACTAATTCCTAATATTTTCAGCCTTCAACCTTCTGGCGGTGCAGACTCCCACACCTCAAGAACACGCCTTTTCTTCGCTCAATTCATTTTGTACTTCCCAAAACACACATCTTTTTGCTCATCGTTTCTCCAGCAGCCATCATTCACAGTCTTGAGAATGTGTTGCTTGCAGCGGTCTGTCTTCATCTTTCTATCCTTCCATGTTGATGTCACCCCTTCCTTCATCAAACATGCCTGCTACACATCATGCCTGCTACACATCATGCCTGCTACACATCATGCCTGCTACACATCATACCTGCTACACATCATACCTGCTACACATCATGCCTGCTACACATCATGCCTGCTACACATCATGCCTGCTACACATTATGCCTGCTACACACCATGCCTGCTACACATCCCTCCACCAAAAACTGTTCACAACTTTCATCGCCAGGTGAAGGCATGTGGCTCAAAAACCTGCGACTCTATTGCTAACACCAGGTATGTACTGTATACCATGATTAAAATCCATCAACTTGATGGACGTCACTACCGCTGCGACCTGGGAGAAGCTCTCCGCAAGCCTGTGGTAGTAAGGGCTTTTGTCAATAAATAAGAAAAAATAACCTTGAGGTATGTTCTCAACAGTACTTTGTAGCCCCCACACATATTGAGGAAAGGGCGTGAGACCCCACTCGCCTGCTAAGGCTCTCTTTCTGTAAGTGCATATTTTTATCTGCATGTGACCGGGCGCGGGAGGCAAATGCTCGTACCCGTCCATTCACATTTCCATCCTAGTGAGATCATGTGGCCCCTAATCCTTTTTAGCTTGCATCTGTTGTGATACAAATTTTGCATTTGGGGTCAAATCCCTTCAAGAATGGTACATTACAAGTATCAATTTTTTGTTCTACAAATTCTTTTTCACATTCTGCAGACCATATAAACTTTACTCTATTTTTGATGGAGTTTGTGTCTGCAGAAAAATGATGGAGACGTTTTGAGCAGAATTCTAAGCCCAGGAAAGCTCTCTTCATCTTTGCTGGTGATGGGGCACTGCAAAGGGCACCCTCCAACAATTGCTTTGGTTTAATTCCTTTTTCACTGGTACTATGTCCTGAGTAAGTTACTTCTTCCTTGGTAACTTGCACTCACCAAATTCTACTCTCAGCCCTTGTTATAAGATTCCCAAAATGTGTCTTAATTTACTATCATTTTCCTCTCTAGAGTTGCCCATAATCAGTGTCTTATAAAAAACATCACTTTAGCTTTTCCTTCGAAAAGATTGCTCAATAATAACCGAAACATGGCAGCCGCGGATGCAAAACCAAAGGGTACCTTTAAAAATAGAAATATCCAGTGGGCATAATGAATTCTGTACTCTGAGGTGTGAGACTCGTACCCTGTGAGCAGCACTGTACTCTGAGGTGTGAGACTCGTACCCTGTGAGCAGCACTGTACTCTGAGGTGTGAGACTCGTACCCTGTGAGTAGCACTGTACTCTGAGGAGTGAGACTCGTACCCTGTGAGTAGCACTGTACTCTGAGGAGTGAGACTCGTACCCTGTGAGCATCACTGTACTCTGAGGTGTGAGACTGGTACCCTGTGAGCATCACTGTACTCTGAGGTGTGAGACTGGTACCCTGTGAGCATCACTGTACTCTGAGGTGTGAGTCTCGTAACCTGTGAGTAGCACTGTACTCTGAGGTGTGAGACTCGTACCCTGTGAGTAGCACTGTACTCTGAGGAGTGAGACTCGTACCCTGTGAGCAGCACTGTACTCTGAGGTGTGAGACTCGTACCCTGTGAGCAGCACTGTACTCTGAGGTGTGAGACTCGTACCCTGTGAGTAGCACTGTACTCTGAGGAGTGAGACTCGTACCCTGTGAGTAGCACTGTACTCTGAGGAGTGAGACTCGTACCCTGTGAGCAGCACTGTACTCTGAGGTGTGAGACTCGTACCCTGTGAGTAGCACTGTACTCTGAGTAGTGAGACTCGTACCCTGTGAGCATCACTGTACTCTGAGGAGTGAGACTGGTACCCTGTGAGCAGCACTGTACTCTGAGGTGTGAGACTCGTACCCTGTGAGCAGCACTGTACTCTGAGGTGTGAGTCTCGTAACCTGTGAGTAGCACTGTACTCTGAGGTGTGAGACTGGTACCCTGTGAGCATCACTGTACTCTGAGGTGTGAGTCTCGTAACCTGTGAGTAGCACTGTACTCTGAGGTGTGAGACTCGTACCCTGTGAGTAGCACTGTACTCTGAGGTGTAAGACTCGTAAACTGTGAGTACCACTGTACTCTGAGGTGTGAGACTTGTAACCTGTGAGTAGCACTGTACTCTGAGGTGTGAGACTCGTACCCTGTGAGTAGCACTGTACTCTGAGGAGTGAGACTCGTACCCTGTGAGCAGCACTGTACTCTGAGGTGTGAGACTCGTACCCTGTGAGTAGCACTGTACTCTGAGGAGTGAGACTCGTACCCTGTGAGCATCACTGTACTCTGAGGTGTGAGACTGGTACCCTGTGAGGAGGGAGCACTATACTCTGAGGTGTGAGACTCGTAACCTGTGAGCAGCACTGTACTCTGAGGTGTGAGACTCGTACCCTGTGAGCATCACTGTACTCTGAGGTGTGAGACTCGCTCCCTGTGAGTAGCACTGCTCTGAGGTGTGAGACTCGTACCCTGTGAGGAGGGAGCACTGTACTCTGAGGTGTGAGACTCGTACCCTGTGAGGAGGGAGCACTGTACTCTGAGGTGTGAGACTCGTACCCTGTGAGCAGCACTGTACTCTGAGGTGTGAGACTCGTACCCTGTGAGCATCACTGTACTCTGAGGTGTGAGACTCGCTCCCTGTGAGTAGCACTGCTCTGAGGTGTGAGACTCGTACCCTGTGAGGAGGGAGCACTGTACTCTGAGGTGTGAGACTCGTACCCTGTGAGGAGGGAGCACTGTACTCTGAGGTGTGAGACTCGTACCCTGTGAGCAGCACTGTACTCTGAGGTGTGAGACTCGTACCCTGTGAGCATCACTGTACTCTGAGGTGTGAGACTCGCTCCCTGTGAGTAGCACTGCTCTGAGGTGTGAGACTCGTACCCTGTGAGGAGGGAGCACTGTACACTGAGGTGTGAGACTCGTACCCTGTGAGGAGGGAGCACTGTACTCTGAGGTGTGAGACTCGTACCCTGTGAGCAGCACTGTACTCTGAGGTGTGAGACTCGTACCCTCTGAGCATCACTGTACTCTGAGGTGTGAGACTCGCTCCCTGTGAGTAGCACTGTACACTGAGGTGTGAGACTCGTACCCTGTGAGCAGCACTGTACTCTGAGGTGTGAGACTCGTACCCTGTGAGTAGCATTGTACTCTGAGGTGTGAGATTTGTACCCTGTGAGGAGGGAGCACTGTACTCTGAGGTGTGAGACTCGTACCCTGTGAGCAGCACTGTACTCTGAGGTGTGAGACTCGTACCCTGTGAGCATCACTGTACTCTGAGGTGTGAGACTCACTCCCTGTGAGTAGCACTGTACACTGAGGTGTGAGACTCGTACCCTGTGAGGAGGGAGCACTGTACTCTGAGGTGTGAGACTCGTACCCTGTGAGCAGCACTGTACTCT
The DNA here is from genome assembly GCF_964261635.1 of Lissotriton helveticus. Lineage (NCBI taxonomy): Eukaryota > Metazoa > Chordata > Amphibia > Caudata > Salamandridae > Lissotriton > Lissotriton helveticus. Next base: position 475,892,529 of record NC_136062.1, read on the forward strand.
GAGGTGTGAGACTCGTACCCTCTGAGCATCACTGTACTCTGAGGTGTGAGACTCGCTCCCTGTGAGTAGCACTGTACACTGAGGTGTGAGACTCGTACCCTGTGAGGAGGGAGCACTGTACTCTGAGGTGTGAGACTCGTACCCTGTGAGTAGCACTGTACTCTGAGGTGTGACACGTGTAACCTGTGAGTAGCACTGTACTCTGAGGTGTGAGACTCGTACCCTGTGAGGAGCACTGTACTCTGAGGTGTGAGACTCGTACCCTGTGAGCATCACTGTACTCTGAGGTGTGAGACTCGCTCCCTGTGAGTAGCACTGTACACTGAGGTGTGAGACTCGTACCCTGTGAGGGGGGAGCACTGTACTCTGAGGTGTGAGACTCGTACCTTGTGAGCAGCACTGTACTCTGAGGTGTGAGACTCGTACCCTGTGAGCATCACTGTACTCTGAGGTGTGAGACTCGCTCCCTGTGAGTAGCACTGTACACTGAGGTGTGAGACTCGTACCCTGTGAGGAGGGAGCACTGTACTCTGAGGTGTGAGACTCGTACCCTGTGAGCAGCACTGTACTCTGAGGTGTGAGACTCGTACCCTGTGAGCATCACTGTACTCTGAGGTGTGAGACTCGCTCCCTGTGAGTAGCACTGCTCTGAGGTGTGAGACTCGTACCCTGTGAGGAGGGAGCACTGTACACTGAGGTGTGAGACTCGTACCCTGTGAGCATCACTGTACTCTGAGGTGTGAGACTCGCTCCCTGTGAGTAGCACTGTACACTGAGGTGTGAGACTCGTACCCTGTGAGGAGGGAGCACTGTACTCTGAGGTGTGAGACTCGTACCCTGTGAGCAGCACTGTACTCTGAGGTGTGAGACTCGTACCCTGTGAGCAGCACTGTACTCTGAGGTGTGAGACTCGTACCCTGTGAGCAGCACTGTACTCTGAGGTGTGAGACTCGTACCCTGTGAGTAGCACTGTACTCTGAGGAGTGAGACTCGTACCCTGTGAGTAGCACTGTACTCTGAGGAGTGAGACTCGTACCCTGTGAGCAGCACTGTACTCTGAGGTGTGAGACTCGTACCCTGTGAGTAGCACTGTACTCTGAGTAGTGAGACTCGTACCCTGTGAGCATCACTGTACTCTGAGGAGTGAGACTGGTACCCTGTGAGCAGCACTGTACTCTGAGGTGTGAGACTCGTACCCTGTGAGCAGCACTGTACTCTGAGGTGTGAGTCTCGTAACCTGTGAGTAGCACTGTACTCTGAGGTGTGAGACTGGTACCCTGTGAGCATCACTGTACTCTGAGGTGTGAGTCTCGTAACCTGTGAGTAGCACTGTACTCTGAGGTGTGAGACTCGTACCCTGTGAGTAGCACTGTACTCTGAGGTGTAAGACTCGTAAACTGTGAGTACCACTGTACTCTGAGGTGTGAGACTTGTAACCTGTGAGTAGCACTGTACTCTGAGGTGTGAGACTCGTACCCTGTGAGTAGCACTGTACTCTGAGGAGTGAGACTCGTACCCTGTGAGCAGCACTGTACTCTGAGGTGTGAGACTCGTACCCTGTGAGTAGCACTGTACTCTGAGGAGTGAGACTCGTACCCTGTGAGCATCACTGTACTCTGAGGTGTGAGACTGGTACCCTGTGAGGAGGGAGCACTATACTCTGAGGTGTGAGACTCGTAACCTGTGAGCAGCACTGTACTCTGAGGTGTGAGACTCGTACCCTGTGAGCATCACTGTACTCTGAGGTGTGAGACTCGCTCCCTGTGAGTAGCACTGCTCTGAGGAGTGAGACTCGTACCCTGTGAGCAGCACTGTACTCTGAGGTGTGAGACTCGCTCCCTGTGAGTAGCACTGTACACTGAGGTGTGAGACTCGTACCCTGTGAGGAGGGAGCACTGTACTCTGAGGTGTGAGACTCGTACCCTGTGAGCAGCACTGTACTCTGAGGTGTGAGACTCGTACCCTGTGAGCATCACTGTACTCTGAGGTGTGAGACTCGCTCCCTGTGAGTAGCACTGTACACTGAGGTGTGAGACTCGTACCCTGTGAGGAGGGAGCACTGTACTCTGAGGTGTGAGACTCGTACCCTGTGAGTAGCACTGTACTCTGAGGTGTGACACGTGTAACCTGTGAGTAGCACTGTACTCTGAGGTGTGAGACTCGTACCCTGTGAGGAGCACTGTACTCTGAGGTGTGAGACTCGCTCCCTGTGAGTAGCACTGTACTCTGAGGTGTGACACGTGTAACCTGTGAGTAGCACTGTACTCTGAGGTGTGACACTTGTAAACTGTGAGTAGCACTGTACTCTGTGGTGTGCGACTTGTAACCTGTGAGTAGCACTGTACTCTGAGGTGTGAGACTCGTACCCTGTGAGGAGCACTGTACTCTGAGGTGTGAGACTCGCTCCCTGTGAGTAGCACTGTACTCTGAGGTGTGAGACTTGTAACCTGTGAGTAGCACTGTACTCTGAGGTGTGACACTTGTAACCTGTGAGTAGCACTGTACTCTGAGGTGTGAGACTTGTAACCTGTGAGTAGCACTGTACTCTGAGGTGTGACACGTGTAACCTGTGAGTAGCACTGTACTCTGAGGTGTGAGACTCGTACCCTTTGAGGAGCACTGTACTCTGAGGTGTGAGACTCGCTCCCTGTGAGTAGCACTGTACTCTGAGGTGTGAGACTTGTAACCTGTGAGTAGCACTGTACTCTGAGGTGTGACACCTGTAACCTGTGAGTAGCACTGTACTCTGAGGTGTGACACGTGTAACCTGTGAGTAGCACTGTACTTTGAGGTGTGAGACTCGTACCCTGTGAGGAGCACTGTACTCTGAGGTGTGAGACTAGCTCCCTGTGAGTAGCACTGTACTCTGAGGTGTGACACTTGTAAACTGTGAGTAGCACTGTACTCTGTGGTGTGAGACTTGTAACCTGTGAGTAGCACTGTACTCTGGGGTGTGAGACTCGCTCCCTGTGAGTAGCATTGTACTCTGAGGTGTGAGATTTGTACCCTGTGAGGAGGGAGCACTGTACTCTGAGGTGTGAGACTCGTACCCTGTGAGCAGCACTGTACTCTGAGGTGTGAGACTCGTACCCTGTGAGCATCACTGTACTCTGAGGTGTGAGATTCGCTCCCTGTGAGTAGCACTGCTCTGAGGTGTGAGACTCGTACCCTGTGAGGAGGGAGCACTGTACACTGAGGTGTGAGACTCGTACCCTGTGAGGAGGGAGCACTGTACTCTGAGGTGTGAGACTCGTACCCTGTGAGCAGCACTGTACTCTGAGGTGTGAGACTCGTACCCTCTGAGCATCACTGTACTCTGAGGTGTGAGACTCGCTCCCTGTGAGTAGCACTGTACACTGAGGTGTGAGACTCGTACCCTGTGAGCAGCACTGTACTCTGAGGTGTGAGACTCGTACCCTGTGAGCATCACTGTACTCTGAGGTGTGAGACTCACTCCCTGTGAGTAGCACTGTACACTGAGGTGTGAGACTCGTACCCTGTGAGGAGGGAGCACTGTACTCTGAGGTGTGAGACTCGTACCCTGTGAGTAGCACTGTACTCTGAGGTGTGACACGTGTAACCTGTGAGTAGCACTGTACTCTGAGGTGTGAGACTCGTACCCTGTGAGGAGCACTGTACTCTGAGGTGTGAGACTCGTACCCTGTGAGCATCACTGTACTCTGAGGTGTGAGACTCGCTCCCTGTGAGTAGCACTGTACACTGAGGTGTGAGACTCGTACCCTGTGAGGAGGGAGCACTGTACTCTGAGGTGTGAGACTCGTACCCTGTGAGCAGCACTGTACTCTGAGGTGTGAGACTCGTACCCTGTGAGCATCACTGTACTCTGAGGTGTGAGACTCGCTCCCTGTGAGTAGCACTGTACACTGAGGTGTGAGACTCGTACCCTGTGAGGAGGGAGCACTGTACTCTGAGGTGTGAGACTCGTACCCTGTGAGTAGCACTGTACTCTGAGGTGTGACACGTGTAACCTGTGAGTAGCACTGTACTCTGAGGTGTGAGACTCGTACCCTGTGAGGAGCACTGTACTCTGAGGTGTGAGACTCGCTCCCTGTTAGACGGACCGGGAGGGCCGGCCGGGGATAAGGGGAGAGGTCTCCGGGGAGAGCCGTCTCCCGTGAATCGTACAGACAAGTAACTTCCCCCCCACAGACGGACACCACACAAGGATAAAGTTCAACGATACTTTATAGGCAATTCTTCAAGTACGGTAGAATGGTACAAGGAGGTCTGGACTCAGGGGTCCCCTCTAGTCTGGTCTCTGTTTGGGAAAAGGGTAGCGGGACAGTCTTGTTACCAAAAAGATGGAAATAGCTCTCAATCCTCGAGCTCGGTGGTGTAGATGAACGGGCCGCGGCGGAGCCAGCAGGTCCCGAGAGGGATGAAGGAAGACGACGGTCCGCGGCAGAGCCAGCAGGTCCCGATGAAGGTGGTGGTTACAAACGGTCCGCGGCCACGCCAGCAGGTCCCGACGACGATGAAGGATAGGGTGGTTCCCAAAGCCGCGGCAGCGCCAGCAGGCAAGACGAGGGTGCACAAGACAGAGCTACGGCAGCGCCAGTAGTCCGTCAAGGATGAGTTCTTCTTTGCGTCTCTCGACTCCAAGATACAACTCCCGTCCTGCTCTGGAGCTGCCCCAGTTATAGGGCTGGAGTGCTTTGATGTCCGGACCCTCGCACTTGGAGGTCGGGAGGTCCGGGATGTGGGGGTCCAGACACCCAGCAGGGGGGTGGAGCCAGCGCCCGGGGAGGCGATGGGCGAGCGGCACTTGGCGGGGGAGAGCCATCGACACCTCTTGCTCCCATTGACTGACCAAGTAGCCCGCTCACCTCCTGGGTGGATGTTGGTGCCGGAATGTCTGAGGCCTGGCCAGGCCCAGGGTTGAGGTCGATCGGGGGGCCAGGCGGCCTCGTGGTGGAGTGTCCAAGATGGCGCCCAGGATGGGCGCGCAGGCCGGTAGTGGGTCGGCCTACGCGGTCAACAGGTTCGAGTGTAGGGGTCCCTGCGGGGACGGTGGACGTGCAATGGTGGTGTGTGGTACTTGCGTGGCTGGGCTCGGGCCTGGTTGGGCCGGGGGAGAGCGGCCCTTCATGTGGCCTGTCCAACATGCGTCCCCCCCAGCTGAAGGCGGGGAGAGTTACCCATCCTCTTGGGGACTCTTCTCGTCGAGGCGGAAGAACCGGGACAGGCCATCTGCGTTGGCGTGATCTGGCCCAGGCCGGTGTTCAACTGTGAAGTCCATCCCTTGTAGGGAGATGGACCAGCGTAGTAACTTCGGGTTTTCCCCCCGCATCTGCATCAGCCACTGCAGGGGTCGGTGGTCGGTCTGTACCCGAAAGTGTGTGCCAAAGAGGTAGGGCCGGAGCTTCTTGAGGGCCCATACCACCGCGAAGGCCTCCCTCTCTATGGTGCTCCAGCGTTGTTCCCGTGGTAGGAGTCGCCGGCTGATGAAGGCCACCGGTTGATCACGGCCTTCGGTGTTCACTTGAGACAGGACTGCCCCAATGCCATGGTCGGAGGCATCCGTCTGGACGATGAACTCCCGGCTGTAGTCGGGGGCCTGGAGCACAGGGGCGGAGCACATGGCGGCTTTCAATTGTTCAAATGCAGCTTGACACTCTGGGGTCCAGTTGACTTTCTGGGGCTGATTTTTTGACGTGAGTTCTGTGAGGGGCCTCACGATAGTACCATAGTCTTTCACGAACCTTCGGTAATAGCCCGTGAGGCCCAGGAAGGCTCGTACCTCGGTCTGGGTGATGGGGGGCTGCCAGGACTGGATGGCGGCAATTTTTAGCTGCAGAGGGGCCACCAGGCCGCTTCCCACCTGGTGCCCGAGGTAGGTTACAGACCCTTGCCCAATTTGACACTTGCTGGCCTTGATCGTGAGGCCAGCTCGCTGAAGGGCTTGCAGCACTGCTCGGAGGTGGTGGAGGTGCTCGGACCAATGGTTGCTGTATACAGCGATGTCGTCTAGGTAGGCGGCGCTGAATCCTTCGAGCCCCGCCAGGACCTGATTGACGAGCCGTTGGAATGTTGCTGGGGCATTCTTCATGCCGAAGGGCATGACTGTGAAATGGTAATGGCCATCGGGAGTGGAAAAGGCAGAACGTTCTTGTGCCCGGGGGGTGAGGCCGATTTGCCAGTAGCCTGCCGTCAGGTCGAAGATACTGAGGTAGCGGGCAGCTCCCATGCGGTCGATTAGTTCATCTGCCCGGGGGATGGGATGTGCGTCTGTCCTGGTGACCGCATTCAAGCCCCGGTAGTCGACGCAGAACCGGAGTTCTGGTGTGGTGCCGGGGGCAGCTGCTTTGGGGACCAGTACTACAGGGCTGGCCCAGGGGCTGTCTGAGGGCTCGATGACCCCGAGCGTGAGCATTTTGGCTACTTCTTCCTGGATGCAGGCCCGTACCCGATCTGGCACGCGGTAGGCCCGGTGGCGGATAGGGGGGCTGTCCCCCGTGTCCACATCGTGCGTACACCAGGAAGTGACACCTGGGGTGAGGGAGAACAGGCTGGCGAATTGTGACAGGAGAACTCGGCACTCCTGGCGTTGCTCTCGGGTGAGGGCCTCTGAGAGTCGGACCCCATCTACGGAGCCGTCTTTCTCCCGAGTTCGTAGAAGGTCAGGGAGGGGCTCGGAGTCCTCTTCAGCCCCATTGTCTGTGGCCATCAGGAGGCTGAGTTCTGTCCGTACAAAGTGCGGTTTCAGTCTGTTAGCGTGGAGGACCCGGAGGGGGTTCCGGGAAGATTCCAAGTCGATGAGATAGGTAGCCGGACCCTTGCGCTCGACCACTTTGAAGGGCCCTGTCCACTTGTCTTGTAGGGCGCAGGGTTCGGTGGGGGACATCACCCATACCTGTTGCCCAGGTTCAAATTCGATGGAGGAGGCATTCCGGTCATACCACCTTTTCATGTCCTCTTGACTGGCCTCTAGGTTGGCTTTTGCTAGTTCTCGGAATCGCCGGGTCTGGTTGCGGAGGGTTAGGAGGTAGCGGAAAACATCTGGTGGGTTCTTTAGAGGGGGCATCTCCCAGCCTTCCTTGACTAGGCTGAGCGGTCCCCGCACGGGGTGTCCATATAGCAGTTCAAATGGGCTGAAGCCCAGGGACTTCTGGGGAACCTCTCGATAGGCGAAGAGGAGGCACGGCAGCAGCACATCCCACTGGCGACGGAGGGGCTCTTCCAACCCCCCGATCATCCCTTTGAGCGTGCGGTTGAACCGCTCAACGAGTCCGTTTCCTTGAGGGTGATAGGGGGTCGTGAACCGGTAGGTAACCCCGCACTGTTGCCAGAGAGACTTCATATATTTTGAAATAAAGTTCGTGCCTCTGTCACTGACGACCTCCCGGGGGAAGCCCACCCGGGAGAAGATCCCCATCAGAGCCCGGCCGACTACCGGGGCTGTCACAGTCCGCAGGGGAACAGCCTCCGGGTAGCGGGTGGCGTGGTCCACTAGCACCAGGATGAATCGATGGCCTTGTTTTGTGCGCGGGTCCAGGGGCCCTACGATATCGATTCCGACCCTCTCGAACGGGGTGGTGACCACGGGAAAAGGTTGCAGGGGGGCTTTCAGTTTGCGGCCGCTCTTTCCACTGGCTTGGCACGTGGGGCAAGATCGGCAATGCTGGTGTACATTGTCCCTCATTTTGGGCCAGAAGAAGTGGGTCACCAGGCGGCTATAGGTTTTGTCTTGACCCAGGTGTCCTGCCAGGGGGACATCGTGGGCCAGGTTTAGCAGAAAGTCTCTAAAACGGAGGGGTACCACTAGGACTCGGCTGGCCCCCAGCTCCGCGATTCTTTGCTCACTGTACAGCAGATCATTGTCCCAGTAGACCCAGTGAGTTCCGGAGGTATCCCCTGCGCTTTGGGCTAGCGCTTGCTGGCGGAGTCCCTCGAGGGAGGGACAGGTCTTTTGTTCTTGGCGAAATTGTTCTTGCGTGGGCCCCCCCTCTTGAGGCCACTGGTCGGGGTTAGCGAGGTCTGGAGGTTGAGCTGGTTCGGGGGGGACGTCACGGTCGGTGGTTTCGGCGGGGGCGACCGGAGGCGGTGGCGCCGGCCATTCGGGTTCCTCTGGGCGGGGGTTGGCACGGGCGGTCATGGACCGGGTGGTGACGCACGCCCAGTCCGGGACGCCCAACATCCCCAGGTGCTCTTTTCGTTCGACTGCTGCCCATGGAGAGCTTTCCAGGTCATTACCCAGGAGGCAGTCTACGGGGGCATCATCTCGGACCGTCACCTTCAACATGCCGGAGACCCCTCCCCATTCGAAGGGGACGCAGGCCATCCGACACAGACTTTCTGAGTTATCGGCTGAACGTACAGGGCAGAGAATGTTTGGTAAGTATTGTTCGGGGGTCACCAGGTGACAGCGGACGGCTGTTACACTGGCCCCAGTGTCACGAAGGGCTTCAGCCCGGCGTCCATTGATGCCCACCCATTGGCTGTACTTCTGGGTATTAGCGGGTAGGGGGACCCGCGGGACCATGTCTCTCCCCCCTAGGCAGGCGAGAGCCATGGCGGCTGGCTCCCATTCTTGGTGTTCCTGTTCATATTCTTCTTGTTCCTCTGAGATCTGTTCCTCCCCCAGAGCAGCAGCGGCTACTTGGCGGGGTCTTGGGCTCTGGTACTGGGGGCAGTTTGGGTCGTTTGCATAGTGTCCGACTCGTTGGCATCGATGGCAGGTACCATTGGCTCGATATCCCGGTCGCGCTGGGGTGCTGCCCCGGTTGGCCGGGGGGGTGGTGCTGGTAGTGGGGGTGACCGGAGCGTTGCTTCTTCCGCGTCCTTGGCCTCCTCCTCCTCGGGGACGGTGCTGACCATTGTTGTTCCGGTTCTGTTCGTAGGACCCATTTCGACCCACTCTGGTGATCTCCCACCGGTCAGCTTCGGCTGCGAGCTGCCGGGGATCCGTTAACTTGCTGTCGAGGAGGTGCTGGCGAAGTTCAATGAAGCAATTGTTCGACAGATGCTCCCATACCATAAGATTGAACAGTTGTTCGTAGGTTGTGACCTTGCTTCCTTTGATCCAGCCCTCGAAGGCTCGGCTAAAGTAATTGACATAGTCCACCCAAGTTGTACCCGGGATGCGGGTGCAGTCTCGGAACCTCTGACGGTACATCTCGGGTGTGAGGCCATAGCGGGTGAGGAGTGCAGCTTTCATATGGTCATAGGAGGTCATCTGGTGGTCCGGGAGTTGCAGCAGGGCGTCGCGGCCCTCATTGAGGAATCTCCCCCACAGACCGGCCCCCCAATCGCTTCTATCGATCCGGTGTGCAGTCATAGCGATTTCATAGGCCTTAAACCATTGCTGGATGTCGTCCTCTCGGAAGTATTCTCGAACGACATCCTTGGGGATGTGTACCTTCTTCTCTGTTGCCCCTGGAGTGTGGGGTTGCTCGGACACCCCTGCTTCTTTATTCTGTTTGCGTAGGTCGATTTCAGCTAGTTTCCGCTCATGTTCATATGCCAGTTTCTTTTCCTCGAGCTCCCTTTGTCTCTGTTTCTCCTCTCTTTCTTCTCGGAGACGCAGGTGCTCTAAGTTGATTTTCTGTTCGGCCAACTTCAGCTCAACGTCCATTTTGAGCCGGGCCATTTCCAGCTCGTGTAGTCGGGTTCTTTCTCGTTCCTGGATCTCGTCTGGCGAGAGACCCGTTCTTCGCTCTTCAGGGGCCATGGGGGTTTGTGCTGCGATGTTTTGATCGGGGGTTCCGGCAGCCCCGGTTTCTGCCCAAGATTCTAGGGCCTGCTTAAAGTCATCTTTGGTATTTAGTCCGGTGGTAGCGATACCTAATTCGATACAGAACTGTTTAAGTTCACGATGGCTGTACTCATCCAATTTCTCCATCTGGAATTTCTCCGTTGATCCGCTGTCTTTAGTTGACATCGTGATTCGCCGTGGGGTGAGCTACTCTCTGTACGGTTTATGCGGTGATTCGGATCGCGCCGCTGGCCACCAATGTTAGACGGACCGGGAGGGCCGGCCGAGGATAAGGGGAGAGGTCTCCGGGGAGAGCAGTCTCCCGTGAATCGTACAGACAAGTAACTTCCCCCCCACAGACGGACACCACACAAGGATAAAGTTCAACGATACTTTATAGGCAATTCTTCAAGTACGGTAGAATGGTACAAGGAGGTCTGGACTCAGGGGTCCCCTCTAGTCTGGTCTCTGTTTGGGAAAAGGGTAGCGGGACAGTCTTGTTACCAAAAAGATGGAAATAGCTCTCAATCCTCGAGCTCGGTGGTGTAGATGAACGGGCCGCGGCGGAGCCAGCAGGTCCCGAGAGGGATGAAGGAAGACGACGGTCCGCGGTAGAGCCAGCAGGTCCCGATGAAGGTGGTGGTTACAAACGGTCCGCGGCCACGCCAGCAGGTCCCGACGACGATGAAGGATAGGGTGGTTCCCAAAGCCGCGGCAGCGCCAGCAGGCAAGACGAGGGTGCACAAGACAGAGCTACGGCAGCGCCAGTAGTCCGTCAAGGATGAGTTCTTCTTTGCGTCTCTCGACTCCAAGATACAACTCCCGTCCTGCTCTGGAGCTGCCCCAGTTATAGGGCTGGAGTGCTTTGATGTCCGGACCCTCGCACTTGGAGGTCGGGAGGTCCGGGATGTGGGGGTCCAGATACCCAGCAGGGGGGTGGAGCCAGCGCCCGGGGAGGCGATGGGCGAGCGGCACTTGGCGGGGGAGAGCCATCGACACCTCTTGCTCCCATTGACTGACCAAGTAGCCCGCTCACCTCCTGGGTGGATGTTGGTGCCGGAATGTCTGAGGCCTGGCCAGGCCCAGGGTTGAGGTCGATCGGGGGGCCAGGCGGCCTCGTGGTGGAGTGTCCAAGATGGCGCCCAGGATGGGCGCGCAGGCCGGTAGTGGGTCGGCCTACGCGGTCAACAGGTTCGAGTGTAGGGGTCCCTGCGGGGACGGTGGACGTGCAATGGTGGTGTGTGGTACTTGCGTGGCTGGGCTCGGGCCTGGTTGGGCCGGGGGAGAGCGGCCCTTCATGTGGCCTGTCCAACACTCCCTGTGAGTAGCACTGTACTCTGAGGTGTGACACGTGTAACCTGTGAGTAGCACTGTACTCTGAGGTGTGACACTTGTAAACTGTGAGTAGCACTGTACTCTGTGGTGTGAGACTTGTAACCTGTGAGTAGCACTTAACTCTGGGGTGTGAGACTAGTACCCTGTGAGGAGCACTGTACTCTGAGGTGTGAGACTCGCTCCCTGTGAGTAGCACTGTACTCTGAGGTGTCGAGACTTGTAACCTGTGAGTAGCACTGTACTCTGAGGTGTGACACCTGTAACCTGTGAGTAGCACTGTACTCTGAGGTGTGACACGTGTAACCTGTGAGTAGCACTGTACTCTGAGGTGTGAGACTCGTACCCTGTGAGGAGCACTGTACTCTGAGGTGTGAGACTCGCTCCCTGTGAGTAGCACTGTACTCTGAGGTGTGACACTTGTAAACTGTGAGTAGCACTGTACTCTGTGGTGTGAGACTTGTAACCTGTGAGTAGCACTGTACTCTGGGGTGTGAGACTCGTACCCTGTGAGTAGCACTGTACTCTGAGGTGTGACACGTGTAACCTGTGAGTAGCACTGTACTCTGAGGTGTGAGACTCGTACCCTGTGAGGAGCACTGTACTCTGAGGTGTGAGACTCGCTCCCTGTGAGTAGCACTGTACTCTGAGGTGTGAGACTTGTAACCTGTGAGTAGCACTGTACTCTGAGGTGTGACACTTGTAACCTGTGAGTAGCACTGTACTCTGAGGTGTAAGACTTGTAACCTGTGAGTAGCACTGTACTCTGAGGTGTGACACTTGTAACCTGTGAGTAGCACTGTACTCTGAGGTGTGAGACTTGTAACCTGTGAGTAGCACTGTACTCTGAGGTGTGACACTTGTAACCTGTGAGTAGCACTGTACTCTGAGGTGTGAGACTTGTAACCTGTGAGTAGCACTGTACTCTGAGGTGTGAGACTTGTAACCTGTGAGTAGCACTGTACTCTGAGGTGTGACACTTGTAACCTGTGAGTAGCACTGTACTCTGAGGTGTGACACTTGTAACCTGTGAGTAGCACTGTACTCTGAGGTGTGACACTTGTAACCTGTGAGTAGCACTGTACTCTGAGGTGTGACACTTGTAACCTGTGAGTAGCACTGTACTCCGAGGTGTGACACTTGTAACCTGTGAGTAGCACTGTACTCTGAGGTGTGACACTTGTAACCTGTGAGTAGCACTGTACTCTGAGGTGTGAGACTTGTACTCTGTAAGTAGCACTGAACTCTGAGGTGTGAGACTCGTAACCTGTGTGTAGCACTGTACTCTGAGGTGTGAGACTCGTACCCTGTGAGTAGCACTGTACTCTGAGGAGTGAGACTCGTACCCTGTGAGTAGCACTGTACTCTGAGTTGTGACACTTGTAACCTGTGAGTAGCACTGTACTCTGAGGTGTGACACGTGTAACCTGTGAGTAGCACTGTACTCTGAGTTGTGACACTTGTAACCTGTGAGTAGCACTGTACTCTGAGGTGTGACACTTGTAACCTGTGAGTAGCACTGTACTCTGTGGTGTGACACTTGTAACCTGTGAGTAGCACTGTACTCTGAGGTGTGACACTTGTAACCTGTGAGTAGCACTGTACTCTGAGGTGTGACACTTGTAACCTGTGAGTAGCACTGTACTCTGAGGTGTGACACTTGTAACCTGTGAGTAGCACTGTACTCTGAGGTGTGACACTTGTAACCTGTGAGTAGCACTGTACTCTGAGGTGTGACACTTGTAACCTGTGAGTAGCACTGTACTCTGAGGTGTGAGACTTGTACTCTGTAAGTAGCACTGAACTCTGAGGTGTGAGACTCGTAACCTGTGTGTAGCACTGTACTCTGAGGTGTGAGACTTGTACTCTGTAAGTAGCACTGAACTCTGAGGTGTGAGACTCGTAACCTGTGTGTAGCACTGTACTCTGAGGTGTGAGACTTGTACTCTGTAAGTAGCACTGTACTCTGAGGTGTGACACTTGTAACCTGTGAGTAGCACTGTACTCTGAGGTGTGACACTTGTAACCTGTGAGTAGCACTGTACTCTGAGGTGTGACACTTGTAACCTGTGAGTAGCACTGTACTCTGAGGTGTGAGACTCATACCCTGTGAGTAGCACTGTACTCTGAGGTGTGAGACTCATACCCTGTGAGTAGCACTGTACGATGAGATGTGAGACTCATACCCTGTGAGTAGCACTGCTCTGAGGTTTAATATAAACTCTCCAAGACCTTTCAAAGTTCTTACCAACCTCCCACCCTCGACCCTGTTAGTTTGCACGCCCCCCCCCCCCCCTGGAGTTGACGTGCTAAGTGGCTGTGCTAACACAGCAGCGTGACGCCTGATCCCACACGCACACTTGAAGTGTAGCTCCTCGTGTGCTAACACAGCAGTGTGATGCTTGATCCCACATGCACACACGCACACTTGAAGTGCAGCGCCACGTGCCGTGAGAGTGCACAGCTGTGCACACTTGAAGTGCAGCGCCTCGTGTCGTGAGAGTGCACAGCTGTGCACACTTGACGTGTAGTGCCTCGTGTCGTGTGCACCCTAGAAGTGTAGCGCCTCGTGCCGTGAGAGTGCACAGCTGTGCACACTTGAAGTGTAGCGCCTAGTGTCGTGTGCACCCTTGAAGTGTAGCGCCTCGTGTTGTGAGAGTTTACAGCTGTGCACCCTTGAAGTGTAGCGCCTCGTGTTGTGAGAGTGCACAGCTGTGCACCCTTGAAGTGTAGCGCCTCGTGTTGTGAGAGTGCACAGCTGTGCACCCTTGAAGTGTAGCGCCTCGTGTTGTGAGAGTGCACAGCTGTGCACCCGTGAAGTGAAGCGCCTCGTGTTGTGAGAGTGCGCAGTTGTGCACCCTTGAAGTGTAGCGCCTCGTGCCGTGAGAGTGCACAGCTGTGTAATTGATGGGCTGTCTCCTCTTTGCCGCCTGCAGCCGTGCTGCTCTGAGTGGGGGAGGGGGGGGCTGCACCTTGTCCCCGTGGCGGGGCGGGGGGTGGGGTATCTGCCGGCGCTCAGTCCCAGCTCCGCCAGTGCACCTCATTCCACACTCACTCTCCGGGAGAGGGGGGGGCATATCTCTCGGCGCTCAGTGACTCTCATTCCTAATCTGTGACTTCGCTGGTCCGAGTTGCAAGAGTCCCTGCTGACCCAAGATCAAGTGTGCGTGTGGGGGGAGGGGGGATTGGGGAGGGTGGCTGAGCCCTGGCAGGGAGCGGTAACTCGAGCCTCTCTAACCGCTAATAATTAAACTTACAATAAACTCCCCTCAAAGGCTCTATTGTTCCCGGCTCCGCCTGTCTGTGGCGGCTCCAGCAGGATCCGGCTCCGGGCCTTGGCAGTGGCGGCTGGTGACATTTGAAAGTGGTGAGGCGTTAAACAATTGTAGTTCACTGCAGTGAGCGAGCGAGCCTGAACCACCTGGATCCCCTCTCCAAGAACATTTTGAATAAAAGAGTAGGCAAATGGTGCATTTTCAAGCAAATTTGAGAGTGTGACACTATCCCGGAAGTGCACCAGGCTGTGCTCAACATATATATGTATCACTGTGTGAATCACATTGCTTCTGAACAGAACAACTCCACTGAGATTTCATTTGCAGAAGTCTTCAGTTTTAATGGAATTGGCCAAAACATTGAAGACTCTCAAAGGTTTGTGAAACCCTGCTGCACCGCCTTTCTTGCACAGTCTCCTAACAATGATCCAATCCTCGCATTGTCTCCCATTTTCTTGACTGAATTCTTCACATTAAAGTGTTTCTTGTGAGCCTCTATTTTCTTTGCCTCTCTCAGCTCCCAACCCTTGTCTACCTCAAATGTCCCTGATCTTCATCAAAAGGGATTTTCCCCATGACAGCATGTGAAGACACTCTGTACGCCTCAAACTTCTTGATTACTTCTTTCATCAATCCAACCCACAACCCTTCCCCATGGCTATTGTCTTTTTCAAAACTCTATTGAAACATTCCACCTTGCTAGTAGTTTCAGGGTGGTACAACAAGCATTTGTTGTGCCTTATCGCATGATCACTTCAAAACTTGGAAATGTAAATTGATACCTGTATAGCGCACTACTCACCCGCAAGGGTCTCAATGCGCTTGTACGAATACCGCTGTGGAACCCATTCTGGCTTTCCCTGTGAGGTGTCCACTCCTGGGCACCCCCAAGGTGGAGGCCAGGCATCCTTAGCGTTGTGGGGGCCGTTGTGGAGATTAAGCAAGCTATTGCCCAGAGTTGCAGAGTGGGACTCCATGATTAGAATAGGCACCGAGGCGAGAATTATCAGGTCCGTGGAATTTTGAGCCCAAGACCCGCCGAGGCGGGATATTGAACCCTGGTCCCGGGCTAGACCTCTGCATCCGGGTCTGCCGCTCTAACCATTGAGCCACACTTCTCCACTTCTTTAGATACCAACTGCACCCCATTTTCTGTGAGGATAACACTGGGTATGCCTTCTCTTCCAAAACGCTCTTTAAGAAACCATATGACATGTTTGGTTTGTATTCCTCTAGAGAATGCCATCTCCAGCCACATAGAGTACATGTCAATCAACACCAACAAGTACGGCTGATAATCACCACATGTATTGGTCCCATGATGTCAAAAGGAACTTTCCAACAATGCATTGGACGGTTTCTGATTACCATCGGTTGAACTTTAGGTTTGGCTGCTTCTCGCTCATAGCACACTGGACACACTCTCTGATCACTCCCTCCACATGATTGTGCATACCCTGTCAGCAGATTGTCATTCTCAGCCTTTCTTTGGTCTTATACATCCCCTGATGACCACAGTGTGCCTAAGCTATGAGTTTGCTGCTTAAAGTAGTTAACAGGACTAACCTTGAACCCCTTAAAAACATCCTGTTTCTCTGATAAATCATCCGCTACATGCCAATATTTCTCACTCGTTACTACCTTTTTTCCTAGCACTCCATCCTTTTTTAAATCAAACCAACCCCTCCAACGTATCCTGGTCATACTTAAGCTCATCGTGCCGTTTCCTTTCTCTGAGACCACTGTCTTCGATTTCACTCACTTTCATTGTCTTCATCACATGGGTTAGATTGATTTTCCACATTCACCTGCTCCAATCTGGACAATATGTCCACTACCCTGTTATCCACTCCTAGTAGATACTTTACTTCAACATTAAAATCTCTTGTACAGCAATTGCCCATTTTGTGAACCTGCTGGACACTGCATCAATTTCCCCCCCCCTTTTTTTTTTTTTTTTTTTTATCTCACACAAGGGTTTGTGATCCGTCAGCACCTCTAAGCTACTACCCCACAAGAGATTCTTACATTTCCTTGCAGCCCGAAGGACAGCCAAATCCTCCCTCTCCATGGCCGAGTATCGTAACACTGCACCTTTGAGAGCTCGGGAGGGATATAAAAACTTTCTCAGAGACACGACTCCCTTGCTGCAGCATTGCTCCTACGCACTTCATACTGGCATCTTTAGTTAGCGTGGACTTGCTGCTAGGAGCAAACTTCCTCAATTTGGGAGCCTTACTTAACCTCTCCTTTACCTCCCTAAACTCCGCTACGCATACATCACTACAACAAATTCAGTCCCTTTGTGAAGCAGACTCCTCATGTCAACACAAATCTCTGCAAATCCCTTTACAAATTTATTGTAATATTCCACAATTCCAATGAATGTAATCAATTCCTCCTTATTGGAAAGGCACTTAAGTTTCTGTACGGCATCTACAATGTCTTCCTTGGGCATTATACCTTCCCCTGTGATTGTATGGCCCAAATAATCTATGAACATCTTCCAAAACTTGTACTACTCCATCCTAATGGTAAGATTAAATTAATCTAACCTTCCTTACACCTGCTTTACCCTCTGGCATTCTCAATACTATCCTTTCCAAAAAACACACTTTCCTGAAAGAACGTTATGCCTTCAAGCCCCCTCAGCAATTTCTTCAAGGCCCTCTAGAACACTAAGGCTGCTGAAACCAACCCAAAAGTTAGCCTGGCATAGCGAAATGTTCCAAAGGGCATAATGAACGCTGCGAGATCTCTGGATGTTTTATCGAGAATGAGCTGTTGATATGCTGACTTAAGGTCGATGGTGGAAAATACCTTCGCTCCTTGCAACAGCATCTGCCTATTTAAAATATTTGGTAATGGATACGTATCCACTATAACATGCTGATGATATGTAGACTTAAGATCAATGGTGGAAAATTCCTTTGCCCCTTGCAACTGCATCAGCATATTTAAAATGTTTGGTAATGGATACGTGTCTACTATCACATGCTTATTCAACTCTCTCAAATCTACTCACAGGCGTAAGCTCCCATTGGTCTTCCTTGCTGCAACAACCGGAACTAGCCACTGTGTTCCTTCCACCTCCTCCATAATTCCATTGTTATTGTTATTCTACTTTTCGAACTCTGATTTCCTCTCCATTTGCACAGTCACTAGTACGTTACGAACTTTACCACAGACTGGTTTGACTCCATCCACCAAACGTATGTGGTGTTCATAGTATCGAAGACAAAGTTTCTCTTGAAGAACCAGGGTAAGCTTGCCTCCAATTCTCGTACAAATGCTTCACTAGAATCACTTTGTAAACTCACCTCCCTCACATGGAAATCTCCCTTTAGCCTAATAGGGGGACAACTTTTTGGATCCAGTATTACTCACAGATCCCTCTGATGGAACCATCTCAGTTTGATCACATAGATCTTTGCATTCACATACCCTCTCTTGTATTCAGCTATACCCCAAATGTATCCATACAACTCAATGAGTTCTCCTCCATAGGCACACTGTCTTATGTCAGGTCTAAACACTTTGCTTCTTTAGGTTAACCTCCTTGGATTCAATTTTGATCTTGGGTCCAGAATTGAAAAGAACCTTTGTCCCTTCTCCTTTCACAATCTGTATCACCATCACTTGTGCAATAACACTTTTCCTAGACTTTACAGACCTTTCCTTTGAAAGCCTTCCCTCTGCATACATTGTCGAAATGCCTTTTCTTTTTACAGTAGTTGCAAGTTGCTTTACCTGCCGGACACCCTTTATCATTAGCCATGTGGCCAGGTTTACCACAGCGAACACATTTTCCCTGGAATGTACTCCTTCTTTCCATCTTTTTGTCAGTATCTTTCTTTTTCTCTTGAATTTTTGAAATGTGCTTAACCACGTGAACTATAGCTCCTTTGCCCTCTTCCTTTTTAATGACCTCCACACACTGTTGGAATGCTCTATCTTTTTAGGTATTAACAGGACCTCATCTAAGAACGGTTTGTCCTCCTGCCACAGTTCTTCCGTCAGCCTCTCAGTGTTTCAGCGTAACATAAATTGGCCCCTTATTCATTCTTCTAGGAAAGAACCAAATTTACAGGATGAGGCGATCTTTCTTAAAATTGTGACAATTTTCTACCATCTTCCCTTTAATTGCTGCTACCAAAATGATAATGCTCCAAGATGGTGCTGAGCTTTGGCAAATAATACCAATCTAATTTCGCTATACATGCTTCATAATCCTTCAGATCCTCCCCAACAATGTCTGGAAGGTGATCATAAACTTCTTGGCCTTCAGAGCCTAAACAATGCAACAGCAAAGCAGTTTACCTTTTTGAGCTTAAAGATGTCCCGCGTACCTTGGCATACCTTCCAATTACCTTTTACCATTTCTGCCATTTGATAGGTGGTTCCCCAAGTGATGCTAAGAAAAATGGCCACGTTGTTACATTCTGCATGCTATTACACAAGAGGGACTAGAAGGCTTCTTTTAGATGCATGTATGTCGCAATTCTCGAAGTACACACAGATACCAATTTCTCTGCATTAAAAAAAACCCACACCTCCAACACCCCAACCTTGTTACTAAAATACCTGCAAAAGAAAGAAATTAACCAAAACTAAAACACAAGAGGTGCAGTATCCCCTACTTAAAACACTTGTATATTAGCTTTCAATAATATAATGCCGTAAATATTGTGTGTGTCACTGAGTGGATTCAGAGTCACTAATACGCAATTGTCAGGTCACACAAAGTGAGTGTGTCACTGACAGATGAACCGACCGCCATAACACGCTAGTATTGAGCATCCAAAGTGTGTGTATCACTGATTGGAAACGTCGGTATGGAAAGCAGTGCAGATGAACAATTTCCCGTAAAAACTATGTGCCTCGCCATAGTAATATCGTGCATGTCGCTGTTTGAGCATGGTTGCAGCGACACGCAAATCTCAGTTTCCGAAATCGCAGTTCCCGAAATCGCAGTTCCGAAAATGATCAGTCCGCCAAAAGAAAGATGGCACCCATGTTACACAAGGAGCCTCTAGAGAAAAGCTTACGGCTGAGCATGTAGTGACTGCAGCACGGCATGAAGACGGCACTGGCTGCGATTCAAGCCGCGAGGTACTGTGTGAGCACTCGACAAGCTCTGCAGGATGATGGGGGCTGCAAAGTAAGCCACGAGGGACTGCACGAGTACACCATGAATTCTGCAGGCTGCCGACAACCGCTCTGCAAAGCCACATTATGAAGAACTTCTAGGTAAGTTTGTGGAGAAATCAGGCTTGAGGATAGCGCATACACCGAGGCGCGAGTATTAATCCCAGCCCCCTGACATACCTCCATGAAAAAATTGCTGTCCAGAGACTTTTGTTTTTGGTTTGTATATTTAGATTATTAGAGAAGTAATTTAGCTTGGGTAGACATTTTTTTAAATGGCGGATGTGTTGCAGTGGTAATGTAATGTTTCAGGAACCATGAGACCTATATAACTCATTTTGGTTTCAAAACATAGCTTTTGAGGGTCAAGTAGTATTATAGAGACAGAAAATAACTCCTCAGACCTACCCTTTTGCCATTTCCCAAATGGCAGCTATAATAGAGGAAGAAGAGACCTATATAGAAATTAAATAAAATATAATGGTTTTAATACTTTTATGTATACACCAAACAATGTTTATGATCTGAATATGAAAAAAAGAATGTTTATTACTCCTGTTTTGGACGCATTTTCATAGTTCACTTTATTTGTTTCAGCAGTTGCTTGTATGCATGTGCAGGACATTGAACATTTGAGAAGTGCATATTGACAGAGACATCTTATTGTAGAACAGGTTTTGCAAGTACATGTATGTGTAAGTTCTGCAGGTAGAGGCTTTAGAAATTTCATAGGTTTTAGCACCCCATTAATACCTTCCCAACCAAATTCACTCAGCTCTTTCTCTACATATCAATCAATCAATCAATCAATCAAGGCATTTATATAGCGCACTACTCACCCAGAGGGTCTCAAGGCGCTAGGGGAGAGGGGTCCGCTACTGCTCGAACAGCCAGGTCTTGAGCTGCTTCCTGAAGGCGAGGTGGTCCAGGGTCAGGCGGAGGTGGGTCGGGAGGGAGTTCCATGTCTTGGCGGCGAGGTAGGAGAAGGACCGACCCCCTGTGGTGGCTCTTCGGATTCGGGGGACGGCGGCGAGGGCGTGGGCGGTCGATCGAAGCTGGCGTTTGGGAGCGTAGAAGTTGAGGCGGCTGTTGAGGTATCCTGGTCCTTGGTTGTGTAGGGCTTTGTGAGCGTGGGTGAGGAGGCGGAAGGTGATTCTCTTGTTGACCGGGAGCCAGTGCAGGTCTCTCAGGTGTTCGGAGATGTGGCTGCGACGGGGGATGTCCAGGATGAGTCGTGCTGAGGCGTTCTGGATCCGCTGAAGTCTCTTCTGGAGTTTGGCGGTGGTTCCTGCGTAGAGGGAGTTGCCGTAGTCCAGACGGCTGGTGACGAGGGCCTTGGTGACTGTCTTCCTGGTCTCAGTGGGGATCCACCGGAATATCTTGCGTAGCATGCGCAGGATGTTGAAGCATGACGCGGAGACGGCGTTGACTTGTCTGGTCATGGAGAGGGAGGAGTCCAGGATGAAGCCTAGGTTGCGTGCGTGGTCTGTTGGTTTGGGTGCGCTGCCTAGGGCGAGGGGCCACCAGGAGTCGTCCCAGGCGGAGGGTGAGGATCCCAGGATGAGGACTTCCGTCTTGTCCGAGTTCAGTTTCAGGCAACTGTTCTTCATCCATTCGGCTACCTCTTTCATCCCTTCGTGGAGGTTGGCTCTGGCGGTGGCGGGGTCGTTGGTGAGGGAGAGGATCAGCTGGGTGTCGTCGGCGTAGGAGATGATGTTGAGGTTGTGCTGGCGTGCGATGTCTGCGAGGGGGCTCATGTAGACGTTGAAGAGGGTTGGACTGAGCGAGGAGCCTTGAGGAACGCCGCAGATGACTTCGGTGGCTTCAGATCTGAACGGGGGGAGGCGAACTCTCTGTGTCCTTCCGGCGAGGAAGGAGATGATCCACTCCAGAGCCTTCTCCTGGATACCGACGTTGTGAAGTCGCTGCACTAGTGTGCGGTGGCAGACCGTGTCGAAGGCCACGGAGAGGTCTAGGAGGATGAGGGCTGCTGTTTCTCTGTTGTCCAGCAAGGCTCGGATGTCATCGGTGGCTGCGATCAGGGCGGTCTCGGTGCTGTGGTTGGCCCGGAAGCCAGACTGCGAGAGGTCTAGGGATCCGTTCGTCTCGAGGAAGGCGGCCAGCTGCTTGTTGACGGTCTTCTCGATGACTTTTGCAGGGAACGGGAGCAGCGAGATGGGGCGGTAGTTCTTGAGGTCGGTGGGGTCGGCTGATGGTTTCTTCAGGAGAGCGCTGAGTTCGGCGTGTTTCCAGCTCTCCAGGAAGGTAGCGGTGTCGAAGGAGGTGTTGATGATGTCCCGCAGGTAGGGTGCGATGACAGCATCGGCCTTGTTGAAGACGTGGTGAGGGCATGGGTCGGTCGGGGATCCGGAGTGGATGGAGTTCATTGTGCGGACGGTGTCTTCGGTGCTGATCTGGGTCCAGGCGCGGAGGGTGGTGGTGGGGGGCGCTGGTTCGGTCGTGGCGTGCGTCGGTTGAGTGCTGAAGCTGTTGTGTATGTCCGCGATCTTGTTGTGGAAGTAGGAGGCGAGGGAGTTGCAGAGGTCTTGCGAAGGGGTGATGTCGTTGTTTCCGGCGTTAGGGTTGAGAGCTCTTTAACGATGTTGAAGAGTTCCTTGCTGTTGTGTGCGTTGTTGTCCAGTCGTTCCTTGAATGCAGTTTTCTTGGTTGCGTGGATGAGTTGGTGGTGTTTTCGGGTGGCGAGCTTGAGGGCCGTCATGTTGTCCGGTGTAGGGTCTCTGCGCCAGGTTCTCTCGAGGGCTCGGCAGTTCTTCTTGGAGCTCTTGAGTTCTTCGGTGAACCATGGGGCTTTCTTGCTGCCGGGTCTGCTAGGCGGGGTCCTCAGGGGGGCGAGGTCGTCAGCGCAGTCGCTGATCCACTTCGTGAGGTTGGTGGCCGCTTGGCTGGTGTTCGTTGCGCTGGTGGGTGGGTTCTTGCTCAGGGAAGTCGCGAGCTGGTCGGCTGTGATCTTGTTCCAGCTTCTGCGTGCAACCTGTTGTTGGTGGTGGTGGAGCGTGGTCCTTCTGAAGCTGAAGTGGACGCAGCTGTAGTCCGTCCAGTGGAGTCCCGTGGCGTGGCTGAATGCGATGTTCTTGCTGGATGAGAACACGGGGTCGAGTGTGTGTCCGGCGTAGTGGGTGGGGGTGGTCACCAGCTGCTTGAGTCCGAGGTTGGCAAGGTTGTCCAGCAGGGTGGTGGTGTTGCGGTCGTTGTCGTTCTCCAGGTGGAAGTTGAGGTCCCCGAGGAGTATGTAGTCAGCGGAGAGGAGAGCGTGCGGGCTGATGAAGTCGGCGATGTCTTCGCTGAATTGTGTGCGTTGTCCCGGGGGTCTGTAGATGAGGGTGCCTCTGAGGGTGGTCTTGGGGTTGATGTGGACCTGGAAGTGAAGGTGTTCGGCGGTTGTCAGGGTGTCGTCAGCGTTGGTCGTGAAGCGGATGGTGTTCCTGTGGATGATGGCGATGCCTCCTCCGGTCTGGTTGATGCGGTCCCTTCGGATGATCTTGTAGCCGTCTGGGATGGCGATGTCGGGCGCTGAAGAGGCGTTCATCCAGGTTTCCGTGAGGAAGGCGACGTCTGGTGAAGTGGTATCGAGTAGGTTCCAGAGCTCGACGGCGTGTCTGTGGACGAAGCGGGTGTTGAGCAGGATGCACTTCAGGTGGCTGTTGTTGTTGCTCGTCTTGGTCTTGGCGGGTGCGGGTGCAGTGCAGGACCGGATGCAGGTGAACTCGCAGGAGCGGCAGCTGAAGGGTCCGTGGGTGCGTCTCGGGGTGGCGTGGTAGCATTCCGGGAGTCGGCCGGTGTTGAGTGCGTTGAGGGTGGCGGCGTCATACGTCCGGCGGGTGGGCTGGGGTCTGCGAGGGCCAGGGGTTCTGGCACTGGGCGCGGTCCAGGCGCGGACGGGCGCAGACGGGCTTACCTTTGGCGCGCCTCCGGCGCACAATCGGCGCTCCCGCTGCGCGTGACCGCTGCGCGTTCGCACGGTCGCCATTTATGGCGAAGTGCGAGGGAGGGTGGAGCAGCTGGGAGGCGGGAGCGGGGAGGGCACAGAAAGAAAAGGGGGCGTGGCAAACCAATGGAGGCGGAAAGCGGGGAGCGGGGCGGGAGGTTACCGGGGCAGCAGAGGGGAGAAAGTACACGAACAAATACAGTAAAACAATGGGGCACACAGCAGGAGAATCACAGGGCACAAAAGCCTGAAGGCAACAGAACAGCGATCACATTAACAGTAGCAGATGCCCCGACCGCAGGAGACCACGCCGCTCGGCAGCAGGGGGCGTGGTCGGCCGGCGGCAGGCAGGGACAGTGAGGCAGGCGGGGGGCACACGCAGCAGCTGGTGGCCGTGCGGCGCGGGGGTGTCCTAAAGCTAGGTCACACTCACCTGCGTCGCACGGTCGCCATTTATGGCCAAGTGCGAGGGAGGGAGGAGCAGCTGGGAGGCGGGAGCGGGGAGGGCACAGAAAGAAAAGGGGGCGTGGCAAACCAACGGAGGCGGGAAGCGGGGAGCGGGGCGGGAGGTTACCGGGGCAGCAGAGGGGAGAAAGTACACGAGCAAATACAGTAAAACAATGGGGCACACAGCAGGAGAATCACAGGGCACAAAAGCCTGAAGGCAACAGAACAGCGATCACATTAACAGTAGCAGATGCCCCGACCGCAGGAGACAACGCCGCTCGGCAGCAGGGGGCGTGGTCGGCCGGCAGCAGGCAGGGACAGTGAGGCAGGTGGGGGGCACACGCAGCAGCTGGTGGCCATGCGGCGCGGGGGTGTCCTAAAGCTAGGTCCACATGCACTATCCAAAACATTTACACACCTTCTGATCAAGTAGAACACTCTTTTAATTTGTCCGCGCACATAATATGACACCGGTGGTTGGTCACTAAGCGGGACTTATCTTTTTAACTCACTGTACTGGAGCTCATCAAATCTGTGACAGCAGTGACGGCTGCCACATACAAAAAGTGGTGGGGCGGGTGTGAGGAGCTGGGGGGGGGGGGAGAGCAGGAGAGGGCACGGAGTAGGTTGGGACTATTATCATAATAAAAAAAATATTTTAAAAAGTTCAACTTACCTGCTGCCAGCCGCCTTCTTTGTCGCGTCTTGGTGCTGGGACTTCCTTGTCTCAGCAGACACTGTGACTACGTCTCCGACTCCCTGTCCAAGCCTGCGACTTAAAAATAAAATGATAATGAAATATCGTTTTATTTTTTTGCTGCTGGCTCTGAGTCAGTGGGGCAACGCTCTTCCGCCATTGCGGTGGAGCCGCCCCTGTGTCAGTCAGATCTCGTTTTCCGCACAAGGTATTTTTCTACGTCTTTAAAGCCACGTTTCTCTTCTGTCTCGGTAAATCCTTTTGGAAACTTCACATGTTCAGCAGTAAAGCTCCAAGCTTTGTTCCACTTCTGCTCATAGTGTCATCACCCGTAAGAATGTGTGCCTTGATACTAACACTGGGGATCTCTGGGTCAGGTTTCTTGAACAGAATTTGAAGAAGGAATAAGTGTCTTTTCTCGCCTGTTCCATAACGTATCCATAAGTCTGACAATCCTTGACTTGTGAACATTGCAACAAATCTAAGTTGCACAATAATATCATCTGTGTCATTTGACTATATAATGGCTCAATTGGAACCATTTCGAACAGCCCACTCAACATGTGGCACAACACCAATGTTGGCTTCCTCCAATTTGCTGTTAAGTTCTTGTACAACATGGTTTGTACCTTTTGAATATATCTCTCTGCAGGCACCAACTTCTCATTGACAATCATTCCACTGGTAGTAATTGGAAATTTAGTGTTCTCTGAAACACCAGCAATGTTTTGGCGAGTTAGCATCTCCAAGCTCATCTTGTTCAATGTGGAGGATCAGAATTTATGAAGTTGCACAGGTTTAAGTATCGGCTTTTTGATGCGAGCAAGGTCAATTGTTCCACTTGTAGAAATGTGTCTGATTCTCTCACGTTCTTTGACAGACCGCTCAGAAGTTTTGCATTATAAAATCTTGACCGTTTGCAATTTTGACATATAGTCCACAACAACAGCCGTTTCCAACGTGGACACCTTTTGCAATTGAAATTCTTTAGGTGAAAGTTTTTTGTTTCTTTTGCTCTTGCACGAGTTTGTGCTTCAGTGGAAGATCATGAGACAAACTGTCCTTGATAAATTCACCCCTTTCTTTTGCTCCATCCATTTATCTATCTGCTTGTGGAAGTTGTTTTTTGTAACCTGTTTGTAGTGGCTGGTTGGGCGCAACTCTTACTACGGCAATGAAAGTGTGGATTATGTCAAACAGCCTTTTCTCTTTCAAATCTCTCCTCCTTCAGTTCTGCATATAAGTTTGATCCATGTTCTACGACAATTGTAGGACACATCTTTATATCGTTATCCACATATTATTTGGTCACAACGTTGTGTACTCGCACACGCTGTCTTTCAAAGACTTTTTCTTGCTGCTGCATGAAACGAAGAAGGCTGTCAACATGTTTATTAAAATGTCCACCTCTGTTCCCCACAATTTGTGGTGAGGAACGGTTTCACGATGGTCCATTAATAATTGGTTATCGCTCTGAAAACATTGGAAAGAGAGAGGACTTAATAGTAAACTCGCTGCCATTGAGCCACATAGTCATTTTTACCTGCGGTCCCTGCGTTGTCTGTTTCAGTTTCATATCTGGAGCCGCAGCCCTGAACCTTTCACCACAACATGTCTTTGGGTGAGTTTTCTGCAGATGTATGGGGTTTTTTCCACCTCTTGCTTCTTCACTCTTTACACGTGGTGTAAGCGCTATCTAACTGTCGCAATACAGTGACTGTGCAAGGGCAGTGCACAGTTGTGCAGTGCACAGTTGTGTAGTGCAGTGCACAGTTGTGCAGTGCAGTGCTGGACCTGTGCTGTTGTGCCGTGGTGCTTCTTTGTACTTTTATACCTCTGCTGTGTAGTGCCTACATTTGCAGCCCAGTGGCTGCACAGTGTTGTGCTGCTTTCAGATGCACAGACCGAGGGTTGTGCAGTGAGTTGTGTGCTGTGAAGTGAGTGTGACGTGCACACCGTTGCTTCCCAGTGCTGTGCAGATCACCACCTGCAGTGCAGTGAAGTGTTCCAGTGGGTTCACCGTAAAGTGCAGTGAGTTTGGGGTGCAGTCCATGGTACGTCTTGCCTGTGGAGAGCGGTGAGTCTGTTGTGCGTTGTTGTGCGGCCTTGTGATGAGTCGGGTGTTTACGGTACAACTCTGCCAGGACTTTAGAGCTCGGTACCTTGGTTGTGCTGTGCCGTTTTGCCGCATTGGGTAAGTCTTTTCTGTGCATTCTCGTGCTGTAACTGTGCAGCACGCGCTCAAACCCGCATTGCTTTCTGGGCACCCTCGTGCTGTGCCCGTGCAGCAGGTGCAGCACGCGCTCAAACCCGCATTGCTTTCTGGGCACCCTTGTGCTGCCCGTGCAGCACGTGCTCAAACCCACATTCTCACACAAACCCCTGAGGCATGGCCACCGCTCTTAGGCGTGAGGCCGGGGTCTCCCCGTTCCCACACCGCTCTCCCCCCAAACCTCAGGCACGCGCAGTGACCCGTACAGGGGGGGGGGGGCATCATTTTACCTTACCCCACTGCCAGGGCTGCAGACACGACCAGGGTAGGTTTTGGGGCTGGCTGTGTCTCCTGGGGAGTCTGTGAATGGGATGGGTTGTGATGGGTGTGGCAGGGGCAGAGCTTGGGTAGTAAAATTGAGGGGGGGGGTGAGCTTTAGAGTATATGAGAGGCGGGTATGAGGGGAGCTTAAGGAGCATTAGAAATGGAGGGAGCACGTGTAGGGGTACTTAAAACTCTATATGTTGTCAAATCCACTATATTAAAATCCGACAAACACCTCACAATACCCGAGTTAAAGCACCTGTGCCCAACTATTTACCATAGATACATTGTTTAGAGGGTTATACCCCCCCCCCGTAGTCTCACCCTGGGGTGTGGGCGGGAGATGTTTACATTCCTGTCTGGTGGAGGTGCATGCGGTGGTTGTTTTCATTCCTGTGTGGGGGGGGGGGGGGTCTCTTCAGCCCCCACCCACCCAGGGGTGTTGCTGGGGGTCGCTGTGCTGTGGCATTGAGTGGGTCCTGCCCACAGTGGGTGGTGCAGCCTGCCCCACCTCCCGGGGCCAGGGCGGGCATGTCTCTCAGGGGCACGGTATCCGGCAGGGGGGTGGGGGCTCTGACCGGCCCCAGAGGAGTCTGTGGTGAGAGGTTTGAGAGATGGGATCTTAAGACTCGAGTTTAACCCCTTCTGGACAGGTTTTACTGCAACACAGACAGGCTGGGGAGAGGGGACAGGGCAGCGGTGGCTGGGGGGCTGCGGGGCTGGGGGGCTGGTGGACAGAGTGTCAGTGGGGGCTGGTGGACAGGGTGTCAGCGGGGGCTGGTGGACAGGGCAGCGGTGGCTGGGGGGCTGCGGGGCTGGGGGGCTGGTGGACAGAGTGTCAGTGGGGGCTGGTGGACAGGGTGTCAGCGGGGGCTGGTGGACAGGGCAGCGGTGGCTGGGGGGCTGCGGGGCTGGGGGGCTGGTGGACAGAGTGTCAGCGGGGGCTGGTGGACAGGGCAGCGGTGGCTGGGGTGCTGCGGGGCTGGTGGACAGGGTGTCAGTGGGGGCTGGTGGACAGGGTGTCAGCGGGGGCTGGTGGACAGGGCAGCGATGGCTGGGGGGCTGCGGGGCTGGTGGACAGGGTGTCAGTGGGGGCTGGTGGACAGGGTGTCAGCGGGGGCTGGTGGACAGGGCAGCGGTGGCTGGGGGCTGCGGGGCTGGTGGACAGGGCAGCGGTGGCTGGGGGGCTGCGGGGCAGGGTGGACAGGGTGTCAGTGGGGGCTGGTGGACACAGCGGCAGTGGGGGCTGGTGGACAGGGCGGCAGCAGGGGCTGGTGGACAGGGTGGCAGTGGGGGCTGGTGGACAGGGCGGCAGCGGGGGCTGGTGGACAGGGTGGCAGTGGGGGGCTGCGGGGACAGGGTGGACAGGGTGTCAGCGGGGGCTGGTGGACACAGCGGCAGTGGGGGGCTGCGGGGACAGGGTGGACAGGGTGTCAGCGGGGCTGGTGGACACAGCGGCAGTGGGGGCTGGTGGACAGGGCGGCAGCGGGGGCTGGTGGACAGGGTGTCAGCGGGGGCTGGTGGACACAGCGGCAGTGGGGGGCTGCGGGGACAGGGTGGACAGGGTGTCAGCGGGGCTGGTGGACACAGCGGCAGTGGGGGCAGGTGGACAGGGTGGCAGCGGGGGCTGGTGGACAGGGCGGCCGCGGGGCTGGTGGACAGGGCAGCGGTGGCTGGGGGGCTGCAGGGCTGGTGGACAGGGTGGCAGCGGAGGCTGGTGGACAGGGTGGCAGCGGGGGCTGGTGGACAGGGTGGCAGCGGGGGCTGGTGGACAGGGTGGCAGTGGGGGCTGGTGGACAGGGTGGCAGTGGGGGCTGGTGGACAGGGCGGCAGCGTGGGCTGGTGGACAGGGCGGCAGCGTGGGCTGGTGGACAGGGCGGCAGCGTGGGCTGGTGGACAGGGTGGCAGCGGGGGCTGGTGGACAGGGCGGCCGCGGGGCTGGTGGACAGGGCAGCGGTGGCTGGGGGGCTGCAGGGCTGGTGGACAGGGTGGCAGCGGGGGCTGGTGGACAGGGTGGCAGCGGGGGCTGGTGGACAGGGTGGCAGCGGGGGCTGGTGGACAGGGCAGCGGTGGCTGGGGGGCTGCAGGGCTGGTGGACAGGGCAGCGATGGCTAGGGGGCTGCGGGGCTGGTGGACAGGGTGGCAGTGGGGGCTGGTGGACAGGGTGGCAGTGGGGGCTGGTGGACAGGGTGGCAGTGGGGGCTGGTGGGCAGGGCGGCAGTGTAGGCTGGTGGACAGGGCGGCAGCGGGGGCTGGTGG
Organism: Lissotriton helveticus; assembly: GCF_964261635.1. Lineage (NCBI taxonomy): Eukaryota > Metazoa > Chordata > Amphibia > Caudata > Salamandridae > Lissotriton > Lissotriton helveticus. The sequence goes on from NC_136062.1 coordinate 475,921,884, forward strand.
ACAGGGCGGGGGCTGGTGTACAGGGTGGCAGTGGGGGCTGGTGGACAGGGTGGCAGTGGGGGCTGGTGGACAGGGTGGCAGCGGGGGCTGGTGGACAGGGCGGCTGCGGGGCTGGTGGACAGGGCAGCGGTGGCTGGGGGGCTGCAGGGCTGGTGGACAGGGCGGCAGCGGAGGCTGGTGGACAGGGTGGCAGCGGGGGCTGGGGACGGGCGGCAGCGTGGGCTGGTGGACAGGGCGGCAGCGTGGGCTGGTGGACAGGGCGGCAGCGTGGGCTGGTGGACAGGGCGGCAGCGGAGGCTGGTGGACAGGGCGGCAGTGGGGGCTGGTGGACAGGGCGGCAGCATGGGCTGGTGGACAGGGCGGCAGCATGGGCTGGTGGACAGGGCGGCAGCGTGGGCTGGTGGACAGGGTGGCAGCGGGGGCTGGTGGACAGGGTGGCAGCGGGGGCTGGTGGACAGGGCGGCCGCGGGGCTGGTGGACAGGGCAGCGGTGGCTGGGGGGCTGCAGGGCTGGTGGACAGGGTGGCAGCGGAGGCTGGTGGACAGGGTGGCAGCGGGGGCTGGTGGACAGGGTGGCAGCGGGGGCTGGTGGACAGGGTGGCAGCGGGGGCTGGTGGACAGGGCAGCGGTGGCTGGGGGGCTGCAGGGCTGGTGGACAGGGCAGCGATGGCTAGGGGGCTGCGGGGCTGGTGGACAGGGTGGCAGTGGGGGCTGGTGGACAGGGTGGCAGTGGGGGCTGGTGGACAGGGTGGCAGTGGGGGCTGGTGGGCAGGGCGGCAGCGTAGGCTGGTGGACAGGGCGGCAGCGGGGGCTGGTGGACAGGGCAGGGGCTGGTGTACAGGGTGGCAGTGGGGGCTGGTGGACAGGGTGGCAGTGGGGGCTGGTGGACAGGGTGGCAGCGGGGGCTGGTGGACAGGGCGGCCGCGGGGCTGGTGGACAGGGCAGCGGTGGCTGGGGGGCTGCAGGGCTGGTGGACAGGGCGGCAGCGGAGGCTGGTGGACAGGGTGGCAGTGGGGGCTGGGGACGGGCGGCAGCAGGGGCTGGTGGGCACGGCGGCAGCAGCGGGCTGGTGGACAGGGCGTGGCTGGTGGGTAAGGGGGCAGCAGGGGCTGGTAGATGCCAGCTGTAGCCGGGTGAGGGCAGGAGAGGGCAGTGTATACTGGATGGCGCATGAAGGGATAAGGTGAGATTAGGAGACGAGACCAGGGGGGCGGCCGAGCTATGACAGAGGGACAGTGCACATAGCACTTTACTTTGCCTGTTGCTCTGATATACAAGACCTTTACCAACAAATCCTGTCCTTGCACGGTTGCACTTTTGCGGTCTTTGCCCATACAAGCCTATGAGGCTACCAGCCTTTAGCTGTGCAGGTGCAGTGGCACCGCGGCCAGGGTTGTTAAGAACTAAATCCCTCATTTTCCTTGCTGGAGTCGAGGCCTCTGCAAAGAGGGGGATTACTCGGGAGCTTGTGTTTTTCTGAAAGAGACAGAGGTCCTGATTACTATCTCGGTAGACCGGGTTACTCTGTCCCAAACGTGGCCGGTATCCCGTCCGCCAAATTACACTTCCATTATACCCCATGGAACGTGTAATTTGTCGGAAGGATATCTGTTGTGTTTGTGACGGGTATCCCGTCCGCCAAATTACACTTCCATTATACCTCATGGAACGTGTAATTTGGCGGAAGGATATCTGTTGTGTTTGTGACGGGTATCCCGTCCGCCAAATTACAATTCCATTATATCCCATGGAACGTGTAATTTGGCGGCAGGATATCTGTTGTGTTTGTGACGGGTATCCCGTCCGCCAAATTACAATTCCATTATATCCCATGGAACGTGTAATTTGGCGGCAGGATATCTGTTGTGTTTGTGACGGGTATCCCGTCCGCCAAATTACAATTCCATTATATCCCATGGAACGTGTAATTTGGCGGAAGGATATCTGTTGTGTTTGTGACGGGTATCCCGTCCGCCAAATTACAATTCCATTATATCCCATGGAACGTGTAATTTGGCGGAAGGATATCTGTTGTGTTTGTGACGGGTATCCCGTCCGCCAAATTACAATTCCATTATATCCCATGGAACGTGTAATTTGGCAGAAGGATATCTGTTGTGTTTGTGACGGGTATCCCGTCCGCCAAATTACAATTCCATTATACCCCATGGAACGTGTAATTTGGCGGAAGGATATCTGTTGTGTTTGTGACGGGTATCCCGTCCGCCAAATTACATTTCCAATATACCCCATGGGACGTGTAATTTGGCGGAAGGATATCTGTTGTGTTTGTGACGGGTATCCCGTCCGCCAAATTACAATTCCATTATATCCCATGGAACGTGTAATTTGGCGGCAGGATATCTGTTGTGTTTGTGACGGGTATCCCGTCCGCCAAATTACAATTCCATTATATCCCATGGAACGTGTAATTTGGCGGCAGGATATCTGTTGTGTTTGTGACGGGTATCCCATCCGCCAAATTACAATTCCATTATATCCCATGGAACGTGTAATTTGGCGGAAGGATATCTGTTGTGTTTGTGACGGGTATCCCGTCCGCCAAATTACAATTCCATTATACCCCATGGAACGTGTAATTTGGCGGAAGGATATCTGTTGTGTTTGTGACGGGTATCCCGTCCGCCAAATTACAATTCCATTATATCCCATGGAACGTGTAATTTGGCGGAAGGATATCTGTTGTGTTTGTGACGGGTATCCCGTCCGCCAAATTACAATTCCATTATATCCCATGGAACGTGTAATTTGGCGGCAGGATATCTGTTGTGTTTGTGACGGGTATCCCGTCCGCCAAATTACAATTCCATTATATCCCATGGAACGTGTAATTTGGCGGCAGGATATCTGTTGTGTTTGTGACGGGTATCCCGTCCGCCAAATTACTATTCCATTATATCCCATGGAACGTGTAATTTGGCGGCAGGATATCTGTTGTGTTTGTGACGGGTATCCCGTCCGCCAAATTACTATTCCATTATATCCCATGGAACGTGTAATTTGGCGGCAGGATATCAGTTGTGTTTTTGACGGAGTATCCCGTACGCCAAGATCGTAATCGGGCCCAGAGCCGGTTTCAAGGTTGGAGTGGTGGCCAGGCATGGTGGCGATGGGTTACGAGAGGCAAAGGAGACCGCCTGCCACTCAAGGCCTCAGCAGTCATTAGTACAGCCACACTTGCATTGGGACCGACGAGTCAGATTACTGGGATAGCGTTTGGCCTTCTTTCTCCTATTTTGACCTGTTTTTGTTGGTTTCATAACTCTGGGCACTTTACCACTGCTGATCAGTTCTAAAGTGCTTATGCTGTCTGCCTAAATTGTATTGGTGATTGGGTTATCCACGATTGGCATATTTGATCTACTGGTAAGTACCTTCTAAATTGCACCAGGTGTGCCCCGGGCCTGTAAGTCAAATGCTACTAGCGGGCCTGCAGCACTGTTTGTGCCCCACATGAGTAGCCCTGCAAACACGTCTCAGACCTGCCACTGCAGTGTCTGTGTGTGCAGTTTTATACTGTCATTTTGACCTGGTAAGTGCACCTGCTTGCCAGGCCCAAACCGTCCCTTTCATTGCATGTAAGGCACCCCTAAGGTAGGCCCAAGGTAGCCCATGGGCCGGGTGCAGTGTATTAAAAAGGTAGGACATGTACCAGAGTATTTTACATGTTCGAATAGTGAAATACTGCTAATTTAATTTTTCAGTTCGTCTAGATCTATCTCTCCCAAAGGGTAACCTGTGGATTGCCTTGAAATATCTTTTAAGTGTCATTTCCCATCGGGAGCTGACACAGATTTGGAGTTTGGGGTCTCAGAACTCATAAATTAAAAATATATCACTTGGTTTTTAAATTGCTTGTTTGAAAATGCCACTTTTAGACCGTTTTTTCATCCAACGAGTGTTTCACACACATTACTAATGCTCCTAACAAGTTATTTTTGAAGGACTGGTGATTTCTCTATAAGCTCATTATGGACACTGTTTGGTGTTGGCCCACTAAGAAATGAGTATGATATATACAATCAAAGATGTTTTGGGCAATGTAAAAAATTACTTGAAACAACAGAACATAGGCTGTTTCAATAGTGTTTCTTGTATAATTGTGACTGTTTTGTGATGTTTGAGGGGAAAAAGCGATTTATTTGTCTCTTTCCTAATTTTTATATATGTGGCTGATGTCCTTCTTGTGTACTGATAAGTTTGTCCAAAATAATGTTTTTAAATTGAGTTCTGAAATGTTTTTCTTGGAAAAACATGTTTAGATCAAAAGAAACAGGAAAAAAATTAATAAATAGCTGTTAATTATAACGTGTGTGAGCTCAGGAACGAATTATTATATGAAAAGGTATCAGTATTGGCGTTTGTGTTGTTTCACACTCTTTTAGAAAGTGGCCATTACCTTGCTTAACCATTCTATGCCTCTGCCTGTCAGTAGAATCCATGTCTGGGTCAGGATGACAGTATGGCTCTTGTGCATTCACTCTAGACAGTCACAGAAAGGAAGCTGAGGTGTGCTTTGCATATCCCGATGGGCCATCACCAGGCGGATGGGCCTTCCTGAGCTAGAGTGGTGGGAGGAGTTGTCACTGACACCTGAATACGGCTGTGCCTGTCCTCACACAATGCTGTCTCCACCCCTCTTTAGTGTGTCTGGAGCCAGGTCAGAGATTGACAGGGTCTTGTGCACTACAAAAACTTTCCTTTCAAGCTTGCCTACTTCAAAGGCAGAAAGGGGTATCCATTACTGGACCTCTGACATCCCAAAATCAGAATACTTCTGGACTGAGGATATTCTGCCAAGACAAAGAGCTGGGTGCTGTAGGAGGGACTGCCGCTCTGCCTGTCACTTTGTTGTGCTGCCTGCTGCTTCTGTCCTGGGAGTGAAAGGACTGGACTTTGCTTTCGGTATCCTGCTTCCAAGATTCTCCTACGGCTGGTGCATGCTTGCCTCTTGTTAAGAAGTCTCAGGGCCATCAAAGACTTCATCGACCAGCACCTGGGCTCCTCTGCTAAGAGGGCTGTCCTGACGACTCGTGCCAACTCCAGTTCCGGGCCCTTGAAGGAGATATTTGGTGCTACAAGAAGAGAAATCCATGCCTTGACTCCCAGTGCATATTTTTATTAACTAATCGCTGAAGAATTTGATGCATCACCGCTGTCCACACCCGAGAGTGGTCACTGCTTTACACAGCGACCACATCTTACAATGCAGGCTCCAGCTTTCCATCTCAAGGCATCAGAAACACCGAAGCGGTGTGAGTTTCGAGCACTGCAGCACCAACATCCATGATGTATCGCTCCTACTCCGACGCAGCACTTGCTTCATCGCTCTGGAATCAACGCAGAACGACTTGGCTTTTGACGCATCATCAACGCATTATCGACGCATTATCGCTGGCTGTCATTTTCTTCATCGACACTGCACTGCAGTAAAGAACCAGCACTTTCTGCCCAGAACGATGCATCACCACCCCTGTGGCAGTAAGGTACCGATACATCACCTCCCCTGCCTAGCAACAAGGAACTAATGCATTACCTCCCGTGCACAGTAAGAAGCCGACACATCACCCGCTCTTTCGATGCATCACCTCCCTGCGGCCCGATCTCATTTGTTTTTCTGATCCATCTCAGGCACTTTGCCCCAGCCATGTGCTTCCATGGTTTCAAGGAACTACAATTGCATTTAATCCTTTAAGATTGATATCTTGACTTGTGTATGTTGGATTTTTGTTGTTTTGGGTCGTCTTTTATTCAGATAAATATTAGTTATTTTTCTAAACTAGTGTGGACTCCTTTTGTAGTGTTTTCACTTTGTTACTGTGTCTAGGTACAAATGCTTTACACATTGCCTCTGAGATAAGCCTCAATGTTCGCGCCAAGCTACCAAGGAGGTGAGCAGGGGTTATCTTAGCTGTGTGACTCCCTTACCTTGATTAGACAGAAGTGTCCCTACTTGGACAGGCTGCAAACCACTGCCAGCTAGAGACCCCATTTCTAACAATTAAATAAAGATGGAATGTGCGGTGATCCAAGCCCTACACTCTGGCATGGTTGGGAAACCATTAGAAATGTCCCGGAAGGTGAATCCGAGAAGGAGGCAGTTGTAAATTAACTAAAACGGGATAAAGAAAGAAATACCAGAGCACGACATACAACCCCCTGCTCTTACTAACTAACCACTAACTGGACTTTGAGCGCTGCTGCCTGGGGCAGAGCAGCTGAGAGTGGACCTCCTGGGCACAGTAGGACCGAATGGCTGTTTATGAAGGTGAAGTGGTGTCCAGGAGTAGCCTCAAGGCTCCGGCCAGCCAAGGGTACCCTTGGCGCCTTGATGGAGCGGGCGCCCCTCTAGGCACCCTTTGTTGCAGGAGCAGCCAGGAGCTTGGAACAGCAGGATATTGTTTTTTCAAAACACTGCAAGCTCATTGGCTGGGCCTGCTGAGATGCTGGCATGTTTTTGCTGGAGTCTGGTATGATTTTTCTTGTCCAGAGCCAGTGTGGCTTCTCTTTACAGCGTACCAGTGTTTTTGCGATTTAAAAAAAGGGAAGGGGCGCTTCTGTTCCTCGAGTCGAGTCTCCATTTGAAGTTTTGTTTCTCAAACACGGAAGCTTGCCGAAACTTCTCACCACATGTAAAGCCATGGATATGGCAGCTGGAAAGGATCATAACATAACGTGTATTTTTGAATCGAAGTTTCACCCCTGACGAGGTATCTTGGCGCTGAATAACATGTTTGTTACCCAACTCAATGGTACTCGCTTTATCGACCTCAGATGGATGAAAGGCTGAGTGGACCCGCCGGATTTGAACCTGTGAACATGAGGTCGAACACAGGCCCCTGCAGTGGATGCATTAGTCCACTGAGCCACCAGACCCGTCAGGAAGTTTCTACAGTTTTCTCTAGAGTATTCCAGGGTTCCAAAAGTCCCTAAAGACCTGGCTATTCAGCTAATCAACTGGACCCTGCTAGCGCCTGGATACCCTCTGGAGTGACAAGTAGCACTCTACAATTCTACTGATTGATGGAGTCTCTGTCTCTGAGTGTTTCCGGCACATCGACCGCCTCATGTTTTACTCAATCCTAGCGCACGCCTCCGTGCTTGGAGGCGAGGAGAGGAGCTAGGAATCCAACGGCAGTGACCGAGCCAGTGACCCTACTGGCGGAAGGATCGAAGCTGGCGAGTGACGATGCTCCGCTCCTCAGGATCCACCTCAGTGACGGAGGGCAGTCGGTCTGGTAGCGAGGAAAGCAGCGACTGTCCGCAACAAGCATTGTCCCATGCCACCCATGCATGCACTACCATGCGGCTCGTTCTCTTGTACTTGCGGCTGGCATAGCGGCTGCTTTGGATGTAGTCTACTCTGACAAGGCATCCATTTTGGGCATCGTCCTGTTTGCCGGGGCAGCCGTCGTACATGCAGTCCTGTACCGCCGTAGCAGCCATGTTAGATCGAGTGCCCTCCAGACACAGCAGAGTTCACCTGCTGAATGGGTTCCAGGTCATTTACAGGACATGCCAGTGACGTGGCGGGACCCAAGCGTGCCTTATAGTTCCTTGGCATGGTGGGCATTAGTGGTGTCACCAGGACTTAAGCACATATGTCTGCTGTAGCCAGGTGGTCTACCAGCCTTTTTTTTAAAATCCTTGTTAGGTCGAGCCTGAGCCAGCGCGCATGCGCTGCTCTGCGAAACTTATTGTAAACAAGTAGCGAATAGAAGCCCCGTTCACTCTCCGCCCATGTTTGCCATTCGCTTGAGTCATTGCCTGTCCTAAATGCTGGCTTCTGATTCATCGATAGGCTTGTTAGTCCTTCCTTAGTACCGCCCCTTTACATTTGTATCCTCCCATGGCGACTGGCCCCTTTACTTCGAGTGTTACACGTTACGTGTTATTTAGACTGTGAGCACTATTTTCTTTAATGTGGTTCTCCTTCTGTCTTCTCTACTCCCCCCGTCCACACTCCCGTTTTCTGTGTCTTCTTCCCCCTTCCACCGCCCGCACTCCCGCTGTCCATGCCTTCTCGCCGCCGGCCGTTGTCGGTGCCTTCTTCGCGTAAATGCGAGTCCTATTGCATTGTGTTAGACCTGGCACCATTGGCGTGGGTCTCCCTTCCGTTTTGTGCTGTTGCCTCATGTATTTTTGCTGGTGTTAGATGCTTTGGGCACTGTGCCACTGCTATCCAGTGCCACAGTGCAAGTGCTCCCTATTGTAAATTGATGTACTAATCAGTGGTTCCATGTTTGGATGTTTGGTTTACTTGTCAGACCCTAGTACAGTGTACTGAGTGTGCCCAGGGCGTGTAATCCAAATGCTGCTGGTGGGCCTGCAGCTCTGGTTGTGCCACCCACAGACCAGCCTTGTAAAATGTGTCTAAGGTCTGCAATTGCAGAGCCTGTGTGCAGTCTGGTACTGTCATGCTGACTGGGCAAGTGCACCCACTTCCCAGTTCCTAAACCTTCCCATCTCTTCATATCAGTCACCCCTATGGAAGGCCCAAGGGCAGGGTGCATTGTAAGTATAAGGTAGGACAAGCCCTGATGTGTGTGGCATGTCCTAATAGTGAATTACAGCCATTTTCGTTTTTCTCTATTGCAAGGCTACCTGTTCTCCATAGGCCAGAATGGGCTGTTAGAATTGTTACATTTTATAATCCTAACAGGCTTAGAGAACATGGTAGAAATTCGAGTTTAGAATGCCTGAACTCAGAATAATAAAATACATATTTTAGTAAAGTTTATTTTAATATTCTGTGATTGCAAATACCACTTTTAGAAAGTAGGTATTTGCTTGTCTAACCATTCAAACCTGCCTCTGCTAGGTTGTGTATTCCTTTGTCTGGTTTTGTGAGTGACAGGGCTGGGGGATTCCAAGAGACAGGATGTGGCAGCCCAGTGGTGAATAGAGAGATCTGAATCTAGATGGGAGGGAGGAGTTGCACCTGAACATTGAATAGGGCTGTGCCTGCCTTCCACAATGCTGGCTCCACCCCCTGGGGAGCGGCTGATATCTGTGCCCTGCACACTGAAAGAAGAGAAGGAATCCTGTAAACAAAGTGCTCCAGGACTGTACTTGCCTTCCACAGTGCTGGCTCCACCTCCTGTGGGGCGTCTGATGTTTCTGCCCTGCACTGTGAAAGGAAAGGAGAAGTCTGGTAAACAGAGTGCTTCAGAACTGGTTTGGACTGGGCAAAGGCCCCTCTCCCCTCAGAGAACAAAGGATTTCTGGGTATAAATATTGGGACCCTGATACCAGATCACTTTGGACTACTAGAAGAAACCTTTATTGAGGAGAGGAACCTGAAGAAACTGAGGAGAGACTATTCACAAGCCGAAGTGCTGCTTGGGGGATTGGCCTGCAGTGGTTGCCTTACTGCCAAAGGAAAGAGAAAGGAACTTTGTGTACTTTGCTTTCAACTTGTGAAGGATCTCCAAGGGCTTGGAAAAGAGCTTGCCTCCTGCTGAAGTTTCAGGGACAACAGACTTCACCCCCCAGCTCCCCAGAGTTCTTGTGGAAGTGCCTGCTGCTGTTTTGGGCCTTCTGAGGAACTGCGTGTCGCAAGGAGCTGGAAGTGCTACTCAACGAGAAGAAGCGTGTCGCCGTTGCTGTGCCTGCCGTCGCAACTCCGAAGGAGGGTGTCGCCGCTGGAACTGTCGCACTGCACCGCATCGGAGAGAAGCGTGCCGCAACGAAGAGGAGCAAAAGGAGGTGGTGATGGACGGAGCATCAGAGCCAATCAAACACTCACACCCAGTCAAAAGACCTGGGTTTGATCCATCACCGTTCTTTAGCCCACTCTGCCACCCAAGTTCAGACATGGCTATATGCAAATCAGTCTGACCCTGTGCCTCATGGGAACAGTCAAGCCCGAACTGCCAAGCCATGCCTTCCCTGGACCGGAAACAAGCTTCCGAGGACCGGTTTCTGGCATTCCAGGCGTCTTCAGCCCGGCTTGCTTGAATCCAGTGGCAAAGTGAGCAAGGGACTCACTTCTGAGCATACCCTGCCACACTTATGGCGGCCAAAAACGGTTTGTTCGCTCTAAGTGTGGCAGGGTATGCTTATACGTGAGTCTCTTGCTCACTTGGCCACTGGATTCAAGATAGCCTAGCTGATGAGGATTATGAATCCGAAACCGGTCCCAAGATGCTTGTTTCCGGTCCATGGAAGACATGGCTTGGCAGTTCGGGCTGGACTGTTCCCATTAGGCACAGGATCAGACTGATTTGCATATAGCCATGTCTGAAATGGGGTGGCTGAGTGGGCTAAAGAATGGTGATGGATTAAACCCAGATCAGTTGACTGGGGGTGAGTGTTTGTTTTGCTCAAACGCTCCGTTCATCATCCCCTTTTGTATCGCAACGAAGAGGAAGCATGTCACTGCTGCTGCCGTCGCAACTCCGAAGAAGGAGGATGTCGCCGCTGGAGCTGTCGCACTGCACCGCATCAGGAGAAGAATCTTGCAACGAGGTTGGAGCATGTCGCCGTCGCTGTGCCTGCCGTTGCAACTCCAAAGGAGGGTGTCGCCGCTGGAACTGTCACACTGCACCGCATCGACCAAGAGCACCCCGCATCCCCGAGAAGCGCGCCGCCGTCGGAGCTGCTGCCGTCGCATCTTGGATGTCGCCGCTGTAGTTGTCGCATCGAGCGGAAGCTTCACGCATCATTGGAGAATAGCGTCGCTGGAGCTGCTGCCGTCGCATCTTGGATGTCACCGCTGTAGTCCACACATCAGACCGAGAACTTCTCGCATCCCGGAAAGCGTGCCGCATCTGGAAGATCTTCATGTCTTTATTTCTTTGCACCTGAACTTTGCTGCATTTGCCATCGCTGCAACATTTTTTGTCGTGGAAGCGCAACGTAACCTGAGGTACATTGACGCAGAGTGTCGCATCTAAGAACTGAACTAAGCTTAAATGTACCATCTTAACCTCTTCCATGCTCATGACGGCTCCCGGCCGTCATGAGTCACGGTGGGCGTGTGCTGATGACGGCCGGGAGCCGTCATGACCACACCCGCGATCGGAATGTTCAGCACTGATGCGGAATTCGCGCCGCAGTGATGAGGTTAAAGTAATCCTAGTGTGTATTTTTGTTGTTTATGGTCTTGTGGTAACTCTATATAAAGTCGACTTATTTTTTTTATATAAAACCTGTGTGGTGTCCATTTGTAGTGTTGTCACTGGGTTACTGTATGTGGTCACAAACGCTTAACTTACAACTCCCCTGAAGTTAAGCCCTGCTGCTCGTGCCAAGCTGCCAAGGAGGTGAGCAGGGGTTACTTTAGGAGTGTAATCCCCCTTGTCCTGTCTAGAGGAGAGGGTCCCTATTAGTCACAAGTACCTACCTGTGCCAACTAGAGACCCCCAAATCTAACACTTGCAAATGCTTGTTTTTACCTGCGGCCCCTCTAAAGGTGGTGTCTAGACCCGGCACTGCTTGGCATGGCCTGCACCATTCCTGCGGGCCTCTGCCAGGGCGAGCTGCAGCGCCTCGGGGGTCCCTGGTGCCAGCCCCTGGTGCCCGGCGCTCCAGGCCCTGCTCGCTGTACCACACACATGCTCTCCCGGTGGGTGGGGCAGCCCCACATCCACCCGCCACCGACGTGCGCTGCACACCACCCTGCAGTCTCTTCCTGCCCCGGAGCCAGCACATTCCACCCCATGCATGAGCGGGGACACGTGGAGTCCTGCCTGGCACCCTGGCGCACAGTGTGCTCCTGGGCATGCGTCTCTGCTCCTCCACTCGTGGAGTCCTGTCTGGCTCCTGCGCACAGTGTGCTCCTGGGCATGTGTCTCCGCACCTCCCTGCATGAGCAGGGACACGTGGATCCTGCCTGGCTCCTGCGCACAGTGTGCTCCTGGGCATGGGCATGCGTCTCTGCTCCTCCACTCGTGGAGTCCTGTCTCGCTCCTGCGCACAGTGTGCTCCTGGGCATGCGTCTCTGCTCCTGCCCCGGAGCCAGCACATTCCACCCCATGCATGAACAGGGACACGTGGAGTCCTGCCTGGCTCCTGGCGCACAGTGTGCTCCTGGGCATGGGCATGCGTCTCTGCTCCTCCACTCGTGGAGTCCTGTCTCGCTCCTGCGCACAGTGTGCTCCTGGGCATGCGTCTCTGCTTCTGCCCCGGAGCCAGCACATTCCACCCCATGCATGAGCAGGGACACGTGGAGTCCTGGCGCACAGTGTGCTCCTGGGCATGGGCATGCGTCTCTGCTCCTCCACTCGTGGAGTCCTGTCTCGCTCCTGCGCACAGTGTGCTCCTGGGCATGCGTCTCTGCTCCTGCCCCGGAGCCAGCACATTCCACCCCATGCATGAACAGGGACACGTGGAGTCCTGCCTGGCTCCTGCGCACAGTGTGCTCCTGGGCATGGGCATGCGTCTGCTCCTCCACTCGTGGAGTCCTGTCTCGCTCCTGCGCACAGTGTGCTCCTGGGCATGCGTCTCCGCTCCTGCCCCGGAGCCAGCACATTCCACCCCATGCATGAACAGGGACACGTGGAGTCCTGCCTGGCTCCTGCGCACAGTGTGCTCCTGGGCATGGGCATGCGTCTCTGCTCCTCCACTCGTGGAGTCCTGTCTCGCTCCTGCGCACAGTGTGCTCCTGGGCATGCGTCTCTGCTCCTGCCCCGGAGCCAGCACATTCCACCCCATGCATGAGCAGGGACACGTGGAGTCCTGGCGCACAGTGTGCTCCTGGGCATGCGTCTCTTGCTCACCCCTCCCAAGTGTCTATCAGCGTCTGAGCCCTCAGGCGTCGCCTTCGCACCCCTCCCTCCCCCGCACACCGTCTCACGCGCCCCCAAAACCTCTCCACTTGGGCCTGTCCCGGTTCATCTCAGTCTGAGCCTGTCTCTTCCGTCCTCCCAGGATTCCCGGTCAGGCCCCCTCCCCCCGGACTCTTTCCTCCTCTCTCTACCTGAACCCCTCTCTTCATCCCTTACGCTCTCCCTGCCCAGGTCCCCACCCCCTCCTGCCCATGTTTCTCCCCCCCTCCTGCCCATGTTTCTCCCCCCCTCCTGCCCAGGCCACCCCCTCCTGCCCAGGCCCCCCCCCTCCTGCCCAGGTCCCCACCCCCTCCTGCCAGGTCCCCACCCCCTCCTGCCCAGGCCCCCCCTCCTGCCCAGGTCCCCCCCCCCCCTCCTGCCCAGGTCCCCACCCCCTCCTGCCAGGTCCCCACCCCCTCCTGCCCAGGCCCCCCCCTCCTGCCCAGGTCCCCCACCCCCTCCTGCCCAGGTCCCCACCCCCTCCTGCCCAGGTCCCCACCCCCTCCTGCCCAGGTCCCCACCCCCTCCTGCCCAGGTCCCCACCCCCTCCTGCCCATGTTTCTCCCCCCCTCCTGCCCAGGCCACCCCCTCCTGCCCAGGCCCCCCCCTCCTGCCCAGGTCCCCCACCCCCTCCTGCCCAGGTCCCCCACCCCCTCCTGCCCGGTCCCCACCCCCTCCTGCCAGGTCCCCACCACCTCCTGCCCAGGTCCCCACCCCCTCCTGCCAGGTCCCCACCCCCTCCTGCCAGGTCCCCACCCCCTCCTGCCCAGGCCCCCCCCCTCCTGCCCAGGTCCCCACCCCCTCCTGCCAGGTCCCCACCCCCTCCTGCCAGGTCCCCACCCCCTCCTGCCCAGGTTTCTCCCTCCTCCCCCCCCCCATCCCTCTCCACCGGTCTCACCTCCCCCTCCATGTGTGCGTGTCACCTGTAGGCAGAGCCCGCCCCGGGCAGGAGGGGGAGGTGAGACACCGGGAGGAGGGAGTGAGAGAGGGAGAGGGCTGGAGCTGCACCCGGGGAAGGTGGAAGCAAAGAAGGGGAGGGACGGACAAGAGAGGGACAGACGGCGAGAGGGGGCCCTGGCCCGAGACCTCCCATATGTCGAGGCTCTGAGTCCGGCAAAACTTTGGAAACATTCAGGTGAGTTTGAGCCCCTCCCCCTCCGCTCTGACCCCTCCCACCGGCCCACCGTCCTCCCCGAGGCCTGGTGGGGCACCATGGCTGTCGCTGGCATCTGCCCCTCACTCTGGCCGTCTCAGGCACCTGCCCCCCACCATGGCTGTCTCTGGAACCTGCCTCTGCGGGCTGGCTGTCTCTTGCAAAGCTGGCCGTCTCTTGCAAAGCTGGCCGTCTCTTGCAAAGCTGGCCGTCTCTTGCATCTACCCTCACTCTGGCCGTCTCTTGCATCTACCCTCACTCTGGCCGTCTCTTGCACCTGCCCTCACTCTGGCCGTCTCTTGCATCTACCCTCACTCTGGCCGTCTCTTGCATCTACCCTCACTCTGGCCGTCTCTTGCATCTACCCTCACTCTGGCCGTCTCTTGCATCTACCCTCACTCTGGCCGTCTCTTGCATCTACCCTCACTCTGGCCGTCTCTTGCATCTGCCCTCACTCTGGCCGTCTCTTGCACCTGCCCTCACTCTGGCCGTCTCTTGCATCTGCCCTCACTCTGGCTGCCTCTTGCATCTGCCCCTCACTCTGGCCGTCTCTTGCATCTGCCCTCACTCTGGCCGTCTCTTGCATCTGCCCTCACTCTGGCCGTCTCTTGCATCTACCCTCACTCTGGCCGTCTCTTGCATCTGCCCTCACTCTGGCTGCCTCTTGCATCTGCCCCTCACTCTGGCCGTCTCTTGCATCTGCCCCTCACTCTGGCCGTCTCTTGCATCTGCCCTCACTCTGGCCGTCTCTTGCATCTGCCCCTCACTCTGGCCGTCTCTTGCATATACCCTCACTCTGGCCGTCTCTTGCATATACCCTCACTCTGGCCGTCTCTTGCATATACCCTCACTCTGGCCGTCTCTTGCATCTGCCCCTCACTCTGGCCGTCTCTTGCATCTACCCTCACTCTGGCCGTCTCTTGCATATACCCTCACTCTGGCCGTCTCTTGCATCTGCCCTCACTCTGGCCGTCTCTTGCATCTACCCTCACTCTGGCCGTCTCTTGCATCTGCCCTCACTCTGGCCGCCTCTTGCATCTGCCCCTCACTCTGGCCGTCTCTTGCATCTGCCCCTCACTCTGGCCGTCTCTTGCATCTGCCCCTCACTCTGGCCGTCTCTTGCATCTGCCCTCACTCTGGCCGTCTCTTGCATCTGCCCCTCACTCTGGCCGTCTCTTGCATCTGCCCCTCACTCTGGCCGTCTCTTGCATCTACCCTCACTCTGGCCGTCTCTTGCATATACCCTAACTCTGGCCGTCTCTTGCATATACCCTCACTCTGGCCGTCTCTTGCATCTGCCCCTCACTCTGGCCGTCTCTTGCATCTGCCCCTCACTCTGGCCGTCTCTTGCATCTGCCCCTCACTCTGGCTGTCTCTTGCATCTACCCTCACTCTGGCCGTCTCTTGCATCTGCCCTCACTCTGGCCGTTTCTTGCATATAGCCTCACTCTGGCCGTCTCTGGCATCTACCCTCACTCTGGCCGTCTCTGGCATCTACCCTCACTCTGGCTGTCTCTTGCATCTGCCCTCACTCTGGCTGTCTCTTGCATCTACCCTCACTCTGGCCGTCTCTTGCATCTGCCCTCACTCTGGCTGTCTCTTGCATCTGCCCTCACTCTGGCTGTCTCTTGCATCTACCCTCACTCTGGCCGTCTCTTGCATCTGCCCTCACTCTGGCCGTCTCTTGCATATAGCCTCACTCTGGCCGTCTCTGGCATCTACCCTCACTCTGGCCGTCTCTGGCATCTACCCTCACTCTGGCCGTCTCTGGCATCTACCCTCACTCTGGCTGTCTCTTGCATCTGCCCTCACTCTGGCTGTCTCTTGCATCTACCCTCACTCTGGCCGTCTCTTGCATCTGCCCTCACTCTGGCCGTCTCTTGCATATAGCCTCACTCTGGCCGTCTCTGGCATCTACCCTCACTCTGGCCGTCTCTGGCATCTACCCTCACTCTGGCCGTCTCTTGCATCTGCCCTCACTCTGGCCGTCTCTTGCATATAGCCTCACTCTGGCTGCCTCTTGCATCTGCCCTCACTCTGGCCGTCTCTTGCATCTGCCCTCACTCTGGCTGTCTCTTGCATCTACCCTCACTCTGGCCGTCTCTTGCATCTGCCCTCACTCTGGCCGTCTCTTGCATATAGCCTCACTCTGGCCGTCTCTGGCATCTACCCTCACTCTGGCCGTCTCTGGCATCTACCCTCACTCTGGCCGTCTCTGGCATCTACCCTCACTCTGGCTGTCTCTTGCATCTGCCCTCACTCTGGCCGTCTCTTGCATATAGCCTCACTCTGGCCGTGGCGTCTCTTGCATCTGCCCCTCACTCTGGCTGTCTCTTGCATATACCCTCACTCTGGCCGTCTCTTGCATCTGCCCCTCACTCTGGCCGTCTCTTGCATCTACCCTCACTCTGGCCGTCTCTTGCATCTACCCTCACTCTGGCCGTCTCTTGCATCTGCCCTCACTCTGGCCGTCTCTTGCATATACCCTCACTCTGGCCGTCTCTTGCATCTGCCCCCCTCACTCTGGCCGTCTCTTGCATATACCCCCACTCTGGCCGTCTCTTGCATCTACCCTCACTCTGGCCGTCTCTTGCATCTGCCCTCACTCTGGCCGTCTCTTGCATCTACCCTCACTCTGGCCGTCTCTTGCATCTACCCTCACTCTGGCCGTCTCTTGCATCTACCCTCACTCTGGCCGTCTCTTGCATCTGCCCTCACTCTGGCCGTCTCTTGCATATACCCTCACTCTGGCCGTCTCTTGCATCTGCCCTCACTATGGCCGTCTCTTGCATATACCCTCACTCTGGCCGTCTCTTGCATCTGCCCTCACTCTGGCCGTCTCTTGCATCTACCCTCACTCTGGCCGTCTCTTGCATCTACCCTCACTCTGGCCGTCTCTTGCATCTACCCTCACTCTGGCCGTCTCTTGCATATACCCTCACTCTGGCCGTCTCTTGCATCTGCCCTCACTCTGGCCGTCTCTTGCATATACCCTCACTCTGGCCGTCTCTTGCATATACCCTCACTCTGGCCGTCTCTTGCATCTGCCCCTCACTCTGGCCGTCTCTTGCATATACCCTCACTCTGGCCGTCTCTTGCATCTACCCTCACTCTGGCCGTCTCTTGCATCTGCCCTCACTCTGGCCGTCTCTTGCATATACCCTCACTCTGGCCGTCTCTGGCACCTGCCCCCCACCATGGCTGTCTCTGGAACCTGCCTCTGCGGGCTGGCCGTCTCTTGCAAAGCTGGCTGTCTCTTGCAAAGCTGGCCGTCTCTTGCATCTACCCTCACTCTGGCCGTCTCTTGCATCTGCCCTCACTCTGGCCGTCTCTTGCATCTACCCTCACTCTGGCCGTCTCTTGCATATACCCCCACTCTGGCCGTCTCTTGCATCTGCCCCTCACTCTGGCCGTCTCTTGCATCTGCCCTCACTCTGGCCGTCTCTTGCATCTGCCCCTCACTCTGGCCGTCTCTTGCATCTGCCCCTCACTCTGGCCGTCTCTTGCATCTACCCTCACTCTGGCCGTCTCTTGCATATACCCTCACTCTGGCCGTCTCTTGCATATACCCTCACTCTGGCCGTCTCTTGCATCTGCCCCTCACTCTGGCCGTCTCTTGCATCTACCCTCACTCTGGCCGTCTCTTGCATCTACCCTCACTCTGGCCGTCTCTTGCATCTGCCCTCACTCTGGCCGTCTCTTGC
Organism: Lissotriton helveticus; assembly: GCF_964261635.1. Classification (NCBI taxonomy): domain Eukaryota; kingdom Metazoa; phylum Chordata; class Amphibia; order Caudata; family Salamandridae; genus Lissotriton; species Lissotriton helveticus. The sequence continues at coordinate 475,939,531 of NC_136062.1, forward strand.
ATATACCCTCACTCTGGCCGTCTGTTGCATCTGCCCCTCACTCTGGCCGTCTCTTGCATATACCCTCACTCTGGCCGTCTCTTGCATCTGCCCCTCACTCTGGCCGTCTCTTGCATATACCCTCACTCTGGCTGTCTCTTGCATCTACCCTCACTCTGGCCGTCTCTTGCATCTGCCCTCACTCTGGCCGTCTCTTGCATATACCCTCACTCTGGCCGTCTCTTGCATCTGCCCCTCACTCTGGCCGTCTCTTGCATATACCCCCACTCTGGCCGTCTCTTGCATCTACCCTCACTCTGGCCGTCTCTTGCATCTGCCCTCACTCTGGCCGTCTCTTGCATCTACCCTCACTCTGGCCGTCTCTTGCATCTACCCTCACTCTGGCCGTCTCTTGCATCTACCCTCACTCTGGCCGTCTCTTGCATCTACCCTCACTCTGGCCGTCTCTTGCATCTGCCCTCACTCTGGCCGTCTCTTGCATATACCCTCACTCTGGCCGTCTCTTGCATCTGCCCTCACTCTGGCTGTCTCTTGCATCTACCCTCACTCTGGCCGTCTCTTGCATCTGCCCTCACTCTGGCCGTCTCTTGCATATACCCTCACTCTGGCCGTCTCTTGCATCTGCCCTCACTCTGGCCGTCTCTTGCATCTGCCCTCACTCTGGCCGTCTCTTGCATCTGCCCTCACTCTGGCCGTCTCTTGCATATACCCTCACTCTGGCCGTCTCTTGCATATACCCTCACTCTGGCCGTCTCTTGCATCTGCCCTCACTCTGGCCGTCTCTTGCATCTGCCCTCACTCTGGCCGTCTCTTGCATATACCCTCACTCTGGCCGTCTCTTGCATATACCCCCACTCTGGCCGTCTCTTGCATATACCCCCACTCTGGCCGTCTCTTGCATCTACCCTCACTCTGGCCGTCTCCTGCATCTGCCTCTGCGGGCTGGCCGTCTCTTGCAAAGCTGGCCGTCTCTTGCATCTACCCTCACTCTGGCCGTCTCTTGCATCTACCCTCACTCTGGCCGTCTCTTGCATCTGCCCTCACTCTGGCCGTCTCTTGCATCTGCCCTCACTCTGGCCGTCTCTTGCATCTACCCTCACTCTGGCCGTCTCTTGCATCTACCCTCACTCTGGCCGTCTCTTGCATCTGCCCTCACTCTGGCCGTCTCTTGCATCTGCCCTCACTCTGGCCGTCTCTTGCATCTGCCCTCACTCTGGCCGTCTCTTGCATCTACCCTCACTCTGGCCGTCTCTTGCATCTACCCTCACTCTGGCCGTCTCTTGCATATACCCCCACTCTGCCTGTCTCTCTCATACCTTTTCGCCGTTTGTCTCTCTTTTCTGCCTCCCTCCACTCACACTGGCTCTCACTCGCTTGCAAGCTGTCTCTCGCGTGCCCTCCCTCTGCCCGTCTCTCCCTTGCCCCGGGCGCCTGTCACTTTCTCTCTATTTAAAAAGTATGATCCAGGGAGGGGGAAGCGGGTGATCTCCGCTTGGATATGAGATTCTTGGCTGTAACTGGTGTCCTGGGTCGATTTTTACTGTCTGTGGATGAATTGTGGTTTTATAGGTTCGGCCGATTCTAGTTCTTACTTTTACATGTTTCTGCACGGGTTTTATTTGCTTTGTTTAAGGACTAAACGTCTAAATAAACATTAGTACCGCTCGCCGCCTGTAGCTCGACCGCTCGCCGCCTGTAGCTCGACCGCTCGCCGCCTGTAGCTCGACCGCTCGCCGCCTGTAGCTCGACTGCTCGCCGCCTGTAGCTCGACCGCTCGCCGCCTGTAGCTCGACCGCTCGCTGCCTGTAGCTCGACCGCTCGCTGCCTGTAGCTCGACCGCTCGCTGCCTGTAGCTCGACCGCTCGCTGCCTGTAGCTCGACCGCTCGCTGCCTGTAGCTCGATCTCTCGCTGCCTGTAGCTAAACCTCTCGCTGCCTTTAGCTCGCCCACTCGCTGCCTGTAGCTCGACCTCTCGCTGACTGTAGCTCGACCGCTCGCTGACTGTACCTCGCCTTCTGCTGCCTTTAGCCTTTAGCTCGCTGTCTCACTGCCTGTAGCTCGCCCGCTCGCCGCCTGTAGCTCGCTCTTTCGCCGCCTGTAGCTCGCTCTTTCGCTGCCTGTAGCTCGACCGCTCGCTGCCTGTAGCTCGCCCGCTCGCTGCCTGTAGCTCGACCGCTCGCTGCCTGTAGCTCGCCCGCTCGCTGCCTGTAGCTCGCCCTCTCGCTGCCTGTAGCTCGCCCTCTCGCTGCCTGTAGCTCGCCCTCTCGCTGCCTGTAGCTCGCCCTCTCGCTGCCTGTAGCTCACCATCTCACTTGCAGTAGCTCGCCGTCTCACTGCCTGTAGCTCGACCTCTCACTGACTGTAGCTCGCCCTCTCGCCGCCTGTAGCTTGCGCTCGTCCACTTACTGACTGTAGCTCGCCCTCTCGCTGCCTGTAGCTCGCCATCTCACTGCCTGTAGCTCGACCTCTCACTGACTGTAGCTCGCCCTCACGCTGCCTATAGCTCGACCGCTCGCTGCCTATAGCTCGACCGCTCGCTGCCTGTAGCTCGACCGCTCGCTGCCTGTAGCTCTATCTCTCGCTGCCTGTAGCTAGACCTCTCGCTGCCTTTAGCTCGCCCACTCGCTGCCTGTACCGCGACCTCTCGCTGACCGTAGCTCGCCTTCTCACTGCCCGTAGCTCGCCTTCTCACTGCCTGTAGCTCGCCCTCTCGCCGCCTATAGCTCGCCCTCTCGCCGCCAGTAGCTCGCCCTCGCCGCCTTTAGCTCGCCCTCTCGCCGCCAGTAGCTCGCCCTCGCCGCCTGTAGCTCGCCCTCTCGCCGCCTGTAGCTCGCCCTCTCGCCGCCTGTAGCTCGACCGCTCGCCGCCTGTAGCTCGACCGCTCGCCGCCTGTAGCTCGACCGCTCGCCGCCTGTAGCTCGACCGCTCGCCGCCTGTAGCTCGACCGCTCGCCGCCTGTAGCTCGACCGCTCGCTGCCTGTAGCTCGACCGCTCGCTGCCTGTAGCTCGACCGCTCGCCGCCTGTAGCTCGACCGCTCGCCGCCTGTAGCTCGACCGCTCGCTGCCTGTAGCTCGACCGCTCGCTGCCTGTAGCTCGACCGCTCGCTGCCTGTAGCTCGCCCTCTCGCTGCCTGTAGCTCGCCCTCTCGCTGCCTGTAGCTCGCCCTCTCGCTGCCTGTAGCTCGCCCTCTCGCTGCCTGTAGCTCGCCCTCTCGCCGCCTGTAGCTCGCTCTTTCGCTGCCTGTAGCTCGCTCTTTCGCTGCCTGTAGCTCGACCGCTCGCTGACTGTAGCTCGCCTTCTGCTGCCTTTAGCCTTTAGCTCGCTGTCTCACTGCCTGTAGCTCGCTCTTTCGCCGCCTGTAGCTCGCTCTTTCGCTGCCTGTAGCTCGACCGCTCGCTGCCTGTAGCTCGACCGCTCGCTGCCTGTAGCTCGCCCGCTCGCTGCCTGTAGCTCGACCGCTCGCTGCCTGTAGCTCGCCCGCTCGCTGCCTGTAGCTCGCCCGCTCGCTGCCTGTAGCTCGCCCTCTCGCTGCCTGTAGCTCGCCCTCTCGCTGCCTGTAGCTCGCCCTCTCGCTGCCTGTAGCTCGCCCTCTCGCTGCCTGTAGCTCGCCCTCTCGCTGCCTGTAGCTCGCCCTCTCGCTGCCTGTAGCTCGCCCTCTCGCTGCCTGTAGCTCGCCCTCTCGCTGCCTGTAGCTCGTCCTCTCACCGCCTGTAGTTCGCCCTCTCGCCGCATGTAGCTCGTGTTCGTCCACTTACGGACTGTAGCTCGCCCTCTCATGGCTTCTGCCCTCCCGTCTCCCTGGCTGTGGTATCCATGACTACACCCCTCCTGTGCACCTGGCTGTGGTACCCATGGCTTCTGTCCTCCCGTGGCTCTGGCTGTGGTACCCATGGCGTCTGTCCTACCATGGCCCTGGCTGTGGTACCCATGCCTTCTGTCCTCCCGTGGCTCTGGCTGTGGTACCCATGGCTTCTGTCCCCCGTGGCCCTGGCTGTGGTACCCATGGCGTCTGTCCTACCATGGCCCTGGCTGTGGTACCCATGCCTTCTGTCCTCCCGTGGCTCTGGCTGTGGTACCCATGGCTTCTGTCCCCGTGGCCCTGGCAGTGGTACTTATGGCTTCTGTCCCCCGTGGCCCTGGCTGTGGTACCCATGGCTTCTGTCCTCCCGTGGCCCTGGCTGCGGTACCCATGGCTTCTGTCCCCCGTGGCCCTGGCTGTGGTATCCATGGCTTCTGTCCCCGGTGGCCCTGGCTGTGGTACCCATGGCTTCTGTCCCCGGTGGCCCTGGCTGTGGTACCCATGGCTTCTGTCCCCCCGTGGCCCTGGCTGTGGCACCCTTGGCTTCTGTCCTCCCGTGGCCCTGGCTGTGGTACCCATGGCTGTGTCCTCTCATTGCCCTGGCTGTGGTACCCATGGCTTCTGTCCCCGGTGGCCCTGGCTGTGGTACCCATGGCTTCTGTCCCCCCGTGACCCTGGCTGTGGTGCCCATGGCTTCTGTTCCCCGGTGGCCCTGGCTGTGGTACCCATGGCTTCTGTCCTCCCGTGGCCCTGGCTGTGGTGCCCATGGCTTCTGTTCCCCGGTGGCCCTGGCTGTGGTACCCATGGCTTCTGTCCTCCCGTGGCCCTGGCTGTGGTACCCATGGCTTCTGTCCCCGGTGGCCCTGGCTGTGGTACCCATGGCTTTTGTCCCCCCGTGGCCCTGGCTGTGGTACCCATGGCTTCTGTTCCCCGGTGGCCCTGGCTGTGGTACCCATGGCTTCTGTCCCCCCGTGGCCCTGGCTGTGGTACCCAGGGCTTCTGTCCTCCCGTGGCCCTGGCTGTGGCACCCATGGCTTCTGTCCTCCCGTGGCCCTGGCTGTGGTACCCATGGCTTCTGTTCCCCGTGGCCCTCTCTGTGGCACCCATGGCTTCTGTCCACCTGTGGCCCTCTCTGTGGCACCCATGGCTTCTGTCCACCTGTGGCCCTGGCTGTGGTACCCATGGCTTCTGTCCTCCCGTGGCCCTGGCTGCGGTACCCATGGCTTCTGTCCTCCCGTGGCCCTGGCTGTGGCACTTGGCTGTGGTACCCATGGCTACACCCATCCTGTGGCCCTGGCTGTTGTACCCATGGCTACACCCCTCAGGGGCGGCCCTGGCTGTTGTACCCATGGCTTCTGTCCTCCCGTGGCCCTGGCTGTGGTACCCATGGCTACACCCCTCAGGGGCGGCCCTGGCTGTTGTACCCATGGCTTCTGTCCTCCCGTGGCCCTGGCTGTGGTACCCATGCTTCTGTACCCCCGTGGCCCTGGCTGTGGTACCCATGGCTTCTGTCCCTCCGTGGCCCCTGTCCCCCCCGTGGCCCTGGCTGCGGTACCCATAGCTTCTGTCCTCCCGTGGCCCTGGCTGTTGCACCCATGGCTTCTGTCCTCCCGTGGCCCTGGCTGTGGTACCCATGGCTTCTGTCCTCCCGTGGCCCTGGCTGTGGTACCCATGGCTTCTGTCCCCCCGTGGCCCTGGCTGTGGTACCCATGCCTTCTGTCCCCCCATAGGCCCTGGCTGCAGTACCCATGGCTTCTGTTCCCCTGTGGCCCTGGCTGTGGTACTCATGGCTTCTGTCCTCCCGTGGCAGAGGCTGTGGTACCCATGACTTCTGTGCCCCGTGGCCCTGGCTGTGGTACCCATGCCTTCTTTCCCCCCGTGGCCCTGGCTGTGGTACCCATGGCTTCTGTCACCCGTGGCCCTGGCTGTGGTACCCATGGCTTCTGCCCTCCCGTGGTCCTGGCTGTGGTACCCATGGCTTCTGTCCTCCCGTGGCCCTGGCTGTGGTACCCATGGCTTCTGTCCCCCGTGGCCCTGGCTGTGGTACCCATGGCTTCTGTCCTCCCGTGGCCCTGGCTGTGGCACCCATGGCTTCTATCCTCATGTGGCCCTGGCTGCGGTACCCATGGCTTCTGTCCCCCCGTGGCCCTGGCTGTGGTACCCATGGCTTCTGTCCCCCGTGGCCCTGGCTGTGGTACCCATGCCTTCTTTCCCCCCGTGGCCCTGGCTGTGGTACCCATGCCTTCTTTCCCCCCGTGGCCCTGGCTGTGGTACCCATGGCTTCTGTCACCCGTGGCTCTGGCTGTGGTACCCATGGCTTTTGTCCTCCCGTGGTCCTGGCTGTGGTACCCATGGCTTCTGTCCTCCCGTGGCCCTGGCTGTGGTACCCATGGCTTCTGTCCCCCGTGGCCCTGGCTGTGGTACCCATGGCTTCTGTCCTCCCGTGGCCCTGGCTGTGGCACCCATGGCTTCTATCCTCGTGTGGCCCTGGCTGCTGTACCCATGGCTTCTGTCCCCCCGTGGCCCTGGCTGTGGTACCCCTGGCTTCTGTCTTCCCGTGTCCCTGGCTGTGATACCCATGGCTTCTGTCCCCCGTGGCCCTGGCTGGGGTACCCATGGCTTCTGTTGCCCTGTGGCCCTGGCTGTGGTACCCATGCCTTCTGTCCCCTCGTGGCCCTGGCTGTGGACCCATGCCTTCTGTCCCCTGTGGCCCTGGCTGTGGTACCCATGCCTTCTGTCCCTCCGTGGCCCTGGCTGTGATACCCATGCCTTCTGTCCCCTCGTGGCCCTGGCTGTGGTACCCATGGCTTCTGTCCTCCCGTGGCCCTGGCTGTGGTACCCATGGCTTCTGTCCCCCCGTGGCCCTGGCTGTGGTACCCATGCCTTCTGTCCCCCCATAGGCCCTGGCTGCGGTACCCATGGCTTCTGTCCCTCCGTGGCCCCTGTCCCCCCGTGGCCCTGGCTGCGGTACCCATAGCTTCTGTCCTCCCGTGGCCCTGGCTGTTGCACCCATGGCTTCTGTCCTCCCGTGGCCCTGGCTGTGGTACCCATGCCTTCTGTCCCCCCATAGGCCCTGGCTGCGGTACCCATGGCTTCTGTTCCCCCGTGGCCCTGGCTGTGGTACTCATGGCTTCTGTCCTCCCGTGGCAGTGGCTGTGGTACCCATGGCTTCTGTGCCCCGTGGCCCTGGCTGTGGTACCCATGCCTTCTTTCCCCCCGTGGCCCTGGCTGTGGTACCCATGGCTTCTGTCACCCATGGCCCTGGCTGTGGTACCCATGGCTTCTGCCCTCCCGTGGTCCTGGCTGTGGTACCCATGACTTCTGTCCTCCCGTGGCCCTGGCTGTGGTACCCATGGCTTCTGTCCCCCGTGGCCCTGGCTGTGGTACCCATGGCTTCTGTCCTCCCGTGGCCCTGGCTGTGGCACCCATGGCTTCTATCCTCGTGTGGCCCTGGCTGCGGTACCCATGGCTTCTGTCCCCCCGTGGCCCTGGCTGTGGTACCCATGGCTTCTGTCCCCCGTGGCCCTGGCTGTGGTACCCATGCCTTCTTTCCCCCCGTGGCCCTGGCTGTGGTACCCATGGCTTCTGTCACCCGTGGCCCTGGCTGTGGTACCCATGGCTTCAGTTGCCCCGTGGCCCTGGCTGTGGTACCCATGCCTTCTGTCCCCCGTGGCCCTGGCTGTGGTACCCATGCCTTCTGTCCTCCCGTGGCAGTGGCTGTGGTACCCATGCCTTCTGTCCCCTCGTGGCCCTGGCTGTGGTACCCATGCCTTCTGTCCCCCGTGGCCCTGGCTGTGGTACCCATGCCTTCTGTCCCCCCGTGGCCCTGGCTGTGGTACCCATGCCTTCTGTCCCCTCGTGGCCCTGGCTGTGGTACCCATGGCTTCTGTCCTCCCGTGGCCCTGGCTGTGGTACCCATGGCTTCTGTCCCCCCGTGGCCCTGGCTGTGGTACCCATGGCTTCTGTGCTCATGTGGTCCTGGCTGTGGTACCCCTGGCTTCTGTCCTCCCGTGGCCCCGGCTGTGGTACCCATGCCTTCTGTCCCCTCGTGGCCCTGGCTGTGGTACCCATGGCTTCTGTCCCCCGTGGCCCTGGCTGCGGTACCCATGGCTTCTGTCCTCCTGTGGCCCTGGCTGTGGTACCCATGGCTTCTGTCCCCCGTGGCCCTGGCTGTGGTACCCATGGCTTCTGTGCTCATGTGGTCCTGGCTGTGGTACCCCTGGCTTCTGTCCTCCCGTGGCCCTGGCTGTGGCACCCATGGCTTCTATCCTCGTGTGGTCCTGGCTGTGGTACCCATGGCTTCTGCCCTCCCGTGGTCCTGGCTGTGGTACCCATGGCTTCTGTCCCCCGTGGCCCTGGCTGTGGTACCCATGCCTTCTGTCCTCCCGTGGCTCTGGCTGTGGTACCCATGGCTTCTGTCCTCCCGTGCCCTGGCTGTGGTACCCATGGCTTCTGTCCTCCCGTGGGCCTTGCTGTGGTACCCATGGCTTCTGTCCCCCGTGGCCCTGGCTGTGGTACCCATGGCTTCTGTCCCCCCGTGGCCCTGGCTGTGGTACCCATGGCTTCTGTCCCCCCGTGGCCCTGGCTGTGGTACCCATGGCTTCTGTCCCCCCGTGGCCCTGGCTGTGGTACCCATGGCTTCTGTCCTCCTGTGGCCCTGGCTGTGGTACCCATGCCTTCTGTCCTCCCGTGGCCCTGGCTGTGGCACCCATGGCTTCTGTCCCCCGTGGCCCTGGCTGTGGTACTCATAGCTTCTGTCCTCCCGTGGCCCTGGCTGTGGTACCCATGGCTTCTGTCCTCCTGTGGCCCTGGCTGTGGTACCCATGGCTTCTGTCCCCTTGTGGCCCTGGCTGTGGTACCCATGGCTTCTGTCCTCCCGTGGCCCTGGCTGTGGTACCCATGGCTTCTGTCCTCCAGTGGCCCTGGCTGTGGTACCCATGGCTTCTGTCCTCCAGTGGCCCTGGCTTTGGTACCCATGGCTTCTGTCCCCTCGTGGCCCTGGCTGTGGTACCCATGGCTTCTGTCCCCCGTGGCCCTGACTGTGGTACTCATGGCTTCGGTCCTCCCGTGGCCCTGGCTGCAGTACCCATGGCTTCTGTCCCCCCGTGGCCCTGGCCGTGGTACCCATGGCTTCTGTCCCCCGTGGCCCTGGCCGTGGTACCCATGGCTTCTGTCCCCCCGTGGCCCTGGCTGTGGTACCCATGGCTTCTGTCCTCCCGTGGCCCTGGCTGTGGCACCCATGGCTGCTGTCCTCCCGTGGCTCTGGCTGTGGTACCCATGGCTTCTGTCCCCCGTGGCCCTGGCTGTGGTACTCATAGCTTCTGTCCACCTGTGCACCTGGCTGTGGTACCCATGGCTTCTGTCCTCCCGTGGCCCTGGCTGTGGTACCCATGGCTTCTGTCCTCCAGTGGCCCTGGCTGTGGTACCCATGGCTTCTGTCCTCCAGTGGCCCTGGCTTTGGTACCCATGGCTTCTGTCCCCTCGTGGCCCTTGCTGTGGTACCCATGGCTTCTGTCCCCCGTGGCCCTGACTGTGGTACTCATGGCTTCGGTCCTCCCGTGGCCCTGGCTGCAGTACCCATGGCTTCTGTCCCCCCGTGGCCCTGGCCGTGGTACCCATGGCTTCTGTCCCCCGTGGCCCTGGCTGTGGTACCCATGGCTTCTGTCCCCCGTGGCCCTGGCTGTGGTACCCATGGCTTCTGTCCCCTCGTGGCCCTGGCGTACCCATGCCTTCTGTCCCCCGTGGCCCCGGCTGTGGTACCCATGCCTTCTGTCCCCCGTGGCCCTGGCTGTGGTACCCATGGCTTCGGTCCTCCCGTGGCCCTGGCTGCAGTACCCATGGCTTCTGTCCTCCGTGGCCCAGGCTGTGCCCCCCCCCCCCCCGGGCCCCTGGGTGTGGCACCCACGGCCACGGTCCTGCTGTGACGCTGCTGGTAGTTTTCCAGTGCCTCCTCGCTACTTTCCTCGCCTCTCGGAGCTGGTTTTGCCCTTGAGATGTCTCCATCTGGAGCCCGCGGGGGAGGCGAGGGCGCCGCAGCCTCTCTCCGGCCGCTGGCTGGTTCCTGATTAGCTCTTGGCAAACTTTAATTAAAGATTACGTGACCCTCCCCCGCCCTCCACCCTCTGCGCCCTTGTGAAGTTCCCATGCGCTCCAAGCAGCGACCCTTCCAGACCTCGTGCTCACAGGTTCAGTTCCCGGCGGGGCCACTCAGCTGCTCATTCTTCCAGCGTCGAGAGACTGCGTGCGATTGAGTAGGATGAGTATAAACCTAGTTGTTTCAGCGCCGCCTGCAGTTTACAAATACTTACATTGTGCACGGGTTCATGACGCGCCTCCTGAGGCAGCGCCAGACCTATCATTGGGCTCCTGGGTCCTGATATGTACTGGGCAGTATCTGTGAGGCCTTTCATTGGGCTCCGGGGCCCTGAGTGTGTACTGGGCAGTATCTGTGAGGCCTTTCATTGGGCTCCAGGGGCCTGAGTGTGTACTGGGCAGTATCTGTGAGGCCTTTCATTGGGCTCCAGGGGCCTGAGTGTGTACTGGGCAGTATCTGTGAGGCCTTTCATTGGGCTCCAGGGGCCTGAGTGTGTACTGGGCAGTATTTCTGAGGCCTTTCATTGGGCTCCAGGGGCCTGAGTGTGTACTGGGCAGTATCTGTGAGGCCTTTCATTGGGCTCCAGGGCCCTGAGTGTGTACTGGGCAGTATCTGCGAGGCCTTTCATTGGGCTCCAGGGCCCTGAGTGGGTACTGGGCAGTATCTGTGAGGCCTTTCATTGGGCTCCAGGGGCCTGAGTGTGTACTGGGCAGTATCTGTGAGGCCTTTCATTGGGCTCCAGGGGCCTGACTGTGTACTGGGCAGTATCCGTGAAGCCTTTCATCGGGCTCCAGGGGCCTGAGTGTGTACTGGGCAGTATCTGCGAGGCCTTTCATTGGGCTCCAGGGCCCTGAGTGTGTACTGGGCAGTATCTCTGAGGCCTTTCATTGGGCTCCAGGGGCCTGAGTGTGTACTGGGCAGTATCTGTGAGGCCTTTCATTGGGCTCCAGGGGCCTGAGTGTGTACTGGGCAGTATCCCTGAGGCCTTTCACTGGGCTCCAGGGGCCCTGAGTGTGTACTGGGTAGTATCTGCGAGGCCTTTCACTGGGCTCCAGGTGCCCTGAGTGTGTACTGGGCAGTATCTGCGAGGCCTTTCACTGGGCTCCAGGGGCCCTGAGTGTGTACTGGGCAGTATCTGTGAGGCCTTTCATTGGGCTCCAGGGGCCTGAGTGTGTACTGGGCAGTATCTGTGAGGCCTTTCATTGGGCTCCAGGGGCCTGAGTGTGTACTGGGCAGTATCCGTGAGGCCTTTCATTGGGCTCCAGGGGCCTGAGTGTGTACTGGGCAGTATCTCTGAGGTCTTTCATTGGGCTCCAGGGGCCTGGGGTGTGTACTGGGCAGCATCCGTGAGGCCTTTCATTGGGCTCCAGGGGCCTGAGTGTGTACTGGGCAGTATCCGTGAGGCCTTTCATTGGGCTCCAGGGGCCTGAGTGTGTACTGGGCAGTATCTGTGAGGCCTTTCATTGGGCTCCAGGGGCCTGAGTGTGTACTGGGCAGTATCTGTGAGGCCTTTCATTGGGCTCCAGGGGCCCGCACTGTGTACTGGGCAGTATCTGCGAGGCCTTTCATTGGGCTCCAGGGCCCTGCTGTGTGTACTGGGCAGTATCTGCGAGGCCTTTCATTGGGCTCCTGGGCCCTGAGTGTGTACTGGGCAGTATCTCTGAGGCCTTTCATTGGGCTCCAGTGGCCTGAGTGTGTACTGGGCAGTATCTGTGAGGCCTTTCATTGGGCTCCTGGGCCCTGAGTGTGTACTGGGCAGTATCTGCGAGGCCTTTCATTGGGCTCCTGGGCCCTGAGTGTGTACTGGGCAGTATCTGCGAGGCCTTTCATTGGGCTCCAGTGGCCTGAGTGTGTACTGGGCAGTATCCGCGAGGCCTTTCATTGGGCTCCAGGGCCCTGCTGTGTGTGCTGGGCAGTATCCGTGAGACCTTTCATTGGGCTCCAGGGCCTGAGTGTGTACTGGGCAGTATCAGTGAGGCCTTTCATCGGGCTCCAGGGGCCTGAGTGTGTACTGGGCAGTATCAGTGAGGCCTTTCATCGGGCTCCAGGGGCCTGAGTGTGTACTGGGCAGTATCCGTGAAGCCTTTCATCGGGCTACAGGGGCCTGAGTGTGTACTGGGCAGTATCTGCGAGGCCTTTCATTGGGCTCCAGGGCCCTGCTGTGTGTGCTGGGCAGTATCCGTGAGGCCTTTCATTGGGCTCCAGGGGCCTGAGTGTGTACTGGGCATGTTAGAAGGGGCGATCTCAGAGGGCCAGGTTGTGCTCCCCCAGACACCCCAAGACCCACCTCTTCCACAGAACTTGCCGAGTCTTGGTTGTGAGGTCCTCACCGGGGAGGACTTCGAGTCCAGGATCGTACACACGGAGCTCACACCACACTATGAACAGACACCACACCGTTGGATTCTAGTAACAAGTTCTTTATATAAGCAATAAACAAAGGAAGCACTCTTATATACACAGTGGTCGAGGGACCACAAAGTCTTGGAGGATTCAGGAAGGGGGAAGCGGGACAGTCTTTTAGTCTCTGGGTCAGTACGAGGCGTACCCTACGCACAGCTCTCAATCCTCGAGCCGGGGGATACGGGATGATGGTCGTACTGGCTGCCTCACCTCCGTCGAGTCGGCTCGGTCGTGATGGTGGTCTCGATGGTCCAGCCGGACCAGAGTACTCCTCGAGCCGCGACGAGGTCAGAAGGGCTCGATCTGGAGAAGTTCGTGAGGAGCCGCGACAGCGTCAGCAGGGCTCGGGTGGTCTTAGAGGTCGAGCCGCGACAGCGTCAGCAGGGCTCCGATGGTTACAAGTTCAGCTTGAGCCGCAACAGCGTCAGCAGGGCTCCGGTGGTCTGAGAGATCGAGCCGCGACAGCGTCAGCAGGGCTCCGAGGTCTTAGAGAGGACGAGCCGCGACAGCGTCAGCAGGGATCCGATGGTTACAAGTTCAGCTTGAGCCGCGACAGCGTCAGCAGGGCTCAGGTGGTTCAGTTCCTTAAGGCGAAGAAGGAGCCGCGACAGCGTCAGCAGGGCTCAGAGGTTCAGGATGAGTCTTCTTAGGGTCAGCCGCGGTCAGATCAGCAGGCTTCAGGTCCAAGATACAACTGCCCGCTAGTTGTCGGGCGGGCCCAGTTATAGTCCTTTTGCTCTTTGATCTCCGGACCCTCGCAGGCAGAGGTCTCCTGCCCGGGGGGCTGGTCGTTGGCGGGGTCCGGCGGTCGGCTCTTTGATCCCTTTGAAAGATGGGTCCGGGAATTCCCAGACGCCCAGCGGGTCTGGAGCCAGCACTCGGGGAGGCCAGAGGTGTGACAGAAACCAGACCCTCAGGGGAGGCCGGAGGTGCCATCGAAACTCCCTGGCTTATCTCACTCGGGGAGCCCTTTACCCCCCAGCCGGGACTGTCGCGCCTTTGGAGTCTGGGGTTCGCTGGGGCCGGGGTCACGCTAGGCCCAGGGAGACAGGGAGGTCGGGAAGGGAAGATGGCGTCCGGGCCTTGTGGGGCATGCAAGGTTAGGCGCTCGGAGCCGGGCGTGGAGCGGAAAAGGCAGGCCTGGTCGAGGTTCTCGGGGGATCTAGGTTTACTTGGAGGGGGACGACCAGGCTCGGGGGGCAGGCTTACGCTCACAGGTTGTGGAGGGACAGAGGCGAACCACGCCACGAGGCCGGGTCCAACACGCGTCCCCCCCCAGCTGAAGGCGGGGAGAACTACCTATCCTCTTGGGGGTTCTCTTCGCTGAGACGGAAGAATCGGGACAGGCCGTCTGTATTGGCGTGGTCCGAACCAGGCCGGTGCTCCACAGTGAATTCCATCCCCTGGAGGGAGATGGACCAGCGCAGCAATTTGGGATTTTCCCCTCTCATTTGCATTAGCCACCGGAGAGGTCGGTGGTCGGTCTGGACCCGGAAGTGAGTACCGAACAGGTAGGGCCTCAGCTTCTTCAGGGCCCAAACCACCGCGAAGGCCTCCCGCTCGATGGTGCTCCACCTTCGTTCTCGAGGGAGTAGCCTCCGGCTAATGAATGCTACTGGTTGGTCTAGGCCGCTCTCGTTCACCTGGGACAGGACTGCTCCGATGCCGTGCTCGGACGCGTCCGTCTGGACTACAAACTCTCGTGAGTAGTCGGGGGCCTGTAGGATGGGGGCAGTGCACATGGCGTCTTTTAAAGTTTCGAACGCCTCTTGGCAGGCGGAGGTCCAGCTGACTTTCTTCGGCTGGTTTTTGGAGGTTAACTCCGTGAGGGGGGCTACGATGCTGCCGTACCCCTTGATGAACCGTCGGTAGTACCCCGTGAGCCCTAGGAATGCCCGCACTTCCGTCTGGGTCGTGGGGGCCTCCCAGGCCACGATTGCATCGATCTTGGGCTGGAGGGGGTCTACGAGGCCGCTTCCGACCTGGTGCCCGAGGTAGACTACGGACCCTTGCCCGATCTGGCACTTGCTCGCCTTAATGGTGAGACCGGCCCTTCTCAGGGCCGTCAGCACCGCCCAGAGGTGCTGGAGGTGCTTGGGCCAGTGGGAACTGTACACTGCGATATCGTCCAGATACGCAGCGCTGAACTCCTCCAACCCCGCCAGTACCTGGTTCACCAGCCTCTGGAAGGTGGCGAGGGCGTTCTTCATCCCGAAGGGCATCACCCGGAATTGGTAGTGACCATCCGGGGTGGAAAAAGCGGATCTTTCCTTAGCTCCCTCGGTGAGGGCGATCTGCCAGTATCCACTGGTCAGGTCGAACGTGCTAAGGAAGCGAGCAGCCCCGAGGTGATCGATTAAGCTCATCGGCTCGGGGGATGGGATGCGCATCGGTTCTGGTGACTGCGTTGAGCCCACGGTAGTCAACGCAGAACCTCAGCTCGGGAACAGCACCGGGGGCGGCTACCTTCGGAACCAGGACCACAGGGCTAGCCCATGGGCTGTCAGAGGCTTCGACCACCCCGAGAGCTAACATCTTTGATACCTCGGCCTTGATGCAGGCCCGGACTCTGTCAGGGACGCGGCAGGCTCTGTGCCGTACCGGTGGGCTGTCCCCGGTGTCCACGTCGTGGACGCACCAGTTGGTGACGCCGGGGGTGAGGGTGAAGAGGTCCGAGAACTGTCCCAACAACTGGCGACAGTCCTCGCGCTGCTCCGGAGAGAGGGAGGAGGAGAGACTCACCCCCTCTACGGAGCCATCTTTTTCTTTCACGCACAGGAGATCGGGGAGAGGCTCCGTTTCTTCTTCTTCTCCATCGTCCGTGGCGAGGAGCAAGCTCAACTCGGACCGGGCGAAGTGGGGCTTGAGGCGGTTCACGTGGAGGACCCTCAAGGGGTTCCTGGGGGACTCTACGTCAATGAGGTAGGTCACCTGGCTCTTACGTTCCACCACCTTGAAGGGTCCTGTCCACTTGTCTTGCAGGGCACAGGGCTCCACGGGGGCCATCACCCAGACCTGTTGTCCGGGCTGAAACTCGACCAGAGTGGCATTCTGGTCATACCACCGTTTCATTTCTTCTTGACTGGCCTCGAGATTTGCCTCGGCCAGTTCTCTGAACTTCCTCGTCTGGTTCCGGAGGGCCAGAATGTATCGAAACACATCGGGAGGGGGCTCTGGGGCCGCCGTCTCCCACCCTTCCTTGACCAGGGTGAGGGGTCCCCTGACGGGGTGCCCGTAGAGGAGCTCAAAGGGGCTGAACCCCAGGGACTTCTGGGGGACTTCGCGGTATGCGAAGAGGAGACAAGGAAGGAGGACGTCCCACTTACGCCTAAGGGGCTCTTCGAGACCCATGATCATTCCCTTGAGGGTCCGGTTGAATCGCTCCACCAGACCGTTACCCTGGGGGTGATATGGGGTGGTAAATTTGTACGTCACCCCACATTGTTGCCACAGGGACTTCATGTATTTCGAGATGAAGTTGGTCCCTCGGTCGCTGACGACCTCTCGGGGGAATCCCAGGGAGAAGATGGCCATGAGGGCCTGCCCCACTACAGGGGCGGTCACCGTTCGGAGGGGAATGGCTTCGGGGTATCGGGTGGCATGGTCCACCAAGACAAGGATAAAGTGGTGCCCCAAGGAGGTCCGGGGGTCGAGGGGGCCCACGATGTCGATTCCCACCCTTTCAAAGGGTGTACTGACCACGGGGAAGGGTTGGAGGGGAGCCTTGCGCTTCCCCCCGCTCTTTCCGCTGGACTGACACGTGGGGCAGGACTTACAGTGGGCCTCCACATCGGAGCGCATGCCCGGCCAATAAAAGTGGGTGACTAGGCGGTGATATGTTTTGTCTTGACCCAAGTGTCCCGCCAGGGGCACATCGTGGGCCAGGTTCAGGAGAAAGCCGCGGAAGCGTAGGGGTACCACCAGCACTCGGCCTGACCCTAGCTCGGCTGACTTTTGTTCGCTATACAAGAGGCCGTTTTCCCAATAGACAAAGTGGGAGCCGGACTGGTCAACGGCGGCCTGGGCGGCGGTCTGCTGCCGCGGCCCAACCAAGGATGGACAGGAGGTCTGTTCTAGGCAGAATTCTTCTCGGGACGGTCCTCCTTCCTGGCGCCACTGGGCCAGCTCAGGAAGGTCGTCCAGGCTCGGGGTCGGTTCGACGCCAGGGCCGAGGAGACCTGCGTCGGGGGGGAAGCTCTCTCCGGGGAACAGCTCAGGGGTCTCAGAGGATTCAGGGACCTCGGGGTCCTCGGGGGTCGCCGGTGCCGCCTCTACGGTCGCCCCTTCGGGGGTGGTCCTTCGGGCGGTCATCGACCGGGTACTCACACAGGCCCACTCGGGCAGGCCCACCATCTCCAAGTGGGTTCTTTTCTCAACCCGCTGCCATGGGGAGCTCTCTAGATCGTTGCTGAGCAGGCAGTCCACGGGCATGTCTGAGCGGACCGCCACTCGTAACTCTCCTGAGACGCCCCCCCATTCGAACGGGACTTGAGCTATCCGGCAGGTGCGGACGGAGTTATCGGCTGCAATCACCCTGCAGGAGATGTGGGGAACAATCTGGGCTTCGGTGACGAGGTGCCGTTTGACGGCGGTGATACTGGCCCCAGTGTCTCGGAGCGCTCCTATGTGATGGCCATTGACAGTCACCTGCTGTCGGTATTTCTCTGTGTTGTCGGGTAGGGGGGCTCCTTGGATCATCTCCCTATCACCCAGGGAGACTAACATCATCGCTGCGGGGTCCGCTCCCTCGAACTCTTCCTCCCCCTCCTCTTCTAGGGCTACTGAGGTGATGTGGCGCACTGGGGGCCCTGCAGCGGCAGGCTTCTTGAACAAAGGGCAGCGGGGGTCATTGGCATAGTGCCCTGGTTGCTGGCAATGGAAGCAGGCTTGGCTGACTTGGGGCCCTGGCTTAGCTGGGGGGAACCCTGCGCACGCTGTGGGAGGCGAGGTGCCGGGCTGGTTCCTGGGGGGACTGCGCGGGGGCCCTACCTGGGATCCCCTCTGTCTATTCTGACCCCCTCCTCCCCTCGGGCGGGATGGTCCTTGTTCGTTTCGGCCAGAGTCTCCCCCGGGCCCCCGGGGTACTCTGGTGCTCACCCAGCGATCGGCCTCGACGGCCAGCTTCCGGGGGTCAGCCAACTTGCTGTCCAGGAGGTGCTGTTGGAGTTCCACAAAGCAATTCAGGGACAAATGTTCATACGCAATGAGGTCGATGAGTCCCTCGAAGGTGGATACTTTGCTGCCCTTGATCCACCCTTCCAGGGCCCGGCTGTAGAAATTGACATATTCTACCCATGTGGTGCCGGGGATCTTCTTGCATTCTCGGAAGCGTTGGCGGTACATTTCTGGGGTGAGCCCGTACCTTGTGAGGAGGGCCTCTTTCATGTGGCTGTAGGAGGTCTGTTCGGCAGACGGTAGGTCGAGTAGGGTGTCTCTCCCCTCACTCAGGAATCGACCCCACAGCCCTGCTCCCCAATCTTTCTGCGGAACTCGGTGGGAGGTCATGGCGACCTCGTAGGCCTTGAACCATTGCTGGATGTCATCGTTTTTGTAATATTCTTTGACCACATCCTTGGGGATGTGGACCTTGGGTTCCACCGGGGGAACGGACTCTCGGGTCGCTGCTGTTCGGTTGTCTTCGTTCCGGGCCTTTAGTTCTATTTCCAATATGCTGCGCTCGTGCTCCAGCTGGAGCTTCTTTCCGTCATGTTCTCGCTGGAGTTTCTTCTCCTCCAGTTCTCCTTGCAGCCGCAGCTGCTCGATGGCTAGCTTTTTCTCGGCCAGCTTGAGTTCTACCTCCATCTTCAAACGGGCTAGTTCTAGCTCGTGGCTTCGGTTGCGTTCTCGGTCGGTCATCTCTTCTCGAGATAGACCTCTCTCTGTGCTGTGAGTCCGCGTCGGGGACTCTGCTCTTTCTTGCTCTGGGGCGTGGGTTTTGATCCGGGGGGCTCCCCCTCCATCGGCTTCTGTCGGTGCTGGAGGTTGGGCTCCGGTCTCCATCCAGGCTGTTAGAGCTTGTTGAAAGTGCTCTTTGGTGTTTAGTCCCGTTGTCGGGATTTGGCGATTTATGCAAAACTGCTTCAGCTGCCGGTGTGTATAATCTCCCAGAAGTTCCATCTGGAAGGTGGTTTCGTCGTTGGTGATGCTCATGGTTGCTCTTCGTTCGGGTAGTGTGTCAGTGCTGTACGATCCCTAGACGTAGGTTCTTATCGCGACGCTGCCACCAATGTTAGAAGGGGCGATCTCAGAGGGCCAGGTTGTGCTCCCCCAGACACCCCAAGACCCACCTCTTCCACAGAACTTGCCGAGTCTTGGTTGTGAGGTCCTCACCGGGGAGGACTTCGAGTCCAGGATCGTACACACGGAGCTCACACCACACTATGAACAGACACCACACCGTTGGATTCTAGTAACAAGTTCTTTATATAAGCAATAAACAAAGGAAGCACTCTTATATACACAGTGGTCGAGGGACCACAAAGTCTTGGAGGATTCAGGAAGGGGGAAGCGGGACAGTCTTTTAGTCTCTGGGTCAGTACGAGGTGTACCCTACGCACAGCTCTCAATCCTCGAGCCGGGGGATACGGGATGATGGTCGTACTGGCTACCTCACCTCCGTCGAGTCGGCTCGGTCGTGATGGTGGTTTCGAAGGTCCAGCCGGACCAGAGTACTCCTCGAGCCGCGACGAGGTCAGAAGGGCTCGATCTGGAGAAGTTCGTGAGGAGCCGCGACAGCGTCAGCAGGGCTCGGGTGGTCTTAGAGGTCGAGCCGCGACAGCATCAGCAGGGCTCCGATTGTTACAAGTTCAGCTTGAGCCGCGACAGCGTCAGCAGGGCTCCGGTGGTCTGAGAGATCGAGCCGCGACAGCGTCAGCAGGGCTCCGATGGTTACAAGTTCAGCTTGAGCCGCGACAGCGTCAGCAGGGCTCAGGTGGTTCAGTTCCTTAAGGCGAAGAAGGAGCCGCGACAGCGTCAGCAGGGCTCAGAGGTTCAGGATGAGTCTTCTTAGGGTCAGCCGCGATCAGATCAGCAGGCTTCAGGTCCAAGATACAACTGCCCGCTAGTTGTCGGGCGGGCCCAGTTATAGTCCTTTTGCTCTTTGATCTCCGGACCCTCGCAGGCAGAGGTCTCCTGCCCGGGGGGCTGGTCGTTGGCGGGGTCCGGTGGTCGGCTCTTTGATCCCTTTGAAAGATGGGTCCGGGAATTTCCAGACGCCCAGCGGGTCTGGAGCCAGCACTCGGGGAGGCCAGAGGTGTGACAGAAACCAGCCCCTCAGGGGAGGCCGGAGGTGCCATCGAAACTCCCTGGCTTATCTCACTCGGGGAGCCCTTTACCCCCCAGCGGGACTGGCGCGCCTTTGGAGTCTGGGGTTTGCTGGGGCCGGGGTCACGCTAGGCCCAGGGAGACAGGGAGGTCGGGAAGGGAAGATGGCGTCCGGGCCTTGTGGGGCATGCAAGGTTAGGCGCTCGGAGCCGGGCGTGGAGCGGAAAAGGCAGGCCTGGTCGAGGTTCTGGGGGGATCTAGGTTTACTTGGAGGGGGACGACCAGGCTCGGGGGGCAGGCTTACGCTCACAGGGTGTGGAGGGACAGAGGCGAACCACGCCACGAGGCCGGGTCCAACAGGGCAGTATCCGTGAGGCCTTTCATTGGGCTCCAGGGCCCTGACTGTGTACTGGGCAGTATCCGTGAGGCCTTTCATTGGGCTCCAGGGCCCTGAGTGTGTACTGGGCAGTATCTGCGAGGCCTTTCATTGGGCTCCAGGGGCCTGAGTGTGTACTGGGCACAATCTGCGAGGCCTTTCATTGGGCTCCAGGGCCCTGACTGTGTACTGGGCAGTATCCGTGAAGCCTTTCATCGGGCTCCAGGGGCCTGAGTGTGTACTGGGCAGTATCTGCGAGGCCTTTCATTGGGCTCTAGTTGTTTCAGCGCCGCCTGCAGTTTACAAATACTTACATTGTGCACGGGTTCATGACGCGCCTCCTGAGGCAGCGCCAGACCTATCATTGGGCTCCTGGGTCCTGATATGTACTGGGCAGTATCTGTGAGGCCTTTCATTGGGCTCCGGGGCCCTGAGTGTGTACTGGGCAGTATCTGTGAGGCCTTTCATTGGGCTCCAGGGGCCTGAGTGTGTACTGGGCAGTATCTGTGAGGCCTTTCATCGGGCTCCAGGGGCCTGAGTGTGTACTGGGCAGTATCTGCGAGGCCTTTCATTGGGCTCCGGGGCCCTGAGTGTGTACTGGGCAGTATCCGTGAGGCCTTTCATTGGGCTCCAGGGGCCTGAGTGTGTACTGGGCAGTATCTGCGAGGCCTTTCATTGGGCTCCACGGGCCTGAGTGTGTACTGGGCAGTATCTGCGAGGCCTTTCATTGGGCTCCACGGGCCTGAGTGTGTACTGGGCAGTATCTGCGAGGCCTTTCATTGGGCTCCAGGGCCCTGACTGTGTACGGGCAGTATCCGTGAAGCCTTTCATCGGGCTCCAGGGGCCTGAGTGTGTACTGGGCAATATCTGCGAGGCCTTTCATTGGGCTCCAGGGGCCTGAGTGTGTACTGGGCAGTATCTGCGATGCCTTTCATTGGGCTCCAGGGCCCTGAGTGTGTACTGGGCAGTATCT
The DNA here is from genome assembly GCF_964261635.1 of Lissotriton helveticus. Taxonomy (NCBI): domain Eukaryota; kingdom Metazoa; phylum Chordata; class Amphibia; order Caudata; family Salamandridae; genus Lissotriton; species Lissotriton helveticus. Next base: position 475,960,440 of record NC_136062.1, read on the forward strand.
GTGAGGCCTTTCATTGGGCTCCAGGGGCCTGAGTGTGTACTGGGCAGTATCTGTGAAGCGTTTCATTGGGCTCCAGGGCCCTGAGTGTGTACTGGGCAGTATCTGCGAGGCCTTTCATTGGGCTCCAGGGCCCTGAGTGTGTACTGGGCAGTATCTGCGAGGCCTTTCATTGGGCTCCAGGGCCCTGAGTGTGTACTGGGCAGTATCTGCGAGGCCTTTCATTGGGCTCCAGGGGCCTGAGTGTGTACTGGGCAGTATCTGCGAGGCCTTTCATTGGGCTCCGGGGCCCTGAGTGTATACTGGGCAGTATCTGTGAGGCCTTTCATTGGGCTCCAGGGGTCTGAGTGTGTACTGGGCAGTATCTGTGAAGCGTTTCATTGGGCTCCAGGGCCCTGAGTGTGTACTGGCCAGTATCTGCGAGGCCTTTCATTGGGCTCCAGGGCCCTGAGTGTGTACTGGGCAGTATCTGCGAGGCCTTTCATTGGGCTCCAGGGCCCTGAGTGTGTACTGGGCAGTATCTGTGAGGCCTTTCATTGGGCTCCAGGGGCCTGAGTGTGTACTGGGCAGTATCTGCGAGGCCTTTCATTGGGCTCCAGGGGCCTGAGTGTGTACTGGGCAGTATCTGCGAGGCCTTTCATTGGGCTCCAGGGGCCTGAGTGTGTACTGGGCAGTATCTGTGAGGCATTTCATTGGGTTCCAGGGCCCTGAGTGTGTACTGGGCAGTATCTCTGAGGCCTTTCATTGGGCTCCAGGGGCCTGAGTGTGTACTGGGCAGTATCTCTGAGGCCTTTCATTGGGCTCCAGGGCCCTGAGTGTGTACTGGGCAGTATCTGTGAGGCCTTTAATTGGGCTCCAGGGGCCTGAGTGTGTACTGGGCAGTACCTGCGAGGCCTTTCATTGGGCTCCAGGGGCCTGAGTGTGTACTGGGCAGTATCTGCGAGGCCTTTCATTGGGCTCCAGGGTCCTGATATGTACTGGGCAGTATCTGCGAGGCCTTTCATTGGGCTCCAGGGGCCTGATATGTACTGGTCAGTATCTGCGAGGCCTTTCATTGGGCTCCAGGGGCCTGAGTGTGTACTGGGCAGTATCTGCGAGGCCTTTCATTGGGCTCCAGGGGCCTGAGTGTGTACTGGGCAGTATCTGCGAGGCCTTTCATTGAGCTCCAGGGTCCTGATATGTACTGGGCAGTATCTGCGAGGCCTTTCATTGGGCTCCAGGGTCCTGATATGTACTGGGCAGTATCTGCGAGGCCTTTCATTGGGCTCCAGGGGCCTGAGTGTGTACTGGGCAGTATCTGCGAGGCCTTTCATTGGGCTCCAGGGTCCTGATATGTACTGGGCAGTATCTGCGAGGCCTTTCATTGGGCTCCAGGGTCCTGATATGTACTGGGCAGTATCTGCGAGGCCTTTCATTGGGCTCCAGGGGCCTGAGTGTGTACTGGGCAGTATCTGCGAGGCCTTTCATTGGGCTCCAGGGGCCTGAGTGTGTACTGGGCAGTATCTGCGAGGCCTTTCATTGGGCTCCAGGGCCCTGAGTGTGTACTGGGCAGTATCCGTGAAGCCTTTCATCGGGCTCCAGGGTCCTGATATGTACTGGGCAGTATCTGCGAGGCCTTTCATTGGGCTCCAGGGGCCTGAGTGTGTACTGGGCAGTATCTGCGAGGCCTTTCATTGGGCTCCAGGGGCCTGAGTGTGTACTGGGCAGTATCTGCGAGGCCTTTCATTGGGCTCCAGGGTCCTGATATGTACTGGGCAGTATCTGCGAGGCCTTTCATTGGGCTCCAGGGGCCTGAGTGTGTACTGGGCAGTATCTGCGAGGCCTTTCATTGGGCTCCAGGGTCCTGATATGTACTGGGCAGTATCTGCGAGGCCTTTCATTGGGCTCCAGGGTCCTGATATGTACTGGGCAGTATCTGCGAGGCCTTTCATTGGGCTCCAGGGGCCTGAGTGTGTACTGGGCAGTATCTGCGAGGCCTTTCATTGGGCTCCAGGGGCCTGAGTGTGTACTGGGCAGTATCTCTGAGGCCTTTCATTGGGCTCCAGGGCCCTGCTGTGTGTACTGGGCAGTATCTGCGAGGCCTTTCATTGGGCTCCAGTGGCCTGAGTAACAGCCCTCCTGGCATCGGTGGCTACACAGAGGGGTAGAAGAGGGGCGGCTGAGGGCTGCAATTACCCATCATGTCCTAAAGGTTGGGAGTACCTTTTGTCTTTACCCGCAGGTACTAAATGTTGGGGTACACTTGACCTCTGCCCACGTGCACTTAAGGTTGGGGTTACAGTTTCTCTTTGCCCAGTTGACCCTTATTCGGTGCTGGTGGGATAAGTAAACGCCTGCACCACCCTCAGGGGTCTCTAAGATGTCGAATATTTGGGAAACAGCCGAGACAGCGGGAGAATGATGTGCTCAACAAGCATTGGCCGAACCAATAGGTCGCTCCTTTATAAAGTGAGCGCCGCGCAGTTGGCTTAGCCAGTGTCTATCTACAAAGAATTGTTCACAAATGTAAAAGAAGAAGAAACATTTACAAATACTGGAGCAAAGCTAACATATATCTAATGGTATTTCAGAAGTGTGCATTGAATTCAGTCTGTTTATTTGATATAAAGGTCATTGTTGATTTTTCAAATACTTTTGACTCTGGAAACTCTGAACAGAACTTCCAAAGTATCGGAGTGTAATCGGAAGCCCCTGCCATGGCTGAAGGAACTGACCACGGGATTCGGCCATCAGGTGCTGTGCAATGGCCAGTGAGCACAGCTCTAGACTTCCATCAGAAGTGTCATGCCAAGTACACCTTCTGCCTCAGACGCCCGCTGAGTGGCTGCAGCAGATGGACCCCTCTCCCAGCACCTCTAAAGCCTTTGAGTGTGTCAAAGCACATGCTTCTATGCGCTATACACGTACACGTGTGTTTTGAGGGTAATGGCGAGCATTGTGTCCAGCTCACTGTCCGGCCCTGTGCCCCAGGGCTTGTGCTGCACCGCGTTGAATGCACCGCGTGCCAGGGCGTGCACTCAAGGGTTACATGGCATCCTTGCTGTGGCCAGGCCCAGTCACGACACAGACACTAGGTATGTGCTTAGTTAACTGGTCACGGGCCCTTTTATTAGTACGGTCCCGTCACTCGTGACCCCTGTGATGGATGGGTGTGGGGTGCACGTGTGTCCACTCCCACAAGGGAGTAGCTGACTACCTAAGTGTCTGCTGAGACGCTACATTCTTCCCAAACTTTATTCAAAATAAAACAAAGTCCAACTTCTGGAAACAAACTATTCACCTAGGCCCACTCCGTCTCTTGGTCCAGAGAGGCAGTCCGCGGGACCACAGTGGACGGGTGCCACTGGGGGCACCCGAGCCTCTCTGAACACGTCCTTCATTTAACCAGAGTCTACCGGGCACCCACGATGCCTCGATGGAGTCCGGGTCCCTGGCAGCCGGTCCATCAGGTCAATGACCGGGGCACCTACATATGCCAATATGTTTATGTCCAAATTTGAAGATGAGCATATATTGCAGAACGAAAATTGGCAACAGCATCTAGCATTATACCTTAGGTATATCGATGATATACTAGTTGTATGGAAGGGTTCAGAAGAAAAGTTACGAGCACAACTCCATGAGTTGAATAACTGTCATGCCTTTATCAAATTTACTCACACCATCAGTTCGGAACAAATAAACTATCTCGACATCATGATCACAAAAAAGGGGAACACACTAGTGACAAGAGTATTCAAGAAGCCAACGGATAGAAATAACGCTTTACATTTCGACAGCTTTCATTCAGAATCACTGAAAAGACACCTACCACTGTCACAATTTATCAGGGCAAGAAGGATTTGTTCTGATGAGAAACAAGGGTTTGAGACTATTACCAGAATGCGCACAGAGTACCAAACAAGGGGGTATCCAGACACTATTCTTGATCAAGCTGAGAATGGAGTAAAAACCATGCCTAGATCCACTATGTTGGAAAAAAGAGAAAGGAGTAAAAATAAGAGGGAAGGCTACGTACTCAAATTTTCCACAGCCACAGCGGCCATAAAAAAATGTGTAAAGAAACGTTGGGAAATAATTGAGCAAGAACCTGATTTCAAACAGGTATTTTTAGACAAACATCTATTTGCACATTCAAGGTCAAGGAACATTAAGGAACTTCTCAAGGATCGCAAGCTTGAAAACTCAGATTTAGGCCAGAAAGGTATGAGGAAGTGTTTAAACTGTGGACATTGTGGGAATGTATTGGTGGGCAATTCCTTTGCTCACCCTCAAACAGGCAAAAACAGTACCCTGAGACACACGTCTGATTGCAACTCGAGTGTTCTAATATACGCAATCAAATGTCCATGTGGTTTGGTCTATGTTGGACGCACTAGCAGGAAGGTGAAGGTTCGGATGACCGAACATAAAAGTATGATACGCACAAAGAATATGAAATCGTGTTTGGCTGTACACTGGCATGAGAGGGGACATTCGATACCGCAATTGAAATTTACTGTACTAGAAAGATTGGTGGAAAAACCACATGTTGACACAATCAGAATGTTGGCACAAAGAGAAACATACTGGATAAAGTCCCTTAGGACGCTGACACCCTATGGACTCAATAGTAAGATTGAAATGATTTGTTTCCTGTAATATTGTAATATTATGCTGTACAAAATATGCTTGGGATATGTATATGTTTTTATGTCTTTCATATTTTATTCAGGTGGTATTGACACTCATGCTCATAAAACCTCACGTTTTTTTGTTACGAGTATTGATTTACATCATATTTTTAGGTAATGATAGTCTGTTTTCCTTTGGAATTATGAGCTTAGCCTTATTTTCCTTTAATTTGAATGGGAATAGTTCACTCGCAATTTACGCGAGCAGTAATCTAACGGGTGCCATTTTGGATGAGGTTGTCTAAACTGGGAGTCCGTTTTCGATTTTCATAGTATTATGACGTCAGACGCCATATTCCGGCGTTTTCGTACAGGGTTCGACCTAGCGAGAAAGCGGCAGGATAGAGACAACCACAGAGTAACGCGGAGCGTTTTGACTAATAGACAGAGGTAAGATGACGTTACATCCAGTTAGTAATATGTTATATGGTAATGCAATCCGATTAAATATTAAGGAGTATTCTCCCTGATTGTGTTACAGATTGAGAATCGACTTGATTAAAATAGCGCTACAGTGATTTACGATTGGGGTCTCGGAGACCAAGTAAGTACCGGCTTCACTTGTAGCATAATAGCGAGTCACGAAGTAATATATTCAGTGTATCAAGGGCTTCATCTTGTTTTTTAGTAAAAGAATAGCACGGACCCCGATGGTGGTCGACTTTTTTGCTTGATTGGTTTAACAAAGGTAGGAGTTTTGAATATTTAGGTGATGCACATGGCTTTTATGTTATGATTAGGTTATTTTTGGATATTAGTAAGCACGAGGTGGTGGTAACACTGGGTTGTTCAGCACATTTTCGGTCTGATTTAGAAGGTGGCAGGTGAACTTTTGTGAGCATGATTTTTGAATACACATCAGATGTTTGAATCACATTAGGAGATCTTCTGGTTGCTGTTTAAGCGTAAAAATTATGAAACTACTCTATGTGTGATTGTAAATAGTGTATGTTTTGGATATATACATGATAGAATTTTTTGTTATTTATAGTGCATTCCCCTGACGAAGGTGCATACCGAAATGCATTGGGATATGTCATCATTTGTTGAATCATGGAGAGTTGTTTGAAGAACATAGATTGTCGTATTCATTGATGAACAAGAAGAATAAAATCATCTTTGAAGAAAGGAAATACGATTACTGTTTCATGAGCATTTACTTTTGAATTTGTTAAGGCTTTCAGTTTGATCAAAAAGACTGTGGATACATTAAGCTCTGAACCTTTGATGAAACAGAGGCTGTTTAATTTATGATGTTTATGTTGAATTGAATATAGGGATGAATAATAAGAAAAAACAAATCACGTTATTGTGAACGAGTGTATAGTGCTCCCCATAACACAGGTTTCTGTGGATCTTTTACATATGGTTCTCCCATTGAGCTGTCTCCAGGTACGCCGGTCTGCCTTGGTGGCTGTCTGGTGTCTCCGGACGCATTCATGTCTTATGGCAGTGCGAATCCTCGTTCTTCTCCCCTCGGTCTCTCCAGCACACCTGTGGTCGTCCGGTTCTTCCTGGTGACCCGTTTTTCACTCTTCTTTGTGCGGACCTCTTGCTGGTCCGATAACTTCCTCAACGGTCTTCGCTGTGCTCCTCTACCTGGATGGCGGGTCACCTTCTCTCTAGGGCGTCATGCTTGCGCCTTGAGCCTGCGCTGTTGTGGCGCCTGCTCCTGCCTTCGTTTAGGCATGCTTGGCAGGTTCGGTCACTTCGTGTGACATGCTCCTTGCTTGCAGTGCGTTGTGGCATCCGGCCGCGTTTCGCATGTCTTTGGAGCACATGTTGCGGTGGCAGCTTGCTACATAGACTGTGCGACTCTCCTCTTGCTTGTTATGGGCCACTGGCGACTCCGTCTTGAAGCAGTGTGAGGGAGGTCACTCTGTGCTGTCTTTGGCCCACTGCGGGCTACGCTGGTGCAGTGGAGATGTCGAGGCTGTTCCTGCTGCTTTCAGAATCGCTTCTTCTCTGTGGAGAGGTCGCTCTCTCCTGTGCGCCTGCCTGTGCTGTCAGATTTGCTGGTGCGGCCTTCTGCACACCTATGACCTCGGGCACTCCGTCCTGTTCTCGGGCGCCCTTTTCTGGCATTTTGTGTGTACATCTTCTAGCTCGCGGTGGTGTCCATTCACCATGGGAGACTCTACTCGCTTGCAGTGGCATTCGACAGCCACTGGGGGGTATGCACAGTGCCCGCTCTTCTTGCACCTTTTGTGGGGCTCGCTTGATTCCATTACTTTTGCTGGACCTTGCTTGGCCACTTGACGCTTCTCTTGGCTGGGGTAGCTTTGTGCTTTTTGTTTCTCTGCTGGGGTGCTCAGTCTCTCTGCTGGTGGTCTATTCTCTTTGGCTAATGCCCCTTGAGCCTTCTCTGACAGACTGTGGCTCAGGCTGCTCTCCTCGTCTTCTCCTTGGGTGTTGCTTTTCCTTAGGCTTCGCTGCTTTGACTTTATGCTGCGTTTAGTGTCACCGCCTTGGCTGGGGCTGCTTTGGACTTTCTAGGGCTCTCTCAGGGGTTTAAAAGTCTCTTCTCTTTGGCCTACAACAGGGCAGTTCAAGCAAGCTTGTGTTTTCCCTCCACACGCTCGCTGCCTTTACTGTTGCCAATTTCCATGAAGCACCGGAACTGTGTGATATCACACACTTGCGGACATTTTTATCTAGGGCAGTTTCCATTCGTTTATAATATATACACCTCGTGGGGATATATCTTGCGGCGTTTTTTGATTGGGACAACCTCAGTATTGACTCCTACGGACAACCTTGTTATAATTTTCAATTATATCGTATTGAATACTTCTTTCTTGTGAAGTGTACTGACATTCCATCTCTCCTTGTGTTTGCACTCCAAGCAATTTTATCAGTTTACTTTATAGAAAGTGGATTCTCCTCAAAGATAACTTAATCTTCAGACTGCTTCTTGCTTTAGCTTTCCTCAGTCCTTCAGGTTTTAGAGTGTGGGATGTGAGCACCTGCATGGTACCAATAGGGAGTGAACTGACACTGCGCAGCTAATTAGTACAATTAAAAGTGCGGAACACCAAGTCCCCCACACTCCTACAGGAGCACAGGGTATCCCAGCCAATGAGAGGGCATCTTACCAGCCCAGATGAGTCTCAAGAGTCCTCCTCTCAGTGATGCAAAAAAAGAATTTGTAAGTGGGATGGACATATTTAAACAAGCATTAAAAATGCAATAGGTCTCGCCTTTTATTAAGTTAAAGCCATTTGCTTTGGTATACAATACCATTAGCAAAACAAATGGCTTTAACTTAATCAAAGGCGAGACCTATTGCATCTTCAATGCTTGTTTTTAAATGGTGCCATTATCATCCCGGTTACCATGCTTTACAACGAATGCTCAACTTACTCTGCTATCTCATTACTGTTTTGTGGACATACAAGGCAGCCCTATCCCTTTAAACCACTCCAAAGTCGCCAAATATACAGCTTTCCCCAGACCCTTCCCCATTAAATCTTAACAAGAAATTGCACTTCCCCAAGAATTATTACACGTGACGTGAAATGCACAAGCGCCAATCGAATCTCCTAGAGTACTAGGCAAACTCCGCACTACATTGCGCGCATAGAGCCCGCTGGCAGTAGTAAGGGGCAATAAAACATTGAAAAGAACCGCAGGTCGGGCCAGTCTCCAGGGCCCCAAAAAAAGACCTAGGTATTGGCAGGTTAAGTGTCGTCATCTTGTGAAGTGGTCAGATGAGGACAGCTGGCTGCTCCATGTAATAGTCCACACAGAGGGACACCACATCAGTGACATTAAATGCCCCAGCCAGCCCTGCCCACTCGTCTGCATCCGCCATCACGACCTTCTGTAAATTGTGTTTATTGAAAGGACTGTCTTTTTAAACCGATTCATTTCAAGGAACATCTGTGTCTGAGCACCCTTCCTCCTTCCAAACGTTTGTTATAAGGAAAATGTGATATTCTATCAGCAATTTGTCTGAGCTCTGTTATTTTAACAGCACACGGATCTACAAAGAGCAATTCAGCAGTGTTTAACTTCTATAATTTGATTACAAAATATGATCGGCGCGCTGATGGTTGGTTACCATTCAAGAACTTATTTTGTTATTCAATAGTCGGCAGACAGGGACTTTTCTCTTTTGGAGCCATCCCACTTGGACGGACTCAGCCTCACTTCCTGCTTGCATAAATGGTTTATTATCTTCTTTATAGGGCCATCTGTTTCGCCCCATAAAGAAGATAAGAAACCTTTTACGCCAGCAGTAAGTCGGGGAAGTCTGTCCGAATGGGACGGGTCTAAAAGAGAAAAGAGTACGTCACTGTAACCTCTTTTCCAATGACTGGCCACCGTTTAGCATGAACGGTGACGCCAGCCAATGGAAAAGTGGGGCGGGGCTTAACCCTTGCTGGTGAAACATACTCTAAAACATTAAATCTCGCCAGCGAGACTGCGCATGAGCGCAGCCTATGCTAGTCGAGACCTAAACATATATAAAACCGGGGAAGGACCACCATTGCGATATGACCCTCCGTTGAAAGGGGAAGCTGGATCCGCCAGTTTACCTGGGAAGTCAGTTTATCAGTGGCTGGTCTGTAATTCAGTTGTATCAAATGCTCCTTGTCACGGTGCAGTACCACTCCTAGATGCTTGACCGGACAGTCACACCAGGCCGGGGGAACTCACTCTGTTCAGGCTCGATGGCCTCCACAAGGGATAACCATTCAGACTTCATCCAATTGATATATTTTATTTATGATCTGGATGTAGCACCAGTATGCTGCTTCGGAGCACTAGAGGGCACACAGAGGTTTGGGAGTAAACGGTGCAGAAATGGGCAGGTCACCACTCTTCGCAGACCTAAGCTTTCACTTGAGAGTTCAGTGCATTCTGGGAGATGTGCCCTGCTGGCTTCAGGTTCATAATAATGATTTGTAAAAGGTACTCAAGAGACTGGGAAAGAGGTGCCCTGCTGAAATGTAGTGATCTGGCATCTAAGGTTGTATATGGCTGAATCCGTCCCAGCCCCACTGGCCCAGGAGCCTCCCCATTACCAGTCAGCCTCAAAGCACAGGCTTGAGTTGCCTCTTAAGACAGCAGATGCTCCGCAGTCGAAGACCCCCAACATGTACCTTCAAAAAAAGCTTTTCAGAATGCATTGTGCACCCGCTTTTTCTAAGCACACAGCCTTAAGGCGCTTCAGGTAGCTGCACAGTGCCTCGTCAACACATTCATCCATTCACTTTTGCACCCACCACTAAGTGACCTGCAGCAGAATTCAGACTATCCTGTTCTAACACAAAGACGAGTGCGGCACACAGCTATACCGCTGGTTAGAGAGGTCTGTTTACATACACAAAACCACCATGCAATTCAACGCAAGCACTCCAGTGGAGGCGGAAGGATGCACTCAAACAGCCAGTAGCTTCAGATGAGTTTGGAGTTCTCCACTGGGATGCGCCAAAACAAATGACTGACAATGTCTCAAGCCAATAACTGAAAGAGACTGGCCGAAGAAAGCCATAGGCAGTAAGGGTGAACCCAAAACCCACCAAAGATAGATATTTAGCAATAGGTCTGTCTGACAACCTCCACATTGAAACCCAGAACACTCACCCGCACACAAGTCACTGAAAAGGGCTTTATCTGGGTCAAACTTGCTTGACTTTTACATTAACCATCACAAGCCATTAGGCCACTAGGGAGTCTAAAACACTATTATCTACTAACTACACACAAGCAAATAAAAATAGACAATCATCTGATGAAAACCCATACTAACCACACAAACAACCAATAATACACGATCATCTGATAGAAACCCCTACTAACTACACACAACCAACCAACAATTTCGTGCCCCTTAGCTGTGGAGATCCGGAACAGTATGGAAAATGCAGGATATTTGCATGAAGGGGAGCTGGATTTTACACGCGTGTGTGAAGTTTTGCTTCTGGTAGAGACGTAAACAAATGAATTCTCTGGATAGTGAACTGTTTGCCTTATGCCCGGCTGTAGCAGACTCCATCATATACACTCAGAGCCACTCAGGCCATGTAGAAGCAACATTAACCATGCAGGGTGCCCTTTTCTCCCCACGTCTGTAGCGCACACGGAGCTCCCGCTCTGGCCCCCACCTCACTTGGACCGCCCTTCCGGCTGGACGAGCTCTCGGCGCCAGACTCGTTTTTCTCGCTCCTTCAGCCCCTTCTTGGCCCGGGAGAGCTGAGCCCTCCCAGTATGGGTCTATTTATTTATTTTTCCCACGCCCTTTGTCTGAACAGCCTGCGGGTGGCGTTACAGAACCATATTCAAATATATAGTTAAGAATGTATGCTTTTACAAACCGCACACTTTGCTTTGATAAAAGCCCGGTCAGTGGCTAAGTCAGAGTTTTCGCGCGACCCCACACTTCCCAAAGCAGCCCCAGCGTGCTTAAGGCTGGGGCAGAGGCTCCAAAGACTCCTGATGCACTGTGGAGGGCCTGGATGCTCGTGTGAGCCCCTCCCCTTGCTGTAATGCGCCCGCAGTATTACTCTCGCCCTCCCTAGCCATGTAAGTGTAGGAGAATGGGGGGGGGAGGGGAGATCGGCAGGCGACCCCTAGGACCTCCCGTTCCATTTGGAGGCCCCGACCCCAGCTATACAACTAAGACCCTGCCTGAACCTAATGCGCCTCCCGGTCGGCAGCTCACTCTGCGATGATCGCGCGGGGGGGACGGGACGCCTAACAACGAACCGAGGGAGCTGCGCCTAACTACCCCCCTGCGGACAACTGCTTCCTGCATACATACAAAAAAAAACATGTAGCAACAAAGTAGTGTAATAATAAAAAAACCAAAGTAGCGTACAAGCATACACTGCCATTCCACACGGAAACAAATGCGATGGTTAAAAAAAAAGTGCAACAAGTTAATATTAAGCCTACTGTGTCACACAGTCAGTAAAAGATCAAATCTCGCGGGGCGTGGCCTAAGTAGTACAAAGTGGCATCCAGGAGGGGCTACAAACCGTCCTGGACAATCAGCAACATCTGATCAGAATAATAAATGATGATAAACAACGCATACCAATCAAATTTAAAGGCAGAGCTGAGACGCGGCTTCGGAATCCGTATTGATTCCAAGAAGCCTTGCATGGCGGATGCAGCGCATGCGTGCTGCTAACGCCAGGCAAGACCTAAAAACAGTCATAAACTGTGTTTATTTATAAAAGGTATAGTAGGTCAAATCATTTTCTGAAAGAATTTAATTGGTATTTTCAACTGTTTTTAATTTATGCTTTTTGTATAAACAAATGAGCTTTCATGAAAATAGAAAAGCAAGCTGTAGCGGCAGGACTTCTGTTTTTCAATAGCCTCCCCATTGACGACTGGTGGTCCATGACTTCTATTTTTCAGTAGCCTCCCCAGTGAGGTGTGGTGGTCCTGAGAGTCCGGGACATTGTAATAGACGCAGGCCACACTTTTCTCCATTTAAGGGATGAAGCCACACAAAGGTGCCTTTTGCGAAGGTATGGTGGGAAAGTGATGATGTCGCAGTTTGTGTTTATTCCTTGAAAGTTGTCAAACTGATTGTTATGCAGTTTTTTAAAGGTTGACGTAAACCTGGGATTAGAGGGAGCTTCTGGCCACGGGGAACTCGCGACTACTTGACCTAAAGGCGGCGTGGTCAGGCAGGATAAATGGGGTAGCCACAGTTTCTGTTTTGGCTGATTGAGCCCACCAGCCGAAACATAACAGTATGTAAATATATTATGTACTGAGTTTAGTTTTTGTGAATAATATGAAATGTCATCTTTGACTTGGTTGATTCTGGGTGTATCCAGTGTGCTCTGGTTCCCGACTATTAAAGGCCTGTCGCTTTATACAGTTGCATCTGTGATCTGTTGCCTAATTGTATTGTAATTGCATTTATATAGCGCTTAGTACCCTTGACAAGGCATTGAAGTGCTTTACAGCAGGTAGCACGGTACGCCAGAACCCATAGGTAGTGGATGTTATTAGTTATTGGGACTGGTTTTGTGATCTCAAGGAATTATCGCATGAAGATTCAATAGGAGTTAGGTGTGATGTTGTGTGCAGCACCACAACTCCCAGCATACACTGGGACCTGAAGCCAGGCTGCTGGGCCAGGGTCGTGTTCTGCCTGCTCGCCTCTTACCCTGCCTCTGAATCCCTCTTCTTCATCTCTTCTTCTTCCAGGACGCAGGATGTCGGACGCGGCCGCTGCAGGACTCCCGACCTGACCGTGGCTCCCGCCTTCAAGCCTGGCCTTCCCACCATGCTTTGCTCCTGGCGCGGGAAGCTCAAGCTCGTGCTGCTGACGGTGGTGGGCGTGGTCCTGCTGACCTGGCTTTACCTCTTCGCAGGAAGTCTGGAAAGTGAGTGGAGCTGCTTGGGGGTCTGCAGGGGACATTTGTAGTTCGCAACCTTTGAGTGGGGGTAGATAAGGATGGGGCGGGGGGACAAATTTAAATGGGGGTTAAATCTAAATTGAATTTGTATAGCGCTTACTACCTCTGACGAGGCGCTGAAGTACTTTATGGCGAGTAGTATGCTAACCTTGAGCCCCAAGTTAGTGGTCAGTCCATTAGTTTTTAGGTCTCGCTGAGTCAGTGCGTGCGCTGCTCTGTGAGACGTTTAGTCAGTGGCTTTTGGTAGTGCTTCCAAAGGCTGTTGCTGGCCACCAGCTTTCGGTTATGCGCGCGTGAACATGCGTGCATGGAAAGCAGCCATCTGTCTTTTGTAATGGCTCATTAGGCCTTACAATGCTCCTCCTCTCTCTCTCTCTCTGTGTCTCTGTCTCTGTGTCTCTGTCTCTCTCTGTTTCTCTCTCTCTCTGCTCTCACTACCCCCTCCCCCTAAGCCTTCCAGCGCACACACAACTCCTGGGCTCTGTTCCTAGTTTTATTTCGGTTTAGCTCACGCGCGCGCAGACACCACTCTCTTCCTCATTACTTTTGCTTTCACTGCCCCGCGGCCGTGTCACTTTCAGGGCCGCGCGGCCAATGCTTGTTATTTCGTACATTTGTGAATGCCTTGCAGTTTCCTAGGTTTTTCCATCTAGAGCTCCTCCAATTTGCACCCTCCCGCAGCGGCGCTGCCTGCATTTAAGCACAGAAGATTGTTAGACAGGAAGACCATGATGTATGTACAGGACTGTGTATGTATCTCTTGCTCTTTAATCCTTTTTTCATCCCCAGCCTCATTTGGGTTATGAAGTTCATGCGTAATGTGTATATTTTCATTCATGAAGGTCCTGGTTCGTTCCTCGTGTTTTCAAAACCTTTTTTCAAAATAATTTCACCATAGTTTAACTTTGAAAAATAACCTCTGTGAGTCTGATATATTATTGTAAGTGCAGTTCTTTCCACAGCTCTGAAAGGCATTTAAACGTCCAGCAGAGACCTAAAGAAGTCGTTTGTTTTTTGGTGTATTTTTACATTATGAATGCGACATTGACTTTATTTTTTTGTATTTTCTGAAAAATGTTGATTTTATTTTTTGCAAGAACCTGGCAGCTCCTCACACTCAACCCTTCACTTCAGCCTTCAGTAGATAAGATCCTGCACGGGCTCTCTGGGGAGTCGTTGCAGTAGACTTGCTTTTTATATCACTATTAAAGGATGACTGTAGTTTTATTCTAATATCCAAGAAACGCCCAAACCAAATGATTCTCTTTTCATTATTTTCAGACAGGGAGTTAAGTTTGTTGTTTACTAGAGGGGCAAATACAGGGCCGTTTCAGTTCTCATGATGATCGTGGTTCGGTTCCACATTGAGCTTTGTTTTTTAAATCAAATTATTTTATTCAAAATAATTTCTCTGTGGCTCACCTCGAACTGGAGCAACCATTAGTTTAACACATTCATGTTAATGTTGCTACAGCTTTCAAAAGCACAAAAAAACAAGTACATGCCGCCAGACCGCTCAAACAAATTCACACTCTTTGGCTGTATTTTTACTCTGTGAACTATACACAGGGCGAATGGAACTATGCGGCAGGGAAACGCCAAATTATGCGGCAGGGTTGAGTAAATTATGGAGGAAGAAAAGACAAATTATGCGCCATTTTGTGGCACATTTTTTTGAGATAGTATTAGTTCATTATTTTGACATTTGTAAACTTGATACGACTGTCTGGGCATTACTTGCAGCTCATTAGTACCAGTTTAAGCCCAAACACAGCACCAAGCAACAACAAGCATTGGCATAGCCAACAGGTCTCGCCTTTGGGATCTTATAAGTATTTAGTTATGCAGCACAATATCCTTGGTGCCACAACATCAAGTGTTTCATGGCTAAACACTTATAAGGTCGCAAAGGCGAGACCTATTGGCTATGCCAATGCTTGTTGGGGTTAGTTTTGCATGCTCATTCCATGCATTCACACATTTTGTTTGTGGGACATGATTGACAGGGGTGTGATCACTAGAGGGGGCTTTGTGAGAAGCAATTGCTTACTGGATTTATTAAGATAGTTGTGGTTTGAAAAAGAGCTTAAGACGGATAGGCATAAGATTTGGAGACACTTGTACGCAAAAGAGGCAGTAAGAAGGAAAAGAGTGATGCACTTAAAAAAATAAATAAAAAAAGGATATGGAAGTAAGTAACAATAACAAAAGTTTGATAGAATGTCAATTTTTAGTGCAGGATTTGAAGGAATAAAGCAGGTGGAGAATTTTTGCAAGTAATCTGTGGCTGTACACCTGTTAGAAATAAACACTTTTACTTTCTGCTCCTAAGGAATGTAGCTGACACAATCTGTCTAGAGGCAGGTAGGAGGTGACACAGATAACAGAGAAAAGGCAGCCAGTGCTTGTTGAGACCGCTTTATTGTCGAGCAGTGCGACAAATAAGCACTTTCTGTTACGTATAATTACAATGAGAACCTCCCTGGAGAGACCCTTTCACACACCTACTACAGCAGAATATTTACTACTGTAAAGAATCGCTACACTTTATGCAAATCTTGTCCACATATATATACTATACATATCGTATAGAACTCCGGTTATGTAAACACCCACCAACTTAAAAATATGATACGGCCATAGATGAACCGATTGCAGCAGTCATTCATATATTCAGTCCATGTTCGTGACTCATTCAATCCCTGCTTCAGAAGGTATTGCCGCTTCACTGGTTTTCCTTCCAATATGTCACAGATCCGACCCTCCAGGAATTTACTAATATCTGCATTTTAGGGGAAAAAATAAAAACTGGAGATATCAGAAAGCGGTGGTAAAGTTGCAGCTATCACATGTGTGTGTCGATCAGGAGAATGCAGAGTTAAAAAGCGATTGTTTTACCAGTGGCTTGTACATGAGCAGTAACTCATCCTTTCACATAACCCCGAACCCATTCTTGACGCCAATGTACCCCGTCCGCACTCTGTATCCACCATGCTGTCCCGCGTTACCCCTCGTGGCCCCCCCTAAGCACCCTTCTTCTGCAGCATCAGTTACATTTTTTTACTCTAACTCCTAAACCTAACCACATCCATTGCCCCACGCCTAACGCGCACCCCAGCCTGGACCTTACACCTTCCTTTACGCCATCCCTTGCTCATACTGTAACCCGTCCCTTAAAGTTAACCTAACTCACTCTTGTCTTTACTCTTACTATAAAGCCCCTCAAGTCGTACCTTATTCTAATCTTCATTCCTAAACCAAACCTAAACATAATGTTACACTTTCTCTTATGCCCTCCGAGCCGCTTTTCTGCTCTACGTCTCTAGTTTTCTACGTTGTCTGCCTTGTAGTTTGCTTTGTTACTGCAAACCTATTATAGAGGTACCACAGCCAGATCTTCAGGTGCTGGGGCAGTGGGAGAGATCAGGACAGTATTTGTTCCAGCTGGGGAGCTCAGGACAGTATCAGTCACCCCTACTCAGTCTCAGCTCTGGTTCGGTTGCATGCACCGCAGCGGTTGAGCTCGTCGCCATGCGTGGTGTACCAAGGGCGGAGAGCATGGATTCTCACCATTTTCCTGGGGTTCCCCTGTCCTGGCGGCTCCTGTCTTCAGGGCTTCCCTTGGCTCAGATTGTCATCACCCAAACCACGAGAACAGACCCTCGACCCTTCTCTGCTCCTGAAGTGCCCGTCATAGGCAGCCAAAGACCTCCAGAGCTGGCCAGTTTAGCCACCTCTTCGTGAGGCGACCACAGATATACCGTGCCTTTTACTCGGGCGTACTATCCTCCGGTATCTGGTGGAGCCCAGGATTTGAATCCTAGGCAAGCCTTGTTTTCAGAAAGTGCCGTCTTTGCTTCCAAGTTACCCACTGAGGTGACCACGCAATCCTTGAATTTCTGGGTCCACGTGTCTCCTCCTTTCTGTGTCTCACAGCTGTTTACAGGAGTGGCTTACAACAGTGCAGACTCCTTGCATTGTGAAGACTGTAAAGTCCTCCAGTAGCCTTAGAAGGGCAGATGTGTTCCCTTCAGTCTGCTGCCTGGAGCTCTGCGTCTACCTCAGACTGCTCTTCACTCTAGGTTCCCCTCAGGAGGGAGTCGCACCTGCATTTTTAGATCACTTATGATCATTGTCTTGGCCATCACAGGAAATCAAGAGTTTCGGGCAGTGAAGACTCTTTCCCCCCCGTTCCCCTTCTGTTTATTCTCTTCAAGACTCCTCTTTAGTGAGAAGTTGAACTTCTCGTCAAATTTTCAGCTGCTCGTCATCAGGGTGGAATATCCTCCATCAGTGAGTCAACACGCGACCCACACTGCGGAACCTTCTCTGGTCCCAAGATGCTTGTTTGCACCTTGGTGGCCCTCCCACTGGACTGGAAGCCCCCTCTCCCCCCAAGACTTCAGTTCTGATGTGGACCGTGGTTTCGCTGAAGCCCATCAGAGAGCGTCCATCTTAGAGCACAGCCATTTATATCATTTAAAACACAGAAGTTTATTTTATAACACTTCTTAAAAACAAAAGGTATTGTTGTTTGTTGAAGATGTAAATTACTACTTTGGTGAACAACTATTGAACAATGTGTAGGCTATTTTAAAGTACTGAATTTATGATGTGAAGAAATACTCAATAATTTAATAAACTTAAAAAATTTGGATTTTCATATCCTATTTTTTCATAGCAGTATGTTTGTAGAGGGGTTTTATAGAACATCAGATTTAGTTGGGACATATTGGCCACTGTTAATGCTTCCAGATTCTGTTTACTAATTTCAGAGTGAAGCATAGGTAAAGAAAATTGAACTATTCTATGATGTTTGTTAAACCCAGTTGTATCAAGCTGGCTAAGATGCATCGAAGCCAGTCAGAATCCACTGTTCCAAATAGGATGAGTAGGATATACTTGTCCGATGACCTGTGCTCACCCTTTGGTAGCTTGGCACTGAGCAGTCGGGCTTATCCTCGGGGCTCGAGTATATAGTATTGGCACGGCACCCCCCGACGCAATACACTGCATATGCTACAAAAAGAGTCCACACCGTATGTATAAAACACTTGTCTTTGTATTATACACACACATACTGAAATCAAAACGAGATACACGTTGTATATACACACTCAACAGTCATACGAGATTGTCAAACTTTCTATTCAAATCAAAATGAAACACACATTGTTTATACACTTTACAGTTATAGGCAACTGCTGGACGTTCCCATTAGCAGAAAGGTTAGACAGTCACAATTATTGACTATGCCTCGTGACTCAGCCCCATAGTCTTCATCTACACAAGCCAACGATACATGTTGCACCGGCTGGTGCCCTGTTGACTAGACAGTCTCAACCACCTAACACGGAAAGAAACTGTTACTTAGTTTCGTCCATCTGGACTAGACCTCCAGCCACCCAACGGCACCTGCACGAGTGCGGGATCAATGCCCCTTGTAGACAAAAGTTGTGGACCAGATAGCTGGTTCGCTTCCAAGTCTAAAAAAATGCTTTCCCCTCAAATGGAGCTGTGACCTGCCATAGATTACCGACAGTCAGCTGCAGATACCCACAAGGCACAAAAAAACCCTCAGGTTTCATAAGTGTTTCCTAAAACTATGCACCCTGTGGCATGGGTCTAGGGAGAGGAGGCCAACAACCTTGGATTGAGGCTGCGATGTCACGCACTGTCATCTCCCGATCCGGAGGCCGAAGACAGTCTCGGCTCCCGTATCATGTATTCCCAACACCCCTCTGACACCATACGCTCTGGAGCACGAGCGAGCACAGTTCGCCTGGGCACAAGCACTGGTCCCTCTGACTCTGCAAGCTTCCCCCGTACTCCTCAAACTCCTCACATCTCGGCACCTCAGATTTACTGCTGATCTTGGGCACACACTCCTCTTGCACAGCGAGATGATGGTGTTTGTCAGGATGGTCCCTGTCCCAACCACGATCACTTCCACCGATCTCTACCACACCCAGTGTGGTCCTTAGGATCTCGTGGAGACAGTGAGATCCTTTGTGTCTCTGGGATCTTGTGGACAGGAGGCCAGCTCCCCTGCCCTTGGAGAGTACTTCAAGACTGACAGCTGGAACTTAGCTGCAGGCCAGCAACATCCAGGCAAAATCCACCAAGTGATAGAACTTGTCATGAACTAAGAAGGGGACTAAGCCACCACACGTCTGTGGATAGTCCAGTTTCAGTCCCTCCAGCCCTAATGACTCCTCGTGTAAATGTTCCAGTATCGAATCAGCATTACATGGTTCTAAGTCCAAAAGTGTCTCTACTTTTGGAGGACGAAGCCCCAGTAGTTATAACCACCATGGCCTTTGAAGATACGATCAGTTCAAAAGGTCGCCTTTGAAATGCACAGGCCCCCTCTAAATCTTGTCCTGTCTGCCATCCATCCCCAGGAAGTTTGATCACAATCTTTAGCGGGGCCAAGACCCTGCCCCTTGGAATGTAGCTGCCCATTCCACCCCACATAACTGTCCCAGAAGACACCTCGGAGTTCCACGGTTTCCAGTGAACCCCTCGTTTGTGGCCCTCTATCATAATACACAGATGTGGCTGTCCTCCACCACCCAAGTGTGAATTAGGAGACAGGTCGCCAGGCACACAGAGCCCCGCACATTGAAAGGCTCACTTTCCCAAAGTGACATTTCCAGGTCTGTTATGTCGAAACCCGTCCCACTACTGGAGAGAATTTGCCATTACGAACTCATCGATACCAAACACTATACTGTCCGTAGGAAATAATGCTCAACAGCATTTCCCTACATCCCCTCATGGTAAGCTAATGTGAGAAGCAGGCCCATCGTACCGTACACAGCATCCAGTGTCATTCACAACTCTGCCAGTTAACGCCTACACAAACCTGCCCAACCTCTCCCCAGCAACTCACGTGTCACTAGGGAGAACTCCGGTACAGCAGGAGACACGCAGATCCTTGGCACGTAGCTCTATAAATTCCAAACCCAGTAACAGTAACTGGATGGCACAACCAGTACGGCAGGCCTATGGCAGCGCATTCGAGGTACATGCCCCCGGTATAGGTCTTACCCCATGACAAGGGACTTGCAGCTAACTCGAATCAGCCAATCATATATACACAGATCCACAGTACGTGTATGACGAGCACAGCGCTTTCACACTACACGGCAGTGTTCGACGCACTCAAGTCCTAAGGGTAGCAAAACAAGGTCAGAACTTGAGTTTGGCAGCCAAAAAGATTAGGGGAGACGACACCAAGAAATGCCCGGTCTAACAATGTTGCACTTTTCTTATTTATGACGGCGTTGTTTAGACATGAAATCACTCATCAATAAAGCATTAATAACTCAGAGAGCTTGACGATCTTGCAGAGTTTTGCTATATGACTTGATGAAAGTCTTGGTGTCTTTGCCAATACATTCCTGCGATATTGGGGTGCTCAGAGCAGAGGGCAGTGTTCATAGGGGGCCTGGTTACTGCCTGCTGCACTCCTTACCCATGTCACCATGGTATAAAAGTTGCCCTGCGAGCAGCTTCACCGGAGCCCTGATGCCCTGTGCATGTCCGCAGGAGTACATGCTCCCAGTGCCAGCCTGGGGTGCCCACACCCGGCAGCTCCGTGCCAACCCACACAGGATGGGGGGAAAGCTCCCTCTCGGTGTGTGACCACTTCATGTGTTTGCTTTCCAACACCTGCAGTGTTTGTCTCGGTATTAAGCA
Organism: Lissotriton helveticus; assembly: GCF_964261635.1. Lineage (NCBI taxonomy): Eukaryota > Metazoa > Chordata > Amphibia > Caudata > Salamandridae > Lissotriton > Lissotriton helveticus. The sequence goes on from NC_136062.1 coordinate 475,981,204, forward strand.
GAGGGCCTCTGTGCCTGGGGTGTGTTATCTCCGTTTACACCTTGTGTTCTTGACATTTTCAGAGGATGACTTCTTGATGCCCAGAGTTAGTCCCTTTGTTCAGGAGTCTCAGAATGTAAGTCTGACAAATCCCTCAGCTAACATCCTGTTTTGTGAGTCATTCAACTCAAACGTGGAATGAAATAAAACTGTGCTATCGAGAGGCAACAAAACTTTGGATAGTGGGTTCACCTTAACCCTGGAGGGGGGTCTGCTCGTCTGTGAACAGTGCGCCCCCACTCCCTCAGAACCTGTTTGGTTCTACAGTGGTCCGGGCATGGAAGGATACTCACTATCCTGGCCCGTGAACCCCAAAACATGTACTGTGGCCTGGCCCTAAACCCCCAAACGTGTACTCCGGCCTGGCTCTTGGACCCCCAATAGTGTGGACTCTGGCCTGGCACTTGAACCCCCAAACGTGGACGCTGGACTGGCTCTTGGACCCCCAATAATGTGGACTCTGGCCTGGCACTTGAACCCCCAAACGTGGACACTGGCCTGAACCTTGAATCCCCAAATGTGGCCTGGCTTTTGGATCCCCCCCCCAAAAGTGGACTGTGGCATGAACCCACAGGCATATACAGCGTCTCTCCTACACTTGTCATTTGCCCTCCTTGTTGCGTTGTGTTATGTTATGTAGATTTGCAGAGCGCACTATCACGCGATAGGGCATCCTGGCGCTGAGCAGGTGAGTCTAGGCACACCTAGGGCACAGTGGGACTGCTCCAAATGCCAGGTGACTGCCCTTCATCTCTTCTCTCCTTCTCCTTCCCCTTCACCCTTTCATCCGTGTCTGCTTTACTCGGAGAGCAGTGTGTCCTGTAATGACACACAAATTGCAAAAACAACTTGTGCCAAAAGGAAGAGTTACTTACCTTCGGTAACGATATATCTGGTAGAGACTCAGTCTAGCCGCAGATTCCTTAACTTAGGATATCTCCCCAGGTGTCAGACTGGATCCGGAAAATATTTTTTCCCCAGCAATACCTATCCACGCTGGGAGGCGGCGTTGCCCGGCTCCGTCCTGACGTCGTCCACGGAAGTGATGTCAATGGAGCCATATAAGCCCCTCCCGACGTGCTGATGTCCGTTTTCTACAGGAAACTTTTCCGTGCCATAACGTGGAGCCGTGCAAGAAAAATATTGTGATAGCACAGGAGCAGTGTGTGTTATAGAAGAATAAAAGCACCCAGTCCCCGGAGGGGCTGAAGGGAGCTCACAGAGTACTTGCTGCGAGCAAGGGCCCAACAGATTGCCAAGCCGTACCCCACCTCGAGGGGGCAACGACAGCGGCACAAAAGATATGACAAGCGAGGCACAGCTTGTCACCACAGAAGGGAAATTAAAAGAACCACAATATAGAAGCAACATGTTGCGAGACAAGGGACTCGAAGTGAACGACCGCTAGAAAGTTCACCTCACACACACACTCCAGAGATTGGAGAACTGTAGTATCAAGAGAACCCAACCCAACTGACTGCCAGAGAAAGGAGGAGGCATAAGTGTGGACGGAGGGAGGGAATTAAAAACAGAATAACTCCATGTGTGAGTAGCACAGGAGGAAAAACATGAGAAGGTAGTAACAAGTATAGACCTGAACCACCGTAAAACGTGGACGAAGTGGAGAGCCAAAAGGCTCGAAAGCTGCCAAAGGAAGTTGCGAGAGCACACCACCAACCAAACACTAGGACGGAGAGGAGTCCGAATGGTCCCACGGAGAACAACACACCCTACCCCAGAGTGAGGTGCCAGAGCACACCCCCGGAAGACCAAGGCCACCAGAAAGAGGGAGGCTAGGTGAAAAGACCCCATATGAAAAGCTCTTCACAGAGTGGGAAGGATGGGCGGGCGTTAAGGAATCTGCGGCTAGACTGTGTCTCTACCAGATATATCGTTACCGAAGGTAAATAACTCTTCCATCTGTTAGAGACATCTAGCCGCAGATTCCTTAACTTAGAATGGATACCAAAGCCATAGGAGGAGGGTCTGCGAAACAACCACCAGGTTCCAGGAGAACATATTCGTCAACGGCTGACGAAAAACAGTGGAAACGGCAATGCCGCGACAACAGGCCTCGGACCCATGACCCACCTTAAGGAGCATGAACAAGGAATGGCAAGACACCAAATCCAACAAGGGACGGTGTGAGACCTCTCTCTCCCAGACATAGACGAAAGGAAAACAGAACTATAAGTCCTGTGCCAACGTAAGAAACAATGCAGCGAGACCTTCAATGAAGGATTCAGGCATGGGTCTGTATAACCCAGGAGGAACGAAGTACCAAGGGTCAAAAAATATGACAATGGTAGAGCATACCGCTTGAACCCACACCACAGTGGAAGCCGCAAGAAACAGGACAGTCAGGAGACTGCCCAATAACCGGAGCCGCAGCATGAGGCCATTGGGTGGAAGAAAAGACACCTCAACGTGTACTGCTTAGGACGTATGACAACAGTGGCAGGGCGGAGCCCAGAGCCTAGGGCCAATCAGAGACCGAAAAGCCACCATCTGAGCAAAAGCTCAGGAGGTAGGCATGCAGCCAAACAAATTAAAAAGCACCACTGTGAGTGGATAACCTGCAAAGCTATTAACACACAGAGGACACTATCCCGAAGGAAAGAGTAAGCAAGAATGTCTGACACTAAGGCAAAAAAGACTTTGTATGTGAGCACCCCAGCGCCGTGTAGAATCCACGATATACACACAAGAGACAGGAATGTCGACACGCGTACGTGGAGTGACTAAATCCTAAATAGGGGAGTAATGCAAGCGGCACCACGGCACCGGTGTGCTGCATAACAGTTAAGAATGCAGAAAAAATAACAGGTCCCGAGGGGGAAGAATCCTGGTCTCCCTTGAGACAGCGGAAACATAGACCACAAGACTGCCCATAAGGGGTAGAAAGAAGGCACAGACAGAAGCCTAGCGCCAAAGCCTACACCGCCTAAGACCGACACCGTCTACCAAAATGGAGGACGTAGAGAAGAATACACACACAGTAATGCCACCTAAAGAGGCACCTGTGCCAGAATGGGAGTAAGAACTCACACCCAGAAAAACATCAGGGGTAGAGCATAGATCCAGTGACAGAAAGGCATAGACCAGAGCCACTCCCTGAGAACTAGGAATATGCACAGGACAGGAAGGGACAAACCGGACCCCGTGTCGTGGAGTGGGGGGTCCATTGTATTGGAATGGGGGGTCTGTTGGAGTGGGATAGATTGGGGGTAGATTGGCATGGAGTAGATCCGAGTGGAATGGGGTAGAGTGGGGTGGAGTGAGTTAGATTGGGGTGTAGTGGAGTGAGGTAGATTGGGGTGTAGTGGAGTGGGGAAGAATGGATTGGAGTGGGGTAGAGTGGAGTAGGTAGGTTGGAGTAGATTGGAGTGAAGTGCCGAGTAGCATGGAAGGATAAATGAAGGACAGAAAAATGTAACAAAAAAAGTACCCTGAATCACAGTGCTGGCAGCGGAAAGACACTAACCAAATGAAATTAATGAATGGCAAATAGTCACCGCAGACAAGTGGGTGTTCCAGATTAATCCTCCTCTTCAGCACACTGGTCACAGCCATTCTGACAAGGCTCTTTGTCTGTTAGCAAGGACTGTGTCAGAAAAGAAAATGACATCTGCATGCTAGGGTGATGACTATATAGGCACTGTGTATGCGTCATCCGGCGCAGTCGACGTCCAACCGAGCAGGCGGCACCACCTACCGGCCTGCAGTGGTACTGCTCAAGATTTCCCAGATCCAGTCTGATGCCTGGGAAATATTGTCAGGTAAGGGAACGGAGGTTTGTGAACTGGTTGGATGAGGCAATATATAAATACAAACAATTAGTACAGAAAAGCACATCAATAAATAGCGTCTGCAGAGAGTCGTTTCTGGTCTTTTATTCTCAGATATGCTTGATATGCGATTGATAGAACCAGCCAACGCGTTTCGCCCAAGCATGGGCTTCTTCGGGGTAATAGGTTAAGGATTGAGCTATATCCTCAGTAGCTGGGTCAAGAATGATTTAAATACAGTCCTATGGCATAATGGTGAAACTCGTAGTAGAGCGGTATCCTATATGTATTAGCAATGCAATGTACTTTAAAACGGTATTAGCCGTATCCTGAAGTGATGCAGTTGCCGGGAATGCGTCCTGTAATCAGCATATCAGTTAGAAAAAAGGGAACTGAGATTCAGTAAAGTCTCTCCCACAAAAGATGTTAACGAAGGTAAGTACCTTCTAGCCAGCAGTCAGGAGGAACGGTGAATCATGACTTCGAATGCACACGTATTGATGGTGAGTAACTTGTGCTTACTTACCACAATGGTTGTGAGAAGGGTAAGCAGAGTGCTGTGTCAACCTAATGTTTTAATTTTCTCTATGGGTTTAAATCTCCAAACTCATACACAACCCTTTTTGTTTATATGGCATACCTCGCTAATGCTCGAGCTCAACGTCTCCTTCAAGAAACCCCAGTCTCCGGCCAGCAGCTTCTAAGGTGTTGAAGAAGGTGGTAAACCGGCAACTTACTACCTTCTTAGTGGATAATAACTTGCTTCACCCACTCGCTGTCAGGGTTCAGAGCCGAGACCGTACTGTTGGAGGTTTGTGCGTTCATTAAGTTCAATCTGAACACTGGCTGCAGCCTGGCTCTGGTGCTGTTGGACCTGTCGGCCGCTTTTGTTGTGGTGGATCATCACATCCTGCTGTACAGGTTAAAACAGCGGGAGTAGGAGGCTCTACGCTGAGTTGGTTGGGTTCCCTCCTCGACTGCCGCAAGCAGGGGGTTTGGATGAAACCATATGCCTCAGGAGGTAAAGAGTTGGAATGGGGGGTGCCGCAAGGCTTCTCCCTTAGCCCTACACTCTTTAATATTTACGTGTCTCCCTTGGCTAGTTTGGTGTAATCCTATAGTATCAAGAACATATCGTATGCGGATGATACCCAACTCCTGCTCACATGTGATGGGGAGCCTGAGAGGGGGAGGCTTGCCTTTGCTAACTGTATGGTGGCATTGTTAGACTGGCTGAGGGTCAAGAGATTGCAGTGCAACCCGGATAAGACTGAGGTCTTATTATTCAGACGGAACCCTTGTCCTGCATGGGTTGGGCCCTGGCCTGAAAGTGTTCCTCTTCCGCCCCAACAACTGAGGTGGGAAACTTAGCAAGAAATGTGGGTGTACTGTTGGACACCCAGCTTGCATTCGCTGCACAGGTGTCAGCGGTGGTGAAATCCTGTTTTTGGATCTTCCGCATGCTGAAGAAGTTTCTTTATCTGCTCTCTTATGAGGCCAAAATCACAGTGGTTAGAGCACTGATTTATCCGGGTTGGACTATGCTAATGTCCTGTATCTCGGTATCCCGGAATATCTGATCCAGCGCCTACATGTTATGCGGAATATGGCAGGCCGCTTATTATACAAAATTCCTAAATGCTTGTCGGTATCAGTGTATAGAGCGAAGCTTCACTGGCTGCCAGTTCAGCAGTGAATGAGGTATGAAGCTTTAACCCTAACGCATCAAGCCTTCTACAATAGGGAACCTAGGTAGCGCATTAAGGCTGACTTCCCAGGGAGACTGCTGCGGTCGAACTCAGCTGGTGTTGTCTCCCTGCATTTGTAGAAACCGCAGAAGGGAGGTGCTACCTATCAGCAAATCTGTGGGATAAACCCCCAGATTACCTTAGATGCATACCTGAATAAGCAAAATTTGAAAGGGAATTGAAGACCAGTTTATTGAGATGTTAGCAAGGAACAATGGCTTATAACCCGGTTCTCTCTTCTTTGGGCATACCGAATAGCGCCGGGCACTCTTTATGAGTAGCTGTGCGCTTTAGGAATGTGTAATTCAATTCAATAGCGAAATACCTTTGGGTACCTCCCCATCTGTCGTGGTCATACAAGATTTCCTTGCTTAGATTCTAGACAAGAACAGGAATTGCTGATACTTTTCTGATACTTTAAATCAGTGTGCCTGGCAATGGCCGGTGTGTGTGCTCCACCTCCCGGAAAGTAGTCCACCCTGGAACAGTGAATATTGCCTGCCTGGTGATATGTTTCCCAGTGTAGGTGGGGCTCTGGCTTAGGCTGATGGGGACCTTCTCATCCCACCTTTGCAGAAAGGATTGGAGATGGACTATTGCCATGTCACTTCATGGCTTAGCAGACGGGCGCTGTGCGCACGCGATGAGAGGACCACTGATGCTCTCAGTCCGTATCCCTCACCCGTCTGGACTCCGCTGTGGGCCCTACAGTGAGCGTTGGCAGTCGGGAGCCATTTACTGTTGGGTAATTTTAAAAGTTGCCTATCCGCAGTCCTCCAGTGGATGAGTAATAACCACCTCAAATGCAATACTGGCAAAACAGAAATCCTCCCAATAGGTAAAGATGTCCTATTCCAGCCTTGTAAAAGGTGGCCCGCGGGAACCACTCCTCCGCCAGATGGGGTGAAGGTAGCAAAGAATCTGGGAGTAAAATTTGATGCAACACTCTCTCTTTTCTCCCACACGCCACAGATGTGAGAGGGACTTGCTTTAGTCTGATGAAATCTTTAAAATATTTTTTTCATTTTCTCCCACTAGCTGCAAGGAAATCAGCGGCAGTGGCCCTGATTCTCTCGCGTGTAGACTATTGTAATGGCCTTCTCGCGGGAGCTAATAAAGCTATTCTCAAAGTTACAGGTGGTGCAACACGTGACGGCACGGCTTGTGCGTAAACTCCCACGTAGATCCTGAACAGCGGCAGCATTAGAAAGCCTGCACTGGCTCCCGGTACACAAGAGAATAATTTTTAAAATTCTCCTGATCACCTATAGGGCCAGGCTTAACGTGGGACCTAAATATCTTGTAGCACGATTTGTCCCATACACCACCTCCAGGCCGCTTAGGTCATCGTCAACGAACCTACTTAAACCCCCCACCTTCAGATACAAATTGAAAGGAGGAAAAACAGTTGCCTTCCTTGGGAGTAGAGCGTGGAACTCATTGCCACCTCACTTAAGGCTTCTTAAATCAGAAATTCTTTTTAGGAAGGCCCTGAAGACTTGGGTATTCATTGCCCCAGACAAATTATGGATCTTCCATTTAGTTTCTTCATGACTTACTCTCACCTCCGATCTAGACCGCGCCAGGATACTCCTCGCGGAGTGACAGTTGCGCTTTACTAGTAAAACAAAACAAAACAAACGAAGAAGTTTGATCTCAGCAATGAAAACTCTCTCCTTCCATTGGTACAGACTAGAAGCGCAGAAGGCGCTGAAAGAGAGTTTTTCAAATATCATAGTCCCGGCATGACCTGGCCTTCGCTCGTGGAGGTAGGCCGGTGCCGGTGGGCACTAGAACTGTCGAGGAGACTCACCCGAATTCCAGTGGCACGAGCTGCAGTTGATGGTGGTCTTGCAGGTATCTGTGGCTTTAGTCATGGTGTAGACTATGTGCTGCTGTCCAGTCCAGAAGACATGTCTCGGTGTGAGCCCATGGTGGTGTAACATCGATCCGGGTGGAAGAAACACAAGACTCGGACACTGCTATGTCGCCGACGGCGGCAGGAGTGACCCGGCCAGTTACTAGAGCCTTTTTTTAAAAACATTTCTGTCCTTTCCCTCTTTCAGCTTAGAAACTCTTTACTGCTTATATGAAGTGACCTTGGTAAACAAGAGCTGCATAAGCAGATCATTGAGTTATGGAAAGTGGGGGTCGAGAGCTGGTGGTTTCTCATGGTGGTACAGCCACAGGCCTCCTTCCCTCTCATTCCTTGTGATGTGGCTGTTTCCTCTCTCCAGTGAGGGTTTGTCTTCCAAATGTTGGGGTTTGGGAGAGAGTCTGCGGTTATCAAAGGATGACATGGCTGCAATATTCAAAAAATGTTGACCTCTCTCTCTCCCCCCTCTCTCTCCCTTCACCTTTCCTTCTCTCTCCCTCCCTCCCTCCCTCCCTCTCGCCCCCTCTCCTTTTCTCTTTCCTGTCCTTCTCTCTCTCTCCCTCCTTCCCCATCTCTGTTCCCCCCTCTCTCTCTCTCTCTCTCTCTCTCTCCCTTTTTCTGTCTCTCACTCCTTCTCTCTCCCATTTTCCCTCTCTCCCTTTTTTCATCTGTCTCTCCCTTTTTTCATCTCTCTCCCTTTTTCATTCTCTCTTGCTTTTTGCCTCCCTCCCTCCTCTTCTATAACTCCAGTATCACCTACAGGTACAGGTGCTTGAGGAGATGTTGGAGGTATGAGAGAGTAGAGGTTGCACCTTTCAGTTCCTCATACTTCACAGTTCCCCTCCATTAATCTCGAGATGATCTTCTTTCATGATCTCTTCTCTTTATTGCTCTCACCAACTCCTACGCAGCCAACTCCCAACAAACTCCATATATAGTTGAAACTAACACACACCCTGAACCCTAAAACTTTGTAACTCTAACACACACAACCCTAAGCCCTAAACATTTAACCACACCAACTCTAAGCCCTAAACCCTAAAACGACACCAACCCTGAGCCCTAAACTACACCAACCCTAATCCCTAAACCCTAAAACTACACCTACCTTAAGCCCTAAACTACACCAACCCTAAGCCCTAAACCCTAAAACTACACCAACCCTAAGCCCTAAAACAAACGCTCATCGCTTTCAGTTTCTCTCTCTCCAAAGTCCCTCGATATTTCGATTTTGTTGATTATATATAAGGAGTTTTCTGGATGTGGTGGTGGTGTGGATTGAGTTCTCTGGATGTGGTGGTGGTGTGGATTGAGGAAGGAGTTTTCCGGATGTGGTGGTGGTGTGGATTGAGTTCTCTGGATGTGGTGGTGGTGTGGATTGAGGAAGGAGCACTGTGGAGGTGGTAGGGTGGTGTATTGTTGTATTTATAAGTATTTGTATAGCGCGACATTCATTCCAAGGGACATCACAGCGCTAAAACTGAGCAGAGTACAGTGCAGGTTATTGTGAGACTAAAATTTGGTAGGTTAGTGTCTAGGGAGTTATTGCTGTCCAGCGCCGCACTCCGCTTTGCCCGCCCGGTGTGGATTGAGGAAGGAGTGCCTAGATGTGGTGGTGTGGATTGAGGATGGAGTGCTCTTGATGTGTTGTGGATTGAGGAAGGAGTGCTCTCGATGTTGCGCCCCCGGCGCACTTGGTATGATCCGGCCCCTGGTCTGAAGTCGGATGCATTGCCTGATGGCTGTCCATAAAGGTCTCTTTCCATTCTCTGACCTCATATAATCTCTTTCCCATCCCTGCAGGTGGCAGTTCTTTCCTGGTGCCTCCCTGCTTCCGGGACCAGCCGCCACCTCTCCTGCAGCAGGAAACTCTGAAGGAAAGACTGCGGACTGTGGAGGAAGAGAACCAGAGGCTTCGTGTGCAGCTGGGTCAGGTGCAAGCCCGTGGGGCTGAAGGGGGCTCCGTGAGCCAGTCGTGGCCAGCATCCGCCGAGGACGGAGAAGTCCCTGAACAGAAGAGGCGGAACCAGAGCGAGTGCGTGAAACACCGGCCAGTGGAGAAGTGTGAGGTGAGCAGAGCTGCTGCTGCTGCTGGAGGTACTGGGGGGCAGACATGAGAAAATAACGTGCTTTTTATAGGCCCACTATCTGCTCGAGCACATCAGCTGAGGGCCCAGACTCTCGCTGCCCTCCTATCTGTCCTGCTAGCTGGCACGGACCAAAGTGCACAAGCTGAACTCGGTCCCCATCGCGTGGGTAAACCCTGACAGAACCAGACAAGCACCTTCTTTGTGAGGCTCGGTATGTTAGGAGGACAGGACGCCATGGTGTGTTTAACATCTACATGGCACCCCTCGCCCACGTCCCCCGTCGGCACAACCTCAACATCATCTCCTATGCTGATGACACCCAGCTGATCCTCTCCCTCACCACGGACCCCCACACAGCCAAAACCAACCTTCACGAAGGAATGAAGGCCGTCGCTGAATGGATGAGGAACAGCCGACTGAAGCTGAACACAGACAAGACGGAGGTTCTCATCCTCGGATCCACCCCTTCGGCCTGGGACGACTCCTGGTGGCCGACTGCACTGGGAACCGCTCCAACACCCACCGACCACGCACACAACCTAGGGGTCATCCTCGACACCACCCTCTCCATGACTAAGCAGGTCAATGCCGTCTCCTTCTCCTGCTTCAACTCCCTCCGCATGCTCCGCAGGATCTTCAAGTGGATCCCCACTGAAACGAGAAGAACAGTCACCCAGGCCCTCGTTAGCAGCAGGTTGGACTACGGAAACGCCCTCTATGCAGGCGCCTCGGCCAAACTCCTGAGACGTCTCCAACGCATCCAGAATGCCTGATCCTCGACATCCCTCGCCGCAGCCACATCACACCCCACCTGAGAGACCTGCACTGGCTCCCGGTCAACAAGAGGATAACCTTCAAGCTCCTCACCCGCGCACACATGGCATTCCACAACACCGGACCAACGTACCTCAACAGACTACTCAGCTTCTACACCCCTACCCGCCAGCTCCTCTCCGCCGCCCTCGCCACAGTCCCCTGCTTCCGAAGAGTGACCTCCGGCGGCAGATCATTCTCCCACCTCGCCACCAAGACCTGGAACACCCTCCCCATCCACCTACGGCAGATCCAAGGCCTGCTGACCTTCAGAAAACTCCTCAAGACCTGGCTTTTCGAGCAGTAGCAGCATTCCCCACCCCAGCGCCTTGAGACCCTCACGGGTGAGTAGTGCGCTTTACAAATTATATGATTGATTGATTGAGTATTTTCGAGCAAGTGTATCAAAAAACTAAAATTGCAGTTATATTTGCCTCTGCCCGCCTTACAACCTACCCTACTATTAAAGTGTGCGTGAAGTTTGTATAGTACATACACACTTCATTGCGGTCAATGGCCGGTTCTCATAATATTAGGTATGTTATGTTGTGTGTTTGTTTTCACCTGTTGTGGGGCTGTGTTGTCTCCTTTGTGGCGGCCTAATCAGGTTTTAAAAGTGGCTTATACCGGAGGGTCTCAAGGACAGGTTTGGCAGTACACGCTTCCATGGAAGGCACCTTGTGTGATTCCTTATCTCTGGAGACCACCAAAGAAGCCCCATTTCTCTTGTAGGGGATTTCCGTGTATAGTCATAATCATGTGAATAGTCCCACCCATGTGCGTGGACCCCGTAAAAATGATTGACTATCACGGAAATACCCCTACAAGAGAACTGGAGTTACAGGTAAGACACTACTCCTTCCCCCTTTTGGCTCCCAGGACTCTCACCTTTCACAGTCTTTCTGTCCCTCCAAGAGCTGTGTAACTTTACATCTTTGCCATGGTAGTACATGTCCCGACATGGGAAGCAGAAGTGAGATCACACCCTCAATGACATCACACTGTTGACCGCTTGACAACACTGCAGCGCCTCCACGGTGTTGTATCTGCTGTTGAGAGGCCAGTGTGAGATCACTACAGAAGATCAGCAGTTCTCTTTGAGGTCTTTTTATTACTCTCTGATCCCTCTTCTGCCTTCATGGCGCTTGAAACCAGGGCAGCGCCACTGCTGGTCACTCCTGGTTGCCAACTATGAACCCTATGTTCTACAAACCAGTTGCCATCCAGTACCACTGTTGTAGAAAGTCGCACATGAGGACTGCAGACCCACCAGTCAGACCCACCAGTCAGTCCCATTTCTACCGTAGGTGCAAGCAAACCAAAGATTACAGATCAGTTCAGCGGTGGCTGATTTTGGACCCTGTAGCTCCATCTTGAACATGCATGTGCTCCCTGGCCCACTCTGCCAACACCTAAAGGCCCACCTTGCATTTTGACATCACCTTTGTTGACGTTACTGTGGACACCTTGCGTACCATCTCTGCCCAAATCAAAGCCATACACTGGCTTCCAGTAAGGAAACATATCCAATTTGAAGCCTTGTGCTTGGTTTTCAATGCCCTTCATGGAATAGGGCTGGAATTCCTTAAACAACTCACCCACTGGTACACCCCTACAATAACATTACGCTCCTCTGACGCCAAACTGGTAACAGCACCTAGGGTGAAAAAGGCTAACTGGGTAGGCAGAAGCTTCACAGTCAATGCCGCAAAGGCCTGGAACGCACTTCCTTTTTCATTAAGAAGCAGCACCAACCTCCTTGTTTTTAGAAAAACACTTAAAACCTGGCTTTTTACAAAAATGATCTAACCAACGCAATGATCTCCCCATCCGGCTTGACTCCTTGCTTAGGGCTTCTCCCAGCGCCAGGACACCTTTTTGGTAACAGTTGCGCTTTACAAATAGCTATAACATAACATAGTTTGTTCTGTGTTTTTTCTCCTACAGCTTATCCATGTGGCAATTGTTTGTGCGGGACACAACACCAGCCGGGACGTAGTCACACTTGTGAAATCCATCCTCTTTCACCGGTAAGGAGACCTTTGCAGAAGGAGTCACTCTGCCTTTGTATTGTGGAAGGGTGGGGATCACTGAGTGATGCATGAGTGGGGTGGAAGAGAATGAGCTGCAACAGTGAGTGTGCTCGAGTCCCTCCTGTCTCTGCACAGAGAAGGTAGCACAACGTTGTTAGCGGTGTATGGCCATTTTAGAAACTTTTTTTTCTGTTCAAGAAGCTTTATTAGTTTTTTAGTTATAAAATAAACTTTTGATGCTGCCTTCAGTTGATGGCCTTGATTGAACCTTCTGCTGGTTTGTGGAACCGACTGCTTCTAGTGGACCATCACACGGTCCATGGTGCGAGTGGCTCCTATTGGACCTCTAGATGGTCCGTAGAGCTCACAGCTCTTGTTGGCCCTGCAGAGGATCTGTGGAGAGGATAGCTCGGGTGGAGCTGGTCTGTGTAGGACAGTGAACGCCTCAGGATGCACCTTCAGAGAGTCTGTGGAAGGGAACTGCTGTCCCTGGCCCTCCAGGTGGACTTCAGATTGAACAGCTCTTGTTGGGCTACTAGATGTTCCAAATGGTGGACTACTCTTGTTGGATCTTTAAGTTATCTGTGGAGTAGACGTATCTCCTTGGCCTGCAGATTGTCTGTAGTGCATACAACCCTCAATGACCCTCTAGAAGGTCTGTGGAATGAACTGCACTCTTTTACCCTCTAGAATGTCTGTGGTATGGACCATTGTCGTTGGCGCTCCATAAGCTGCTTAAGTTGGAGACTGTTGAAGACGGACCACATATTTGTGGATGGTATGGCTTGGCTAGATGCCGATCACCGACAGCCCGGAGACCGTATGGTTTCTACGGCCCCTGTTGATGTTCTATTCGCCTCAAATACAATGAGAGGGGCCCCTTCGACACCAAAGGAGTAGGGCACCAAATAGACCGTAGTCAGGAAAAACTCCCCATGGGCAGCTTAATACACCAAGGCAGAAACACTCATACAAACAATTATATCACCAGAACATAACACCCCCACCATCAAACGCCAAGTGCTGAGAATTATAAAAATATCTTATTCAAAATAACCTAACATGTGATCAAATACAGAACATTTTCCATAAAGTGTTAAAATAAGTTAAAAACAGTATGTAAATTATTACACACAAAAACAAGACAATTTAGTGCATTACTGGGAGAACCTGCAAGAAAAATGATTTCTCATCACAAATAAAGGCACATACATTAGATCAAGATCATTTGTTCAACAACTGATTTTTGTACAAAGTGTTTTACCAATAATAATAGTAAATGTCTCCACAATCTACAGTGTGCCTTTAAACAGTTTCATCAATGCGTTTCGGTGGGTATTACTGCTTCAACACCACCTTCCTCAGGACAAGAAATAATATCTCCCCCATGAAATTTTGAATCTGTTGTAACACCGGGAGACTCATCCAATCTAAACTGCAGGAATTATCCTTGCAGTTGCGTGTGCGTGGATTAATCAATCTCTCACTTGGACATCCCTCCTTAATAGGAGGATTATTCTCCAACCTTTTTATTCTTGGCACCCCAAGGTTTGAGAGAAGAAAAGGCCACTATACGTCTCTTAAAAACGGTTCTCAACTTACAGCCTCTTCCTGTATCGCTCAATGTAGGATATTCAAATCATTACATTCTTATCCTCTCTCTGTAATTCCCTCAATAGTATCCCATGTTCAAGCAGTTCGTAATAAGTCTCTTTCAAATGATAAAGCCGCATACACTTGCGTCTATCAGCCCGTATGTGGCTTTATCGTTTGAAAGAGACTTATTACGAACTGCTTGAACACAGGATCAAACCTTGGGGTGCCAAGAATAAAAAGGTTGGAGAATAATCCTCCTATTAAGGAGGGATGTCCAAGTGAGAGATTGATTAATCTACGCACACCTGACTGCAAGGATAAATCCTGCAGTTTAGATTGGATGAGTCTCCCGGTGTTACAACAGATTCAAAATTTCATGGGGGAGATATCATTTCTTGTCCTGAGGAAGGTAGTGTTGAAGCAGTAATACCCACCGAAACGCATTGATGCAACTGTTTAAAGGCATACTGTAGATTATGGAGACATTTGTTATTATTATTGTTAAAAACACTTTGTACAAAAATGAATTGTTGAACAAATGATCTTTATCTAATGTATGTGCCTTTATTTGTGATGAGAAATCATTTTTCTTGCCGCTTCTCCCATTAATGCACTACATTGTTTGGTTTTTTGTGTAAAAATGGTCATAATGTTTTTAAATTATTTTAACACTTTATGGAAAATGTTCTGTATTTGACCACATGTTTGGTTATTTTTATTAAGATATTTTTGTAATTCTCAGCACTTGGCCTTTGATGGTGGGGTGTTGTGTTCGGGTGATATAATTGTTTGTATGAGTATTTCTGCCTTGGTGTATTAACCCCTCCCACGCTGGTGACGGAACCGCTCCGTCATGCCCCTCGGGTGGGCTGTGCTGGTGACGGAACGGTTCCGTCACGGCCCGCTCGCCCCGCCTGCGCTGCGCTGATTTCGCTCCTGTGCGGCGCGTTCTATTGAGCGGGCGGGGCCGTGACGGAACCGTTCTGTCACAAGCACAGCTCACCCGAGGGCCGTGACGGAGCGGTTCCGTCACCAGCGTCGGAGCGCCGCCCCCTCCGCCCCCCGCCCCATAGCACTGCGGCGGAATAGCCGCCGCAGCGAAAGGGTTAAGCTGCCCAAGGGGAGTTTTTTCTTGACTACGATGTTCTATTTGCTGCTGGGAAAAGCTCCAGACTCTGTCCGGGCGGCTTATATAACCCAAATGCTGCTTAGGTTTCACGAAGCTCTGAGTTCTTCTTGGGTTGTGGAAGCTTTTATAGTTTCCAGAGGGATGAGTTAAAAACTCTCCAATGGTTCTGATGCTGCATTTGTGGGAAGGATCCACGAACCCATGGACAGCGCTCAGGGGTTCGCTCTTTAGGTGACCCTTTGGGTTACGGA
The DNA here is from genome assembly GCF_964261635.1 of Lissotriton helveticus. Lineage (NCBI taxonomy): Eukaryota > Metazoa > Chordata > Amphibia > Caudata > Salamandridae > Lissotriton > Lissotriton helveticus. The sequence continues at coordinate 475,996,567 of NC_136062.1, forward strand.
GGTGGACGCTCGTGTTGAGGCTCTCTCTGCTCATCGTTTCATTCCTATATAAAATGTAAGGCCCTGCATGGAAGTGGTTGCTCTTGGTAAATCTCTGCTTGAATCATGAAATGAGTGGATGTTGTTTTCCATCCTCTGGAATAGAATGCCTTATGTTTTTCTCTTAATTTATGAAACCTTGAGTTGCGGCTGCCGTCAGAGACCCGCCTGATGATTGACGGATTATTGATGCTACAAAACTAAGCATTGGTTCTTTGCTGGGGAATGTGTGGATGACATCATTACTGCAACTTTTATTTTTAGGCCAGGTCCCCCTTTTATGATTCAGTGGTTCCAGTAGTTCTTCTGATGGGTCAACCCCTTCCTAAAAGGCACTGCTACCTATTTAAATGTCAATCAAAAAAGGTTCTTAAAGAGGGGGAGTTCAGTGGTTAGAGATACCTGAGGCTGATCGAATATTAGGTGCTTTCATCTCGGTAGGGGGTTGTTTCATAATTGGTCACCTTTAAACTTGATCTCAGTGGTGGGGACAATAATGCATATAGTGTTATGTGAGAAACCATGCTGAGATATCTTGAAGCAGTGCCAAGCTTCACAGAATCCAGATCCCTGCAGCTTCACCAGGGGAAGGCATGCCAGACAAATCTGATGGATTTATTGGGCACTGTGACTTGATATAGAGATCAAAGACACGCTGTATGTGATCCGCCCCTTTGTCCAGGTCTACGCTGAGAGCTCGGAGACGAGCTGTTCGTGCTTTGTCTGGTGCCAAGGCGCTGAACTGGCATTGGAAATGGGCATGTGACTTAAGGTGAACCATGCTGGTGATGGAAGGGGACTCTGGTCAGAAGGGTCGACTAGTGGGTTAGTGTCAGTACTCATATCCACCTACCACAAGACACCTGCGCTCCTCCTCACTAGCTAATGTGCAAACCCCCTGTATCATCCCACCTACAGCGGGGTACGCTCCTTCTCCTACTTTGCGGCTAAGACCAGCCCCCTCCCTGCAGACTTCAGGAAGAAACTCAAGACCTGGCTCTTCGACAGAGACGTCGCACCCACAGCGCCCAGATACCCCTAGGGGTGACAGTGCTGCGCTATGCAAATGCTGCTTGGTTGATTGATTGATTGGTTGAGGGATAGGCAGGCCAGGCACTCATCTCTTTACATGTGGCATAAAGATCTGCCAGAGACAAAGGGCAAGCCTGTCTGTCACATGGTAAACAAATTCCTGAAATATTAGTATTTTTGTGCCGTGACAGCGATATGTGTTTTAAGGGCTCACTTTTTTCTCATTTTTGGATAATCTTCAGATATTTAGTGCGGGATTGTAGCTCGAGGGGTCCATTGTCAAACCAGCAGGCATTGCATATTCTGCTAAGGACCTTTGAGGCCCTCGATGGCGGTGCAGAAGTGATCCATGCTCGGATAACAATCGCCTGGTGCCTCAGCCGTGCTGTCTATCTAGAGCTCCTTTTCTATCCTCTCCTAGTTCATGCAGTTACTGTCTTGTCGCTTATGTCTCAACAAACCCAACCCCTATCGCCTCTTTGTCGTTTTGAAGCTCCTGCGTGGTAGATGGTAGTTAGCGCTTAGAACAGATCAGTGCTTGAATGTGTCGCCATTTTATTTAGTCGGATTGTTAAAGTGGGTTTCAGAGAGGAGGGGCTGTTCCTCTGTAGAGCTTGGTGAACGCATTGGTAAGTGGGGGTCTGTAAACTTGCACCTTCTCTGCCATTCGCTGCCATGGACCTCATGCTCTCCCATCCTGGCCAAGGTTAGGTTCAGTTCTTGGGGCTGGATTCAACCAGCCTGGCTTTGGTGTTCACCAAGGTGTCCTTTCCTGTTTCTTCTCTGCAGAAAGAACCCTCTGCACTTCCACCTCATCACGGACGGCGTTGCTCACGAGATCCTCCAAACGCTCTTCCAGTCTTGGATGGTGCCGTCGCTGGCCATCAGCTTCTACAACGCCGAGGACTTGAAGGTAGGAGAGGCCGGTGTTTAGAAGATCAGTCATACATGCATATGATGTGTGTGACTATTCTTTGTCGAGGGACACTTGGTTCTTCAAGAACATCATGATACCACACGCTTGCTACTGCCATGAGATGTCACATGCAGCCTTGTCTCGCACGTGCCAGCTCCATGAGACTGCTGCTCCCACAGGGCTGCACACGTGTAGCTGCCATGAGATGAGTCGCATGCAGCTTCCATGATGCCTCGCATGTGCCAACTTCATAAGACGGAGGCTGTCCTGCTCCAAACTGGGCTGGACACCTGTAGCTGCCATGAGACTACATGTGCTGCTGCCAAGTGTTGTTGTAAGACATGGCTTCTGACTCTAATGCCAGCGGCTCTTGGAACCACAGATGCTCAATAAGAAGCCGTGATTGAATTTGCCATTTCAATGCCTTTCCTCCATTTCCTTTTCAGAGCGAGGTTTCCTGGATTCCCAACAAGCACTATTCTGGCATCTATGGCCTAATGAAGCTGACTTTGGCCAGGGCGCTGCCGTCTGACCTCAGCAGAGTCATCGTCCTGGACACGGACATCACCTTCGCCACTGACATCGCTGAACTCTGGGCCGTGTTCCAAAAGTTTACAGGTAAAGACCCCAGACTTCTTCTCTGTTGTCCCATGCACAGGGGGAGGGCCCCATTACAGTCTAGGTCAGCCCATACATAGACTCGGAGGGGCCCTAGTGTAGGTCATTCCATGCACTATGAGCCCACATCATGCCACATATTATTAGGTGGCCTATTGCAGCCAACGCCTTACCATGTACCATGAATGTGCCCCATTGCAGCCCATGTCATGACATGCACCATGAGGTGCCCTATTGCAGCCCACGTCATTCCATGCACTGTGAGGTGCCCCATTGCAGCACACGTCAAGCCATGCACCCTGAGGTGCCCCATTGCAGCCAATGTTAAGCTAAGCACCGTGAGGTACCCCATAGCAGCCCATGTCAAGCCATGCAACGTGAGGTGCCCCATTGCAGCACACGTCAAGCTATGCACCGTGAGATGCCCCATTGCAGCCCACGTCAAGCTATGCACCGTGAGGGTCCCCATTGCATCCAACGTCATCCCATGCACCGTGAGGTGCCCCATTGCAGCCCATGTCCAGCCATGCACCGTGAGGTACCCCATAGCAGCCCATGTCAAGCCATGCACCCTCAGGGTCCCCATTGCATCCAACGTCATCCCATGCACCGTGAGGTGCCCCATTGCAGCCCATGTCCAGCCATGCACCGTGAGGTACCCCATAGCAGCCCATGTCAAGCCATGCACCCTCAGGTGCCCCATTGCAGCCCATGTCAAGCCATGCACCGTGAGGTGCCCCAATGCAGCACATGTCAAGCCATGCACCCTCAGGTGCTCCATTGCAGCCCATGTCAAGCCATGCACCGTGAGGTTCCCCAATGCAGCCCATGTCAAGCCATGCACCCTCAGGTGCTCCATTGCAGCACATGTCAAGCCATGCACCGTGAGGTGCCCCAATGCAGCCCACGTAAAGCCATGCACCCTCAGGTTGCCCATTGCAGCACATGTCAAGCCATGCACCGTGAGGTACCCCATAGCAGCCCATGTCAAGCCATGCACCCTCAGGTGCCCCATTGCAGCACACGTCAAGCTATGCACCGTGAGGTGCCCCAATGCAGCCCACGTAAAGCCATGCACCCTCAGGTTGCCCATTGCAGCACATGTCAAGCCATGCACCGTGAGGTACCCCATAGCAGCCCATGTCAAGCCATGCACTCTCAGGTGCCCCATTGCAGCACACGTCAAGCTATGCACCGTGAGGTGCCCCATTGCAGCCCATGTCAAGCCATGCACCGTGAGGTGCCCCAATGCAGCCCATGTCAAGCCATGCACCCTCAGGTGCTCCATTGCAGCACATGTCAAGCCATGCACCGTGAGGGGCCCCATTGCATCCAACGTCATCCCATGCACCATGGGGTGCCCATTGCAGCCAACGTCAAGCCATGCACCCTCATGTGCCCCATTGCAGCCCACGTCAAGCCATGCACCCTCATGTGCCCCATTGCAGCCCACGTCAATCCATGCACCCTCAGGTGTCCCATTGCAGCCCACGTCAATCCATGCACCCTCAGGTGTCCCATTGCAGCCCACGTCAAGCCATGCACCATGAGGTGCCCATTGCAGTTCATATCAAGCCATGCACCATGAGGTGCCCCATTGCAGCCCACATCATCCCATGCACCTTGAGGTGCCCCATTGCAGCCCACGTCATCCCATGCACCCTCAGGTGCCCCATTGCAGTTCATATCAAGCCATGCACCATGAGGTGCCCCATTGCAGCCCACGTCAATCCATGCACCCTCAGGTGTCCCATTGCAGCCCACGTCAATCCATGCACCCTCAGGTGTCCCATTGCAGCCCACGTCAATCCATGCACCCTCAGGTGTCCCATTGCAGCCCACGTCAATCCATGCACCCTCAGGTGCCCCATTGCAGCCCACGTCAATCCATGCACCCTCAGGTGCCCCATTGCAGCCCACGTCAAGCCATGCACCATGAGGTGCCCATTGCAGTTCATATCAAGCCATGCACCATGAGGTGCCCCATTGCAGCCCACATCATCCCATGCACCTTGAGGTGCCCCATTGCAGCCCACGTCATCCCATGCACCTTGAGGTGCCCCATTGCAGCCCACGTCAATCCATGCACCCTCAGGTGCCCCATTGCAGCCCACGTCAATCCATGCACCCTCAGGTGTCCCATTGCAGCCCACGTCAATCCATGCACCCTCAGGTGTCCCATTGCAGCCCACGTCAATCCATGCACCCTCAGGTGCCCCATTGCAGCCCACGTCAATCCATGCACCCTCAGGTGCCCCATTGCAGCCCACGTCAAGCCATGCACCATGAGGTGCCCATTGCAGTTCATATCAAGCCATGCACCATGAGGTGCCCCATTGCAGCCCACATCATCCCATGCACCTTGAGGTGCCCCATTGCAGCCCACGTCATCCCATGCACCTTGAGGTGCCCCATTGCAGCCCACGTCAATCCATGCACCCTCAGGTGCCCCATTGCAGCCCACGTCAATCCATGCACCCTCAGGTGCCCCATTGCAGCCCACGTCAATCCATGCACCCTCAGGTGCCCCATTGCTGCCGATGTCATTCCATGCACCCTCAGGTGCCCCATTGCAGCCCACGTCAATCCATGCACCATAAGGTGCCACATTACAGCCATGGATTGCCTTGCACCATGAGCTGCCCCATTGCAGCTCCTGTCATCCCATGCACCCTGTGGTGCCCTGTTGCAGCCCATGCAATCCCATGTGAAGGGAGCTGCCACGGTAATTCACATGACATGCAGAGGGAGGGCCTCAATTCAGCGTTTGTCCTTCAGTAAAGAGGCAAGGCTCGCATAGCAGCCAACGTCATGCCGTGCGCTGGACGCAGCCCATAGTAGGTCACATGACATGCACGTAAAGAGCAAAAAAGCCACTTGGCAGCTGGTGTCATGGCATGCGCAAAGAGCTGAATGACCACATGCCAGCTGACATGTCACGCTGCAGGAGCAGCCCATTTAAGGGTCATACCCCGTACGGGAAGAGGAATGGACAATGCAGCAGCTGACGTCATGCCATGCGCAGGGTGCGGACCACGGTAGCCACATGCTAAGCAGGACAGAAGGATGGGGTCACCGGCTGCTGCCGTCTTAGCATGTGTAGGGAGTTGCTCATAGTAGCTCGGATGCCTTGCCGAAGATTGGAATTGAAATAATAAATCATGCGGACAGCCGAGCTGTTAAGCCAGGCCTAAACAATTAATTTAATTTAGATGAAGCTTATAGACTGACCGTGTTTGAAGCAGGACATAGTTAATGACTTTAGATTGCAGGCATGCAAGCCGTGGCATGTTTTTCTGCCTAGTGGTCCATGCACAGAACTTTAAACGCTACTCTCTGGCTGCGGAAAGTCGCTGTAGACTATCCAAATGTTGGGTAATTGCAGAAAAAGGTTAGCTGCTTCAGGTTGGACCACCTGGAGCTGATGAATGACATGTTTGGATACTCCAAATACATGGAGTGCACTGTATCCTAGTCCCTTGTATCAAGGAGCACCAGCCTTGCAGAGGTCTTGGCATTCACAGATCATGTACGGATGGTTGGACTGCAGTCAGCCAAAGACCGAGGAGTCAACCCAGGCGAGGGAGCAAGCCTTGGTAAAACCAGTGGCAGTAACCCCTTTCCTAGCACTGATCTCTCATCTCTGTTATTGCTTCCAAGGGACTTTGGAATTGTTTTTGTCTCGTTGTTTCTTTGGTTTCCACACCAGCGTCTCCTGCTGCGACCAGTGGTTCGAAGAGTAGCCCACGCCTCTAGACCTGCGCTTTCTTTTTATGAATCCTTCTTTGCAGCTGTCTTAGTCCTGTTGGTTCAACTGAAAGAAAACCAAAGCTGCAATCTTAGAACTGAAGAACTGAGCTTTGGATTGTTCTAGCACCCATCAATAACCCTTGGGCGGTCAAGAAGCCTACACTACATCCCTCACCCCTGACCTCGGAGGTCACAGAGCCCACACTACAGCCCTCACCCCTTCCCTCGGAGGTCACGGAGCCCACACTACAGCCCTCACCCTGGGCCCTGACCTTTGAGGTCAAGGAGCCCACACTCCCAGCTCACTTTCATTATGAAATCTTAAAAACATGCTCTGTTCTCTCACTGCCTTCCTCAGGGTGTGGGAATAAGCATTGCTCCTTTCCCTGCTTTGCCTCTTGTTTCGCGATTCTCTGTTGTTTTCTCCCTGTGATTCACAGCCTCTCCTCACCTCTTCCTTGTTTCTTGTTTGCAGATAAGCAGGTGATTGGTCTGGTGGAGAACCAGAGTGATTGGTACTTGGGGAACTTGTGGAAGAACCACAAGCCGTGGCCAGCGCTGGGTCGCGGGTTCAACACAGGTAAGGAGTCGAGTGATATTACTTCTTACCATCATTACGAAAGCTCTCCTAGTGCTGTCATTAACCCCGCCTCCTTCTGTCGGCTCTCCTGCCTCATTCTCTCCTTTGAGATTCCTGCTCTCCGCCTTGGCCTTGGCTCTGTGTCTCCATATCCTCTTTAAACCTTTCCTCCAGTCACAGTGCCACCAAGAGCCAGTGCCACTAAGAGTACTGTTCCTAACTTGTTGATATTTGTACATCGCCAAAACCCAACGAAGTGCTCGATCCGTCAAGGCGGGAGCAGTTCAAACAGAGGGTTTTGTTCTTGAAACCGAGGTCACCTGGGTGGACTTTTCAACACACTGGGCAGCTCTGGAGCAGTCCCTGCCACTGGATGCCCAGTGCCCTTGTCTTCTCCCAGACGCCCTGAGAACACATGTGTGTCCCCATCAAGACCATCAGAAGGTGGTTAGAACTGTCCTTGAGTCTTCTGAAGATGCTGGGCTTGTGAGAAACCTCTGGAAGAGACTGTAGTGGGATTTGCATTTGTTCCAGGCTGCATCACCAAAACAAAGTTTGGTGAAAATCCAAAAGCATATGTTAGCAAAATAGACTAAAATTACGTAGAGGTCAGAATTCAAAACCCTTTCCCTCTTCAGTCCTAGTAGTTGAAAAGTATTGTGTTTTCATGAGAGCTCCAAGCGTTGGAAAGCAGTTACATTTCCCATCACCCGATGTTGTAAAGTGGTGGCAATGCCCCCGGTTAGTGGCGTTAATTGGCAGGGAAGCAGACCACGTCATTTCCGCAGTACAGTGTGGCGTGAGGAGGTGTTGAGTCTGGGGTGGGGGCAGTACTAGAGAAGAAACCTACATACAGAGAAGGGTCCGATTGCGGACACCCGCCTGTCCCATAGCTCTCCTGTTCTCCCTGTTGTTACCTTCCTGCTTGCGCAACGTGTGAGGTCAGTCCTTTTTTAGGCTATGGGTTAGATTTATAAGAAGCCAGGGTTCTTCTTCCTGTGGTTGTTGTCATTGCCCTCATTTGATCTTCGATTTTTCACATCCTGAAGAGAAATGATTTACATCTCTGCGAATGGGTGACTCCATCACAACGGTGATGGCTATTCCTCAGCTGAGATATAAACCCGATGGGATATAATCACATTTATATTTCGGCGGACAGGAAATCAGTCACCCCTGAAACAGAGTAAACCAACCGCCGAGATCTAAACCAGGCCTTTGTGTCTTTATAGAAATCAAGGGTTCAGTCCGACACATATCACAGCCATGCCCACTGAGTGCACCCCATTTTTCTGGGGCCTCCTGGTTTCCTAGAACCACTTATTGAGCCCCCCCATTCCAAGCCGGTCTCCTTCCCACTCGATGATTGAAAAAAGAAATCGATGCAGGACTAGAGGTTAACCGGGAAGACTTGCTCTTAGTACTGGGCAGACTAGTTGAAATAGAAATGCCAGCCTGGGAATAGATGGTGCCAGCCTGGGAATAGATGGTGCCAGCCTGGGAATAGATGGTGCCAGGCTGGGAATAGATGGTGCCAGCCTGGGAATAGATGGTGCCAGCCTGGGAATAGATGGTGCCAGCCTGGGAATAGAAATGCCAGCCTGGGAATAGATGGTGCCAGCCTGGGAATAGAAATGCCAGCCTGGGAATAGATGGTGCCAGCCTGGGAATAGATGGTGCCAGCCTGGGAATAGATGGTGCCAGCCTGGGAATAGATGGTGCCAGCCTGGGAATAGATGGTGCCAGCCTGGGAATAGATGGTGCCAGCCTGGGAATAGATGGTGCCAGGCTGGGAAAGGTTTTCACAACAGGCCTAATTTCCACCTGGTAGAATCATTGTGCACAGTTTCAGCTCTCGAGAGAATCCGGTGGTTTAGAAGAAGGTCTGAACTAAAATATCTTGGATTTCATTTGAAAGATATTGAATCATAGTGTGTGGTGATGTTTATATGTTGTGACATACATCTTCATATGTTTTCATATATATATGTAAAAAATGCAAATAGTTTGAAAAAAGTTTCAGTCCAGGTATGAAAATGGGCTTTTGAAATAGGGATGAAAATAGATAAAGTAAGAGGGTGGGCAAAAGATGTGGCAGTAAAGGAGGAGTGTGCATTTAAGAAAGAAAGTGAGATGGTGAATGAGAATTAAAATGAAGTTGTACTTTTTGCGTCTCAGGTGTTATCCTACTCCTGCTGGATAAGTTGCGTCGTATTGGCTGGGAGCAGTTATGGCGGCTGACGGCGGAGCGTGAGCTGATGAACATGTTGTCTACATCCCTGGCGGACCAGGTGAGTGGTGCAGGGTACATACGTGTGTCCTTATCGAAGCAAGATCTTTGCCTGTCCACGCTGTGTCTGGAGGGTAGTGAACATACTGTTCACAATCCTGATGGACCTTGTTCATACATGTGTCCGATCGAAGCGTGGTCTTGGTGTGTGCTTGCGCTCTGTCTGGCTCACAAGAACCCAAGACCATGCGGTTTAGGTCTCTGGTCAGGGTCGCTGTGACTCTGCAGCGCTCAGAAGTCACTCCAGAGCATCCGTCTTCAATGGATCCCAAGGATCGATATTAAAGTCTGTGTCCAGTGTAGGAAGCGGGTGCCCAGTCTGGCAAATTCTCTCACCGTCTTTGGAGAACCAGCTCCTAGTCTGGCAAACACTGTTTCTGCTAGACAACCGTTCTGCGCCGTAGCGGCGCGGGATCGAGAACCGAGGATACTCCAGAGAATGGGCTTTAAGGGCCACCAGTCCGAGCACAGCACTTGGATTAAAGGATCGGTAACTGCAGACCAATGTGGTAAAATCCAAAGTATTTTATGATTACAATAAGGCCAAGATCACTGTTAACTTGCTTTTAAAGTCGTCTGCTTATTTTATGTCGATGTTTAGAATGTTCTTGAGCAGCACAAAAAACGGCTTCTTCGTGAAGCTCTGGGCACATGTTAATGCAAGCATCCTACCCATCGCCTTCTTGGTTGTCCAAGTGAAATGCCCCGCGTCTAAAACCTGAGCTACCCCTCACTCATCTGGCCCAACGCCGAAGCAGGCCTGGGGTTGTTTTTGTTCCAACCAGAGTGAATCTGGCGTGGCACTCCACAATCCACTGTTCCCACTACTTCAGTACCAAGAATGAATTGCCTATCGCTCCTATCTTTCTGGAGTGTCAAAGGAGGCATAAAATGCGGAGATGAAGTCAGACACCGCTCACATCCCTTCCTCTGTATTCTAAGGACATCTGTTGGCATCATTTTAGAAAGCAGAGCATGTAGGCCCTGGGCAAATCATTGAGATATTTAGAAAAAAAGTGTATAGACTGAGATCTATGAAGTGCAAGTAGATGAAAGTGTAAATAAAATGAATTTCTCAAAGCAGATGTTCTGACCATTGAGTTCCATGGTGGTGAAATGTTGTCCGAGCCTCTGCTGTTGATTTATTGTAAAGTGCCAGAGTTGGCTGCTCAGTTTGTTATAATCAATGTGGTTTAGTTGTGCAGCTGATTTCATTTTGCTGCTGCGGTCATAATCACTCATCGCTCTCTAGGGCGTAGGTAGGGAACCTACATGAGTCCAGCGGGAGACGAATGAGCTGAAGCCAAGGTCTCTGCGGAAGGCTCTCCCCGTGAACCAGCGTCAGGCCTAGTTATTGTTGGGATGCTACATGTCTTCTTTCCCGAGTCCTTTCTGCTTCTGTGGGAATGTCCTTTTGGCATTTTAAGGTGTTCTGTTCTTCCAGTGAAAGGCAGAGAGATCCCTCCTTGGCCTTTACAATCCTTGCAGAGCACCAACATTTCCCTCTGCTGTTTTCCAGGCCCTTCTCAGCGTGGCTATATCTGTCCGTGTGCCATGAATCACCTGTGTGAATCTGTCTGTCTGTCCATACCCTGTCAGCCCCACTGCATTTCTCCCAGATGCACCCCCTGAATGATTCCTCTCTCTGCTCTTTGTCAGGACATCTTCAACGCCGTCATCAAGCAGATGCCCACCCTGGTCTACCAGCTGCCATGTTACTGGAATGTCCAGCTGTCCGACCACACGCGCTCGGAAATCTGCTACACCGAGGTGTCGGACCTCAAGGTGAGTCTGTGGTGGCACCACTCGAGGTTACAACATGACCTGAAGGCGAATGCATGGTTTCTTACGACTCCGTGAATTATTGGTTCTGACTTCTCATGATCACATCACCTGAGGGGAAGAAGGGGAGGTCTTGGGGTTCTGTAAAAGAGCATGACTGGAGTGGGGAGTGTAGGTGGTCTGACAAATATGGATCACACCAGGATCTCCAGGCTTGTGCAGGGCCTTGCATGGACACATGCTCTGAGGGTGAGTGCAGGGGTCTGATGTCTTGTAATCATGTGACCTCAAGGCTGTTGCAGTACCATCCCTCTCTTGATCACAAGACCTGACTGCGAGTGCAGGGGCCTAGGGGAGGGCCATCCGAGCAACCTTTGTTTGTGATGCTTAATTAAAGATGAGGTGTCTTCTGTGCAGTGACTTCTAGATGTGACACATGTGGGCTAACGATGACCCTCTCAAGGGGCTGCCTAGTCACTGCTCTGTCAGCGCGCCTCAGTCACGACCTCCTAGTAGCCCGGCTTCCCATCCATATATATTGGAAAAAGGTTTTATATAGCGCTGGCTAGACCCAGAGGTATCAGAGCGCTTTGCAAGAGCAGTCAACAAAAACAAAACACTAATTCAGAGCAAAGAGAACAGCAGTCAGGAGAGAGCACATCTCTACTTCTAAGGACAGCCAGGGTTCTGGATGATTCACGAGTTAAAGTGCATATAGAAATAAAATGGAAGTAACGACTCAAGGCAGTAACAACAGGGAGAATGCAAATTGAAGAGGAGGAGGGCAGAGGAACAGGGGGATGGGGGGAGCAATGGTCAAGGACAGAGGAGGATGTCCTCCAACAGCTAGCAGAACATAAGCTAGAGCTGCTAAGATAGTAGGGGGGCCGGGGAGAGCAAGGCAGGGGTACACAGAAGGGAAGAGTACAAGAGGGAGAGCGAAAGGTCGAACAGGTTAGCAGAAAGGCAACCAATACGGGGGAGACAGTTCGTTAGCTCAGAAGCGACTTTATAGACTCCAGTACTTGTTGAGTAGGTGGCATTTTAGGTCCTTTTTGAAGCTGAGGTAGGAGGGGTTGCAGCGCAGGTCCCTCGCGAGGGCATTCCAGATGCTCGGAGCATTGCCAGAGAAGGAGCGAGTTTGGATGGATTTCTTTTTTTAGTAATGGGGAGACGAAGAGGAGTGCCATGGAGCTTCTCATCAGTCTGGAGCGGCCAGATATTTTGAGTTAGTTTGTTAGGTACGACGGAGATTGTGAGTGGAGAGCTTTGTGTGTGATGCAGGCAGTCTTATAAAAGCATCTTCCTTCAATGGAGAGCCAATTCAGGGATTTGTGGGCAGGCGTGATAGGGTCAAATCTTTTACAGTCAGTAATGAGCAGTATCAGCAGCCCCCGCATACACTCCTGATCCAGACCTCTTCTCAGCCTCCCAACTCCCTTCTGATGCTTTTCCCTTCCCAGGTCATCCACTGGAACTCTCCTAGTAAACTGCACGTCAAGAACAAGCACGTGGAGCTCTTCCGGAACCTGTACCTCACCTTCCTGGAGTACGATGGGAATCTTCTGCGGAGAGAACTCTTCGGCTGTCCCAGCCCAGCTCAGCCCGAGAGCCTCAAGGTGAGAGGGCTTGATGTGAAAAATTCACTCTGGGGGAAGAACGTCTTTGGTGGAGGAGGGATGTTGGTATCATTGTATGAAACCCACACAGCCTGGGGAGTTTAAGCTGTACTGCTAATTCCCAATCCCTGGGGAAAAGGGGAGTGAAAAGTTTGCGATACAGTTGGAGGATTGATGTAGACGTGCTCCCCAGCTACCACTTTCAGATAATAATCACCAAGTTAGTTTGAGCTATATTGAACTTTCGTAGGTTCTGGGTGACGCAAATTCTCCCGGTTCTGCTATTGATCATTTCGCCTATGACCACATGCAACACTCCAGCTTCAGTGTTCATGGAGCAGCTAAAATAAGGCATTACCTATGAAGAATCCTAACTTTCTGTGCCTGGTAAATCTCTCAAATTTACCTTATCGACTTCTCGTACAGACATTTCATATCCGGGATCTACCATCACATTTCCCCTCCATTCAGTTATGCACCTCTTGTTCACAGCACTAAGCTTCAGGTCTAAGGCTTTGATAAAGCTGTGACTTCTTGGTTTAATCCAGCCATTGCTAAGTTTAAGAAACTCTTATATGTAGAGATTGTTTAACAGAAACATGCAAGAACCTACACGTCATGCACAAGTCTGCAATCGTGCTGCACGCCTTTATCATGGATCCCCATGTACAGTACATTGATCAGCCATGTAATGGTTCGGTTAAAAAAAGTATATCTTTAAAGCACCAGCTCTGGGCTTGTATTAAATGATTCTTCACTGAGGTGTAATTTGAGCCCACTGCGACACACTGCACCATCTTCAGATTGTACTTTGCGCCCTGCAGTTCCACCAGAGTCCGTGCTGCTGAAAACATTATTGTAATGGGGAATAGAGTTGAGTTGACTTTTATTGCAGCATCAGCAGTTTATCAGTCAGTATTTTGAAGAGGACATATGACATTTTTCCACAAGTTGATGTTCAAAAGTAGTTTTGGAGCTTAGACGATGACTGAAGTTCATTTTAAAGTTGTGACCCAAATGCAGAAACCATTTCTGGTGGTTTGACAAGCACAGAGTTTGAAGCTGTTGTTCACTTGGGCTCTTGAAAGTTCTTGAAAAGCAACTTTTAAGAGGTTTAAGTTGATTAATCAATAACACCATTGAGGTAATAGAGGACAAGTTGTGCTGTTGCACCTGTTCATAGATATAGCCTTGAGGCTTTTAACTAAGCTACATTGATTGGACACTCAACACAAAATAGAGGGGTCTCCAAAGTCGAAGACCCACATTGGAGTAGTCTCTTAAATGGGTATTGGACATTTCAGAAAAAACTACTCCCAAAACCTCTATGTTGGAGGCCACCATCGGCAAGCATCTGAAGCGCAGACGGTCCTTCGAAGCCTGTTCCTACTCTAGCCAGCGCACTGAGGGACAGTGGTCCTAGACCTAGATTTTCAAACGATATATATCTAATCTAAACTTATTATTAATAAACAATTTCCTGAGCATGCATCATGTCTAGCTCACAGTATTAAATACAGTAATTTTTTACTGAAATAGTGCAAACAAGCAAAGTATATTTGGCGTCTGTTGTTAGAACAAACTCGTGCGGACAGCGGACGCCTTGGTTGTTCCGATTGGAAGCTTCAGCATTGATTGCACTGATTTTGAACAAGTGACCCACGCTCCCATAACCATGCCGCCTCATTTACTGATGAACATGCCTACTATGATTTATTAATTATTGAGGAACCCACGCCAGAACCTGCCAATACAAGTGATCCTGAACCTCAATGCCATAAGGGGGCACTCGTACAGGTCACAGACTAGGGGGCAGAAAAGCAGTTCCATTCGAGATCAAATCCTTGGGAAGATAACTTTTGGCAGTGAGTAGGTTTAGAACTGCAGTATTGTAAATAAAAAAAATACTAAAACAGATCAATATGTTTGCCTGCGACAAAGCTTCCCCATCAGAGAGCAAGTCCCCCTGCCGGCTCATGCAATGTATGAAGACTTTATGAAAAGTGCTTGGTAAATATATGTAACAGGAGCTCATGAGACTCAGAGCTCACCATCCCTCTCTAACCAGGATTTACCTATGTTAGAAGTTGTGTTGAAGACTTGAAAGATTGCTTCCAGATCCTCTTCCATAACTACCAAAGTGGCAGACTTACAATAGGAACTTTGCACCTGCCCCACAAGATGACATTGATGACACAAGTTACCCTGAAACAGGCGGAGTGAGAGTTACGATCAGGTAAACCCAAAGGCGTAGAGTGGAGCCCCACCAGAGAGACCAAGCAAGGGGTCTATATCTTGGGGAGAAATGCTTGTTCGTAAGGATCACTTGTGATTCGTTTGGGAAGCTTTGCTCCCCGCCTGGCCACGTATGATCCCTGCCTGGCCACGTATGATCCCCGCCTGGCCACGTATGATCCCCGCCTGGCCACGTATGATCCCCGCCTGGCCACGTATGATCCCCGCCTGGCCACGTATGATCCCCGCCTGGCCACGTATGATCCCCGCCTGGCCACGTATGATCCCTGCCTGGCCACGTATGATCCCCGCCTGGCCACGTATGATCCCCGCCTGGCCACGTATGATCCCCGCCTGGCCACGTATGATCCCTGCCTGGCCACGTATGATCCCCGCCTGGCCACGTATGATCCCCGCCTGGCCACGTATGATCCCCGCCTGGCCATGTATGATCCCCGCCTGGCCACGTATGATTCCCGCCTGGCCACGTATGATTCCCGCCTGGCCACGTATGATCCCCGCCTGGCCACGTATGATCCCCGCCTGGCCACGTATGATCCCCGCCTGGCCACGTATGATCCCCGCCTGGCCACGTATGATGATGGCCAGGAAAGTAAGAGTTGATATGGTGTCTGCAGTATAGGAAGGAACACATACAAGCATATGAAGGTAAAATCGACCTAAACACACTGGTATCAGCTTCAAGCAACTGAAACAATCAGCGTGCTACTCCGGAGACACTCCTGCAAAGGAATGTTGGGAATCCACTTGGCGTTCAGGCACCACCAGTAAATACACACTTTATTTGGCATGAAATATTAGAAGCTTGTGGGTGAAGCACTTGAGTTCAAAAAAGGTCACCCGACATTGCATCAAACCACAAGGACACACTTTTTAGTGCTAAGCCCTGCACCACATGTTGTGGTAGCAGCATCGTGCACCAGAGCATACACCTAGGTATAGGACCACACGTAAAAGAGGCCTCGGTAAAGGGGGCACCGAAGGGGCTTACAAGCTGCTCACCCTCACCCCCCCTGAAAACTGCAAGTGCAAACAAATCACTCCCATAACATTTGGAGGCGGTGAGATTGGCCCTTTTTTGGGGTGCTTTCCTCATCTTCAGTCGAATGGTGCATTCACATTTACCAAATCGCTATTCCAGCTCGTCATCACGCTGATGTCTCACTTATTTTGACCCCCCAAGTGCTAAGAATAGGAGATCTCCTTTCTCCGGGACATAACTTTCTGCCTCTTCATCACTGCAGGCAGTTTGAAGCACAGATTAATAATGTTCTTTCTGTAAATATTTTTTAGGTCTCATACTCTTGTATTTGCTTCATGACTGCCCCCAGGAACTCTCTTCTTTTCTACTTGTTGTTTTACAACTGACATCTCTGAACAACCTCACTGTGAAGTTTTCTCACTCATCAGGGACAGCCTGGTCGTTTGACCAAAGCTTGTAAGGAGTTTGGTGTTGAGGTCTGGAGTCTGAAGACCAAAGTTCTAAATCCTACTGTAGGAAAGGGCCCCTTTTTGACATGGGCACCCCCACTTACAGCCTGAAAACCTCTGACCCTCCTCGTGCACCTCTGCCCCCTCATTCGCACCTCTGCCCCTCATTTGCATCTCTGCCCCTCATTTGCATCTCTGCCCCTCATTTGCATCTCTGCCCCTCATTTGCACCTCTGCCCCTCATTTGCACCTCTGCCCCTCATTCGCACCTCTGCCCCTCATTCGCACCTCTGCCCCTCATTTGCATCTCTGCCCCTCATTTGCACCTCTGCCCCTCATTTGCACCTCTGCCCCTCATTTGCACCTCTGCCCCTCATTTGCACCTCTGCCTCTCCTCCTGTGCACCTCTGTCCCCCTCCTCCTGTGCAACTTTGTCCCTCTCCTCCTGTGCACTTCTGCCCCTCTCCTCCCGTGCATCTCTCCCCCTCCTCCTGTGCACCTCTGTCCCCTTACTCCTGTGCACCTTTGTCCCCCTCCTCTTGTGCACCTCTGTCCCCCTCCTCTTGTGCACCTCTGTCCCCTCCCTCCTGTGCACCTCTGTCCCCTCCCTCCTGTGCACCTCTGTCCCCTCCCTTCTGTGCACCCGTCCTCTTCCTCCTGTGCACCCCTGTCCTCTTCCGCACCTCTGTCCTCTTCCGCATCTCTGTCCTCTTCCTCTTGTGCACCTCTGTCCCGTTCCTCCTGTGCACCTCTGTCCCCCTCCCTCCTGTGCACCTCTGTCCCCTCCCTTCTGTGCATCCCTGTCCTCTTCCTCCTGTGCACCCCTGTCCTCTTCCGCACCTCTGTCCTCTTCCGCATCTGTCCTCTTCCTCTTGTGCACCTCTGTCCCGTTCCTCCTGTGCACCTCTGTCCCCTCCCTCCTGTGCACCTCTGTCCCCTCCCTCCTGTGCACCTCTGTCCCCCTCCCTCCTGTGCACCTCTGTCCCCTCCCTTCTGTGCACCCCTGTCCTCTTCCTCCTGTGCACCCCTGTCCTCTTCCGCACCTCTGTCCTCTTCCGCATCTGTCCTCTTCCTCTTGTGCACCTCTGTCCCCTCCCTCCTGTGCACCTCTGTCCCCTCCCTCCTGTGCACCTGTCTCCTTCCCCTGTGTACCTCTGATCCCAATCCCCGTGTGCCTCTCCTTCTGTGTACCTCTGGATTCTTTGAATCTCTTTCCCCTTCTTTGATTATTGTTATTTTACTGTTGCAGCTGCAGCGAGCCCTGGAGGCGCTGGATGAGGATGATGAGTGCTATGACTTCCGCCGGGAGCGCATTGCGGCGCATCGTATCCACCTCTGGTTCCTGCAGAGTGACCCCTACATCCCTACCCCTGACGGAGCAGACGTGACCCTTGTGGCGCAGCTTTCCATGGACAGGTCTCTGATGCTTCTGCATCCTGCTCTTTGAATGCACTGAGCATTAGGATGTCATTTCTCGTCAGTCCGGAAGAAGTCATTCCTCTGCTGCAGTGTAGAAGTGGAGTGCCCTTTTTAGGCAAACCCTGCTCTATGCCAACAGTGTGACCTTGGGCAGGTCACTTTTCATCAGTTGGCTAGATCTCAGAACATGATTGTAGGTGCAATGCTCTTGAGTGCTCAGAATGGTGACTGTGATAAACTCTGTGCTTCGGGTTTGGCTTGAGGTGCATTGGCAAAGCCCAGCATGTTTTATGCATTAGAAGTTGCAGCAGCTCACAATTGAAGTGCATTGGCACCGTCGTTTGTCAGTATTTGATCATTAAGCGGGTATTGTGGGATTGGGCATTGAAAGAACTGTGGGTGGATCTCAGGGCTGGAACAAACAGCCCTGCAGATTTGGACCGAATGAAGATATAGAACAAAATGTACTTTGAGAGCAGGGTCTCTCCCGTGCTCTGCAACTCTCTGATGGCATCGTCCTCTCTTCCCAGGCATGGAGCACCCTTGTGGCAGACGTGGCTCCTAACTGTCGCCTCCTCTGTGCCCTGTACATAACCTCTCTTGTGCCACAGACTGTCCGACCCTCCACGGTTGCCCATGCATTAGCCGTCTTGTTACACAGACAATTGCAGCCCTCTGCCTCCCTTGCCCATGCAATGCCCTCCCGTCACCCACAATCCATCCTTCCTTCTCTCTGATTCCCTCCTTCTCTTTTACTCCAGGTGACCCATGCACTTCTCTTGACGTCTTCTCTCTTGTCCTTTGCAGGTTACAGATGCTGGAAGCCATCTGCAAGCACTGGGAGGGCCCCATCAGCCTGGCGCTGTACATGTCCGATGCCGAGGCTCAGCAGTTCCTGCGCTACGCGGAAGCATCCGAGGTGCTGCAGAACCGCAAGAACATTGGCTACCATGTGGTGTACAAGGAGGGCCAGTTCTACCCAGTAAACCTGCTGCGAAACGTGGCACTGAGCCACGCGGCCACACCTTATGTCTTCCTGACAGATATAGACTTTCTGCCCATGTACGGACTCTACGAATATCTCAGGTGCGACCCTGCAAAGCTGACACACCTACTTTGGGTACCGCCTTTAGGGCCCTCGAAGGACAGAGGTCTTGGAGTGGAGAGGGTTGAGAGCAGCAACTGGGGGGAGTAGGGGGAGAATTGGTTGGGCGGGATACTTGCACTGTCTGCATTAGGTGTGAATACATTAGCTTGCCTGAACCTTCAGTCACCTAGTGAGGGTGTCTCTGAAACCCTTCTAACCTCTGGACTTTGCTGAGTGGGCTGCCTACATATTGCCTTATTGATGTCAACTGGTAAGTCATTCCTAATGGCCAACAATTCTGACTCTTCACAAATGTATGATAGCTTCTTGCTACCTTGAAGGTAATTGAGACCCCCTTGTATGAAGCCCCACAGTCCAGGCTAGATGTGGGTTTAGTCCTGCTCAAACTCCACAGGGGAGCTGTGGTGTGCAAGGGCGGTGTGATGTTTGTGCATTTGAACACACGTGCTCATGGACAGCAGAACCACGTGATTGGGTACGTGAGGAACCGGTTGTGGGAGTGAATCTGCATCAGGTGTAAGTTGGAGATGTTGGCGTTGATCACACGATGAGCAGGGAAGACAGACCAGCTTTATCACATGTACATAGCACACTTCCGACGCGATACCTGCCTGAAAGCGGCTACGGCTGAAGAGTCGTACCCAGAGATGTTCCACAGCGAGCTCCCAGTCGGAGAGTAGCGGTCTCTTTGCGTATTCCTGAATTCTGTAGAGGGAACATGAAGAGTAGAGGTGGATAAGAGATGGGATGTGTGGTATACAGAGTAGGCCTCCACCAGGAAGGTTAGTCAGTGTCTTCTAATTTATCATAACCCCTCTGCAACGGTTGAGTCCACCGCTTCCTGCAGAAGTGTGACCTCTGCATGGGGTGTGAGGGCGCAGTGCTCAGAGGTACGCCTCTATGCACTACGACCTCCGTTGGTGTATCCTATGCAGACATCACCCCTGCTGCTGTTACCAGTCTGTTCCCTGAAGATACTGGCATATGGCAGTCTGGAGTGTTACAGCAGGTGTGGCGCCCCTGAAAGTCACTGAATCCGTTACATGCCCGGGCTGCCTGGCATGTGGTGGTTGATGCCCAGACATGCTGGCCTTCTAGAAGGTTTGGGCTGCTGTAAATGTACCAACCCACCACCTGCTCCTGAATGTTGGTGTAAAGAGTCTCTCTGTGGCATTGTAACTCTTCTTTTTGTCTCACTGTTTTCTCATCTCTCCCTTCCTCCCGTGACCAGGAAGTCCATCGTTCAGCAGGACATGGCCGTGAAGAAGCGGGCACTGATCGTCCCGGCCTTCGAGACACTACGGTACCGCCTTACATTCCCCAAATCTAAAGCAGAGCTGTTGTCTATGCTGGACATGGGAACACTCTATACATTCAGGTAAGAGCATCTGGGTCTCAGGTGGGTAGTTTATAAACCTATAAATATCGCCCTAGCAGGCGGGCGCGTAGGTGGTGATGCATCTTTAGTGCTGTAGTGGTTGTCCGCATAGGTGTAAGTGAGTAGTAGCCGTGCCCATTGCCTACTGGAAAGGTCTGAGCACAATTTAACTTCTGCAATAGTTTTAAAATTTTGCATTTTCTGTTATCAACAGGTAAAACTGTGTTAGCACCCTGTGCAGAAATAATAATAATTAAAAACCATTCTAATCTCACAGTAAAATTGGCCTGTGAGCGCCCCTGCGAAAGATATAAGATAAACAGAGCTCATTTAGTTTTCAGATTTGAATACAAAACCTAAATGAAATAGACTGTTGCAAGCAGCCTCTCAGAGATACAGGCACATTTGATAATTAGTGTACAAAAACACTTTAAAGGAAAAGCTCAGGAACGGATGCATTCCGTTGTTTTGCGAGTCTTAAGTGTCATCACCTCTTGGGTCATTTGTTCTGTAGCTCATGGACCATTGCGTGTTGTATCCACTCGGCACGACCAGTTCAATTTCGGCTATCCGTCTTGTATACTTTACGTACACCGCTTCGTACAGCCATTACCACTGGAGATTGGGAGTCAAACTAAATAAACTACCTTTGATTGGAATGTTTTCTATAGTTCCTATTCCTTTCAGTCGTCAAGGTTGTCAATAACCCATCTCCCCAGAAATCTTGAACACCGTCACACCTCCACGTTAGATAGCCGGAGAGCGGTTACTACATTACGAGCATAAGTTCGATGGCGACAGGATCTACTCTTATACTTGCATCTCCCTAGTAATTACTGAAATAGCTTTTCCTCAGGGAAGCCACAAGCTTTAATCTACTTTACTTTTGAAAGTAGATGTTCTACTGAGATGTCCGCTTTAAATCTTCACTCCAAATACTTCTTTATTTATCTAACATTCTCCCATCTTAGCCTAAGAAGGCGGTGGTAAAGCCCCACAGTTCAAGGCCACCTCACCCCGTGCTGCTGCGTTGCTCTTGCTCCGGTTTTCTTGCTTTTGGAGTTCCTTCTCTTTGCTTTTCCCTTGTTTTCACTGCTTTCTCTTGCCTTTTTTCCTCGTTTGTGTGCCTTCTCTTTGCTTTTCCCTTGTTTTCATTGCTTTCTCCTTGTTTTTCCCTCATTGCTTCTCCTGCATGCCGTCTTTGTCCCGCCTCCGCCAAGCCCCGCCTATCTCCCAGAACCTACTTAATGGAGGCCGCTGGGCGACCCCATTGAGCAGTTCGAAAAGAGTAGTTCGCAATTCCAGCGCCTTAAGACTCTCACAAGTGATTTGCCGTGCTTTATAAATCCTTGATTGAATGCCCCTGGAGCTCCTGTACGTGGATCAGTGACTCCAACTCCAAGAGGAGGGATGTTAACCAGTCTTCGCACCGCTCCCCCGTTCTTCCCTCATTTCCCCCCCAGAAATGTAACCTTCCTTTTCAAGATCTACCATAGAACCCATGTCCTCCTTCCTTCATCCCATAGAACATAAATAAGATATTTTGCATTCACTGATCCAGATGAACCCCCCACACAGTTCGGTTGTGGGCAGCGCGGTCGTCGGGATGGCTCCGATTCTGCCCCACAAGTCGGACAAAAAGAGCGAACTCTATTTCTAGGCTCGGTCCTTTTTCCAACAGCGTGTTTCCCTGCGGCGTGTTTCGTAAAGCTCTCCTTCGAGCTCATACTGCTCCACGCAGCCCGCTTCCCATACCCAGGCTCTCACCCTTGCCAGTCAGCGTGTTCCCCAAAGCCATGCAGGCCGGATCCTGCCGCGCTCCCTATCCGTGAGTTCCCTCCTCAGGCCTTGTTGCATGAAAGAAATAATGTTGATATTAGGACCTGGGTATGAATATGTATTTAAACACATTTTACCTTAGTTATTTTAATTTCATTAAAGTTGAGGGGCAGGTCTAAATGTAAATCTATTATTTTAGGAATAACTAATTGAATTTTTTTAAAATGCAAATTCATTACAAATTGGATTATTCTGAATTATTTTACAATCATTTAATATTTAAGGTACAGTGCGGAGTTTGGCATTATTACTTTAAAGGGTAAAATAAATGAAATCATTTTAATAGAAATGTTGAAGCTGATGGAGTAGAAAATACATGAAAGCTTACCCTAACGATGTAGTGGCCGCAGTCTGGTTCTACCTTGATGAAGAGGGCTTCGAGGTAGGAGTGTACAGAATTTGTCGTATGCTGAAGAAACGTTGTGGTTTTATCTCTCTTAATTGGTGCAGCCTCAATAATTGTACCCCTGACCCACGTAGTGGAGCGTGCTTGACTGGTGCCTCTTGTCCACAGATGGGTTCTCTCTCCTACCTGTTGATGTTTACACTTCTCGGTTGCCTAGTCTTACATTTTGAATCCTCATCTACTGCGCATGCGCTTTACAAGTACCTGTGATATATAGACTTATATACAGATAACAGTGAACAACAGGAGTGTTTTTCACTGAGGGGGTTCAGACTGTTGCCAAATAGACGAGAGCAAACCAGGAGTTGTCTGTGATGTCATTCAGACCTCAGTGATGACAAACATTCCTGTTACTCACTTTTTACCCATTTCACATGTTATGTTCTGTATGGCTCCCTAAACCATCAACTCTTGTTTTCATCTGCTTCGCAGAGGATTAATGCAGCAGCCATACTTAACATGGCTTCTTTCCTCCTTGTCCCAGATGTAAACAAACAACAGACATACCTGGCCTCATTCCCCCCACCCTCAGTGCCTTTCCTCACTCTCCTGTCCTGGAGCTGTGCTCCCTGCTCTCCATCGGAGCAGAGAGGCGGTGCTGCCCTGATAGGCTCTCAGAGAGGGATGTACGTTGTTACGACGCGTGGTATTACCACGCGTACCGCTACAACGCGTATTTTACAACGCAAGTCGTTACCACGACTTGCGCTGTAGGGGTGCGGACTTAGTAATAGTTTAATTTACTATTCCAACACCAGCCTACGTACAGGAGGGAAGGTGTTGGAATAGTAGATCTACTATTCCTTGTCCTTTAGCGCCCTCCAGCGCATGCGTGGTTACGACTTGCGTTCTAAGATACGCGTTGTAACGGTACTGCGGGGTAACATCCGCGTCGTAAAGGATGTTCCCCCTCAGAGAGTCCTGTCCGCAGACTGGACTTCTGTTATGGTGTCGCAAGAGTGAGAAATAGCTTTTGTGCCCCTCTGTTGCTACATCATAGCAGTGAATAACCAGATTTAGAATATGTTGTTCTCGATAGTGGCTTTCAGTGATAGATCTACATAACAAATTAATAATATGTCAAGTCAAGTCAAGTCAGAGAATTTATATAGCGCACTACCTACCCAGAGGGTCTCAAGGCGCTTAGGGAGGGGAAGAGGCTTACTTGTCAAATATCCACGTTTTAAGTTGCTTTCTGAATGCTAGGTGGTTCTGGGTAAGGCGAAGGTAAGTGGGGAGTGAGTTCCATGTTTTAGCAGCCAGGTATGAGAAGGATCTGCCTCCCATGGTTGTCTTGTTGATGCGAGGTACAGTGGCGAGAGCTTGGCTGGAAGAACGTAGTTGGCGGGAGGGGGTGTAGAAGGATAGTCGTGAGTTGAGGCATTCTGGTCCGATGTCGTAGAGTGATTTATGTGCGTGGGTTAGCAGTCGGAAAGTGATCCTCTTATTGACGGGTAGCCAGTGGAGGTCTTTCAGGTGACCAGAGATGTGTTCGTTACGCGGGATGTCTAATATGATCCTGGCTGATGCGTTTTGGATTCGTTGGAGTTTCTTCTGGAGTTTAGCGGTAGTACCTGCGTAGAGGGTGTTTCCGTAGTCCAGTCGGCTCGTGACCAGAGCATGGGTGACTGTTTTTCTGGTTTCGGTAGGGATCCAGCGAAATGTTTTTTTGAGCATGCGAAGAATGTTGAAACAGGATGAGGATACGGCGCTGACTTGTCTGTTCATTGAAAGTGAAGAGTCCAGGATAACGCCTAGGTTCCGTGCGTGGTCTGTCGGGATGGGTGCTTTTCCAAGGGCTTCCGGCCACCAAGAGTCGTCCCATGCAGAGGGGGATGTGCCTAGGATGAGGACTTCTGTTTTATCTGAGTTCAGTTTCAGACGGCTGTGTTTCATCCATTCGGCAACTTCTTTCATTCCTTCGTGTAGGTTAGTTTTGGCGGTGCTGGGGTCATTGGTGAGAGAAAGGATCAGTTGAGTGTCATCCGCGTAAGAGATGATGTTGAGGTTGTGTTGGCGTGCGATGGCCGCGAGGGGGCTCATGTATACGTTGAAGAGGGTGGGACTGAGTGAGGATCCTTGTGGTACGCCACAGATGACTTCAGTGGCCTCGGACTTGAATGGTGGAAGGCGGACTTTCTGGGTTCTTCCGGTGAGGAACGAGGTGATCCATTCAAGTGCTTTTCCTTGTATTCCGATGTTTCTGAGGCGTTGTAAAAGGGTGCTGTGGCAGACTGTGTCGAAGGCTGCAGAGAGGTCAAGGAGGATGAGGGCGACTGTGTCTCCATTGTCCAGTAGAGTTCGAATGTCGTCTGTTGCTGCGATGAGGGCGGTCTCAGTGCTGTGTTTTGCTCGGAAGCCAGATTGTGAGGAGTCGAGGGATTTGTTGGCTTCGAGGAAAGCGGCGAGCTGGTTGTTGACAGCTTTCTCGATGACTTTGGCCGGGAAAGGAGGAGTGATATGGGGCGGTAATTTTTGAGTTCGGTGGGGTCCGCTGTGGGTTTTTTCAGAAGGGCGGTGAGTTCAGCGTGTTTCCAGCTTTCCGGGAAGGTGGCGGAGTTGAAGGAGCAGTTGATGACGTCTCGGAGGTGCGGTGCTATGATGGAGTCTGCTTTGTTGAAGATGTAGTGAGGACATGGGTCTGTGGGAGATCCCGAGTGGATGGAGTTCATCAGGCGGATGGTGTCCTCAGTGGAGATTGGGTTCCAGTCGTTAAGGGTGTTCAAGGGGGGAGAATGTTCAACATATGGTTGGGTGGGTTGGTCTCCGGGTTGGTTGTCGAAGCTGTTGTGGATGTCTGCAATTTTGTTGTGGAAGAATGAGGCAAGGGAGTCGCAGAGGGCTTGAGAGGGGGTGATGTCGTTGGAGTTGGCTGAGGGATTGGTAAATTCCTTGACGATGTTGAAAAGTTCCTTGCTGTTGTGGGCGTTGTTGTCTAGTCGATCCTTGAATGCTGTTTTCTAGGCCTTTCGGATTAGTTGGTGGTGTGAGCGGGTGGCGTTTTTGAAGGCGTCCTTGGTGCTAGTGGTTGGGTCTTTTTTCCAAGCCATTTCAAGGGAGCGGCAGAGTTTCTTGGACTTCTTAAGATCATCATTGAACCATGAGGCCTTCTTGCTGCCAGGTTTGTTTTGACGTTTTTTCAGTGGTGCTAAGGTGTCGGCGGTGTTGAATAACCATAGGGTGAAGTTGGCGGCGGCTTGGTCTGGGTTAGAAGAGTGGGCTGGGGTGTTTAGAAGGAGCGATGAGGAGATCTGGTCGATGGTGACTTTGTTCCAGTTTCTTTGCAGAGTTGGTTGGAGGTGGTTGATGGGTTTCGGCTTGTTGTAGGTGAAGTGCACGCAGCTGTGGTCAGTCCAGAGGAGATCCGTAGTATGGCTGAAGGATACAAGATTGCTGGAGGTGAAGATGGGGTCGAGTGTGTGACCTGCGATGTGGGTGGGGGAAGTGACCAGTTGTTTAAGTCCGAGGTTGGCGAGGTTGTCCAAGAGGGTGGTGGTGTTGCGGTCGTTGTTCTTTTCAAGGTGAAAGTTGAGGTCTCCCAGAAGGATGTAATCTTTGGAGGGGAGCGCGTGTGGAGTGATGAAGTCCGTGATATCTTCGCTGAATTTTGCGCGGGGTCCTGGTGGTCTGTAGAGGAGTGTGCCTCTGAGTGTGGTCTTGGGGTCGATGTGGATCTGGAAGTGAAGGTGTTCAGAGTTGGCGAGGTTGACGTCGGAGCTGGTTGAGATGCGGATTGATTTTTTATGGACGATAGCGATTCCTCCTCCTGTGTGGCCGGTACGGTCCTTGCGTGTGATCTTATAATCTTCAGGGATGGCAATGGTGATGTCTGGGGCGGAGGAAGCGTTCATCCATGTTTCTGTTAGGAAGGCGACGTCTGGAGAGATGGTGTCTAGTAGATTCCAAAGGTCAATGGCGTGTCTGTGGACCGATCGGGTGTTGAGAAGGATGCATTGTAGGTGATGGGGGTCGGGAATCTGTGGTGTGGTCGTAGAGAGGATGTTGTCGGTGCCGATGAATTTGCAGGAGTAGCAAGAGAAAGGTCCATGGGTATGTCCAGGAGCGGCTTGGATGCAGTTGGGGGAGCGGCCGGGGTTACGGGCTAGGAGGGTGGCGGCATCGTAGGTAATGCGGGGGGGCTGGGCAGCGCGAGGGGCAGGGGGTCTGGCGCTGGGCGCGGTCCAGGCGCGGACGGGCGTAGACGGGCTTACCTTTGGCGCACCTTCGGCGCGGATTGGGCGCGGTCGCTGCGCGTGAACGCTGCGCGCGGGAGGAACTGTCATATATGGATAGTTGTAAAAACCTGAGGCGGGTCGGGGACAATCGATATTTGCCCGGCGGTATTGCCTCTGTGACCCTCTAGTTATTTAATCAATGAAGAGGCAGGCGCTGGAGACTGGAAAGCAGGAAACAAGGTTTTTATTCTCTCCGGAGGAGAACACAACGAAACGGACAGAAGGTATCGTTCTGAGGTGCTCTAACTGCATCCCTGAGGCCTGGCCTCTTATACACAAGTTTATGACTTTATTGTACATTACACATTCATGTTAAAGCTTTGATGTATGAAAAAGACATTCCCGGAACTCCCTTTGAGCCCGTTCCCACACACATTTACAGTCGAAGTCCCCACCCTAGTCACAACAGGTGATGAGTATCACGCAGCTGGATATTCCGCCGATTCACGGAATGTGGGGGTTTGATCGGATCTCATGGAGTGGGGGCTTTGATCAACCCGGGGATCCTTTGATGGGGGAAGCTTTCTATTGTACGGGGAGGGGCAAGGGATGGTATCGGCAGAGCTGGGTGTCGGCCTGGGAACGGGGAAGACAAAACGGGCACACGGGGAAGAAGGGGGTTTGCATCTAAGGGCCGGAGATCATGAAAGGGAAGCAGGGAGGTGTCGCGCTGGGAACAGGATGAGGGCCTGGGGCAGAGCAGCGCCGAAGAGGGGTTTTATGACTCAAGGCAGGTGCAAGCAGGGGGTGGTCAGCGTGCAGGCTTAGTGAAGGCGAAAGGCTATGTCAGGGGCCAGCGGCATGCAAAAGGGTTCGTTCTGATCGGGGCATCTAACAAAATGGCGGGCGCGCACGACAAAAGTGTGGCATCAGGGGGAGAGGCAAGATGGCGCAGATAATGTTCACCAAAACGTACTAATTTTCAACAGTCCTCCCTTTAACATATTCAAGACATCTTGCTGGTTCATTTTCTACTCGGTTCTATTGTGGTGGGCATGAGAAAGAAAACGGTAGGAACCCTAGATGAAAAGAGTCGTAAACAATACATTTTAACATTTCTAGTTTTTTAGGAGGTGGGCCTATTTGATAAACTTTGATCAATTTGTCTAGCAGGAAAGTCATAGAAATGCAATACAAAAACGATTCTGTAGCGAGAGCAGCAAGCATATTTCATACTGGCAGGTTATTACATATATATCAGGTTCGGATTGGAGCATGATCAATACAAGGGCGGCTGGGAGAGGAATGAGGTCTAGCAGAAACGGCGATTGGGGATGTCAAATGTTCTTTGCTGCCTTTCGTTGGCGCTGTTGAGCACCGGCGGTGGAGCTACGAGTCCAGCTCGGTTCTAAGTTCTGCGTTGCAGGGCACGACCCTTTCCTCGCGTTCCTGGTCGGAAAGGTCCCTTTCGCCCTGTGTCCTTTGAGGTGATTGTCAGAAAGTTCAGATGGAAGAAGAGCGTTCAAAACAGTCCATAGGGTAGGTCAGAGGAAAAGGGGGATGGAGCAAGGCCAAATTAGGAACAAACTAGGGGAACGAGAGACTTCCAATAGGCGAGCGTGTGACCGAATTCAGAGAGCGGGGACTTGTCGACAGACACTGGACATCGAGCAGGGGCATCAGGTCGACCCTTTCTTCTCATGTTGTCGAAAACAGTGCCTCGTCCTGCAGCTCTTTTCTGTCGTGGTCTCGCCTTGGCTAATGTCGCAGGTGTTCCTTAGTCTGCAGTCAGGCCTCGTGCTCCCACATCCGGTCCTTCTCTCCTCCAACAGCAGTACCCTTAAACAAGTTTGAAAAGACAGTCTTTAGAGAATTTGCAGATGAAGATAATCAAAAAGTCTATTTCTCTCCCAGCTCCAGGCAAAGAATGAAAATGCCCGTTATATTGGTGTTCACAACTGGCATATGAATGACCGGAGACGGGCTTGTTGGATTTACTATGACTTTCCTTTACAATTATTTACTACGCAGGTATTTTGCCGGGAGACGAACATGGCTAAACATTTCCTTTCTATTGATGCATCCTGCTTTTCAACTACTACGGGGTTTATTTTGATGATTTCTTTACCTTGGACTAGTCTGTTAACCTTGTAAAACATCATTCTGGATCCTACGTAACCTTTTACAGCCCGATTACTTAATTAGGAAGGACAGGGGTTTTATGGGAAACAACCAGGGACATAGGAAACTTGTGGTAAGGGCATAAATCGACCCATCTCTCACAACCGGAAATGAGGGGTAGTTTCATAATTCCAGTTTTTGGGCGGCTGATACAGGGGAGGTAACAGGGGTGATCATTTTTCCGGTTTTGGGTATTGCGACATTTCGGGGAGGGGAGGGTCGCGTATTCTGAGGTCCTTGTTTTATACCATAGGAGCCGTTGACCTGTAGTTCCCTTATTTCGGGCCAGATTAGGGAACCTCTGTCGCCTTACCTGTCCTTTCCCTTCGGCCCAACCTCGGTTCATTGACTTCTAGCGGAAAAGGAGAGGTAATGACGCGGCCTCAGGGTGATTGTATTAAAGACACGTTTTTGTGCAAATACTGACGGTATTTGAAGCCAATTAGGAGGTGTGCTAGGGGTGGCAATCTGCCAATTTCGGGGCTAATCACTCGGAAGAGTGGGAGTGCAAAAATAGAGGGAGAGAGGGAGAGAGGGAGAGAGAGAGGGAGAGAGAGAGAGAGGGAGAGAGAGAGAGAGGGAGAGAGAGAGAGAGAGAGAGAGAGAGAGGGAGAGAGGGAGAGAGGGAGAGAGAGAGAGAGAGAGAGAGAGAGAGAGAGAGAGAGAGAGAGAGAGAGAGAGAGAGAGAGAGAGAGAGAGAGAGAGAGAGAGAGAGCAACGGCAGGCTAAATAGTACACGTGCAACAGAGAGGGTGGCAGTGTATTCAAGAAAGGCTATTTAGTGCATTACACAGTAAAGGGCATTCACGGGTCTGCGTTAGAATCTTGTAATCATGCAGTTTGAGCATTAGACAGGGTAGAGGGGACGTGCCTTGAGAAAAAGGAAAGAAGAAAGGAGGTACCATTTTGTCGCACTTTCTCGCATTCTCGGTCCTTCGACCAGTTAGGCCGACGCCTCAGTCACACATACACACATTCCCTCATAGTTTCGCATCATACGTGACATGGGTTCATTCGTCCGGTCTGGTTTAAGGGTGATCACTTTTTATCAGGTTGTGCTAATTTTTCGGATTTGTTCAATACGTGAGTAGTTTGCAGGCGTGCTTAGACACCACCTTGCGGCGCTAGTCCGCTTCGTGTATTGACATGGCAAGGCTTCAGATCTTCGCCACACCTTGGCTGTAATCTCTGATGTAACCTGCAGAGGGAGGAAAAAGGGGTGGGGGAGACAGCATTCGCGCATATTCAAACACATGGATTCATAAGACCTTTACTTACCTCTTACTCGTTTTTCCTCCTCGGGGCAGGGTCCCCGGGGATATGATTTCTGGAGTCGGGGGGGGTAGTGTGTCCATATAGGTCGTGTGCGGGGAAACGTAAAAAGGAAACCAGAGGTGCTTAGTGCGAGGTATCTAGTCAAAGGATGTATCTCACTATCGGGATCCTTAAACCTCTTTCAACGCTGTGGCGTTCTAAGGTTCTTTGGTTCTTGGGTCAGCTCCGTTCCCTGATACTTTGGAACGTTGTACTTTATCACATTTACATTATTTCATTTCACCCTCCTTTTACATTCCCTCATTTACACCGTTCGTTTTACCCATCCTTGGAAGTCGAAGTCTTCCTCTACGCGAGAGGTCATGAGTCAGTCGCGTACTTTGAAGGCGGAGTGTCGTGTTGTCGATCCGATCCGTCCTCCAGGGCTGGGCAACCATCTTCTTTTAACCTTAAAGAGAGAGCAGAGTAGGGTGCACAGAAAAGAACTTTCCCACCGATCCCACATTTTTAAAATAAGGCATGCAATACCCGTCCATAGTTTCAAAAACTTTATTTTGCAAAATCATTTCAGCATGAGGATTATGAGGGTGCGGTCGTATTTGGCCGGTCGTGGCGATGGCTAAAGTGCGTACAGTGGGGTGTCGTTTGCAGCAATAAAAACATCGGAAAGTTTTACTCATTCATTGGTAAGAGACTAAAACGTCTATTAATTGGCTGGGGGTTCGGGGGCATTTATTTTCATAATTTAGAAGCATAATCATAATAGTGGTAATCAGATTTCCTATATGCATACCGTACGTGAGCGTCGTAAATGAGGTTTACATCAGTTATAAAAATATAATACATTGTACATTTGTAATCAACATTTGTAACGGGGATCCTTTCATACTGTTCGTCGAGTGAGTTCTCCTTGTCTTTTCTAACCAAGTGTACAAAGGATCATATAAAATCTCAGAACATCAAGTTTATATTAGTGCGAAGGAACACCACGAGGTGTTCGTAAGTTCCGATTGATACCAGCGCCATTTTGGGCGGGGCCGGTTCAGTCCGGAAGCAGCATCAGGGGGAAATGTTTCCCATTACTGGCAGTTTGGACCAGAGTCCTTTTCGGCAGTTCTAGAATTCATGCTAACAGAAGGAGTGGCAATGTCATGTTTGTTTCGTTGGCGCTCAAGGCAGCCGTCCCTTACCGGAAACCTGCAAAGGCCGAAGGTTCCGCCGGGGACCTTTGTAGGATCTTCAAGGCTGCGGAGACGCTGTCGGAGATGGGGGCTCGTGCTCCAGGGGGCAAATGTTCGAGTTATATTGCTGGTCAAAGTTACTCTAGTGGCCGGGGCCCGCCTTCCAGCGGACCCAGACGCCATTTTGAGGCCCTGCAGGGGCCACTCTCGTCGAGTTTGCAAGAGTGGGAGAGATCCTTCGGAGTGAACGGAAGAGGGCTCTGTTTTGTGAAAGCGGGACGTTCGGCTGGGGTGCAGCTGTGATGCCCCCACCTGGGGGGGCGAGGGAGACTCGTCCGCATCGTCTCCTTCTCCCGGTGCACTCCATGCCGCTCCTTTTCATCGCCCCGCAGGAAGGTCTCTCCACACCCGGTGTTCCCCAAGTCCTGTGCTCGGTGCTGTGGGAGTATGGCCACCTGTGGCGCGCATTCGGCGCGGCACGAGTATCAGTGCAGTCATTGCAGGTTCGGTGTTCCGAGAATATGGCCACCATTGTACGTTCGGTGCTGCGCAAGTACTGGGGTGCCACCATGGTGTGTTCGGTGCTGTGGAAGTATTGGCACCATCGCCTGACTGGGGGTGTTCGGCGTCGGGCCGGGGGCTGGGAAACCTCCTATCGGTGGAGGTGGGAGAGGCTCGTCCGCGTCGCCTCTCCCTCCCAGCCCAACTTGGACAAATTGTTGTGGAGGTACGTGCAGGACATCCCGCCGTCCAGAGCTGCTGCGGCTGTTACGGAAGAGAAAAGGAAAAAAGGTGCCTCGTTCTCCTCTGGACATGTGGCGGGACTACTTAAGTCTATCCAGGCCCGTTGCGGCTGGCTGAAGAGACATGTGGCGGGACTACCTACAACTGCCCCGGCTGCTGGCTCCTGCCTCTCCTCCGGCTCCCCCATACGTTAAGATTTCCTGACCAAGAGTTGGCGGCGGGGCCCGCCTTATATGGGTTGCCGTTGGTTGGGCGTAGCCGTAACCCTGCCCTACTTTGGAAGGTTCCAGAATGGGGGGGGGGGATGTTCTGTTTGACTTTCATTTTCTACAGTTTACCGTTATTATTCCTTGTTTGTTGTGTTAAATTAAAAGTTCAAGTTCATTAATGGTCTACGGATTTTGTTTTACCATTTCTTTCTTTTCAGGTTGTTTTTATGCTAAGTTTCTGCTAACAGAGGTTGAGTAACACGGAAACACGTGTAGAGGGATGACGCAGATTTGTACATTACATACACACAAACTCAGACGGGGGGACAGTACAAGTACGACATACAAAGACCCAAGACGAATATAAAACAGTTATTGGTCATAATTATCTCTTTCCGTCAGTGAATTTGAAACAAGGCTGGGTTCCCGTCTTGACGTTGCCCGACCTAGGAAAACTTGAGCATGCCGCTGAAATTGTCCTGGCGAAATCTGTGCCATCGGGCATAATCAAACGTGGTGGTTCTGTCTGGTCTGTCTATGTAAGTCGGGTTCTTCTTTGTCTCGCGCTTTTTCTTGTACTGCCGGTCTGTCGTTCCTGTCGGCCCTTTGCCTTTACTCACGCTCAGTAGAGTCGGGCATTGGGCTTTCCAGTGTCCGACATACCTACAAAAAGCGCATTGGGCTGGCCCTAAGTCTGGTCGTCTTTTGCATAGTGTCGGGGGATAAGTTGTGGGTAGCGATGTCCTGGGGTTGTCCTGTCGGTATATTTCTCTACTTGGTTTGTCCTCGTCTTTTCTCTGTCGTTGCATAGCCTCTCTGCGCCACATACCCAGACTGTCGAGCATAATTGGCGTTGTCTTATTATTTCGAAGGGCTATTTCTAACGTTTCTATTTTATCAAGGTCAAAGGATCCTGTCAGTGGCCACTGTTTGTCTTGACTATTTTCGGTATACCTGTGCCACAATTTTATTATAGGCTATGGTGACTAATCCATAGTTTATGAACATGTCCTTATTAGGGGTGCCTTCTAGTGGAGCTATATGGTCCACCTCTAATACACGGTCCGGGCTAAACAGGCTATTAATCAGTGGGGAGAAGACAGACATGACGGCTCGTAACGAGGGACTAAAAAGTCAGCACTGCCTATCTTATCACTAGGTGCAAAGACCGGACAGAATATTTCTATTCAACGTTGTTTGCAGGCAGTGAATACCTCATGGATCAAAAATAACAAAAAAAGACCAATAAATAACAATGGGGAGAATGAGTAGGTCCGCAAAGATCTGCGTTACCTACCCTTTTCACTATCTGCAAAAAGGGTGGTCTCTTCCCTGTTTGCAGACAGGGAATCTCCAGGAAACAATAGTTTTGCGAACAACAGTTCAGTTTCAAGTAATTATTGAGTGGGGGAGAAAAAATAAGCACGGCTGCTGCCCTACCTATCCTCCACTGCTTGCAAAGAGAGAGCCCGTTGTTTCTCCGTTTGTAGACAGTGAATCTCCAAATAAAATAAAAAGAGCAATACTAGTATTTTTAAACAATCAAGCAAACAAGCAATTATTTCGCAACTTGTCGTGATTACACGACCTTACCCGGACCATGTGGACAGTTTCTTGTCTTCCGAATCCAGCGCCCGATCGTCCTCTTTTTCTCGTATTTCTCACGGCACTCCTGATGGTCCCCAGTCAGGACCGTAGATCACTCGAGAGAGGTCTGTTCGGAACTAGTGAAGTTCGGATGATCGGTTGCCAGACGAGGGTCTATTGGGCAAGAGCTCTCCCGATCGTTGCAGTCGTTCACTCTGTCGTCGGGACCTCTCCCACTGGATCCACGAGTCGCTGATGGGCCCCACGCTTGGGACGCCAATTGTAAAAACCTGAGGCGGGTCGGGGACAATCGATATTTGCCCGGCGGTATTGCCTCTGTGACCCTCTAGTTATTTAATCAATGAAGAGGCAGGCGCTGGAGACTGGAAAGCAGGAAACAAGGTTTTTATTCTCTCCGGAGGAGAACACAACGAAACGGACAGAAGGTATCGTTCTGAGGTGCTCTAACTGCATCCCTGAGGCCTGGCCTCTTATACACAAGTTTATGACTTTATTGTACATTACACATTCATGTTAAAGCTTTGATGTATGAAAAAGACATTCCCGGAACTCCCTTTGAGCCCGTTCCCACACACATTTACAGTCGAAGTCCCCACCCTAGTCACAACAGGTGATGAGTATCACGCAGCTGGATATTCCGCCGATTCACGGAATGTGGGGGTTTGATCGGATCTCATGGAGTGGGGGCTTTGATCAACCCGGGGATCCTTTGATGGGGGAAGCTTTCTATTGTACGGGGAGGGGCAAGGGATGGTATCGGCAGAGCTGGGTGTCGGCCTGGGAACGGGGAAGACAAAACGGGCACACGGGGAAGAAGGGGGTTTGCATCTAAGGGCCGGAGATCATGAAAGGGAAGCAGGGAGGTGTCGCGCTGGGAACAGGATGAGGGCCTGGGGCAGAGCAGCGCCGAAGAGGGGTTTTATGACTCAAGGCAGGTGCAAGCAGGGGGTGGTCAGCGTGCAGGCTTAGTGAAGGCGAAAGGCTATGTCAGGGGCCAGCGGTCAGGGGCCAGCGGCATGCAAAAGGGTTCGTTCTGATCGGGGCATCTAACAAAATGGCGGGCGCGCACGACAAAAGTGTGGCATCAGGGGGAGAGGCAAGATGGCGCAGATAATGTTCACCAAAACGTACTAATTTTCAACATAGTGGGAAGGGGGAGGGGCGAGGGCTGTTCAGCTGGGAGGCGGGGCGGGCTCACGAGGACACAGACCTCGGACCACAATCAAAATAAACAAAATGGCAGCGGGGGGGAGGGCAGAGCACAGCGCCGGCGGTAAACGCGCACTGAAGTGAAATTGATATCACAATGAAAAATCCGCTCTCGGATACAGTTGAGTAACCACAGATAGGGCTCTGGTCCAAAGATGAGTTTCAGAGAACAGCTTTGTTACCCCTCAATGCCTCATTACTGCAAGAATGACACTGCGAAGAAAAGGTGGCTAATAAAGTGAAGAAAGGGGTGGGATAGGGTAGAGTGGTTTTTGGGTTCCCCGCAGGCTGGTTTACTCCCAGCGCTCTTTTAAACAATTGTCAAGAGAGTGAAACTAGTTAAGGGCATGAAGAGAGGGTCGTTTGCACACTTCCCACCCGTGGGTGGCACATGGGTATAATACACATTAATAAAACCTGCTATGTAAAAGAGGCCGTGGTTCTGAGCAGGCTGATGCTGACGCCCTCTTCTTCCTTCTCTGTAGATACCATGTTTGGACGAAGGGCCATGCACCCACCGACTACGACAAGTGGCGCACCATGACCGAACCGTACAGGGTGGAGTGGGCTGCCGACTTTGAGCCTTACGTTGTAGTGGGGCGCGACTGTCCTAAGTACGACCAGCGGTTCGTGGGATTCGGCTGGAACAAAGTGTCACACATCATGGAACTGGATGCGCAGGTGAGAGGCACACCAAAGGTAGAGGCGGGGAACGAACACAAATCCATGCTGAAGGACAAATATGGCTTTCTCTTGCTTTTTCCCCTCGTTTATTGAGGGCCTTCACATAGGGATCACAATGCCTCCTTGTCACAAAGGGAGAGCGAGAGAAAAAAACCTAGTTGCGTTCTCCCTAACAATATTCCATATAGAAAAGAGCAACTAGGCGAAGAGGGACAAGAGAAAGAGGAAATCGACACTTGAAATGCCTACTCAGACAACCAAAGATTGTGGAATAGACCCCTCACCCCATGAATAGTAGAATGCTTCATCATCGGCGCCTATCCACACCCTGGTAGGATGTATCACCAGGGCAGACTCAGCCATACATGGGAGTTCTTATAAAAAGTATATCTCTGGATAAAGCGGGGATCCAGGAAGGTAAAAGATACTAAAAATGCCTCACGGTATACCCCAAAAGAAATCCTTTTATTTGTACGCTACTGTGGACATGACTAAAAACAGACACAGGGTTTTAATTGAGCATTAGTGTCTCAATCATCCTTGATTTTTGCCAACATGCTTCGGCCTTCCCTAGGAGACCATCCGGGTCTGGGACCTTCACCAGGGCTCCCTACCCACCCATACATGCACTCCATGCACATTTGTGAGTTGTAAGGCTCTCACTTGAAAATGAACCTTCTGATTCAGAGTTACCACATTTTTGGGTGACTGGATTCATGCATGTCTGGTGGAAGGAATCATTCTATAGTCAAACATACATCAAGGATTTAGGACTGCTGCTGTCACCTACAGGTGCCGCTCACACCGCCGCACAACATAAATGTGCATGGAGTGCACGTATAGGTAGGCAGGGATATACACACAGCCCTGACGATGGCCCCAGAGGGCTCTTAGCGATGGCCGAAGTATGTTGGCAAAAATTAGGTGCGATTGAGAAACTAATGCTCACTTAAAACCCTGTATCTGTTTAAGTCATGTCCACGGTAGCCTACAAATAAAAGGAATTATTTTTGGGTATACTGTGAGACATGTTTATATCTTTTATCTTTCTGGATCCGTGCTTTATCCAGAGAAATACTTTATATAAGAACTCCCATGTTTATCTGAGTCCGCCCTGGGGGTACCATCCTACCAGGGGGTGGATAGGCGCCAATGATGACGTATGCCACTATTCAGTGGGTGAGGCGTCTATTCCAAAATCTTTGGATGTCTTATTAGGACTTTCAAGTGTTTCTTTCCGTCCTCCTCTTGTCCCTCTTTGCCTAGTTGCCCTTTTGCGTACGGAACGCAATGCCTCAACCACTCCATTATTTCAATATTTATCTTCCAATTAAGTGAATTCACATATTTATATTGACATCAGGTGTTGCGAGGGCTCTCCAGCTGCTTTTAAGTTAAGCCCTAGAACCACAGCTGGGTATTTTCTTTTTTTCAGAGTGTTGGAAAGGGTCCTTTTGATGTTTGTCTGCTAAATGCGGATATGGTTCCAGCTTTTTGTTTTGTTTATTACTATAAATTTAGCTCAATCCTCCTTCATCCTCTAAAGAGCTGTAACAACAACTTTGCAAGTTGTTTTGTGCTGGGAATGTAATTTCCTATTACATGTATTCAGTTAGTATCCAGAGTTCTGATTGGCCAGTAGCGTGTCGCGGGAGGGAGACAGTTTCGCTGGGCAGTCATTCGTTGGACCTCGCCCACCATGCCCTGTCTCGCTGGACAGGTGCTAGTGAAAGGTGATATTCACCGCGATGAGCCATTTATCAGCCTTCGTTCTGCAGTTTACAGGGCCAATGGTCACCACTTAACTAAGTGGAATGGCTTTTGAGTCTCACAACCAGTATGATTGAGTGCTTTAAGCAGCCCTGTTTTTTTACTACACTGGAAGTGGTTTACCTTTCCTCAACATTTTCCAAAACTGGAGTTAGAATAGTAAATAAACCTCTTGTGCTCTTTTGAGGAATGTTACACTTTTCCCAAAATATTCTAGGGCTCAGTTAAAATAGTAAACTCCAGCATCCACAAAACTTTGGTACCCTGATGCCAGAACAACTGAAGGAAAAATGTAGAGCAGCAACCTAGATACAAGCTTAACCCCTTCGGTGCTCATGACAGAACGGTTCCGTCATGAGTCCATAGGTTCTTTAGAACCTTCAGCACCGCAGGGGAATTCGCGCAGCACTGAAGGGGTTAATGTCCCATACCAGAAAGTGCTAAGATTAGGGTCATGCCGTAATGCCGAGACCAAATGAGGTGACCGGGTTATTTTCATTTTTTTTTTTAAAGGTATTTATCTTGGTCTAATGTTTCAGATTTTCATTAGCACTTTACCTGATAAGATTGGAGGCATTATACAAGAATAACTTGTTTGAAATGAATCATGCCATTTTGAAAACTGGATCAAATTTAGAATGCTGATATGTGGAAGGAGAGTGAAATGTAACTTTTTGTATAGTGTTGGTCAATACTAATGAGGTTGTGAAGTTGTGGCTCCTGTACTAGCCCCAGTACTGCAGACGAGGCTTCACTTGCAATGCGTGTGGTGTTTTTTGTTGGCTACACCTTTCTCATAGGTTTGTTGCAGTGGGTATCCTAATGTTGTTTTTGTTTCCGCAGGAATACGAGCTCGTGGTTCTGCCAGACGCCTTCATGATCCACATGCCACATGCCCCCAGCTTCGACATCTCCAAGTTCCGCTCGAGCCCCTCCTACCGGCACTGCCTCAAGACGCTGAAGGAGGAGTTCCACCAGGACATGTCCCGCCGGTACGGCTCCGCGGCCCTGAAATATCTCACTGCTGAGAAGAACCTGTGAGGACTGTTGCAGCGGCTCCTCGCCGTCATGGAAACTGACCTTGGACCTGTGCTTCTCCTTCTAAACTGAACTCAGCGGGGGTCTGCCCCAGCAGCCTCAGCTAAGCCAAGAGGGCCAAGCCACAGAGACTCCACGCCACTTGAGCTCAGGAAGTTTTGCCAAAGGCACTCGTCCACCACCAGCGCGTCTCATCTGAGAGGAAGTGACTGTGATACCGGCATCCCTCCAACGTAAGAACGCTTACAGGACCGTGCTCTACTTACCCTGCCTCTGACTGTAAGGGGTGCTGCCATGGTGACCCCTACCTCTGTCTGTCTGGATCTTTACCGGCTCCCATGTGGATGTCCCATCCTCGCCACACCTCTTTTGAAACTGAGCATTGTTCATTGCCAAGGTGATCCCTGCTTCTTGTCTGACCACAGCAAATTTGAGAGGGTGACTACCGTGGTGACCCTCTTCCTTCATCTGATCTAGGCTCAAGATTTCCAGCCTCCGCGACCCTCCCTGCCAACCTGCCTTGCACCAAGCTGAGCTCAGTGGGCCATGCCAAAGACACTGTACCCTCATCTGGAGTCTGCCACTCCCTTATTAATCTGAGCTTTGCCAAGTGGTGCCCTGGTGAGGAGTCTATACCAGACGGAAGGCATGGCAAGAAGACCCTTGTGAGTCTTGCCCGCCTCTTTGCCCCCAGTGGTTTTCCCTGCAGTTCCTTCTCCATCAGAGGGTGGGTCCCAAACTTTCCCAAAAGCATGGGTGGTCTGCAGACGAGGTAAACGCTCGTTTCTGTGGTAACTGAAGTGTAATGTCCTGCGTGCGGAGGTCTGCCTCAGCTCGTTACTGCCACAAATGTGTTTCCTTATGGGGTCCAAAACATTTGACATGCGCTAGAAGCTCATTCCTAACATGATCCTGTCATTTCAAAGAATCGTTTCTACTTTGGGAGGTGAGGTGGTCAAATGGGCCAATGTTTCGGGACCGAGGTGGAGCTCAATTGTGGACCATGCACGGTACATCACCCCAGTACAGAAAAGGTGATCGGTGGTAGGCAGAACTTATCAATAGTGTCTTTCAAGGCTGGAAACTAAACCTTTGAGAGATCACTTTGTACGGCACGGGTGGTAAGCCATGACCAGTACTCTGTCGGCTGATATCCCTTGGGCCAGAAGAGGAGCTCTCCTACGGGAAGGCATTCCACCCCGAAGGAGCAGCCTGGTTTGGACTGTGCTTTATTAAGGGCTGTCACACGTACAAGACATGATAAACTGTTATGGGTAATAGCCTCTCGGGGGACTGCACTGGGCTGGAACGGGTGGTCCGTCACAGAGAGTACTCTTGTGGGGACCGTCATCAGAGATGGGGTGGTCAGCTATCATGGACGGTACTCTGCTAGGTGATGTCACCCGAGTAGAAAGGGTGGAAGGCGTGATCTGTTGTGGACAAAATTCTCTTTGCAGAAGCGCAAAACAAGTTATCCGCACTGTACTCACCTAGGTGACGACACTCAAGCAGTAGAACTGGCAGGCGTGATCAATACGGACCGTATGCTTTTCGGGGATGTCACGCCAAAGGGCTGAAGGGGTCATTCATCAAGGACAGTACTCACCTGATGGATGTGACTCGAGCAGAAGTACTGGATTGCATGACCCATTATGGGCCCTGTGCTCTTAGGGGATGTCACTCGAAGGGCTGAACGGGTGATTCATAAAGGACTGTATGTATAGGCATTTATATAGCGCACTACTTACCCGTAGGGTCCCAAGGCGCTTCGACCGCTGCGAAACCCTTCCTGGCTTCCCTGAGAGATGGTCCCTTAATGGGTATCTCCAGGGTGAGACCAGGCATCCCCGGCGGTCTGGTGGGGCCGTTAGTGAAGATGAGGCAAGCTAATGCCCAGAGTTGCCGAGTGTGAACGCTGATCAGAGTGGGCACCGAGGCGAGAGAATTATCGAGTCCGCTGACCCTGGTCCAGGAACCTGCCGCGCCGGGAATCGAACCCTGGTCCCGGGCCGTCCTCTGCTCTCGGGTCTGCCGCCTCTAACCAGTGAGCCACACTACTTCACATGTACTCTCCTAGCGGAGGACACTCGAGCAGAAGAACTGGAAGTCGTGAACCATAATGGACCTTGCACTCCCAGGGGATGTCACTCCAAAGGGCTGAAGGGGTCATCTATTATGGAGCTCATTCTTCTAGAGGGATGTCACTCAAACACAAGGGCTAGAAGGGGTGATGTATTATGGAGCTCACTCTTCTAGAGGGATGTCACTCAAACACAAGGGCTAGAAGGGGTGATGTATTATGGAGCTCACTCTTCTAGAGGGATGTCACTCAAACACAAGGGCTAGAAGGGGTGATATATTATGGAGCTCACTCTTCTAGAGGGATGTCACTTGAACATAGGGGCTGGAAGGGGTGATCTATTATGGATCTTACTCTTCTTAAGAGAGGTCTCTTGAGTTGAAGGACTGAAGGGGTGAGCCGTTATAAACCCTGTTCTCATAGGAGATGTCACACGAGTCAAGGGGCAGGAAGGCGTGATCTGTAATGGAGCTTATTCTTCCTAAGTGATGTCGCTCGAGCAGTTAGCCTGGAGCGGGTGATCTGTTATGGAGTTCCCTCTTCTAGAGGGATGTCACTCCAGCAGAAGGGCTGGAGGGGACCCATGATGGACCCTACTCTCCTAGGACGTGTCACTCCATCAGAAGGATAACACATCGTGAACCGTACTCTTTTAAGAAGGTTCACTCAAACAGAACAGTCAATGAGTTTGTTTCGATTGTTGCGTGGGGTTTCAAATACCCCTTGCAGTTTTAGACCCTCAGGTGTTTTCTGTAATTGTTTTTATTTTTGTCTGGCGTCTCGTTAAGTCCCTCTGCTTACATTTGGACTCTGCTTGGTCTGCCTTAGGCTTGTTGCTCCTAGAACTGGACAATAGGCAGATTTCCAAACGGTGACGCACCTTTTGGTGTGCAAGACATTTACCCGCAAATTGTTCTGCTTGGAAATCTTTCGACTTCCAAACTCCAGGGAGGGAACTGTAAGATGTTCTCTACCTAAAATATCACGGAAGCTCTGCCGGTGATGGGGTGGTATCCGGGCACGAGGCTGGCTTTCTGTTTTGCCCTATGTTTCAGACATGGTTTTCTAAGGTGGCTCATGTAACCCTATAGTTTAAAGTTACTTGCCTGTGACTTCAGTTCTCCAGCTTTGGTATCTTTCATAGATTCACATGCTTTAAACCCTCTCTGTCGTCAGGCCGAGTATTCCCAGTTGGTCAACAGGAATAATTCCAGCATGTGCAGCCATAAACGAGCCAGCGCTGGACATTTACAATCTCCTTTCAGACAGTGGGCAGCACAGTGGAGATGTGGTCTAGTGCCGAAGTTGGCCACCGGGAACCAGACTACCTGGGTGCCAGCGCTAGTGTACCCACATGAATACCTTGTGTAATACTAGGCAATTTACCACAAAAGAAGAAAAAAGAGCCTGTTCTCTTGCCCACACTTCCCAGTTTGAAAGGAGATTGGATTTGAAAGATGTCCTTACTACAATGGTGGATGTTGCTCTTGGAGAGTCGCTCCTGGATCACCCCTCAACCCTTTCCATTCAAATCTCTCCGATTCCTCTGCACCCATCGCCATCAGCACTTATTTGGTAGTGGTTTCGCGAGCAGACAGCGGTGACAGAATCGCAGGTGAAGCGTAAATACCCAATACCATGGTCGTTTCCTTGGGACCCCAAGACTCCTGTCACGGCAACCAATGCCCCTCCAGCCTTGCCCACCATTCGCATTCCTCTCCTCTTGCTTAAAGGGTGCACACACAGCCCTTGGGGCCCCTGGGAAGCATTATATATTATGTGTTTATCCCATGGAGCACCTGGGAGGTGCAGTGTTGGTCGCTTACCCTAGGATGGTGAGGTGGTGGTGGTGGTGGTGGTGTCGGTAGCTACTATGTAGGGTATTGAGATACGGACCTTTGAACTGGATTACATTTTGTGTCTTTGCCTCTTCAAAGTGCTCAGGCCTTAATTTGTCCCACTTTTTAAAGTGACAAGTGCAGAATCCCTTGTTGCGTCCACTCATGTACATCATGAAGATGTGCCTGATGACAAGATCACGTATGACCACAGCGTGCCCCTGATGAGGATTGGGGTTACAGGGGCTGGCATTTCTTGCTGCAGATCAAAAGATAACCTTCTGGCTCTGGTGGTCTGACATTTTGAGGCAGAAATGACAAAACTCCGCCCACTAATGCCAGGTGAACCAATGCCACGTCATGAAGAGCGGCTGACAATCGTTGAGCAGTGGCACCAGGATCCTATTGCAAGCCTGGCCTACTGCGTAGTAACTACAGGTGGTTCTTTAGACACTGGATACCGAGATAGACAAACCGCAGCCTTATCCCACTACCTCTACACCCATGA
This sequence comes from Lissotriton helveticus, assembly GCF_964261635.1. Lineage (NCBI taxonomy): Eukaryota > Metazoa > Chordata > Amphibia > Caudata > Salamandridae > Lissotriton > Lissotriton helveticus. The sequence continues at coordinate 476,039,530 of NC_136062.1, forward strand.
ATATTTAAATTATTTAAGCTACTGATCAGAATGCGGTTCTACATGTATTTGGCGTTAAAGGCGCTTGAATGTTAGTTTTTATTGATTTTATAAAGTATTTTATGACAAACATTTGGTGTTGGCTGTATCACTCACTGCTTGCTTATGTTGGGGGCTGGGGGGAAGCTACTTAAACATGTATGTGACATTACTGAGGTTTGGGAAGTCCCACCAAAATATGATGTTTGTAGCGTGTTGCTGTAGATACACATGCTCTGTATACTCCTGCCATCTAGTTCTGGGCTCGTACATGTGCAAGTTGTTTTTCTTTAATTACGTCTTTTGAATGATGCGGTATAGTGACTCCTCCCTAAGTAGGCGGAGCTCCTGGGCATCAACTCCATGTTAGATCCTTTTTTTTCTACCATCAGGTCTAGACCGGTAGCGATGGGGCTCCCATGTTCAGCACTTGTAGTGTTTCCTTTCAACTTCATTTAGTCATTTCCAATTGTGGGAGCTGCGGAAAAAACTGTACTCGATCTTTCTTTTTCCTTGAGAGCAACGGCCAACAGACACTGGCCTCAATCAATCAATCATTTGTAGAGCGCACTACTCACCCGCGAGGGTCTCAAGGCGCTAAAAGGGGGGAGAGGAAGCTGCTACTGTTCAAACAGCCAGGTCTTGAGAAGAATGTATAAACAGTGATCGAACGGATGCCCTTCCAGCACTCCCACCCTACCCCCCCCCACTCAGTGTCACTCCAAATCTCTGTGGCTTAGCACCATATGAACTGGAGTCTCTGCCTCCCCCCTAACCACGACAACACCACGTGCAAGGCCTTCCGCCCCTAAAAGACCCTTGTTATCGATGTGAGTGGAGGGGGGTCATTGGAGAATGCAGAGGCCGGAGTCCGATGATGCCACCGACCTCCCACCGACCTCTCCTGGGAAGACTGCGTCGAGGCAGATGAAAAAGCAGCAAACCCCTCAGGCACAGCTCATCCAGTCGTCTCCCAGCCCGGAGGTGGCCTTTTTATCCTGAGTCTGACCAGGAAGAAGAACCAGACGCAGATGCTTCACAGACATGAAATGAAAGATTTTTAAAGCACAAACAAATGCCCGGAGGAATCAAGGCGCTGAAGGGGTTAGTCCTATGGAAGGAAAAGTGGAGGAACTAGAGTTTCAAAGATCACAAGGACCCAGAACCTCCATTGAAAAGTGAAAACCCAGGTTTTTAAGGCCTTTCGGAATGTAGTGTGAATCTTAAGGCTGGAGATGGAGCAGTGGCAGGTATTCCAGAGCTTGGACGCAACTACCGAAAAGGCTCTGCCTCCCCCAAAAAGCCTTTCGGAATTTAGGGACGATTACTCCATTGTGGCTGAAAGATTGGAGCATTCTAGAAGGAGCATACTATTGAAACATGGAGTAGATCTGTCTCAGTCTGGTATTCTTTAGTGCTTTGTGAATAATACACAATGCTTTAAAGAAAAGGTCTTTGTTCACAGGGGCAGATAGGATATCCCAGCTGAGACAGACTGATATTTAGATACACGTAAAGACTCCAACCGTGAGCACTATCGTCTCCAGGACATCACGAGGTCAGCACAATGGCCAAGTTGAGGCTGAGCACCGCCCTTACGGTACCAGGCATCTAGCCCAATATCTAAGAAACAATCTCTTGGACCATCACTGCCCTCGGGCCGTGGTCGGCATGACCCAAGCTTCAGAGCCAACAGCGCTCCTTCCTTCAAGGGACCAACAGGTACATCCCTGGAGCCCAAAGATTCTTCATAAGCCTTCGAAGCTGAGAGGACCTACAGCGCTGGCACCATAGCCGGCTCTGCCACCAAAACCCACATCAATGCCGAAATATTACATTAGCTCCAATAGCTCATTCTGTTCCAAAAAAAACCTTTCTGAACTGGGGTGGCATGGTGAGCAAAATAACGATGGATTAAACCCAGATCTGGGACTGGGGGTGAATGTTTTGCCAATTTGCAACATTCCGTCCATCATCTTGTGTGTTTTGCCAAAAACACCCTTGGCAGCTGGCTCCTAAGTCAGACTGACCTGTCTTCCAGCCGCGGCAGGAAGAACTGGATGCTCGCCAGAAACACCTGTTGATCCATTCTCAACTAGGCAAGATCATTACGAAGTTCCTCCAAAGCCAACCAAGACTTTGCCTTGGAAAAAGAAACTCCCCTTTGAGGAGGAAATTGCTTTAAAGCCTCCTCCACTTCCTAAACCTAAGTAGTGCAAGGACTGGGGCACCAGCCCTCTCGCTGTTCCACCCCAGCTCCAGCTCCACCTCCTCCTCTTCCACTACAGCCTCCACTGCACACTTCTCCTCTCCTATACTTAGCAGAGGCATTTGCCCACTCATCCTATGAGTAAGGCAGCCCACTTCATCCTGGCAGCCCCAATGACGCACCTTGTGACTCAGTACCTACTGACAACCCGTGAGAAGACTGCAGTGTTGTTGAATCCCCAGATACGGATGTGCACCCAGCTAGGTCCTCTTTCCTAGATCACACAACATCCCAACTTGAAGTCATTTAGAGGGCAGCCGCCTATTATCAGGTGGACATGCATGTCCTCCAGGAAGACAACAACTTCCTGGTTGAGACACTATCAAAAACCTAACGCAGAGTGCAATTCCTCTCCATAACCAAGGGTATGCTAAACACCACCACAGACTCCTTTGAGGGGCCTGTGAAGGCAAGGCTAGTCGCACATTGAGTTGGCAGAAATTATAGGGCCTTTTCCAACAAGCCCCTCCTTAAGTATTCCCGATTTCCTGATGGTCTGCTCTGTGCGTAGATGTTGTAAATAAAAGATCTTCTGTAGCCAGGTGTTATATAAGTATGTTGTAGATTTATTCATAAGATAACCGCTTCAGATAAGTTACTGGAAGATGTAAAGTCCAGGTGATGCCCCACCAGGAGCAGCCTCTCTCCTGCTCAGCCTGCACACTCCAACTGACACTCACAACCTTAAGCACACTTTAAGGTAACCAGTTTCAACAGGGCGCTCAGCTCAAATATGGGAATGTTTACACAAAGTTATCACATGTGGTGCTCCCAAGGGTGAAGAGTATGGTTACCATGCATACTCAATTCCACACAAATGGAACTGTTACAAAAACTACAAACGTTCTCCCTGAGCACTCAAATAACAAAATTAAATTATTAATCAAAGAGTATCAATATCTCCAGATAACGCCAGGATGCCTGCAATGGTGACAGCCGCGCTTTACAAATTCTTAAAATAAATAAAATAAATATGCAGGAAGACGATTATATTCCAGTCCTTATTTAATCCAGTCAATACAATCTTCGTAATCCAGTTTGATTTTATTCATCCACTGTTTTCTTCCAAACGCAGCCAACACGTGTTTCGTTGTGTCACAGTTTAAGCACAATAACTTCCTCAGGGCTGCAACCCACACAAAAGATATATAAATGCCAAACTTTTCATTTGAGGGTAACTTAGATACATTGTTACAGCATAAATAATCTACACATAATTTAATACTAATGGAGTCCCGTGAAAGAAAAGACCAATCAAAGAATAGAACCAACTCCAAGAACACCAATTTGTGTGAAAACAATACTAAAGTATTAAGTACCTCCACCTTTCTTAAAAGTCATCACTAAAGGCAGAAAATAAATTATACATGTGTGTCAGGTTGAATAATCACCTGTCCCAAATCAACGCAAACAGAAATTCTCTGTTGTTCCACAAAGTTCCTCAAATCCAATATCCTGTAAACTTAATGCAATCGTTTAACTCAAATTGTATGTCCCCCACCTAACCAATCATAATCCCTCTGCTCCATTGGGCCAAATCAAAGCAAATGATACCGTAAATCAGTTATCCCACGCCGGGTTACTGTAATCCTCAAAATTACCTCAAACCGCTGCTCATTTATCCCTGTAATACCAAAGTAAACAAACAATATAATATGTACAATATCTCTAATACCGGTGTAATTAGAATATACATATGTATACATAACCAAAGACCAATGTTTTCAATGTAAGTATCTAGAATCATCTAGAATCATCCATATTCACAATGTCAGTATCCAGTATCTCACCGATCACAAATCACTGACAAATGAAAGATAATATATAAGGGTAATTTAGTGTGAATTCCGATGCCACTAATTTTCAAAGTTGCTCATCTTCTAAATTGCTCTCCAAATATACCGCAAGCAACACCAGTATCATTCAAAGAATAAAAATAATTACATCAAATGGCAACATCGACGTCATACCATGTCCCAAACACTGTACCAATATAATAACAAGCTTCAGCATAAATGTCCTGTTGCCAAAAAAGGGGGCAACCAACATAACACGGCCCCCGATTTTCTAATCAGTCCCGTAGTAAACACACTCACCCTGTTCTCAATTCCGTGTACCGATACACCCTATCCATCAACGGTTGCCGGCGTCCTCGGTAAGCGCCATCTTAACAACCCTTATTATACTCGAGAAAATTGAGCGCCATCTTGGAGTATACTAGTTACGAGTAAACTTAAAAACTTTTTAATTTACAAAGCCCCCACACTTTTAATCAAGGATCAGAAACCATCTCCCCACTTGAGGCTCCAACTCAAATGTTCAGAAGTTGAGATAATCTCAATGATATATACGTCAAATGTAGTTCCGTTATTACTGTCATATTACATGTATAGCAAGACAAGGTAAATTTACTTCCTTATCTGTAAATTCAAATATCAATGTAGTTAAAACAAACATATACACATCTAGACCTATATTATTACCAGATCTAAATTGCCACGTTCCAGTGTTGGGAAGACGATTTTTTTTTATATATAGTTAAATGTTAACGCCCGGTCTCGAACCGGAGCCTGCCACGTGTCAGGCGAACAACATTCTAAGTGTGCCAAACTTGCTCATACTAACAACGGGTGGTAGTTCTTATGTCTTCACCAATTATCATCTACTTGTATACACAATAAGAACGACAGACAGTAGGGTGAAAGAAGAAGAAAAGATTGCATATATATATATACACTAGAAGTGAGAAGGTAACCTACAATAACGTATATCACAACATATTTCCTAGTATATTCAATAATATAATTGACATCCTAGCCTTGCAATTATTGTCAGAACATGACGGCATCAGGTATTATTTACGTGATCTATCCAATGTGTATATTCTAAGGGGTTATCATGATCTATATTCCAACTTTTAATGATAATGTCATTTCATCTAAATATTACAAAACAGATCTCCATAATCACGTCTTAATACAATGCTCATTAAGCACACAAGAATACTGATAATACAAATCCTGGCATTCCTAGAATAAATATTAAATCACTGTTAGTCATGTCCAAGGAAGTACTGATATTCATTATCAACATTCATGCCACATTCCACTGCTTTAAGTTTCATTAGCCAGATTACCTCTCTTCGTCTAAGTTTAAGTTGTCTATTACCCCATCTAGGGTCCTGGCCAATATGATCAATGCCATGAAATCGGAATGTATGCTTAATTTGGTCATAGGGTATCTTGTATCCCCATTCTTCAACGCTCTGAAATGCTCCATCATTCTATCCTGCAATCTCCTAATTGTGCTTCCAACATGTATCTGTCCACAGGAGCATACTATAACATATACCACAAAAGTGGTGTCACAGTTAATAAAGGCATCCATCTCATAGGTCCCTGAATTGTTGTAACAAAATGTCTTAACTCTATTATCAGCCCACCTGCAGGAGCTACAACGGCCACATTTATAGAAGCCTTTTGTTCTGTTACTCAACCAAGTATCCACACTTCTGTATGGGTAGCTATTTATGCTGTAACAATGCCACTCACAACCTCACTGGGCACCCATGCAGTCCACGACATCATCAATCCTCCAACATTCCAGACATCTCCAAGCGCACCAACACTCATTCTGGCTGAGCAGCAGGGAAGAGATACATAGGCAAAGGGGAAAAGGCAACAGTAGATCATAACAGTAGACTTGAAAATGCACAGGCCACAGGAGATGCTCCTATCCAGATAAGTAGAACAAAAAGAAAGAAGCCACGGGGAAAAGGGGAGCAGTGCAGGTGGCCAACTACTAAAGGATTGGCAGCCCATTTGGCTTGCTCTTGTGATACGTTAGAGTGCACTGGAATGAGATGTAGGGTCTCCCCGAGGAGTATAGGCCGAGGAGAGAGTATTTGGTGGTGGAGAAGAAAACCATTTCCAACACCACCGTTCGCTGTGCCCTGGATGCCGCGAACACAGCGGCCTGTGGGCTTAACACCAGGATCCTAGTGAGATGGCCCACCTGGCTCCGCGTCTGTGGTTTTAAACCAGACGTACAGCAGCGTCTGCTCAACATGTCCTCCTTCGGTCCAGAAGGTCTAACCGATGCTTGAAAAACCTCAGACACCACAAAGCCTATGGGTGCCCTCCAATTATCAACTTTTGTAGGCAGCAGTTCTGACATTTAAATCATAAAATCGGAAAATTACTCATTCCTTTTGGAAACCTAATTACTAAGGAGCTGGTCTTCCTCCTTTGAGGCCCCACTCTGAGTTCATAGCCAGTTATTTCCTTGGAAACGCAGGGCTCGTTTCTGACATGCTGGTAGGGGCATCAGATCACAAGAACAGGACCACGGGTTGAACTTTGCGCGTTGCCGCAGGTTAGCAAGGAGGACACTTTAACCATAGCAAAAACTGTAAAATGAGGCTCCCCACAGGATCGCGCACCCCTCGATATCCTGTTGAAAGGAGGGGGCGCCATTCTTTCCGTACTCACTGATATATATATATATATTACCTACTGGCGGTCGCCAGTAGGTATATATAGTTAGGATTTTTTCCCTATGGGATTTTTGAAAATTCTATGTCTAATAACTTTGGCGTTTGTGGACGGAATTGGCTGAAATTTTCTGGAAAATGGCACATTTTGTTTCTGAGCAGCCCCTGGAAATTTGGGGAGGGTTCGTCAAGGGGGGGCCGAGAAAAAAGGGGGGTCCCAAAACGTGTTTTTAACATTGAGTTTTCCATAGGGCGGTTGGCCTCACTTTTAGGCCGAACGGCTGAATGGATTTCCACGAAACTTGGCAAAATTGTAGGGACTGGTAGCCCGATGTGCCTTTGCTAGGTCTCAATATATGTGCTCCAGTGGATTTTGAGAAATTAACGTTCCAAAAAAGATATATATCTGTAACAGCGGACCAGGCAGCGCTCCGGTTCGCGGACTTTACGCGTTACGGAGCTTTGTGAAGCGAAGCTGATTGGTTCTCCGGCGTCTGTAAACATTCCAAACAGTCCGTAGCGGACGCCATCTTGTCTCTCGGTAGGATCGAGAGACAAGAGGAGGCCAAAGCGAAGGGGCAAATGACCATAAGGGGGCATAGTAGATCCTCCCTGACCCTCTAGGTTTGATGTGGAGGTTTTAAAAGGGCCCCGCGGGGCAAAAAAAAATAAAATAATAATAATCGAACGGCTGAATGGATTTGCACGAAACTTGGCAAAATATTAGGGACTGGTAGCCCGATGTGCCTTTGCTAGGTCTCAATATATGTGCTCCAGTGGATTTTGAGAAATGAACGTTCAAAAAAAGATATATATCTGTAACAGCGCTCCGCTTCGCGTACTTTTCGCGTTACGGAGCTTTGCGAAGCTGATTGGTTCTCCGGCGTCTGTAAACATTCCAAACAGTCCGTAGCGGCCGCCATCTTGTCTCTCGGTAGGATCGAGAGACAAGAGGAGGCCAAAGCGAAGGGGCAAATGACCATAAGGGGGCATAGTAGATCCTCCCTGACCTCTTAGGTTTGATGTACCATTTTGCCAAGTTTGGTGTAATTCCGTTCAGCCATTCAGGCTGTAGACGTATGTAAATGTCCTATGGAAAATTGCATGGGGAAAACACATTTGAAAGTGTTAAATGTTACTTTGGTTTTGTATTTGTGTGTGATGAAAGTTAATTGGTTATGTATATATCTCAAATGAGAGGAAACCACAGCCATTTTGTGATACTACTGTCTGAGGTACATCGGTGAGGAATTTTTGGTGGTCAATTTCTGGTGTTTGATTTACACAGTACTAACACTTCTCCTACTTTTAAAAAGGTGAGTTGTTAATTTGTAAGGGGAACTATGTTGTACACTTGAAGATAATTTGAAAAATGTTTTCTGTTATTTATTTGCAGTCCTTCTGTTATACTAAATACTTGATAAAGTTAGTTTCATATTATGTATTACTAAAAACGATAAATGAAAGTGATTATTTTTTTCTGCAATTTACAGCAAGCAATTTCAAAATAAAATGGCTCACAATGAAGAGACCGTGGCAATTTCTTTTGAATTATCCACTACATTGATTGAAATTGACAGCACCAATAATGAAATATTGTCACAAGGAGGAGATGACTTGAATGATTTTTTTGATCAATCTGTTGATGGCGAATTTATCGAATGTTTGGAGACCATAGAGTTACAAGAATCATCATTGCAGACTTTTAATGAGGAGATTCCAGATGAGATGATTGAAGAGGAAATTCCTGATGAGGACATGTTACTAGTTCTTTCAAATTTAGAAAATTCAGAAGAATAAATTTATATTTAGAAATCAAAAATTGTTTGAGACATTATTCATTTTTATTTTTAATTTATGAGGTTGTAGCGAAGTGATTGTAGTATAAAATGAGACTTATAGTATAGAGTGCAACATTTTTATGTTACATGGTAAGTTTACTCATATTTACTTCCCTTCTCCCACTATATTATCTCCAATGTGTATTTGACATCTCTTCTTCATCTCCGGCCTCCTTTCTCTCACTGTGTGTCTCTGATGCATCTTATCGCTGCTATTTTGTGTAATTACAGAAGAGAGTAAAATAAAATAGTTCGGAACGTGAAAAGGGGGCAAAGTAGAGTACCCCTCACCCCCTAGGCCTTCTCAGGCGGTCCCAAAAGGATCAGTTTCTGCTTTCCTGAGAGATTATGGTATGAGTTCCATATACCACAATAACTTGCATTACAACATGCAAGATATCTATCTCCTATTACCAACTTTTGGAGATATTCGCGCTAAGCGCGAATATCTCCAAAAACTAACACCTGCCCTGAGCAGTTCTTAGCCATGTTATCCAATGGGAGGTGGATAACATGGCTAAGAGCATTAGCTCGGTAATGCATGAATATCGCTGACTTTTTAGCGATATTCATGCATTGCGGCCGTTTTTTATCGCATTTGCGATAAACCTTGATAATAGCAAGGTTTATCTTCGATAATTTCTGACGATGCTTAGCGGTAAAAAATTAGTTGGTAAGCATCGTTAGCGATAAATATCGCTTAACTTTGGTAATATGCACCAACGTCTGTTAACGTTCGATTCGAAGGAAATGAGGAAGTGTTGAAAAACATTGTTTGCGCCATCTTGCCTTTTTTGAAATGCCACACTTTTGTCGTGCACGGCAGCCATTTTAGATGCCTTGACCAGACCCACTCTCTGCACGCTGTCGATTCGTAGCATGGCTCCCCACCCTTGCAAGCATCTTCCCCAGGCACTGGTCACCCCCGCTCTCTGTCTTATGCATGGGCAATAAACCTCCCCCCATCTGCGCTGCTCTTCCCTGAGAATCACACTCTGTGCCCGCCCGACACCTCCCTTTCGCCCTATTCACTACCGCACCCTCTGACACGCCTCTTCCTCTGTGTCCGATTGTCCAGGCTATCAGCTAGCCCTGCAGATGTAGTTTATGGCCCCAGCTGTAAAGAATCACCCCTCTTCAAAGGAGTTATAGTAGATCAAGGCCCACACCCGATGAGATCCGTCACACCACACGTGTTCCTACTATCTGAAAACCATCCTGTATTGTGATTGGGGAGGGGACCGAGCCTGAAGCAGAAGATTCCAGGGATGACTCTTTGTACATCAAAGTTTTTACATTTATGTGTCACATTAAAAATATATAGCACTCCAACAAAGTAGTAGGATTATAAAACTTTAATAACTTATAAATATATACAACTAAACAAAAACAGTAAAAACATTTAAACAACGAAGAGACCGTGGCAATTTCTTTTGAATTATCCACTACATTGATTGAAATTGACAGCACCAATAATGAAATATTCTCACAAGGAGGAGATGACTTGAATGATTTTTTTGATCAATCTCTTGATGGCGAATTTATCGAATGTTTGGAGACCATAGAGTTACAAGAATCATCATTGCAGACTTTTCATGAGGAAATTCCTGATGAGGACATGTTACTAGTTCTTTCAAATTATGAAAATTCAGAAGATGTTGCCTGGGTGCCGCACTGATTTGGGTATCCGGCGTGGGGCGTCCCGGGGGGGGTGGATTGTCAGTAGCGGTCTGTTGTGCGAATAGTTCCAAGGCAGCAGAACGCGCTGAAATCTGGATGTCACGAAGGTGATGTCTAGTAAGTTGCCGCCCAGCAAATAACGGCGTGGGGCGCCGCGGGGGTGAGTGAGTCCAGTAGGCACCACAGCTATACTTACCGGCATTGCAGAATTACTGCTGGAGACAATGCCTGTGCTGTAGCAGGGTCACAGCAGAAACAACAAGCATTTACAATGCAATGGTTTCGCCTTTTGAAAAGTTTGAGCTATTGGCATTGTAAATGACAATTTTTATGTATGTGTTGGTTTTGAAAATAAATAAATAAATGGCATTGTCATTTACAATGCCAATAGCTTAATCTCTCGCAAATGCGAGACCTATAGCATTTGCAATGCAATAGGTCGCGTATTTACGCGAGTTTGAGCTAATGATATTGCAGATAACCATGCGTTTTATTTGTTTCAAAAACCAAAACATAAATAAAAGGTCTCACACTGCGGTCTCTCACACAATGCTGCCTCTCACACACCATGCTCTCCCTAGAAGACTCACACTGCTGCCTCTCACACACCATGCTCTCCCTAGAAGACTCACACTGCTGTCTCTCACACTGCTGTCTCTCACACTGCTGTCTCTCCTACACACACACATGCAGAGAGCGACACACACAGCCACACACATACAGAGAGCCACACACACACGTACAGAGAGCCACACACACAGCCACATACATACAGAGAGCCACACACACAGCAGCTAAACCCTGAGCAGCAGCTAACCCTTGCACAGCAGCTGAGCTACACTTCAGTGTGCTGTACGGTTGTCCTAATAACCCCCAACTGATAATTAAATTAAATAAAAACAAAAAGGCCATGTAAAATATTATACAGACGGTTTTATGTAAAGTTTTACTTAGGATTCCTGTCCGGGCATTTGCAGAATGTTAAAAAGTGAACAGATGGCCGGTATTTTCTTTTTGAAAGGAGGCCTCCATAGTTCCCACACTAATGTTATTCGTAAATAAACACTGCCCATATGCATTGTGTTTCTCTTTAAAAGGCAAAGACTTAGCCAACTTAAGCTGCTGTCTTTTTTAAGACCGCCCACTTGTGTGCCGAAATAAGGAAGGCCCTTTGAGTTTGTCTGACCTGGATCAATCACCAAACACCAGCATCTGGAATAATCGATTTATGCTGCCAACAAAGATGTTTATACTACGGTGTTGTGACAACAACCGGCTATGTTAAATAAAAAAAATAGAGAAATCAAGCATGAGGCCTAAATCTATTGGAACAAAATGGGTGAATTAGGATGAAAATAATACTGTTAAAAAGTAAGCACGATGTTACATGGTCACAATGCCTTCACACTAGACACAAGATTCATGAAATGTAACATTTGAATGTTCATGATCAATCCGTTTACATGCCTTACCCTACCCGTGCACAAGATACAAGAGGTCGGTCTCAGAGTAGGCATCAAGCAGAAACACTACGGAAGTTGAGGGCGATAGGGGAAGCGGAATTTTGACACGTTCAGCATTGCACAAAAATAGTCTTGCGTTTCCGAGATGTGCCCGCAGCATGCGCCCCCTTCCTGTAAGGCATTCCACTGACATTAACATCCAACAGCGCCGACCTGCTTTACATTAAATCATGCGCTTATGCACGGAATGTTCTATTGCGCTGGTGTTTGATATTCAGACATCAATATGCTCTTCTTCTTCCTGGTCATCGTTTTGGGTGGCCATAAATATTTGCAGAACATGCCCATTTCCAGATGATGCCCATTATTCAAAATGCAGGCCTCGCTTGGGGATGTTTGCGTAAGTTTAGTCATCGCGTGTGCAGTAAACCATGGCGTGTAAAAAAACGTCAGCTTTTCTAACCTAAAGATGCGCGACTTCTTGTTCACAAAAAGAGTCCCTCCCCCACCCTGGTGGCTTTGCAGCGGCGGCGTACTTCGTGTCTGCATCGTCCGTCCCTGCAGCCGGTTTCACGCTGACCTCACTGTGCCCATACACTGCACAAACACGGGGGTGCAGATATACTGCACGCCCCCTTCAACAGGGACCTCTGGGTGCGACTCGAAGTCCGGGTGCGGACTGACTACCGGCACCACCTCACGGCCGCTCTAGTTCTCAGCTGGATGCGCCCTTGGGCAGACACGACAGATATGCAGCAGATCCTGTTCTCTACAGGAGGCCATGCGGTGTGAACGAAGCCAGGGTGTGGAGGGGGGGGTTGGGGACTCACGATGACAGGTGGATGAAGAGGCCCCGGGTGGCAAGAGGGTGGGTAGGGAAGCCACAGGCAGGGGCTTCAATGAAACATCTGCAGAGATTAAGTGGCTGGGCGGGGCAGATCCGGGTTCCAAGGGGTTTGGCGAGGTGGAGAGGGAGGGCAATGTGAAGGGTGGCGACAAGGGGTTGGGCAAGGCAAGCTCGGAACCTGACGAAACAGCCGTCGGGGGTAGGGGTATGCGAGGACAAGCCTCGGAGAACGAGGGGTCTTGAAAGGCAGTCTCTGCAGACTGAGAGGTTTCAACGGTGGTCTTGGGCTCTAAGTGGCTATGATGAGGAGAGGCCGCAGGTGGAGATGGGGTGTGAGAGTCCTCGTAGACGGGCAGTGGGACAGCCCTGAGGGGAAGGGGATTGGGAGAGGCGGCGCTGATGTTCAGCGAAGAGGCCCCGGACGGGGGGGCTGTGCTCGGAATTGTCCGGGGCTTCTTCTTGCTCCCGCTGCCTAGGGAGCAGGGAGCCGCCGCTGGCCTCGGGGCTTCCGGGAGGTGCCCAGTCCGGGGGTCCGGGACATTGTGCCTCAGGGGCCTCCCCCTGTGAAGGTGCGCTGATGGGGCCGCCCTGACTGTCGTCACAAACGGGTTGCGGCTTCCATGGCTGGGTGCTCATCCTCTCCTCCGGGATGTGGGCAGCTATTCCTCCTCCTCCTCCTCCAGCGAAGTCCGCTGCCTGCTCGCTCTCCATGCGGCTGATCGGAAGGTAAAAATGTCAAGCGGGAGGGGGCGGGAAAGGGGGAGGAGAGACGCAGAAGACGGCCGGAGCAGGAAGGCGGGTGCCGGCTCAATGCCGGACCAGATTCGGGGGCGGGAGAGAACACGGACGACGGGAGGGGGGCGGGAGAGGACACGGACGGCGGGAGGGGGGCGGGAGAGGACACGGACGGCGGGAAAGGGGAGGGAACGGGAAACAACGTAACTCCGCCCAGGGAAAAAATCTCGGGAACGCCCCCGAATCTGGTCCGGCCTTGACGGACAGATCCGGCACTCAATGGCTAGCCTCCATTTATGGAGCTAGCCAATGAGAGCCGGGGGACGTTCCCGAACTCCTTATAGTCAACAAAGGATTTCACCTGCGCTGAAAAGCTGCGCAGAGCGCAGCCTTTTGGCAGGCGAAACCCAAAAAAGAGTGAAGTGCGGGGGGGGGGGGGGCGGGTAAGATTTAATTAAGAATCATCTTCTAGCCCCAAATGCCCAAACCAGCAAACTTTCATATTGAAATGTACTCACAGTACCACATTCACACTGTAGCAAATCAAAGTAGTACTAAGATCAGTTAACTTAATGATTTATAACTTTCCAGAAACGGAATAGTTTTACAAAATCCTGGAAACTGCAGCCCACTGAAATATATAAGTTAATGATGCCACACTCAAAATTATGTTCTATCATGTCTCACACATGGCAACTCTTCATGTATTGGAGAAAACGTATTTTATTACTTCAACTTTTTTTTATTGCCTCGCGTTGAGAACTGGTAGTGTCAGACGGCCTAAACAGGGCGGTCAACAAAATGGATTAAAGGGGCTGAAACACACTAGAGCAAAAAAGTAGAGACAAGGTAATAGGGACAAACAGCTAACTGATGCTCATTTGCCTACCCCAACCACACCTACTTTGCCCCAAAAGGCTATCTTTGAAAGGAAGCCAATAATCTGGATTTCCGAAGACAAACTAAACCTAGACTCCCAAATTAGAAAACATTTTAGGTTCTCTCTCCTTTCAGTTCCAGCGAAATAAATAATTACAGAAACAGTGCATGCCAACACTATCTGTGACTCCAGGACCTTTAAACTGCCTTATTACACATATCCAAAAAGCAGCTGTAAATCCACTGCCCCATATAGAGTAAAATGAACCTGTATCGCGAGATTTGCTAGGGATAAAATGGTCACAGATTGTCATCAAGAAGGGGGAATGCTATTCTTTGGAATACTTTTGAATAAATGCAATGAGTCTAGCTGTGAGGGGACTATTGTATATGTATTCATAGCTTTTCTGTTCTATGATGTGTGCTACATCGTATGTGTTTTTAATTGTACTTTTTAGATCATTCATTAATAGCCGAATAAAGAATTATTGATTGTGAGGGTGATGCGATCAACCTTGGAAATCTGACAAAGGGATACTCGGATTTTTTTTGCATCTACCCACGCCCTTAAACATCGCCTACTAATTGCGCGGCTGCATATCCCCTCCTGCCCGGGTGTGATTGTTCTTCTTCCAGTTGATATTTTATGCACTACGCCAGGCAGCGCTAAAACACGAGATGGCAGCGATAAAACACGAGATAGATGCGTCCCGCTTTCATCGATCAACTGTCCTCGTGAATAATCGAATCCAGCTCTAGCTAGCTCAGCAAAGCCGGCTACGCATCAACTGGTTTACACATTCGCAGGGACTTACCAGTGAAAGAGGATCATTTTCAGGTTTATTTAGGAGCTGGCGGAGCAATGGTCTAACTTTTGCGGCGCTCTGCTATACACCTAAAACACATACGTAAAAACAGACAGAGCGCTGGTCAGGTGCAACACATGATGAAACAAAGAGGCCCAATTTACGAAGGAAACAGAGGCATAGCTATAGCTAGGTGTAAGGAAGTAGGAGAGCTTGAGTGAAGTCTCCCGCTCACACTTTAGAAGTCTCAAAGCAGTGGCGTAACGCCCTCCCCCTCCATATCATCACCAAGGGAAGGCATGAGATAGAATAGGTTCCCCCTGGAAGCAGCACCCCCTGCCCCGCAAAGGCCTATCTACTCCCCGTCTCAAAAATTCAGGAATTATAAAAAAAAAAATGGAATGACAATATTCAATTTGTGAACCACGGATCCAAATAGGCATACACTGAAACTGACCAGCAGAAACAAAGGTAGGTAAACATTCCAAGTTATTGGAATGTGTAGGAAATAAGCATAAGTTAGTTGTTCGGCGCCCATACAGCGCACGCAAAGGGAAGGTGCGGGAGACAAGGCGCGCCTGCCCAGGGTCACCGGTTCCCTCCTCCTAGCATTGCAGCGCCCACCTCTAAGACTTACCCGCGGCGGGTGCACCGACTCCCGGGCGCTCTGCGCCTCTTTGTCCTCGCAGGTGAACTGGCTGAAAACGCAGCAGCAGGCGTCAATGGCACCAGAGGAAGGTTTGAAACAGGGGAGTCGGTCACGGAAACGAGTCCTTCCCTGCCTCTCCTCCCCTGTGAATACCATTGGCAGCAGGGGAGGTGGCACCAGCCAAGCGCCACCCCCGAGGGGCGGTCACCGCCGCAGGCGCACGCCTCTTTGAGAAGGGAAACCGACCTGCTTTGAAATTTGTGAATGGAGCACGCGGCCAGCGAGTGGTCGAGGTGTGACCAGAGGCCCACACACCAACTGCTGACCCCCTGGCCCGAGGGTCATCTCGTGACAGCTGCAGGACGCGGCTTTTCTCTTTCATTGCCCAAGCTTTTGTGAAATTTAGTTAGGTGATCAGTTAAAGATCGCCAGCCTTCTGAATATTTTATTTTTCCCAAGGTTATGTTTCGTATGCCTGGGGAGCAGGGAGCCGCCGCTGGCCTCGGGGCTTCCGGGAGGTGCCCAGTCCGGGGGTCCGGGACATTGTGCCTCGGGGGCCTCCCCCTGTGAAGGTGCGCTGATGGGGCCGCCCTGACTGTCGTCACAAACGGGTTGCGGCTTCCAAGGCTGGGTGCTCATCCTCTCCTCCGGGATGTGGGCAGCTATTCCTCCTCCTCCTCCTCCAGCGAAGTCCGCTGCCTGCTCGCTCTCCATGCGGCTGATCGGAAGGTAAAAATGTCAAGCGGGAGGGGGCGGGAAAGGGGGAGGAGAGACGCAGAAGACGGCCGGAGCAGGAAGGCGGGTGCCGGCTCAATGCCGGACCAGATTCGGGGGCGGGAGAGAACACGGACGACGGGAGGGGGGCGGGAGAGGACACGGACGGCGGGAGGGGGGCGGGAGAGAACACGGACGGCGGGAGAGGACACGGACGGCGGGAAAGGGGAGGGAACGGGAAACAACGTAACTCCGCCCAGGGAAAAAATCTCGGGAACGCCCCCGAATCTGGTCCGGCCTTGACGGACAGATCCGGCACTCAATGGCTAGCCTCCATTTATGGAGCTAGCCAATGAGAGCCGGGGGACGTTCCCGAACTCCTTATAGTCAACAAAGGATTTCACCTGCGCTGAAAAGCTGCGCAGAGCGCAGCCTTTCGGCAGGCGAAACCCAAAAAGGATTCTGTTGAAGATGTTGTTGGTTTTCAATTTGAAAACAGTTCTGGTGTCAACTGCTATGCTAATGTAGTGGTTAATGTTTTGTTTTCTCTAGAAAATGTAAAAGAGGGGGAGGCAGTCCAAAGTTCTGGTAAAAGGGCAAAGGAAAGGATCGGTGGTTTGAACTATCAGTCAAAAAGGGGAGGGGGTGCAACAATTTTTCCTACCGGGTCACAGTGTGCTTTCACCGGAACTGAGGTCTGCAGGATTCTAGTCATTCAAAGTGAGGCTGGCGCCAGCATGGGAGCGCCGACGTCCCGCGGATACAGTTTCGTCACTCCACGGGCGATCATGGCAGTCATTCCCCATCGGGGGTGTCTGCGGGGGTCGGAGACTCCCGCGGCTCCTCTAGAATCTTCAAGGTCGTGGAGGACTACGGTGGTGGAGTCAACCAGTGACCGGGCCATTTCTTTATGCTGGGCCCGCTCTTGCCAGGTCGACCGCCATTTTGAGAGTTCGGTAGCTACTGGCGATCGCGGGGTCAAATGAGTGGACGGGCTCCACCCTGCCGGGCGAGACGTTGCAGCATCGCCACAGTGGAAGAACCCTTTTCCGGGCGCCTGGAGCGCTGAGGGTGCAGCTGGGAAGCCTCCACCTGTGGAGGCGGGAGAGGCCTGTTCGCACCGTCTCTCCCTCCCAGTGCACCCCACGGCGTCTCGCTTGACATTTGTTATGGCCGGACCAGGCGATGAGGATGAGGGGGGGGGGGGTCGGAGGCATGTGCAAGACATCCCCCCCCAGTGTTGTTGCAGCCATTATAAAAGAAAGAAGAAATGTCCCGTCCGTCTTTGGGCCGGACCTCCGGTGGATGGCGGCCAGACGCCCTTTGCTCTGGCCCCATGAACGGGTTCCTTGGCTCATCGGCTGCAGCCGGATCCTTTTCCGGGCGCCTGGAGCGCTGAGGGTGCAGCTGGGAAGCCTCCACCTGGGGAGGCGGGAGAGGCCTGTTCGCACCGTCTCTCCCTCCCAGTGCACCCCACGGCGTCTCGCTTGACATTTGTTATGGCCGGACCAGGCGATGAGGACGAGGGGGGGGGGGGTCGGAGGCATGTGCAAGACATCCCCCCCAGTGTTGTCAAAGCCATTATTGAAGAAAGAAGAAATGTCCCGTCCGCCTTCGGGCCGGGCTTCCGGTGGATGTCGGCCGGACGCCCCTTGCTCTGGCCCCATGAACGGGTTCCTTGGTTTATCGGCTGCAGCCGGATCCCATCGGCCCCAGCCCCCGGCCGTTGGTGGCCGGACCGGTAGAGAATGTGGCGGGACTACCTGCAACTGTCAAGGGCCACCGCGGCCGGACTGGGAGAGAGAGGGGAGGGTCGAGGACACGGACATTCCCCCCCCTGCAACTCTCCAGTGTTGTCAATCCCCCTGGCCGGGTCCCGCTGGCCTCGGCCTCTCCTCCGGCTACACCCTACGTGATGATCTCCTGGCCGAGGCGTGGCAGCAGGACCCGTCTTATATGTGTTGCTTCCGGCTGGGCGTAGCCGAAAACCTGTTGCCCTTTGGAAGTTTCTAGAATGGGGCGGATGTCTGCTGACTTCTATCTTTTCCAGTTTGCCGTTATTTGGCCGTGGCAGGCGGTGGGACAGACAGGTTTTGGGGCAGTGAGGGGCGATGTTTTCAGGTTTCTTATTACAGGCTTACTTCTAACGTTTCTTGTTTCTAGGACAATAATAGGTTTTATCATTACGTATTGTTATCGTTTCTTTGTTTGTTATTTAATAAAAAGTTCATCAGTGGCCTACTGATTTTCGTTTTCCTATTCTTTTCTTTCCAGGTTGTCTCATGCTAAAGTTTCTGTTAACAGGATACAGTGATCACTTCGTTATTATTGCATATGTCCTTTTCACTAGGGGTGCTCTCTGGTCGGGCCAGATGACGTATCTCTAGTAAATGGTCCGGGTGAAACAGGTGCATCAATCAGTGGGGAGTAGATAGGCATGACAGATTACAACGGGGGAGAAAGGTCCGCATTACCTACCCTTTCACTACTTGCAAAGATTTTCCTACGTATATTTGCAAACAGGGAATACCTCCAAAAAGAACCAATTCCCAAACAGTCAATGTTTGGGCAAACAATCAATCAATGAGGAACGAAATAGGCACAACGTGTTAAAGGTTTGCGTTACCTACCCTTCACTATCTGCAAAGGGAGAGAGAATATTCCTATTCTTCCTCGTTTGCAGGCAGAGAAGATCCTTAAGAGAACCAACTTCGAACAATTCAATGCTCGATTCAAACAATCAACAAGGGGTACTGTGAACACAAATGAACGCCGCTTATGTACATACACATTGCTATTTTCAACAGGTTGTTCCTAATGTTTCTATTTTAGCGAGGTCAAAAAGAGATCCCATTAGTGGCCTACTGAATTTGCTCGATTCCTTTTGTTTTTTTACACGATTTTTCGCTATCTGCAAAGACTAAAGAGAGTATTGCGACTCTGTGCTTGTTTGTAAATAGAGAATGAACCAAAGAGAACAATCAATCAAATGGAGAGAGAAGCAGGCACGACGGATTACAACGGGGGCAAAGGCCTGCGTTAACTAGCCTTCACTATCTGCAAAGAGAGAGTACTCCTAATAGAAATGAGGGGTGGGGGGCAGCATTCAAAGCAGATCAGTGTGCATAAACACGAAAATGTTTTTACTTACCACGTACTTGACATTCGACAGCTTATGATATTTGCTATTAAAAAACCATTGAAATTCACAGAAAAAACCATAGGTTATAGACCATATATAGTTAGGAATTAGCATTTACAAAACCTTGAAAATTCACTGAAAAAACCATAGGTTATAGACCATATATCGTTAGGAATTAGCATTTACAAAACCTTATTTTACTCACACAAAACCATTGAAATTCCATATATAGTTAGTTGCACTAACTATATATCGCGCACCCGCAATCCACTGCTGATGATGTCACATATTACATCATTCATGACATGGTCAGTGACATCACTGATGACATCACCCACCTCCGAGCCGGAAGCTCTGCCGCCAAGCCAGACGCTCCGCCTCCAGGCCGGAAACTCTGCCTCCGGGCCGGAATTTCCAGCCCGAGTGCGGACGTAAAGTTAGTAGTCTTAAATCTATTCTGTGAATACCGAAAGTAGTAAGTTCATTCTGTGAATCCCGAAAGCAGTAAGTTCACTCTGTGAATCCCGAAAGTAGTAAGTTCACTCTGTGAATCCCGAAAGTAGCAAGTGCATTCTGTGAATACCAAATAGTAGTAAGTTTAGGATTTAGTCTTAAGTTCATTCTGTGAATCGGGCCCCAGCCACCTGCAGCAGGGCTTGTAGTACCCAACAAAAATCCACCTACAGCTGAACTTGTAGTACCCAACACTCACCCACCTGATGCAGGACCTGAAGTACCTAACACTCTCCACCTGCAGCAGGGCGTCAAGTTCCAAACACCCATCCATGTGGAGCAAGATCTGCAGAACCACCCTCATTCACCTGCAGCAGGGCCAACATCATCCATCAGTCAGCCACCTGAAGCAGGGCTTGAAGTACGCAACACTCACCCACCTTCAGCAGGACCTGCAGGACCAAACACACTCCACCTGCAGCAGGGCTTGACGTATCCAACACCTATCCACATGGAGCAAGACCTGCAGAATTGAACCTCATCCACCTAAAGCAGGGCCTGTACTAACCAAAAGCCATCCGCCTGCATCAGGGCTTGGAATACCCAACACTCATCCACCTGCAGTAGGGCCTGTAGTGCCCAACACTCATCCAGCTGCAGAAGTGCTTTTAGTAACCAATAGTCTCTGACTGCAGCATGACCTGAAGTGCCCAACACTCATCCACCTGCAGCAGGACCTGTAGACATAGACTGTCATCCACCTGCGGCAGGACCTGTAGTACCCAAAGCTCAGTGTTGGACCCGGCCTCATGGCGTGGTCCTACCCCTCCCGCATGGCGGGCCCAGGACGACATCAGCCCTCCTCCGGACCTCGGGCAGCCCCTTCGGCCCGACCCTGCACGCCCCAACACCACAGGTCCGGCTACCATCCCGGATCCCCATCACCGGCCTGGCTCCAGCGTAGGCCCATCACGACCTAAGCACGAGGCCGTGCCCGACTCCATCTTGGGTCCCCCACGTCACGACCACGTGGCCTCGGCCCCGGCCCAGGCTCCAGCGAAGCCCCGACATCGAGGCACCAAGATCCCCCCAGGTGGTCGAGTGGCCACTCGACAGATCCCGGAGGAAGAGGAGTTTCGATGGCCCTCCAGCCGTCCCCGACGCCTGGTATCGATCGCCCTCCGGCCTCCCTGGGCGCTGGCTCCACCCCCCTGCTGGGTGTCTGGACACCATCATCCCGGCCCCTCTGACCCCCAGGCGAGAGGGTCCGGACATCAAAGGACCTCCGTCCTATATCTGGGCCAGCCCCGGAGTAGGACGCTAGTTGTATCCTGGACTGGAAGCCCTGCGGACGCTGTCACGGCCGACACCAAACGAACTCCTCCCTCCTGTAACCCGACGTCCATCTGAGAGCCTGCTGGCGCTGCCGCGGCCTACCTTGCTGAAACCATCTGAGAGCCTGCTGGCGCTGCCGCGGCCTACCTTGCTGAAACCATCTGAGAGCCTGCTAGCGCTGCCGCGGCCTACCTTGCGGAAACCATCTGAGAGCCTGCTGGCGCTGCCGCGGCCTACCTTGCTGAACCACCCGAGAGCCTGCTGGCGCTGCCGCGGCCTACCTCGCTGAACCACCTTGCAAGCCTGCTGGCGTTGCCGCGGCTCGAACCTCTCGGAACCCCCCAGCTCGAGGATTGAGAGCTGTGCGTAGGGTATCCCTTCCCCGCCAGAGTGAGACTGTCCCGCTACCTTACCCTCCTGTTCGAGACTTTACGGATCCCTCGATCCGCCTGTATATACTGCCAAGAACCCGCAACCTTTATTACTTATAAAAGCCTAAGAACTTGACCTCTTGTGTGGTGTCCGTTTGTAGTGTTGTGATTACTCCGCTGTACGATCCTAGGAGAGGGCCCTCATTCAGGAGGCCTCTCGGTAACGCTCGGCTACTTCTCGACGGAGAGGTGGACCTAGGGGTGGTCAGTCAGACATCTTCTGCCTCCCCCGGGGTCGCCTTTCTAACACTCAGCCACTAGCAGCAGGATCTGTAGTGCCCAACACTCATCCCCCTGGAGCAGAACCTGTAAAACCAGACCCTTATCCACCCGCAGCAGGGCCTATAGTACTGAACACTCCTCCACCTGCAGCAGGGCCAACAGGACCCAACACTCATCCACTTGCAGCAGTACCTGTAGTGCCCAACACTCATCGCCCTGCAGCAGGGCCTGTGGTACCCAAGACTTTTTCCACCTAAATCAGGACCTGTAGAACCCAACACTAATCTACCTGTAGCAGGATGTGAAGTAACCAACAATCATCCCCCTGTAGCAGGGCCAACAGCACTCAATACTCTTCCACCTGAAGCAGGACATGTAGTACACAACACATTGCAGGATGGTTGTTGGGTACTATGAAATGAAAAGGTCTTTATTGTTTGATTAATTAAAACCTTACAATATAGATGCAATAATTCTTGATTATAAAATCAGTTATAAAATCAGTTCTATAAAAATTATAAACTTCAAGTTTGTTACACTATTTACATGTTAGGTACTTCCTAGATTACACCCTTTCAATTTTTGATGTTCCAACTTAATTCTCAATTGCGTTAGAAACCTAACTACAGTTAGTAGGGTACTACAGGCCATGCTGCAGGTGGATGAGTGTTGGGTACCACAGGCTGTGCTGTAGTCGGAGAGTATTGGGTACTACAGGCCCTGTTCCAGGTGGATGAGTGTTGCGTATTGCAAGCCCTGCTGCAGGTGGATGGGTGTTGGATACTTCAAGCCCTGCTGCAGGTGTAAAGTGTTGGGAACTTCAGGTCCTGCTCCAGGTGGGTGAGTGTTGGTGTAAAAACTGGCTCTATATATACTGCACCAAAGAGAGGTGCAGGGTGTATAGAGTCCAAGCGTCTCCAGAGGTTTGGCTGAGATTAAAGTTAGATAGAACTTTACTCTTTAAAGTGGTAGCTTGGTCGAGCAGTGAGGCAGTATCAGAGGACAATGTAAAGCATTTGATGTACACACCCAGTGAGCAAATAAAACCACACACTCAAGAACTGAACTCTAGGTCAACTGTATTGTATACAACAATATACTGTTGTTTTATTTCTAGAACCAAGCAGCCTGGTACAGGCAAGCATAAAAATTCTTTTCAGTAGTAAATTACTTGTATGAACACAGTTCAAAATTGCAGTGTAACTTGTACTGGTTTTGGTTACAGTTTTGAGTAAGCAGTTTGCAACACATTGCAGGTATAGTACATTCAATTGAATGGGCTTTTTAAGTGAAATGCAGTTAATTACTTTTCAAATTACTTTTGCTAACACAGGACTGGATCCTAGATTCAGCCCTGGGACATGTCCTAAAAACAGGTGAGTAAATGCGTTTTGGTTAAAGGTACGATTTTTAAAGGATATTATTACATTTCAAAAGTGGAAACTTTTTCACATATAATCACTAATGTTATCCTATGGGAGGAAATTCACTTAGCAGGTAAGTTATGTTATCAATACTTTTTCTTACTCAGTACTGGATCCCGGATTCAGCCCTGGGACATTTCCTGAAAACAGTTGAGAAAATGTGTTTTGGTTATTCGGCTGCTTTTTAAGGAATATTTGTGGTTTTCAAAAGTCAATACAAAAACTTTTGGAGAGAAAAAATGTCAATGTTATCCTATGAGGAAAACTGAGTTATCGGTTTCAAGGTAAGTAATCGGTCTTGTAAGTTAGGGTTCTGGAGTTAGACTCAGGGGTTTCCCAGGGTCAGTGATGCACTGTTTTTGCACCCTCACTGGCATTCGGGCGGCCGGGAGCAGAGTGTTGAGACTCCATGTTATCCTATGGAGGATAGGGGGGGCTCCGGTTGGTGGCGGCTGGAAAGTAGGCCACAGGGCTGTGGGAGCAAAGCTCCTGGGGCCTTATTTATGAAGGCCTTGCGCCACCGATGCGTCACTTTTAAAATGGGA
This sequence comes from Lissotriton helveticus, assembly GCF_964261635.1. Classification (NCBI taxonomy): domain Eukaryota; kingdom Metazoa; phylum Chordata; class Amphibia; order Caudata; family Salamandridae; genus Lissotriton; species Lissotriton helveticus. Next base: position 476,063,475 of record NC_136062.1, read on the forward strand.
AAAAGTGACGCACCGGTGGCGCAAGACCTTCATAAATAAGGCCCCTAGGGTTAAGCTCAGGGCAAGTTGGGGACCAAATTAGCGCCAAAGGGGCACCCTCAGCGGCGCTAGGGCAGCTGGGTGCAGGGTGCTGTTTTGAGGTCGGGTGCCCTGTTGATTTCAATGGGGATTCTCAGGGGCAAAGAAATACTGCAGGCTCGGGGACAAGGATCTTCCAGGAGGGACCACCACTTCGAGGGGTAAGTTGGGATGTTTAGGCACCGATGGGTTGGGCACACAAGGTCGTGGGGCATCTGGTGCAGGGGTGCCTTTGGACGCCGGATTTTCTTACCCACTCTGGACGCGGTAGGAGGGGTCCTCTGGATTGAGGCTGCAGCTGTCGGCTGGAGGCTTGAGACAGGTCAGGGGTCACCGCATCTCGGGTCAGAATCCCCGGGGGGGGACCTCCTCGTGGTGTTTGTTCACTCAAACAGGGGCTGGACTCACGAGGTGCAGACTGTGCTGGATTCGCAGTTTCTGGCTGGCACCAGAAGCTGCAGTTTAAACACGTCCTGTTTTCACGGGAGAAACCGCTTGGAAAGTGAATGCATGTAGATCATCCGGGGTTTTTGAGATTGCTGGCCGCTGGACACGCCGGGGTTTTGCAGGAGCAGGTTCGAGGGGAGACAGGCCTGTAGGGCTGGGGCCAAGTCAGGGGGCGTCGTCCTCTTGTTAGCTCTGCACGGCTTCTCGTCCTTCTTTTCTTATGGTTGCTGGATCTGAGGAAGGAAGGTTCAGGGTACCCCTAAATACTAAATTTAGGGGTGTTACAGGTAGGTAAATGGGTCCCTTCCCTAGGGTGGGTACACCCCCTATTCTGCCACTCTCCAGTGGGAGGGGGGCAGGAGTCTGTCCCTGGTTGGCTGGGTACCCCCATCCTCAAGATGGCGGGGACTCAAGGTTGTGCTTCACCTCACCTCCCCCACCTTAGGGGAGGAGTTGGCAAAGGTGGGCACACCTCACTTCCTCACTTTGTTCTTCCCTCGGGTCTCCAGTCTAAAGTGGGGGGTAGAACCAGTGAGGACTGGTTGCTGAGTACAGCAAGTGGTATGGAGAGGCTCACAATGGTGGCATGCCTTTGAAGCTTCTCCTTCGTGAACCCTGCCCATCCTGGGGGAGGAGACATGGCACCTCGTTTCAGGATGTGCATTGTTTCAGGTCCCCGAGAGCAGCAAGATCTTGACCCAGAGATCCAAAAACATGTCTGGTGGTGGCAGCCGAGGCAGCCACTCAGTCAGGTCACTAGGAGTTGGTAGAGTTTCAGGGGACATCTCTAAAATGACCTCTGTAATGCATGTTACATTAAATCCCGCACTGGTATCAGTGTGGGTTTAATGGGCTGAGAAGTTGGATACCAAACTTCTCAGTCTTCAGTGTAGCCATTATGATGATGTGGAGTTTGCAATGACAACCTCCCAGCACCATATACTCTTAATGGCAGCACTGCACTTACAGTGCCCTGGAATGGACCTTGGTACTGTAGGGGTACAGGGCTCATGCACCTGTACCCTCACCACTGCCATAGGTCACCCAGCTAGAGGGGTGACTGATGTTGGCCAGAGCAGGGTTTTGTGAGCATGGCACACAGGTATGTGTGCCATGTCGACTCTTTGTTTTGTTCTTCACCAAGACACGCAGCCTGCAAAGGCAGTGTGAGTGTGTCAGGGCACAGGGCCTCAAAGGGTGGCACAATGAGTGCTGCAGCCCTGAGGGGCCTCCTCTGGTCACAGAGCCCTGGGTACCTATGGCACCATTTACCAGGGGGTGACATGTGGCCAGAGATGCCAATGGGCCTAGGCTTCAATGCAGGTTTAGGGAAGGAACACAGGCACACTCAGTCAAAGCAATTCAGCAAAAATTGGGGGCGTACCATGCAAGAAAGAGGGCACTTTCTCACAGTTGGGTAACAAATGAAACAAGAGGGAGTGAAGAGGTAAAACCAGTGGTGGATTCATCCTCCTCAAGCACGTCTTTAAAGTAAACAAAGTAAATCCACCATGTACAGGATGTGAAAGAAGGTGTCTTGCCAGACCCTATGTTGTGTGTCTTTCCTGGTGTTAGGGGAAGCACACAGTTATGTTAAAATAACCCTCACCCACCAAAAGGGCCTTTGGTGGCATGCTTCATCATCGGGTTCTTCCCGCCCTCCGGTGGGACGGGGCGTGCTACGACCTACGAAGATGTGGGAGCACTGATAAGTGAATACAATGTGAAGTGGCAGAAAGTGAGAGTGGAAGGGTCAGATGTGCAATAGTGATGTTTGTTTAAAAAATACCTGGCTATGTGGAAAAATGAACTTTGATGTTCTTTCTAGCTGGTATTATTAATAAAAATGGGGAAACGGGTTCTATGCAACAATGGGCAAACACCTCCTTTGTCGACATGTTTCAAAGTCATCCCCTTGACTTCTCCTCAGGATCTAAACAGATCACTATACCACTCTAAGGGCCAGATGTAGGTAATTCCGATTTACCTACTCTTAAATACCGAATCATACCGAATCGGTATTTAAGAGTAGGTAAATAGGAAGCAGGCAGATGTAGGTAATCTTTATTTTGCAATTACCGAATCGGTAAGATTTGGTATTTACCGATTCGGTAAATACCGAATCGGTATTTCCCATTGATTCCTATGGGCGTTGAAGCCCATAGGAATCAATGGGAAATACCGATTCGGTATTTACCGAATTGGTAAATACCGAATCCTGGCAGGGGGAACGGGGTGTCACTTTGACACCCTGTAGCACCCCAATTGCAGGCTTGTGTGCCATGTGGCACACATACATGCCCTAAGGGCATGTCTGTGTGTCATATGGCATAGGTGTACATGCACAGATAGGATTGGGTGGTAAAATAAGAACTCCTAAGGGCCTGGCACTGCAAACTGTGCCACCTACATATGGATTTACAGAATCAGTATATTTACCGATTCGGAAAAATACCTAAGTGGTAACTTTAACGAATCGGTAAATATACCGATTCTGTAAGTTCCAAGCCACCTATATGTCAAAAGCCAAATATCGGTCGGTAACGGCCGAAATCGGCCGTTACCGACCGGTATTTGGCTACCTACATCTGGCCCTTAATCCTTAATGAAAACATGATCTGGCAGTCGCAGAACCGTGTGCATATAAATTAGAACATGCACTCAATACTGATGAGTGTTGCGTACTTCAAGCCCTGCTTCAGGTGGATGAGTGTTGGATGCTGTTGGCCCTGCTGCAGGGGGATGAGTGTTGGTTACTACAGGTCCCGCTACAGGTAGATTAGTGTCGGGTTCTACAGGTCCTGCTTCAGGTGGGAGAGGGTCGGGTTCTACAGGTTCTGCTGCGGGTGGATGAGTGTTGGATACCACAGGCACTGCTGCAGGTGGATGAGTGTTGGATACCACAGGCACTGCTGCAGGTGGATGAGTGTTGGGTACTACAGGCCCAGCTCTAGGTGGATGAGAGATGGATACCACAAACCCTGCTGCAGGTGGATGGGTGTAGGGTTCTATAGGCCCTGGTGCTGGTGGATGGGAGTTGGGTACTACAGGTCCTGCTACAGGTAGATTAGTGTTGAGTGCTACAGGTCCTGCTTCAAGTGGATGAGGGTCGGTTCTGCAGATCCTTCTCCACGTGGATCGGTGCTGGGTACTTCAAGCCCTGCAGCAAGGCTTAACATACCAAACACCCATCCACCTGCAGCAGGGTTTGTAGTACCCACACTCTCCCCCTGCAGCAGGACCTGTAGACGTTGACACTGATCTACCTGTAGCAGGACCTGTAGTACCCAACACTCATCCACCAGCACCAGGGCCTATAATACCTATTGTGAGAAAGTGCCATCTTTCTTGCCTTGGTATGCCCCCACTTTTTTCTGAACTGCTGATGTGCTTTGACTGAGTGTGCCCTGGGTTCCTGCCAACCAGGTACCCCGGGCCTGTGTTCCTTCCCTAAAACTGTGCTGAAACTAAAAACCCAATTGGCATCTCTGGCCACCTGTCAGCCCCTATTAAATGGTGCCCTAGGTACCCAGGGCATGGTGACCAGAGACGACCCCTGAGGGCAGCAGCACTTATTGTACCACCCTCAGGAGCCCTGTACCCTGGCACCCACACACTGCCTTTGCAGGGTGAGTGCCTAGGTACAGAACTAAACCAAGAGTCGACGTGGCACACATCCCTGTGTGCCATGCCCATAGAACCCACTGCCCTAGCATACTTCAGTCACCCCTCTAGCTGGGTGCCCTATGCCAGAGGTGTGGGCACAGGTGCCTGAGCCCTGTGCCCCTACAGTTCCCAGGGCAATTTCTGGGCACTGTAAGTGCAGTGATGCCATTAAGAGTATATGGTGCTGGGAGGTTGTCATTACGAACTCCACCGCACCATAATGGCTACACTGAAGACTGACCAGTTTGGTATCAAACTTCTCAGCACATTATACCCGCACTGATGCCAGTGTGGGATTTAATGTAAAATGCACCAGAGGGCATCTTAGAGATGCCCTTTGAAATCCTAACCTACAATCCATGTCTGGGCTGAGTGGCTGCAGAGGCTGTCACAACAACATGTTGCTGGACCCCTGGGTGGAGGGCCTCCGCTCTCCTGGGCCTGCCACAATGCACATCCTGGGTGAGGTGCTAGGTCTCCTCCCCCAGGATGGGCAGGGGGAAGCTTCAAAGGCATGCCGCCTCTGGGAGCCTCTCCAGACCATTTGCTGTACCCAGCAAGTGGCTCCCATCAGTTCTAACCCCCACAGGACTTCCAGGACCCTCTCAGAAATTGCTTGTTCAAGGTCTAGTCTTATCAAGACTAGATTATTGCAATGCTCTCTTTTTTGCTGCCCCGGAATCCACGATCAACATTCTGCAAAGAACACAGAATGCCGCAGCCAGGATTCTCACTGGGACCTCTCGTAGGGTCTCAGCTAAACCCGCCCTCAAGGCACTACATTGGCTGCCGATCCGTGAAAGGGTCAAGTTTAAGGCCCTCTGCACGGCCCATAGAGCCTTGCATAATCAAGGGCCCCCAATGCTAAAAGACATGATCTTTCCATACAGACCCAATCGGCCCCTTCGCTCAGCTCAAGGCCATCTGGCCACGGTCCATAAAATCAAAAAAGCTCGGACTGGAGGACGCCGTTTCTCGGTCACTGTGGCCACCTCCTGGAATGCTCTGCCATTTCACCTCCGCTCTGAGGCCAATCTGCTGAAATTCCGCAAGCTCCTAAAAACCCACCTTTTCCTGCAGTAATCTTCTTCTTCTCCCTGTCTTCCCCCCTCAGGAGTTCTGCAAGACCAGCGCTGGGACGCTTACGGGCAGCCATGCGCTATATAAGTCCCAAATTTCATTTCATTTCATTTCACAGGAGAGGAGCAGGCTAGGGGGTGTACTCACCTACCTACCCACCACCTACCTGTAACGCCCCAAAATTTAGTATTTAGGGGCTCCCTGAACCTTCCTTCCTCAGATCCCGATACGAAAAGAAGAAAGAAGATCTAGAAGAAGAAGACCCGCTGTGCAACTGCTAACAACATGACGACAACAACTGACTTGGCCCCAGCCCTACCGGCCTGTCGATCCTGGAACCTGCTCCTGCCTAATGCCAGCGACTCCTGTAGACAGCAACCTTGGGACACCCGGAGGCCCTGCCTGCCTTGACCCTCTTAAAGACTGGGACTCCCATCAGCAGCGGCTCTGCTGCAATCACCCACCTGGTGCCAACCAGGAAGCTCTGGACCAGCCCACTCTGCACCAGACGAGCCCGGGCCGGGCCCAACCGAACCAAGACCACGAAGACGTCCCCCCGGCGACAGGGACCCAAAGTCCAGTGCCCAAAGACCCTCCTCGACGAACGAGCCGACGCCTACAGACTCAGAACCAGGGACCACCCCAACCAGCCGAGGAAAAGCTTTTCCGACACCCAAAGACACCCCTGCACCCGGCGCCCTACAGCCCCCTGTGCCTCCCTTTGGGGTACCTACCTGTGCTCCAGGATCCCAACTTACCTCTCGAAGTGCTGGTCGCCCCTGGAGAGTCTCCGTTCCCGAGCCTCCAGCCTTTGTTCGTTTTTGACCTTTCCCATTGGATAACATTGAGCGCCCGACGGCTCAAGAGCACCCTGCACCCAGCCGCCCGAGTTCTACTGGCTGTGCAACCTTTGCTCTAGCCTACTTCCCCCCCCTTGCCCTGAGCAAGTGACCAGGAGCCCAGCTCCCACAGCCGCGTGGCCTGCTAGCCAGCAGCCACCAACCGAAGGCCCCCTTTCACTCATTGGATATCATTGGGCCTACCTACCTCTGCACCCGGCCGGCCCTGCGCTGCTAGGGCGGAACCGACTGTACTTACCTGACCCTGGGGGACCCCTGAGTCTATACCCGGAACCTTTACTTCACCAGCCAAGTACTCACCTGGAAACCGGTAACTCACTTACCTACCATTGGATAACATTGACCCATTTTGACTCGAAAATGTTCTAAGTGTGAAGTTTTGAAAACTGCAAATATTCATATCAAATCAGCCAAAATCTGAATTCCCAAGAACTCACGTGCAAGCAGGCGAGAAGCCAGTACTGTACCTTGCAGCCCAGTACTGAACCACAAAAGTAATCCTTACCGGGTTTACTAGTAATCTGTATTTTCTCCATAGGAACCCATTGTCTGCTTTTCTATGAAATGTCTTCTAAGTGCATTCTTTTGAAAACTTGAAATATTCTTTAAAAATAATACGAAATACTGAAACGCAATTACCTACCTGTTTTAAGTTCAGACCGAAGTGATGGCCTTAGAAGCCCAGTACTAGATTACAAAAGTAGCGCAATCATACTTTACCTGCAACCTGAATTTTCTCCCATTGAATAACATTGCCAGATTGTTTTTGAAAAGTTTCCAAGTGTGAACTTTTAAAACAGCTTTATATTCATGAAACTTCACCACAGTCACTAAAACGTTTTTGCTGATCTGGTTTCAGCTTAGACCCCAGGACTGAATCTAAGATCTAGTCCTGGAACTACTAAAGTCATCTGTACTGTAATCAACTGTACTTTTATGGTAACAATCCATTGAGCTCAATGCTAAAGTGTGTCTAGACTTGAGTTGCCTTCGTCAACTCCTGTACCTGTTGGTGTGTTCACCAACTTTATTGCTTCCTTGCAAAGTAATTACATGAGAGTTCTCGTATCTAGCAAAGTATATTTTTATGCCTGTTGGTTCTAAAAATAAAACAACTATATCTTTGGATATAAAAACCATTGGCCTGGAGTTCAGTCCTTGAGTGTGTGAAACCTTTTGCTGACTGAGTGTGTACAACAAATGTTTTGCACTGCCCTCTGGCACTGCCTTACTGCTCGACCACGCTGCCACTTTTGAGAGTAAGGTCAGCCCTGACTTTAACCTCTGGTATACCTTTGGGGTTTGCAGCAGGGTTTGTAGTACCCAACACTCATCCACCTGGAGCTGGGCCCGTAGTTCCCAACATTAATCCTCCTGCATCAGGACTTGTAGTACCCAACACCCATCCACGAGGAGCAGGACCTGCAGAACCAATTCTCATCCTCCTGAAGCAGGACCCGTAGAACTCAACACTAATCTACCTGTAGTCCCCAACACCCATCAACGTGTAGCAGGACCTGTATTACCCAACACTCATCCACCAGCTATAGTACCCGACACCGATCCACCTGCAGTGGGGTTTGTAGTACCCAACACTCATCCACCTAGAGCTGGGCCTGTAGTACCCAACACTAAGCTACCTGTAGTAACCAACGCAGTGCTTGAAGTACGCAACACTCTCCACCTGAAGCAGGACCTGTAGTACCCAACACTCATCCTCCTGAATCATGGCTTAAAGTACCAAACACTCATCCACCTGCCGCAGTGCCTCTAGTGCACAATACTCACCCACCTACAGCAGGGTCCATAGCACCCAACACTCCTCCACCTGCAGCAGGACCTATAGAACCCAACAGTAATCTACCTGTAGTAACCAATGCAGTGCTTGACGTACGCAACACTCTTCCACCTGCAGCAGGACCTGTACTACCCAATACTCACCCACCTACAGCAGGGCCAACAACACCTAACACTCATCCTGAAGCAGGACTTGTAGTACCCGACACTAATCGACCTGTTCAGTTGTGGGGTCGAAGTCTATGTCTTCCAAGATGTTGAAGTTCTCTTTAGTGCCTTTTACATATGAAGGCATTTGAGACACCAGAGGCCTCCGGGAATAGTCAGTGAACTTAGATAGTGGTTCCAAATATGACCCAATCCCGATACTAATGGCCTCCTTAGGGGTGCGGGGGCTTTCCCTTTCTGGATCTTTGGCAGAATGAGAAATAGGGTATTTAGGATGCTTCTCTTGTAAACATTCTGCCTCTAAATTTGTTACCTCGTCATTCTCTTTCGCTTGCACAACCATGAATTTTATATTCTCTATAATGTCTTTCGTCGGATATCCATCCAGATGTTTGTAATTTCTAACATCATTCAGTGATCTTAGACATTCAATTCTAAACATCTCTTTACGGAGAATAGCAAGTTGCACCGCCCTGGTCTGCCGGTTTGATTATGATATTATCTAACTTATCCAGCTGGCTTACTGCATCTTGCTCTTTTTTACTTAGGTACTGAAAAGTGTGATCCCTGTAATTATTCAATTTGTCAATATCATGTGTCATAGCTTTTCCGAAAGCTGTTCATTTTTGTGCTATTGCACTGGAAGGTGGGTAAAAGTTAGAGGTATTACTTAGACCAGGGTTGTTCTCTCTAACTTCTCCAACTACTGGTTGGTTAGAAAATAAGACTGAGACTAATCAGTCGGAAGAACTAAAAATTCTTTTTGCAGATGAAACAAGTCTGACTTGGGAGTGGGGACAAACCCCAGACCTTTATTTAGAACCTGGAGTTGAGGTTTTGTGTGGTCACTTAGATTGACTATTTCCTTAGTGATTTCTTCATTTCTGGAGGACCTTCTTTCTCTTTTTAATATTGAATCTCCCGTTGTATTTTCTGACCACCTTCCCATGGCCACAACCATTATAACTCCTTTATTAGGAAGGGGATGAAGTGGGGGGAAAAAAGGTTGTGTTGGCTGACATTGGAGACAGTCGCGTCTGCAGAAGTTTTGCCATCAATAGGGTCCAAATTCCGACAGCTGGCAGCGAAGGTCCTGGCAAAATAATGTAGTTCTCAGAACTGGCAGTCGAACATCTGAGCTTGATAGCAGAAAAAACTGTTCAAAGCAGTTTTTAGGTTTCGCTGGAGGGCGGAGCTCTTAGCTCCGCCTCCAGAGAAATTTCTTGATTTTAGTAAGGACTCTGGAATACGCCCCCCTGTCCCATTGGCTAGCTCCATAAATGGAGGCTAGCCATTGGAACAGAGATCTGTCCGTCAAGGCCGGACCAGATTCGGGGGCGTTCCCGAGATTTTTTCCCTGGGCGTTCCCAGGTGAGTGCTCTGCCTTTTGATTACCCTTTCCCGCCCCCTCCCGTTGTCTGTGCGCCGTTCCCGCCCCTGTAAACACGCCCCCAATCTGAAAAATTCAGGAGTTGCTGGCCGCCATTTTTTTTGGGTCTCACGACGGAAGATTAGTCACCCGGCTCACGGCAGACAATGGAGTTGCTCGGCCTGCCCTGCTCCCTCCACCCCGCCTCCCTCTCCTCACACTGGCTCTCCTAACCCGGGCTGCTGCAGGCACCCCCATGAGTCCCGCAGCGTGTGAGCACAGCCGCGGTGCGAGCCGCGTTTCCAGCGAGGCTCGCACCGCTCTTTGTCCCCTGGGCGCCCCTGGTACTCTCCGTAGCCTGCGCTCCCTCCTGACGTCCACACCGGACCCAGAGACCAGACCGCTGTCCGTTCCCGCCCCCCCCCCCCGCTTCATGTTTTTCGAGCGCACATGGCCGTGGGCGGGGTTGCCGAAATGCCCGCTCCGTGCTGGGCCTCCGTTGTTCCTCAGGTGAGTGCTGGTTTCTTTTTGCTTAAGTGGTTCATGAAACTGCATGTTTCCAGCGGTCTCCCTCCTTTGCTTCTCCCCCATCTCCATGTTACGCGCTTTCACCCGTATTTCTCTTCCGCTGTACCCTGTGTGGCTCTCTCTCACCAGGTTTTTCAAGTATAGAATACAACAGTCGCATTGCAGTGCTATAATGCCAAATTAATTGATACATTTATACTTTTAGCAGTGTATGAGATGCGCACCACGTGCGTTGCATTAGCATGGATAACAAGACCACAAAATGGTAGCAACAAATTAATAGTTAAACTATCCCCAAACGCCCTGCCGCCCCACACCCCCTGAAAAAATTGGGTAGTCATAGTATAGGCTGAGTAACAAGCTGTAGGGTGTATGAGGAGTCCTGTGTGTCCCCGGAGGCATTAGAGTAGATGTGGCCGACTCACCCAGTGGATTCTGCTAAAGGGGTGCCCCAGTACAAGAGATGAGCGAACAACCCCATGAGGGTTTTCAGGCCACGAAACAAGTATTGGGTGCTAGGATTAGATCTCCCTACCGTGCTTCATATTTCTCTTGCCCCTGTGCTTCCCCCTGTGTTCTCTCCCTCGTTTGCGTCGCTCTACCTTGCTTGTTGCTCCCTTCCTAGTTGTTTCCTCCCCCGCGTGCTTCCTTTCCCTTGTTGACTCTTTCGCTTTATATATAAAAGCGCTTTCATGCTACTTCATTTTTGTGTTGGGTTTTTTTGTGACCAATTCATCGGTTATGCTTCCATACTCTGGGAGCTCAAACTTATTGCAGCACACGAGTGAAGTGTCATTCTGCTGTATTCAAAGAGATTATAATAAGCAGGTCACAAGTGCATATTGTCATGCTGCTGTATTGTATGACCTCGTACAACAAGCAGCTCGAGTGCACACTCATGCTTCTGTATTCTGGGAACTCCTACAACAAACGGCACGAGTGCACACTGCCAGGCTGCTGTATTCAGGGAGCTCGTGCAAGGATGGCACGTATGCTCCCCGCCAGGCTTAGATGTGGCCGACTCACCCAGTGGATTCTGCTAAAGGGGTGCCCCAGTACAAGAGATGAGCGAACAACCCCATGAGGGTTTTCAGGCCACGAAACAAGTATTGGGTGCTAGGATTAGATCTCCCTACCGTGCTTCATATTTCTCTTGCCCCTGTGCTTCCCCCTGTGTTCTCTCCCTCGTTTGCGTCGCTCTACCTTGCTTGTTGCTCTCTTCCTAGTTGTTTCCTCCCCCGCGTGCTTCCTTTCCCTTGTTGACTCTTTCGCTTTATATATAAAAAAAGCTTTCATGCTACTTCATTTTTGTGTTGGGTTTTTTGTGACCAATTCATCGGTTATGCTTCCATACTCTGGGAGCTCAAACTTATTGCAGCACACGAGTGAAGTGTCATTCTGCTGTATTCAAAGAGATTATAATAAGCAGGCATATTATTAAGCATCGCATTGTACAAAAAAAGTAATCCCAGCTAAGTCCGTCTAAGAAACAAAAACATGCAAACAAAGTCTCTCGGTTCAGTCTGTGAAAGGCGAAACCGTTGCATTGTAAATGCTTGTTTCCTGGTGCATTGAAGTCACAGCTAAGATTGTTCCCAGAACTATCGTTTCGAAGAAAGAAAAAAAGTACAAATATCTGCACCCAACACTAGATGGCAGAAGTGTGCAGAGCATGTGTATCTACAGCCACAAGTACTACGAATTGAACGTTACTGTAGTGGTGAGTAATGGTAATTAAGATATTACTGTCAAAGAAAGCTACATGCTCACCATTGAAGCAAAATGACGCCTTTTGTGCGGATAAATGGAATCCAAGGGGGCGTGCCCAAGATGGCGCCTGGAAGGAGCAGATTCACAAAGCTCTGCCGTGTAATTTGGGCCCTGGTTAGATTGGGGGGGCCTTCTCGCAGTCCAATTGATGCTGTATGGAGAGATGGGGACCGGGAATACCAGTAAGCCTCTCTACTAGCTCAGTGGTCCCGAAATGCGGAGTTATTGGACCCAGGCAACCGGGCGACGAGCCCACCTGTGCGGCAGCAGATGTCAAGCCCAGACCTGTGGGCCTCTGGAAGCTGCAGGCTCTACATACAGAGGAGCAGATTTACAATAAGTGGCGCATCCCTGCATATCAGCAGGGATGCACCAGTTATTGTGCGTCAGGGCTCCACCACCATGGATGTACCGCATTTACAATGCGGCGCACCATGGGGCAAATATGGCACATATGCATGACGCATCTGTGCCGTAAAGGCGGCGCACTGCTGGAGTTGCGTCGCAAGCGTGACGCAGCCCCAGCAATGCTCAGGGGTGCCCTATTCTTCCAATGCTGCGTCAATCCTTGCGCCTGCTTCAAGCAGGCGCAGGGTTTTGACGCAGCACAGGCTCAAATGTGACTGAGTGAAATCTTGTAGATTTCACTCAGCCACTTTTAGGAGGTGTTCCTGCGCCGGAAGGCCCCCCCTGCGCAGGAACGCCTACTTCTGGTGCAGGGCTTTACAACATGATGCATCTCCCAGATGCGTCACGTTGTAAATACCCCACACCATGGCGCATTTTTTGCACAGCTGCTGCGTCACAAATGTGACACAACGGCGGCGTAAAAGAGGCGCAAGGGGCTTGTAAATCTGCCCCATGGTGTGTCGCGACTACAGCGCTTCATCGCTAGCCCACTTATCTGGCGCATCTGACAGACCAGGCCGCCGCAGAAAGAATGCCCAGCGGATCTGCTCTTGGGTAGGAGATAGTCACGCCAGGGCTGACATGGACCTACCTGGTGACCTCTGCGGACACCTGAAAGCAGTGATGCCTCCCAAGCGAAAGGAGGCAGTGTGGCTGTCTTCATTGCCTGGGGTGCCAGGCAGATTTGGAACCGCTGCAGAGGGTGGCTGGCAAAGACTACCAGAGGGCCAGCTGAGGCACCCATCTTGTGGTGAGCGGCAGACACGCGGAGCCCTGCATAGAACTGTTGCTGTCCCTGGCCCCACGAGAGAGAGAAGGCGGCATAGAGACATCGTCAGGAGAGCTCTCCAGTCTGCGGGAGGCCTGCTGAGGAAGACACCTGGGAATCCCGTAACTGCTGGAGAAAAGTGGCAATTCGCCACCTGCAAGAGGACGGCTGGGTCCTAACGCTCCAATACTGGTGGCGGTGGCCTGTGGGAGCGCCTCGATACTGAATGTGTTTGTGGCCCAGCGGCAGACGAGACAAGTGTTAAACTTGTGGCAGGCCCCGCTTCATGGGGGCTTTGCAACGACTGCCTGCGTGTTGGACCTTGCAGGCCTACTCCCCTGGCGGGCCAGTGGGGTGGATGGCTGCCCCTGTATTTGACTGATCGCCCCCTTCATCCGCGGTGCCGAGCTGTGGGTGACTGCCTCATCGCGTATCACACTCTACATAGACATCAGGCCACACAGAGGGCTGGAGTATGTGACCTGCCTCCAAGGGACATGGACAGTGTTGACCCGCCCCTTACCCCAGGAGGCATGCTGTTAGTACCTCCCCTCCCTGCTAGTGGATTGCCCTGGGGATGATGGGTGACAGAATTTGCTGCTTGGTGGCCCCTAATGCACCCCTTGTTACCTGCCATGTTTGCAGGAGATGGTGGGATTTGTTTTTGGAGATTTGGGGGGCTGACTGGAACATATATTTGCAGCAGCGCCCTCCTGAGGGGTGCTGCTTTCCCTCCGCACCGGCTCAGTGGTAGCACTAGGACTTAAGTGCTACTATCAGGGGTGACCCGAGAGGAGGAGACTTGAAGGGGACACCATTCTGTCTGCGGACCCCTGAAGTGACTACAAGAGTAGACGCAGCAGGATAGCCATGACAACTTCACGTGGCAAAACAGGCAACCGGTCCCAGGATGCTTGTTTCCATTCCAGGGAATGCAAAAACAAGAGTTGATGGACAGAATGCAGAACAATGTCATACATTCACCCCAGTACAGAGATCTGGGCCTAAATCCATCCTTTTTTTGCACTCCACACCACCCAGGTCAGACATGGCCATATGCAAATCAGCCTTGACCCTGTGCCTCATGGGAACAGTCCAGCCCGAACTGCCAAGCCATGTCTTTCCTGGACCGGAATCAAGCCTCCTAGGACCGGTTTCTGGCTATCAGCCGTCTTCAGCCAGGATAGCTTGACTCCAGTGGTGTGGAGAGCATGGGACTCACGTCTGAGCATACCCATCCCACTCGGGGTGACAAATGCCAGAAACCGGTCCTTGGAAGCTTGTTTCCGGTCCAGGGAAGTCATGGCTTGGCAGTTCGGGCTGGACTGTTCCCATGAGGCACAGGGTCAGACTGATTTGCATATGGCCAGGTCTGAACAGTACTCTTATACAACATCTCAATCAGAGGGAGAGGTCCCCCTAGCTCTGCCATGGAGTGAAGGGCCGCCTAGCCACCCAAGCGAGAGCACTTGGTCTACTGATTTGCTGGCCCGCTCCGCGGATATATTGTTTGGTTGCCTCAGTTGGGAGATCAAGCCTGATCTGCTGACTGTTAATATGCCACTGAATACCACATTTTCTTACTTGCTATTACATGGATACAGCGGAGCTCCGATACATCTTCCTTGCTCGCCGAAACAGACTCTCGTCTGAGACATGGACCTTCAGAGTACCGCATACTTGTTTACAATGGTAAATAGGTTCACCGCCCAAGTTTATTTGTTACCCAACCTCGAAGATGCCTCCAGATTTCTCACACTCGGTACTATCAGCCAAAAGGAGCCTATTGAGTCCTGGGCGAGACGTACTGGGATACATCTTGCTTAGGGACTCTCCAACCACCCTCCTTCTCAGGGACCATGGTGAAGGTGTTGAGCATTAATGTCAGAGGTCTTAATGCCCCAGCTAAGAGACTGGCCCTCGTTACGGACTCCCGGAATGATATCTGCTTCTTGCAAGAAACCCATTCGCTCCACCGTGATTGGGTCAGAATGTAGTATAAATAGAATGACCGTTCTTTTCCTCTGGCCCTGGGAAGAAACTGGAGGTGGCTATCCTTCTCCGATGCATTTTCAAGGACACATTCTCCAGATACATTCTGAAATCACTGGCCAGTTGCTGACTCTGCAGAATTTTGCTCCACCAAAACAACTTTACAGTGGCCTGCCTATACACTCCCAACGACCACCAAGAAGCTTGTATCCAGCAAGTGATTGGGAATGTTCTCACCTACCCAGATGCCAACATTTTGGTTGAAGGGGGACTTCAACTTGACACAGAATGCCCTTCTGGTCCGTTCAGTTCAGTTGACGGGCTCCTTTACTGTTTCAAGCTTGCAATGGCTTGCCAAGACAGGCTTGGGGGACATTTGGGAAGCCCAGAACATTGCTGTGAAGGCCAATGCTTTCTTCCCAGCTGCCCACCAGACACACTAGAATAGATTATTTCTTAGTTTCCAACTCTCTAGAGTCAACAGTCCAACAGGCAGACATCAGGGTGGCGGTCTTGTCGGACCACGCCCCAATTTCTATTACTCCCCACTCACCTGCACATTGTCCACAATCACGTTTATGGCGGCTAAATACTAAGCTGCTGGACTATGAGCCCATGGTTAAAGAAATCCAAGAGGCCATCTAGACTGTCGTCTCTATTAATGACAACCCTTACACTCTGGAAGCGATACTGTGGGATGCCCGTGGAGCAGTAATTCGAGGGATGTTTATAGCGGTCGCTGCAAAATTGAGTAAAGATAGACAGGCGAAATGCTTCACTCTAGAGGATCAAGTGAGGGCCTTGGAAGAGTTGCATTTACACGTAGGCTCACATACGATAAGCTGCCTCCATATCTTATCTGGGAAACGGCTTACGGCACTAGACATGGATTCGGCAGACCGTGCTACTTTGTACCAAACAAAAATATTATGTAGGAAGCAACAAGGTGGGCCATCTTCTGGCCCACCGTATGCAGGCCTAGACTGGTTATGGCGCACCGTAGGAGCACCCGTTGAACACTGCAGAGATGCGTTGAAAGGAGCGCGTACTCTGATGCAACAAAGACTACATTACCCATGAGTCCATGGGTACCAGACGTCAGCGCCGTCACCGCATTCATGGAGGCGTGAGGAGAAAAGCGCTTCCAAGGCACCGGCTTGGTGCCGCTTACTCTTGTAGTTGAGTCTGTTCCCGCGACGTAATGAAGTCCGGTAAGGGTGCTTCGTGCACCAACAATTCGTTGTTCTTTTGGTGGTCCGTCTAATTTGGCTCAGCCTGCTGTGGCCCGTATTTTCTGGAGAACTTTACCTTCACGATTGCTCCATTGGGTGAACCATCCCTTGCAGTTCTTTGCAGAGTAATCCTTTAACTGCAAATCATCCTGAAATTGTGTGGGGCTGAATTGTTGGTGGGAACTCTGTGAAGGGGTGCCTGCTGCCATCCTGTTTTCCCCTGCCTACGCCAATGTGCAAGTGGAGCCCGCTGTTGATAAGCGGTGGCTGTCTATTTGTCTAAAAGTACTTTTGAGGTGATCTCTCGTTTTGGAGAGCTGAGACTCAGCTCAAGCAGAGAGAACACACTGCTGGCTTTTTGCTTTCGCTGACATTGACTTTTGTTTTCATTAAGCAAGGAGCATTGCTATACCCTTTCTTTCTGTGTTATATCGCAAGGTTTTGTTAATAACATTATACACAAGCATTTAAATGCATGAGGATATCTGACCAAGGTTTCATACTGTCCTCAGTGAGGGGGATACCTTGGAGGTAACGGAGTAGAAACTCCGTGTTGATGTAAGACTTGTGTATTCAGCAACATTCCAAGAATTATTGGGATGTGCGCATGGATTCTTTCTGTGGCCCTTTTTCATGTGGAAGGCTCTAATCTCTGTCCCTCATCTTTCATGAGGTGTGGTCAATGATTTTTGTTTCCTTGTGTTTTCACAACAGGGGCATTGAGATCACAGAAGGACGGCTCTCCCCCCGTTCCCAGCCCTAACAGCAAAAATATTATTAAGTCTTGTTTTCTAGAGAGATAGAGTCCTTGTTAGAAGAAGGTAGTTCATGGAAGGTTACGGATTATGTTGTCTACCCTTTAGATCATAGTGGAGCCATACAACACGCACAATTTTCTGTACGTCAAGATGTATTTTCTTTTACAGGTATTGTCACACATACCAGTACGATAATCTGTGGGGTTATTGTATATCTCAACGTTTATGTTCTCGTTACAGGTCTCCTTCCCCGCTGTTCCCATCCTTCCCTTTTCCCACCCTTCCCTTCTCCCAACCTTCCCTTCTCCCACTTGATCACTCCATTGAGTCTGTTTATACAATCAGACAATGGGTGTGTCAGGAGGTGGACCATATAGAGCAACGAACAATCCTGAGGATTCAAGACTGCGACAAGACCCAGCACCAGCGATGTCAGAGGTTGTAGATCTATCAGGTAACATTTCCCAAAGGGACGTGGATATAAGCGGCAGAATTTGAGCAATTCTATACTGCCCTATACGCGGCAGACCCGCTAGATACTGGGTATGCTGCTGCGTATGTTGCGCAGGCCCCTTTAGCCCACTTACCAAAGATGGATGCCCAGCTCCTTGATAAAGATATTACGGTGGAGGAGCTCACCATGGCGATAGAGAAATTACAGGTGGATAAAGCACCGGGCCAGGATGGGTTTACTGTCAACTTATACAACATGTTCACACCTTAATTGACTACTGTCTTGACTAGACTATATAATGCCACTATATCAGTAATACACAATTCAGGGAAGTAACCTGTCCATTGTAATTCTTATCGACTTCTATTGCTCTTAAATGTTGACACACACATTTTTACTAGTATCTTAGCAACCCCAGTGGGCCCTATGTACCTGGGTTGATAGACCCGGACCAACAGGGCTTCATTCCAGGGTGTGGTTTCAGCGACAACACTAGGTGCATCCTCCATCTCATCGATCCATCTAGCAGATCCTGGTCCTCCTGATGTCGATCGACGCTGCGAAAGCGTACACCGGCCCTCCTTACGTCTTGTCTTGGAGAAAGTGGGCTTTATTTATTTATTTGCTTCTATAGCACCGGACTCGACCCCCTGAGGGGTATCTCCGCGCTTCGCACGCTGTAGATATCAGAGAAATGGTATCTTGGGTACTGAATGGGTGGGTGTCTAAGCTTCCCTAAAGAGGTAGGTTTTTAGTGCCTTCCTGAAGGAGAGAAGATTGGTGTTATGACGCATGTCCAAAGGGAGGGTCCTACATAAGAGAGAGCACGGCCACCCTGCCTTGCCTTTTTAATAGATGGCATTTTTAGTAAGAATTGGCTGTTGGAACGCAAAAGCGTTCCGATTTGTGAATTTGAAATTTCTGAGTCAGGTAATAGGGGCTTGATCCAAAGAGACTTTTGTGAATGATACAACAAATTTTAAGTTTGATTCGCTGGCTACAGGCAGCCAGTGAAGCTCTTCCAAAAGGGGCCTAGATGGAGTTCTTGAGGGAACATTGAGAACCAGTCTGGCCGCAGTGTTTTGGGCCACTAGGAGTCGGTTGATTACATGTTCCTTTGCCGAAATAAGGAGGCCATTGCAGTAATCCAACCGACTTATTACAAGCGCCTGGACTAAGATCTTTCTATAGATATCCGATAGGTAGGGAAAAACCCTTCTCAAAAGGCCAATTGTCCGGAAACAGGATCCAGTCACCAGATTCACATGTTCTTTTAGGACCAGGTTCTGGTCTAGTCTGACTCCCAAGTTCTTAACTGATTGTTTTGGACACGGGATAGGTCCCAATTCCAGCGGCCACCAGTCTGGTGACCACAGGAGATTTGCGTTCCCAAATAGCATGACTTCTGTCTTGCCTACGTTACACTGGAGGCAATTAGAGGCCATCCAGTGTGATACCGCTCTCATACCTTCAGCAAAGGAGTACTTAATTTCTGGGGTTAAAGTCTGAAAAGGGAACAAGAGCTGGGTTATGTTATATTATATGGTCTCTTTTATAGCGCACGGCTACTCCAAGGAGTGTCCCGGGGTGTCGTCAGCATACGACACAAGGGTAAACCCATATTGTCTCACAATGTCAGCAAGGGGAGCCACATACACATTGGGCTTGGGCCCTTGTTTCTGCAATTGGATCTGGTCTGGCTACCCTGGCCCAACGGCAACCGTTCGGATCAATGGGCTGCAAACCTGCGCCTTTCCCATCTCTTGTGGGACGTGTCAGGGGTGCCCATTATCGCTGATCCTGTTTGCCTCGCATATGGAACCCCTGGCAGAGTGGATTTGGCAGCACCCACATATAGAGGGCATTACCATGGGCGGTCAAGGTCATGAAGTGGCACTATATGCAGATGACGTATTGTTGCCGATTACACAACCCCACCAGTCACTCCCCATGCTGCTGGTGGAACTTGAGCTATTTAGTAAAGCAGACAGATTAAGAATCCGGGATTTATTTTTAAATCTCTCTATTCCACGTGCTGAAAAGGCACAGCTTGATACTCTCTTCCCGTTTCCAGGGGTGACTCCAGGGATCAGATACTTGAGCATTTCCCTGTTTTCCACTCTAGATCAGATTGCTGGGCGCCAATATGCCACCTTGTTGGATACGGGCCGCTACACAATCCAGTCCTAGCGTGGGAGGTCCATCTTGTGGCTTGGGAGGATAGCAGCCATCAAGATGACTTCTCCCCAAGATCCTGCTTCTGCTATGAACATTGGCCCTTCAGCCTCCACCATATGCTTGAGACTTAAGCTACAGATTGAAACATTCCTTTGAGAAGGGAAGTGCTCATGTGCGACTAGGAAGAGGGCTTACCTCCCATTAGCGATAGTGGGTTAAATGTGGAATGCACAGACCCCCTATCACATGGCACAACTGCGATATCTAGAAGAGTGGTAACAACCAAGCACAGAAAAGCACTGGTGCTTCGCTGACCAGGCCATTGCCGGCATTGTGGTCTGTAAACTCCCCTGGCTTTGTAAGAAAAACTGCCCACCTGGGGTGTACATTTACCCAGTGATCATAGCCACGGTTTGGGCATGGAATAAAGTGGGCTTCTCTACCCCCCCATCTCCCCACTTACACACATCATAGGGAACCCAGATTTTTCTCCTTCTCTCAATGACTAGCCCTACTCCCTCTAGCAAGAAATGGAATGTAGAAGAATTAGAAACCTATACAATCTTCAGGGCCTCCTGGACTTCCGATGACTTTAAGCCGCCTACGGTCTCCCAGGGACCGAAGACTAGTGCTACCAAGCAGTTAAACACTGGTTAACACACCCGCCCATACACCCACATGCAAGCAGACCTCCTATGCTATTCAAAAGGTGGCTTCTCTCTAGACAAATCGATAAAGGAACCCTCTCGGCCATTTACAAATTGCTTAATACTAATGCTGATCCCACGGTTTCTCCAGCACGTACCCCTTGGGAGCAGGAGTGCGGGCAGTGGTTTTCCAATAGGGAATGGGCGGACATCACCAAGAGGGCACGCACATCAGCATGCAGAGGTGCAGGGCAAGAAACCCTTCACAAGATGCTAAACTACTGTGGTAAATAAATAATTAAATACCGGGTCTATTTTTCGGAATCATTAATAAACAGATAGCTCAATAAATAAGAGTCAAGATTCGAGGTAGCTGGAGTTTTGCAGGTTTTAATAAAGCATAAAGGACAGGAACAGGACAACCTGCACGGGAATAGGATGGCAGGGCCCGGCAGCTGCCGGGGCGAGATCTGGGATGAGCGCGCTAACTTTAATAACAGTACACAACATATATATACTAAAACAATTGCATTGCAGTAAGTACAGTAGGCGTAGCAGTGGGCGGGGTTCGTAGCAGTCGCGAAAGATAAGGCATAAAATGGGTGTAACAAGAGGCGTGTACAGGGCGTATACATAGACATGTGATGTAAACGTAACAGAATATGTCATAAATGGGGCGGAAACATGGAGGGGGCTACCTAAGGAGCCGGGACCTTTAACCTAGTGGTGCGCGCAAACTGACAATGACGTGTTACCATGAGGAGCTGGGGGCTACGACTTCTGCACTAGAAGAGGAGACGAAAGTCTGGAGTGTCAGAGCGACATGTACCTAAACACTATCTAGTATCTGATGTTTAGAGAACATGTTGATAGAATCCAAAAGTTATCAGGGCAAAGGCTAACAGACTCTAAGACTGGTGCATGCATTATTCTACATGTAGTGAGTGTCGAGGAATATTAAATGACCATTAATACAGTATTTCTCTTACATGGAGACGTAAAGGCTAGACTATGACTGAAACTATTGATGCGATTCAGTAGCTTAGAAATGCAGAGAAGGGGGGCTGGACTGATAACTAGAATCATAACATACTCTTGGCAGACTGGCAGGCAGAGCCAGGCCGAGCCGGGCACTGTGAGGCAGGAAGTAAGTGAAGGGTCAGGGATGCAGGTGGGGGCTGTATCGCTCCTCAGCGAGGGTTCAGGAGACAGGAGCTGAATCTGAGTCTGGGCCCTTTTGAGGCCCAGAAACGGGGACTTTTACTGAATTAACGTGCACACTGTGAAACGTGGCAACATGGGTTTACATAGGCCTAATACTCGTAGCTTTCACGAGAACTGGAAACTTGGCATACTAGAGATGGACACAACTGTAATTGCGTCTTTACTCGATCAAAAGGAAATACATATGCATATTAATCATGCACATATAACATAAGATGGGGAACACGTAGGGACACAGAACATGGCAAAATTTACTTTTCCACATTCCCTCCTTGTCACTACGTTTCCATCAGGAAACATCAATATTCATGATACCATCTATCATTTCATACAGTATCATTTGCTCGTCTCGAATTGTCTTAGAACGGGATCTAGAGCGGGGCTTAGGACTAGGAATACATGATGTAGCACAAATGCCGCAAATCGCAGGGCCACATTGTAAACAGAGGCAGCAACTGAAAATGATCATTACTGCTATACCTAGGAATGACAATACTTTCCATCCCCAGGCAGAAATTATACTCCAGAGCCAACCGGACCATGTCCAGGTGCCTGGATTCTGGTGTAACTGATGGGCAATTTTATGAAGTCTGGTTATAGCTGAATAAACAGACGGCGCGTTATTAGGAATGAAAATGCAGCAACTAGATCCGATGACTCTACATGCTCCTCCTCTATCGGCCAGTATGATGTCAAGAACGAGACGATTTTGGAGCACGACAAATCTCATAGCAGATTGCTCTTCGGTTAAGTTACCTAGAGCAGAAGTAGTCTCATTCACTACTGCTTCAAGGGTTCTGGTTAACCTACGGATTAGCTTACTATTCTGGACAGGGCCTATAAAGAAGAAGAATCCTTTATTGAAATCTTGATACTGTTCTAGAGCAGTTTCAGTTTGATCGACAATCGGGGACTCGATCTCCCTTCTATGTCTAATGTGTACTAGATGTGTGTTTCTATGATAATCGGATGGGGCTAGAAAAACTGGTGGCAGTAGGAAGGCAATGTAACAGGTTCCATCCCAATCGAGGGGCAGACGAACATATGCGGTCTGACCACAAACAAAATAAGAATGACGTGAGGCTTTGAAAATGGATTTCCCACTGTCACTATACTTGACAATAGTAGTACAATCACTATGTCCTACATGTGCGGAACCATTCTTTCGGACACATCATTCGCCTTTGACTGGTAGTACTGAAATAGCAGGTAGATCTGGAGTAGTATCAGACTGAACATTCAGGACCATAAAATTCGAAGAATAGTTACCTAAATCATAAACTTCATTTTCTAGATCTAACCCTGTTCTATGGGTGAGACCTTGCTTGTCTGGAAAACATGTACTATTCAGAAGGGACATATCTGTTGAGGATGACGTTAACGTGGACCATGCTCCACACGAACCATTATGCGAGAACGGATAAGGAAAGAGTGGCAGAACTCCCTTCGGTGTCTGGAAAGGGGGGAGTCGACCACACACCCAACAATTAGTGGCATTGCTGGTCTGGTGTGAATAGTGTAGCATTCTGATAAATGTATTGTTTCTCATAGCAAGACGATAGGATAGCTCGTGAGGAGGCAGATCACTAAATGTGTGCTCTACTGTAGCATTAGAAAACTTATTTACATGAGAAATTGAAAAACATAAATGCAATGCATAACTTGTGCAGGTAACCAGCAAACTCAAAAATAGAAGAAAACATAAAATAACGATACATCTGATGGAGTTTTGACTAACTCTCTCACTATGGGGGTCTATCTCATACATGTCAGAAACCTGTCTAACCGTTTCACCCGAGGGGGACTTAGACAATTAAACTGGCTGACTTATTTTACTAGACCGGAGCTTCTGTTTATACTCCTGCTGCGGAGTTTCCTCTAACAGGGGAGGTTTGGAATCAAAGTCTGTAGCGGGACAGTCCTTAGAAATAGGGCAGTTTTTAAAGTTCTGGCAGTCCTTGAAAATGGAACAGTCCAAAGTTTTTATGGGACATCCATGAAATTTCTTGACGTGGGACAGGTGCACCCAGCCTTTGCGGCCCTCCAACTTCACGGCCGTACGGGTGGTCAGAAGGACTTGCTTCGGTTCCTTCCAGCGAGGCTCCAGCGGACTTGAACGATCGAAATTCCTGATTAAGACCAGGTCTCCGGGAAGGACCTCGTGCGGTTTGACTTCAGTATTGTCTGGAAATGCAGCGGCAACCTGTGAACGACAAGAGTGGAGGGCAGACATCAAGGAAGCTAGGTTATCTGTCAGCATATTACTGGAAACATCTGTAATACTTCGGGGTCTAGGTGTACCCCACATGTTCGGGGGGCGGCCGAATACGACCTCATAAGGGGACAGACCTGATCTGGAATGTGCGACCATGCGCATATAAAATAGGGCGACTGGCAGAGCTACTAGCCAGTCCACACCTTTCTCTTTACAAACTTTGGCGATGCGGATTTTCAGGGTCTGATTATGTCTCTCTACGAGACCTGCTGCTTCAGGATGGCGTACACAATGAAACTTCCACTGGTACCCTAACAGAAGGGAAACATGCTTCATTAACTCTGATGAGAATGGCTGGCCGTTGTCTGAATACACGACCCTAGGGAGTCCATAACGGGGGAAAAATTCACGAACCAGCTGCTTGGCAGTGGTCGCGGCTGTGTAATCTGGGACTGGATATGCCTCTGTCCACCTGGATAAAGCACATACAACTACGAGGACATACTTAAAACCTCGACATCGCTCCATCTGAATATAATCCATTTGGAGGACCTCAAAAGGTTGGTCAGGAGGCTGGAATCCCCCTTGTTCCACCGGGACACTTTTACCTGGATTGAACTGACAACATATCATACAGGTACGGACTTTCTGCTTGGCTGCAGCTCGTAAATGCTTGTTGAACCAAATGTTCTGGATACTGTCTAACATGGCTTTTTCTCCTAAATGTGCAGGACTATGTGCGGTATTAATAATGACTTGAACCATTGAGTCGGGGAGAAACCACGTGGCTTTTCCCTTCGTCAACCATCCCTGATCTGTCTGGACCCCTCCTTGTTCGGACCATTTCTTGATTTCATCGGGAGTAGCATGTGACTGGATATCTATGACATCTTGAGTGGGGTCCTTAACTGTCATACATGTAGTCGGATCTGGAGTGGATGTCTGTGTTGTGTTAACTGGAATGGCTGGAGTCTGGGCTGTGAGTTTGGCTGTTCGATCTGCTAGATCGTTACCTTGGGAAATGATGTCAGTGACTTTCGTATGTGCCTTGCACTTCATGATAGCGATAGCTGTCGGTAAATGTATTGCTTCTAACAGAGCTTGAATAAGGAGACCATGCTGAATCTTGGTTCCATGAGAAGTCATAAAACCTCTTTCTTGCCAGAGCACTCCAAAGTCGTGTACGACTCCGAATGCATAACGTGAATCTGTGTAAATATTAACTTTCAGGTTCTTGGCACGTATGCAGGCTTGGGTCAGAGCGACTAGCTCTGCTGCTTGAGCGGACAGGGTGTCAATACGGTGTGTCTCTATAACTTCAGTGTCAGTAGTCACTGCATACGCGGCTACTAGTTCTCCTGTACTAGTTCTCATACATGAACCATCCACATAAAGTGTCAGGTCGGGATCTGGTAATGGAATATCTGTCAGGTCTTGTCTTGGCTTTGTCATGGTGGTAACTACTTCCACACAGTCATGTGTGGCAGGATTTGAAGTAACTGACGGTAACAGTGTAGCAGGATTTAGAACGTTGCAGCGTCTGATTTCTATGTGTGGCTGGAACAGTGTCAATTCATAACCTGTTAAACGTGCAATTGTCAAGTGCTGAGTCTGGGTTCGGTTTAAAAGAACTTCCACGGAGTGTGGAACTTGTACTGTCAGGGAATGTCCTAACACTATGGAATCACTTTGTCTGATAGCTAGTGCTGTGGCTGCAACTGACTTGAGGCACGCAGGCAGAGCCTGGGCTACTGGATCTAATGTGCTAGAAAAATAAGCACAGGGCTTGTATTGTCCTGCTTGATCTTGTGTGAGAACAGATAATGCTGTACCTTCGCGTTCTGTGACAAAAAGTGTAAAAGGCTTACTGTAGTTCGGTGTAGCTAGAACAGGAGCTTGGCATAAGGCTTTCTTTAATTCATTAAAAGCAAGTGTATGTTCAGATGTCCAAGGGAGGTCAGTCGATACGGCTGCCTCCTGTGTCGTTAACTGTATCAGTGGCTTAGCTAGAAATGCATACTGGGGAATCCATTGTCTGCAGTAAGAAGTGAGGCCAATAAAAGCACGTACCTCCTTCTGTGTCTTGGGCTGAGGAAGACTCGCTATTAACTGGATACGGTCTGGTGTCAACTGCCTACCCCACTTGGACAGTAAGTGGCCTAAGTAGATCACTTGCTGGACACAGAATTGAAGCTTCGAAGGGGACACCTTGTGCCCCATCTCGGCTAGGAAATACAGAACTGTAAGTGACGCTCGCTCGCAGTTACGTTCAGAACGGGCTGTGATCAGTAGATCATCGACATACTGGAGTAGGGCAGTGTCAGTTGGCATGTGAATATTGTCTAGTTGTCTCTTAAGTGCTTGACTGTAAATACTAGGACTTTCTGTGAAACCTTGAGGAGCTCGTGTGAATTTATAGCTCCTTCCATTTAAACAGAATCCGAAAAGAAACTGGCTGTCTGGATGAATGGGGACACTGAAAAATGCGTTCTTGAGGTCTATGACTGTGAAAAATGTAGCTTCAGAATCAATAGCTGTCAATAGGGAAGAAATATCTGGAACAACTGGGTACTGGGGAATGATACATTTATTAAGTTCTCGAAGGTCAATCACTAATCGATATACTGGAGGTGCATTTGGATCAGTACGTTTCATGACTGGAATGATAGGAGAATTACATACATTGGAGTCAGTTTCTACAACCACTCCTTGAACAATAAGCTTGTCAATAATTTTGGATAAGGCTGCTACAGCCTCTGGTGGCAATCTGTACTGTCTGATTCGTGGTAACACTACACCTGGTTTCAGAGTCACGCGATGGGGTGTGATTTGCATAAAACCAACATCAGTTGGACCTTGCGCCCATAGATGCTGCGGGACATTCAATAATCTTGGATCAAAATCACGTAATACATAGTGACCCTTAAAGTCACGTAAAAACAAACGTATTCCTTCTGGGGAGCAGCAAATAACTGCACCTAATTCTTTTAGTGTTTTAATGCCTAACAAATTTTCTGGACATGACTTCGTAAGTAACAGGTCAGTAGTTCGGGACAATGGACCTACTTCTAGAGTAACTGGTTTGGAAATCTCGTTAACTATTGGCTTTCCTGAAAATCCAAGGGAAACATTTCTTGAGCCTGAGAGCGGAGCCCCTGGAACCTCGTCATGACTGATAGTAGTCCTACTTGCCCCTGTATCAATCAGAAACTTTCTGTCTTTCCCTAATACTTGACTGTGAACATAGGGACCCTCTTGATCTACAGGTATCTCGATGAGAGGCAAGCCTACCTCCCTCTCTAGGCTGTTTCATGAATACTGCTGGTACTCTGGATACTCGGACTGTGCATACTGGTACATTTGCTGTGTAACATGCTGTGTTGCAGCGATAGGCTGCGGTACTGTAACTGTCTGTTGTGCATTCTGTGGTGACTGGGAAGTCTGTAAAACTTGTTCTTGTCTAGGCGGACGTGGTCTTTCTTTAGTTTTACCGGTAGCTATGTTGTGTTTCAGAACTGCACACTCGTTTATAAAATGACCTGGCTGTTTACAATAATTGCAGGTCCCTTTAACAGGAACTGCAGGATGACTGGCTTGATTCGTACCCCTCTTCTGACTGTCTTGAGGAACAGATTGTGCAACTAATACTTTCATTTTCGTGTCTTTCATACGTTTCCTTTCATGATCTTGCTCTTCTCTGATTCTATTCTGGTGATATTGAAGCATCTGAAGCATTTGGGACGGAGTATTAGCTTGCCATGTACTTTCGACTTCCAAAACTCGATTTTTAACTTGTGGACTTGAATTCTCGACTAGTTTAGTAACAAAAAGATGAGGGTATGACTCACTACTCGTCTTCAAACCACTGTTGATGCTAAAACATTTCTCAAATCTAGAATAAAAATCACTAGTATCTTCGTCTGGTTTCTGTTTACAGGCTGAGATTGCATCCCAGTCTTCCTTTTTCGTGGCTAGTAATCTTGGCAAAACTTGTATTAACAGTTCAGGTAATTCTTTACATTTATCTCCTTGACCGGTACCTGGTACACGTGTATTTTCTTCAGCTTCTAGAGCTGCCCAATCTATCTTTTTCTCTCCCACCTCCCATTCTTTTTCCTTGAGTTTTTCATATGTGCCCGCAGGCAACAGAACCTTTAACATTTTAATTATATCTGGATATGTGTATTCTCCCATACGGAGCATGTCTTTTAATTCTCGATGGAACCCTGCTGGATCTTTGTCGTGACAGGGAATCAATTTCTTCATCTCTAAGAGTTCCATCTTTGTAATCGGGGTGTAAACAAATACTCGTTGCATTTCACCACCCGCTGTCTTAACTGGGTGTACTTCCCGTAACGGATGCTGTCTGTCTATGTAAAACGGTTTACTTTCTGGGGGTGAGACATGAACAAAATGCGGATTCAGAAACGTTCTATATTTGTGGCGCTGTTCTAGAATGACACTAATTAAATCGGTACCTAAACCTTTCCATTTATACTGGAGTAACTCGTTCAGGATATCATGTAACGGACCTGGATCAGAATGTTGACCCTCATACAGTGTAATGAGGTGCTGGAACATGTACATACCCACCAGTCGCTGCTCGGCTGGGGGCAGTTTCAGAAACATTTGTGCCACTATTTCGTCTGGAAAAGTGGTAGAATCAGTAGCCCATCGGACTGCTGATCGGGCTAGTTCTTGTTCATGCATAGTACTAAGTTCACTATAACCGATTCGTGATTTCAGAATGTGATCGGTAGCTTGAAATACTTGCTCAAGATTCTCTTGTTCTGGTGCTGGAAGAGAGAAAACTTTCTTGTGTTCTAGACGTAAATGTCGGTCGGGAAATCTCGATTTACCTACATACGCTATTCTGGCGGTATTCTCGTCTTCTGCTTCCTCAGTATCAGAGTTACTTTCTTTCTCGCTTACCAGTGCTTCTTTGCGTTGTTCGTGTAACCTTATTATTTCTTTACGTATTTTCTTGTACATACTCTCTATACTACTGATGGTCCTGTGTTTACCCTCGGCTATATTATCACTCCACCTTGTCAGAACTTTCATTTCGGTCGGATCTTTAGTCGGATAATCTTGTTCCCTTATTAAACAATTTATTAGAAACTTTAATAGCATGAGCTGAATCTCAGCTTTTCTTAGAAACATGACTTCGCCAATACTTTCTGGGTCTGTTCCTGTACGAATGAAACGATATATTCTGTCTAGATCTTCTTTCATATTCGGTAGGGTGTCCAAATACTCGGTCACCCGTCTTACACGTAATGAATATATAACCATACTATCATCACCTGGGACCGGATCATAACGGCATTCGGTAAGAGCTCGCCTGATATCTGCAACGGACTGGTGTTTGGGCGTACGCTGTAACGCACGTTCATGTAACTCAACTGACGTTACACGTTTGTGTGGCGGCGGGGTTCCCGGGGGACCTCCTCCCGCGGCCCCTAAACTGGAATCGTCGACTGATACTCTTCGTGCTGGCAGAGTGATCAGTGTAGCGGGTACTTGTAATGTAGGCTGGACCGGGGGTACCGTAACAGGTGCCCCGGTGGCTGGAGGAACAGGATTTACATTATTTACAGGAGCTGGCGGAACAGGATTTGCATATTCTGGGACTGTGTCGTCCAAATAGGACGAGAGAAAAATATCAGCTGCGGTCGGTTTGTGATGTAGCTTGGTCGGAACTAAGGGTGGCGGAAAATTACTGGATGCCTCCGGGGTTGCTTTTGGCAAGCCCTCGGCAAGAAGAGGGTACATACCCTTAATGAGGGCATTTCTCTGTCTGTCTGACTGTTCGGTTTTAACTCGTTCACCTATTTCGATTAATTCCCTTTCTTGGGCTCTTTCTGAGGATTCTCTACTTAATTCTGACTTTCTGATTTCTTTTTCTGTTCTTTTATGAGATTCTTTGCGCCATAACTCGATGGCATCTTTCTGTGACTGTCTGGCTTTCTTTTTCCATAATACTTCTTCTACTCGCATGATGCACTCGGCATCCCATGTGCCTGATACAGGCCATCTATATATCTCTTCTAATTCCTTAGTGTACTCGACCCATAAGTCTAGATATAATATGGCACTTATGCCATGCTTATGATACATAAAATGACCTGGACTGTCCCTAGGCGGGACAGGAACTGCTTCCTCGAGCAGACCTTTTCTAGTTCTTAACTGACGTAATTTTGAGAACAGAGGCATGACGTGAACTGGGATCTGGACACAATACAATACACAATGAACACAATAATGACTTGAGACTGATCACTCATACCACGACATTGAAAACACATTGAAATGACATTTAAAATAACAGTACGAACAGAAACATTACCTGGAATACTTGAAAACAGAAACACATGAATTTCTCGAGAACAGAACTTACTAGAATTACTAGATGCACTGCTGAAACAGTACGAAACATACCGGTCACATAAAGAGACACGTCAGGACCCGCATCCACCTAGGTGGACACTTCGTGTTGGATTTGCGTACCCAAACCTACGGACCAGAGACAAATTAATTGACCCTGTCTAGATACTACCCCAGCAACGGTACTCACCGGGCAGCAAGAACGGAAGGCCTCGGACTGGACTGGACTGCTACGACGACGGACTACGAACTTCGGACTTCAGTTACGGGTGGGCCTCCGGATACCTCGGACCTTGGACTCTCGGCTTGGGCTCTGGTCGGGACTCGCCGCGTTCCTCCACCGCCTCGTCTGGATGCTGGACCGCAACCTCCGTCTCCTCCGTGGGCCTGAGGGATACTTGAAACACGCCTGGTGTTTAAATTGCCAAAGTTCCACCATGTCACCCCCCTCCTTAAATCTTTGCACTGGCTTCCAGTCCGTGAGCGTGTCCAGTTCAAGCTTGCCTCTCTCACTTTCCAAGCTCGACTGGGCACGGCTCCGGCCTTTATCTCGTCTGAGATTACACCCTATGTTCCTGCCAGGGAACTACGCTCATCTGCCAAATCCCTTCTCACAGTCCCGCGGTTCCGGAGGAGGAAATGGGGAGGTTCGAAGTTTGCGACCCTCGCTCCCCTCCTTTGGAACTCCTTGCCTCCAGAACTTAGAGCCTTGACTCTCTATCCGCACTTCAGGAAGCAGCTTAAGGCTCACTTGTTTTCCAAAGCATTTGATTAGTCCTTTATTATTCCAAATTCCCTCAGTTTTATATTCTCTGCTCCTACCCTGTTATTTTGCCAGTTATAGCGCCATGAAACCGCTGGTGACCGTGCGCTTAATAAATAATTTTAAACTAAAAACTAAAACTAAACTAAATATCTGCACGTGCACGGTATGGTTCCGTCACGGCTGCAGAGGGTCAGGGGGCTTGCGTGGCTTCTCCGGCGCGTGGGGAAAGGGCAAGTGCCTGTTCGGGCGCCATTATGTGGTAAATAAATAATTAAATACCGGGTCTATTTTTCGGAATCATTAATAAACAGATAGCTCAATAAATAAGAGTCAAGATTCGAGGTAGCTGGAGTTTTGCAGGTTTTAATAAAGCATAAAGGACAGGAACAGGACAACCTGCACGGGAATAGGATGGCAGGGCCCGGCAGCTGCCGGGGCGAGATCTGGGATGAGCGCGCTAACTTTCATAACAGTACACAACATATATATACTAAAACAATTGCATTGCAGTAAGTACAGTAGGCGTAGCAGTGGGCGGGGTTCGTAGCAGTCGCGAAAGATAAGGCATAAAATGGGTGTAACAAGAGGCGTGTACAGGGCGTATACATAGACATGTGATGTAAACGTAACAGAATATGTCATAAATGGGGCGGAAACATGGAGGGGGCTACCTAAGGAGCCGGGACCTTTAACCTAGTGGTGCGCGCAAACTGACAATGACGTGTTACCATGAGGAGCTGGTGGCTACGACTTCTGCACTAGAAGAGGAGACGAAAGTCTGGAGTGTCAGAGCGACATGTACCTAAACACTATCTAGTATCTGATGTTTAGAGAACATGTTGATAGAATCCAAAAGTTATCAGGGCAAAGGCTAACAGACTCTAAGACTGGTGCATGCATTATTCTGCATGTAGTGAGTGTCGAGGAATATTAAATGACCATTAATACAGTATTTCTCTTACATGGAGACGTAAAGGCTAGACTATGACTGAAACTATTGATGCGATTCAGTAGCTTAGGAATGCAGAGAAGGGGGGCTGGACTGATAACTAGAATCATAACATACTCTTGGCAGACTGGCAGGCAGAGCCAGGCCGAGCCGGGCACTGTGAGGCAGGAAATAAGTGAAGGGTCAGGGATGCAGGTGGGGGCTGTATCGCTCCTCAGCGAGGGTTCAGGAGACAGGAGCTGAATCTGAGTCCGGGCCCTTTTGAGGCCCAGAAACGGGGACTTTTACTGAATTAACGTGCACACTGTGAAACGTGGCAACATGGGTTTACATAGGCCTAATACTCGTAGCTTTCACGAGAACTGGAAACTTGGCATACTAGAGATGGACACAACTGTAATTGCGTCTTTACTCGATCAAAAGGAAATACATATGCATATTAATCATGCACATATAACATAAGATGGGGAACACGTAGGGACACAGAACATGGCAAAATTTACTTTTCCACACTACTGGTATTATATACCTGCTCGTATGGCCACGAGGTCAGGGACGCGATGAACGATGTTGGTGGCACTCTAAGAATATCATCAACTTGACACACTTGTTATGGCACTGTCCCAAACTACACTGCTACTGGTCTGATGTGTTAGCAGATATCGACCAGATGTTCAACATAGATATCCCACGCTTCCCGTTACATCCTTCAAGGCCTACCAAATGCACTGACACATCCACTCCACGCTACAAGAGGAAGGGCTATCACTCTGTCTTTATGCGCGGCAAGCAAGTTCTCCTTTTGAGGTGGGGCACTGATCTAGTCATTAGCGTATCAAGAGAGAGAGAGAGGACTAGATAGCTAGTCCGTATCCCCAAGGATTTATATATTATCAAAGAGAAATAGCTATGAATGACTTGTTAATTAGTCTCTAAAATATCTTGCTTGTCAGGAGGCACCTGTTGGGTGTCTTTATAAAGCCCTCACCCACCAACCTGGTTGGTGGCATGCTTCATCATCGGGCCCACCCAGTGACACCTAATGTGTCCTGGGTGTGCTTTGTCGCCGGATTACAGCGAAGCAGGTATTTTACTGAGTGTGCAGTGTGGTGGAATGTGAAGTGAGATTAAAACGGCTTGGAAGTGGTCGGATCCCAATACCTGAGGGTTAATTAAATATTAATAAATGGGCCTCTCAGCGGTTAAAAACAAGGCGTGTGGATGTTGTGGTGGCGGACTACGACCTCCTACATCCTGTGTTGGTCGACATGTTTCTGCCAGTGACTTTTCTTAATGCTGGCTTTCCTCAGGACCATAAAAAGTTCTGGTGCAAATAAAACATTTAGGGGCAGATTTATGAAGGCCTTGCGCCGCCGGTGCGTCATTTTTAACATGGGAAAAAGTGACGCACCGGCGGCGCAAGGCCTTCATAAATCTGCCCCTAAGTGAGTGTTTTGTAGAATATGTGTCGCGCCACTAAGGTGCTCTAGGTGTTATGGGGGGGGATTCCCTCCTCAAGCATACCTGGACATACATGTATGACAAAGCCAAGACATATATGAAGAAAGACATTCGCATGTAGCTTGATATCACACAAGTCATAGTGTTTTTGCCGATTTTTAAGTGCTTTGTGTGGAGACTAAAGAACGGCTAAAGTGGAACAGTACTGGTGGTACTGTTAGTGGTATTATCGTATTTTAAATGGCGTGGTGATGCTAAGAAACGAGTAGTACACACACACTGTGTGGTGGAAGCGTAAGGACAGAGTTCTCACGTTGCCGATTAGCCCTCGATGCTTCCTGGAGTAATTCGGCAAGGGGTTTGACCCTGAATACAAATGGGGGACCACTGATCGTTAAGGATCTGTGGGGAAAGAAACGCTTACCTGGAAGTCGTGTTGGAAGGTCATGGTACTCACAAAGATGTTGGTCAGGACCTGCGGGATACCTGTTGTGCCATCCTCGTACTCCGGAACATGAATGGAGGTTGCGATCCTGTTTATATATGTTCGTAAATTGCCAGCACCTGTGAGTGGGAGCAATGGAAGTGAGACTTGCAGGGCGCGGTAGAGCCGCCGTGCGCATGCGTGTTACTGGAACAGAATAGAACGGACTTCGCGCATGCGCGAGGAGCGCTTACATGTACCAGGATAATTAACCAGGGTTGGTGCATGCGCGGTAGGGCCGCTGTGTGCATGCGTGTTCGTAAGTTATGCACCGTAATCCCATCAAATGACGCGCGAGGTAGTGCGCGATGACAAGGGAGGGACAGTGTGCTCAGTGGAGCCACTCGTGGATGTGCGAGTGAGTTCTGCCAGTGCCAGGCTATCTGGTGCGGCGCGAGGTAGGGCGCTAGGAGATTATGAAGGAGGGGGGCATGATGTGCACGGCAGGGTACTCAGGGACTGTTTATGAAAGGGTGGCTCTTCTAAATAGGGACAAGGTATCAGTGATTGAGAGAGTTCCATGGGATTGAGTCATTAAGCCCATCCCTTTGAAGGGAAAGAAGATAGATCCACCGTTGATCCTTGTTCAGTAGTCTTTTCTCATTGTCATCCCCATTTTTAGGGAATTGTTCGATAACTGTCCAGTGGAGATCGTTGGGGGTGTGGTTGTGTCGTAGAAAGTGGTCAGTGAGCTTGCTGATGTTCTTCTTACACCTGATGGTGCTCCTGTGCTCCACCACTCTGGTACGCACTTTGCGTGTAGTCATGCCGATGTTTGCAAATTGAATAGTGACCGCTCAGCCCTCCACAGGGCTTGGTCGCCCCACTCACTGCTGCCGCTCCTGCCTGCCTTTGCCGCCTCCTGCCTGCAGATTCCTTCGCTCGCTGCCCGCTGCTCCTGGGAATTTCCCGCTGCTCCTGGGAATTTCCCGCTGCCCGCTGCTTCTTGGAATTTCCCGCCGCTGCCTCCCTGCGGCCCCGCCCCCCTGTGATTCCATTTGCCGCCCCGCTCCCGCCACCCAGCTACTCCTCCCTCCCGGCTCCTTACTTAAGGGGACCGTAGGGGACCACAGAGTGTGACCGCTCAGCCCTCCACAGGGCTTGGTCGCCCCACTCACTGCTGCCGCTCCTGCCTGCAGATTCCTTCGCTCGCTGCCCGCTGCTCCTGGGAATTTCCCGCTGCTCCTGGGAATTTCCCGCTGCCCGCTGCTTCTTGGAATTTCCCGCCGCTGCCTCCCTGCGGCCCCGCCCCCCTGTGATTCCATTCGCCGCCCCACTCCCGCCACCCAGCTGCTCCTCCCTCCCGGCTCTTTACTTATGACACCCCCAGAGCGACCACGCAGCGGGAGCGCCGATTGAGCGCCGAAGGTGCGCCAAAGGTAAGCCCGTCTGCGCCTGGCCTGTGCCCAGCGCCAGGACCCCTGGCCCTCCCCGCCGAGGCAAGACGGCCCGACTGTCCTACGACGCCGCCACTCTCAACGCACTCAATGCCGGCCGGACCCATGCCTGCTGCCGAGCCACCCCGAGACGCACCCACGGACCCTTCACCTGCTGCACCTGCAAGTTCACCTGCCTCCGAACCTGCCCCGCACCCGCCAAGACAAACACCAGCAGCAACCACCTCAAGTGCATCCTGATCAACACCCGCTCCGTCCACAGACACGCCGTGGAACTCTGGAACCTCCTCGACGCTACATCACCGGACGCCGCCTTCCTCACAGAAACCTGGATGAACGCCTCCTCTGCATCCGACATCGCCATCGCCATCCCGGACGGGTACAAGATCATCAGGAGGGACCGCATCAACCAGACCGGAGGTGGCATCGCCATCGTCCAGAGGAACACCATCCTCATCACGACCGACGCCAACGACTCCTTCGCCGCAGCCGAACATCTCCACTTCCAGATTCACACCGACCCTAAGACGACCCTCAGAGGCACCCTCGTCTACAGACCCCCGGGACCACGCACACAATTCAGCGAAGACATCACAGACTTCATCAGCCCGCACGCCCTCCCCTCCACTGACTACATCCTCCTCGGGGACCTCAACTTCCACCTGGAGAACAACAAGGACCGCAACACCACCGCCCTGCTGGAAAACCTCGCCAACCTCGGACTCAAGCAACTGGTCAACACCCCCACCCACTACGCCGGCCACACGCTTGATCCCGTCTTCTCTTCCAGCAAGTACATCACCTTCAGCCACACCACCGGACTCCACTGGACCGACCACAGCTGCGTCTACTTCAGCTTTAAAAGATCCACGACCCACCACCACCCGCAACAGGTACCTCACAGGAATTGGAGCAAGATCACCGCAGACCAGCTAACCACCTCCCTCAGCCAGAGCCCACCCGCCAACACAACGGACCCCAACGAAGCAGCCCGCAACTTCACACAGTGGCTGACAGCCTGCGCCGACGACCTCGCGCCACTAAAGAACCCTCCCAGCAGACCCAGAAGCAAGAAGGCATCCTGGTTCACCGACGACCTCAAGGACTCCAAGAAGACCTGCCGCACCCTCGAGAAAGCCTGGCTCCTCGACCGGACCACCGACAACATGACCGCCCTCAAACACGCTACCCGCAAGCACCACCAGCTCATCCGCACCACCAAGAAGAAATCCCTGAAGGAACGACTGGACAACAACGCCCACGACAGCAAAGAGCTCTTCACTATCGTCAAGGAGTTCTCCAACCCCAGCACCGGCACCAACGACATCACTCCGTCACAAGACCTCTGCGACTCCCTCGCCTCGTTCTTCCACCGCAAGATCGCCGACATCCACAACAGCTTCGGCGCCCCACCCATGCACCCAACCGTCGAACCAACGCCCCCCACCGCCACCCTTCGCACCTGGACAACGGTGACCACCGAAGACACAGCCCGCACGATGAACACCATCCACTCCGGATCACCGACCGACCCCTGCCCACACCACGTCTTCAACAAGGCCGACTCCACCATCGCACCCCAACTCCGGAACATCATCAACGCCTCCTTCAACACCGCCACCTTCCCCGAGAGCTGGAAGCACGCCGAGATCAGCGCCCTCCTGAAGAAACCTACAGCGGACCCCACCGATCTCAAAAACTTCTGCCCCATCTCGCTCCTCCCTGTTCCTGCTAAAGTCATCGAGAAGATCGTCAACAGACAGCTGACCGCCTTCCTCGAGACAAACGGATCCCTCGACCCCTCGCAGTCTGGCTTCAGAGCCAACCACAGCACCGAGACCGCCCTCATCGCAGCCACCGACGACATCCGGACCCTGCTCGACAAGGGGGAAACAGTGGCCCTCATCCTCCTGGACCTCTCCGCTGCGTTCGACACGGTCTGCCACCGCACCCTAGTCCAGCGCCTCAGCAACATCGGTATCCAAGAGAAGGCACTGGAGTGGATCATCTTGTTCCTCGCCGGAAGAACACAAAGAGTCCGCCTCCCCCCGTTTCGCTCCGAGGCCACCGAAGTCATCTGCGGCGTCCCGCAAGGATCTTCACTCAGCCCCACCCTCTTCAACATCTACATGAAACCTCTCGCAGCCATCGCACGCCAGCACAACCTCAACATCATCTCTTACGCCGACGACACCCAGCTGATCCTCTCCCTCACCAGAGACCCAGACACCGCCAGAACCTGCCTACACGAAGGGATGAAAGACGTCGCCGAGTGGATGAAGGACAGCCGCCTGAAACTGAACTCGGACAAGACGGAAGTCCTCATCCTGGAATCTTCGCCCTCCGCCTGGGACGACTCCTGGTGGCCCCCAGCCCTGGGCACCGCACCCAAGCCAACCGACCACGCACGCAACCTGGGCTTCATCCTGGACCCCTCCCTCTCGATGACCAGACAAGTCAACACTGTCTCCTCATCGTGCTTCAACACCCTGCGTATGCTTCGCAAGATCTTCCGCTGGATCCCAACCGAGACCAGGAAGACTGTCACCCAGGCACTCGTCACCAGCCGACTGGACTACGGAAACGCCCTCTACGCCGGAACCATAGCCAAGCTACAGAAAAGACTCCAGCGCATCCAGAACGCCTCCGCCCGACTCATCCTGGATGTCCCCCGACGCAGCCACATCTCCAGCCACCGGAGGAACCTGCACTGGCTCCCCGTCGACAAGAGGATCACGTTCCGGCTCCTCACCCACACACACAAGTCTCTCCACGACCTGGGCCCCAAGTACCTCAACGACCGCCTGACCTTCTACATGCCCACCCGCCAGCTACGGTCCACCAGCCTCGCCCTCGCAGCCGTACCATGCATCCGAAGAGCCACCGCCGGAGGAAGATCCTTCTCTTACCTGGCTGCCAAGACTTGGAACTCCCTCCCCATCCACCTTCGGCTGACCCAGGACCATCTCGCCTTCAGGAAACAACTCAAGACCTGGCCGTTCGAGCAGTAGCATACCCCTCCCCCCAAGCGCCTTGAGACCCTCCCGGGTGAGTAGTGCGCTATACAAATGGCATGATTGATTGAATAGTGAGTTACTTTTCTGAAGAGGCATCTATTACCCTTCCCTCCTTTTCCCCTCTCCTCTATTGTTGAGTGTATCTGCCCCTTTCTCTCCTTTTGCCCTCTCCTTCATTGTTGAGTGCATCCCCCCACTTTCCTCCCCTTTTTCTATTCTCCCCTCCTCTGTTATTCCTTTCCAACCACTCGTGTGCCTTGAGATGTAGGCAAGTGGTTGTGTCAAATATTTTCAGCCAAAAAAAACTAAAAATTATGTAATCCTAAATGGAATCCAAGCAATTTCTCTTACATACCGTAAACTGATATACCATCAGAAAGATCAAACGCACAACCTTACAGACAAATGGCAGGCTGAGCTTGGGGATATGGACGAGCAAGACTGGCAAAAGGCGCGAGCATCCAAGCGCGAAGTGGCAATCCCCTCCAGACTCCAACTGGTGCAACTGAAAATACTGCACAGAACATTTTACACCATAACTTTACATTGGCGAGGAGGTGAACCCAGAAGTGAACTCTGGGCAAGGGGCAGACTACCAGTGCAATATCCCTCCACCCTTGGATTATTTATATATGTTAGAAAAAGTCATCCTCCACATCGTGAGTAAACTTTCATCAAGATGATTGAATGTCAACTTAAAAGTAGTTTGAGAAGCTGTGAAGTTGCAAGAATCTCCACGTCAAACTTAATATGAAGTGACATTGAGTAATACTGTTCATTCGTCTCAGTAACCTCGAGAAATTATTTGTGTGGTATGACCGTTAAATTTGGAGAAACTGAAATCTTCATGAGCCTAATTAAAATGTCTGAGCGACGAAAGGAACTTGAACGAGTAGAAATTCACTGGTCGAGTGGTGTACAAATTCAGCGGCCGAGTGATATCTACTCCGAGCGTGTTAAAGATTCAGTGGCAGAGTGATTTCTTTCTCTACTATTTTAATAAGTAACTCACAAGAATTAATTATTTTAACTTTGCAATCTTCAAACTGTACAGTTAGAAAGAAAACTTAGAATCTTCCTGGAGTTTTAAAAGGCGTGCTGCTACTTGCATTCTATTCCGAGCTTTCTACGTCACGTCGCATCTACGTCGATTTCACGTTGCATCAACCTCGATTTCCCTTAGAAACGGTGACACTGACGAAAGCGACGCAGCGTGGCGGCCATTTTAGAGAATTGGGAACATTTTGGTATAACAACGCTTGATACACGACAAACTAGAAGAAATCAACCACGATCTTACAAAGTGTTTTATTGAAGTTATCGACGATGGAGCACTGTTAAAGAAAGACGGTTTACCATAAACGAAGAAGAGAATATTCTTAAGAAGGTTTTTATTTTAATTTATAACGTTAGTTTGTTGTGTGTAACTAACATCATATTTTATAGGTGGACTCATATATATATAAAGGAGAGCTCTTCTTTGATGTACTGGCTGTATGTTACACATTGGTGTAACTAACATCATATTTTATTTTATAGGTGGACTCATGTATAAATGAGAGCTCTTCTTGGATGTGCTTGTTGTATATTACACATTTGTGTGTTATTGGAATTTTAGAAAATATTTTGGTGATCAGAACTTAGATTTCTTCAATGGCTGATCAAGGTTTATCTGCGCCTCCTTCTTTCCTTCCAACCCCTGGGGAGCCGACTGTTCTGTGGAAAGAGTGGAAATTTTTTTTTTTAACATATATTCCAGCTATAGGAGCAGACAAATATGGGCCAGTGCGGAAACAAGCTATTTTACTACATAATTTAGGAGTAGAGGGGCATCGCTTATACGAAAATCTTCCGGAAGTATCACTTGGAGTAGGGGATGGTCAGCCTAGCAATGTGTATGATATGAACATGCAGATGTGAGATTCATTACTGAGATAAACGTAGTTCTTGAGAGGCATAAATTATTTTGTAGAATTCAAAAGGTGGATGAAGACATTGCAACTTATGTTGCTGCTTTAAGAGGTCTATCCCTAACTTGTCAGTTGTCATACGAGACCAGATAGTAAGATGTACTAATAATAAGAGAGTGCGTGAGAAATTACTTATAAAAGATTTTACTTTAGAGGAAGCCATACTAATAGCTAAAGGATTACAACACACTGATATGTGGATCAAAGAAATGGATAAATTCACTAATTCGATTGTAGTTAAGGACTCTGAGTCTAAAACAACATCGTCTAAGGGTTCTGAGATTCATGCATGTATACGTTATTATCCTTGGAAATATATTTCAAAACTTGAGGTGCATTGAGCAATGAAAAATCTTGGGATGTTCCGGATATTAAGGCGGTAGGATATGGTGGGAAGAAGATTGACATTTTAGGCCTTAAATGGATGGTGATTGAGTTTGAAGGTAAAAAAGTTTACGGTCGTGTGTATCTAACCAAACAAGGGTCAAATTTGTTAGGTTGGTGCCACCAAAAGGACCTAGGTATCACATTGAATCCAAATGCTACCGAACCTGTAAAATCTATTGTTGTGCATAATGTTGAAAAATATGATTCAGTAATAATGGAGAGATATTCTGATGTTTTTTCCGATGAATTGGGAAAGCTCAAGAATTTTTCTCACAAAATTATACTTAAAAATAATGCGACACCTGTTGTACATAAGGAGGTCTGTACCACATCTTATGAGAGGTCTCCTGAAAGAAGAACTTGATAAGTTGTTGAAGTTAAATATAATTGAACCAATTGAGGCTTCAGAATGGTTGGCACCCATTATTGTCGCACCAAACGATGGTGGGAAGACGATTCGTTTGTGTATCAACTTACGCGACTTAAATAGAAACATATGGGCTGACCGACAGCCTCTATCCAACATTTCAGAAATGTTGACTGCCGTGGGTGGTGGAAGTGTATTCAGCGTAATTGATATGTCTGCAGCCTACCACCAGATTGATCTCAATGAAGAGTCAAGGCATCTTTCTTCATTTGTAACACCACTGGGGGCATTTTGCTATCGTAGAATGCCATTTGGATTGGCATCTGCCTCAGTGGTATTTCAAAGAGTTACACAAAAGGTTCTCTTGGGAATAAAGGATGTTCTGTGTTTTCAGGATGATGTGCAGATTGTAGGGAGAGACCATGAACATCATGACAGGGTGGTGAATGAGGTTTTGAGTCACTTGCGGGAACATGGATTGACTATAAAGAGGGAAAAATGTCAATTAAGGAAAGATTGTGTGAATTACCTAGGTCACGAGATATCTAGAGAAGGAATCAGGCCAAAGAAAAGTAATGTGTCTGCGATCAAAGATGCTCCTACTCCCATAAATAAAGATCAGCTTAAAAGTTTCTTGGGGTTGGCGGAGTATTGCTCCAAATTTGTGAGAGGGTTTTCTGATATTGTGGAACCATTACGTGTATTAATGAAAACCGGTTTAAGTTTTGTGTGGTGAGATGTGTGTGATAAGGCATTCAAAAAAGTAAAGGATGGTATTTTGTGTGCACCAAGTCTTGGACATTTTGATGTCAAAGCTTAGACTTTCATTGCGACAGATGCCAGTGCTGTTGGAATTGGGGCTGTTTTGACGCAAGTGAACAGTGGTGAAGCGAGGATTATAGGATTTGCATCCAGGAGATTACAAGGTGCAGAGACATCATATTCTATGATAGAGAAGGAGGCTCTAGCATGCTGCTAGGGGATTAAACATTTTAAGTACTTTGTTTGGGGTTTGCCATTTAAGCTTCAGACTGATTACAAAACACTCGCCCATTTATTTAAGGGAACCATTTTCTAAAATGGGGCAACCCAATAGGTCCAGGACCTGGGTAAATTGCGATATGAGAAACAATGGTCCTTACCATCAATAAAGCATAGCATGAGTCAATACACAGTTACTGAGTCAAAATTATTTAGAGCATATCGTAATTCAGCAGCTCTATGAGATGAATCTTACATATGGTACAGCATACAAGCAAAACAGCAACAGACTTATTTGTTACCAGGCAATTTAATTCATTGCTAATTCAATGGATATTTTGAATTCATAAAAACAGTTTCCAAGTGTCACATTCAATACATTAATACAACAACTTGGCCAAAGGTGATTATGCCCCAAGAGAGGACGTGCAAAAGCAGGCGTGATAAGGAATGATATAAGTGTTTTTAGAAAAGTAAGAGAAAGAATCAGAAAAAATTGTGACAACAAATACAGTAACAGTCTTTACAATGAAAAACGGACGGTTTTGAAAAATACCGTCTCAGTAAACACCCAGCCTTAATACTCTTCTTTATAATTTGATCAATGCAAAAATGGACATAGGTTCCAAAATAAGCACGTCAGGATTATGGGGGGGAGAGGGGGGTCAAGGTCCGGGTGAGATCATGGATAGGGTGTCGACGTTTCGACTCGTCTAGTGGCCCGACGGGTAGATTACACCTCGGCCGTGCGAGTCTTCATCAGGACAATAGAGGGAAGGGCAATATCACCAAGGCTTGGTAATACCCGGGACAGTCTAAGGCAGGAGGTCTACCGACCGTATGTGGACACTCTCACATCGGGAGGGGGTTATTATTTCGCCTTGCACTCTTCAATAGTGCTTGATGAATTTCAATAATTGTCATATATACTGGTGTCCAAACAATAATGGGTTAACGTGCAAAATCTGGCATAAATCTCATCAGTGTCTCTCTTAATTGGACAAGATTCCTCACATTCAATGTGGAATTATAACCCTCACGGAAGATCTTATTCAAGGAGGGTCTCAACCTTCCGTTCGCCAGTGCTCCACTCGAACAGCTCTTAGCATTCGTAAAAGCAATCCTTTAATCAATGGGAATTTTTAAAGAGGCAAGATGTTTCCATGTATACAAAAATCAAAAACGGGCTGGAACCGGTCTCAAAAGCGGCGCTACCTTCATTGGACTCCCAGTGTGTGTGGAGCAGAAAGCACACCACACCCGGAAGTAAGTAAGTGAGTTTACTTCCGGGTGTGGTGTGCTTTCTTCTCCATGTATTACCAAGCCATGGTGATATTGCCCTTCCCTCTATTGTCCCGATGAAGACTCGCACGGCCGAGGTGTAATCTACCCGTCGGGCCACTAGACGAGTCGAAACGTCGACACCCTATCCATGATCTCACCCGGACCTTGACCCCCCTCGCCCCCCCATAATCCTGACGTGCTTATTTTGGAACCTATGTCCATTTTTGCATTGATCAAATTATAAAGAAGAGTATTAAGGCTGGGTGTTTACTGAGACGGTATTTTTCAAAACCGTCCGATTTTCATTGTAAAGACTGTTACTGTATTTGTTGTCACAATTTTTTCTGATTCTTTCTCTTACTTTTCTAAAAACACTTATATCATTCCTTATCACGCCTGCTTTTGCACGTCCTCTCTTGGGGCATAATCACCTTTGGCCAAGTTGTTGTATTGAATGTGACACTTGGAAAGTTTTTATGAATTCAAAATATCCATTGAATTAGCAATGAATTAAATTGCCTGGTAACAAATAAGTCTGTTGCTGTTTTGCTTGTTTGCTGTACCATATGTAAGATTCATCTCATAGAGCTGCAGAATTACGATATGCTCTAAATAATTTTGACTCAGTAACTGTGTATTGACTCATGCTATGCTTTATTGATGGTAAGGACCATCATTTATTTAAGGGAGGCAGGGGACTCGAAGGGAGTGTAACTCCAAGAATCTCAAGGTGGATTTTATCTGAGCTTGAATACATGAAAGGACTTAAGAATATATTAGCAGACTGTTTGTCCAGAATGCCTATTACAATAGGTGAGGAGGAATCTGAAGTTGAGGTTGCTGTGATAAGGTATAACGAAGAACAAGCTTTTGTCAAGGAGGAATGGGACACTGCGATGTTGAATGATGATGTGTTTCAGAAGGTCATGCGAGGTGTATCTGAAGTTTGGGGTGGAGATCTCGTTCATGACTTGCGTTTTAAA
The DNA here is from genome assembly GCF_964261635.1 of Lissotriton helveticus. Taxonomy (NCBI): domain Eukaryota; kingdom Metazoa; phylum Chordata; class Amphibia; order Caudata; family Salamandridae; genus Lissotriton; species Lissotriton helveticus. Next base: position 476,107,548 of record NC_136062.1, read on the forward strand.
GGATATAACAATGTTAAGACAGAATTGAGTGTCAGAGAGGAAAAGTTATGGAGAAGAAACAAACTAGTACCACCAGAGGCACTTAGATCTATGATTGTCAATATTGCTCATGAGGCACATCTGGGCAGGAACATGACTAAAAGACATGTTCGTCAATCATTCTGGTGGCCTGGGTTAGAGAAAGATGTTGAAGAAGCTGTTATGGAATGCTATGCATGTGCCACAAGCGATAGGACCAGGATTGTGCCACACCCTCCTCTTGCTTGTGTAAAGTTTCCTGTGCGTCCCTGGGAAAGTGTGGCAATTGATTTTTTTGGTCCTATTTCTAGACTAGGCTCGAATTGTAAGTTTTTAATGGTTCTGATAACCATTCCAGATGGTTTGTAGTTGAAACAACTGACAGTATTGTAACGGAGAAAGTGATCAATTTTCTGGATACGGTTTTTATGAATGAAGGAATACCTAAAATACTTGTATCAGACAATGGACCTCAGCTAGTGTCAAGAATTTATTTGTAGAAGGGGTGTGAAGCATGAAAAAGTTGCCATGTTTAGGCCTCAAGCCCATGATTTGGTGGAAAGGACTAACCGGTTGATTATTGATAATATACAACGTTCAATTTCGAATGAATTGTCATGGTCTGATGAGCTTAAAAAAGTAATGTGGTCTTATAGAGTAACGCCACATTCTGTGACTGGAATGTCACCTTTAGTTTCCCTTAAAGGGCGCGAACCAGGAGTGAAAGAATTACCGGTATGGTTGAAGGACAAAGATTGTGTGTGGGTGGATGTCACTGAACGTGCAATATGCATCTCATCGTTTATCTGGGACAATCTGACCCTCTTTCAGGACCTTGCAGCCCTCACAATGCAGAAACACTGCTCATTATACCCTGCGATGGCACACCTCCGCAGCCATTGGATTCCTTACTCCTGGGGACACCCGTTTCGCCTGATCTTCCGTTGGGAGGGACGGCTCCACCAATTGCGACTGGGACTTGCCGAGTGCTGGGAACCAAGCTCCCAGAGGAGCAACAAACAGGCGTCCGTACCCTCCTCCCAAAAAGAGCGCAACACCGGTTGGCAGAGAGTAAGACGTCCTCGAACAACACTGGAGGAGATCGCTTAGGGTCAGCAGGCAGCCCTGGCGTCCGTTCTCCCTGACAATAGAGAAACTTGAAGGGACTTGAGCACCGGGTCTTACACCAGCACCAAAGGTAGGCTTGGGGCCGAGCTGAAGGAGTTGGAACCACTGGCCATATCAACACTCCTCAGGATACTCCATGCAGCCACGTATGACCACAGGACTATTCTTAAGACACTATTTGTTTACATGTGGTTGTTAAATTGTTTTGGTTTTGTTTTCTTTGGGGTACACACACTTCCACACGGAATGCATCACAGTACATATCATTGCATGGTAACATGGTTTGCTCTTCTCACTACCATTTGGGGAGGAGGGAGGCAGGGGCGGACAGGGGCCCACGACGTCTCTTCAATCGTATGGCAGGTAATCCTCTCCGAATCCTCACGCTCCATGTGCGTGGTCTCAACAACGCGGTATGATAACCTTTGGCAAGAACGAAGGACGAGTCCTTAAAACCACCTTGTCCAGATGAACAGAAAGAAAAGGAGGTATATAAGAAAGAGCCTGGACCTCACAAACTCTTCTGGCAGAGGTGATACCTACCAGGAAATCCGTCTTCAGAGTGAGAAGACGCAAGGGACAGTTATGAAGGGGCTCAAAGGGAGCACACATCAGATAGGACAAGATTTAAGTCCCATTGAGGCATTATGAAAGGCACTGGAGGAAACGTGTGTGTAATGCCTTTGAGGAAGCAATTAACAACCGGAGACTTAAAAAGAGAAGGCTGATCTGGAAGCCCTAGAAAGGCGGAGATCGCCAAAAGATAACCTTTGATAGTGCCCAGAGCAGAGCCATGCTGGGTCAAAGAAAGAAGGAACAGAAGGATAGCGGAAAGAGGGGAAGAAAGGGGATCCACAGCCTCTGCTGTGCACCATACCACAAACTTGTTCCACCTGCAGGCGTATACCGTCTTAGTGGAGGGACGCCTGGCTGCCAGAATGACATCACAGACTTCGGGAGGAAGATCGAAAGCTGTCAACTGTCGCCGCTCAATCTCTACGCATGGACGTGGAGGCTGGACAGGTTCGGTTGAAGGACCGTCCTCTGCTGCTGCAACAGGAGATCCTCCCGAAGAGACAGTCAGATGAGGGGATCAATCTCCATGCTGAGTAGCTCGGGATACCAGTATCTTCGTGCCCAATCCGGAGCCACAAGGATGACTTGGGCCCAGTCGCTCCGAATCTTCTTCAGCACTCTGGGTAGAAGTGGTATAGGCGGAATAGCATACAACAGACCACAGCTCCACTCATGACGTAAAGCGTCGCCGATCGAGTGTCGCCTTGGAAATTCCAACGCGCAGAACTGATGACATTGCGCATTTTCTTCGGAGGCGAATAGATCTAACCAAGGCTCCCCCCACTGCAGAAGGAGACCTTGTGCCACATCAGAGTTTAGACGCCATTCGTGATTCATCATGCACCAGCGGCTGAGTTCGTCCGCCCTGGCGTTCAGAGAACCTGCCAGGTGTTCAACCACCAAGAGCATATACAAAACAGAGAGAAGGAGGGTCCCAGGGAGAGTTTAATGACCTACCAATGCTACTGTCCCTACATTAACACTTAAACCAACATTAGGTAGCATGAAGTCAAAAGAAGGGGAAAGAAAAACTATCTATGTAGAAGAAAAGGAGGAAGCTGATGATATGTGCTACTATAATCACGCTTAGGGTATCCACTCCCTTTGATCAGGTACCCATCAGTCACCACACAAATCCGCCCTTCATCATCTGGGATCCTTTAAACCAACAGATGGAGTGGAGTACCCACAGCTGACTGGCAGATGTCAAAGCCTAGTCTGTGGGACCCAGTGGTTTCGGGTATAAAAATGGGGTGACTGAAAAGCAGTGCTCAGAATGTGAAAAATGTGAAGTGAATCGGTGAATTGTTAGAAATAATAAAATTTGGTAGTAAAGGAAAAGAGAAACTTTAATATGTCTTCCTTCAGTCCCAAATCAATAAAAAGTGTGTAGTGGCGTCAGCAAATAACCACTAAAGAGAATGAAAGGTCGACATGTTTCTGCAGACTTTCTTGGACCCATCTGGTGTCCTGCTGCTTCTTCAGGACCATTAACACTACTGCTACAAAAGATTTAAAAAGGTAAAAAGTTACCTGAATGTTAGGTATATAGTCTTTCTCCTTACTAGGTGGTAGGAGAGAATAGCTCCACCTCACCTGGCTACAGCGCAGGTAAACGGAGCACCGCTCTGTCCGTCGGTACTCCGGACGTCCCTCTGGGCTGTCGGGTGAAGAATTGGCTTGGTAGTTTGGTCTGCCCTGTTCCCATGATGCACTGGGCCAGGGACAGACTAATTTGCATATAGCCAGGTTCTGAGCTGGGATGGGGCAGTGAGCTAAATAACAGTGATGGTCAAGCCCTGATCTTTGGACTGGGTAAGAGTGGTCTGCTTAATTCAGACACTCTGTTCATCACCACCCCCTTTTCTGAATCGTTTTTGGCCACTATAGGTGTGGCAGGGTATACTCAGACATGAGTCCCTTGCTCACTGCTCCATCAGGATTCAAGCAAGCCGGGCCGACGACGGCTGAAATGCCAGAAACCGGTCCCCGGAAGCTTGTCTCCTTTCTGGTGAAGAATTGGCTTGGTAGTTTGGTCTGCCCTGTTCCCATGATGCACTGGGCCAGGGACAGACTAATTTGCATATAGCCAGGTTCTGAGCTGGGATGGGGCAGTGAGCTAAATAACGGTGATGGATCAAGCCCTGATCTTTGGACCGGGTAAGAGTGGTCTGCTTAATTCAGACACTCTGTTCATCACCACCCCCTTTTCTGAATCGGTGTTTAATTAAAGGCAAGCTGGTGTCTAATTAAAGACATACCGGGGAAGATCTCAAGGGGCATGCGCGGCTTTGATGTGGTAAATCGTGGCCGTGGCCAGTGCCTGAAGGAGGACCGGGCGCAGGTGACACTAAGTTGCTGAAAAGTATCAGGGAGTGCGGTGCAGCAATGCGGGTCACTAAGCTTACCTATTATTAGTCAGGTACGCCAATGATCATACAGGGCGGTATTTCATGGCAAGTGAAGATTTAAAATCCTGCAAGTGAAAAAATATGCAGATTGTGATTAAGATGCTACATGGAGCATCGTTTGTGCAGTAGCCGGTATTATATAGATAAACTGACTACACGAATATATAATATATTAAATCCTGTCCGGCTGGACAGAGAATATAGAAATCATTTGATCTATATTTATTTTTGATGTGCATCTTTCCCCTCAGCAACAGCTTGGGAAAGCACTGCCCGAACTTCCTCCGGACACTGAGGCAGCGTCTGCGCAACCGTGTCCCACACAGCGTGAGAGTAGCGGTCCGGAATGCGCTTTGGGAAGTGGAGGCTTTGATGACCAGACTCTCCGGAGTTGGGAGGGTAGTTAAAAAGGGCAGGGTCACCCGTGGCCGGGCGATGATGCCTTGCCACGTTCTTATCCACAGGAACCCCCGTGGCTGGTTTAGATGAGGTGCCCATCAACACATCAGTTAACGCCTCATTGAACAGTAGCAGAGGCTCCATAGATCTTGCCGCCGGCTAAAGGACTTCAGTGAGGTTAGTTTTGAGAGTTACCGTAGGCAGGTCAAGGGCCTCAGATGCTCTACGGAACACCACAGTGTATGTGTTTCTTTCTCCTCCATGGCCACAGCAGGAGGAGAAAGAAAACCAGGCTCATAGGAGAGGTCAAGGCCACCTGCATCCTCCGACTCTTCCACCCACTCCTGTTCCGACTACCACTGCCTTGGAAGAGGGTCCTCAGACCCCACCCAGTCGTCACCCTCCTTCACTGCCCGTGGTACAGGCTGCAGCGGGGGGGAGGGAAAGGGGAATATAAATGGTCGAACGGCGCCGGGAATGGTGCAGTTTGCACCGATCTGGCTCCATGTCCCAATTAGGGTCCCAACCTGGAGCAACATTGTCCAGAAAACCGGGCAAGGGCAGAGGTGGAACAAACGGAACCCATTGCAGCACTGGGAACGGAGCAGCGGGAGGCACTGGCGGAGGACCTTGCGGCGCCAGGGCCAGAGCTGCCGGCAGAGGTTCAGCTGGGACCGAAAGGCCTGAAGGCGCACCAGCGGGAGCCCGAGGCTTGAAAAAGGGGTCCATGGCAGCAAGAAAATCTTGCACCTGGGCCGGAGTCGTCGATGGACCCGGATATGGTGGGTAGGCCATGGGACTCACGCTCCAACAGAGCTGCGGGGAGGTACCCCTGGTCCCCTCGTCCACGTCCGGAGACCGACAAGGGGATGTCAGAGAGCATAATCGCTGCTTCGACTTCTTGTTATGACATCTCTTACCCGATTCCGAGTGTGAAGACTACGACCGCGAGGAGCGATGATGATGGCCCCGCGGTCGGTCCCTCGATCGACCCCTGGACCTCGACACGACGCAGAGACGACTGCCGAGCCTCAAGCAACTTATGGGACCTCTCCGCAAAGCCTTCGGAGCCATGGTCAGACAGTCGGAACATGACCAAGAGTCATGGTCGCGCTCCAGACAGTAGAGACAGGCGCCATGGGGGTCAGCCACTGACATCGTACAGCGACGAGCCCGGCAGAATTTAAACCTGTGCATCCTTTCGTGACACCAGGAGTCAAAGACTCAAAAACAAACAGACAAAAGTCTCAAAAAAGTTAGTAAAAAAGTGACTAGGGTACATGCTCTAACCGGATCTGCGCTTGCTGTGCGGAAAAAGAACTGACGTCAGCATGCATGGGTTGGGCCTAAGTAGTCTCTGTGACGTTATCTTGGCCCCTACAATGCCAGAGACGGACACGGAGCCGCACAACGCCATCTACCGAAGCGCAGGGGTACTGCTGACGAAAAACTATCCGGATCCAGTCTGACGCCTGGGGATATTTTAAGGTAAGGATTCTATCACTAACGTGCCCCTTTCAGATGCATTCTTAACTGCTATCAAGCCGCAATGGCAACAGTTTGTCTCAATGTGTACACATCCGCCCCCTTCCCGATACACAGAGGCACCAGGCAGGGCTACCCCTTCCCCTTTGCTTTTTGCCATCTATCTGGAACCTAGAGCCCAGAGTATAAGGGATCATCCGGACATCGCAAGAGTACCGTTCGGCGGTGACCACCACTCCATCAGCTTATACGCGGACGACGTGCTGGCTACCTCGGAGAACCCAGCTAACTCTCTTTCTAAGTGAACTGGGGATCTTTGTTGCAGCTTCTGGGTTTGAAATAAATATAGAGAAATCCCAGTACCTCAGCCTTTCCGTGCCCCCCCCCTCCCCCACAATGGACCACCTCGCGAAATGTCACCTCATCCAATGGGCCTCCGAGACGATCCCATATCAGGGTATTCAGCTAGACCCCACGCTGCGGGCAACAGCAGATCACAAATACAAGTCGCTTCTCCAACCCATCCGGCAGTTGGAAGCACCTCCAAATCTCCTGGCTGGGACGGATAGCGGCCTCTAAAATGACGGTCCGTCCGAAAATATTGTACATCTTCCAGACCCTGCCCCTCCCACCACTGTCGGGCATGATCGCTATACTCCAGGCCGAGATAGCACTCTACATAAGGCAGGGAAAAAGCCTCACATTAAGCAATCCCTCTATTACCGGGCAGCGCAGCTGTGCTATCTGGTAGAATGGGGACGCCCAGTGTCCGAAAAGCATCTATTCCCGGTTACCCGGACGACTATGGCAGCCTGGGACCAAACCAGTATTAAAGTAGGGCTGCCACTTATCCATCCCCGCTAACTCCCCTCTTTGACAACCCAGATTTCACTGAGGGGACCATGGCCAGGGGATTCACGACCTGGAAACCGTCGGCCTGCCGCTCAATGCGCCACTTCTTTGACAAGGAGAGCATACTCTCCTTCCCCAAACTACGCAATGAATTTGGACTCCAGGAAACCGAATAGGTTCCACTATTTACAAATTTGACATTGGATCCCGCACCCACTAAATAGACCAAACGCGCAACGCCATTTAACCCAATATGAGAAATGGCTTTAGGCCAAATCGTCGGATAAACGCCTTATATCCGAAATATACGCCCTCTTACTTCAAATACATAAGCTTACATAAAAGGCAGGGAAGGTCAGAAGGGAAGAAGAACTCGGGGGGGGGGGGCGGGGGGGGGGGACGGACCCTGAGCGTCAGAGAATTGGAGGATATCACATACAGGGCTCGCCACACAGCCCACAGCGTGGCACCTTACAGAGACCCTAACCAAAATCACAACCCACTGGTACTACACACCGATCAGGTTACACAAAATTAAGCCCATGCAAAGCGAGAACTGCTGGCGGGGATGCAGGGACAGGGGAACTTTGATACACCTACCGCGAGACTGCCCTCTGATCCAGCAATACTGGTCACAGATGACAGATACCCACCTGGACACCCAGGTCCTGTGATTCCCGGCATATGTGTTGCTCAGACTCCCGAACCCACTTACTTTTCCTCTCAATTCTAGACGTGGCCAACAAATAGGTATGGCACTGAGGGCAGCCTCTCAAGCTATTCTTGCTCACTGGGGCACTGCACATCTTCACACACACAAACTGGTTAAATAGATCCTGGCATATATTGGGAATGGAAAGGCTCCGAGTTCTCAGAGATATGGGGCCCATTTGTGTCACTTATCGCAAGAGTTTCAAGAATGGACATGTCCCAGATACATCCGGGCTACTACGACCAGTGGAAACGCCCTAGTCTGCAACACCTCTGGAGCAGTGAATGAGTTTATAACTACACTAAGGTTATTGATCCGAATGGGGGTGAGCGAGGTGGGGGGTGGTGGGGGTTTGGGAATGGGGTTTCTTTCTTTCCTTTGTTTCACTCCCCCTCCCCCCTGTTCTTGTTATCAGCACAATCCGCACAAAATGATGCTTTGTGACACCGCACCCAGACCCAGGGCAATTCACCCTTATTGGGAGGTAATCTGCTGCTGGTATTTCATGTTTTATTTGAAAATGCTAATAAAAGACTTAAACCATAAAAGAATCACTGAGGGATGTATTAATGGCGAGGGAAGTCTGGATGAGGAGGTAAATGAAAATGATGCACCTTGCTCATGCTAGAGGAGAAGGAGCAATATCAGAAATCAAGGATATGAAATATGCAAAGGCATCTTTGCATCATCACAAAAGCGATGGGCTGGTCCAACACTTCAACAGAGTAAGTACCAACTGCAGTTGGAGCGGATCAATGGTTACGACTGGAAGGGAATGGCGAGCGGCATGTTGGTGTGTGCACCACACCCCATGGTTAGTACCAGGGTGACATCATTTGCAAACTCCTTTTAGGGGGTGATCGGAGTTTTATATAGCGCAACTTGACCAGAAGGTTTCAGTGCACTTTACATGAGCACCAGTTGCATTACAGATCATTTTGTTAGGCCCTGGAAGATGAAGTGATTTGCCCAGAATCACAGGATGTTGAGCGTCCCTTGCCGAGACTCGAAACCAGTTCCCCAGCTTCGAGTGCGACTGCTCTAGCAGGCAGGCTACATCCTCTCCCCAACTCTCTCTACGTCTGAGGGGAAAAGGTCAAGTACCCAACTTAACAAGGAAAGGATGAGAAGGCAAATGAAAACAAGCTGTAAGGGGTAAGTGATGCAATGGAGAAGTGCCTGCAAAATGGTGTAAGGAAGATACTAGAAAATGCAGAATAGCCGCGGAAAGGTAAAAGTAAAGGTAAAAAGGTAAAGTTAAAAAGAAAAATCTAGTTGCATTTGTAGAGGAGAGCAAGTTTTTGGCACGAGTAAGAGTTGACAAGATAAGTGATGTTGATGTGATGGTGGCGAGTAGAGTAAGATTCTCCGACTGATCCAGTTAAAAATCTTACATAGGACATATCTTACTGGGGTGACTAGCGAAGATGGGTGCCAGGCAGGATCCACTATGTCTACGCGGTTGTCACCAAGAGGCAACCTTTTACCCTAACATATGGGAATGTCCACTAGTGATATCCATGTGGGACCGAGCAGGACGCACTAGGGAAATAGATACCCCTTGCACTGCCGCTGGGGCTCGTCAACATCTGGGAGGCCACAGACCTAACGGAAGTGGAACAGCAACTGGTCACATTGGGGTATACCTTGGTGAAACGGGCAATAGCAATGAAGTGGGGAGTCACAGAGGCCACTGATAGGAGCCTGTTCACGCGACTTAGATAGGTGTATGATTGCAGGGAAGGAGGCGTTCAAATCTAGAGGGTGTCCCAAGAAGTGGCATAAAAAATGGCGCAGATGGAATGCGTAACGGGAGACTTGTGTGTCTCCCCGACTAAGGAAATGGAAATGTCAAAACACAATGTGTATTCTCTTGAACCAAATGACTGAATACCTATATCATGACCTGTATTTGTATACCTGCTGTAATAAGGCTGCGGCTTACGGCGACCAATGTATGTGATTTGTCGTTTAAAATCAATAAAAATATTTTCACAAAAGAAATCTCAAGTGCTCTTTTAGTGGTAGTGTGAGCAAGCAGCTTAGGCTTATCAGAGGGGAGTGCTGAGCATTTGTGGCACACACAGAGTCAATAAATGAGACGCACACTCAAAAAGAAATCTGAGACCAATTTAGAAAAATAACAGATTTTTATATAATTTAAGACACCAAGATCATCGGGATCAGGTAAGTACTTTCGGAGATAAAAATGTTTGTAGAAACATAAAATACAGTTGAATAACGGTTTTTGAGGTAAGTGCCTCGATTGCGGTAATGTTATGCGGGGGAAATATTCACTGCAAATAAATACTTGCAACTGGTTAACAGGGTTCTTCTCCTGGACTTAAGGGGCTTAGAGGCCAAGGTCCAAGAAACAACCAGCAGTTCGGTTTTCCCTGCCCTGAGGTGCCAAGATAGCCATGAGCGCAACGTGGTAAAGTCAATGGAGAGGTGCCTGCAAGATGAAAGGTTTCAAGTGGGGACAGGCGGATCAGTCGGGCAGAATCTAAAAGGCTCTTGAGCGTCTATGGAGAAGATCTGTTTTGTCCGGCGGATCAATGTAGTTAGAAGCTCTCACTTGGCTTTGACTACCTGAAGGAGAGAAAACAAAGCCTCTCTCGATGAAGATCTCATGGATCATCAAGTCCCTCAACAGCATGTCGCCAGGGTTGGCCTTGGTGGTGTCCAGACTGGACATGCAACACGCCTTGTAGTTGGAAGGGCTCAGGTACCCAGTGTATTAGTGCTGAGAGGCTCCAGAAGGGGGCAGAAGCTCAAGACTTGGTGAAAAGCAACGAGGCAGTCCTTTTGGACTCCCCACAACTTCTTCTTGGCTAGTTGGTCCCTTGGTGGGCCGACGGGCAGCAAGACGGAGTACCGGTTCGATGCAGTCCGTGCCTGCAGATGCAGGGAATGGATCCTCCAACTCAAGGGAGATGCTGCTTGGTTGGCAAAGTAGTGGGAAGTCCTCCAAGATTGCGGCAGGACAAGTTGTTTCTAGCAATTGTAGGGAGAGCAGCAGCCAGGCAGGCTTTGGCGCCGATTTCGGTGCTGGTTCATAGTTCTTGCAATGTTGGCTCTTTGTCCTCCTCCTGTTCCCAGGTAGACTAATCTGAGTTCCTGGTATCTCGGGCAACCTGAATACTGAATTTAGGGGTGTTAAGGGGAGTAGCCAATGGGTTACCTAACCCTGTGATGACTACAGCACCTATATGACCACTTCCTGGAAGGAGTGGGCATAAACCTGACCCACAGTTTCAACAAAAACAAGATGGCAAAACCCTTTTTGGAGTGTCCACTTCAGGTTGCCCCTCTTATGGGTGTACCTAACCGAGTGAGACACGCCTGCAGACAAGCTAATTCTCCTGCTTGCTCTGGTGCCAAAAGGGCCCCAGGTCAAGCGTTGGCAATCTCCAGTTCTGGAAGAAGTCAGGGTTGCATTTCAAAGGTGGCAGAGGCTTTGACGCCTCTGGCCCTAGTATTTCACTAGCCATCCTGCTGGAGGAGGGAGGTGGGATCAGCCTCCTCAGGAACAGGCAATGTTCTTGACCTCAGAGCGCAGGGTCTCCCGAGCAGGGGATCAGACACTGGTCTGTGGTGGCAGGCAAGAAGAGTTCAGACAGCCAGCACACTAAAAGACTGGCAGGATTCATGGGGCACCTCTAGGGCACCCTCTGGTTGCATTTCATAATAAGTCTAGTACTGGCATTAGTACAGATTTATTAAGACAAGGTATTTGCTACCAAACACCATTATTTTTAGTGAAGCAATTATATAGCTAGGTAACTCGTAATTACCAGTGCCCAGTAAGGAAAATGCGACTTACCCAGAATGCATTTGTTCTTGGCATGTAGAGCTGTAGAATAACATGCTGTGCATAGCCCGCCACCTAGTGTTGGGTATGGATGTTTGCACTTTGTTTGAAGAATTCTTTTTCAGTCACGAGGTAGGCGACTCCTCCTTTCGATGATAGTGCGCATGGACATCGACTCCACTGTTGTATTGTTTGCTGCAGAGGGTGCTAATGGAGTTAGTTAGACTACTACGAGACATGTCCATGTATATATGTATCCAAGTAAGATGCAACTGCAACAGTTATAGGTACCCGGGGAGACGGGTGGGCGCATGTGACTCTACATGCCAAGAACAGATGCATACTGGGTAAGTAGCATTTTCCGTTCGGGGCATGTGAGCTGTAGATCACATGCTTTGCATAAACTAAAAAGCAGTTGTCTCCAAAAGCGGTGGCTAACCTGTAGCTGTTGCAGTGGTCTGAAATAGTGTACGTAAAACTGCTTGGCCCACACTAGCTTGCTGTCTTGCTAACACATCTACACAATAATGTTTTGTGAATGTATGAGGTGTAGACCATATTGCTGTTTTGCATATATCATCTATGGGTATATTTCCTAAGAATGCCATAGAGGCCCCTAGTTTGCATGTGGAGTGCGCTCTAGCGGAGAATTGTTAAAGTTATTTTTGCTTTTGCATAGCATGTCTGAATGCACTTGACTATACACCTTGCAATGATTGATTTTGATATTGGATTGCCTTTATGTGGTGGAGAAAAAGCGACAAATTGTTGTTTTGATTTGTGGAAAGGTTTTGTCCTTTCGATATAGTAAAGAATAGCTCTTTTCACATCTAAAGTGTGTAAAGCACGTTCTGCTACAGAATCTGGTTGAAGGAAGAACACAGGCAACTATACAGATTGGTTGATATGAAAGGCAGAAATTACTTTTGGTAGAAATGTAGGGTTGGTCGGCAGAACCACTTTGTTTTGGTGTATTTGTAAGAATGGTTCTTCTATGGTTAGTGCCTGAAGCTCACACACTCTCCTCAGAGATGTGATAGCTATGAGGAAAGCTACCTTCCAAGTAAGAAATTGTATTTCACATTTATGCAATGGTTCAAAGGGTGGACCCTTTAGCCTGGTGATGACAATGTTGAGATTCCACACTGGAGCAGGTGGAAGTCTTGGAAGAGAGATTCTTTTAAGTCCCTCCAGAATTGCTTTGATGACAGTCTCTCTAAAAAGAGACAGATCTTGTCTGTTCTGCAGGTATGCAACTATTGCAGCAAGATTAAAGTGTAAGGAAGAGTACGCTAAATTAGAACGCTGCAGATGTAGTAAATAGCAAATGATGTTTTGAACTGAAGCGTCCAGTGGATCTATTTGATTGTTATTGCAGTATATTGCAAAACGCTTCCACTTAGCTGCATAGCATGTTCTTTGGTAGTACGTCTAGCCTCTTTGATAATAATCATGCAGTCTGGCGGAAGATTAAGGTAGCCAAACGCTAAGATTTTAGGTGCCAGATCGCAAGGTTGAGATGGCTGGGATCTGGATGTCTAATTTATCCATGGCTCTGAGTCAGCATATTGGGAGTGACGTGTAGTTTTTGGTGAGGAACTACTGAGAGCTTCAACAGGGTTGTGAACCAGGGTTGTCGAGCCCATGTGGGAGCAACTAGGATTAATGTCAGGGACGCCAGTCTAAGCTTCTGAACCACTAATGGAATGAGTGGGAGAGGAGAAGCGTAGACAAATAGCCCTGACCAATTCATCCATAGTGCATTGCCCTTGGAAATGGGTGTGGATGTCTGGATGCAAGGTTTGGGCATTTTGCGTTTAGGTCTGTGGCGAACCGATCTATGTATGGAAAGCCCCACATTTGAATGGGAGGAGAACTTGAGGGTGGAGTTCCCATTCGTGGATCTGTTGTCTTTGACGACGGAGCAGATTTACAATCTGATAAGTTTACTCCTGAAAGGAGTTCTGCCAGGAGAAACATTCTGTGATGTATAGCCCATCTCCAGATGGTCTGTGCTAGTTGTGACAGCTGGAGAGTGTGCCCCCCCCCCTGTTTTTGTATGTAGTACATTGCCGTCATGTTGTCAGTACAGATCAGGACAGCTTTGCCTACTAGATGAACTTGAATTGCTTTGAGCGCTAGAAAAATTGCTAGCAGCTCTAGATGGTTTATGTGGAGCTGCTTTTGCTGCAGGCTCCACATGCCCTGAATTGTATGTGTCTGGAGATGAACTCCCCAACCAGTGAGCGATGAGTCTGCTGTTAGCACTATCTGTGGAACTGGGTCAATGAATGGCCGCTCCTTTTGAAAGGTTTTGTGTATTCCACCAGTACTGAGAGCGATGGGTGCAGCCGTCCACCAACACTAGATCTGATAACAGACCCTGACCCTGGTTCTACTGACGTGCTAAGCACTCTTGAAGGGGATGCATGTGAAGTCTTGCGTAAGGGACTATTAGTATGCAAGACGTCATCATCCCTAGTAACTGCATGAGCACTCGATCTGGCAAGGAGTGATGAGGCTGAAACTGGCAGAGCAGAGTCTGCATGTTGCGGATTCTGGCAGGATTGGTGAATGCTAGAGCCTTTTGTGTATCTATCGTGGCTCCCAGGTCCCTTGATATTTTAATGGGACTAGCTTTATTGCTCCTTTTTCTAACAAAGAGAGAGAACTTCTTTTTTTAGAAGGGTAAGACATTGACATTGCATGTGATCTTGGAAGAATATTTGGGGGAGTGTTTGTAAGTTCCAGGCAGTAACCATATTGAGTAATTTATAAAATCAATTTTTCTGAGGTGATGTTGTTCCAGACAGGCAGAAATTACCATTGTTACCTCTAAAGCCTCCTAAAAAATATCCTCGATGAGGGTGATTGGTTGTTGCCCTTGTATGAGGAGGAGGGATGTTCTGTGGTAACAGTCTTGGAAACCTGTAAAAGGAGCAGCAAAACGAACCTCTACTATAGCCTTAGAGCCCGCCGTAGAGGGCTATACCAGCTATTAAAGGCCCTCTCTAGCGTTAAAGGCCCGAGCCGAAGTCCTTTAACAAGGGAGAAGGACTTTAATAGCCGGTATAGCCCAGCTACGGAGGGCTATAAGGCTATTAGAACATTCTGCCAGTAGAGGGCAGAATGTTCTAACAAAAAAGAACAACGCTTTATGGGAGTGTGAGGGGATTGGAATCCCCTCAGGCTCCCTGAAGCCTTTGTTCACAGCCAGAGCTGTGAACAAAGAAATATTGGAATGTTGGAGCTCCGGGCTTATGCCAGCCATTATAAGCCCAGATCACTCCGTTGTTTTCAATGGAGGTACCAACATTCCAATGTTCTAATAGCAGGTAATTGTAAAGCCTCCAGGGACTTAGCGACTCCGTGTCCTTTTTCATTTATTCTAGTGAGGTGTCAACTGCTGCACCAAATAGGCGGTCTTTGTCATAAGGTTGATTAAGAATTGAGGCCTGGACCTCAGGTTTAAAACCTGATGTTCTTAACCATGTGTGTCCGCGTAATAACACGCTAGTATTTACTACCCGTGCTGCTGTGTTTGCTGCATCCAATGCACATTTGATGGAGGTATTGGTAATGCGTTTTCCTTCTTGTATGAGATCATTAGCCTTAGATTTATGCTCATCAGGCAGATATTGGATAAGAATTACCAACTCATCGTAATGAGCTCCATCATATCTGGCTAGCAAAGCCTGAGCATTGGCAATGCGCCAGTGATTAGCTGCCTGAGAAGCTACCATTTTCCCAGAGGCATCAATTAACTTGGACTCCTTATCAGGAGGAGGGGCCCCATCCTGTTTGTGAATTTGCTCTTTTACGTGCATTAGAGACCACCAAAGAGTCTAAGGTCAGCTGACCCTTGATGTAAACAGGGTCAGTAGGTGCTAGCTTACATTTATTCTCAACCCTGGGAGTGATTATTCTTGCTTTGGAAGGGTCTTTGAAAACCTCATCTGCATGCTTAAACATTCCCTTAAGCATTGGTAAAGTGTGTGTTGTTTTTTGAGTGGAGCTTAAGGTCTCAAATAAGAATTCCTCCTCTAAAGTCTCTTTATGTAATTCCACCCATGGTAGTAAGCAGTCCTATTAACAAGCTCAATATAACCTATATTGTCATCAGGAGGGGATGTTCTAGATGGATACAAATCAGGGTCAGTGTCTGTATGTGGATCAGTATTATAATCCTCCCATGGGTTACCATCTTGTGGCCTGTTAACCCCATCCCCCTCATTCTGTGGATCAGGTGATAGTGGTGGTGGTGGTGGTGAATTAGTGGAGGTAATGAGTAGGTGAGGATTATTAGGTGAAGGTGGTGAAATATAAGGTGGTGATTGGTTTGTACCCATATTCCTTTTCTTTAAAGGTATATGATGCTCATCCTGATGTGCCAATTTCCTTTTTCCCGGTAATTTGGCATGAATATGTCCAGTATCTGGGTTGATAACCAGTTCTTTTTGTTTCAGATCCGAAGGTGGAACATCGGGCCGAGCCTCTTTTGTTGGGGTACTTTTCACTTCAGTTGTAATTGTTGGTATCAAAAACTTCGGCTCCGAACTCTTCTGCATCGAAGAATTAGGCTTGGACAAAGATGGAGGATGGACATGGTTTTTGGCGCGGAGGATTTCGGTTCGGTGCCACTAGGGGGCCGACTCTATCCCAAACCGGAAAGCTTTTCTTTGTGTTTTGGCGCCGGGCCCACGGGCGGGGTGCTCAAAACGTTTTCTCGGTGCCGACCTTGGCCCGTAGGCAGAGGAAGGACCAGAGCCTTTTTCGGTTTTGGTTGTTGGGGGGAAGGGGGTTTCCGTACTCACGGTACGCTGACCCAGTGTAACTTGCTCCTCTTCTTCCATGTCGGAGTCGGCCTCGGAGACATGTTCCTCTTCCTTAGCTCCTTGAGGGTGTGTTTCTTCTCGGTTGGAATCTTCGCCAAAGATGTCCGGCACAGAGCCGCCTTGGTGTTGCATCTCGTGACGTCGAGTCAGACTGTCACAAAGCTTCATCTTTGATCAAAACGATCGTCGCACATCGTAGTCTTTCTCGTCGTGTTCCGGGGACAAACCGAGATTGTACACTTCATGCAGGTCGGTGCGCGGAAACTTGGCGCGAAACCCAGGACAGAGCTTGGATGGAGTCCGTTCCATCGACTGCTAACGAGCCTGGCGCGGTTAGGCCCAACGGTCCTCCACAAGTTTGCTGATCGAATCTTGGTTCGAGACTATACGTGGAGAATGGGAACGCGATCGAGAAACAATACCGTAGAGGGTAGTGGATTGCGCGTCAAAGGAAACCCAAGAAACGGTGCCGAACCGGAGTGCAGCAATTCACATCTGAACCCGATGGAGGAAAAAAACAATCTTACTATGAAGTAGATGCCCAGGCGCACTATGATCGAAATGAGGAGTCACCTACCTCGTGACTGGAAAATACTTCTTTGAAAATAAACAAAGTGCAAACATCCGGACCCAACATTAGATAGCAGGCTATGCACAGCATGTGGTCTACAGCTCACATGCCTTGAACACATGTTTAAGATGGTTTCCTGATCACTTGCAATGTTGTAGTTATGGAACCAGACATCACAGGGGCATATCCGCTCAAGTAGATATGTCCTCACATATAACACATCCTGCCTTAGGGTTCTAAGGCCTGCTGTAGGGGTGACTAACATAGTATATGCAGTGTGCTTGGGC
Organism: Lissotriton helveticus; assembly: GCF_964261635.1. NCBI lineage: Eukaryota > Metazoa > Chordata > Amphibia > Caudata > Salamandridae > Lissotriton > Lissotriton helveticus. The sequence continues at coordinate 476,124,636 of NC_136062.1, forward strand.
ATGGCAAACGGAGTGTGCCCATTTCACGCATCCTGCAATGGCAGGCTGCACACAGTTTTTGTGTAGGTCCCTTTAGATGGTACAATACTTGCTGCAGATCATAGGGTCCATATTTAGCACCCATTTCTTGGGTACCATAGGTACCATTTACTAGGGACTTACAGAGGTGCTAAAGTCCTTGCAAATTGGGTTACAAGTAAACATTTACCTATTTTAAGGGAAAGAGCACTGGCACTGCGGCCTGGTTAACAAGGACCCAGTGCACTTTCAGTCAAAAAGAATCCGTACTAGGGCAAAAAGTGGGGGTGACCATGCCACAAAGGGCGCTTTCCTACAGCAGTCAAGTGAGATATCGCTATAGAACATGAACTCTAAACTGGGGATGTTTTTATTATCTCCTGAAAATGAAATGGTTATTCACCTGTGGCAGTAGGTATGCAGCTTGAAGAATTTTCAGGATTCAGATGCTGTGCAAAATTCTGTCACCTAGTTATTGCGTCTGGAATTCTCTTTCCTTTGATTGTTTTGGGCTTCGTCGTTTTTGTGGCATGTCACAGTCTCTTTGTAACATCAGACGTGTGCCAGGAACTTCGTCGGGATGGTGCTGCAAGAGTTCCTCGACTCCCCCCCTGCGGTTGAGGAGTGCATTGGAGTTGGCGATTCTCCCTTGGGTGGCCACCTCTCTCTCCATTTTCCCGCCAACCATCTCAACCCACTTCCTTTTCTTTCATGGGTGTTCCTATTGGTGGGGACATTACTTATGTTTCTCGTTGTGATAACTATAATTGAATACACTGCCACATTACACTTGATGAAGACTGGGACCAGCGAAGAGTATTTGGACTTTTACTTGACTTAAAGAATCATCATCTTCAAGAAGACTGGTTATTGAAAAGTCTGCCTCTTTTGGTAGAGAATGCCGGGTGCAGCTCTCTTGGTAGAGAATGCCTGGGAGTATCGGCAAGTACAGGTTTTGCTTCATCGATGGCATGAGTGTTTTGAGGACAAAAACAAGATTCGGCCTCCTCCTCTGCAAGGTGCACCTGGTAGCTGTCCACAGCTCTATTCGTGAGGGAGTTGTGAAATGCCATATCATCTGGCAGCAAAGGCCTCGATGGGTATGTCATTGCCTTCCAGTGGGGAGTAGGTGTCCAGGTCTAGCCAGTTATCCATCGGTGGCTCCTGGTCCTCTACGCCTGTAGTATGACCCTCGTAGTATAAGGATTGCTCATGTTCTTTCTTCTTCATGTCGCTCTGGGGTAGAGGGAGGCTCAAGCGTTTTTGGCTCTAATGGCCTTGTTGGGATCTGAGACACCGTAAGAGCCTCATCAAGATCCTTTTTACTGAAGGAGTGCCACCATTTCGGCTTTGAGCCGTTATTTCTTGCATTTGATTTAAAAAAAAAAAAAAAAGATCGCTCGCTGCTCAGCGTAGGCAGTGTTTATTCTTTTCGGAGTTGGTGGCTCCTTGTTCTTAGGCTCCTTCACTTTTGCCATCTCCCGATTACCTCAGTGTCGATGAAGGTCCACAGATTTTGCCTCAATTGGTGTTTCTGGGTTTGGACCCATTTCTTTTGTTTTGGATCTGTTTGTTGCTCCTGTGTCGGTACCGAAGTCTTTGGGTCCGAAAGGTGCTTTTGCTTCTGAGTCTCGGTGTTATGTGTTTCGGCACCGAGAGTTTGCTCGAGTCCGATTTTTTCGGTGTCGATGGAGTCTTCGACGTCGAAGCATGTTTCGGTTTCGACATGGAATGTTTCGACTGCAAGCTCTCTTTGGTACGGAGCTTCGGTATCGATGTCGACCGTTTCTCGGATCCGACACAGTGGGAGGCCGAGTGTTTCGGTTTTGGTTTCGTTGCCGAGCCCGAAGGCGAGGCCTCGGAAACTTTTTTTGGTTGTCTGACCGGGCTCGAAGGCGGGGTCGACACCAATCGGGGTCGGTTTTTTGGCAAAGGGACGTCGTCACTCACGGTTTGAGGAACGTCGACTTCTTCGACATCAGACTCGTCCGCTTCTGAACCCGACCCGTCCTCATCTTCTTCTTCCTCCTCAGGGTGTTGGACCTCGAACAGTTCTGGGATAGCATCTGACTCCATCCTCGACATCTCGTGTCTTCGGGCTCGACGGTTTCTAATCGTCGACTTGGAGGAGAAAGCCGCGCAGGCTTCACAGTCCCTGGATTCGTGGTCAGGTGATAAACAGAGGTTGCACACCTCGTGTAGGTCCTTGTGTGGGAATTTAGCACCACACGTTGGACATTTTTTGAATGAGTCCTTTCCATGGACTCCGGGCTGGAATAAGTTGATAGGCCTCCCGGTCTCGTCGACGTAGAGTTGGAAATCTTTGTTGTTGACGACGAAGCGCGTCGAAATGGGAATGAACTCGCGCTCGATAAACAATACCGTCGAATTGGAAAGGGAATACGCGCCGAAATATAACTTTTTTCTCGAAGTCGATCCGGAGCGCTTCGATCCTCATTCGAACCCGATGGCGGAAAAAAACAATCAAAGGATGGAGCCGATGCCCATGTGCACTATCACCCAAGGGAGGAGTCACCAGCCTCGTGACTAAAAAAGACTTCTCCAAGAGAAAAACAAGTGCAATCATCCGAGCCCAACACCAGACGGCGATCTATTCATAAATGTACCATCTGCAGCCCATATGCCTCGAACATCTTGTTACCTATTGGTGCTTCTTAGGATAGGCTTGTCTCAACACCTTCCTAGCAGCCTCTAGTTCCTCAATATTAATTACCTTGTCTTTGAACTCTGATCCCTCTGCTTGAGCCAGCTCTGTTTCTTTGAAGTGTTCCTCCTCATCAGAGGCCTTTTTCTTCTCAGACTCCACCATGGTGTAATGAACCCACCTCTGCTGTTTCTCTCTCATCTTTAGAGTCTTTGGTTGGAACATTCCGCAGGTTTTGGGGGATTGTTAATCTCCTTTCGTGGTCCCACGTGTGCACATTCTCCGACTATGTGGTCTTCCCTGAGTTCTGCTTTTTTGGGGGGGAACTTGATCCCAGCTTTTTGATATTCCCCCAATGGGCCAGTGTTGTTTGGGTCACATTCCTCCTCTTTCTTTTATTTCCCCTCCATGAATGTTCGATTTCCTTTGTGATTCTTTCAGAGATCCTGCATCCAGACGCAACGGCAGAAAAAAAGAATGTGACCACTGCAAAGAGTCCGACATGCCACAAAATGGTGGTTGAAGGTGCCCATTAAAAAAAAGGACAATTTCGAACCACTGGGCAGTGGAATAATGCACCACAGATCAATCCAGAAAGGATTAACTCTGCAAAGACATGTGTACAGTTTCTTGTTTTATCGCTGCTTATCTTTGATGTGCCATCTTTTTGGGAATGTTAGGTGGTAAGTAGGGGGATGTGCTGGGTCCTGCCTGACTTACTGTCAAGCCTGGTTTTTCGGGAAAACAAAGGAGAGAGTAAGGGATTGTGCCCACTCCGAGTGGACAAGAAATACTCCTGTTCCCCTGGACAAGGATATGCAAAACATAAGAAGGAGTATGTTCCGACGTGTCAGGTGGAGGTCAACTAAAAATGGAAAAATAATCCTTTTTTAATAAACCCCTCACTCACCACCTAGTGGTGACATGCTTCATCATCGGGGTCCACCCTGGTGGCCTAGCGTCACCAGGGTGTGCTTCAACACCTGTAATACAGTGGAGCGGGTTTGTGAAGTGTAAGTGCAAAAAAAGGGGTGATGTTAAAAATTGTCCTGGTTTGTCTTTCAAAAATGAGTTTTATTAAAAAGCAACTGGACAATAATAAAACAAAATGCGAGATACTGGAAGGGGGAAGTTACGACCTACGTATCTCTATATGTGTTGGTGGTGTTTTTTAGGTCAACATGTTTCTACCTTATGGGATGATACCCGGTATTCTTCAGGACCAAAGGAGATGGACGGTATGAGCCTCCTAAAGGACTCACCCTATCCTAAATCCTTGTGAGACCTATGGCACAATTGTACCTAGGTAAAATGCTCACAGCGTTGTGGAGCAAAAAATAGTAAAACAAAAACTATTATAGCTTTTGTTTGGTGCTTCGTCGGGCAGGGGGTAGGTACATCACGCGGTACAACGTACTAGTTTACTGGCGTGGTACATGGCCCGTTACCTACATCTACCGTCCGCTGCTCGCTGCTTATCTTTGATGTGCCATCTTTTTGGGAATGTTAGGTGGTAAGTAGGGGGATGTGCTGGGTCCTGCCTGACTTACTGTCAAGCCTGGTTTTTCAACAAGCCTTCTGATGTCTTGGAATCCTATAATGATGGGTGATGTAGGTTCAGGGTTAGCAGTTACTAACATGTGGGTAATCAATGCACAGTGTTCTACCTGCACTCAGATAAAGGAGCATCCATTACCTTTCAAATACATGGCGTCAGCTTTACAAGCTAAATTCATGACACTCTCCCTTAAAAAACTGTTATTGTAGTTCTCTGAAGCTAGTATTTGACACAAGTCAAAGATGGATTTTAACATGAAATATTATGTTTTGGAAAGACTGCAACATCACAGCCAGCCTTGCTGAACAGTACTGTTTTTACTACAGATGTGGTACATTGCCGGAGAGCACGTAGAAGCAGGGGACATAGTCTTCATCTGTTGCACCGTATTTTTAAATGGCAGTATTGTTGCTCTCTATTTCCTGTCAGATGTTCAGACTTGATTTCAGAGAGTAAACCTGGCTGCCCTAGCCAGAATATCGACTGGTGTTCGAGAACCTTGCCCGGAACCGAAGTCCAGGCATGTTCAATTCGAAACCTATATATTGCATGCAGAATATGTGGCCGATAGGAGCCCTGTGTCTCAGGCTTATGTATTCAATCTCTTAAATAGGATCCCACAGCTGAAGTGCCTGCGCCTGAGATTCATGTCATTGCCAATTTTCAATTTCTGGCATGGCTGGGCTATGTACAGCGTCTCTGTAGGCATTTACTCTCAACTCTGGCTTCAGCTAAGAAGGTTTTGAGACCAGCGTTCTTGGATTAAGGAGTGCAAGTAGTTCTGGCAAGTCACAAAAGCCCTGATCCACAATCCATCTCTGGAACTCGGAGATAAGATGACGTTATTGGTTTTTTGTAGCGCGAAAACTAGTCAGACTTATGTTTTTTAAATTCATATTTTGTTAAACTGGTCTCTTTGAGATTTCCCATATATTTTCACTTTCAGAGCAAGACTAAATGTACTAATACGTTTTAGTTTCTGTTAAAATTAGGGGCATCACTGTATTACAGAGATTATAGTGCATCTAAGGCTGTAAGAACTATTAAAAATGTTCAGTGATTAACATTTGGTCGAGTCTCTGTAGAAAGGAGTCTCATAACTAGTCACTATCAATCTTATGTCTCAGTTTGAACAGTTTTAAACAACCTTCAAAAACTCAAATTATATGCCATGCATACCAGTTCTCATTTATAAATTTACAGGCATACATGCAGACAAGCATCCCCACCCCTCCATTCTTTATTATATGTGGAATTCTAGAGAGACTGAAGCACTTTTTCCAGCGTCTTTTTAATAAAAAATCACGGCTCTTCAGAAACAAATAGCACTTTTGTATTTTTTTTTCACAATGTTCCATTTCTTGATCTTGTTTTAACACTAGGAAGACCTTAATATCTTTTACTGTTTTCCTCCCACCCCTTTCAAATTTGTAAAAAAAAGTGTTCGTTTTTTCACCCCTCCCAAATACAAAGTTGTTTTTTTCCGCCCTTGCATAAAAAAAGTGCCTGAAATGATGACACGAGAGACGCACGAAAAAACTCACGGAATTGTCACGGTTACTCCTAGTCTATACCATGCAAGGTCTCGCCTACTTCTTCCACTGGGCTGCCCGCCGCAAAAATAAAAAAAAGTAAAAAAATAGAAAAAGCAGGAAGGACCCTTTCCTTTACCCACCCTGTATTTCTACGCTAACAAAATATAGCGGTAGATAAAGGTAAACAGATCCCCCCTAACCACTTATGCAGCCCACACTTCTAGTTCACTGTGGTCTTGCTGCTGCTTGGCCCACTGAGATGTTACTTACTTGTAACAGTCATTCTCTTGATTACTCATCTCCAACAGACTATCACACTTTCAATGTTCCTGGATGCCAGTGGAATAAAGGAGCAATTAGGTTTAAAAAATGTCTGCATTATAGTGTCCTTCACACTGTCCTTAGGCCACCTAAAAAGTCTTCGCGTGGTTCACAGTATGCTCATACAGCCCTTGTCTACCATTTCTGGGCATCACAATCCAACGGGATCAGGGGCTCCATTTAAGGCGCAGTTAGCCGACGATAAGTGAATTTCTATATTACATATTCAAGAAAACTCCTCATTCACATTAACTGGAAATATACTTTTGAATTAGAAATCATTAGAATTAATTTCCTGAGGGAAGTGGGATTTCATGAGCCCAGACTACACTGATCTTACTAGAAAGTGTGTTGTGAATTCCATTAGGGAGCCTCGCCGATGCTTGCAGGCAAAACACTACCTAAAACATTTAATGTTGAAGCTTTCTATAACAGCCTGTGCACAATTGTATCTACAGGAAACACCTTTGCAAAGTGCAAACCACAGGGTTATTTACCTGTAAGTTAACTTGGAGTATTTAGATCTCGTTTCCAGCAACCCTAAATGCCTATAGCATTTAATCCCCACACCCATATTATAGAGCATGAGGACAGAAAAATATCTTCCAAAAACAAATTTTTTAGGTAAATAAAAAGGGGAAATAAATAATTAGCATTAACTCATTCTTAAAAATGAAAAATTGATTTTTTCCCTAAAGTATTTTCTGTGTTTTTAATTTGTATGTTATTAATAGTGAATCAAAATAGGTTCTCAGTCAACCCACCTGGAAGCATGGAAGGGAGTTAATGTCAGCAGAAGCAGAACCTGTGACTTTGGACTTTACCAAGAGTCTACATTGATGAATGAAGCAGGATGGCCGTCCTCTTTGTGTCAATCTAAAATGCAAAGTAAGGCTTTTGTGCTAAGAGTCTGAAAGTGTGTAATCACCTTGTTAAAATTACAGTCTGCTACAAAAACAAAATTCAACTGTTAAAACCATGTTCCTGCATTGGTTCAAAAGGCACATCAATGATTTTCGATAAAACCAACTGAAGGAGAAATGCAACAGGCACTAGTAAAATCCATTTGAGACTGAACAAATGGAAATGATCTGGTAAACTGGGGCAAACCTAATGTCCTCCTAGGAAATGCATGTCTTCCTGGAGTTAGGTACTGATCGTTCATCTAAGGCTTGCCAGTAGAATAAAAACAGTCTTCAAGAACTTTGCCAAACTGTCTGTTCTACAAGTGTCATGCTAGATACAGGATCTGGGCAGCAGACCTTTTCTGCAATGTGCCTATGTGCCTTTCTGAGCATTATTAGGTGCATAAGAGATACCAAGAGTCTTGATCACAGCTGTGTAATGAGGACTAAAGTTGGCCAACAGCTTCTGCAGCACTTTGACAAGAAGTACTTCAAAAAAAGGGGTCTATATGTATAATGCATGCGGTGTAGCTGCCGTTGTCACCCACGGACAGTAGAGCCCTTAGTGGGATAGGATACTAGGGGCTGTTTAGTCTGCTCTGTTTTCCCCCCACCCCAGCAAGACTGCATTTGCTGACTTATTCAACCTCTAACAGGCAGAAAGAGATCACACAATACTTCCTGACAAATGTCAGATACTGTGATCCTCCTGCTTGTTCAGCTAACACATGGGCTGGCTATGCAGCATGTCATTATGCTCTTCAGGGATGCTTCTAAATTGAAGGCAGAGATGCGGGTTGTCAACACTGAGGCTCTACATTGTGATTTGTAGGGTTATTATATACCAAGAAAATGGAACCAGCCATCTTGGTTTGTAGGAGCTCCTTGGGGTAGCAGAACCTCCAAGGCTTACAAAGTCTCTTTGACTCAGTAGGCAGTGACAAGCCTATCATTCCAAGTAAACAGACACCACTACTAGACAACTGGTAAACAACCTAAGAGCAAAAGCGAGAGAAAACATCAAACTGCGAGTGAGCACTCAACACCTGGAATGTGTTCCGGGCAGCGCTGTTGAAATCAAACTGAGGTATAGAGATAGAAATCGTGCATGACTGAATTAACATTCCCATTTTACTAGCACTGGGGTCTACCACAACTAACAGGCATTAACTTTGATTTAATTGAGCTTTGTGAAAACTCTTGAATAGATTCCACTAATGTTCAGTGCTCAGCATAGCTGTTCAAAATGGCTTTCTTTGTCAGCATTCTGTCCATCGCGTTTAAAACTAGACGCGATGTAGTAAAAGGAAATGCCACTGGAGAAAGTCTTAAACAGGATCCATGTTCCATCAGTTCAAACAAGCAGTTGTCCAAATTTGAATAGCTCTGAAGCTCTGCTTCCTTGTAGTGTGTGAGTTTTAAAAGGGTGAAGCCTGTAGATATTCAGGTATTGGTTGAGGAGTGGGTGGTTTTGTTAAACCATCTCCATTTTCTGTGATGACCAAGTGGAATGAAATCAGTTGATGTTCCTTCATCAACAATAAAATCTACAGTAGTATGGTTGGAGAGGTCAATCTAACTAATGGCAGAGTACAAGTAGGTAGTAAGGCTGTGTGAGTCACAGGGCTTAAGCAGCATAAGTACACATGCATGCAATGTCAAATAGGTAATTTTTACCTGTATATTGTGTCAAATGATCTTTAATCTTGTACAGCAATAAGTAATTTCTTATATATAGGATGTCTCAAAATTTTAGAACTCCCACAATCTTGTCTCAATCCTCTATCTAGGTAGGACTGGTGCAAGAAACGGATATGATGTGGTAATGCAGAGATTGCTTGCTGGTAATCCAATTACTCTGTATCGTAAAGACAGAGAGGGAAGTGGGACGGAGGATCAGGCGGAGTAATAGAAACAAGAGATAATAGAAGTTTCCTGTATGGGTAAGAGCCTCAGTAAAATCAGACAAGCTGGAGGCAGAACTGTGCAAGCACAGAGAACAGGGTGTCGGGTCCCAAGTGAGAATCTCACCCTACAAGCCTTCCAGAAGTACCCAAAAACATCCAGAAAAACATGTTTTGGTGACAAATAAGACCTGCTTACAATGTTCCAGAGGCATATAGCCTTCCTCCGTGCGTGCTTTCTCCTTCAGAATGCCTCTTTAAGAAGGGTCAGTGTATTTGAGACACGAAAACCTGGGACGATCCACAAAGAAATCTGTCTGAATTTCCCATTTACAAAATTAGATATTCAGAAATCACAGAACTGTCAGCTCTCACTGCAGGCTGCAATCAGATTCACCCCTGGGGAAGACTTGTTGATGCTCAGGTACAGCATATCTCAGCTGAAGGACCTAAAGTATCAATGCAACAAGTACTGGGAGCTGTCAGTTTGGAAATCAAACAAACCATAGACATGAAGTCCAGAATCTGTTAGAGCATCATGGGAGAACACACCACAAAAGCAGAACTATTGGCTGTGGTAAGAGAGATCATTGAATCTTCTCGGGGTGCTCCTCCGCCTCGCCTTTACTGTGGAATCTGCACAAAGCTCATTCAGCAGAGAACCCTCGGGTGCTCTGAGGTTTTAAGGTCCACACTAAGATTTCCTACAAGGTCTTCAAAGCGGAACACTTGGATGTGGTATAAACAACAGTGGTGGCAGCTAACTACACACTATTATTTTTTTCTTCAATGTCACTTGACCCCATCTTTGAGAAGCTGCTATTCAAGGAAACAGATACTGTCACCTGAACAGAATCCGCTTCACCGATGGGCACTGGCAGCGGTGCAGTCATGCTTGTGCCCAGATGCCTCTTAATTGTCCAAGTTTTCTTTAGAAGAAACAGAAATGACTTCTGAAGTGACTACTAGTCTAGGTAGTGGTATAGATTGGTGTTACCTTCAGTCAGGGCCCAGCCTCAACGTTAGAAGTTAAGCCTTAAAGTCTTCTCTACACTAGCTCCACGTCCATATAGTGCTCCATAAACACGGGAGGGAGACGACTGGTGGGGGACATGAGGGTTACTGTTAGGATGTACGCTTTCTGAACATACATTGGGACGGGAACACTGAAATGCAGACAGTCAGAAAATGTAATGTTCCCAAATATTCACTGTTGGCACAGAAAAAAACAAAGAGCAATGAGAGTATTGGAGGTGGGAAGCAAAAGAAACATTGGAAAAAACTGAAAGCAACAAGAAGGGTTCCTGGTTTTCAAGTAAACATCGAAGACATATTTTCTTTACACAAGACGCTTGGAGGAAGCCTGGGTTTAGCTGCCTGGTTGCCCCCACATAAAAAAGATTCATTTCTCTAATCCCTCTCTAGTGTCCCTTGGACCAACATCTGATAATTGGAGATATGTAATACCACCGTCATGCGTCTTCTACTTTCTTCAGTGGCAGGGCACTGATTAACTGATATTTACTCACCCTAAAAAGCAGGCGAGTTTACCTCTGTCACAATCAGATTTTCTCATTCATCTCCCCGACACAAGAAATAAAAAATAATAAAAATAACAATGAATATTAAATACTGCTTATCGGATAAAGTCATCCAATCTTGACACCCCTTGTTGAAACTTCCTTCAAGGGCACTCACATCCCACTAGTTTGCTTTTTGTTTGTTTTTTTGTTTTTTGGTTTAACGTCTTGAGAAGTTTGGAGAATGAAAAGCCCACCCAGTCTTTGGACTTTGTTATGTTGTCTTCCCACCCCGTCCTCCAAATAAAGGTCTGCAAAGGTAAAGACCGGACTGCGGCCCTCCCCCAATGGTGGCGGTGGAGGCTGCTGCAGGCACACACTGGTGTAATATACAGAGAAAGTACATTATATATATATTATTTCACTTGGCATGGTGCTGCCTGGCACTGTTCATTCCTGTAACGTGTTCGACATACAGAACTAAGGAGGGTCAATTGGCAAAACTCAGGAGCCGCCGGGCAGGCGCGGCAGGGCCTCCTCCTGCCCTTCCCCAGGGGACTTTTCGGCGGTATAACCAGCCCAGGAGAGGCCCTTCCGCTGTCCAACGAGAGCCCATCACGGGTTTCCTTTGATTCTCTTGTGGTCCGCCGCCGGTGGTGTTATTTAGTCTGCTCTTCCTGGCTGCCGTTTACCGTACAGCTCTGGGGAGAGGTGGGTTTGTTAGGAATGGAGGGGCCATCGCTCAATTGGCTGCAGTCCGGACTGTGGTTGGTGGGGGTGCTCGGGCACGTGACCTCAGGCGCCACCGACTTGGATAGATCAATGCCCTGGATGAGGTGGATGAGTCGTTTCACTTTGTCCAGCGAGTTGTGCATGTCCTTCTGTCGAGACAGGATGTTGTTCTTCATTTCCATGCATTTCTGGGGAGAACCAGAAGCAAGCAGTTAGACAGTTGTATCTCAATCAAGCAGTCAGGCAAGGGTCTGACCCTGGATTATAAACATCAGCATTTAAGTACTCTGCAGATGAGCATAAAAGAACAAAATCATTCTGAAGTGAGTATGTGGTGCTTTAGCAGAGCTGAGCTCGAGTAAGAAGGGGTTGGGCAGTGCTTGAGATCTGTGCAATGACCCCAGCGTTGAACAGCTGAGAGCCTTGGAGACCATGATGATTTGTATCAGTAGAGTGGTGGGTGAACCCCAGGGCTGAAAAGCAGAGAGCCCTGGAGGCCATGATGATTTGCATCAGCAGAGTGGTGGGTGAACCCCAGGGCTGAACAGCAGAGAGCCCTGGAGGCCATGATGATTTGTATCAGTAGAGTGGTGGGGGAACCCCAGTGCTGGGCTCATGCAAATCAAGGGCACTGGTTTTGTGGGCCACTCCACTGTATTACTAGAGGGTGCTGCAGGCATGGAAGGGTGGCCACAGTTAGGCTACGTGTGGAACTTGGTGCAATGGCAATGGAGAGTCTCACTTACGGATCCGCTTTAAGTTTTGCTGGTCAAAACTAAAACGAAGGAACCAGGAACGGAATAAAATTCATTCTATAATGTTAATGTTTCAGCAAATAACCATCGTAAAACAGAATGGCAAAGCCAGACATTTGTGCAACTACCTCATGTTTTTTTTTACAAAGTAAAAAAACCAAAAACATTAAGATGACATTAATAGCAGGCATTAGCATTTGTGTTTTTAACAAATAAAATGATAGAATATCAGCAGAGTTTGTCGAAACCCACATATGATTCTACAGGAGGCCACTGGGGCCAGACTAGCTGGAAGCCACAGTTTGTCTGAAGGAGACAGAGTGGCAAGACATGCAGGTGATGAGGCTAGAAACCCTAGACTGGCAGGGCATCCGCGCAGGACACTGGGGCTTGCCACTCACCGTTATGGAGTTGCTAAGTTGCTTCACTTTTTGCTCCAACTGTTCTCGTTCCTGCTTTAGATCCGTGCTCCATTTTAACAGCTTTTGTTTCTCCTCCTCTTTCGCTGGAAAAGGCAACAGATGGAAACTTTTTGAAGCAGATCCTTAAACATGTTTAATGCAAGACAAATTATCACTGCCCCCTACCATCTAGTGAGTCATGAATGGGCTGTGCAATACCAGTGAAACCAGCAATACAAAAGAATAATTTCAAGACACTGCAAGAGTGTGGTTGTTGTACGAAATCATATCCTAGGAAGTACCCACCAGACTGTTGCAAACTCTGTAGAACAGTCGAACACAGCGGCGCGATCTGAAGCATTAGGTCCCCTGCCCACTGTGTTTGTATATTCAGAGCCCAAACAATAAACAGTTAACACCTGGGAAGCTATCCCTGTATATTCTTTGAAAACTCGAATGTGACCATCAGACAACTTACTCGAGAAAACACGTCTAAATACAGGTTAGAATCCGTCCACACTGAAGAACCATGGTCACCCCAGGACAACCTCTCCTAAAATCCCCCCTTGCTAGCAGATTTAGTCAGGAACAGGTTTACTGTGACGCACTCTACTGCAGCGGGCACCTGCTTTTGCTAAATAATTCCAATAGCAATGGACGGTAAAGTTATGCACTGATATGACACTGCTTTGAACGTTTTAGTAAGGAGGCATGTGGGCTGAAGGAGTTAAACACTCAATAAATCAAACAGCCCTTGTAAGGCACATCACTGTTCAACTGTAGGGCTATCTGGGCTCTGTGTCTACATCGAAGAGCCGGGTCTTGAATCTCTTTCTGACGTCTGCCAATGAGGCAGAGGTACAGAGCGGGAGGGGAAGGTCGTTCCAGGTATTGGCAGCGATGTAGCAGAAGGAGCAGCCACCACTATGGGTGATGGTAGGGTGGGGGGATTGCGGGGTTGCGAGGGAGGAGGAGAGCAGGTGTCTAGAGGGTTGGTGCAAGATCAGTCGATAGATAGGTTCATTTGAGGAGGTCCAAGATGAGTATAGCTGCAGCTTTCTGTATGATCTGAAATCATTTGAGGAGCTGGGTGGAGATGCTGCCTTAGGGAGTGTTGCCATAGTCGAGGCAGCTGGTGACGAGGGCCTGAGTGACTGTCTATCTGGTGTTGATCGGGATCCATCTGAAGATTCTGCGGAGCATGTGAAGTGTGTGGAATAAGGAATACTGTGAGTTGGTGGTTGATGGCTTCTCAAGTACTTTGGTCAGGTAGGGGAGCAGGAAGATTGGACGATATTTTTTTTGACCACTGGGGTCAGCAGAGGCTTTCTTTAGGAGGGGTGTGACATCTGCTTGTTTCCATCTGTCGGGGAAAGTTGCTGTGGATATGGAGGTGTTGAGGATGCTGGTTCGTTGCGAGGTTTTAGAGGTGGTAGTGGCACGGGTCAGTGGGCCCTCCAGAGTGAATAGAAGACATGATGGCTGTGAGCGGAGCCCTGGTGGTAAGGGTTTGGCTGATATTTGTGGTTGGTTGAGGTCGCTGGGAGTATCAGTTATACTAGGAAAATGTATGGGACTGGATCACATGTCTTGTAGTCCTAGTTGTTCATCATGTTCCTAAAGCAGTATACATGATCAGCTAGATTGCAGAATCTCAAAAGGCAGTTTTCATAAATATACAATTTATATCTAAAATCAATTTAGAAATGGCAAACAAGCCTAAAGGAGGCAGCAGTTTTGGTGTATTCTTTTGTGTATACAATGCCAGCAGATCCAAATGAATTACCTAAAAGAATCTAGACAGACTGAAATCATTACTTTGAAGGAATAAGAGGTGCTTAGCAGGGTCCGAGGAGGCTTCCTACACTACCTGTGCCCTTGTCTCCTGGGAAGGAGGCTGGGCTGTTTGTGATTTCAGAGTGAAACGCCATGATGAAGTAGGATTGCAGTTAAGTAACATTCCCAATCATGGGACACTCACTCATACTCATGAACAAAGTAGCAAGTACAGCCCTCATACAAGTGGTGGCCCTGTAAATGCTTGCAATGGGTATTAAGGCAAAAGTGAATGCCTTCACCCTCGTCTAATGGACTTTGGGATCTATACATGCACATACTGAGCAATTCTTTTGCAATGCGTACGTCCTTGGTTTTGTCCAAGTGATAAAGTGCCATTTCAACATTTAATGTGCATAAGGACCTTTGTGCTGGAGAAGATGGATTTGAGAGCAATGTATGGCAGATCAGTCCAAAGGGTGGGCCGCGTTATGACGGATAACCGTGAAAGGTTTCACAGTGCAAAGAGCCTGAAGACAGCTGACGTGAAAGCTACTTCGAATTCAGATGCTGGGTATCTCCTTGGTACACAGTCTTATAGGTGGCCCCATGAACAGTGACAACTCTAAATGAACCTGCCACAGAGATAAGGGAGGAAGAGGGGGGGGCATACGTCATTAGTGATATTACAAGTTTTATCACTGGTATTATCAAAAGTAAGCCTAATAACATTCGAGGAAGTGGCAATAAAAATGTGTCTTAATAGTGCAGTTTTGCAAGCCAAGTATAGAAGGGTAAAATAGATATGGTAAGGTAGTACAGCAAGCAGGCTTATCAGCATTTCTGCACATTAAATGGAGAACCTGATTCGCTTGAAGGTGTTGGAGAATGTTGTAGAAAAAACATCTGTCTTCTTTAAAGGTGTTCATGCAAAAGATTTGGGGGTCTATATACTTATGAAGTGTAAGGCTGGGGAGAGGAACCTTTTCAACATCCCGGAAGGCAGGTCCAGCTTTGTGTGTGGATATACAGACAGTTCTGGCTCCAACCACCAAAGAGACCAGTCTTGTGTATTTAGTCTCTTTGCCCTGTTTGAACTTGGGCATCAACTATGGAACTATGGGGGTTGGTAGCAAGGCCTAGAAAAATGCCTTTGACCAATCTATCAAGAATGCATTCTCCTTGGACTGAGGCCATGGGAATCAATAAGCAAAGATTTGGCATTTTCTTTTGTGATGTGAGCTGCATATGTACCAGGAAGCAACTCAATGCTTAGCACCTGCTGGCGGGGTTGCAGAAGGTGTCCACTGTACTTACACTCCTTGAGTTTAGAGGGCCTTGGAGATAAACTGCTTTAATGAAAGTGCCCGGGCAGCAGAAAGTCACAGGGCCTATCACATTTTCATCCTTTTTATTCCTTCCTTGTGCCTTTCATCCCATGCAAGGGAGAACGGAATCAGCATTCTCTTCTAAAAGACACTGCGGAAAAGATGGAGAGAGAAACCCAGGTAAAGAGTACGAGTACTGCAGGCTTGAAGCTGGCCTGTTAAAACACGCAATAATGGCCTGATGAAGCACTGAGTCTGAAATAATCATTAAAAGGAGGGGGGGATGTTCGTGGCCGATGGATAGCTAGACCCTGTAATGAAGGTAGGTGAGCGGATACCATCATCGTTATTTAGAAGAATGACCCTCATTTCTGGTCAAATAGGAAGCCACTGCATGGAAATGGAAAGGGTTCTTGACTTTCCACTACCTCAGGTGCTGTTTGTGGCTTGTGCAGATTAAATATAGAAACACATACATCTTGCATACATCAAGGTGGCCATGTGAAGCAAGCAACAACTGTCTGATCCCTTATGGCCCATGAGTGCACAATATCTGTTCCAGGCCATTCTTTTTCAAAAGATGAACAAGCTTGACTGCATTCATTTTTTAGAAGGATGTTAAGCTCCTGTGCCAGATGATCCAAGTGGGAAGGTTTCACATCTTGTGGAATTTGAGGTTGGGCAACCTCAAAATCGGACTACACTTCCATTCTGCCATCTCTGTAGTACTTATCTCTTCGTCTGGACAATCAACGGTGGTGGCACAATGCCCGCACAAATCGAGGATTGCTAGTTACTTATGCCTCTATTGTATTTCTGTTTCTGGTAGTATGATGTCTGCATCACCTCGGTTACTCCAACAGTGGCTATCAATGCCTTTTAATTGCAATCTGCAAGTATTCCTCCTCTTTTCCATGTCCACATATTTGAGTGTCTTGGTATCATTAAGATTACCTGTTTTTTTGAGGAGGAGCTTGGCGGGCATCCGAGATGGCCGCGTGAGCACAGCGCTCCCCGGACCCCCGCCGCTCCCGGCATAATATCCTGTATGAATCCTGATTTTTCGCTAGGATTTATATAGAGGACGTTGGGCTGATCTACCTGGACCTTTCAGAAATTGATTTGGACACCGGGTGCCGGAGTTATGATGAATTGAACTTTTGGGCTCCGCCCTTGAGGTGCGCCCGGGACTGGGTGAGGTTCGGTGGCCGTCTTGGAGTTGAACAACAACGGCAGAGGGATTTGACTGGTGGGTCCCCTTCTTAAGTTTCGGTTTCGATTCTGCCTCAGACTGGGACATTGGTGAGAGGGTCGGGCCAGAACTGGTGCCGGGACACACGTCGGCTGTCGGGCCTTTGGCTGGACTATTTTCCTCGTTTGCTGCCTCTATCCTAGTGATACCCCTCTGGCGGTCCTTTGATCCCGGGGTCTCCATTTCTGGTGCCCGGTCCGTTGACCCCGCTGAATCTTCTTGTGACGCACCTTCAAAATGGCGGGCAGAGGGGACCGGGAGACGCGCAAGACGAAGACACCTCTGCGCGGGGGTCCGGTCCAATCTAATGTTATGGACCGTTATACCCACTCTAAGGGGTCCCCCGGAGCTGTCCTGCCCGGTCCCAGTGCGTCTGACCACGTAGTGGATGCGTCGACGGAGCCCTCCTTGCAGGACATCATGGGCGCCATTTCTGGCATGAGGGAGTCAATAGGCCAACAGTACGAAACCTTGGCCCACAAACTTGACACTGTGGCAATCGAGGTGAATCTGATTCGTGCCGATCTCTCCAAAACGAACGAAAAGGTGAAGTCATTGGATATCAAATCATCCAGCCTCACGACGGACGTCTCTGAGATACAGACGGAGATTGCCAATCTCCGTAGGGTGAACGATTTCATGACCCGGCGCTTGGAGGACTTTCAGAACAGGGCACGTCGCTGTAATGTTCGCGTGGTTGGTGTGCCGGAGAACCCAGAACCCCACTCGGTTGATCTCCTGGTTGAAGACCTGATCCAGAACCACCTATCTCCATCTGGCCTTAGTAAATTTTTCACAGTGGAGCGTGCACATCGTGTTCCGGGGGGCCAGGGTAAGCCAGGCGCCCCGCCGAGACCTATTGTTGCGAAGCTTTTCCACTATAGAGATCGGGACGCTATCCTGCAGGCTTCGCGGGTGAAGGGCCCGGTGGCCTTTGAGAATGCCACGGTGAATTTTTATCCGGACTTTTCCCAACAGGTCCAGAAGCAGCGGATGGGATTTCGTGGTGCCAAGAAGCGTCTTAGGGACATGGGGATGCGTTACTCTATGCTCTTTCCGACCAGGCTGCGGGTTGAGTATAATGACCGAACTTTCTTCTTTGATCGGCCGGATGCTGTGAATGACTGGCTGGACTCCCTGCCTAGCCGACCTCCAGAGACTGAGTCCGATGCCCACCCGGGCGGTGCTGAAGGTGGTGTAGAGAGCTGAACATTTCGTCTATACCTGGTGCCTTGTTTTGAATAACTTTTCCAGGGGTGTACGCCTATGTTCCTCTACTGTTTATGTGTTTGATGTATGTTCTTTTTCTCGTCATGGGTCTTGATCGGGGGGCGGGTGGGACGGAGCCTTTCCTCCTCCGGGGTCTTTGTGTAGAATAGGGGTTCTTGGGCGACAGGCACACTGCAGGTTGGGGTGGCTTTTTAGCTTTTTGCAGGGGTGCAGGGTGGGGGGTGTTTTCTTGTTATTTAGGGGGAGGGTGGTAGGGAAGTTTGTTGTTTGTGTGTTCTGTTTTCAAGGCGACTTTATCCTGTATTTGAAAATGTTTTTGGTGTCATGCTCATTGGTGGGGGGTTTTGGCTTTGTCGGGTGGGATGGGGGGTAGCGGGTTGAGATTTGTTTCGTGGAACGTTAACGGTCTGGGAGATCGTATCAAACGAAGTGTGGTGTTGAAATGTATACGACGTTTATCTCCTGATATTGTTTTCCTGCAGGAAACTCATTTGGTAGGCAATGTTTGTCATGCAATGAACAGGTGGGGCTATCGCCTCGTGGCACATTCGGGGTTTACCTCGGGTTCTAGGGGTGTGGGTATCCTTGTTCGGGCTTCCCTCCCCCTAGCTATTGATGATGCGATTCAGGATGACCGGGGGCGGTATGCTGTCCTTGTGGGTCGCTATGAGGGTCGTGCCCTCTCCTTATTCACTGTTTATGTGCCCCCCGGCTTACAGACTTCTACCTTTTCAGATTTGGGCCGTGTCTTGTTGGACCTCCCTGATAGTACTCTCTTTCTGGCTGGTGATTTTAATTCGGTGTTCTCTGGTCTCCACGATCGCCACCCGCCTAGAGATACTCCTGCGGCCCAACAGTGGTTGGGTGGATTTTTGGATACCTTTGGCTTGGTGGATTGCTGGAGGCTTTTGCACCCCACTCAGCTTCAGTACACCTTTCATTCTGGGGCCCATGGGAGTCTGTCTAGGCTGGATTATTTCCTGATGCCTGCGGCTCAGTCGCCAGCGGTGCGTGAGATTGTACACCTACCCAGGGGTATCTCTGACCACTCTCCGCTCTGGCTTCGTTTTGAGGTTGGAGTGGAGGCAGTGGGCCGGGTGGCTCCCATCAATCCGTGGTACCTTACCTCCCCCGAGACCCGCAGCCTTTTGCTTAAATCTTTGGACGCGTATTTTCTGGATAACGAGGGGTCTGTTTCCTCAGCTGTGTCCCTATGGGAGGCCTTTAAGACGGTGATTCGTGGGCAGGCCCTCTCCCTTATTGTTGAAGCTAAGAGGGCGAGGAATAGAGAGGTGGTGGATCTTGAGGGAGAGATTTCTGCATTGGAGGATGCTTTGGAATCTGGTGTCACGTCTGCGAAACTCCATGCCCTGGGTCTGAAACAATTTGCCTATAAGTCCATGGTCACAGATGCTGCTAAAGTGATGTTTCGGGAGCAACAGGGACGTTTGTATAATGTGGGTGACAAAGCGGGTAAATTGCTGGCATGGCTGGATAAGAAGGAGAGGGCTAATCGTGTGGTACCCGTGATTCAGTCTTTGAGTGGTGAGAGTGTGACGGACCCGATTGGAATAGTTGACCGTTTTGCTGAGTATTTCCGTGTGGTGTATACCCCTGTGTCTGTGAGAGATGTGGCTGATTCTCGCCTTCTATTGCGTGATATAGCTCTGCCCAGTGTTTCCGATTTGGATCGTGTGGCGTTGGACTCCCCCTTTACTGTTGATGAGATAGCTACTGCCATCCGTTCACTCCGTTCGGGCAAAGCATTGGGCCCGAACGGGTTGCCAATTGAACTGTACAAATTGCGTCCCGACAGGGTGGCTCCGTATCTTCGCGCCATGTTTCTAGAGTCCCGGGAACGGGGTATTCTCCCTTATGATCAGCGACTGGCCACGATAGTTGTCATCCCCAAGGATGGTAAACCGCGAGATCTTTGTTCCTCCTACAGGCCCATATCCCTGCTAAATGTTGAACCCAAGGTATTGGCGAAACTCCTGGCGTCCCGCCTCCTGACGGTCATTAGTGGCTTGGTCCATCCAGATCAATCCGGATTTATCCCGCATCGCAACACAGCTCTGAACCTACGTCGTCTTCACGGCGCGATTGCGAGGGCGGGACTTCTGACGGAGCCGGCCATTTTGGCATCGTTGGATGCCTCAATGGCTTTTGACACGGTGGAATGGCCTTATCTTTGGGCGGCTCTTGAGAAATTTGGTTTTGGGCCTGAGTTTATTGGTTGGATCAAGTTATTATATGCGGAACCTCTGGCACAAGTAGTGGTCAATGGTAGGGTTTCGGCTCCTTTCACCCTTGGTAGAGGTACCCGTCAGGGATGCCCCTTGTCTCCGTTGCTTTTTGCACTCGCCCTGGAACCATTGGCTGCTTGGCTTCGGTGGGAACCTTCGCTCAAGGGGATTCGCTGGTCTCCGGACTTTGAGGACAGCGTTTCACTTTACGCGGACGACATTCTTTTATATCTCACCTCCCCGCGCAAATCTCTGTCTGTTTTATTTGACGTTCTTGCTTCCTTTGGTGCCAACTCAGGCCTCGTTATTAACTGGGCCAAGTCCTGCGTGTATGTTCTTTCGGGTGTTTTGCCCCCGTTGCCGAGCAGACTTCCTATCCAGGTGGTCCAGTCTGGCTTCAAATATTTAGGGATCTTTATTACGTTGGACTCCTCGCTCCGCTTTGAGCGTAATCTCCTCCCCCCGTTGCTTAGATTGCGACTGGATGTGGCCCGTTGGCGTAAGCTTCCTTTGTCTCCTCTGGGCAGGGCGGCCCTGTTTAAAATGATGTCCTTGCCGCGGTTCCTTTACGCGCTCCAGAACTCCTGTGACGCAATCCCCAAGACCTATTTCCGAGAGATCGAGAGTCTTCAAAGGCAATTGATTTGGGACGGGCGTCCACGTATTGCCCTCGCGAAACTCACCATCCCTTGGTACGACGGGGGCATGGCGCTCCCCGATATCAAGCGATATTACTGGGCTTCCCAGTTGTCTGCTATTAATCACGTGATGTTTTCACCGGGTCGGAATCCTGCGTTCGAGATGGATAGACTTCAGCTGCCGGGTGGGGACTTTAATAGAGCGCTTTATTCTCGATCAGCCGGGCGCCATCTTGTGGGCCCATCCAGGATTGCAGTAACTGTATGGCGAGCCGCGAATGTGAGTTTGGGATGGGAGGATCGACTGACGCTGGCGACGCCGCTTTATGCCTCGGAACGTTTGGGCTGTCTCTGGTCTACCAAGGGTTTCGACCGCTGGGATATGATTGGGATTTGTAAGGTGGGTGATGTATGCTCGAAAGGTAGTGTGAAGTCGTTCCAGGCCCTCCAGGCGGAATATGGTTTGAATGGTAGGGAATTTTTTCGTTATCTGCAGGTCCGGCACGCCCTCGCCTCAGTTTTGACTCCTGATGAGGCCCTGCCCGAGTCTTCCCCCCTCGAAGATCTTGTCCTTGATGGGCACCTGCCTGATAGCACTATTTCCCTGATCTATAAGAAGCTGATCAATAATCGGGCGGACTTATTGGCCCGACTTCGGGAGGCTTGGGTCAGCGATGGGTTGGAACTGCGCGACGAAGATTGGCAATCGGCACTCTCTTCTCCCAAGGAGGTAGCCATTCCTGCCCGTCTCCGTTTGGTTCAACTTAAGATCCTTCATCGAGTGTATGTCACTGGTCCGCGTCTGGTGACAATGGGCTTTTCCCCTGATGGGTTATGTAAGCGCGGTTGTGGGTCGAGTGCTACATTTTTACACATTCTTTGGGAGTGCCCGGTTGTGGCGGCCTACTGGACTGCTGTGCTTGAGGTGATGACTGACGTGACTGGTGTGGCCCTGCGGCCGGAGCCTCGACGATGTCTGTTGAATGTGTGGGAGCCCACTGACTACTCTGTGGCCCAGACCAGATGGGTTACCTTGGGTTACATGATCGCGAAACGGGATGTTGCGCAACTCTGGGGCGCTTCCAGGCCCCCTGAGGTCTCGAAACGGGAGGATAACATGGACTGGTCCATGTTTCGTGAGAAGACTGTTTATGTGGCCAGGGGCAGACCCAGGGCGTGGACGAAGATTTGGGGCCAGTGGAATGAATATCGTGGGGATATCTGTACCCCTCCCCTTGTAGGCACTGCTGAGGTTATCTTATCTCCCTAGGCGAGCGTTCCCGGAACCCTTTCATGCTGTTTTTTGCATTTTCGATTCTCCCCGCTGCTCCCCTTCCCCCCCGACCTTGTTGGAGCTTCAGGGCTCTGGGTATGTTCTCCTGTTCGTGGACCATCCCCTCCGTTCTTTGGGCTGACCTTAATTACCATGCATTCGCCTTTTTAGTGTTTGTTTTGCTTTTTGTATAAAATAAAAATTCAAAATGCTCTGTGACATGTGAGGAGTAATGCTTTGTGCTGGATTTGTACCTGACCACGGGTGTACATTTCTAATTCATGCCTTGTGCCTTATTATTAGCGGCCAGCCCGTGAGGTTGTAGGCCCGTTCTTGTATTTTTCTATGCTTGCTCAAATAAAGGTTTTTGAAAAAAAAAAAAAAAAAGATTACCTGTTTTGCTCAGGCACTGGCAGCCATGTTTGAGCGAAAGTATTTGCTACAGTGCCAGCTCCTCATGGAGAATTTTATGGCAGATGATCTAAGCATGATGCTAAAACAGCAGTGCGCGAGCCATCAGTGCACCCTGCTTGAGGGGCCCTTATCTGGCAGGTTAAGGCTGGCGAGGGAAGGCATACTTCAAGGAGAGCACTTCAGAAAGTTGTCTTCGCTGGATTTTAAGACCACCAGCCTCACATGAGCAGAGATTTTTAATCTTAGCGTGCCAATGAAATTTGGCATTATAACTGAGTAGGCTAAACACGTAAAGGTCACACGCTTACTACTTTATTTTGGTAAACATGTAAGCTCCATCAGAAACTGTCAGTCCTCACACACACACAGCACTGCATACATCTTACCTTTCTACACCACAGCAGGGGGACACAGACATGCGCTCAGTATTCAACGATACTTGACATCAGAGGTTCAATGGCTTGTTGCCCCAAATGGGAGCCACTGAAACAGCCAACCAGACCCTCCGCTGCACTTATCCACCCCAACGAGCAATCCTGTCCCCAGAATTACATACGAAACAACATGTTTCATCAAATGGAGAACAGTTAGTGGTGCTTAAGATCAGGACTGGGGTGCACTGAAAGAGATGGATCTGCGGTCAGGGACAAGGAGGGGGTACCAGAAAGCAGAACAGCAGACTGGGGTGAGCAAATCACTATGAGGGGTTCCTAGGAACAGATGAGCAAGGGGGATGAAAAACAGAAATGAAATTAGCAGTGTAAGTTTGAGGAGGGAGTACTGGGTATGAAAGATATGCACTGGCAGAACTATATAGGGGCCCAATGCTTGAATAGCATTGGAGGCCAATAGCAAAGTTTGAGATTACCAGCACTGTAAAGAAAAGAAAACAAGACGCCATCAGAGTGAGCTGTGGTCTTACAGACGTTCAGCGCCATCACATAGACCAGTGCTGCAGAGCGTTTGACATGAAGCATTTCACACTCAACATGTGCTCCTACCTGCTTTATATGCAATATAGGAATGAACAATAGCTAGGGTCCCAGGCCAAGGAAGAGCCTCCTCTTTCTTTAGCATCTGCAATAAAAACAGGAGTGTTAAATGTGTGCTTGAGAGAGCAGCTTTCAGAGGAGAAAAGGGAAGAGACAGACATGGGGAGATGAATGTAGTTAAGCAATGGCATGGACAGGATGCGAGTAGCATGCACTTAGTTTAGTAGCAAGTCTTGGCAAGTAGTGTTGCGCCAGCAAGAGCAGCTCTACAGAGGAACTCCATTTTAACATTTACAACTTGCGATGTAACATCACAACCTAGAGTCTGGGCCAGTTGTAGATGTAAAGCATGTTTTTCCCCCAATTTCTTAAAGTGGTGCACTGCACGTGTGCTGGTACAGATGAGCGACCAGTTGCCCAAATGTCCCCTCAGCCTGTCTAGGCAGGTCCGGGCTGTTTGTAGTTTCTGCATACATTGTTTGTGAGCTCCCCAGGGCAACACTGGTTGAGTTCAAGGACGTGCCAACTTCGACCACAGGGCTCCTCCATGCCCCTGGACATACTGTTTATTTTAGTAATTCAACTCCAATGGTGCTCAATGTGGGGGCTCAGCTGGAATAAAATCCCGATAGGCAGCATACAGCTTTCTTTGTCAGAAATACTTTTAAAAGATACGTAAATTAATCCTTTTGAAACTCTGCACACCAACCCGCAGACTTCTACAGACTGTTTTGGCTCCATTTAGTTGATCCTTAAACATAAAAATGTAATTGAACAATATAATCCAGACGCATTATACTCTCTGAAGCCAATACATAAAATAAACTGATACACAAAAAAGTTTGCAGATAACAATTTAAAAAGCACACAAACGTGTACAAAAACTTCACAATCAGGAACCCACCATCAACATTCTAATAAAATACATTATAGGAGCGCCAAAGTCTCAGCAAGAGTTTATGTAAAAGTGCAGGCTTTCCGTAACCACAAATACAAATGTAGGTAGTACCAGCAAACAGATTATTCAAGGTTTCCTCCACTCAATACTCTATCTGCCTCATTTACTCTCTCATTCTACAAAACTCTTGTCCTATACGTCCCTTCTCCACTTGGGACATCTCATCTGTCCCACGTTCTATACTGTTAAATTGACAGGCACAGCTCTTCTAAACTACCAAACTAGAGACCGGTCAGCCCATGTACACTTTCTCTACACATCCCCTCAATTGAACTACCTGGTAATCTATTTTTCAGTCCCTGCTATCCCACACCCTTTCTTTCAACCCTGTAATATCCGAGAAACGCAATAGCGTGTTGAAAGTGAATCGCTTAGGAACAAACAAACGAACAACCAGCTGCTGTATGTAAACTGGTTGATGGAAGAAAACATCTTTGATAGAAGTGCCTGATCAATATAAAACACAGAGCCAATGTGAACATATTACTACAATAAATGTTATATAGTAAAACAATGAAAATGCTATCACTAGACTCATTTGCAACTACACCTTAGGCTCTATGTGGTGTAGTGTGGTCATAGCCCAATAAAAAGCTTTAAGTTAATCACAATACAGAAACGAACAAGTAATTAAAAGTAAACTGACAACATGAAGACATATGGTGAAAAAAACACTCTGCAGAAGTGCTGGGATTCAAAATAGACTCCAAGCGAAGGTCAAACCACACAATACAAGGAACATAGATGAAGTACTTGTTCAGGTCAAACTATTTGTTAATTAAAGCCATTTGGGAAGCAAAAATATTAACTAAATGTATGTGAACTATTAATAAAAACCAATTATTTTACCACCTGCTTTATATAAACGAACATTGCTGCATGTTTAAGACAGCTACAGTAATGTTGCAGTTAAATAGTCATACACCCAAGGAACACCAGAACTTCCCAAGGGTGGTTGACATATCTTTAAACAGCGGCAAGCAACAAAAAACAGAGGACAAAACAACTTCTCAGGAAGATGGTTACAAGACCAACCATTATACAACTATTCGAAGCACCCTTCCTAAGACATACCATTTTACAATCATAAGAATAATCTTTCAGCAGAAGATGAAATTTACAAGGCGTACCATTTTACAATTATTAGAAGTACCCTGCATAGAAAAAGGATGCTTACGGGACATACCATTCTACAATTAATAGACTTATTCTTCGCCGAGAGAGGAGGTTTACACGATATGCCATTCTACAATTATTTAGAGTATCATTTGCCAGAAAATGATGTGTACAAGACATACCATTATACAATTACTAGATGTATCCTTCACCAGTAGATGAAGTTTACATGATTTACCATTAGATAATTACTAAAAGTACCCTACACAGGAAAAAGATGTTTGCAGGATATACCATTCTACGATCATTAAAAGTATTCTTTTCTGGAAGAGGAAGTTTAAAAGACATACCACTATACAGTTATTAGAAGTACCCTTCACAGGAAGGTGATGTTTACAGGGCATTCCATTCTACAATTATTAGAAGTACCCTGCCCTGTAACAAAATGTTAACAAGACATATCATTCTACAATTATTTGAAGTATTCTTCACTGGAAGATGATGTATTCAAGTATAATTATTAGAACTACCCTTTACAGGAAAATTTTGTTCACAGGACATACCATTCTACACTAGAAGTATCCTTTGCCAGACATACCATTTTACAATCCTAAGAAGTATCCTTCTCCAGAAGATGACATTTACAAGGCGTACCATTCTACAATTATTAGACGTACCCTGCATGGGAAACAGATATTTACAAGACATACCTTTCTACAATTATTATAAGTATTCTTTATTGGAAAAAGATGTTTACAAGACATTCCATTGTACAAATATTAGAAGTACCCTTCACAGGAAGATGCTTACAAGACATAGCATTATTAGAAGTGCTCTTCAAGAGTACAATACTAAGTATATTCCTTTTTATTAGACTGACCAAGCAAAAACATGTATCATACTTTATCATTTCTAAAAATAAATGTCTATTCCTGCCATTGCAAGTCAAATGAATCACTACTGCAAAGAACCAGAACATTCACGTTAAAACATCACATGCAAGGGAAATGTGAGTTCTGATTGGCAACTTAGATAAACTCTTCAAGACATAAAAACTATTTCCCTCTGCTGTTCTGTGAACTACATTTGTTCTCTCTAGAAAACTTACTTTCACCTGCATGGACGGGTCAGACAAATGCAATTCCCACACAGAATTGTTGAAAGAACTAAACTATTTTCCTATTTGTAGCAAAGAGTACATTTGGAATTTGAGCATGGTGCTATCAGTCAGTCCTAAACAAGTTGAAATGACTACAATGTCATCTATTCTGACAGGTGCCAATCACAGCCATCTCCCATACACTATTGGCAAACTCAGGGCTCGTCATTAATCCTCTCCAATATCTAAGTCAGCAGGAGATCTCATCAAAACATGTGCCTTGTCATTGGTAAAGGCTGCAGAAGACACCAACTGTATTTTAAACACAGCAAATCTAAAACCACCCAGGCAAATACTCTGTATAAGCACTTATGTTTGGGCAGACCACAATGTGGTCAAACATTAATTGAAAAAGATGGTGTATTCTTTAATATGCCCAGAAAAAACAATGCACATTATCCTCATCTTGAACTCTAGCTAAACAAAGCTCTGATTAATTCATGACAGTCACTGAGTAGATGACATAAAGAAGATAATCAAGTCCATCTCAAGTCCAGTTAAATCATTGAGATCGCTCGACCTCCAATGTGACTGGCAGGTCTTCTAAATTTCTTATTCCAAAAGTGGCAAATTATGCAAAGCAGTTGGAATACTTTGTCCCTCTCCTGGCACAACTATTTACCACCCCCTACATATTTCTAATGCAAGTGAAACTTCCTAGTTTATATTTCACTTTTTTGTTTTAGTTGTCACACAGCTCATAATTTTAAGTGTGGAAAGTAGTTTATCCTTCTCCTATTTTTTCACCGGAAATACATGCAGTCATGTACAATGAACACAAGCCCTAACTGGGTCTTCCCAAGATGAGGTTCTAAAAGAACAAGTTACTTACCTCCGGTAATACTCTTTCTGGTAGATTCAGCAACCACAGTAACTTACATCGAGAATATTCTCCAGGCACTGAGAGGTGGTGGCTTGTGGCTCAGTGCTGTAGTATGGTAGAGGGAGCCACATGTAAGCATCGCCCCTGCGCGCCAACATCAGTTTCTTGCCGCACACTTTCCACAACCTCACACCAGTCCATAAAACAATTGTCAGTACCAGAGTGCAGATCTCTAAAATGGAACCTTTTTATATAGTAGAAAGAGGCCACTCCACAGAATGGGGAGACAGAAGTGCCGCAAGGAATCTATGACTATATAGAGTACCTACTAGTAAGAGTGTTACCGAAGGTAAGTAAGGAATATGCTACTTACCAGTATGCATCTGTTCTTGGCATAGAGGGCTGCAGAGTGGTACATTTATGAATAGATCGCCATCTGGTGTTGGGCTCGGATGATTGCACTTTGTTTTTCTTCTGGAGAAGTCTTTGTCGTCATAGGTGACTCCTCCTCTCGGTGTTAGTGCGCATGGGCATCGGCTCCATCCTTAGATTGTTTTGCCATAGTAGGGTTAGATGGAGTAGTGTAGTATAGTACATAAAGATATGCCCATGTAAATGTATCTAAATAAGATAATGTTGGGACAGATGCAGGTTTCCGGGGAGGCAGGGAGGGCATGTACCACTCTGCAGCCCTCTATGCCAAGAACAGATGCATACTGGTAAGTAGCATATTCCGTTCGAGGCATATGGGCTGCAGATGGTACATTTATGAATAGATTGTACAGCAGTTACCTCCCTAGCGGTGGTCACCAGTGTCTGTCGCAACTGTCTGAAATAGAGTTTTTAATACAGCTTGGTCCACTCTGGCTTGTTGTGCAGCCTGTACATCAACACAGTAGTGCTTTGTGAATGTATGTGGTGTAGACCAAGTTGCTGCTCTACATATGTCATCTAGGGGAATGTTCCCTAAGAATGCCATAGATGCTCCTAGTTTTCTTGTGGAATGAGCTCTAGGAGGAACAGTTAATGTTCTCTTTGCTTTAATGTAACATATTTGTATACATCTTACAATCCATCTTGCGATGCCTGCTTTAGAGATAGGATTGCCCTTATGTGTTGGGGAAAATGCTACAAATAGTTGTTTAGTTTTCCTGAAGTCTTGTGTTCTTTCTATGTAGTACAAAATGGCTCTTTTAACATCTAGTGTATGTAGAGCCCTTTCTGCCACCGTCTGTGGTTTTGGAAAGAAGACTGGTAATTCCACTGGCTGATTGATGTGGAATGCTGAAATTACTTTAGGCAAGAACTTTGGGTTTGTTCTAAGAACCACTTTATTCTGGTGTAACTGTAGGAATGGTTCTTGTATTGTTAATGCCTGTAATTCGCTTACTCTTCTGAGTGAGGTAATAGCTATAAGGAATGCCACCTTCCATGTAAGGAATTGTATTTCGCACCTATGCATAGGTTCGAAGGGTGGCCCCATTAGTCTGGTGAGTACTACGTTGAGGTTCCAGACTGGGGAAGGTGGTAATCTTGGTGGAATGACTCTTTTAAGACCTTCCATGAATGCTTTTATCGCTGGTACTCTGAACAGTGATATGCGCTGCCTGTTTTGTAGGTATGCTGCTATAGCTGCTAGATGTACTCTGATAGATGTGTACGCTAGATTACATTGCTGTAAGTGTAATAAGTAGCAAATAATCTCCCTTGTTGATACGTCTAGAGGGTTGATATTGTTATTAGTACAGTGTATAGCAAACCTCTTCCAATTAGCTGCATAGCATGCTCTGGTGGTTGGACGTCTCGCTTGTTTAATTATTTCCATGCAATTTGGGGGGAGATCTAAGTACCCAAATTCTAGGATTTCAGGAGCCAGATCGCTAAGTTCAATTGAGTTGGATCTGGGTGCATTATTTCTCCATGGTTCTGTGTAAGGTGCATGGGTAGAATTCGTAGCTTTTGATGTGGCACTTGTGAGAGTTGCAGGAGCGTGGTGAACCACGGCTGTCTTGCCCACGTGGGTGCTACTAGTATCATGGTCATTGAATGTTGTTGCAGTTTCCTGACCACTAATGGGATTAGTGGGAGAGGGGGAAAAGCGTATGCAAATTTGTTGGACCAATTTATCCATAACGCATTGCCCTGCGACAGGTGATGTGGGTACCTGGACGCGAAGCTTTGGCATTTTGCGTTCTGATGAGTGGCAAATAGGTCTATCTCTGGTTGTCCCCATCTTTGGAAGAATGGCTGCAGTATTTGTTGGTGCAGTTCCCATTCGTGTATTTGTTCCGACTGTCTGCTTAAGATGTCTGCTATCTGGTTTTGAACTCCTGGTAGGTGTTCGGCTAACAGATAGATGTTTTGAGGAATGGCCCATCTCCAAATTTCCTGTGCTAGTCTGGATAATTGGAGAGAGTGCGTCCCCCCCTGTTTTTGAATATAATACATTGCTGTCATGTTGTCTGTTCTGATCAGGACTGCTTTGTGGATAACATGTATCTGAAAGGCTTTCAATGCTAGAAACACTGCCAGTAGTTCTAGGTAGTTGATGTGTAGTGTTCTTTCCTGCACACTCCACCTTCCTTGTACTGTGTACTTGTCCATATGTGCTCCCCATCCGGTGAGCGATGCGTCTGCTGTTATTGTCACCTGTGGAATTGGCTCTAGGAACGACCGCCCCTTGGTAATGTTTGCTCTGTTCCACCACTTCAGAGAGCGGTGTGTGCGGTCGTCTACCAACACCAGATCCGTAATCTGCCCTTGAGCCTGATTCCACTGTGTCGCTAAGCATTCTTGTAGCGGACGCATTTGTAGTTTTGCATATGGTATTAGCAGTATGCAGGATGACATCATGCCTAATAGCTGCATGAACACTCTTGCTGTTAGTGAGTGTTGTGGCTGAAATCTCTGAATGATTGTAAGCATTGCTTGGACCCTGACTGGGTTGGGGTACACTTTGGCTTTTTCTGTGTCTATAGTAGCCCCCAGATATTGTTGAACCTTGTTTGGTTGTAGGTGTGACTTTGTGTAGTTCACCGTGAACCCTAGCTGGTGTAGTAGCTGAATTGTGTTTTGTGTGTGTTGCAGACACTCCTCTTGCGACCTGGCTTTTATTAGCCAGTCGTCCAAGTATGGGAAGACATGAATTTGTTGTCTTCTTAGGTGAGCTGCTACCACTGCCAGGCATTTTGTGAACACCCTTGGTGCCGTCGTGACACCAAATGGAAGGACTTTGAACTGATAATGTTGTCCTTCTACCACAAACCTGAGGTATTTCCTGTGGGCTTTGTGAATAGGGATATGAAAGTAAGCGTCTTTTAGATCCAGTGTAGAAAGAAAGTCCCCTTTCTTCAGTAAAGGAAGTACTTGTTGGAGCGTGACCATGTGGAAATGTTCCGAATTTATGTATGCGTTGAGAGGTCTTAGGTCCAGTATTGGCCTTAGAGACCCGTCCTTTTTGGGGATTAGGAAGTATAGGGAGTATACTCCTGTTCCCTGTTGGTGCTGTGGAACCTTCTTTATGGCATGCTTTTCTAGCAGTGATATTACTTCCTGTTTTAATAGTGTCAGGTGATCTTGTTTCATTGGACGCTGTTTGGGGGGGATGTTTGGTGGGGTAGCTGTGAGTTCTAGGCAATAACCATGTTGGATAATTTGTCTTACCCACTTGTCTGATGTGATGTTTTCCCAGACAGGTAGGAACTGTGATAGGCGTCCCCCTACCGGTGTTATATGGTCTGGGGGAAGCTCTATGGAGTCACTGTTTTGGGGTTGGAGAGTTGCGGTTGTTGTTGTTTCCGCGACCTCTACCCTTGTTGTTGTTACCCCTGTATCCACCTCTAGAATTACCTCTGGGTGATGTAGGTGTAAAAGAGGTTTGCTGTTGGTTTGTACCTGTACTTTTGGATCCTCCTCTATAGGTGGATCTACGAAAGGAACCTCTTTGTGTCGGCTGTTGCAATGCTCCCATTGATTTAGCCGTTTCTGTATCCTTTTTCATCTTTTCTAGGGCCTCATCTGTCCCTGTGCCAAAAAGTGTTTTCCCATCAAAAGGTTGGTTCAGTAACGATGTTTGTACCTCTTGTTTGAACCCTGACACTCTGAGCCATGCATGTCTCCTTAACATGATGCTTGTATTTGTCGACCTTGCCGCAGTTTCTGCCGCGTCTAGGGCGCACTTTATTGAAGTGTTAGTAATTAACGAATAGTTTTCTTACCTGTCGGTGTAGTTTTGCAGCTTGAAGATCTTTCTGGATTCACTATGCTGTGCATTATTCCGCGGTCTTGTGGTTGGGTCCGGATTCGTAGTCTTTTCTTTGTTTTTTTTTTTTTTTTTCTTTGCCCAGGTGGGCGTCGGCGTCACACCCCCTTTGGGTGTATTTCCGGTGACGTCGGCATGCTTCCTGCGGAAGCTCCCACTCTTGGGCGCCATCTTCGGGTTCTTTTTTTCCGTGTTTCTTTCGTTTCCGAAGTAATGGCAATGTTCTTCTTAGTTTGTATTTACCGCTTTGTATTTTCAAAGTCTATTCTTTAGTTAACCACCTCTTCTCTCTCCAGCCTCATCTTTCTGGCGGAGGTGGGTGGGTTCGCTAGTGAATCCAGAAAGATCTTCAAGCTGCAAAACTACACCGACAGGTAAGAAAACTATTCGTTTTGCAGCGTGAATCTTTCTGGATTCACTATGCTGTGCATAGATTTTGTAGCGGTTTCTCATCTCTGTGGCGGCTGGGTGGAAGATGAGCGTTGGGTGTTGAATATGTGCTGTAGCACCTTCTGTCCCACTTGAGCTTCCTTGTTCATTTGTATGTCCACACAGTAGTGCTTCGTGAACGTGTGCACCGAAGCCCATGTTGCCGCCAGGCATATGTCCTCTATGGGTGTGTTAGCCAGGAAGGCTATTGTAGCGCCCTTCTTCCTGGTGGAGTGGGCACGTGTCCCCTCAGCCAGTTCCTGTCCTGCCCGTTTGTGGCAGAGTTGGATTGTTTGTGCGATCCATCGTGCAATGGTCCTTTTGGTTACTGCTTTGCCCATGAAGCTGTTTGCGAAGGACACAAAAAACTGTTTCGTTTTCCTGTGCCCCTTTGTCCTTTCAATGTAGTGCATGACTGCCCTTCTGGCGTCCAGGGTGTGCAGAGCTCTCTCTGCGCTGGTTGTGGGTTTTTGGAAAAAACTCGGTATCTGTATAGACTGGTTCATGTGAAAATTGGATACCACCTTCGGCATGAAGTGTGGGTCAGTCCTCATCACAACTCTATCGTTGTGTATTTGTATGTATGGTTCTTGTAGCGTCAGCGCTTGAAGCTCGCTTACTCTGCGTAAGGACGTTATCGCAACCAGGAAGGCTGTTTTCATAGTTAGCATCTTTAGGGAGGCCTTGTGAAGTGGTTCAAAGGGCTCTTTCATGAGTTCCGTTAGGACTGTGTTCAAGTTCCATGCAGGTGGCGGCACCCGCTTGGGTGGTGCGATCCTTTTCGCTCCTTCTAGGAATCTCTTCACCACCTGTGATGTGAAGAAGCTCCTGCACGTTTCTCCCCTTGTGTAGGCTACTATCGCTGCCAAGTGAACTCTTAACGAGGATGAGCTAAGGTTCTTCTCCAGTAAGTGCGTCAGGTACCTTAGCACTGTGGAGTCCCTCTTCATCTTATTGTGGAGTCTTTCCTGTCTGCACCATATTGTGAATCTTTTCCATTTCGCAACGTAGCACTTTCGAGTGCTGGGCCTTCGTGCCTCCCGAAGTACCCTCAGGGTGCTTTCTGGTAGTCTCAAATGTGCGAACTCTATGTCCTCAGGAGCCACGCTACTAGGCTCATGCTCTCTGGCTCTGGATGCAGTACCTCTCCGTTCTGCATGGACAGTAGATCTTTCCTCCTGCTGAATCTGTGGGGTGCACACTGTGTCATCTCCATGATCTGCGAGTACCAGGTCTGCCTCGCCCACTGCGGTGCGACCAGTATCAGTGTCATGTTGCTCGCTCTGCACTTGCTCAGTACTCTGTGCATCAGTGGTATCGGGGGAAAGGCGTAGGCAAATGTCCTTGACCAATCTATCCATAGGGCATTCCCCAGTGTCCCCTCCTCGGGCTGCCTGGATGCGAAGTTTTGGCATTTTGCATTCTGGCGTGTGGCAAACAGGTCCACCGATGGTGTCCCCCACCTGTCGAACAGGTATCTTGTCTCCTGAGCATTGAGCTCCCACTCGTGGGATGCCGATGTCTGCCTGCTGAGCCAATCGGCTTGTATGTTGTCCTTCCCTGGTAGGTGTATGGCTAGCAGGTCTATCTTGAGAGGGATGGCCCATCTCCATATCTCCTGCGCCAGCGTTGAAAGCGGTGCGGACTGTGTGCCCCCCTGCTTGTTGATGTAGAACATCGCAGTGGTGTTGTCTGTTTGTATCAATACCCTGTGCTTGTACAGTCTTGTTTGAAAGGCCTTCAGTGCAAGGAAGATTGTCTTCAATTCTAAGTAATTGATGCGCTTTGTGGCATCCGTCGGTGTCCACAGTCCCCTCACCTTGAGCTCCTCCATGTGAGCGCCCCATCCCTTCAGGGATGCGTCTGTGGTGATGGTCACTGTTGGCGTTGGGGGCGTTAGAGGCTTTCCCCTTGCTATGTTCTCCATGGTCCACCATGTCATCTCCTTCTGCACTGCGTGCGTTACAACCACTAGATCCTCCCAACTGCCTGTAGCTTGTGACCATTGCTCCTGTAGCCATTCTTGAATGGGTCTCATGTGGAGTCGTACATTCGGTACCAGGTGGATGCATGATGCCATCATCCCCATGATCTTGCTCGCCGTCCTCACTGTCCGAGCTTGTCCCTTCCGGTAGAGGCGAGTTTCCTTCACCAGCGCCCTCGCCCTCTTCTCGCTGGGGAACACCTTGCCCTGTAAGGTGTTGATCTGTGCTCCCAGGAAGATCTTCACTTGTTCCGGCTCCATTGATGATTTCTTCCAATGGATGGAGAACCCCAGGTTTATGAGCGTGCTGGTCACTGTATGTGCGTGCAGCTTGCATTTCTGGTATGAGTTTGCTTTCACCAGCCAGTCGTCCAGGTAAGGGTATACATGTATTCCCTGCCTTCTTAGGTGCGCTGCGACTGCTGCGAGGCACTTTGTGAAAACTCTTGGTGCCGATTTTAGACCGAAGGCCAGTGTCGTGAACTGGTAGTGGCTTTCTCCGACGGTGAACCTGAGCATGTGCTTGTGCTTCCTGTTCATTGGGATGTGCAGGTATGCGTCTTTGAGGTCTATAGTGACCATGAAGTCCCCGGTCTGCAACTGTGGGAGCACCTCTTGCAGGGAGGTCATTTTGAATTTTTGCGTTCTTATGAATTTGTTCACGAACCGTAAATCGAGAATGGGCCTCATTGTCTCGTCTACTTTTGGTACCAGGAAGTATGTTGAGTATACTCCTGTGTTTCTTTCCTTGAAGGGTACCCTTTCTATGGCCTGCTTCTGCAGGAGTTCTTTTGCTTCTTCCTGAAGGCACTGCAGCTGCTTGCTTGCTAGCGGCTTTCTTCTTGGTTTTCTGTTTGTTGGCCTCGCCTCCAACTCTATGCAGTATCCGAATTGGATAATGTTGAGGATCCATTTGTCTGATGTGATTCCTCTCCACTCCTGGAGGTGGAATCTTAATCTTCCTCCCACTGGTGTCCTGTGGTCGTAGGTGTCTAGTTTGTCTTGACCCATCTGTACGTGCTGCCCCCTGGGATCTTTTTTGTGGGTGGGCACACGGATTTTTTTGAAGTCACTTGGAGGTGGGCTGCTGGCCCCCTCTTCTATTTTGTCCCCGTCCATTTCTCCCTCGAAAGGACTGGCCTCTTTGTTGGTACTGCCAGGGCTGTTTCTGATGGCCCTGCTGACCCTGCGAGTCTGCCTGGTGCGTTTGCTGGAAAGCCTGGTGTGATGTACCTGGCTGGTTTCCGCCTCTTCCGCCGGGCCTCCGTGACGGGGTGCCCCTCTTGTTCCCTCTGAACTGCAATGCTCCCATGGATCTTGCTGTTTCGTTATCCTTCTTAAGTTGGCTGAGTTGCTCATCAACTGTTTGTCCGAAAAGCGTACTGCCGTTGAATGGTGTGTTCAGGATGCTGTGTTGCACCTCCGGTTTGAAACCGGATATCCTGAGCCAGGCGTGTCTCCTTTCCGTGACGCCCATCATCATGAGCCTGCTGGCGGTGTCTGCCCCATCCAGGGCCGTCTTAAGGCAAGAATTTGCAGCATTCTTCCCCTCTTCAATTAGCTTTTCGGCTTTCTGCTTGGCATCCTGGGGCAAGTCCTTCACCAACTGCCCCAGTCCCTCCATGATTTGGTACATGTGTCTGTTTACCAGGGCGTTGGAATTAGCCATGCGCCAGTGGGTCGCGGCATTCCGTTCGATCCTTCTGCCCACCAGATCCATCCTTTTGCTCTCTTTATCCGGTGGCGGGCCCGAGGTAGTGGGTACGTTAGCCCTCCTCCTTGCTGTGGCCGTGATAATGGAGTCTGCGGAGACCGTGCCCTGAATGTAGGCCGGGTCCTTTGCGGCATGCTTGTACTTCTTCTCAGTTCTGGGAGTTACTGCCTTGCATGTTGCGGGCTCCCTGAAAGCTTCCTTCCCCTGAGCCAAGACGCTCTCGAGCATCGGGAGGAACTGGCTCCTCGTTTGTGTTGGGAGCAATGTTTCCAGAAGGAAGTCTGCTTTCTGCTTCTCTTCGTCGAGCTTGAGCTTGAAAGCTGCTGCGGCAGATTGTATCACCGCGTTGTAGGCCCCGATGTCGTCCGGCGGCGAGGGCCTCGAGGGGTAGGTGTCGACCACCTCCTCCGGGCTGTCGGTGTCGACATCGATGTAATCTACCTCCTGAAGGTCATAGGGCGCCGACTCTGTGTCTGTCCTGCCCTCATCTTCCTCCCCATAGCTGTAGCTCTCGTGGGGATTCTCGTACTCCTCCTGGTCGTCGAACACCTCGACGTCCTGGTCTTGCTCGGTGACTTCGGCGACCTCTTCTTCTTCCTCCTCGACCGCCTCCAGCACTGGTGGCTTGGTCTTGTGAGGGATCGTGAAGGCCTTCATCCTTGCGTCGAAATCTTTTTTCCGCTGCATGAAGTTCTCCATTTCTGCCTCGAGGCGCCTTCTTTTCTTTTCCATCTCGGCCGCGTGTTCCGCGTCGGATGGTTCCGCCGCTCTCTTCGACGGATGGCTCGTCGCCGTGCCTCTCGGAGTCGAAGTTTTCGACGTCGAACCGGATATCGGGTCTCTGGTCGTCGTCGACAGTTTCGGGTCTTTCTCCCTCGTCGATCGATCCTTTTCGGGGACGATTTTTGACGTCTTCTGCTGATCAGCAGCTCTCGGCGCCGGGGACTCCTTCTCTGAGGATCCGCTGGGCCTGGGAGTAGTCGCGGACGCCGCCTTTTTTGGCGTCGGCGCTTTCGGGGTCTTGCCCTCGATTTTTCGAGACTCAGAGTCTCTCGGGTTCTTGGGGGCCGAAGAGTCTCCTACCTTGTCAGAAGTCTTCGTGTAATCGGTCTCTACGACCGTGTAGCTGTCGTCTTCGGCGGCAGCGTTGTCTTCTTCCTCGGAGGACATCCCCAGCTCGTAGAGCGACGGGGTCGGGGCCTTCCCCTGCAGGGCGGCGTGTGCTACCCTCTGCCTCTCTCTCACACGAAGGGTCTTCGGGGTGAAGGCGGAACAGGCGTTGCAGTCTCCGCTTTCGTGGTCCACCGGTAGGCAAAGGTTGCATACCGGGTGCTGGTCCTTCTGCGCGTACTTGTGGTGGCAGTTACGGCAGAACTTGAACGGCGTGTTGTCCATCCTCGAGCGTCCAGGGCCTCTCTGGTCGCGTGTTCGTCGACGGTCGTCGAAGATCTGGATGGAAAACGCCTTATCTTTGCTTGTCTTTCGTCGGTGAAGTCCCCTGGAGTCTTCAGATGACTTCTCCTCGTCTTTTCTGTATTTTCTTTCTTCTTTCTCCAAAAATGTCTGGAGCCCAAACGGGAACGATCCAGACCCGACCGCGGAAAAAAAGAATCTGAAGATGGCGCCCAAGAGTGGGAGCTTCCGCAGGAAGCATGCCGACGTCACCGGAAATACACCCAAAGGGGGTGTGACGCCGACGCCCACCTGGGCAAAGAAAAAAAAAAAAAAAAACAAAGAAAAGACTACGAATCCGGACCCAACCACAAGACCGCGGAATAATGCACAGCATAGTGAATCCAGAAAGATTCACGCTGCAAAACTTCCCTTCTTGTATAAGTTGATCTGCTTTCTTTTGATGTTCTTTAGGGAGATGTTTGATGAGTGTTTCTAACTCATCATAATGCGCTCTGTCATACCTTGCAAGTAGTGCTTGCGTATTAGCTATGCACCAACTGTTTGCCGCTTGAGATGCTACTCTCTTGCCAGAGGCATCTATTAGTTTAGACTCTTTGTCAGGAGGTGGAGCTTCTCCTGTAGATAAAGAGTTTGCTCTCTTGCGAGCGTTTGTGACCACTAGTGAGTCTAGAGGAATTTGTCCCTTAATGTATATTGGGTCTTTTGGAGCTGCCCTATATTTTTTATCAATTCTTGGGTTTAATACCCTAGCCCTCACTGGGTCTTTGAATATCTCTGATGTATGACTGAGAAGGCCCTTTAGCATTGGTAGTGTTCCTGATGTTCTTTGTGCAGTAGGTAGTGTTTCTAATAAGAAGTCCTGTACTAGAGGTTCTGTATGTAGGTCTACCTCATGAAATGTTGCTGCTCTAGTAATGAGTTGTGCAAACCCAGTATTGTCATCAGGAGGTGAAGGTTTTGAGGGATATGACTCAAGGTCGGTATCATTACCTGATCCCACATTATACTCCTCCCATGGGTCTGCCTCCTCTGGGATTGTGTCCTCATCATCCCCAGGGTATCCCCCCTCCCCTGTGTCACTCTCTCCATCTGTTGTAGGTGTAGATGGACGTGTGGGAGGAATATCTGGCCTATTGTGAGGAACAGGTGAAGATGGTGTGTGAGGTTTGGGAGAAGGGGGAGGAGTTGTATTCGTCCCCATTGTTCTCTTCTTTGGATGAGCCTTGTCGTCCAAATGTTCATGTTTCCTCTTTTTAGGTAGTTCTGTGGCTACCTTGCCAGTCTTTGGGTCAATAAACAAAGTCTTTTGTTTAGGATCCGTTCCGTGTTCCTGTGTCGGTACCGCAGTTTTCGGTTCCGAAAGGTGTTTTTTCTTTGAACTGTCCATTTGTATTTTCGGTGCCGAAGTTTTGTTCGGATCCGACTTCTTCGGTATCGAAGATGTCCCCGGCGCCGAAGCGTGCTTCGGTGTCGACATGGACTGCTTCGTCTTCGAGCTTTCCTTGACCTGGTGCTTCGGTGTCGATGTGGTCAGTTTATCGGAACCGGAACCACTATGATGTGGGACCGAGTGTTTCTGTTTCTGTTTCGTTGCCGTGCTCGAAGGCGGGGCGTTGGAAACTTTTTTCGGTTGTCTGACCGGGCTCGAGGGCGGGGTCGACACCGTGCGGGGTCTGTTTTTCGGTAAGGGGACGTCGTCACTCACGGTTTGTTGGACGTCGATTTCCTCGACGTCGGACTCGTCCGCTTCTGACCCCGCCTCGTCGGCCTCTTCTTCCTCCTCTTCTGGGTGCTGGTCCTCGAACAGCTCCGGGATTGCTTGTGACTGCATTCTCGATACCTCGTGTCTTCGGGCTCGACGGTTTCTAATCGTCGATTTTGACGAGAACGCTGCACAGGCCTCACAGTCCCTGGATTCGTGTTCAGGGGACAAGCAGAGGTTGCACACCTCGTGTAGGTCCTTGTGTGGGAACTTAGCACCACACGTTGGAAATTTTTTGAATGGAGTCCTTTCCATGGACCCCGGGCTGGACTACGTCGAGTTTCTCGTAGTCGTCGTCCTTCGAACCGCGTCGGTATGGAGTGAAGTCGCGTTCGATAACGATACCGTCGATTTGGAAAGGAATACGCGCCGGTTATAACCTTCTTTGTTGAAGTCGGTCCGGAGCGCTTCGATCCTCATCCGAACCCGATGGCGGAAAAAAACAATCTAAGGATGGAGCCGATGCCCATGCGCACTAACACCGAGAGGAGGAGTCACCTATGACGACAAAGACTTCTCCAGAAGAAAAACAAAGTGCAATCATCCGAGCCCAACACCAGATGGCGATCTATTCATAAATGTACCATCTGCAGCCCATATGCCTCGAACCTTGTTGTTCCTATTGGATACTTCTAACCCCAGATTCCTCAGCTTCAGAAAATATACTAAACCAGCGTCTCCCAGAGGTGAAGTGTCTGTGAGAGGACTCTAATCAAAAAGTCCTGAAAAATGGAATGGGTGACTTGGTTGTTAAGGCAGTAGTGCTTCATTAAATGTGCACAGACACCCACATCACAGGTTGGCGGATATCAAGAAGAGGCACTCCATGTGACAACACAGTGGTAGCACCGTTCGCCCTAGTGGAATGGGTTCTTAGACCTTCTAAAGGCTGCTTCTTGGCCAGAGCATAGCAGATTGTAAGCAGAGGTTTATCATCCTCAACAGAGTCCTTTTCTACACAGCCTTTCCATTTTTCGCCCGGGAGAACCACATAAAAACCTAACTGTTCACTTAATGGTCCTCGGCACCAGTGGTGTGAAAATGTTAAGCTCTTATGGTAGCCAACTGATGGAGCTTCCCCACCTCATTCGAGGGGTGAGGAGGGGCAAAGAACGCTGAGAGAATGATGGACTGTCCAATGTAGAAAAGAGTCATGACTTTTGGCAAGAAACAGTATGTCCAGAAAAAAGAGGGTGCAGGTTGGCTGTAAAGCCACCATTTACAAAGGACAGGAGCCAATTAAAAAGATGGGTGGAAAGTGGGCAGAGCTTTATGCCCATCTCCGGAATAAAGCAGGTCTCATAGAGACAGCGTAAGCGCTGCATAGGCGAGACCTAAAAAGAGAAAAAACAACAACCAGTTAGGTTGCTCACTCGATAAACCGATCCAATAGTCATAAAAATGGCCAAATCCCATGTAACCAACTACAAGTGTCTGGATCCACAAGTGCTTAGGATGCAAACAGTTAGAGCACGAGTTAAACACTGTCTTAGACGAGATCTTGCAAATACCATATTAAGCAACAAGAAAGAGTTCAATATTCTAATAGTCACAAGTAACTGTCAATGGGTTAGTATAAACATGATGTTGCCTGAATGCCCAAACGCATCCGGTCAACAGAAATGAATGTATTTTTTCCATTACCCTCTCTAAAGTCTCCTGGCAAAATTGGAGGCTTTCACATGTACAACGGCTCCCAGCACGTTCTACATGCTGTTTGACTGGTCAGGTTCTCCTTCTACAGAGCAAGGTGAACTTCAGGAACCAGATCAGGCATTGAGGACAGGGATTTAGACTGACATTAGGATCCTGCTGGTCACCATGAAAGTCACAGAATCCATCAGAGTTCTGGCATCGTCGCAATTAGATTAGAAATGTTGAGCAGATTTGTACTGTGGCCACAAAGACGAGTACTCTGGCAGGCAGTCAATCGAGAGCCATCTTCCGAAGACAGAATTACTACGCTTCAAAGAGACACACAACAAATACTTCCACTGAAAGTTGTGCAATGTCCAATCAAAAGGGGCATTTACAAAACTACTCTGGCAGACCACCCATACTACCACACCTCCACAGCTAAACAGCGTGGTAGCAGGTTGTTCCCCTTGGTTGCTTAAATACAACATACTCCAGCAGTAGTTTTGTAAAATGATCTCCTTCCCCAATCCAAGGGTCATAAATGACTTCATGGCTAACTAGTTCACCTTTAAATGTAAGATGTATATGTGCAGAGATCGCTCCTCCATACATAACTGCTAGTGAGTTCACTGCATCTCACTAATTATACTTTAAAAGGACAGCTTCATTGACATGTGTGACTTTGGGAAGAGAGGGAAGGAAAGGCCTCAGCCTCCCTTGCAGATCCTGAAGAACCGCTCAGGAGACAGGGACTCGATGGGATTATAGGCCCTAGCACAAACAGAAGCTGTATCTAGCTTATCTTCGGGAGATAATCTGAACACAGGAGGCCACCAGAACTCAGCAGAAGCGCAAGACTGGACACAAAGCAAATCTCCGGGAAGGAAGCAACCCTTCTTTGCGAGGAAAATACCTCCTTACATCATAGTTCTGCAAAACTCCAATGAATGAGGTTCTTTGGCATGAATATGAGAATCCATTGGATTGACTAATGTGTCCAATCTAAAGAGCTAAGATCTACGATTCCTCACAACATGACATTTGTGTTCAAGGATTTGACTTCTGCCAGTTAGCTACTTCATCTTAAAGAACCAGCCACTTCTGTATCCTCCCCAACCCCCAGCCTCCTCCTTACTTTAAGTTTTTTCCTCCCATTGTGGAGCGAATAACCAGATTCTTCTGCTGACAAGTGCTGAGTGGTCGGGTGGAATGGATGGCAAGTTACTTTCTGGAGGTTGAGGTGCTCTTTGCAGAACTCCCTCAACTCTTTGTAAGTATGTATGTATATGGTATTTCTATTGCATGAACCTAGCCAAAAAGTAGTGGAGACCCTTCCTTTCAGCTCTGTAGCCACCTCAAGTGAATCGCTTATGTGCCTGTCCCTCTTGAGAAGGTTGGACTTTATTGGAAATCTGCGTGTTGCATTGTAGATGCAGATTCGCAGTCCCACCGGATTGTTGTTTCCTAAACCTAGGCTTGGGAAACTAAGTTTGCCCCCGTGGCTTTGGCAGTGTCGGTATGAAAAAGTTACATACTTTTAGTCACGTTTCTGCATCATAGGAATCTTCACTCAAGTCAAACGCTTGAATATCGTGGAGCTGGACCCCACCTAGTTTTCTTCCATGGGAACAGCAGAAAATAACGTCTGTATCCATGAATGCAATAATAGAACACGTAATGAAGTGTATCAGAGGTATAAGTTTTTAAGGAGTGTATGAAATTCATGTAATTCCATGAAATTACTGTGAAGTTAGGCAAAATGCAAGTCAGTCATTTTGTGCTATATTTTTGCACAAAAAGAGTACTTGCATCAATTTTTGGCACAAGGATGCATTTAAGAAATTAGGGCCATATGTATCAAAAAAGTTTTGCGATTCTCAAATTGCGATTTTTAGCGAATCGCAATTAGAGAATCGCAAAATGCAATGTTTGTAGGATTTGCAAAAATGTTTGCGAATCCTACATATTCCTTATTTGCGAACCGCAAATTGAGATTCACAAATAAGGAATACCTTCCCATTCATTCCTATGGGCTAAGAGGCCCATAGGAATGAATGGGAAGACATTCTCAATTTGCGATTACCAATTAGAGAATCGCAAATTGAGAATGCAATTTCAAGGTTGCAATAGTGCCAAAAGGACACCCTGTTGCACCCCTGAAATATGCATGTGTGCACATTTTGTGCACATACATGTGCAAGGGCATGTATGTGCGACATATGGCACTTTTAAAAAAAATCAAAAAAGTGCTTTTTTAAAGAAAATCGCAAATTACCACCAACTTGAAGTTGGTAGTAATTTGCAATTCCGTAAGACCAAATTGCAAATTTCTGGTGCTTCCAGAATTGAATATAAGGAATCGCAATTTGAAATTACAAATTTTGCGATTCTCTATTTTGCGATGGCCATTTGAGATGATACATCCCAAAAGGCTTTTTCCCATTCGCAAACTGGCAGATTCTGAGAATCTGCCCGTTTGCAAACGGGTAAAAGGCTTGATACATATGGTCCTTAGTTACTTATTTGCAACTCCAGTTCTCCAACATTGATATCTTTTATATAATCATATGCTTGAATCATTCACCAACGTCAGGCTAAGAGTCTCTGGTACACTAAAATAGCAATATACAGTGTAATATATAGTACATAATGCACAAAGGTCATAGGGCTGAAACAACACAGTATGTTTAGTAACACATCCATCTGATTTGTAAGAACCCAAACTTCAGCCAATGAGGTGAAAGCCGACAAATGCATTCATGGACAGATGGAATGTCCACCTGCACAAGCTTTCAACGAGAGGCCTTTGGTCAGAAGTCCTGAGCCGACTAAAAATTACAGACCTATCTCGCTACTTCCAGGTGTCTGCAAAATCCTGGGAAATGCAATAAACAACCATCTTTTGGAACTCCTGGAATCCAACATGCTACACCCCACTCAAAAGGGTTTCTGGACAGGTGGCAGTATGGAAACAGCACCCCGATAGCTATGGAT
This sequence comes from Lissotriton helveticus, assembly GCF_964261635.1. NCBI lineage: Eukaryota > Metazoa > Chordata > Amphibia > Caudata > Salamandridae > Lissotriton > Lissotriton helveticus. The sequence continues at coordinate 476,168,353 of NC_136062.1, forward strand.
GATTTTAAAAATGTCCTAGATCAAGGTGGATCGGTGGCACTTCTTGACTTAAGAGCAACATGGTCTCCTATCACCCTCATTTCCAGCCTGGAATTAGTAGGTATCTCAGGTAGCAACTTGAAATGGCTTTCTTCGTTCCACAAAAATAGGAGCTTCCAAATCAGCGAGGAGCCTTTTCTCTCTACGAACCATCAGCTAAAATGCGAAGTGCCGCAGGGCTCCTCTTGAGCTGCACGCTTTTTATTAATCTGTACGTTGGTCCTCTATCTGACATCTGCTCTTTAGGTTTCGCCATGGTATCATATGTGGACGATACGCAGATTACTGTCCAACAAAGACTCCATATTCTACTACAAACAAAACATATGACTAGAGCAGAACACCAACCAATTGGCATCTAGCAACCTAAGGTTAAACGGGGACAAAAAGGAGGTCCTGGTAGATCCAACAAAACTTCACTGTGGGACCAACTTAACTGGCCAAGTCCCTGTGTGATCGCCCACCCCCCGAACCACAAGAGAGAAGTCTGGGTGTCACACTGGATAGACCTCTTACCAGGACCACTCAAAAAAAGAAGGTTGCAGTTAGCTGCTTCAGCCTCCTTAGAGCACTGAGGAAGGCTCTTAATTAGCTTCCCATGAATGTGCGCAGAATATTGGTCCAAGTCTTAATACGATCTCGCCTTGACTTTGGGAATTCCCGTTATTTGGGCAGCCCACACACTGTCGTCAAAAAAACCACTGTAGGAAGCAGGCTCTTTACATAGTATACCAAAAAGAGGCATACTGTGCAAAGAGTCCAGGTATCCCTTGCAAGTACACAGGGGCTTGCGCTAGCAATCCCAAGGTACTCTCTTGGGGTGGGGGGAGAGGGAGAATCAATCATTATACTTATAATTTGTGGGGTCGGGGTGGGCTTAACAAAGAGGAGTGTTATTCATCTGCTGCATACACACACACTCATTACATGATGCACAAGACTCAATAAGGCAGTCCACACGAATGTATAAGAACAACACGTATCTATATAACTTGGGCACCAGAATCATCAAAATCATGTAGGTACATTTCAAGTTATGAATTTATGAAAAATTTAAAAATGGACAGTGCAATTTCTGTAGTGGTAATGTTATCCTATGGAGAAAAGACATATACTGTATACAGGTCATTTACAGCGACTTACAGGACCAATTTTCTGGACTTAATGGGAGAATTGGGCAGAGTCCAAGGCAGCACCATCAGGCCACCTCGAGCAGCACTGGGTCAGTCGGGTGCAATGGTGCTTTCCAGCGTCAGGAAGCCCAAGTAGGTATATGGTGATCGGTCAGGTAAAAAAGAGGCTGCAAGCTGCTGGGACTAGGGGACCAGTCCATATGAACCAACAAGGGGGCTCAGGTCTCACGATGCTCTGGGACACCTTTGGTCCTCTACTCCTCGGGCAGAGGCTGGGTGGGTGCAGAGGTGTCACGTTTTCACGACCGGAGAAACTCGCGGTAGAGGTAGCCTGCACAAAGAGGTTGCAGGCAGCAGAGAGTCCACTATTGGGAAACCAAAGTTGAGCTTCACCTAAGGACCATGCTAGTACCATTGACTCACTTTAACTCGGGCTAGAGGTCATAGGTGCAGTAGTGCTTTCCAGTGTCGTGTTTTTGGCGGTCCGGAGTCCTCACAGTTCTGCTAGGGTGCCTGCAGGATACAGAGGAGCAGCTCTGCTAACCCACAGGAGTTCCTGGGTCTGGGGTGAAGGACTGGCAGCCCTCCAAGGCTTTTGGAGGCACAGCATCTGCAGGACGAGTCGTCTTTGGTGCAATTGTATGGGACAGCAGGCAGGCCGGCAGGTTTGGCGCTCAGTTGCTGCTCCTCTGCTCTTGCAGCTCTTCAGGGTCCTTCTTTTAAGTCAGCAGGATCGGATTTACTGGTGCCAGAGGCTTCCCTAAATCCTACATTTAGAGGCATTAGGGGAGTAAGGGTAGTAGCCAATGGGCTACATACCCCTCGGGTTACTATGTCCCCTATATGACCAATTCCTAGGGTGAGCAAGCATTACCCTGTCCCAGAGTTCTTAATTCTGCCATCACCAAGATGGCAGACTTCTAATTTTCATGTCCAAATCAGGTAGCCCACCTTAGGGCGAAATTAGCCTGAGGGTGAGCACTCCTCTCTGCCTACTTATTCTCCCACAGGTCCAGGTGACAAATAGGTCCTGGTCAGGGGGTGTGGCATCCCCTCACCTTCGAGGGAAGCCAGATTCACATTCCAAAGGCAGTGGGCTCTTTAAAGCTCCCTGCCTTGGAATGCTAATTTACGGGTTGTCTTGTTGGAGGGGGTATAAACACCTCCTGACAGAGTAGGCTTTGTTCCTGACCTCCTGGCAGTGTGGCCTCTTTCCCCTGAGGGCATAAACTCGTCTGTGGTGGCAGACTGGTCAGAACTGGACAGTCAGGACACCATAAGTTTTCAGGGGCACCTTTAAAGTGCCCTCTGGGTGGATGTATTAATCAATCGATCACTGTTTTTTTTAATACAAGACGTTTGATGCTAAACATCTTTGGTTTTAGTCAGGCCATTATGAATCTTGAGAACTCGTTTTTGACCAGTGTCCAGCACATGTCCTTAAAATGGCTTTACTGGTCACTTGTACTTCTAGTATAGTGCACCCTACCTTAGGGCTGAATGGCCTGATGTAGGAGTTACTTATCTATACTTCATGCAAGTGTCTGCAGACAAGGCACACAGGGTTGTATGCAAAGTCTAGTTAGCGCTTTTCTCTGCCCCAAGACATGCAGCCTGCAATGGCAGCCTGCATGGGCTTGGTGTGGGGTACCTTTGGGTGACATTATACATGCTGCAGCCCTTAAGGACCTTTATTAGTACCCATTGCCCTAGGTATCAGGGGTAACATTTACTAGGGACTCACAGAGAGTGCTGAAGGTTTTTGCCAATTGGGAAAATAATTGAACAGGTTAGGGAAAGAGATCTGTCACTAGGGACCTGGATAGCAGGAACCCAGTGAACTTTGTCAAAATTGCATCGAACACTAGACAAAAAGTGGGGGTGACCAACACCCCCACGGCTCTTGCTGTTCTTTACTAGACGCCAATAAGCCAAAGGATACAATTCAAAACACTTTCCATTGCACATCTTGCAAAACGAAAAGTAGGCCTGCGTATCCTACAAGACGATGGAGAAGTGGAGAAGTGTGGCTCAATGGTTAGAGCGGCAGACCCTGATGCAGAGGTCTAGCCCGGGACCAGGGTTCAATTCCCCGCCTCGGCGGGTCTTGGGCTCAAAATTCCACGGACCTGATAATTCTCGCCTCGGTGCCTATTCCAATCATGGAGTCCCACTCTGCAACTCTGGGCAATAGCTTGCTTAATCTCCACAACGGCCCCCACAACGCTAAGGCCTCCACCTTGGGGGTGCCCAGGAGTGGACACCTCACGGGGAAAGTCAGGATGGGTTCCACAGCGGTATTCGTACAAGCGCCTTGAGACCCTTGCGGGTGAGTAGTGCGCTATACAAATATCAATTTACATTTTACATCCTCCATCACCTCATCAACGCTTACCATGCCAATAGAGAACTTCGGTCAAACAACTTAAAGCTTTTCGCCAGAATCAAGAGAGCCAGAGACGGAGGCCGCTCATTTCCTTATCTTGCCACAAAACTCTGGAACCGATCAGTCTTAGGCTAAACTACGTTTCAGAAAAGCACTTAAAACCTATAGGTATGCCTAAACGCTCACTTTACAAGCAAGGGCTGCTACTACTGGGAAGCCATGCGTTCAATAAAAACCTGTGAATAGAACAGAAAATGCTTGTGCTTCGCAGACAGGTTTTGGAATCCAGGAATGATGGGCAATGCTCTTTCGATTAGTTGGTTCAAGATATTTGCCTACGCCTTTCCACCTTTTCCCCTCATCCCCAAAGTGTTTAAGAATGTGAAAACAGACCATTACAATCGGATCCTTATTGCTCCGGCGTGGTCTCGCCAGTACTGCTACAGCAAACTGCTGCAGTTGGCAGCACCTCCAGCTATTCCTTAGAAGGTGCTTTCCAGAATATTGTCCAAACATTTATTTGAGGAGTCTTATAAAGCGCAAACATGACCCGTCAGGGTATCATAGCGCTGAACAAATAGCAGACAGGCTATATATATATATAAAATAGGAAGCATTCAGTTATGAGTAAGAACAGAAAAACTGCAAAGTAGCCATCGCGTAAGTAGATTCATGATTCAACATTATCAACTTGGGAATTGCCCATTTGCAAAGGGAGAAATGTGTTCACCAGAAGCCTTTTCATTTCTAGTTTGAAGGCGGTCATCCAGGGCTTGGCCCTGATTATGGGTGGCAATGCATTCCATATTCTTGGGGCTAAGTCGCAGAAGGAGCGGTTGTATGTTCTTTTTGTTGAGCTTCTGCGGTTTCAGCAATAGGGAGGTGGCACTTCTTAAGGAACGACTGCCCCGTCAGTTCTAGTTCACTGGCCATGTATACAGGAGTGTTGTAGTGACGGGCATTATGTGTCATGCAGGCTATTTTCAGCTGGACCCTTGCTTCAAACGGGAGCCAATTTATAAGTTTTAGGCCTGGACTGATGAGGACACATATTCTGGATCCCGGGACTAGTCTAGCTGCTGAGTTCAGCGTGGCTCTTAGTGGCACTAGCCTGGCTTTGGGAAGGCCTGCAAGAGGAGCACTCCAGAAATCTAAATCGGGAACTGACTAGGGAATAGACTGCCAAATGAAAGTCATCAGGGAGCAAGAAAGGTTTGCTTTTCCTTAGGGTGTTCAGTTGGTACTTGGCGTCCCTGATTGTTGCACTGATATGATCTTACTTATTCGGATATTTGTCCAAAGTTAGACCACAGGATCTAGCAGAGTCAATGGTGTTGGGGGCACAATTGAGAGCTGTAAGTTAACGGAGGGATTCTGCACCACGATCCCAAGTCTCTGAACTGGACAGCATTGTTCTTGACCACCTAGAATCTGGCCATCTGGATCTCTCAGAGTGTAAACCGATTCTGGCGCAGGCTTGTGCTCCAGCAACAAATAAGACTTACAAAGCTAAGTGGAAGCATTTCTGTATCTGGTCAGGAATAATGGCCATCTCTGACACAAACAAAGCCTTCTCAGATCCTGTAATATTTGTTAAATATGGCCAAAAGTGGTCCTAAGTATTCTTCAGTCAGGGTCCATCTGGCTGCAATCTCCAGATTTAGAAGGACTGACAGTTCGACGCCTATTCTGCTTTCCCAAAGGATCATTAAACAGTTTAGTTAAGGTCTCTTCAGAGCTTTTCCACCTCTTCAACATCCTCCAGTTCCATGGGAGCTTAATTTAGTCTTAAGTCAGCTGATGTTACCTTCTTTTGAGCAGGTACAGGGAGAAAACAAAAGTTCATGGAAGACCACACTACACTTGGCTCTGATATCAGTTAGGAAAGTGGGAAAAATACAGGCATTCACCATCAGAGAACCCTTTCTCCGGATCACTAAGGACAAAGTGATGCTCAGAACCAACCTTAAATGTGTTCTTGATGTGTCTACTGACTTTCATTTGAATGAGCCTGTCATTCTTCAATCTTTCTTTCCCAATCCATCCTCACCAGCAGAAAAATCATTACATTCGTTAGATTTGTGTAGATGTCTTAAGTTCTATATAGACAAAGGACATACGCACATCAAACCAGTTCTTTGGATCCTTTGCTCAACCACGAAAAGGTCAAGCCCTACCCAAACAGGGGATAGCTCATTGGCTCTCAGACTATATTACTTTCTGTCATGCCAAAGCCAAGCGTCCTCTTTGGGAAAAAGCAAGGGTGCATTCCACCAGGGGCATGGCTTCAACTGCAGCACTCTATGTTGGGGTGCTTTTGAGAAACATCTGCTAGGCAGCAACCTGGAGAAGCAGGCACACGTTCACGAAGCATTAGGGTCCAGAAGTGGACGCAGAAGCTGATGCAGCAGTGGGACAGGCGGTCCTGAGAAACCTCTAACTCAAGGGGAGCCTGCTTCCAGATTTGCTGCATTTCATAATGTGTACTGCTCTCCCTCGTCCCGGTCAGAGGCTCATATTTTATTCTAACACTTGCGCTTTGAAATCTGAGCTATAGTGGTCTCTATAGGGAGTATTAGTGCTTAAGCTTCCACCTCATTGGCTGAAGTTTGGGTTCTTTCAAATTAGGTGGATGTGTTACTAAAAATACTGTGTTGTTTAAGCCCTATGGTCTTTTTACATTATATACTATTTGCGTATATTTGTACACTGTATACTATTATTTTAATGTCCGGGGATTCGCAACCTGACAATGGGGACTGATTAAATCATGTCAAGGTTTAAAAAATCCAATGTTCGAGAAGGAGAAGTATCGCTACCACTTGATTTTTCCTTCCTTGTATATTCCATGAGAGAGTCCTTGTCGGGAAGATGCAGACTTGTTGAAGCAGGCTTGGAGGCTGATCGTTCCAGCTGCCGTCTTTTTTAAACATGAGTCTGGATGGCCAGGTCCAGAGTTAGCCCAAGATTACTAAGTTGCTTCTCTAACATCCTCTTAGATAAGATAACACTTTTCAGAAGAAGCGAGGGTGCCAAAGCAACCAATCACATCTATGCTAATGCCACCAAACTGGTGCACTTTAAGGAAATCCTCGGTGTTGTGTTTTCGCCTCATCATTTCTGTGTCATTGTGAGACATGCGATACATTTCGAAAAAGTGACCTCAAAATAAAGAAATAAACAAAACATGCAAGGATCTGTTAGAAGACCTACTGAGCTGAAAACAGGCAACAATCTGGTCAGAAGAGTTGCTGCACAGAAAAAGGGACTTAGTATGAGTAGGGACGGCCAACAGAAGTGCCAATAGGATCTAGTTATGCCTTGGGATGCATGCTAACGGGCTTCCCACGCATTTGCTTTTACCGTAAAAATAAGAAAAAAATTTAAGTATATTAGAGAGTCTACTCCACCTGTAAGATCACTTAAACAATCGTCCAGAAAGCTGGAAAAGGTGTGGAGAACGACCCATGGTGAAACGGACCGGAATCATTATTGGGAGGCCCTCACTATCTATCATAAAGAAATCCGATGGGCCCGAAAAACGCATATTGAGTCTTTACTTTCAGCTGCAGGCAATTTCCCCAGGGTTTTATATCAAACCCTTCAATCTTTTGTGAAACCAGCTGCTTGCGAAACACCTGAATTAGCGTCACAGCAATTGTGCAACGAAGTTGCACAGTTTTTTACTAATAAGATAAATAGGATACATGATGACATCACGAGAGTAAATTCATCCTCTACAGGAGAAACACTTTTATTCTTGGAAGAAGGAAAAGAACCAGGATCGATGACCTTGGACACTTTCCCCCCCCCATCTCCCTGGTAGAGGTAGAATGCTATCTAGGCCAGATTAAGAGCGGAAGTCCCTCAGACATCATCCCGGCCAGAATTGTGTCGGTAGTAGGGAATACCCTGAGTCCACAGATTCAATGTCTTGTGAATCTCTCATTGATGGAAGGTCAGGTTCCGGGGGAATGGAAGAAAGCATTGGTGAGGCCCATCAGGAAAAACCCTTCTACTCCCTGGACTGATATATCTAACCTTAGGCCCATATCCCTACTTCCTTTTATGGGGAAACTTATAGAGAAAGATGTTAATAAACATGTATCTAACTATATTGAACAGGCTGGTAGGCTAGATTGTTACCAATTTGGCTTTAGACCAAAACACAGCACCGAGTCTGCCTTGTTATCGGTGACTGATGACCTTCATATGTACCAGGATAAAGGGTACTCTGTTATCCTGGTACTATTAGATTTGTCGGCAGCGTTCAACACGATATCCCATAAAACCCTAATCGAACGCCTGACTATGAGCATTGAGAGCACAGCATTAGCCTGGTTAAAGAGTTTTTTATCTAACTGTACCCAAGCTGTTAGCATGGGCTCATTTCGGTCGGTTGAGACTAAGATCACTAAGGGGGTGCCACAGGGCTCTTTTTTGAGCCCTACTCTTTTTAATATCTATGTGGCACCCCTGGCCAGAATTCTGAGAGAGTTTGGGTTCATCCCCGTCTCTTACGCGGATGATACCCAGCTCTTGTTTCCTTTTAAGAGTCTCACCGACGAAGTGAGGACGGCCTTCTCCGAAGGCATGAAAGCTGTGGCAAAGTGGATGTCATCGAACTATCTCCAATGCAATGTAAATAAAACTGAAGTCATGCTTTTCGGGGAGGCTAGAACTTTGCGGACGCCGGACTGGTGGCCATGCGTGCTTGGTCTAGTGCCAGAACCCAAACAGGCTGTAAAAAATCTAGGGGTACGCCTCGATCGAGAGCTCTCTTTTAAACAACATGGGCACTGGGTGGTGGGCCAATGTTTCCATGTTATTGGTCTCTTACGAAAAGTTTTTCCAATACTACCGGACTCGACCAGGAAAACTTTGGTGCAGGCATTAGTGTTGAGTCGCTTGGATTATTGTAATGGACTCCTGCTGTCAGCCAATGAAGGTGTACTAGCAAAACTCCAGGTTGTACAAAATACTGCAGCGAGGCTAGTATTGAATGCCCCGCCAAGAACGCCATCTATACCCCTCCTGGATAAATTACATTGGCTCTCAGTCCGAAAGAGGATCAATTTTAAGATAGGTTGCTTGATCCATAAGAGCCTACTTGGATGTGGGCCTTCCTATTGGAAAGATAAATTCATCCCATATAATCCTACTCGGTCTCTGAGGTCAAGCAGCCAACTTTTATTGAGAGTGCCAACAGCAAAGAGGGTCAGACAAGGTGGCAATGCTTTGTCGGTTGTCGGACCCACTTGGTGGAATAAACTTCCCCTCGAGCTTAGGCAATGTCCGGAACATTTAAATTTTAGAAAAAAACTTAAAACATTCCTATTTCAGACTTAGTCTATGTACCCTATGACTCCACTGAACTACTTGCTGATTCGATACTGCTGGCCTGTCTCTGTCTATCATTCTGCTTTCTTTCTGTGCGCAGAGATACTCTGTATAGAGTCGATTCTAGCGCGTTACAAATCTGTAAATAAATAAATAAAATAAATAAATGGATGAGTCCAGAGTACCAAAAAGGCAAGGTGCTATCGACATAAGAGCGTGCACCAGGGCTGTCCTGTTTCTAGGCTAATGGGGAAGCCTGAGCCATTCATAACAGACTACATCTTGCATTCTTTCTTAGGACAAGTAAGGCTGGTTCGTGCAAGTAAATGCAATATAGAATTCTTCGCATATGACAATGTACCATATCCAAATGTTGCTTTATCCAATTCTGTAGATATATTGAAATAAAAGCTTCATACATGAATGCCTATAGTTAGGTTATGCAGATTTGTAGAGCGCACTATCACACGTGAACATATCCTCACTACAGGAGGAGAGGTACAAAGGGAACACAACTATCTCACTAGGATCTCTAGAAATCAATGTAACACCTTTTCCCAATCATTTTATTTAGACCTCAGCTCACGTCCAAGATTAAGATTATGCTGACCAGCCCTCCTCCCCTCAGCAGTAGTGTGGAGAACCCCAAAGAGGGTCACCCCTATCCATTCTCTGACAGAAACTTGTGTCCCGTCTGTCGAACAATACCTGATCATGACAGTTAGGACAGATCCACATGCCCCTGGGAATAGTTTTCAGAGCAGGCTCCAGACAGTCCAGGTGATACACACGCGAGCATGTGTCACACATCAGCAACTGCCCGCTCTTTCTGCAAACGCTGCAAAAATCCTCATGGATATCGCCCTGCAAGATTTATTGGAAAGATACAGAGAGAGAGAAAAAGGGGGAGAGAAAGAGAGAGAGAAGGCAAAAAAAGTGAACTTTAACATCCACATGCTTAGGTTACTGTGTCACTCTTCAGTACAGCTTCAATACCATTGCAAAGGGTTCCGGTGGGTCTTACAGCATCACACACTCTACGTCTGCAAAGGCGGGGTGGGAGAAAGCCTACCTTTCGGAGCACAGAAAGGCAGCAAGAGTCCTGGTCATATATATCACTGTAGAATTCCCCCTCCTCCTTTGTTTCAGTGTACCACAATACCGCTGAGTAATATCACCAGATAACAAGCACTGCTTGGCAGACATCGCCACGTTTGACGGTTTGCTGTGAAGTTGCCCAAGATTCACAATATGATTCAAATGCTAGCACTGAAGAATTCACTATGTACAAGACTAAAAAAATGACAAAATGTACACACTGCATGTACTCCAGAACAGAAGAGAGTGTGCAAATCACCACCTTACACTTCCCATTACAAATGGCGCTTACGCACCAAACAATGCCCATCAGAAATTGAGGTTTCTTTTCCAAGTCTCTGAAGCCAAATAAAACAAGTGGTTTCATTTAAACATAATCCATTTTTTTCTGTACAAAACTGCTTTTTAAGGCAATGAAGCGCATATCCTAAAGTGTACATATTTTTGTTTCTTGTAAAGCTAAATAAACTTAGGTTAATTAAAAGTCTGTGCAGAGAGGTTTAGGAGTTACAGAGCCCTATATATATTTACTGCTAAGGAAATGCTACAAACAACAAATGCTAGAATTAAAGATGTTCGACGAGCCCAGGAGCATTTTGAATTGCAAGGATAAACTGGTAGACTAGGGAGACATGTCAGTCCAGAAGATACTTTTTGGTCCAGCAGCTCAGACCATAGTGTGTTGGGAAAGTGGATGAAATATCATCATAAACACTGCCAAATAAACCCAGGTTAGGAAATGCTGGATCCTAAGCCAAATGACACAGTAATGTCGAATATAACGCAGCCCTCAAATGAGTGCTCAAGAAATGTCCCTCAAAAAGTGTCACTTGGCTGTCAAAGGAGCAATGATGTTTGGGAACTCTACATGGACCCATAGTCTCACAGTAGAACTCCCCACACACTGCTTGGAGAGCTACAAAAGCAGAAAACATTAGCAGTATCAGCTCCAAAGCAAGTTGTGCTTCCAAGATTCTGCAAACATGTTTGTAAACTATAGCCAAGCTCAAAGCAGACAAAATGTGTCAGCCGGAGGGGCGTGGCTTGTGAGGGCGATCAGACATAAAAACCAAGCTCAAGACCCGAAGGCGCCAATTCCTCAGGTGGCCCTTCTGGCCGGTAGATGGATCTCCTGCTGGCACTCATTACTTGTGCCTCTAGTGCCAATTCACTCAGAACGAAAGGTTGATTTCTCTAACATAAAAGCTCTCTTTCTTTCATTAGTAGAAACCTGAAGCTATTCTGGGTACCAGTGAGGACATATTACTTCTAATCCTTGTTCTTCATCAAAGGATTCTTTACTGATATAACAAACAGCAGAACTGTCCCATCCTCATGAGGGATTCCAGAAAATGTTGATCTTTACCATATATATATATATAACAATTACAGTAAATGGCAAAGATTGTAAATCTTAAATGCTTAATGCACTGCAGCCTACCTGAGGCTCTGTTCACCAAAACTGGGATGGTATTTTCTTCTTTTATGAGGTTCAAAAAAATGGAGGTTAACAAAAAATAAATAATAATAATCTTACAGCATAACCATAGCCTTGCTACCTCAAGAACCCTAAAAAACACATGCGATATGAAGAGAAAAGTAACCAGACAGGCTACCACTGAAAGGTAACAAATGAGGACACTTAATTTTAAGGTGTCAGCAGACCTCGCACCCAATCCCATCGCGCCAAGCACCGCTTCAGAGCACCAGTTATTTTACCCTGCTCATATGAGTAGGATCTTTAGGTTGTAAAACTCTATATTTTTATTCAAAACCTTTCCTCTCCAAAGATTTTTTGTCTTCATTAAAAATCTTTGTAAGGCTTGTGTTGTGACAGATGATTGTTTTTTTTTACATCTGTTTCTCCACTTTCTCCACAGAGATTGGCAGTCATGTTGTCTTTGCCATTTAAAAATAAAATTGCAATGCCAGTGACTCATGAAAATTATCCAGCATGCACTTTCTTTTAAAGAAATTATGTGGCGCGGATATGAACTATCAGAGGTGTGCAGAATCCCATTTACAAGCTGACAATATACAAAACCTCATCTCCACGATTTCGTACAACTGTTTGGAATTTAGTAATATAAACCTAGCTGAAAGGCAGTGAAGAGCTGTAGAGGGTTTAAAGTTTGATTGGTACGGTAACTGCTTTGCAAGAGAGAAAGTAGACAGTACGTTAAATCACAGAGTAGATGCACATGGTCAACTATTATACCTAGAACATCAGATGACCGAGAACAACAAGGCCAAAAGTGGAGACCGAGATGGCTTCGCTAGATTCCCAGAAGACTCTGCTGGAAGCAATGGCTGCAGGTTCTCTGATTACGCTCAAGCTTGCAACACGTTTGACGGTGATAGGCTATAGGCCAGGGTAATATAGACCACAGGCATGTCTGGCTGCAAGAGATTCTATCAAGGCTTCTGTTCGAGAGAGAAGATTCAGGGTTGGGGGACAATTTTTGTTGATCTAAAAGCTTTCAGTATCCATGTCCTAGCTGATCATGACCAGGGCGTAGAACTTCACAGTTGACCACTAACAATAGAGCACAGCAAAGTTGAACTAAACACTCATCCAAATGGTTTGTTCAAAACCCAAAGCTCAGCAACCTTCAACAGCCCAAGCATGAATGAACCCAACCTGAGCGGCTATCATTAAGATCTTTACGCCAAGGAGCCCGCATTCAAAAGATGTATTTAAAGGCGGCTGGTGGGGCTTCAACTACCACCCTATACAACATTACGCCACTAAAGGGCATTGCTGATCTGCTTCTCTCTCTAGCCACATGAGCTATCCAAGAGATCTATTCTTCTTGGTCTCTAAAGAAAGAAAAAGATCTGAAAACAGAAAGTCCATCATTAGAACAACAACACCTGGATGACATTTCCAGGGCAATCAATTCTACTCAACTGAACATTAGACAGTATGGGTTCCTCTGAGCACAGGATCAAAATAAATTGTTTGCAATTGAAGATAAAGTCTTGGACTATACAGAGGGTCATGGCTCGATCGTCTGGCTAAACCAGTAAGCATGAGGGCAATAGGGAATTTAACAGGCCAGGCAACAACTAGGCCATATGAAATCCTGCCACGGGCTGCGACTTTAAGGAAGATGGATTTGAGAGCTGAGGAACCACTGAGCGCTGGGGCTGCATCCTAAAAGGGGATTCGATGGGATGTAATTGTAAACCTCACAAACGTAGATAGTGACAGCACAAACCAACCAAGATGTCAAGCATCTGTCCTCTTGTGCTCACAAGCCAATTTGTCACCGTGATTATCACAAACAGGAAAAGCTCCCCATCTAGATAATCTGAAAATGAGCCCAACGGAAGCACACTAATTTGAGGACCAAAGCACAGTGGACCTTGAAAGCCGAATGCTGTATTTTCACGTCTGATTCACATGCTGCCGGCAGAGAATCAGTATTCCAGATTATGAATTTCTAGTTTTTGCAGGAATAATCTGCAAACATACCGACACTGTTTATGTAGCTGCCATTGTTTCATATGTGTATACTGTAATATATATAATTAAGCTTGCTTTCCTGTTTTCTGAACCGGTACCGATCTACTGTGACAAGTACTTGAGTACACCCAATTTTGCCAACATGCTAATCAATCGTTTTACAGAGATCACTTTTCGACGTGTGTGTAAATCACACATTTCTGGACCAGTCAGTGTGAATAATCCTATCTTGCACACTGGACATGGCGGCATAGTGCTTACAACTCTTTCTAACCCTCTTTCAGTCTGTGACAGCTTTAATACCATGTTTCTTTACTCCATCTGCAAATCTGAAGTGAACCAGAAAGATGAAAACAGCTGTCAGAAAAAGGTCTTCTCTCTACCACAGCTGACATGCACGGCCCCATCTTAATTCCAAGCTGCTGAATTCAGGCAGCCTATATTAACACCGCCAAACCCAAGGGTCAGACTAGGACAGAAAATAGGTTGGGGGACCAAACTCTTTGGCCCCTACTAGCAAACCAAACAGCTCAAACAAAATAAAAAAGTGGGCCACATTTGCAAACCCAGGCCGTTTTAAGCTTGAAAAGACAAGATGTATAGGAGTTTTGCAGAGGATGGAAGACCCCATGGATTTGAGCTTGCTGCAGGCAATGTTTGTGGTAATATCAGAAAAGTCAACAGTAAAAGCTGGCCCACCTGACTAATACAGGCCCACAACCAATCAAGAAACCGGCCCGCGCCGGCCATACACTGACTTGTCAGACCAGCTCTTCTGGCGCTGCCAGATCGCCTTTAGGCCAGTCTGACCACGATAAGCCCTGCCCACCAGCGTTAGTACAGAAAGTGCCCGGTAAACCCCACTGAAAGGCGCTGCAAGTAAGGATTAGTGCACATGCTTATTGACAATGCATTTTGCAAAGAAGAATGGGTGAAATGCAGTGAATGTGGTGGCGAGGGGGTGGAAGGGACAAACATGTGAAAAACATAACATTTCAAAAGTAAACACTGCAACAGTTCGAGCGCAGACGTCTGTAAAAATATAAAGCAATTGAGAACATGTTAGTGGTTACAGACAGGCAATTCATCAAGGACAATACATTTGTGTGACCCCATTCACAGCGCCATCTCTGAGAAGCAGCATAGCCTCATATAGGTTATTCTCTAAGGCCGGGGTGGGGTGGGGGTCACTCCGACACAAGTCTATACTTACCCTATCAGGCCTGATCGCTAAGGCATCCTTCCACATGACCTCAGAGCCCAGTATACCTGTCCAGCTGTGACGATGCGGTCAGTGGACACCCTGATCCCTAAGTCCTCCTTCCACACTCCACACAACTCACATCCCAGATCAGCTGTGATGCGGTCGGTGGACATTCTGACCAGAAAGGAATCCTTCCACATAGGTCACATCCCAGAATCCCAGACCAGTTTGACGAAGCGGTCAGTGGACATTCTGACCGGATAGGCATCCTTCTTCCACACGACTCGCATCCCAGAATCCCAGGCCAGCTGTGACCATGCTGTCAGTGGACATCCTGATGGCTATGGCATCCTTACACCCAACCGTACAACCCAGAAACCCAAACGTCACAATGCGGTCAGTGGACAACCTGATCGCTAAGGCATCCTTCCACATGACTTCACAGCCCAGAATCCCAGACAAGTTGTGACGTTGCGGTCAGTGGAGATCCTTATCGCAAAAGGCATCCTTCAAGACAACTCACAGCCTTGAACCCCAGACCAGATGTGAAGATTGCAAATCTACAAATGGGTTCCACTGGGTAGAATCAATTATTTCTTTAGTGCATCATCAAGTGTAACAACATTACTTTCCTTTAGTCTTAAACTAGTTTTGCACACACCACAAAGATTCTTCAAATTATACAAATATTTCATTTATATATTTCATTTAGTGGAAAAGGCTGTCAAACAAAACAGAACATACAATATCAAACGGAACCAATTTATTAGTGACTGATGTACCAAATACTGATCCAACGTAATAGACTGACACACAATACAAAACGTTATACATAAGACAAATACAAAAATCTCTGTCCTGTTATGAACTTCATCATGAACCCGCAATGTCAGTTAGTTATGGTTAGAGTGACTCAGGACGTGAAGTTATGCCTCAACGTTTTGATCCTGGTGTCTGTGTTAATGGGAGGGCATCACATAGGGTCTTCTTCAGGACAAAATAAAGCACGCTGTGACAGCCTTATAAAAAGAGGGGGAATTTATTAGGGGTGTGTGTACAAAACAAAGAGCAATTTTGTGCAATATAAAGCTGTGTTGGCCGAAATGGTCACTCACCAGAGTAAGAATTTACAGCACATTCAGTCAGGAGAAGGCTCTCTCTGATATTCGGGAGTTTCCTCCAGAAGCTTGCAACTCACTCTCTTCACGTCTTTCCACCCTTGTCTTTTAAAGACATCGAATCACAGTCCGTGAAGGTAAAATCAGGTTCCCCAATGATCCTTCGAAACTTAACCTCTTCAGAGAATTCCATCATTGCCTCCTATCGGAGGGCTGGGAGCTGATCAGTAAGTACTGGAAACATGCTATAAGTAATCCCTTGCAAAAAAAAACCTATGCTAGATGCATCTCAGCTTTGCCCAATATCCCATATTTTTCAAAAATTATGGAGTCCTATGTCAATAATATCTTGACTCAATATCTGTAAGTAAATACAATCCTAGATATGTCACAAACCGGTTTTCGCCCCAGACAGCACCGAATCCGCACTAATCGAGGTGACGGAACACTTCCGGTCCACCTTGGATGAGGGCAGAACCTCAGCTCTGATCCTGCTGGATCTGAGCACAGCCTTTGACATGGTATCCCATAAGATTCTTATGTGCTGGTTGGAGGAGATCGGTGTCAATGGCAAGGCCTTCGACTGGCTGCCGTCTTTCTTGGTCGATCGGTCTTTCCACGTCTCTGCTCCCTGTTCACCTCTTGTGCTCACCCTCTCTGGTGTGGTGTGCCTCAGAGTTCGGCTCTGAGCACTACTCTGTTTAATATTTACATACACCCGCTGGCCCTTATGGCGAAAGCTCGAAAAGTTTCCCTATTATCATATGCTGATGACACCCAATTAGTGTTCACCTTCTCCAGCAATTCCAACCAGGACAAGGTGAAATTCCAAGAAGACCTCATTGCCATGTTGGAATTCATGGCGAGCAACTATTTACAAGTAAATTCCACCAAGTCAGAGGTGCTTCTGGTAGGTCGAGACACTCATCTGTGGGGCGGTCAATGGTTTACAGCGGCTCTTGGAACACCTCTTTCCCCACTCCCCAAATGAACCTGGGAGTGCTGGTGGACGATGTCCTCTCGTTTGTTTTGTGGGGCACGCTAAGGCCGTGGCTGGTGCCTGTTTTGGCCTTTTCTGCAGCCTCAAGCCCATCCTAGGACTTTTTGACGCACCTAATCGACCGATGATTGTCCAATCCACTGTGCTGTCAAGGTTAGATTATCACAATGGGTTGCTATTGGGAGTTAATGAATCTGTAACCAAAAGACTACAACGGGCACAGAACGCGGCTGCCCGTGCGCTCTTTGCACTACCTAAGTATTACCATGCTTCAGACCTTCTTCGCCGGCTTCATAGAAAAAAAGAGTCTACGTCAAAGCTCTATGCACTACTCACAAGGTCCTCTATGGCTTGGGTCCCCAAATCTTAGGCTAGCTGTGCTCTTTGTATTTTCCTGCTCGAGCCTTGCGCTCAGCAGATTTGCACCTGGCTTGTGTACCGCGAGTGCCCAGGACAAGAGCAGGGGGGCGTTTCGTTGCGGGCAGTGGCACCTGCCCTCTGAATTCCATCCCTCTAGCTGTTTGCAGCAGGCAGGACCACTGGATCTTCAGGAACATGATCAAGACGTGGCTATTCTCCAGTTTCTAGCTCCCCTGTTCTCTCTGATTCTGCTAGCTTTAGCGCTGGGATGCCTCGATGCGGGGGCCGCCATACTCTTTAAAAATCCGGATAACTTAACATACTCCAAAAGTGGAGAACAAAACCCCTCCAATCATGGCTGGAGTAAAGGTTGGTAAAAATCGAGTCATCTAGGTATAATGGCATTCATCAACTCCTCCAATTTTGGATGGAGTCAAACGTAAGGGATAATCAAGTCCTATGAAAACAAATATTATATGGGTGACTTAGGATATCTCACTAAAATATGAAGTCAAAATATTATAAAGTGGATGGTAGACTCACCAGCAATACTACTTCACCAGGACTCGATTCTGACACAAGTAGTAAGAAATAAACTGGGAATGCAATGCGTCCATCAGGAAACTTTACGAGCAAAGCACAAAAAGATTTTTGTGCACTCAATTGCCAAAAAAGTGGTCTCCCATGTTGTGGCAGAATCTGCTGTGTGAATGCTAACTGTGAAGGACACGCATAGAGCAGATGTACATGTCGTGTGGGTAGTGTAATAAAAAGCATTCTTCACCGACCAAATAATTTTCATTGTCGGAAGTGGGCTATTCCAGGCAGTGTATATTGTCTGTGGAGGACTCCAACTAAATATAAAGCCAATTGCCCAACAAAATGGAGCCCCGGAGTCTGTGGCTGAATCCAACACATAAATGGGAAGTTTTAAGACCCATCATGGAAATGGCAAACATATAAAGGTAATGGCAACACACCAAGTTTGCTTACCCAAATAGGCCGTTGCAATCATTTTGTCCAAATAATTTAATTTGTTGTCGGGAATGGGCTATAATACAGGCACTGTATATTATCCGTAGAGGACTTCAACAAATTGTAACCGGCAAGAAATGCGCACTCCGCTGCAGTGAGCCGGTACTGTACAATGTGGGACATCGCGTCAACACAAACGTCTACCGCATATCACATGACTTGGAAGTCAGTCATGTGATGCACAAGCCTCCAGACGCTAGAACAGGTCATGAATAGGAGCGCGTCACAGAAATGGGAATTAAAAAATATCGAAGTTTGCGGATAGCAAAAACAATAGTGAGGTAAAAAATTCTATCAATCAATTGAGAAAACATGTGGACACAAAACATATACAATGTCCACTTATCCCAAAGGACCATAACTTCCAAACAAGGGGGCAATGCATATGAAAACAAGCATTTGCAATGCAACAGTCTTGCCTTTAGGATCTTATAAGTATTTAGCCATGCAGCACATTATCCTAAGTGTTATATTAACTCTTCTCATTTAGCCTTATACAACTGCTTTAACCGGATGAAAAGAGCATTTATTCTCATTGGTGAAATCGAAGCTGTATATCGACTGTATAGCTCAGGGACATAACCAGGCCCCTGCGGCGCAAGAGGCGACAACCCTTCAAGAACCCCTCAAACCTTCAGGGGCCCATTCACTCTAATGCCAATGTACATCTGTGAGCTATGGGAAACTTGAGGGGCCCTCATCACATTTTACAAGGGAGCCCCATTATTTTGCTCTACGCCACTCTTATAGCTCACTAGGAAAGACAGTGTAGGAATTTCAGCTATAAATGAAAAATAAACAGACAAATACGAAATGAAGAACAAGCCTTTAAAGGCACATATCTTTATGAAATGGGCAGATTTACTTAAAATCCAGTATGTCAATTTAACTCTTTCATAAAATGGCTCAACAATATGTGAAAACTCATTGTGTGAAATAAACTTTTAAAACTGCACAAAGCCATAGGAAATGCAGAAACGTGTAAAAACACAGGCGGGCATGCAATTCCAAATCTATGCATAATGCACAACAACAGGGGCGTCACGCGTCATCATTCCCCCACTGTAGCAGCTTGAGGGTCACTGGGCAGTGAGTGTAACACAAACCTTTAACAACTTGTTTATGGCTTCTTTGGCTTAGATTGGGGACACTGCAGGAGAATAGAAACAAGGGAGCATGAGAAGAGAGAAGTGGTGGACGGATAGAGAAAGGAAGGATGGGTGGATAAAAGGCGAGATGGCCAAATTTATTGAGAACCAAGGTATGAAAGTCCCCATTTGGCTACAATGTTTCCCGAATTCCGCCGGAGGACGCAAACAAAATGAGTGTCTGGCTCGCTGACCTCATTCTGAACATGATTCAAATTGGGGGTTTTATATTTTAAGCTGAAGATTTGGACATGACTTACTATTTGATGAAACGTATGTTTAGTAGCTATAGGAACGCTAATAGCAAATGTCCCGTATTTTTAAAACATATGTTGCTTCTGGCTATTTTACAATGGCCAGCGACATGAATGAGGTGCTTGTGGAAAAAAGCAATTACCTGGGTGGAGCCAGCCGCCCCGAGAAGGCTCCTCGCGGTTGCAAACACTGCAGATGGGAGGGAGCCCGTGGTGGCGGTGGCAGTGTGACAGTGCATGCATGTGGAGGCGAGAGGACGTGAGGTGGCGAGGCTGCTGACTCATAGTTTCCATGAGGGCACACTAGGACAGGTGAAGGAAGGAAGCAGTAGTACCGGGCCTCACAGCCACACTCTCCACCCCCGCCAAACTCTGCAGGCCCCAAGCGGGGAGATGTCAGAAGACTTTGTAAGGTACCCAAACCCGGTGAGGTCAAAGGTGGTGGGGCATGTATGTTATCGAAGGCGAAGAGTGCAGGGATGGTCATAATCCCTACTTTTTATTTTATATCTGATTGAGAGTTGTTATATAGCGCTTGCACCGCCCGCAAGCATCACAGTGCTAGACAAATACCACACAACATAGCGGGGGACTTAAACGATACTAGGTAATACACATGTACAGCGATCAGAAGCATGGCACCACCACAACCTCCCCCACATTATTACACTATGCAGTTTGCGTGGGGGCAAGTCTCCTCCAACTCCAGTTTTTATTTGGGGGTGGGGGGGCAGGATCTTCTAGCACTGGTTGTTTTGGGGGCTGGCGAGATGGTCCGTTTATGCTCCAAGCCCCAAGTCAAAGCGTGCCTCTGTTACTACAACGAAGTCAGGACAGAACAACATCTGCGCATTCCACAGAATAAACCGTACAGCGAAACAAGCACAAAATGCAAGCTCAGCTTTACTGTCCAACCCCCATTCCTGGGGAGACAGGCATGGGTAACTACGAGGACAGAATTACACTGATTTCAGCAATGTTATCTGTGAAACGCTGCTTCAGCTGTTGAACCCCAAATCACTTCTTTCAAAAGCGTTTAAGTTTCGGGTCCCAGCGGGCTTACTTCTCATCGCTCCCATGCATTCCCTGGTATTGTATAGGAGAAAGGCGTAGGGGGGAGCGGCAATTCCATTGGTCATCGCTGCGTCACTAAGGAAACCACAGCAGAGGAAAAAAGTGAGACTAGCCCAAAACAAGCGAGGAACTAATTAGAAACAGATGGCCCCTATAAAGATAAGGAATTGCTTCACAACAGCCGTGAAGCAGACGATCCAGTCTGGATAGGCAGGACGAAAAGGGAAAGGGCGGCAATAAAAAAAAAAACTAATTTCCAGTGACAGGCCACCGTTTAGCATAAACGGTGACACCAGCCATTGAAAAAGAGGGGCGGGGCTGCAAGTCCCCTTCTGAAATCTCCTTGATCACAAGAGGTATTGCAGAGAGAGCAGCGCGTTGCGCTGCAACGCTACGCGAGACCTAAACACAATGATGTTTGTGGGCTCTAAGCAACTGCAATAGTATCCAGGGTGAAGCATTCACAAAATAAGAAAATATCTGCATAACAAATAAATATAAAGATGGAGACAGCCACTACAATCACGAGATACGCGGTTGACGTACCCATTGATGTGAAGTCTCACATTGTACAATATCGGCTCAACGCAGCCAGCGTGTTTCGGGTTGCATTTAGGGCAATGGAATGTTCGGGTAAGCATACTTGGCGTTTTGTCAATTCTTTTATACTTTTGTCATTTCCATGACGGGATTTAATAATTCCCATTTATGTGCCAGATTGAGCCACAGTATCCGTGGCACGTTTTTGGAAATTCGACTTTGCAATATGTTGGAGTCTTCCACGCATAATATACATTGCCTGTATTATATAGCCCATTCACGACAACTTAAATTATTTTTTCGGACAAATTGATTGCAACTGTAAACTTTGTATTTTGCCATTACCTTTATACGTGTGCCATTTCCATAAAGGGTCTTCACAATTCCCATTTATGTGCTAGATTCAAACACAGTTTCCAGGGCACTGCTTTGTTGGGCAATTGGCTTTATATTTTGTTGGAGCCCTCCAAGGACAATATATTGCCTGGAATATAGCCCATTTCCGACAAAAATTATTTGGTTGGGTAGATGGTTTTTTATTACACTACCGTCAAGACATGTACATCTGCTCTATGCAAATCCAAAACAGTTTGCATTTACACAGCAGATTCTACCATAACATGGGAGACAGCGTTTTTGGCAATTGAGTGCACAAAAATCTTTTTGTGCTTTGCTCAAAGTTTCCTGACGGATGCATTTCAAGTTTATTTTTTACTACTTGTGTGAGGATCATGTCCAGACGAAGTAGCATTGCTGGTGAGTCCACCATCCCCTTTTTAACATTTTAACCTCATATTTAATGAGATATCCTTAGTCAGCAGTATTATTTTTGTTGTCAGAGGACTTTAGTATCTTTTACGTTTGACTCCATCCAAAATTGGAGGGATGGACGAATGCCATTACACCAAGACGACTTGATTTTTACCCTTACTCCATCCAGGATTGGAGGAGTTTTTGTTCTCTAATTTTGGAGTACTCTGGTGAGTGACCCGTTTAGCCTGCACAATTTTTTATTGCACAAAAGTGCTCTTTGTTTTGTACACACTTCCCTAATAAAATCCCCCTCTTTATTTAGGCTGTCACAGCATGCTGTATTTTGTCCTGAAAAAGACCCTATGTGATGCCCTCCCATTAGCACAGACACCAGGGTCGAAACGTTGATGCATAACCTCACGTCCTGAGTCACTCCAACCATAACTGGCATTGCTGGTTAGTGATGAAATTCCTAATAGGACAGAGATTTTTGTATTTGTCTTGTTATGTATAACGTTGTGTGATGTTATGTTTTTATTAGTCTTTTCCACTAAATTAAATATATAAATGAACTATTTGTATAATTTAAAGAATCTTTGTGGTGTGTACAAAACTAGTTTAAGACTACAGGAAAGTAATGTTGTTACACTTAAGTGTTAATGCACTAAATAAATAATTGATTCTACCCAGCGGAACCCAATTGTAAACATATCAATAATACCCAGGTTCAGAGGGACACAGGGTTAACTCATTGACTTTAATGGTGAAGATTGGAAAGGCATACTTCCACATGACCTCACAGCCAGGAATCCCAGACACACTGTGACAATGCGGTCAGTGGACACCCTGATCGCTGTGGTATCCATCCACACAACCTCACATCTCAGAATCCCAGATGTCACAATGCTGTCAGTGGACAACCTGATCGCTAAGGCATCCTTCCACATGACTCTCATCCCAGAATCCCAGACATGCTGTGAAAATACTGTCATGGAACCTCATGATCACTAAGGCATCCCCAAGCATGATTTCACCACCCAGAAGTGAGGATGCTGTCAGTGGAGAACTGCACCATGTATCTCAAGACCACAGGCGAAAGCCAGAAGTCCAAACACTTTGGCTTGGTTATTCCGGACTTGAGAAGCGGTAGTGTGGCTGAATCCCATGAGCTCATGAGGGCAGCACGTCACATGACTTAATCCCACACTGGAGGACACAACAGTAACAGGAGTGCATGCAAAGATGCACGTTACCCCAGACCTAAGAGCAACATAAAGTCTTTTCACACCCTGTCAGACAGCCTCACTCTTTCGGTCACATGACCCAGTGCCCAGTCTGACCTCAGACTTGAAGGCTGTGTTGTCATGTGAGAGACACACATTATCTAAGACTGGAGGGCAGCACTGTCAGTTACCTGTTACAATGCTTTTACAGCTTAACTTAATACATGATGTGTACGATTCGATCATCTAGTGACTGGGTCAGACTAGCATCACTTTTTAGTTAAATTGAAAAACAAAAGTGGCTATAGAACAAAACACGCCCATCTTCAAATGGTATTTTCCCTATCACGATTGGCACCTGGTACAGATGGCAGTCTGATATGGTTTTTAGTTACTTTTTTCCCTCTCAGTGAAGTGTTTCGTGCTTGAATCTGAAGGAGTCAAAGTCCCAAAGCACTGCTGGAGGTAAGTCATGGTTTTCTTCTATAACATTATTTGTACAGATTTGCATGTAGTGCAATGACTGCAAGGCAGAGTCCCAAGCTAGGGAGCGGGTATGTAGCTGGAGAATCGAACATTTCCTAGAACTGTCGGTCTAAATCCTGCCTTTGCTCTTG
This sequence comes from Lissotriton helveticus, assembly GCF_964261635.1. NCBI lineage: Eukaryota > Metazoa > Chordata > Amphibia > Caudata > Salamandridae > Lissotriton > Lissotriton helveticus. The sequence continues at coordinate 476,192,144 of NC_136062.1, forward strand.
CAGCACTTCGGAAAATATTGTTCAGTGACTGGAGTGGAAGAAGAACCATGCATCAGCCTTTCTTACATCTAAAAGAGACATGCTGCCTTTTTACCAGAAAAGTGTAATCTCTGCCTGTCCACCAGAGTTGTATGCTACAGAGTGAAATGTGGATAATCTAGACAAGTCAGGATGTCTTTCTGCTAAGATGTAAAGGTTGTAAAATTTTCATCAGCATTACTGTATGAAGTTTCACCTTCTTATTACTAATGGAGGGAACATCTTAATGACCTCTGGTAAGGATGTTACACGTGAAACTTCAGGGTCTTTGGTGGACATCCATTCTTATAAAGGTGGAAAAAACACGCAAACGTTATATGCACTGGCATTCTCATACAACGCGATTAGCAGAGACCTAATCTCCAAAACGGCACATTGGTGGCTTCAATCTTAGAGCATTCTTTCATACATGGTGATTTCCTCTGACACCACTCTGTAGGTTAAAATAAAACAATATGAACATGGTGTCTAAGGTGTAGAAAATTGCTGCTTTCACGCTGACGCCACAGCGAGCCAGCTTATAGGCAACATCCACTTTTATTGAATTTTTTAATTAAAAACAAGATCCTACTCCGAGCCCAGCCAGTAGATGGGTGAATTATGTACAGTTTCTGAATATTTAATTAGATTCTCATTACATGCCCTCACACATTATCTGAGACTTGATTGCAGTGTCATAGGCCAACATACACAGGGTTTTTCTGGGTCACCACTCTTCCTATTACTAGACCCTTCGTTCAAAGAGTGCTGCTTGCACATTCCCTCTTTTGAGACATTGTATTCAAGTGACAGACCCTCAAGTGATTTGTTTACATTACTACCTGGTTTAATGTACGTCTTATCACTATATTTTCTTAGCATAAATGCTCCTATATCATAGTATATGGCTGCCTTGGGTGACTGCTTGGCCCAGAGTTGGTAGAAATTGAGGACAACACTTTTAAACAACTCCTGATATTCTGTGGGACTCCTGAAGTCACATTTTTCTTTTTGTTGTGACAAACTGGGTTGTCCATTAGGATTGTGGGAGACGTCAGATGCACGCCACCCGCCTGTGCCGTCCTACATTATTGATATTTCATTACTTGTTTCCTTCTCTGAACACCAAGTGGTCACCACCTCTAACTGTACCAGGGATCCAAGAGGCTAAACTAGGGTTCATGAGGGCGTTCAGAGAATTCATGCCACACTGGCTCAGTAAATACTTGCAGATGCACCTAACATTTGCTCCACAGGGTCATTGGCTGTGGCAGTGTGTCTCCTGCCTCACACGTGATCAGTGGTACGTGTGCACCTCTAGAAGTGGATATCTGTCACATTGAGGGGCAGTCCATGATCACCACCACAAAAATGTGGCAATTTGCAGTACCACACTGTTCAGCCAGGCTCCACACACACGCACACAGTTGCACTTCTGTTTTAGGTGCCCAAGGAGTGTATCTAGTCCTCTTTCTAACAAAGTGACTAAATGCCCTTTCCCAAACGGATACTTACTTCTGTGGAAACAGGGCTCGGGAAGGACACAGCCGCAATGCTAGCAGGATAAAGGAAAGCGGCGTCTGTCCGTTCGCTTTCAGGGGAGTTGGTATGGCTGGAAGGGGGGGATGTCGGTGTGAGTGTCCCAAGCAGAGGATTCGATTTGGGAGGCCGACCTAGGTTGTTCAAAGAAAACAAAACAAACAAAAAGGGAAAAAAGAAATCATCTTACATACCTCAGGCCAGTGATCCTCATTGGCTAGCATGAAAAGGAAGTGAGGCAGTAGAGACACAAAGTTAATACAAAAGTCACAAGCAGAGGAATACAGAACAGATAAAAGATTTAAAGCAGAGCAGGTTAGCAAGAACAGAAAGTGTATGATGTGCACATCGCCAAGAAACTTTACATTCTGAAAAGAACTACTATCTGGGAAATCTTAAGCAAAGGATCTCAAACAAGATACAACTGATCACGACCAGACACAGCCCTGCAGACACAGCCCTGCAGACGCGCCATCATACACGCAGTGAAGATCATCTGCAGTGTGCTACGGGAAACACCCACTGTGATGATCACTCCGGTACTCTACAGCCAACGTCTTCGCAGGGTTTCCAGCCTGTAGGAACAGCTGCCCCCTTATGATGTGATAAAGGGCATGGCAAGCGTAGAACTTAATGTCCCAGGTCCCATCCCTTCCCATGTGCCCACACACTCCCCTCAGTTACCAACAATAAAACCTTAAAGGAACCAACCCACGAGACCATAAGGGAAAACTGCCCATTAAAGGACAGATGTCACAGGAACAGCACACGTACACGCCACCGTAGTCAGCTGTAATCAGTCAAGGGTGGATGGCAGAATTGCCCAATTATCTGGGGAATGAGCACAAGTGGATTCCACCATTGCTGGCTGCAATCAATACAAGGTGGTTGACAGTGGTACAAGGAGCCCCAACTGGAACGAGAGTCTCTACATTTGAACTGTACCATGGCCGGTAACAGTGCAGGCTGGATGACACATGCACCAAAACATCTCAAGAACCACCACAGTGAACTCGATCACGGCTGTCTGTAATCAATAAAAGCATGGGGATCATTCTTGGTGGTCCTGAGACAACATTTCTAGTCCGGCTGGCTAGCAAGAACAGACCAGAGTTACCAGAGGACACCTATACTGTTATGTTTTTAAGGGTACCATCAATCAAACTCAACCAAGGCAATGAACACAAAGAGATCACTCACATAAGTCTGGCACTATGGATACCTATAATATAGTCCATCTCATTAGGTCCTGCCCTCATCCCTCACCATATTTAAAATTGGAAAACGCAGAAGCATTATTCATTTGGGGATGCCTGTAATGCAGACCATTCCAGTTGGACGTGAAGAATGTCCCGATTGCTGCATATAGCTTACAGTTACTGACATCACAGTGCTAAGCACGGTGCCATAAGACAAGATGAGGGCACCGCTCTAGCGAGCACACATAACAGTACAACATTTCCTGCATAGGCTCACATGCAGCCTCCCAACCGGGCACGGCCCCAAGGTCTGAAGTGTCACCATCCCAAAAATGAGCTCTGCACCTGCGCAAAGGTGTATGAAGTGCTACACAAATGCAACTACAACTCACCATGAATTACTGTTTGGGGGGGGGCGGAGGGGGGAGGGGCAGGAGCTACATGAAACGTGCGGATCAGCAGTAAGACGAGCAGCTCTTTGTAACTCCCTTCTGTAAGGTGAGCCTGGGTTCCCACCTTCCACTTTTCTCAATGTGTTTACTAATGCATTGATTGCTATTTTAATTCAACACTATGAAACTATGGAAGATCCATTTCGGGAGAAGGAACGTGTTTCTTACTTACGATGCAGTTCTCTGGCATTAGATTTTTAACTACGTTCACATGTGGCCCTCCTTGCTCCCCTCCTAGCTTTATCCCTTCACAGTTGAAATGTGAAGTCTGATGGCTTTTAAAGATGAGGGAAGTTCACAAGCAAATTCACCTCACTGTCTGATACGTGGGGATTTTTAAGCAGGCCAAAGTTCTACTAAATAAATGCAGTTTTAAAGTTGTGCAGCCATGAAAATGCTATTGTAAATTACTTACAGACTCCCAGCCTGATGATGGGGATGATACCAGCATTTCACCCTATGAAAGATACTACAGCTGGAGATTTGTAATTACATATAAGTAATCTGTTTTGCCTTCAACAAAATGAAACAAAGCTGAACTCCAGTGATGTTCTATATGAGAGCAGAAAGTTTCAAAGGGGAGCTCCCCGTCCTTCTGAGATGACTGGCAGCAGCTCAAAGTCTTGGCGAAGGATTGACAAGGTATTGGGGTATGCAGCAAATACAGAGAGAGGCCTTGAGCATCACAAATCTACTCCTAGGTTACCTCCAAACTGAATTCCTTCTATTCCTATGTAATGTGGTTTGAGTGGTTTCCCACCGGCGTACTGTGGCCATCAAGCTCCTTGAACTCACACTGTATTAACAGGTACTACCCTTTATTATCAGACTCAAGTGATACAGCTCAGACTTTCAGAACACAGGAAAAAATAAGAATATTCAAAAAAACCAAGAACTCATGATCCCCTTTTCTAATCAATGTCCTGAAGAAAAAGTTACTTACCTTCGCTAACGCTCTTTCAGGTGGATACTCTATCTAACCGTAGATTCCGCCCCTTGTCAATTTCCCCAGGGTGGATCTGAAAAACTAATAAAAAGCTGTGCACCTGCATGCTGTTACGTGATGCTGTGCAACTCTGGATCAACACCATTCTGCTCTGGAAGTGACTAACAGGCCTGCAATCGAGTCGCCCATACACGCTGAAGTCAATTTCTTTTCTGAACTCTTTTAGGCTCCCCACACATGGAGACCATCAGCAAAATGACTAAACCAGTGTGCGTGTTCCTAGTTTCGAATCTTTTTAGATGAAAGAGACCATACAACAGAACGTGGAGTTGGAAAGGAATTTAATGTTAGACATATTTTCTACCAGAAAGAGCGTTACTGAAGGTAAGTAACTTGTTCTTCTGGTGGAATTTTCAAATTTGCAGATTTCTCTCCTTGTACATAGATAAAGCAGTTTCTCTTCCGAAGTATGAGGCAGAGTGAAGGTGGTCTGAAGCGGGATGGCTTGTCCCACATGTTATGTTATGTTAGAGTGGCTTGTATAGCGCACAGCTGCCCCAGCGAAGGGGCGTCCCGGCGCTTTCAGCTACAGAGTAAGAGACGCACAGAGATCAGAGAACGAAAATGACAGCAGAGTTACAGAGGGTTAAACTGATGGAAATAGAAAAGTTTTGACAGCTTTTCTAAAAGCAAGTAAGCAGTCCAAACCACGGATCTGCCCCGGCAGGGAGTTCCACAGCCTGGCCGCCAGGTAGCGGAAGGAACGCCCTCCCGCCCGGCTGCCCTTGACCCGGGGAACAACGACCAACTGCCGGCCTGCCGATCGTAGCCTACATGAACAGACATTGCAACCTTTGGTCCTTCACACCAGGTTCTCAGGAAAAAAGATGGTAGATGGAAGGTGGACCAAAAAGGCATGAAGTTTACTCTCCCGGCGTGCGGATGTTACTGCAACCAGGAAGACAGTTTTTAGAGGGAGTAGCTGCAATGTATAACTGTGCAGGGGTTCTGCAGGGTATACATTAGAGATGGAACAACTAGATTTAAGTCCTACTATGGCATCATGAAAGGCTTACGAGAAGCATATACTGTAAATCTTTTAGGAAATGCATCACAACTGGTGATTTGAACATGGACAGCTGGTCCGGCAAAATTAAAAAAGCACGAAAGGACCGACAGGTAACCTTTAATAATGCCCGGAGCAATACCTGCTGGGTCAAACAAAGTAAACAACACATCTGACAGTTTTGCCGGCAAAGGGTTTAACTGGCAGGTAGTGCACCAAGCCACAAATATGTCCCAGTGAGCCGCATACACAAATTTAGTTGAAGGCTGCCTGGCTGCCATAACAGCATTCATGCCCTCAGAAAGAAGATGATGGTGGACCAACTGTTGCTGCTCTATTTCCATGCATAGAGGTGCAGAACCTTGCACTGCTCCTGCGACAGGAAGTCCTCCCGAAGTGGCAGCCTGATCGGAAGACAGACGCTCACAGCTCAGAAGTTCTGGGTGCCACACACTCATGCAGCAATCCGGAGCCAGTAGAAGGACTTGGGCCCAGTCATCCCTGATCTTCTTCAGAACTCAGGGAAGTAGAGGTAGCGACAAGAAGGCATACAGGAGTTCCACGCTCCACTCTAAGTGCAGAGATTGTGTGTTTCACGCAGTTGTGAAGAGATCAGACCAGGGTTTTCCCAATGGTAGATGCCACGTGCCATCTCTGGGTGTAGATTACATTTGTGATTATGTTTAAAGATTCCGCCAGGTGGTGTGACACCAAGGAAATTCCCCGACAATTCGGTCAGCGCCAGAGGCATGGAGACTCTAGGCACAGGGTCCCACCTTGCTTGTTGCAGTACCACATGGTGGTGGTGTCTGTGAGAACATGCACCAGCTATCCCTGGATGAAGGGCAGGTAGGCCTTCAACGAAAGGTGAACTGCCCGAAACTCCAGCAAATTGATATGGAGGTGGACCGCCATAGGAGGCTGGAGTCCTCTGATCTCCACTTCTCCCAGATGCCCTTTCCAACACAGTAGCGATGCATCCGTTACCATTGTCCACTCTGGGTGGGCCAGGGAGAGGGGTCTATTGCTAGCACAACTGTGGTCCAGCAGCTCCCTCTGACACCTGGATGTCATCCGACAGGTCTCTGTCTGTGGCCCTGCAGGGCAGGGATGTGAAAATGAGGGTCCTGCAGGTTCAATGCAACCAAGCAGCCTCCGGGACCCAGGGCTGGGAGAACCTGGGCGAGTGTGAGCATTTGAATTAGTCCTTGCACAGGAAGGTGTTGGCAGGGCGAAGATCTAGGAGAGAACGGAGGAGAACACATGCTTACCTAATGTATCTACTTGTTTAGAGGGTGTAGTTCGAAGTCTCTCAGTGAGGGCTTCAAAGAAGAGCAATAGAGTGCTTGGGGAGTGCTTGGGCAGTGCTGGGGCAGGCTGTAGAACCTCTAACAAAACATTTGTCTTTACCTCCATAATGGGGAGGTGGGGGTCAAGAATCTCAGCAGCCCCCTGATCAATGCAGCATAAAAACTGCTTTACTTTATTGCCGACTCAGAGTAAGAAACAAGCCAAGTATCTGGTGAGGAGTCCAGCCCATTGGCATCCTGTAGGTCAAAGTACCAGTTGTCACCATAAGGGGAATCAAACTCTTCCGCATTCCCACTACTGTTGTCTCCATTAAACAATCTATGGTCAGAATGGAAGTCTCAGATTCAGATGGATCAAGATCTGGTTGTGGCGTTTGTCAAGAAGGCGCTGGATTGGAGTCCATGATCGGTTGAGGGTCTTTATTCGCGGACGCAGAGGCTCAAGGGGCTGGCGTGGATTCCTTTCTGGTCAGACAAAGGTATGGAACCAGATTCAAGGGGGCCAGAAGGCGCTGAAACGGAACCTGCCACAAACTTACAGCTTGGCTTCTTGAAAGGCCTCGGCCTGCTGCAACTTCACAGATGGATTAGGGAACTCGGGCGCATTGGGAGCAGAGATAGAATTGACTCCTTAGTGGTGCTGGAGCGAGACCTGGAGGCACTGTGAAGACTTGCTCATTCTCAGGAGAACGAGAATGGCAGGACAGGGATGAGTGCTGTTTGGACTTCTCGTGTTGTTTCTTTGCTTACCCGAAGTCTTCGATCACGTGGAAGAGCTGCCTGAAGAACAACTTTCAGAGCGGGTCTTCGCCTTTAATCTGGCACTGGACCAGCACAAGTTTATCCGGGGTTTCAGTATTTAGAATTTTGCCTTCATCTAAGTGCAGTCATCATAAGCCTAGGAGTCCTGCGACAAGCCCAAGCACCTGAGGTGCACCTTGAGGGACCCGTTACAGACATCGGCTTGTGACAGTCCCTACAAGGCATAAACGTTGTATTTTTATGAGGTCACATCCTTGTACAATGGAAACTTTTTAGAAGAAGGATGTAGCGGAGTCTGAAGACGTGGAGAGAAAGGAACGGACGTCAATGCGCCTGGGTGATGCTTCTATGTGGCTCTGTTATTCACTTCCAAACGAACAGCATTGGTGCAGAGTGGCACGGTGCCACCTACTAGAGAGAGAGAGCAGGAGTACTATTTGTGAGTGGACTTGTGTTCTAGCACTCAGGAAAACTACTTGCAGCTCAAAGGGTTTCCAAGCAAGGGAACGTAGTCCACCTGCGATTCTCTGAAGGGCTAATGTGTGCAATGCTTTATTACACATCTTCACATATGTAAACCTGCTAAATTTACTAGGATGTGGAAGTAAGTGTCTTAGTGTTGAAAAACTAGTGACATTTTCTCTCCACTAACTCAAAGGTTGAATCAGGCGCAGTAGAATAAACACAGCTAAACTCATCCCAAAAAGAACGGCTATTGGAATATGGACTAGAGCTGTCAAAAGAAAGCAGGAAAACAGAGTGGAAAAGTACTCCCATGCACTGCGCCCCCAGCCGAAGTGTTAATTTAGGGTAGTCACCTCGCTTACGTGTCCCAGGATGCAGCGTGCTGTTCAAGTACGTCACCGCATTCTTCTTGCGCTGTATGACCGAAAAAAGAAAAGAGCCTGAGTTACCTTTCATTTGATTGCATTAGGATGAAATATTATATACTTTGAACATCAGTTATCTCCATGCATTCATAAGCAATGAATGTCTTGGACCACGTGTAGAAACAATGATGGGGAAAATACATTTCTAAGATGATCATAATAAAGAAATCAAGCCAAAGCAACATCTTTTTCATTTTTTGATATAATACTTAGGTCAAATCATTTTTGAAGAGGAAGAACTGTTGCATAACTCATTTATTATATTCACTTTTAAAACTACTAAATATAAGAACTTGTTTTTGAAGGCACACATTATCACTTGCAAAAAAATAATTCACTTAAAAGGCAGCCAATGTGAGCCACAGTATTGTAGCTGGTATTTTTCTTCTTTGACAGTAAACTGAGGGAAGTGGGATTGAAAATCCATAACTCTTTCTGTAGTCCATTGGCTTCAATACGAAGAGGCAGGGTAGTTTTCGACTTTAATGAGAATACACTATGATAAACGAATGCTAGTTTAGGTAAATAACCTCTTTCCTTCTTCATCACAGGTTCTTCGTTTTTGTTCATAAACAATGAACAGAATAGTAAACGCGTCCCTTCCTAGATGACTTGGAAGCATCAGAAGGGATGGATGCAGAAGAAATAGACCAACATTTCATAAACACATGAAATATGTCATCACAAAGCAAGCTGGCGTACGTGGGAGCTAGTTTTGAAACCAAGAATGGGAAGGGTCCAACTAGCGATTGAAACACTAATTATTTAAAATTTACACTTGGAGAAAACTTCTAGCAAACCACAGAAATCATCATCATTTCGAAATGGAAAGGTGTCCTGAAGCAAGCTGGTCAGGTCCTTTGGGTTTCAGGAGATCTCCTAAGCTGACGACACGCAGATCATTGTTTACATCTCTCATGATCTGCAGTCGGTCGCCAGGAAATGTAACCAGTGCATGGCCAGTGTTATCAAATGGATGCAAAATAACTCCCTTAAGATCAATGCAGAAAAAAACCGAGGTCCTAGTTTCTGGTCCCCAGACTTCAATCTCGTCAAATGCCAGATGGCCGGGAGCTTGCGGTCCCCTTCCTGTTCCCGCCAAGACAGTCAAAAACTTGGGGGTTATTTGTGACGCGGGCTTGACTTTTGAGGCTCAGGTCAGCCGCACTGTCAGTACTTGTGCTTACAGTCTGAAGACTCTCAGAAAGGTGCTCCTGTATATTCCATCAGCACTACATCAACCCTTGGTCACTGCACTGGTTACCGCGAGGCTTGACAACTGTAATTTCTTGTATTTGAATACTAGTACAGCCTCCCTGAACAGGCTTCAGGTCATACAAAACGCAGCTGCTAGGCTGATCCCTAATATCCCGAAAAGGCATTCAGCAAAGGAGGGGCTTCGCACTCTGCACTGGATCCCTATTAGGAAGCGAATCTCCTTCAAAGCCTTGTCTACGGTTCACAAGGCCCTGCATAATATAGGTTGGCAACAGCTGAAAACCATGTTTAAATGGTACACGTCTGGGAGGACTTTGAGATCTTCATCCCAGAGAAAACTGAACATTCCTAGAGTTCGCAAAGCCAGACGGCGTGGCCGCTCCTTCTCGGTGGCCGCTCCCAAACTTTGGGATACTCTACCCTCCTCGATCTCCCAGGTGGAATCCCTTACAGTGTTTAAAAAACTAGTGAAGACCTGGCTTTTCTCAACTTAGTCAGCAGCCGCTCATTCTCCTCTCCCCGTCATCTCAGCACCTTGGCACCCTTGGGCTTTAGTGCGCTTTATAAATCTCTATCCTAATAAAGGGATTATTGATTTCTGCCCCATGAAGTTATTGTACTGCCGGAGTTCACCTTAGGACACCGTGCGGTATTGCAGCCCAGTAACATGAGAACCATTAACCTAATGTGGCACTGACTGTCTTGAGTTTTACAAAGCAGTGCAGAAGGCATCACAAATCAGTAACACTCCTTTTCCACAGTGTGAAGGTCTGTGCCTTTCAGTAGATGGATCAAATACAAATTGTCACTATCAACGAGACAAAAATGCTGCCATAGAGATTTGGAAAACAACTAGTCAACACTATGTGAAACGCCACGAGACGCAGCATTTTTAAATGAGATCTTGATCTGCTTTACAACCCCAGAGTATCTTGAGGTCAACATCGTAATCCAGGTCTCCTTTAGCACATAAATGACTTGCATTTGGTAACATTTGTTGTGGTGGCTATCGGACTACAGATGTGCTTGCACCTGGTGCCAGACTGGATTCAAAAGCTCCTGCACATCAAAGGGCAGACCTCGCTTGCAACTCCGTCCAGTCCCAATAAATGATCACAGGTAGCCGCAGATAAGCCTAACTCAATACGTTGAACTCAGTATAATCGGAAGTCATTGTGCGTTTCATGTTTCAGTACCTTGTTTGTCAGCTCTCCTCACATCGCTCTCCACGCCTGAAGGTCATCCTCTTAGGCTTTCATCGCGTCTGGTCTGTTGTATTCAAATCACTTCGTCCGTCGCCCATTCTTTCATGTCTCGCACCCATTGCAGCATTTTAGGCGGTTTGCGGCTCAGCCACGAAATGGCTATCCCGTGTTTTGCCAGCACCAATCCCAAGAGGACAAACTTCCTACTGAGATTCTTGTTTTAGGTTGGCGCAGTAGACCAAGCAGCACCACCCGGATCTCCCTTAATATCTCTCGCCCAGTCACTCCCCGTAACGGGGTCAGGAGGTCAGTCCAGTACGATTGATTTGCATGAACTTAATACCTTAGAGTTTCTGTTATGAAATAATGCCAGACGCTGATATTTGCTTTTCTGACACGCTTTGTAAAGCTTTGTTCAGCAATTCAGCCTCAGCACAAAGTGACCTATCACAGGTATCAGTGGACCTCAAGTATACCATAACATGCTTTCCTTTGGATTGCTCCAGTGAGGAAGCTGCTCATTTTTGACTTTCTCTAGGCCATTCTCCAGAAGCTTTCTACATACAGACCAAATATCTCCTGTAGGAAGCTGGCTCTGTATATATCATACCAAAGTGAGGTATAGTGTGCACATAGTCCAGTAGAACCCAAAAGGTAGGCAGAAGTAAAGTAGATCTCACCTTGACACTGTCTCTCGCACCTCACTCCTACAAACCCTCCAATCTAGAGGTATAACCGGTTTGGCTCTCAAATGGCTATCCAGTTTCCTGACTAACAGGACCTTCCAGGTATTTTTCTCTAATGCACAATATAAGACCCAGGCTTCCCTATATGGAGTCCCTCAGGGCTCCATACTCCGCCCTCTGCTTTTTAATATTTATGTCAGCCCTCTAGCTACTATTGCCGAGCAAGCAGGGCTGAGTATATATTCTTATGCTGATGACACCCAGCTCCTCTTTTCGCTCTCCACCAATGAAATCTCAGAGTCACCCTCACTTCAGCTGGGACTAAACAAGATAGCAGACTGGATGCTTTCTAACAAATTAAAACTAAATGGTGGGAAAACTGAACTCCTCCTTTTTGGGAAAAATAAACACCTTTGGGGCCCCCATCATTGGCCATCTCAAATGGGCGTTTCTCCCCTCCCCTCACAGTCGGCACGCAATCTGGGCTTCATTATAGACGATTTATTGTCGATGAAGCAACAAGTTATCAAAGTCGCTTCTACCTGTTTCCCTATTCTCAAATGGCTGGGTAAAATTCTTCGGATGCTCCCTTCCTCTACGCAAAAGACTGTCATTCAGGCTCTAGTAGTGTCCGGATTGGACTATGGCAATGTGCTTTATCTGGGTGCTTGCAAGGAAGTGCTCCACAAGTTGCAAGTAGTCCAGAACTCTACAGCTAGACTGCTCTGCCAACTTCCCAGAATGGCTTCTACCTCAGGCTCTCTCCGGGAACTACATTGGCTACGAATTGACAACCGAGCCAAATTCAAAGCACTCTGTTTTATGCACAGAATTAACGCAGGCTTAGCCCCCAAATATCTTTGCTCCTTAGTGCACCATCACCACCCTCCACGTCTACTACGCTCGTCTAATCAATTTAAATTTCAGATGCCCAGAATTAAACGAGCTAGAATGGGAGGCCGGTCCTTTGCGTATCTGGCTCCCTCCCTCTGGAACTCCCTACCTATTCATTTACGTCTAGAAAATCACTATCTCAATCTCAATCTCAATCACTATCTCAACCTTCGGGTAGCTGCCGCGCCATACACATTTAAAATAGCATAGCATAACATAACTCTCTATTTGTGGTAGTGTGGTCTAGCAGTAAGGCTTTATCAGAGGACAGTGTTAAGCATTTATTGTACAAACGCAGGCAATAAATGATTACAGGCACCCAAAGACTGAACTTCAGACCAATTGTTTTTGTATAGAAACTATTCTTTAGCTATTTTATTTTCTAGACCCAAGCAAGCCTGGCACAGGTAAGTAATAAATACTTTACAGCAGTACTGCAGCTGTAGCACAGTTAGGTTTGCAATTGTATATGTACTTTGTTTTGATTACAGTATTGTTACTGAAAATGCAATGCTTTGGAAATACAGTAAATATACTTTGTATGGGCTTTTTAGTAAAATGACCAGTGAATTACTTTGCAGATTACTTTTCTTACACTGTACAGTATAACTGGACACTGCACTGGGACATTTCCTGTAAACAGGTGAGTAAAAGCGTTTTTGTTATTTAGCTTAATTTTAAAGGGAATTCTTAGATTTTCCAACTCCACACTTAGAAACTTTTGATAGAAAAACAGTCAATGTTATCCTATGGAGGAAAACAGTGTTATCTATTAGAAGGTAAGTACTTTGTTGTGGGAGTTGGTATTCTGGGGTTAGGCTCAGGTGTCCCCCAAGGTCAAGGATGCACTCTTGTTACACCCTCAGCTGCACTAGGGTGGCTGTGTGCTGAGGCCCAATGTTATTCAATGTGGAATATAGAGCCTCCAGTTGGTGGCTGATGACAAAGAGACTGGGTTGTGGGAGCAAAGCTCCTGGACTTAAGCTCAGGGCAAATGGGGGTTAAAGCCAGGACAAAAGGTGCACCCTCAGCGGCACTGGGGCGGCCAGATACAGAGTGCTGTTTTGGCGTCGGGAGCACTGTAGCTTTCAATGGGGGGGGGGGGGGGGTCTCCGGTTTGAAAACATACTGCAGGCTTGGCGACGAAGGTCTTCTGTGTGCGGCCACCACTTGGAGAGGTAAGTTGGGATGCTGGGGTTGGTTAGGCACCATCGATTGGGCCACCCAAGGCCGTGGGGCATGTGGGTGCAGGGGTGCCTTTTAGGGTCGGATCTTCTTACCAGCTTCTAGTCAGGGTTGGGGGGACCTTCCGGTTTGAGGCTGCAGGAGTCAGCTGGAGGCTTGAGGAAAGTCAGGGGTCACCAGATCTCGGGTCAGGATCGCCGGGGAGAACTCCTCGGTGTTGGTCCACTAAAACTCGGGCCATGGACGTCGGGTGCAGACTCACGGATCCTGCCAGAGCTGGAGTCTGTTGGTGAACAAATCCGGAGTTCAGGGGAGACAGAGTCTTTATTTATGAAGGCAGGGTAAGTCCTCGGGGTTCTTGAGGCTGCAGTTACAGGTCGTAGCCTGTGTGGTCTTCCTGAGGCAGGCCAACAGTGCAGCCCGTCATTGGGTGCTGCCCAAGGTCGTAGTCACTTTGCTCTATACAATCCACTCAGCATGGACACAATCAAGACCACTGGGAGTGGCCTGGCGGGCCCACGCACATCAGTAGACTGTCAGCTTTTCCTCCATCTGGTCACTCTCCAGCCCTACGAGGCAGGGGGCCCTCTGGATCACTGCATCTGGGTGTCTCATCCAGTGGATGACCTAACAGACTTTCTTATTGTGCGCGCAACACCTTGACTTCATCAGTCACCTGCCGGAGCTACTAAAGAGTCCAGACCCCTGTTCCAGTGGCTGAGCCTGCTTGTGCCGTCTGATGCACAAACCTTCCCATGGTGTGGAGGAGCTCCACTGACCTCTGCACTGGGCAGCACCATGCACTCCAGGACACCTATCTCTTGGACACCCTTGACAACGACTTTGTGAACAACATGTCCACTACTCAACTACGACCCTGCTCTTTTGGCAGCAGTATCATCTGCACCTGCAGCCATCGTCATGTGGAAACACAAGGCCAAACAATCAAAACACTTGTTTGAGAGTAGATACCTTACTAGCCAGGCAGAGCCAGAGCTCTGTGCCTGCTGCTGACCACCCGGAAGACAACAGCCCTCCAGAGATTGACCTCATAGAGCTACATATGGAGGTAAAGACAAGGCTAAAAACCGTAGACGCCAAACTAGATCTGCTTACTAGGCGTTAGATCATGTCAAACCAGTGGATAAACATGAAACTAAACTGGATCCATTTTAAAAAAGACGCATATCCGATGCGGATGACATTCAGGCCGCATCCAAGGAACACCTGCTATGCATGGACAAGGTTCTCAATCTCATCAAAGCCAAATACGAAGATTTGGAGCCAAAATCCAGACGCAACAACCTCTGGATCACTGGCATCCCTGAATCCACAGCGATCTTCAAAATGGAAGCCTTTGTTGAGACCTTGTTGTGAGACCTCTTCAGTGAGGGTCTGTCCGCGTTCTTCATTGTGGAGTGCGCGCAATGCTCGCTTGGCCCTCTACCGTCCCATGGCACCCATGCTCGCCCCATAGTTACTCGCCTGTTAAACTACCAGGATCATGATGCATTCCTAGGGTTGGTGAGGGAGCATGGCTCAATACCAAGGTAACAATGTCACCTTTTACCCAGAGTTTACATTGTCGGCATAAGTGGCTCGCCGCAACTTCTTGCCAGCCAAGAAAATTCTTCCAAATGTGGTTATACCCTATAATCTACTGTACCTGGTCAGGGTGATGGTCTCCTTCAAGTGCAAGACTCATTTCTTTACAGATGCAAAATCAGCTCAAGCATGCCCTCACAGGCCGTCAATCCCCCCCCCCCCCGGGGATTGCCAAACACGACTGAGGGGACCCCACTTAGCGATAATGACTGAACTGTTGCAGCCTTGAGTCACTGTCGTCTTCTATACAACCCGCAAATACAGGGGACCTTTCCCATAATTAGCACTAGCCTTCATAATGCAGGGAGCCTCAAATGTGCTTCATGTGTTGTGCATGTTTCCTTACACTATGTGTTAGCGATCAGGCTCCTACATCTGTACAGAGTAACAAACACTGTCTTAACAGGTAATATTTCTAGGCAATTAAATAGGATGCAAACACCCGAGTTGATCTCATATGGGCCTTGGATGAGGTCATGTCCTTGGAGGGCTGGTCCAGCATTAAGTGGCTGAGGGATGTTAAATGGCTGCTAGGAGCCTTGGGTACGCGTGGGAAGCCAGGACCGCCCCCTCCCCTCCAAGGCTGCTCTATAGAAACTCTACTGGAGCTGGGTCCTTTGCCAAAACGCCACTGATGTGAACCATTGTAAATCTACTGATGAATTCTTGAAAATGAAGGATGTGGTGGCATACGAACCCTATCTTGATATTATTTCTAATTCAACAGACAGAGCCCTATATTTTAAATTCAGAGTGGGGACACTACCCATAGGGGAATTCACTGCCCATTGGCAATCCCCCTCGTCCTCCCCCTTCTGTGTGACCTGTCCAACCCACATAGAATCGGTCGCCCACATCTTCTTTGAGTGCCCAGCATATGCATTGCCGAGGA
Organism: Lissotriton helveticus; assembly: GCF_964261635.1. Lineage (NCBI taxonomy): Eukaryota > Metazoa > Chordata > Amphibia > Caudata > Salamandridae > Lissotriton > Lissotriton helveticus. The sequence goes on from NC_136062.1 coordinate 476,208,011, forward strand.
GATGGCTTAAACCCCTATGTAGACTATTAGGTACCCAACAGCATAGAGAGGCGCTCTGCATTTTAAAATCTGACACACGCACTTTAGTTGTATGCGGGGTGTCCAAATTTTTAAAATGGTTATGGTTAATTCGTTTGAATAGGCTTTCCCTGGCTATTTAATGCTTGTATTATCTGGTTTTATGTCTTTTCATTGTATAAACAGAATGCGATTGTTTTTATTATTTCTAACACGCTGTATTTCTGCTTTTATGATATTTTATATATCGAAATAAAGCCATTCATTCATTCATTCGCAAACACCAATTGTGACAGAAAAGAAGAAAACAAGTTAATTAGATATAACTTCAGTTATCCATAATTGGTATCTTTCATAGATTCATATGCTTGAATCAGCTCCGCCACGGAGGTAGGAGTCTCACTATAAATGTTATCATGAGAGTAGTTAATCTTATCATAGGCAACAATGCATTGAACAGTCTCTGTATTAGCCCAACCTGAGCGTTTTGTAAAAAGAACCAAAGTTAAAAACACAGCAACTCGGACATCAGCACCCTCTAGAACACTCCACTGAGAGGCAAGTCCCTCAGATCTTCCAGTACAAGTGACGGAGTATTGATAATAATAAGGGAAACCTCTCTGGAGAGGAGGATGGGTCGAGTGTAAATCTATAAAAGATACCAATCCTGGATAAATGAAGTAACAGCAGGTGAGTATTCTTATCCGGTACTGGATGTTTGATAGATTCACATGATATATATATATATATAATGCTACTTACCAGTATGCATCTGTTCTTGGCATGTAGAGCTGCAGAGTTGCACACTGTGCATAGATGGCCACCTAGTGTTGGGCCCGGATGTTTGCAGTTTGTTTTGTTATAGAAAAGTCTTTAGAAGTAACGGGATAGGTGACTCCTCCTTTGGATGATACTGCGCATGGGCATCGGCTCCATCCCCAGATTGTTTTTCGCCATTAGGGAAGTGATGAAGCTGTATGAGAGGTAGTGATGTCCATGTAATTTGTACCTAATTAAGATAATACTGGAACAGATAAAGGTAGCCGGGGTGGCGGGTGGGCGTGTGTAACTCTGCAGCTCTACATGCCATGAACAGATGCATACTGGTAAGGAGCATTTTCCGTTTGAGGCATATGAGCTGCAGATTACACACTGTGCATAGACTGTATAGCAGTACCCACACTTAGCAGCGACCACCAGTATCTGTTGCAGCTGTTTGAAATAAGGTTTTTAGTACAGCCTGGACCACAGTGGCTTGTTGTTTAGTTTGCACATCTACACAGTAATGATTTGTGAATGTGTGCGGTGTAGACCATGTAGCTGCTTTGCATATGTCATCTATGAGAATGTTCCCTAAGAATGCCATTGAAGCCCCCATTTTCCTTGTAGAATGGGCTTTGGGACGGATCGTTAATGTATGTTTGGCTTTGTGATAACATATTTGTATGCATTTAACAATCCACCTCGCGATCCCTGATTTTGATATGGGATTGCCTTTATGTGGAGGTGAGAAAGACACAAAGAGTTGTTTTGTTTTATGAAAAGCTTGTGTCCTTTCGATATAGTGCAGTAATGCTCTCTTGACATCTAAGGTGTGAAGAGCTCTTTCTGCGAATGTTTGAGGCTGCGAGAAAAATACGGGCAGCTCAACAGATTGATTTAGATGGAATGGTGAAATGACTTAAGGAAGGAATTTTGGATTAGTTCGAAGGACCACCGTGTTGTTATGCATTTGCAGAAAGGGTTCTTGAATGGTAAATGCTTGTAGTTCACTAACCCATCTGAGAGAAGTAATGGCTACTAGAAAAGCTACTTTCCAGGTTAGGAATTGCAATTCTGATTTATGTAATGGTTCAAAGGGAGGTCCCATTAACCTTGTGAGAACCTCGTTTAAATGTCATACTGGTGCAGTTGGCGTTCTGGGAGGAATTTTTCTTTTGAGTCCTTCCATGAAAGCTTTAATAGCTGGTACTTTAAAAAGAGATAGACGTTGTCTATTTTGTAAGTATGCTGCAATGGCAGCGAGGTGAAGCCTGATAGATGTATAGGCTAAGTTACAATTTTGAAGGTGTAATAGATATCCTATGATGTGTTGAATAGACACGTCTAAAGGATTAATTTGGTTGTTTTGGCAGTATATGACAAACCGTTTCCACTTAGCAGCATAACATGCTCTGGTAGTAGGTCGTCTAGCTTCTTTTATGACATTCATGCAATCTGGATGAAGGTGAAGATATCCGAACTCTAGGACTTCAGGAGCTAGATCGCAAGGTTGCGCTGAGCTTGGTCCGGGTGCCTGATCTCTCCACGGTTCTGTGTTAAAAGGTGTGGAGATAGGTATTGTTTTTGGTGTGGTACTACTGACAGTTGTAGCAGTGTGGTGTACCACGGCTGTCTGGCCCACGTTGGGGCAACTAGGATGAGGGTTAGAGAATGCTGCTGTAGTTTGCGTACTACTAGTGGCATGAGTGGTATAGGTGGAAAAGCGTACGCAAATCTGCCTGACCAGTTCATACATATCGCATTGCTTTTGGACTATGGGTGTGGATATCTGGCGGCGAAGCTTGGGCATTTGGCGTTTTCGTGGGTGGCAAAGAGGTCTATCTGAGGTTGAAAGAATGGTTGAAGAACACTGGGATGAAGTACCCATTCGTGAATCTGTTGTGTTTGACGGCTTAACAAATCTGCTATAGTATTTTGTACTCCTGGAACATGCTGAGCTAGTAGTCTATGTTTTGAGGTATAGCCCACCGCTATATGTTCTGTGCTAGTTGAGAGAGTTGCAGAGAGTGTGTTCCGGCCTGCTTCTGTATGTAGTACATTGCTGTCATGTTGTTCGTGCGGACTAACAAAGCTTTGTTTGATATTTGCTTTTGAAAAGCTTTCAGTGCTAAGAATATTGCTAGTAACTCCAGGTGATTATTATGGAGTAACTTTTGTTGCGGTGTCCACCTGCCTTGCATGGTGTGTTGCATTAGGTGGGCTCCCCAGCCGGAGAGCGATGCATCCGCTGTCAAGACTATTTGAGGAACTGGCTCTAGGAACGGTCGCCCTTTTGAAAGGTTTTTGGTGTTCCACCACTGCAGAGAGCGAGGAGTCCAACCGACTACCAACACTAGGTCTGTTAATTGGCCTAGAGCCTGGTTCCATTGATGTGATAAGCACTCTTGGAGAGGACGCATTTGTAGTCTTGCATGGGGCACTATGAAAATGCAAGAGGCCATCATCCCTTCCCTATGAGTTGCATGAACACTCGTGCTAGCACGGAGTGTTGTGGCTGAAACTTTGTGATAAGAGCTTGCATGCTGGCTATCCTTACTGGAGTGGGATAAGCTAGCGCTTTGGAGGCATTTATTGTGGCACCGAGGTACTGTTGTATTTTGGATGGTTGCAGATGGGACTTGGTGTGGTTTATTGTGAACACCAAGTTGTGAAGCAGTTGGATAGTGGCATGCGTGTGTTCCACACACTGATTGTATGAGCTGGCTTTTATGAGCCAGTCGTGGAGGTATGGGAAAACGTGGATGTGCTGTCTGCGTAAGTGTGCGGCCACTACTGCTAGGCACTTGGTGAATACTCTTGGTGCTGTTGTGACTCCGAAAAGTACTTTGAATTGATAGTGCTGTCCGTCTATCACAAATCTGAGATACTTCCTGTGAGCTTTGTGAATGGGAATGTGAAAGTATGCGTCTGAGTTCTAGAGTAGCCAGGAAGTCTTCTTGTAACAAAAGAGGAAGGACTTGCTGGAGTGTGACCATGTGTATGTATGTGTTTAGAGGTCTATAATAGGGCTTAGAGAGCCGTCTTTCTTTGGGATAAGAAAGTTTAGGGAGTAGACTCCCTTGTTTTGATGGTGCAGAGCAACTGGTTCTATTGCACTTTTTGTCTAGCAGGGATATCACTTCTTGCTTTAGGAGTGATAGATGCTCTTGTGACATTGGACGCTGTTTGGGTGGTATGTTTGGGGGGGTAGATGTTAGTTCTAGATAGTAACCTGATTGAATAATTTGTCGCACCCACCTGTCTGATGTGATATTGATCCAGGCAGGAAGGAATTGTTGTAGTCTTCCCCGCACAGGAGTGGAGTGGTGGGTGGGGGGTGAGTGGGGGAAGTCATTGGGCAGGGGTGGAGGCAGAGCGGGAGTTGTTGATTTTGCCTTTGTTATTGTTACTCCTATAGCCCCCTCTTTGGTAGCCCTTATTGAACGTAGATTGGCTAGGAGCTTTATAGGACGTGGAGGGGCTGTTGGAAGAGTAGCCTCTTGTGTTACCTCTATATGATGAGCGACAAAAAGAACATCTGGGAGCCTGTGATTGCAGGGCTCCCATAGATTTAGCTCTTTCTGTATCTTTCTTCATTTACTCTAAAGATGCATCTACATTAGGGTCAAATAGGTGTTGCTCATCAAATGGCTGATTGATGATGGAATTTTGCACTTCAGGTTTGAAACCTGAAATACGTAGTCAGGCATATTATGTTATGTTATGTTAATTTCGATTTATATAGCGCCAAATCACCGACAGGTCTCTTAGCGCTTGCTTTGGGAACCCGTCCTGGCTTTTCCTGCGAGATAACCCCTACTGGGCATCCCCAAGGTGAAGACCAGGCATCCCATCGCAGTGGGGCCGTAGTGGAGATTAAGCAAGCTATTGCCCAGAGTTGCAGAGTGGGACTCCATGATTGGAATAGGCACCGAGGCGAGAATTATCGAGTCCGTGGACATTTTGAGCTCAAGACCCTGCCGCGTCGGGAATTGAACCCTGGTCCCGGGTCTGACCTCTGCATTAGGGTCTGCCTCCTCTAACCAGTGAGCCACACTTCTCCACGGAGAAGGACACTGGTGTTAATTGCTCTTGAGGCAGTATCTGCGGCATCTAGGGCACAACGAATGGAAGTGTTGGTGATGTTTTTACCTTCCTGTAGGAGTTCATTGGCCCTGTTTTTGTATTTATCTGGCAGATATTGCAAGATGGATTCTAGTTCATCATAGTGTGCCCTGTCGGATCTCGCCAATAGCGCTTGAGTATTGGCAATGCACCACATGTTAACCGCTTGTGAAGCTGTACGCTTACCAGAGGCGTCAAGGAGTTTAGATTCCTTAACTGGTTGTGGTGTCTCACCTGATGTTTGTGAATTAGCACATTTACATTCATTAGATACTACTAAGGAATCTAGTGGTGCTGGGCCTCTAATGTAAGCTGGATCTGTAGGGGCAGCTTTGTATTTCTTCTCAATGCGAGGGTTGAGGACTTGAGCCCAGACAGGATCTTTAAACACCTCTGTTGAGTGCTTAATGACTCCTTTAAGCATTGGTAAAATGGCAGTGGACCTTTGTGTAGTATCAAAAGTGTCCAATAAGAAATCTTCCTCCACATCATCTGTGTGTAAATCAACCCCATGGTATTGGGCCGCTCTCTGTACTAATAGGTTAAAACCTATAGTGTCTTCTGGTGGGGAGGGCCTGGAGGGATACACATTGTCTTGCGGGGCGTAAGGAACATCACGGGTGGTATAATAGTCCCATGGGGTAGGTGACTGGGGGGGGGGGGGGGGGACTCCAAGAAAAGATGCAGCACTCAAGGAAGGGTTATGAAACTACGGTATAGTTTATTCGGGGAAACTGCACATGCCTTCGTCAGTGTGTCGATTATGACTCAAGACCACCATGTTAATGAAGTTTTTTTTACAATCAATGACATCAACATAGGACTAACCCCTCAAACACTAACATGAGCGCCATATTGGAATGTCTAAATCAAGCATTATTCCACATATGAAAGAGTCTTTTAGGTTCATTGATGGACTTCGTATTCATGTTAGGAGAGTATTTTTCTTTCAAAAAGTCATTACATTTTGACAAAGAATAGAATATATATATATATATATATATATATATATATATATATATATATATATATATATATATATATATATATATATATACATTGCAGCTCCAAATCTCTCGTAATATCAGAAAGAATTTCGGCACTCATAAGGGAAGTGTTCACGCTAGTTTATTTTATGAAAACACTCAGCAGACAAACGCGTTTCGGGTTTCCTTCGTCAGTGTCTACCATTGACACGGAGGAAGCGGAAATAAAAGCACTTCATTATTTTTTGGCATGTCTATAGAAAGCGGACTTTCGTAGGTCCCCGTGAGGAAGTCATTTGCTCAGTATATTACTTTTTCTATAACATATTGAAAAACATGATAAGTGGCTATATATATGTAGTCCATTAAGCGTTTACATACCGCATTTTCAAATAATTATTAAATAAATTTTTTCCGAAAATTATTTACAAAATATGTACAATTTGTATGTTGCCCTTAATCATGTTACAATTACTATCTAGCCGTGGATCGGCAATGCTCACGGGGTTTTATCAAAAAACATGTTCATCAAATTTGCATTTCAGTACATTTGCAAGGGTCTATGCATTTCCCAAATGAGAAGCTAGTTCCTCATTCTTATTCAATCCCAGAGGGGCCTTTGTCTGGAGGTCTATAATATAACGGGACTCTAACCTTCTTAGTCTCCGTAATCTGTCTCCACCTCTTGGGTCTACTGGTATGTGATCTAACGCAAAATACTGTAGGAGTTCTCTGTTGCTGTTGTGCTTGAGGGCAAAGTGCTTTGCTACGGGATAATTAAAATCTTTATTCATGATGGCACGTTGGTGCTCTAGTATGCGTAACTTGACATTCTTCACTGTACTCCCTATATATTTTAGTCCACACGGACACTGTAGGCAGTACACAACATGGGTTGTGGTACAGGTAAGAAACTTTGATATTTTTCTTGTCTTGTTTGTCCCAGGTATATCAAATGATGTTTTCTTTTTGCTCTTTTCGCAGGCTTTGCATTTTCCGCATGGGAAAAATCCTGGCATGTCCCTGATCCTCCCTGTTGGTGCTATTTTTTCAGGAAGGTGGCTGTGAACGATTTTGTCTCTAATGGACCTCCCTTTTCTAAATGTAATAAGAGGGGATGCAGGAATTTCTTTTCCTATGATCTGATCTGTTTTTAGGATATGCCAGCTTCTCTTCAGAATTTTTCTTAGATGATTGGAATCATCCGAGAAAGTGGTGATTAATCTGAATTTTCCTTCATTTTTCGTGTTCAGCTCAGTTTTCTTAATCTTATCTTTTAGCAACTGGTCTCTAGGTATCTTCTCTACTCTTTTTAAGGGGGTTTCTAGGAGATTTTTGTTGTAGCCTCTCGCTTTGAACCTACTGATGCTGTCTTTTGCTGCTTTTGCAAAGTCAGAGTCCTTAGAGCAATTTCTCTTGATTCTCAGAAGCTCTCCATAAGGGATGCTTCTGATCAAGGTTGGGGGATGGCTGCTTTCAGCGTGCAGGACTGAATTGCCTGCTGTTATTTTTCTAAACAGTTCAGTTTCTATTTTTGTACCCCTCAAATTTACTTTCAAATCCAGATAGTTTACAGATGAAGCATTGATATCAGCTGTGAAGTTCAAGTTCAGTGCATTGGTATTTAAATAAGCCACAAACTCTTCTGCCGCAATTACTGACCCTTCCCATATTAGAAAAAGGTCATCAATGTACCTATACCAAACTTTCAGGTTCCCAACCCATTTTTTGAAACCTGGGCTCCTGGTCACCTGCTCCTCCCACCAGCCTACGAATAAATTCGCATAGCTGGGGGCGAAGCAGGTTCCCATCGCCGTACCAGTGACTTGTCTGTACAGTTGCCCTTGGAACAAGAATATATTGTTAAATAATGAATATGCTACTTACCAGTATGCATCTGTTCTTGGCATGTAGGGCTGCTAACATTCATATCTTAGCATTAGATCGCCGCCTAGTGTTGGGCTCGGATGATTGCACATTGTTGTCCTGGAAGAGTCTTCGAAGTATCCTGAGATAGGTGGCTCCTCCCCTGGACTACAGTGCGCATGGGCATCGGCTCCATCCCCAGATTGTTTTTCGCCAGTGTGGCAGAAGATGGAGTGAAAAGTGTAAAGGATGTCCATGCTAATGAATAAATACAATAGTATATCTGCAGCTGCGACAGGCACCGGGGAGGAGGGCGGGCGATATGAATGTTAGCAGCCCTACATGCCAAGAACAGATGCATACTGGTAAGTAGCATATTCAGTTCGAGGCATGTGGGCTGCTAAATTCATATCTTAGCATAGAATACATAGCAGTCCCTCCATCAGCGGCGGTTGCCCGTGCCAGCTGCAGAAACCTGAAAAAGTGTCTTCAGAACAGCCTGTCCTACAGCAGCTTGCTGCTTGGAATGCACATCAACACAGTAGTTTTTAGTAAAGGTGTGTGGTGTAACCCACGTGGCTGCTCTGCAAATATCCTCTAAAGGAATGTTCCCTAGGAAAGCCATGGATGCCCCCAGTTTGCGTGTGGAGTGCGCTCTGGGGGGTATTGTTAAAGTGCGCTTGGCTTTTTGATAACATATCTGGATGCATTTAACAATCCATCTGGCTATCCCTGCTTTGGAAATCGGGTTGCCTTTGTGTTGTGGTGCGAAGGCAACAAAGAGTTGTTTTGTTTTTCTAAAGGGTTGTGTTCTGTCTATGTAGTACATCAACGCCCTCCGTACATCTAAGGTATGGAGCATTCTTTCCGCCACCGTTTGCGGGTTTTGAAAGAATGCTGGTAAGTCAATAGTTTGGTTTAGATGAAACTGTGACACCACCTTCGGAAGGAATTTGGGGTTAGTGCGTAGCACTACCCTATTTGGATGGATTTGAATGAATGGCTCTTGGATTGTGAGCGCCTGCAGCTCACTGACACGCCTCAGAGACGTAATAGCTACAAGGAAAGCTACTTTCCACGTAAGGAACTGGAGTTCACACGAGTGCAGTGGCTCAAATGGCGGTCCCATCAGTCTGGTGAGAACGACATTGAGGTTCCACACCGGAGCTGGCGGTGTTCTTGGGGGAATGACTCGTTTCAGACCTTCAAGGAAGGCTTTAATGGCAGGCACCCTGAAGACAGAGAGGTGCTGCCTGTTCTGGAGATAAGCCGCTATGGCGGATAGATGTATCCGAATGGAAGTGTACGCTAGATTGCACTTGTAAAGATGCAACAGATAGCAGATGATGTTGGGGATAGATGCATCTAGCGGGTTGATGTCATTGGCTGTACAGTAAATGACAAAACGCTTCCACTTTGCAGCATAGCATGCTCTAGTAGTTGGTTTCCTCGCCTCCTTGATGATGTGCATGTACTCCGGAGGTAGGTTAAGGTATCCAAACTCTAGGACTTCAGGAGCCAGATCGCCAGGTTGAGCTGGTGTGGATCTGGATGCTGAATGTCTCCATGGTTCTGCGTCAAAAGACTGGGCGTGAGGCGCAGTCTTTGATGCGGCACCACTGAGAGTTCGAGGAACGTGGTGTACCAAGCCTGGCGCGCCCACGTTGGAGCAACCAGGATGAGAGTCATCTCGTGCTGCCTTAGCTTTCTTGCGACCAGCGGTATTAGAGGGGCTGGCGGAAAAGCGTAGGCAAATTTGCCTGACCAGTTCATCCATATCGCATTCCCCTGCGACTGTGGGTGAGGGAACCTGGCGGCAAAGAGTTGGCATTTTGCGTTCTCTGCTGTGGCAAACAGGTCTATCTCCGGATGACCCCACTGCTGGAAGTACGGGTGGAGAACAGATGGGTGTATCTCCCACTCGTGCATTTGATGGCTGTATCTGCTGAGCAGATCCGCCATCTGATTGTCCTTTCCTGGGAGGTGTTCTGCCATGAGGAAAATGTTCCTCTGAATGGCCCACTTCCACATGCTCTGAGCCAGATGAGACAGCTGTGGCGAGTGGGTGCCTCCCTGCTTTTGAATGTAGTACATCGCGGTCATGTTGTCCGTCCGGACTAGCACGACTTTGTTGCACAGATGTACAATGAAGGACTTGAGCGCCATGAAGATTGCCATCAGTTCCAGATAGTTGATGTGCATCTTTTGTTGCTGCGTCGTCCATAGTCCCTGCACTGTGTAAGTGAGCACATGAGCTCCCCATCCCTGGAGAGATGCGTCCGTTGTCAGGACAATCTGCGGCACGGGCTCTTGGAACAGTCGGCCCTTGCAAAGGTTGTGTGGAGTCCACCAATGCAGAGAGTCGTATGCCCGACTGGTAACCAACACTAGGTCTGTCAATTGCCCACGAGCCTGTGTCCACTGATTCGCTAAGCACTCCTGGAGCGGGCGCATATGTAGCCGTGCGTGAGGGACTATGAAGATGCAGGAGGCCATCATGCCTATCAATTGCATGAACACTCTCGCTGGAAGTGAGTGTTGTGGCCTGAACTTTTGGATCAGAGCCTGCATGCTGTCTATCCTGACTTGGTTTGGCTGAGCCATGGCCGTCAGGGTGTTGATCGTTGCACCTAGGAACTGCCGGACATGCGCCGGCTGAAGATGCGATTTTGGGTAGTTCAGGGAGAAACCCAGATCGTGAAGAAGGTGAATTGTAGTCGACATGTCTGCGGCGCACTGTTGCTCTGACTTGGCTTGCACGAGCCAGTCGTCTAGGTAGGGGTAGACATGGATGTTCTGCCTCCTGAGGTGCGCCGCTACTGTCGCCAGACATTTGGTGAACACCCTCGGGGCTGTTGTGACTCCGAAGGGTAGGACTTTGAACTGGTAGTGCCTGCCTTGAATAGTGAACCTGAGGTATTTCCTGTGTGACGGGTGTAGTGGAATGTGGAAATAAGCATCCTTGAGATCTAAGGTTGCTAAGAAGTCTCCCTGGTTTAGCAAGGGAAGAATTTGTTGCAGTGTAAGCATGTGGAAATGTTCTGATAGTATGTACAGGTTGAGGGGACGTAGATCTAGAATGGGCCTGAGAGATCCGTCCTTCTTTGGAATAAGGAAGTACAGGGAATATACCCCCGTGCCTTCCTCCCCCACCGGCACGAGCTCGATTGCTCCCTTTTGCAGCATCACCACTACTTCCTGCTGCAATAAGAGCAAGTGCTCTGCGGACATAGGCCGTTGCCTTGGCGGGATGTTGGGTGGAGTGGACTTCAACTCTAGGCAATAACCATACTGGACTAGTTGTCGCACCCACCTGTCTGTGGTGATGTTTCTCCAGACGGGCAGGAACTGCTGCAGTCTCCCCCCGACAGGTGTTAGGTGGTCGGGGGGCAGTGACAGAGAGTCACTGTTTGCTGGGAGTAGAGGTGCGGGAGCTGTTGTTTCCTCTGCCGCGACCTCTGTTGCTGTTATTCCTGTAACCTCCCTTGTTCTGTTTAGTGAACGAGGATTGTGCCCCACCTTTTGCGAACTGGGATTGTTGACCCATTTGTCCTCTGGTGACTCCACGTGCACCTGAGCGACGAAAATTGCTGCCACGAAACTGTTGTGACTGTAGGGCCCCCATAGACTTAGCAGTTTCTGTGTCTTTCTTTATTTTCTCTAGGGTGGTGTCAACATCCGGACCAAACAGACTATCAGGATTGACTGGCTGATTAAGAATTGTTGTCTGAATATCCGGTTTAAACCCTGAGATGCGGAGCCACGCTTGTCGTCTCAGCATAACGCTAGTGTTGATAGCTCTAGCAGCTGTGTCCGCAGCGTCAAGTGCACACTTGATGGCTGCGTTTGAGATTAGCTTCCCTTCCTCAATAAGCAGTTTGGTGCCCTCTTGGAACTGTGGAGGCAGGTGTTGTACAATCTGTTCTAGGGTGTCGTAGTGCGCCCTATCATAACGCGCCAAGAGCGCCTGTGTATTGGCGATGCGCCAAAAGTTTGATGCCTGTGCAGCTACTCTTTTGCCCCCTGCCTCTAGCACTTTGGATTCCTTATCCGGGGGAGGAGCTTCACCCGTAGTCTGGGAGTTGGCACGTTTCCTGGCATTGGCGACCACAAGAGAGTCCAGTGGCAATTGTCCCCGAATGTATGCGGGGTCTGCAGGTGCAGGTCTGTACTTTTTTTCAATGCGAGGGTTGACCACTCTCGCTCTCGTAGGCTCCTTAAATATGTCCCCAGCATGCTTGAGGACTCCTTTAAGCATAGGCAGTGTCTTTACTGTCCTTTCAGAGACTGAAAAAGTGTCGAAAAGGAAGTCTTCCTCAACAGGGTCGGCATGCATGTCCACATCGTGATTGGCTGCCGCCCTTTCGAGTAGTGCATGAAAACCTGCTGAATCCTCAGTCGGGGATGCCCGTGCATTAAAAGGCTGCGGGTCCTGCCCCGCACCTTGGGTTTTCTGGTCACCAGTGTCATCATATGAATCCGGTTGCACATCAGGTTCATTGATTGGGAAATTGTACTGCTCGTCCTCATCATACCCCTCACCCGCAGAGTGTTCTGGGGAGGGAGTAGGGCTCCGTCTCGGAGGAGGCTGGATTGGTTCCGTGAGGCCTGAGGCGTCAAGGGGCACCCTCTTCTTCTTTAGTGGGATGACATAGGGGTCCACTGGCTCCGAAGTGATTTTCCTCTTATAGAGGGTCAGTTTGCCTGTGTCAGCGTCGATGAAATGCTCCGAATCGTCCTCGGATTCGAGTACCTGACGTGGAAGTGGGCCAGTCGGTGAAGAAATCACCTGTTTCGGTGCCGATTTGGTTGAAAATGCTTTTGGCGCCTCCTTCGGCGGCAAAATAAAGAGAAGTTTCCCAGACGGCTTCTCTGGAGTGTCTTTTCGCGGCTGCGTTGATGGTATCGGAGCCGACGGGGCAAAGGCCTTTTCCCTGATTCTTTTCAGTGATTCGGCTATGGGGGACGGCACACTCACAGTTTGTGTCGGCGCTGACGAGGATGGTCTGATTTTCCCCTCGGATCCGACGTCCTTGTGGGCCTTGTGCGTTTTGGGCGCGGATCCTGTCTTTACCGCCTCCGATTCCTGCGTTCGGGGCACAGACTTCTTTCCGTGTGCCTGCGTAGCCTCCTTGGAGCCGACTTTGGCGGGTTTTGACGGCGTCGTAGCCGCTGTCCCGTGCCGACCATCTTTCTTGGAGGACCCCTCCTCTGGCGTCGGTTTCGATTTCGCAGCATCGGAATCGACGGACTTCTTCGACTTCTGCGGACCGGAGGTCGACGGAGTCGATGGGGTAGCGGGCACCGTCGGTTTCACCGGCACGGCAGCCATCTTAGGGACACTCGAGTCCTTAACTTTCGGTTTCGTTTTCGGGTCGGCCATTTTAGGTGTTGTCGATCCCGATGGTTTCGGTTTCGAAACAGTCTGCCCAGCAAGTAAGTCCGTGGCCGGGCCCGAAGGCGGGGCTGTGGCTTGCGGCAACGGGTCTTGGGTAAGGCCGACAGGCGATCCCGTGTCCCGGTCGGTATCCTCGTAACCCTCGGGGCAGAGCTCGTCCGCTGAGCTATCCGCCGCGGCCCCATAAATCTCATCGTCGTCTCCTACCTCCTCGACGTATTCAAGGCCTTGACCCGCGACTCCGTCGTCGTCTCCCGGATCCGCCTCGACCTCCGTCTCGGGTGGGGAGATTTGGAGATGATGACCCTGGTCCTCTTCGTCTTGGTCGCCGAAGATGTTCTCCGGATCCGGGGCCGCTTGTTTAGCTTCCATGCGCATCGCGCGCCGAAGCTTGAGAGTCTTCTTCGAGCGGAACTGTGCACACAACTTGCACTTGCCGTCGTCGTGGTCAGGCGAAAGGCATTTGTTACACACGGGGTGTAGATCGATGTGTGGGTACTTGGACCCACAGAGCGGGCAGTACTTAAACGGGCTCCGCTCCATGTCGGAAAAGGCTTGCAGTCGTGTCGCGATGAGAAGGCCTCAAAGTTCCGAGAGCGAAGAAAACTCCGCTTATTCCGGCTCCAAGAGACGGAAGACTCGAGACCGTGCGCAGACAATACCGACGCAAGAAAATCGAGGCCTTTTGGCCGCTAAAAGTTAGTTTTTCTTGGTTCCGACAGTAAGACGTCGAGAACACATCCGAACCCAATGGCGGAAAAAAACAATCTGGGGATGGAGCCGATGCCCATGCGCACTGTAGTCCAGGGGAGGAGCCACCTATCTCAGGATACTTCGAAGACTCTTCCAGGACAACAATGTGCAATCATCCGAGCCCAACACTAGGCGGCGATCTAATGCTAAGATATGAATTTAGCAGCCCACATGCCTCGAACACAATATTCTATAAATTCTAGCAACATTTGACTATGTTGTGCAAATTTCATTGGTCTTTTATCAAGAAAATACTTGATGGCTGACAGTCCCTGGTGATGGTTAATGCTTGTATATAAGCTTGCAATGTCCATTGTTATTAGTATACAGGATGGATTACAGTCCACATTCCCAATTTTATTTACAAAGTCTTTCGTGTCTCTAATATAGGACTGAAGTTGTAACACACTTTGAGAGAGAAAATGGTCTATGTATACGGACATGTTTTAAGATATACTTCCTATGGAGGAAACTATTGGCCTCCCAGGTGGGTTTTTATTGTCTTTATGTATTTTTGGTAACTGGTAAAAGGTGGGCACAGTTGGATTATTGTTTTTTAGAAAGAAATACTCTTCAGTATCCAGCATGTTGTCATTATGCCATTTATTTATCAATGTTTGGAACTCTGTAATGCTTTCATCATATATTTGTTTAGTTGTTTTCTCATATGAAGTTCGGTCTTCCAATTGTCTGAGGGCTTCTCGACAATATTGTTCTCTGGACATCACCTCGAAAGATAGGTGTTGAACAAGAAGCACCAACAACACAATTCAAACCTCCGTCATCATTTGTACCAATGATGCCCTACGTTGCAATCGACGCTTTTTCGGAAGCTGTGATAAAGGACTTGATCAAATTCAGGTCACAACAAAATCGACTAAGGAATAAAACACCTAATATGACAAAAGAACAAAGAAATATTCTGAAAAATCTAGACAATGATGAGGACATCATCTGCAAGCCTTCAGATAAAGGTGGAAACATCGTGGTGATGTCCAGAGAACAATATTGTCGAGAAGCCCTCAGACAATTGGAAGACCGAACATCATATGAGAAAACAACTAAACAAATATATGATGAAAGCATTACAGAGTTCCAAACATTGATAAATAAATGGCATAATGACAACATGCTGGATACTGAAGAGTATTTCTTTCTAAAAAACAATAATCCAACTGTGCCCACCTTTTACCAGTTACCAAAAATACATAAAGACAATAAAAACCCACCTGGGAGGCCAATAGTTTCCTCCATAGGAAGTATATCTGAAAACATGTCCGTATACATAGACCATTTTCTCTCTCAAAGTGTGTTACAACTTCAGTCCTATATTAGAGACACGAAAGACTTTGTAAATAAAATTGGGAATGTGGACTGTAATCCATCCTGTATACTAATAACAATGGACATTGCAAGCTTATATACAAGCATTAACCATCACCAGGGACTGTCAGCCATCAAGTATTTTCTTGATAAAAGACCAATGAAATTTGCACAACATAGTCAAATGTTGCTAGAATTTATAGAATATTGTTTATTTAACAATATATTCTTGTTCCAAGGGCAACTGTACAGACAAGTCACTGGTACGGCGATGGGAACCTGCTTCGCCCCCAGCTATGCGAATTTATTCGTAGGCTGGTGGGAGGAGCAGGTGACCAGGAGCCCAGGTTTCAAAAAATGGGTTGGGAACCTGAAAGTTTGGTATAGGTACATTGATGACCTTTTTCTAATATGGGAAGGGTCAGTAATTGCGGCAGAAGAGTTTGTGGCTTATTTAAATACCAATGCACTGAACTTGAACTTCACAGCTGATATCAATGCTTCATCTGTAAACTATCTGGATTTGAAAGTAAATTTGAGGGGTACAAAAATAGAAACTGAACTGTTTAGAAAAATAACAGCAGGCAATTCAGTCCTGCACGCTGAAAGCAGCCATCCCCCAACCTTGATCAGAAGCATCCCTTATGGAGAGCTTCTGAGAATCAAGAGAAATTGCTCTAAGGACTCTGACTTTGCAAAAGCAGCAAAAGACAGCATCAGTAGGTTCAAAGCGAGAGGCTACAACAAAAATCTCCTAGAAACCACCTTAAAAAGAGTAGAGAAGATACCTAGAGACCAGTTGCTAAAAGATAAGATTAAGAAAACTGAGCTGAACACGAAAAATGAAGGAAAATTCAGATTAATCACCACTTTCTCGGATGATTCCAATCATCTAAGAAAAATTCTGAAGAGAAGCTGGCATATCCTAAAAACAGATCAGATCATAGGAAAAGAAATTCCTGCATCCCCTCTTATTACATTTAGAAAAGGGAGGTCCATTAGAGACAAAATCGTTCACAGCCACCTTCCTGAAAAAATAGCACCAACAGGGAGGATCAGGGACATGCCAGGATTTTTCCCATGCGGAAAATGCAAAGCCTGCGAAAAGAGCAAAAAGAAAACATCATTTGATATACCTGGGACAAACAAGACAAGAAAAATATCAAAGTTTCTTACCTGTACCACAACCCATGTTGTGTACTGCCTACAGTGTCCGTGTGGACTAAAATATATAGGGAGTACAGTGAAGAATGTCAAGTTACGCATACTAGAGCACCAACGTGCCATCATGAATAAAGATTTTAATTATCCCGTAGCAAAGCACTTTGCCCTCAAGCACAACAGCAACAGAGAACTCCTACAGTATTTTGCGTTAGATCACATACCAGTAGACCCAAGAGGTGGAGACAGATTACGGAGACTAAGAAGGTTAGAGTCCCGTTATATTATAGACCTCCAGACAAAGGCCCCTCTGGGATTGAATAAGAATGAGGAACTAGCTTCTCATTTGGGAAATGCATAGACCCTTGCAAATGTACTGAAATGCAAATTTGATGAACATGTTTTTTGATAAAACCCCGTGAGCATTGCCGATCCACGGCTAGATAGTAATTGTAACATGATTAAGGGCAACATACAAATTGTACATATTTTGTAAATAATTTTCGGAAAAAATTTATTTAATAATTATTTGAAAATGCGGTATGTAAACGCTTAATGGACTACATATATATAGCCACTTATCATGTTTTTCAATATGTTATAGAAAAAGTAATATACTGAGCAAATGACTTCCTCACGGGGACCTACGAAAGTCCGCTTTCTATAGACATGCCAAAAAATAATGAAGTGCTTTTATTTCCGCTTCCTCCGTGTCAATGGTAGACACTGACGAAGGAAACCCGAAACGCGTTTGTCTGCTGAGTGTTTTCATAAAATAAACTAGCGTGAACACTTCCCTTCTGAGTGCCGAAATTCTTTGATATTACGAGAGATTTGGAGCTGCAGTTTGTTACGTGGTGCGCCACCACGAAGAGGCACCCGTCTGCGAGTGACCCGGTTTCTGGCGTAAAAAGGAGCTACAATATATATATACATATATACACATATATATTACCTACTGGCGGTCGCCAGTAGGTAGTTATAGTGAGGACCTAGTTTCCATAAGAAATCCGCAACATTCTATTGGGAATAAATTTGGCGCCGGTTGATGAATCTTCGTGAATTTCTCAAAGAAGATGGCCCGCTCCGCTCCATCCCTGAAAATTTTGGGGGGGATTTGTCAAGTGGGGGCTGATAAAAAAGGGGGGTTACAAAATGTGTTTTCCCCATGTTATTTTCCATAGGAAGATTAGACACGGCTACAGCCCGAACGGCTGAACGGAATTACAAGAAATTTGACAAAATGGTAGAGTCTGATTCGCAGATCGCCCTTTTGTTTAAGTGGTGTAAATCCCTCCAGTAGTTGAGAAAATCAAATGTGAAAAAATGTACATATCTGGGCGGAGCATAACCACACATCTCATCGTGAGTTCTGATTGGCTGTCAGCACTTCATCCAAGAAGTGTTGGCAGCCATCTTGGGACCAATATACATGATAGCACCTCAATAAAAAGCATTGCAGTTAATAGAAGGTTTTAGGACTTTAGTTACATTATAAATCATTTGTTGATGGTGCCATACTCATTTTAGGAATTGTGGTGTGTTCTAAGGTGATTTTACCATGTGAAAAAGCCTTCTGCTGGGATATCATGAATCATGTTTGAAAGAAAACTATTATCTCATGCTTTTCCCACAGTGGTTTGGAAGGGGATCTATAAGTTAAACTGAAAGCATATTTTATGTAAATTCCCATTATCTTTCTCAGTCATGTGAGGATGAAGTCTGACATTCTCAGTAAAACATGTACATCCAACAAGGACAGAGACTGTCAGTTGATTCCTTTGTGTTCTACTGCAGCTTCCCAGAGTGTTCTAAAGAACAACTAGAGCGCTAACAGTCCTACTTATTACAAAGGTATGGCACACCTGAAGCCATCTTGATTGGAATAAAGTGGTAACTCTTAAAACATTTAATTTAAAAAGGAACAAAATGAGGGGGTATATTTTGCCATAGAAAGTGTGATTAGTGCTGCAGAAAGAAAAATTAGGGCACATTTTGAGTGACTTCTCAAATCCTCTTCTATTTCATTAAAAAATTCTGACATGCAGTCTCCCAAGATGGCCACCAGAGACAAAAGAGCCCAAATGTAGCCCAAATATCACCGAGATGTAGCCCAAGTATAGCCCAATGACAGAATGTCCCAGAGTGTTCTAAAGAACAACTAGAGCGCTAACAGTCTTACTTATGACAAAAGTATGGCACACCTGAAGTAATCTTGATTGGAATAAAGTGGTAACACTTAACACATTTAATTTGCAAAGGAACAAAATGAGGGGGTTCATTTTGCCATAGAAATTATGATTAGTACTGAAAAAAGAAAAATTAGGGCACATTTTGACTTCTCAAATACTCTTCTATTTCATTAAAAAGATTCTGACATGCAGACTGAAACATGCACTTTGAATACCAGCAGCAGACTTCCCTGGTGAGCAGTAGCTTTACTACAGTGATCTAATGAGCAACTAGTGCTAACATTCAGAATTCATGGCAAATGTGTGACACATCTGAATGCCTTCTTGATGGAACCAAAGTAAACAAGCATTGAAAATGCAATAGATCTCACCCTCGTTTAAGCTTTGCTTTTATTAGTGTTTTTCAAACTTTCATGTAAAAAACATGCATATGTATGCATATATGTATGCATGCATTTATATAGATATGCAGATTATATGTTTATACATGTATGTATATATATATATATATATATATACACATACATATATATAAATGCATATGCATATATATGCATATATATATGTGTATATGTGTGCGTGTAGAGAGGTAGAGAGGTAGAGGTGTAGAGGTAGAGAGGTAGAAACTAGTACAGAGA
The DNA here is from genome assembly GCF_964261635.1 of Lissotriton helveticus. Classification (NCBI taxonomy): domain Eukaryota; kingdom Metazoa; phylum Chordata; class Amphibia; order Caudata; family Salamandridae; genus Lissotriton; species Lissotriton helveticus. The sequence continues at coordinate 476,227,233 of NC_136062.1, forward strand.
GTAGTAGAGAGAGATAGAGAGGTAGAGTAGAGAGTGAGTAATAGAGAGTAGGTAGAGAGCAGTAGAGAGCAGTAGAGAGTAGTAGAGTAGTAGAGAGCAGTAGAGTAGCAGAGATTGAGTAGTAGAGAGTAGTAGAGTGAATAGTAGAGTGAGTAGTAGAGAGTAGTAGAGAGTAAGTAGTAGAGTGAGTAGTAGAGAGCAGTAGAGAGTGAGTAGTAGAGAGTAGTAAAGAGTGAGTAGTAGAGTGTGAGTAGTAGAGAGTGAGTAGTAGAGAGTGATAGAGAGTGACTAGTAGAGAGTGAGTAGTAGAGAGTGAGCAGCAGAGAGAGAATAGTAGAGAGTAGTAGAGAGTGAGCAGTAGAGAGTAGAAGAGAATGAGTAGTAGAGAGTTAGTAGTAGAGTGAGTAGTAGAGAGTGAGTAGTAGAGAGTAGTAGAGAGAGTAGTAGAGTGAGAAGTAGAGAGTGAGTAGTAAAGAGTGAGTAGTAGAGAGAGAGTAGTAGAGTGAGTAGTAGAGAGTAGTAGAGAGTGAGTAGTAGAGAGTAGTAGATAGTGAGTAGTAAAGAGTAGTAGAGAATGAGTAGTAGAGAGTGAGTATTAGAGTAGTGGAGTAGTAGAGAGTGAGTAGTAGAGAGTAGTGGAGAATATTCCAAAGTTTGGCACAGCACCACTTGCAGAACAAGTCCAATCAAATCAAATCACTTAGAGTCCTTATTGAAGCGCTGAATCTTGGTGTATATTCAAATGCTTTTATTTTCCTTAAGTTTATGTACCACAGCCAGCCGATGCATTTCGTTCTGTACAACAGAACTTCTTCAGGGCGTTCTTATTTCCTTTAAGTTATGTCGGTATCCTGATGTCATATAACTAGATATTTCTTCCAAATGTTAGACGAGTTGTAAGTACATTCTTATTCAAAGTGACTAGGTATCAATTTTACCCACACAATTCGGGCAGACTTGAGTAATTTATAGCATTCTCAAAGTCAGTCTTCCAAAAATTCCAAAGTATAGGACATGATAATCCAAATCCAAATGTTTCTCAAGAAAAGTCATTTTCAATTGTTCGGAATATCGGCGTTTGGGCAGATATGACCCACGGACACGGTTTATGACTTTTCTTGAGAAACATTTGGAAACATAACTCGCGCGCCCGCAATCCACTGCTGATGATGTCACATATTACATCATTCATGACATGGTCAGTCACATCACTGATGACATCTCAAATGACATCACTGGTGACATCACTGATGACATCATGCAGTGAATGTGGTTTGCTTTGATATTTAAATATGTATTATAAATACACTACTTTGCATTGAAGAATGAGTGGATATATAAATATAAATGTGTGGATGGTGGATTTAGTAACAGTGTCATTGATTGTTTCCTTGACTAATTTGTAGAGTCTCACTATATGTAATGTGTAGTTACTAAACTGTGTGAAAGTCTTTATTGCTTTGTCTTAATTGCTATGTTAAAGACTATATTTGTTATTGGTTTTTTTAACTGAGTATTTGTATGGGTAAATGAATCTCTATGTGGTTTGGGGGGGGGTGTGTGATTGCCAAAAAATGTGTGAATAGTTCATTCAGTAGGTATATGAGGTTAAGACTACATGTTATAACAGTTGTTTCAATGAGTGTATATGTTTATGGGTGTGGTGGTGATGAAATATTTCTCTCAATGGTACATCTCCATTAAACTTGAAAAAAGGCAGTGTATGTGACAGTTATATCTAATTAAGTGTGCTGAAGACTTAGTGATTGTATGAGTCACTATATGGATAACTGTATACTTGTAATAGTGATTTTATAACACACTAAGTGTGAGTTACTATCAATATAAATAGATGAAGTGGTGTTTGTATAAGTGTGTAGGTGAGTTAATGTAAATGTAAGTATAATAAATTGCATAAGTCAGAAGGATGTCTTTATAAGTGAATACAATGTGTGCTGGTGTGTAATGTTGAAATAGGCGTTTAAGTATATTTGATAGTGTTCAGTTGGTTATTTACTGCATATAACACTGAATCTATAGGTAAGTGATTAGATGTGTGTATAGGTCTATGAATAACTGAGTGGGTCTTTAAAAATTTCTATTGGTGTGTCAATGGTTTCAAATATGGCACTTTCTATTTTACAGTGAGTGATGAAAGATTATACTAATGTGTGATGAGGTGTATTTGATTGTCACATGGATGGCAATGGATCAGTGATGTCATCAGTGATGTCACTGACCATGTCATGAATGATGTAATATGTGACAGCAGTGGATTGCGGGTGCGCGAGTTATAGTGAGTACAACTAACTATAACGGAGGAATTTCAATGGTTTTGTACGAGTGAAATGTCCAGCTAACTATAACACCCCTAAAACCTACAGTTTTTTCAGTGAATTTCTAAGGTTTTTTAAATTCGAATTCCTAACTATATCAGGCCTGAAACCTATGGTTTTTTTCAGTGAATATTTATATATATAATCCTAGTTCTCTTCCAGGGGAATCCTCATCAAAGTCATAGGCACTAGAATATTCCCGCCCATGCGAGGGACCCCCGGAAACACAATCATATATGTGCCCCACATATATGTATCTCCATATATATACATACATATGCTTACATATATACACATACATACATATACATGCATACATATATACATACATATATATACATATATACATACATATATATACATATATACATACATATATACATACACATATATACATACATGCATATACACATATATACATACAAGCAACTGCAGCCGTATACCCTTATACACACCAGAGCTGAATAATGCTGTAAGGACTTCCCATTATATCATAAAACATACATTAGAAACCGGGAAAACAATAGCAAAACATGTTTTGAAACTGTTTTAATGCTCAGCAGTCAGCAGAGACTCTCACATAGGACTGAAAGCGTATACAGCTCCCAGGCTGCATTGAAAAAACAATCTAAAAATCATGAAAAGCTAACTCATAGCAACTTTGAGATAAACTTGTACCGTGCCTTTAAGGCAGTCATGACCCCCAGCTTCCCATCTTGTCTCAGGGGTGACCGGTCAGTTGTTCTTTGCGGTGACTAAAAAGCCATGGCACAAAGAGTTGACAATACCTTCAAAATACCATAATCCTTTGCCCGGGGAGGCGGGATGGTTGCTTATGACTTTGATGAGGATACCCCTGGAAGAGAACTAGGATTACAGGTAAGTAACTAATCCTTCTCTTCCAGGGGATCCTCATCAATAGTCACAAGCACTAGAATAGAATAGCGAGCCTCACCTCATCCAACTGCGGGCAAAGGAAACAAAGGTAAATTAACCAATAAGCTCAGTTAACTAAGCCAGGATAGATAGACTACTATCCAAACAGATTCCTCAAGGAGGCCTGGCCAACTTGAGTATCAGCCCTGGAATCGGATTCTAGACACTAATGCATGGTGAAGGTGTGAACCAATCTCCAGGTTGCAGCCCTGCAGATTTCTGCCATTGGAACATCATGCAAGAAAGCTACTGTGGCCGCTTTACCCCTAGTGGAGTGTGCTTCAGGGGACAAGAGCAAGGGTTTATGCTCCAACTGGTAAGCCAATTTTATACAGGACACTATCCATCTTGAAATGGATCGTTTAGAGTCTGGAAAGCCTGTTCTCATGGCACCATAATTCAAGAACAGTTGGTCCGAATTCCTTATGCCCTTGGTACCCTCCAGATGGAATTTAAACACCCTTTTGAGGTGCAAGGAATGCAGCGACCTCTCCGCAGGAGTCGCGGGGTTTGGAAAACAGGACGGTAGAGAGATGGAGATATAACCTTAGGCAAAAAGGAAGGGTGAGCCGTTAACACTACCCTGTTGTGGTGAAAAATAGTGTAAGGCTCTTTTGCACAAAGCGCTTGGATTTCACTTACTCTGCGCGCTGATGTTATCGAAACCAGAAAAGCGGCCTTCCACGTCAGGTGCTGTAATGTGGCCTTGTGAATGGGCTCAAAGGGAGGACACATTAATTTGGACAGCACCAGATTCAACTCCCAGGGAGGAGAAGGATTTCAGACAGGGGGATATACCTTCTTCAACCCCTGTAAGAAATCCTTAACCACCTGCATTTGGAAAAAGGAAGGTTGGCTGGGAGACTTTCTGTACGCCGTAATGGCTGACAAATTAACCCTTATTGAAGCATATTTATAACCTGCTCTAGCTAGATACAGAAGGTAAGGAAGAATGACATCCTCCTGTCCCTTTGTAGGGTCAAAATGATTTTCAATACACCACAGGAAGAACCTCTCCCACTTGAACGCGTACGACGCTCTCGTGGAGGGCCTCTAAGCCTCTTTCGGAATATGCATGCAGTCCTGCGGCAGATTCAAGTGTCCATATTGTAGGGCCTCAGGAGCCATGCTGCCAAGTTCAGGGAGGGAAGATTGGGATGGAGCATCCTCCCGTCCATCTTGGTCAGCAGGTCCGCTCTGTACGGCAGCCACCGGTGAGGGAGTACCGATAACTGAAGAAGGTACAGGTACCACCACTGCCGTGGCCAGTCTGGAGCCATCAATCATTTTCATGTCGGATCTGACGAGCTTGGACACCACCTTCGGGATTAGAAGCAGAGGAGGAAAGGCGTAGGCAAATGTCTCTGACCAATCCATCAAAAGCGCATTCCCCCTTGTACCTGGACGTTGGAATCTGGAAGCGAAGGCATGGCATTTTTTGTTTTTGTCGTCTGCAAACAAATCTATTGACCGATGACCCCACTGATGGAAAATATCTGCCACCACCTCGTCATGCAGCACCCAGTCTGGCTGATCCTGGAAGTGCCGACTGAGTGCGCCTTGACATTCTGCTCTTCCGGAAGGTGCACTGCCACTATGGAGAGGTTTCGAGTCAGAAGCCAGTGCCAGATCGCTTGAGCCCCCAGGGAGAGAGGGCGAGAGCGCGTACCACCCTGTTTGTTTAGATAGTACATGGTGGTCGTGTTGTTTGTCTGGACCAGGATCGAGTTGGACTTGATCGACGGTAAGAAAGCTTTCAGAGCAAGATGGACTGCTCGTAGCTCCAGCATGTTTATGTGGTAAGACTGTTCCTTCGTGGACCACCGGACCTGCCTTTGAAGGCACCCCATGTGTGCCCCCCATCCCTGCAGAGATGCATCCGTTACCAACAACTGCACCAGAACTGGTTGATGTAAAGGGACTCCCACCAACAGATTCTGCGGCCGAGTCCACCACTTGGAGGATTTCGCTGCTTGGGAGAGCACGATCCTATCTTCCCAGCGACCCGTTGCTTGGTCCCATTTGTCTTCTAGGTCTTGCTGCAACGGTCGCATTCTCAGCCTGGCGTTGGGGATGAGAAATATGCAGGAGGCCGTTGACCCCAGCAGAGATGCAACTTGCCGGACTGTTGGGCAGAACCTTGCACTTCTGCTGAATCGAAGAAAGTCTCTCCCCCGAAGGAAGCGCTATTCCTTTGTTTGTATCCAGAGTCGATCCTAGATAGTGGATCGTCTGGGTGGGCTGTGCTACAGACTTCTCCATGTTGACATGAAGGCCCAGATCGTGCAGTTGCTGTAGGCAGACTTGGAAGTCACTTCTTACTTGCTAAGGGGACGGTCCTTTGAGGAGCCAATCGTCTAAGTAAGGGTAGACGAACAGACCTTTTCTGTGTAGGGCGGCCGCAACCACTGCCATGCACTTGGTAAAGACACGTGGAGCAGACTGGAGCCCGAAGGGTAAGACTTTGTACTGGTAATGCTTGTGACCGACCATAAACCGCAGATACTTGCGATGACGTGGAGCAATGGGTATATGGAAGTACGCATCTTGCAGGTCCACTGAACACATCCAATCCCCTGTTTGTAGTTGTGGACATATTTGGTGAAGGGCCAACATGCGAAACTTCTCCTTCACGATGACTCTGTTCAGCAGGCGAAGGTCCAGGATAGGTCTGAACTTGGGTTCCTGGTCTGTTTTGGGCACAAGGAAGTACCTGGAGTAGATTCCCTTCCCTCGCTGTGCGGAAGGAACCTCTTCTATGGCCTTTTTTTGTAGTAGGGTTGCCACTTCCTGCCGGAGCAACTTTATTTGGGGAGGACAAGATCTTTTTGGAGGAATGTCCTTTGGAAGCACACGAAAACGTAGTGTGTACCCATTGTGCAGTATATTGAGCACCCAACGATCTTTTGTGATGCTGCACCACTCTGCCAGATGATGTGAAGCACTTCCTCCCACTGGAGTGGGCAATGGTGCAAGAGGAAGCCACTGCTCATGGCTCCTCTGCCGATCTGGCCGTGGAACAGGACTGCTGCTGGTGACCACCTCTACCTCTGTTCGATTTACGGCCCTGGTATTGCGACTTGCCCTGGTTTTTTCCCTGGGATCATTGAGGGGTTTGAACCCACTGTTGGTATCCCTTGCGCTGGTTGGGCCTGTATCGCTTTTTGAACTCCTTTTTCTCTAAACCCACGGCTTTGAGGGTATCGACTTCCGCCTTCATCCTGCCCATTTCTTCATCTGTATGAGTGCCAAACAGAGATGAGCCAGAGAACGGGAGGTTTAGGATTCTTTGTTGAGCATCAGGCTTGAGTGCTGTCAGCCTCAACCAGGAGGACCTTCTGGCGCAAACCCCATGGGCATAAGAATGCGCCGATAGAGTAGCGCCGTCCGCTGCCGTGCTGATCACTTGGTTGGCAACAAGTGACCCCTCAGTAATGATTTCCTCAAAATCTTTCTGATCCTTCTTTGGAAGCTTCTCTCTGAAGCGGTCCAGGGAGTCCCACAAGGCCCTATCATATCGGCCCAACAAAGCTGCTGCACTGGAGACTTTCAGTGACGAAGACGCAGACCTGCAAACCTTACGTCCCCAAGAGTCCTGGGCCCTGCTTTCCTTATCGGGGGGGACTGACGAAGACGCAGCCACAGCATGAGTCTTCCTTGCTGCCGCAATGATCACTGAGTCTGCAGGCGGATCTGTCTTCAAGAAGACAGGGTCTGAGGAAGCCGGCTTGTATTTCTTAAGGATGCGAGCTGGTGCGGCCTTGATCGTAGCTGGCGTCAGGAAGATGTCCATCACGGGTTCCAGAAGTCCAGGAACCAAGGGAAGCAATGGACGAGATGCTGTCCTCTGATGCAGCGTTTCAAAGATCACCGTTGTTGCCACTTGCGGGACAGACATTTCGATGTTGAGATTCTGAGCCCCTCTCTGAAGCACATCATGATAGGTGTTGATATCATCTATCGGAGACACCCTCGATACAGGGCTGTTCGATAGGGTAGGGGAATAGTCCCTCTTCGATGATCTTGTGAAAGAGGAAGACCACGACGGTGTTCTTCTCCATCTGCGATGGGAACTATGTCTTCGTTCCAGAGACCTGCCCGTGCATTCCTCACGTCTGGGAGAACGCGATCTGTCCACCTCCTGTACCAATCTTTGCAAAGGTGACCTATGGATGGGACTGGTATATTCTTGCATCCACTGGGTAGTCCACGTATCCTTGCTCCAGTGATGCACGGGGAGGAGCCATCTCGGAGACAAGTGCACAGCAGGGGAATCCTCCCTATGTTGTGGTGGAGACTTATGAGGAGGTCTGCTGGATTCTGGAGAGGCTGACCTCATCGAAGGCCGTCTGTAGGAACGAGAGGAAGAATGACGTGAGGCAGATTCCGTTACCAGAACCACCGAACCTTCTCTAGACTTCACTAAGGCAGGCCTTGACGTCGAACCGGACCGTCTCCTCGACGTCGATCTCCGGTCTGATGTAGGAACTGGTCTCGATGTTTCCTTACTCCTCGACGTCGGATCTCTAGCAGAAGATGCCTGGACCTCCCTTTGTCTCGACGTCGAACGTCGACTCGGCGGCAAACGCCGTCGTGCAGATCCTGAAGAAGGGGCTCTGCTCCTCGACGTCGAATGTCGCCTTGATGACGACGGCGGAGGGCTCTTCCTCCTCGACGTCGATCGCCGTCGAGACAATGTCGGAGGGGTGTCGATGCTCGACGCCGATCGTCGTCGAGACGACGGCGGAGGGGTTCCCATCCTCGACGCCGATCGCCGCCGGGTTGACGACGGCGGAGGACTCCTGCACCTCGACGTCGATCGTCGCTGGGCTGACGACGACGGAGGGGAACCTGCCCTTGACGCCGAACGTCGCACTGACGACGGCGGAGGGCTCCTACTCCTCGACGCCGATCGTCGCCGGGTTGACGACGGCGGAGGGCTTCTGTTCCTCAACGCCGATCGTCGCCGAGTTGACGACCGCGGAGGGGTGATGCTCCTCGACGCCGATCGTCGCCGGGTTGACGATGGCGGAGGGCTTCTGATCCTCGACGTCGATCGTCGCTGGGCTGACGATGACAGAGGGGAACCTGCCCTTGACGCCGAACGTCGCACTGACGACGGCGGAGGGCTCCTACTCCTCGACGCCGATCGTCGCCGGGTTGACGACGGCGGAGGGCTTCTGTTCCTCAACGCCGATCGTCGCCGAGTTGACGACCGCGGAGGGGTGATGCTCCTCGACGCCGATCGTCGCCGAGTTGACGATGGCGGAGGGCTTCTGTTCCTCGATGCCGATCGTCGCCGGGTTGACGACTGTGGAGGATCACGAGTCTTCGGCGTCGACAAAATGTCGATGTCTTCTCGACGGCGTGCCCAAATCTGTCAAAAAAAGACAGGACTTTACTTCAGAAGGTGGAATTAGATAAATGACCTACCGGTGGTGGATTTTTCAGTGCCGAGCCGCAAAGAACAACTGACCTAACTGTCACCCCAGAGGCATTATGGGAAGCTGGGGGGCATGACTGCCTTAAAGGCACGGTGCCAGTTTATCTCTATGTTGCTATATTTATATATTTTTTTCACTGTAAACACCATAGGTTTCACACATGTTATAGTTAGCTGGACATTTCACTCATACAAAACCTTTGAAATTCCCCCATTATAGTTAGTTCAGCTAACTACAACTCGTGCGCCCGCAATGCACTGCTGATGATGTCACATATTACATCACTCATGACATGGTCAGTGATATCACTGATGACATCTCAAATTATATTACTGATGACATCATCCTTGTGACAGAGTGGCAGACCTGCTCTCAGCGTAATATAACCGTTGATACACACATTAAAAAACCAACTAATATTTTCAAAAAATGGAGATACCAATACCACTTACAACAACCTTTACAGTAATTCCACCATCTACATACACATTCACTCATTCACCAACACTTCTATATAGTCACTCAAACATATAATCACTCATCACATGTACTCATACACCTATACATGCTGTTACATACCGACACTCATCCATAGAGTTACTCACACACATGCAAATAAACTATCAAACATCCATTTACTTGCATATACAGCTATACACAAACCACTACACTTCAGGGGTGTGGAATTTATTGAAATATCTACTTGTCCATGGGGCAAGTTGCTTAATAAATCTACTTGTCCTGTAACAAAATTCACTTGTCCATTTGGTGCCATGTGGCTCGGTGACAAATTATGGCAGCAATCTCATTATATAAGAGCTCTTATATGGCCTCTCTGATTATGACAGGACTCATACCGTTTTTGAATACTAGCAATCCCTTTATGTTTCCACGTTTCTGCAGATCTACATACTGGGACTGAAGGTAGTGGTAAGCAATAGTTCCAGGGTTGGAATGCCCTTTAAGTCTGTGCAAATCTACTAACTTACATGTTTTAAGGGTTTTCATGAACTCTTCTCTAATCTTTTCCCATACTGAGAAATGTTGGAAATTTACTCCTGACAATGGCAGACGTAAACCTTCTTCCAGGGTTGGGAAAAAAGTGGTTCATGGGAAAATGACCTTGCAAACACTCGGGTTTTCGCATGAGCAAATCTACACATGCATATTTGCTCATGATAAACTGCAGTTCACAAATATTTTCCAGGTGTACATTTCTTGCCCTACTTTAATCAATTCTTGTAAATTCATGAAAGCTATATAGCTGCACTTAATGCAAGAACATATTCCAAGGGTGCACTTTTGAGACTTTCTTTAATAATGGGGCCCTTAATTTGGTCTGGTGTTAACCACAACCTTTTGTGTTTATTAAAATTCTCTCTCCCTCTCTCTGTATCGACAGTGGCAGTAACTAATGTGGCAGTGTGCTTTTTTTAGAACAATTTTTTTGTTGCTTTTGCCAATGTTTGTTATAATGGTGAGGGCTCGGCAGCTCTCACATCAAGAAGGCTTTACAAAAACCATGCCAAAACAATTAACATATTGGCAAAACTAAAATGCTGACCACTAATTTCAGACCTACTGGCTTTGCCAATGCTTGTTTATTTGTATGTTACTCATAATCTTATTGAAACTGGTTACACTGATTTTCCAATATGAAAATTTTTGCAAAATACTAGCATGCATCAACACACCTTACTAAATGATGCTGCAAAGAAACGGTACCTGAAATTTCACAGTAGTGTAGCAAATGTTTTTTTTCCTACTTTCATTTTTATAGGAATATTTTATATTGAAAGCAAAGTCATTAATCTTGCTATCAAGCTTCTACAAATATTTGCATCTAATCAGAGAGCATTCTGGGAGCATTATGCATAGCCTCATATTGCTAAACTTTGAAACCGTGAGTACACATTTTTATACTGTAACCACTGTCAGTAGTGCAGTCAGAACTTACATTTACTTAGAGTGTGCACCCTAATAATAAAGGCTTTCAATTAATGAACCATAAATACAAGTTTGAACAGCATTAACATAGGCACACAAATAATAACTTAACTTCAGGCAGTGCCCTTCCCTGGCCCATAATGTGCTACTGAAAACTGGCAGCCAAAGGGTTTGTGCTGCAGGGGGTTGGGTCAACTTGTCCCAAGGACAAAATACACATGAACACTTGTTGCCCTTGACCCCAAACAATATGTCCTGGGCGTCGGGCTATAGGAATTCCACATCCCTGACACTTACTTTTACAGAAACAAACACATACTTACTCTCTTAAACAATCACTTATAGAAACACATACTTATTTATACACAAACTCTTCCAATCTCTCACTCTCACATATACTCACTTACATCAATACTCACATATACTAGTTTAAAGCATATGTACTTACTCATAACCTTCCCAGGCCTCTATTGTTATTGATTGTATATGGTTGATCGTAATATTACCTTCTGCGTCACGGGGCCCTACTAGGCCTTCTCTAAATAAATTGTGTCGTATTTTTGAATTGTGCCCCGTGCTTTAGCCTGTATTGGTCCAATTTAGTATATTTTTTTTACTGTGTCACGTGCCCCTCCCAGCCGTTTTACTTTACTTTTGTGCGGCACATGCTCTGTGCTTCATCGTATTTGTTCCCTCCTAATCGTCCTGTAACTTTTTATATTTATTGCTACCTCACGTGTCCTTCCCAGGGCTCTATTCATCATATATGGTTGATTATAAAATTTCCTTCTGTGTGACAGGGCCGTCCTACGCCTTTTTTAAATAAATTGTGTTTGCACGAATTTCTGTGCCGTGTTTGAACTGTGCCCCGTGTTTTAGCTTGTAACGGTTCAATTTGTGCATTCATATTAGTATTATTTTTTTACTGCGTCACGTGCCCCTCCCAGCCGTTTTGCTTTACTTTTGTGCGGCACATGCTCTGTGCTTCATCGTATTTGTTCCCTCCTACTCGTTACTGTACTTTTAATGTTTATTGCTACCTCACGTGGCCTTCCCAGGGCTCTATTCTTATTGATCATATATCGTTCATCATAATTAGCCCGTTTACTGCGACTGTTATTTTGGCGCAGTGCGGGCGTTCTGAAGAGTGGGCGGGGCCACGTCGGACGTTGAACGTTTGCAGCACCAGCCAGGTAGTGCTCCGAACGTTCAGCGGACGAAGGCAGCATCAATGGTTAAATAAATTGTGCGTACATGAATTTCTGTGTCGTATTTTTGAACTGTGCCCCGTGCGTTAGCCTGTATTGTTACAATTTGTGCATTCATATTAGTATTATGTTTTTTATTGCGTCAGGCAGCCCTCCCAGCTCTATTTTCCTCTTTTTTTCCCCATGAATTTTAATATTTATTACTGTCTTACATGGTCTTCCCAAGCCTGTTTTCTTACATATTGTACTTTCATAAATATGTATGTTGCATTTTTGTGCTACGCCACGTGCTTTGTGTTTAACATACGTACTCTCTCAATCATCATATTTGCTTCCTTTTAATCCTCCCCAGACTTAAAATTTCTTGCTTCCTCACGTGACCTATAGTTGTTTTTTTCTGTGGTCTAGTTGGCCTACGAAAGTTTTGCGTACTCAGACTAGCATACATTTAATTCATAATAATTGCTGGATTTATAACTGAAACTACGGTGTTGTACTAGCCCTTTATTTGGCTTAGGTTACCTAACCATTTTTCCCTCTATCGTACATCGTTTTATGACATGCTTTCGCCAAAATACATGATTGACACTTCACCACTTCATGATCAGTCTTTAAGTGCAAGTGCTCCCTTTTTTGAAACTGTAATGGTAATTGTTCCTCTATGATTAAAATGTAATCTTGATAGTTACGTATACCAAGGCTGCTCATGTAAATGCTACTACTGGGCCTACAGCAATAATTGTGCCACCCACACAAGAAACTCGAAATATAAAAATCATGCCTATCACTGCACGGCCTGAGCGCCCTTTGTTAAACTGTTATGTTTTGAAACTGCATCCATTTGACAGTCCGTACCTCTGTATTTGTGTAGACTGTACTCTATATCCCTCGCTAAAACTTTCTGCACACAACATATTTTTCAAACTACATTCATATAAGAAAGTTATTTTGCATTAACTTTTTGTGTTTAAGAAACGTTTGTGTTAGGTTCTTAAACTAATTTCTTCTTTAACAAATGTTACTTTTTCAAAATTAATTTGCAGGAAGCATAACCAGTGATAATTCACCAGCAACTGATCAATCTTCACAACGTGATCCATCTTCACCACGTGATCAATCTTCACAACCTGTACCAGGTACACCACGTTCTGCTACTTGTAAATTGTGTATACTATAGCTAATAGCGTATGATGTACATATTGGTTCCTCTTTAGAAGCTTGTGTGCTTTCATATATTTTTACAAGTAATCGATGCCTTCCTCTCAAACATATGTCTCTCAACACTAAATATATGTATATATTCATTCCTATTACAGTTACTTATCTTTAAGTAATAATTTCCCATAAATGTATGTACTGAAATTCTCTACTCTGAAACCTATGATTGGTTTAACATTCAGGTTCGACTTTTGCTCAACATATACATTTGTTATTATGTTTTCAGTTTGCAGAATGCTACCCAACTCAGCAGCCAGAAGCCCAGATTTTTACTAATGTAATATTTCTGAAGAGTTATGGACTGAAAATTGCAATGAACCTAATAGTCATCACGTTTGACTTTAAACAATAATATGACACAAGTTGTGGGTTTGCTGTATGGTCTCCACATCTTGGGACATTCTAAGTCTATATATCCAGTGTATAATCCTATTGGTTAGAGGTGCTCAAAAGATGGTATTTACATACCCACCCACCAGGGTAACGATAATATTCAAGACCAAAGAAGGCCCAGAACGCAAAATTATTACAGCTACACCAGAGGACACTATCATTATATCTGTAATCCTAAACACAACCCAGGTCAGTCCAGAGAACAGAAATCACTGTGGGGCAGTCTCCCACCAGAAGTATACTGGTGGGAGACTGCCCCACAGTGATCTCTGTTCTGTGGACTGACCTGGGTTGTGTTTAGGATTACAGATATAATGATAGTGTCCTCTGGTGTAGCTGTAATAAATACGTTTGACTTTAACATTTCAATGATAAATAAGGTCTCACACTCTAGTGTTGTCCTGAACATTGGATTCTTCTTTATTTATTTTTTCATACAAGATATTTCATAGATGAAGACATTTCATTACTTTTTAACAAAGTATAGTAAGATATTGTCATTATAGTAAGATATTGTCATTATAGTTGTGAATTTTCAATATTGTTTGTAGTAAAGCCATTTGAATATGTTTGCAACAGTTGTAACTGTCTCTAATCCTGGATCTCAAAACACCTAGACTCATGCATAATATATTGCAAACTAAGTTTTTAATTGTTAGCATTGCTGTTACGATGTCCTAATGTACATCTTTTTTTTACATTTAGAGTCTGTTGAAAATAATGGTCTGCAACCAAGGTACTTCAACATACGTGCAAAAGTTAATGGTAAGTACCCTCAATAGGTGTAAATACACAATATCATAATTAAGTGTTATAAGTCCTTGGAGTCTTTAGAACGCATTAACTCTCCAGTTCACATTTGTCTAATACAGGGTGTATGTAACTCTCACTCCGATAACTGAGGCATTTGCAAGGGTCTTTTTAGAGTTGCGTCATGGCTAAATAAACTTGAACTATTATCTCGAACACTGGTAATACTATGCACCGATCTGTACTACAGGTTTGACTATTATCTCGAACTCTGGTAATACTATGCACCGATCTGTACTACAGGTTTGACCCCTTTGCTTATTTGTATTGTTATCTTATTACTCACATGATTGGCTCTGCAGCCACCTACTTGTACTGTTTGATCTATTGATATATCTGTTTGACTATGCTCCCTCATGTACCCCTCTTTGTAAAGTGCTCTGATATCTGCAAAGATCTTGTCCGCGCTATAAAAAACTTTCAAAATAAATGTGGGAAAGCTGCCTATGCACCTTTCCAACTTATGGAGTCATTACCACGTTTCCACTAAGTGATGAGAGATAACTATGTTTACCATGTAAATACATATAAAGTTTTCATTTCAAACAGCTATTGACCTTTAAACAATGTGGGGAGGAGGAGCTTGGCGGGCATCCGAGATGGCCGCGTGAGCACAGCGCTCCCCGGACCCCCGCCGCTCCCGGCTTAATATCCTGATTTAATCCTGATTTTTGCGAGGATTCATATAGAGGACGTTGGGCTGATCTACCTGGACTTTTCGTAAACGAATTTGGACCTCGGGTGTCTGAATTATGTTCACTTGAACTTTTGGGCTCCGCCCTCGAAGTGCGCCCGGGACTGGGTGAGGTTCGGTGGCCGTCTTGGAGTTGAACAACAACGGCAGGGGGATTGGTCGTGTGAGACCCCCTCTTAAGTTTCGGTTTCGTTTCTGCCTCGGACTGGGACATTGGTGAGAGGGCTGGGCCAGAGCTGCGGCCGCGCTCCACGTAGGTTGTTTGGCCCTTGGCTGCACTGTTTCTGGAGTGGGCTGCATCTATCCTGGTGCTACATCTCTTGTAGTCCTTTGGTCCAGGGGCCTCCGTTTCTGGTGCTCGGCCTGTCGACCCTGGTGACATTGCTTGTGACGCATCTTCAAAATGTCGGGCAGAGGGGACCGAGAGACGCGCAAGACGAAGGCATCTCTGCGCGGGGGTTCCGGTTCAATCTAATGTCATGGATCGTTATACCCACTCTAAGGGGTCCCCCGGAGCTGCCCTGCCCGGTCCCACTGCGTCGGACCAAGTACTAGATGCGTCGCCGGAGCCCTCCTTGCAAGACATCATGGGCGCCATTTCTGGCATGAGGGAATCCATAGGCCACCAGTATGAAACTTTGGCCCACAAACTGGACACTGTGGCGATTGAGGTCAATTTGATTCGAGCCGATCTCTCCAAGACGAACGAAAAGGTGAAATTGTTGGATATCAAATCTTCCAGCCTCACGACGGACGTCTCTGATATTCAGACGGAGATTGGCAATCTCCGCAGGGTGAACGATTTCATGACCCGGCGCTTGGAGGATTTTGAGAACAGGGCGCGTCGCTGTAATGTTCGCGTGGTTGGTGTGCCGGAGAATCCAGAACCCCACTCGGTTGATCTCCTGGTTGAAGATCTTATCCAGAATCACCTTTCACCGTCTGGCCTTAGTAAATTTTTCGCAGTGGAGCGCGCACATCGTGTTCCGGGGGGCCAGGGCAAGCCTGGCGCCCCGCCGAGACCTATTGTTGCCAAGCTTTTCCACTACAGAGATCGGGACGCTATCCTGCAGGCCTCGCGGGCGAAGGGCCCAGTAGCCTTTGAAAATGCCACGGTGAACTTTTATCCGGACTTTTCCCAACAGGTCCAGAAGCAGCGGATGGGATTTCGTGGTGCCAAGAAACGTCTTAGGGACTTGGGGATGCGTTACGCAATGCTCTTTCCGACCAGGCTGCGGGTGGAGCATGATGATCGAACTTTCTTTTTTGATCGGCCAGAGGCTGTGAATGACTGGCTGGACTCCCTGCCTAATCGACCTCCTGAGACTGAGTCCGAAGCCCACCCGGGCGGTGCTGAAGGTGGTGTTGAGAGCTAAACGTTTCGTTTTTGACTGATGCCCTGTTTTGTATGACTTTTCCAGGGATGTAAGCCTATGTTCCTCTACCTCATATGTGTTTTGATGTATGGTCTTATTCTCGTTATTTATTGATCGGGGGGCGGGTGGGACGGAGCCTTTCCTCCTCCGGGGTCTTCGTGTAGAATAGGGGTTCTTGGGCGACAGGCACACTGCAGGTTGGGGTGGCTTTTTAGCTTTTTGCAGGGGTGCAGGGTGGGGGGTGTTTTCCTGTTATTTGGGGGGTGGGTGGTTGGGAAGTTCATGGTTTGTATGGTCTGTGTTCAAGGCGACTTTATTCTGTATTTGAATTGCTTTTTGTGGTCGTGCTCATTGATGGGGGGTTTGGGCTTTGTCGGGTGGGATGGGGGGTAGCGGGTTGAGATTTGTTTCGTGGAACGTTAATGGTCTGGGTGATCGTATCAAACGCAGTGTGGTGTTGAAATGTATACGACGTTTATCTCCTGACGTTGTTTTCCTGCAGGAGACTCATTTGATAGGCAATGTCTGTCATGCAATGAACAGGTGGGGCTATCGCCTCGTAGCACATTCGGGGTTCACCTCGGGTTCCAGGGGTGTGGGTATCCTCATTCGGGCTTCCCTCCCCCTGGCTATTGATGATGTTATACAGGATGACCGGGGGCGGTATGCTGTCCTTGTGGGTCGGTATGAAGGCCGTACCCTTTCCTTATTAACTGTTTATGTGCCCCCCGGCTTGCAGACTTCCACCTTTTCAGATTTGGGCCGTGTCTTGTTGGACCTTCCTGATAGTACTCTCTTTCTGGCTGGTGACTTCAATTCGGTAGTCTCTGGCATTCATGATCGCCACCCTCCTAGGGATACCCCGGCGGCTCAGCAGTGGTTGGGTGGCTTTTTGGATACCTTCGGCCTAGTGGACTGCTGGAGGCTTTTGCATCCTACGCAGCTGCAGTACACCTTTCACTCCGGGGCCCATGGGAGTTTGTCTCGGCTGGATTATTTCCTGATGCCTGCGGCTCAGTCCCCGGCTGTGCGTGAGATTGTGCACTTGCCCAGGGGTATCTCTGACCACTCTCCGCTCTGGCTTCGTTTTGAGGTTGGGGTGGAAGCAGCGGGCAGGGTGGCTCCCATTAATCCGTGGTACCTTACCTCCCCTGAGACCCGCACCCTTTTACTTAAGTCCCTCGACTCGTATTTTCTGGATAACGAGGGGTCGGTTTCATCTGCTGTGTCCCTGTGGGAGGCCTTTAAGACTGTGATTCGTGGGCAGGCCCTCTCCCTTATTGCTGAGGCTAAGAGAGCGAGGAATAGAGAAGTGGTTGATCTTGAGGGGGAAATTTCTGTACTGGAGGAGGGCTTGGAATCTGGTGTCACGCCTGAGAAGCTCCATGCCCTGGGTCTGAAACAATTTGATTATAAGTCCTTGGTCACGGATGCCGCCAAAGTGATGTTTCGGGAGCAACAGGGACGTTTGTATGATGTGGGTGATAAAGCGGGTAAATTGCTGGCGTGGCTGGATAAGAAGGAGAGAGCTAATCGTGTGGTACCCGTGATTCAGTCTGCCTGTGGTGTGAGTGTAACGGACCCGATTGGGATAGTTGACCGGTTTGCCGAGTAATTCCGTGTGGTGTATACCCCTGTGTCTGTGAGGGATGTGGTTGACTCTCGCCTTCTGTTGCGTGATATAGCCCTGCCCATTGTTTCTGATTCGGACCGTGTGGCGTTGGACTCCCCCTTTACGGTTGATGAGATAGCTACTGCCATCCGTTCCCTCCGTTCTGGCAAAGCATTGGGCCCGAACGGGTTGCCAATCGAATTGTACAAATTGCGTCCGGATAGGCTTGCTCCGTATCTCCGCGCCATGTTTCTGGAGTCCCAGAAACGGGGTATTCTCCCTTATGATCAGAGACTAGCCACGATAGTTGTCATCCCCAAGGAGGGCAAACCACGTGATCTTTGTTCCTCCTATAGACCCATATCCCTACTAAATGTTGAACCCAAGGTGTTGGCGAAACTCCTGGCCACCCGTCTCTTGACGGTCATTAGTGACTTGGTCCATCCGGATCAATATGGATTTATCCCACATCGCAACACGGCTCTGAACCTACGTCGTCTTCATGGCGCGATCGCGAGGGCGGGGCTTCTGACGGAGCCGGCCATTTTGGCATCGTTGGATGCATCCATGGCCTTCGACACGGTGGAGTGGCCCTATCTTTGGGCGGCTCTTGAGAAATTTGGTTTTGGGCCTGATTTTATTGGTTGGGTCAAGTTGCTGTACGCGGCACCTCTGGCGCAAGTGGTGGTGAATGGTAGGGTCTCGGCTCCTTTCACCCTCGGCAGGGGTACCCGTCAGGGATGCCCCTTGTCTCCATTACTGTTTGCTCTCGCCTTGGAACCGTTGGCTGCCTGGCTCCGGTGGGAACCGTCTCTCAAGGGGATTCGCTGGTCTCCGGACTTTGAGGACCGCGTTTCGCTTTACGCGGACGATATCCTTTTATACCTCACCTCCCCGCGTAAATCTCTGTCTGTTCTGTTTGATGTTCTTGCTTCTTTTGGGGCCAACTCGGGCCTCGTTATTAATTGGGCCAAGTCCTGTGTATATGTTCTTTCGGGGGTTTTGCCCCCCTTGCCGAGTAGACTTCCCATTCAAGTAGTCCAATCGGGCTTCAAGTACTTAGGGATTTTTATTACGTTGGACCCGACGCTCCGCTTTGAGCATAATCTCCTCCCACCGTTGCTTAGACTGCGACTGGATGTGGCCCGTTGGCGCAAGCTTCCTTTATCACCGCTGGGCAGGGCGGCCCTGTTTAAAATTATGTCCTTGCCGCGATTCCTTTACGCGCTTCACAACTCTTATGACGCTATCCCTAAGACCTATTTCCAAGAGATTGAGAGTCTTCAACGGCAGTTGATATGGGATGGGCGACCCCGTATCGCACTCGCAAAGCTCACCATCCCCTGGTATGACGGGGGCATGGCGCTCCCCGATATCAAGCGATATTATTGGGCTTCCCAGTTGTCTGCCATTAATCATGTGATGTTTTCCCCGGGTCGTAATCCTGCATTCGAGATGGACAGACTCCAGCTTCCGGGTGGGGACTTTACTAGAGCGCTTTATTCCCGATCGGCCGGGCGCCATCTTGTGGGCCCATCCAGGATTGCAGTAACGGTGTGGCGGGCTGAGAGTGTGAGTTTGGGGTGGGAGGATCGATTGACGTTAGCGACACCGCTTTATGCATCCGAACGTTTGGGCGGACTCTGGTCTACCAAGGGTTTCGACCGCTGGGATGTGATTGGGATCTGTAAGGTGGGTGACGTGTACTCGAACGGTTGTGTGAAGTCGTTCCAGGCCCTCCAGGCGGAATATTGTTTGAGTGGTAGGGAATTTTTTCGCTACCTGCAGGTCCGACATGCCCTCGTCTCAGTCTTGGTTCCTGATGAGGCCTTGCCTGACTCTTCCCCCCTCGAGGACCGTGTCCTTGATGGGCATCTTCCCGATAGCACTATTTCTCTGATTTACAAGAAGTTGATTAATAATCGGGTGGACTTACTGATCCGACTTCGGGAGGCTTGGGTTCGCGATGGGTTGGAACTGGACGACGAGGATTGGCAATCGGCGCTCTCTTCTCCCAAGGAGGTGGCCATTCCTGCCCGTCTCCGTTTGGTTCAGCTTAAGATTCTTCATCGAGTCTATGTCACTGGTCCGCGTCTGGTTACGATGGGCTTTTCTTCAGATGGGCTATGCAAGCGTGGATGTGGCTTGAGTGCGACTTTTTTGCATATCCTTTGGGAGTGCCCGGTTATAGCTGCTTATTGGACTGCTGTGCTTGAGGTGATGACTGCTGTTACGGAGGTGGCCCTGCGACCGGAGCCTCGCAGATGTCTGTTGAATGTATGGGAACCCACTGACTACTCTGTGGCCCAGACCAGATGGGCTACCCTTGGTTACATGATTGCGAAGCGGGATGTCGCGCAACTCTGGGGCGCTTCCAGGCCCCCTGAGGTCTCGAGGTGGGAAGACAATATGGACTGGTCCATGTTTCGTGAAAAGACGGTTTATGTGGCCAGGGGCAGACCTAGGGCGTGGACGAAGGTTTGGGGCCAGTGGAATGATTATCGTGGGGGTATTTGCACCCCTCCCCTTGAAAACACTGCTGAGATTGTCCTTTCTCCCTAGACTAGAGTTCCCGGAACCTTTCCGTAAGGTTTTTTTATACTTCCGGTTCTCCCCGCTGCTCCCCTCCCCCCCCTCCCCGACTTGATTGGAGCCTCCGGGCTCTGGGTGTGTTCTCCTGATCGTGGAACCGTCCCCTCCGCTCTTTGGGCTGACCTTAATTATCGTCCATTCGCCTTTAGTGTATATGTTTTCTTTTTGTAAAAAATAAAAATACAAATTGTTCTGTGATGTCTATAGAGTAACGCTCTGTACTTGAGCTGTACCTATCCACGGGTGTATATTTTCTTACATGCATTTTGCCTTGTTATTAGCGGCCAGCCCGTGAGGTTGTAGGCCCATTCTTGTACTTTTCTATGCTTACTCCAATAAAGGTTTTTGAAAAAAAAAAAAAAAAAAACAATGCAATATTAATAACAAGTTACTTTTCACTATTTTCCCAACAGGTCCAATTTTTCCAATGCAGCAGATGACTCCACCTTAACTTACTAAAACCAAATGTAAATCTTACTTATCTTTTACTGCTTAGATATGTAAACAATTTCTTTTTTAGTAACATATGATTGCATACAACATATCTAAGTAGACATTTGCACACTCCTACAATCTAGTGTTGTGTCTGAATTATTTTAAAAACTAATGTGGAGACAAACTTCTTTCAGCTGTCACGATTTGCACAATCCTTTTAGAGTTGGACCAGACTTCCTCTAACATTCCTACTTCATTTTCTTTTTGAAATTCAGCAATTATTTTGTTTAGGTGTTGAAATATAAAGTTAAATCTTCCTCCTCTTTGAAGGTGAAGAAGTAATACCGCTCCTCTACACATGATTGTTCAATGGTACTGGTAATTCCACTATCACTATGGTAGATATCTGACAATAGCTTCTATGATATAGTTACACCACTATTCCATGATCATAATCAAAAAGGTGTGTTTACACTCAACAAAAAGAACAATCGTGCGCTTTTTATGCTAGACAGTATTGCTTCTAAACACCCTTTCACTGCTTTCTTCCATACCTTCAAAAAAGATTTCATGGATTTACATGCATAGTCTTTCAGGTCTGTATATCTCCAAGGTAAAACAAATGTACTTGTTTTTCTTTTTTCTTTTCTCACTGACATATATATATATATATATATATATATATAAACTCATAAGTCACTCCTATGGTAAGCTTTTGCAACCCTGAATACGGAGTGCTACGTTTTGTGTGAGAGGCTGCCCATGCATAACCATGCTAAGTTTTCTTTAGCTGCATGGACACATGTAGTGTAACCTGTCAAACACTTTAAAATGCTACCCTCCCACTAGTCCTAAAGGCAGATGTAGAATTAACCCTTCTTCATAAAATAGAATTGGATGTCACTAAGTACAACGTATTTCTGTATTATGTAAGCCCCAATGTGTCCCTTAAAGATTCCAGCGAAGTCCAGACACATACTAACTGAAACACACCAACCATTAGTAACCTGTAAAATTTGCCAAACAACTCTTTCAAGGTGTGCTCAATCCAAAAAATACTCCTTTGGCACATCGAATATAGTGCAACACGTAAACAACTTGAACCCCAACAACTTTGCTTGAGCTGCAACACAGAGATTGCACGACAACACACTTGCTGCTGCACCAAGCACATCAACTGCTACAACAGCATCTTCAGCAAACAGTCCATACTCACATATTGATCTTGAATTTGGTAAACTTACATTTCTATGCAGTTATTGCGATCAACTTTTGTGTTACGTGAAACAGTTTATCAACCTCATCAAAAACAAGAAACGGGAGCATCGGTGTCCTCAACATTAGTCATTAGAAATTTATCAAACTTTTTTGTTGCAACAACTACCCCGGCCGAAGGCAGTAAGAAATTTGCACACTTGCTACCTTTCTTGCGTCCTTTCTATCACACAGTGTGTGTACTTTGTCCACTTGCATTGGTCGCTTAAATGTGCTACCCAGTTCTCAGGAATCCGACGCACAGTCTGTGTAACGGACTGGAAATCCAAACATCCACTTCCCTCCCAAGGCAGTGGATACTTTGCGCATCAGTAGTCTTTGTTATTTTTCACCTTCTTTATCTTCCCCTCAATCAACACATCATCTACACATACACACACCTACTTCCTCCCTTTCTTGGCTGGGGTTATCAATTATTCTTGAATTTCATATTCTAATTCAAAGTCATGGCCTTTATCGATTTTTCTTGTAACTACTTCCCCGCTAAAGGCAGTGGTTAATTTGCTCACTTGCAGCCTTACTTACTTTTTACATTATTCATCTTTCACTCAATCAACACATCATCTACACATACACACACCTACTTGCTGCCTTTCTTGGCTATGGTTATCAACTATTCTTCTATTTCGAATTCAAAGTGCAGGCCCTTAATCGAGCCTTTTTGTTGTAGCTACTACTTGCAGCCTTTTTTGGCTGCGGTTATCAATTATGCTTCAAGTAATTCAAAGTTCAAGCCCTTTTTGAACCCTCTTGGTAACTACTACCCATGAATGGCAGTGGGTAATTTGCACACTTGCGTCCTTTCTTGCGTCCTTTCTACCGCACAGTGTGTGTACTTTGTGCACTTGCTTAACTCCTTAGATGAGATACCCGTTTCCCAGGCTCCCACTGCGGAATCTGACTAACAGTCTGTAATGGACTGGAAAACCAAACACTCATTTCTTTTACAAGGCACTGGTTTGTTTCCGCATGTGCTACCTTTCTTCCTTTTCACCTTATTCTACATCCACTACCTCAAACACACCTACCTGCTACCTTTCTTGCTGCCTTTGCCAAGTATTATTCTAATTCAAAGTAGAGTCCCTGAAATGGGCCCGGTGTTGTAATTTTTCAGCCCTACCGCCCACAGTGGTAACTTAGTGGAATTATATTGCTTCATTTGATGTGGTAGCCATTTCTTAGGCTCCCACTACGAAATTCGACGCCCTATCTGTATAATGAGGTGGAAATCCAAATATCCACTTCCCTGACAAGACAGTGGGTACTTTGCGCGTCTGCAGCCTTTCTAATTTTTCACCTTTTTTATCTTCTTCTCAATCAACACATCATCTACACATAACACACACCAACTTGCTGCCTTTTTTTGGCTGGAGTTCTCAATTATCCTTGAATTTCATATTCTGATTCAAACTCGTGGCCCTTTATTTTTTTGTTGTAGCTACTACCTCGGGCGAAGGCAGTGGGAAATTTGGACACTTACTGCCTTTCTTGGCTGGGGTTATCAATTATTCGTGAATTTCATATTCTGATTCAAACTCGTGGCCCTTTATGGAGCCTTTTTGTTGTACCTACTACCCTGGCCGAAGGCAGTGAAAAATGTGCACACTTGCTGCCTTTCTTGGCTGGGGTTATCAATTATTGTTCAATTTAATTTTCTGATTCAAAGTCAAGGCCCTTTATCGAGCCTATTTGTCGTAGCTAATACCCCGGCCGAAGGCAGTAGGATATTTTCACACTTGCTGCTTTTCTTCACTGGGGTTGTCAATTTTTTTTAAATTACCTACAACCTTAGAAACAATATTTTCATTTAGAAACAAATTTCAAAGTAATCCTCTCTGTAAAACTTCTTTGTCATGTTCAGTCATTTCTCCAATTCTTATATCTTGTAGAATAGTTCCATAATCAGCATCATTTGCTTGTTGCATATTTGTAATACGTTCCTTATATTCAAATTATGACCAAATGTTAACATATCCAATCCTAAATTACATCGTTTACTTATACTACCTGTGGTGCATGACAACAAATAAGAATACCACAAGCTATCTGGAGAAGTTTCAAGATTCTTGACGAAAATGAAACTTCTCA
Source organism: Lissotriton helveticus (assembly GCF_964261635.1). NCBI lineage: Eukaryota > Metazoa > Chordata > Amphibia > Caudata > Salamandridae > Lissotriton > Lissotriton helveticus. The sequence continues at coordinate 476,251,597 of NC_136062.1, forward strand.
TTATTGATGACCTAAGCATGGAATCAAACTTAATGCTGGCCTTTGAGCATTTTAGAATGCAGCAAATTCTTAAAACAGAGTATGACATATTACTGTTCCTCCCCCCGATCATGTATCATCACAGGGTACGTTCAACATCAGCGCCAAAGGTATTACTAACTCAGTGCACCAGAAATCATCACCACATGACCTTATTGAATAACATGACTTGTTTAAAAAAATATATATATCCTACTGTTTGGAGATATAGTTCAACTTCTGTGAATGGACAACCAATATTTATTAAAAAAGTTAATTTTAAAGACTTTGCTACCAATGCGTCCTGCTTGGACCACATAATCGCAGACTCCACAGAACTTTGTTCCTTCAGGTGCCTCTAACTCATTCCACCACTTATCACTGCATTCACACACACTAAATTACCAATATTGTGCAGCTGTAATCAATGCCACATAGTCATGAAGTCTTGGTAACCGCTACCTCCTACCATCACCACATGTCCGTATTTAGCTGCAATTTCACTGATTCTTCATTTATTACGTATAAAGTACAGTACCAAAGAAAGTAATCTCCCTCAAACCTACACAAAATCGCCAATTGCCCTTACAAAGCCAGAATGCACAAGACCAATAAAATTACTATCAGTACGTCCTGCCCGGACCACACATCTTCGCAAGCTCCATAAACCTTGTTGTTTCAAGTACCACTAACTCAGTGGAAGCTAAACTAAGTATAACACCTGTTTCATATGCTTATTCAAACTCAAGACCATTTATCGAGCCTTTTTGTTGTAGCTACTACCCCGGCCGAAGGCAATGGGAAATTTGCACACTTCCTGCCTTTCTTCACTGTGGTTATCAATTACTCTTGAATTTCATATTCTAATTCAAACTCATGTCCCTTTATCAAGCCTTTTTCATGTAGGTACTGCACTGCCAGAAGGCAGTGGGAAATGTGCGCACTTGCTGCGTTTCTTCGCAGGGGTTATGAACTATTGTTCAATTTCATATTTCTATTAAAAATGCAGGCCCTTTATCGAGCCCTTTTTGTTCTATCAACTACCCCGGCCGAAGGCAGTGGGAAATTTCCACACTTGCAGCCTTGTTTAGCTGGGGTTATCAATTATTCTTCAAGTAATTCAACTTCAAAGTCCAAGCCCTTTATTGAAACTTCTTGGTAACTACTACCCATTGAATGGCAGTGGATAATTTGCACACTTGCGTCCTTTCTACCACACATTGTGTGTACTTTGTGCACTTGCTTAACTCCTTAGATGAGATACCAGTTTCTCAGGCTCCCACTGCAGAATCCGTCGGCCTGTCTGTATAATGAACAGGAAAACCAAACACCCACTTCCCTTAGAAGGCAGTGGGTACTTTGCGCATCTGCAGCCTTTCTTATTTTTCACCTTTTTTTATCTTCCACTCAATCAACACATCATCTACACATACACACACCTACTTGCTGGCTTTTTTGCTGGGGTTATCAATTATGGTAATATTTTATATTGTAATTCAAAGTGCAGACCCTTTATACACACCTACCCCGACCATGCTCTCCCTCCCAGCATCTGCCGGTAGACACTGCAGCAGGGGAGAGCAGGGGTGTATCACAGGCCCCTCATCGAGTACAGCCTAGTACGCCAGGTGTGCGACACTCAAGCCTAAAATTGGTACATTGAGTACTACCTGGGTTGCAGGGTGCATCAGTCACTCCTAAATTTAGTGCACAGTGTGTCACCTGAGTTGACGGATGCGTGCAGCATGTCAGTAACTCCTAGAGTTAGTGTACCATCTGCCACCTGGGTTGCCGGGTGTGCCTCACCCACTCCAAGACTTAGAGCACTTTGTACAGTCTCGGTTGCCAGATCTGTGTCAGTCACTCAAGAGTTACTGCGGTTGCCGACTAATTTTGAAATTCTAATGACAAACCCCAGAAAGGGGCCAATATTGTTATTTTTAAACCCTACCACCCAGAGTCGGGAGTGTGTACTTTATGCGCTTGCTTGCTTATTTATTTTAATTTTATTTATTTTGAAAGTTTTATATAGCGCGGACAAGATCTTTGCAGATATCAGAGCGCTTTACAAAGAGGGGTACATGAGGGAGCATAATCAGACAGATATATCAATAGATCAAACAGTACATGTAGGTGGCTGCAAAGCCAATCATGTGAGTAATAAGATAACAATACAAATAAGCAAAGGGGTCAAACATGTAGTACAGATCGGTGCATAGTCTTACCAGAGTTCGAGATAATAGTTCAAGTGTATTTAGCCATGAGGATAGCTTTTACTTCATTTTTAAAGAGTGTAGTGGAAGAGATGAAGCAACAGGTTTTCCACATCACCAAATACCACCAGGGTTTGAACCATGCAAAGAATGCAAGTGTGTTGCATTACCTTAATGACTGGCCAGAAAACCAGCCTACCTAATCGACAAAGATGTAGGGCCTTCTGAGGCATTAAGAAAAGTGAAATGAATTAACAGTCTACAAGAAACTACAGGGTTACTCTCCTTTCAGAACAGCCCACAAAAACAATAAGACAATCAAGGCATAGTAGTGGCACCAGCATGAATCAGAGTGTTTTAAACTATTCAGCAGCAGAGCCCAAATATCACCTCTGTGCAGGTTCGGCACCTTATACCACGCCAGACCACGACTTACTACATTTGTCAGGAAATATTATTCAGGCTCCACCAGAAGGCAGCCTGCCCGATGACATGATTAAGTGGCAATTTCGTCCCCCACATCACACAAAAACAAACACCTAGTGTTGGACCCTTGTATGCAGAATGTCCAAACTGCCTTCCTCTTATGTTAGGCCTGCAGTTAAAGTTAGCCTAATGAATGCATCAAGAGGAGAAGTTGGAGTATGGTCCCAAATATACCCTAGCGAGGATATACTTGTACCCAATCACCAGAGTCAGAATCAGAAGAAATATTAAAGGCTATTCAAAAGACTTTCAAACTACACAGAGTAAAAATAGACATAGTTACTTGATTGTTAAAAGTAAAGTACACAGGGGGAACCGCACTCTTGTTCACAGTTCAAAGTTTTTGAGGTAGCACCAAAGCAATAGTCGAAGTTATGTGCACTGCTCTCTGCCAGTCAATAGAAAAACAGTGTCTGCTAGAGCAATTCAATCAGCCAATAAAAGATAAGTGCACTAACAAAAAGACCAGCCTGATAAAAGGTAGCAGATACTTAACACAATGACATCCTACTGAATTGTACCTTTTTATCTTAATCAACAGCCAATTTGCTAAACAAGAACACAGGCTGAACCAGCGTGATTTGTTTGGGGGAGGGGGCAACAATTTGATGGAAGAGTTCTACTGAAAAGAATAAGTGATGGAAGCATCGATGTACTAACAGAGCAATACCATGCAACTGTGGATCCAGAGTCACTATTAAGGAAATGGACTACAGTTCTCCCAGTCTCTGCGCCTAAATCAGACAGAAACATTAGATACGAACATGAATCTTTTTGCGGTTATTTATCCATTTTTTGATCTCTACAAATAAACGGATCATATGCCGCTACTTAAGTAAAGGACAAATACGTTATTTTAATACTTCATGCAGAGTAACATTCCAGCAGGAATATTCTGTAACAACTTTGTAAAGATGAAAAATGTATTACAAGCTTTAAAACACAAGAGCACACACAGCTGCAGAGGAAATGCCTTTGCACGCTTCTTAATATAAAATACAATCGTAAAGCATGGTACAGTTTTCCAGAGAACCAGCCTACAACAAACAGTACTGAGAACATGCACTCATGAAAGAAGAAGGGAATCTTAAAAGGCCACCATAAGTCAGCAGTTTGTGATTTCACAATTTTCAAATCTGGGAAAGCACATGCTAGTAGCACCCTGAAGAGAAGGCTTCGAAGCACCGAATCACCTCGTGTTGGGGAGCATATTAGCCAACACTAAACTATGCTCACTTAACGGAAGTGGCAGTTCAGACAACAAAGGCCTACCGAGTGATTCGGTTCTGCTCGAGATGGAAACTAGTGCTCACTCAAACAACACTTTGGCTCCAAGCCGTGCAATCGCAAAGCATGACACATTAAAAAAGCAAGTAGTAAGACCTTTTAAATATGGAAGCAGTTTCTCAAGACTCTCACTGTGGAATGCAACTCCCACTCTATGTAATGGACTGGAAATCCAAACATGCACTTCCCTGACAAGGCAGTGGGTATTGTGCGGGTCTGCTGCCTTTGTTATTTTTCACCTTATTCATCTTCCACTCAATCAACACATCCACACATACATACACATACTTGCTGCCATTTTTGACAGAGGTTCAATTTCATATTCCTATTCAAAGTGCAGGCCCTTTGTCGAGCCTTTTTCTTGTAGCTACTACCCCGGCCAAAGGCAGTGAGAAATGTGCACACTTGCTGCCTTTCTTGGGTGGGGTTATCAATTATTCTTCTTGTAATACAAATTCAAACTACAGGCCCTTTATTGAGCCTTCTTGGTAACTATTACTTGTGAATGGCAGTGGGTAATTTGCACACTTCCTGCCGTTCATGTATAATAAAAAGCTTAATAAAAGTCTACCCATATTAAAAAAGAACCAGTATAGTCAATGGTTATCAAATCTTCTGTTTGTTATTCTAATTCAAAGTACAGGCCTTTTATTGAGCCTTCTTCATAACTACTACACGTGAATAGCAGTGGGTAATTTGCACACTTGCAGCCTTTCTTATTTTTTACATTATTCATCTTCCACTCAATCAACACACCATCTACACGTACACACTCACCTACTTGCTGCCTTTCTTGGCTATGGTTATAAACTATTCTATTTCATATTCCTATTCAAAGTGCAGGCCCTTTATCGAGCCTTTTTGTTGTAACTACCCCAGCCGAAGGCAGTAGGAAATTTGCACAATTGCTGCCTTTCTAGAAGTGCGTTAGTTTTTCCTGGAACTTTAAGGATACAGACTGGGCAATTAAAGGTATAAAAGACAATTTTGCCGGTGCATGGAAGAGTGCATACATAGTCTATAGGGGTTTGAAGCAGTCCATGCCCTAAGGCCCACTTTACAACATGACTACTTCTGTACTACCTGAATGATTACAATTCTGAAAGAAAAATGTCTCAAACCATTTTAATAAATGTATTCTTATAACATCTCATAACTTAATAGAGCTTCTAAAATAATTTCATCATGTATTTCATATGCCCGATAATCAATTTCAAAAGTCATATGATCATACTCGATGTCAACTAATGCTTCCAGAAAATCAACATCTAAGGTTTAGTCTAGGAAATTACAGCTAATATCTGCAGCATTTATATCTTCCGCTACTTGTAAAAAGTATGTTCAGCTCTTCTATGACACTGTTACTAATTTCGAAAGTGTCTTCCGAATTGTTTTGTTTATTTTCCATACTGAATTTCTTATGTTGTAGGTCCTTGTACATAAACTTTTCATTTAATCTTTACTGTAGTATCAGCGTATGTGGTGATTCATATGAATTATATTAAATATTTATTTTTCAAATAAAACAATATTTTGTACATGAGTGTATTCTATTTTAAAAACATTGGAAAATTAAATACAATAAATAGTGTCACTCTGCATTGTGTCAAGTGCTTTATTTATTTATCCTACCTACTGTGTTGCAAACTTAAAACAGTGACGACAGCAGTGCCTTAGTTTGACTCACCCCATTACATTGTCAATTAGGGTGGAGGGAGGCAAAGTAAAGGAGTAAAATACAGGTCTATAGATGTACTGCTATATTCAGGACACTGGATGAAGCACTGAATAAACAAAGTCAGATTAAAAAAAACATACACAAAAGAAGGCTGCACAAAAGATACACAAAGGAAAGCTACACAAAAAGGACACCGAATCTTGAAAACAAAGTGGGAAGTAGGCAAAAGAACAAAAAAGCCAACACCACGGCAACGGACGCTACGCTGTGGAACTCATTCTGAAGAGGTAGAAACATACTGTTTATAAAAATGGAGTTCAAGTAAAGAAAAAGAAAAAAAAATACATGGATGACAAAGTCACTGGAGTAATACTCTGTTCCCCAACACAAAAAAGGAATTTGCAAAAATTATATGTACGAATGTTTAAGGAGCTGCAAAGGAACCCATTCCCCGGGATTCAAAAAATATCATTAGGGACCATGTGGGGAACACCAATGCCCGCACGGTCCCAGCCGGCTCCCCGCGTCCTTCGAAAGCTGGCATTGCTTTGTCAGAGAGAGCAGTTTATATGCTGCTCTCTAACGAAAAGCAACCTGCTTTCCTACTTGAAAGACACAGCAGCTTAACTTGCTCTCTCTTTCAAATAGGAAACTGGTTTGCTGTGCTAAAGTGGGAGCCGCGACGCTCCCGCCCTACCATACCAAACAGCAGTGTCCCGGGGGTAGATACCCCGGGACACTGCAGGAGTTGGCCCTGAGACATGGTGGTCCCCAGAACAATCAAGAGGTCCAGGACTGAGGCCGCGCGACTCCCTCCCAACATTAAAAAGCCCAGAAAAGTGGTAATCCCCGGGGCTGGGAGGTCCGTGCCGTCACGGACCCCCCCCCTATTTTAAATATTACTGCCCCAGGAAGGTGGAGGTCCCCGGGGCATGTACGAGGGCCTTAACCCCCCCGCATACTTCAAAATAAAAGATGGCTGCCAACACTTCCTAGATTGAAGCGTTGACAGCCAATCAGCATGCAGCTTGTGATTGTACGGATTTCCGTACGCCTCGATTTTTCTATTTAAAAAATAATAATAATTATAGCCTAAGAATCCATGAACGACCCCCTGAGCAAGCCTAGAAGATCAGGATGTTTCTACCCTGCCCCCTTTCCTTATTTCTCAACTTTGTTTTACTGTTTTCTTGTGACTCTGTTCTAGCGACCAACAACACGGCTGCCAACACTTCCTGGTTTGGAGTGTTGACAGCCAATCAGCATGCAGCTCGTGCTCGTAATTATACTAATTTCCGTACGCGTACCCCGCAATTTTTCTATTAAAAATAAATAAATAAATAGCCTAAATATTCATAAACGACCCCCTGAGCAAGCCTTGAGGGTCAGGATGGTTCTACCCTGCCCCCTTTCCTTATTTCTCAACTTTGTTTTACTGTTTTCTTGGGACTCGGTTCTACCGACACAAGATGGCTGCCAACACTTCCTGGTTTGGAGTGTTGACAGACAGTTGACAACCAATCAGCATGCAGCTCGTGCTCGTAATTGTGCGGATTTCCGTACGCGTGCTGAACTCAGTCTCTAGATATCGCTATGATTTTACTTGTAATTTTCTCAGAAACTACTGAACGGATTTACACCATTTAACAAAAAGCACAATCTGCGAACCAAACTACCTCTCTGCCAAATTTGGTGTAATTCCGTTCAGCCGTTCGGGCTGTAGCCCTGGCTAAAGGTCCCTATGGAAAATTGCATGGGGAAAACACGTTTTGGGACCCCCCTTTTTTCTCGGCCCCCACTTGACGAATCACCCCCAAACTTTCAGGGAAGGAGCGGAACCGAGCAGGCCATTTTCTTGGAGAAAATCACGAAGATTCGTCCACCAGCGCCAAAGTCATTCCAAATAGAATGTTGTGGATTTCCTATGGAAACTAAGTCCTAACTATTACATGTATGTGGGGCACATATATGATTGTGTTTCCGGGGTCCCGCGCATGGGCGGGAATAGTCTAGTGCTTATGACTATTGATTAGGATCCCCTGGAAGATAACCCTCTGTACCCAGAGCTTAATGCCAGGAGCTTTGCTCCCACAACCCAGTGGCCTGCATGTAAACATTATTTACAACAAGGGGTGGTGATGGACAGAGTCTCTGAATTAAGCAGAGTACTCTCACCCAGTCAAGAGATCAGGGCTAGATCCAACACCGTTTTTTAGCTCATTGCACCATCCCAGTTTCAGAACCTGGCTGTATGCAAATTAGTCTGTCCCTGGCCCAGTGCATCATGGGAACAGGGCAGACCAGACTACAAAAGCCAATTCTTACACTGGGAAGGAAACAAGCTTCCGGGGACCGGTTTCTGCCATTTCAGGCGTCTTCGGCCCGGCTTGCTTGAATCCTGATGGTGCAATGAGCAAGGGACTCACATCTGAGTATACCCTACCACGCTTAGGGTGGACAAAATTATTTACAACAAGGGGTGGTGTTGGATCTAGCCCTGATCTCTTGACTGGGTGAGAGTATTCTGCTTAATTCAGAGACTCTGTCCCTCACCACCCCTTGTTGTAAACTGCATGTAAACATCCACCAACTGGAGGTCCACTATTCCCCATTGGGTAACATTGGGCATCAGCACTCTGCACCCAGCCGCCCTAGTGCCGCTGAGGGTGTAACAAGAGTGCATCTTTGACCCTGGGGGAAGCCATGTACTTACTCCAGGAGCCCAACCCAAAAGACCGATTACTTACCTGGTAACCGTTAACTTTATTTCACTCCGTAGAAACCTATTGACTGTTTTTCTCTGAAAAATGTGTGGAGTTGGTTTGTATGGAAACCTAAAAAAAGTACACTTGAGCAAAACAGTTTTTAGGTCTCGCCTGTCGATGCGCATGCGCATCGAGCAAGCGAGACTATAGGGGCTCATCTACTCTTTATCTAACTTGCAAGGAATCGTGGCGATTCCTTGCAGTGCCCGTGACTTTTAAGCTCAATGCGCATGTGCATTGAGCTTAAAAGCGCGTGCACAGCCGCCCGCATTCCTCCGACACCTTTGAAGTGAAGCTTAGCTTCACTTCAAAGGCCCGGCTTCTTCACACCCACATGCCGCTCTGCCCCGCTCCGCCCCCTCCCCTGAGTCATCCTGCCTGCCCCTTCCCGCCGTGTCGCATTTCTCCTCCCCCCTCCCCTCTCCCCTCTCTTCCCTCCGTCTTGTTTTCTTTGATGCTGGTATTTCCATATCTGGCAGCTTCCTGCCCTCACCCCACGCACGCTGTTTATTTATTTATATTTAATATGCAGGAGATCTCAGTTTATTTAATTTATAATTAATGATGCCGCCCACGCTGAGGCTCGAACCCTGTTCTCCTCCTCCAAAGTCGGCATCGTTATATGTTGAGCCACCTCTTCGCACCGTTTGTTTGTGCTGACTTTCTTGCTCTGCCGCTGCTGGCAGCGGCATTGCGCTTGGAGGGAACATGTAATTGACCCGTCTCGCTTCTTTTCATTTGAATTTTTTTTACATTGTCTCCTTCCTTCCGCCCCTCGCAGTTTGTTTTCCTTGCACCGTCCCTTCTTACAGTCCCTTTAACCATTTTGGTGTTGCTCAGCCCCAACTAGCATGTTATTGTCAAGCCTCCAAATATGCAGCACAAACACGACGTACAAAGAGATTAACGTGTTGCCTGGAGCACATTTCGGGAATAACATTAAATGAAAGCCCAAACCCGCTTTACCGCAACTTGCTTTCACTTGTTGTCTTTGTTTCCAGTGCTATTTTAGAGCTTTGTGCAAACTACACTCTCGTTATTTTGCTGGTAATAACTTTGAGGGAATAGCGTATTTTTGTTTTTTAAATAGCTGGCAGCTTCCTGCCCTCACCCCACGCACGCTGTTTATTTATTTATATTTAATATGCAGGAGATCTCAGTTTATTTAATTTATAATTAATGATGCCGCCCACGCTGAGGCTCGAACCCTGTTCTCCTTCTCCAAAGTCGGCATCGTTATATGTTGAGCCACCTCTTCGCACCGTTTGTTTGTGCTGACTTTCTTGCTCTGCCGCTGCTGGCAGCGGCATTGCGCTTGGAGGGAACATGTAATTGACCCGTCTCGCTTCTTTTCATTTGAATTTTTTTTACATTGTCTCCTTCCTTCTGCCCCTCGCAGTTTGTTTTCCTTGCACCGTCCCTTCTTACAGTCCCTTTAACCATTTTGGTGTTGCTCAGCCCCAACTAGCATGTTATTGTCAAGCCTCCAAATATGCAGCACAAACACGACGTACAAAGAGATTAACGTGTTGCCTGGAGCACATTTCGGGAATAACATTAAATGAAAGCCCAAACCCGCTTTACCGCAACTTGCTTTCACTTGTTGTCTTTGTTTCCAGTGCTATTTTAGAGCTTTGTGCAAACTACACTCTCGTTATTTTGCTGGTAATAACTTTGAGGGAATAGCGTATTTTTGTTTTTTAAATAGCATGCACGAAAACAGTATAATTTCAATTTGCACCACTTATTTCCCATGTTTGTGTCAATGTAAAAATCGACCCTGCACACCCAGCACCAGGGCCGTGTGCCTCAATGATGCAGTACACGCACCAGTAACTGAAATATGACGAAAGACTGAAAGGAGTAGCTACAAGCTGTGCTCTAGTTCTGCTCTCCAAAAAATCAGCAAAGAAACAAGCAATTAAGAACATTTCATTGAAGAAACCATTGAGCAGGAAACAGAAGGAAATCCTACAGAAAGAATCCTAGAGAAAGAAGCTTGAGGTATGTAAACACTTTTATTATGCAAAGGACGTCAATTTCAGGATGCTCAGATGCTCTCATTGGAGTGAAGCGATGGCTTACGTTGAATGAAGAAGCAGCTCTGAGCACTTCAAGAACAGCTGTAGTTTACCACAAGGCACAGAGGCTCTGGCAAGCTTGCATAATGTGGCGGTAGTCCACATCTCGTCATCTAGTGCCCCTCCCTCTGACCACATTATAACACGTTTGTGCCGAGTTGGCTCTATGGTTTATGCAGGAATGAAAAGAAACAAGTAAAATGCATCAGAGATGAGAAAATAAAAAACAGCGAATCTTTCGTACTAAAAAGATGTATGTGAAATAGTTACGAATCTGTTAAAATATGAGCGACAATCCTCAAGTCATCCACAACTTACACTGGTGCTGTTCACTGAAGGGTTCACACTCTGCTTATTCAATTGTTGGCCTCTTGCTGAGATGGTGAATAAAAAGCTATTTAGTGTTCATTTGTATTAGAGCATGAATTACAAGATCAGCGAGTAGTAGTGAGACCACCCAACAATTCTCCATCAGTTGGCAAGTAAGGGGCCATTCTAAAATGGCAACACCCAGATCCTGGACTGCCTAACTCTCGGCCCACCCATAGTATAGTCTGGTAAAGATGATGCTCACGAGTGCCTGTGCAGCAACAAAAAATATCAAAAATGCATAATCTCGCCGGCGCTGAACTATGGATCGATAATTATTTGTCAAATACATTTTTAAAACATAAATGTTCCTCTAAGGCACATGGCAGATGCTATCTGTAGCCTTGAAAGTCCATAGGCCCTGAGAAGTGAAAGGTGATTGGTGAGGGCAAGTTGTGCTAAGACATACTCCTAAGCTTGTGTGCTCACCCTCAAACCTTCACCCTCAACCCCTCACTCACCCTCACTCTCACTCACCCTCACTCAGCCTCAACTACTCTCACTCACCCTCAACCCCTCACCCTAACTCACACTCACCCTCAACACCTCACTCACCCTCACCCTCACTCACCCTCACCCTCACTCAACACCTCACCCTCAACCTCAACCCCTCACCCTCACTCACCCTCACTCTCACTCACCCTCAACCCCTCACCCTCACTCACCCTCACTCACCCTCACTCTCACTCACCCTCAACCCCTCACCCTCACTCACCCTCAACCCCTCACCCTCACTCACCCTCACCCACTCTCACCCTCACCCTCACTCATCCTCAACCCCTCACCCTCACACAGTGCAATAGGTCTCAGACCATTTCAGTTAGAGCTTTAAGAAATGTTTATGGCTTTTTTTATTTGTAATTCTTTAGCATTGGCTACAGGAAACAAAAATGCTAAACATTTACAAAAAAAACCCATAAACAATTCTAAAAGCACTAACTCTAATGGTGCGAGACCTATTGCATTTCCAATGCTTGTTACTTTTTGCTGATTGAGTATGTACAACAAATGCTTAACACTACTCTCGGATAAAGCCTTACTGCTCACCCACACTACCACAAATAGAGTAAGGTGCCATCTACTTTCACCTCTGGCTACCTTTGGGGTTCCACAGGACTCTGTGCACACTATACCTCACTTTGGTGTAGCATATACAGAGCCAGTTTCCTAATCTTGTTTTTTATTGTTCGGTACAAATTTCAGATATGATGCCACATTTAACCACATTTGGCAGTCGCATCTTCCTAAAATTGCAAGGGATTTGGCAGCACGCACTGAGGCTCCTGCAATGGTGGTAAACCTTTTTCAAATATTGTCCAAGCGCCATCCATCCCAAGAGGAGCAGCGATAGGCATTGTCAATGCCGTCGACTGAGTTGCTACTGTCGATGAAAAGTTGTCGTCGACAAAGTATTCGTTGTAGAAGGCATCGTCTATGAGAATGTTGTCAGCGGTGGAGGCGCCGTTGGCGATGGAGTTGCTGACGGTGGAGGAGTCGAAGCTGGCCGAATAGTCGACAGTGCAGGCACTGACAGAGATGAGCGCTGACAATGTACTAGGTCTTATCGACGACGACAAAGCTTCAGTCGATTTAGTCCTAGTCGATGAAGCCTCCGTGGATGATGAAAGCATCCTCGATGACTGCTGGGAAACAAATTCCAATGGCAGTTACATCGTCGACTAGGTATTTTTCGACGATGACATCTTTACAGCATCTGAGTTTTGGGGTGTTTAGAGGCAGTTTGAGGAGATTTTTCATCAGAAGGTAATAGTTGCTTCCCTTATTTTGAGGCAGTAGGTGCAGACTCATAATGGGTCTTTTTATGGTTTAAGTGTTTTTATTGAGTTTAAACACACAAAGGCTTCCATGCATAGTCAGTTATCATCGATCAAAATCTAGGTAGTACAACTGGCCATAGCCAATAAGGGCTGAAGTCCAGCCTCTTAACCCCTTCCACGCTCATGACGAGCTGGGCTCGTCATGAGGTAGACTCCTCGCACGCTCATGACGAGCCCAGCTCGTCATGTAACATGCGCTTTACAAAATCTCAGCGTGCGAGCGGAATTCCGCCCGCACGCATGCGGTTAATCACGTACATGGAATACCAACATAGGAAGAAGAAAAAAGGAAACAACCCCTCCCCCCTAGCTTACTCCCCCTCCCCCCACGTCCAATGCCCTGTGTCTCTCACCAATCCCCTTTCTCTCCTCCCAAATCATGCCAAGCCCCCAGTGACCACCCCACAGTCCGACTTCTGTGGATCCATGAGGCGCAACAGTCTCAGATATCTGGGACGGAATATGCTACTTACCAGTATGCATCTGTTCTTGGCATGTAGGGCTGCTGACATTTATATCTGTGCATAGATCGCCGCCTAGTGTTGGGTCCGGATGATTGCACATTGTTGTCCTGGAAGAGTCTTCAAAGTATCACGAGATAGGTGGCTCCTCCCCTGGACTACAGTGCGCATGGGCATCCTCTCCATCCTCAGATTGTTTTTCCCATTGTGGCAGAGATGGAGTATTATACAGTAAGTGATGACCATGCTTGAGAACAATTCTGAGTGCTACAGCTGCGACAGGCACCGGGGAGGAGGGCGGGCGATATAAATGTCAGCAGCCCTACATGCCAAGAACAGATGCATACTGGTAAGTAGCATATTCCGTTCGAGGCATGTGGGCTGCTGAATTTATATCTGTGCATGGAATTAATAGCAGTATCCTCCTTAGCGGCAGTTGCCAGTGCCAGCTGCAGCAGTCTGAAAAAGAGTTCTGAGAACAGCCTGACAGACAGCAGCTTGCTGTTTGGAGTGTACATCCACGCAGTAGTGTTTGGTGAATGTGTGTATGGTGGTCCATGTGGCTGCTCTACATATATCCTCTAGAGGAATGTTACCTAGGAAAGCCATGGATGCCCCTAACTTGCGTGTGGAATGCGCTCTTGGGGGAACTGTTAATGTGCGTTTGGCCTTTTGGTAACAGATCTGTATGCACTTAACAATCCATCTGGCTATACCTGATTTTGAAATTGGGTTGCCTTTGTGCTGTGCAGAGAAGGCAACAAACAGTTGCTTAGTTTTCCTGAAATCTTTAGTCCTGTCAATGTAATACAGGAGAGCCCTCTTAACATCCAGTGTGTGTAGTGCTCTGTCTGCTACTGAATCAGGATTTGTGAAGAATACTGGCAGTTCAATAGTTTGGTTAATGTGGAACTGTGACACCACCTGACCCTGAAGACTATTCTGTTTAGGGCAGCGCTGAGCCTAGTCTAGCCTCTGTTCTTCCCTGACGTTGATTAGGCCATTATGTTTTGTGGTCAAAGCGTCCTGAGACCTGCCGGTGAGTTGGCGCTATACAAACCCATATTAACAATAACAATAACAACACCTTAGGCATAAATTTAGGGTTGGTACGCAGCACTACCCTATTAGCATGAATCTGAATGAAAGGCTCCTGAATAGTGAGGGCTTGCAGCTCACTAAGCCTTCTTAGCAATGTGATCGCTACTAGAAAAGCCACTTTCCATGTCAGAAATTGTATCTCACAAGAGTGAAGAGGTTCAAATGGTGGACCCATGAGTCTGGTGAGGACTACGTTTAGATTCCAGACAGGCGAAGGCGGGTGTCGTGGAAGAATCACCCTTTTGAGTCCCTCCATAAAAGCTTTAATGGCAGGCACTTTGAAAAGTGAAAGGTGCTGTCTGTTTTGAAGATAAGCTGCCATTGCAGCTAAATGTATCCTGATGGAACTATATGCCAGATTGCATCTGTATAGGTGCAATAAATAACATATGATGTTTTGCGTTGACGCATCCAGCGGATTTATGTCATTATTGGAACAGTAGATGACAAAACGCTTTCATTTTGCCGCATAGCACGCCCTGGTTGTAGGCCGCCTAGCCTCCTTGATGATGTCCATACAGTCAGGGGGCAGGTTGAGGTAGCCAAACTCTATGACCTCAGGAGCCATATTGCAAGGCTCAACTGTTGCGGATCTGGGTGCTGAATGTATCCATGGCTCTGAGTGAGGAGACTGGGTGTGAGTCGCAGTCGCTGGTGGGGCACCACTGAGAGTTCTAGGAACGTGGTGTACCATGCTTGCCTCGCCCACGTTGGAGCAACTAGGATGAGTGTCATGGAGTGCTGCCGCAGTTTTCGTGCCACCAGCGGTATGAGCGGTGCTGGAGGAAAAGCGTACGCAAATCTGTTTGACCAGTTCATCCATATCGCCTTGCCCTGAGACTGCGGGAGTGGGAACCTGGCGGCGAAGGTTTGGCATTTTGCGTTTTCTTGTGTGGCGAATAGGTCTATCTCTGGATGACCCCACTGCTGGAAATACGGTTGTAGCACTGAGGGATGTATCTCCCACTCGTGCATTTGATGGCTGTGCCTGCTGAGCAGGTCCGCCATCTGGTTGTCCTTGCCTGGGAGGTGTTCCGCCATGAGGAACATGTTCCTTTGAATGGCCCACTTCCACATGCTCTGTGCTAGATGTAACAATTGTGGAGAGTGTGTCCCTCCCTGCTTTTGGATGTAATACATTGCAGTCATGTTGTCCGTCCGGATCAGCACGACTTTGTTGCACAAATGCAATTTGAACGCCTTCATTGCCATGAAGATTGCCATCAGTTCCAGTAGGTTGATGTGCATCTTTTGCTGCTGCGTCGTCCATAGGCCCTGCACTGTGTAATGGAGGACATGCGCTCCCCAGCCCTGGAGAGATGCGTCCGCCGTCAGCACTATCTGTGGTACAGGCTCTTGGAACGGTCGTCCCCTGCAAAGGTTTTGTGTGTTCCACCAATGCAGAGAGTTGAATGCACGACCGGTCACCAACACTAGGTCTTTTAGATGTCCCTGAGCCTGGTTCCACTGTTGCGCCAAGCACTCCTGAAGCGGACGCATGTGCAGCCTCGCGTGTGGGACTATAAAGATGCAGGAGGCCATCATGCCTATCAGCTGCATAAACACTTGCGCTGAGAGTGAGTGTTGGGGCCTGAACTTTTGAATCAACACTTGCATGCTGGTGACTCTTGCTGAGTTTGGGCGTGCTGTTGCTGTCAGAGTGTTTATTTCTGCGCCTAAGTACTGTTGTACAGGTGCGGGTTGGAGATGAGATTTCTGGTAATTTAGAGAAAATCCCAGACTGTGTAGGAGGTGAATTGTGCGGGACATGTGGCTGGCACACTGCTGGACCGACTTTGCTTGGACAAGCCAGTCGTCCAGATATGGATAGACATGGATGTGTTGTCTCCGAAGGTGCCCAGCTACTGTAGCCAAGCACTTGGTAAACACTTTGGGGGCTGTAGTGACCCTGAAAGGCAGGACCTTATTTATTTATTTATTTATTTATTTATTTATTTTTTGCAATTTTTAAAGCGCTGCAATTACCCGTGGGTGTCTCGGCGCTAAGGACTAAAAACTAATTAGCCAGTGATTAAACGTTGAGACAATGAATAAAAGTGATGTATAAAAGATGTCATTGGGAAAACAGCCAAGTCTTTAGCTGCTTTCTGAAGACAATCAATGATGGACTAATCTTTATATTGAGGGGAAGGGAGTTCCACAATTTCGCAGCTGCTATGGTGAAACATCTATCTCCCCAAGTCACTGTCCTTGTTCTAGGGATCTGAAGCATGTGAGCCGTATTAGAGCGTAACGTTCTAGGGGTTGCCAAAGGTTTAAAGGAACTCCTCAGAAATCTAGGGCCCGTGTTGTTTATTGCCTTGTAGACAATGCATAGGGTCTTAAACTTCGTACGACTTCTGACTGGAAGCCAGTGCAGTTGGTCTAGGTGTCGAGAAACAGAGCTGTATTTGGGAATGACCTTGAACTGGTAATGCTGGTTGTTGATAGTGAACCTGAGATATTTCCTGTGACTGTGGTGAATGGGAATGTGGAAATACGCATCCTTCAGATCTAGGGTTGCAAGGAAATCCCCCTGACTGAGCAATGGTAGAACTTGCTGCAAAGTGAGCATGTGAAAGTGTTCTGATAGGATGTATTGGTTCAAGGGTCTGAGGTCCAGAATGGGTCGGAGAGACCCGTCCTTTTTTGGGATTAAGAAGTACAGTGAGTACACCCCTGTACCCTGCTGTTCGAAAGGCACAAGTTCTATGGCTCCTTTTTGCAACATGGAGATGACTTCTTGCTGCAATAAGTGCATGTGCTCTGCGGACATAGGACGGACCCTTGGGGGTATGTTGGGTGGAGTGGAGGTTAGTTCTAGACAATATCCGTATTGTATAAGTTGTCTCACCCACCTGTCCGTGGTAATGCCTTCCCAGACTGGCAGGAACTGCTGAAGTCTACCCCCGACCGGTGTTATATGGTCTG
This sequence comes from Lissotriton helveticus, assembly GCF_964261635.1. NCBI lineage: Eukaryota > Metazoa > Chordata > Amphibia > Caudata > Salamandridae > Lissotriton > Lissotriton helveticus. Next base: position 476,268,825 of record NC_136062.1, read on the forward strand.
GGGGCAGTGACAAGACGTCACTGTTTATTGGTGGTGGAGGATCTGGCATTATTATTTCCCCGTCCTCTGCCTTTGGTGCTGTTCCCACGGTATCCACCCCTATTGTTCTTGTTATAGGTGGTTTGTGTGCCTCCTTTGTTGTATTGGGTTTGCAGCGACGCTTGTCCCCTAGAAGCTCCCCTGTTACCGGAGCGACGAAAGGAACCACCCCTGAACTTTTGTGACTGAAGAGCTCCTATGGACTTGGCAGTTTGTGTCTTTTTTAATTTTTTTGAGGGTGGTGTCTACCTCAGGACCAAATAGAAAGTCAGGGTTAACTGGCTGATTAAGTAGAGTTGTTTGGATCTCTGACTTGAAACCAGAGATGCGGAGCCAGGCATGCCTTCTGAGCATAACACTAGTGTTGATGGCCCTAGCCGCTGTGTCAGCTGCATCTAACGCACATTTAATGGATGCGTTTGAGATTAACTTCCCCTCCTGTATGAGCATTTCTGCTCCCTCCTTATAAGCATCAGGCAGGTGTTGCAGTAGCTGCTCTAACGTGTCGTAATGAGCCCTATCATGTCTTGCTAATAGGGCCTGTGTATTTGAGATTCCCCAAATATTAGCCGCTTTAGCTGCTACACGTTTGCCAGCAGCTTCCAAGATCTTGGATTCTTTGTCCGGAGGAGCATCACCACTTGTTTGAGAGTTCGCTCTCTTACGAGCATTAGCCACCACCAAGGAGTCCAACGGGAGCTGGCCTTTGATATACGTAGGGTCTACAGGCGCAGGCCGGTATTTCCTTTCAATCCTGGGGTTTACAACCCGTGCCCTTGTTGGTTCTTTGAAAATGTCACCAGCATGTTTGAGCACACCTTTAAGCATAGGCAAAGTTTTCACTGATCTTTCTGAAGTTGAGAAGGTATCAAACAAAGTCTTCCTCCACTGGATCAGCGTGCATATCTACATCATGGTTAAGGGCTGCCCTTTCAATCAATGCGTTAAACGCAGCAGTATCCTCAGTAGGCGATGTTTTGACCGGATAGGACTGAGTGTCAGGGGTGGCGTGTGGTTCATCAGGGTCAACAGGGTCAGTCCAGGGTTGGGACTCCTCTTGATCTGTGTCAATAGGATAATTAAACTGTTCCTCATTGTACCCGCCCTCCACATCCTCGTGGGCAGGTGTGGGAGAATAGGTAGATTCCTGTCCACAGGATTGTAGAGGTTTCAAAAAGAGCAGGGGAGATGGCGGAGTCCCTTTTCTTTTTGAGTGGTATCTTGTATGACTCCATAGGATTCTCAGGAATGATTTTCCATTTATAAATAGTGAGTCGTCCTGAATCTGAGTCGATGAACAGTTTCGATTGATTATCATAGGACAGTGCCTGGAACAGAACATCCTCCTCCATGGGCTGAGTATTTGAGGCTACCGACGATGATTTTGATGTGTCGGTGCCCTTTGGGAGCTGGACCGCCTTAGGTCGTGCTGTTGGGGGCAGTCCGTATTTTATCGGCGACGGACTGACCTGCTTAGAGGTAGGCGTTGTTTTTGATCCGACCGACTTCGACTGTTCAGCATGTTGTTTGTGGCCATGCGTCGACTCGAGTTGTTGTTGCGTAGCAGGTACACTCTTTTGCTTTGAAATGCTATGTTCTTTCGGGCCGAGTTTGTTTTTTTACTCGAAGGCCTTGACTAGTAGTGGCTTTCGAAGCTTTGGATCGAGGGTCTTTTGAGTCTCGAGTCCCTTGGTAGAGTAGCCATCTTTGGACCCGGACGTCGACGACGTGAGCGTGACGTGCTTGACTGCAGACACGGCCTTCGGCGCCCTGATCTTTGGGTCGACACCCCCTTGCGACCCCGAGGGGTCGATCACGTTTCGACTTGGTTGGGTCCGAAGTCGTCGAGCCGATGACTGTTTTCACCAGTTTCGGTTTCGATTTAGTGTCTTTAGGTTTCGGTTTCGATTTCTCCACTGATTGTGGTTGATCTACCGATGGCCCTTTGGAAATGTTCTTAGGCGGGCCCGGAAGCGGGGCTATAGAACGTGGACGAAGATCTTGGCTAAGGCCTTCCGGCGATGCCTCGACCTGAGCCTTGGAAGAGTCTTTAGTGGGCCCCGCTACTGCGGTTGGGCCTCGCTCATCACTTGAGTCGTCGTTGATGGCTCCGATGGGTTGTGCGTCGTCTCCTACCTCGACGATGTCTTCATCATGGACGTAGATTTCCTCTTCGTCCTCATCATAGTTCGAGTCTTGCTCTGACGCGGGATCCGATCGTTGATCAGGTTCTCCTTCTTCTACACCCTCTTCGTTGTCAGCCCCGAAGATGTTCTCTGGGTCGGGCGCTGACTCCCGCGCCGACTGTCTTGCAGCGCGTCGAAGCCGAAGAGTTTTCTTCGACCTGAATCGAGAACAGGCTATACAGCTGGCCTCGTCGTGGTCCGGTGATAGACATTTATTGCACACCGGGTGCACATCGATGTGAGGGTATATGGAGTTCCAAACGGGGCATCGTTTGAACGGGCTCCGTTCCATCGTCGATAGTTGATGGGGCTTTGGTATCGAAAAAGGCAAGCGGCATTCGACGTCCGGCTCAAAGAACTGGAAAAAGTACGAGGACCGAACGAAAGACAATACCGACGCCCCAAAGGCCTTTTGGCCTTGAGAAAAAGTTTGTATACATATATTCCGAACGAGAGTTAAGTAAGTACAACCGAACCCAATGGCGAAAAAAAACAATCTGAGGTTGGAGAGGATGCCCATGCGCACTGTAGTCCAGGGGAGGAGCCACCTATCCCCCTAAGTTCAGCACCTTTATGGAGTACCTCCCCCTTAAATCGCTGCGCTACCAATATTGCCACCCCAGCTCTCTTAGTAGAACATGAGGAGAAGAACTGAGTGGGAAATCTGCGAGACCGGAGCCTGTGACAATCGCTCGCCAGCAAATGAGTCTCCTGGAGCAAGCATATATCTGCTTGTGCGTTCTCTAAGCACGACAGGATCGCCCTGCGCTTCACCGGATTATTAAGACCCCTCACATTGAGGGTTAGGACCCTAAGGGTAGCAGCAGGCATGACCAATAGCCAACAGGGTAAAGCTTACACTCAAGGGACCATATGTGGCATCGCCAGCGCAGTGGGCCGCTAAGGAGGGTAGAGTGACTCAGGCATGCGGAACTACACTAGGGCTAGGAACGGTTCGGACATGGAGCACTGGGCCCCCACTCTACCACCCCCAACAATTCCCAAACTACAAAACATGTTAAGGAAACAAAATAGCACAGAAACATACAGTCCATCAACCATGGTTGATCAGTGAAAGGAAATCTGGGTAAGTTACCACCTGGAAAGCCCCCGCTCTACCGCCAACGGCCTAGGCCTTAAGAAATCAAACAATCGACCTGCTACAGAGATAAAAGTCAGCCAGGCTGGGTGTTGGGGGGGGGGGATCTGCAGAAAGCGCCTCCAGAGCCGACCTTCTCCCCTCCATGACTTCCGCAGTGCGGGGGTTCCCGAGATGACGCCTGCGGCCCTGTAGACGCCATCGGGTCCTGGAATCCTCGACCTCTTCTTTGGAATCTTCCTCTTCACCCTCTGATTCTGGCAGCTTCACACTCAGCAGTCTGCTGGCCTCCGTCAACGATCGTAGCTGGTACAGTTTATTGTCCATGCGAAACATCAGTCTGAACGGATGGCCCCAGCTATAGGCGATATTGTGCTGCTGTAGGTGTGCAGTGATAGCCTTGAAGGACCTCCTCTTCTGTGAGGTGAGGGCGGATAAGTCCTGATAGAGGACTGGGGATTGTCCTCGAAACTGTAGAGGGTGCATTTGTCGCGCTTTTGATGATGGGTCTTTGTAGAGAGTTAAACTGATGCCTAGGAACGGACACTGCCTTCATAAGAGAGCTTGAAAGACTTCGGTTTTAGTCTCTCCAACAAAATAAGCAGTCTCTCTTCTCTTTCAAAGTCTTTGTAGAAAAAGTTCTGCAAATTCTACAGTCTTTTACCTTATGAAGAGGGTACACGTAGTAAATACAATCCTTGTGGGGATCCTCAGCATGCAGTAATTTCTTACCACATGACACACTAGGTCTGAAGATTCCTTTCTTTGCAGATTCTGACATAATGAAATCATAATATCCCAAGATGAAGAGAAAAAAACTCAGGGAGACTCCCTGTCACGAAGACGTGCAGTAGAAAATCTGAGGGACTTGCCTCTCCGTGGAGCGGTCTAGAGGGTGCTGAAGTCAGATTGGCTGTGCTTATGATTGGTTCTTTTTACAAAAGAATATGGATGGGCTAAGGCAGTGACTGTTCAATGCATTATTTCCTATGATAAGATTAATTACTGCTATTAAAAAATTTACTGTGAGAATCCCACTTCGACTGCAGGGATGATTCAAGCATGTGAATCTATGAAAGATCCAATACCGGATAAACCGGGAGACCATAGTAATTTTAGATAATATGTTGGCCTATTATAGGATTTTACGGTTACAAACAGTAGATGGTTTATCAGCACTATTACATTATATGTAAATGTAATCCAACCATCGTGCACAACAGTGCTCATGCATAAAGTGAATGAAACAAGTGAACTCGTGACAAAGTGCAAGGAACAACGAAAACGGTGCGAAAAATTATTAGAAAATGGTTACAAAACATGAATAATGTGAATACAACTAATGAAGAACATGTTAAGAACCAAAAACATCAGAAATTGCGCTGAGTGGTCGACGGTGTTTCAACCTTTTTGCATTTCAGGTTTTCGCTCGGACCAGATTACAAATGACTCAGTTGGTGCTAGGGTGGAGTCCGATCACGTTCCACATAAAGGACAAGATAGTGCATCATGGAGTGCATCCAGGGGGTGGTGTACTGTGAGAAGTTGGCCTGATAGGGGATGTTTCCAATTCTGGAACCACCTGCTATCTGACCAAACAATCCCTTATGGTGTCTGGTTGTAAGTCGACCTTATTAGACAAGCTATCCTAGGGGTAGCATGGACTAAGCAGCCTAAAGGCTTAACTTAAGAGGTCGTGTTAAGCGAGCTGTTTTACCACATACAATCCTGTAATATCAAATGAAAGGACACCACACAAGTATATATTATAAAAATATATGTGTTTATTACTAAAGACAATCCCCAGTATTCTTTATGAATAAAGGGGCACAAGCGTTAAATCAAAAGCACTGTTTAAACATACAAGTTGCACAATTATGGATGAGGGCGGGTGGCCACTCAAACCATATACTAAACAAGTGGTATAAGAGAGGCCATTCGAACAGTGGTTAGACCTAGGGCATCGCTGGGAGCAGTCAGGACAAGCAATGCTGAAGTCGGGAATGGCCCTCGGGATTCGGGAGATGTGCGGAAAGCGCACGCATGCACCAATGTTAACCAATGGTGCGTAAAAGTCATAAAGTTAAAGTTTAAGGACACTTCCGCTGGACCTAGAGGAACAAAACTTAACACACAGACCCTAGAGATGTGCACCAGTGTGGGAACACCGGAGGAGCAAAGTTACCTCACCCACAGGAAGTGGGTGCACAGGGTCGAAGTGGCGTCGGGTTTTGACACGCAGGCTCTTGGTGCTTGAAGCTGAAAGGGCTGCAGGCGGGTTGAAGATGAAGTGTCCGGTGGAGTCCAAGGGTGGACTCAAGTTGTAGAGTACCTGAAAGCAGAGGGGACAGAGTCTGGGTCACTCAGCAGTGACCAGGGTGGAACCAGGACGGAACCAGGCAATGTCGGGCGCAATCAGGTGGTCGTCGAGGAGCTTCTCTCCGCTGTCACGTGGGCTCTGGGGCATCTGCGACGTCCAGGAGCAGGTCACGATCTGTCCCACGCAGGCTCTCACCGTCGGTGCAGTCGGCTTCAAGTTTGGAGCAAACAAGCCTTGGCAAGAGCAATCCACGCGGGATCGGAAGATTGCTTCTCACTCGGACCAGGAAGGTCAGAGTCGGGGCTCCTTTTCAGGGGAGCTGGTGTGGATCTGGAGCAACCAGATTCACGAGTCTTCTTAGGTAGTTCGTCGGCACAGGGACCACTAGCCAGCTGGCAAGTGACCGGGCCAACGCGTTGAGCCAAATAGAGCCAAAGGGCCCCACGCAGCACTCGTCGAGTGTGGAGGGCTGAACTTCGGCTCAGGAGCAGCTCAGGGTGGGGGCTTCTCAAACCCCGGTGCACAGCTTCGAGGGTCACTCGTGGGCTGCACGGTCAGCGTCTCGTGGTCAATTCAAGATGGCGTGCCCCACGCTTCCGGTCGCCTCCACGGGTCTCAGCTCTGCAGGGACTGTGGATCGGGCTGTTGGAAGGCAGGCAAGCTTGATCTCGTCGATCTCAGTCGCTCGAGTTCCGGCGGGAACTGCAACTAAGTAGACGTCGAGGGCTGGATGGTGCCTGCTGCTGCAGGGTGGTCACTCCTTGACCACAAGGGAGATTCTTCGGGCTTCCACGTTGAGATGGAGGTCCAAGGGTCCAGAGTTTCGTTTCTAATGTTTCTTCCAGAAAATCTGATGTGCATGGGCACTGCTCCCACTCTTATTCCAATCTGGGGGGCGTGATTACCTGCTAGGTCCCCTCCTATGGGTGGGACCCAGGAAGTGGGTGGATACACCCCCTTCCTTTGATCCAGGCCGCCCTGGCACGAGGGCTGGAGTGCCCCAGAACCGGTTTGGCCGGATTATGCAAGGGGCAGCCTTGTGCGCCCCAGGCAGTGTCTGGTTTCTTTCAAACCTCCCTGCTACAATCCACTATCTCCTGTCTGGAGGGCGGTGACACCCTCCTGTGGCAGGAAACCCTTTGTCCAGGACCCATTTGGTTGAGTTTCGGTCAACTGCAGGGGTCCAGACATTTGTCTGTGGCAGAGGCATCCATTTTGTGGATCTTAAGGTCTTTGGAGAAATTAACCGCATTTAAGTGAAGTAACATGTCTTACCCCTCTAGAGGGGTGGAATGCTATCCCCGTCGCCAGAACTGGCGAGGGGATAGTATTCCAAATCGTATGACACCTTACACGACATGTTTTGATAAAGCCAAACCAAAGTTGCTATTTAACCGCGAGGATTATAAGGCACTTAAGAGTATATGGTATGGCATTATCCTGAAACAGCTTAGGGAGTTGTTCCCGACAGCTGCAGACAGGCTCAGCTCATGCTAGAGCTCCATCTCACATAAAACCACGCACTCTGCCTCCAGGATTGATGAGGCCTTCCATAGGAGTGGCTCACAGGTTTACATGTGTCCAGATATAGGTTTAGATACAGGTATACTATATCTAAGCAAGGGGTGATTACACCACCTTACCCCAGCTGAGTGATCTGCCAGTTGTGTCAATTTAAGAACCAGCCAGGGGTGGCAAAAGATATGCTGCAGCCCCTGGTAGGCCTTGGTGGCCCCTATGCCCTGGGCACCTATAGTGCATTATACAGGGGCTGACAAGGAGTCCATTTCCAATTGGTATGTGCCTATAGCACATGTATCATTAATTTAGTGAGAGAACAGCAGGCTGGGGGTCTGATCAGCAGGCCCACAGCCTCAGTAGTCGAAAACCAGTGAAGCAAAAAGCAAAAATTTGGGGTGACCATAGGATAGCAGACCCTACTCTCCTACACAACCCCCCCCCAAACGCAGGGACATTAAACTAACCTTGACCAGATAAGTCTTCATGTTCTAAGTGGAAGTACCTGGAGAGACCATCTGCATTACCATGGTCAGTCCCTGGGCGGTGCTCCACTGTAAAGTCCATCCCCTGTAGGGAAATGGACCACCTGAGCAGTTTGGGATTTTCACCCTTCATCTGATTAAGCCATAAGAGGGGCTTATGGTCTGTCTGCACCAGGAAGTGAGTTCCAAACAAGTAGGACCTCAACTTCTTTAATGCCCAAACCACAGCAAAGGCCTCCCTCTCAATGGCTGACCAACGTTTCTCTCTGGGAGTCAGCCTCCTGCTAATGAAAGCAATAGGCTGGTCTTGACCATCTTGATTAAGTTGTGAGAGCACAGCTCCCACCCCCAACTCAGAAGCATCTGTCTGAACAATGAACTGTTTGGAGTAGTCAGGACTCTTCAGGATAGGTGCAGAGCACATGGCCGTCTTCAGGTCATCAAATGCCTTTTGACAGCTAACTGTCCACTGAACCTTTTTTGGCATCTTCTTGGATGTCAAGTCATTTAATGGTGTCACTATAGACCCATAGTTTTTCACAAACTTTCTGTAATACCCAGTCAGGCCCAAGAAGGCTCTGACTTGTGTCTGGGTAACTGGAGGAGCCCAGTCCTGTATGGCCTGGATTTTGCTTTCCAGTGGCTGAACCTGGCCTCCACCTACTAGGTGGCCCAGGTATACAACCTTACTCTGCCCTATCTGGCACTTAGTGGCCTTGATAGTTAGGCCTGCCTTTTGCAGGGCCTCCAAAACTTTCTTCAGGTGGATCAGGTGATCCTCCCAGGTGGAGCTAAAGACAGCAATATCATCTAGATATGCTGCACAAAAGTCATCCAACCCAGTAAGGACTTGGTTCACCAACCTTTGGAAAGTGGCAGGTGCATTCTTCAAACCAAAGGGCATTACCACAAATTGATAATGTCCACTAGGGGTAGAGAATGCTGTTTTGGCTTTTGACTCCTCAGCTAATCTGATTTGCCAGTAGCCAGCTGTCAGATCAAATGTGCTCAGAAACTTGGCAGAAGCCAATCTGTCAATGAGCTCATCTGCTCTTGGAATGGGGTGAGCATCTGTCCTAGTGACAGCATTGAGACCCCTGTAGTCCACGCAAAATCTCATTTCTCTCTTTCCATCTTGGGTATGAGGTTTTGGCACAAGGACTACTGGGCTGGCCCATGGGCTCTCTGATGGCTCAATCACTCCAAGCTCTAACATCTTTTGCACCTCAGCCTTGATGCAATCCCTGACATGGTCAGGTTGCCTGTAGATCTTATTCTTCACAGGCAGACTGTCACCAGTGTCCACTACATGGGTACACCAGTCAGTCTGGCTGGGTGTGAGTGAAAACAAATGCCTGTGGGCCTGCAAAACTTGTCTGCAGTCCATCTGTTGCTGGTCAGTGAGGCTGCCTGCCAAGGCTACTCCATCAACTGAACCATCATCAGGGTTCTGAGAAAGCAGGTCTGGGAGAGGGTCACTCTCTTCCTCCTGATCCCCATCTGTGGCCATGAGCAAGCTCATGTCCTCCCTGTCCACAAATGCTTTCAAGCGATTCACATGGATTACCCTGTGAGGGCTCCTGGGTGTTCCAAAGTCCACCAAGTAGGTGACTTCTCCCTTCTTTTCAATGATAGGATAGGGTCCACTCCATTTGTCCTGGAGTGCTGCTGGAGCCACTGGCTCCAGTACCCACACCTTCTTGTCCTGGTTGGAACTCTACCAGTACAGCCTTTTGGTCATGCCAAGCTTTCTGCAATTCTTGGCTGGCCTCCAGGTTTTTGGATGCTCTTTCCATGTATTCAGCCATCCTGGAGCGGAGACCAAGTACATAGTCCACTATGTCTAGTTTGGGCTTTTTGAGAGGTAACTCCCATCCTTCCTTCACCAAACACAATGGACCTCTCACAGGGTGGCCAAACAAAAGTTCAAAAGGGCTGTAGCCAACCCCCTTCTGTGGGACCTCTCTGTAAGCAAAGAGCAGGCAGGGTAAAAGAATGTCCCATTTCCGCCTGAGCTTCTCTGGTAATCCTTTTATCATGCCTTTAAGGGTCTTGTTAAATCTCTCCACAAGCCCATTGCATTGTGGATGATATGGGGTGGTAAACTTATAGTTTACTCCACATTCCTTCCACATTGCTTTCAGATAGCTGGACATAAAATTGGTGCCCCTATCTGATAACACCTCCTTTGGGAAGCCCACTCTTGAGAAAACTGCAATGAGGGCTTTTGCCACCACAGGTGCTGTGGTGGTCCTCAGGGGAATAGCCTCTGGATACCTGGTGGCATGATCCACTACCACCAGTATAAACCTGTTCCCAGATGCTGTTTGGGGGTCCATTGGACCCACAATATCAATTCCAACTCTTTCAAAGGGAACCCCCACCACAGGTAGTGGTATTAGGGGGGCCTTTGTTGTGCCACCTGACTTACCACTGGCTTGGCAAGTGACACAGGAGCGACAAAACTCCTTGACATCCTCGGACATGTGAGGCCAGTGAAAGTGTGAAACAAGCCTGTCCCACGTCTTGTTCTGGCCTAAGTGTCCTGCAAGGGGAATATCATGGGCCAAGGTAAGAAGGAACCCCCTAAACTGCAGAGGTATGACCAACCTCCTGGTCATGCCAGGCTTGGGGTCTCTAGCCTCTGAGTAAAGGAGTCCATCATCCCAATACACAGTATGGGTACCTTGGGCATCCCCAGCAGCCTCAGCAGCAGCCTGCTGTCTGAGGGGTTCAAGGGAAGGGCAATCTAATTGAGCCTGCCTCAGGTCTGCCCTTGAGGGTCCCCCTGTCCCCAGAAACTCAACCTGGTCAGGTTCAAGCTCCTCAGAGACAGTCTCCTCTTGGGCTGCAGAATCAGTTTCCTCTGAAACTTGATCCTCAACCTGGGGCAAGGTGGAAGGCTGAGCCTTTCCTCTCTTGCTCCTTCTCTTGGGTTGTGGTTGGTCTATTGTTTCAAGATCCACCACTGGTTCAGGAAGGCACTTCTTAGCCTGAGCCCTTGTCATGGCAAGGACATGCTCTGAAATCCCTAGCATTTCTGCATGAGTCCTGTACTCCACTTCTGACCATGCTGAGCTTTCAAGGTCATTGCCTAACAGACAGTCTACTGGTAGGTCTGCACTCACCACAACTTTCTTTAGGCCATCAACCCCTCCCCAGGAGAAGTTCACAACTGCCACACTATGGGAGGTAGTGGAGTTGCTGGCGTTGGTCACTAGGTAGCTCTCACCTAGTACAATCTGTCCAGGGTCCACAAAGTCAGGTGTCACCATTGTGACACTGGCACATGTGTCCCTGTAGGCTTGAGCCAGTTTCTCATTAATTAAGGGAGTCTGCCTGTATTTGCCCAGGTTACTGGGGCTTACTGCAGTGGGCAACTCAATGTCCACATCATACAGGAGAACTGCCTGTGTAGGGATTCTGACTAGGCCAGATCCTACTTCAATACCCAGGGTCAACCCAGCTACACCCTTGGACTGTGTTCCACCACTGCTTACTGTACTTGGGGTTGCAGTTGCTTTAGGAGCTGTAGTGGTGGGAACTGGATTTGCCTTGGTGCACTCACTGCCCCAGTGTGAAACTGATTTGCAGGTATTACACCAAGGTGTCTTTGGACCTTTGTTCTTCTTCTTCTTGTTACCATTTTGGGAACCACCCTCCTTACTATTAGTTTGGGGGCCTGAAGACTTCTGGTCTTTTTCTTTATCTTTCTGATTCTGATTACCACCCTTCTGGTCTGTTTTCTTCTGGTCACCACCTTGGTTCTGGGGTTTCTGCTTAATCCTTGTTCTGACCCATTTGTCTGCCTTCTTTCCCAATTCTTGGGGAGAGGTCAGATCAGAGTCAATAAGGTATTGATGCAACAGCTGGTTTGTACAGTTATTAAGGATCTGTTCTCTCATTATAAGATTGTACAATCCTGTATAGTCTGAAACTTTACTTCCCTGCAACCAACCCTCCAAAGCCTTAGTGGCACACTCAACGAAATCAGTCCAGTCTTGAGTCTGTGCTTTCTGGGTGTCTCTGAACAACAACCTGTATTGCTCAGTGGTTAGGCCAAACCCTTCAATAAGAGCACTCTTCAAAACAGAGTAGTTTTTGGCATCCTCAGGTCTAACTGTGAGGAGCCTGTCCCTCCCTTTCTCAGAAAAGGAGTACCATAAAATTGCAGCCCACTGATCCTGAGGAACCTGCTGTACCATGCAGGCTCTCTCCAGAGCAGTCATCCATTTGTGGATGTCATCCCCTTCTTTAAAGGGGGGCACAATTTTTGTCAGGTTTCTATTGTCATAGCCCCTGTCTTTTTCTCTTGGAAAATTGCTGCCACCAGTGGCATCTAAGCCACTTAATTTCTGCTCTCTTGCCAAGGTAAGTCTAGCTTGAGCCAAGGTAAGTTTAGCTTGAGCCAGGGCTACCTCCTCCCTCTCTATCTGGAGTCTGACAGCCCTCATTCTGGCCCTATGCTCAGTCTTTTGAGAGGCAGTCATACCTCTCTCAGATTCTCTGGAGGCACTAGAAATATGAGAGTCCCCTGAGGGAGATCTCACTCTTCTGTTGCCTGGGAGAATAAGACTGTGGGATCTGGGGAGGTGCTGGCCCTCTCCATTTCCCAGTAGGTTTAAATTGGCCTGGCTAAGCCTGGCAAATCCAACCTGGCTACCCTCCTGACCCTGGTCTTCTGTGTCCTCAATCTCTGAGTCCTCATCCACCTCTTCTCCTTCTTCCTCCTGAGGGGTACCAGTTACAGCTGGGTTCTCTCCATCTCCTGACCTTAGGGGAATTCCCTTCGCCCTTTCTAAGTCATCCTGTTCTAGAATGGCTATCAGGATTGGACTGGTGGGGCTTCTGCCCCTTTTTAACCCTCTTGATTTGCACAAGGCAACCAAGTCCTTTCGGGTTAGCTTGTCATAGCTGGAAGTTGCCTGGGTAAGGTCAACTGTCACAGGAGTAGACCCTGAGGCTTTTCCTGTGTCAGACATGACTCTAGTGTGGTGTAAGTGATGCACCTACCTACACTAAGTGTTTTCCTACTGTACCTTACTAGTGAGTTGTAGTCAGGGTGTGCTAATCCCTTCAACCTACAACTACTAAGTTCAGTAGAACTTAATATGCTAAGCTTTTGATTTTATATGTACCTAGAGGTACTTGATGTGATCTTTCAATTTGATACAAAGATTGCAATGGTAAAACAACAGCAAGCTCAAATCCGCACCGCTGCTCACCAATGTGAGAAGTTGGCCTGATAGGGGATGTTTCCAATTCTGGAACCACCTGCTATCTGACCAAACAATCCCTTATGGTGTCTGGTTGTAAGTCAACCTTATTAGACAAGCTATCCTAGGGGTAGCATGGACTAAGCAGCCTAAAGGCTTAACTTAAGAGGTCGTGTTAAGCGAGCTGTTTTACCACATACAATCCTGTAATATCAAATGAAAGGACACCACACAAGTATATATTATAAAAATATATGTGTTTATTACTAAAGACAATCCCCAGTATTCTTTATGAATAAAGGGGCACAAGCGTTAAATCAAAAGCACTGTTTAAACATACAAGTTGCACAATTATGGATGAGGGCGGGTGGCCACTCAAACCATATACTAAACAAGTGGTATAAGAGAGGCCACTCGAACAGTGGTTAGGCCTAGGGCCTAGGGAATCGCTGGGAGCAGTCAGGACAAGCAATGCTGAAGTCGGGAATGGCCCTCGGGATTCGGGAGATGTGCGGAAAGCGCACGCATGCACCAATGTTAACCAATGGTGCGTAAAAGTCATAAAGTTAAAGTTTAAGGACACTTCCGCTGGACCTAGAGGAACAAAACTTAACACACAGACCCTAGAGATGTGCACCAGTGTGGGAACACCGGCGGAGCAAAGTTACCTCACCCACAGGAAGTGGGTGCACAGGGTCGAAGTGGCGTCGGGTTTTGACACGCAGGCTCTTGGTGCTTGAAGCTGAAAGGGCTGCAGGCGGGTTGAAGATGAAGTGTCCGGTGGAGTCCAAGGGTGGACTCAAGTTGTAGAGTACCTGAAAGCAGAGGGGACAGAGTCTGGGTCACTCAGCAGTGACCAGGGTGGAACCAGGACGGAACCAGGCAATGTCGGGCGCAATCAGGTGGTCGTCGAGGAGCTTCTCTCCGCTGTCACGTGGGCTCTGGGGCATCTGCGACGTCCAGGAGCAGGTCACGATCTGTCCCACGCAGGCTCTCACCGTCGGTGCAGTCGGCTTCAAGTTTGGAGCAAACAAGCCTTGGCAAGAGCAATCCACGCGGGATCGGAAGATTGCTTCTCACTCGGACCAGGAAGGTCAGAGTCGGGGCTCCTTTTCAGGGGAGCTGGTGTGGATCTGGAGCAACCAGATTCACGAGTCTTCTTAGGTAGTTCGTCGGCACAGGGACCACTAGCCAGCTGGCAAGTGACCGGGCCAACGCGTTGAGCCAAATAGAGCCAAAGGGCCCCACGCAGCACTCGTCGAGTGTGGAGGGCTGAACTTCGGCTCAGGAGCAGCTCAGGGTGGGGGCTTCTCAAACCCCGGTGCACAGCTTCGAGGGTCACTCGTGGGCTGCACGGTCAGCGTCTCGTGGTCAATTCAAGATGGCGTGCCCCACGCTTCCGGTCGCCTCCACGGGTCTCAGCTCTGCAGGGACTGTGGATCGGGCTGTTGGAAGGCAGGCAAGCTTGATCTCGTCGATCTCAGTCGCTCGAGTTCCGGCGGGAACTGCAACTAAGTAGACGTCGAGGGCTGGATGGTGCCTGCTGCTGCAGGGTGGTCACTCCTTGACCACAAGGGAGATTCTTCGGGCTTCCACGTTGAGATGGAGGTCCAAGGGTCCAGAGTTTCGTTTCTAATGTTTCTTCCAGAAAATCTGATGTGCATGGGCACTGCTCCCACTCTTATTCCAATCTGGGGGGCGTGATTACCTGCTAGGTCCCCTCCTATGGGTGGGACCCAGGAAGTGGGTGGATACACCCCCTTCCTTTGATCCAGGCCGCCCTGGCACGAGGGCTGGAGTGCCCCAGAACCGGTTTGGCCGGATTATGCAAGGAGCAGCCTTGTGCGCCCCAGGCAGTGTCTGGTTTCTTTCAAACCTCCCTGCTACAATCCACTATCTCCTGTCTGGAGGGCGGTGACACCCTCCTGTGGCAGGAAACCCTTTGTCCAGGACCCATTTGGTTGAGTTTCGGTCAACTGCAGGGGTCCAGACATTTGTCTGTGGCAGAGGCATCCATTTTGTGGATCTTAAGGTCTTTGGAGAAATTAACCGCATTTAAGTGAAGTAACATGTCTTACCCCTCTAGAGGGGTGGAATGCTATCCCCGTCGCCAGAACTGGCGAGGGGATAGTATTCCAAATCGTATGACACCTTACACGACATGTTTTGATAAAGCCAAACCAAAGTTGCTATTTAACCGCGAGGATTATAAGGCACTTAAGAGTATATGGTATGGCATTATCCTGAAACAGCTTAGGGAGTTGTTCCCGACAGCTGCAGACAGGCTCAGCTCATGCTAGAGCTCCATCTCACATAAAACCACGCACTCTGCCTCCAGGATTGATGAGGCCTTCCATAGGAGTGGCTCACAGGTTTACATGTGTCCAGATATAGGTTTAGATACAGGTATTGAATATGCTACTTACCAGTATGCATCTGTTCTTGGCATGTAGGGCTGCTAACATTCATATCTTAGCATTAGATCGCCGCCTAGTGTTGGGCTCGGATGATTGCACATTGTTGTCCTGGAAGAGTCTTCGAAGTATCCTGAGATAGGTGGCTCCTCCCCTGGACTACAGTGCGCATGGGCATCGGCTCCATCCCCAGATTGTTTTTCGCCATTGTGGCAGAAGATGGAGTGAAAGTGTAAAGGATGTCCATGCTAATGAATAAATACAATAGTACATCTGCAGCTGCGACAGGCACCGGGGAGGAGGGCGGGCGATATGAATGTTAGCAGCCCTACATGCCAAGAACAGATGCATACTGGTAAGTAGCATATTCAGTTCGAGGCATGTGGGCTGCTAAATTCATATCTTAGCATAGAATACATAGCAGTCCCTCCATCAGCGGCGGTTGCCCGTGCCAGCTGCAGAAACCTGAAAAAGTGTTTTGAGAACAGCCTGTCCTACAGCAGCTTGCTGTTTGGAATGCACATCAACACAGTAGTGTTTTGTGAAGGTGTGTGGTGTGACCCACGTGGCTGCTCTGCAAATGTCCTCCAAAGGAATGTTCCCCAGGAAAGCCATGGATGCCCCCAGTTTGCGCGTGGAGTGCGCCCTGGGGGGTATTGTTAAAGTGCGCTTCGCTTTCTGATAACATATCTGGATGCACTTAACAATCCACCTGGCTATCCCTGCCTTGGAGATTGGGTTGCCTTTGTGTTGTGGTGCGAAGGCAACAAAGAGTTGCTGTGACTTTCGAAAGTGTTGTGTCCTGTCTATGTAGTACATCAACGCCCTCCGTACATCTAAGGTATGGAGCATCCTTTCCGCCACCGTTTGCGGGTTTTGAAAGAATGCTGGTAAGTCAATGGTCTGATTTAGATGAAACTGTGACACCACCTTAGGAAGGAATTTAGGGTTAGTGCGTAGCACTACCCTATTTGGGTGAATTTGAATGAATGGCTCTTGTATTGTGAGCGCTTGCAGCTCACTGACACGCCTCAGAGACGTAATAGCTATAAGAAAGGCCACTTTCCACGTAAGGAATTGGAGCTCACACGAGTGCAGTGGCTCAAATGGTGGTCCCATCAGTCTGGTGAGAACGACGTTGAGGTTCCACACCGGAGCTGGGGGTGTCCTTGGGGGAATGACTCTCTTCAGACCTTCAAGGAAGGCTTTAATGGCGGGCACTCTGAAGACAGAGAGGTGCTGCCTGTTCTGAAGATAAGCCGCTATGGCTGATAGATGTATCCTAATGGAAGTGTACGCCAGATTGCACTTGTAGAGATGTAGCAGATAGCAGATGATGTTGGGGATAGATGCATCTAGTGGGTTGATGTCATTGGACGTACAGTAGAGGACAAAACGCTTCCACTTAGCAGCATAGCATGCTCTAGTAGTTGGTTTCCTCGCCTCCTTGATGATACTCATGCATTCTGGAGGTAGGTTAAGGTATCCAAACTCTAGGACTTCAGGAGCCAGATCGCCAGGTTGAGCTGTTGTGGATCTGGATGCTGAATGTCTCCATGGTTCTGCGTCAAAAGACTGGGCGTGAGGCGCAGTCTTTGATGCGGCACCACTGAGAGTTCGAGGAACGTGGTGTACCAAGCCTGGCGTGCCCACGTTGGAGCAACCAGGATGAGAGTCATGGAGTGCTGCCTTAGCTTTCTTGCGACCAGCGGTATTAGAGGGGCTGGCGGAAAAGCGTACGCAAATTTGCCTGACCAGTTCATCCATATCGCATTCCCCTGCGACTGTGGGTGAGGGAACCTGGCGGCAAAGAGTCGGCATTTTGCGTTCTCCTTTGTGGCAAACAGGTCTATCTCCGGATGACCCCACTTCTGGAAGTACGGGTGGAGAACGGAAGGGTGTATCTCCCACTCGTGCATCTGATGGCTGTATCTGCTGAGCAGATCCGCCATCTGATTGTCCTTTCCTGGGAGGTGTTCTGCCATGAGGAAAATGTTCCTCTGAATGGCCCACTTCCACATGCTCTGAGCCAGATGAGACAGCTGTGGCGAGTGGGTGCCTCCCTGCTTGAATGTAGTACATCGCGGTCATGTTGTCCGTCCGGACTAGCACGACCTTGTTGCTCAGATGTACAATGAAGGACTTGAGCGCCATGAAGATTGCCATCAGTTCCAGATAGTTGATGTGCATCTTCTGTTGCTGCGTCGTCCATAGTCCCTGCACTGTGTAAGTGAGCACATGAGCTCCCCATCCCTGGAGAGATGCGTCCGTTGTCAGGATAATCTGCGGCACAGGCTCTTGGAACAGTCGGCCCTTGCAAAGGTTGTGTGGAGTCCACCAATGCAGAGAGTCGTATGCCCGACTGGTAACCAACACTAGGTCTGTCAATTGCCCACGAGCCTGTGTCCACTGATTCGCTAAGCACTCCTGGAGCGGGCGCATATGCAACCGTGCGTGAGGGACTATGAAGATGCAGGAGGCCATCATGCCTATCAACTGCATGAACACTCTCGCTGGCAGGGAGTGTCGTGGTCTGAATCGTTGGATCAGCGACTGAATGCTGTCGATTCTGACTTGGTTTGGCTGAGCCATGGCTGTCAGGGTGTTGATCGTAGCACCCAGGAACTGCCGGACATGTGCCGGCTGAAGATGCGATTTTGGGTAGTTCAGGGAGAAACCCAGATCGTGAAGCAGGCGAATTGTAGTCGACATGTCTGCGGCGCACTGTTGCTCTGACTTGGCGTGTACGAGCCAGTCGTCTAGGTAGGGGTAGACATGGATATTCTGCCTCCTGAGGTGCGCCGCCACTGTCGCTAGACACTTGGTGAACACCCTCGGGGCTGTTGTGACTCCGAAGGGTAGGACTTTGAACTGGTAGTGCCTGCCTTGAATAGTGAACCTGAGGTATTTCCTGTGTGACGGGTGTAGTGGAATGTGGAAATAAGCATCCTTGAGATCTAAGGTTGCTAAGAAGTCTCCCTGGTTTAGCAAGGGAAGAATCTGCTGCAGTGTAAGCATGTGGAAATGTTCCGATAGTATGTACAGGTTGAGGGGACGTAGATCGAGAATGGGCCTGAGAGAACCGTCCTTCTTTGGAATAAGGAAGTACAGGGAATATACCCCTGTGCCTTCCTCCCCCACCGGCACGAGCTCGATTGCGCCTTTTTGCAGCATCGCCACCACTTCCTGCTGCAATAAGTGCAAGTGCTCTGCGGACATAGGCCTTTGCCTTGGTGGGATGTTGGGTGGAGTGGATTTCAACTCTAGGCAATAACCATACTGGACTAGTTGTCGCACCCACCTGTCTGTGGTGATGTTTCTCCAGACGGGCAGGAACTGCTGCAGTCTCCCCCCGACAGGTGGTCGGGGGGCAGTGACAGAGAGTCACTGTTTGCTTGGAGTAGAGGTGCGGGAGCTGTTGTTTCCTCTGCCGCGACCTCTGTTGCTGTTATTCCTGTAACCTCCCTTGTTCTGTTTAGTGAACGAGGATTGCGCCCCACCTTTGGAGAACTGGGATTGTTGACCCATCTGTCCTCTGGTGACGCCACGTGCACCTGAGCGACGAAAATTGCTGCCACGAAACTGTTGGGACTGTAGGGCCCCCATAGACTTAGCAGTTTCTGTGTCTTTCTTTATTTTCTCTAGGGTGGTGTCAACATCCGGACCAAACAGACTATCAGGATTGACTGGCTGATTAAGAATTGTTGTCTGAATATCCTGCTTAAACCCTGAGATGCGGAGCCACGCTTGTCTTCTCAGCATAACGCTAGTGTTGATAGCCCTAGCAGCTGTGTCCGCAGCGTCAAGTGCACACTTGATGGCTGCATTTGATATTAGCTTTCCTTCCTCAATAAGCATTTTGGTGCCTTCTTGGAACTGTGGGGGCAGGTGTTGTATAACCTGTTCTAGGGTGTCGTAGTGCGCCCTATCGTAACGCGCCAGGAGCGCCTGTGTATTGGCGATGCGCCAAAAGTTTGCTGCCTGTGCAGCTACTCTTTTGCCTCCTGCCTCTAGCACTTTGGACTCCTTATCCGGGGGAGGAGCTTCACCCGTTGTCTGGGAGTTGGCACGTTTCCTGGCATTGGCAACCACAAGAGAGTCCAGTGGCAATTGTCCCCGGATGTAGGCGGGGTCCGCAGGTGCATTAAAGGTCTGCGGGTCTTGGCCCACACCTTGGGTGCTCTGGTCACCAGTGTCATCGTATGAATCCGGTTGTACATCAGGTTCATCGATAGGGAAATTGTACTGCTCATCCTCATCATACCCCTCACCCACAGAGTGTTCTGGGGAGGGAGTGGGGCTCCGTCTTGGAGGAGGCTGGATCGGTTCCGTGAGGCCTGAGGCGTCAAGGGGCACCCTCTTTTTCTTCAGTGGGATGATGTAGGAGTCCACCGGCTCAGAAGTGATCTTCCTTTTATAGAGTGTCAGCTTGCCGGTGGCAGCATCGATGAAACGCTCTGAATCGTCTTCAGATTCGAGTACACGACGTGGAAGAGGGTCAGCCAGCGAGGAACCCTGTTTCGGAGCCGATTTCGTCGAAAACGCTTTCGGCGCCTCCTTAGGTGGCAAGAGAAAGAGGAGTTTTCCAGAAGGCTTTGCCGGAGTGTCCTTTTGCGGCTGCGGTGATGGCTTCGGAGCCGATGGAGCAAAGGCTTTCTCCCTGATCCACTGCAGTGACTCCGCAATGGGGGACGGTACACTGCCAGTGGGTTTCGTCGCCGACAAGGATGATTTGAGCGGTCCCTCGGATCCGACTTCTTCGTGGGCCTTGTGCGGTTTGGGCGCGGAAACCGTCTTCGGCACCTCCGATTCCTGAGGCCGGGGCGCAGACTTCTTGTGCGTAGCCTCTTTGGAGCCGACCTGGGCGGGCTTGGACGGCGCCGTAGCCGCTGATCCGTGCCGACCATCTTTCTTGGAGGCCCCTTCCTCGGGCGTCGGTTTCGATTTTGGAGCATCGGAATCGACAGACTTCCTCGGCTTCTGCGGACCGGAGGTCGACGGAGCCGATGGGGCGACGGGCACCGATTTCTTCACTGGCACGGCAGCCATCTTAGGGACACTCGAGTCCTTAGGTTTCAGTTTCGATTTCGGGTCGGCCATTTTAGGTGTTGACGACCCCGATGGTTTCAGTTTCGGTTTCGAAACAGCGTGCCCAGCAAGTGAGTCCGTAGCCGGGCCTGAAGGCGGGGCTGTGGCTTGCGGCAACGGGTCCTGGGTAAGGCCGACAGGCGATCCCGTGTCCCGGTCGGTATCCTCGTAACCTTCAGGGCAGAGCTCGTCCCCCGAGCTGTCTGCCGCGGCCCCATAAATCTCATCGTCGTCTCCTACCTCTTCGACGTATTCGAGGACTTGACCCGCGACTCCGTCGTCGTCTCCCGGATCCGCCTCGACCTCCGTCTGTGATGGGGAGATGTGTAGATGGTGACCCTGGACCTCTTCTTCCTGGTCGCCGAAGATGTTCTCCGGATCCGGGGCCGCTTGCCTAGCTTCCAAGCGCACCGCGCGCCGAAGCTTGAGAGTTTTCTTGGAGCGGAACTGTGCACAGGCCTTGCACTTGCCGTCGTCGTGGTCCGGCGAAAGGCACTTGTTACACACGGGGTGTAGATCGATGTGTGGGTACTTGGACCCACAGAGCGGGCAGTACTTAAACGGGCTCCGCTCCATGTCCGTAAAGGCTTGCAGTCGTGTCGCGATGAGAAGGCCTCAAAGTTCAGAGAGCGAAGAAAACTCCGCTTATTCCGGCTCCAAGAGACGGAAGACTCGAGACCGTGCGCAGACAATACCGACGCAAGAAAATCGAGGCCTTTTGGCCGCTAAAAGGTAGTTTTACTTGGTTCCGACAGTAAGACGTCGAGACCACATCCGAACCCAATGGCGGAAAAAAACAATCTGGGGATGGAGCCGATGCCCATGCGCACTGTAGTCCAGGGGAGGAGCCACCTATCTCAGGATACTTCGAAGACTCTTCCAGGACAACAATGTGCAATCATCCGAGCCCAACACTAGGCGGCGATCTAATGCTAAGATATGAATTTAGCAGCCCACATGCCTCGAACACTATATCTAAGCAAGGGGTGATTACACCACCTTACCCCAGCTGAGTGATCAGCCAGTTGTGTCAATTTAAGAACCAGCCAGGGGTGGCAAAAGATATGCTGCAGCCCCTGGTAGGCCTTGGTGGCCCCTATGCCCTGGGCACCTATAGTGCATTATACAGGGGATGACAAGGAGTCCATTTCCAATTGGTATGTGCCTATAGCACATGTATCATTAATTTAGTGAGAGAACAGCAGGCTGGGGGTCTGATCAGCAGGCCCACAGCCTCAGTAGTCGAAAACCAGTGAAGCAAAAAGCAAAAATTTGGGGTGACCATAGGCTAGCAGACCCTACTCTCCTACATGTACACAATGAGGATTTCTGATTAGTCAAATTGGCTTGGCAATGTAAATGAGCAATTGGTCATACGTTAAGGACCAAATGGACGTGATCATCTAAGAATGGTACACCAGTGTACGTTGTATCATCAAATACCAGGGTAAGTCTGGGTTAGTTTGAGACGTCTAATTACCAGAATTAGTCAAATAAGCAGAGGCAATTTAAATAAACAGTCAAACAGACAGGACAAAATGGGCGTGAGCATCCAAGAATTGGTCGATCAATGAAGGCTGTCTCATCAAGTTCAAAGGAACGTTTTACTCTGAAAACAATCCATTGAGCAAGGTCCTACATGGAACAGCTTGAATTAGCCCAGATTTACCGTGGACAACATCACCCTATACGCATGCATCCCTTGTGACAACCTGGCCTGTTGGCACCCGAGGTGATGAAGTTTGGTGGCTATTCGGTTATACAAGTGTACTGGGACAAAGTTATACTATTTCCTCCAACAGAGAACATACGCCCATTGCCCAGAGTACCCCCTGGGCAGATGATCCGGTGTGGTACGTGGTTATATGGCTGTGCCGCAATCCAGAAGAACTATGGTGCCCAAATTACGGCCGTGCTATGGCCTGGCTGGAGGAGAGAATACCTATGTGGTCTAAACTACCGATCACTCGCTGGCCGTATCGCAATTGCGAAGATGGTTATCCTCCCTAAGTTCCTCTACCTTTTCCTCAATGTCCCCTTCCGTCTCACAGCGCAGTTTCGCAAAGTGTTTAATATCTAACTTGGTGCCTTTGACGTGGGTTTCCTGGGAGCTCTTCACTCCATTGCTCGCGCAGGGTCGACTGGGGCACCCGACAGGACGCTGTATGCTTCATGCGCTCAAGCCCACTTCCTCTATTACTGTCTTTACCCTACCCCGTTCCAGCCACACACAGCTGTTGAGAGAGACTGCAAAGCTCCATGACCCCTATTAACTGCACCATATTTAACATACAAATATCCTAAGGCTAAAATCTATATCATTGAATGTGTGCGCTTGACTTAGGAGGGTTTACGGAAGAGAGCAGGGTTGACAATTATATATGCTCCCTCCATTCCACTCACCAATAACCCCATGATACCACCGTTCTCAGAAAAGGGTGCCTTGCTCGCTTACACAAACGCAACATTAGACTCTTTTTAGACATTTACCCGATGACCAGCGCCTCCCACTGTTTCACGCTGCGACATCTCTAACCCCTACTTTTCTTGATACACTGTGATATTATGAACTACGCGCCTCCTGCTGTGCTCTACATGACATCTTCCCATCCTTGCCACCACCCCTCCTGGCACTGGAGCACCTCCTCACTTCACCATCCCCCCGTAAACTGATTACTTGTCTTTGCAACATTATGCAGTGTTCCTCTCCAGTTGTAACCCTGAGGGTATGTATGGCTTGGGAGGAAGGGATCTTTCTGGCCCTTTCAAACAAGCAGTGGCCCTTCTCCTGTGGTCAATTGGTACTACTCTCACATAACTATTGACTTCGGCTCATCCAATTGTAATTTGTACACCGCCTATATGGCACCCCAATGCAGCTCTTGGGGCTTGCACAGATCCTTGCTGTCAGCACTGCAACCATTCCCGACTTCCTTTATTCACCTTGCCTGGCAGTGCCCGAAAGTGACATACTTCTGGACAGACGTGTTTGCTACCATCCATACAATCACTGGACACTCACCTCCCCTCATCCCTTTGGTGGGCCTAGCGGGTTATGTTACAGACAATTCCAGCTCTTGCAGACACCTCACTGCCATGTTACTCCTTTAGGCTGAATGCAGGATCGCCACACACTGGGGCGGGAAGCCTGCTACCTCCTCCAAAGCATGGTTGAGAGATGAGGCACAATGCCAGGAACAATTGTTCAACTTTTGGGAACCTATGCCATTGGGCTCCCGTGCCAGGGACATATTGGAACTTTTTGCCTCTTCTCCGCAGCAGGGACTCAAATTCACTGTGGAGTATGTAGCCGGGGATGGTGAACAACCAGATGGAGATAGGGGAGTGCCAATCGCCTTAATGTGCTGTTTCGTTGAAGTGCAGTGTGATAATTATCAACGGTTAATACCCTATTTTCAGTGTCGCCCTATGTGATTTAAATAATCCTCCAATTTTGGGTCTATGCAATCCTTATTATGTGCCTTTGCCCCTCTTGCTCCTACATTCTATGTCTGTGCTACAACAAGTGCTGTTATACACATGAGGCTGCTCAAAATGTGCAATATCTTCATGATTAGGATTGTGTAACCGCAGCTTGGTTCCAGATTGCTCTTCCTGATATCCTCCCTGCCCCGATCTTCCTTTCCTCCCTCCTAATTTCCTCTGCTCTCCTCCCCAAGCCTGTCGTTGAATTATTTATTTTGACAAACGCCAATAAAAACATTTAAAAATAAAAATTAATGCCTCTCTTTTCCATTAGGTGCTGTAGGAAATGCATTTGTATACAGCAGTTTTTTTGTTCGGGTGAACAGAAGCAAAGGGTGCTGTGGTGGAAGCCCACATCTGGTTGTTACAATGCAGGAACACAAGCTATAAACTAATAATACGATTTGCTGGTCATGTGCAGTGGTTGTGTTGCAAGTGCCGTTTCTAAGACTGAGAAGATTTGGGTATGGGTGACGAGTGGGAATGTGAATACCTCTGGTTCAAAGATGGCGCCACTGTACACTGGGTTGGCTGTTGTTCTTCGTTTTCTTTCTTGTCTTTTGCTTTGAATTTCTAGGGAAAAGAAAAGTAAAAGGAGTCCGTTAACTGCATGAAAAAGAGTAACCAATGTCTGATGTCAATTTGAAAAACAAGCTTTCAAAAGGAGCTTCAATCAATTTTCACACCTCACAGTTCATCATCACCTGGCAAGAGCTGAGGTGGCGGCGTAGTAAGGAGAAAATGGACATAACGGGACAGTCATCACTCACTAGTTTTTCCTATGCAGCAAGCCTCACTTAAACACGCTGATCAAACCATTCACTGGTACAGGGGACTGAGTTATGAGGCATCGTAATGTTGATTAATAGATGGCAGCCAAAGTCAGGTTGGGGACAGATACAGCTGTGCCCCCAAATAACAATAAGTAGTTGAGGTAGCAATTGTTCTACAATAAGTTTGATGGCAGTGTTGTAGCTGAAACTTTGTTAGGAGAGTTTGCATGCTGGCTATCCTTGCTGGGTTGGGATAAGCTAGCACTGTTGAGGTGTTTATTGTGGCACCGAGGTACTATTGTACTTTGGATGGCTGTAGATGAGACTTGGTGTGGTTTATTGTGAACCCCAAGTCGTGGAGCAGGTGGATGGTGGTATGAGTGTGTTTTACGCATTGATTGTGTGAGCTGGCTTTTATGAGCCAGTCGTTGAGGTACGGAAAGACAAGGATGTGCTGCCTTCGTAGATGCGCTGCCACCACTGCCAAGCACTTGGTGAATACTCTTGGTGCTGTTGTGACTCCGAAAGGGAGTACTGTGAACTGGTAGGGCTGCCCGTCTATTACAAAGCTGAGATACTTCCTGTGAGCTTTATGAATAGGAATGTGGAAGTATGCGTCCTTGAGGTCTAGAGTAGCCAGGAAGTTGTTTTGTGACAAGAGAGGAAGGACTTGCTGGAGTGTGACCATGTGAAAATGGTCTGACTGTATGTATATGTTTAGCGGTCGGAGGACTAAAATAGGCCTTAGAGAGCCGTCCTTCTTTGGGATTAGAAAATATAGGGAGTAAACCCCCTTGTTTTGCTGGTGCAGAGGAACTTGTTCTATTGCACTTTTTTCTAGCAGAGATACTACTTCTTGCTTTAACAGTGACAGATGTTCTTGTGACATTGGATGCTGTTTGGGTGATATGTTTGGGGGGGGAGATGTTATTTCTAGGCAGTAACCTGATTGAATAATTTGTTGCACCCACCTGTCTGATGTGATGTTGTCATTGGGTAGGGGTGGAGGCAGAGCGGGAGGTGTTGTTTTTGCTTCTGCCTTTGTTGTTGTTACCCCTGTAACCCCCTCTCTGGTAGCCCATGGTGAATGTGGATTGGTCAGGGGTTTTGTAGGAAGATGAGGGACTTTCTGAGGAGTAGCCTCTTGTGTTGCCTCTGTACGATGAGCGATGAAAAGAACGTCTGGGAGCTTGCTGCTGCAAGGCTCCCATCGATTTTGCAGTGTCGGTGTCTTTCTTCATTTTTTCCAAAGACACGTCAACATTTGGGCCAAATAAGTGTGATCCATCAAATGGCTGATTAAGTATAGAGTTTGGCACCTCAGGTTTAAAACCTTAAATGCGTAGCGAGGCATGTCTGCGTAGTAAGGTGCTGGTATTAATTGCCCTTGAGGCAGTATCTGCAGCGTCTAGGGCACAACGGATGGAAGTATTAGTGATATTTTTACCTTCCTGTTTAAGTTCATTAGCCCTGTTTTTGTATTTGTCTGGAAGGTGCTGCATTAGGGACTCTAGTTTGTCGTAATGTGCCCTGTCGTATCTTGCCAGCAAGGCTTGAGTGTTGGCAAAGCGCCAGATGTTCGCTGCTTGTGCCACAGTTCACTTGCCAGAAGCGTCAAGGAGTTTAGATTCTTTGTCTGGTGGTGAGGTTACACCTGTTTGGGAATTAGCAGGTTTACATGCATTGGATACCACTAAAGAATCTAATTGTGCCGGGCCTTTAATATAAGCTGGGTCTGCAGGGGCAGCTTTATATTTTTTCTCAATGCAGGGATTGAGGACCCTAGTTCTAACGGGGTCTTTAAAAACCTCTGTTGCGTGCTTGATGACGCCCTTAAGCATTGGTAAGATGGCCGTAGACCTTTGTGTGTTGTCAAATGTGTCTAATAGATGTCTTCCTCCACTGCATCAGTGTGTAAGCCCACCCCATGATAATGTGCAGCTCTCTGGACTAGCAGGTTAAAACCTATGGTGTCCTCTGGCGGGAAAGGTCTGGAAGGATAGACATCATCCTGTGGGACATAAGGCACATCAGGGGTGTTGTAATCATCCCATGGGTTAGGTGACTGAGGGTGACTATTAGTGTGTGGTGGGTAATGTGCACCCCCACCTTCATAATCAGAATCTGTGTGTACATCATCGTTTGGGTTAGGAGAGGGTGTAGGCACCCCCACCTTCATAATCAGAATCTGTGTGTACATCATCGTTTGGGTTAGGAGAGGGTGTAGGCCCCCCCACCTTCATAATCAGAATCTGTGTGTACATCATCGTTTGGGTTAGGAGATGGTGAAGGCACCCCCACCTTCATAATCAGAATCTGTGTGTACATCATCGTTTGGGTTAGGAGAGGGTGTAGGCCCCCCCACCTTCATAATCAGAATCTGTGTGTACATCATCGTTTGGGTTAGGAGAGGGTGTAGGCCCCCCCACCTTCATAATCAGAATCTGTGTGTACATCATCGTTTGGGTTAGGAGAGGGTGTAGGCCCCCCCACCTTCATAATCAGAATCTGTGTGTACATCATCGTTTGGGTTAGGAGATGGTGAAGGCACCCCCACCTTCATAATCAGAATCTGTGTGTACATCATCGTTTGGGTTAGGAGAGGGTGTAGGCCCCCCCACCTTCATAATCAGAATCTGTGTGTACATCATCGTTTGGGTTAGGAGATGGTGTAGGTGAATGCTGTGGTGGTGGAGGTGTATGAGTAGGAACAGTATGGGGAGGTGGAGGAGAAAGGACCCTTAATGGAGAGGTTGCAATGTCTCTCTTCTTTGCAGGGGGAGGAGGTGCTGGCGCCTCAAGTGGTCTCTTCTTTAAGCGGAGAGTCAATTGTCCAGTTTTGGGATCCTTTACAAGGGTGTTTTGTTGTGGATCTGGTGTAAAAAGCTCTTGTGAGCCAGGTAAAACCTTTGGCGTCGACATTTTCGGCTCTGTAGGTTTTTTAGACATGTAGTCGGCAGTTGGCTTAGGAGTGTGCCCTTTCGAAGTGTCTTTTATGGGGACCTGTTTTTTCGGTTCCAAGGGTTTTTTCGGCTCCGATGCGTGTGAGTCTGGAGCTTTGGTTGATTTTTTTTACTCGGCTCCGAGTGCGGGTTCGGGGTCGATGAACCGCTGCCAGTTTTCGGCGCCGTATGCTTGGATGTCAAAGCAACGGTCAAGGTGGAAGAGGAAGATGGCTTTTTCTTCGGTATCTCTACTGGGTCGGCAC
Organism: Lissotriton helveticus; assembly: GCF_964261635.1. Taxonomy (NCBI): domain Eukaryota; kingdom Metazoa; phylum Chordata; class Amphibia; order Caudata; family Salamandridae; genus Lissotriton; species Lissotriton helveticus. The sequence continues at coordinate 476,296,657 of NC_136062.1, forward strand.
CGGAAGTAGGCTGGCTCGAGCCCGAGCCGCCTGAAGGCTTTGTGGTCTTCTTTGCCGGGCCCAAAGGCAGGGTGTTAGAAGCAGTCTCTCGGTGTGCACCCGAGCCCCAAGGTGAGGGTGTGACCGGAGCCTTTTTAGATGGTGTCGAGGAAGGGGTGGGGTCGACGGTCTTACTTACGACCCGTTGAGCTTATGACCCGTTGAGCTGGAGTGACCTCCTCGACGCCGGAGTCTTCAGCATCTGAAGATCCGATACTCTCTTCGGCTTGCTGGTGTTCTGGCACGTTGACGCCCTCATCGAAGATGTCGTCGGGAATCTGAGCGGACGAGTGAGCCATAGTTCTTCGAGCTAGTCGGTCCCGGATCGTCTTCTTGGAGCGAAATGAGGCACACGCCGAACAGTCTGTGGCCTCATGATCCGGTGAAAGGCAGAGGTTGCACACCTCATGTAGGTAGGTGTGGGGAAACTTCGACCCACATTGAGGACACTTCTTGAATGGCGTCCTTTCCATGAGCCAGAAAGTGAGGCCTAGGTAGGCTCGAAGGTCTTCGTTGACGACCGGAATCGAAGACTTCGAAATTAGTTGAGAATCGCGTGGTAGAACGCGATCGAGACAATACCGTCGAACTGGGTGAGGATTGCGCGCCGATGGAAATTTAGTTCCAAACCGGAGCGCAGGAGATACATCAGAGCCCGATGGCGGAAAAAAACAATCTGGGGATGGAGCCGATGCCCATGCTCTCCTAAGGAGGAGTCACCTATCTCGTGACTTCCAAAGAACTTTTCAGGACAACAACAAACTGCAAACATCCGGGCCCAACACTAGGTGGCGATCTATGCATAGTGTACAATCAGCAGCTCATATGCCTCGAACATATGTTTTTGAAAAAAGCAAAGTCTATTTTGTCTGAAACCATGTACCCTCAAATACATGAGCAAAACTAGCCTCTTGTTTTTAGGACGATCAAGCGGAATGTTCCACTAAAGCTCTCATTGTTCTCAATAAACCTCAACCGCTTTGAAATAAAAAGTCGTTTCATGCAAATTGCACCAAAATGTAATGCAAAAATAAAATCATAATAGCTAACACATGTATGATGTTTCTATAGTGCTAAGTCAGTGTTCTGATGTCATTTATAAAACGTTCAGCCTAAAGCTCGAGTTTATGATGTCACTAAAAACTCAACGCTTGAACTTGCCAGCGTATGGAACTTGAACAAGGAGTTGAAGCAGAGCACAGAAGTTAAGCGATGGTCTGAAAAACATATCCTGCCTTATGTTCTACAAGTTACTGATAAATCCAGGACCTTTGCTTACCTTCTAGGTGGTCGTGTGTCACCAATCCCAGCGAAACCATGAAAGCCAGTTTCTGAAAAGAGAATAAAAAAACATTCTGATAAGGAATGGTCAATGGAGCACAACAGATAAACACTAGCGATTGTCTACTACGCCATAACTAAGAAGCAAATTGTCTACTACACCATAACTAAGATGTGAACGAATACTTGCCAAGCACTACCATTAGCGTGGGCAGCGGAGTGAAGAAAGAAGGCAGGAGTATTCAGTTAGCTGGCCAGAAAAAGGCTGATGGAGTTTGACACTGTTGTGACTGATCACTGGAGTAACTTATTTAATACTAAAATACCAGCCAAGGCAACTTAGAGCATTAGTGGCTGCAACTGGAAGAATTCATTGTTAAACAGAAGCTTTAGCTCTCACTCAACACATACAACTGTGGGTGATAACCTAGCAATAACAGACCAATCACCCGAAATATTCTACACTTCCAGCTACACACAGTGTGAATAACTTGCACAGAAGCAGAGTAGGGCTGCTTTTTATACACCCGGGACTGTACCTTGAAACAAATGTAGTCAAATTACAAAGTCCCAGATGTATTTGTAATGGTGGTGCTGGTGTTTTCCTGCTGGAAGCAGGGGCTTGAGGGTGAAACAAAACTTAAGTTATGGTTTGAGAAATGGAACTCCTGTTAACACACTTTTGCTTCAGTGATCACTGCAAACTGCAGCAGTACAACGGTGATGGGCTGCACAACAGCCCTATATCTGATCCCGAAGCGCTTGTAGTAAGATCATGGAGACAAACTAAACCTGCTATGTCACAACTCTTGCATTATGTGCCTCCTCCAGGTACATATTCTCATCTCTCTATGCCACATGTTTTTACCGTTCTCTCGTGCAGGGTTCCTAAAACGTGCGTATTCAACAGGGACGGCCAAGTACCTAAGTACAATACCAGTCTGGCAAACTACACTCCAGTTGCATTAATTGGAGTTGTTTAACACTGGTGTCCTGGGACTGGTAGTACTACTGAATGGAAAACCAAGTACTTCTTTCCAGTAATTGACTATCTCAGGGGACTGGTCGCTGTCTAGAGTTTCCAATAAAAATCACGGGATGTCCCACTCTACAGGCCCCAAAGCTAAGCTTAAGGACTACTGTCTAAATGTTGTGATGAATCGGACATCGGAACACAAATGGTCCTGTCTAAGACTACTAAGGTATGGAAGAAGGCAAGAGGTAAGAGATTCTGGTACATCAAAGTTATAAATCCCAACAGGTTAATCTATCATTTTTACACAATTCTAGCACAAAGGTCGACTAACGAGGCTATTCTCAAATGGTTTTTGTAAAAGGTGTATACAATTTTTAATATCACATACAATTTAATTCAGTAATATTTTAAAAACATGGATGAGTAAACATCTCAATTTCATACACAGTTTATAAAATGCAAAACATAATACATAAAACAAGAATCAGAAAAATGTTGACACGGCGTTTCGTTTTTTTTCTTATAGAACACCTTCTTCAGGACAGATTCTTAAAGTTAAAAATTACAATCATTTGTTCTGAACTCAATGGTATATTGAAGCTCGTTTTGTCTCAGGATCCCTTCAATCTTGTGGGTCTGTTGGCTATCAGTGCTTCCTTTGGAGATAATGGCGACTGACTTCAATGATAATAGGTATGGCGATATACAGTGTCCAGGGGAGCCACCGTATGGAAGGAAATACTTCCTAATGGTATTTCATTTGTCGTCTCTGACTGGAAGAAGACGAAACGGGCGACGCTGTCTAAGAAAGGAGCAGGGAGGCCGGTTTTATTTGTTTCTATAGAGTTTCCAATAGCAAGCCACCAGGGACGGCGCTGCTGGGGTGCAGGACAAGCAAGGGCAAGGCAGGGGACTGCTAGTTCTGGAGCAGGATCAAATGTTCAAATGCTGTGTGTTTCATCAAGGCAAGCTACATCTGGTAACTGCCCACAGCACAGTGGAGGATCACAGACTGAGGCGTTTCACCTTCAAATACAGGAAGGGGCTTCCACATTTCCTTGTGGACGTTCTCCATGTTTTGTTAGATTGAACAGCTGTCCTGAGTCACCTTGAGCTTCAAAGTGGTCACTCTTCCACTGACCCATTCTGCACGTTTCGTAGACAACTGGTTTGATGCTAAGATGCTGCAAAGTCCTTTGCCCAGAGAGCTCAAGGCCAGCTTTTTCGTCAGCCTGCCAAATTCGTTTCCATGCGGAAATCAGTCACAGTAACAATGCTTTCCAGCCCAGACCCTACTGTCCGGTTTCGCAGGAAGAACGGCAGATCCAGGGGATTCCTCCTCAACAAGTGAAACAAGAACAGCCCACTGGCTGACGAGGCCATTATTGTTCCTTCATAGACAGTCTGATCCACTCATGGGACAGCTGCTTTCAAACTCCTGGGGCTCCATCCGGTCCTGGGAGCAACAGTAATTGATCAGTACTTGGGCTAGCGCCTCTATACTCCTCCCACCTCTTGGAACCTGTTGGCGCTGTCACAAGTGAGAAATGTTGACTCCAAGCAAGGGTTGCCTGGCCACAGAAACCTGATCCTCGCCAGTGGAGGGGAGGGCGGCGTGAACTAAACACGGATAATAGATGCTTACTTCTTCCAACCCACCAATCTTCTGCAAGGACTATGGATGGGCACTGGGGAGCTGAAACCCCCACCGAACTTCATTCCAGCTCGGTGTACATTAAACACAATGGCTCACTAATTCATCCTCGCCCAGTAAACCCTCACTGTCAACACGCGTCTCAGACAAGAAATGAACCCAGGTAAAGGAGACTGGCCAGATTCTACCAGCAGGGAGAAGGTAGGCAACGGCTTCCCACAGGTACAGGTATCCCAGACTCAAGATGTATGCTGCCACCACTGTCAGTCTACCACAGCCTGGGTAAAGAGGGCAGCAGCCACTCTGGAATTAAGAGGTGCCCTTTGCGGGCTCCTTGATCTCACAGCCAAGCTCTAGTACCACAACTCATGTAGTCAGAGAGCTCTTCAGTAGACATGCGTGACTGCCATGTTCGCTGAGGTAAAAGTAAAAAAAAAACGACAGCAACTTTCTAGGGACTTTGCGGGAGATTAACATAGGGTAGGGAAGGAAGCTGCCCAGAACCGTGCAGACTGCCTTCTGACCAAACAGCAACAAATGGAAATGAAACAAAAGCAATTTGCCTAAAAACAATAGCTGAATCTCTCCTACAAGCCTGTGAAGGTGATATCATTTTGCCCGGACCCTTCCTCTGTGCGGTTGGAGCCTGTACAAGTAGTAGCTGGTGAGTAGAGGCAAGTGAAACAGCCCTCCACCTTTCTTTTTGTGATATCTGGTGGTACCAGGGTATACTGGCTCTCTGTCCAGCAGTACCCTCCTACAGCTAGCCAGTGGCTCCTGGACTAGTGGGACTCCAGTAAACTGTGCCAAGACTTCAAGCATCTGAGATCAGATCCCTGACGTCACTAGAGCAGTGTCCTCACTCAGGATGGGAGGGCACTTCTGTTGCTATGAGTGGGGGTTATGGGTCTGATCAAGGATCTTTGACTTAACATCATATGCTGAAACTGTATCCTTTCAATCCAAAGATTGGTGTCATGGCTCTAGCGAATGAAAGCAACCCTGTGCAACATGGTCTCCAAGATGCAATGCTAATTGTGTGTCTTATTTTTAACTATGCTTTTATAATGCTTGGCATCTAGGTGCAATAATAATGTTGGGAGTCAGAACTCTGGCCGAGAGGGTTGTAGAGACATCTGTTTCTCACTGTTTATCCTAGTTTTATGTGTAGTATAATTCTCATTATGTATTAAAGTACTTTTCTCAAATGCCCTGCTAAATAGACATGCACACCAACACTGGGAGGACGTGGAGGATCTTATGTTGCATCTCCCAGAAGACTATCCGGAACCAAAGGTTTAAAGGGAGAAATGTTGCTAACTCCTGCTTTAAGTCGACTCTAGATACATCGAGCAGGCAGTTGGCAACATGAACAGTACTGAGATGACATATGGAACTGCACGTCTCAAGATTTAAACCGGAGGTCCAATCAAAAACAATTGATCTGGCCCTCATGCGAAACCACTGAGACTGCCAAAGCCGTGGGTGGCCCTACAGTAGTACAGACCTTCATTCAAAAGAGGAATCCCTCTGGACAGAGGCAGATTTTCAATACACAAAGAAAGCTGGAAACTACAAGTTTTCAATATCCACACAGTGACAACAGCCGTAGCAACCACAATCCTTTTTTCGAGTCAGAGGAAAACCAAGGGGTAGAAACTCCAAAGGATCTGCCTCCAGTTTCTCAAAATGACTCACACCTCAGAAAACACTTGTAGAGAAAGGATAATGTATTACCATGGACAAGTGTGTGGTAAATGCATAGACTGGGTACCACCGACAGAGTCCCCTAACGTACCAGCGGAAATCCTGGAAGCACAAGACCTGCTTCACACTATGGTATGTTCTTCCTTCCATCCTTTTGTAAAGCGCTCCGATATCCTTCGGGATCTTGTTAGCACTATATAAAACTTTATAAATAAATAAATAAATAAATGTCCTGTTTATAACATGTTCCTGGGAGGGGGCAAACCTATGCACTTAATAGAGGGCAAAAGAGAAACTACAGCATCGTTGCGACTACAAAGGTGCTCACAAAACGACTCAACGCCCCCCTCACCCCCTGCCCCCCGGTCTCCCTCCCGTGTAGGAGACCTATTTCTTCAAACGTTCAGAGCAATACATTACACACCACCATAAATAATAACCAAATGTTGTATCTTCATATTAAAGGGAACTCGATGGTCATGCTTCGCTGTTTCGAAGGGTATATTTTGTAAACATACCAGACATGGTTGCTCCACTCCAAACCAAAAGGAGAAGACCCACCCCTTCAGCTCCTTGGTTCAATAAAGCGCTCTATGACGAAAGAAAAAACCTTAGAATCTTGGAGAAACATTGGAGACAATCTCCATCCACCTCCAACCTCTCTCTTTTACGTTCATCAAGATCCATATACCACAAGCATATCTTCCAGGATAAAACTTCACATTTCAGATCCCTCCTCGATTCAGCTAAAAAAAAGACCCAAAAAACTTTGACCTCATCAAAAACCCATATTGTTGTCCCCAAACCATCAAACCTGAGGATGCTGCGAAGAAAGCAACTGAGTTTGCTGTATTCTTTGATCAAAAGGTAAAATCACCGATGGAAGGTCACCCACCCCACCCCCAGTGAGGAGCGTAAATCCTTAGTAATTGGCAGAATTTTGCCACCATCTCGGAAGAAGATCTCCTCAAATGCATCCTCGAAACCAAACCCTCCAACCATTCTTCTGACCCCATACCCAGTGTCATCGCCATTGATTTCTATACCAATATTCTCTCCTATTGGACCAGGCTAGTTAATCTCGTCCTCAGTCAAGGATCCCTCCCAGTTGTCCTCAAAACAGGACAGGTTACCCCCCTTCTAATAAAACCCTCTGCAAATGTGAACGACCTCAATAACTTCCGCCCCATCATCAATCTCCCTTTTTTTTCAAAGATCACAGAAAAATGCGTTGCACAACAACTTTCCCAACACATTATGGACAATAATCTCCTTGACATGTTCCAGTCTGGCTTTATTCAAAATTGCAGCACCGAAACAGCCCTGCTGCGAGTGATCGATGATGCGCTGCATATACTCGATTCGGGGGAATTGTGTCTTCTGATTCTTCTTGACCTCTCTGCAGCCTTTGACACTGTTAATCACAACACCCTCTTGAACACTCTTCAACAGAGAATGGGCGAGGAAGGCACAGTAATCAAATGGTTTGCCTCATTCCTCTCGGACAGATCCCAAATGATCAAGATTGCAAACATTCTCTTGTCTCCACTGGTGGTTGGTCAAGGCGTCCCTCAAGGTTCTATCCTTGCTCCCACTCGGTTTAATCTCTATCTGGAACCACTAGGGAACCTCCTCAGCAAATCTGGAATCCTCTACCATCTCTATGCGGAAGACACCCAAATCGACCTCATGGTGTCTTCCTCTCATGATCTCTCGCTACTCAACTGTACTCTCAACTCTATTCACAACTGGATGTTAGTTCACCAACTCATTCTCAATCCCTCCAAAACTGAATTCCTCCTCATATCTAGCACTCTCTCCCCGCCTCCTGTTCAATCCTGGATGGATCAGTTGAAGTTACTCAACAGTAAACCCGTCATTGTTGACTGAGCTAAATCCCTAGGTGTCATACTTGATAAAAGACAACCTAATCTCACACATCAACTCCATGGCCAAGAGCGCACGTTATCAGCTGCGCTTTTTATGGGGGATTCGTCGGTTCTTCCCGGAGAATGACCTAAAAACCCTGGTCCAATCGCTAGATCTCTCTAGACAAGATTATTGTAACTCTCTTCTGACTGGCCTTCCTAAATCTCACCTCTCCCCCCTCAAATCCGTCCTCCATTCAGCAGCTCGCTTCATTTCAGGGTCCAAACAAAGTGACCACATCACTCCTATCCTGTCTTCTCTCAGATGGCTCCCCATCGAGGCTAGAGCTATTTACAAAACGGCGTGCATCACCCACAAAGCTTTGCACTCTTCCTCCCCTCGCTATCTGGCGAACAAACTGAAATTGTCTGGAGGCTCGAGACCTTCTCGGAATGCGGAAAAGTTCCTGCTTGAGCCCCCCCTCCTTCAAAAGGGAAAAATTGATGGCTCAATCGTTATCAGGTAATGTGGTGAGAATCTGGAACTCGCTTCCTCCTTTGCTCCGTGCCACCACCTCCATCCAGATCTTCAAAGCGGATCTCAAATCTCTTCTATTCCAAAGACACTTTCAGAACTAATTCCTTCCTTCTCGGACCACGCCAGGAAGTTCTTTAATCATTGTAAATTTGTCTTATATATTTATATTTTGTTTGTACATTCTGTGCTTGCTTTGTTTAATATTGTGTTCCTTGCCTGCGTTGTTTTGATTCTATGGCCTGCTATTTTTTTTGTTTTTTTGTAACATTTCTCTCATGTAACGTAACTGGTTCTATTGTACAGTGCTCTGACACCTTCGGGTAAAGTCCGTGCTATATAAAAATGTATTAAATAAGTAAATAAAAATAAATAAATAAAACCCTGGAGGTTGTGGAAGAAACTTACCTGTATGGGTAGTTCAGCAGCTTCAAGACTCACAGGCTTTGCATTATTCCGTCACCTAGTAGTTGGGTTCAGAAAGCCTTATTTCTGTCGACCAATAGGTGATAGGTGGACCTACCCCCAATCCTATGACAGACGGACCCCTGAAGCCCCTCCCAATGGTCACTGTATGGAAGTCTTTTTTCCTTATCTTTAGGGCTTCATAAATGTTAAGTGTAGTTATAGTTTCTTAACCAGGTTTGAAAAAACTCACTCCTCTTCTAGGGAAGGCAGGATGTAACTTCAGAGAAGACTAAGCTGCAAGACTACTCCTACAGGTAAGTAACCATGTAATTTTGCTGCATGATCTTTTCTGGATTACATGCTGGGAACTGACTAGATCCTGAACGCCGGGTTCAAGTGAGCATTTGTTTGTAAACAGGTGTCTTAAGATCTTCTATCATGCTTGAGCTTCCTTGTTCACCTAGATATCAATGCCGTAGTGTTTTCTGAATGTGTGCACGGATGACTACGCTGCGGCCGTACAAATATCATTGATGGATGGATTCGATAAAAAAGGCTAGAATGGCCCTCTTCCTAGTGGGGGGTGCTCTCGGGCTCTCTTCTAAGGGAATCCCTGAGGTCATGCAGTAAGTTTGGATGGTGTGTACTATCCATCATGCGATGGTTACCTTTGAGACAGTTGAACCCATGTTTGGGGACGAAAAGATGATAAAGAATTGGTCTCTCTTCCTATGCTCTATGTATTCATTTAATTAGAACATGCCTGCCCTGCTGACATCCAGCATATGGAGTTTGATTGCCTGATTGACAAGAAACTGGGATGTCACCTGGGGAAGAACTCTGGATTTATTCTTACTGTTACCCTTGTCCTTGTGGGTCTAAAGGAAGGGTTCTTGAAGCGAGAGTGCCTGTAATTCACTGGCTTTACCAAGTGATGTGATCGATATTAAAGAGATGTCTCAAGGGTTCTGAATTATAATTGTGCTTTAGTAAAGGCACAACTGTTGGTTTCACCAATTGTGTTGGCACCAAGTTAAGGTTCCACACGGGTGAGGGTGCGGACCTCGGTAGTGCAAATCTTTTGAACCCTTCAATGAACCTCATGACAACGCTGAAGTAAAGAGGCCTTTGCCTGTGGTACACCGGGTGTGTGCCACAATGGCTGCTCAGTAAATCTTCATGGAGGTGTGAGAGTTCCTTGTCAAACAGGTATGTAAGTACCTAATCACGGTGGTGTCTCCAGTAATGTGTTGTGTTAGTTTCTACTTTTTGCATCAGTTTTCAAATCTGCTCCGCTGGACTGTGTAACATTTCCTAGCCATTGCTGCCTTGGCTTCCTTCTGCACTTCCATGCATCTTTGAGGTAAGCCCAAGGGTCCGAATTCCATTTCCTCAGGAGCTGCTAGGCTGAGACTCTTTGGCTGTGGGTAACACACATACTGCCCCCACCCCCGCCCTCAACCAAATGGTAACACGTACTGATAGACAGCTTATTCTGCCTTGTGCTATTTCCACCAAATGTAAGTAACATGTTTGTCTAATCAACTAGGAGCCTATGAGTATCACTGTCATGGATGTCTGTTTGTACTTGCTTATGACTAGAAGTATCAGTGGAACGGTGTACGTAAAGTTTATTGACTGACATATCAACAGGACATTCCCCAAAGACTGACAGTCTGTCTACTTGGAGGCAAGGTTTGGGCATTTTGGTCTCAGTGGTGTGCCTATTCCTTGGAAAGGGTCATGGACTAAGTCTTGTCTCAGTTCTCATTGATGCGATGAGTTTCCTAGCCTGCTGAGTCCGTCTGTATCTTTGTTTTCGGCACCTATTAAACATATGTCTGTTAACATTATGTTCCTTAGTATAGCCCATTTCCACACTCTTGCGCTAACTTCAAAAGGGTATAAGATCTCATCCTCCAATGTTTGTTGAGGTGTGCTCTTGCTGTTGTGTTGTCTGTTTGGATTAGTATCTGCTTGGATTGGTATCGTCCCATTCCCCCCCCGCCCCCGACATCTGTATGGAGCTTGCCTACACTATCCAGTCATCTGTTAGGGGGTACTCACGTATCTCCTGCCTTCTGAGATGAACTCCCACCACCGTGAGGCTCTTTGTGCAGACCCTCAGTGCTGACTTTAGCCCAACGGGTAGTACTTTCAACTGGTAATTTGAGTTGTGTACCACAATCCTGAGGTACTTCTTGTGCAGGTTGTTCACCAGTATATGAAAATAGATGCCCTTGAGGTCCAGGGTAGCCGTGTAGTGCCCTTCTTCCCCCCTGGAGTATGACCATCTTGAATGTCTGCGTTCTGATGTATTTGTTGAGGAGCTTCAGATTTATGTCTGGCTCCAGCGTGTGGTTCTGTTTAGGGTTGTGTTCTGCAGGACAAACTTTCTCCATGGGTTGCATTCTTGTGGCGTAGATTTTCTCCTCTATAGGAGTAATCCTTGTGTTTCGGCCCCTAATCTTTTTATGTGTCCTATATGTCCTATGTGTCCGGGTCATATCTTGATCAGTCATCTAAAGGTGGATGTTGACACACTAGGGGCGTGACTCCCTCAAAATGTGCTGGCTTTGCTATGACCAGTACTGCCTTGATGTACCAGATTCCGGTTAATATGGAAAAAAGTCAATGCTAATATGGATAATGATACATTTATTTATTAGATCAAAATTGCGTCTTTATTTGTGAATGCCACATCAACCCGACTTGCAAAATCACAGTCAGGCAAGCTCTGGGACCTAGGTCCAGGGTGCCAGATTGGGTAGCCGGCCGACAAACACATGAACAGGAAACGTTAGAGCAATCACACAGATAAGCGCAGCGACATTGCAATGGTCGCAGAGATTGGCCCCAATTTAACACACATGAAGGGGGTACACGCGCTCCTAAAACACCATACAATTTGATGTCACATGAATTCATAACATATAGACAACTAGGACACATCACATGCAGTGATCATACGCTCTCCATGCCAGACATCTGGACAGGTTACCCACTGGCCACACTGTGTCCACGCAAGGTCGTGGACCCCCTGTATTTGCCATTAGATAATTAATTGATGACTCCAAAGGCAGCAACCTACAATCCTCCCCAAATATGGATCACCGGAAACCATTATCTTGGTTGTATGATGGAATATTGACCACAGGAACAACTACAGTCTAAACGACGATGCCTTAACCACGAACACTTTAACAACTATTTTTTACACAATTATGCCTTTACCACGATTGACTTTACCCCAATAATGTAAGTATAAGAGTGTGTGGTGGGTTTGTATATACCTGTAAAATACTTACATTTCGTGGCAAAGGCATGCATGCTAAAGACATACGAGTTGGAAAATGAATATATATATATATATATCCACACGACAGGGAGCACCAAGCTGAGAGAGGCCACAGGAAGCAAAGTGAAGTTCATGTCATTATATTAGAATATCATGATGAAAGGATAGAAATCCTGAAACGCGTCTGGCCATGAACAGTGATTCTTCATTCAGGTCGAGTACTGCTTGCAAGCTGCTGATCTAATAAAATGACATGAACTTCACTTTGCTCCCTGTGGCCTCTCTCAGCTTGGTGCTCCCTGTCATGTGGATAATTTACGGCCTGGCACGGTCGTGGAGAGGGGCTCACTGCTGGGTTTGCGGGCTCGTTCCAGCCTCAATTGGGAGCTGGAGTAATCGAGAGGAAGAGATGTATGGTCACAGTTCGGGGCTGTGATTTACACCAAGTTCGACCATCGGCTGAAAAGCAGGGCAGTTACAGCGCCTTGTAAGAAGCATCTACCCACAAGGGATTAATAATTTTGCAAGATTGGAGAAATGAACAGCGCACCCACTGGGGAACACTTAATGGAACTACAAACACCAGGAGGCTGTGCTGACAGCCACGTCTACTAGGGCGGGTGTTTGGACTAATTACAAATGCGTGAGTAGCTGAACATTTTCTCTGCTAAGCCACTGATGAAAGGATAGAAATCCTGAAACGCGTCTGGCCATGAACAGTGATGCTTCATTCAGGTCGAGTACTGCTTGCAAGCTGCTGATCTAATAAAATGACATGAACTTCACTTTGCTTCCTGTGGCCTCTCTCAGCTTGGTGCTCCCTGTCATGTGGATATGGATATATGGAGATATATATATATATATATATATATATACATATACATATACATATACATATACATATACATATATATATATATATATATATATATATATATATATATATATCTATACTCCCTTTTAATGTTATAAATTCCCTTTCCACCCAAAAACCTATATCCACCCTAAACCCTAAAAATACCCTTACAATACCAAAAACCCATACCTACTCTAAACCCTAAAATTACTCTTCCAATCAAAAACCCATACCCACCCTACGCCTTAAAAGTACCCTTGCCAACCAAAAATCTAGACACACCCTAAAATACCATTGTTGCCCTCATACCCATATCCACCCTAAAGTTGCTCTTGAATCACAAAAAGCAATATCCACCCTAAACCCTAAAAATACTCTTGCCACCCAAAGACCCGTACCCACCATAAACACTAAAAATAACACTACCACCCAAAATCCCAAACCTTCACTAACCCCTTAAAATACCAGTGCCAGGCAAATACCCATACCCACCCTAGCCACTCTAAACCCTAAAATTACCCTTGACACCCAAAAAAACATACTCTCTAAATCCTAAAATTACCCATGCCACCCAAACACCCATACCCACCCTAAAAATACCCATGCCACCCAAAAAGCCATACTAACCCTAAAACTACCCATGCCACCCTAAAACTACCCATGCCACCCAAAAACGCATAGCCTCCCAAAAATTACTTTTGCCACCCAAAAACCTATAGGCACCCAAAACCTTAAAATTACTTTTGCCACCCAAATACCCACACCCACCCTAAAATTACCCTTGCCACCCAAAAACCCATACTCACCCTAAACCCTTAAAAATACACCTGCCACCATGTTAAAGACAACCAATTATAAAACATATACAGAGTAAACCGTGACTATATATGACGTATAGGGGAGGGGTAGGTCCACTTAATGGTGGATGCCGAAGAGAGGGGAAAAAGGCTTTCTGACCCTGAACACTAGAAGGCAGAATGGTGCACAGCAGGAAGGCAGAATAATGCACAGCAAGTGAGTCCAGAAAAGGTTCACACTACAAAAACCCATTTCTACTTCCAACAAAATTATTGGAACAGAGTTTACACTAATTCTATGTCAGGACCGGAGGCTTCGGATTATGCTTTTCTCTCTTCGCTGTTTATTAACACAAACTCACATAGCAGCCAGAAAAGCATCAAACTTGGAAAAAAACTTCTCTTATATCCCAAACACAGGGATATTTAGCAAAAAACAAGATAACGATATCCTCTTAGAACTACAATATCCATCAGTCCAACATGCGGTAGTCCTTCTATAGTGTCCATAATCCTAGGAAGGGCGTCCATCTTGTGAACTCCTCCTCTTTCTTCGCTGCTTCGCAGCCAGTTAAGTGCTATTTTTCCTCTCTCTCACTACATTGTGTTTGGGGGATTATTTGTGATATATTCCGTTTTTGCTGAACATTAGTTTTGGTTCCCTGTGCTATTACCAGGCTCTGTGTGTGTTTCGCTTTCAAACCGTGTTGGTATTTTTCTCCACAGAGCCCCTTATCGCGGGGACGCTTTCGCCCCTTACGCGATGTTCCCGCTTGTATTGCGGTGTGTATTCTGCCGCTAGAGGGCGCCGTGGCGTCTCGTTCGCCCAAGCGCGGTTCCGTCTCGTTGACAGGAGCCGCGCTGGGGAGAAGGAGCCGCGCCGGAGCCCTGCCTGCCGCCTAACCCTGACGCCCTTTGCTGGGTTGTATTGCCCCATGATTTTAACGCCCCGCTGGGGTCTGTATTTGCGGTTTACACCGCGTTGACGCCTGCGGGCTGATTTAAGCACCGGCTGCTTCTGGCTTTGTTTACTTTGCAGCGCGCTGGGAGGCGGCGTGTACCCGGTCTCTGTGAGAGGGTCAGCGCGCTGAGGAGGTTGGTGCTGCCTCTGTGACTGCCAGGTTCCACCGGCTGTAAAAGTTGCTAGCCTCCGGTTAGCCTATATTTGGCCCAGTGAGCGCCACCATACCCTCAGTTCTTCCCTTTGCTAGAAATTCATTTATACCTTTATTATGGCTGAGGGATATTATGTGGAGGAAGAGGAATCTCACCATTACCTCCAGGATGAGGAGTTTTATGCTGCTGTGGACCAGTCCATATTTAGATGTGTGCAGGACATAGTGGGACCTATGGAAGACAGGCTCTCTGCCCGCATAGTGGAAGAGTGCGCTAAGTTGGCGCCGGGGCCGATAGGGACGCCCGTGTCTGACCAGGGGCAACCACCGGCGCCTAAGAAGGTCTGTAGGGATGGAGGTCTCGGGGGTGCGCAGGGTGTAGATAAGGACGCCTTTGAGCGCCTAAGGGACGCTTTCTTGGCTAAGGCGACCGTGCCTGCCCCTGCGTCACTCCCGCCTCAGGATCCTTCCACACCAGCTGGGACTGCCCCTTGTTCCCCGGGAGGGATTTCCCCCGCCGACACTGATGAGGATGACGAGGATTCGGTGCGTTCTTGGCGCCCGTCCACCTCCGC
The DNA here is from genome assembly GCF_964261635.1 of Lissotriton helveticus. NCBI lineage: Eukaryota > Metazoa > Chordata > Amphibia > Caudata > Salamandridae > Lissotriton > Lissotriton helveticus. The sequence goes on from NC_136062.1 coordinate 476,311,766, forward strand.
GGCGGAGTTACCCAAGGACACTTCCGGCATGCTCGACCCGGATGAGATAATTCATCCGCGGTCGGCCGCTTGGGCGCCTGGGGACAAAGTCGCGCAGTTTGTGGCGGGCCGCCTCCGCAAACCCTTAGAGAAGGAGGCGCGCAGTTGCCTTAGAGGGGAGTGCCCTCGTCCGACGTTGGAGGGTAAGGTCGCTATGACCCCGGAATTAGACGGGAAAATGGCTACGTTCATGGCCAAGTTGGTCAAGGACCCCCGTAAGGGGATTGACCGCTCCTGGCGATCATGTCAGGACAAGTTGTTGGACGCCATAGGCCCGATCACGAAGATCTTAGATATGGCAGAGGAGGCCAAGGTGTCGGGCACCCCTATATCACCGGAGGTGTTGTCGAATTGGGCGCAGAGGGCGGTCATATTTCTGGGAAACGCAAACTGCGCCCTTTCGACGGAACGACGGCGTTCCTTGTTGATCAAGTTAGATCCCAAGTTGGGGGATTTGGCCTCTTCGGAGGCGGGCGCCGTGGCGCAAGGTGGTCTCTTTGGGGAGCCATTTATCAAGGAACTGGGGAAGTTTGTGTCTACTTTCACCTCTTTGGACAGGGCCCAGTCTACTATAAAACGGGTTTTCCACCAACGTTTTTCCCGAGGGGCTGGTCGTGGTAGGGGCCTCACGACCGGCCGTGGCGGTCAGAATCACCCCAACAAGGGTCAGGGCTCCGGCAGAGGTCAATACAATACCTCGGCAAACTACACCAACTTCTACCCGACCAGGGGTCAGCGCTTCCAGAAACGTGGAGGCTATAGGAATGACACCGGAAGCAGCAATTCCCACGGTAAGTGTGATTCCAGCGGATCAAGTTCTTATTGGGGGAAGGGTGGCTTGTTTTCCGGAGGCTTGGGCGGCTATCACGGCGGACGCGTGGGTGCTCCAGACCGTGCGTGGGTTCCATATAGAGTTCTACGATCAACCGCGCCAGCTGCAGCCACCTCGCCCCATAGTCTTCTCTCAGCCAGACGCGCAGTTGATCGACGAAGAAGTCTCAGCGCTGCTGCGCAAAGGGGCTATTTGTCGAACAACGCGACATCCCCGCGGATTCCTGAGCAATATTTTTCTCGTAGAGAAGGTAGACAGGGGCAAACGACCAGTCATCAACCTCAAAGACTTCAACGGCTGGTTGGTCTACAATCATTTCAAGATGGAGGGCATCCATCTTCTGAGGGACATACTGCTCCAGAACGACTGGATGGTCCGGTTGGACCTCAAGGATGCGTATTTGGTGGTTCCCATCCATCCGCCTCACCGCCGCTTCCTCCAGTTTCTCTGGAAAGGCGAGGTTTTCGAGTTCACTGCCCTTCCATTCGGGCTTTCCTCGGCCCCTTGGTGTTTCACCAAGTTGCTACATCCAGCAGTGGAAGTCCTGCGGAGTCAGGGGATTCGGTTGATCGTGTATCTGGACGACATTCTGCTGATGGCCCAGAACCCGTCCAAGTTACTACTTCAACTCTCCCAGACAATCTCCCTGTTGCAGGGTCTGGGGTTCATAATCAACAAGGACAAGTCTGTCTTCACTCCCGCCCAGAGCGTAGTGTTCTTAGGGTTTGTCGTGGATTCCCTGCAAGCATCACTCAGTCTTCCATCCAGGAAGATGGCCAAGATCAAGCACGAACTGCGGCAGACAGTCTCCAAGTCGCACACCTCGCTCCGGCAGATTGCCAGAGTGGTGGGACTTCTCTCGTCTTCCATTCAGGCGATTTTTCCGGGCCCTCTTCATTATCGGGCCCTTCAACGTCTCAAGGCGCATCACCTGCGCAAAGGGCTGTCCTACGACAGCCGGGTACCTCTGTCAGTGGAGGTAAAAGAAGAAATGGGTTGGTGGCTCACCCATATGGAGGCGTGGAATGGTCGAGCGATCTTCGGGTCCGTACCGGACTTGGTGATAGAATCCGACGCCAGCAGATCCGGCTGGGGCGCCCGCTGTGGGGATTTCTCCACAGGCGGCGCTTGGTCGTCCGACGAGCAAAGACTTCACATCAACTGCCTGGAACTTCTGGCGGGATCTTTTGCCGTCCGTTGCTGGACCAGGGATTCCGCGAAGTCTTGTGTTCTCCTGAGAATGGACAACGTCTCGGCGGTTCGGTATGTGAACCACTTAGGAGGCCCGCGCTCTCGAGCGTTAGCAGATCTGGCGAAGGACTTTTGGGACTATTGTCTGTCCCGTCAGATCTCGGTAACGGCGGAGTACCTTCCGGGACAGGCCAACCAAGTAGCGGATTGGCACTCGCGTTACCTGCGAGACTCCAGCCTGTGGAAGCTGGATGTTCAGGTGTTTCAATGGATCGTGAAGAGATGGGGGCCTTTTTCAGTGGACCTGTTTGCGTCCCGACTGGACTTCCAGCTACCGAGATTTTTCAGCTGGAGGCCGGACCCTCTGGCGGAAGCAACGGATGCGTTCCTCCAGGATTGGAGTCAGGAACGGCCGTATGCCTTTCCGCCCTTTTCCATGGTAGTGCGGGCGGCGGCCCAACTCCGCCGGCAGATGGCGGAAGTGGTGATGGTGACGCCCGTGTGGAGATCGCAAGTTTGGTTTCCAGTTCTTCTGGAACTTTCTTGGGATTCTCCAATCCTACTCCCCCTGCTTCCTCGTCTTCTCCTCAATCCGGACGGGAACCCTCATCACCTCCTCACGCAGGGTTCTCTCCGCCTCATGGCATGGAGGCTTTCCGGAGACGTTGGTCGCTCCCAGGCCTTTCGGAGTCGGCTGAACACCTTTTATCCAAAGCCTGGGCAGGGAGTACCGCAAAGAGGTATAGATCGGCTTGGACCAGGTGGGTTCGTTGGTGTCTTCGACGGGACTTGGATCCCATGGTCGCAGGCGTCGTTCCCATCCTGAATTTCCTGGCGGAGTTGGCAACCGCCGGTTTAGCCTACCGGACAATCAACACGATACGGTCGGCGATCTCAGCGGCTCATGAACAGTTGGATGGAGCGGCGGTCGGTGAACACCCACTTGTCTGTAGACTCCTTAGGGGAGTGCGGCTTTCTCTACCTCCGGAGCCGCGGTATTCTGTCCTTTGGGACGTCAATGTGGTGCTGAACCTTTTTCTTTCTTGGCAACCTAACAAGTACCTTTCTTTAAAAGAGTTGTCGGCCAAGCTGGCTATGCTCCTATGTTTGGTGTCGTGTCGCAGGGTCTCTGATGTGCGCGCTTTGGATGTCTCGGCGAGAGTGTTTTCCCCTGATGGGGTTACCTTTACCGTAGGCCGCTGCACAAAGTCCGCTACACGGACTATATCTTATCCGGCCTTTGCGGACGTACCCAAGTTGTGTGTAGTGCAGTGTCTGCGGACGTATGAGGATGTTACGATGGAACTTCGCCCGCCGGGCGAACGACAGCTCCTGATTGCGCTAAGGAAGCCGCACAAGGCTGTATCTTCCCCCACTATAGCCCGTTGGGTGCGGTGGGTCTTACAAGAAGCTGGTATCGATACTAAAAAATTCGGAGCTCATTCAGCTAGAGGAGCCATGGCCTCAAAAGCATTTGCCCTGGGGGCCCGTTTAGAGGACCTGATGCGAGCTGCGGATTGGTCCTCAGATTCCACCTTCAAAAGGTTCTATTTCAAACCGGTGGTGGATATTGCGAGTTTGGTGGTCAATAAGCTTTGAACAAGCATAATCCGAAGCCTCCGGTCCTGACATAGAATCGAAATTTGCCTAGGTTAGTGACGGTAAGTTTCAATTCTATTAAGGACACGGAGGCGAGGATTATCCCACCCATACCTCCTGCGGAGATCCCCCCCCCCGTACTGATGTAAGTAACCCTTTTTTTGCTGAATTTGAGTCGATGAGGAACTGTTCTCTGTTGCTTGCATTTTAATGATTGTTGATAGTTCACTTTATGCTTTGCCTTCGGACTTTGGCGGGTCTGACAACGCTCACACTGTTGTGTTTTCCCGCCAGGTAACGATGGTGCAAAGCAGGATCGTTGAGACTTTGGCGTGACTCGCGCGAAGAAAGAGGAGGAGTTCACAAGATGGACGCCCTTCCTAGGATTATGGACACTATAGAAGGACTACCGCATGTTGGACTGATGGATATTGTAGTTCTAAGAGGATATCGTTATCTTGTTTTTTGCTAAATATCCCTGTGTTTGGGATATAAGAGAAGTTTTTTTCCAAGTTTGATGCTTTTCTGGCTGCTATGTGAGTTTGTGTTAATAAACAGCGAAGAGAGAAAAGCATAATCCTCGCCTCCGTGTCCTTAATAGAATTGAAACTTACCGTCACTAACCTAGGCAAATTTCGATTCATGGATACAATTCAATTGAATAGTTGCACTAATACCGAAATTATTGTTTGTTCATCGACTTGTGGCCTTATGAATTACATCAAAATTAGAAAATCCAGATCCGTGATTAGTAACATTAGAACTCAGATGCGTAAAAGGTTAGACTATAGACAGCCTCCGTTGTTCAAACCTTGCACAAAGGATAACGGTCACTAATCTCATTAGGATCTGAAATACATCTAGTGTAAGCCTACACAAACAGCAGCCACAGGAAAAAGAGCCAGTCAAGGCCAGCATAAGACCATACATGCCTTAACATAAACCGAAACATTCCGTGTAAGTCGCACAACAGCAAAGGGGGGGAAACAGCAAAGGGGAAACGAGCGCGATCTACTGAGGTACCTGAGGGTTTTCTTCCCGTTTTGGCTTGGGAGCAGGTTGAACCGTCGTACTATTCTCCACATGCTTTTCTGTTGCTTCCACAGGTGATTTAATGGTCTGAAAGAAAGAAATAAGTTAATGAGTGAAGCACTTTGAACATTCTAATACACAACCATAACATACTGTTGCGGAAAAGACTAAACATTGACTAAGAGGGGAGCGAATACAGACCTATGGTTTTTTGTAATGCTGCAGCAGTGCAATGTCTTTCAGATTGGATTGAGTTCATCAAACTGCCACCATAGCTAGTCTTTAGTGGCACAGGATCATTGTATTGTTTACCTTCTTCTAGAGTATAGATTATCAGAGACTGCAATCGTTCTGAAAAACACCTAATGGAGGTGTCTCCAATCAGTTGATCCCGAGCTACCAGTAGCTCGTAGATACATTCAATAAATCAATCGGGATTTATAAAGAGCACCTGATCACCCAACAGGGTATCCAGGGGTACCTCCTAGTCTTGAGCTAATTTTTAACGAACAACTGCAATAAATAAGCATTGCGTTTTACTTTTTAAATGAAAGGAAAGGCTATGTTTATTTCACAAGATTATCAGGCTACAGATAGCAGTGTTTGATGATGAGCAGTGCTCACTCATATTTATGACCCAGGTGGCTCACTGAGGTTGTGAACTGAAGCACTGAGGACTTTTAACTTTTAAATAAAAGTCGTTCGCAACTCAAAATTAGAACAGGAGAACAAAACGAAAAAAAATAAAATAAAAAATGTAAATAAAAGTTAACTTAGTGATTAAGTTAACTCTTCATTTTAATGCTCTCCCTTTTCAAAGTGCTGCACACACCACACACCAAGAATCTTGCTCCCAGTGGCTGGTAGACACAGTGCCGTATTTATAACTGAACAAATCAGTCATAATCTTTTAAATGGGAGAAATCTAAAGTGAGGAAAAATGTTTTTATCTACTTTAAATTGAGCCAATTAAGTCCTAAATTTTTATGAAGCCTGTTTCTTCACTTTAAATTCCTCACATTTATACAAATTACTATTTTCCTGTTCTAAATATGGCACCATGTCTACTTGACACTGGGAGTAAAACGACTGCTGTCTGTTAAGACAATTTAACATGGGAGAAAAATAAAATAATGAGTTTTATGTAATGAATATAAACAAAGTGAACTCTTCAGTTGAATTTTTTCCCATTTCAAAGTGTAGCATGTACACACAGCAGGTATCTTGCTTCCAGAGGTTGGTAGACACGCTGCCATATTTAGAACTGAAAAATACAGCCTTATTATTTTTTAAGTAGGAGAAATTTAAAGTGCAGATAAAAGTTCCTTATGAGGAACATTTTTGCAGAACATTTTTCTGCCCTGTAAATTTCTCCCATTTAAAAAAATGTTTGTAGGTTTGTGTTGTGAAGTAAATGTTCCACATATGGTGAAAAGTAAATACTGGTCCTGTGCAATCTACTTGGCACCATCAACAATGTGTTACAACAATGACAAACCAAAAGACTGGTCGCCAGTGCGAGACTAGTTGCTTTTTATTTTTTCGAGACTGAAGCTTAGACCCTGGGCTTTAGATTCCATTACTAGAAATCCTATTTTGTTTATAAGACCGTATTTATCTTTACCAATGCATGCATGCAATAATTTAGGTTATCAAAGGTATGAACATCCAAAGAAATGTTAGGCTTCGACAAATCTCGCCCACTCGCTGTGACGAGTCAGATTTTATCAGGAACAGCTATATTTAGGGCCTACTCGTCCCTTCTGGTGAGCAGGCAGACAGTTGTTCTGTTCTCTCACTAAGTAAAGGAGCATTAAAGATGCCTTTAAATCTTGTTTTTATCTTGTCTGATTTATTCTGTGTTCAGAGACAGAGGTCAAAAGTCAGTTTACATCTACAATTATTTTATCCGAATGCAAAGTTCGAGGATTTTGTAATGTGAACTGTTCAACAAACGTGCTGTACAAAAAGTGTGAGCTGAAAGGCTGTACACATTCTAGCACACATTTAAAGAGCTAACAAGTGAACTGTACAAACATTTCAAAATACATTTCAGTAATTATGAAAGCCCTTGTTCTGTAATTATGAGTGATAAATTGTTTTAATAGCAGGGAAACAAATCACAGCACTTTACTTGGTAAAGTACAAATGATAAATGTTTGCTGAAACCCAATTTCCATATTGTTTATACACTATATAGATTTATAAGTAAAAGTGCATATTATTGGGAACAATTTTGGCCAGTTTAGTGACAAATGTGCTGTTGGTAAATGACAGTGCACTCCCACCTCAGGTTCTCTTGTTTTGGGGGAAGAACACTGCTACTGGGGACCTGGTTAGCAGGAACCCAGTGCACTCCAAAGTTGCATCAAAAACCAGGCAAAAAGTGGGGTGACTACTGCACCAGAAACCCAGTTTCTTACAATCACCTAACAGCATATCTGTAGCCTAGTACCTCTGTACGAGGGTCACAGTACTTACAATGCCGTCGGACCCATGCATGGATTTACAGCACAGTCTCTACAAGGACGTGTGTTTACCACTGCATTCCTTTACCACGCAAGTCTTTACAATGACTTGCCATAGGGAATGCAGTGTTGTAGTTCAGAGTGCAACGCTTTCCCTACTGTTATGCAGGCTAGAATTGGAATAATAATTTATGTGAGAAGTTGGCCTGGCATATGATGTTCACTATTCTAGTGAACACCTTGCACAAGTCCAAACAACCCTTATGGTGATGGTTGTAAGTCAACCTTCTAGACCAGCTATCCTAGTGGTAGCATGGACAGAACAGTCTTAGGCTAAAAGATTCTTGAGGGCGTGTAAAGCCAGCTGTTTTACCATATGTAACCCCTTGAACATCAAATGAAAGGACACCACACAGGATATATATAAAATATATATGTATTTATTTACTAACACACTCCTCTCTTTATGAGATCCGAGGCAAAAGCACATAACAAGATATTTAGTCAGAATACGTTAAGTTGCACAATTTACGGTTAGGCCCTAGGGGCGAAGCAAACCATATACTAAGAAAGTGGTATAAGTACCAGGTCATGAGAAAAGGAAAGGCCTAGGGCCTAGGGAATCGCTGGGGCTACACTATCTGAACCTTAGGTTAGGAGTAGGAGGCTCACAGGCGGCTCGTGCAGTGTCTTTACACACACGCAGGAGTCAATGGGAACTTAGAAGTTAAAAAAAGAAGGATTTAGGACACTTCCGGTTTAGCTAGGAGGAAACAACTAAAAAAACCTCGACACTTGGATAGTCAATACCCTTGGGAGCACCGAAGTACTCGCGTTACCTCATCCACGGACGGCGGGTGCATAGGTGTGAAGATGTGTCGGGTTTCGTCGTTGGAGCCTATGGAGACCTGGAGAAAGATGCTGCAGGCGACCAGGAGGAAGATGTCCGGGTGGATCCAAGGGTGGATCGAGGATGAAGAGGGTCTGAGAGCAGAGGGGACAGAGTCTGGGTCACTAGCCAGTGACCGGGTGGAACCAGGAAGGAACCAGACAACGTCGAGGAGCAATCAGGTGCTGTCGTGAAGCTTGTCTCTTCAGCCACACGGACCAGGAGGCGTCGAGGACAACCAGGTGCTGGAGGCGAGCTGTCCCACGAAGGTTCTCGCAGATGGAGGGGTCGACTGCCGGATTGGAGTCAACAAACCTTGGCAAAGGCAACCCACGCAGGATTCAAAGAAGGCTTCTGGTGCAGACCAGCAAGGTCTGAGGTGCCTCACCTTTGCAGGGAGGCAAGGGCCAGTCTGGAGCAACCAGACCACCGAGGTGATTCAAAAGGATTGTCGTCACAGAGGCTACTAGCCAACGGGCCAGCAACCGGACAACGCGTCGAGCAGAACACAAGCAGAAGGGCCCCACGCAGAACTCGTGGAGTGTGGAGGGCTGATCTTCGGTGCAGGTGGAGCTCGGATTCGGGGATTCTCAGTCCCCAGCTTCGAGGATGCCTCTGGAGCTGCACAGTTAGCAAGTTGCAGGCTTTCCAAGACGTCCTGTCCCACGTGTCTCGTCGCCTCCACGTATCTCAGCTATGCTGCTGTCGTGAAGAAAGGCTCAGAGAGGTCTGGAAGTCTGGGTCTTGTAAGGCTCTGTGCTCGGGTTTAGGCGGGAACGTCTACAAAGCAAGCCGTTGATTTGCTGGATGGTGCCTGGTTGCCTAGGGTGGTCACTCCTTGGCCACAAGGGAGATTCTTCAGTCTTCAGCAGAACGTCGAAGGTCCAGAGTTTTGTTTCAAGTTTCAGTTCGGGATCAAATCTAAAGTTTCAGGACTCAGCTCCTACCTTTATACAGCTAAAAGGGGCTGGATTACTTTCTAGGTCCCTCCTGTGGGTGGGACCAGGAAGGGGGGTGGTTACACCCCCTTTCCTTTGTCCAGTTTCGAGCCAGAGCTGGGACTGGAGTGTCCCAGCAACCTGTTTGAACTGGGGTATGCATGAAGCACCTAGTGTGCGTCAGGAAGTGTCTCAATGTATTCAGCCCTCCCTGTCCCAATACACAAAGTCCTGTCTGGGATGGTACTCGCACCTCTCCAGGCAGGAAACCTATTGTCCAAACCTCCGTGACTGGAAGGACTCCCAGCAGCAGGAGGTCAGACTTGGGTCTGTGGCAGCAGCGTCCATTTTGTGACGCTGGGGCTCTGGTTAACTTTAACCGGGATAGTCAGCACTAACATGTCTTCTCCCTCTAGAAGGGTGGAATGCTACCCCTGTCGCCAGAATTGGCGAGGGGGTAGTATTCCAAAGCGCATGACACCTTACACGACATGTTTTGATAAAGCCAAACCAGAGTTGGCATAATGCACTTAAGAGTATATGGTATGGCGATATCATAGTACAGCTACAAGGACATGGTTCCGAAAGCTGCAGACAGGCTCAGCTCATGCTAGAGCACCATTTAACACATAACCAAGCACTCTGCCTCCAGGATTGTTAAGGCCTGCCATAGGAGTGACTTATAGGTTACTGTGTGCCTATATAGATAAGGGTAGATATAGGAATACTATACCTAAGCAAGGGGTGATTACACGACCTTGCCCCAGCTGAGTGATCAGCCAGTTGTGTCAGTTTGAGTGGCCAGCCAGGGGTGGCATAATACATGCTGCAGCCCCTGGTAGGCCTTGGTTACACCTATGCCCTGGGCACCTATGGTGCACTTGTACAGGGGCTGATAAGGTGAACCAATTCCCAATTGTGGATGTACCTAGAGTACATGGTTTAAATTTAGAGAGAGTGCATCTGGGCTGTGGGTCTGATTAGCAGGCCCACAGCCACATTTAAGTCGAAAACCAGTAAAGCAAAGCAAAAAGTGGGGGTGACCATAGAAAGCAGGCCCTACTCTCCCACTATTTATACCTCTCCAAAGTCCATCGGCTTCCCCCACAGCAAGTTGTTGTTCCTTGTAAAGACTTGCGTGGTAAAGCAATGCTGTGGTATAGATGCATCATTGTTAAGACCACGTTGTAAAGCCATGCATTGTAATGGCTTGTGTGGTTCCAACATACAACCCTACGTGATCACTGCTGTCAGCAAAGGCTTAATTATCTTTTTGATTCAGATCCTGTGTCGGAGCGGGGTGTACTCATGCGGGCAGCAGCTCAGGATCTGCAGTGGTGGCTGATTGACTTTAATTTGTCCTGTGAAGGCCACAATCCCACCTCACCCGGAGCTGAAGGTGGTGACCGGCTCAGCACTGCTGGGTTTCGCTGGAGATCGCACTAACCACCTACTGATCGACACTTAAATGCAGAAGAAAAACTATTCTGGACCAGAACATTAGATGCGGGACTAATATACAGCATGTGACTCCAGTCAAATATTTTACCTCAAAACTGTAACTACAAGTACATAACCTTTTAATTTCAGAGTTCTGCCCTTTTGACCCTTTTCATGTATGTCTTCAAGGAGTTCCACCTAAGATGGTCAGAATCATCAGTTTTTAAGAACACACTGAGGTCTTTTGAAAATTACCTAAACTCTTCATGGCGACTGGTTAGTAATAAAGACCAAAAGTTTCCTTGCATTGGCACAAATCTGTCTAGAGCCAGACAGTGCTGTGGATTTTACATTTCTTTGAAAATTGACCCTTATTCGTCAGTGGGAACAGATTATTTGGTGCATGGTCGGAAAGCCTGCTGCCCAGATGAACGAGGACCATACTATCTTGAGAGCTCAGGGTAAGCTATTGAGCAGTATCTAGCTCCAGTTGGTAATTTGTGCGAGGACGTTTTGGGTTCCTTAAAGGATGGAGTCCTAGAACATCCTGAAGGTGATTCTGCCATGGTGACAAGATATGCCTAACCGAAAGCTCTGTATGCTTTGTTTGAATTTTGAAAGATGCACTATATTTGATGTGGTGCAAGCCTATCTCCAGGCACCATCAGACAGCTTTAAAGAGAATACATTTTTATTGTACAAAAGGTATTGCATTTCAACAGGCTGTAAACAGAACTGCACGGTGGGATGGCTTGTTTTGACTGGAGCGCATAGGATGATGGAAAAAAATCTGTGAAGTTGATGGGGATGGAAACATTTAGGAAGGTCTTTTATTTTATGAGGCAAGGGGAGGTGGTGATTTTTCCAGACTCCCTCTGAAGTTTTACGTCTAGCGTGACCAAGGCCTTTTGATTTTACTAAACTTCTCTGTACTCCATATACACATAGGTGCTTTCAGCCAGCCTTCTTCATCCATTGGTCTGTGTTTGTGGTATTCCCATTTTTCTTCCACCCATTACAGCACACAACATGGGGCTATGGCTCAGCCCACTACAGTGACTGGCTACCTTCAATGTAAGTGACTGCCTTATTCTGCACCTTTAGTTAGGCTTTTGTCATTTTGTTGTGTTAGCATAGTATAGGTCAGGAAAACATTAGTTCTTGATCTGACAAAGGCGTTGGCGCTGGGATATCGTCAGGCACAGGCAATGTTGGCATCAGTCCTGATCATAGAGCTGAACTGTGCTGGAGTTGGTAAGGGACTGTTAGTGGGTCCTAAGGGGTAACCAGACAGCACCGTGGGAGGGCCTTTCAAAGGAAATCACACTGTAGGCTCCTGTGGTTCCTTGGGGATACAAGGCGTAACGGAGACAGCCAGACAAACACTGAATATCTGCAACGTAGCGTCTTTGAAGACCTCAATGTAAAGTAGAGTCGACGATGACACAGGGTGCTTCAGGATTATCAAAGGAATCAATTCAGAGCCCGGCGACCTCAATGGAGAGTGACTCATCTAGACACCTTCCCCTTGGAGTCTGAGTGACGGCCTGGGGGTGAATCTTGCTTTGCCTTCTTAGACTTTCATTTGGACTTCCCGAGCAACAGTGAAGTTTTGCAAGTTATAAGAAAACAAACAATTAAGGAGTGAAACGCTGGATCTGTGTTGAAGGGCACACAAAGAAAGGCAGCGATGTTAACTGAAGGATGGCACTACTATCTGGCACTGCTCCATAACATCCAAAGCAGTATGGAAGAAACGCAGAGCCACATGGCTCCACCTAGTCGCACGTGGTAACCTAGCTATGAAAAACCACCAGATCCAGTCAGACACCTGGAGCAATATTCTAAGGGGAGAAATCTGCAGTCAGAAGTGTCCATCAGTACCAGTCTTATTGTGGCATCCCCATTTTGATCTAGTGCCCACTTGAGCAAACCTCCTCTTACATGCTTAATCAGCATACTTCTACGTTTTGTTGCCATGGAAGGTCTAGCAATTTTATTACATTCCTACTCTGAATGGCCCATCTCCAGATGTCCTGCCCTAGCTTGGATAATATCTATGACCGGGTTCACCCCTACTTGTACAGGTAGAACACTGCTGGTGTGCTATCATTTGAATTTGCAGAGTCTTCTCCTCGGTATGTTTGTGTAAAGCCTTCAAAGCCCAATACCTTCTTGCACATTTATGGGTTTTACTTCTTCCTACGGGCTCCACTGGCCCCCAGTTTCTAGCTTTTGTCTATGGGATGCACCTGTGGTAATGGTCATTGAAAGGGATGGCTGTTTAAAGGGTCTCCCTATCCATGTTGTACAATACTAAATACTAGCTCCTACTGTACTTCAGCTGGAACAACCACTTGATCCTCCCAGTGGCCATTATCTCATCCGCCAATCAAGGCTAGATCTCATAGCAAGTCTTGTTAATTGGGTTAGATGGATCACCGTTCTCAAAAATCAAAGATGTCTTTTATAATACAGATGAACTTACTGTAACATTAAGAACACAAGTTCGGGCTGGACTATTCCTATTGAAGCAGGACCAAGAATGATTGGTTTATGGCTGGGCCTAATCTAGGGTGGAATGGTGGGCCAAACAAAGATGGGTTGGGATGCTACCCCAAACGATTTCCAGAGGTTAGACTAATTGCAAGTATACTCCCATCACCTTTTGTGTGTTTGACATACTCTTTCACTGTTATCACTCTTTTGAATTGGGCATTTTTTCCATCACCAAATCTTACTCCACCCTCAGAAATAGCTTTTTCTTCATGAAGAGGGTCAAGGATTACATCAGATATATAAAAATCCCAGTTTATGGACTGTTTCCATCAACTCTACTCTTTTGGCATTGACACTGCAAGTTTACCTTTAATAACCAATCGTCTAGGAAGGGGTACATGTGTATCCTCTGTCTTCCCGAAGAAGCTGCTATTACTGCAAGGCACTTTAATAGTCTTTGTGCTGACTTCATCCAAAAGCGTAACACTTTGACTTGGTTATACGAGTAGTTTACCACAGACTTAATGAACGTCTTGTGTCTGATGTTCATCAGAATGTGGAAATAGGTGTCCTTGAAGTCTATGGTGACCATGGCCCTTCATTCAGCAAAGGAATGACTTCCTACTTTGTTGTCATCCTGAACGTTTATGTCCTGATGAATTTGTTCAAGAAAGTCTAGGCTATCATGGATCTCCAGTTTAGGGAAGAAGAAGAGTGAGCACATTCCCTTGTTCTGTCCTCTCTTGATACCTTCTCAATCGCCCCCTTTAATAGTAGGTCCCGTCTTAAAAGGCCCAATTCCTCTTCTTAACACCTTCAATGCTACAGGGTATTTTTCTCCTGCGCTGAAGATAAATATTTCCCTGTGTTCATGACAAGGTCAACTCATCATAAGCACAGGTCCAGTGGTACTTCATGACGAGCTGACCTTGTCATTAGCATAGAAGGGGTTAAACTTAATGTTAGCTTGTATTCTGTCTAACTCAATACAATCTTCACCATCCATGTTTCCTCTACTCCTGGTTGAAAGCTCCAAGTCTGACCCCTGCAGATGTCAGACGTTGAGCACTTGTTGGGCATGGCCGACTCCCCTGTGTCCTAATCTTTTGCCCTTGCATTGTCTTGAAAGAAGTGCTGCATTTGTGCTGGGTAGTGTCATGGGGTACCTTGCCCTTGAAATCTCACTCCCTCAGTCTCTGCGCCTGCTGTTGAGCGGCTGATTCCCTTTTTTCCCATCATTTTCCTGTTTGGATGAGGGCTTCTCTTGAGAGAGCCACAACTAACGCTTTTTCATGTGCTGGTGTGAGTCGTCCAAACAGACTCTCCCCAGTGCAGGGCATATTTATAATTGAGGCTTTGACCTCCGGTCTGAAGCCAGATACACTCCGACAGGCATGTGCTCTCAAGATTGTGTCTGTGGACATCCGCCTGCTGACTGTATCAGCAGCATCCAAGGTGAAATTAAGATAGACAAATACTCAAATGAGTGTATCAAACCCCTGTTAAATACAATTCAAAAGCCCAAGGAAAAGACTGTACTTAGTACTGTCTTTTCCTTGGACCTTTGCATTATATTAAATATGGGTTTGATACACTCATTTGAGATCATACTTGATACCCAAGAGGTGTTGTTGGCCGAACCCTTATATGAGTGTCTAAACTCACCTCAATTCACTTTAAGGAATAGAATAAAAGTATTAATAAGCAGATACTGAGTATATCAGGTCTCTGGAAAAATCTCTTCAAAACTAGGATAGACGTTTAAGATGGTCTTGCCCTCCTGAATTACTGTCTTTGCTTATGTGTTATAATTCTCTGGCGGGTTCTTAGTACGGCCATATGTCCTCATCACCTTTTGGTGACTATGAAGGGATGGCCATTTTTCATCTCCTCAATATAAGATTCCTCCTGTTCCTCTGGAGTTAATGGGGGTTCAGACTCTACTTCTGTCCTACTCTCTACTGGCTTCACTATAATTCTGAAATATTTGAAGGATTCGATAATCATTTTTTTCTTTTGTATTAAAACTGTCATCTCAGCTTTAAACCGATGTTTCGGTTTTAATCCATGGGGCTCCTTTGCTTTTGTCTTTTCTTTGAGTGCAGAGTGTTTCAGGGTCAAAGATCGTTTCTGGATCTTCAAGGCCAAAACCTTCGCCTCCGTTCTTCTGCGACCCAGTGAGCATACATGCTTTCAGCCGCAGTTCTGTAAATTTCGGTATCTCTTTTGCCAGTTCTTCACTTTCAAACACTGTACGCCATATCTTTGGGTAAGAGCCCTGTTCTTCCTTTGCTGGCTCCATTTCTCAAACAATATTCTCCTTGTCTGATAGTACCTAGAGCTTAAAGCAGTCTAGATTCGACTGCATCACACATAATTGGTCGCCATCTGTTTTTCCCTGACTTTTAGGGTTCTTGGGAGGAATGACTCGCATTCTCGAGACTTTTGGTCTTTGAGCAGGCAGAAATTGCAAACTAAAGGCCTGATTTAGATCTCGGTGGACTTGTTACTCCGTCATACAAGTGACAGATATCTCGTCCAAAGAAATATCAATCCCATTGGATCTAATGGAATTTATATTTCGACAGACGGGACATCCGTCACCGTTGCGACTGAGTAACCCGTCCGCTGAGATCTAAATCAGGCCCTTAGTCTGTCATGAGCTAACTTAAAAAGACAGAGGGACCAAACTGAACAAGGGTGTTTTCCTTTCATTCTTATCGTTGGAGGACGACGCAGGGGAATAGTACCACACCTGAATAAAATATTCCCCAACGAACGCTGTCCTAACCCAAGTGAAAAGACTTGGTTCCTCTGTTTTTCAATGTTTTCTCCTTTCCTACGTCATTCACTGTAGTTGATGATTTTCGCCTTTTTCAGTGTTTTTCACGGCCGTTTACTTGCCATCTCCAGCAATTGCGGCTATCTCTATCCCAATCCCAGAGCTGTGGATTGCGCTGAAATCCAATGGTGGAAAAAAGAATCTGAAGATGACTATCACACGCTGGGCTTACATCTGTTAGATGGGAATTGCATTCACCTATTCGTTGACACCGAAAGAGAGGAAAAAAAGAAACAATAAGAAACCGGGGACAATTGTGGACCAAAAATCTAGATGGTGGAATAATGCACAGCATGTGAATCGGAGAAAAGATACACATGGCAAAATTGTAAGGCTCCGTTTTACCGTAACTTCAAGAATCATTTTCATATTGAAATGCCTCATTACATATCCTCAATTTCGGGAAAGCATTTGAAGTGGACCTGCTGAATAAGCTGTGATATGGAGCGCAGCAAGCACTATTAATTTTCCACACTGCTACCTTGACATTGCCTTTCGTACATACTTCTGGACTTTCGCACCCATTTGACCTTTGTGCCTTTATCACAAGTGTGACTAAAGTTCTCTGTACTTGTTGGAAAATCTGTACCACTCTGCCATGTACGTTTTTTTCTGATTTGCCGCCCTTTGTTTTCAGTGAACTCGAAAAATCTATAAGTCCAAAGAAGGTTCTCTAAAACTGAACAATTTTTCGTTCATCAGCCGAGCAGGGTCTGCTAACAAGAGGTATACACAAAGTGCTCCTTCACACGCCAGGAGGGTGGGTATTTGCTGACCCCACAACTCAGGGTATGGCATTACTGTTGACGGCAGAGTTCATATAAGGCGCTTTTATCCACACTCCTTTGGGGAGATCCTCTTCTGGTCTCCCTGATGTAGCCTGTCCAGTTCCCCATTACTCTGATTCCCTTCTGTGACAGCACATGCACATGTTTAATTGCAAGGGAGAATGGAGAGAATCTAACGGCCCACCATGTGCATGGTTACACAAGATGGCGGTCTCCCTGCATGGTGGCCTTTAGTTAAAACTGGGCATGACTGGCTGCACATCTCTGTGCTCAGGACACCTTTTCCAGTGGGGGCAAGGAGGTTTCCCATGTTTTTTTTTCCATGTTAGCCAAAAAATCCACATCACCTGAAACACATATGTGTCTGCAAGCATCATCACTGATAAGCCTGCACATTCGGAGTCCCAGTAAGAGTGTGTGAATCGGAGCTCGCCAGCTGCAGGATTGGGGTGGGGTGGGGGGTGGGGGGGCGGGGAGGGGGAGGGGGAGAGGGGGAGGAGGCCCAGCGACGCTGACGCATCCCTGCTACCCCGAACACTGCGAGGGAAGTGACATAAGGGGGCTTGGGGGGTGGGAGTAGCAGGGTTTCTCTATGCAGTTACCCTCTGTTTCTGCTGCCCGTGTCCGCCACGCGAGACCTAAAAACAGATCGAAAGAAGTAAACAGTCAAAACACGCCCACCAGTCGGAAAAAGACAGGGCTTAAAGGGAGAAAGAAAATAAAAAACACGCCCACCATTCTGAAAAGGACTGGGCTTAAAAATAAAGAAGAAAGTCACTGGGACCTCTTCTCCAATGGCTGGCCACCGTTTAGGAGGCCAGCCAATGGAGATGAGGGGCGGGGCTTAACCTCGCTAGAGACACTCTATCCCATTAAGTCTCCCCAGCGAGACTGCGCATGTGCGCAGTCTTTCGCAGGCGGAGACCTAAAAACAAGTTACAACTTTGTTGTTTAGCGAGCACTTTTAATTATGCTGTGACCTTCCTTTTAATCTGGTTGCTTGCTACAATAGCAAGCATTATGATGCCTGAGTGGCTAAGTCTTAACTTTTATTACAGACGTCCAGGCACGTCACAAGTAGCCTGTAATAAGGAAATTAAGAAACTGGGTTTCATAGGGATTGCAGAGTTTCATGCATTATATACCAATATGTGATCTTTATTATTTACATTTAGAGTTAAACATGAATACAAACAAAATATAATTGTCTGCACCATAAAAGCCAATACCTGCCTAGCCCGCTTGTTTGTATCCCACAGTTTGAGATGTTGTACCAAGAGGTGGGCGGGTCAAAGAAAGTTTCAGCCAGAGGCCAGGCTCTGGCACAACTGGAGGTCCTCTTGGATCCTCGAGCCCAAAACTAGCTAAGCTTTCATGTAGCTCCAGCCACACACGTTCTACGCTAATGCAAAAGTGCACTAACCTTTGTTGTAAAACCCTGCCTACTTTCATAGTGGCGTGGTCTTCAAGTTTCATAGTTCAAAAAATCAAAAGGGGGAACGGATCACTTGTCCTGGGTCTCCAGGGTTTATTATTTACTTCGTTTTGCGGTACCGATAAAAAACCCTCAATCACGTGCCAAGGCTCGGATGGCGGTATATCTTGGTTCTCCACCTTTGTTTCAGGTACGTGGCAGCATCATCATCGGGTTAGTTTTGTGCTTCCTCCACCCGGAGGTAAACCACTGGTTAGTACAGTAGTGATCAGTGATGGCGGGTTACAATGTGAGTGAAAAAACGTTATGATAAAACAGCTTGAATGGCCAGAGTGAAGAGAAAATGTATTTGGTCTGGGTTCAGGCTCATTTAAAATCTTGGGCGTGCATAGGAAGGGGAGTTAAGAGCCTTCCGCACTAGTTTCAGTCCATAAGAAGGTCGACATGTTTCAGCCTTTAGATTGCTTGGGAGGGGTCAAGTAGGCTTTCTTCAGGAACTAAAAAAACTAGTGAAAAAGCGATGACGCCCCCAATGTTTTTAGGGTCTATATGGGTCTAGGTATATTAACCTGACTCTGATAAGGTCTGATAGTACCTGTAAATAGAGAGGAAGACAAGACAAACAAACATATATAGGGGTGTCAAGGCGCTGCTCCTTTGGTAAATTGCTGCACTTGTACCAATTTTCGACAGACATTGAATAAAGAAACTAAAAAATGACAATGCTTTTCTTATTTAGATGACAACATTTTCACTCATTCCCAATGGCAAGTTTCATATGCTGCATTGTGACTGTGCTTGAGATAATGGTATGTTAAAAACCTCCTCTCGCTGTGCATGCTTAAGTAGCACAAACTTCCTCCCACTGTGTATTTCCCACACTATTTGGAAAGTTTCTGGAGACTGTACCTGCTTCTCAGGGCTCGGTCTGCTAAGCTGTAGGTTCTGTGGGGTTGCCAGTCTGGTTCCAGGAGCAGCAATCACAATGCTGGTGAGCTGCGCCGTGGGGAAGGTTTTGGCAACGGTTCCAGGCTGGCCGTTTACAAGTCGGACAGGATGGATAGAGTTCTGAGTGGTAGGGGTAAACTTTGTCGTCAGCATCACTGGCCGCTGAATAAGCTGGGGAGCGGCTAGCATAGGGGGTGGAGCTGGGGCAATAGGGATGTTATTCGGCACCACCGGCTTCGGTCGAACCTGCAAAGTCAACAAAACATTTTAAATGAGAATATTGTTGTGTCACAAGAGTATACCTTTCAGAGATTTGATGCCGCCCATACCAGTCACTTCAAAATTGATCTAATTTACATTGATACATTTGTATATTTCCTTTTTTACTTGGTTTTATGGAAAGGAGCTAGGGTTAAAACAAGAATCTTTTGCATTGTATCTTGCTCTGTCTTCTAAAAGCATCCTTGGGCACTGCCTTCTGTTGCACACAACTGGATAAAAAGTTACTTACATGCAGTAATGAACTTTCTTTTCAATACTCTATCTGCAGATTCCTCACCTGCAGAATATAATGCCATATGTCAGACTATACTCAAAAACTTTGAAGCCCTCACGTCGCATGTATGGGGGTGCTGGTTTTGTATCTATGCCAGAAGTGGCATCAGAAGTCACTGCAGCCACACAGTGCCCACCCTGGAGTAGCAACATCAGTTTCCATCCATTTTCCCCAGCCTTCAAAGCAAGTGGACATAAAAACAGATATAGATGTGCAGTCATAAAAGCAATTTGGTATCTTATTAACTTTTGCTATAACATATTCGAAGCAAGCCGATAGTTGAGGAATCTTCGGGTAGATAGGGTCTTCACCAGAAGGGAAGTGTCACTTACCCAGTAGGCATATGTTTGTGGCGTATGGTACAGTAGACTGCGTTGCTGTGCATAATCATAACATCTAGTGTGGGGCCCGGATATGAGCAAGTTGTTTTCTTCGAAGAGTCTTTCAAGCCACCAGGTACTATGACTCCCTCTCTTGCTGGTAATGCCCATGGACATCAACTCCACTGTAAGCTTGTTTTCCAGCATGGCGATTGAGGGGGGAATGTGTAGCAAAGCGGTGTATAGAAAGATATCCATGCAAAGAAATAGCAAGTTGAAATATAAAGATGACTTCAATAACCACAGTCTCCGGGGGAGGTGGGTGGGCTCATGTGTATTTACTGCACTTCATGCCACAAACAGATGCTTACTGGGTAACATTTTCCATTTGAGGCATTTGTGGCTGCAGATACACATGCTGTGCATAGACTGTAAAGCAGCCCTCCCGGAAAACCGGTGGCGAGCTTCTGAAAATCGCAGTGGTTTCAAAAAAGTGTACATAGAACTGCCTGGCCAACACTGGATGTTGGCGGCTAGCACAGAAACAATCATGCTTTTTAAAATTATGTGGCGTGGTCCATGTAGCTTCTATGCAGATGTCAGCTATAGGAATGTTCCCAAGCAAAGCCAAATGGGCTCCATTTTCCCAGAGTAGAGGGGGCTCTAGGAGGGATAGCTAATGTTCTTTGGCTTTGGCATAGCATGTTTAGATGCATTTCACAATCCACCTAGCAATGACTGATTTAGAAAGCTTTCCTTTCATGGGGTTTAGAGAAAGCAACAAAAGCTGTTGGGTTTTCCTAACAGACTTATGTCTGTCAATATAATACAAGAGGGCTCATTTTAACTTTAATGTATGGAGAGCCCGTTCTGCAACGAGTCAGGCTAAGAGAAAAAACACTGGGAGATCAATGGATAGATTAAGGTGGGAACTTGGGGTTGAAAAGGAGGCCAACCCCATCTTTGTGTATCTGGAAGAAAGGCTTTTCGAAGGTTAGTGCCTGAAGCCCACTGACACGCCCAAGTTAAGTGACGGCAACTAGAAACGATACTTTCCAAGCCAGAAACTGGAAGGGGGCAGGATTGGAGGGGTTCAAATGTAGGCCTGGTACTAATAACAAGACTAATAAGTCTTGTTAATACAATTTAAAGTTTCCACGTCGGAGCTACCAGGACCCGAGGAGGAATGACTCTTAAGAGCTTCCATGAAGGCTTTAATGACCAAAACATTGAAGAGGGAAACATGTTGCCTGTTCTGAAGATAAGCAACCAAGTATAATCCTATGGATGTGAAAGCTAAACCACACGTTTGCAGGTGAAATATGTAGCCGTTTCTTGTACATTGACTGCTAGTGGGTAACAAAGTTTGGATCAACAATAGTACACCAATCTCTTCCACTTTGCAGTGTAATTGGCATGAGTAGTAGGCCTGCGTACCTCTAAGAATGCCCAAGCTTTCGGGGGGGAGGTGGGAGGGAGGTTTGGGGGGGGAGATAAGATTAAGGTATCCAAACTCTAGTACTTCATTAACCAGGTCACAAGGTTGAGAAACTTGGGATCCGGGTGCCCGACTTCTCCATGGTTCTGCGTGAGAAGGTCTGGGTCTGTTGCGTGTGTGAGAAGGTCTGGGTCTGTTGCGGAGTTTTCTGTGTGGAACCACAGAGTTCTTAGAGGGTCGTGAACCATGGTTGGCGGGCCCAGGTGGGAGGTACTAGGGTGAAGGTGAGATCTCTGCTAAAGCCTCGAACCACAAATGGAAGTAGTGGAAGAGGACGAAAAGCGTAAGCAAACCTCTCTGACCAACTCATCCATAGTGCATTGACTCTGAACTGTGGGTGTAGTAATCTGGAGGAGAAGTTCAGGCATCTGGCGTTTTCTGCTATGGAGAAGAGGCCTATCTCTAGCATTCCCCAACGCTGGAAGTACTTTAGAAGGACTTGTGGATGGAGTTCCCACTCGTAAACTTGTTGCTGCATACTGCTGAGGAGATCGGCAAAGCTGTTGTCAACTCCCATGTATTCCTCTAACAGATGATTTTGTGTGTGAGCTGAGGAGATCTGGTGCCCCCTTGCTTCTGAAGGTAATATATGGCTGCCATGCTGTTCATTTTGATGTGGACTAGCTCGCCAATTAGGTGGGTAAAGAAAGCTTTTAGCACATAGTGAACAGCTAGTAGTTCCAGGTTATTTATGTGGAGAACGCTGCAATTGGGTTTCCGTCAATCAGGTCCAGTGAGTGCACGCTCCCACTCTATAAGGGAGGCATCCGTTGTGATGGCCTTCTGCAGAACTGAATTGAGAAAAGGAGGTCCCTGTAACAGGTTGTTGGTGTTCCACCATTGCAGAGTGATAAGTTTGACAGTCCACCAACGCTAGGTTGTTCCTTTCACCATCTGCTTGAGGCCACTCGGGCGATAAGCACTCCTGTAATAGACATATGTGCGACCTGGCATCAGGTACAATGGCTATACAGGAGGCCATCATGCTGAAGAGATATGCAACTGTCCTGAGTGTGACATGTTGGCTTGGTGGAAAAGAGGGATAGGTGTCTGAAAAAGACTATACTGGAGGCTTTTGGGTAGGCCATACCCACTTCAGAGTTGAGAACTGCCCCCAGATAAATTTGAATCTGGAGGGGTTGAAGGTGGGATTTTGAAGTGTTGATAGTAGAACCTAACTCATGAAGCAGGATGATGGTGACCTGTGTGTGCTTGTGGTATTTCTGACGAGTGGCACTCTTGATGAGCCAGTCGTCTAGATAGAGGAAGACGTGGATGCCCGCTCTGTGGAGGTGAGCGACCACCAAAGCGAGGCACTTGGTGAAGACCCTGGGTGCGGTAGTGACTTCTAAAGGGAGCATCTTGAATTGGTAATGCTATCAGCTTAAAACAAATTTGAGGTACCGACGATGTATTGAATTGGAATGTAGAAATAGGCGTCCTTAAGGTCAAGTGTGGCCATGAAGTCGCCTTGTTGAAGTATCAGGATGACATCCTGAAGAGTGACCAGGTTGAAGTGCCCTGAGAGAATGTAATCTTTGGTATGACAAGGAGGTTTCAGGGGAGGGTAGGATGAGCGACGAAAGGAGCTGGGAGAAGTAGGGGCATGAAGGGCACCCATTGCTTTAGCTGTTTCAGTAGCCGCCTTACTCTTTTCGCTTTTCTAATAATGTGTCAACCTGCATCCAAATAGATGTACCCCATCCAAGGGCAGATTGAGCACATTTTGCTGGACCTCCAGTTTAAAATCAGAGAGACAAAGCCATGCAGGTCTGGTAGAAGGACACTGGTATTGACCCCTCCAGCAGCAGCATCATCATCTAGGGCACAGCTGATGGTGGTGTAGGAGATCTGTTACCCTTCAGAGACGATCTCATAGCCCATTTTCTTGTGCTCCTCTGGGAGATATTGGAGGAGTTCCACAATGTCGGGCACGGTCATATCAAGAAAGCACCCCAATGGAATTGGCAATCCACAACTGGTTGGCCAATTGTGCAGCTACCCTCCTACCAGCAGCATCTATTTGCTTACTCCTTATCTGGAGGAGGGTATCACCAGTGCTCTGAGAGTTGGCCCTTTCACAGGCAGTAGTGACTACTATAGAGTCGGATGAAAGCTGTCCCCGGAAGAAGAGAGGGTCAGTTGGGGTAGCCTTTTATTTTTTGTCCAGCCTTGGTGTAATGACTATGGAGCGTAGTGGGATGTGGAACATGTTTGGGGTGTGACGCAGCATGCCTTTAAGCATGGGAAAAGCGGAGTGGAGCGGTGGGCGGAGAAAAGGGTCTCAAAAAGGAAATCCTCCGCTAATAGTCTAGTATGGAGATCCGCCTTCTGAAAGGAGGCAGCCATACCAATTAGGTCGTGTTAACATCAGGAGGGGCATGGTCAGGTAAGGCAGGGTACAGGTTGGGATCTGGATCCGCTGGCAGGTCAGTGTTGTAAGTGTCCCAGAGACACTGACTCTGTTGTACGATGTCAAATGTATCCCCTTGTGCCCCCCTTGTGAAGTATTGGTTCGACAATCCCTCGATGCATGACCGGACTTGCTGGTGGGCGCAGATTGTCTGGGCTCTGACACTGATTTCAGCTTCAAAGTCGAAGTTGCCGGATCAGACTGTCCGATCAGTTCTGGGGCAGGTGCTATTTGTGTCGAAGTGGTCGGTCTTGAAGGTTTCTTCGGCGCTGAGCTGGGTGGTAACTCCAAAGATGTTGGTTGGTTCCGACCATGGCCCGAAGGCAGTGGTAGCCCTTGAGTCTGTCTATGGTGCGCCAGAATTGCGGGACAAACCTCTGCATGAGATCGGTGTTGAAGTGGGGTGGGTGTTTTACTGTACTATCGGCTGGCTGTGCCGGCGGAAGATCTTCAATTGCCAGCTCGGAGCAGTCTTCGGGGGAGAATGTCCCTTTGTCCACACCAGACAATTGTGGATGGTGTGCCCCCTTGATGTCTTCGGCGCAGAAAACACCCAGGGTGAGCTCTTCTACGTGATAAAAGGCGTCGTTCCATCACAGTGTGTACTTGATGGCAAATAATACCCTTGAAGACGGAAGAAGGCCCTGAAGGGTGAAGGCCCATGTTGGCCCGAGGTCAACGGAAAGCCACCCAGTCAATGCAGGAATCGCTGAACCAAACAGAAGGGAAATAGAAGCACGATCAAGAATACCGATGGAGGGAAGGAACTGTGTAACCGAAACAGTGCACTACAATGGTGTCGTACCGGAGTACAAGAGTACACATTTGATTACTATGACAGAACTAAAACAATCCAACAATAGAGTTTATGCACATGCACACTACCAGCAAGTGGAGAAGTCACAATACCTCGTGACAAAAGACTTTCTTTGAAGACCAACAACTTGCACACATCCAGGCTCAACACTAGATGGCAGGATTATGCACAGCATGTGTATTGACAGCTACACATGCCTCGAACAGATTATCACCAAAGTAACTTTTTCTTCTAATGGATACTTCTACCTGTACATTCCTCACCTGTAGAATAGATCTGAAGCAATACCCTGCCCAGGAGGAGGGCTGCTGGACGGTTAGACGAGGAAATCGAGAGCAGGACGTATTTGGCAAAGCGGCATTCCCTAAGCGCCAGAATCTTTCCAGTAATGCTTGGTGAAGGTGTGAAGAGATAGATGCACATATCGCTGTCTCCCAAATCTCTGCTATCGGCACTCCTCTGGCAAGAATGGTTGTGTTGGCTCTGGTGGAATGGACTCTGACCTCTTATGGGTTTCCTTCTTGGCCAAAGTGTGGCAAGTCTCAATGCAGAGGATAATTAATTGGGGCAGAGTTTGCTTCTGAGACACTTTTCCTTTCTCAGCACCATAGTAACCCGAAAAGAGCTAGTCATACAGTCATATTTCCTAGTTCTGATCCAGGTAGTAGTTGACTGTCCGCCTAGGGTACAACCTGTTCAACCGTTCCACCACCTCCTTCATGGGATGAGGCAGGTGATAAAAAGGATGGGAGGGTGATGGACTGACAGAGGTGGAAGTAAGTAGAACCCACCACAAAGTGCAAGTACATCCAATGGATAATGGAAGTGTGCATCCTGCAGGTTGAGTGACACTATCCAGTATCCAGCTTCTAACACCAGAAAGATGGTCAACATCTTGAATTTTTATTTCTGAGGTAGAAGTTCAAGTTTCTGAAGTTTAAGGCAGCCAACCGCCCTTTCAGAGAAAAAGGAAGGACTGGGAGTAGCATCATTGACCATTTATGGTTCTGGCACTAATTCCACAGCTCCTTTTCACAAGAGTAGTGCCACTTCTTGTTGCTAAATACTGAGGTAACACGGGAGTGGGAGAGCGCGGAGCCTGAAGGAAGGGAATAGTGTAGTTTTTTTTTCTATGATCTGTTGAATCCACGGGTCTGAAGTGATGGCCTTACAGGTTGGTAGGAAAGAGGACAGCTGCCCTACCACAGGCTTCAAATGGCTTGGAGGGATAGAACTAGCTCTATTTACTTGATGGTGATAAAAAGAAGGATTGCATATTCGATCCTCAGCCCTTTCCAATGGCAC
Organism: Lissotriton helveticus; assembly: GCF_964261635.1. NCBI lineage: Eukaryota > Metazoa > Chordata > Amphibia > Caudata > Salamandridae > Lissotriton > Lissotriton helveticus. Next base: position 476,337,615 of record NC_136062.1, read on the forward strand.
TTCTATATACTGCTAATGGCACTTTGTATATACTTCTAAGGGCACTTTGTATATACTGCTAATTGCACTTTGTATATACTTGGAATTGGAAATTTGTATACACTGCTAATGGAACTTTGTATACACTGCTAGACAAGCAGGTTCTGCTATTGTTGAGATTGTGACTGGTGGGGTTGTCGCTGGTGAAAGTGAAGTCTCCTCAAGAAACCACAAAAAAGAATCCCTTGTAGGAGCCAGCAACTAAAGTCCCAAGGATCAAGACATTGCTTTACTGGCTTTAAACCGTTCCAGCCTCGAATCCCCCCAAACAGGCCTGTCCCATCAAATAGAAAGCCCATTAGGTGAGCTTGGACAGGGATGTGCGGAGCAACGCATGCCAGCGGATTGAGACGGAGTTACCACTGGCACAGATAATGGACGTCATTCAGTCAATATTCTATTATGTAGCGTGATGCACTCTGGCCATCATGGACCACCTCTTCAAGGTGACCTATCTCATCGGAACCACAGCACATACAGCATGGGTGTAGCGTGCTAAAAGCCATTTGCATTCAGGGACTTCAAAGCGAAGCTCCCAGCAGAGATTGTCTTTTTCCCCAGGCCTCTACGCGCTTTGACTCTCTACCCCAAGTATAAGTTAGAAAGGTCACAGCCAACTATCCTGAGGAGCAAGACACCTGTATCACCAGGCTTTCAGGTGAAGGGTGAGAGGAGAGGAATGGGGGTGGGGATCTCTTAGGCAATGACGGTAGCAACAATCTACCCGTCAATCGCTGGAGCAGGGTTGCGCTGCGTCCACACAACCAGGAAGGGATCTAGGAGGGCTTTGCTGAAAAGCAGTAAAGGTTCTGCAGTAAAGTGCGTGGAGGAGTACTTCAATAAGGATGTTAGTCTCGACCTACACTGTTGAAAGCTGTAATTCCAGCACCTCAGTTGCCTTCATAACCACTGAGCGAAAAGACATCACTTCTGGCGCGGGTGGTCCTGCTGGAAAGTCAGCTTCAATTTCCAAGAAAAGGGTCCAGCTCACTAGCATATGGCAGACCCAGAAACTCCTGGCCCGACCACAAGCGTCATCATGGCTTAAGGCAAACAAGTTCAAACGATCAAATTCAGATCTTACAATTTCATGAGTCCTTTGTCTGTAATCTTACTCCTTTGGTAAGCTCTGCGTCTCTCTGCGACCTTTTGTTGTGGGGCAACTTCGGGGACAGGCCCTGTTGGCGCCACTGCAGGTGGAGTATTGGCAGCATCGGTGGAGGAGTCTGCGTGAGTCTTATACATTTGGTGCGCCATTTTTAATCACCAGGTCAAAGGAAGGCCAAGCAGATGCTGATACCGGTGGTCTGGCAGCAAGTAGAGTCAAAGCTAATGGCACTGCGGGGGAGTATAGAGCCATGGGGATCGAAGACGTGCACAGTGACCTAGACTCTTTGCTGAAAATGGAAACAATGGTATTTAGAAATGTCGCCAGATCCAAGCCTGGAGTTGGGTACCCGGGGAAGGCCGGAGCTGGTAACTCCAAGGTGGGTGGAGGAGATCCAAGTAGTTCCAGGGCTGGTTCCAGTGATCCCACTGGAGAGGAGAGGTTCTGGGTGGGGTCAACCGGCCCCAACGAAACCAGCTCCAAGGACGAAGATTCTGTATGAGTCAGGTCACTGGAGTGACTTTACTTTTGGAGTGATTCTTATGGTAAATGTACTTCCATTTCTTACCACTGGAGGAATGCATGGTGGTGTTTCTAAGCGAGACAGAAAAAACGTTGACTGCGTCTATCATTCCTGGCACGGCCCATGAAGACCTTTGCCTCTCACTCTTTGAAGGCCTAAGGATGCATGCTTCAACTGAAGTCACAAGACTGGGAATCATTGTCAGATTCCAGACACCAAAGGCAGTTTCAATGTAGATCAGTGGTAGATATCTGTCTCTAAAAGTTCCTACAGGGATTAAAGTTAAAACATATAAACGGAGAGCGTATGGCACAAAAAGATTTTCTCTGCAACAAAAAAACTGAACTCTGAAGAGAAAGCTCCGGATATGGATCGAAGGCACAGAAAAATGGAAATGATGCTATGCTGGGGTGGATGCTATATGGCTTCGGTGACACCATCTGACACCACTTCTACCACTGATATGAAGCCAGCACCCCCTATTGGTGACATACGTGCTTTGAAGCTTCTGGGACCAGTCTGGAATTACTCTACAGGCGAGGAGTTTACATGTAGAAGCATCTATCAGGAGGATAATGTTACTTACCCAGTAAGCATCTGCTCTTGGCATGTAGAGCTGTAGATTCACATGCTTCGCATACTCCTGCCATCTAGGGTTGGGTACGGATGTTTGCAAGTTGTTTTTCTTCTAAGTCTTTCCAGTCACAAGGTAGGTGACTCCTCTTTTCAGTGATAGTGAGCCTGTTCCCTTCCATTGAAAAGAGAAATAAGGCATCTAGGAATTAAAATCACTCAGGATACCAACGATATACCCAACACAAATCTACCGAAAGTTGATAAAGAAATCTCCGACTCTCTAAAAAGCTGGGCATATTTACCTTCAACACTAATAGGAAGGGTTAATCTAGTAAAAATGATGCTCTTACCTAAACTGATTTTCATATTCCAAAATATACTGCTAGCTTTCAAAGAAGAAAGCTTAAGGAAAATCCAGGCAAAAATGAATACTTTCATATGGGCTTCCAAGGGTATTGGCCTGGAAAAAACTTCGGAGAAAGAAGAATAAGGGAGGGTTATGTTCGCCTGATATAATCTTTTTATACGGGTCTTCCTAATGAGGGCAGTCAAAATGCTTATGAACGAGCCTAATCTTTCAGACATAGGAAAAATGTTTAGGGAAATGCTGCAAGACCTAAAAGGAGCAGAATACGCTTTTATATACAAATTTGGAGATCCACATTTCTTCAAGAAAGTTCGATTGAAATCTCTACAGGACTTAGCAAAGACCTGGTTTAAAATCAGAAAGATCTTAAAAATCAGCTATTATAGCGCAATGGCGCCTATCTGGGACACACCTGGCTCACCCGAGTGGACTAAAGATTCACTAGTAAAATCCTTAAAATCTGCCGGTGTAAATTGCTGGGCCCAACTCATTCCAGAGGGCTGTTTGTTACCATGGGAAGATCTGAAGCTAATAACGGACACTCAATTATCTAAATTTTAATATCTACAAATAAAAAGCTGGTCCCAGGCGATTGGCATAATGGTTAGTTAAACAAATGACCTAGAGACTGCTTTAAGAACCAGACAACGGAATAAGAGAAGTGGCAAATCTCTACTGGCTCCTGATAGATCTGGCAGATGGGGACTTTATCCTTCCATCACAGCTGTGGGGCGAGTGCTTGCCGGGCGCCAGCAAAGAAACAATACTACACTCTACAGTTCAAGCTGCCAATTTAAGGAGAAATCCTCTCTTCTTATATTGGTGTCCAAAGTTGTCAAAGTTTGCAAAGGGAATTATTCCATGCTGTCCAAAGTGCCGGAAAGAAAAAGCTAATGATGAGCATATGTTTATAAGCTGCCCTAAGTTACAGCAATTCTGAGGTCCTGTAATAAGAGGTATGGAAGAAATTTGGGTTTGATATCCAGGGGAGCATTTTTAAAATATTTTTTGGTATCCTCCCGAATTATGAATTGTGTCTCTTAGATATTAATAAGCTGTGTTCTTATCTTTTCCTACTTGCCCGTAGAGAAATCTGTACATGTTGGATTAAATAAACCCCGACTTTCTTAGATTGGTTAAACTCTATAAAGTATGTAATGAAAATGGACATAGCCACACGGAAAGAGAATAGCAAGAAGAAGGCTTTTTAGTCACCATGTATGGGCTGGTTGGACAACCTTTAAATTCAGGGGTATGCATGTTCAATGATTATGCCTCTACATGGAAATACTTCACCACTCGGGTCAGTTCTCAGGTACCATAAGATAGAAGAATGGAACCAACCAATTACGAGAGGTTCTGTGTAAAGAGCAAACCATTAAGATCAGAGCTCTTTTGCTGGCGCCAATAAACAAGGGGGCCGCAGAGTAAATTAATTTAGCTCTGGAAATATCTAATGGCGTACGAGGACAAAAAAGATAGTGTGCATGGGAATTGACTACATAAAAATTGTTTTCCCGCAATAGGGTGAGAATGTAGTAGGTAAGAGTAGTATAGAGATGCCCATGCGTATAAATGTATAGTGAAGAACTGCAACAACTATGGGTGCCCGGGGAGGCAGGTGGGCACATGTTAATCTACAGCTCTACATGCCAAGAACAGATGCTTACAGGGTAACATTATCCGTTCGAGGCATGTGTGCTATAGATACACATGCTTTGCATAGACTAAAAAGCAGTATATTCCCAAAGCGGTGGCTAACCTGTAGATGTTGCAGTTGTTTGGATCAGTGTTTTAACCTCTTCCGTGCGGCCCAGATTCCCCCCCAGTGCTGAGCCCTAATGAAAACTGGCGTGGTCATGACGGAACGGTTCCGTCATAAGCACAGCTCGACCGATGCTCATAACGGAACCGTTCCGTCATGAGCATCGAAGGGGTTAAGTACTGCTTGGGCTACATTAGCCTGTTGACGTGCTAAGACATCTACACAATAGTTTTTGGTAAATGTGTGTGGTGTAGACCATGTAGCTGCCTTACATATATCAGCTAGCGGAATGTTATATAAAAAGGCCACAGAAGCCCCTATTTTGCAAGTGGACATGGGATAGAGGTTATAGTTAAAGTTCTTTTAGCTTAGCATAGTATGTTTGAATGCATTTAACAATCCATCTGGCAAAATACCAGATTTAAAGATAGGATTGCCTTTGTGAGGTGGAGCAAATGCACCAGTTGTTTCATTTTGCAAAAGTCTCTTGGCCTATCTATTTAGTACAGTAAAGCTCTTTTAATGCCAAGCGTGTGAAGAGGGCGTTCTACTACAGAATCAGGTTGAGGTAAAAAAACTGGTAACTCAACTGATGGTTGATATGAAAAGCAGAAACTACTTTGGGAAGGAATTCAGGGTTGGTGCGGAGATCTATCCTGTCTTTGTGTAGCTGAAAGAAGGGTTCTTCTAAGGTTAACGCCTGTAGCTCACCAACTGTCCTCACTGATGTGATCGCAATAAGGAAAGCAACTTTCCATGAGAGGAATTGCAAAGGGCACTTGTGCAATGGTTCAAAAGGTGGGCTCATGAGCCTTATGAGAACAATGTTGCGATTCCACGCTGGGGCAGAAGGAATCCTTGGTGGTATTACCCTTTTTAAGCCTGCCATGAAAGCTTTGATTACTGAAACTCTGAATAGTGACAGATGTAGCCTATTTTGTAAGTACGCAGTTACTACTGCAAGGTGCAAACGATTAGACATATAAGCCAGTCTGGTTCGCTGTAAATGTAACAGGTAACAGATCATTTTTTGTATGAAAGCATCTAAAGGATTGATTTTGTTGTCACAGTATACAACAAATCTTTTCCATTTTGCTGCATAGCAAACTCCGGGGGTAGCCCTTGCTTCTTTTAGAATATTCATACAGTCCAGTGGTAAATTTAAATAACCAAACTGTATGACTTCAGGAGCCAGATTGCTAAACTTAGTTCTTTGGGATTTGGATGTCGGACTTCTCCATGGTTCTGGGAGAGAAGACTGGAGGTAAGATGCACTTTTTGATGTTGAACTATTGACAGCTCCAACAGGGTGTTGTACCATGGTTGACGGGCCAATATGGGAGCTACTAGAATCAGTGTGACGGATGTTTGCCTGTGTTTCCAAAACACACACGGAATTAGCAGGCGAGACCGAAAAGCTTTGGCAAATATCCCTGACCAGTTCATCCATAAGGCATTGCCCTTGGAGAGCAGGTGTGGGAACCTGGAGCCAAAGTTTGTGCATTTTGCGTTTTCGGCTGTGGCGAACAGGTCTATTTGTGGAAATCCCCATTATTGAGAGTACGGAAGGAGAACTTGGGAGTGAAGTTCCCATTCGTGAATTTGTTGCCGCCTTCTGCTGAGGAGATCGGCAATTTGATTGTTTACGCCTGGGAGATGTTCTGCCAGAAGATACATTTTGTGATGGATCGCCCAATTCCAAATGGCTTGAGCGAGTTTTGACGGTTGGAGAGTGTGACCCCCATGCTTCTTCACATAATACATTGCTGTCATATTGTCCGTTCGGACTAGGATAGTTTTGGCTATCAGTGGAGTATGAAAAGCTTTGAGTGCTAGAAAAACTGCAAAGAGCTCTAGATAGTTGATGTGGAGAGTCTTGTGCTTGTTGCTACACAAGCCTTGCAATGTGTAATCTTTGAGATGAGCTCCGCAACCTGTGAGAGGTGCTCCTGCTGTGAGCACAATCTGTGGAATAGAGTCGATGAAATCCCGGCCTGCTGATAAGTTTTGTGGGTTCCACTACTGCAGAAAGCGATGGGTGCGGCCATCTACCAACACTAGATCGGTCAACAGACCCTGTGATTGATTCCACGGACGTGCTAAGCACTCTTGTAGGGGGTGCATGTGAAGCCTCGCATGGGGTACAATTGCGATGCAAGACGCCATCATTCCCAGTAGTTGTACGAACAGCCTGGCTGGTAAAGATTGGTTAGGTTGAAACTGCAGAATTGTAGCCTGTTTTTTGTATACTCTGGCTAGACTGGGAGATGCTAGAGCTTTGACTGTCTAGACTGGCTCCTAGATAAGACTGCATCTGGGACGGATGCAGGTGAGATTTTTGTGCATTGATGGTTGCTGGATTTTCGACACAAAGGTCTTCGGCTCAGAGCCAGATTTGAGTTAGGAACTGGAGGGCTTCGGTTCCAAGGAAAACTTTTGATGACTCTGTACCGAGCCGGAGGGCTTGATTGGTTGTTTCGAAACCCGGCCCGGAGGTGAGACGCTGGAAACGTTGTCTTGAAGCTGAACTTTGCCAGGAGGCAGAAGTGGTGCCGAAGCCTCGTGTTTTTTCGGAGTTTGTGGGGGCAAGGGGTCTTCTGTACTCACATCACCATGTCCCTGCAGCAGTTCTTCGTCGTTGAGGTCTATTTGGAGCTCCGATTCAGAGGCTTCCTCCTCCTCTGCCCTGATGCATTGATTTCTTCTTGGCCGGAATCTTGGCTGCAGATGTCCGGCATATCTTCGCTGCTTTGACGGTGCATCTCTTGACGTTGAGCACAAGTTGCACACTTTGTGTGGGTCGGTCCGCGGATACTTCGCGCGGGACCGAAGACAGAATTTAAATGCAGTCAGATCCATTGACAGAGCTGGCTCGGCGCAGTTAGGCCCGAAGGCCACCCATGAAGCTTTCCGATCAAAAAGTCGATTCCGTTGTCGAAATGATACGCGGAGAAGTAAGAACACTTACGGAAACAATACCTTTGAGGGCAGAGAGGATTGCATGTCGAGGGGAAACCGAAAATCGGTTTTAATCCGCAGTGCAGCAATACCCGACCAAACCCAATGGCAGAAAAAAAACAATTTTACAATGGAGTCAATGCCAATGTGCACTATCACCAAAAAGAGGAGTCACCTTACCTCGTGACTAAGAAAGAGTTTGTCGAAGAAAAACAACTTGCAAACATCCGGACCCAACACCAGAAGGCAGGAGCATGCAAAGTGTATCTACAGCACACATGCCTTGAACATCCCTGTTTAGCAGAAACGTCCCAGGACATTGCTCTAAGCTATACACAAACCGCAGTATATTGCTCTATTTTGCATAGCCTTCCATGGACACTGATCTTTACAGCAAACAGGATATTCCATAGCAGCCCAGTGCACAACAGATTCTTGCTCTCTTCGGTAGACATATTTATGCTGTATACTTGCAGTTAGACAGTGCCTGTTCCCGCATGCATTGTTGAATAGTGCACTAAGCTGCACACATTTTATAGTGAACTATTGTGAACATACATTGTCTGAGCCTCCGCCCTCTAACACAGAGTAGGACCTACCTCCATCCTGCACACACTGATGAATATTGCTGCATCATGCAAACAAGAGACAATACTACATTATTCAAAGCCCATACTGTTAGAGATTGCAATATCCTGAAGCTGTTCTTTACGCCAGACATAATAGGGATTTGCTCTATGCTGCACATACATTTTGAATGCTGCTTAATCCTGTAAACATCATTGGATCCCACTCTATACTGTAAACATATCATTCAAAGTTGATTTACATAGAACATGCACACAAACTGTCAGATAGAGCTGTATTGCATACTTCAATGAGCACACATCTGATATTGTTTCTAGGCATCACACACTTACTGGAGGTTGCTTCGTCCAGCAAGCTCAGATGGATATTGCACACCTGTAACTGGTCACCCTGCACACAAAGCAGGACGCTTTTCTATCTTATACGTGCAATACAATACTACTCTTTTCTGCACTTACAACGCTGGACATTGTTCCGGTCACAAATCACTAGCTATTGGCCCCGTCATGCACTCAGGTGCCTTCCTTGCGGTCGTAAACAAATCATTAGATATTGCTCTATCACGCAGGTGCCTTATCTGCCCTATCACGCAGGCGACTTATTTGCTCTGTCTTGAGCATATTATTACATAATGTCATCACATACGTGTCTTCCATAGCCTTTTCTGAACATGTCATTAGATACTGCTCATTCACACACGCGTCTTCCATGCTCTTTCCTGAATATGTTATAAGATATTGCTCTATCTCCCAGATGCCTTCATTGCTCTGTCCTAAAAAGGAATATGCTACTTACCAGTATGCATCTGTTCTTGGCATGTAGGGCTGCTGACATTTATATCTATGCATAGATCGCCGCCTAGTGTTGGGTCCGGATGATTGCACATTGTTGTCCTGGAAGAGTCTTCGAAGTATCACGAGATAGGTGACTCCTTCCCTGGACTGCAGTGTGCATGGGCATCGGCTCCATCCCCAGATTGTTTTTCGCCATTGTGGCAGGGATGGAGTATGATACAGTAAGTAATGCTCTTGCTAGAGAGTAATTCTGAATGCTACAGCTGCTACAGGCACCGGGGAGGAGGGAGGGCGATGTGAATATCAGCAGCCCTACATGCCAAGAACAGATGCATACTGGTAAGTAGCATATTCCGTTCGAGGCATGTGGGCTGCTGAATTCACATCTTATGCATAGAATGTATTGCAGTGTCCTCCTACCGGCGGTTGCCCGTGCCAGCTGCAGCAGTTTGAAAAAGAGTTTTGAATACAGCCTGTCCTACAGCTGTCTGGAGTGTACATCTACACAGTAGTGTTTGGTAAAAGTGTGTATGGTAGTCCATGTGGCTGCCTTACGTATGTCCTCTAGAGGAATGTTTCCCAGGAAAGCCATGGATGCCCCTAACTTGCGTGTGGAATGCGCTCGTGGGGGAACTGTTAATGTGCGTTTAGCTTTTTGATAACAGATTTGTATGCACTTAACAATCCATCTGGCTATGCCTGATTTGGAAATGGGGTTGCCTTTGTGCTGTGGTGAAAAGGCAACAAATAGTTGTTTAGTCTTTCTGAAAAGTTTTGTCCCATCTATATAGTAAAGGAGAGCTCTTTCGACGTCAAGGGTATGCAGAGCTCGTTCTGCTACGGAATCTGGGTTAGGGAAAAATACCAGCAGTTCAATAGCTTGGTTGATGTGAAACTGGGACACCACCTTTGGCATACATTTAGGGTTAGTCCGCAGCACTACCCTGTTTGCGTGAATTTGTATGAATGGCTCCTGAATAGTTAGGGCTTGTAGCTCACTAACTCTTCTGAGGGAAGTAATTGCAACTAGGAAAGCAACTCTCCAGGTTAGGAACTGTATCTCACATGAGTGTAGAGGTTCAAAGGGTGGTCCCATTAGCCTGGTAAGGACTACATTGAGGTTCCATACAGGAGAAGGAGGGTGCCTTGGAGGAATGATTCGTTTGAGCCCCTCCAGGAAAGCTTTAATAGCAGGCACTCTAAATAGTGAAAGGTGCTGCCTGTTTTGAAGATAGGCGGCCACTGCAGCTAAATGTATACGAATGGAGCTGTAAACCAGATTGCATCTGTTTAAATGTAGTAGGTAACAGATGATATTTTGTGTAGATGCATCCAGCGGATTTATGTCATTATTTTTACAATAGATGAAAAATCGCTTCCATTTCGCCGCATAGCATGCCCTAGTGGTAGCCGCCTTGCCTCCTGGATAATATTCATACAGTCGGGAGGGAAGTTGAGGTAACCAAACTCTATGACCTCAGGAGCCAGATCGCAAGGTTCAGCTGTTGCGGATCTGGGTGCTGAACGTCGCCATGGCTCTGTGTTAAAAGGCTGGGTGTTAATCGCAGCCTTTGATGAGGAACCACGGAAATTTCGAGGAAAGTGGTGTACCATGGTTGCCTCGCCCACGTTGGAGCAACTAGGATTAGTGTCATTGAATGTTGTCGCAGTTTGCGTGCCACTAGTGGTATGAGCTGGACTGGTGGAAAAGCGTACGCAAATCTGCCTGACCAGTTCATCCATATCGCATTGCCCTGAGACTGCGGATGTGGAGATCTGGTGGCGAAGCTTTGGCATTTTGCGTTTTCCTTTGTGGCGAACAGGTCTATGTCTGGGTGACCCCACTGCTGAAAGTATGGGTGCAGCACTGAGGGATGTATCTCCCACTCGTGCATTTGGTGGCTGTGTCTGCTGAGCAGATCTGCCATGTGGTTGTCCTTGCCTGGGAGGTGTTCCGCCATGAGGAAGATGTTTCTCTGAATGGCCCACTTCCACATGCTTTGTGCTAGGTGTGACAACTGTGGAGAGTGTGTCCCCCCCTGCTTCTGTATGTAGTACATTGCAGTCATGTTGTCCGTCCGGATCAACACGACTTTGTTGCACAAATGAACTTTGAACGCCTTCATGGCCATGAAGATTGCCATCAGTTCTAGGAGGTTGATGTGCATCTTCTTCTGTTGGGTTGTCCACAGCCCCTGGACTGTGTAATGGAGGACATGCGCTCCCCATCCCAGGAGAGATGCGTCCGTTGTCAGCACTATTTGTGGTATAGGCTCTTGGAACGGTCGTCCCCTGCAAAGGTTTTGTGAATTCCACCAATGCAGAGAGTTGTATGCGCGACCGGTCACCAACACTAGGTCCTTCAATTGTCCCTGAGCCTGGTTCCACTGCCGAGACAAGCACTCTTGGAGGGGACGCATGTGTAGTCTCGCGTGAGGGACTATAAAAATGCAGGAGGCCATCATGCCTATCAACTGCATAAACACCCTTGCTGGGAGGGAGTGTTGTGGCCTGAACTTTTGAGTGAGTAACAGAATGCTGTCGATTCTGGCTGAGTTTGGCTGCGCCTTGGCCGCTAGAGTGTCTATTGTGGCACCCAGATACTGCTGGACGTGGGCTGGCTGAAAATGAGATTTTGGGTAGTTTAATGAGAATCCGAGGCTGTGTAGGAGGTGAATGGTGCGGGACACGTGATGGGCACATTGCTGGGCTGACTTTGCTTGGATGAGCCAATCGTCTAGATAGGGGTAGACGTGAACATGGTTTCTCCGTAGGTGTGCAGCCACTGTCGCAAGGCATTTGGTAAACACCCTGGGGGCTGTAGTCACCTCGAAAGGCAGTACCCTGAACTGGTAGTGCTTGTTTTGTATGGTAAACCTGGGATACTTCCTGTGTGCTAGATGTATTGGTATGTGGAAATACGCATCTTTTAAGTCTAGGGTAGCAAGGAAGTCTCCCTGACTGAGTAATGGAAGAACTTGCTGTAAAGTGAGCATGTGAAAATGTTCTGACAAGATGTATTGGTTTAAGGGCCGCAGGTCTAGTATGGGCCTGAGAGACGCGTCCTTTTTGGGGATTAAGAAGTAGAGAGAGTACACCCCTGTACCTTGTTCCTGTATAGGGACAAGTTCTATGGCCCCTTTTTGCAGCATGCTGAGAACTTCTTGCTGCAATAAGTGTATGTGCTCTGCGGACATAGGACGGTGTTTTGGGGGTATGCTGGGTGGAGTGGATGTTGGCTCCAGACAATAACCATACTGAATGAGTTGTCTCACCCACCTGTCTGTGGTAATGCTTTTCCAGACTGGCAGGAACTGCTGTAGTCTGCCCCCGACTGGTGTTATATGGTCTGGGGGCAGCGACAAGGCGTCACTGCTTAGTATTGGCAGAGGATCTGGTGTTATTATTTCCTCGTCCTCTGCCTTTGCTGCTGTTGCCACGGTATCCACCTCTATTTGTTTTAGTGTAGGTGGTTTGCGTGTTCCCTTTGTTGTATTGAGTTTTCTGGGATGCCTGTCCTCTTGAAGCTCCTCTGTTATTGGAGTGACGAAAGGAACCACCTCTGAATTGCTGAGACTGCAAGGCCCCCATAGATTTGGCGGTCTCTGTATCTTTCTTTATTTTTTCTAAGATGGAGTCTACATCAGGGCCAAACAGAAAATCAGGGTTTATAGGCTGATTTAACAATGTTGTTTGAATCTCTGGTTTGAACCCAGAGATACGCAACCAAGCATGCCTTCTGAGCATGACACTAGTGTTGATGGCTTTGGCTGCAGTGTCAGCTACGTCCAGCGCACATTTAATGGATGCGTTGGATATGAGTTTCCCTTCCTGTATGAGTGTTTCTGCTCCTTCTTTGAATGCATCAGGCAAATGTTGTAGCAGTTGTTCCAATGTGTCATAGTGTGCCCTATCGTATCTGGCTAATAGGGCCTGTGTGTTTGAAATTCTCCAGATGTTAGCTGCCTGCGCAGCCACCCTTTTCCCAGATGCTTCTAACACTTTAGATTCTTTGTCTGGAGGAGGAGCATCACCAGTGGTCTGAGAGTTGGCCTGTTTACGGGCATTGGAGACAACCAAAGAGTCCAAAGGCAACTGTCCCCTAATGTAGATTGGGTCCACAGGTGCCGGTCTGTATTTTCTTTCAATGCGTGGGTTAACAACCCTTGCCCTGGTGGTCTCTTTAAAAATGTCCCCTGCATGTTTGAGGACACCTTTTAACATTGGCAATGTTTTTACAGATTTCTCTGAAGTTGAGAGTGTCAAACAAAAAATCCTCCTCAATTGGGTCAGCATGCATGTCCACATCATGATTATGTGCTGCCCTTTCTATTGGTGCGTTAAACGCTGCTGTATCCTCTGTGGGTGACGTTTTTACAGGATAAGAAGGAGTTTCAGGGATAGGTTGGGACTCCCCTTGGTCCGCAGTGTCTGTCCATGTTTGAGCCTGGTCATCTGGATCATTGTTCGCAGGGTAACCATACTGTTCATCATAGTTGTACCCTAGCTCCTCAGTAGAGCGTGCAGGTGAGTAGCTAGAAATGTCCTGTTCATGGTACTGCACACTTTCAAAAAGGACAGGCATGTGGAAGAGTCTTTTCTTTTTTAGTGGAATTTTATAGGATTCCAGTGGAGTTTCCGACATGATTTTCCTGTGATATATAGTAAGTCTGCCAGTGTCGGCGTCGATATGGAGCTTTGACTGTTCATCATAGGATGGCTCCTGATACATAACGCCTGCTTCTTGAGGATGGCTCCTTTTCCCAAGTGTCACAGGTGTGGATTGCTCCAAGTCTTTTGTTGGATCCGTTCCCTTAGGTCGTGCTGTTGGAGGCAGACCGAACTTTATAGCTGGCTGTGGGCCTGGTGTTGATACAGCATTGACGGACTTTTGTTTGTTGTCGTGCTTTCTACTTTGTGTGGACTTCGGTGCAGGCGTCTGAGGCGTGCACTTTGTAACAGAGTAGATTTGCTCCTTTGAGGTGCTTTTGGTTTTCGGCTCGAGGGCTTTGACCACCTTTTGTTTTTCGACTCTGTGCCTCGGTTCGAGGGCCTTATGAGAGTCAAGTCCTTTGTTTGTGTCACCGGCCGTTGACACCGACCCTGTCTGCTCGACGAACTTGGCTTTAGTGATGGCATGTAGCGCACCAATCTTTGGATCAACAGCTTTTGCGGTGGATCTCTTTGGGTCATCGACACTTGGCCTCGACGTCGATTCCGATGTGCTTGCCCTCTTCGATCCGATGGCTGCCTTTAGCAGTTTCGGTTTCGTTTTCTCCTCGGTACTTTTCAGTTTCGCTTTCTGGTGGGCGACCGATGGCTCATGTGTAATATTCTTAGCTAGGCCGAGGCGCGGGGCTATAGAATGTTGAACACTATCTTGGCTAAGGCCTTTCAGCGATGCCTCGACCGGAGCCTTGGAGAGTGTAAGAGTGTCTTGTTTAGGCCCAGTACCCACTGTTGGGCCTGGTTCATCACTCGAGTCGTCGTCGACGGCTCCGATGGGGGGCACGTCGTCCCTTACCTCTTCGATGTTTTCATCGTCAGCGATGTGTTCCTCGTCGACCTCATAGTAGTCGGAGCCGTGCTCCGAATCTGGATCCGACGTCTGTTGTGGATCCTCAGTGTCGACGATCTCCTCGTCGTCTTCATCGAAGATATTCACCAGGTCGGGCGCTGGCTTCGACATCGTCTGTCGTGCTGCACGTCGGAGCCTGGGGATGCTCAGACGTGAGTCCCAGACACTCGACACCACTGGAATCAAGCTAGCCGGGCTGATGAGAGGTGTTACCTCGAAACCGGGCCGGTCCTCAGATGCTTGTTTCCGTTCTGGGAAGGACATGGCTTTTGTAGTTCGGACTGGACTGTTCCCATGGGGCAACAGGGTCAGCGCTGATTTGCATATCGCCATTGTCTAACCCAGGGTGGTGTGGAGTGGAAAAACGATGGATTTGGGCCCAGATCTTTTGACTGGGGTGAATGTGTGACATTGATCCACATTCTGTCCATCATTGTTGTGTTTGCACGTCGGAGCCTAAGCGTCTTCTTGGACCGGAACCGAGCACAAGCGAAGCAGTTGTCCTCGTTGTGGTCGGGGGATAAGCACTTGTTGCACACCTGATGTACATTGATGTGCGGGTATTTTGCGTTACAAATAGGGCATCGTTTGAATGGACTCCGTTCCATCGACGATCGGGCCTTTGGTGTCGAAAAGGCCACGCGGCGCTCTTCGACGTCCTGCTTCGAAAGAAACTGGAACAAGAACTCGGCACCGAACGAGAGAAACAATACCGACGACCCCGAAGGCCTTTTGGCCTCGAAGAAAAGTTTCCGAACTGGAGTTAAGAGAAGAACATCCGAACCCAATGGCGGAAAAAAACAATCTGAGGATGGAGAGGATGCCCATGCGCACTGTAGTCTAGGGGAGGAGCCACCTATCTCGTAATACTTCGAAGACTCTTCCAGGACAACAATGTGCAATTGTCCGGACCCAACACTAGGCGGCGATCTATGCATAAGATGTCAGCAGCCCACATGCCTCGAACACATCATTACACACTGTTGTCACTGTTGTTCTGTCCTAAACACATCATTGGAGATTGCTCTATCCAGCCTGTGTACCTTCCTTCCTCTGTCCTGAACACACCATTGGATATTGCTCTATCATGCCTGTGTGCCTTCCTTGCTCTGTCCTGAACCAGTCATTAGATATTACACTATCACGCATGTGCTTTCCTTTCTCTGTCATGCACACAAATCGCTACGGATTTCTCTATAATACTTGTGCCTTCCTTCTTCTGCCCTGAGCACATCATTAGATATGGCTCTATCACCCATGTGCCTTCCTTGCTGTCTTGAACACACCATTCAATATTGCTCTATCATGCAAGTGTGTTCCTTCCTTTGACATGAACACATCTTTGGGTGTAGCTCTATCATGCAGGTGCCTTCCTTGCTCTGTCCTGAACATGTCATTACATACTGTTGCTCTGTCCTGAACATGTCATTGGATATTGCGCTTTCCTGCCTGTGTGCCATCCTTGCTCTGTCCTGAACACGTCACTTGATATTGCTGTATCACGCACTTTCCTTCCTTGCTGTAACCTGAACACGTCATTGGATATTGCTCTATCCTGCCTGTGTACCATCCTTGCTCTGTCCTGAACACGTCGTTAAATATTGCTCTATCCTGCCTGTGTGCCATCCTTGCTCTGTCCTGAACACGTCACTTGATATTGCTGTATCACGCACTTTCCTTCCTTGCTGTAACCTGAACACGTCATTGGATATTGCTCTATCCTGCCTGTGTACCATCCTTGCTCTGTCCTGAACACGTCGTTAAATATTGCTCTATCCTGTGTGCCATCCTTGCTCTGTCCTGAACACGTCGTTAAATATTGCTCTATCCTGCCTGTGTGCCATCCTTGCTCTGTCCTGAACACGTCACTTGATATTGCTGTATCACGCACTTTCCTTCCTTGCTGTAACCTGAACACGTCATTGGATGTTGCTCTTTCCTGTCTGTATTCCTCCCTTTGTCCATCTCTGTCATATAATTTGGTGCTACTATATCCTGCGCATGCATCACTACAGATTGTTCCATCATGCATGTGCCATCCTTTCTCTGTGCTGAACATGTCACTATATATTGCTCTATCCCACATGTGCCTTCCATACTCTATCCTGAGCATGTCCTTGGATATAGTTCGGACATGCCTTACATGCTCTGTGCCAAACACGTCACTAGATATTGCTCTACCACGCACATGCCTTTCATGCTCTGCCCTGGCCAAGTCATGGGATACAGCTTACTCGCCCGGGTACCTTCCTTGCTCTGCCCTCAACCGGTCATCTCATATTGCTCTTTCCTGCCTCTCTGCCTTACTTTGTCCATCTCCGCCACATACTCTGATGCTATTCTATCCTGCACACAAATCACTACAGATTGCCCTGTCCTGCTATAACTGGAGCACATCACTGTATACTGAACTTTCTGCACTGGGATCAATAAAAGTTGCTTTGATGGAAACATCTATCATGGCTTCTTGCACTATCATGCACGCATAGACATTACAACTACTCTCTGTGTCACTTATGTCTGCAGGTTGCTGAAGCCTTCACCTGTCCCCAGACATACGTTTGTGAGTGGAATCTACGATACGTGTTCATCTTGTACCAAGGTCTGCCCGGCACACATACTTAGGATTTTTTTCATTGGTCACACAGATAGGGAACGCCAACGCATTGCGTGTATTCTAGGGCACATGTATCTTTAAATCCACTGTGCTCTGTGTGTTTTATCACTCATGAGTTATGTTTTCCAGAACTCACCTGTGGAAGAAACGATGGACGAGGTGTGAGTCGGGGAGGGGGAGTGAACTGTGGAACCTTTATCGGCTGAGACGTGGTCGCCTGCACCTGCTGTACAGAAAGGAACAGCACTGAGATGGAGCGTTCAATGACCAGTGCAATCTTTACACTGCAAACAGCCTCCATTCACACAGGATGCCAAGCCTAAACCTGCCAGCAGGGCATAGGATGGGGAACATGTTGAAAAGCATGAGGGAATCACTGGAGCCAAGGCCAGTGGAAGGCATAGTGAACAGAGGAGGTTCACCCTGGCACCTTCATATGCCAAGAGCTTTCGTACCTGCAACACTACTTTTGGAGCTTGCTTTACTTTTATAGACCCTGCTATCTAGTGATTCAGCCAGTATACAGACATCTACTAAACAGTTCTTTAGAAAAAGATGACAAAGGTGGCAACAGTGGGGCAGTCCCAACTACGGACAGTATCAGTAGAAATCCTCTTTGCTCTGAGGCGGACACACTCAATCTGCTTTTTGAGTCACCACATCTAGAAGATAACTCATTTTGTTATACCACTATTGTTTCTCCAGTAGGTCAAGTGATCGGTAAAAGACCACAAAAGCTAGCAAGATGCAAACCAGTGTCACAGGTAAGGAACAGATTTTCAAAACAAGGGGCTATCCACAGAGTCACACACTTTGAACTGGACAGCAAAGTATTATACAAAGGCAGTGTGGTATATGTCATTCGTCTATGCAGAATCCTAAAGTTACGTACCCTACCATATTTACAAGAATCAGAACCCAAACTTTATGGCCTTGCAAAGGTATGAAGTCAATGTTGCTGATTTGCGCTTGTCGGCAGGTGGATTTTCCGAAGATCACAGCAGCTACTGCCAATCCACTTGCAGCTTGTAAACTAAAGGCTTCAGGCAAAAGACTGCTCGCAACACCTGAATCATGCAAACGCCTATCAAACATGTTTCTGATAAAGATTTACCCTACAGAGTTTCTAAAGCTTAGACAGAATGGTCATGCAGTTCAATTATATTGTAAAACAGTCACTTGACACTCATGCACTACTGGCATCTTCATTGGGTAAAAACATTCAAAGAGTAGATGGACTAGAGAAAAGGAAAGAAAAGAATGGACTGATCGATGCAACAGTCAAATGAAAAATAAGTAAATGAATAAGGAAGAAGAAGTCACAATATGCAACAGTAAATAGTCCATTTTAAACAGCCGTAATCTTGTTCAAAGTTGAGTTGTGCAAGAAAGGAATATCTGAGCAGAATTTAAATGGAAACTGCATCAAGGCAGGATGCGATTAATGCATCTGATGTGACCATTGCTATTTAGGACATGACATCCTGAGTTAGCATGTAAGTGAACTCTCTTCAGTGGGGGCTACGCTCTTCCTCAGCAGCATGGTATTGCTTCTTTGAGAATGGTGCTTCCCAGAACACTTAATTTAGAATTAACTTGATGTGGCTCGCATAAGGTTGTCTCGATCAAGGCTGAACAGTCCAGGGCAGCTTCTCTGGCACCCACCTTCTAACACTACGAAATCTTACATCTGACGTTCACCAAAAGACTGACGTTTACCTACTTTATCAGCTTTACCAATGTATTGGTTCGGAGTCTCATGAATACCACTCAACACATTTCAAGGAGGTGATCACTATATTACCATCGGCATTGATATCTCAAGCATCGAGTAGGTGTGGAAATGTGTGTAGCCCCCCAGCAGGGTGGTAGACTCACAGTATAATCCTCACCCATGGTGGATGAGGACTGATGCCCAAACCAGACCATAGGGAGGAAACTGGTGGCATCGCTTGAACAATGCCTAGGAAGACATCTTTTCTCTGCTGTCTTTCTGAGCTGTCTACTGTCAAAGACCTACTGTGTCGAATATGTTAAAATATATACATATTTAACGGGTTCTGAGACTGCCCCTTACACTTGACTGGGTGGCTTTCTTGTCAATCTCAATCTCCTGCCTCTTATTCAAGGACTTAACCCCATAATCTTTGTTTGTCTAGCCTCTGGAACATTTAATTTTTACCTACATCAGATCGTCTATAAACCCACACACAATGTTGGACACATCCTAGATGTCATTTTTGCAAATACAGAACTAGTTAACGTTCAAGGGATTACTCCAGTCACATGGTCAGAACACCATTTGCGTGCTTCCCAAAAATAAACACAAAGCAACACACCCAACACCACCTTACATGCATCCACCTATCGACCTTAGAACAAACTTAATTTTGAACACTTAGAAACACAACTAGCATTCAGTACAGATCCAGACACAAATTCCATTCAAAAACAATATGAGAGGCTACAGGAAGCTTTTGATATCCTAATACCACTATGAACAACACAACAGAACAAAAGAAAACTGGCACCTTGGAGAAATACAGAGCTAAAAGACATAAAACAGCAAATTAGAAAGCTACCTGACTCAAAACAAACACCAATCAAGAAAAACTTCACAATAGCAGGGGTTCCCCAAGGCTCTATCGCCTCGCACATGCTTTTCAACATCTACATGAAGTCATTACCTGCACTAATCAATCTATTTCACCTCACGTGTTATAACTATGCAAATGACACACAAATACTCCTTAAACCGGAAAGCCCCAAAGACATTGAAAACTCACAAATGTCCTTCAATTACCACTTTCTCAGTTGTTTCCCCATCTGGGGCGAGCGGCTGTGTTGCCGAGTAGTCCTATCTTAAATTTGGTGTGTCTCTCCTGCCCATTCCTTCTGGTCGGGAGCAAGCTTATTTTTTTCTCCTTTTGAAGTGAGGATTTTTCTCTCTCCCCCCGGCCCACCCTCCACCTCCTCCAGACCAGAGCTTTCTCTGTGTCGACAACACGGACTGAAACTTCCAAAGAGCTGCTGTTATTTGAGTCAGAAAGAGCGACACTTGAGGTCTCCTTTTTGGTTATTGCGGACTCTGAATCATCAGTCAGTGAAAAAAACGGGAGACTACTGTTGCGGACTTTGGGCCCCCTGACTTGCCATGAGTTAGATGGTTATAACTTATTTCTCCTGGGGGCGCAATACAATCAAACCCTCTACCCCCAGTCTCAGGCTGACCACGGTCTGCTAGATTACTAACTGGTTGCTCTACGGTCGCACACTCATCTAATGCCTCGAAGGGCACAGTTTCTGGAGCCACCGATGGTAAGGTGATTGTTATGGCCGCTCTTAATGGTTCTCACTTTGCTCCGGCTTGCAGCCGGGGCCTTTCTGGCGTAGACTTGACGAAGTCCGGAACAGACGATGGATCCGTACTTTTTGTTCCTTTACTTCTGGTGACAGAAAACAAATCCGCTATTAAGGGCTGTTCACTATCAGGCTCTATAACATTAAGTCGACAGGCAGGGCCCGCTGTAACAACTTCCTTCTATTGTCAGGCTTGGGTTTCCCTTTTCCTGCGCCTTCGTCTCCTTTCCTTCCGCCTCTCCCATCGTTGTTAGTTTCGCGACTGCTTGATGCCTGCGTTGTAGATGGCATAGCCCCAGTAGTCGTCGCAGTAGCTGTGTGCGGGGGTCTCGTGTTCGCCGATTATGCCCCTCTTTCTGTCATTTCTTAGAGGGTACCTCATCCTTGAGCCCAAACCTCAAACAAAAGTCAGAGAAGCCTCTTTGTCAGCTCCGAAGCCAGGTAAAGTATAGTTCTTTGAACCACACTGAATACAGTGTCTATTGTTTCCGCTTCGTTTTAAGTCACCAGTTACTTTCCTGGTTCTCTACCATCAACACCAGGTTCTCCCTGCAAGCTCCGTGTAGTTAAGGCATTGTAGTCAACCAACAAGCTATCGAGATGGGGTGGAGCAGTGAGGGAATGTTCCTCGTAAGCCATCTTGCACACATATTTTCATTTGTCTCAGATCCATAGATCAGTGGATGACATGGAGCCATCTCAAATTGAATGCTTCCACAACGGAAAAACTCACTTGTGGCGATTGGAAAAATTATGACCCACTCACCGCATGGCCTGGCGATCTGGGAACAGCGGCTAAAGTATCAAAGGAAGTAAGAAACCACAGAACTACAATGGACTCCAAACTATCAGTGAATGCCCAAGTGGACAAACTAGCAAGATTAAGCTTCGCTAATATGAAAACTCTGCGACGCATCTTCCCCCACCTGGGATTTCTACACATGGTCCAGGTTACAAGCTCTCTTGTTCTGTCTCAGCTTGATTACGCCAATAGCCTCTACCATGGATCATCTTCACAACTATGAGAAGACTACAACGGATTCAGAAATCTGCAGTCAGACTGCTCTTACATGTAAAACCACAAGCCCACATCTCCCCAGCCTTGAAGGCCCTGCATTGGTTACCGGTTGCCAGAGAATCTACATTCAAGCTGCTTGGTATCAAACACAAAGCGATACATGGATCAGGACCACTCTTCATCAGGAAATACATCACCAAATACATTCAACAAAGGGCCCTCTGCTCTAGATTGGCCTCTTGCCTTAAAATCCCACCATACAAGTGAAAAACTATATGTTCATCATTCTCTGTTTAAACAGCCAAACTATGGATCTAGTTACCACCAAACATAAGATCCACAGATAACTAACTACCTTATCCTCAGAAAACTAGTCAAGAGTTGGCCATTCCCCACATCGCCACGATATTCAAACAAATATACAACATATCCCTGGGTATATAAGCATTAAGGTGGACTATATATGTGCACCTAGATTTGTATATTGCTTAGTATAAACATGTATAATAGTTGTTTATAAATATATAGGTATTCGTTAATTCTGCTTAACAAATATACTTATTACTTATGGTTCTATTATTCTATGTTTAACAAGTATATAGAGGACTGCATAAATAAGTAAATTGTTTTCACTATCTACAATTGCTTTACTATTGAATTACAAATAAAACAAAAAACAATGTCATCACATGAGTCTGAGTTTATTATATACAACTTAAATCTACATTTACTACCCTCCTTATACCTAAAGACCTTCCATGTACTTATGTATCTTTATATTTATTACATTACGTCTATTTCAGCAGTTCCAATCTACTACCCTATACCTCTCTTAATATATCCTCTACCTCCACTCTCTCATTCATCCCAAACCCCATTCTACTATGAGCCACAAAATAACCCTTTCTAGACTCTTCCCTCCTCTACCCCTCCTTGCCTCACCTCTTACACCCGTGGTTCCCAAACTGTGCGCCGCGGCACCCCGGTGCGCCGTAATGAGGAGCCAGGGGCGCCGCGACCACAATATGGAAAAGTGAAGCCTCTTTTTTCTGCAGCCAGTCCGACCCTGGCCACCGCCACTAGCTCATCGGATTCCTCCTTCCTGACCTATTTGACACAAAAAACTGAATCTGATGGCAAATGATGTCAGAACCTTCAACCCCAGAAGTCTCGTCTCCATTATTAAAACTGACAGGTTTTGCTGTCTGAATCCTTCAGCTTTCACCGACTTGGGGTTTGGCTGCGAAAGTGCCTAACCTCTGCTCGCTCCAACCCGCACCACTTAATGAACAGGCATTTAATGTCTGTGTTTATTGAGCAAACTTTCCATGAACCCGAGGGAAGGCCCCACTGCTGGTAGGGGCTGCTTTGTTTTGTATGAAAGACACGAGGCGCACAGAGCTATGCTGTTCTACGAGGCAACTATTTGAAATGGAAATGGGTCTTGGAAGCAAGGGGGTGCGATTCAGCAAAGTGTGCAAGTTAAAAAGGGTGGCGCTGCGGAATCGATAAAATTTAAGTGCACATATTAAAGTAAACAAGTATTGGAATGTGGTGGCTCACAGTCATTGCCAATGGCACATGCTTTTCACTTCCCAGCTAAAGATCACCAATATACATAGATGGACTGGAGAAAGACAATAAGGGAAACCACTCACACACCTCAGCGCTAAATAAGTTGTGCCCCAACCCTCATAGTTGTACTTCCCAAAAAGTAGTTGTAGGATAATTCTATAAAGTTGACTGCTGGGTCTGGCTGAAGACATTGTGATGTCAGAATTTAACACTAATAACTTATTACATCTGAGTAGCTTTTATACAAGGATTGCAGGCTTCCAAATATCATAAAAGGCATAACATACCGCCTGCCATATGTTAAAGATATTGTAAGTCACAGAGAAGTTCTGTGACCCTATAGGGCCATGGCTTACATACCACCCCCCTTCCCACCGGTAAAAAAATGGTGGGGAGCCACGGCCAACTGCCAATTAGGTCAAGGGAGCCACGGGTCAAAAAAGTTTGGGAACCACTGTCTTACACGATTCAGATCTCCCTAGCTAGCCTTTTAAAGCCCTTCCCTATGACTCTACCCCTCCACCTCCCCTTTACTCCTCCCAATCCACCTCCTACATACTCTAAAACAGAAGCTACCGAAAGTGCCCGTCCCCCGTGTTTGAAGGGTAAGTGAAGCTCACAGTTCTTTCAGACTGGCCGCGGGGTTCAGAGGCAGTCTTCTTGAAAGAGCATTGGCAAAGCCCTCTGGAGCATTGGCAAAGCCCTCTGGAGCATTGGCAAAGGGTTAGAAAGCCCTTGCTCGTGGTTGCTGCGCCGTGACGTCACGGGCAGCCACGCTGTTTATACCGTGCTAAAGCCAGAGCTCGGCTTGGCTGCTTCAACGCGTTTCTTCTTCTCTTCTAAGCTTTGAAGAGCATTGAATGAATGAAATCCTGCTGGTCTGCTGTCAGTTTCGCTTTGGGCAGTAGATGGCAGTGTTGTCACATCTACAAGCACCTCTGGTCATCGCCTTACCTGCACAGCAGTAGCACTCGTGTCCAATATTATCTCACGCAGAGGGCTTCGGGGCGGGCCGATGCTCGTCATTGATTGGCTTTCTTGTCAATCTACTTCTCTTGCTTTCTATTGGACGGCTTGCCTTCGCATTTTATTTTATTTAATGCAATTTTCTATAGCTTGGACTTTACCCAAAGGTGTCAGAGCGCTTCACACTAGAACCAAGACAGTTTACACGAGGAAATTTACACACTTACAAGTTACAAACACAAACGAGGAAGATGAAAGTGAAATAAAACAATAGATGGCAGTCACACAAAAATCAAAAACACAAAAGGATTCGGATCGTACAGGCATAGAGACATATTTACAACACTGTAAGAACTTCCTTGAGGGGTATGCAAAGAGATGCATTAATTCTGGAAGTGTCTTTGGAAGAGAAGAGATTTGAGGTCAGCTTTTAAAGTCCAAAGTAGAGTTGATGGGATTGTGTAGTGTAGGAGGCTAGTTCCAGATTCTGACCGCATTGCCTGAGAAGGATTGAGCCATCGATCTTTCCCTTTTGAAGGTGGAGGCTCAAGCAGTATTTTTCCCACATCACAAGAAGGTCTCAAGCCTCCAGAGATTTTAAGTTTATTTGCCAGGTATCGAGAGGAGGATGTGTGCACGGATTTATGGCCGTACAGGCAAGCTTGTAGATTGATCTTGCTTCAATGGGAAGTCATCGAAGAGAAAAAAGGATGGGAGTGATGTGGTCACTTCTTTTGGCCCCAATGACAAAACGAGCCGCTGAGTGGAGTACGGATTTGAGAGGGGAAAGGTGAGATTTGGGGAGGCCAGTAAGCAGAGAATTGCAATAGTCCAATCGAGAGAGAACCAGAGACTGGACCAAGGTTTTTAGGTCTTGCTCCGGAAGGAAACATCGAATCCCCCAGAGAACGCGCAGTTGATAACATGCATTCTTTGCAATGGAATTGATGTGTGAGTGTAGATTGAGCTTTTTGTCAAGAATGACACCAAGGGATGTAGCGCTGTTGACAATAATAGGTTATCTGTTCAGTAAGTTCAGGTTATTCATCCAAGATTGAACAGGAGGAGGGGAGAGTGAGGTAGAGAGGAGAAGGAATTCAGTTTTGGAAGGATTCAGAATGAGTTGATGAGCTAACATCCAGTTTTGAATAGAGTGTAGAGTTGAGGATTGAGATGTCGTGTGCGGAAGACACATTAAGGTAGATTTGGGTGTCATCAGAATAAAGGTGATAAAGTCTGCCAGATTTCCTTAAGCGATTACCCAATGGTTCCAAGTAGAGACTGAAAAGAGTGGGTGTGAGTATAGATCCTTGAGGGACACCTTGACCTACCGCCATTGAAGATCAAAGGCTGTTCATTATTTTAATCACTTGAGATCTGTCCCAGTGGAATGAAGCAAACCATTTAGGTACTGTGCCTTCCAAGCCCATTCTCTGTTTTTAAAGTGTTTAGACGAGTTTTGTGATTAACAGTGTCAAAGGCTGCAGAAAGGTCAAGAAGAATCAGAAGCCAAGACTCCCCCGAGTCCAGTACACGCAGGGCATCGTCGATGACTTGCAGCAGGGTTGTTTCAGTGCTGCAGTCTTGCAGGAAACCAGATTGGAATTCAGCAAGAAGGTTGTTGTTCTTATTATGTAAGGAAAGTTGTTTCGCTGCACATCTTTCTGTGATTTTCGCAACTAGCGGGAGATTGGTGATGGGGCGGAAGTTGTTGAGGTCGTTCTCTTCAGCGGAGTTTTTTTTTCTTCTTTTTTTCTTTAGACGTGGGGTAACCTGATCTGTTTTAAAGGCAACTGGAAGGGAGCATTGGCTGAGGAAGAGGTTAATCACACTAGTCCAATAGGAAAGAGTATGCGTGTATAAGTCAATGACGATATTACTTGGTATGGGGTCGGAAGAATTATTAGAGGGTTTCGTTTCAAGAATGCATTTGAGGAGGGCATCTTCAGAGATCATGTCAAAGTGTTCCCAAGTGACTAAGGATTTGCGCTCCTCTAAGGGGGTGGGATGAATTACCTGATACACCTGTGATTTCACTTTTTCATCAAAGAATAAAGCAAATTGAGCAGCTTTCTGTGGAGGACCCTCAGGCTTGAAGGTTAAGGGAGAGACGTTTGAATTTTTGATGAGGTCAAATAGTTTTTTGGGTCTGTTTTTGGCTGAGTCGAGGAGGTTTCGGAAGTGCGACGCTTTTTTCCTGGAAGATGTGTTTGTGGTATTTTGATCTTGCCGAGCGCAGAATAGAGAGATTAGTGGTGGATGGTGATTGTCTCCAATGTTTATCCAGGAGTCTCAGGTTCTTCATTTCTGCATAAAGAGATTTATTGAACCATGGAGCAGAAAGAATAGGCCTTTTTTTTTGCATTTGAAGTGGAGCAACATTATCAATTTCGACTGCAAGGCTGGAAAGGCATTGGGAAGTAAGCACGTTGAAATCCAAATTAGGGTCTAATGTTGGAAGTGATCGCATGGCAGAATCACATAGAAAGTCAAGGTCAATATTTTTGGTGTTACGGAACGAGGTAGTAGTCCTTTTAGGTTGGTCAAGAGTTACAGAATGAGAAAGGTGAAGAGAGAAGGGGGTGAGGAAGTGGTCGGACCAGTCTACTGGTATAGGAATAGCAATAGTTAGCATATCAGCTTTGGCTATAACACGTACAAAACGAATAATTGACGAATGCAGAACAATGCCATACATTCACCCCAGTACAGAGATCTGGACCTAAATCCATCGTTTTTTTGCTCACCCTGCCATTCCAGTTTGGACCCAGCCATATGCAAATCAGTCGACCCTGCGCCCAATAGGAACAGTCCAGCCCAAACTGCCAGGCAAGGTCCTCCCTGGCCTGGCATTGTCAGCATTCCGTCCATCATTTGTTTGCTGGAACACTTGGATATAACACGGTCAAGAATTGAGCTCTTCAAGTGTGTTGGTTTCATGCAGTGTTGGATAAGATCATTAGCTGAGAGTAAAGTGGCAAGCCTATTGGCAGCTGAGTCTTCCAAGGAGCCCCAGTGGAGATTTAAGTCTCCCAGAAAAATCTGTCTGTCACTTTGAGCGTTCGCTAGCGAAGTTGGTGAGTTCCTCCAAGAAAGAAGAGCAGTCACTGGGCAGGTGATAAATGGCATGAAATCTGAAAGGGGAGCAGTGTTGCACTTGAAGCTCCAAAGTCATATGTATGGAATGAGCTTCTGGGAAGAACCTTGAATTGAAGGGAGTTTCTGAACAGGATTGCAATACCTCCCCCTACTTTATCAGTTCTATCGTTTCTACAGATGGAGTAGTCAGTGGGTAGCAGAAGATCGAAGAGAGTATGAGAGAGTGTGTTAAACCAGGTCTCCGTGAGGAAAAGAATGTCAAGATTGTGAAGAGTGATGGTGTCAGAAATTTCGAGCTTGTGTTTGAATGCAGATCTACAATTGTGTAGCAAGCAGCGCAACTCTGACAGAACTGTTTTGGTGAAGGGGGCGATTCGGCTTATAGGGGTGATCGGGATAGTGTTCCTGTAGGAGGTTGCCAGGATAGAATAAGGCTGATGTTTAGTTCTGGCAGAGGCGATAGTCGGGATGGTGTACAGAGTAGACACAGAAGGAGAGGCGAGGGGACAGGGATGGCGTTACAAGTCTTGTAACTAGCCAATACATTAGTGCTGTCTCTAGATGACAGATAATGTGTGGCTTTTTCGGGGCGCGGGAGCAAGGTAATCCTCTGGAGTTCGTGCAAGTGGGTGCCAGCCAGGGGAAAAAGTTTGTTAGGAAAGGTGGAAATTTAAGTACTAAGTAGTGAGATGGAGGCTTAAAGCTGGGAGATAGAGCAGACGAGGAATCCTAGTTTATTTTCTAGAGAGAGTAGGGCGCAGCACGGAATGTTAGGAGGATCGATGGGTTCCGGAGGGAGTGCATTTGGCGAGGGTGTAGGAGTGAAAGGTGGAGATAGATGGTGGTTGAGAGAAGTTCTTGGTGTAACTGAGGTGGAAAGAGTTATCTTTGCAGCTGTTGAAAAGAGGAGAAGAACGGAGTTAAATTTTAGGAGGAAATGTGTGTGGAAAGTGGAGGGAGGGCGGACTGCGGGGAGGGGAAAGAGGGGAGTCATGAAAAGAAGGTGGAGATAGATGGTGGTTGCAGGAAGTAGTTGGTGCATCTGAGGTGGAAAGAGGTATCATTGCAGCTGTTGAACAGAGAAGAATTGATTTCAATTTTATGAGGAGACGGGTGTGGAAAATGGAGGGAGGGTGGAATGAGGGGAGGTGAAGGAGGGGAGTCATGGAAAGGCATGAGGTTTAGGGAAAGGCAGGAGGTTTAGGGGAAAATAGGTTCTATTTGAGCTGCGTTAAACCTCAAAATCTTCCACATAGGTAAAGAAAGAAGTGCACTTTATTCTTCTTATAAAAAAAAGCATTGGAAACGTTTGAGATTGACCTGAGTGGGGATTTATAGTTCCAAAACCTTTTTTTAATGTCTGATAAAAAATCCTTGTACTTAATGAGAAGGAAAAGGCTCCTCATCTTACAGCATACGAGAAATAAGAGCATAATTGAAGAAGCAACTGTAAAAATCCCAACCCTACCTCCTTTGGAATGGTGTATGGAGAATCATCTTTACAATTACATTACATTCTGCACATTGCTACTTTTTGAACCCGATCTTTATAAAACAGAATAGAACTTTAACAGTTGAGGCTTGTAGGTGTTTATTCGCTTTCCCAACTGTAATAGCTAGTGCAAAAAGTTTCAACTTTTCAAAATGTTTTAAAAAATTGTTTTTATTTTCTATGTATACGTGCAATGGCTCTCGCTCTCTATTCTGATTTCCACAGAATCGCAGAATTTATTATACAGTTGTAGGTTTTAATAGCGCTCTATATCTGGTAACCAATGTTGGGTGTACGCTTCATATACTTGTATTATCACCCTTCATTATTGGAGTGGTCTGAACAGAATATTCCTTTCCTCTAGTCATTTATCCTTACAGTACTATACCTGTTCCACTTGGACTGTATTGTGTATTTGCACTTTTGGGTCTCTATGACTTTATTATAGAATGTACTGTATTTTGCATTGGTTCTGCGTATTTGCACATCTTAAAGCTCAGTACTTTACTATGCAGTGCATTGCACTACATTCTATATTTATTTGGATTTGATTTTTCAATGGATATGTATATGTAATTTTGTAATCTAATACGGATTAGATGAAACAGTATATTTCACTACTGTAGTCATATTTTAATTGGTTCTTGAGGATTGCCAAGATGGAAGTAGTACCATTTGATTTGGGTAGGGTCTTTTCAAGCAACTGCCTGAATAAAGATCACATAAACCATTGTAAACGTAAGGCATAGCCCAAGGCCTCCACTATTTATAGTCTGTATAAGTGTTGTGGGAAAAGGAACTTTGTACAAGTTGTTAACTAGATAAAAATCCAGCCAACACTGAGTTATGCCTATGAAGTGATGGATGTGCAGGACTGGACCTTCATTGAGATGGCAAATATAATATGTGATTTTGTGATTTTGTAATCTAAAACAGTATATTTCACTACTGTGGTCATATATTTTTTATGAACGTGCCTTTTCTGGCAATGTTTTTATTATGTTGTAATGATGATTGTTGAAGGGCCTCGAGAGATTGCATGAGATGGGCATCTTTGGGACAGCTCTCCAATGGCTGCAAGACTTCCAGAGTAAAAGAACTCAGACCATCTCGCTGGATACCTTGAGGTCCAGCACAATATTAATTGACAAGGGGGGTCGCAGGGCTATTGCTTAAGCCCCACATTGTTCAACATCTACGTGGCTCCTTTGGCTTACATAGCAAAATCCTTTGGTTTTGAAATGATATCGTATGCGGATGACACCCAGCTTGTCATCTCCTTTGGGGATGACCTGGAGAAGATCAAATGTCAGTTTTCAAACTGTATGAAAGTTATAGCAGACTGGGTGGCAAAAAACTATCTGCAATTAAATACAGAGAAAACTGAGATGATAATAATAATTGGGAAAGCAGAGCAACTTTGGAGTCCAGAATTGTGGCCTATAGAATTGGGCCTCACTCCTATACCTAAACCAGTAGGGAAGAATATTGGCATAAAAATGGATTAGTCTCTGCCCATGAAAAATAAGGTCATTGCCACCAGTTAAAGGTGTTTTAACAATGCGTCTGATGAAGAACGATTTTTCCAACCTTCCTCTCTCGGTTAGGAAAACCTCAGTCCAGGCCTTGAATCTCAGCAAATTAGACTATGCCAGCGCTATACTCTCATCAGCCAATGAGTCATTATGTCCAAACTAGGGTGGTCAATAATACAGCTGCAAGATTTGTATGCAATCTTCCTTCCCACTCTTCGACAGAACCTTTATTGAAAGCCCTGCACTGGCTACCCATTAAGAAAAGGTCAATTTTTGAAAATGTGCTTCCTTACATATAAAACACTAACGGGAAACAGACCTAGCTACCTACATCAAAAACTGAAGTACCACTGCCCAGTTAGGGATCTGAGTTCTAAGGACAAAGGTCTGCTTAGTCTTACTCGGTTCCCTCGGACTAGATGTGGGGGCAGGCCTTTTTCTTACCTGGTCCCATACTATTGGAGTGCTCTGCCTCATCATGCTTGCATCTGCCCTGATTATTTAAAATTTAGACAATTACTCAAAACAATCCAATTTTAATTGTTCTGTGTTATGTTTTTCTGCCTGTGTTTCATCGCTAGCACGAAGATACTTTCTTCGGAGGTGATGCGGGCGCTATAGTAAGTTATATTAGCATAACATAACTATTAAGTTTTCCTTCTTCCTTCTTGATATACAGGATACTCTTGATCTTAACTGATAATTACTTCTGCCTCCCAGCTAAATTTAAAGTAGACCCTAGGTATGACCATACCTACACTTCCACCTTCGTGCTGGCTAGCAGGATACTTTTGGTGCAAACAGATCTCTGCTTAGGTTACCTGATACTTTTGGTCTCGTAAAATGTAGCTATCAGGGGTCTTAATTATTGTGAAGAAAGAAGTCTTCAGAGTTTGGTCATCTGTTGATGCGCGGATGGTGAGAGGGTAGATTGAAGATTTAACACCACTCATCAAATTCAGGACTATTATCCAATGTGGCTGGAAACTTCCTAAATAGTATGAGCGAACAAGGATAGCTTTCAATTCATCGTATGTTTAGTTTTCACAGATGTAGTCATGATTACCTGCTACCCTGCAGCCTTCGACACAGCAAACCATCGCATTCTTGTCCACAGACTCAGAAAATTGGGTGTCAATGGAAGTGCCCTGGCATGGATGCAGTCTGTCCTGAGCAATAGATCCTTCCAGGTCTTTGACAATGAGGTAATCTCCAAGCAGATGCCCCTCTGTTGTGGAGTTCCCCAGGGATCCTCTCTGAGCCCCACCTTATTCAACGATTATACATGCTCCCTGGCAGAGGTAGTTTCACCCTTCGGAGTACACAGTCACCTATGCCGATGACACGCAATTAGTGATCGGGCTTAATAGAGCTGAAATCCCCCCTCCCAGTCTATGCCCATGCTTGGAAGAAATTGCTAGCTGGATGAATGAGTCCTTCCTGAAGTTGAACGGGGATGAATGAGTCCTTCCTGAAGTTGAACGGGGAAAAAAGTGAGATCATGATTCTAGGCAATCACTCACCCATCGATCTAAACGCAATCTGGCCGACCTCCCTTGGCTTAGCCCCCACCCCCAAGACACAGTTAAAAAGCCTGGGTGTCTGGATCAATCAAGATCTTACTTTTAAGATACAAGCACAGAAGACGGTGGCCACGTGCATTGGCATCCTGAAAATGATCAGGAAGGTTCTTCCCCTTCTTCCTTTTGAAGCTAGAAGGGTTATGGTCCAGGCCCTTGTTCTGTCTCGGCTGGACTATGCAAACACCCTTTATTTGGGTGCCCCCGCAGCCACCCTTAGCAAACTTCAGACAATACAAAACTGTGTAGCAAGACTTCTATTAGACATTCCCAAACATCTTTCAGCCAAACCAGTCTTGAGATCTCTCCATTGGCTGCCTGTTAATGAGAGAGTTAATTTCAAGGCCTTATATATCATTCATAAATCTCCTGCAGGAACAGGCCCGCCATTCTCCACAACACCATCCAGCCCTACCGGCCCTACAGAAGCCTTCACTCGAAGAATAAAAATCTGGTCACGGTCCCTAGGGTCAGGAGGATCAGAGGCGGGGGTCGGCAATTCTCCTTGAACGCGGCCCGTCTTTGGAACTCTCGTCCCTCACCTTTACGTGCAGAAACCAACCACCTAGCCTTTTGCAAACTGTTAAAAACGTCACCTTTTCCCTAAACTGGTATAACTCCTCACCAATACTCACTCACTACTAGCTCTGGGATGCCTCCGGGTAGCCATGCGCTCTATAAATGTCTTTTTCATTTCATTTCATGCGGAAAGCTATACGGAATAATACAGTCTGCAAAACTCTGGAACACATTGCAATTAAGAGTGTATTCTTTCCCGTCATTCAGAGGGGTGAAAGTCCAAAACAGTGTTTGAAGGGGAGTCTACTTGTCTTAGCATAGGGTGTTGAGGAGTGATCTCTCATGAGTTTTAGAGCCAACTGGCAAGGGATGACAGAAGAGAAATAAGGGCAGGTAGGCTGGTCCACCCTCAGCTGGGAATGACTCAGTAAGCACGTTGTCTTGATGGCATTGGCTCAGGTCAGGGGCGAGGTATGGATGTGAGAGCAGAGGCCAGAGCTGTCTGGGAAGAACATAGAAGGCATGCTTGCTATGAAGCCAGTGGGCAAAGAGGGTGGCATAGATGAGGGCAGAGCCATTTCATTTTCTACTAGTAGACGTGGCTACTTCAGGAACCACAGGCATGGTAGAGGACTGGGAACGTTCTGATGTTTGGCTTATTATATATGTGATGGGGTGGAAGGGTGTGTTCACGGTGGGATAGTTTTTCACAAAGCAATCATCCCTAAGCATATGTTGTGATAGCTACTGACCCATCATGACAAAAAATAAAATCAAGAAAGGCTTCCTATAATCTTTAGCATGAAAAGTCACATTTATTAGACAAGTCCATCGGTCTACCCTTTAGGATTCCTAGGAGCATTCTGAGTCAGTAGCAAAGCCCATTAACCTGCCGTAAAGGCTTTCAGTGAATGCTACGAATCAGTACCAAAGCCTGTCGACCTGCCCTACAACCTTCCAGTGAATGCTAAGAGTCTTCACTAAAGCCTGTCGACCTGCCCTACAGGCTACCCGTGAATGCTACAAGTCAGTACCAAAGCCTGTCGACCTGCCTTACAGGCTGGGCGTGAATGCTACGAGTCAGTACCATAGCCTGTCAACCGGCCCTGCAGGTTTTCAGTGAATGCTACAAGTCAGTACCAAAGCCTGTCGACCTGCCCTACAGGCTTCCAGTGAATGCTACGAGTCAGTACCAAAGCCTGTCGACCTGCCCTACAGGCTACCCGTGAATGCTACAAGTCAGTACCAAAGCCTGTCGACCTGCCTTACAGGCTGGTCGTGAATGCTACGAGTCAGTACCATAGCCTGTCAACCGGCCCTGCAGGTTTTCAGTGAATGCTACAAGTCAGTACCAAAGCCTGTCGACCTTCCCTACAGGCTTCCGATGAATGCTACGAGTCAGTACCAAAGCCCGACAACCTGCCCTACAGGCGTCCCATAAATGTTAAGAATCAGTACCCAAGCCCAATGACCTGCCTTGCAGGCTTCCCGTGAATGCTATGAGTCAGTACCAAAGCCTGTCAACCTACCCTACAGGCTTCCCATGAATGCTACGAGTCAGTACCAAAGCCTGTAGACCAGCCCTACAGGCTTCCCGTGAATGCTACGAGTCAGTAGCAAAGCCTGTCGACCTCCCCTACAGTCTTCCCATGAATGCTACGAGTCAGTACCAAAGCCCGACAACCTGCCCTACAGGGTTCCCATGAATGCTACGTGTCAGTACCAAAGCCTGTCGACCTACCCTACAGGCTTTCCATGAATGCTACGAGTTAGTACCAAAGCCCAACAACCTGCCCTACAGGCTTCCCATGAATGTTAAGAATCAGTACCCAAGCCCAATGACCTGCCCTACAGGCTTCCCGTGAATGCTATGAGTCAGTACAAAAGCCTGTCAACCTACCCTACAGGCTTCCCGTGAATGCTACGAGTCAGTACCAAAGCCTGTAGACCAGCCCTACAGGCTTCCCGTGAATGCTACGAGTCAGTAGCAAAGCCTGTCGACCTAGCCTACAGTCTTCCCATGAATGCTACGAGTCAGTACCAAAGCCCAATGACCTGCCCTACAGGCTTCCCATGAATGTTAAGAATCAGTACCCAAGCCCAATGACCTGCCCTACAGGCTTCCCGTGAATGCTATGAGTCAGTACAAAAGCCTGTCAACCTACCCTACAGGCTTCCCGTGAATGCTACGAGTCAGTACCAAAGCCTGTAGACCAGCCCTACAGGCTTCCCGTGAATGCTACGAGTCAGTAGCAAAGCCTGTCGACCTACCCTACAGTCTTCCCATGAATGCTACGAGTCAGTACCAAAGCCCGACAACCTGCCCTACAGGCTTCCCATGAATGCTACGTGTCAGTACCAAAGCCTGTCGACCTACCCTACAGGCTTTCCATGAATGCTACGAGTTAGTACCAAAGCCCAACAACCTGCCCTACAGGCTTCCCATGAATGTTAAGAATCAGTACCCAAGCCCAATGACCTGCCCTACAGGCTTCCCGTGAATGCTATGAGTCAGTACAAAAGCCTGTCAACCTACCCTACAGGCTTCCCGTGAATGCTACGAGTCAGTACCAAAGCCTGTAGACCAGCCCTACAGGCTTCCCGTGAATGCTACGAGTCAGTAGCAAAGCCTGTCGACCTACCCTACAGTCTTCCCATGAATGCTACGAGTCAGTACCAAAGCCCAATGACCTGCCCTACAGGCTTCCCATGAATGTTAAGAATCAGTACCCAAGCCCAATGACCTGCCCTACAGGCTTCCTGTGAATGCTACGAGCTGGAACCAAAGTCTGTCGACCTGCCCTTCAGGATCCCCAGGCATTCTCACTCACTAAGTTCATCGACCTGCTCTATAGGATTCCTATGCATATTTAGAGTCCGCACCAAAGCCCATCGACCTGCCCTATAGGATTCCCATAAGTATTCAAATTCATTCTGTGAGTCAGTACCAAAGTCTACTGACCTGCCCTTCAGGAATCCTACACATGTTCAGAGTCAGTATGAAAGTCCATTGAGCTACCTTACAGGATTCCAGAGCATGCTCACTCAGTGCACAAGCTCATCCACCTGCCCTATCGGATTCCAATGCATGCTCAGTTAGTAAGAAAGTCCACTAAGCTATCCTGAGGGTTCATATGTATGCTATTTATGAGTACCAAATCGGTCAAGCAGTCCTTTGGGATTTCTATTTATGCTCCCAGTTAGTAATAAACCCCAACAATAGGATGCCCTTGGATGTTCAGAGTCTGTACCAACGTTCATGGAGCTGCCCTACAGGACTTCCATGCATGGAGAGTCAGAACCAAAGTCCACTGACTCCCCCTTTAAGCTTCCCACGCATGCTTGGAGTCAGTACCAAAGTCCACTGACTCTCCCTTTTAAGCTTCCCATGTATTCTGAAAGTCAGTACCCAAGTCCACTGACTCTCCCCTTTAAGCTACGCATGCGTATCCGAGTCAGTACTTAAATCCACTGACACTCCCCCCCTTTAGGCTTCCCATGACTCTCCCCTTTAGCTTCCCATGCATGCTCAGAGTCAGTACCAAAGTCCACTGATTCTCCCCTTTAAGTTTCCCATGCATGCTCGGTGTTAGTACCAAAGTCCACTGACTTTCCCCTTTAAGCTTCCCATGCATGCTTGAGTCAGTACCAAAATCCACTAACTCTCCCCTTTAAGCTTCCCATGCATGCTCGGTGTTAGTACCACAGTGCACTGACTTTCCTCTTTAAGCTTCCCATGCATGCTTTGAGTCAGAACCAAAGTCCACTGATTCTCCCCTTTAAGCTCCCCAAGCATGCTTTGAGACAGTACCATTGTCCACTGCCTCTACCCTTTAAGTCCATCAACCTGCCTATGGGATTCCTGTGTACAATCGGTCAGTAGATCTGAATTACGAAGTACACTGAAGTATAAAAAGCTGGCCATGGAGGATAGAAATATACTATATCCATATCCAGAACTACATACAAAGTGACACAGCTAAGAACATGGATTATAAGCACAACAAACAAGCATGTGAACAAATCCTTCCTCTTCACTCTAAACCTCTGAGACACCATTTTGAGAGTGTATATTAATTTAAACACACATCACAATCTGACCACCCACTGTAAGTGGGTGGTGCATTGGGCAGCACTCACAAACATTATGTAGTGCAGTGTCTACATATATACTACACCCATCAGGCATTGTTCTCGCTGCAGCAGCAAACAAAATGTGGGCAGGGAAACAGCAGACCACATATGTGCGCGCAAACATATGCGCACATATGGACGTCCTCCAGAGCTTACCAGTGTCACAGTGTTTTTTGTCAGTATCTGGAAGGCCTCGGTCCCTGGTGGGGTGACTTTGCTGCTTGTCTGTAGGTTCACCGGCATGCTCTGCGCATCAGTGTTGAGGACTGCTTTCTGGGTGTTGTTGATAGCGGTCACCATGGCAATGGTGGGTCTCTGACCAATTACAGACGTGGGCACTGTGGCCGCAGCAGCTGCTTTTAAGACGAGAGGTAGTGTCTTTGCAGTGATCATAGAGGCTGTGGTGACTGTCCTCTGAAAATAATGTGAAATAAAGAGGTGAAGCATCCTTCAGAGTGAGAAGTAGAGCAGGAATCACTGGTGCCCGTGGCCATCCAGACTCCATTACTAACAGTGGGTACTGATCTGAAGACAAGAAGCTCACAGTGGTTGGCATTGTTATTTGGCACCATCAGCCTGGCATCACAGACCAGAGTTTAAGTGGGCTTGTAGAGATATGGTGCAAGTAGGGCAAGGTGTTAGAACTGGCTATTTCTGGTAGGCTAAGGCTGACGCCAAAGCCAGGCAGAAACCACCATTCTAGTCAGGGCAAGGAAGTCACACACCAAGATAACCCCTGCTCACCCCCTTGGTAGCTTGGCACAAGCAGTAAGGCTAAACTCGGAGGCGATGTGTAAAGCATTTGCGCCAGCACACAACAGCAACAACATCCTAGGCACACCACAAAAGGAAATCCGCACAAGGTTATATAAAAATAACTTCTGTATTGTCAAAACATATCAGATAGAATCACACATGTACATTATGCCAACTGGCACGGGCAATATTCACAAGGGATTATTCACAAGACAGGGCCACATGGGCCACTGTCAGAATCAACACATTTAGAAATAGTACTTTGTAGATCATAGAAAATAAGATATAAAACAAAATAACAGTTATAAATCACAACCAGTATCTACTGGTAACAGGTAAGTAGCACCTACGCAACCCTAACCACCTTAGGAGAATGTCACGCAGGGGACCAGGACCTCACTAGGACCACCTGTACTAAAAAGAACAACCACCTAAGTATCACACAGCATTTAGGGGTCTAGGAAAGAACACATTACCCATGATGCATAAATATACATTCAGAGGAGTAGTAAAGGGAAACACATGATGCATAAACCTACACATTCAGCGGTGTTAAGAATAAAGCACATGATGCAATAAAAATACATTCAGAGGTACCATAACAATACAATAGCGCAAAAGTCACATGATGTCTAAAAACATTCAGAGGTGCAGGAATAAAAACCATACAATTGCACACAACCTTACATAAGCCACCACCTGTGGCAGTCCCTAGGCCAACTGGCCTTGTTGGGGCTAGGACGCCCTGAGTCTCAATGTCAGGGGCCTAAACGATGCAGGTGCCCACTACTTGCTGGGCACCTGGGAACACTCACAAGGGCCTAAACGCTGCAGCTGGCACTATGTGCTGCGCAGCTGTGACTGGCCAGGCACCTCTGGGCCATCTCTGTCCCTCTCAGGGTCTCCCTCTCCATCTTGCGCCTAAACGGTGCAACTGCCCACTAATTGCTGGGCAGCTGGAGACAAACTGCGACAGGGTCCTCACTGACCCTAAAACAGGACTGCGCCCAATCGTTGGAGCCACACAGGCTCTGAAGTCACATATGCGCAGGCTGTAGCCACATTCGAGCCACACAGGCTCTAAAATCACTGGGGTTCCCCAAGAGCCTCACTGGGCTCTAAACATCATGGGGCAGGGAGCCTCGGGCTCTACCACAAAGCATGCCCCCAGAGCCTCTCTGGGCTCGTAAATACAATATGGCCCTCGAGCCTCGCTGGGCTCGTGAATCAAAAATGGCCCCCTAGAGCCTCCGTGGCTCTAAACACAAAATAGCCCCTGGAGCCTCGGGGCTCCAAACAGAATGCAGCCTTTGCGGAGCCTCTCAGGCTCTGTCCACCGTTGGAGCGGCCCGCTGCCATCTGGGGCCGCTCTGACCTTCCATCTCAGCCTCCAGCCCTCCCGCACTCACCGGCTGCATAGACTCCTCCGGTGGCGGTCCTGGGCAGCGGGGCTCACAGAGGCGGCGCCTTCTCCTCAGCGCGGGGCTTCCCGGGACTCCGGGAGCCCCGCCCGGCCTTTGGCGGCCTCGGCCGCCATTACAGCTTCACCCGGGCCCCCTCCTGGGACCTGGGGCTTTTGGACATCACAGCGGGGCTCTCCTCTCGACATGGGAGCCCCGCGGAAGCTCGCCCCACCTTCCTCCTCTCTTCCACGGGCAGCCCTCGACCAGCCAATCCCGTCGCGGCACCGATGACGAGCCTCCACTCTTCAGCCAATCACGGCACAACAATGGCAATGACGCTGCGCCGCACGGGCCTATCCCGTCGCGGCGTTGGTGAGGGGGCTCGGCTCTCTCAGCCAATGAGAGCGCAGCGGCTCCGATTTTCGCCGCTGCAGCCTCCGTTTACAAACGGCAACTTTTAGGGATATTCCTGGCCCCGGGCAGCGGCGGTGAACAACACGGGGCAATGCCGGGTGGGCACCGGCTTCCATTAAATATGAAAATAAAAGCGCTACTAAGCGCTTGGGCAAGATAAAGCGCTCCAAAGCGCTAAAGGGGCAAGAACACGGGCCCTCAAGCCCAGGATTAAAAATAAAGCGCTATCAGCGCTCAGAATCAATCTACAGCGCCCCCAGCGCTATAAGGACATCCAAAGTCCAGTAAAGTCTTGCAGGAGATGCAGCAAAGTCCTTAGCAGTCCTGGCAGAATAAAGATGGAGTAACACAGCTCCCAGCAGGGAAAGTCCATTAGGAGTCCAGGGGCTGGGCAGGGCCCAGGGATTCCCCTGAGCCCCAGCAGCAGCACGCCCCTGGCAGATTCAAGTTAGAAACAAGAACATTTTGGAAGGGGACACAGCCCCTTCTAATACACAGAAAAGTCTTTGAAGTCTTTGTGTAGGCAGTGTGAGAACCAGCTAGACTGGTTTAGAGGGAAGTCCCTTCAGTATCAGGGACAGAGGTGACAGTCGTCCAGCCGGGGCGGGGGGGTATGGGGGGGGGGTGGAGCCAGCATTGTGGCAGGCAGGCACAGCCCTTCACTATCAGGTGCTAATCTCCTCCCACTTCCCTGGCAGCAGATGCTGCCTTTCATCCACGGGCTGACTCAGACAACCTCATGGGGCTCTGCAGCCCCTGTCACACTCAAACCAGACAGTCAATCCATAAGCAGGCCCAGGCACTCCTGGGCCAGGCTCACCAGCCAATCACGTGCCAGCAGACTCACTACACAAATATGCCAACTTCTAAAAGTGGTACTTCTAGACTAGACACAACCATGCCGCATACACCATTACGCAGCATTCAATCTCACGAGTTCACACATATCGAACTCGACCCTGCACTCCCCACACATCAGGAACTACCATGGGCATCCATATTCCCCATTCATTCCTATGGGAGGGCAGGTCACTCACCACGCATACACAGAGAGCACACGCACTTTACACTGTACCACAGTGAAAAAGTGCGCAGAGGCCTAAAATCACCAACCCAGGTTCCAGAAACAGGCTAGGAAAAAGCAAAAAGTTTCGGGGTGAACCTGCCAAAAAGGGCCAGGTCCAACACAAGCCACTTACCTGTAATAATGGTTCTGCAGCTTGAGTCTCTTCTAGATTTAAGTGCCTTGTACAATTCTGCCTTCTCGCGGTTGAGTAGAAGTGTTTTTGTTGCTAAATGTTTCTTAGTTCATGAGTGGGTGTCGACATGGGAGGATCTCTTGTATGACACAGACTGTAATCCCACTATGTCCATGTGCGTGGCCTTCATCTCTGAATCTTTTTTCCTTCTATCCACAAACCTCATTCAATGAGGTGGGAGAGTAAAATGTGAATCTAGCAGAATTTCAAACTGCAAAACCGTAATTACAGGTAAGCAACTGGTTTCATTTGCTGCATGAAATCCCTTCTAGATTCACAAGTTCTACACAGATTATGCTTCAGTATTACATGCCTTGAGGAGTTGGGAAGAAGGAGTGAAAGCAAACCACTTTGTAGCACTGCTTGTCCAGTGCAATCTCTTTTCTTGAATGTAAGTCTAAACAGTAATGCGTTGTGAAGGTATGAATTGAGGCCTGTGTGGCTAATCTGCATTATCTCTTGCCTAGAAACACTGACCATACAGGTCATTGTGGCTGCTTTCTTTCTACTCGTGTGCCCCTTTGGTGTTGTGACTAATTCCATTAAGCGATAATAGTCATTGGTACAGCTGTACCTAAGGTGTAAGTGTTAATGTAAATCCAGTATTTGTAAAGCGCACAGCTACCCGGAGGCATCCCGGCGCTGGGGGCCGCTGAGAAGATTTAGCGAGCTATTTCCCAGAGTCACATGGTGCTGGGCTGACCTGCCGCCGGAGCCCGGGGATTGAACCGTGAGCCCCAGCATCCGGTGTCAGTCGCCCTGGCCGCAGCGCCACACCTCTTCCCTTGTGTGCGGTGTGTGTCCTACAAATTTTCTTTGTGTTTTTCCGAGTGGCCAGATTGTAATATAAAATAGCTCCTCCGACATCTAGGCTGTGTAAGGCCAGCTAAGCAGAACTGGACAGCTTCTGGAAAAAAGCTGGTAAGCAAATAGTTTGATTATGTGAAAACCTAAAATGACCTTTGGTAGGAATTTTGGGTGTGCTCTCATAACTTGATCCTCATGCACGGATATGTATGGTTCTTCTACTATATGTACCTGTGAGACACTTACCCTGTGTAATGATGTGATGGTTACCAAGACGACTGTGCTTAATGTAAGGAGCCGGAGTGTAGCCTTGTGTATTGGCTCAAAAGGGTGGCTTCATGAACCCAGATAGCAACACGTTAAGGTTCCACAGTGGGGGAGGTATTGTACCTTTTGAATAGAAGCATTAAAACAAATGTGTTTAGTTGTAGGCCTTTCAAATAAGCCACAACGGCGGACATGTGCATTCTCAGCAAAGATGAGCTTACATTTGGTCAGGTGTGTGAGGTATCGGACTACCATCAGATTCTAATCAAACAGATGTTGGAGCAGGTTAGCTTGACACCAAGTAAAATACTTATTTCACTTGAAAGCATAGCACCTTCTTGCGCACTGTTTTTGTTAGGTTGAGTTTAAAGGCTTGAACTCAGTTACCTCAGGAAGAAAATAAGTTACTTACCTGTAACTACGGTTATCCAGTATTGGGGTATCTTTCATAGATTTACATGCCTGAATCATTCCTTGTCCCCGAGATGGGAGTCTCACGGTAAAATATTCAAGCAGTGCTTTAAACACTTCATGGGCTATAATGGCCCAAGCCCACCTAAACTGTAGCCTATCTACGTCCTTTTTAAAAAAGGACTCACTGTTGGCATCCAGCGAATCAGCCCACCTAAACTGTAGCCTATCTACGTCCTTTTTAAAAAAGGACTCACTGTTGGCATCCAGCGAATCAGCTGTTAGCACCCACTAGAACACTCCCAGCAGAGGCAAGTTCTCCTCAGATTTTTTAAGCACAAGTGGGAAGAAAACAAGTTACTTACCTGTAACTTTGGTTCCCCAGTATTGGTAACTTTCATAGATTCCCATGCTTTGTATCATTCCCAGTCGTCGGATTGGGAGTCTCGGTAACAAAAATACCATAGCTGTAGGTACAAAAGACCAAGGAAAAA
This sequence comes from Lissotriton helveticus, assembly GCF_964261635.1. Taxonomy (NCBI): domain Eukaryota; kingdom Metazoa; phylum Chordata; class Amphibia; order Caudata; family Salamandridae; genus Lissotriton; species Lissotriton helveticus. The sequence continues at coordinate 476,379,617 of NC_136062.1, forward strand.
GGCCTAGGCCTCATTCCCTTTTGTAGCATATCACCTTCTTTGTGTAAAAGAGACCAAACTTAGGCCTCAGCCAATCAGAAGTGCCTCACCCCTTAGAACCTTCCTGAAGGAACCTCAGAGCCTCAGTTTTTCGTAGCCGTTGTGTACTTAGACACCATATCTGTTGTAGGCTGAGCTTTCCTCGGGCAGGTGGGCGGGCGCATGGGACTCTATGAAAGTTACCAATACTGGGGAACCAAAGTTATAGGTAAGTAACTTTCATAGATTCCCATGCTTTGTATCAGAGTAGCAAGCAGTTAGTAACAAAACCACATTTTGCATCATCACAATATAGCAATAGGCAACATGACAAAGATACAAAATGTGAAAGACGGAAGGTGGGAAAGAAAGGAAAGCTCACCAATCAGTGGAAGAGGTTCCTCGGGACAGCCTGTCCTACTGCCACATCCTCTTGTTTTAGGGACTCCAAGCAGTAATGCCTGGTAAAGGTGTGAACGCTGCTCCAGGTAGCAGCTCTGCAAATGTCCTTGATCTGCACCCCTGCGAAGAGGGCTGTAGAATAAGCCACAGATCTCATGGAATGTGCTCGAACCTTCCCAGTCAGAGGTTTGCCTGCAGCAATGTGACAATGCAGAATGGCACTCGTGATCCATCTCGAAATGCCCTGCTTGGAAAGAGGAAGGCCCTTGCTTGGAAATCCGAAGGCAACAAATAACTGAGAGGTTTTTCGAAAACTCTTAGTACGCTCCAAGTAGAATTTCAAACACCGTTGCACATCGAGCGAATGCAATGCCCTCTCTGCTGGTGTAGCCGGCTGAGGAAAGAACGCCTTCAGAATGACCGGCTCATTCAAGTGGTAGTCCGAAGGGACTTTAGGCATAAACCTCGGATTAGTTCTCATGATGACAGTGTTTCTCTTGAATTGAAGGAAAGGTTCTTGGATAGTCAAGGCCTGCAATTCTCCAACACGCCTAGCCGACGTGAGAGCGAGGAGGAGAGCCAATTTCCATGAAAGGTATTTCATGTCAGAACGATGGATTGGTTCAAATGGGCCCTTCATGAGTTGAGAAAGGGCTATATTCAGATGACATGTCGGAGGAGGTGGTCTCACTGGTGGATAAACTCTGAACAATCCCTTTAGAAATTGCTTGACAATTCTGGAGGACCACAAGGAGGGTCCAGATCCAGTCCTCCTGAACCTCGATATTGCCGCCAAATGGACCTTAATTGATGAATGGGCTAGTCCCGACTTGGCCAAGGACAGCAGATAAGGAAGGATCTGATGAGGCTTGGAAGCGAAAGGATCAATGCCTTCTTTCTTGCACCAGCAACAAAATCTCCTCCACTTAAGACGGTAAGTCCTGTTCATAGAAGGAGCTCTTGCCTGAGAAAGGACCTCTTTAATCTCACTTGAAATGGGTAGGATCATAAATTCTCGCTGCTCAGGAGCCATGCAGTCAGGTGTAGTGACTGCGGATCTGGGTGCCAAACTTGTCCCTCGGCCATCGTGAGGAGATCTGGAAGAACCTCCAAAGGAAGAGGAGGGGCTATCAATAGCAGATGGAGTTCCGTGAACCAGAACTGCCTCGGCCAAGCAGGGGCTATAAGGATCATCCTGCACAGCTCCACCTTAATATTCCTGATGAGCCTTGGGATCAGAGGTATGGGAGGAAAAGCGTAGACAAATGTCCTGGACCATGCTATCGAAAGCGCGCTCCCCAGAGAACCTCGATGGGGAAGCCTGCTTGCATAAGACCGGCATTTCTTGTTGGTCGGAGTGGCAAAAAGATCGATCTCTGGTCTGCCCCACTGGCTGAAGACCTCCTCCAAAACTCTCTGATTCAATTCCCATTCGTTTCAGAAAAGGGGGTGGTGATGAACAGAGTGTCTGAATTAAGCAGACCACTCTTACCCAGTCCAAAGATCAGGGCTTGATCCATCACCGTTATTTATCTCACTGCCCCATCCCAGCTCAGAACCTGGCTATATGCAAATTAGTCTGTCCCTGGCCCAGTGCATCATGGGAACAGGGCAGACCAAACTACCAAGCCAATTCTTCACCAGAAAGGAGACAAGCTACCGGGGACCGGTTTCTGGCATTTCAGCCTCTTCGGCCCGGCTTGCTTGAATCCTGATGGAGCAGTGAGAAAGGGACTCATGTCTGAGTATACCCTGCCACACCTATAGTGGCCAAAAACGATTCAGAAAAGGGGGTGGTGATGAACAGAGTGTCTGAATTAAGCAGACCACTCTTACCCAGTCCAAAGATCAGGGCTTGATCCATCACCGTTATTTATCTCACTGCCCCATCCCAGCTCAGAACCTGGCTATATGCAAATTAGTCTGTCCCTGGCCCAGTGCATCATGGGAACAGGGCAGACCAAACTACCAAGCCAATTCTTCACCAGAAAGGAGACAAGCTACCGGGGACCGGTTTCTGGCATTTCAGCCTCTTCGGCCCGGCTTGCTTGAATCCTGATGGAGCAGTGAGAAAGGGACTCATGTCTGAGTATACCCTGCCACACCTATAGTGGCCAAAAACGATTCAGAAAAGGGGGTGGTGATGAACAGAGTGTCTGAATTAAGCAGACCACTCTTACCCAGTCCAAAGATCAGGGCTTGATCCATCACCGTTATTTATCTCACTGCCCCATCCCAGCTCAGAACCTGGCTATATGCAAATTAGTCTGTCCCTGGCCCAGTGCATCATGGGAACAGGGCAGACCAAACTACCAAGCCAATTCTTCACCAGAAAGGAGACAAGCTACCGGGGACCGGTTTCTGGCATTTCAGCCTCTTCGGCCCGGCTTGCTTGAATCCTGATGGAGCAGTGAGAAAGGGACTCATGTCTGAGTATACCCTGCCACACCTATAGTGGCCAAAAACGATTCAGAAAAGGGGGTGGTGATGAACAGAGTGTCTGAATTAAGCAGACCACTCTTACCCAGTCCAAAGATCAGGGCTTGATCCATCACCGTTATTTATCTCACTGCCCCATCCCAGCTCAGAACCTGGCTATATGCAAATTAGTCTGTCCCTGGCCCAGTGCATCATGGGAACAGGGCAGACCAAACTACCAAGCCAATTCTTCACCAGAAAGGAGACAAGCGTGGAAGGGTATACTCAGATGTGAGTCCCTTGCTCATTGCACCATCAGGATTCAAGCAAGCCGGGCTGAAGACGCCTGAAATGGCAGAAACCGGTCCCCGGAAGCTTGTTTCCTTCCCAGTATAAGAATTGGCTTGGTAGTTTGGTTTGCCCTGTTCCCATCATGCACTGGGACAGGAACAGACTAATTTGCATATAGCCAAGTTCTGAGCTGGGATGGTGCAGTGAGCTAAAAAACGGTGATGGATCAAGCCCTGATCTTTGGACTGGGTAAGAGTGGTCTGCTTAATTCAGGCACTCTGTTCATCACCACCCCCTTTTCTGAATCATTTTGTCCACCATAAGCGTGGAAGGGTACACTCAGATGTGAGTCCCTTGCTCATTGCACCATCAGGATTCAAGCAAGCCGGGCCGAAGACGCCTGAAATGGCAGAAACCGGTCCCCGGAAGCTTGTTTCCTTCCCAGTATAAGAATTGGCTTGGTAGTTTGGTTTGCCCTGTTCCCATCATGCACTGGGACAGGAACAGACTAATTTGCATATAGCCAAGTTCTGAGCTGGGATGGTGCAGTGAGCTAAAAAACGGTGATGGATCAAGCCCTGATCTTTGGACTGGGTAAGAGTGGTCTGCTTAATTCAGGCACTCTGTTCATCACCACCCCCTTTTCTGAATCATTTTGTCCACCATAAGCGTGGAAGGGTACACTCAGATGTGAGTCCCTTGCTCATTGCACCATCAGGATTCAAGCAAGCCGGGCCGAAGACGCCTGAAATGGCAGAAACCGGTCCCCGGAAGCTTGTTTCCTTCCCAGTATAAGAATTGGCTTGGTAGTTTGGTTTGCCCTGTTCCCATCATGCACTGGGACAGGAACAGACTAATTTGCATATAGCCAAGTTCTGAGCTGGGATGGTGCAGTGAGCTAAAAAACGGTGATGGATCAAGCCCTGATCTTTGGACTGGGTAAGAGTGGTCTGCTTAATTCAGGCACTCTGTTCATCACCACCCCCTTTTCTGAATCATTTTGTCCACCATAAGCGTGGAAGGGTATACTCAGATGTGAGTCCCTTGCTCATTGCACCATCAGGATTCAAGCAAGCCGGGCCGAAGACGCCTGAAATGGCAGAAACCGGTCCCCGGAAGCTTGTTTCCTTCCCAGTATAAGAATTGGCTTGGTAGTTTGGTTTGCCCTGTTCCCATCATGCACTGGGACAGGAACAGACTAAATTGCATATAGCCAAGTTCTGAGCTGGGATGGTGCAGTGAGCTAAAAAACGGTGATGGATCAAGCCCTGATCTTTGGACTGGGTAAGAGTGGTCTGCTTAATTCAGGCACTCTGTTCATCACCACCCCCTTTTCTGAATCATTTTGTCCACCTTAAGCGTGGAAGGGTATACTCAGATGTGAGTCCCTTGCTCATTGCACCATCAGGATTCAAGCAAGCCGGGCCGAAGACGCCTGAAATGGCAGAAACCGGTCCCC